>NC_068924.1:75962331-78759831 GCF_023091745.1 Budorcas taxicolor | reverse complement strand
CCCTGGCTGTGCTGAGCTGCAGTCCCCATCTGTCCGTGTGCTGCACACTGGGCTGTAGTACAGAAGCTGCCTGCCGCACGGGAGCCCTGGCTTCAGTCCCTGGGTTGGAAAGACCCCCTGGAGGAGAGCATGGCAACCCACTCCAGTATTCTTGCCTGGAGAATCCCACGGACAGGAGCCTGGCGGGCTACAGTCTGTGGGGTTGCAAAGAGTTGGACACGACTGAGCAACCAAGCACAGCACAGTTTCGTGACGTGGGATGGCGCGTGTCCGGGGTGCAGCACACGGCGGGTGCCTAGTAAACAGTGGCCAGAGTTACTGCCAGGCTAAGCCTGGGGTACGCACCTGGAGGCCACCTGAGAGTGTTCTGGTGAGGGAATTCCCTGGTGGTCCAGTGCTTAGGTCTGGGGTTCGAACCCTGGTCAGGGAGCTGAGATCCCACAAGCCACGCAGCGTGGCCAGAAAAAAAAAAAGCCTCTTAGTGAGATAGTTACAGAGCTGGGCGCCTCGGAGGCCAGAGAGGCTAAGGCAGCCCCTCTCCGAGGTCACTGCGGCAGTGCCCACCAGAACGGCACCCCCTGGGACGTGGCACACTGGAGTCCTGGGGCTCAGGGGCGCCCCCGCTGTCCCCCCAGAGTCTGTGCCCCTGCGTAGGAGCCTCTGCTCCCCCATTTTCCTGTGGAGCCTCCTCACCATGGGCGTGACCCAGCTGCGCGTCATCTTCTACATGGCTGCCATGAACAAGATGCTGGAGTACCTGGTGACGGGCGGCCAGGAGCATGGTGAGGTGCTGCTGAGCCCCCGGGGGGCTGGGGGTGTGTGGGGCACGCTGGCCGAGCTCCCCTCACCCTGGCTTCCTCCCCCCCACCCCCGCCCAACAGAGACGGACGACCTAAAGCAGAGGGCCACAGAGACAGGTAGGGGGACACAAGCTTGGGCCCAGACCCCTGCTCTCCCTATCGACGGGTGACCCATCCTCGGGTCATGCGGCCTGGCTGTGTGGGGGACCTGAGAATCTGGGGGTCAGAGGGGGAGATCTTGGCATCCCCGCTCTGCTGAGGCTGGGCTGCCAGCTCCCCGCCTGCCAGCCCCTGACCCCGCTCCCCTCCCGCCCTCCCAGTGGAGTTCTACTCCTCTGTCTTTGGGGCCTTGCAGCTGTTGTGCCTTCTCACCTGCCCTCTCATTGGCTACGTCATGGACTGGCGGATCAAGGACTGCGTGGACGGCCCCACTACCAGGTGACCTGCCCTGGGGTGGGGACAGCTCTGTGCTTTCACACCCAGTGTCTTATTCCAGTCTCCCGAGGAACCCAGGAGAGGAGGGGCTCGTGCCCATTTTACAGATGAGGAAACTGAGACCAGGAGGGGACGCAGCTGCCTTGATGATGAGCATAGCTGGCAGTAAATGCTGCCTGTGCACCAGGCACCTGCACTGTCCTATTTAATCTTGCGCTGGCTCCCTGAGCTAGGTACACACATTATTATGCTCACTTCACAGAGGAGTTGAGACGGAGAAAGGTTCAGGAACTGACTCGAGATCACACAGCTTTTAGTAGGAGGTTCCAGAACCTTTGTCATGATGAGCACACTCTGGAGCCTTCTTAAGGTTAGGAAGAAATAGATCTGGTATATTAGATATCTACTGCTGTGTAACAAATTACTCTCAAACGTTGCATCTTTAAATAATATTTATTATCTCATCGTTTCTGAGAGACAAGAATCTGGGAATGACTTAGCTGGATGGTTTTGGCTCAGAGTCTTTTTGAGTCTGTTCAGACGGGTGTAACAAAATAGCAGACAGAGTAGCTTGGGGTCGGTGGAAATTTATTTCTTACGGTTCTGGAGGCTGGAAGTCCACGAGCGGGGTGCCAGCATGGGTGGGTGAGGGCCGTCTTCAAGGTGGCATATTTCTCATTGTCATCCCATCGAACTTGTGGCTCAGACAGTAAAGAGCCCACCTGCAAAGCCAGAGACCTGGGTTTGATCCCTGGTGGGAAAGGTCCCCTGGAGGAGGGCATGGCAACCCACTCCAGTTTTCTTGCCTGGAGAATCCCATGGATAGAGGAGCCTGGCGGGGTACAGTCCAAGGGGTCACAGAGAGTCAGACAGGACTGAGCAGGCACGCAGGCATACCAGATGGTGCTGGAGGAGCCATGCTTTGAGGAGCACGTGGCTGGAAGAGAGACTTTCTCCCTCTCCTGGTGCCCTGAAATGGGAGGGCGGCCGCTGAGGAGGTTGGGGCCAGTGACAGCCTGTCCTGCACAGGGACGGGGCGGCCACCAAGTCCGTCAGACCACGCTACCTTGAGATCCAGAAGCTCACCAACGCCATCAACGCCTTCACCCTGACCAACCTGCTGCTCGTGGGTTTTGGCATCACCTGCCTCATCAACAACCTACACCTCCAGGTACCAACTTCCACGCGCCCCACGCTCCCTGCCTCACGGTGGTCTCCCCGGCACCAGCCTCCGGAGGCTGCGGCTGGGTCCTCATCCTCTGGGTCTATTTGCCCGGTTCTCCAGGAGGTGTCTCCAGGAGATCGGGTGGGCTGTCCTCCTCCCCGCCTCTCCGCACGCCCCTCCTGCCTCCACCCCCCCACCCCCCCAGCTCCGCCCCTCCCCTCTCCGCACCCCCCTCCCCTCTCCGAATCCCCCCCCCACCTCCACCCCCCACCCCCCCAAACTCAACCCCCCACCCCCACCCCCCCACCTCCACCCCCCACCCCCCCAAACTCAACCCCCCCACCCCTCCACCCCCCACCTCCACCCCCTCACTTCCGACCCCTCCCGTCTCCGCACGCCCCCCTCCCCCCCCACCTCCACCCCCCTCACCTCCACCCCCTCCCCGCTCCGCCCCCACGCCCCTCACCTCTGCCCTCTCTCCCTTCCGTTTCAGTTTATGACCTTCGTCCTGCACACCATGGTGCGCGGCTTCTACCACTCGGCCTGCGGAGGCCTCTACGCCGCGGTGTGAGTCAGCCGGGCGGATGGCCTTCCCGAGGGCTCCCCTTGGCGCACCCCTCCGCAGCCTCCCCCCCTGGAACGCTGGCGCCTGTGGCGCTCCGTGGTGAAGACCTTGCCTGCCAGTGCTGGAGATGTCAGAGATGCGGGTTCGATCCCTGGGAGGGGAAGATCCTCCAGAGGGGGCATGACAACCCCCTCCAGTATTCTTGGGCTTCCCTGGTTTCTCAGTTGGTGAAGAATCCATCTGCAATGCGAGAGACCTGGGTTCGATCCCTGGATGGGGAAGATCCCCTGGAGGAGGACATGGCAACCCCCTCCAGTAGTCGAGCCTGGAGAATCCCAGGGATAGAGGAGCCTGGGGACTCCGGTGGTTCACAGGGTCACACAGAGTCGGACACGACTGAGCGACTCAGCAGCAGCAGCAGCAGCTGCAGGGTGGGTGAGGATCAGGGGGTGGTCCAGCTCACGGCCCTCTCCCAGCTCCCTAGTGACGGGGTGCTCCCTGCCTCAAAGGCAGCCCTCTTGGGACGACTCCACCGTCAGAGCGTCCTCCCTTAGGGGCAGCTGACATCCTTGGTTTGGCCCTGCATCTCCCCCCACAACTCCCGCTCGCCTTCTCGGAGCGGCCCCTCTGCCCCCGTCAGCCCTGCTGGACTCTTCTCGCAGTCTCTGCCTCATAACGTCCCTGCTTCATGTGGGGCGACCCCCCTCCCCTGGCACCCCATTCCCCTTCCCCTGTGGCTTCCGGTTTCCATGCCGAGTGTCTCTGCTGTACGGGTGATGGCGAAAGAGGGGGGGCAACGCTGTGACGGCTGTGGAGCGCTTACTCCGTGGTGGGTGCAGGGTGAGACGCTGACCCCCTCCCTTATCCAGACCCCGGGGCCGCCGGGGTCACCCTGGATTCCACATGCTCATTGCTTACAGCCCAGGTCATGCTCCACGCTCCACAGACCCACATGCGGCCCGTCGCAGCATCCCTGGCGACGGCATGCCCGTCCTGGATTGTGGCTGCTGCCGCCTCCCAGCGATTGCCCGTCTCCCCCAGTCCGCCCTTGCCGCCTCCGGTATTTCTAATGCAGGAGCTGGAGACACCCGTTGGGACATAGGTCTCTTCCCATCTCTCCATGGCTGCCTCTCTCGTCTCACGTAGAGAAAAAGCCAAAGGCTCTGTTATGGCTCAAAGCGTCCTGCCTGGGCATCCAGTGGTTAAGAATCTGCCTTGTGGTGCAGGGGATATGCGTTCGATCCCAGGGCGGAGAACTAAGGTCCCAGAAGCTGTGGAGCAGCTCAGCCCACCTGTCACGACTGGAGGGTCTGTGCGCCACAGTGAAGCATGCAGCCAAGATCCCGCGAACCGAGACGGAGACCTGCTGTAGCCAAATGGAGAAATATATTAGAACAAATAAGGAGGCCCCGCAGGGTCTGGCCCCCCCTCTCCCTTCCCTTCCCCACCGTGCTCACCCCCGTCTCCTGCTGCAGAAACCTCGTGCGCTCCTCTCCAGCACCCCTCTTCCTGGCTCGTTCTTCCCCCAGACGTCCACAAGCCAGCTGCCGCGCCTTGTTCGGGGCTTTCCCCCAGGGCCTCCTCTGAGCCTTCCCCACCTCCCTAGAAGCACCCCCTGCTCTGCTTGCCTTTGTTCCTCAGCTGTGTCACCTTCTGACACGCAGCGCTTTCTTGGTACTTTGCCCCGCCCAGTGGCACGTCCGATCTTAATTCCCTGACCAGGGACCGAACCTGTGTCCCCCTGAAGTGGAAGCTAGGAACCCTAACCGCTGGACCACCAGGGAAGTCCCCACTATGTGTTTACTTTGCTGCTTTTGTGATTACTACCCAGCCACCCAGAATGCCGCCTCCAGCTCTGTTTCTTTGCTCTCTCCACGCACCTAGAACAGTGCCTGGCACATGGTAGGAGCTCAATAAGTAATGCGTCAAAAGAATAAAAACAGCCCGGTGAGGTTAGCACTCTCCCTGTTTTTAGGGAAGGAGGTGAAGTTCAGAGAGGCTGAGTTACTTGCTATTATCACACAGCTGCTGGTGGTGGTTTAGTCGCTCAGTCGTGTCCGACTCTAGTGACCACATGGACTGTAGTCCGCCAGGCTCCTCTGTCCACAGGCTTTCCCAGGCAAGAATACTGGAGTGGGTGGCCATTTCCTTCTCCAGGGATCTTCCCAACCCGGGGATCGAACCCTGGTCTCCTGCACAGTAGTCAGAGTCTTCACCAACTGAGCTTCGAGGGAAGCCAGTAGGTGTAGAACCGGCTCTGTAGCCTTCAAGTCAGCATATACCCTCGAGACCAGGGCATACGCAGAGAGCCTGAGGCTTTTTAAATGTGTTTGCCATGCCACTTGGGACGTTAGCTCCCCAGCCAGGGATGGACCCTCGCCTCCAGCATTGGCAGCGCAGTCTTCAGCACTGGACTGTCAGGCCCGCCCCGAGCCTGAACTTTTAACCTCTGCCTCGCCCGGCAGACAGAGCGTGATGTCCAGGGCTGGAGGGCACAGGCCGGGCTGGAGAGGGGCGCGTGCCCCTCACGCGGGGCCCCCTTCTCTTCGGCAGGTACCCGTCCAAACACTTCGGGACACTGACGGGCCTGCAGTCCCTCCTAAGTGCCGTGTTTGCCCTGCTGCAGCAGCCGCTCTTCATGGCCATGGTGGGGCCCCTGAAAGGAGAGCCCTTCTGGGTGAGCGGCAAGGGGGCATGGGGGCCATGGGACCCCCCTGCCTGGGTGCAGCTGAGGAGCTGGGGGTGGGGGGCTCTCGCAAGTGGCAGAATCTTTCATTCTCATTTCAGCCAGTCTCTCATCTGGGGGTTTCCAACTGGCAGTCGGTCAAACCTCCTTATAGACACCCCAGCCTGGGCCCAGGACGCTGTAATAAGCTCCCAGGTGGCCTGGGGATTGGCCCAGGCCTGATCCAAGGCAGGGACCTTCTCTCCTAGAAAGGGGCTCCTCCAAATCTTCTGAGCTCAAACACCCACAGTGCTGGGGTACCAGCCGTTGGTCTTGTTGGAAAGGCTCTTTCTCGCATTGAACTGATCCCACCTCCCTAAAGCTGACATCTGCCCCGGGGGGCCACGCACTCCCCTCAACCCTCCCGCCAGAGCACGACAGCTACTGTGTCCCGAGTGCTCACCAGGCGCTGATAAGTACATCAGTGCAGTTCAGTTGCTCAGTCCTGTCAGACTCTTTGTGACCCCATGGACCGCAGCTCGCCAGGCCTCCCTGTCCATCACCAACTCCTGGAGTTTACCCAAACTCATGTCCATCGAGTTGGTGATGCCATCCAACCATCTCATCCTCTGTCGTCCCCTTCTCCTCCTGCCCTCAATCTTTCCCAGCATCAGGATCTTTTCCAGCAAGTTGGTTCTTCGCATCAGGTGGCCAGAATACTGGAGCTTCAGCTTCAGCCTCAGTCCTTAGTGTATTTTTATTGAACGTGGCCACCACTGCCCAGAGGAGGTGGGGTGTAGACTCAAGGTGACTGGCCCGTGAGCCACCCCATGAGGAACGGGGTGGGCTGTGTGCGGGGTCTGAACAGGGCCTCCTGGGCCTCCTGCCCCCGCTGCACACGGCGCCCATGCTCGCCTGCCACCACCCTGCCACGGGACCCCACCACCCACATCCTCAGAAGCCCAGGCTCCCAGCCAACACCAGGTCATTTGGGCCCTGGCGTCAGGTGGGGTTCAGACCTGGCTCTGGAGCTCTATGGGCATCCCGTGAGACGCTGGCGGAGAGCAGCTGCCTACAGCGAGGGCACGCTCTGTGTATCTTCTGGCCCAGAACCAGTCCACCCTAAAGGAGATCAGTCCTGGGTGCTCATTGGAAGGACTGATGCTGAAGCTGAAACTCCAGTACTTTGGCCACCTCATGCGAAGAGTTGACTCATTGGAGAAGACTCTGATGCTGGGAGGGATTGGGGGCAGGAGGAGAAGGGGACGACCGAGGATGAGACGGCTGGATGGCATCACTGACTTGATGGACATGAGTCTGAGTGAACTCCTGGAGTTGGTGATGGACAGGGAGGCCTGGCGTGCTGCGGTTCATGGGGTCGCAGAGTCGGACACGACTGAGCGACTGAACTGAACTGAACTGCACTGAACAGGACCCGGGGTGCAGATGGCTGCCTTCTCCCTGAGGGAGGCTGAGCGGCCCCCGAGGGTGAGGAGGGTGGACAGCTTGCCTCTTTTTTTCTCTTTCTCCCCACCCTGCAGGTGAATCTGGGCCTCCTGCTCTTCTCGCTCCTGGGGTTCCTGTTACCATCTTACCTCTTCTGCTACCGCGCCCGGCTCCAGAGGGCAGATGTCGCCCGCTGGGGGGCCCCCCTGAAGACGCCCGGCAGCCCCAAGGTGGCGGCCTAGGCCCCACGAGTCCCAGGGCCTGGACCACAGGCGGCCGCGGCCTGCACAGAGGCACTGACTCTCCCTGTGACCTCCGCAGAGCACCAGGGACCACGGATTTATAAATAACGGGAGAAGTTCTATTTTTGTGGGAACGTGTGAAAAAGAAAGCAAAAAAGAAATCCCCAAAGCCACGCTCCATTGACCGAAGACGGCCCCCGTGCCGGGATCGAACCTTCTTGAACCTGGGGTTGGAGGGCCCGGGGTGCGGCCCTGCACTTCCTCTGGGCCTCGTCCGAGGGGCCTGCCCGCTGGTGGCTCCTGGGGGCCTGTGGGGTCAGCGAACAGGTGACCCCTCAGCTGTGCAGGGCCCAGGGTGTGCGCGATCGCGTGTGGGACTCCCTTCTCCTCCGGGGAAATGGGCCACGTCCTGAGGCCTCTGCGTGGGAGGGAAGCCCCTCCTGGGGGCTGAAGGGCGGGTTCTCTCCCTGATGCTGCTGCCTGCAGATCTCAGAGGAAATAAAAAGGGAATTGAGAGACCGGCTGCGGTGTGCCTGCCTGTGTCTGGGTGGGGGTGTCTTCCCACACCTCCATCCCCCTTTCTCACCCAGGCGCAGCTGGGCATTAACTAGGGCACTTAAGGTGCCAGCCTGTCCATCCCCAGCTGCCTGTCTCAGCTCCTTGTTCTCTGCCGTGCCCTGGAGCGGGTGGAGGTCCTGCACTCAGCTCCTCCCCCGCCACTTCTCAGGGTTTGGGGTACATCTGGCAGGGAGGTTGGCCCTTCTTCCTACCTACGATCAAGGCAGGAGGCTTTGGGAAAAATGCTAAGGCGCGCCTCTTGAACTTTCTTGTCTGGCGTCTCTGGAGATCTGTTGAAAGTAACATTTTTTTTTGGGGGGGGTGTCCTGTTTTATCTTAAAACGATGCAAATTTCGAGCTTCACCTTGTTCTATAATAATATTTACTTTCAGGAATAAAGGGAGGCTTTAAAAGTTACCTGCATCAAGGGAGGCACCATCTTTGAGGGCAAGGGGCCGTCCAGGAAGCGACACCTCATTTATTCCACTCCTGCTTCTTTCTGGCCTGGGACACAACCCTGAAACTCACAGAGGGGAGGGGCCTGTGTGTCGAGGCTCTGCCTGTTCCAGCTACACAGGCCCCTCAACTGCGTCCTCACCGTAGAGGCGTCTCCGGGTCTGAGCCTTCCTCTCTCTAGAAAACGACCCGGAGACCCAGGGGCACAGAGCTGGCAGGTGGTGGGGCTGGGCGTTGTGGCTGCTGAGTGCCAAGCTCAGGACTGCCGGGGCAATCAGCGTTAGAAAGGAAGCTCTGAGATTGTCAGCCCAGCTCTCTGCTGCCCTCTCAGGGCGGGGAGGAACCACAAAGGCCTTATGTACCACCCTACTCCCCCCAAACCTAGGAGAACCCCGAAATAATGGCCCTGGAGGACAGTAGCACAGAGGAGCCCTCCCTTTGTCTGCACTTCTCTTTAGAAGCTGATTCAGTAGACCGACTCCCCCATTTGACGGATGTCCAGCGGGATCTGGAGACGTGGCTAAGCCACACGGCGCATCCCTGGCTGCTCGCAGCCCAGGCTCCTGGCTTCCCACGGTGTCTTTTTCCCAAAGTAGGAAACCAGATTTGGACCGCATCCTCCAACGGGTTGGACGGGCTCCCAGTGGCCTTTGCCCGGGTCTCGCTGCACTCTGTGCCCGGGGACCTTGACTTTCCGTCCGGTCCGGTGGAAGCGGATCACAAAACATGAACGGGAGAGGCGCGAGCGGAGGGAGCCCGGCTGTGCGCCCCGGACTCTGCGCTCCGCAGGCGGCGCTGCGTGGCTGCGGCTGGGACGGGGTTGGGGGAGCCACGGGGGACCCCACACCCTCCCTCGACAGTCCCTGCCGGCTCGTCCGCCTCTCCTGGGTCGCATCTCCAGACCCCTCCCCTAAGATAGCCCCGTGCCCCCCTACCACGGAGCCAGCGACCCTCGAGGCTGAAGGAGGGGTCTCGACCGCGCCCCCGCCCATGCCCAGAGGGCATGGGCTCGGGTGGGGGACTCAGGCGGGGATCTCGGCCTCCTTGGGGCGGGGTGTCTTCTCGCCCCGCGTCCCCCGGGCGGGGGCGCTTGGGGAGGGGGCTGGCGGGGGCGGCCGCGAGCTGGAGCCTGTTTGTCGCGGCGCCGCCGAATGGAACAGATGGCTGGGAGGGGGGGAGAGGGTACGTGGCGGGGAGGAGGAGGCTGCGGGGGCCGGGGGCTGAGGAACTCGGGATTTCGACGCCCCAAGTCTCCCGGGAGAAGCGCCCCTCCCCACCTCTTCCCAGAAAGAGGGGGCGGGCAAGTGCCTGCCCTTTCTCCCCCCTGAACCCCCCCCCTGCAAACCCCGCCGTCCCCCCGGGGGCGCGCCCCTCACCCCCGGACCCCCAGAGCGGGCGGCGTCTAGGCCGCCGGGAAGCAAGGGTTAATGGGGGTCCCCACCCCCGCTCCGAGGGGCGAGGGGGCTGAGGGACGCGGGGCGAGACTTTTGGGGGAAAACGTGCTAATTGGAACGTCACGCAGATGAGCTGGGGTTGGGGCTGGGCAGGGCACAGGGTGGGGGTTGGAGGGCGAGGAATCCGAGGCGCCCTCCCGCTAGGGCAGTGATGGGGACCGCCGCGGAGGCCCGCGGGTTTCTGCAGAGGAGGCCGCCCCCCGACCCTGCGCCCCAGAAGAACGCGGCTCTCTCAATCTCCGGTCGGGGTCTCAGATTCCCCGCGAAGGGGGCGGCAGCGTGCAAGTGACTGTCCCCGCCGGCGGCTTACCTCGGGCGCGACCCTCGCCGCGGCCCCGCCCCGCCTGTCTCCTGCATGCTTCTCCGCCCCCATCTGCGGCATCACCCTGTCCACGCAAGAGTCCTGCCCGTGGCTTCCACCAGGATCTAATTTTTCTCACTTTGCTTTCTCCTGTCTGCCCCCCTCGGGACCACCCCACCTCCGGGGAGCTGTTTCTCCTTCTTCAGAGACCTTCCTAACCCACCCCCACGTGCTAAAATGCAGATTCCAGGGCTCAGGGAGAAACTGGTCCAGTGGGTCTGAGGGGCTTGGGAACCTGCGTCTTAGCTGTTTCCCACCGGAATCAGATGGGAAACACCTTCAGTTTCAGAAACACTGGGCAAGGACTGGGAAGCCTGCACAAGCCTTCCTCAACGGCCACTCCCAACTTCCCCGCAGGGTCCTGCCCTCCCCCCTGCTCGGTGTGGTCTCCTTGGCTTCCAGGGCACAAGAAGGTGCCAGGAAGGACGGACGCAGAGAGGGAGGAGGAAGGAGGAAGCAGAGAGTCTGTGTCTGCTGCTCCCTCTCTGAGCTGGGCCTTCCTTAGCCTTCCTCTCTCTGTGCTGGGGCCCTCTGCTGCAGCAGGGTGTCGCCCTCAGTCAGGCCACCAGCCTTGCCTCACTATCTCCCTTCCCTTTCCCCACCTCATCTGAAGTTTCTAGGAAAGCCAAAGGCTCCTGGGATGGGCCGTTTGGGTCTTAGGAGGGAATGGCAGAGCCTGAGTCCCCGTCTCCCCAAGAAAGAGGCAAAAGCACCCCTGGGACTGAAAGAAAAACCGGAGGAGGCGGGCAGGGCTTGGAGAAAGATAACAGCAAACAGATGGGTGACCTTCAAGGGCCTTGCACTTACTCCCCACGACAGCTCCCTTTAGGCAGGCGCTGTCGCCCCCAGGTTGTAAATGCAAATCCATACGAGGGATGCTCAGAGAGGTTAAGTGACTTGCTCAAGGTCACGGCGCAAGTGGGAAAGTAACTCGGTCATTCACACCCCTACGTCTCCCAGAGCCTTTCTCAGGAGGCTGCCGGGAGGTGCCCCAGGCCTGCCCTGCCTGTCCCACCCCCGGGGGCCGTGGGGACAGGAGAGATGAAAAGGGAACATCTGATAGGTCTGGCTGGAAGCATTAAAAATTCATCTAGAAACCTGACCCCAGCTGGACCTTGGGCCTACCACCTGGACTGTCCCCCGCCTGGCGGCCTCTCAGAGCCTGACGGGCAAATGCCACTTCCACAGGGTTCTGGGAGCCTCCTCCCACCCTCACCCCGCAAGTCTTTGCCTTTCATAGGAGAGGGGTTCTCTCATGGATTTGGGAGCTAACATCGGGAGTCAGCAGCTCAAAAAGCAGGGCTGACAGCCCTCCCCCCACTCTGAGTGTAAGAACCTTAGAGGTTTAAGGGCTTATGGACCTTGTCATCTGGTGTCCTTCTCTGCCTCTCCCCAGGCAGAGAGATGCTCACGCTCAGGTTAGGGTTCCTGCGCCTGACTGTGATACCCACGGTGGCCGGTAAGGGGCAGCCACCTCGTGGGAGCCAGCCCTAGCCTGAGCCTCTCCCAGCAGCTTTGAAGGAGGAGAACAGAACCCTAGGGCTAAGGTCAGCAAGATGGAGCTTCGGCCTTGGGGAGGGGCTCTGGACTCTGTTATCTGAGGCAGGGGGCAAGGGTCCCACGTCTGGGGAAGACTGACGAACTTTAGGGGAGAGGTGCAAAGTGGATTTATGGAGTTCACATTCATGGTAATGGAGGGCCCACATGGTGCAATCTTTCCAGCTGGAGTGACGATGTGGTGGGGGGGTGGGGGGAGGGCAGGAGAGAAAAAGATAGAAAGCGAGGACCGGACGCTGCAGGGCCTCCAAGGCTTTGCTAAGACGTTTTATCTTTAACTTGCAGGGGAACAGGGAGCCCGTGGTACGTGCCTGAGTAACAGAATGGCATAATGCGAGTTCTGGTCTGATGGATCTGGCCAACATGGGCCAGCAGAGTGGGAGGCAGCAAGAGATCGAATGCAGGAAATCGGGAGAGGAGGTTACTGCTATTTTCTTCCACATTCTAAGCATGAGGTAATGGGGAGATGCATCAGGCAGGGAGCTGGGGTGGGGAGGAATGGGAAGGAAGGGCTGGGCGGGGGCCGCGGGGGGACTGGGTGGGTGAGCTGATGGGAGATTCAAGGAAGAAACGGAGGAGCTCACCGCCACTGGTGTTGGGCAGCCAGAGAACATGGGCTGGGGGGGGGGGCGGTGGGCACTCGGTGGGGGGCATCCAGGAGGTTCCTCTCGGGGCCGGGCAGTCTTGCACAAACCCCCTCCCCTCTCTGAGTGGGCCTGCACTGCGCCCTCGGAGCATCCCTGGGGGGTGGACTAGATGGCCTTGCAAGGCCCTCCGGTCTCAGGGTATGTGGCTCAGGCTTATCCATCTGGGTTGTCTGAGGAGGCTGGGGTCTGGGTGTGTGAGATCTCGGGGTGGTCTCTGTGCAGGGACTCACGGGAGTGGCTGTGCACACCCGTTGGTATTTGGGGTGCATCTGCCTGTTTGTGGGACCCGTGGGTGTTGGCGTGCCTGCATGTGCTCTCTCTTGCTCTCCTTTGGTGCGAGTGTGTGTGAGAGAGCGTGTGAGCGTGGGTGTGCACGTAATGGGTATCTGTGGGTCTGTCTGGGCGGGTGGGGGCAGGGGTGGGGGAAAGTGGCCTTGCTGTCGGCTTCCTCCCGAGGCTCACAGCCCCCCCTCGCTTTCACCGTTCTGAAATAGCATCTGGACCAAAGGCCCATGAATATTTCACGATGATAATTCTGTGACCTGGACAGCCTGCTTCTGATTTACCAGCATCCTCCCCCTCCCCCTTCCTGCCCAGGCCCCAGCGGTCCCTCTTCCTTCAGAGCTCTTGCAGGCTGGCCCCCTAAGTCCACTCATCAGCCTCCTCAAAGCCAGTATGACAGGCGCCCCTGTGAGACCCCAGACTCAGCACTCTCCATTGCACCCCAACCTCACACCTTTATCCAAAGTCTGCCTGCTTCAGGCCACAGACAGTAACTCTTTCCCGTTCCATCCTCCGCTCTCCACCAGCCTTCTGGGACCCCTGGCCAAGGCCACAGCCCTCAGCATCCTTAAGCCCTGGCACCACAGTATCCTCTTTTCATCCCCCAGCTTCCAAGTTACACTCTTAACCCTAAATTTAAACCATCCAAGTCTCCCCCAGTTGCTTCTGGCAGACGAGACTCACCCAAGTCCTTCTCAGCCAAGGCTCTCCCCTTTCCATAGCCTCTCTCCTCCACACACTGGAAAGATGAAGCTTCTCATCATACCTCAAGTGAGCAAGACACCCCCACTTGGGATTTTCATCCCTCTGATCACCAAAATCCCTCGGCTTCTCCACTAACCCGCTTGGAGAACTGCTTCTCTGATCGGATTCCTCCCTGATGTCTTCTGCCTCACAGGAGCCAACGGGAAGAACCCATTGGTCTACAGGGTTGCTGTGTCCAGCTGTGCAGGTTGCACACTGCACAAGGGCCGAGTGTGAGCTGAACTCCAGCCTTTTGCTGTTTGCTAAAGTGTTTGCTGCGGTCTGAAGCTGTGTTGCCCTAAGGAAGAGGTGTCTTTTTCAGGTTTACCCAAAGCCATGTTTGGGCTGGCTGTGGCCATCGCTGCCCATGTTATCACTCCTCTTTGCAGGGGAAAGTGAGAGATGCTGCTTTTTCCTTCCTGAAGGAACAGGACCTGGGAGAGAACCATTAGCCAGGCTGGAGGCCTTCCCCAGGCCTGGCTCCTCCGGCACAGACAATCCAGGGTCGGCCGCAGCCGCTTCTCCTGGACAGATGAGGAGGCGAGGTGTGGTCAGCATACTCCTGGCTCTCGGATTTCCCTGACCTGCCGGGGACTCCACAGTCACCCCCCTCCTTCCTCCGCCTTCAGTTTCTTCTTGAAGGGGCAACGGCAGGAAGCACTTGGATGCTATGGAGTGGCTCTCGCTTGCTATCTAACTCTCCCGGCTCCTGAAAGCGTGATGGTTCTAAGCCCTTCTCCCACTTTGGAGATCCTGAGCCAATAAACTTTACAGGAGATAAAATAATAGAATTTTTTAATAAACTTTCCCCCCCCCAAAACAATGTCTGTTGATCTTCACCACGCAGGGGCCATGGTGGAGAGGAACGTTCTCTCCAGGCACCCTCAGAAGTGTCCAGGGTAGACTTAGGAGAAAAGTATTTCTCCAGTGTCAGGAAGTTGAGGCGGGGGGCGAGGATTAAGCAGAGGCCTGGGGCTGGCCTGACGTCCCTCCAAAGGGCTCCGGGGAGTGGCGTCCTTCCCAGAGCTTAAGACGGCTCTGCTGGTGGGTGCTGCTCCGCAGACAAAGCTCCTCTCGAGTCCACCATAGGCGCTGGGGGACGGGGTCCGCGGCGGCCCGGGGTGCCCACTCAGCCTCGGGATGGGCTCGGGTTGACGGCCGGAGACGGGGAGAAAACCCCGGCCATGTCTTCGGGTGGCTGGGCCACCAGATGTGCGCTTCGGGGGCTGCCAACAGCCGGCGGCCCGGGAGGCGGGGAGAGGTGGCCGGATCCCTGGGGATGCGAGGCGCTGGGAGGAGAAGGCAGGCCGCCAGCCCGCGGTGGGGACTGGAGACGGAGGATGAGGGGCGGGGATGGGGGGGCCGGGGAGACGCCGGCCGCTTCAGTCTCAGCACCGCGGTCAGAGGTGGTGGGGCGCCAGGATCAACAGGCAAAGCAGCGGGGCGGCGAGCCCGGGCGCGCGCGCGGGGCCGCGGGAGTCCGGGGGCGCCTGGCAGGCGGCGCCGGGGCACGTCTGCTCGCCCCGCCGGTCCTCGCCGCCGTAGCCGCCCCAGTAGTCGTCCTCGGTGGGCGCGTCGCCACCCGGGCGCCCCCGCGCGTCCTCGGCGGGCAGGTCGCGGTAGAGGGTGGAGGGGTCGGCCGGCGGCGCCCCGACCTCGGCCACCCCGTACAGGTGGTTGGAGGAGCTGTTGGCGCGCGCGCGGCCCCCGGGCCGCGTGGGCGCGGCAGGCGGGCAGGCCTGGAAGTCGGCCTCGCGGAGCGCGCGCAGGTCGCGGCCCCGGCGCTCGGGTGGCGAGGCGCACGTCACGTCGGAGCTGGACACGCGCGCGCGCTGGAACCAGGCCCAGAGCGGCCGCGCGCGGCAGTCGCACGCCCAGGGGTTGGCGTTGAGCCGCAGGAACTCGAGAGCCGGCAGGTCGGCCAGCGCCTCGCCGGGCAGCGAGGCCAGGCTGTTGTTGAACAGGTAGAGGATGGTGAGGCGGCCGAGGCCGCGGAAGGCCGCGCGGTGCACGCCCTGCAGCCGGTTCCCGTGCAGCAGCAGCCGGTCCAGGCTGCCCAGGCCGCGGAACACGTGCTCCGTGAGCAGCCGCAGGCGGTTCCCGTGCAGGAAGAGGTGGCTCAGGTTGGCCAGGTCCGCGAACAGGTCATCCTGGGGCGGGCATGGGGGAGAAGACAGATGAGACAGATGAGACGGCCTCGCAGGGCGTTAGGGAAGGGCGGGGAGCAGCGTGGCAGACCAGGAAGGGGTCCGCCTTCTAGAGTCCTGGGTTCGAATCCTGCCTCCTCTAACCTACTTGTGCGGGGAAAGCAGTGTAGTTCTTAGAACTTTGGGGTGCATCATAACCCCCTGCTGATCCCGGAGCCCTGCCCCGCCCCCCAGTTTCCGATTCAGCAGGTCTGGGGCCCGAGCGCTGAGATGCTGCATGTCTTCACGAGTTCCCAGGTGACGCAGACGCTGCAGGTGGGAGGGCCACACTTGGAGCCGAGAGCTTATGATTTGGTTGAGCATTTCCCGTTTCATTTCATCTGCACATCTTACTGACTTCCTGACTCCAAATCCTGGCCCTACTATTAACTGACCCTTGAGCAAGTCACTTGGTATCCCTGTGACTCAGTGCTTCATCTGTAAGATGTGGTTAAATGAAACAACAGGTATTAATATATGGGGTGGGCATTGCCTGAGTTAGCCATTATTGTGAACTTGCCCAGCGATCTGTCTCCTCATCCGTAAAATGGGGTGAGTGTACCTCCTCCTGGGTTTGTTCTGAGCCTTAAAAAAGACAATCCACGTGGGGATGAGATGGGTAAAGTCAGGGTTTAAATGCAGCTTTGCCCTCTTTGCAGCTGCGTTACCTTCTGCAAGTTATTTAGCCTGTTTCCTCAGTGTGTATAACTCGAGAGAACTCTTTCAGCAGACTTTGGGGGGAGAGGGTGACATGAGATCCGGTAACCATGTGGTACCCAGTCGGCACACAGACCACCATCAATAAATGATGGTTATTATGAATGGGGGCTTCCTATATGGTCAGTAATAAAGAATCCACCTGCCAACTCAGAAGACAAGGGTTCGATCCCTGGGTCAGGAAGATCCCCTGGAGAAGGAAATGGCAGCCCTTCAAGTATTCTTGCCTGGAGAATCCCAGCCTGGTGGGTTACAGTCCATGGGGTCTTGCTGGGTATGACTTTAGCTATTAAACAAGAACAGCATTATGACAGTAGGGTCTTAGTTACAATTAGGTTCCATTCCCTGTCCTTTAACAGAGGACCTTCCTGGAGCCTGGAGGTTCTGCTACTAGGCTGGGACATTAAGAGGACCGTGTCAGCTCCACCCCACAGGGACAGGGGCTGTGCCCCCTGCCCAAGGCTGAGGAGTCTCTGAATCGGATCGTATTAGTGCTGGACGGGCCCTGAACTGTGGTTCTGGGAGGGGAAGGGTGGGGTGGGTGGGCTCCTCGGAGGGGAGCCAGCAAGGGCCCGGGCTCTGTATTTTAGCCAGTTCACCAAGGTATTGGTGATGGGCAACCTGGTTAGGGAGTGACTGCTTCTGGGTGCACCAGCCCAACCTACCGTTTTTTTTACAGAGGAGAGCACTGATACCCAGGCAGATGAAGGGCTCGCCAGAGAAGCGGCCAGAGGCCCAGTCCTGAGGTCCCCCCCACCTTGTGGAAGACACCACTGTGGTTCGCAGACACAAGGGATCTGGTTCTGGGGGACAGGAGCACCCTCCGCCCTCAAGCCAGCTCCCCCTGGATTCCCGGTTCCTGGCAGTGGCTCTACCCCTGAGACGACCCCCCAGCACCCCCCACCCAGGGCGCCCGGTCTCAGGCTCTCGGGCGGGGGGCGCGCGCTGACTCCCAACACCCACCACTCCCCGCCCCCCCGCCTCCACCTTCCTGTGCTCCCGCGTTGTCTCGCCCCCTCCCATCTGGCTTCCGCCCTCTCCGATACAGGAACCGCGGCTGCCAAGAACCCTCCTCTCGCCGCACCGAGATCCGCCCCCCTCCACCTTGAGGCTCCCTGCCGCCGCCCCGCCCCCCGCCCCGCTCAGGTCTCCCTCCAGGGGCCTCGAGTCTGGTCCAGCGGGCCCTGGCGTCCTTGTCCTTCTCTTCTCGGCTCTCCCAGGGCGGGGGCTGAATGCCTTCCACTCAAACACCTAATGAGCATTTCTCTTTTTAATGGAGTGGCAGCAAGAGTAAGATGCACCCAGAGATGCCGGGTCCAAGGAATGATATGGGAGGGAGGGGTACAGAGGGCGGAGGTGATGGGCACTTCGGAGGCTTCCGGAGGTCCGGAAGGGCGACCCCAGAGACCTCAGGCACCCTTGACCCGCAGCCCCAGTTTTCCACTACAGAATTCCCTGAATCCAGTTTGTCTTTCTCCCCCGAAAGTCCTGCCCCTGCCCTTTCTGAGACCCAGCCTGGGCGGGGGTGGGGGGGGGGGGTCCACCCCCCACCCCCACCCCATCCAAGCTGTTGCCAAATCCCACTGCCACTTCTAGGCTGCAGCTCTCAGATACAGCCCTCCCCCTCCCCGCTCTGAAAACGGTTCTCTGTGCATTAATAAGCTCTTGACTTTCACAGCCCTCGCCCTCCCCCACCACCCTCCCTCTGGGCAGAGAGCAGCTGCTAAAGTCATCCTCTTCCACTTCGGAAAAACCACATTTCCCTCACAACATCCCCCTCCCCCCCGCCCCACCCCGGCCGGTTCACAGCTCTCTGCATCTATTTGGAATCTCAGCGCAGCGTCCCTGCCCCCTTCCCCGGTCAGCATCCTGTTCTTAACCTTGCCTCTCCCCGCTCCAGCCTCCAATCAGCTGCTGGGCTGTGTGACCTTGGGCAACTGCAGGCACCTCTCTGAGCCTCAGTTCTTTTTTTTTTTTTACCCCCATCGGTGAAACAAGGAACTTGAGGTCATTGATCATTAAGATCCATCCTCATCTGATATTAATGAGCAAGAGAGTGCTGGAATGTACCTCATTCATTCAACAAAGCTGCGCTGAGTGTCTGCTCTGTGCCAGGCACCCCCACGGACGGCTTCACCCATCTACCCCGGGTATCATCATCATTTGCGTCAGCAGCTGAGTAACCGAGCGCTTACCATGTGCCAGGCTCTGTGCTACACAGATCCCATGTAGTAACCGGATCCTCACAGCCCTGTGAGGCAGAAAATATTATCCTCCCCCTTTCAGAGATTAGGGGAGGGAGGCTCGGAGAAAGGCAAGTGACTGGCCTAGGGTGCAATACCCAATAGGAAGTGACGTGCGGACGTGAACTCTGGAGCCAGGCCTCCGAACAGCTGCCCTCTGCACTGAGACAGACCTGGAGTGATTCTAGGCTGTGCTGCTCATGCGTTCAGTGGCCTTGGGACGGGACGCCTTAACTTCTCCGAGCCTCGGTGTCCTTAGCCATTGAATGGGGGGAACGATGCTTACTCTGGATAGGGCTTCCCTGATGGCTCAGCGAGTAAAGAATCCACCTGCAATGCGGGAGACCCCAGTTCGATCCCTGGGTTGGGAAGACCCCCTGGAGAAGGAATAGGCTACCCATTCCAGTATTCTGGCCTGGAGAATTCCACGGACTGTATAGTCCGTGGGGTCACAAAGAGTTGGACTGACTGACTGACTTTCACTTCACTTCAGTGGACTGGGCACGCGGAGCCCTTTTCAAGCAGCATCCTCTTTAATCCTCAGACAGACTCCTGGGGTTTAGGGCATTGTCCCTATTTCACGGATGGGTCCGTTGAGGCTCAGAGCGGTTAACTTGCCCAAAGCCACAGGGCAAATGAGATCTGCCTGATGGAAACACCGCTCTTTTGTGCCACGCAGGCTGCTCCAAGGATTCAAAACAGGGTCGGTGTCTCTATCATGCAGTTCCTCTCCAGTAGGAATGGTGCTGCAGGAGAGCAGGGACCCTGTCCTTGGTCACGTCTGACACCCTGGAACCTAGGACGCAGCCTGGCGTGTGCTCAGTGAGTTAGCTGTGAGGAAGGTGCTTGCCCCAGGGCGGGGCATCTGGGAGAACCCCCGACCCGTTTCCAGCTCCACCGCCCTCCTCCTGAGCTGCTGGGGTCCTCTTCCCTCCACCAGGGCGCCCCTCCCGGGTGGCCTGGCACCATCGCGGGTCACGCCTGCACCCTGGGGACCTCACCCCCGCGAGTGCACCCTATCTGCCTGTGGCATCTCCTGGGCTAGTCTCTCCCGGCCGCTCACAGGCAGAGGCTGCCTCCTTCCCTTCTGTGAAGAGCCAGGCGTTTCCTTCCCATGACGCCCGTGCCATTCAGGCCAGGGGCGTACAGAACCGGCACGCCCCATTTCAGAAGAGCCCAGCACCCCTCAAGGTGCCCCCTGCCCAGGTCATTCCTGACCCCCAGCCTCGGCTGCCATTCGTGATGGCGGGTCAGGCCGTGATGATCAAACTGATTCAGCACAGGACTTCACAAATATGAGTTCATTGACTCGTTACAGCTGTTGATGGAAGGTATTCTTTTTACTAGTCCCATCTTAAAGTTGGGAAAACTGAGGTTCAGAGTGGGGGGGCACCAACTTGCTGAAATCAAGTCAGAAAAAAACAGAGCAAGGATGCGCACTCAGGTCTGCTGACCCTAGATTCCCTAACCTACTGGAGTGCAACTGGATGGCTCTTTTTAATCGTTAAAAAGATTTTATCATTCAAAGATTTGATAATTTTAAAAGCCTGCATGGCATAACCGATATATGTTGATAAGGAGGTCAGGGTCTCAGTAATAGTGGTTGTCGCACGTAATAATTAGCAGCAATAAAAATTATAGTGCCTATTTATTGATGTGGCCCTGTGCTAAATTTTATTTTCTCTTATTTGGCTGTGGCACGTGGCACACGGGATCTTAGTTCCCTGAGCAAGGATCGAACCTGTGCCCTTTGAAGGGTAGTGTTAAGTGTTAAGCACTGGACTTGCCAAGGAATTCCCTACATTTTAATACTTATAAAACTTCTTAGATCAGTATTGATATGATTAAGTACTATCATGATTGCCAGAGAGGAAATGGACGTGGACAAAGGTTGAGTAATTTGTCCAAAGTCACACGTGAGCCAGGATTTGAACTTTGGTCTGGCAGATTCTAAAGCATGCGCTTTCAGAAATAAGCCCACTCTGCTGTTCTTATGAGTGCCACCCCCCCACACCTGGTCAGATCCCCATGGAGAGTTCTGAGTGATGAAAACAGCCTGAAATGTCACCAGATCACAAGGGTTCAAGCGCTGCCGGGTCTTCCTGGTGGTGCAGCCTCAGAAACGTCATTCTGTGCCCCTGCTCCCCGTTTGCTGTGAGGCCTGTGATGCTGAGATCACGCAAGTCCCCAGGCACAGGGACAGTGTTCACAAGACTTTGGGACAAAGTCTTTGGGACCCTCGGTCTCAGCTGCCTTATCTGTAAGGAGGTGTGAACAATCCCCCAACAGGGCTGCAGAAATGAGATGAAGTGACTGCGCACACTTTGGAAACCGTGAAAAGCCAAGTTAGGAAGGGAAAAAAAGGAGTGTTCCGGCACCCACCCCTGGTCTCAGCAGAATCCTTGAAGTTGACCCATATCTTCAGGATAGGGCCCAAGATGAGCCATTTCATGGAGACCAGTATTCAATGAGGCGGGTTTCTCTTTTTAAAATAGTATCGTAACAAGCATTTATAGCATGCTTACCGTATGCCAAGCACTATCTTAAGTGCTTTACAAATTATTCATGCACTTAACGCTTCTAAAATCCCTAGGAGATGGATGCTATGACTACTCCAATTTTACAGATGGGAAAACTGAGGCTCAGGGAGGTTATAAATGTCACACACTTGTAAATGACAGGGTTGATACCTGTAAAGTCCTTAGCACAGCACCCGACACTTAGTGTGCCCGCTAATGGCTTGTTGTTTAGCCACTAAGTCCTATCCAACTCTTTGTGACCCCATGGACTGTAGCCCGCCAGGCTCCTCTGTCCACAGGATTTCCCAGGCAAGAATACTGGGGTAGGTTGTCATTTCCTTTTCCAGTGGATCCTCCCGACCCAGGGATCGAACCCACGTCTTCCGCAATGGCAGGTGCTTTCTTTACCACTGAGCCACTAGGCTGAAGACTAGTGGGCTATTACTATCAGTAATTATGCAATAAATATGCTTGCAGTGCAGGAGACCTGGGTTCAGTCCCTGGGCTGGGAATATTCCCTGGAGGAGGGCATGGCAACCCACTCCAGTATTCTTGCCTGGAGACTCCCACGGACAGAGGAGTCTGGCGGGCTACAGTCCATGAGGTCACAAAGAGTTAGACACGACCAAGCAACTAAGCACAGTACAGGCAGTGAGAACAAAACACAACATAGTTTCCAGCGCACTATTGTACTTCCCGTCTCTCCCCACCCCTAGAATGCTCTCCACAAAGGCAGGGGTCTCCTCCGTTTTGCTCGCTGCCCTTTTTTCACCAGCAAGCACTTACTGGGTGCTCAGTAAGTGCTGGATTATTATTGCTATCGTTACTGTCGTTATCAGCATCAAATGCTGCACAGTGCTGAGCAGTCAGGCCCCAGCCCGGGGTGGAGAGGGAGAAGGGCCGTCCAGGTGGGTGTGGGGAGAGGGCTGCAGTTGGAAATGCAGAGGCCTGAAACTGAAAGGGGAGGCTTTTCTCCTTAGATGGTTTGGAGGGTCTGTTATTGCTTCCTGGGGAAACAGTGGGAGGACTTGACTGTCAGACAGTCAGCATAAGAACAACAGGGAACAATATTTAGATCAATAATAATAATAATAAATAACAATTACTGTTATTCCTCCCTTTTTCTGAGCATCCATTTCCCAGCAACTTCACAGCTCATTACCCTTTCTTGTCTCCTCCCATTGCGCTGAGACAGTAGGTTTGGGGGGATGGGATCCAGGACGGGTAGGGTTTCCCCTGGCCTTGGCACCCAGTGAGCAGGAGCCTCCTGCGGCGTGCCAGCTGCAGTGGCGCCGCCCTCCGTGTCCCCCTGCCCGTGGCGTGGGAGGGCGTGCGGGTGGGCGAGAAAAGCCGCCACGATGCCCCTCCAGGCTGCACTGCTCGCGAAAAGGCAGAGTCTCCCGGAGGCAAGGGGGAAAGGAGAGATCACGGGAAGAGACACACACCTCCACCCAGACAGACTTGCGGGGGGTGTGCGTGGAGTGGGCGCGTGAAGGGAGACAGACAGAAGAGGCAGAGGCAGACAGACGGGGGAGGAGAGTCAGTGAGCAAGATGGAGAGGGGCCGCGAGGGAGACACAGACAGACAGCGAGTCAGACGGGGGAGTAGGGGAGCAGGGAAAGATGGAAGGGACAAAGGAAAGCCCTGGACCAAGGGGAGGAGCAGAAGCCTTCAGAAGGGAGGGAGATGCTGAGAAATGGAGGGAGGGGCTTAGAAACAGAGGGAGGGGCCGGGACACGGAGGGAGGGGTGAGACACGGGGGGAGGGGCCAGGACACGGAGGGAGGGGCTTAGACACGGGGGAGGGGCTTAGACACGGGGGAGGGGCTTAGAAACGGAGGGAGGGGGCGAGACGTGTGGGGGAGGGGGCCAGACACGGGGGGAGGGGCCAGGACACGGAGGGAGGGGCCAGGACACGGAGGGTGGGGGTGAGACACGGGGGGAAGGGCCAGGACACAGAGGGAGGGGGTGAGACACGGAGGGAAGGGGTGAGAGATGGAGGGTGGGGCCGGGACACAGAGGGAAGGGGTGAGACACGGAGATGCTGAGCAATGGAGGCGCCGGGCGCGAGGTAGGGAGGGTCCAGGGGAGAGAGGCGAGCAGGAGGGGACGCCTGTGTTCGTGTCCGCGCGCGCCGGCGCTCACCTGTAGGTGGAGCAGGCTGTTCTCCTGGAGGTAGAGGTACTGCAGGCTGACCAGGCCGCGGAAGATGGTGCCGGGCAGGCTGCTGAGCTGGCAGCGGTAGAGGTGCAGGGACTGCAGCCGCTCCAGGCCCTGGAAGGTGTCAGGCTCCAGGGAGCGCAGGTGCCGGTTGTCGCCCAGGTCCAGCTCCTCGAGCGCCTGCAGGTGGCGGAAGGTGCCCGGGTAGATGGCCGAGAGGTTGTTGGAGAAGAGCCACAGGGTGAGCAGGCTGGGCCCGAAGGAGCCGGGCCGAAGCGCGCTGATGAGGTTGTTCTGCAGGAAGAGGCGCTGCGTGCCGGGCGGCAGGGCCCGCGGCACCGCTGAGAAGTTGTTGGCCTGGCAGCTCACGGTGGGCGGCGCCGGGTAGCAGGTGCAGAGCATGGGGCAGCGGGCGGCGGCGGGGGCCGCGGCCAGAAGAAGCAGCAGGACGCAGGCCGGGGGACCTGCGGGCAGACGGGCGCTGGGGGGGCTGCCGGGGGCTTAGCAGACCCCACCCACCTACCCCGAAGGGGACCTGCGGGCAGACGGGGGGCGCTGGGCAGGCTGCCGTGGGGTGGGGTGGGGTGCGGGGGCAGGGTGTGCCAGCCGCAGGCCCGCCCCACCCCCCACCTACCCCTAACCGCACCTGGGCCAAGAGCCTTGCCTTCCTAGGTTGGGGGAGGCTGGGATTCGGGGTGCAAGAGTTGCAGGAGGCCCTGGCCACTTCCACTTTTGGAGGCTCCTGGTACGTTAAGATCAAAGCCCAGAGGACACTGATAGGTTGAAAGTTGTCTGATGAGTGGCGGTCTACTTTCCTTCCTGTTTTCACTGGGATGGGTCTGACGGTGACTCTGGTCTTGGGCCGGTTGTCAAGAACGGCCCAAATGTCAAGTGTTGACCATACTGCTATGTGGTCCGGGGGGTGGGGGGTGGAGGGCAGTCCCATATGACGTTCTGTACAGCAGGGGTCCCCACCCGGGACCTGATGCCTGATGTTCTGAGGTGGAGCTGATGTAACAATAGCAGAAATTAAGTGCACGACAAACCTAACATGCTTGGATCATCCCCAGACCACCCCCTCTCCTGGTCCGTGTAAGAACCGTCTTCCATGAAACCGTCCCTGGTGCCAAAAAGGCTGGGGACAGCGGCTATATGGGGCTTTAGCAGCACCCCGTCCTCTCCGCATTAGATGTGTGACACTCCTCCCCCTTACGAGAACCGGAAGGTCTCCAGACATCATTGCCAGTATCACTTGGGAAGAAAAACTGACCCCATTTGGGAACAGGTGGAGCTAAACCGAGACCCTCTGTGAGTCTAACGACCTCTGGCCCCCTGGTGACCGCAGGCCTCCTCCCTCACCTCTCCACCCTGGAAGGGCTCTCACGGACCAGGGGCAGGGGGTCTCTCCCTGTGGCCAGCAGCAACCTGCAGGAGAGTGGGGAAGGGGTGTCCCGGAAGGAAAGCCGCTTCTGGGCCCTGCCTGGGCAGAATCACCGCCCCGAGGGGTACAGTCCAGGAACCTCACTTTACACCCCAGGCTTTTCTCCTTCAAAGTCACTTAAAAAAAACTGTTATTTTTTTTTCAAAGTAACTCTTGAAGCTTGGCTATGATTCAGATGGAGAGGCAGACCCAGGGGCTTGGGGGCTAAAGAGTCACGTCTGGACCCCCACGCCCCCCGAGCACCAGCAGGGCAGTGGGCCCCTCTCCCTTCCTGACCCTGGCCTTCTGACCCTCACTGCAGCTGAGGAAGTTCTGGGCCACCTTGACCTCTACCCTTGATCCTGGCTTCCCGACGACTCGGGATTTTCTTCCAGCAGGTTTTGCAGCCCCCAAAGGCCAGGTGCTTATCATCTGGGCACACAGGGAAAGGGCACCCTCTGCTCCAGGCAGTGTGCTAGGCCTGGGAAGGCTGAAGACCCGCTCCCTTGGACGCAAGGATCTGAGATCCTGGGCCCTGGGGTGCGGGGGAGAGCCTGAGGGGGTCCCTGCCTTCCGGTGACCCCCGGTGTCAGAGGCATGAATGCGTCTGTGAGCCAGGTGCTCTGTACATGTAGCACTCCTGGGTCCGGGGTGGCACATGGCGCCCACATGGAGTGCACAAGGCACACACACACACAGCGTGGCACATGGCAGGCACATGGGGTGGCGCATGGCATGCACATGGGGTGGCACACGGTGCACACACACATGGGGTGGCACACGGCGCACACACGGGGTGGCACACGGCACACACACACGGCATGGCACACGGCACACACACGGGGTGGCACACAGCACGCACACGGCATGGCACACGGCACACACACACTGCATGGCACACGGCACACACGGTGTGGCACATGGCACACACACGGGGTGGCACACGGTACATGGCGTGGCACATGGCACACACATGGCGTGGCACTTGGCACACACACACACACGGAGTGGCACACGGCACACACGGTGTGGCACACGGCACACACACGGGGTGGCACACGGTACATGGCGTGGCACATGGCACACACACGGCGTGGCACTTGGCACACACACACACACGGAGTGGCACACGGCACACACGGGGTGGCACTCAGCACACACACATGGGGTGGCACACACATGGCGTGGCACACGGTGCGCACACATGGCACACACATGGCGTGGCACACGACGTGCACACATGGCACACACACACGGAGTGCACACACACAGGATGGCACATGGCACGCACACACAGCACACACACACGGAGTGCACACAGCACACATGGGGACGGCGCACACCCCAAGGCGGCACACAGGCCGTGTGTGTGGAGTGGATGTCAGGAATGCTTGGCGAAGCCTCCTCCCTGGAAGACAGCAAAGGCGCGGTTGTCCCCGGCGCCCGGCCCCCCACGAGCGTGCAGGCGTGTGCCCGCAGCCCCCTGAGTGTGTGAGTGCCGGGCCCCGTGCGTGTGTGGGCCGGGTGTGATGTAATACTCAGTGACACAGCCGCCGCTGTTCCATTCGTTCACACCGCCTCCGAGCTGCTGGCCCTTCTCACCCCTCCCCCGAGCGGCGTTTCACGATCACTCTCTCCTCCCGGGGTTTCTGGGAGCCACGTGGGCTGCAGGGGCGCGTCTCTCACCCCTCAGCCCCACCAGGCAGGGGTGGGAGCCCCGGGGGTTTCAGGAGGGCTGAGCTTTGGGGCCCAGGACAGTGGCACTCAGAGCTGGGCAGCCCTCCAGGCTCATCCGGGTTCTGTTTCTGCTGACCTGCTGGCCGGGGATCTGAGAGGCCGAGTGACTCAGCCAAGGTCACACAGCAGAGTGGGGCGAGCACTGGAGTGGAGGGTCCCTGTGGCCAGTCAGGGCCGTTCCTTCCTGGTGGGGTCCCCCTCAGGCTCCCTTCCCCAAGGACTCAACACCAGAGAAAGCCAAATCCCTCTCTGAGCTCTTAATCCTGCGGCTGATCCAACACTTCTCAGCGTGTGTGTTCAGAAAGCTGCCAGCCAGCCACCCCACCCCACCCCCTGTCCCCCCAGGATTATGGAGCTCTTTCCCCAGCCTCCTGGTTGACTGTTCCCCCAGGAGAGGCAGAGGGAACAGGAGAACCCCCAGAGAACAGGGGGACACAGAGAGCAGAGAACCCCCAGGAGAGATGGACCTGGGGTTGGTTCCAGAGTGCTCCAGAGTCAGAGCCAGTCCCCAGGGCACCAGGGTCTCCTCCAGCCTGGGGTGGGGCAGGGGGCTCGGCAGGGCCCCTATCAGACCCTCTAGCCCACATTTCCCTGCCCCCCTGCCGGCCCCCGACACCCCCATCATTCTGGCCCACCTCCCCGTGGTCTAGTGGTGCCCCCGCGGCCTCTCTGATGCAGGGCCCTGGGCAGGGGGCCCCTGTGACAGCTGCCGCCTAACAGTGACTCTGTTGCCATTTCTGGCCCTGGCCGCCGGCATGCAAGGCAGCTGAAACCCAAGGAGCCTCATCCATAATTCAGGCTGCGGCTCACACTGGAAGCCAGGCGCAGGGGAGGCTGAGGGGCTCTGGGCTTCTCTGCCCCCGGGGCCTGGTGAGCGGTGCCTTTCTCCCCCCTCTGCTCCCTGCAGCCCCTGCCTGGGGTCTCCGGATCACCACCCCCCTCCCTGCCCCCTGCCTCTCCCCACCAGCACTCCATCCCCGCCCCTCAGGCCCCGCCTTCTTCCCCGAGGACCACAGGTCCACTCCAGGCCCCATCTCGTGCATCCCTGGTGACCACAGGGGCGAGAGGCACAGAATCTCAGAGCAGGAATGGCGGACACCTCGTCAGCCATCAGGGGCTGACCCTTATCTCAGTGGCCACGCCATCAGTAAGCGGCCTAGGCCCTCACCCGAATCTCAGTCTGTCTTCAGCCCCTTTCTCCAAGGCTCCATCTGACGCCCCTACCACTACCTGGGCCAAGGAAAGCCCATTCCAACAGCTCCTCCCATCCTCTCTGCTCATGTCATCCTGTCTTTTCTTTTTTCTTTTTCACTGAAGTCAGTAGGTAGGTGATGCTCAAGTTGCAGGGGAGTGTGGAGCAGTGATGGGCAGAAACCATCTGTGACTGAATACCTACTGTGTGCCAGCCACCGCATTTGGACACATCTTTGTGCACAGAATCAACATAGCATCACCCCCGTGAGATCAAGATTCCGGCCCCTCATTTGCAAGTGAGGACAGGGAGGCTCTCAAGTGTGAAATTAGTTGCCTCGGGTCGTGCAGCTGGTACAAGGAGGAACCTGGATGGGACAAGTCCCTGTCTAAAGGGACTCTCTGACCTTTCTCTGGGAGACCCCACGTCAGCCACGGAAGCCACCCTGTGTGTGAGAGTTGCTGGGCTTGGGGGAAAGCAAGGATGGAAACTGAGCCCAGGTGCACAAGGCTGGGCCAGCAGTGATGCCGGTTCTGTTTGCCTGTCCAGGGTTGAGGCGAGGGGGGAACCCGGGCTTTCTGCAACTTTAGCTCCCTGGGCTCCAGGCTCTGGTTGTCCGAGGTGACACCCCATCCAGGAGGCGGGAAGAGAGGCCCTGTGTCCAGAAGATGCGGCCAGAACTGACCCGGGAGGGAACAGAGAGAGATCGGGACATGGCACCGATCCAGGAAGGCAGAGGGGCCCAGAGCCAGAAATGATCCATTCACCGCGGGGCCGATCGCCCTGGGGCCTCAAGGCTCCCAAAGTTCTCAGCCCAGGAGTCACCTTTTGGTCCAGAGATCGCTGCAAGAGAAGAAGCTGGAGGAGGAGGCAGGGAAGAGTGGCCCCAGGGAAAATGCTCCCTGGGGAGGGAGTCCAGGCCTGGGGTTCTGACACCCAAAAAGGCGGGGAAGGGCTGGGGCCTGCGGGCAGATGTTGAGGGGGTAGGGGCAGAGGAGGTGGGAGGCAATGGCGTGACGCAGGGCCCAGGACGCACTGGCGCGGGTGACGGAGGTTTAGAGCCGCCGCAAACAGCTTCTCACTCTGCCAGAATGTAACACCCCGAAATAAGCAGCCACGGTGGTGGCGGAGACGGCAGGCTCCTCCTCCTCCGACGGCCAGAGGGGCCCAGAGATATAAATGGCAGCGTGCGGTCAGCCAGGGCGCCCACCCCTGGAGGCTGCCACCCCACGCCCGTGTCTTCCCCAAATCCCCCTCACAGCTGCCTCCCCCCCAGCCCGCAGCGCAGAGCCCGGGGCGGGGGGGGCTGGCCCGCCGGCCACTCCCTGCGAGGAGCGGTGTGACGGGCAGGCGCTTTGGAAATGGAGGGCTCCCCACGTGGACGTGCTCACCAGAACTCTCTTTGTCTCTCTCTCCTCTTCCTCTGCCTCCTTCCTTTCGGCCCTTCCTAGCCCTCGGCCCCGTCTTGATCAGCCCCGACCCCTCTCTCCTCTCTGCCTTCCCAAACCCAAGCCTGGAGCTCACGGGTCCCTGTCCCTGTCCCTGGCCCCGCACCTCCGTCCACCGCCCCGTCCTCCTCCGCTCGCGGGCTGTCTGCTCACTCCCCGCGCCCTCAGCATCCCGAGATCGCAGTCCTCAGCGCCTTCTCGTCCCTCCCACCCCCAGGAGCCGGGCCCGGACCCTAGCGGTCTGCCCCCCTCGCCCCTGACCCGGCCTCCCATCTCCCCGCCCCACCCCCCCCGTCCTCACCGGGGTCCCCTTTCCCTCCCAGCTTTCCCGTCTAACCTTTCATCCGCCCCCTCCCTGCCGCCCTCCGCGGACCCCTCTCCATCTCTGGCTGCTGCTTGCCTGACCCTCGCTGCCAGCCCCCTCCCAGCCCAGCCCAGCCCCCGGTCCCTGGCCCACACCCTGGTCGGTCGGCCACACCTGTCCGTGGAGAGAGGCCCTTTCTAGCGCCCCCCCCCCCCCCCGCGCCGCGCTTTCCTACCGGGGAGGGCCACTGGGGTCTCCCCCGCCCCTCCCAGACAGCGCCCTGCCCTCACCCCCGTCCCCCTGGCGACGGGAAAGTGCTGAGGCACCGGGAGCCAGAAGTTGCTGAGTCGGCGCTGCCCGGCCGCCTGGAGTGCTCAGCATAGCCCGGAGCAGGTAGGGCCGGGACGGCGGGACTGGAGCGTCCCCCCGCCCCCGGCCCGGGTGCCCCCTCGCTCAGGAGCCTCCGGCCCAGCCCGGCGGGCTCCGGGGGCGGGGCCCGGGGCTGCGTGCTCCCCCCCACCCCGCCAGGCCGCCCCCCACCCGCACGGCGGCCCCACCCGCGCGCCCTGGGGGCCGGGGCGCCCGGCTCCCCTCCGCCCGCGTGGGTCCCTACCTGGCAGCAGGCTCCCGAGCCCGGGCAGCATCTTGTCGCGACGCTCGGAGGAGGGGGCGGCGTGGGGAGGGCGCCTCCACGGGCTCCCCGAGCCCGCCGGACGGACGGCGGGGGACCCCGCGGGGCTCCGGGAGGGCCCCGCGCGGCGTGGCCGGGCCGCGGCGCTCTACCCCGCGCCCCCCGGGCTGCGAGCCTCGGGAGCAGCCATCGGCTCCGACGGGGCGCGGCGGGGCGCGGCTGGGCGCGGAGGGCTAGGGCTGGCCGTCGACGCCCGGGGCCCGCGCCCCCAGGAGCGCAGGCTGCGCGCGGGCCCGTCCGTCAGTCCGTCGGTCCGCGCGCCCCGGCCGCTCGCCGAGAGAGAGTGCGGACGGCGAGGCGGCTCTTCCCACCGCCTCCTCCCCGCGCTCACTGGCTCCGCCCTCGCCTCCCGGCTCGCCGGCTTAACCCTTGCCTGCCCGCCAAGAGGCGGAGCGGCTCCCGGCCCCCGGCAGTCCGGCCCCCTCCCTTGTCTGGGGGGCCCGGAGGGCTGTGTTCGAGCACCCCGCTGGTGGAGGAATCCCCGCCTGAGGGGGTGCGGTCGTGTTCGGGAAACCCGTGAACTCGCCCAGTTCCCGCCCGCACCCAACTCCCCCGAAGGGCTCCTGGGTCACCTCCCCCCGTCTTGCTCAGCCCGGGGCCCCTAAGCGCAGGCCTCGGACGCTCCTCCCTCTGGGAGAACTCCGAGATTCCCCTTCGCTTCTGTTCCCAGACCCCGAGCCCTGTGTGTAAGAACCGTGTCAGCAAGAATTTGTGGGTGCAAGCTCCGGGCCACGTGAGCGCGCGCGAGCCAGGATGCTTGTGCAGGTGTGACAGGGCTGGCACGTGACCTTTCTTACGGGCGGGGCGGGGGGGGGTGGCCCGGGCACCTGAGTGGGCGAACCGATGAGCCGCCGGGTGTTCCCCCGCTCGCGGGTCCGCGCGAATGGGGAGCCTGGGGCCGGCGAGCTTGTGGCCGGGGTGGCCGGGGTGTGTGTGTGTCCTGGCGTGTGTACACCCCTTGATGCCCTCGCAAGCGGGGGCAAGTTCGGGTGCGCGCGGTCTCCTCCACGAGGGCGGTGGAACCCTCGCCCGGACTTCCTTCTCCAGAGGGGTGCATTCCGACCTCTTCTGGACCCCTTCGCGCCCCTCATGGCCTCGTTCGGGGCGATCCCTGCGGGGCCGACACCGAAGCGTTTTCTCATAAAGGCGGCGGTGGGATTCACCCCGGCCTTCACCTGCTCCAGGGAGAAGGGCACCCGGAGCTCGGGAGCGCCCCGGCACGGGACGGGTGGGGGGCCCTCGGGGTCGCCGTTTCGGGGCCCCAGGTCGGGCTGGGAATGTGAGTGCGGCGCGTTCGACGACCGGGGCGGGCGGCGCAGGACCCGCAGGCGTCTCGGATGGCACCGCCCGCGAGCAAAGCGACAGATGCCCTCGGCGCTCTGTCGGGCTCCTCCTCTCCCTCCCGGGCCAGAAGAACAGCTTAGCGCCTGGCATACAGTCGGCGCTCTATAAATGCTGATCTCATCTTTCCATTCACTGTCGGTCCGTCCGTAGTCTCACGCGTCCCTCGTTCGCGTCCGATTCCTCTCCTTTCTCCCCCGACTCTTACTCACATTTCACGGCCCGGTCTCCGTCCCCTCCCACCCTCCCGGTCTCCTTTCCCTCTCGCTCCCTTTCCGCGTCCGCCTTTCTGTCCGTGTGTCTGTCGCTCGCCTCCGGTCCTCGTGACCCCCTGTCTCTCCATCTCTGGGTCTCGTGTCTCTCAGCTCCCTTTCCACCCGGGTTCAGTCGCGGGCTCCCAGCCCTCTTGCCCCTCGGCGCTCGGGCGCCCCCCAGTCGGCTCCATTGCCTGCCCTTCCCCGGCTGCCAGCATCTAAATGCCCTCTCCCCGCGACTCAGCCTTCGGGTGGGGTGGGAATGCAGAGGGACGGCCCCGGGGCCCCTGTCCCCCCCTCCCCCATCTCTAGAAAGCAGGGTCCCTGCGCTTCCCGGGGCCCACTCCGCGGAGCGCCCGCGCCCGGGAGGGGGGCCCGCAGGGGGCGGCGGGGAGGGAGTGTTGGGGGAAGCAGGGTGGGATTTGGCGGCCTTCCCCGGAATGAGCCGCGGCACAATCTGTCGCTGGGTTTGTTTGCCGGGCTGCCTCCGGAGCGCGGTGGGGCTGGCTCCCGGGAGCGAAATATCACACGAGGCGGAGACAGACGCAGAGGGGCGGGTGGGCGGCGGGCTGACTCAGGTGTGCGCTGTCATCGGTCCCGGGGCTGGCGCTCTTGGAGAGGGGGTGGTTGGGGGGGGACCCCGGACCCCCGACACTGGCAGGTCCCAGAGCTGGGAGGGGAGCTCCCATCCCAGGATGACTTGCAGGAAGGGGGGCGCCCCTGCCAATGATCCCGGCCTGGGAGCCCAGAGAGATACCTCGAACTTGGGTGTGTCCCAGTCGGCGAACATTCCCTGTGCTCACGTATCCCACTATCCAGGCGTCGGTTGCCTATAATTATCTGCTGACTCACTACTTTCCCCTACTAGACCGCCAGCTATTTGAGGGCAGGAAATTCGCCACATCCATCTCTGCGTCCCCAGCAGGTGCTCAATGAACAGGTCGGGTGGATGAATGGCGCGTGGGTGGGCGATGGGGGGGGGGGGTCTCAATTTACAGGAAATACCATCTTCCCAGGATAGCTTTCCCACCTCTTGTTCCTCCCCTCCCTTCGGCCGCCCCCCCAACCCCCAGCCTGTCCTACAGACAGGCAGAAAATTGGAAACAGCTCTTCCGGAAGACCAGAGCCCTCTAGGTGACCCAAAGAGAATGCCTTCCTTTTTCTGGGGCCTCAGTTTCCTCATCTGTACAATGGGATTATACCACTCACAGTTATGCTTCAGCTTACCAGTAAGTCTCCCGCAAGTCAAGGTATGAGAAAGAGCTTAGTGAAACGAGGTTCTGCGACTGTCAGCGGTGGCAGCTGTTGTCATTACTGTTTGGATGGTGATCCTTAAGTCTTTATCTCAGTAGAATCAGACACCCTGTTGGATGGAACTGAACTTCTGCAGTTATAGGTTTGGGGATCTAAGGGATGGAAGCTGATGTGGGTACGCTTGCTTAGTTGCTCAGTGCTGTCTACCTCTTCGCGACCTTTTGGATGAGTAGCCCACCAGGATCCTCTGTCCATGGGATTTTTCAGGCAAGAATACTGGAGTGCGTTGCCATTTTCCTCCTCCAGGGGGTCTTCCCCACCCTGGGATGAAACCCGGGTCTCCCGCCTTGCAGGTGGACTCTGCTCACTGAGCACTGGGGAAGCCCAGGCTGATGGCCCTCGGGGCAAAGTGAAAGGGCTCATCTAATTCCGGTCTGGACACCTGGCAGGGCTCTCTGCGGGGCGCTGTGTCCCCGGGACTTGGCACAGAGCTGGCCCGCCCTCTGGTGGCCGTAGGTGGATCTGCAGCCCCAAGGGACACCCAGGAGCTCAAGCAAATTGGCTGAGGGATGGATCCCCACCCCTACCGCCCGGCCCCAGAAGGAGGGTTCCCTGGGTGGAGACCTGGGAGGTCACGTGGAAGAAGCGGCAGGACACGGACACAGACTAGATGAGTCCTGACTTTATCAATGAGTGCCCTCCTTTCAACATCACCCCTACTCTCAGTGTGACCCCCAGGGCCCCGTCCTCCTTCTGGGCAACTCCATCTGGTGAGTTCACGGAGCCTTCCTGGTTCTTTTTCTCCACCTATGTGGCAGCAAGGTGGGGTGGCTCAGTGGCCCAGAGCAGAGCTTTGCCGGGTGCTGTCCTGGCTCGGCTGCAGTCACAGCTAGATGACCTTGGGCTAGCAGTTAACATTTCCCAAGCTTCCGTTTCCTGCTCCGAACAATGGGCGTGGATGGAGGAGGACAGCAAGCAATAGTGGTTCCTGGAACTTCCCAGGTGGTCCAGTGGTTCGGAATCTGCCTGCCGATGCCGGGGACACACAGGTTGAATCCCTGGTCAGGAGAGATGCCACATGCCTCGTGGCAGCTAAGCCTGTGAGCCCGCACTCTGCACCATGATCAGAAGCCCGCACACTGCAGCTAGAGGGTAGACTCCCGCTCACTGCGACTGGAGAAAGCTCAGGAGCAACAGCAAATACCCAGCACAGCCAAAAATTTAAAAAAAGAAATTAATAAATTAACGAAATAGAAAATCAGGGAAACTTGGCGTGCTGCAATCCATGGGATCACCAAGAGTCAGACATGACTTAGCACCTGAACAACAACAAGGAAAACAATAGGAGTTCCCAGCTCATCGGGTTGTTCAAGGATTAAATGGGACAAGGCATGAAAGAACCTAACAGAGAGCCTGATCCTATGCTCAGTAAATTCTAATAACATTTGTATTGATTTTCTTGCTTGGCCTAACAGCAACTGGAAGACATAGGGGCTGCATTTTAGGGGCAGACAGTAAAGTTATGACCTGAAATCTCAGAGGTCCCACGTGACAGAGCCGGGTCTGAGAGTCAGTTCCTAGTTCAAATGTTCTACCCCACGTGTCTGACCTCCGCCTCTCCACCTGCTCCAGCCACAGACCAGGGCTGTTTGCCCGGTGTGTTGAGTGCAAACCAGACTCGCATTAGAAGTCTTGGGTTCTAGCCCGGACCCTGCCTCTGAATGGCTGTGTAATGTGGGACAGACCGCTATTGTCCCTGCGCTTCCAGCTCCTTCTTTCAAAAGGTGCATCTTGGACTCAGAACTCTTGAGAAGTCTCGCAAAACCATGACTGGGTGACACTCCACCCCTGTGACCCTGAAAATGAAGCCCCTCAGCTAGATTCCGTGCTGCCCCGTCTTTCCCAGCCCTGGGGGTGTGATGGGGGCCCCAGAGGAAGCTTAGCATTTCTAGGGATCCCTCAGACCCCACTCCCGCAGGCACCCCCACTGGCTGCCAGGCCTGTCAGTGACTGGCGGTTGGTGAGCGCGTACTCTGGAGGGAGGGAGAGACCGCTGCCCCTGCCCTTTGCACCCAGAACCCTTGCCAATGAGTCCCGCGTCCTCCTCTGCCTGGCATGCTGAAACAGGAGACTAGGAGATTGCCCTGGTGGTCCGGAGGTTAAGAATCTGCCTTTCAATGCAGGAGGTGTTGGTTCCATCCCTAGTCTGGGAACCAAGATCCCCCACGTTGATGCGCCTGTGCCCGCTAGAGTCCACACACCGAAACTGGGGAAGCCCTCGCTCTCAGCGGAGACACCGTGCCACCCAATGCATAAGACAGACAGGGGAGAATGCCTAGACTAGACGTGCCAAAGGGCGAGGGTGTCGGAGCGCCTTCTCGCCTGCTTGGCTTCTAGGTCTCTGCTCATCTACACCATTCACGCGGATAACTGGCCTTTATCAACTACTTGCTTCGTGTCGTGAATTCACGTGCACTGGCTCACGTAAGACTCGGAGCAGGTCGGTGGAACGGGCGTCTGCTGATGCCCGCTTTATACCGATGGAAACACACACTCGGACAGGTGCTGCCACTTTTAGGTCTGAGTGAGAGGGGTCTGGCCCTGGGCCTCGTGCATTAGAGGGCTTTGCTGTGATCCTTCTCCAGCCAGCGTCCTTCCATGGGGGAAAAAGTCCCAGAAACTAAGCGGCTGTGTCCTCAGAGAGTCTGCGTTCCCCTTTTACTTGTTATTAGTTTATTTAGCTGTGCCGTGTGACTTACGGGATCTGAGTTCACTGACCAGGGGTTGAACCCAGGCCATCGCAGTGAAAGCCTGCAATCCTGTCTGCGGAGCCACAAGAGAACTCCCTGGATTCCCCTTTGAGACCATGCTTTGGGTATCCAGAGCCCTGGGATCTCCTGATCAAATGACCCGAGCCTCCTTCCAGGACCTGTGTGGGCAGCTTCTCCCATCTACCTTTGCGCCCCGTGTGTATCCCTGGACTGGCTAGGAGGCAGCTGTTTGGAGGGGCTGTGGGTGGAGTTGGGACATGGAAGAGGAATATTCCGATACATCTGTGTGAGACCCCTGGCTTGGGATGGAGCTGTGTTTGGGAAGAAGAGGAGTTGGCTGTATTTCTGTAGAGAACTCCGAGAAGTCAGTCATTCTAAACTTGAACTTAGCCGTCCAATGCCAGGTTCTTTTGAAGAACACGACGGAGTGATACTGGTGTGGTAGAAGGCTGGGGGTACCTCGTGGGCAGGGACTGCCTGGTGTGGACCCTGCCAGTCATGGTACCAGAGCCTCTGTTTACAAAGATGAAGGGCTGCTGGACCAAGAGGTCATGCGGCTTCATCAGAGGTGTCATGACAAAGAAGCCTGGAGCCAGGCTCTGAATCCAGGTCTGTGTGAGTCTTTCTTTCCTTCATGACGCTGCATGCCAGTCCCGAGCAACAGTCAGGGTGTTGGCTCCCTGGGGTTCTCTCGGTTAGAAAGCTGAGTCCCGGGCGTCCCTGCTGGCTCAGTGGTAAAGAATCTGCCTGCCAAGGCAGAAGACACAGGTTTGATCCCACGGGTTTGATGGGAAGATCGCACGGGCCTCAGAGCAGCTAAGCCTGTGAACTACAGCCACTGAGCCTGTGTTCCAGAGTGCGGCAGCCATTAACTACTGAGCCCACGCGCAGAAGCTACTGGAGCCCATGCACCCTGAAGCCCGTTCTCCACAACAAGAGAAGCCGCCACAGTGAGATGCCCCTGCCCACCGCAACGAGAGGAGCAAGAGCACAGCCCAGCACGGCCAAAAATAAGCAAAATTATTTAAAGAAGAAGCAGGCTGTCCCATTGTGTCTGCCGGAGTGCCCTTCCCGGTGAAGAGCACCTCCCTTTCTCACAAGACTGTGAGCTGCGTGTCGTCTCTGACTTTGTCTGTTCCATGCACCTGGCCAGCTTGGCCCGGAGGAGACCCTTGCCAGATGTGGCTGACCTGCTGGACTAATGAGGAGGATGCTAGTAAGCCCTTGTGGTGCACGGTGCTGCTGGGCTGGTAGTGAGCACTCGGGGTTGGAGGGTGGCTGTGGGGAAGGACTAGGAAGCCTTGCCTGGGGCGTGGCTATGGCCGAGCTGCCTCAGACTCCATCAGCCTGGGCGCCGCACTGTAGACAGAAGAATCCCCTGACTCCGTTTACCCGTTGCCCTAATTCTCCAACTGCTCCCCTGCCCCCGCCTTGGAGCACCCCAGGGGTGCTCGTGGCATCCCCTCACCGTGTGTTCCCCCGCGGACCACACACTTCACTTACCTGCACAGCAAAAACAGTTCCTTTCCCCGGCAATTCTGTGGGCCGAAGCCACTGAGTTTGTGAGGAAGCATGAAGGGCATCGTGGGGGACGATGCAGGGAACCACGAGCTCCAGGACGGGGCACACAGACCCTCGTGCCGTTCCCAGCCCCGTGGTGGCGTTCAGGCCCCTACTCTGGGATCAAGCCCCGGCAGCCCACCTGTGGACAGCTTTCTCGGTCTCCCAGCCCACTTTCCTCGACTCATCTCAGAATGAATCTTCCCAAGGTGTTGTGTGATCACGCACCACCCCCCCCAGAAGGCTCCAGTAGCTAAGTCTGGCTGGCAAATGCTTACATTTATCGCCTCTGAAATGCTCATTCAAATGGATAAGAAAAGCCTCTAACAGATAAGCAGGTGAAGGATGTGGACCAGTACTCCACCCAAGAGGATAAGCAGAGAGTAAACAAACACTAGGAAAATAGTTCAGCTGGTTAGTGATCAAAGAGATGCAAATGAGAACAGCGTGGAGATTGCATTTCATACGCATTAAATTAGCAGAGTCTACAGCCCCCGCTCCCTGGTGCTGCCAGAGTTGGATGAAGTCTGTCTCCATCTCTGGAAGCAGCGTGCAAAACTCTGGCACACCATCTAGTACAATGCAACAAGAGCCTTGAAAATATGATTACCTTTCGACCCATTAAGCTCACCCCTGGGAATTGATTGTAAGAGCGCAATTCGACAGAAGAAAAAAGCTCCAGGCATGCCATAGGCATTATTCTGTATTTCTCCAGGCAGTGAGATGGTTAAGAAAACCATGCCTAACGTAGTCAGTGCAACATTATGCTGCCTCAAAAATGAGAATTATAAAGACTATGCCGAAGCATGGAAACCGTTCATAACATCACGTTTGCTGAGAAAAAGCGGGATACACAATTTGCATGAACACTGATTGCAGCCACGAATAGTAAGTATTCATGTCGAGAAGTCTGGAGGAGAATATGCAAAAGGTTGGGGAAATGATGAGTGGTTTTCCTTTTTGTTTAAGAATCATTCTTTGTTAATGTTGTTGAAATGTTTTCACAACAGAATGAACACTATAAAAACAAAACCGTTTTTATTGCTTATAGAATAAAGCCAGAACTCTTTAGCCTTCACTCACTATAATGATTGCTTAAATATTAATAATGGATGTAAAAATGTTAATTAATAATGAAATAATTTTAAAAATAGTGATCACATTTGTTAGCTGTCTACTACTTTCCAGGCAGTGAAGTGAGTCATCCATTGGTTTCGCTGGAGCTTCATGACGACCCTGTGAACAGAAGCTGGTATTCTTGTTTACAGACTAGGGGCCTGAGATCCTGGGCCGTAGGCCACTGCTTCGCTCCACGGCCAGGGCTGTGCGAGTCCCCAGCTTGTGCTCAACCCTGTTGATTGGCTTTGTGAGTTGCATCCTGAGGCATTTCAATCACTAGTGTTTCGCCATCGTGATCTGGGAATAACTGCGGCTCACACGGGCTTCCCAGGTGCCACTAGCGGTAAAGAACTGTCCTGCTTAACAGCAGGTTCGATCCCCGGGTCGGGAAGATCCCCTAGAGGAGATCACCCACTCCAGTATTCTTGGCTGGAGAATCCCATGGACAGAGGAGCCTGGTGGGCTACAGCCCATGGGGTCACACAAAGTCAGACACGACTGGATTGACTCAGCACACACACACACACACACACACACGTGGCTCCTGCGTCATGTGCTGTGATGTACTTAGTTTTAAGATTCAGGGGACTTTCTTGGCAGTCCAGTGGTTAAGACGCCATGTTCCCAGTGCAGGGGGGTGCAGGTTCAATCCCTGGCTGAGGAGCGAAGATCCCACATGCCCTGCTGAGTGGCCAAAAAACTAAAATGTAGATCAATTCAATTTGTAAACATTTGAATGCCTACTCTGGTATTCTTCTAAACAAGAATCCCCTTGGAATCGTCTGTTTAATGTATTGGTTGTATTTTCCAATGTGCAATAATACAAAAAAGTGTTAATAGCATTAAAAAAAAAATCTCCTGAGATCATCTTGTAAACCTCTCTTGGGAGTAGCGTGAGCTGCCTGCTGCCACAGTTGGCCCCCGTCTCCCGGTCCAGGCTCGCTTCCCCAGCAGCTCCCGAAGTTTCTGCTTGGCCATTCAGGAGGGCATGGCAACCCGCTCCAGGACTCTGGTCTGGGGAATCCCTTGGGCAGAGGAGCCTGGCGGGCTACAGTCCATGGGGTTGCAAAGAGTCGGACACAACTGAGCGACTAACACTTTATTAAACTCCCAGGCATTATACTAGAAACTGTATACACATGGTCTAATTGGCTCTCTTCTCCTTTATTTTCTTCCCTTTTCTGGGTCAGAGTTCTTTTTATTGTGTTGTGACTCCAGTACTCTGCCTGGAAAATCCTATGGACGGAGGAGCCTGGTGGGCTGTAGTCCATGGAGTCACTAAGAGTCAGATACTACTGAGCGACTTCACTTTCACGTTTCACTTTCATGCATTGGAGAAGGAAATGGCAACCCACTCCAGTGTTCTTGCCTGGAGAATCCCAGGGACGGGGGAGCCTGGTGGGCTGCCGTCTATGGGGTCACACAGAGTCAGACACGACTGAAGCGACTTAGCAGATAGCAGATTAAATGCAAAATGCTCATGGGCTCCAAAATTCATTCAGTTCAGGCTTAGGAAATCATCCTGAAGTTATTCGTGAAATGGAGATGGAGATATCTGTAGCTTAATAGTCAAAGTAGGATTGTGTGTGGTAGCGTGTGATGTAGGAAACACAACCTAAGTATCATCAATAGGGAACTGTTCACATAAATTTCAGCACATCCGTCAAAAAGAATGAACAAAGTCTGTAAGTTCTTAGGGGCTTTCCTGGTGGCTCAGTGGCTCTGTGGGGAAGAATCTCCCGGCCAACGCAGGGGACGAGGATTTGATTCTTGCATTGGGAAGAGTTCCCTAGAGAAGTTCTTGGATTCTCGCCTGGGAAATCCCATGGGCAGGGGAGTCTGGCAGGCTACAGTCCGTGGGGTTGCAAAAGAGTCAGGTGCTACTCAGCACAAGACGTGGCAACTAACAACAACAGCAAACATGTTCTGGGACTTCCCTGGGGGTCCAGAGGTTAAGAATCTGCCTGTCAGTGCAGAGGACTTGGGTTCGATTCCTGGTCCTGGACGATCCCACTTGTCTTGGGGCAGTTCAGCCTCTGTAGCACCACTACTGAGCCGGCAGGCAGCAATAAAGACCCAGCACAGCAAAAAAAAAAAAAAAAAAAAAAAAAAAAAAAATATATATATATGTATATGTATATGCACACACACCCATATGTTCTTATATGGAACAACATCAAAGATACCAGCGAAGCAAAGTGCAGAACAGTATAATAGTATGTTACCATTTGTATCAAACCCCTGTGAGATGAAATATATAGAGAGAGACTGATACACACACAGACTCCCTCCGGAAGAACGGAAATAAAACAGGTAGGGGTGGCTGCCCAGAATTGGGTATTGGAAGGACTCTGGTTGAGCGGGAGTGAAGGGTCTGGCTGCAGGGTTTGTCTGGCCTGCAAACTGTGTGGAGTCTCAGGGTAATCTGAGGGGCTTGTGGATTAGAGTTCTAGAGATGGTCCCACCTCAGCTACCTCTCAGCCCTGCCCGGGATCCCCCGGGAGACTTAGGTGATACCATGTAACCTTTTGTGCTGCCTGTGTTTTAAAACCCTGTGCATGTATTACCTGTTTAATAATTTAAAATTTATAATTAAAAAAAGAAGAATGTCCTGCCTGAGGCAAGGCCCGCCTAAGCGATGGTGGCTTTCCAGGCTGCAGGACGTCACTCTCACGGCACAGGCAGGACCCAGGCACCCTGTCTCTGTTATTTTTCCGGTTGACAGCCTTCGCCTGTCCCTTCTTTGGCCAGCAGCTGGGAGGCTTCAGAGGTGGATTTTTGGCCAAGACACAGCTCAGTGGCTTCTCTAAGTCTAAGGGCTTTGTTCTAAGGTGGGGATCATGGATTCTTCACCGGATGGTTTGAGGGGACGGCAGCTGGTCCTGGGTGGTACCTGTCCTGGTCCAGGCATGAGCTGGAAAAGGATTTCCAGACATGAGACAGAATGAGAGGGAAGTAAAGTTTATTAGAGTGGGAGACGCTGTTAGAACAGCAGCCCAGCTCAAAGGAGAACTGACATTGAACAGGGGTCCTTAATCCACTTTTATGCCCAGGGTCTTGTGGGCGTTTGCTGATTGGATGAGACATGTGTGCTGGGCGGGCGGAAAGTCAGGCAAATGCCTTCTCCCTACAGAGTAGGAGGGGAGACAGGTTATACTGCTCAGGAGGGCCTGATATCCACGGATAGTCACAACACGGGGAGGGAAGGACTGTAAGGGCCTGATTTTCCTTTCCTGCATGCCAGGACCCTCCTTGGTTTCATCTGCTCTTTCTCCTCGGTTTACCACGGTACCCAGAGAGGGGACAGGCCAGTGGGGAGACCGCTTTATGCACAACCTTGGGGAACTGTTTATGTTGAGTTGTGAGAGGGTCAAACCGGAACACAGTGCGAACGGGAAGGATGCCCCTCACCCGACAGAGTACTTTACAGAAAATCCAGCCCGAACTGGCTTAACCGGGCCTCCTAGTCCTTTGGGAGGAGAAAGCAGGCTGTACCTCGCCACGGGACAAATGCCTTTCCCTTCTCTCTGGGATATTTTAGGTCAAAACCCCCTGGAGACAGCTGTCACCTGAAAGGTATTATACACTGATTGACTTGGGTTGGGGTTCCTGAATCAGTCCCTGGCAGGAGGCTGATACCACTGTGATTATCCTGGACGCGTCAGGACGGACTTGCAGGTGGGATGAAACCCAGAGCCGCATCATTGCTGGACAACGCGCTGGACTCTTTTCTTTTCTGCCATCAATTCCAACACGTTACATAAATTTATTTACTCGTTTATTGTTCATTGTCTGTCTCTTCCTGAAAGGTGGAAGTGTTAGTCGCTTAGTCGTGTCTGACTCTTGGCGACCACACGGACCGTAGCCGCCAGGCTTCTCTGTCCCTGGGACTCTCCAGGCAAGAATACTGGAGTGGGTTGCCACGCCCTCCTCCAGCTAGCAGATGAAAGTGGCGGGGTTCCCTGGCTGGCTGATCATCTCGTGGCAGGGAGAGATGGCACAGCTGCCGGCTCTTCCGGAAGCCTTGGGCTTCCGATTGCAAAATGCAGGCTGGGCATTCCCACTCGACCCCTGCCTCGCTCGTCTTCCTCAGGCAGGAGCTGGGGTCTGAGCCTAAACTTAATTAGTCAGTGGCACCTCTTGGTGTCACTTCTGCTGAGCCCAGATAGCCATTAGGTGAGGGCTGATGAGCAGCAGATAACATCTCTGTGTTATCTCTGGGAGGTAGCTGGTTCTCACTGGGGACTCTGAGGCCGAGGACCGTGTGGACGGCGCCAGTCTCTCAGTCGTGTCCGACTCTTTGCGACCCCACAGGCTGTCGCACGCCCGGCTTCTCTGTCCATGGGATTCTCCAGGGAAGAGTACTGGAGTGGGGTGCATGTCCTTCTCCAGGGGGCCTTCCCGGCCCAGGGATCGAACCCTGGTCTCCTGTATCGCAGGCAGATTCTTTCCCGTTTGAGCTTCAGGGAAGGCTAAACGCGTCCGCAAACACTCTGCTGCGTCTCTTCTCACTGGGTGGGCAGGTGCTTGGGAGTGGGGGTTGGTGGGGGGCCTCTGAAGAATTGTGCAGCACTGTGCAAACCCGAGTGACTGTTCTGTCTCTTCCCTTTCCGCCGGCAGAAAGTCCTGAAGAATGGGAACTCAGGCTCGGGGAGGGGGTACAGGGAGGACTGGGCAGGGACTATCTGGAGCGTTGGAGCATCTCCTCCACGGGAGGAGGCTCTAAATGATGGGAAGAAGGGCTATGTTCACTTTTGAATTTTACTGTATTATTTATTATTACTTGGCCATGCCATACAGCATGCGGGATCTTAGTTCCACAGTCGGGGATCGAACCCTAGCCCCCTTCCCTTCGAGTGGAAGTGCCGAGTCTTAACCACTGGACCGCCAGGAAGTCCCAGATGACGCTCGTTTTGAGCTGTGTGGATGCTTTCGGGACTGAGGGTTTTCTAGAGCTTTCCCCAGGGAGGATGTCCCTCCCCTCAGGGAGTGAGACCTCTGGTCCCTGAAGCATGCAGCTTCTAGAGACAAAGGCAGCCATCCTGGGTCTGTTCACCCCGGGAGAGGGAGGCTGAATCTGGGACGTGGGCAAGTGTAATAAACACAGAGAGGCTCCGGTTCCCAGCAGTTCCCAAAGGAACGGTCTCTGAAAGCGGGGAACTATTAAGCTTCTTGGCATCTTAAAACCAAGAGCAGTTCAACTTCAGAGATTGTTCACACGCCTTCCGAGGCCGTTACCAGGAAGCTTTGTCTGCTTAAGTCCCACTCTGGGGGTGTTTTTTTGAACAGAAATTTGCTTTTTTTCAAATCCCAGAGATGTAGGATTAAAAATGGATATTCTCTCTCCTTGAAGAAGTTGGGTTTAGGATGAATTCAAGGATGACTGACTCTACAGAAAGGGGAGCAGATTCAAGAAGAAATGAGGTACAGGGCAGAGATTTCCCCAGCGTGGTCGTTAAACTGCATCAGGAAGCTGGGGGGAGGGGGGCGGGGCAGGAGTCTGCATTTCGTTTTAAATGACAGTTTATCATGAATAGGATAAAGAGCACAAACCTAAGTGTATAGCCCAGAAGCATTTTACCTGTGAACAGAGCTCTGTGACACCTCTCAGATCCAGGCGCGGAGCCCTCAGGCACCTCAGGGTGCTCCCTCCTGGCTGCAAGCACTGAGCCCGCCTTCCCCTGCGGCCGAACCAACCTCCCCTCTGACCTTTCTCACCAGGAGTTCATTCTGACTGTTCTTGAATGTCACACAAATAGGCTTATACATCATAAGCTCTTTTTTTAAGCTTTTTTTTTTTTTAAATGTATACCATTTTTAAAACCTTTATTGAAATCATACTTTGCCAACAAAGGTCCGTCTAGTCAAAGCCATGGTTTTTCCAGTGATCATGTATGGATGTGAGAGTTGGACTATAAAGAAAGCTGAGTGCTGAAGAATTGATGCTTTTGAACTGTGGTGTTGGAGAAGACTCTTGAGAGTCCCTTGGACTGCAAGGAGATCCGACCAGTCCATTCTGAAGGAGATCAGCCCTGGGATTTCTTTGGAGGGAATGATACTGAAGCTGAAACTCCAATACTTTGGCCGCCTGATGTGAAGAACTGACTCATGTGAAAAGACCTTGTTGCTGGGAAAGATTGAAGGCAGGAGGAGAAGGGGACGACAGAGGATGCGATGGTTGGATGGCATCACCGACTCAATGGACATGGGTTTAGGTGAACGCTGGGAGTTGGTGATGGACAGGGAGGCCTGGCGTGCTACAGTCCTTGGGGTCACAAAGAGTCGGACACGACTGAGTGACTGAACTGAACTGAGCAGCCTTGCTTCTGTTTTATGTTTTGACTTTTGGGCCTTGAGGCTTGTGGGATCTTAGCTGCTCCCCACCCAGGGATCAAGTCCACCCCCTGCATTGGCAGGCGAAGTCTTAGCCACTGGGTGGCCAGGGAGCCCCCATCATGCACCCTTTTGGGTCTGGTTTCTCTGCTCACGCCGTGTCTGTGAAGTTAATCTGTGTCCTGTGCGCCCGTGCTTTGCTCTCCGTATTGAAAGCAGTGCTCCACTGAATGACTGTTCATCTTCTTCCCAGTGGGCACTCGAGCTGTTTCCAGGCTATTTTGAAGCAGACTCCTAGAAGCACTCCTGTACGTGCCTTTCGTGAACATATGCGCTGGCTGAATGGCATCACCGACTCGATGGACATGAGTTTGAGTAAGCTCCTGGAATTGGTGATGGACAGGGAGGCCTGGCGTGCTGCAGTCCATGGGGTTGCAAAGAGTCAGACACAACTGAGTGACTGAACTGAACTGAGCTGCGCTCATTTCTGTTGGGCAGATATCTAGGGATAGACGTGATGATTTTGTGACGTGAGGGCTTGGCTGAAGGTTACCTCCGGTGGGGAAGGATGTTGGCTCCTGCAAAATGCCCTCAGCATCAGGGACAGAGGCAGCAAAACCAGATGTGAGTCTCAGGGACTCGGGCTGTCCTTCTGTGATTCTCTCATGAGCTCCAGCCTGCTTTTGTGATAATTTCATTTCTCGGTTTGGCTGTGCCGGGTCTTTCATTGCTATGAGAGCTTTTCTCTAGCCGATGTGGTCAGAGGCTACTCTAGTTGCTGCGCGTGGGTTTCTCACTGAAGCGGCCTGCCTTGTTGCAGAGCAGTCTCCAGAGCGACAGGGCTCAGAAGTTGCGGCTCCCAGGCCCCAGAGCCCAAGCTCAGTGGCTGTGGCACGCGAGCTTCATTGTCCTGCCACATGCAAGACCTTCCTGGACCAGGGATTGAACCCTTATCTCCTGCATTGGTAGGTGGATTCCTTACCTCTGAGTCGCCAGTGAAGCCCCAGGTCCAGCCTGTTTTTGATCTTCACCACTTTATATCCACCTCCTGTACCCAACTTTCTTACCTATGGAATTCAACCTCTGATGTGAGATGCGAAAACTACAGTCTTGCAAAACTGATTAACCAGCTGCCAAGCTGGGTAAGTCGAAATCCCCAGGACAAATCCATAGACACAGGACGCCTGCTTCCCTGATTAAACCTGGCTGACAGTGTGGGTGTGTGTTTGTCTTGATTAGAAACTGCCGGACAGTTTTCAGTGTGGCCCTGCCTATTTCCACTTGTGCAGCAGCCTCATCCTTCAGTGATCTTTTCACCCTTTCAAACTTCCCCCACCCTGGTAGGTGGGTATCTGCATTTTTAAAACAGGCCTTCCTTGGGATTCTCATGAAGGATCAAGGATAAGAAACTGGTTTGGGGAAAGACTTTGGCAGCTGAAGGAAGCCAGTTAGATCTGGAATTCTGTCTTCACCACTTACTGACTGTATGATACTGGTTGACTTTTTATCTCTCTGGGCTTCAGTGTTTTCATCTATTGGATTAATTATTAATCATTGCTAACAAGTATTGAGTGCTTACCAGATGCCAGACACTGTTCGAAGCACTGGATGTGTATTAACTCATTCAACTCTCTCAACAAATGATGAGGAGGGTGTTATTATTATTTCCAGCCTAGAGATGGGGAAGCCGACACCAGGATCCACCCTGGTAGCCTGGCTCCGTGTTTTGTCCCTCCACCGCAAGGCCACGTGGAGACGAGATGACAACAGGGAAGTGAAGGCTCTGCCGAGGACGACGCTGCCGGCACATATCGACGATTCTTCAGCGGGTCTCAACGGGAGACTGCCGAGCAGTTCTATCAAATACGCAGAATTTAATACAAGCGAACAAAAAAGCCAGCCACGATCCTGATACATGAAGCAGCCATACAGGTAGGATTTTCGCAGAAGCCAGAAAAATCCAGCACTGTCCAGAGAAAAGGACACCCCTGTGGCCCCCTGCCTTGGATATTCTCGTCCCTTGGCAGGTAGGAGGCTCTAGAGGAGTGCGTCAGCCTTCTCCTAAGTGTCAACCCATCAGTTCCCTTCACTCTGACTTTGGATTGAACGAAGTATTGATTTCCTTTCCCAAAAGTCTGTCCTTCCTGAAGAGATTGTGCTGACCAGCCAACCTCAGGATTCTCATCTCCTAGATGGTTTCATTTCTCAGTGTGAATTAATAAATTGCATTTCAGGTTTAACAGTCAGCCTCTTGTGAGTTGGTTTAGTTTAGGTCATGCCCCGCTCCTTTCCCCCCGACCCCCACCCCGACCCCCACCCCAACCCCATGACAACAATTAAGTTCCCGGGGAGAGGCTGGAGGGGAGACATCAACAGGGTAATATAAGAAAGGTGTCCAAAGAATGGCATGAATATGTGCCCTTTGAAAGTGTAGAGGACAGAGAGGGGCTTCTGGGGGCGGGGGGGAAGGAGCTTCAAGGAAGACTTCCTGAAGGAGGAGGACATTGCCATAGGAAGAGGGATCATGCTTAGAGGCTGAAACACAGGCTCTGGAGTCTGCTTGTACTGGCTGCACGTACTGGCTGCGTGACTCGGTATCTAGGCCTCAGGCCCTTCACCTTTAAAGTGGGCATAACAATAGTAGCCACATTATGGGGTAGCTGTAAGGATAAAATGATTATACGTCACACGTGAGTAGCTCTTAGCGCAGTGCTGGGCCCACAGGCGGCACTCAGAATGGCTGTCAAGGGTGTTCCTTTGTTAACCTCCAAACTGATGCTTTCATTGAGAATTCTACGAGAAGAAGGTGAGCTGAGTTGAGTCTGTGTTTCCTTTAAGACCCGCAGGGCAGAAGGCTCTCCGCAGTACGCAGCTCCTTCCGGGAGCGTGGGCACAGCCTGTCCTGCGGTTTCACAGAGCTGTCTGTGCGATCTGCAAGAACCCAGCGGCCTTGAGAACTTCCGTGGTTTCTGAGTCACTGTCAGGCCGTTTCAACTTCCAAGCAGAAAGCCCCAGGGCGACTCACCACCGAGGCCCTGTCTGGCCTCCAGCATGGGGGTGAGGGGTGCTTCCTGCTGCCCCCCAACAGATCCCCGAGCGTGTTCAGCCTCTGCACAGAATCCCAGCATCACCGGGGGTGGGGCTGAGCCAGGTTCAGCACAGGCCCCTAGGAGAAGACGCTCCCGATGAGCCAGCTTGGTTCCCAGGGCCGGGCCCGGCCCCCAGGCCTCCTGCTTCTCTGTCTCGTGTTCTGTCTGCAGATCCTGGGGGGCCTTCCCTGATCTCCCCACAAGCGTGATTCTGGTGGGGCCCGGAGGAGAGGCAGAGGAGAACAGGTTGGGGGGTGCCAGGGTTTCCTCGTGCTTTCCTGGGCAGCGGAAACCACCCCCTCCCAGGTACTTCCTCACCCCCACCCCTCAAGCACCATGGAAACTGCCCCGCTTCTGAGAGCTGACAGAGAACGATGTCCGATTCGTGATCTCCGAAGAAGGGGATTTAACTTCGTGACCAGGGACCAGGCTGGACCACTCAAGAGCTTTGGCGTAGCAGAGTTTTACAAAGTGAATAAGCGACAGAGAGAGCTTCTGGCACAGACATCAGAAGGGGGAAGGAGACTGCCCCCCTCGCTAGTCCAAGCAAGGCCTTCTTTATTTTTACCAGAGCCTCGCCCCCAAAGTACAGCTCAAATGAACAAGATTAGAATTTACAATAGAAAGGTCTTACAGTATACAAGTTTTAAGAGCTCCAGATTAGTCAGAAGGTTTCTGTTAAGGAGAAACATGTCCTCGAGCAAGATACATCGTTAGACACATTGATAAAGATAAATTGACTAAATTAAAGATACGCTGACTAAGACAAAGCAATGTAGAAAAAAGTGATTGTCCCTTTCTGCTTCTTGAGAACCCCAGACCCCTACCTCCTCCTTGGGGAGACTCCTCCCAGACGTCTTACTAACCTACCTAAGAACTGACTCTGTGTTTACTTCCCACTTCCCTTTGCCTTTCCACAAAACAAAAGTGTTTTCATCGGCCCCAGCTCTTCCCTGTTCTTTTTCTCCTGGTGGAGCTGGGCATCTGAAGAATCCTGCTGTTTTCGTCTGGGAATCCCGTCTCTCCCCCTGGGTTCGTCTCCTCTTTTCAGCAGAATCCACGATGGTGGGTGCGGGCTGCCAGGTGGGTGAGGCTGGCAGACGCAGATCTGTGGGTGAATGGAGAGGCAGCACTCTGCTCTCCTTTTAATCAAGGCTGCCTTCCGAAGCGGGCACCCACTCCCATCCCTGTTACCAATAATTGCTACCCACCCACCTCATCCCAGCGCATGCTCTGTCCCGCACTTGTGGGAGCTGCGGCTGAGGGGAGGGTGGGGTGCAGGATGAGAACGCCTGTCGCGGCTGGAGCAGCAGGGTGGACTGTCCAGTCCTGCCACGTACTGCGGGGTGATCCCGGGGGACTTGCTTGGCCCCTGTGGGCCTCAGCTGGCCCAGATAATGGATGCTAAGAACACCACCGATCCCCACAGGATTGTCGTGAGGTTCAGAGAGAACAAGCTCAGAGCAGATAGAAGAATGCCCTACAGACGGTCAGCGCTCAGTGAAGAAGCCTCCTGGCGCTTGTCATTCTTTCTCTCAGGGGCAGGGAGGCCTTGGTGTCGACAGCATCTCCCAGCCTGGTCCTTAGCTCTGGAGACTCAGGAGTCAACAGGGCAAACCAGGGCCCTCTGTTCCAGCAGAGTCTGTGCAGGAGATTGAGTTACCAACAACCGGTGGCTTGATGAGCGTCAGATGAGAGCTGAGTGGAGGCGGGTGGGTGGAGGTGGGGGTCTCCGGAGGCTGAGTGTGGTGGGGACCGTGACTCCCTTCTCTATCGCTGGCACCAGCTGAGCTGGTTTTAACATCTGTGGACTCCAGCCTCCACGCCTCTTTGGGGGAGGGGTCCTTCCACATTCACTCTAGGATAAAGAGAAAGGTCTTCCCAGTGGGGCAGGGGGCCTCACCTTCACGGAGGGTTCTGGGGTGCCTGCCCACCGCCCTCAGACCGCTTTGAACACACCAGGGGACCTGCTCAAGGATCCAGTGGTGAGACTCGGCCCCTCCCCATCCTTTCAACAGACTTCCTTCCGCAGCTCAGAGTTCAGTCCACCCGGTCCCTGCTTTGGACCAGTCCAGTCGGTGCTGTGAACGGGCCACCCTGGGTCACAGGGCTGTACAGCTGGGAGCAGCTAGAGCTCAGATCTCAGGGGCGGAGTTTCTGGAACAGAGCTCAGCCTTTAGACTGTTAGGAGCACTTTGCCACCCTTCTCAAATATGACTGTGATTTCCTCCCCGTTTTTTGGTAACTAAGTAAGCTTTCTTAACAACAACAGCTGCTGTTTATTAATTAGCTAGTGTACTAATTGGACAATTTCCTTACATCTTTAATCTATATAGCAACCTGATTCCAACTTTATAGAAAAGGACACTGAAACCCAGAGGGGTCAGCAAGAGCAGTAATTGGCCCAAAAACAGTGTCTTTTTTTCCATCGCCTCGAGATGATTAGTATTTTTCTCCCCGATTGAGATGAAACAGGAAATGCGTGCGTTTACATTTTGCCTTCTGAAGGAGGGCCTCCAAACCTCATTCACGGCCATAGCCAGGGGAATCAGTTTGGTTTGCAGCAAGCCCAGATTACAAACAGACCAAAAGCTTCTGTTTTGTTCTGCTTGTGTTCAGCATGTCAGAAATCAGAGCCCTTTATAGGAATGGGTCACGCTTTATCCACACAAAAATATTTGGAGATTGTCTTTTCAAAAAACTTTTTGGCTGCACCCACAGTGTGTGGACCTTAGTTCTCTGACCAGGGACTGAACCTGCGCCCCCTGCATGGGGAAGGTGGAGTCTCAACCACTGGACCCCATGGGAAGTCCCCACACATACATATCTGGAAGGGAGGGAGGCGCAGGAGACAGCATGTGGACGCTTTCCCAAGGTGGGGGTGGGGATCGGTCCTGGGAGGAGGAGAGAGGTCGGCTGTACTGGGAGCTGACGCTGCTGAAGGCCAGTCACAGCTCGTGCCGGGGGATGACTGGGTGCAACTCATCCCTATCGCCTTGTTTGGCAAACCGTTCTTCCGTGACCTAAATAAACATACTCGCCTCCCCACCCCTTCGTCATGACATCCATCCAGGTGGAGCCTGCGTATCCAGACACGCTCATAATGGGAAGGAAACCTGACCCCCAGCACCAGTACTTGGGAAGCAAGAGGCCCAGTGCTTCTCCTCTGGGAGGGGTATGAACAGGTAAAGTGAAGTCGCTCAGTCGTGTCCGACTCTTTGCGACCACATGGACTGTAGCCCACTAGGCTCCTCCGTCCATGGGATTTTCCAGGCAAGAGTACTGGAGCGGGGTGCCATTTCCGTTTCCAGGGCTTCTTCCCGACCCAGGGATTGAATCCGGGTCTCCTGCATTGCAGGCCGACGCTGTACTGGCTGAGCCACCAGGGAAGGCCTTGAACAGGTAAGCAGGGTCATCAAATGGGAACCATGACCGTAACTCTTAGAGCAGAAGGGCGATGGTTTGGAAACAGGAAAAGTCCAGATGAGAGACGATGAGTGTCTGAAGGGGAGAGTGGCCGAGGACGCAGAGGAGAGATATTAAGGGGCACAATCGATAGGACCTGATTGATTGATGCGGGCTGACATCCAAAGGCCGCACTTAGGCAGCCACTCCAGCCTCAAGCGTGTTGCCGCCTTGCTCTAGCTGGTTCCTGAGCGCTCTCGTTCTGCCCAGGCTCCATGCCGGCCTCGGCCTGCAAGACTGTCTGGGGGCCCCTCTGTCTGGCTCCCCAGCTAGAGCGTGAGCTCCTGGAGGGAAGGTGGTGAGTCTCTTGTCTCTGAATCCCAGAACCGGGCACAAAGCCTAGAGTGCCCCACAGATGTTTGTGGAGCGAATCGATCCATTAAAAAAAGAGGCAGAGTGAAGGGGAAGGAAGTGAAGAGGGAAGGAAGGAAGATCTCCGGGAGCACCATCAGATCTTACTGTAAGCATCCCGCTCTCTGATGTTATGAGCTGATCCTCATAGCTGATCCTTACGAGCTCTCCTCAGGCTCGAGAGTTATCTCAGTAGCATCCGCCTCTCCTGGCTTCTGGAACTCAAACCACATAAAACGGGAATGGGTCAAAGAATATCCTATTATCGCATCCCAACGGGGTCAGCAAGAGGGACACGTGACCAGAAGGATGCCTTTTGCAGACAGAGCTGGGGGGTGGGGGTGGGGGGGGGCCACTGAGAGCAGAGAGAGTGCCCGGCAAGTGGACAGAGCCTCGACGGCCTGTCCGGTCCCAGCTCCGGGCCTGGATTTACATTCGAGAATCTCTTCTCCTCTCTGCTTTGACTGTGTTCCCTCCCTTGCTGCTTCCACACTTGCTGATCCCTCAGGTCCCCCGGAGACCAACATGTAAGCCAGAGCAGGCAAAAGGGCTTGAATTAATTTCAGTGTCTTTGTATCTTGCCATCAAACAGAAAATCTTGTGTCTTAGGTCCTGGTTATCCTGAGCTGCTATATTTTCTTTCTTTGTTTTCTTCCCATCGATCAATTTTTTTTTTTTTTTTTTTTAGAAAAGACTTGTTTTCTTCAATGTCCCCGTCCCCCACTGTTTCCGGGGGTTTGCTCGAACTCCTGTCCGCCGAGTCAGTGAGGCAAGTGACTGACGTCCCATGTGCCAGTGTGAAGGAGTGTTAAGAGTGACAAGTCAAGGCAAATTCCTCTGAAGTCCCCTCCCAAGGCTGCTTCTGCGGGCCCTGGAAACCCCAGTACTACGGTGGACAGTCCGGCTACCGGCTGGCTGTACACCTTCATCAGCCCATCTCCTGTTTCTTTCGTGACATGGTTAGAACCTTAATTTAAGCCGCTACAGGCTCCATCTCACAGGTGGGGCCTCCAAAGGGCTGGCTTGCAGGTGTGCTAAGCTGCTTCTGTCGTGTCCAACTCTTTGTGACCCCACGGGCTGTAGCCCACCAGGCTCCTCTGTCCACGGGATTCTGCAGGCAAGGATACTGGAGTGGGTTGCCCTGCCCTGCTCCAGGAGGTCTTCCTGATGTAAGGACAGAGCCAGCGTCTCCTGTGTCTCCTGCATCAGGAGGCAGGTTCCTATCAGCAGTGCCGCCTGCCAGGGGGCTGGCTCGGCTCCGTAATTCACGTGGCCCAAGTGCCTGGGTTTAGGGTCAGAGCTACCTCTGCCCTCTGCTTGGCTGGCCACACTTTCTCCTTTCTGTTTTGGTAGCGACCTGAAAATATTCCCTGGTTCTGACTTTCCACTGTCCTCCTAATCTTTTAATTTTTCCTCATCAAAAGGAAGGGTGGGCTTGGAATAGCTTGAGTCCCTGAGCCCCAGGAGGAGCCCAGGAGGCTGGGCATGGGGGTTTGTAGAGTGCCTTGAATATGCAAGAAGCTCTCTCCCCCAATTCAGCTTTCTCCACGGGAAACAGGAAACGGTCCCTGCGGAAGCCAGCGGCTCCCTTGCTCTGGGCAGGAATGGGAGCAGGGCAGCTGGGTTGGCCGGCTCTCTCCTGCTGATCACAAGCTCTGGCGGGCAATTATATACGTCTTTGATTAATAAAAAATGGAGCAGTTAATGAATACTTAATCAGCAAGGTCTGGTGGGTTGACTCTTTCAGAACCTGGGCTGGGGGTGTGGCAGGAAGTAATCAAAGGGGTCCTGGGCAGTGAAAACAAAGCGCACCACTCCGGGTGGGGGTCTCTGAAAAGGTGCTGTCCACTGAAAAGAAAAAAAACAACAACAAAAAAACACAACAAAAACCAAAAGTGGCGAGTTATGTTTCATTCAGGGACCTTTCTGAGCTGACAGCCTGGGACACAGCCTCTCACATAGCTCCGAGGAACTGCTCCAAAGAGCTAAGGGAGGAGCCAGGATATCTAGGAGCTTTTACTGGAGAAAGACAAAACACACACACACACAAACACCCGACCCCCACCACCCAAAAAAAAAAAAAAGAAAACCCACTCCATACTGTCATACAGGAAACGAGAACTGCCAATCACAAAGGCAGACAAGTAGGGGATCAGGCAAGAATCTCCACTTCTTGAAGTTATTCCTAGATAAGATGCTAACTATCCAGGGCCAGCATCCTGTTTTCCTGCATTCTTAATCCCCTCTGAGAGCACTGTCTGCTTGCCTGCAGGTGCTGCAAGGAAATGACAACCCACTCCAGCATTCTTGCCTGGAGAATCTACAGTCCAATAGACCGGGAAGGGGAAAAGGGTGCCTAGTGGGCTACAGTCCAGAGGGTGGAAAAGAGTCGGACATTACTGAGCACATTAGACAGCATATCAAAAAGCATGCAAACCCTGTCTGTCATTAACAAATTCAATAAAAAGTAAGTATGTGGGAAAAAAGGCAGAGACATTACTTTCCGAACAAAGGTCTGTCTAGTCACTCAGTGCAGTCGCTCAGTCGTGTCCGACTCTTTGTGACCCCATGGACCGCAGCACGCCAGGCCTCCCTGTCCATAACCAACTCCCAGAGTTTACTCAAACTCATGTCCATTGAGTCGGTGATGCCATCCAACCATCTCATCTTCTGTCGTCCCCTTCTCCTCCAGCCTTCAATCTTTCCCAGCATCAGGATCTTTTCCAGTGAGTCAGTTCTTTGCATCAGGAGGTCAAAGTGTTAGAGTTTCAGCTTCAGCATCAGTGTTTCCAGTGAATGTTCAGGACTGATCTCCTTCAGAATGGACTGGTTGGATCTCCTTGCAGTTCAAGGGAGTCTCAAGAGTCTTCTCCAACACCACAGTTCAAAAGCATCAGTTCTTCAGCACTCAGCTTTCTTTATAGTCCAACTCTCACGTCCATACAAGACTACTGGAAAAACCATAGCCTTGACTAGATAGAGCTTTGCTGGTAAAGTAATGTCTCTGTTTTTTAATATGGTGTCTAGGTTGGTCATAACTTTTCTTCCAAGGGGCAAGCATCTTTTAATTTCATGGCTGCAATCACCATCTGCAATGATTTTGGAGCCCCCCAAAATAAAGTCAGCCACTGTTTCCCCCTCTATTTGCCATGAAGTGATGGGACCAGATGCCATGATCTTCGTTTTCTGAATGTTGAGTCTTTTTCGCTCTCCTCTTTCACTTTCATCAAGAGGCTTTTTAGTTCCTCTTCACTTTCTGCCATAAGGGTGGTGTCATCTGCATATCTCAGGTTATTGATATTTCTCCCAGCAATTTTGATTCCAGCTTGTGCTCATCCAGCCCAGCATTTCTCATGACGTACTCTGCATATAAGTTAAATAAGCAGGGTGACAGTATACAGCCTTGACGTACTCCTTTCCCAATTTGGAACCAGTCTGTCATTTCATGTCCAGTTCTAACTGTTGCTTACTGACCTGCATACAGATTTCTCAAGAGGCAGGTCAGGTGGTCTGGTATTCCCATCTTTTTAAGAATTTTCCACAGTTTATTGTGATCCACATAGTTAAAGGCTTTGGCGTAGTCGATAAAGCAGAAGTAGATGTTTTTCCGGAACTCTCTTGGATTTTTGATGACTATTGGATGGATTTGATGAATATTCGATGAATAGTGAACGTTGGCAATTTGATCTCTGGTTCCTCTGCCTTTTCTAAATCCAGCTTGAACATCTGGAAGTTCCTGGTTCATGTACTGTTGAAGCCTGGCTTGGAGAATTTTGAGCATTACTTTACTAGCATGTGAGATGAGTGCAATTGTGTGGTAGTTTGAGCATTCTTTGGCATTGCCTTTCTTTGGGATTGGGATGAAAACTGACCTTTTCCAGTCCTGTGGCCACTGCTGAGTTTTCCAAGTTTGCTGGCATATTGTGTGCAGCACTTTCATAGCATCATCTTTCAGGATTCGAAAACGCTCAACTGGAATTCCAGCACCTCCACTAGCTTTGTTCATAGTGATGCTTCCTAAGGCCCACTTGAGTTCGAATCCCAGGATGTCTGGCTCTAGGTGAGTGATCAGAGCATCGTGATTACCTGGGTCATGAAGATCTTTTTTGTGCAGTTCTTCTGTGTATTCTTGCCACCTCTTCTTAATATCTTCTGCTTCTGCTACCTTTCTGTCTAGCCAAGGCTATGGTTTTTTCAGTAGTCATGTATGGATGTGAGAGTTGGACTATAAAGAAAGCTGAGCACCGAAGAATTATGCTAAGGGAAATCAGTCCTGAATATTCATTGGAAGGACTGATGCTGAAGCTCTAATACTTTGGCCACCTGATGCAAAGAACTGACTCCTTGGAAAAGGCCCTGATGCTGGGAAAGATTGAAGGCAGGAGGAGAAGGGGACGACAGAGGATGAGATGGTTGGATGGCATCATCGAATGGATGGACATGAGTTTGAGCAAGCTCCGGGAGTTGGTTATGGACAGGGAGGCCTGGTGTGCTGCAGTCCACCGGGTCGCAAAGAGTCAGAACTGAGCGACTGAACTGGGCACGCAGGCACGGACTGCAATGGGAGGCAACAGTTCCTGAAATAACTGACATACCGGGCACTTTTTTTTTTTTTTTCTCTAGTTCTTGTTTTCGGTTCTCTCACTCCGCTGGGATTTGACTCCGCTGGGATTTGCTGGCGGCGCAAGGAGCATAAACTCAGGATAAAGGATCGAGTTGGTGGGTGAATGGGAAGAAATGTACCGTGTGCCCACCCACGTGGTCCAGGTGGAGCCCAAGGAAGCGGGTGTGTGTGTGTGTGTGTGTGTGTGTGTCCGCCCGTCTGTCTGCGGGTAAGCCCTCTGTGTGCTGTGAGTTTATGATCTTTTTCCGTGGGGCGGGGCGGGGGTTGCTGACCGCGTGCGCAACAGCATTAAAACTATGTCGGTCACGGCAGCTGGGAGGGGGAAAGAGGATCAGAAAGGAAAACGGACGCCGCCGGGGTCAGAAGAGGCCAGGGAGCGAAGGCCCCCGGGCGTGGTCAAAGACGCCGCGAGATCGCGAGGGCCGGGCCAGAAAGAAGCGAGGGAGAGCGCGGGCCCCGCGGCCTCCCCGCCCCCCGCCCCGCCCCGGGCTTCCGGAGGCGCGCGCAGGGCGGGGAGGCCGGGGAGGGCCGGCGCGCTGCGAACCTGGGCGGGCGCGCGGCGGCAGGCCAGGGCACCGCGGCGAGCGGGCCCGCGGGTAGGGCGCGGGGCCGGGCCGGGGGCGCGGGGTCGCTAGGGCGCGGGGGGCGGGGCCGGGGGCGGGGCCGGCGCCGGGGGGCGGGGCCGGTGGGGCCGCGCGCTCCGGGGCTGCGCAAACCGCTGGGCGCCCCTGTCCCAAGGGCGGCTGAGCACGTGCTGGGGGCCGCGGGCCGCGGGCAGCGAGCTGGGGGTGGGGAGCGGCTCCCGGGTGCTTTCCCTGCCGATGGTGATGGGAACAGGGGCGTGGGGCATGGGGGTGGAGGTTTCGGGGGTCCCAGACTTGGATCGCGGGGGATCTTGGAGCGGGGCGGGGGTGCTTGGGGGGATGTTTTTGCTATTAGCCCTGCCGGCTGCGTGACTCATCGGCCCACGTGACCTAGGGAAGCTGACAAAATTCTCGGCGCTTTTGTCAGTGAACTGAAGAGAGGAAAACACCCGCTTTACCAAGTTACTGGCAGGCTCAGGGAGGACTCGTGCGGGGTCCCCCAGCCTCTGTGCCTGGCCCAGAACTGCTTCTGTTCCTTAGCGGCTGGGGCTCAGCTCCAGCCTCCCCAGCTGTTGCCAGCTGTGGGATGGAGAAGGTTTGTAACTGTGTCTAACAGTTGGCCTCCGTCCCACAAAGAACCCCTGGTCCGCCCTATCCTGCCCACAGCACCGTGTGGAACAAGCAGCCTCCGCCTGACTTCACAGGATCCAGAGAAGCCGGGTGGATGACTTGCACAAGCCTGAAACAGCCAGAAACCAGAGGACCACCCAGACCCTAGGAATTTTCCAAGGGCTCGGACGCCAGGCCGGGTTAGCCTGGAGGCCGCCAGTGGGATCGCGGCATTGCCTCCCCTGGCGCCATGCAGGGCCGCGGCCTGCCCTTCCGTGTGGCCACGCTGCTGACAGGGCTTCTGGAGTGCCTTGGCTTCGCGGGCGTCCTCTTTGGCTGGACGTCTTTGGTGTTTGTGTTCAAAAAGCAGCATTACTTCGAGGAGCTTTGCGAACCGGATGCCGGGTCACTGGGCAATGCCACCGGGCTGGATGGTAAGGGAGCAGGACCTTCTCTTGAGTCTGGATCCCAGGTGGTGGGAAGAAGGGCTAGACAGGACTCCGGGCCCCCCCACCTCCACCCAGGCCAGGCTTTCTATGGTGAGAAAAAGGGGACGTCAGCCTCCCCCATCCTCAACCTGGACCTAAGAGGCGCCTGGGGAGGGAGGTGCCCGCTCCCAAGGGCCGATTAGCGACCGTCACAGCTTAGCTGTGAAAGGGGTAACATTCCCCCCCGGCAGGCTGTTCGAGATGGAAGAGGTTGCCCTGGACAGGTAACAGGCTGGGTGCCTGCCTGCCAGGAAGGCTGGGACGGGTGGGGGGGGGTTGGCCCGTCTGCCTGGACTCCTGAGATGGGCCCGTCTCTCCTCCAGATTGCAGGGCCCAGGACGAGCAGTTCTCACTCATCTTCACCCTGGCCTCCTTCATGAACAACTTCATGACCTTCCCCATGGGTTACATCTTCGACCGTTTCAAGACCACCGTGGCCCGCCTCATCGCCATGTAGGTCCCAGGGGCACCGGGCCAGGGCTGGGCAAGAGGACTTTGGGCAGAGGCATTGTTTGCAGGGAGCCCTAGGCCAGGCAGCTAGGCCCCTTTGCTCCAGCAGCGCTGCCAGGAACATGCCTGGGTGTGGACACCCTGTCTCGACCTTGCCTGTTCCCATAGCCCCTGCTTCCCTTTTTTCCCCTCCTTCCTCTGTGGCATGTGAAACTGGGCCCTTGGTTGCGCTGAACCGGGCAGAAGGTCAGGCCTGCTTCCTGTGGGGGGTGCTGGCCTGGGGCAGGGCTTGTGAAATCAGCAAAGCCTAGAGTTGCCACTGACACCCGTGAGACTGGAGCTGCCACTGCAGGGGCGCAGGTTCAACACCTGGGCAGGGAGCCGAGATCCCGAGCGGTGTGGCCACAGAGAAAAATGGAACTGTCTCTGCCTTGGTGCGGGGGACCCCGTGTCTTCATCACACCCAAGTGGCTCCTCGCCACCCTCCTCCTGGCCTTCCCCCTACCCTGTCACTTCCCAGAAGTTAGGCAGGACGGCGCCCTGGGGTGTCTTCGGCGGCGGGGACTTCAGGTTCCCTCCCGCAGGGGTGCCCAGGCCGAGTAGTCAAGGAGAAGGAGGGCCACGCTGGCTCACAGGGGTGCCGCTGAGCTGGCCAGCTTCTGTGATAAGCGGCGGCCTGCGGGGCATGATTAGGACCCAGCGCGGGCGTCTCCCTGTAGGTCCGGGGCATTCAGCTGTTGGAGGGACTGGAGGGCGGCCGGGGCAGGCCGTGGCGGGATGGCGCAGCAGGTCCTTGGCTCTCTGAGCCCTTGGGTGACCGTCTCTGTCGTTCTCGGACTCCAGTCTCCTGCCTCCTCCTCTTTCTTTCCCTGCCTTTGCCCTTTTCCTCTTCTCCGGCCTTGAATGTGTGAAGCAAAACTTCGTCTTCCCACCTGTGTTTGCTTCTCCACTTTTACACGGAGCATGTCGCTTCTGAGACACTTCTGGTCTGCAGATGTGTCAGAAGGAAAGTGGCAGGCCGTCCTCTGGCATCAGCTGGGCGTCTTAGGTGTGTGCCAACTGCCTAGTCGTGTCTGACTCTCTGCGACCCCGTGGACTGGAGCCCAGGCTCCTCCATCCACAGGACTTCCCAGACAAGGGTACTGGAGCGGTTGCCATGCCCTCCTCCAGGGAATCCTCCCGAGCCGGGGATCGAACCCATGTCTCCTCTGTCCCCTGCATTGCAGGCGGGTTCATCCGCTGAGCCATCAGGGAAGCCCTTGGGGGTCTTATAATTCAACTCAGTCCTGACACTCTCTGGAGGCCCTGCAGCAGACCCCACAGGTCGAGGGCTGGGTCCCACCAGACCGCCCCTGCCCCGCTAAGATGCCAGTTGCAGTGGCAGGCCCCAGGTTCCCCACAAGGTCTGAGTCAGCTACAGCTCTTGAGATGCCCCTGACCTCCTCCTTGGATTCAGTGCTTTGCAAAAGGGCTTGCTGAACGTGGGGAGACACATCGACCAGTTCCTGAAAGGGCATGATAAAGGATACAGATAAACAGCCACGTGAAGAGACACAGGGCCAGGTGGGCAGTGGTTCCGAGCCCAAGAACTCTTGCGTCCATGTGGGCTTGGGGTGCAGCATCCTCCTGGTCCGTGGAGGTGTTTGCCAACCTGGGAGCTCTCCAAACTCCACACTTAGGGGATTTTATGGAGGCTTCCTCACATAGACACGATCCATTATTAAGTCCACTTCCAGCCCTCTCCCCTCTCTGTAGAGAAGTGGATGCAGGGGTGGAAATTCCAGGCATCTCGTTGTGGCTTTTCCACCTCTCCACAGTTACCTCATCGGAACAGTAGAACAAAAGACGCTCATAGTGTCTTCTCTGCAGGAACTTATAAAATTATTAGAACCCCTGTATCAAGGCCTGGGGACAAGGACCAAATGTGTAGTTCTTGTCATAAATCAGAATATCACACATAAGCCCTGTTTTTATTACCCTCTGCCTTACAAGATGCCCAAACTTCTAAGAGATCCCAGTAACCTTGGGATCTTGATCGTGAAATCATAGCATCCTAGAACTTTAAGCTCAGGGTCTGGATCAGTCCAGTCAATTCCTTTACAGAGAGAAGCTTCTAAGAGAGTGTAGTACCTTGCCCAAGGTCACACAGCAAGAGCTGTTTGAACTCAAGGTTTTGTAGACCAGGCACAAACATCTTTCTTTAAGGGCTTGGCTAGTTGGGACTTCTAGGTTGGAGGACCTTGGCTCCGCACATCCTTGCCCCTCCACGCGTCTCTCCTTTTTAAAGAAATGTTTGTTCGGATGTGTTGGGCCTTAGTTGTGGTGCGTGGGGTCTAGTTCCCTGACCAGGAGTTGAACCTGGGCCCCCGCGTTAGGAGCTCTTGAGTCCTAGTCACTGGGTCACAAGGGGAGTCCCCCAGGTCTCTCTGTCCGTGACGACATTCTCCGTCTCCCCTTCTTTGTTCCAGATTTCTCTACACCAGCGCCACGCTTACCATAGCCTTCACCTCTACAGGTGAGCGCCGTCGGGAGGGACGTGACCTCGGGCACCTGGTGGACGGGGCAGGGGCAGAAGGGTCATGGGGGGGACCCTGGCCCCGCAACTACTCAGATCCATAGACTCCGAGCTTGGAAAGGGCCCTTGAGGGCGTTATTGCTGGTCTCTAAAAACAGCTTAGTGAGAAATGTGAGTAATAAGGACAGGGGAGAAATTGCTTCAGAGTGGAAGAATTGATTCAAGAGACTGCATCCTTCTGTTATGTCTTAAAATGTCCTCTCGTTTTGAAAAATGAAATAGTAGGGAATCCCTCGGCAGCCCTGTGTGCACTTCTGCTCGTGTTTGTGACCCTTGGTCGGAGGACTAAGGTTTCACAAGCTGTGGAGCACGGCCAAAGAAAGACGGAAGAAAAGAAACCACAATATAAATGGTAATTGTTGAAAATATCCTGACTGAGCAGGGTGCAGACCGACAACTCTATGGTAGTCAAAAAATTTTCCTCCTCAAATCTTACTGGTCTGCATGTGTGATGTGTTTAGGCGCTCAGTCGAGTCCGAATCTCTGTGACCCTGTGGACTGTAACCCACCAGGCTCCTCTGTCCATGGGATTCTCCAGGCAAGAACACTGGAGTGGGTAGCCTTTCCCTTCCTCCAGGGGATCTCCCCAACACAGGGATCGAACCCGGGTCTTTCACTTTGCAGGCAGATTCTTTACCATCTGAGCCACCATTCAATGCCCAGTCTGGTTTATTCCCCACTTTCTTCATGGGGAATAAAGTGGGGAATGTGTAGAGGAGAAAACTGAGGTCAGAGACCCCCTTGCAAAGACTTAGAAAAGGCCCCGGAGCAAGTTAGTGGGGGGTGGGGCTGGGACCCTGGCTGTGCTCTTTGCTAGCAGCATCTCATTACAGAGGCCAACAGATGCCTTCGGTGTTCTCCCCGGAGTCAGGTTGTGGGGCTCAGTTCTGGGCTTAGGAGGTGAGAGCACCTCGCTCTGCTGTGAGTGGTGCTTGCCCGACGCTGGCGGTCTGCACTGGTGTTCAGTGAACACGGGCCGACTGAGGTTTCTCTCTGGACAGACCTTGGGAGGTAGCCTGGCACCTCAAGCCAGTTATTTAAAACCCACTCTGCTCATCAGCACGGCTTCGTCCCTAAAAGCCTGAACATGACTTTCAAGTGGCTGAGTGTGGAGGTAATGGCTGGCTACGTTTTGACTCCCATCTGTGAATCACTGGAGCCGCCATTTGCCCTTCCCCCAGAAAATGGAGCTTTTTGATTTTGGAAAAAGTGTTGAGACCATAGTGATGCTATTTTTGAAAGGAACCTTAGCCAACCTTCAGGGCATTTGGGGAGGCACCTTTTCCAGAGACAGAAATTGAATGGTAAGGAGTGTGAATGCTCGAAAATGAGCAAGTTTACAGTGTGTCTCCAGGTAGGGAATAGTTACTAGAATGATAGTTACTTTGGAGAATATTATTAGGAAGCACACATATGCTATGTTAAGGTTGAATCACAGTGGTGGGAATGTTACTCTGTTTTTATTTCTCATTCAGGCCTCTGATTTCACTCAGGAAATCACATAGGGCTGGGGTAACTTTAACACTGGCAAGAGCAGAAATCAGGCTTTGAACATTCTAAGTGCAACTGCGTTCAGTTACAATTTATTAACACTGTTTTCATTGTACTTATTTTTATAGTTAGGGCTTCCCTAGTAGCTCAGACTGTAAAGCATCTGCCTGCAATGCAGGAGACCTGGGTTCGATCCCTGGGTTGGGAAGATCCCCTGGAGAAGGAAATGGCAACCCACTCCAGTATTCTTGCCTGGAGAATTCCATGGACAGAAGAGCCTGGCGGGCTACAGTCCGTGGGGTTGCAAAGGGTCGGACACGACTGAGTGACTAACACATGCATTCACAACAAGCAACACCAGTTTCATTTCACTGACACTCGTAATATAAAGTTTCCCTTTTTTCAGCCCCCTTGCTATTTCACTGTGGGATCTCAGTCCCCTAACCAGGGATTGAACCCTGGCCATGGCAATGAAAGTTGGCATCGTAACCATAAGGCCACTAGGCAACTCCAAGCATAAAGTTTCCTTCAAAAATAATAGATTCCTGGAGAAGGAAATGGCAACCCACTCCAGTGTTCTTGCCTGGAGAATCCCATGGGCAGAGGAGCCTGGTGGGGTGCAGTCCGCGGGGCTGCACAGCGTCGGCCGCGACTGAGCGGCTGGCACCAGCTCCAGCCCTTGTTTCTCAGTCCTGCTCTTCTCGCCCACCAGCTGCCAGAGCTATTGGAATGGTTTTTTTTTTTTTTCGCATGTCAGTCTTTTCAAGGGAAAGAAATTCTTTTTATTCATCCCACATTTCTAACGCCAGGCAAACAAAGGAAATGCTCGAAGTCTAATGAACAGAGGAAACACAGTTCACGGGCATTTTCTGACTCAGATCTCACAGTGCCTTAGGAAGGCAGACGAGCAGGGACTGTTGTTCCCATTTATCAGATGAGATGACTGAGTCGCAGATTCAGAATCCAGCTCAGTGCAGTGAGTTAGAGGCTGGGTGTGTGGGCTCAGTCCAGGCGCCTCTCCCCTGCAGTGTCAAGATGAAAAGGATTGCGTGTGATTTAGTGAAGGAAGCGGGCAGCGGATCGAGTCCTGCCTCTCTCTAGACATCCAGCCTGCCGTCGACCAAGGGTCATCTTTGACAGGGAGGAGGTCCCTTTGCAGGAGCACGTGAGGCAGCCTTGACGGTCCCCTGAGACCCTTGGAGGGTGCTGGAAGGGCTGCCCAGAATCGGGGCCCTGAGCGCAGGCTTGTAGGGAGCAGGGGGGAGCCCCAGAGTGCGGGGCTCCGTGTTTGGGTTGCCAGGTGGCGTCACCCCGCCTCTGTCTGGATCCTTGCAGACACAGCTGTGCTGCTCTTGTAGGGAGCAGGGGGGAGCCCCAGAGTGCGGGGCTCCGTGTTTGGGTTGCCAGGTGGCGTCACCCTGCCTTTGTTCGGATCGTTGCAGACACAGCTGTGCTGCTCTTCCTGGCCATGCCCATGCTCGCCGTGGGGGGCATCCTGTTCCTGATCACCAACCTGCAGGTGCGAGCCTGCCCTGGCTGAGGGCGCCTGGCAGGACCTTGGGGTGGGTGGGGGAGGCGCAAGCCCCCGCTGCTTTGGTGGCCTCTGATGGGGTGGGCCCCAGCCGGAGCGGCATCTCCTGGTGTGGAGGGGGTTCCGTATACGAGGGCCTGACGCTTGCGGGGCGCACAGGAAGTGTTTCCACGGGCGAGTGAGTGACTTGGGCTGGTCCTGTGTTCTCCAGATCGGGAACCTGTTTGGCAAACACCGCTCGACCATCATCACCATGTACAACGGAGCGTTTGACTCCTCCTCGGCGGTCTTCCTCATCATCAAGGTAGAGGGTGGCGATCACCCGTGTCCCCTGCCGCTGGTTGGGCCTTGGGGTGGGCCCCAGGCATCCATAATCAGCTTCTGGCGTAGAAGGCAAGAGCCTGGACCGAGACTCATTCTTAGAAATAAGCTTTGGCCCCGGATTCTTACCTGGACTCTTGGTATGGTACGGTGCACAGTTGATGGCGACATAAACCTTGGCACCTACACCCTGTTTAACGCACAGCTCAGCAGCCCTGGGCGCATTCATGTTGTACGACCATCACCAGCACTCTTCTCAACCCTGTGAAGCTGAAACTGTCCAGCAAGCAGCAACTCCCCACCCCCCACCTGCCTCCCCCTAGACCCTGACAGCCACTGTTATAACTTCTACTTCTGTGATTTTGGCTACTGCAGGTGCCTCTGAAGCAGAATCACATACTATCTTTTTTCTTTCTGTGACTGTATTATTTCATTTAGCATTTAGCGTCATATCCTCAAAGTGCAAAGTTTGTTTCAGCAGGTGTCAGAGTTTCCTTCCTTTTAAGACTGACTGCTCTTGTGCGTGCCACGGTTGTGTATCCGTTCATCCATGAAGGGGCGTCGGTTTGCGTCCACCTTTCGGACGTCGTGAGTAGGGCTGGTGTGAGCGTGACTGTTACACTGACCTTTCCCCTCTTGTTTCTGCAGCTCCTTTATGACAGGGTGTCAATCAAGGCTTCCTTCATCTTCATCTCTGTCTGCAGTGCCTGGCACGTCGGGCGCACTCTCCTGCTGATGCCCCGGGGGCACATCCCCTACCCGCTGCCTGCTGACTACCGCTATGGGTAAGGACTGTGAGCTGGGGACGGTGTGGCCAGAGCCCCTCTTCTGACCTGGAGTGGGAAGAGGGTGTGGGGCGGACATGGTTACAGTAGAGCAGAGGAAACCTGTCTCTGGAGAAGAGGACGAGATCAAGGGTGTATCGGTTAGCTATTGCTGCGTAACGAACGATCCCAAAACTTAAGGGCTTAAAACCTTAGGAGTTTATTATCTTCCCAAGTCTAGGGGTAGCTGGCTAGTTCTACTGATCAGGGAGCTACTTAGATGCTCTTGACAGGACTTCTCATGCCTGTGATTGTCTGGAGGGCTAGCCGGGGGCCGGCGGGCCTGATGGCCTTACTCACAGGGGATGTATCTGCTTGTCTGGGGTGGTGAGGATATCTGGGTCAGGTGGCTTGCATCCTCCAGCAGGCTGGCTGGCGCGTCTTCACTTCGTGGTTTCAGGGTTCCAAGAGCGCGCAGCAGCACACAAGCTTTCTTCAGGTTTAAGGCTGGATTGGCACACTGCTCACTTATTCACTTTTAGTAAGCTTATGTGCTATTGTTAGTTTCTGGCCGCGCTGGCTCTCCGTTGCTGCACGGCTCTTCTCCGGTCACGGAGAGCAGGCTTCTCGCTGCCGTGGCTTTCGTTGTTGCGGAGCACAGAGTCTCGGGCGCACAGGCTTCAGTAACCGCCGCCCGAGGGCCCAGAGCTGTGGCTCCCAGGCTCCACAGTCGTGGCGCACAGGCTTAGTTGCTCTGCGCCACGTGGGATCTTCCCGGATCAGGGGTCGAACCCGTGGCTCCTGCATCGGCAGGCGGATTCTCCACCGCTGAGTCCCCAGAGAGGCCCGGTGCATCGCTTTTGATGGGTCGTCTTGGTTGAAGCCGCTCACGAGGCCAGCCCAGATTCAGGGGTTGGATAAACAGAGCCGCCAATTTCCTTTGCAAAGGGTAGAGAAGAAAGCAGGTGAAGAAGCGGGACCATCTCTGCGTCCGCTCAATACGAGCAGTGGCGTTGGGGACGTTGGTTGGCGGCTCGCTTACTCTCTGGTTTCATTTCACGGTAGTCCTCGGATGCATGTCCGTGTCTCCATCTCCAGATCAGAACAGTGAGGCTCAGAAGACTTAGGTTTGAGCCGCGTTGCTGCAGCCAGGAAGAGGCGGGACTGGAATTTGAACCGACGCCTGTTCTATGCTTCCCACCCTTCTGTCGCTCTGTATGTGGGTGCAGATTAGAATTGTTGGGATTAATTGGAGATGTTTCTAAAAAAGATAACGGGAGCCTGCCTTCCACGCCCAGACCTTCTGACTCAGCTGGTCTGGGCCTGGACGCGGGCGCTGGGGCTGCGGAAAGGTGATTCCAGTGTGCAGTGAGAGGGACCATTTCCCTTCCCCGCATCCCACGGCGTGTCACGCTCAGCGCCCAGTCCTCGGCTTGGGCTGATAGAGCTTCTGTTTCCACAGTCTCTGCTCCGGGGACAGCCCCCAAGAGGAAGACAAGAAGGCAGTTGGGTCCAAAAAGCTGGAGCTGCAGTCAGAGGAGTTCCTTTCCCCCAAGAAAGGTGAACCCTGCTGGCTAACCCATTTCTCCTCGCCAGAACCTGGCCTTCCCCTGCGGCCAGCGTGGTTCGTCACCTCCAGAGCTTTGCCAGGGACTCAGGGCCAGAGAAGGTCAGGTGGCGAAGAGGCCTGTAGGACCTTCCCAACGCCCTCAGCCTACAGGGGATCCAGAGAGGGGCAACCAGTTTCATGTCATCTCTCCTCTCTGTCCCCGGCTCCTTTCCTAGCGCACCGTAGCCCTGCTCCCCAGAGCTCAGTCTTCCACCCTTCACCTTCCCTTGCCCGCCCACTCCTAAGTGTGCCTTGTCTATCCAGTATCTGCAGGTCCCGTGGGTCAGCCCTCTCTCCCTGCCCCGTCTCCATCTTGCCTCGCCTTTCTCTCCTCTGTTTTGGGTCCTGGGTTACAAACGTCACAGAGCACTGCCGGCTGAGGTAGAAACAAGATTAAGACCCTGGGAAGTTCACTGGATGAAGGAAGGAGTGAGCTTGCCAGGCCGCATCCAGGAGGAGCCGAAGCAGGATACCCCTGGGGACCCCGGGGTCAAATCCTCGCCACTCCGCCCCTCAAGGAGAACGGTCCCATTGGGTGGCCTGGTGTGAGGCGCAGGGCGCTTAGTCCATGGGCTCACCCGGACCGTGAGGAACAGCGTGGGGAAGGTTTCTGTGGGAGACTCGGATGCTGGTGCTGAAAGAGGAGGGGGTGCGGAGCCGCTGAAATCCTCGCTGTCCCTGCCATCCCACGCGTCGCCTCTGACTTTCTCCTCTCCATGCCTGTCTTTTCCTCATCCTGCCTGAGAACGATCGGGAAGGTCGGTAGTGCGAGAAGCATCCCAGTGTGAAGGGTCAGATAGTGGACAGCAGAGCACGGGAGAGCTGTTCCCCCACGGCGGTGGGGCTGGGATGTTGCGTGGAGGTGGGGGTATTGCCCTCGGGGAGTCTGGGGAGGCAACAGCTGGTGAGCTCAGAGCTCGGGTTCCCCGGTAAGACCTGTGCACCCAGTTCCCCCCGCAATTTAATCGAAACTCTTGCCCGAATCTCCTTCCCCTCTCATCAGAGACCCCAGGACAGCAGCGGGCAGCCAGCTCCTTCTGGAGCCACGCCTTCTCTCAGCGCTTTGCCTGGCATGTGGCTTGGCTGTCCGTGATACAGCTGTGGCACTATCTCTTCATCGGCACCCTCAACTCCCTGCTGAACAACTTGGCCGGCAAGGACAGCGCGCTAGGTAGGTGGGGGCGCCGGGAGGCAGCCCCTCTGCGCATCGCCTCTGGGGACTTGGCACCTTGCGTGCTGGGGCGCTGAGCTCAGCAGGGCTCTGTGCTCTGAGGGAGGTCTGAGCCTGGGGTGCGGGCTGAAGGGTCAGGCAGGGGCAGGGGTGGGTGGGTGGCCTCCTCTGGAAGGCAGTCCTGAAGAGCTCTCACCGCCCAACCCCCTCTCTGCCCTCTGCAGTCAGCACCTACACAAACGCCTTTGCCGTGACTCAGTTCTTCGGAGTGCTCTGCGCGCCCTGGAACGGCCTGCTCATGGACCGGCTCAAACACAAGTACCAGGAGGAAGCGAAAAAGACAGGTGAGCCCTGCCCTCCAGAGGGTCAGGGAGCCAGCATGCGGGAGGTTTTCGTTTACCTCCACGCCCGTTGTCTTTTTCCTTAAATCCTTTTCTACCTGCATCTGTCCATTCATCCTTCCATACATCACCCGTCATCTCATCTGTCCATTCATCCTTCCATACATCACCTGTCATCTCATCTGTCCATTCATCCTTCCATACATCACCCGTCATCTCATCTGTCCATTCATCCTTCCATACATCACCCGTCATCTCATCTGTCCATTCATCCTTCCATACATCACCCGTCATCTGTCCTGTTATCCATCCATCACCCATCCACCCATCACTCATCCATCCTTCCATCGTTCACTCATGATCAGTCATCTGTCCCTTTATCCACTTATCACTCATCCAGCCGTCACCCATCCCTCCTTCCATCACCCATCCATCATTCATCACCCGTCCATCCATCATCCATCCTTCCTCACTCATCCATCCTTCCATGCATCATCTGTCCTTTTATCCATCCATCACCCATCCATCCATCTACCATCCATCCATCATCCATCTGTCCATCCACCCACTAGTCACTGAGTGCCAGTTATGTGCCAACCATAGTTCCAGATTCGGTAACAGGCCTACAGTTAAACGTCCTTGTTCTCAGGCTGTTCTAGTCTAGAGAGAAATGCAAGTAATCGAGCTTTGCAGTCCCTGAATAAACCTGCAGGGAGCTGTGGCAACAGAGGCAGGGCACCTGTGCTGTGTGTTCCCGGAGGAAGCAGCCTCTGAGCTCCTAAAGGGAGAGTAAGAAGTGGCAAGATGAAGGCGAGGGCCTGGGGGAGTGGCCCAGGGGTGCAGCGGGGTCATTGTTCATGGTGGTGAGAGAGAATGGAACCTTGAGGAAGCTGAGGAGCCCCAGCAGGTGGTTCAGGCACAGGGCGGGGCGGGGGCGGGGGGTGGTGGGGAGAAGGGGCAGCCGGCGTCCTGCCGCGGAGCTGGGGCCTGATCCTGGGACGAGAATGGACGGACAGGGCGACCTGTTCGTTTTGTTGTTTGAGCCTCAAGCCGCACGGCCTGTGGGGTCTAGGTTCCCCAACCAGGGGAGCAGTGAGCACGCTGAGTTCTAACTGCTGGACCCTAGGGACTGCCGGTACCCCTAGAGTTTCATCTCCCCCCGCCCCGCTTCTCCGAGCCACTTCTAAAGCAAACCTCAGACATCAGATCGTTTTGTTTGTAAACACTTCAGTTTGTAGTGCCAACAAATAAGGCCTCTTTTGTTGAAGTGAAGCATCACTGGGAGGAATACCATTATGACGCCTGAGGCAGCGTCCGATAATTTCTCAGTGTAATCTGTTCACTCGTGTAGTCCAGTTTGAATTTCGCTCACAGTCTCATCTGTGTCTTTTTGTCACCGGTTGGTTCAAATTCGGATCCATACAGGGGCCACAGTGCAGTCAGCCTCCTCACCCCCCGCTGCCTTTTTCCGCTTTGTTCACTTACCGACGGGACTGGCTGACTTGTCCGGTCAGGTTTCCCACGTTCTGCATTTGGCATCCTTTTCATGTCATTTTAAAACGTCCATTTAATTGGGCTCTGTCTGTAAACAGGCAGATCGGAGACTCAGTTTAGTATCTTTTGGCAAGAATAGCTTGAGAGGTGGAGCCATGGGCTTCCTCCGAGGTCTCGTCTGCAGACCCTGGGTACCCGTTGCCTTGTTCTTACGATGTGAGGATTGATCTGTGCACTCAGACACTGTCAGTCTGATCCAGCCATTGTAAAAGTTTCTCATCGGCTGCAGGCCTTATGGCTACTGATGCTTGATGCCTAGACCCATTATTTTATTAGGGTCTATTGCTATCTTTTCTTTCTGCTTTTCATAGCTAAAACTTTCTCTAGAAGGACAAGCTTTATTAACTATTTTGTTCACCCTGAAATAAATGTATATTTTTTCCTCTGTGTGAGCCTCTCTGGTGGCTCAAATGGTGAAGAATCTAGCTGCAATGTTGGAGACCCAGGTTCGATCCCTGGGTCAGGAAGATCCCCTGGAGAAAGCGCATGGCGACCCACTCCAGCATTCTTGCCTGGAGGATCTCATGGACAGAGGAGCCTGGCGGGCTGCATCCATGGGTTGCAAAAGGGTCAGGCGTGAATGTGCAGTGGACACTTTTTCCTCTTCTTTACTAGTTTCAGAAAAGTGAGTTGGTATCTAAGCAACTTCCCGGGGTAACACTCATGGTTTCTCTTTTGAAATCTTATTTTAAGTATATCTGACTGTTTCAGTCCATCTCTGTGACGATCCTTCTTGGGGTTCAGACTCCCTCATCCTTGACCCCTGGGAGTGTGACCGGTCCAGCATCTGTGTCCTTTATAGAGAGTTAGTTAGAGAGTGCTCGGGTCCCTTTCACTGGGTGTGTTTCCTGGTGCAGACCTGAAGTCCTAGGTCTCTTTGAATGAGAATCGGTGTTTAACGACGGCAGTCTGGATGCTGGGGTTTCTAATTCTCCTGGGCACTCGTGGCTTTTAGTCCTCAGAGGTGAGATACACATAATTTTTTGGATGAAAAGAAAATAAATCACGAATGCCTAATGCTGATAATTTTAGTTCAAATTTTACTTGACTTTTGCATTTGTATCTCTTTTCTTCTGAAAATCATGGTTCTTAAAATACTATACATGTGTACTATATGTACGCATACTGTGTAATATATATGTACTGCTGCTGCTGCTAAGTCGCTTCAGTCGTGTCCGACTCTGTGTGACCCCATAGATGGCGGCCCACCAGGCTCTACCGTCCCTGGGATTCTCCAGGCAAGAGCACTGGAGTGGGTTGCCACTTCCTTCTCCAGTGCATGAAAGTGAAAAGTCAAAGTGAAGTCGCTCAGTTGTGTCCGACTCTTAGCGACTCCATGGACTGCAGCCCACCAGGCTCCTCCGTCCATGGGATTTTCCAGGCAAGAGTACTGGAGTGGGGTGCCATTGCATATATGTACACACACACACATATATATTCTATATATAGTTTTTTAAAAACATATTTTAGGCATAATTACTGGTTTAGCAAGATCAGTACTGTAATAATAACAGTGCCAGTGCTGGACGTCGGTGTGCCTTCCCTTCCCCCGTTCTCATTCTGAAGATTCGTCCCCTAGGAGCTGTCAGGCAAAATTACGGTATTTTAAGAGTCAGCAACTTGATATAAAAAGTTGTGTTCATTGGTTCCATCTCTTTGGATTTTTTTTTTTCTTTTTGAGGGGGGAATGGCTTTGCTTGTTTTCTTCCTATTACTCTGATTTAATTTTTAAGAACATTTTTGTATCAAACGTTGACGTTATTCCGAAGCCACAGCTAGGAAGCGGGAACCAGCCCAGCGGGTTTGTTTCCTCCTCCGTCCCCTGGCCTCCCTTCCTGCCCTCATTTGGTAATTGCTTTGATTTTTTTTTTTCCCCCTTAAAGAATAGACTCTGCGTAAACAGTTCCTCTTTCTTAGGTAAAGGCAGCACCCTGCAGGCTTCTTCCGGCAGTCTGCTTCCTGTGGCTCTCTGTCCTGGGACCGCCCCACGGTGGGCTCCATCCTTCCACCTCTGTTTAGTCGCTCAGTCGTGTCCGATTCTTTGTGACCCCGTGGACTGCAGCCCGCCAGGCTCCTCTGTCCGTGGGGTTTCCCAGGCAAGAGCTCTGGAGTGGGTTGCCATTTCCTTCTCCAGGGGATCTTCCCAACTCAGGGATCGAACCTGCGTCTCTTGCGTTGGCAGCAGCTTCTTTACCCCTGAGCCCCCAGGCAAGCCCTCTGCCTGTCTGCTGCCTCGTTCTGTTACATTCTGCCGCAGTCACTCCCCTCCTGCTGCCGGCTTGGACACCTCCGGTCTTTCGCTGGAGCCCGTGGTCCTGCCCGGAGTATCTGGCTGTGGGTTTTGATCATCTGTGAGTGGCTGACGCTGGCCTGTGATTAGGATGAGTCGCTGGGGATGGGTGCATGGGTACATGTTTGAATGATGTTTTGTTTCAGTTCAGTTCAGTCGCTCAGTCGTGTCCGACTCTGCGACCCCAGGAACCGCAGCACGCCAGGCCTCCCTGTCCATCACCAACTCCTGGAGCTCACCCAAACTCGTCCTCTGAGTCACTGACGCCATCCAACCATCTCATCCTCTGTCGTCCCCTTCTCCTGCCTTCAGTCTTTCCCAGCATCAGGGTCTTTTCCAGTGAGTCAGCTCTTCGCATCAGGTGCCCAAAGTATTGGAGTTTCAGCTTCAGCATCAGTCCTTCCAGTGAATATTCAGGACTGATTTCCTTTAGGATGGACTGGTTGGAGCTCTTCGCAGTTTGAGGGATTCTAAAGAGTCTTCTCGGAATGTTTAGGAAGTGAGCTCTCCGCGTGCACTGATGGATTGGAGATGGGGTGTATGGAGAGAAGGGGTCAGCGTGGCCCCTGCCCCATGGGCATCCCGTCAGCTTCCTGTCTCCCTCTCGGTACAGGGGCCCCGGCCGAGGCAGCTGCCCTGCGCTCGGCGGTGCCTTCGCTGGCCCTGACGTCCCTGCTGTGCCTGGGCTTTGCCGTCTGCGCCTCTGTTCCGGTGCTTCCCCTGCAGTACGCCACCTTCATCCTGCAAGTGGTCAGCCGCTCCTTCCTGTACGGCTGCAACGCGGCCTTCCTCACGCTCGCGTAAGTGGGCTTGATGTGCGCTCCTGGTGGGGGATCCCCCCGGGACAGAGGGAGGTGTGCTGGGGGCGGAGGAGTCAGGGGAGGGGACCCAGATGTGGTCGGGGAGGCGCACTGGGGGCTGTGGGAGGGGCAGAGCCTTCACTTGAATGGACGCCCTTCATGTCTGCTCCCCTCTGCCTCTGTGATCTGCCTGGCGAATTCCTGTTCCCCCTCCAAAGCCCTCTTCTGTTGTAGCTCTTCCAGGGAAGAGCAGAAAGAAAGCTTTTTCTTTCCTTCTGGCATTCTTCTTCTTCCTTTTTTTTGGATATTTTCTTGGCCCTGCCTCACTGCTTGTGAGATCTTAGTTCCCTGACCAGGGATCGAGCCCACACCCCTTATTCGGGAAGTGCAGCGTCTTAACCCACTAGACCACCAGGGAAGTCATTATTCTTGCTGCTTCTGCTGGTGCAGGCATCATTTAGCATACGGTGGATGTATCTGTGTCTTTTTCCTGAGACCTCCCAGGGCCCAGCCTGTGTCTGGGGCTCTGCTGGTTTCCCCCGGCGGAGCGCGGGGCCGTCTCTGTGCTCCGTGGCTTGAAAGCCTGAGCAGAGGTGAAGGGGGGCCCCTGTGGGTGTGGGTAAGTGCCGGCTGGCTTAGACTAGGGGAATGGGAGCAGGGGGCTGACCAAGACCCACCAGAGCCAAGCCCCTCCGTGGGCCCGAGCCCGTGGGAACCTCCTCTGCCCGCCCCCGCGCAGGTTCCCCTCGGAGCACTTCGGGAAGCTGTTTGGACTCGTGATGGCCCTGTCAGCCGTTGTGTCTCTGCTGCAGTTTCCCCTCTTCACCCTCATCAAGGGCCCCCTCCAGGACGACCCCCTATACGTGAGTACTGCTGGTGAGGACCCTGGCCTTAGACTCAGATCGCGGTGCCTTTTTCAGGCTCCATCGGGGTTGCCCCTGGCCTGGCCGGGGTGGCCTGGGTGTGGTTCCCGCGGGAACGTTTCTGCACATGGCTGCGTCCTGGGTCTTGCTTTTCCAACGGGAGTCTGTGGGAGAACCCTGTTGTGTGCTGGGGATCCCCGAAGCCATAGGGTTAACGTGGATGGCCTCCCAGGTCGTTGGGGGCTCTGCAGGCCTCAGTTTCTCCACCTGTGAAATGGTCACAGCGTTCCTTCTTGCCCTGCTCTAGGCAGGTGGAACGAAAAGTCACCCAGCGTCCATCCCATAGGGCACTGTCAGGTCTGAGTGGAACGCAGAGGAGAAACCCGGTGGGATTCTGGGCCCTTCCCGGCGGTGGACTTGGCCTCACTGCCCCTCACCCTCCAGGTGAACTTGATGTTGGTGCTGCTGACTCTCCTGACGTTCATCCACCCCTTCCTGGTGGACCGGGAGTGCCAGCGGAAGGAAAGCCCTGGTGAGGTCACCTAGATCAGAAGCCCCACCTTTGCTGCCCCGAGGATGCGTCATCTTCCCCCTCGGAGGACCCCACATCCAGGAAGACTTGGCCCACCCAGGCTGCTTGTGTTAAGTAGCCATTATTCCTTCCATAAGACAAAAAGCCATACTCACCTCCCTGCCAAGACTGCTTATCCACAAGACAGGAGCAAAAGCACAGAAAGGCTTTCAGTGTCAGAGGCAGGAACAGCTGGCCCTGGCGGACACTTGGGCTGAGGCGGGTGATGGGATGGTGAGCTGTGTCTCCTGCCTCTCCGGGTCTCTCTGTCCCTGAAGCCCGAGCCTGCCTGGACCCTGTGCACCGGATATGCTTCCCGGTGAAGGCTGAGGCTGTCCCGCTACTCAGCGTTCAGCAGTGGCACTCAGCTTGCCTGCAGCGGCCCAGAGGATGAGCCCAGGGGGAAAGAGAGGCAGGTGGGTTGGGGCGGGGGTCCCAGGTCTGCTGCTGATGCCGAGTGGCCTTGAGCAGACCCTTCTCCCCTCAGAGCGCTGGTTTCCCATCTGTGAAAGGAGAGGGGGTTTGGAGTCGGCCTTCCCTCCAGCATTCATGTTCCACTGGAAAAATTCAAAAGTTCATCTGAGTTTTTTGTAAGATGGTACGGAGGGCAGAGATAACCTGAACAAACTTTTGGGCTAGTAGAAGGTTTTCAGAACAGTGTCAGCCCGGCCACCCTCAGAGCCGTGAGAACCACCTGGCCTGCTGGACCCAAGGGTCTCGGACGAAGCCTTTCGGGGAGGTTTTCTTTTTTTTTTTTTTTAATTTTAAAATCTTTAATTCTTACATGTGTTCCCAAACATGAACCCCCCTCCCACCTCCCTCCCCATAACATCTCTGTGGGTCATCCCCATGCACCAGCCCCAAGCATGCTGTATCCTGCGTCAGACATAGACTAGCGATTCAATTCTTACATGATAGTATACATGATAGAATGCCATTCTCCCATATCATCCCACCCTCTCCCTCTCCCTCTGAGTCCAAAAGTCCGTTATAGACAGCTGCGTCTTTTTTCCTGTCTTGCATACAGGGTCGTCATTGCCATCTTTGGTTTTCTTCTTCAAGAAGGGAGATGATTATTTACTTTGGGTAGAATATAAAAACGTCCTCTGGGGAATGGTTTTTATAACACTGAGTTATGTCCTAAATCATTTCGTTAGAAATAAAGCCTTTCTGTCTAAGACAACTGCTGCTCCCAGGCTTCGGGGCTGTGCTGGTGTGTGCGTGCCTGTGTGTCCCAGCCCAGACCTGGCCTGGGGGCGTGGACGCGGGCGGTGTGGAGGCGGCTGGCCGCAGCCCCAGGTGTGGCAGCTGGACCCAGGGTCGGGCAGGTGCCTCAGACTGGGGTCCAGCCACCTGGTCCCGAGGCCTGGGCTGGGGGTCCCCAGGAATCCCCTGCCTCGCCTCCTCTTGCTCTCCACCCCGCCCCCGCCCCTGCTGCAACACGTGCCCGCCCCCACCCCCCCCAGCTGGACTCAGAAGGTCTGACCCAAGTGTCAGCTCCCCCCGCAGCAGCTGGGTAGGCCCCCGAGGTCCTTACTGCTGGCTGCGGCGAGTCCTTTCCACCCTGGAGGGCAACTGTGAGAACTGAAGGTGGTCTCCACTGCCTGGCGTGTGCTGGGCACCCTGGAGCGTTCGCTTTACTCAGACTGGAGAGGAGGTGGGTCGTTAAGGGAGAGAGGGTGAGGGACGACCTGGGCAAGATGAGAGAAAGTCTGGAACATGCCCGGGGCTTGACTCCTCATCCCAGAGAGCACTAAGGACTGACTCCTGCCTTCGGTCAGTCCCTAATTCCTGAGCTGCTGCGGGGTCTGTTCTTGGCACTGGGGCATCGAGAGAGGTGCCCGAGGGTCTGAAGCCAGCTCTTCTCTGAGCTGCCGAGGGCTAATTTTCCAGGGTCGGGCCTGGGTGTGCAGATGACATGATTGCTGATAGATGCTTTCATCCGGTTGTCTTGCTCAAAAGCTTGGCTCCCTGTGGCCCATGGGGTGGGGCCTAGATTCCAGTGTGGCAGTGTAGATGGTCGGTCAGCAACTTGATTCCAGCTCCCCGCTCCACCCCTCACCTGGGCCCAGCCCAGGTGTGCGCTCTAGTATCTGTGAGCCTACCCGTTCCTCCTGCCTAGCCCGTCTCTGCCAGGGAACTCTGCTGGGTCCAGTGGGGTCCGGCTTGAAACGCCATCTCCTCTGAAAGCCTTTCTGCAGCTTTCAGCAGCCCTGAGTTCCTGGCCTTGGTCATACCCTTCTTGGAGACTGGCCCCCGCCTCCTCTCGTGGCCCCTTTTCCCATTTGGACAGAAAGGCCCGGGAGGCAGCCTCTGGGTCTCACTCCTGGCTCAGGGAGTAGCGCCTGCTTGCCAGGTACGCGGTGCCAGTTACTGCCTGTTGGAAGACTGGGGTGGGGGGGGGTGGGGGGGGTGGGGGGGGTTGTTCTCGAGGGTTGGTTCCGCTCAGCAGCAGGCGGGCAGTGCCACCCTGGTCTCTGCTGCCAGCCTCAGCGGACAGGGAGCGCTGCAGGCGGTGCCAGGCGGGGTCCTCTCTGGGGCAGGGAGGGAGAGGAGGGCGCCTGCTGCGCCCAGGACAGGGACAGTGAGTCAGCGGCTGTGTGTGACCGTCTGCTCTCACCACCAACTTGCGGCTGAGGACGGCGAGGCTGTGACGGCAAGCTTCGCCAGGACCATCCAGCCAGTGCCTTGTGGAACTGCCGCTTTCGCCCACGCCCGGGCTCCCTGGGTGCTCCAGTGGCAGACTCTGCTGCCAGTGCAGGGGGCTGGGGTTCAACCCCTGACCAGGGAGCAGGGGCCCTACATGCTGCGACGAAGACCCTGCATGCCGCCACTGAGACCTGGTGTGGCCAAGTAAATAAAACATAAAAAGCCCCACATCTGTCTGATTCCTAAGGTCACATTCCTTTTAGGTGTGACCTTTTATTTACGTCGTAAGTTTATTTACAGACCTATCTAGGATGAGTTTGATCCTTCTTTCCTTAGAGGTCCGAGTCATATCTGTCTCATGGATTAAGCAGTTGGTGTCTTACTATCAAGAAAGACGCTGAGCATCCACACCCACAGAACGCAGTCATCACAGCTAGTCACCTCCCCTTGCTTCCCACTGAACGTGGTGTATTCTTCCCCAGACTCTCCTCGCGGTGGCTCCTGTGGACCGCACAGGTTGAGAACCTCCGGCTGCCCTGTGCCCACCCAGTGCTGTCGGAAGCTCTGCGAAATATGCACAGGCCAAAGGCGGAGGGCAAGGCGGCTCATGCTACTCACGCCCTGGCCTTTCCTCTACACTCTTGGCGTTCGTTCTTATGTCAGAAAGAAACGGCTGTTGTAAAGCAGGTCAGAGAATAAAGAGCCGCGTGATAAAGGGTTATCACCGTTCATTTCAGCACCCAGAAATGCCCGCGGTTAGCACGGGGGCCTGTGTGCCCCACGAGGTGCAACTGTGTGTGTAATGATGGAAGCCATCTCCCAAGCCCTTCTTCACAGCCTCACGCCGCTGTCACAGTCGTGACTTTAAATGGCCACTTAGGCCCGTGTCTGATGGCCATGGCACAGTGACCGCCCCGCCTCGCCCCGCCCCGCCCCGCCCTGCGTCTTGGACGATGTGCCTCTGTCTCTCCTGTCCCCCCGGGGCTGCCTGGGCGGGGGTGCCAGATGGCAGAGACTCGGGAGAGGGGTGGAGGGCGGCAGGTCGGGGCTGTGAACAGTAACAGCCAGAGGAGCCCCTTGGGAGTTTCTGGGGGAACCCCATCACGGTGCTTAATCCTCTTCCCTTGGGCTTCGCTGGGGGCTCAGCTGGTCAAGAATCCGCCTGCAATACGGGTTCAATCCTTGGGTTGGGAAGATCCCCTGGAGAAGGGAAAGGCTCCCCACTGCAGTATCCTGGCCCAGACAATCCCATGGACTGGAGAGTCCATGGGTCGCAAAGTGTCAGACATGACTGAACGCCTTTCACTGGCCTAGGGCTGACTGTTCTCCAGTCTGAGGGCGCTGGCTGCCTGCTCCACAGGGCGGTTAGTCCTCTGCTAATTTGAAACCCGGGGTCCCCGCAGGGATGGCCTGGAGCTCCTTTCCCTGCCGGCCCCTCAGGGCCTAGGTGATCCCTGAATGCATCGACTGTGCCTCGGGCACAGCCCCAAGTGCCTCCTTGAATGTTCTGCGGGAAGAACGCTTGCATTACAGCACCAAGCCCACAGGCTCCTGTCCAGACTGCGGCCCTCTGCTGGTGATGAGGAGTCCCAGATGGGCCACGTCTGACCACTCCTGGCCCATTGCTGCCCACCGCGGGGCCGACTCGCCGGGACTGTGCTCAGGGCCCTCTGTGTTCCCTTTCCCGAGCCCAGGCTCACCCCCCAAGCCTGAAGGTGGACTCAAGCTGTAGGTGCGGGGGAAAGGCTCTGGGTGTCCCAGACACGGACCAGCTGTGTGACCTCAAGGCACCTCCTCATCCCTGGAGCCTCAGTTTCCTCACCTGTGATGGAGACAATAAACAGCACAGGCTGGTGGGAAAGACGAGAGAGGACTCGGGGAATAAAACGTGGAGGCAGCTGGAGTCTCCACGACCAGCTTCCGGCTCTCCCTCCAGAGCTTGGGACTCGGTTCAGGGAGCCTCTGCTTCTTCATCAGTACACTAAGAATATCAGTGGAATTGGATCTGGGGTTGGGAGGATGAAGGAAGTGATGACTTCAGAGCACTTGGAACATGATGTAAACTGCCTTGCTTCTGGCAGGCAAGCACCCGCATGTTATTGGCAGCATCTGTGACTCCCTGGGGGGCAGACAGAGCGAGAACTCCAGGCCTGGGGGAGGCTGGAACGTCACTGTGTTGGTTCAGGGCAGAAACCAGCCCGCAAGCATTTGCCGGAACTCCTTTCTGTCTGACAAAGCAGGGCAGATCCTCTTGAATTGTGTACAATGGGAAAGCTTCAAGACAAAAAAAAAAAAAAAAAGACTTTCTAATTATCCCAGATCTTAGGCCAATGAAAAATGTCAGCCTTCATATTCATTTCTAGCCCTACTCTTTGCTTCTGCAGTAGTCAGCGCAGGAAATCTGTGTGCACAGAGGGATTGGGTTGTGGATTCCTTCCGGGGCCAGGGGTCAGGAATGGCTGGGGTCCAGGTAGGAGTGCAGACAGCCAGCCCTGCGCCCTGCTGTCATGTCCTCAGGCTGTGTGTTCTTGAATGGGTCACAGCCTCTCCCTGCTGCTGAGGATAAAGAGGCTCCACGTGAAAAGCACTTGGCCCTGGCTCATAGCAGGTCCCGGAGTAATTTTTATTGTTAATATATGCACAATATCACCTTAAAGGTCAAGTGCACACTTTTGTTTTTTTCTCTTAATAAATATATTTTATTGAAGTATAGTTGACTTACAATGTTTCAGATGCATAGCAAGGTAATTCAGTGATACTTAGACACATATATATTTTTTGAAATTATTTTCCATTAACGTGCATGCTTTAGAAGTGAAACGATTTTATTCTTCTTGCTTGGAACGCATCACACCAAACCCATGTTCAACTCCTGCAGTTCCTCCAGCTTTCAGCTCCTACCTCCCTTCTTTCCTTTCCAGCCTGTTACCCTGTACGGATTTTCATTGCACCAGGCACTTGTCTACGTAGAGCTTGTTACAGTTGCAGTTTAATGTACAGATTAAAAAATAATAATAATGCAAGACTTCCATTAGTCTGGGAACTCCAGGTAGGCAGTAATTGTATCTTTTTTTTCCCTAATGATAAAGTTATCTTTCTAAAGTAATTTTTAAGAAATGCATTCGTTTTTGGCTGTGCTGGGTCTTCCTTACTGTGCCCCAATAGCTGAGGTGCGTGGGCTCCGTGGTTGCAGCTTGTAGGCTCTAGAGCTCGGGCTCAGGAGTGATGACCCTTGGGCTTGCTCGCTCTCTACCTTGTGGATCTTTCTGGACCAGGGATCACAGCCGTGTCCCCTGCATCGGCAGGCAGATGGTTAACCGCCGAGCCACCAGGGGGGCCCAATGACCGTGTCTATTATTACCCCTTGTATCCTCAGGACTTTGCTCCCTCCCTACCTGGCACAGAGGACTTCCCTTCTGGTTCAGCCGGTAAAGAATCTGCCTGCAATGCGGGAGGCCTGAGTTTGATCTCTGGGTTGGGAAGATACCCTGGAGAAGGGAAAGGCTACCTACTCTAGTATTCTGGCCTGGAGAATCCCATGGACTGTACAATCCACGGTGTTGCAAAGAGTTGGATACAACTGAGTGAATTTCACTACCTGGCGCAGAGTTGTTGTCGTTCAATCATTCAGTCGTGTCTGACTCTTTGCAACCCCATGGACTGCAGCACGCCAGGCTTCCCTGTCCTTCACCATCTCCCGGAGCTAGCTCAGGCTCATGTCCATCGAGTCGGTGATGCCGTCCAGCCAGCTCATCCTCTGTTGTCCCCTTCTCCTCCCGCTCTCAATCTTTCCCGGCATCAGGGTCTTTTCAAACGAGTTGGCACTTTGTATCAGATGGTCAAAGTTTGGAACTTCAGCATCAGTCCGTCCAATGAATATTCAGGGCTGATTTCCTCTAGGATGGACTGGTTGGATCTCCTTGCAGTCCAGGGGATTCTCAAGAGTCTTCTCCAGAACCATAGTTTGAAGGCATCAGTTCTTCTGCGCTCAGCCTTCTTTATGGTCCAACTCTCACATCCATACATGACCACTGGAAAAACATAGCTTTGACTGGATGGACCTTTGTTGGCAAAGTGATGTCTCTGCTTTTGAATATGCTGTCTAGGTTTGTTGTAGCTTTTCTTCCCTGGAGAAGGAAATGGCAACCCACTCCAGTACTGTTGCCTGGAGAATCCCATGGACAGAGGAGCTTGATGGGCTGCAGTCCACGGGTCGCAGAGTAGGACACGTCTTCGCGACTTCGCTTTCACTTTCACCTTTCTTCCAAGGAAGTACACAATAGAGGTTCAAGAAATATTGGATGTAAGAGACACAGGAAGAGAGAGAGACAGAGAGATGGAAGGAAGGGAGGGAGGGAGGGAGGGGAAGGAAAGAGTCAGGGAAGAGTCAGGTGCTCACCTCCAGCACTCTGAGATCTCCGTTCGCCATTGGCAGGGACTTGCTTGAGGAAACTGCAGGATGGCTTGAACCGGGAGGCTTTGGAGAAGGTTGAGGGTGTCACGTCGGGGAAATGGATGAAATCATTGTCTATTTTATGACAAGACAAGAAAGACTGACGCATAAAAAACAGAAGAATCTTCTCCTTGCGCTTGGCCTCCCCCCTCTGCTAGTGAAGATGTGTGTTGTGTGTAGGCATTAATCAGACCGCCTGAGGAGACAACATTCCTTCTTAATCTCACAGAGTCACAGCTCCTTAGGTGATAGCCTTCCTTCTTAAACTTGGAAGAGGTCCCAGGGACCTCTATACACGTAGATATGCTCACTATGTGTGTAGATCTGGATTGGGCAAGCTGTCACTGAAAGTGAAAGTGCTCATCTCCCAGTCGTGTCTGACTCTCTGTGACGCCACAGACTGTGGCCCGCCAGGCTCCTCTGTCCGTGGGATTCTCCAGGCAAGAATACTGGAGTGGGTTGCCATGCCCTTCTCCAGGGGATCTTCTGAACCCGGGAAAATCCCCACATGTTGTGCTAATTTCTGCTGTACAGCAAAATGCATCAAGGAAGGGCACTCTAGACAGACGAAATGGTGCCTGAGAGCTCATGGTGTATTTGGGAAACAGCAGGGTGCTCAATATGATGGGAGCAGTGTGTGTGTGTGTTTGGGGAGATGAGGTTGTAGGGCAGTGACTCAACTGGCAGGTGGCTCTGCCCCCCAGGGGGGCATTTGGTAATATTTGGAGACATTTTTGATTGTTCCAGCTTGGGGGTAAAGTACGACTGGCATCTAGAGGGTGAGGGCATTGCTGCTAAACCCCAACCCGGCACAGGATAACGCCTCACATCAAGGAGAATCCGGTCCCCAGCGTCAAAAATGCTCAGGTTGAGGTCAGGAGGGGGCAGATCAGAGAGACAGTATTTGTCAGAAGTGCTTGACAAGTGTTTGTGTGATGAGCTCCAGGTTTTAGGAGCTCATTTTAGCAGCATCCAAACAATGTATCAGAGATGGGGGTAGGTTATAGGAAGAGGAGGAGAGAAAGTGATTTGAGAGCCATTGAAGTGGTCCAGGTGACAGATGGCCAGCGGTTGGCTGGAAGATGAGATGGGGGGGTGGTCCAGGTGACAGATGGCCAGCAGATCGCTGGAAGATGAGATGGGGAGGTGGTCCAGGTGACAGATGGCCAGTGGTTGGCTGGAAGACGAGATGGGGGGGTGGTCCAGGTGACAGATGGCCAGCGATTGGCTGGAAGATGGGAAGGGGGTGGTGGTCCAGGTGACAGATGGCCAGTGGTTGGTTGTAAGATGAGATGGGGAGGTGGTCCAGGTGACAGATGGCCAGTGGTTGGCTGGAAGACGAGATGGGGGGGTGGTCCAGGTGACAGATGGCCAGTGGTTGGCTGGAAGATGGGAAGGGGGGGGTGGTCCAGGTGACAGATGGCCAGTGGTTGGTTGTAAGATGAGATGGGGAGGTGGTCCAGGTGACAGATGGCCAGTGGTTGGCTGGAAGACGAGATGGGGGGGTGGTCCAGGTGACAGATGGCCAGTGGTTGGCTGGAAGATGGGAAGGGGGGGGTGGTCCAGGTGACAGATGGCCAGTGGTTGGCTGGAAGATGGGAAGGGGGGGGTGGTCCAGGTGACAGATGGCCAGCGATTGGCTGGAAGATGGGAAGGGGGTGGTGGTCCAGGTGACAGATGGCCAGTGGTTGGTTGTAAGATGAGATGGGGAGGTGGTCCAGGTGACAGATGGCCAGTGGTTGGCTGGAAGACGAGATGGGGGGGTGGTCCAGGTGACAGATGGCCAGTGGTTGGCTGGAAGATGGGAAGGGGGGGGTGGTCCAGGTGACAGATGGCCAGCGGTTGGCTGGAAGATGGGAAGGGGGGGGGTGGTCCAGGTGACAGATGGCCAGTGGTTGGTTGTAAGATGAGATGGGGTGTGGTCCAGGTGACAGATGGCCAGGCCAGTGGTTGGTTGGAAGATGAGATGGGGGGGTGGTCCAGGTGACAGATGGCCAGTGGTTGGCTGGAAGACGAGATGGCGGGGTGGTCCAGGTGACAGATGGCCAGTGGTTGGTTGGAAGATGAGATGGGGGGGTGGTCCAGGTGACAGATGGCCAGTGGTTGGCTGGAAGCTGAGATGGGGAGGTGGTCCAGGTGACAGATGGCCAGTGGTTGGCTGGAAGACGAGATGGGGGGGTGGTCCAGGGGACAGATGGCCAGTGGTTGGTTGGAAGCTGAGATGGGAAGGTGGTCCAGGTGACAGATGGCCAGCAGATGGCTAGAAGATGAAATGGGGAGGTGGTCCAAGTGAAAGACGGCCAGCAGTTCATTAGAAGAGGGGCGGAGGAGGTGGGACTGTGTGGGGAGACAAGATGGTTAAGGTGCTGAGACTGTGGATGTGTGGGTAATGGAGAGGGTGGGTGGAGGACGGCCCCGGGGTCTTGGCTTGGGGGTGTGAATGCAAGGTGATGGCTTCTCCAGAGGAAAGGACCACACGAGGAGGAACGGGTTTGGGTAGGGGTGTGTGTGTACGTGTGTGAGATGAGTTAATTGGATGTGTGTTGAATTCATAACACACGTGGGACACCCAAGTTGGAAAGCTTATTGGGTGACCAGATATATGAGTCCGTAGTTGTGGACTAGACCTGGTGAGTGGCAGGTCCTGGGCTGGAGATGAAGATTTGGGAGTGATGAGAGTATATGTGTTGCTGCCTGAGACACGGGGGTGGATGGGCTAACCCACAGAGCAGGTATGGAGTTAAGAATGAAGGGCACCAAGAAGCCAGTGGATAGCCAATATTTAACTTTCTGGAAGAGGAGGAGGAGCCCCTCAACAGAAGCTGGGAAGGAGTGGCTAGAAAGGCTGTTGAGAAAAGATGCTGTTTTTAAGAAGGAGGAAGTAAAGAGATATCAGGCGCCACAGAGGTCGGGTAGGACAAGAACTGAAGATGGTCTGTTGGGTTTGGCAATCAGGCAGCCAGTGGGGACCTTGGCAAGAGTAGTTTCTGTGGAGCATTGCAGGGTGGGCAGAAACCAGAGTAGTCTGGTAATATAGTGTAAGGAATCGGGGGGGTTGGGTTGCTGGCCAGTTAAGTCTACACTATGGCCTTCCCTGATAGCTCAGTTGGTAAAGAACCCGCCTGCAATGCAGGCGACCCCGATTCTATCCCTGGGTCAGGAAGATCCCCTGGAGAAGGGAAAGGCTACCCAGTGCTCTGGCCTGGAGAACTCCAGGGACTACACGGTCCCTGGGGTCAGAGAGCCGGACACGGCTAAGACTTGCACTAAGTCTACACTGCTCATTGGAGGAGCTCGGTTTCGGTGCAAAGAGAATTCACATCATTCTTTGACGGAACCTCCAGGAAACACCAAATCACCCACATGCTGGCTCAGATTCCAGCCATGCTGTGGCTTGTTTCCTAGAAGTGCGTCTCCTCTTCTGCCTCTCCTATCCGGCCTGTCCATCTTCCAGAGCCAAGTCCAAGGAACACCTTTTCAAAGAAGCCCTCTCTGCCTGCCCTTGCCCTCAGTGCAACTCTGGCAGCGTTGCTGAAAGCGGGCTCTGGCTGCTTCCCGCTCAAACACCAATAAACAGGCCAGGCTGGTGGGAAGGAAAGCTTGCTTTATTTCAGATGCTGGCAACTAGAGGCATAGGACAGACATCAGTCCAGAGGCTGACACCTCTGCCCCTCAACAGTCCGGGGGGCAAGAGCTTTTATAGACACAGGGAGGGGGCTACCAGCAGAAGCAGCACAGCCAGCCCTGACGGTCGCCTTGAAATTGGTCCTCGGTGGTCGGACCAGCATCATCTGGGGTGTTTCGGGTACAGTTAGCCTTCAGATCCAGGGTCAGCTCGTTTCCATTCTGAGGTCAGTTCTCAGAATTGCGGCAGAGTTTTCACGGCTGTAGGCCAGTCATCATGTCTTACCTTCTCCACCTTGGGGAGGAGAGTGTCTCAGTCTCTACAAGACAGCTCCCAGGATATGGCTCAGAATGTTATCCACAGCCCCTGAGAAGGAGCTAAAGGTCCTTGACGATGCTTAATGAGTGCGGTTATTATTCCTTAATTCCTTTGTTTCTGCCCACTTCTCTCACTAAACTTACTCTGTGGCTCAAGTTTTTTTCCAGAGACAAAAGGCAGGCTGAGGACATGGGGACAGGGAACCCAGGGCCCTGGTCTGCTTCAGTAACACAGAAAATCGGTGTCTTCCAGCACGTGCAAGCTTTATCCTTCTGTGTCAGCTCAGTGCAGGGCCTTGCTTTACTAAGAGATTCGTTTTGTTTGTCTTGCTTTATCGGCTACGTTGGGCCTCCCTGAGATCAGAGACTCGGAATATTTATTGCACGTGTGAATGTATGATTCAGTGCTCAGAACCTGGCCCACAGTAGTGTTCATGGCAATTGGGGCTCAGACGGACACCTGTAGAATTCAAATTAATGGACATATACTCTGATCTTAACTCAGCAGGACCTTCTCCAGGAAGTAACTTTCAAGATGGTAAATCAACTAATCGAAAAACTCCTTCCACGACCTGGGTAGAGTTCTAGGCAGTGAGTAAGAAAGACAAGGTCCCTGTTCTCTTAGAACTTTTTTCCTCCAGGGAGAGACAGATAATTAACAAGAAACCAGCAAAAGAGCAAGAGTGTATCTCTGAGTGTGAAGTGTTAGTTGCTCAGTCGTGTCCGACTCTGCGACCCCATGGACTGTAGCCCACCAGGCTCAGGCTCCTCTGTCGCTGGGATTCTCCAGGCAAGGATACTGGAGTGGGTTGCCATTTCATTCTCCATATCTCTTTGGAGGAAATCAATGAATAATGTGGATCAAAGTAACTAGATATGGAAAGTGTGCTGGGCGGGCTTCTTTAGAAAGAGTTCTCTGAGAAGGCAACCTCTGAGCTGAGCCTGCTGGATGAGAAGGAGAGAGTATCAAAGCTTCAGCCTGGCCAAAGGAGCAGAAATCAGTATGACAAGGGTCACACACACCAGGGTGGCTGGACAAGTCGATGGATAGAGGGCCTTGCTGGCAGCAGTCATGAGTCTGAATTAGTTGCTGGTGCAGAGGCGGCACATTGAATGGGAAGCATGGGCATGATGGGCTTGAATGTACATTATCCAGTGTGGTGGCTTGGGCTAGAGAGGTGGCCGCAGAGATGGAGAGAGACAGATGGTCGGGGGAGGTATTGAGGTGGAAGCTGGGGTAGGGGGATGGGCGCTGACTGCAAAGACATTCCTTCCAGGCTTGCTGTGTGCGCACAGTCCCTGGGAGAGGAGCTGCCTGGAGGGGAAGGGGGCGTTATCTCACCTTGGGGGCAGGAAGAGCACTGAACTTCTGAGTCCAGTCCAGGGCACTTTTCATATGTTAGGCATGGACGCTGGACTGGGTCATTTCTAAAGATCCTTCAAACCCTAGCATTCTTGGTCTATGTCGGTTGCTGAAGCTTTCAAATAGGGAAGTGTCAAAGGAACTGTGAATCAAGGTTGATTTCGAAGGGCAACGGCCTGGATCGCTATCTCCTGGGCTGCTCACTCCTGGGGTGATGTTAACCCTTTCCCCACCTCTTACCTGCCCCAGGGGGATGTTGGCTGAGTCTAGGCAGCGGGCAGTTGATCAGCCCTGAAGTTCTGGTTCCTGCCCTTCATCGCTTCTCTGACAGTGGGACTTGGACCTAGAGGAGGCTAACCAGTTTCTTGTGGTCTGAGGGGAAGGAAGGTGGGGCCTCTGGCTGGAATCAAACCTCTCTTCCTCCTTGTTCATATTTCCTGACTTCTCCCTGGGTTCTTTGGGAGGTCCACCAGCCAATTTGTTTGGGGTGCTCTCCTATGCCTATCAACAGCGCCCCCCACCCCATCAATGGTACCAACTGTAAATTTCATCCTGAGAAGGAAATGGGCCTTGAGGGTTGGGTTGTATGTGCCATATAGCAATTGGCGCAAATTTAGTGACTTCAAACAACATATATTAGCTCACAGTTCTTAGGTCAGAGGTGTGGGCACGGCATCATTACCTAGTCCAAGCTCGCTTTGCTTGCCACATAACAGGCCAATGAATCTGAGAGACAAGGTGTGGAGGCAAGGAAGAGACTTTAATCTGATCGGGAAGCCAGCAGACAGAGAAGATGGCAGGCTAGCGCCTCAAAGCAACCATCTTCTTGGAGTCTGGATGCCAGGTTCTTTTATAGAGATGAGGGGAGGTGAGGACGCAAAGTAAAAAGGCCGTGGATCTTGCGAACACCTCCTACAATGGCAAGCCTCAGGCAGGGGTGTGTTAATTTCTTCCACCCCGCCATCCACAGGTGGACAAGGTTCTGAACAAAGGCACTTTAAAAGCCAGGCAGAGGGGCAGGACTCTCTGAGGCAACTCATTCTGTACGATTATAATAACAAAAGCAATGAAAAGTAAGTGAAAGGAGCAGCTCCAACCAGAAGTCAGAACTGGCTTCCTCCCTGCAATAGCGTGGACTGGAGACCCAACCAGTCCATCCTAGAGGAAATCAGTCCTGAACATTCATTGGAAGGACTGATGCTGAAGCTGAAACTCCAATACTTTGTCCACCTGATGCGAAGAACTGACTTGTCAGAAAAGACCCTGATGCTGGGAAAGATTGAAGGCAAGAGGAGAAGGGGACAACAGAGGATGAGATGGTTGGATGGCATCACCGACACAATGGACATGAGTTTGGGCAAACTCCAGGAGCTGGTGATGGACAGGGAGGCCTGGCGTGCTGCAGTCCATGGGGTTGCAAAGAGTCGGACACGACTGAGCAACTGTATGAACTGAACTGAATTGCAACATGGCTGCATATTTTCAGCTCCTGGGTGCCCCAAGGCTAGAATCAAGGTGTTGGCTGAGCTGTGTTCTTATCTAGAGTTCAGGGTCCTCCTCCAAGCTCATGAGGTTGTAGCAGAATTCTGTTCCTGGCTGGCTGTGAGATGGGGCTACTCCACATTCCTTGCCCTCCCTTCCATCCTCAAAGCCAGCAATGGAGAACCTCCCTCGAGGTGAATTCCAATCGAGTTTGTAATCTCTGACTTTAGAAAGAGCCTACTCCCTTTAAAGGGCAGGCCTCATTAGGTTAGACTCATCCAGGTTGTTCTCCCTTCCATAAGATCTGTAAAACACAGCACAATCACAGGAAAAAAATACATCCTATAGACGGCCCCAGGGGGTGGGAGAAGGAACTTGGGGGACATCTTAGAATTTCAATCGCAAGAGCCAAGAAGGACATTTTTTGGTAGAGAAGTTTGGTGGTATAATTCCTGGCAATTTGAGGACAAACCATCCGGTAAAGTTAGCACTTCCTTTGCCTTTTGGGAGGACATGAAACAGTCTCATGGAAGGTGTGGAACATCACACTGTGTATTGTCGCTGATGGCAGAGTTCAAGGCCCCTTGAAATCATTCGTAGTTTCCAGGTTGATACACCCTGGGGCGGGATGTGGGAGGGTGCAAGTAGGAAGGCAGCTGAGCAGAGTGAGCTGGGTATACGCCACTGCAGGGCTTTCTATCTTCAAGCTGTTATGCGTCGGTCGTGGGAGGGACATAAACCAGACTTGGTAGGTATTGGGCGCCGTGCCCAAGCTGACCTCTGCTCGGTGTGCCCTGTCGGCCCACGTGCATGCTGGTGGGAGCGAAGACCCCTGAGTACCAGGGCTGCCCCTGGGCAGGCTGTCCTAGGGTTGTAGCACATTCTCCCACGAGCCCGAAGCTGGGATGAGTTCTCGAGAATGAGACCAGGAAGGATGAAACGCGGGGGAGGGGAGAGGTTCTGCTAGGACCCTCCATGGCTGTGCTGTTATGGAGATGGATGACTGCCGGGGTCCAGCCCCGGGGGATCCAGGGTAATTCGAAGCGGGGACGGAGTCAGCGTCCTAGGAATTAATTGCTTAATTAAAGATATAGAGGGAGATTAGAAAGAAATAGTGTGGTAGGAAAATTAGTGGAGAAAAAGAGGCTGAATAACTTGGTTTGTGTGGGATACCAGTAAAGCTTCAAGACAAGAAGCTTGTACCACCTACGTAGGCCACCGGCGCCCACTTGAATCTCGGAGGGTGCCCCGCCTCGGGCTCCCTCTCACGTGGAACTTAAAAGCCAGGGCAAAATTAGCAGGCTTGGCGAGCACCCACGCTCCAGATGGGAATTCAGCCAGAAAAACGGAGAACAAGAAAGAACGACACGGGGGAATCAGTCTTTCCAGAAACTGATCCGATTTCTTTATTTTCAGGTTTGCTTATATACCTTTTTTTACACATAGAGACAAATGGAAATTTTAAAGTCACCGGGGGTCAGCAGTCTTGACCTTTATCAAAATCAGGTGCTTCATATAAATGTATACAAAAAGGTCTTAGGGGTTTTACATCATCTTCTGGCCATGAGGTCTGCTGACATCATGATCCTTTCTTTCTGATAATGGTCAGTCAACCAGAAAACTTATTTTCCAGGGGTGATTTTTCTTAAACCAGGCACCACCCTCCAGAGTACCAGATAAAGTTGCATTCCTATCGGCTGAGGGTGTAGTGGGTTACAATTAAGAAAGGAATTTACTTAGCCTAAGGTAAACATGATTAATCTTAAAGGTTAATACTTATTTCTCCTATATGCTGGTTATATATTCATTAACATGTATAAGGGCAGGGGATTTAGCAGCATACATTGGCCCAATAAATGAAAAACCCTTCACCAACATGATTTTTATCTTTAGAAAAACCCAATGCTAGCTAAGACTTTCAAAATACTCCAAATGTCTGTGCTGTTTATGGTTGAGAGGTTGTAAACAATCATGTACGTAGTAGCAAGAGTGTGGATAATCCTGTCACACAAGCTAGTCTGCCAGCAGAGAGGTTTGACCTGAGACACCCTTGTCACGCCCAGGAATTTTCATTAACTGGAGCTGTAGGTTAACTCCTTCTCCGAGAGAGGTGGGGGACAGCCCCCCGAAAAGTCAGAGGTGTAGGTGAGAGCGTAAACCAGTAAAGTGGGCAGACTCTGGTTTTGGGGGTAGATGCTCGGGAACAGGGGGTCTCCTGAGGCTCGATCCCGCCTTTGCGTATGCCGAAGCCTCCTCCCTCATGACCTTTGCCATGGGCGGAGATCCTCATGCTGGCTCCCGGCAGATGACTGAGGCTCTTTAGGGCCATCCAAGCTCCGTAGTAACTTTGAGCCTGGAAAGGGGGATTCCTAAGACTCGGGACCTTGCAACATTGGCCTGACATTTCTTGGGAGAAGAGTGCAGGCCCAGGCTCAAAGGCACAGGGCCCCAAGACCTCTGGCTCTTTGCTCCCATGAAATCCAGGTGTGCTGAGCCATGTGCCGCAACTGGAGAAAAGCCCCTCAAAGCAACGAAGACCCAGCACAGCCAAAGGTGAATCAGTTTAAAAAATATTTTAGCAAAAGGATCAGACAGTCAAATAAGTAAATAAATAAAAATAAATATTAAAAAAAGATGTCCCTTCCCCACCCCACTGCCCCTGCTGGCCCAAGAGCGGTAAGAAGTGGGATCCCAGAAAGCGGAAGGCAGGGCGGAGGCTCAGCAGCTCCCAGCATGTCTGCTACACATGCAGGGTCTTTCATTCTCAGCGAGGTAGATGCTGTTATCCCCAGTTTCTGAACAACAAAAATGAGGTACAGAGAAGTTACAAAAAGTGTCCAGGGTCACACAGCTTTTAACTGGCAGAGTTGGAATTCAAACTTGGACTGTCTGACTCCAGAACGCACACGCTCAGCCACTGCTTTGTACCTCCACTGGATGTCAAGGAAATGGACTTTCTATGGTCGCTAAGCTGTGGATTTCAGACTGTGGACTGTGTAACCTCAGGGCACAGATGCCAAGCCACCCGCTGGGCTCCAAGAGTCTGCTCCACCGTGTCCCTGTCTGACTGCAATAGCTCTCTCCATACATGCGCGAAGTGGTCCTGCAGGGGGCCTGGGATGGGGGTGAGCAGAACACAGCTCAAAGCTCCTGTTTTGCCTGCAAAAAAGATCTTCATAACCCAGATAGCCACGACAGTGTGATCGCTCATCTAGAGCCAGACATCCTGGAATGTGAAGCCAAGTGGGCCCTCGGAAGCATCACTAAGAATGAAGCTAGTGGAGGTGATGGAATTCCAGTTCAGCTATTTCAAATCCTAAAAGATGATGCTGTGAAAGTGCTGCACTCAATATGCCAGCAAATTTGGAAAACTCAGCAGTGGCCACAGGACTGGAAAAAGTTAGTTTCATTCCAATCCCAAAGTAAAGCAATGCCAAAGAATGCTCAAACTACCACATAATTGCACTCATCTCACACACTAGCAAAGTAATGCTCAAAATTCTCCAAGCCAGGCTGCAAGAGTACGTGAACTGTGAACTTCCAGATGTTCAAGCTAGACTTAGAAAAGGCAGAGGAACCAGAGACCAAATTGCCAACATCCACTGGAACATTGAAAAAGCAAGATAGTTCCAGAAAAAAATCTGCTTTATTGACTATGCAAAAGCCTTTGACTGTGTGGATCACAGTAAACTGTGGAAAATTCTTAAAGAGATGGGAATATCAGACTACCTGACCTGCCTCTTGAGAAATCTGTATGCAGGCCAGGAAGCAACAGTTAGAACTGGATATGGAACAACAGAAGGGTTCCAAATAGGAAAAGGAGTACATCAAGGCTGTATATTGTCACCCTGCTTATTTAACTTATAAGCAGAGTACATCATGTGAAATGCTGGGCTGGATGAAGCACAAGCTGGATAAAGATTGCCAGGAGAAATATCAGTAACCTCAGATATGCAGATGACACCACCCTTATGGCAGAAAGTGAAGAACTAAAGACACTTTTGATGAAAGTGAAAGAGGAGAGTGGAAAAGTTGGCTTAAAGCTCAACATTCAGAAAACCAAGATCATGGCATGCAGTCCCATGACTTCATGACAAATAGATGGGAAAACAGTGAAAACAGTGAGAGACTTTATTTTCTTGGGCTCCAAAATCACTGCAGACGGTGACTGCAGCCATGAAATTAAAAGACGCTTGTTCCTTGGAAGAAAAGTTATGGCCAACCTAGATAGCATATTAAAAAGCAGAGACATAACTTTGCTAACAAAGGTCTGTGTAGTCAAATCTATGGTTTTTCCAGTAGTCATGTATGGATGTGAGAGTTGGACTGTAAAGAAAGCTGAGCCCCGAAGAATTGATGCTTCTGAAGTGTGGTGTTCGAGAAGACTCTTGAGAGTTCCTTGGACTGCAAGGAGATCCAACCAGTCCATCTTAAAGGAGGTCAGTCCTGAATATTCATTGGAAGGACTGATGCTGAAGCTGAAACTTCAATTCTTTGGGTACCTGATGCAAAGAGCTGACTCATTGGAAAAGACCCTGATGCTGGGAAAGATGGAAGGTGGGAGGAGAAGGGGACGACAGAGGGTGAGATGGTTGGATGGCATCACCAACTCAATGGAGATGAGTTTGAGCAAGCTCTGGGAGATGGTGAAGGACGAGGAAAGCTGGTGTGCTGCAGTCCATGGGGTTGCAAAGAGTTGGACATGACTGAGTGGCTGCCCTGGGCTGAGGGGAGGGCTGCACTGGGTCTCTGTCGGCATCTCAAGGTGTGGTGTGGGGCTTCCCTCTAGTTGGAGCGTGCGGGCTCTCTGGGGCACATGGACTCTGTAGGTGCAGCTCATAGGCTTAGGTGTGGTATGTGGGATCTTAGTTCCCCAATCAGGGATCAAACCCAGGCCCCCCTGCATTGGGAGCTCGGAGCCTTATCCACTGGACCACCAGGAAAGTCCCCTGTTTTGGCTCTTGCTGAGTCGTCCTCTGATTCCTGCATCTGTCTCCTTAGTCGGTGGAAGCAGAGAAAGGATGCCTCCATCCTTGGCTCAAGATGGGAGGTATGGGTCTCTGAGTTTCCCACCCTTTCCAATGTGTACACTATTGACTTTCGTTGGAATTGTGCTATTGGAGAAGTCCCTTGGACTGCAAGGAGATCAAACCAATCAATCCTAAAGGAAATCATTCCTGAATATTCGTTAGAATGAATGATGCTGAAACTGAAGCTCCAATACTTTGGCCACATGATGCAAAGAGCCGACTCATTAGAAATGACCCTGATGCTGGGAGGGATTGGGGGCAGGAGGAGAAGGGGACAACAGAGGATGAGATGGCTGGATGGCATCACCGACTCAGTGGACATAAGTTTGAGCAAGCTCCGGGAGTTGGTGATGGACAGGGAGGCCTGGCATCCTGCAGTCCATGGGGTCACAAAGAGTTGGACACGATGGAGCCAGGGAACAGCAACAGTGAAGGAAAGGGCCCTGTCCTCACCTGTGCCAAGGTCGCCCCACCTGCACCTCTCGCTCGTGTCCTTTCTGCCTGGATCACGTGTTCCCCTCCCTTCTGTTCACTGTTAATGCTTCCAGATGAGCATCAACTCCTAATCTGTCTGGAGCCTTCCCCTTCCTCTTCCACCGTGGAATTTCTTCAGCATCACCGGAGAGTGCTTCTTAGCTTGGGTCTTAATCTTTCTCCTCTTGTTTAACCTGGATGTGTTTCCTCTTACTGGCCAGACTGTAAACAAATTGAGGGCAAGGGTTATACTTCGCTGTGATTTTGTTTGCACCTGGATGGATCGCATGATAAAGCACATTAAAGGGGACAGAAATTTGGTGAACTGAATTTGAATTCCAACCCTGCTATTTGCCTGAACAATGTATTTAACCATCCATTCACTGAACATTCTTTATTGAGGACCTACTATGTGCAGGCACTGTATGAGGCACCAAAGATACAAGCGTGAGTAAACAGATGTGGTTTCTGCTATTCTGGAGGTTATAGCCTAGAAGGGAGATAGATGTTAACCCACTAACCAGACAATCTCTCAAAAAAGAGAAAACGACTAACGCCAACAGGCACTCTGAAGCTCAAGTACATGGAGTTACAGGAGCGTATGTAAAGGACCTAGTGTGGGGAGAGGGAGTGCAGAGTGGGTCAGGAGCCACGCGGAGCCTTGGTTTCCTCACCTGGACAATGGAGAGATCAGCCACCTAGCTCTCTAGGTTGTTGTAAATGAGGTAATATAGTGCATTGCCTATATTATAATGAGCAGTGTATGTTACCATAATGAAGGCTGGTAGGTTGCCAACTGAGTCATTATGCTCGTTTTTTTAAAAAGTTTTATTATTTTTAAATTAATTGTTGTGTATCGTTGTTTGCTTTTGGTTGCCCTGGGTCTTGGTTGCTGAGTGCGGGCTTCCTCCGGTTGAGGGGAGCGGGGACTGTTCCTCCTTGCGGTGTGTGGACTTCTCAATGTGGTGGCTTCTCTCGCTGCAGAGTGTCGGCTCCAGGCACGTGGGCCTCAGTACTGGTGGCGCGCGGCTCAGTTGCTCCGAGGCATGCGGAATCTTCCTGGACTACGGATCGACCCCATGTCTCCTGGCAATTGGATTCTTATCCACTGTACCACCAGGGACGTCCTAATTGAGTGGTTACATTCTCAAGGAAGTGGGGTCAGGCAGAGGCGAACACTTCTGTGCTCAGACACCCCCGTGACTGTGATTCTCAGATACATTTCCCATCAGAAGAGCCAGCTGGGAAGCTTTTTGAAAGGGCACACATGCCCTCCACTCTAGATCTACCAGGCAGTCGAAATGTCCCAGGGTGGGGTTTGTGTATTTCGCAGTCCTTACTAAGGCCTCTTGAAAATTTCAGAGGGGGCACACGCAGATCGCAGCCACTGAGGCACGCACAGCTATGACAGGAAGGAAGGCAGCCAACCAGCTTCCCTCTCTTCCTTCTACTCCCGGAGGCCACCGAGGTGAACAGGCCAGTGTGGATCTGTTTAGCACGGCAGCTCCACGCTCTGCGGCTATATAAAGGAAACTCACAGACAGACACTTGCATACGGTCTTTCCTTTGTAAAAGCATTGAAACGGAGCAGGACCATATGGCCCTTGCCCCCACCCCACCCTCATCCCACCATGTCATCTGCCTGCCTTTTGCATGTGGAAACTTTTAGTCCAAAAATAACAGTTCAATCAGAAAAGTGAGAAATGCTGAGGCAAAGGAAAAGAGTGTAAGGAGCACAAATAACAATACTGTGGTCGTTAAGCGAAGTCAAGGAGTTTTCGTCCTTTCTCAAGGGCTGCAGATCACATTCTGAGCCATATCCCGTGAGCTGCCTTATCGATACTGAAACACCGGGTGGGGAAGTTAACTACACCATGACGGGACCGTACCCAGGACGTGAGCGGCCACAATTCCGATAATCGGCCTCAAAGAAACGGGAACAAGTGCACCCCGGAACTGAAGATTAACTGTAGCTAATACAACCAAGACGACGCCGGTCAGACCGCCGCCGACCAGTCTGAAGATGGCTGTCGGAGCCGACTGCGCTGCTTCTGCGTGTGGCCCCCTCCCCGTCCCGTGTCTATAAAGGCTCTCGCGCCCCGCTTGTCAGGAGCCGGAGCCCACGCTGGCCTTTCGGCAACAGTGCTCTCATACTAGACTCCTTTCTCTGCAGTTTGCTGCTTTCTGTTCGCTTCACAATACAGCATACACGTCTCTTCAGGTTCACAGATAAAGGTCCAAACCTTCTTTTAAGAGTCATATTGGGGGTTCCCTTGTGGTCCAGCGGTGAGGACTCTGCCTTCCTGTGCAAGGGTGCAGATTAAATCCCTGGTCAAGGAGCTAAGATTCTAACTAGCTGTGTGGCCTTGGGCCAGGTACTTAGCTCTCCGACTAGAACGGCAGCGCCTAAGGCCCTCAGATGAACGGAAGGATTAAGTAAGCAGGATAAGGATGCAAAAGCCTTAGTGAAGCACAGCGTTGGGACGGTGGTGGAGCTTCAGAAGTGTTATGTCCAGACTTCCAGCCCCTTGGTTAAGGCTTTGAGCTTCCCCTGCAGGGCGTGTGGGTTCTGTACTTGGTTGGGGAGTTAAGACTCTGCCTGCCTCCTGGCAAGGCCTAGAAAGCTGTTTCCAGTTTCCCATCGGGCAGGCATCACCGTGATGACTGAGGATGTCTCTGAAATCACTGGGATGTCTTTGCCCAGGGTCAGATTAGGGGAGGGGCCCGCCAGAGGGATGGGATTCCAGGGACAGGAGGCCAAGGGTAGACAGGCAGATAAGGAGCCAGAAGGCCTGTCTGACTTGTCCTGTGGTCTTTGGCGATTACTTCAGCTCTCTGAGAGGCCGTTTCCTAACGTGTGAAACAGGGACGTTTACATGAAACAGCAATTGAAAAGCATATCATGGCGCTGGTTTGCAACACCAGCTGATGTTACTGGTCATCCCAACTGCTGTGTGAAATGGTGTCCTTGGCCTGGGCCCAGGACTGGAAGAATAATGGAGGGATGCCTCCACTCCTCCTCCAAGGGAAGTCTCCAGTTTGAAATCCGGGGACCAGGTTTTCCCTCTCTGGAATTGACCAATCCCCCCCAACCCCAAGTCAGGTAGATAAGCTGGGGGTCGGGTCCGTTGGCCCCGGGAGATAACGGCTGAGACCGTTACTCTGCAATCAGCCCAGAAGTGGCCTCTCAGACACTTCTCTGTCTGCAGGGCCCCGGGGAGAGCAGAGCAGGGGCAGGCATCCAGGCCGGTCAGCCTCGGGGCGCCCTGTCCCTGGTGCCCTGAGCACTGGACGGCTGGGCAGGAGGGCAGGAACAAAGATGCACTGTCCCGCGAGGGTACCCCAGAGTGAGGCCCCACCCCGACGGGGCCACGGGCTCGGGCCCGGGACGTCTGGCAGGATCAAGCCTCAGCCTTGCTGGCCTCTCCTCGGATTGCAGTGAACGTGGCTGGAACTTGATCAGTATTTAGACATTTTGTTCATCACGGTACTTCGGCGTTTATTCTGATAGTTAAGAAAAATTTCACGAAATATTTATTTATCTTGATTACTGCATACTTCTGAGTCCCCTGAACTTTTGCAGCTGAGGCCGGTGTCTCCCTCGCCGCCCCTCACTGCTCGCCGCCCCTCACTGCTCGCCGCGGTGGTGACACAGAGCTGGAGGGAGACGGGGAGTCCGGGTGAGCAGGAGGGCGGCCCACGGAGCGTCCGAACGACCTTGTAGGAAGGTCTCCATCCCACCTGCTGTCTCCTTGCCAGCAGATAGGGCTCAAGGCTGGGCGAAATGGCCTGTTGTAGATCAGTGGTCCTGAAAGGGGCAATTTTACTTTCCACTGTTATTTGTAAATGTGTGGGGCATATCCTGGTGCGTGACTGGGGGAGGCACGATTGACTTCCAGTGGGCAGAGAGCCAAAGATGCTGTGAAGCTTCCTATGAGACACAGGACAGATCATGCCCCCAGCCTCCAACATAGAACCGTGTGACCTGCAAGCGTTAAGATGCAAAGGTTGAGAACCTTCAACTAGAGTGGCAGCATAAAGGAAAGAGCATCAATTTTTCATCTTAAAGATGAGAAAGAGATGGAGAGACAGGAGAGGGAGAAACAGGAAGAGAGTGAAGAAGGGAAAGAGGGGGACAGACAGAGACAGGGAGAGAAGGGTTTCAGTCTCAGAGGCTTAGTACCCCAGCTCCCCCACCTCCCGCACAACCTTGGCAAGTCACCGGCCCTCTCTGAATCTCATTCTTCACATCAGTGAAGTTGGGCTGATCGCACATTCTCCTGGGACCGAGGTTAGGAAGGTGAGGATTCGGGATGTGCCGCACAGGAAGCACGCACACATGGCCCACACCAGAGCTCAGGAGGCCGAGCCCCCCGAGCCTCCCCCTCCTCCCCCTGCTCTCCCTGCTCCCTGGATCCTCCACGGCATTTGCTGGAAAACTGACCCAGGGAAGGCTGCTTCTGGGACTGAAGAGGATTGTTCAGACCTGGACCCTTTAGGGCACTGATGAAAATTCAGTCTGGACAGTAGTCATGGGGGCTTCAGGAGCATACTAGGGTGTTAGGGCACTTACGTCCAAACAGGAGGCAGGGCCCTCATGTCCCAGCAGAGAGCAGGGCCCAACGGTGGGAGGACTGAGCCAACCTCTTATCAGCCCCGCTGTCCAACCCCTGAGCCTGGAGCAATCCCCCTGGCCTCTTCCCACTTCCCCAAAGCCCGGTATAAGGGCAGCTTCTGTGTGCCAACAGCCAGAGGCTGAGAGCGGAGGCTCAGACTCTCCGGAGGTAAGTGTCCCTCGGCTTCCCCGGGAGGACAGGTCCGGGGCTGGAAGAACCCGGGCTCTGTATGGGACATGCCGGGGACTCCGTTCCCTTGCCCCATAATGACCACTGTCCTGCCCCTTCTTCCCCAGTGGGTCTTACTCTGGCCCTGAACGTGAGCACGCCTGTTCCTGCAGGAGTGCCGGTCTGAGCTGCGTGCTGTCCCAGGGAGCAGTGAGGCGCTCTCAGGGAAAGGGACTTGAGCTGACGAGCCCCTGTTCTTCCCCTGATCCTCCAGCTTGGGGTCTGTTCACTGGGGGACAAGGAAGCTCTCCACTTTGCCCTTCAATCTACCAGTTGAGCAGACCCTGCCTCTCCACTGTGTTCCAGGGACCCTGCAGACACAAGGCAAGTCCCCAGGAGGCAACGTGGAGCTGTGTGTCTGTCACAAGACTGCAGGGACATGAAAGGCTGCCTGCTCCTGCCCCTTCTCCTGCTGGGGACAGTTTCTGCTCTCTACCTGGGTGAGTGCTCCCCTTCCCTTCTCAAACATCTTCCTCTCTTCTTTCCTGCATCGTTTTTCACTCTTGCGGGTCCAGGGCCATAGGCCCCTCTGCAGTTGCCCCAGCCCCTCTCTAGTTAGATTTCTCCTGGACCCGGAGCTGTGACCTGAACTTTCCCCCAGGGCTCCTTTGCAGGGAAAAACACCCACCTGTGAAGAGGAGGGCTTCTCACATCTCTCACTCCCAAATTACCCGCACGTGGTGTCAGCTGGCATCAGGTTCTCATGCGATTGTGTGTGTGATGCAAGAATTCTGGCCCATCCAACCCCCAAGGGATCCTTCCAGTCTTTGGTTCCAGAAGGGGTCCCTAGGAAGAGTGAGTGGAGCCATCAGAGCTGTCCGTGGTCCTGGAGGAAGGTGGTACCTGGTCTGATGGTGGGTTATTTCTTTTTGCAGAGAAGGATGCCTCCCACATGGGCAGTCCTCAGACACAGGGAGACCTGAGCCAGGATCCTGAAGGCTCAGGGGGGCAGGAAGGAGAGCTGGCCCTGAGTGGTGAGGTGCTTGATTCGGGGGGAGAGGAGGCCGAGGACGCCCACGACGATGAGGGCGACTGTGAGTTAGACCCAGATGACTTAGATGAGGACGTGCAGTGCCCCAAGGAGGAGGAGACAGTGCAACTTCCTGGTGGTCCTGAGTGCAAGAGCTGCCACTACAGGATGGTGCAGACTCCAAGAAGTTTTTGCCGTGCTCAGGTAAGCGGCAGTGAGGCTGCACCCAAGGAATTCGGAGACCAGAGTGGATTCAGCCTTCTCTCTCTATCATTTAGACTAGGGGTTTTCCAAGCCTAGTATCCAGCAGAAGTCTTGTTAAAGCACAGATTTCTGGGCCCCATCACTTCAGTTTCTAGATTAGTAAATCCGAGGTGTAAAGGTTTATGACAAATTCCTAGGTGATGAGATTGTCGGTCTAGAAATTACACGCTGATAGCCACTGGTTTAGATGAAAAGCTTTGGTGTGGGAGACACCTGTGTTGTGTCCTGGCTCTGCCTCATCAGCTGTTTTATTTGGGCAATTCACTTCACCTTTCAGGGCTCCGGTATCCTCATTTGTAAAATGGAGATGCATGATGCCACCTCTTAGAGAATTATGGTGAGGATTAACTAACACAGGGAAAGTATTTAGAATATCTGATGTTGTTCGGTCGCTAAGTTGTGTCCAACTCTTTTTGATCCCATAGAGTGTAGCACTTCAGGCTTCCCTGTCCTTCACCATCTCCTGGAGTTTGCTCAAACTCATATCCATTGAGTCAGTGATGCCATCCAAGCATCATCCTCTGCCGCCCCCTTCTCCTTTGGTCTTCGATCTTTCCCAGGGTCAGTCTTTTCCAGTGAGCCAGCTCTTCGCATCAGATAACCAAAGTATCGGAGCTTCGGCTTCAGCTTCAGCTTCAGCTTCAGTCCTTCAAATCATTATTAGGGTTGTTTTCTTTAGGATTGACTGATTTGATCTCTTTGTAGTCCAAGGGACTGTCAAGAGTCATCTCCAACACTGCAATATGAAAGCATCCGTCTTTGGCACTCAGTGTTCTTTGTGATCCAACTCCCCGTACATGCCTACTGTAAAAACCATAGGTTTGACTCTATGGGCCTTTGGTGGTAAAGCGATGTCTCTGCTCTTTAATTTGCTGCCTTGGTTTGTCGTAGCTTTCCTTCCAAGGAGCAAGCATGTTTTAATTTCTTGGCTGCAGTCACCGTCTGCAGAGATTTTGGAGCCCAAGGAAATAAATCTATCACTGTTTCCACTTTTTCCCCTTCTATTGAAAAAGTGATGGGACCAGATGCCATAATCCTCGCTTTTTGAATATTGAATTTTAAGCCAGCTTTTCCCATTCTCCTCTTTCACTCTCGTCAAGAGGGTCTTCATTTCCTCTTCACTTTCTGCCATTAGAATTATATTGTCTGCATATCTGAGGTTGTTGATATTTCTCCTGGTATTCTTGATTCCAGCTTGTGATTCATCCAGCCTGCATCTTGTATGAGGTACTCTGCATATGAGTTAAATAAACAGGGTAACAATATACAGCCTTGACGTACTCCTTTCCCAATTTTGAACCAGTCTGTTGTCCCATGTCCAGTTCTAACTGTGGCTTCTTGATCCACATACAGGTTTTTTAGGAGACAGGTAAGGTGGTCTGTTATTTCCACCTCTTTGAGAATTTCCCACAGCTTGTCGTGATCTACACAGTCAAAGGCTTTTGTGTAGTCAATGAAGTAGAAGTAGATGTTTTTTGGAATGCACTTTTTTCTCTATGATCCAATGAATGTTGGCTATTTGATCTCTGATTCCTCTGCGTTTTGTAAATCCAGCTTGTACATCTGGAAGTTCTTGGTTCACATTGCTGAAGCCTAGCTTAAAGGATTTTGAGCATGACCCTGCTAGCATGTGAAATGAGCACAATTGTATGGTAGCTTAAACATTCTTTGGCATTGCTGTTCTTTGGGATAAGCATGAAAACTGACCTTTTCCAGTCCTGTGGCCACTGCTGAGTTTTCTAAATTTGCTGACATCCTGAGTGCAATCGGTGATGGGTAGGGAAGCCTGGCATGCTGCCGCCCATGGGGTCACAAAGAGTCGGACACGACTGAGCGACTTAACTGAACTGAACTGATTGAGTGCCCCACTCTAGCAGCATAATCGTTCAGGTTTCTCCACAACCTCACCTAGCTTTTCGTGGTGATGCTTCCTAAGTCCCACTTGATTTCACACTCCGGGGTTTCTGGCTCTAGTTGAGTGGCCACACCACAGTGGCCATCTGAGTCACTAAGACTTTCTGTACAGTCACTAAGACTTTCTGCATAGTTCTTCTGTGTAGTCTTGACTCCTGTTCTTAATCTCTTCTACTTCCGTTAGGTCTTTATTATTTATGTCCATTAGTTTGCCCATCTTTGCATGAAATGTTCCCTGATATCTCTAATTTTTTTGAAGAAATCTTTACTCTTTTCCATTGTACTCTTTCCCTCTACTTCTTTGCACTGTTCCTTTAAGAAGACCTTATCTCTCCTGCTATGCTCTGGAGCGCCACAGTTAGGTGGGTATATCTTTCCTTTCCTCCTTTGCCTTCTGCTTCACTTCTTCCCTCAGCTATTTGTAAAGCCTCCTGAGACAACCACTTTGCCTTATTGCATTTCTTTTTCTTGGGGATGGTTTTGGTCACTGCTTCCTGTACAGTGTTGTGAGCCTCATCCATAGTTCTTCAGGCACCCTGTCTCTCAGATCTAATCCCTTGAATCTATTCTTCATCTCCACTGTATAATCATAAGGGATTTGATTTAGGTCTTACCTGAATCGCCTAAGAGGTTTTCCCTGCTTTCTTCATTTTAAGCCTGAATTTGGCAATAAGGAGTTCATGATCTGAGCCACAGTCAGCTCCTGGTCTTGTTTTTGCTGACTTTATAGAGCTTCTCCATCTTTGGCTGCAAAGAATATAATTTGATATCAGTGTTGGCCATGTGGTGATGTCTATGGGTAGAGTCATCGTTTCTTTTGTTGGAAGAGGGAGATCGCTGTGACCAGTGTATTTTCATGACAAAACTCTGTCAACCTTTGCCGTGCTCATTCTGTATTCCAAGGCCAAACTTGCCTGTTACTCCAGGGGTCTCTTGACTTCTCTCTTTTGCATTTCAGTACCCTGTGATGAAAAGGACATCATTTTCTGTGTATTAGTTCTAGAAGGTCCTATACATCTTCACAGAACTGGTCAACTTCAGCTTCTTCAGCATCAGTGCTTGGGGCATAGACTTGTATTAGTGTCGTTTTGAGTGGCTTGCCTTGGAGACAGAGATCTTTCTGTCCTTTTCCAGTTCCACCTGAGACTGCGGTTCAGACTCTTTTGCTGGCTACGGACTACTCCTTTTCCTCCAAGGGATTCGTGCCTTCACAGCTGCTGCAGTGGTCATGTGACTCATATGTGCCCATTCCCATCATTCTAGTTCACTGATTCCTGACATGCTGAAGTTCCCTCCTGTCATCTCCTGCTTGACCAAGCCTAACTTACCCTGATTCACAGCCCTAACATTCCAGGCTCCTATGCAATACAGCATCAGACTTTCACTACCAGATGCACCCGTAACTGAGCATCGTCTTTGCTTTGGCCCAGGTGCTTCGTTCTTTCTGGAACTATTGTAATTGCCCCCACTCCTCCTCAGCTGCATATAGGACACCTTCCAACCCGGGGTCTCACCTTCTAGTGTCCTATGTTTTTGCCTTCTCATACTGCGAATGAAGTTTTCATAGCAAGAATACTGGAGCGGTTGGCCATTCCCTCCTCCAGTGGACCAGGTTTCGTCAGGACTCTCCATGTGACCTGTCCGTCTTGGATGGCTCCACATGGCATGGCTGAGAGCTTCATTGAGTTACACAAGCTCCTTTGCCAGGACAGTGCTGTGATCCATGAAGGGAGAGTGGTCCTTGGGTCATTGTAGGTTCTCCATAAGTGCTGGCCATGGGGGTGGGAGGGAGGCTCAGAAGGGGGGAGACTTATGTGTCCTTGTGACTGATTCACATTGCTGTTCAGCAGAAACCGACAAAACACTGTTAAGCAATTATCCTCCAACTGCAAATTAAAAGAGAATAACAAAGCATTTGACCTTGGAGATCAAGATGAAAAGTAAAGGCCAGAACAAGTGAATAACCGCTTTAAACATCTTTCAAATATAATGTTATTTTGTATACAATTGAATAATTCCATATAAAAATAATGTAAAAACATTTTTTAAATGGCGCTTTTAGTTATTCTGAGTATTATTACTCTTTATTGTCAGGAGTTCCTGACATCGAATAAAGAAGCAAGAGATGGGATTCAGGGGCACTATAGACCCCTGATTTCTGAGCTGGAAAAGGATGTGGGCGGGTCTCGCCTTGCAAGAAAACAGTGAGTTTCTACCCCACTTCGTCTCTCTGCAGAGAATCTGCAGGCGTTGCTACCGAGGCAACCTCGTCTCCATCCACAGCTACCAGTTTAACCATCGCGTGAGACGCTGGGCAGGAAGGACCAACCAGTCACAGGTCTGGATCGGAGGCGTCATCAGGGGCAGGGTAAGTGAGGGTCAGTTCTCAGGTCTTGTTTTAAAGGTGGTTTAATACTGCAAAGTGAATCCACTATTGTTTTACATTTTTCATTATTTAGGACGGTGTTGGGTCTCTGTCGCTGCGCTGGCGCTTCCTCTAGTCGCCGCCGCTTTCTCTACTTGCCGCCGGTGGGGGTTGCTGCCTCCTTGCGGTGCTCAGGCTTCTCACCGCTGGCTTCTCACCGCTGGCTTCTCACCGGCGGCTTCTCACCGGCGGCTTCTCACCGGCGGCTTCTCACGCTGCACAGCGTGGGCTCTAGGGTGTTGGCCTTCACAGCTGCTGCGAATGCTCGAGAGACCTCGCTCAGTAGCTTTGATGCCAGGTCTTAGCTCCTTTGCAGCACGCGGGGCCTTCCAGGACCAGGGATTGAACCCATGGCGCCTGCAAGGGCAGGCAGCTTCTTCACCACTGGACCACAAGGGAAGTCGTTTCTGAGAGCCTCAAGGCACCACCTGCCCCCATCGAGCCTCATCCTGGGCCGGAAGCTGGCTTGTGCTGACTTAGGAGACGTGATGACTGAGCGCTTCTCTTCCTCACCCGTGTTCAGGCGCTTCTCGCTTGCAGCCTTAAATCTGCCATGGTGGATGCACTTACACCAGAGAAATGGACAATTATTATAAATCAGGGTTCTTTCTTCCCTCTGCCTCACACTTTCCACCAAAGCTGGCTGTGAAATGTTACTTAGCACATCACTGGAGTCAGGAGACGAGAGTTCACACCCAGCTTGGTCCCTTAGTGGCTGAATGCCTGCCTCCGTATTTCAGTGTCCTCATCTCTGAGGGGGTCCTTCTCTCAGAGTGACCCGGGGGCTGTGCCTGAATAAGTGCCGCCACATTTGCTGCTCACGTGTGGTCCCGGGACCAGAGTCTCAACATCACCTGGTAGTTGGAGAGATACAGGACCCTGGGCTGCACCCCAGACCTCCCGAATCAGGATCCGCATTTCCACCAGATGGCTAGGAGACTGTCTGCTCAGTGAAGTCTGAGAAGCCTGCTGTGCATGAGAGCTGGAAGCGATGTTTGCTGTTACGTGTCACTGCCTGAAAACGCTCAGGCGTGTGTCTGTACGGGGGGTCCTAGCCAGGTGACACAGCAAGAAGAGATTGTAGACACAGTGTCCAGAAGGGATGCTGAGGGGACTTTCAGGAGCCCCAGCACCTGTCTTCCTGGACCTCCGCCCTCTGACCCAGCCTCTCTCTTCTCTAGTCCCGTTGCAGGAGATTTCGCTGGACCGATGGGAGTCGCTGGAATTTTGGATACTGGGCCCGAGGGCAGCCTGGGAATGGGAGAGGCCACTGCGTGGCCCTGAGCACCAGAGGTGAGGGGGCCAGGCGCCCGGACAAGGCGGAGGGGTGGACTTGCACACACACCCCTTTGAGCTGCGCAGACACGCCTCCCCTCACACCCTCCCCCACTAGAGAACCCCACCCTGTGTGTGAGCAGGGCTGAGGGGCAGGGATCCTCAGAGCCACAGTGAGGGGTCCTGGACGGGGCTGGGGGCTCTGTGTCCTCCAGACTCAGCGAGGCTCCTTCCCTTCCTCTGATGGGATGGTGACAAGGAGTGAGTGTGGGACAGATGGGAGGGACAGTCGGGAACAGGAGGTGTGGCCGAGGGACACGGGAAAGATGTGGGAACTAGGGCCAGCTGACAGATGATTCCCCAGCTCCCAACAGCTCGGCTGCCCGATGTAAGGGAGTTTAGAACAGGGCCGAAGACCACACAGGCTGGAGTCAGGTGGCCAAGGTCCTCAACTGGCTCTACCACGTGTCTGCTGAGATCAGAGCAGGTTATCACTCCCCCGAACCTCAGTTTTCCCCATCTGTGAAATGGGAGTGCTGACTGTCCTGACCTCTTGGCGTCACTGTGAGGATGGAAGGACAGTCCATAGGAAGCCCTTTACACACTGTCTATGCAAGGGAAGAGATCAGTGATCGTGGCTAGCTTGGACATGGGGAGACATACGGCCCTCAGATTGCCGGGAAAAGGTGACCTGTGAGGTGCCTGACGGTGGGGGTTGGGGGGACACACTCAGGTGGGCAACTGACATCACTGTGCTCTCTGCCTGCAGGGGGTCACTGGCGACGAGCTTCATGCCAGAGGCGGCTGCCCTTCATCTGCGCCTTCTAAATCAGAGGCGTGGAGACCCTGCTTCTCCACCATCCTGGCCACCCCGCCCCACCCCTGGCCCCCTTGCCCCTCGCTTGTCCACGTCATAAAAACTACACTTCTCACGGCATCTCCTGACTCTGTTTTCTTCATTGCGCATGTTGGAGGACTCTTCGGGGTTGGGAAATCTAGGAAGCTCTCAGCTTGGCTTTGTGGGGCCCAGACTGGGTCTTTGAGGATTTAAAAGCTGGAGCAGGATGGCTGAGTGGTGAGGGTTGGGGGGTTGGGGTGCTGGAGTGTTTGGCTGCAGCACTGGCTGGGGGTGGAGGTGGGCCAGGCCGAGGAGGGGGTGTCTGGCTCCAGAAGACCCTTTCCCCGGGTCCCGTGGAAGAAAGCCGTTGGTGAGCAGTTGGGCAACTGGCCGTCTTGGTCTGGATTGAGTGAGGCGTGTGGGGCGGTGTCGGAAGTGGTGACTTTCCAGAATGGAGGCCACATGGTGGATTTAAGAATGGGGTGGAGACGGGAGGTCCCACCAGGGGTCTCCACATGGTGCATGGAGAAACCTCCTCAAGGGGTGGACGCCTCCTCCAGCTCCGTGTCGTCTTCACCTCATGTTCAGTTCAGCTCAGTTCAGTTCAGTTGCTCAGTCATGTCCGAGTCTTTGCAACCCCGTGGACCGCAGCACACCAGGCCTCCCTGTCCATCACCAACTCCCTGAGTTTACTCAAACTCATGTCCACTGAGTCGGTGATGCCATCCAACCATCTCATCCTCTGTCGTCCCCTTCTCCTCCTGCCCCCAATCTCTCCCAGCATCAGGTTCTTTTCCAGACAGTCAGTTCTTTGCATCAGGTGGCCAAAGGATTGGAGCTTCAGCTTCAGCATTGGTCCTTCACCTCAGGTAGTGGCCCCCTTTTCTCCGTGGGTTAGTTCAAAGGCCACAGCTTTCTCCGAGATGGCTCCCCGACCACATCCTCATGGGAGGCTGTCTTCCTTGCTGCCCTCCATCCTGTGTCCCCTCACTTGTCCCCAGCCTCCCTCCCCTCCCTGGAGGGGCCACCGTCTCAGCAGGGAGCTGCCTCACTCCCCGAGGGGCTCGGGGCCCAAGTCAGGCCGTGTGCAGCCAGGTGGCTCCAGGGCTGGCTCTCCAGCCCCGAGTCTCCCTGGCTTCTTCCATCTTCTCGGGTCCTGGGGTCACTGAGACAGAACAGTGTTCCTGCACTTAGCTTCGTTCCAGGTTGGGCTCCAGGAAGGATCGGAGCTTGAGGAGGCAAGAAGCTGAGACTGCCAACTGGTGTTCAGAGGGCAGAGAGCCCTGGATGGTGAGAGGGAGAGTGAGAGAGGCTGCCTGGGGGTGTGGCTCTACGTGGGGCCCGGGGAGCTCAAGGATGTCTGGGGTGCCCGCGTACACGGGTGTGTGGGTGTCTGGGTGTGTGCAGGAGTCGGTCTTTGGATTCCTGGGTATGTCTGTGTACATGTGAGTCTACGCCTGTAAATGTGCGTGAATCTGCGTGAGTCAGCGTGTGTTTGTGCGTTGCTTGTGTGCCCGTTTCCTACATCTCTGTGGAGATGCTTGGATGCCCGTGCACACACGTGTGTGTCTATCCATGCTTTCTCTTTCTCCACCTCACTCTCAAGGTCACCTGATGGTGCGGGCCATGTGTGCGTGTGTTCAGTTGCATTCTCCATTGCAGGACAAATCCAAGGTGAAATTGTCTCTACTTCTGGGTCTTCTACTTGGGACAATTTCAACTTTTCATCTGAGTCAATCTCCTTGGCCTTTAGCCTTTCTGTCTTGACTCCTTTCTACATTTTCTGGGGTCAGAGTCACAGAGCCACCTTCCTCCCTGGCCACCCGCCCGTTTCAGGATCTCTGCACGTAAAGGAGCAGGGACTGGGGAGCAGGCCTTGCAGGGACTCCTCAGGACACCTGCGAGCCTGCAGTCTTGTTCTACTGTGACATTCTCAATGTGTCCTTTCTGCAAGATGCAAATGATGGCCGCATCTTTTGCTGTGAGCTCACTGACTGTTCTGGGCTAAGCATTTCCTGTGCATTACGTCCTTTAATCCTCATAACACCCCCATGAGGTATGTGTGCGGTGCGTCCAGATCTCAAATGAAGAAAGTTAGTAGACAATGGAACCAGTACCAGCCCCTCAACTGCCTGACCCTAAGTTCACGCCCTTAACCACCAGGGCCTCATGGGAGAAGCTGGGCCCTCCTGGGGTGAGTGTGTGCGGCGGGGTGTGTAGGGGCGGGGTAGTGACCTCCATCGCGTTCTCTATTTGCAGGGCTCAGTGGGCAAATGTCCAGGGTCAGGCGGGAGCCATCCATGGTGCTGGGAAGGAAGTGGGCAGGATGTGAAGGAGAGGCGCTTGGCCTTTTCCCACCAGGGACTGAAGTGTCCAATGTTCAAGCCCCTTGGGAGATGACACCCTGCCTCAGTCTGGGGAGATGCCAGCGTGTGAGTTGGGGCAGTCCCTATGGAAGAGCTGATGCTGCCAGACAATGAGGAAGAGGGGGGCTCTGGAAGCGAAGGTGACCCCAGGGAAGAGGGGCCTGCTGAGTCCATCTCTGGCTTGGGTGAGGTGGCCGAGGACCTTTAGCATCCTCAGGAAGGGGACGCGGTAGGACTGGACGGCGTCCCTGCAGGCCGGACCTGCTACTTCCTGCTGGGGAGGAGCCCCGTGAACTTTAGTCCTGCTCGGGTGAGCGGCCAGCGGCTGAGGCGAGGCCCAGCGTGAAGATGGGGACAGTCTGTGTTGCCCGTCACTTTCCGCCTTGGGGACCCTGGGGGTGTCAGCAGAGGCTGAGGCTGGAAGACGTGTTGGGGGTAGAAAGCAAGAGTCTTGTGGAAACACAAGCTGCATCGTAATCCTCTGCCTTCAGATGTCTGTCGGGTGGAAGGCGGGGGCTGAGCTTTGGGAACTTAAACACCCAGCACTCAGGTGGTTGAGTTTCTGTGAGGGGTGCTCAATTCTTGCTCTCTCATCCTGCCTTGGAGGTTCCTTGGCAAATGTGCCACTGGGAAGGACTCATCCACGACTTCGACCTCAATGACCAAATCTGGTGTTCAGCAGCGGGTCCACCAGGGCCCAGCTGGGATGGGGGCCCCGATCACAGTGGGCAGGACGGGTCCCGGCTCTCAGTGGGAACTCCTCCTGACCCCAGCGTGTGCTCAACTTGCTGCAGGCTCGTCTCTGTTTCTCTCTACAATCCACTGGAGACCCAGGGACAGATGGATGTCTGGAAAAGACACGAAAGGGGACTGGGAAAAGCCAAGCATTTTTTCTTTGGTTAAAGATCTTTCCTGCACAGGTGCACGGGGGACCTTAGTTTCCTGGCAGGGGATTGAACCCAGTCACACACCTGGCACTGGAAACTTGGAGTTTTAACCACTGGACCACCAGTGAAGTCCCGCCAAACGTTTAGGATCAGGATACGTGTGTGGAAGGCCCGCTCAATCTCCGACTGTCTGTACGACCTGGGCAGGAAGACGAGCCTGGCTCCTCATCTGCAGGATGGGGTGGCCAGGCCTGCCCTCCTCCTGTTAGAGCCAGAAGGATGCACGAGTCCCTGGGACACAGAGAATGTGAGGGTGACCATTGCTGTGGGTCTCCACTTCAGCTGGCCAGCAGGTGTCCAGCATGGTCCAGACCCGCTTTAAGGGGGATGCCGGGCAGGCAGCAGCAGGCGGGGACAGGCCAGCGCTGCCCACCTGCTTCCCTTTGCCCCAGGCCGCAGCCCCCCTCCTTCCCTCCCACCTCCTCTGGGGTCGCTGGATACCCTTCACTAGCTTGCCATCAGTGCCTGGAATTTATGTCCCGGGCGGCCGGCCATCCCTGGGGCAGCGGCTGGATGTGTGCCCCTGGGCACCCGAGGGGAGGTGGGAGAGGGGGTGACTGACAGCAAGTCTTGGGGGGAGCACTAGGAAGAGCCAGACCTCCGGAGACGGGCCTCCTGGGTCTCTAGACTCATCTCCACTGCGGTGTGGGGCGGGGAGGGAAAGACCCCCCTGGAGCTGAGTCGGGGGGAACAAGAGGCTGAGAGCCCTTCCCGCTGTGTCTTCACAGAAGGCCCTGGACTTGCTCAGTGAGGCTCAAGCCTCCTGTTCCACTCTTCCCATTGAGCTGGATCCTCTGGGCAGCCTCCACCTGGCCCCTCCCACCCCCAGCAATAAAAGTGCTTTCCTGAAACTGATTTCTTGCTTCTTCCTGTCATTGATGTCCTCTTCTGAGCCCCACCCACGAGCTTTCTGCCCTTAAGGACCACCCCTTCCACCCTACTGTGTTTCATCAATAGGGTCAGTTCAGCTCAGTGCAGTCACTGACTCTGCGACCCCATGGACTGCAGCACGCCAGGCCTCCCTGTCCATCTGAGCTCCCAGAGCTTGCTCAGACTCATGCCCATTGAGTCAGTGATGCCATCCAGCCATCTCATCCTCCGACCTCAATAGGGTCAGAGGATATCATTCGTAAGGCGGCCGGGGAATGGGGTCGGTGGGGCCTTCTCAGGACAGGGGAAGGGGCTCAGGCGCTCTTTTCGCAAGATGCCCAGTCACTGGGCACGAGCATGGCAGCTGCTGCCAGGACCACGCCCAGCCCTCCAGTCTTTCTAGTGGGCTCTGAGTGCACTGCGCTCGCTGCTCTGGCCTCAGCATCAGAGGATAGCAGCAACTCCTGGGAACAGCCCCAGGAGCAGGAGTGTGAGAACTCCAGTCCTTTGCTCCTCAAGAGGAGTAATTCTGGGGCATGTATTGGGCACCGCTTCCCAGGCTTTCCCAGCAGGGTCAACTTGCAGTTATCCACTGAGGTGGCTGGCTTTATCAAAGAGTATTGGCCGCCTTCTCTTCCCCGTATGAACCCTCTTCTTCCCCACGTGTGTCCCAGCGCCTCCCAGATAAACTACTTGCTCAAATCCTTGTCCGGGGACTCTCAGTGGTAGAAAAACTGCTGTTAATACATGTACAACTCTGTGCAAGGCCTGGGAATTATGACAAGACAGCTTCAGGAGTGGAGGATGTTTGTGATATAAGCACACCAGAATCTAGTGATGGGTACTCCTAATTGTTCCTCTGCAAAGCACTCCCTGCTACGGCAGGCAGCTCACCAAGATGGCCTCGTGTGATCAGTAACTATTGTCCCTTTGACAGGACCAGGCTTAGAGAAGTGGTGACCTGGTTTTTGTCCAGGGCTGAGCATCAGAATGTGACCCACGGAGGGATGCAAGCATCTCCAGAGTGTGTCCTTTCAGTCAGCAGGGTTTCATGGCTGGAAGTGTTGGCTGCTTCCTGGACGTGATCACATGGGATACAACATGGAGGGGAGGAAGGAGACCGTCCTCTACTTTTAAAAAATCATTTGCTTATGGCTGTGCTGGTCCTTGTTGCTGCACAGGCTTTTTCTAGTTGCAACAAGTGAGGGCTACTCTACTTGCAGCTCAGGGGCTCAATTGCCCCACGACACCTGGGATCTTCCCAGACCAGGGACTGAACCAGTGTCCCTTGCATTGCAAGGCAGATTCTTAGCCATTGGACCATCAGGGAAGCCCCGAGTCCTCTACCCTTGTGTTCCCCTTGGGGCACAGGATTCCAACCTCGCTGGGGCCGAGGGAGTCCCAGTCCGAGGTGAGGAAGGAGGACATCCTGAACCGTCTGCTGGGGACGTGGTGAGAAAGTAAGGTTTCAGCGCCATGAAGCCGTTTTCTCCAGAACTGCTGAAATTCAAAGAAGTATAGAAGGTCCAACGGTCTTAGAGGCAAAGGAAAAGCCTCACTTAAAAATCATTTCATTTTTTATGGATTTGATTTGGCTGTGCTGGGTCTTCCTTGGAGCTCACAGTCTCCTCTAGCTGTGGCCCTGGTCTCTGGAGCTCAGGCGCTCAGCAGCTGTGTCTCGCAGGCTCTGTTCGAGGCAGCAAGTGGGATCTAACTCCCTCACCAGGGATGCAACCCCGGCCCCTGATTTGGGAGCTTGGAGTCTTAGCCAATCGATCACTAGGGAAGTCCCACCTCCTGGTCTTAAGAAGCGAATTAAGAAGCTGAATGTTTTGAGTGTGGCCCCGATAGGAGAGGCTACTTACTCAAGTTTGCAGGGTGGGGTGAAAAATTAAGAAATCTAACTGAGGTCCGCTGCAACTGCTGCTGTCTAGATTTCCGAGACGGCGGTTTTCCGGCACAGCTCCCGGGTTCAGCCCCGCGCTGGAGCAGAGCCTTTGCTCCTGTCCTCGGGACGTTGTGTTCTGGTGCGGGGAGACGTTGCTTCTCTTTGTTCCAGAATTAATAATAAGGAGTAGCAAAGTCCCTCGCTTGTTAAGCATTAAACGTGTGCTGGGCTCTGAGACTTTGTGCCAAGGGAGACTTCAGCTAGTTCCTCACAAATCTCTTCTGTTGGCGGGTGTTTGTGGCAGAAGTGTGACTTCCAGTCCGTGAAGGTCCCCTTTGGGGGATTAAAGTCAGGAAGGGGGCCCGATGGAGGCATCTGGGCTCCTGGTGAGAGTGCCTCCATCACATGGTGCGTTTCCTCTGTGACAATTCCCCGAGCAGTCTATGACACAGTGCAAGCAACAGGCTGCATCTTAAACACCCTTAAGTAAAACTTCAAATGAAATAAGGGAACTGGTCTCACATTCCTTACTATGAGCTCGTGGGCGATTTTTTTCCCCTTGGCCAAGTAGCTCTGGGAAACAACTCTTCCCAGAAGTTTATCATGTTGCTGGCTAATGACACCAGCTGACCTTATTGGGCATTGTGACCGCTGACTGAAACAATCCTCCTGGCCTGGACCCCATGGACTTGGGGGAATACGTGAAGCGGGGCTAGCCTTCCACGCTCCCCACCAAGGGAATTCTTCAGTGTAAAATCCAGAGATCAGGTTTCTGGGTCCTGGAGTTGCCCAATACCCAGACCCCCAAGTCAGGTAGATAAGCTGGGGGTCGGGTCCGTTGGCCCCGGGAGATAACGGCTGAGACCGTTACTCTGCAATCAACCCAGAAGTGGCCTCTCAGACACTTCTCTGTCTGCAGGGCCCCGGGGAGAGCAGAGCAGGGGCAGGCATCCAGGCCGGTCAGCCTCGGGGCGCCCTGTCCCTGGTGCCCTGAGCACTGGACGGCTGGGCAGGAGGGCAGGAACAAAGATGCACTGTCCCGCGAGGGTACCCCAGAGTGAGGCCCCACCCGACGGGGCCACGGGCTTGGGCCCGGGACGTCTGGCAGGATCAAGCCTCAGCCCTTGCTGGCCTCTCCTCGGATTGCAGTGAACGTGGCTGGAACTTGATCAGTATTTAGACATTTTGTTCATCACGGTACTTCGGCGTTTATTCTGATAGTTAAGAAAAATTTCACGAAATATTTATTTATCTTGATTACTGCATACTTCTGAGTCCCCTGAACTTTTGCAGCTGAGGCCGGTGTCTCCCTCGCCGCCCCTCACTGCTCGCCGCCCCTCACTGCTCGCCGCGGTGGTGACACAGAGCTGGAGGGAGACGGGGAGTCCGGGTGAGCAGGAGGGCGGCCCACGGAGCGTCCGAACGACCTTGTAGGAAGGTCTCCATCCCACCTGCTGTCTCCTTGCCAGCAGATAGGGCTCAAGGCTGGGCGAAATGGCCTGTTGTAGATCAGTGGTCCTGAAAGGGGCAATTTTACTTTCCACTGTTATTTGTAAATGTGTGGGGCATATCCTGGTGCGTGACTGGGGGAGGCACGATTGACTTCCAGTGGGCAGAGAGCCAAAGATGCTGTGAAGCTTCCTATGAGACACAGGACAGATCATGCCCCCAGCCTCCAAAACAGAACAATTTGACTCCCGGTAGGAAAGATACGAAGGCTGAGGACCTTGATCTAGAGCCATGGCATGAAGGAAAGAGCATAAAATTTTCACACATTAAGAGAAAGAGATGGAGAGACAGGAGAGGGAGAAACAGGAAGAGAGTGAAGAAGGGAAAGAGGGGGACAGACAGAGACAGGGAGAGAAGGGTTTCAGTCTCAGAGGCTTAGTACCCCAGCTCCCCCACCTCCCGCACAACCTTGGCAAGTCACCGGCCCTCTCTGAATCTCATTCTTCACATCAGTGATGTCGGGCTGATGGCACATTCTCCTGGGACCGAGGTTAGGAAGGTGAGGATTCGGGATGTGCCGCACAGGAAGCAGGCACACATGGCCCACACCAGAGCTCAGGAGGCCGAGCCCCCCGAGCCTCCCCCTCCTCCCCCTGCTCTCCCTGCTCCCTGGATCCTCCACGGCATTTGCTGGAAAACTGACCCAGGGAAGGCTGCTTCTGGGACTGAAGAGGATTGTTCAGACCTGGACCCTTTAGGGCACTGATGAAAATTCAGTCTGGACAGCAGTCATGGGGGCTTCAGGAGCATACTAGGGTGTTAGGGCACTTATGTCCAAACAGGAGGCAGGGCCCTCATGTCCCAGCAGAGAGCAGGGCCCAACGGTGGGAGGACTGAGCCAACCTTTTATCAGGCCTGCTGTCCAACCCCCGAGCCTGGAGCAATCCCCCTGGCCTCTTCCCACTTCCCCAAAGCCCGGTATAAGGGCAGCTTCTGTGTGCCAACAGCCAGAGGCTGAGAGCGGAGGCTTCAGACTCTCAGGAGGCAAGTGTCCCTCGGTTTCCCCGGGAGGACAGTTCCGGGGCTGGGAAGAACCTGGGCTCTGTATGGGACATGCCGGGGACTCTGGTCCCTTGCCCAATAATGACCACGGTCCTGCCCCTCCTGAGTGTACCTGTTCCTGCAGGGATGCTGGTCTGAGCTGCGTGCTGTCCCAGGGAGCAGTGAGGCACTCTCAGAGAAAGGGACTTGAGCTGACGAGCCCCTGTTCTTCCCCTGATCCTCCAGCTCGGGGTCTGTTCACTGGGGGACAAGGAAGCTCTCCACTTTGCCCTTCAATCTACCAGTTGAGCAGACCCTGCCTCTCCACTGTGTTCCAGGGACCCTGCAGACACAAGGCAAGTCCCCAGGAGGCAACGTGGAGCTGTGTGTCTGTCACAAGACTGCAGGGACATGAAAGGCTGCCTGCTCCTGCCCCTTCTCCTGCTGGGGACAGTTTCTGCTCTCTACCTGGGTGAGTGCTCCCCTTCCCTTCTCAAACATCTTCCTCTCTTCTTTCCTGCATCGTTTTTCACTCTTGCGGGTCCAGGGCCATAGGCCCCTCTGCAGTTGCCCCAGCCCCTCTCTTGTTAGATTTCTCCTGGACCCAGAGCTGTGACCTGAACTTTCCCCCAGGGCTCCTTTGCAAGGGAAAACACCCCCTGTGAAGATGAGGGCTTCTCACATCTCTCACTCCCAAATAACCCACACGTGGTGTCAGCTGGCATCAGGTTCTCATGCAATTGTGTGTGTGTGATGCAAGAATTCTGGCTCATCCAACTCCCAAGGGACCATTCCCATCTTTGGTTCCAGAAGGGGTCCCTAGGAAGAGTGAGTGGAGCCATCAGAGCTGTCCGTGGTCCTGGAGGAAGGTGGTACCTGGTCTGATGGTGGGTTATTTCTTTTTGCAGAGAAGGATGCCTCCCATATGGGCAGTCCGCAGACACAGGCAGACCTGAGCCAGGATCTGGAAGGCTCAGGGGGGCAGGAAGGAGAGCTGGCTCTGAGTGGTGAGGTGCTTGATTCGGGGGGAGAGCAGGCCGAGGACGCCCATGATGATGAGGGGGATTCAGACCCAGATGACTTAGATGAGGATGTGCAGTGCCCCAAGGAAGAGGAGACAGTGCGACTTCTGGGGACGCCTGCATGCAAGAGCTGCCACTACCTGATGGTACAAACACCGAACATATTTAGGAAAGCTCAGGTGAGTGGCACGGAGGCTGCTGTGTTGGTCTGGGTGTGGGGGAGACAGAGTGGATCCAACCTTCTGTTCCCTATTATTTAGACGAGTGGTTTCCAAGCATAATATGCATCAGAATGTGTTAGTTACTCAACCGTGTCTGGCTCTTTGCAACCACATGGAGTATAGCCCACCGGACTCCTCTGTCCATGGAATTCTGCAGGCAAGAATACTGGAGTGGGTTGCCATTTCCTTCTCCAGGGGTTCTTGCATGACCCAGGGATCAAACCTGGGTCTCCCAGATTGCAAACAGACTCTTTACCATCTGAGCCACCAGGGAAGTCCCAGGACGCATCAGAAGTCTGATTAAAACGCAGGTCTCTGGAGCACATCCCCTCAATTTCAGGTTTAGTAGATCTGGGGTGTAAGGGTTTATGTTTATAACTCATTCCCAGTTGATGTTATTGTTGGTCTGGGGACTGCACTTTGAGACCCACTGGGTTAGATAAAAAGCTTTGGGGTGAGGTGCACCTGTGCTAAATCCTGGAGCTGCCTTCATCAGCTGTTTCATTTGGACAAGTCGCTTCACCTTTCCGGGCTCCTGTGTCTTCACGTGTAAGATGGCAATGCATGGTCCCACACAGGAGCTGCAGAGAGGCTTAGCTAACACATGAGAACTCCTTTTGTTCCCACGAACTTCAGCACACTAGGCTCCCCTGTCCTTCTCTATCTCCCGGAGTTTGCTCAGATTCATGTCCACTGAGTCACTGAGTCTATCTAACCACCTCATCCTCTGCCGACTCCTTCTCCTTTTGCCTCCAATCCCTCCCAGCGTCAGGGTCTTTCCCAATGAGTCAGCTCTTTGCATCAGGTGGCCAAAGTATTGGAGCTTCAGCTTCAGCATCAGTTCTTCCAATGAATAGTCAAGTTTGAATTCCTTTAGGATGGACTGGTCGGATCTCCTTGCAGTCCAAAGGACTCTCAAGACTCTTCTCCAGCACAATTTGAAAGCACCCGTTCTTTGGTGCTCGGCCTTCTTTGTGTTCTAACTCTCACATCCACACATGACTACTGGAAACACCGTACCTTTGACTAAAGGGACCTTTGTTGGCAAAGTGATGTTTCTGATTTTTAATATGCTCTGGGTTTGCCATAGCTTTCCTTCCAAGAAACAAACGTCTTTTAATTTCACGGCTGCCGTCACCTCCACAGTGATTTTGGAGCCAAGAAAAGAAACTGTCACTGTTTACACTTCATCCTCTTCTGCTTCCCATGAAGTGATGGGACCTGATCCCATGATCTTAGTTTTTTGAATGTTGAGTTTTAAGCCAGCTTTTCCACTCTCCTCTTTCACCTCATCAAGAGGCTGTTTAGTTCCTCTCCACTCTCAGCCATTAGAATGATATCATCTGCATATCTGAGGTTGTTGATATTTCTCCTGGTATTCTTTATTTCAGGTTGTGATTCATCCAGACCAGCATTTCACATGATGTATTCTGCATACAAGTTAAATAAGCAGGGTGGCTATAAACAGCTTTGTCATACTTCTTTCCCAATTTGGAACCAGTCAGTTGTTCCATGTTCTGTTTGACCTGCACACAGGCTTCTCAGGAGGCAGGCAGGTGGACTGGGACTCCTGTCTCTTGAAGAATTTTCCACAGTCCTTTGTTGTGATCCATATAGTCGAGGTCGTTAGCTTAGTTAATGAAGCAGAAATGGGTGTTTTCTGGATCCAACAGATATTGATGGTTTGATCTGTGCTTTCTCTGCCTTTTCTAAACCTGGCTTGTACTTCTGGATGTTCTCCAGTCATGTACTCTTGAAGCCCAGCTTAAAGGATTTTGAGTTTCACCTTGCTGGCATGTGAAATGAGGGCAATTGTATTGCAGTTTGGACATTCTTTGGGACTGCTATTCTTCCCCTGGTGGCTCAGACGGTAAAGCGTCTGTCTACAATGCAGAAGACCCGGGTTCAATCCCTGGGTTGGGAAGATCCCCTGGAGAAGGAAATGGCAATCGACTCTAGGACTATTGCCTGGAAAATCCCATGGACAGAGGAACCTGGTAGGCTACCGTCCATGGGGTCGCAAAGAGTCGGACACGACTGAGTGACTTCACTATTCACTATTCTTTTGAACTGACCTTTTCCAGTCCTGATCACTGCTGAAGTTTTTTCAAATTTGCTGCCAAATATTCTGTGCACGACTGAAGCGACTTAGCAGCAGCAGCATTCTGTGCGGCACTTTCGCAGCATCTTCTTTTAGGATTTGAAATAGCTCAGCTGGAATTACATCACCTCCACTAGCTTTCTTTGTAGTAATGCTTCCCAAGGCCCCCTTGATTTCACCCTTAGGATGTCTGGCTGGAGGTGAGTGACCACACCATCATGGTTGTCTGGGTCATTAGGACGTTTCTTTGTGTAGCTCTTTTGTGTATTCTTGCCACCTCTTCTTAATCTCTTCTGCTTCTCTTAGGTCCTTACCGTTTCTGTCCTTTATGGTGACCATCCTTGCAGGAAATATTCTCTTGATATCGGCAATTATCTTGAAGGGTTCTCTAGTCTTTCCCATTGTATCGTTTTCATTGATTTCTTTGCATTGCTCCTTAAGACTCAGGGACTTGCAAGAAACAGTGAATTTTCTACCCACTATTCTCTGTGCAGAGCATCTGCAGGAAGTGCTACCGAGGCAACCTCGTCTCCATCCACAACCTCCTCTTCGATAATCGCATCTCGCGCTGGGCCAGAAGGATCAAACAAGCAAAGGTCTGGATCGGCGTCATCATCAAGCTCTGGGTAAATGAAGGGCCAATTTCCTGGTATCAGAAGGCCTTTTGTTGCTGTTGTTGGTTTAATACTGTAAAATCAATTCACTCTCTTAAAAAAGATTCTTATTTATTTATGGCTGCGACGGGTCTTTGTTACTATGCAGCAGGCTTTCTCTGGTTGCAGCGAGCAGGGGCTGATCTCCAGTCGTGATGCTCGGGCTTCTCACCGGGTGGCTTCTCTCCTTGCACATCATGGGCTCTAGGGTGCAGGGGCTTCACAGTCGCTGTCAGAGGCTCTAGAGCCCTGGGTCAGTAGTTTTGGCTCTCAGGGAATCGAACCCATGGCCCCTGCATGGGCAGGCAGCTTCTTCACCACTGCACCACGAGGGAAGTCGTGTCTGAGAGCCTCAAGGGACCATCTGCCCCCATCGAGCCTCATCCTGGCCCGGAAGCTGGCTTGTGCTGACTTAGGAGACATGATGACTGAGCGCTTCTCTTCCTCACCCGTGTTCAGGGGCTTCTCGCTTGCAGTTTAAATCTGCCATGGTGGATGCACTTACACCAGAGAAGTGGACAATTATTACAAATCACATTTCTTTCTTCCCTCTGCCTCATACCTTCCACCAAAGCTGAGTGTTAAACATTCATCGGCAAGTCACTGGAGTCAGGAAGTAGAGTTCATACCAAGCTCTGTGCGTTACTGGCTGAATGCCTGCCTCCATATTTCGGTGTCCTCATCTCTGAAGGGGTCCTTCTCTCAGAGTGACCTGGGGGCTGTGCCTGAGTAAGCGCTGTCAGATGTGGTCCCGGGACCACAGTATCAACATCACCTGGTACTTGTTGAAATACAGGACCCTGGGCCGCACCCCAGACCTCCTGAATCAGGATCCGCGTTTCCACCAGATCGCTAGGAGACTGTCTGCTCAGTGAAGTCTGAGAAGCCTGCTCTGTGTGAGAGCTGGAAGCGATGTTTGCTGTTACGTGTCACTGCCTGAAAACGCTCAGGCGTGTGTCTGTACGGGGGTTCCTAGCCAGGTGACACAGTGAGAGGAGATTATAGACACAGTGTCCAGAAGGGATGCTGAGGGGACTTTCAGGAGCCCCAGCACCTGTCTTCCTGGACCTCCGCCCTCTGACCCAGCCTCTCTCTTCTCTAGTCCATATACAACACATTTCGCTGGACAGATGGGAGTCGCTGGAATTTTGGATACTGGGCCCGAGGGCAGCCTGGGAATGGGAGAGGCCACTGCGTGGCCCTGAGCACCAGAGGTGAGGTGGCCAGGCGCCCGGACAAGGCGGAGGGGTGGACTCGCACACACACCCCTTTGAGCTGCACAGACACACCTCCCCTCACACCCTCCCCCACTAGAGAACCCCACCCTGTGTGTGAGCAGGGCTGAGGGGCAGGGATCCTCAGAGCCACAGGGAGGGGTCCTGGACGGGGCTGGGGGCTCTGTGTCCTCCAGACTCAGCGAGGCTCCTTCCCTTCCTCTGACGGGACGGTGACAAGGAGCGAGTGTGGGACAGACGGGAGGGACAGTCGGGAACAGGAGGTGTGGCCGTGGGACATGGGAAAGATGTGGGAACTAGGGCCAGCTGACAGGTGCTTCCCCAGCTCCCAACAGCACGGCTGCCCGACGTGCGGGAGTTTAGAAGAGGGGCAAAGACCACACGGGCTGCAGGCAGATGGCCGAGGTCCACATCTGGCTGCATTCGCTACTTGTCTGCTGAGATCAGGGCAGGTTACCAATCCCACTAAGCCTCAGTTTTCCCATCTGTGAAATGGGAGTGCTGACAGCCCTGACCTCTTGGCGTCACTGTGAGGATGAAAGGACAGTCCATAGGAAGCCCGTAGCACACTGCCTCTGCAAGGGAGGAGATCAGTGATCGTGGCTAGCTGGGACATGGGGAGACATATGGCCCTCAGGTTGGCAGGCAAAGGTCAGCTGAGAGGCGCCTGGCCGGGCACTAGGGGACAAAAGGCAACACTCAGGTGAACTGACATTACTGTGCTCTCTGCCTGCAGGGGGTCACTGGCGACGAGCTTCATGCAAGTGGCGGCTGCCTTTCGTCTGCTCCTACTAAGCTGGAGGCGGGAGACCCTGCCTCCCCGCCTCGCCTGCCGGGTCTCACCCTTGGCCCCCTTACCCCCCAGCCTCCCTGGGTCATAAAGCCACGTTCAGACAGCATCTCCTGACTGTTGTCTCCTTGCTGCGTGTTGTGGAGGAGTCCTCTGGGTTGGAGAATCCTGGAAGCCTCGTTCTGGCTTTGCAGGCAGGGCGGGGGGACTTTGAGAAGCAAAGCTGCAGCGGGCCTCCTGCTGGCGGGGCAGGAGCGGGTGGCACCGGGGGATTTCACTGCAGTGGCCCCTGGGGGCAGCGGGGACCGGGCGGGGGTCACACTCCAAAGGGCCCCCCAGGGTCTGGTGGAAGAAGGTCCTTGTTCACACGGTTGGGGGGATTGGCCCTCTGTCTTCGGATTCAGCAAGGCATGTGGGGTGTGGCCGTAAGGGGTGGCATTCCAAGTGGAGGTGACGAGGGGGACTGGAGGGCTGGTTGGAGCCGTGAGTGCCCCCTGGGGTCACCACATCCTGGAGGAGAAAGGGGTCTCTCCCGGGGTCGCCCGCTCCTCCAGCCCCTGTGCGGTCTGGCCTCGGGGATCGGGCCCTCTTTAACGCTCTCCTCGCTGTCTGTGCTCAAAGGCCCCAGCTTCTAGGACTGCTGCCCCTTCTCTCCTTTCTCTGGAGAGTCGCTGTCATCCTTACGCCCAATCCTCGGTCCTTGGTCCCCTCCTTCCGGCTCTTCAACTTGGGGCAGATTCAGTTTTTCATCTCAGGAAATCTCAGCCTTCCGCTTTGCTTTCTCCACTTGACTCCTTTCTATTGTTTCTGGGGTCAGAGTCACAGAGCCACCTTCCTCCCTGGCCACCGCCCCCCCCCCCACCCCGTTTCAGGATCTCTGCACGTAAAGGAGCAGGGACTGGGGAGCAGGCCTTGCAGGGACTCCTCAGGACACCTGGGAGCCTGCAGTCTTATTCTACTGTGACATTCTCAATGCTGTCCTTTCTGCAAGATGCAAATGATGACCGCATCTTTTGCTGTGAGCTCACTGACTGTTCTGGGCTAAGCATTTCCTGTGCATTACGTCCTTTAATCCTCATAACACCCCCATGAGGTATGTGTGCGGTGCATCCAGATCTCAAACGAAGAAAGTTAGTAGACGATGGAACCAGTACCACCCCTCCACTGTCTGACCCTAAGTTCATGCCCTTAAGCACCTGGGCCTCATGTGGGAGCCTAGGTTCTCCTAAGGGTGAGTGTGTGGGGTAGGGGTGGTGACGTCCATTCAGTCAGTTCAGTCACTCAGTCGTGTCCAGCGTTTTGCAACCCCCTGGACTGCAGCATGCCAGGCCTCCCTGTCCATCACCAACTCACGCAGTTTACTCAGACTCATGTCCATCATGGACCATCTCATCCTCCATCGTCCGCTTCTCCTCCTGTCCTCAATCTTTCCCAACATCAGGGTCTTTGCCATGAGTCAGCTCTTCACATCAGGTCGCCAAAGTATTGGAGTTTCAGCTTCAGCATCAGTCCTCCCAGTGAACATTCAGGACTGATCTCCTTTAGGATGGACTGGTTGGATCTCCTTGCTGTCCAAGGGACTCTCAAGAGTCTTCTCCAACACTACAGTTCAAAAGCATCAATTCTTCAGCACTCAGCTTTCTTTATAGTCCAACTCTCACATCCATTGATGACCACTGGAAAAACCATAGCTTTGACTAGATGGACCTTTGTTGGCAAAGTAATGTCTCTGAGTTTTCATAAGCTGTCTAGTTTGGTCATAACTTCTCTTCCAGGGAGCAAGCATCTTTTAATTTCATGGCTGCAGTCACCATCTGCAGTGATTTTGAAGATCTCCAAAATAAAGTCTGTCACTGTTTCCCCATCTATTTGCCATGAAGTGATGGGACTGGATGCCATGATCTTAGTTTGCTGAATGTTGAGCTTTAAGCCAACTTTTTCACTCTCCTCTTTCACTTTCATCAAGAGGCTCTTTAGTTCTTCTTTGCTTTCTGCCATAAGGGTGGTGTCATCTGCATATCTGAGGTCAATGATATTTCTCCTGGCAATCTTGATTCCAGCTTGTGCTTCATCCAGCCCAACGTTTCTCATGATGTACTCTGCATATAAGTTAAATAAGCAGAGTAACAATATACAGCTTTGACTTACTTCTTTCCCTATTTGGAACCCTTCTGTTGTACCATGTCCAGTTCTAACTGTTGCTTCCTGACCTGTATACAGATTTCTCAAGAGGCAGGTCAGGTGGCCTGGTATTCCCATCTTTTTAAGAATCTTCCACAGTTTATTGTGATCTACACCAAGGCTTTGGCATAGTCAGTAAAGCAGAAGTAGATGTTTTTCTGGAACACTTGTGTGCTCTTTCAATGATCCAACAGATATTGGCAATTTGATCTCTTGTTCCTCTGCCTTTCCTAAAACCAGCTTGAACATCTGGAAGTTCATGGTTCACGTATTGCTGAAGCCTGGCTTGGAGAATTTTGAGTATTACTTTACTAGCGTGTGAGATGAGTGCAACTGTGCGGTAGTTTGAGCATTCTTTGGCATTGCCTTTCTTTGGGATTGGAATGAAAACTGACCTCTTCCAGTCCTGTGGCCACTGCTGAGTTTTCCAAATTTGCTGGCATATTGAGGGCAGCACTTTCACAGTATCATCTTTAGGATTAGAAATAGCTCAACTGGAATTCCATCACCTCCACTAGCTTTGTTCATACTGATGCTTCCTAAGGCCCACTTGACTTCGCATTCCGGGACGTCCGGCTCTAGGTGAGTGATCATACCATTGTGATTGTCTGGGTAATAAAGATCTTCTTTTACAGTTCTTCTGTGTATTCTTGCCACCTCTTCTTAATCTCTCCTGCTTCTGTCAGGTCCATACCATTTCTGTCCTTTATCGCGCCCATCTTTGCATGGAATGTTCCCTCGGTATCTCCAATTTTCTTGAAGAGATCTCTAGTCTTTCCCATTCTGTTGTTTTCCTCTATTTCTTTGCACTGATCACTGAGGAAGGCCGTCTTATCTCTCCTTGATATTCTCTGGAACTCTGCATTCAAATGGATATATCTTTCCTTTTCTCCTTTGCCTTTCGCTTCTCTTCTTTTCACAGATATTCATAAGGCCTCCCCAGAAAACCAGTTTGCCTTTTTGCATTTCTTTTTCTTGGGGATGGTCTTGATCCTTGCCTCCTGTACAACATCACGAGCCTCCTTCCATAGTTCTTCAGGAACTCTGTTTATCAGATCCAATCCCTTGATTCTATTTCTCACTTCCACTGTATAATCATAAGGGATTTGATTTGGGTCATACCTGAATGGTCTAGTGGTTTTCCCTACTTTCTTCCATTTCAGTCTGAATTTGGCAATAAGGAGTTCATGATCTGAGCCACAGTCAGCTCCTGATCTTATTTTTGCTGACTGTATAGAACTTCTCCATCTTTGGCTGCAAAGAATATAATCAATCTGATTTCAGTGTTGGCCATCTGGTGATGTCCTTATGTAGAGTCTTCTCCTGTGTTGTTGGAAGAGGGTGTTTGCTATGACCAGGGTGTTCTCTTGGCAGAACTCTGTTAGTCTTTGCCCTGTTTCATTCTGTAAAACAAGGCCAAATTTGCCTGTTACTCCGGGTGTTTCTTGATTTCCTACTTTTGCTTTCCAGTCCCCTATAATGAAAAGGACATCTTTTTTTGGGTGTTAGTTCTTGAAGGTCTTGTAGGTTTTCATAGACCCGTTCAACTTCAGCTTCTTCAGCATTAGTGATCGGGACATAGACTTGGATTACCGTGATAGTGAATGGTTTGCCTTGGAAACAAAGAGAGATCATTCTGTCGTTTTTGAGACTGCATCCAAGTACTGCGTTAGGGACTCTTTTGCTGACCATGATGGCTACTCCATTTCTTCTGAGGGATTCCTGCCCGCAGTAGTAGATATAATGGTCATCTGAGTTAAATTCACCCATTCCAGTCCGTTTTTGTTTGCTGACTCCTAGAATGTTGACGTTCACTCTCGCCGTCTCCTGTTTGCCCACTTCCAGTTTGCCTTGATTCACGGAGCTGACACTCCAGGTTCCTGTGCAATATTGCTCTTTACAGCATGGACCTCGCGTCCATCAGGCTGAGTATCTGAATGTGACCCATGGCGAGATGCAAGCATCTCCAGAGCGTGTCCTTTCAGTCAGCAGGGTTTTGTGGCTGGATGTGTTGGCTGCTTCCTGGGCATGATCACATGGGATACAGCACTGAGGGGAGGAAGGAGACCGTCCCTGACTGTTTTTTATTTTCTTAAAATAAAAAATCATTTGCTTATGGCTGTGCTGGTCCTTTTTGCTGCACAGGCTTTCTCTAGCTGCAACAAGTGAGGGCTAATCTCCAGTTGCAGCTCAGGGTTCAATTGCCCCACGACACGTGGGATTTTCCCAGACCAGGGACTGAACCAGCGTCCCTTGCATTGCAAGGCAGATTCTTAACCATTGGACCATCAGGGAAGCCCCGAGTCCTCTACCCTTGTGTTCCGCTTGGGGCACAGGATTCCAGCCTTGCTGGGGCCAAGGGAGTCCCAGTCCGAGGTGAGGAAGGAGGGTGTCCTGAACCCCGTTAGCTGGGGAGGGTGCAGTGAGCAGAAAGTATGACAACAACGCTGTGAAGCCCTTTTCTCCAGAACTCCTCAAACACATAGAAGAACAGAAGGTCCCAGGGTCTTAGAGGCAAATAAAAACCTCCTGTAAGCATTATTTTTTTATTTCTTCATTTGATTTGGCTGTGCTGGGTCTTCCTTGGAGCTCACAGTCTCCTCTAGCTGTGGCCCTGGTCTCTGGAGCTCAGGCGCTCAGCAGCTGTGTCTCGCAGGCTCTGTTCGAGGCAGCAAGTGGGATCTAACTCCCTCACCAGGGATGCAACCCCGGCCCCTGATTTGGGAGCCTGAAGTGTTAGCCAATGGATCACCAGGGAAGTCCCACCTCCCGGTCTTAAGAAGCGAATTAAGAAGCTGAATGTTTTGAGTGTGGCCCCGATAGGAGAGGCTACTTACTCAAGTTTGCAGGGTGGGGTGAAAAATTAAGAAATCTAACTGAGGTCCGCTGCAACTGCTGCTGTCTAGATTTCCGAGATGGCGGTTTTCCGGCACAGCTCCCGGGTTCAGCCCCGTGCTGGAGCAAGCCTTCGCTCCTGTCCTCGGGACGTTGTGTTCTGGTGCGGGGAGACGTTGCTTCTCTTTGTTCCAGAATTAATAATAAGGAGTAGCAAAGTCCCTCGCTTGTTAAGCATTAAACAAGTGCTGGGCTCTGAGACTTTGTGCCAAGGGAGACTTCAGTTTGTTCCTCACAAATCTCCTCTGTTGGCGGGTGTTTGTGGCAGAAGTGTGACTTCTACACTTTGGTGTGTTAAAGTGAACCAGGAGACATTTGGGCTCCTGGAAAGATTCTGTATCTTGATGTGGGCTCCATCACACGGTAAATTTCCTGTGTGACAATTCCCCGAGCAGTCTACGATACAGTGCAGGTGAGAGGATGCCTGTTAACCACCCTTAAGATACATGTTTAATAAAATTAGAGCACTGGCCTGATATCCCCAAATACGGGCTTGCCTGTCCTCTTCCCCCTCCAAAATGATGCTAACTAAGCTCTGGGCAACTCAGCTGGCGTCTTTTCAGCAGAATCCCTGGAGTTCCTTACATCATCTTGAAATCCACAGAGTGGGCCCTCAAGCAACTCTCGGGCTTACTGGTTGCCCAAGGGGACAGTTGGGTCCTGGTTTCCTGACAAAGGCTACCCCCAAGCCCGCGTGCCTGGTACTGTCCTCAGAGCGTTTCTGGAGCGGATCTCATTAGAGGTAGGTCCCGTCATTAGCCTTGGTTTGTGGATGGGAATACTGAGCGCCGAGTGGCTGACTCTGGAGTGGCGATTGCATTCAACATCACAGCACACTGCCCTCTGCGTGACGTGGGGCTGGACGGACCTCACACAAGGGGCAGAGCTGAAACCCCTATGAACAGAGACGCAAGCAGTAAGCTAGAGAGGTGGGGTCTCACGGATGCTGGAAAGGTAGGCGCCATTAGCTAATGGGTGACAACTGAGTGAATCAAAGACAGCAAGGACACGGGGGTCAGGCACTAGGCTCAGACGTGTGTCTTTGGACTCGCTGTGTGGCCTTGGGCTAGTCGCTGACCCTGTCTGAGCGCACTGTCGACTAGAACGGCAGTGCCTAAGACCCTCAGGTGAACGGAAGGATTAAGTAAGCGGGATAAGGGTGTAAGAGCCTTAACGAAGCACAGCGTTGGGACGGTGGTGGAGCTTCAGCAATGTGATGTCCAGACTTCCAGCCCTTTGCTTAAGACTGAGCTTCCCCTGCAGGGAGTGCGGGTTCGGCACTTGATGGGGGAACTCAGAATCCGCCTGCCTCGTGGCAAGGCAGGAAAGCTGTTTCCAGTTTCACATCGGGCAGGCATCACCATGAAGTCGAGGGGGTCCTTGAAGTCACTGGGATGTCTTTGCCCAGGGTCAGCCTAGGGGTGGGGCCGGCCAGATGGATGGGCATCCAGGGACACGAGGCCAAGGGTAGGCAGGTGGATAAGGAGCCGGAAGGCCTGTCTCCGACTTGTCCTGTGGTCTTGGGCGACTTATTTCCGCTCTCTGAGAGGCCATTTCCTAATGTGTGAAACAGACCCGTTAAAATGAAGCAGCAATTGAAACGCATTCACGGCGCTGGTTTGCAACACCAGCCGATGTTATTGGTCATCCCAACTGCTGCGTGAAATCGTGTCCTTGGCCTGGGCCCAGGACGGGAAGAATAATGGAGGAGGGCCTAGCCCTCCACTCCTCTTCCAGGGGAAGTCTCCAGCTTGAAATGTGAAGACCAGGTTTTCCCTCTCTGGAACTGACCAATGCCCCCAACCCCAAGTCAGGTAGAGAAGCTGAGGGTCATGTCTGTTGGCCCTGGGAGATAACGGCTGAGACCGTTACTCTGCAATCAGCCCAGAAGTGGCCTCTCAGACACTTCTCCATCTGCAGGGCCCCATGGAGAGCGGAGGCCAGGCAAGAAAGCCCAGGTGACCCGTCCCTGGTGCCCTGAGCACTGGGCTGGAACCCAAGGTACAAAACTACACTGCCCAGCTAGGCTACCCCAGAGTGGAGGCAACACCCTGACGGGTCCATGGGCTCTGGGCCATGACGTCTGGCAAAATCAAACCTCAGCCCTTGCTGGCCTCTCCTTGGTTGCCGTGAATGTGGCTGGAACTTGGCTGATGAAATCTTGACATTCTGCTCATCACGGTACTTTTGCACTGATTCTGATTTTTAAGAAAGATTGCATGAAATGTTTCTTTACCTTGACTACTGAACTCTGCAGCTGAGCTGAGTGCCTCGTTTGCTGCCCCTTGTGCCGACCGTGGGGGCTGGTGGATTGCAAGGGAAGCGTGGCCCTCAAGAACTGGAAGGCTCCATACGAAGGTCTCCACTCCGGCTGTTGCTTCCTGATGAGAAGATCTGCCTCGAGGCTGCACAACAATGCCTCAACTAGGTCCGTGAACCTCAGAGAGGCAGTTTTGCTTTCGAGCGGACATTTGGAAAGGTGTGGAGATCTATCAGAGTGACTCAACGGTGCTAAACTTTGTACAAAACATAGGAAGCCCCTCCGCCAACTCCCCTGAAAGAATGATTTGACTCCCAGCAATAATTGCGCAAAGGCTGAGAACCTTGATCGAGACCCACAGTATAAAGGAAAGAGCATACATTTTTCATCTTAAAGATGAGAAAGAGATGGAGAGACAGGAGAGGGAGAGACAGGAAGAGAGTGAAGAAGGGAAAGAGGGAGACAGACAGACACAGACAGGGAGAGAAGGGTTTCAGCCTCAGAGGCTTAGTATCCCAGCTCCCTCATTCCTACAGGAACTTGGCAAGTCATCAGCCCTCTCTGAATCTCATTCTTCACATCAGTGATGTCAGGCTGATCACATGTTCTGCTGGGACTAAGGTTAGGAAGGTGAGGATTCGGGGATGTGCCCCAGAGGAAGCACGCACACATGGCCCACACCAGAGCTCAGGAGGCCGAGCCCCCCGAGCCTCCCCCTCCTCCCCCTGCTCTCCCTGCTCCCTGGATCCTCCACGGCATTTGCTGGAAAACTGACCCAGGGAAGGCTGCTTCTGGGACTGAAGAGGATTGTTCAGACCTGGACCCTTTAGGGCACTGATGAAAATTCAGTCTGGACAGTAGTCATGGGGGCTTCAGGAGCATACTAGGGTGTTAGGGCACTTACGACCAAACAGGAGGCAGGGCCCTCACATCCCAGCAGAGAGCAGGGCCCAACGGTGGGAGGACTGAGCCAACCTCTTATCAGCCCCGCTGTCCAACCCCCGAGCCTGGGGCAATCCCCCTGACCTCTTCCCACTTCCCCAAAGCCCGGTATAAGGGCAGCTTCTGTGTGCCAACAGCCAGAGGCTGAGAGGGGAGGCTCAGACTCTCAGGAGGTAAGTGTCCCTCGGCTTCCCCGAGAGGACAGGTCCGGGGCTGGGAAGAACCCGGGCTCTGTATGGGACACGCCGGGGACTCTGGTCCCTTGCCCATAATGACCACTGTCCTGCCCCTTCTTCCCCAGTGGGTCTGACTCTGGCCCTGAACGTGAGCACGCCTGTTCCTGCAGGAGCACCGGTCTGAGCTGCGTGCTGTCCCAGGGAGCAGTGAGGCGCTCTCAGGGAAAGGGACTTGAGCTGACGAGCCCCTGTTCTTCCCCTGATCCTCCAGCTCGGGGTCTGTTCACTGGGGGACAAGGAAGCTCTCCACTTTGCCCTTCAATCTACCAGTTGAGCAGACCCTGCCTCTCCACTGTGTTCCAGGAACCCTGCAGACACAAGGCAAGTCCCCAGGAGGCAACGTGGAGCTGTGTGTCTGTCACAAGACTGCAGGGACATGAAAGGCTGCCTGCTCCTGCCCCTTCTCCTGCTGGGGACAGTTTCTGCTCTCTACCTGGGTGAGTGCTCCCCTTCCCTTCTCAAACATCTTCCTCTCTTCTTTCCTGCATCGTTTTTCACTCTTGCGGGTCCAGGGCCATAGGCCCCTCTGCAGTTGCCCCAGCCCCTCTCTTGTTAGATATCTCCTGGACCCAGAGCTGTGACCTGAACTTTCCCCCAGGGCTCCTTTGTAAGGAAAAACACTCACCTGTGAAGAGGAGGGCTTCTCACATCTCTCACTCCCAAATTACCCGCACGTGGTGTCAGCTGGCATCAGGTTCTCATGCGATTGTGTGTGTGATGCAAGAATTCTGGCTCATCCAACCCCCAAGGGATCCTTCCCGTCTTTGGTTCCAGATGGGGTCCCTAGGAAGAGTGAGTGGAGCCATCAGAGCTGTCCGTGGTCCTGGAGGAAGGTAGTACCTGGTCTGATGGCAGGTTATTTCTTTTCTCCAGAGAAGGATGCCCCCCATCTGGGTGATCCAGAGACACAGGCAGACCTGAGCCAGGATCTGGAAGGCTCAGGGGGGCAGGAAGGAGAGCTGGCCCTGAGTGGTGAGGTGCTTGAGTCGGAGGGAGAGGAGGCCGAGGACGCCCATGACGATGAGGGGGACTCAGACCCAGATGACTTAGATGAGGACGTGCAGTGCCCCAAGGAAGAGGAGACAGTGCAACTTCCAGGCAGTCCTGAGTGCAAGAGCTGCCGCTACAGGATTGTGCGGACTCCAAAGAGGTTTAAGAAAGCTCAGGTATATGGCATCGAGGCTGCTACGGGGGACCAGGGATGGAGAGACAGGATTGGATTCAATGTTCAGTTTCTTATTATTTAGACTAGTGGTTCTCTTAGCCTAATATGCTTCAGAAAAGAAAGTGAAAGAAAGAAAGTGAAGTTGCTCAGTCGTATCTGATTCTTTGCGACCCCATGGACTGTAGCCAACCAGGGTCCTCTGTGCATGGAATTTTCCAGGCAAGAGCACTGGGTGAGTTGCCATTTCCTTCTGTAAGGCATCTCCCTGACCTGAGGATGAAACCTCGGTCTCCTGCATTGCAGGCGGATTCTTTACCAGCTGAGCCCCCATGGAAGCTAAAATAAAGGCCCAAGAGATGGGATTCAGGGGAAGCAGCAGATACTGGATTTCTGATTTGCAAAGGGATGTGGGGGTCTGTCCTGGAGACTCAGGAACTTAACGTGAAAACAGTGAGTTTCTCTCCCGCCCGTTCTCTCTGCAGAGAGTCTGCAGGAAGTGCTACCGAGGCAACCTCGCCTCCATCCACAACTTGAAATTCAACTCTTATATTCAGCACTTGGCCACGGGTATCAATGAAGCACAGGTCTGGATCGGAGGCTTCATCAGAGGTTGGGTAAGTGAGGGGCCAATGTCCAGGGAGAGGAAGCTCATTCTTTCTGTCCTTTTAAAAAGGTTGGTTTAACACTGGGAAGTCAATCCCTGTCCTTTAAAAGCCTTTTTCCTGCGTTCATATTTAGCTGCACCCGGGCTTTCTCTAGTTGTGGCTAGGGCACTCTCTGGCTGTGGGGCATGACTTTCTTATTGAGGTGGCTTTGCTTGCTGGGGCGCACAGAATTGAGACTCCCTGCCCAGAAGCTGGAGCGCAAGTCGGTGCTCTGCGGCACGCGGGGCCTTCCAGGACCAGGGACGAACCCACGGCACCGGCAAGGGCGGGCAGCTTCTTCACCACTGGGCCACCAGGGAAGGCGCTTCTGAGAGCCTCAAGGCACCACCTGACCCATCGAGCCTCATCCTGGCCTGGAAGCTGGCTTGTGCTGACTTAGGAGATGTGATGACTGAGCGCTTCTCTTCCTCACCTGTGTTCAGGGGCTTCTCGCTTGCAGCCTTAAATCTGCCATGGTGGATGCACTTACACCAGAGAAATGGACAATTATTATAAATCAGGATTCTTTCTTTCCTCTGCCTCACACTTTCCACCAAAGCTGGCTGTGAAATGTTAATTAGCACATCACTGGAGTCAGGAGACGAGAGTTCATACCCAGCTTGGTCCCTTAGTGGCTGAATGCCTGCCTCCGTATTTCAGTGTCCTCATCTCTGGGGGGGGTCCTTCTCTCAGAGTGACCCGGGGGCTGTGCCTGAATAAGCGCCGCCACATTTGCTGCTCACGTGTGGTCCCGGGACCAGAGTCTCAACATCACCTGGTAGTTGGAGAGATACAGGACCCTGGGCCGCACCCCAGACCTCCCGAATCAGGATCCACATTTCCACCAGATCGCTAGGAGACTGTCTGCTCAGTGAAGTCTGAGAAGCCTGCTCTGTGTGAGAGCTGGAAGCGATGTTTGCTGTTACGTGTCACTGCCTGAAAACGCTCAGGCGTGGGTCTGTACGAGGGGATCCTAGCCAGGTGACACAGTGAGAGGAGATTATAGACACAGTGTCCAGAAGGGATGCTGAGGGGACTTTCAGGAGCCCCAGCACCTGTCTTCCTGGACCTCCGCCCTCTCACCAAGCCTCTCTCTTCTCTAGTACCTGTGGAGGAAATATCGCTGGACTGATGGGAGTTCTTGGAATTTTACATACTGGGCACTATGGCAACCTAAGTTTGGAAGAGGCCGCTGTGTAGCCCTGTGCACCAGAGGTGAGGGGGCCAGGCGCCCGAACAAGGAGGGGAACTCCCACACCGGTCCCTGTGAGAGGCAAAGACACGCCTCCCCTCACACCCTCCCCCACTAGAGAACCCCACCCTGTGTATGAGCAGGGCTGAGGGGCAGGGATCCTCAGAGCCACAGAGAGGGGTCCTTGACGGGGCTGGGAACTCTGTGTCCTCCAGACTCAGCGAGGCTCCTTCCCGTCACCTGATGGGATGGTGACAAGGAGTGAGTGTGGGACAGACGGGAGGGACACTCGGAAACGGGAGGTGTGGCCGAGGGACACGGGAAAGATGTGGGAACTAGGGCCAGCTGACAGGTGCTTCCCCAGCTTCCAACAGCACGGCTGCCTGACGTGTGGGAGTTTAGAACAGGGGAGAAATCCACAGGGGCTGCAGGCAGATGGCCGAGGTCCACATCTGGCTCCATTCGCTACTTGTCTGCTGAGATCAGGGCAGGTTACCAATCCCACTAAGCCTCAGTTTTACCATCTGTGAAATGGGAGTGCTGACAGCCCTGACTTCTTCGCGTCACTGTGAGGATGAAAGGACAGTCCATGGAAAGCCCTCAGCACACTGCCTCTGCAAGGGAGGAGATCAGTGATCATGGCTAGCTGGGACTTGGGGAGACATACAGCCCTCAGGCTGGCAGGCAAAGGTCAGCTGAGAGGTGCCTGCCCGGGCACTGGGGGACACAGGCCACGCTCAGGTGAACTGACATCACTGTGTTCTCTGCCTGCAGGGGGTCGCTGGCGACGAGCTCCGTGCAAAAGGCGGCTGCCCTTCATCTGCTCCTACTAAGCCGGAGGCGGGAGACCCTGCCCCCCCGCCCCTCTGCCTGCCGGGTCTCACCCTCGGCCCCCTTGCCCCCCAGGCTCCCTGGGTCATAAAGCCACGTTCTCACAGCATCTCCTGACTGTTGTCTCCTTGCTGCGTGCTGTGGAGGAGTCCTCTGGGTTGGAGAATCCTGGAAGCCTCGTTCTGGCTTTGCGGGCAGGGCGGGGGGACTTTGAGAAGCAAAGCTGCAGCGGGCCTCCTGCTGGCGGGGCGGGAGCGGGTGGCACCAGGGGGTTTCACTGCAGTGGCCCCTGGGGGCAGCGGGGACCGGGTGGGGGTCACGCTCCCAAAGGGCCCCCCAGGGTCTGGTGGAAGAAGGTCCTTGTTCACACGGTTGGGGGGATTGGCCCTCTGTCTTCGGATTCAGCAAGGCATGTGGGGTGTGGCCGTAAGGGGTGGCATTCCAAGTGGAGGCAACGAGGGGGAGTGGAGGGCTGGTTGGAGCCGTGAGTGCCCCCTGGGGTCACCACATCCTGGAGGAGAAAGGGGTCTCTCCCGGGGTCGCCCGCTCCTCCAGCCCCTGTGCGGTCTGGCCTCGGGGATCGGGCCCTCTTTAATGCTCTCCTCGCTGTCTGTGCTCAAAGGCCCCAGCTTCTAGGACGGCTGCCCCTTCTCTCCTTCTCTGGAGAGTCGCTGTCATCCTTACGCCCAATCCTCGGTCCTTGGTCCCCTCCTTCCGGCTCTTCAACTTGGGGCAGATTCAGTTTTTCATCTCAGGAAATCTCAGCCTTCTGCTTTGCTTTCTCCACTTGACTCCTTTCTATTGTTTCTGGGGTCAGAGTCACAGAGCCACCTTCCTCCCTGGCCACCGCCCCCCCCCACCCCGTTTCAGGATCTCTGCACGTAAAGGAGCAGGGACTGGGGAGCAGGCCTTGCAGGGACTCCTCAGGACACCTGCAAGCCTGCAGTCTTGTTCTACTGTGACATTCTCAATGCTGTCCTTTCTGCAAGATGCAAATGATGACCGCATCTTTTGCTGTGAGCTCACTGACTGTTCTGGGCTAAGCATTTCCTGTGCATTACATCCTTTAATCCTCATAACACCCCCATGAGGTATGTGTGCGGTGCATCCAGATCTCAAACGAAGAAAGTTAGTAGACGATGGAACCAGTACCACCCCTCCACTGTCTGACCCTAAGTTCATGCCCTTAAGCACCTGGGCCTCATGTGGGAGCCTAGGTTCTCCTAAGGGTGAGTGTGTGGGGTAGGGGTGGTGACGTCCATTCAGTCAGTTCAGTCACTCAGTCGTGTCCAGCGTTTTGCAACCCCCTGGACTGCAGCATGCCAGGCCTCCCTGTCCATCACCAACTCACGCAGTTTACTCAGACTCATGTCCTTCGAGTCAGTGATGCCATCCAACCATGTCATCCTCCACCGTCGCCTTGTCCACCTGCCTTCAATCTTTCCAAGCATCAGGGTCTTTGCCAATGAGTCAGCTTCACATCAGGTCGCCAAAGTATTGGAGCTTCAGCTTCAGCATCAGTCCTTCCAGTGAACACTCAGGACTGATCTCCTTTAGGATGGACTGGTTGGATCTCCTTGCCATCCAAGGGACTCTCAAGAGTGTTCTCCAACACTACAGTTCAAAAGCATCAATTCTTCGGCGCTCAGCCTTCTTCACAGTCCAACTCTCATATCCTTACATGACCACTGGAAAAACCATAGCCTTGACTAGATGGACCTTAGTCGGCAAAGTAATGTCTCTGCTTTTGAATAGGCTATCTAGGTTGGTCATAACTTTTCTTCCAAGGAGTAAGCATCTTTTAATTTCATGGCTGCAGTCACCATCTGCAGTGATTTTGGAGCCCCCCAAAATAAAGTCTGACACTGTTTCCACTGTTTCCCCATCTATTTCCCATGAAGTGATGGGACTGGATGCCATGATCTTCGTTTTCTGAATGTTGAGCTTTAAGCCAACTTTTTCACTCTCCTCTTTCACTTTCATCAAGAGGCTTTTTAGTTCCTCTTCACTTTCTGCCATAAGGGTGGTGTCATCTGCATATCTGAGGTTATTGATATTTCTCCCGGCAATCTTGATTCCAGCTTGTGTTTCTTCCAGCCCAGCGTTTCTCATGATGTACTCTGCATAGAAGTTAAATAAGCAGGGTGACAATATACAGCCTTGACACACTCCTTTTCCCATTTGAAACCAGTCTGTTGTTCCATATCCAGTTCTAACTGTTGCTTCCTGACCTGCATACAGATTTCTTAAGAGGCAGGTGGGGTGGTCTGGTATTCCCATCTCTCTCAGAATTTTCCACAGTTTATTGTGATCCACACAGTCATAGGCTTTGGCGTAGTCAATCAAGCAGAAATAGATGTTTTCTGGAACTCTCTTGCTTTTTCCATGATCCAGTGGGTGTTGGCAATTTGATCTCTGGTTCCTCTGCCTTTTCAAAAACCAGCTTGAACATCAGGGAGTTCACGGTTCACATATTGCTGAAGCCTGGCTTGGAGAATTCCGAGCATTACTTTACTAGCATGTGAGATGAGTGCAATTGTGCGGTAGTTTGAGCATTCTTTGGCATTGCCTTTCTTTGGGATTGGGATGAAAACTGACCATTTCCAGTCCTGTGGCCACTGCTGAGTTTTCCAAATTTGCTGGCTTATTGAGTACAGCACTTTCACAGCATTATATTTCAGGATTTGAAATAGCTCCACTGGAATGCCATCACCTCCACTAGCTTTGTTCATAGTGATGCTTTCTAAGGCCCGCTTGACTTCACATTCCAGGCTGTCTGGCTCTAGGTGAGTGATCACACCATCATGATTATCCGGGTCATGAAGATCTTTTTTGTACAGTTCTTCTGTGTATTCTTGCCACCTCTTCTTAATATCTTCTGCTTCTGTTAAGGCCATACCATTTCTGTCCTTTTTGGAGCCCATCTTTGCATAAAATGTTCCCTTGGTATCTCTAATTTTCTTGAAGAGACTTCTAGTCTTTCCCATTCTGTTCTTTCCTCTATTTCTTTGCACTGATCACTAAAGAAGGCTTTCTTAACTCTTTTTGCTATTCTTTGGAACTCTGCATTCAGATGCTTATATCTTTCCTTTTCTCCTTTGCTTTTCTCTTCTCTTCTTTTCACAGCTATTTGTAAGGCCTCCCCAGACAGCCATTTTGCTTTTTTACAATTCTTTTCCTTGGGGATGTTCTTGATCCCTGTCTCCTGTACAATGTCATGAACCTCATTCCATAGTTCATCGGGCACTCTATCAGATCTAGGCCCTGAAATCTATTTCTCACTTCCACTGTATAATCATAAGGGATTTGATTTAGGTCATACCTGAATGGTCTAGTGGTTTTCCCTACTTTCTTCAATTTAAGTCTGAATTTGGTAATAAGGAGTTCATGATCCGAGCCACAGTCAGCTCCTGGTCTTGTTTTTGTTGACTGTATAGAGCTTCTCCATCTTTGGCTGCAAAGAATATAATCAATCTGATTTCAGTGTTGACCATCTGGTGATGTCCATGTGTAGAGTCTTCTCTTGTGTTGTTGGAAGAGGGTGTTTGCTATGACCAGTGCATGTTCTTGGCAAAACTCTATTAGTCTTTGCCCTGCTTCATTCCGCATTCCAAGGCCAAATTTGCCTGTTACTCTAGGTGTTTCTTGACTTCCTACTTTTGCATTCCAGTCCCCTGTAATGAAAAGGACATATTTTTTGGGTGTTAGTTCTAAAAGGTCTTGTAGGTCTTCATAGAACCATTCAACTTCAGCTTCTTCAGCGTTACTGGTTGGGACATAGACTTGGATTACTGTGATATTGAATGGTTTGCCTTGGAGATGAACAGAGATCATTCTGTCATTTTTGAGATTGCATCCAAGTACTGCATTTTGGACTCTTTTGTTGACCATGATGGCTACTCCATTTCCTCTGAGGGATTCCTGCCCGCAGTAGTAGATATAATGGTCATCTGAGTGAAATTCACCCATCCCAGTCCATTTTAGTTCGCTGATTCCTAGAATGTCAATGTTCACCCTTGCCATCTCTTGTTTGACTACTTCCAATTTGCCTTGATTCATGGACCTGACATTCCAGGTTCCTATGCAATATTGCTCTTTACAGCATCGGACCTTGCTTCTATCACCAGTCACATCCACAGCTGGGTATTGTTTTTTCTTTGGCTCCATCCGTTCATTCTTTCTGGAGTCATTTCTCCACTGATCTCCAGTAGCATATTGGGCACCTACTGCTGGGGAGTTCCTCTTTCAGTATTCTATCTTTTAGCCTTTTCATACTGTTCATGGGGTTCTCAAGGCAAGAATACTGAAGTGGTTTGCCATTTGCTTCTCCAGTGGGCCACATTCTGTCAGACCTCTCCACCATGACCCGCCCGTCTTGGGTTGCCCCGTGGGCATGGCTTGGTTTCATTGAGTTAGACAAGGCTGGGGTCCTAGTGTGATTAGATTGACTAGTTTTCTGTGACTATGGTTTCAGTGTGTTTGCCCTCTGATGCCCTCTTGCAACACCTACCATCTTACTTGGGTTTCTCTTACCTTGGTCATGGGGTATCTCTTCGCGGCTGCTCCAGCAAAGTGCAGCCGCTGCTCCTTACCTTGGATGAGGGGTATCTCCTCACTGCCACCCTTCCTGACCTTCAATGTGGATGGCTCCTCTAGGCCCTCCTGCGCCCGCGCAGCCACCACTCCTTGGACGTGGGGTTGCTCCTCCCGGCCGCTGCCCCTGGCCTCGGACGTGGGGTGGCTCCTCTAGGCCGTTGCCCCTGACCTCGGACGTGGGGTAGCTCCTCTCGGCCGCGCTTAGTGCGCCGATCACAGCCGCCCGCACTTAGTGCGCCGGGTCACAGAAGTTAAATAAGCAGGGTGACAATATACAGCTTTGACTTACTCTTTCCGTATTTGGAACCCTTCTGTTGTTCCATGTCCAGTTCTAACTGTTGCTTCCTGACCTGCATACAGATTTCTCAAGAGGCAGGTCAGGTTGCCTGGTATTCCCATTTTTTAAAGAATTTTCCACAGTTTATTGTGATCTACACCAAGGCTTTGGCATAGTCAGTAAAGCAGAAATTGATGTTTTTCTGCAACTCTCTTGCTTTTTCAATGATCCAACAGATGTTGGCAATTTGATCTCTTGTTCCTCTGCCTTTCCTAAAACCAGCTTGAACATCTGGAAGTTCATGGTTCACGTATTGCTGAAGCCTGGCTTGGAGAATTTTGAGTATTACTTTACTAGCGTGTGAGATGAGTGCAACTGTGCGGTAGTTTGAGCATTCTTTGGCATTGCCTTTCTTTGGGATTGGAATGAAAACTGACCTCTTCCAGTCCTGTGGCCACTGCTGAGTTTTCCAAATTTGCTGGCATATTGAGGGCAGCACTTTCACAGTATCATCTTTAGGATTAGAAATAGCTCAACTGGAATTCCATCACCTCCACTAGCTTTGTTCATACTGATGCTTCCTAAGGCCCACTTGACTTCGCATTCCGGGACGTCCGGCTCTAGGTGAGTGATCATACCATTGTGATTGTCTGGGTAATAAAGATCTTCTTTTACAGTTCTTCTGTGTATTCTTGCCACCTCTTCTTAATCTCTCCTGCTTCTGTCAGGTCCATACCATTTCTGTCCTTTATCGCGCCCATCTTTGCATGGAATGTTCCCTCGGTATCTCCAATTTTCTTGAAGAGATCTCTAGTCTTTCCCATTCTGTTGTTTTCCTCTATTTCTTTGCACTGATCACTGAGGAAGGCCGTCTTATCTCTCCTTGATATTCTCTGGAACTCTGCATTCAAATGGATATATCTTTCCTTTTCTCCTTTGCCTTTCGCTTCTCTTCTTTTCACAGATATTCATAAGGCCTCCCCAGAAAACCAGTTTGCCTTTTTGCATTTCTTTTTCTTGGGGATGGTCTTGATCCTTGCCTCCTGTACAACATCACGAGCCTCCTTCCATAGTTCTTCAGGAACTCTGTTTATCAGATCCAATCCCTTGATTCTATTTCTCACTTCCACTGTATAATCATAAGGGATTTGATTTGGGTCATACCTGAATGGTCTAGTGGTTTTCCCTACTTTCTTCCATTTCAGTCTGAATTTGGCAATAAGGAGTTCATGATCTGAGCCACAGTCAGCTCCTGATCTTATTTTTGCTGACTGTATAGAACTTCTCCATCTTTGGCTGCAAAGAATATAATCAATCTGATTTCAGTGTTGGCCATCTGGTGATGTCCTTATGTAGAGTCTTCTCCTGTGTTGTTGGAAGAGGGTGTTTGCTATGACCAGGGTGTTCTCTTGGCAGAACTCTGTTAGTCTTTGCCCTGTTTCATTCTGTAAAACAAGGCCAAATTTGCCTGTTACTCCGGGTGTTTCTTGATTTCCTACTTTTGCTTTCCAGTCCCCTATAATGAAAAGGACATCTTTTTTTGGGTGTTAGTTCTTGAAGGTCTTGTAGGTTTTCATAGACCCGTTCAACTTCAGCTTCTTCAGCATTAGTGATCGGGACATAGACTTGGATTACCGTGATAGTGAATGGTTTGCCTTGGAAACAAAGAGAGATCATTCTGTCGTTTTTGAGACTGCATCCAAGTACTGCGTTTGGGACTCTTTTGCTGACCATGATGGCTACTCCATTTCTTCTGAGGGATTCCTGCCCGCAGTAGTAGATATAATGGTCATCTGAGTTAAATTCACCCATTCCAGTCCGTTTTTGTTTGCTGACTCCTAGAATGTTGACGTTCACTCTCGCCGTCTCCTGTTTGCCCACTTCCAGTTTGCCTTGATTCACGGAGCTGACACTCCAGGTTCCTGTGCAATATTGCTCTTTACAGCATGGACCTCGCTTCCATCAGGCTGAGTATCTGAATGTGACCCATGGCGAGATGCAAGCATCTCCAGAGCGTGTCCTTTCAGTCAGCAGGGTTTTGTGGCTGGATGTGTTGGCTGCTTCCTGGGCATGATCACATGGGATACAGCACTGAGGGGAGGAAGGAGACCGTCCCTGACTGTTTTTTATTTTCTTAAAATAAAAAATCATTTGCTTATGGCTGTGCTGGTCCTTTTTGCTGCACAGGCTTTCTCTAGCTGCAACAAGTGAGGGCTAATCTCCAGTTGCAGCTCAGGGTTCAATTGCCCCACGACACGTGGGATTTTCCCAGACCAGGGACTGAACCAGCGTCCCTTGCATTGCAAGGCAGATTCTTAACCATTGGACCATCAGGGAAGCCCCGAGTCCTCTACCCTTGTGTTCCGCTTGGGGCACAGGATTCCAGCCTTGCTGGGGCCAAGGGAGTCCCAGTCCGAGGTGAGGAAGGAGGGTGTCCTGAACCCCGTTAGCTGGGGAGGGTGCAGTGAGCAGAAAGTATGACAACAACGCTGTGAAGCCCTTTTCTCCAGAACTCCTCAAACACATAGAAGAACAGAAGGTCCCAGGGTCTTAGAGGCAAATAAAAACCTCCTGTAAGCATTATTTTTTTATTTCTTCATTTGATTTGGCTGTGCTGGGTCTTCCTTGGAGCTCACAGTCTCCTCTAGCTGTGGCCCTGGTCTCTGGAGCTCAGGCGCTCAGCAGCTGTGTCTCGCAGGCTCTGTTCGAGGCAGCAAGTGGGATCTAACTCCCTCACCAGGGATGCAACCCCGGCCCCTGATTTGGGAGCCTGAAGTGTTAGCCAATGGATCACCAGGGAAGTCCCACCTCCCGGTCTTAAGAAGCGAATTAAGAAGCTGAATGTTTTGAGTGTGGCCCCGATAGGAGAGGCTACTTACTCAAGTTTGCAGGGTGGGGTGAAAAATTAAGAAATCTAACTGAGGTCCGCTGCAACTGCTGCTGTCTAGATTTCCGAGATGGCGGTTTTCCGGCACAGCTCCCGGGTTCAGCCCCGTGCTGGAGCAAGCCTTCGCTCCTGTCCTCGGGACGTTGTGTTCTGGTGCGGGGAGACGTTGCTTCTCTTTGTTCCAGAATTAATAATAAGGAGTAGCAAAGTCCCTCGCTTGTTAAGCATTAAACAAGTGCTGGGCTCTGAGACTTTGTGCCAAGGGAGACTTCAGTTTGTTCCTCACAAATCTCCTCTGTTGGCGGGTGTTTGTGGCAGAAGTGTGACTTCTACACTTTGGTGTGTTAAAGTGAACCAGGAGACATTTGGGCTCCTGGAAAGATTCTGTATCTTGATGTGGGCTCCATCACACGGTAAATTTCCTGTGTGACAATTCCCCGAGCAGTCTACGATACAGTGCAGGTGAGAGGATGCCTGTTAACCACCCTTAAGATACATGTTTAATAAAATTAGAGCACTGGCCTGATATCCCCAAATACGGGCTTGCCTGTCCTCTTCCCCCTCCAAAATGATGCTAACTAAGCTCTGGGCAACTCAGCTGGCGTCTTTTCAGCAGAATCCCTGGAGTTCCTTACATCATCTTGAAATCCACAGAGTGGGCCCTCAAGCAACTCTCGGGCTTACTGGTTGCCCAAGGGGACAGTTGGGTCCTGGTTTCCTGACAAAGGCTACCCCCAAGCCCGCGTGCCTGGTACTGTCCTCAGAGCGTTTCTGGAGCGGATCTCATTAGAGGTAGGTCCCGTCATTAGCCTTGGTTTGTGGATGGGAATACTGAGCGCCGAGTGGCTGACTCTGGAGTGGCGATTGCATTCAACATCACAGCACACTGCCCTCTGCGTGACGTGGGGCTGGACGGACCTCACACAAGGGGCAGAGCTGAAACCCCTATGAACAGAGACGCAAGCAGTAAGCTAGAGAGGTGGGGTCTCACGGATGCTGGAAAGGTAGGCGCCATTAGCTAATGGGTGACAACTGAGTGAATCAAAGACAGCAAGGACACGGGGGTCAGGCACTAGGCTCAGACGTGTGTCTTTGGACTCGCTGTGTGGCCTTGGGCTAGTCGCTGACCCTGTCTGAGCGCACTGTCGACTAGAACGGCAGTGCCTAAGACCCTCAGGTGAACGGAAGGATTAAGTAAGCGGGATAAGGGTGTAAGAGCCTTAACGAAGCACAGCGTTGGGACGGTGGTGGAGCTTCAGCAATGTGATGTCCAGACTTCCAGCCCTTTGCTTAAGACTGAGCTTCCCCTGCAGGGAGTGCGGGTTCGGCACTTGATGGGGGAACTCAGAATCCGCCTGCCTCGTGGCAAGGCAGGAAAGCTGTTTCCAGTTTCACATCGGGCAGGCATCACCATGAAGTCGAGGGGGTCCTTGAAGTCACTGGGATGTCTTTGCCCAGGGTCAGCCTAGGGGTGGGGCCGGCCAGATGGATGGGCATCCAGGGACACGAGGCCAAGGGTAGGCAGGTGGATAAGGAGCCAGAAGGCCTGTCTCCGACTTGTCCTGTGGTCTTGGGCGACTTATTTCCGCTCTCTGAGAGGCCATTTCCTAATGTGTGAAACAGACCCGTTAAAATGAAGCAGCAATTGAAACGCATTCACGGCGCTGGTTTGCAACACCAGCCGATGTTATTGGTCATCCCAACTGCTGCGTGAAATCGTGTCCTTGGCCTGGGCCCAGGACGGGAAGAATAATGGAGGAGGGCCTAGCCCTCCACTCCTCTTCCAGGGGAAGTCTCCAGCTTGAAATGTGAAGACCAGGTTTTCCCTCTCTGGAACTGACCAATGCCCCCAACCCCAAGTCAGGTAGAGAAGCTGAGGGTCGTGTCTGTTGGCCCTGGGAGATAACGGCTGAGACCGTTACTCTGCAATCAGCCCAGAAGTGGCCTCTCAGACACTTCTCCATCTGCAGGGCCCCATGGAGAGCGGAGGCCAGGCAAGAAAGCCCAGGTGACCCGTCCCTGGTGCCCTGAGCACTGGGCTGGAACCCAAGGTACAAAACTACACTGCCCAGCTAGGCTACCCCAGAGTGGAGGCAACACCCTGACGGGTCCATGGGCTCTGGGCCATGACGTCTGGCAAAATCAAACCTCAGCCCTTGCTGGCCTCTCCTTGGTTGCCGTGAATGTGGCTGGAACTTGGCTGATGAAATCTTGACATTCTGCTCATCACGGTACTTTTGCACTGATTCTGATTTTTAAGAAAGATTGCATGAAATGTTTCTTTACCTTGACTACTGAACTCTGCAGCTGAGCTGAGTGCCTCGTTTGCTGCCCCTTGTGCCGACCGTGGGGGCTGGTGGATTGCAAGGGAAGCGTGGCCCTCAAGAACTGGAAGGCTCCATACGAAGGTCTCCACTCCGGCTGTTGCTTCCTGATGAGAAGATCTGCCTCGAGGCTGCACAACAATGCCTCAACTAGGTCCGTGAACCTCAGAGAGGCAGTTTTGCTTTCGAGCGGACATTTGGAAAGGTGTGGAGATCTATCAGAGTGACTCAACGGTGCTAAACTTTGTACAAAACATAGGAAGCCCCTCCGCCAACTCCCCTGAAAGAATGATTTGACTCCCAGCAATAATTGCGCAAAGGCTGAGAACCTTGATCGAGACCCACAGTATAAAGGAAAGAGCATACATTTTTCATCTTAAAGATGAGAAAGAGATGGAGAGACAGGAGAGGGAGAGACAGGAAGAGAGTGAAGAAGGGAAAGAGGGAGACAGACAGACACAGACAGGGAGAGAAGGGTTTCAGCCTCAGAGGCCTAGTATCCCAGCTCCCTCATTCCTACAGGAACTTGGCAAGTCATCAGCCCTCTCTGAATCTCATTCTTCACATCAGTGATGTTGGGCTGATCGCACGTTCTCCTGGGACCGAGGTTAGGAAGGTGAGGATTCGGGATGTGCCGCACAGGAAGCACGCACACATGGCCCACACCAGAGCTCAGGAGGCCGAGCCCCCCGAGCCTCCCCCTCCTCCCCCTGCTCTCCCTGCTCCCTGGATCCTCCACGGCATTTGCTGGAAAACTGACCCAGGGAAGGCCGCTTCTGGGACTGAAGAGGATTGTTCAGACCTGGACCCTTTAGGGCACTGATGAAAATTCAGTCTGGACAGTAGTCATGGGGGCTTCAGGAGCATACTAGGGTGTTAGGGCACCTATGTCGAAACAGGAGGCAGGGCCCTCACATCCCAGCAGAGAGCAGGGCCCAACGGTGGGAGGACTGAGCCAACCTCTTATCAGCCCCGCTGTCCAACCCCCGAGCCTGGGGCAATCCCCCTGACCTCTTCCCACTTCCCCAAAGCCCGGTATAAGGGCAGCTTCTGTGTGCCAACAGCCAGAGGCTGAGAGCGGAGGCTTCAGACTCTCAGGAGGCAAGTGTCCCTCGGCTTCCCCGGGAGGACAGGTCCGGGGCTGGAAGAACCCGGGCTCTGTATGGGACACGCCGGGGACTCTGGTCCCTTGCCCATAATGACCACTGTCCTGCCCCTTCTTCCCCAGTGGGCCTGACTCTGGCCCTGAACGTGAGCATGCCTGTTCCTGCAGGAGTGCCGGTCTGAGCTGCGTGCTGTCCCAGGGAGCAGTGAGGCGCTCTCAGGGAAAGGGACTTGAGCTGATGAGCCCCTGTTCTTCCCCTGATCCTCCAGCTTGGGGTCTGTTCACTGGGGGACAAGGAAGCTCTCCACTTTGCCCTTCAATCTACCAGTTGAGCAGACCCTGCCTCTCCACTGTGTTCCAGGGACCCTGCAGACACAAGGCAAGTCCCCAGCAGGGAACGTGGAGCTGTGTGTCTGTCACAAGACTACAGGGACATGAAAGGCTGCCTGCTCCTGCCCCTTCTCCTGCTGGGGACAGTTTCTGCTCTCTATCTGGGTGAGTGCTCCCCTTCCCTTCTCAAACATCTTCCTCTCTTCTTTCCTGCATCGTTTTTCACTCTTGCAGGTCCAGGGCCATAGGCCCCTCTGCAGTTGCCCCAGCCCCTCTCTTGTTAGATTTCTCCTGGACCCAGAGCTGTGACCTGAACTTTCCCCCAGGGCTCCTTTGCAGGGAAAAACACCCACCTGTGAAGAGGAGGGTTTCTCACATCTCTCACTCCCAAATTACCCGCACGTGGTGTCAGCTGGCATCAGGTTCTCATGCGATTGTGTGTGTGATGCAAGAATTCTGGCTCATCCAACCCCCAAGGGATCCTTCCCGTCTTTGGTTCCAGATGGGGTCCCTAGGAAGAGTGAGTGGAGCCATCAGAGCTGTCCGTGGTCCTGGAGGAGTGTGATACCTGGTCTGATGGCGGGTTATTTCTTTTTTCCAGAGAAGGATGCCCCCCATCTGGGTGATCCAGAGACACAGGCAGACCTGAGCCAGGATCTGGAAGGCTCAGGGGGGCAGGAAGGAGAGCTGGCCCTGAGTGGTGAGGTGCTTGATTCAGGGGTAGAGCAGGCCGAGGACGCCCATGACGATGAGGGGGACTCAGACCCAGATGACTTAGATGAGGACGTGCAGTGCCCCAAGGAAGAGGAGACAGTGCAACTTCCAGGCAGTCCTGAGTGCAAGAGCTGCCGCTACAGGATGGTGTGGACCCTGAAGACGTTTACGGAAGCTCGGGTATATGGCATCGAGGCTGCTATGGGGGACCAGGGATGGAGAGACAGGATTGGATTCAATGTTCAGTTTCTTATTATTTAGAGTAGTGGTTCTCTTAGCCTAATACGCTTCAGAAAAGAAAGTGAAAGAAAGAAAGTGAAGTTGCTCAGTCGTATCTGATTCTTTGCGACCCCATGGACTGTAGCCAACCAGGGTCCTCTGTGCATGGAATTTTCCAGGCAAGAGCACTGGGTGGGTTGCCATTTCCTTCTGCAAGGGATCTTCCCAACCCAGTGATGAAACCCAGGTCTCCCGTGTTGCAGGCGGATTTTATTACCAGCTGAGCCACCAGGGAATCTAAAATAAAGGCACAGAGATGGGATTCAGGGGAAGCAGCAGATACCAGATTTCTGATTTGCAAAGGGATGTGGGGTCTGTCCTGGAGACTCAGGAACTTAACGTGAAAACAGTGAGTTTCTCTCCTGCCCGTTCTCTCTGCAGAGAGTCTGCAGGAAGTGCTACCGAGGCAACCTCGCCTCCATCCACAGCTTGAGTGTCAACTATCACATCCATCGCTTGTCCGTAACGACCAACCAGGCACAGGTCTGGATCGGAGGTCAGGTCAGTGAGGGGCCAATGTCCAGGGAGAGGAAGCTCATTCTTTCTGTCCTTTTAAAAAGGTTGGTTTAACACTGGGAAGTCAATCCCTGTCCTTTAAAAGCCTTTTTCCTGCATTCATATTTAGCTGCACCCGGGCTTTCTCTAGTTGTGGCTGGGGCACTCTCTGGCTGTGGGGCATGACTTTATTATTGAGGTGGCTTTGCTTGCTGGGGCGCACAGAATCGAGACTCCCTGCTCAGCAGTTGCAGCACAAGTCGGTGCTCTGTGGCACGCAGGGCCTTCCAGGACCAGGGACGAACCCACGGCGCCAGCAAGGGCGGGCAGCTTCTTCACCACTGGGCCACCAGGGAAGGCGCTTCTGAGAGCCTCAAGGCACCACCTGACCCATCGAGCCTCATCCTGGCCTGGAAGCTGGCTTGTGCTGACTTAGGAGATGTGATGACTGAGCGCTTCTCTTCCTCACCTGTGTTCAGGGGCTTCTCGCTTGCAGCCTTAAATCTGCCATGGTGGATGCACTTACACCAGAGAAATGGACAATTATTATAAATCAGGATTCTTTCTTTCCTCTGCCTCACACTTTCCACCAAAGCTGGCTGTGAAATGTTAATTAGCACATCACTGGAGTCAGGAGACGAGAGTTCATACCCAGCTTGGTCCCTTAGTGGCTGAATGCCTGCCTCCGTATTTCAGTGTCCTCATCTCTGGGGGGGGTCCTTCTCTCAGAGTGACCCGGGGGCTGTGCCTGAATAAGCGCCGCCACATTTGCTGCTCACGTGTGGTCCCGGGACCAGAGTCTCAACATCACCTGGTAGTTGGAGAGATACAGGACCCTGGGCCGCACCCCAGACCTCCCGAATCAGGATCCGCATTTCCACCAGATCGCTAGGAGACTGTCTGCCCAGTGAAGTCTGAGAAGCCTGCTGTGCATGAGAGCTGGAAGCGATGTTTGCTCTTCCATGTCACTGCCTGAAAACGCTCAGGCGTGGGTCTGTACGAGGGGATCCTAGCCAGGTGACACAGTGAGAGGAGATTATAGACACAGTGTCCAGAAGGGATGCTGAGGGGACTTTCAGGAGCCCCAGCACCTGTCTTCCTGGACCTCCGCCCTCTCACCAAGCCTCTCTCTTCTCTAGTTATGGTGCAGAAGATTTATCTGGACTGATGGGAGTTCTTGGAATTTTACCTACTGGGCTGCAGGACAACCTACGTTTGGGAGAGGCTGCTGTGTAGCCCTGTGCACCAGAGGTGAGGGGGCCAGGCACCCGGACAAGGGTGGGTGGACTCGCACACACACCCCTTTGAGCTGCACAGACACACCTCCCGTCACACCCTCCCCCACTAGAGAACCCCACCCTGTGTGTGAGCAGGGCTGAGGGGCAGGGATCCTCAGAGCCACAGAGAGGGGTCCTGGATGGGGCTGGGGGCTCTGCGTCCTCCAGACTCAGCGAGGCTCCTTCCCTTCCTCTGACGGGACGGTGACAAGGAGCGAGTGTGGGACAGACCGGAGGGACACTCGGGAATGGGAGGTGTGGCCGTGGGACACGGGAAAAATGTGGGAAGTAGGGCCAGCTGACAGATGATTCCCCAGCTCCCAACAGCGCGGCTGCCTGACGTGTGGGAGTTTAGAAGAGGGGCAAAGACCACACAGGCTACAGTCAGGTGGCTGAGGTCCACATCTGGCTCCATTCACTACTTGTCTGCTGAGATCAGGGCAGGTTACCAATCCCACAAAGCCTCAGTTTTACCATCTGTGAAATGGGAGTGCTGACAGCCCTGACCTCTTGGTGTCACTGTGAGGATGAAAGGACAGTCCATGGGAAGCCCTCAGCACACTGCCTCTGCAAGGGAGGAGATCAGTGATCGTGGCTAGCTGGGACATGGGGAGACACACGGCCCTCAGGCAGGCAGGCAAAGGTCAGCTGAGAGGTGCCTGCCCGGGCACTGGGGGACACAGGCCACGCTCAGGTGAACTGACATCACTGTGCTCTCTGCCTGCAGGGGGTCACTGGCGACGAGCTCCGTGCAAAAGGCGTCTGCCCTTCATCTGCTCCTACTAAGCCGGAGGTGGGAGACCCTGCCCCCCTGCCTTGCCTGCCGGGTCCCAGCCTCGGCCCCCTTGCCCCTCAGCCTCTCTGGGTCATAAAACCACGTTCTCACAGCATCTCCTGACTGTTGTCTCCTTGCTGCGCGCTGTGGAGGAGTCCCTTAGGTTGGAGAATCCTGGAAGCCTCGTTCTGGCTTTGCGGGCAGGGCGGGGGGACTTTGAGAAGCAACAGCTGGAGAGGGCCTCCTGCTGGCGGGGCGGGAGCGGGTGGCACCGGGGGGTTTCACTGCAGTGGCCCCTGGGGGCAGCGGGGACCGGGCGGGGGTCCTGCTCCTGAAGTCCCCCCCAGGGTCTGGAGGAGGATGCCTCTGTTGAGGAGCCCTCTTCATTTGGATTCAATAACGCCTGCACTTTAGGGGCAGAGTGGCGGCTTTCCAAAATGCAGGGGTGTGTCAGATTGGAGAATTTGGAGGAGCCATGAGGTCCTGCCTGGGGCCCTCACATGATGGGCGAGGAGAAAGTGTCTCTCAGGGCACCTGGCTCTTCCAGCCCTGCGCTGTTTTCACCTCAGAGGCTGGCCCCTGTTTTCCATTCTCCCACCCGCCTGCTGCTGTTCATGCGCTCAGTCGTGTCCAACTCTTTGTGACCCCATGGACAGCAGCACGCCAGACTTTCTGTCCTTTACCAACTCCCGGAGTCCACCCAAACCCATGTCCATTGAGTCAGTGATGCCATCCAACCATCTCATCCTCTGTCGTCCCCTTCTCTTCCCACCTTCCATCTTTCCCAGCATCAGGGTCTTTTCAAATGAGTCAGCTCTTCACAAAGTACTGGAGTTTCAGCTTCAGCATCAGTCCTTCCAATCAATATTCAGGACTGATCTCCTTTAGAATGGACTCGTTGGATGTGTTTTCAGTCCAATGGACTCTCAAGAGTCTTCTTCAACACCACAGTCAAAAGCATCAATTCTTCAGCACTCAGCTTGCTTTATAGTCCAACTCTCACATTTGTACATGGCTACAGGGAAAACCATAGCTTTGAGTATACCGATCTTTGTCAGCAAAATGACAAATTGGTTTTTATTATGCTGTCTAGGTTGGCCATAGCTTTTCTTCCAAGGAATAAGCATGTTTTAATTTTGAGGCGGCAGTCACCGTCTGCAGTGATTTTCCAAGAAAAGAAAATCTGTCACTGTTTCCACTTCTCCCCTTCTATTTTGCAGAAAGTGATGGGACTGGATGCCATGATCTTAGTTTTCTGAATGTTGAGCTTTAAGCCAACTTTTCTCTCTCTCCTCTTTCACTTTTATCAAGAGGCTCTTTAGTTCTTCTTCAATTTCTGCCATAAGGGTGGTGTCATCTGCACATCTGAGGTTACTGATATTTTTCCCGGCAATCTTGATTCCAGCTTGTGATTCATCCAGCCTGGTATTTCTCACGATGTACTCTGCATATAAGTTAAATTAGCAGGTGACAATATATAGCCTTGACATAAGGCTTTTCCTATTTTGAACCAATCCATTGTTCCATGTCCAGTTCTAACTGTTGCTTCCTGATCTGCATACAGATTTCTTAGGAGGCAGGTCAGGTGGTCCGGTATTCCCATCTCTTTAAGAATTTCTCAGTTTATTGTGACTCATGCAGTCAAAGGCTTTAGCAATAAAGCAGATGTTTTCCTGAAATTCCCTTGCTTTCTGTATGATCCAAGGATGCTGGCAATTTGATCTCTGGTTCCTCTGCCTTTTCTGAGTCCAGCTTATACATCCTGAAGTTCTCAGTTCACATACTGCTGAAGCCTAGCTCGAAGGATTTTGTGCATTACCTTGCCAGTATATGAAATGAGTGTAATTGTATGGTTTGAACATTCTTTGGTATTGCCTTCCTTTGGGACTGGAATGAAGACTGACAATTTCCAGTCCTGTGGCCACTGCTGAGTTTTCCAAATTTGCTGGTGTATTGAGTGAAGCACTTTAACAGCATTATCTTTTAGAATTTTATGTAGCTCAGCTGGAATTCTATCACCATCACTAACTTTATTCGTAGTGAGACTTTCTAAGGCCCATTTGACTTCACATTCCAGGATGTCTGGCTCTAGGTGAGTGGCTCGAGATTTGTGATTATTCGGGCCATTAAGATCTTTTTGTATAGTTCTATGTATTCTTGCCACCTCTTCTTAATTTGCTTCTGCTAGGTCCTTGCTGTTTCTGTCCTTTATTGTGCCCGTCTTTACATGAAACGATCCCTTGGTATCTCCAATTTTCTTGAGGAGAACTCTAGTCTTTCCCATTCTGTTGATTTCCTCTGTTTCTTTGTATTGTTCATTTAAGAGAGCCTTCTCTCTCCTTGCTGTTCTCTGGAACTCTGCATTCAGTTGGGGATATCTTTCCCTTTCTCCTTTCCCTCTTGCTTCTCTTCTTTTCACAGCTGTTTGTAAAGCCTCTTCAGGCAACCGCTTTGCTGTGGTGAATGTCTGTTTCTTTGTAATGGTTTTGGCCGCTGCCTCCTGTCCAATGTTATGAACTTCTGTCCATAGTTCTTCAGGCACTCTCTCTGCCGGATAGAATCCTTTGAATCTATTTGTCACCTCCACTGTATAATCATAAGGGATTTGATTTAGGTCAAACCTGAATGGCCTAGTCACTTTCCCTACTTTCCTCAATTTAAGTCTGAATTAAGCAATAAGGAGCTCATGATCTGAGCCACAGTCAGTTCCAAGTCTTGCTTTCTGCTGACTGTATAGAGCTTCTCCATCTTCAGCTGCACAGAATACAGCCAATCTGATTTTGGTGTTGACCATCTGGTGACGTCCATGTGTAGAGTCTTCTCTGGTGTTGTTGGGAGAGGGTGTTTGCTATGATCAGTACATTCTCTTGGCAAACTCTAGACAAGGCTGTGGTCCATGTGATCATTCTGCTTAGCATTCTGTGATTGGAGTTTTCATTTTGCCCTGCTTCATTCTGTACACCAAGGCCAAATTTGCCTGTTATTCCAGGTATCTCTTGACCTTCTACTTTTGCGTTCTAATCCCTTATGACAAAAAGGATGTCTTGTTTGGTGTGTTAGTCCTAGAAATTCTTGTAGGACTTCATAGAAAACAATTGGATTAAAAATATACTGAGCATGGCCCTGCCCTCCAGAGCAAGACCGAGTTGTTCCCACAGCTGGTCTCTCCCATCAGGATGGTTGCACAAGCCTCTTATCCTTATCTGACAAAAGGCAGACAGAAGAAGGAAGAACCACAAACCCAAAGACTCCAGAAAGAAAACTCCAATCACAGAATGCTAAGCAAAATGATCACAAGGACCACAGCCTTGTCTAACTCAGTGAAGCTCTGAGCCATGCCGTGTAGGGCCACCCAAGACGGACGGGTCATGGCGGAGAGTTCTGACAAGACGAGGTCCACTGGAGAAGGGATGGCAAGCCACTCCAGTATTACTGCCTTGAGAACCCCGTGAACAGTATGAAAAGGCTAAAGGATAGGACACCGGAAGAAGAGCCCCCCAGGTTGGAATGTGCCCAGTATGCTACTGGGGAATAGCCTCAGAAAGAATGAAGAGGCTGGGCCAACGTGGAAACACAGCTCAGCTGTGGATGTGCCTGGCGGTGAAGGTGAAGTCCGACGCTGTAAAGAACAATATTGCATAGGAACCTGGGATGTTAGGTCCACGAAGCAAGGTAAATTGGATGTGGTCACGCAGGAGATGCTAAGAGTGAACATTGACATTTCAGGAATCCCTGAACTAAGATGGGCAGGAACGGGTGGCTTTGATTCAGAATTTAATTCAGCCACCTGTGGGTGAGTCCAAGGCCCAGCTTTCTCCGAGACAGCTCCCCGACTGTATCCTCATGGGAGGCTGTCCTCCTTGCTTCCCTCCATCCTGCGTCCCCTCTCTTGTCCCCAGCCTCCCTCCCCTCCCTGGAGGGGCCACCGTCTCAGCAGGGAGCTGCCTCACTCCCCGAGGGGCTCGGGGCCCAAGTCAGGCCGTGTGCAGCCAGGTGGCTCCAGGGCTGGCTCTCCAGCCCCGGGTCTCCCCGGCTTCTTCCATCTTCTCAGGTCCTGGGGTCACTGAGACAGAACAGTGTTCCTGCACTTAGCTTCGTTGAAGAAAGGATTGGAGGTTGATGAGGCAGGAAGCTGAGACTGCCAACTGGTGTTCAGAGGGCAGAGAGCCCTGGGTGGTGAGAGAGTGAGAGAGGCTGCCTGGGGGTGTCGCTCTACGTGGGGCCTGGGGAGCATGTTCAAGGATGTCTGGAGCGCCTGCGTACACGGGTGTGTGGGTGTCTGGGTGTGTGCATGAGTCGGTCTTTGGATTCCTGGGTATGTCTGTGTACATGTGAGTCTGTGCCTGTAAATGTGCGTGAATCTGTGTGAGTCAGCACGCATTTGTGCGTTGCTTGTGTGCCCATTTCCTACATCTCTGTGGAGATGCTTGGATGCCTGTGCACACCCCTGAGCGTGTGTGTCTGCATCACTTGGTGCCTTAGACACCCGATCTGTGTCGCACGCCTCCTTGTATACCATCGTGTCTGTGGCCAGCATGGTTGGGAGTGTGTGTGCGTGTCCGCGTGTCTGAACAGATCTGTGTACCGTTCTACTTGTGTGCGTATCTGTGTGTGTTTATCTGTCTGTACAGGCCTCGGATGAGACGTGGAGTCTTAGGACTGCACGGTCTGGGGACTTCCCTTGTGGTCCGGAGGGTAAGACTATGCTAATTCGGGAAGCCTGGGTTTGATCCTTGGATGGGGAACTTGACCCCACACGCCTGCTGGAACTCAGAGCTCGTGTGCCGCGATGAGGACCGCACGAGCCGTGCCCAAGAGCCGGGCAGCCAAACGAGACGCAGGAGAGAAATACGGAAGAGAAGCAGGTTTGCAGGCTGCGCTTGGCTTCTAAAGGTGCTGGAGTTGATGGAGCAGACGGGACGGGGGACCCGCAGGGGACGCGGCTGGTGTGGAAGCCACAGGGTTGAGGCCCTCGGATGTGAGCAGGCCTCTGGAAAGAGGAGAACGGGCCTAGGCATTGTCTTAACCACACCAGGGCTGGGTCCCGGGGACTGCCTCCGGGTGAAGAGGCCTGTCCTCAGTGGAGGGGTCTGTCCATCTGCCTTGCATGGAGATTGGGTCAGGAGGCTCCTAATCACAGCGTCTCCGTCTCTCCAAGGGCAGGGAAGGGGAGCTGCCTTGGGGTCAGGCCGCACCCACGCCCCTGCTTTGCAAACTGCTACAGCCTAGTTCTTTTTGTTTTTAGGATTGATTTACTTGTTTTGGCTGCGCTGGGCCTTTGTTGCCGGGCACGGGCTTTCTCTGGCTGCAGAGAACGGGGGCCAGTCCGCACTGTGGTGCTCGGGCTGCTCACTGCGGGGGCGCCTCCTGTTGCAGACACAGGCTCCAGGCTCACGGGCTGGACTCGCTCCACTGCGTGTGGCATCTTCCTGGCCCAGGGACCGAACCTGTGTCCCTGCCCTGGCAGGCAGGCTCTCTATCTGCTGGGCCACCAGGGAATCTTTATCAGCGAAGTCCTGAGTCTTTGTCAGGGAAGTCCAACAAGCTGGTTCTTGAGACTGCCCTTCTAAAAGAAGCAGGAGTGCTGGGGCAGGGTGGCAGGGAGGGAAGGCTGAGCTCTGCACAGGTGGCTCTGGGAACGGTGTTTCTGGGTCTTGCTGAATGGCAGTGACAGTGTTACTCGTCCAGTTGTGTCCGACTGTGTGTGACCCCATGGACTGTAGCCCACCAGGCCGCTCCCTCCATGGGAATTCTCAGGCAAGAATACGGGGGTGGGTTCCCATTCCCTTCTCCAGGGAATCTTCCCGACCCAGGGACTGAACCCAGATCTCCCACGTTACAGGGAGATGCGTTACTGTCTGAACCACCAGGAAAGCCAGATTCCCTCCTCTCAGCCTTCACTTATCTCCTTGACAGGGAATGGACTCTAGCTAATCCCAGTGTCCCAAAATACTGCCAGGTCAGAGAAGGAGGGAGGGAGGAGAAAGGGGTGGCAGGAGGGCTCAGACCCTTCCCGACTGAAGCTTGCTTGAGGTAGGCCAGGGCAGTAGATAAGATGTGCTTCAAGAATCCAGTCCTGTCTGTTATTCACTCTCAAGTTCAACCATTTTATATTCATTCCTTTGGCTGTTTAAGGCCGTTTACCTTTGAAATCCTTGACTAAAAAGCAAATATTCTTAGGAGAAGAAACTCCTGAGTGTGTTGTCTATTAATACCTCTAGAAGACTGATTGATAACTTGCCAAGAAAAAGGTTTTGTGAGAAGGAACACAGAGGGAAAAATGTGTGTAACCGTTTGCACACACGTTAGGGGGAGGGGTTGTGGAGAAGAACTGCTAAAAAGGAGTCAGTGTGTTCCCTATCCTGAGCCCCCCTCCCACCTCCCTCCCTGTACCATCCCTCTGTGTCATCCCAGTGCACCAGCCCCAAGCATCCTGCATCACATTGTCAAGTAATTAGCCTCCAATTAAAATAAATAAATTTAAATTAAATATAAATAAATAAAGGTAGAGTTCTCAAAAAAAAAAAAAAAAAAGGGAGCCAGCGAAGCCCGGAGTGCTGTGTTCACCATTTTCTCTTCCTGGGGACCCGGGAAGGCTGTATCTCCCCGGTACACCATTTTCTTCTCTTCCTGGGGACCCGGGAAGGCTGTATCTCCCCGGTACACCATTTTCTCTTCCTGGGGACCCGGGAAGGCTGTATCTCCCTGGTATTCTTTGCAATAAAGCTGGGTCCTGCAGCAGAGCACTGAGTTTGACCAGTGAGGGGCGGTTGGAAGTGATATGAAGGCCACGCATGGCATTTATTTGTTTACTTATTAAATATTCATTTATTTATTTGGCTGCACTGGGTCTCAGTTGCGGCACGCTGGATGTTTGGTCTTCGTTGCTCACGTGAACTCTTAGTTGTAAGAGTTCCCTGACCGGGGATCGAACCCAGGCCCCCTGCATTGGGTGATGTGGAGTTGTAGCCACTGGACCACCAGGGACGTCCCAGGCCTGGCCTTTAAATGACCCTCTATGGTCACCCATGACCTTCCAGTTCTCACTTCCCTTGCCATAGTGATCTGGGGGTTCACGTGTCTCAGAAGGCATAGCTACCGAGTGGAAGGGCTGTCTGACCTACTTAATTGCACAACATTCTGAGATTTCACACTTTTTTCCTGCAGCAATAGGAACTGTTTTTGCCTAACATATAGAAAAGAAGGGGCCAACAAATTTCTTCATTTTCCCCTGTTGGACGTGGCATGCAAGTCACGATCCCAGACTCCAGGGTCATAAAGGTCTGGGTTTGAGTCCCAGATCTACCATTTTAGTCTAAAACCTTAGCCTTAATTTCTTCAACAAAATGAAAGTTGAATTAGACAAAGGCTACCGCGCATTTAACCCACTGCTTGGCGATGGCGGGTTATCACGGAATGTAAGCTTTGCTGCTGAGCTGTTAGGAATGAGTGTGGGTTCTGGTTCAAATGTCCACATATTGCAAATTTATTTTTCTATCAGGACTAATGACAAACCACAGCAAGCTCTTCCCTGGTAGCTCAGATGGTAAAGTGTCTGCCTGCAATGTGGGAGACCTGGGTTCGATCCCCGGGTCGGGAAGATCCCCTGGAGAAGGAAATAACAACCCACTCCAGTACGCTTGCCTGGAAAATTCCATGGCAAGGAGGAGCCTGGTAGGCTACAGTCCACTGAGTTGCAAAAAGTTGGACACGACTGAGCCACTTCACTGGTTCACAGCAAGCTTGGGCTTCCCAGGTGGCACCCGCGGTAAAGAATCTGCCTGCCAGTGTCGGAGATGCAGGAGACAGGGGTTTGATCCCTGGGTCGGGAAGATCCCCTGGAGAAGGAAATGGCAACCTGCTCCAGTGGACAGAGGAAGTTGGTGGGCTGCAGTCCATGAGGTCTCAGAGAGTTGGACACAGCTGAGCACAGCACAGGGGTGGAGGGGGCAGCAAGTTTATCCAGGTTAGCGAGGAGTCGCTGACGCATGTGCTGAGCGCATGTGATGCGGCAGGGGTGGGCCGGTACTGGGGCTGCTCTTGATACCAGCCCCAAGTCTTGCGCAGGGAACCGTGACCTAGTTCGGCCGCGGGGAAGACATCAGGGTCACGCAGGGTCACACATCCATGAGTTCAGGCCTGGGATGGGCTGAGGCACCCGTAGGAGGACCCTCGCGGTCTGGAGGGAAGGGAGGGGCAGCAGGAGAGGGTGCCCCCAGGACGGAGCCGCCTCCATCCCCTCATCAGAGAACAAACATCGCTGTGACCCCAGCCTCGGCCCAGCCTCCTGAGAGCTGGGTTCACCGGGAACGCCGGTGGGGCTCCTGGCTGGAGAGGTCAGCTCTGCCTTCACTGACATCTCTACTGTTCGGGTCTCCGGACGCTGCCTCATCCTCTGGCTGGTACCTGGGGAGGTGCCGCCCCAGCATCCTGAGGACAGGGGCTGGACTGAAGGCAGAGCAGGAAAAGGGGTGATGGGCCCCCTGCAGGGAAATCTCACCCCTTCTCCCCGTGGGGTGGGGGTCACGGGGGTCAGGCCTTCCCAAACGACTCCCTCAGCTGCCCTGACACCCATTTCCCTGCACCTTCTCTGGAGGGACCAGCCCTCCCTGTACAATCAAGCTCTGCTAAGACCTCATGGTCTGGCCTGGGTGCCCACTTTTCTGCGGCATCTCCCGTGAAACTGGTGGAACTCCCACTCCTGAGCCCTTCAGCAGCACCAGCCCTTTCCCATGCCTCATGTTGTAGTTTTTTCCAAAAGATGACACACAGAGCGTAGACCTCAGGCTTCATAAGGGCTTCCCGGGGGCGCTAGTGGTAAAGAACCCACCCACCAAAGAGGGACATGTAAGAAACTGTGGTTCGACCCCTGGGTCGCGAAGATGCCCTGGAGGAGGGCATGGCAGCACACTCCAGGACTCTTGCCTGGAGAATCCTGTGGACAGAGGAGCCTGGGGGCCTACATACAGTCCACAGGGTCTCAGAGTTGGGCACGGCTGAGCGACTTAGCACACGCTTCATGATGCTTAGCTGGGCCTGCCGCTGGTGACCTTTCTGGGCCCCTACCGCAGAGGGGAGGGGGCGACTGGGCACAGGGAGGCACCCGGGCTGCCTGCGTCCGCTCCTGGCTCTCCACCCCCCACCCCCGAGCGGCAGGACGCCTCTGGTTCGCTAACTGCAGGACCACAGACGAGCCATTTCCACAAACGAGCCTCAGTTTGTTCATCTGTAAGGAAGAGAATCAGACAGGAGGGTCCCTAAAGCCCCTTTAGTTTCTGATGTCAGAAGGCCGACCACCTCGTTCGGGCCCCGGGGGGTAGGCCCGCTGACTGGCTGCTCACGGGGCGCCGGGTCTCACCCGACCTTTTCGTCCATGTGATGGGGAAGACCCGCTGACCTCCTGGAACAGGGCGCCGGGTGGGGAAGCCCACCCCGCCCCAGGCAGGGGAGGGGGTGCCTAGCTGGGCTCCTGAGTGAGGGGCCTGGATGTGTATGACCCTGTGGGGGTCCCAGAGAAAACGAGAAGTTTCCCTTCTCCGGCTTGAGGTGAGGGAAGGAAAAATTCACTGACAGTTACGTCTCCTGTTTCCTTCTGCGTCTGGGATCCACCCAAGTCAGAGAAAGGGACCCCACACCCCTGCCTGACATGGGGCCTGCCTGAGCTCCTGGGGACTGCAAGGGCCGCGCCCCTAAGGAAGTGGAAACGGACCATGGCCAAGGCCCGGGAGGCTAAAGGGGAAGGGCAGACGCCTCCGGGTGTGCCCTGTCTCCTGGTGGGCAGGGGGTGATGGAGTGAGTCGGATCCGGGTCCAAATCCCAGCCCTCTCGATTCCTGGCTGTGTGTCCCGGGGCAAACGACTCAGCCTTTCTGAGTCTCCATTTATCTTCAGAAAAGGGAACCTAATATCTACCTCACAGGACTATTCTAAGGAGTAAATGAGCTAACGCGTGTGAAGGTGCCTGGCACTTGCTGGGCTCCTGTGGCTCACGGTTATTCCTATTTTTATCTCTTACTCTTTGGAAGGGGGACGGCCAGGTACCACCGCTCTGGGGTCTGGGGAAGCAGAAGGGGGTGAGGCAGGGGGTGCAGGTGAGACGGGGGTCTTCGTGGGAGCAGGCCCCGTCTGCAGGGTGGCGGGGCGGTCAGACCCAGGCCTTGGCTGTGGCCCCTGTGGGTGAGCAGCAGAGATGAGAGCCGCTCCCCCTCCTGTCTCCCGGTGCCCCTCGGGGTCTCCCGTCGGGAGGCTGGGCGCCCCGGGCTGAGCGTGCGGCCGGCGGGAGAGGCCTTAGTGGCCGATAGAGTAGGCACCCGAGTCCGTGGACTGTTTCTCCTCCGTGGTCTGGTCGCCGGTGTCCCGGGGGTGGGCAGAGGCTGGGACCCTCAGCGTCGTCTCACTCACCTGCAGGCAGAAGGGCTGGCGTGAGCGGGCTCCCACCACGGGTGGGGTCCTCCCGTGGGCCCCCGTGTGGCCGACTCAGCTGTCGAGGCTCATGGCCGGGTCCGGGGGGAGCGAGGGCAGATGGGTGTGACCCCAAGAGTCTTCCCATGCAGCTAAAGGGCAAAGCAAACCCCGAGGCAAGCCGCAGCAGGGTCTGCCCGCCCCCGAGGGACGACGAGCGGGTGGGGATGCTGAGAGCAATGACCACACCCCGCGCTCGGCCAAGGTCTGCCCGTGGGGCACCCGACGTGTGCTGAGGCCCAGTGAACTCCCCTTCGTGGACCCAGGACAGTCCAGGGTCCAGCTCCCCCCGCCCCCCACCACTCACCTCCTCGAACTTCCTGGCCTTGTACTGGTCGGCCCCCTTGAGGAAGTTCAGCAGGATGATGTCGCAGAGGACGGTGCCCTGGAGGGACAGCGGGTGGCCCTGAGCACGGAGGCAGGCCGGGGGAAGCAGGACTGCCCCAGGGGTGGGGCGTGCCCTCCAGAGCAGCCCGGCTGACCTTCCTTTAGGAAAACGCCCGAGGGCTTTGCTCTGTCTCTGGGACCCACCTCCGCAGCTCCGGGGGGTGGGCCCACCCTGAAATGCACGGGGAGAAGCCGAGGGAATGCGGGGGGGGGGGGGGGGGGGGGATGGGCGGGGTTGGGGGGGGCGTCGTGTGCCCGACCCCGGGGAGCAGGGCCGGGGAGCAGGGCTCTGCGCCTGCTCGGCTCTCAGGTCTGGGAACCCTGGGGTCTCCAGCAACCACCCCAAACTCCGAAACCTTCACGGTGATGGGGAACTCCGACTTGGTAACAGGGGTGGGGGCGCTGGCCACGTGGGTGTCAGGACAGGAGATGCTGGCCCAGCACGGAGGGGATGGCTCCAGGCAGAAAAGGCCCCCCCTCCTTCTCCAGGCTGGCCTGCTCCCCACCCACCGCCCACCCTGCACCCCGGGCGTGACCGAGGCTGGAGGGCCCGCACTCACCACTCCCACCGAGGTGAAGGCCGCCACGGAGCTGATGATGGTGGGGATGATGTTGAACTTGCCAGCCTGGTGCACGAAGACCAACGTGAGTGCGCAGGGCGCCCAGCAGGGCCGGGTGAGGCCTGAGGCTTAACTTGGACTCCCAGCCAGGGCGGCCGTGGAGCCAGAAGGCTTCTCGGGGGACCAGTGGGCGCCCCCCACCCCCACCGCGCTGCGGAAATGTGACCAGCGAGGGTCTCTGGGCGAGTCAGCGGCAGGCCCCGGCCCCGAGGCCCGGAATGGGCCTGGGTCTCGCCCCGCCCCCGGCCCAGAACTCACGTCCCCGTACACCAGCACGTCGAAGCGGATGCCGAAAGCCTTCAGCAGGGTGCGGTACTCACTGCCGTTGTCCATCTTGTAGTACTTGGCGAACCTGGAGGCCAGAGGGGAAGGCGCAGGCCCGTTGCGGGCTCCTGTCTCTCCTGCTTGAACCCTCAGGGTCCCCTAGAGCCCTGCAGCCCTCGTTCACCGCCCAGCCCTGCCTGACGGTGCAGCAGGACTCCCGCCGCGGTCCTCCCCGTGTGTTCAGCTGGCCGCCTGCACAGCCAAAACCTGGAGGGTTTGTTAAGGAGGCAGATTTCCAGGCCCGGCCCTGAACCCAGAGACTCAGCAGCTCAGGACTAGGTCCTGAGGACTAGGACTAGGCTGCCTTCTAAATTACTCCTCTAAGTGAGTCTGATGCGGAGGACGGTGTGAGCCACGCTGGACTCCAGGCTTCCACCGCTCTCTTTCTCTGGGAGTCCTCTCCCAGACGGGTGTGCCCCTTGCCATGGGCGTCTCGGCCCGCTTGGATTCAAAGCCTGCTTCTGCCACTTGCCAGCCGCCCAACTTGGGACAGTTACTTAACCTCTCTGAGAATCGATTCCTTCATCTGTGAGTGAGCATACTACAGAAGTCCTGCTACGAAAACAGTGAAGTCACACGTGTCAGGGGCTGAGAACAAGGTCTGGAACAAAGCAAGCCCCGAGAGGGGCTCCCTGGTGCCGACACTGTGAAGGAATACACTGATTCTGAAAGTGCTTTGTAGAGCGGCTTTAAAAAGTGCTTTTAGGAACTTCTCTCAGGGTCCACTGGTTGGGACTTGGTGCTTCCAACACAGGGGACGCACGTTTGAACCCTGGTCAGGGAACTAAGGTCCCTCATGACACAAGGCGTGGCTGAGACGATGATAATGATAATAATAAATGCTTTCAGACACTGCATCTCACAAGCCAGTGGGATAAGGGTGTGACTGGCTCTAGGGGCTAACGACTGGTCCAGGGTGACTCACCTGGCCAAGACCTAGTGCCGGATCTGCACACCCCCACCCCACCGTTCAAGAACTCGCTCTCTGAGCTTTCTCTGCCGTGTGCCCGGAACCACGCGGAAGACCGATCAGAGTGATCACGTTTCACTCTCACTGGACACAGTGAGGTGGGTGTCATGCCATTTGGGGATGCCTGTGGTGGTGACGGGGTCTACCTGCCGGCTCACAGTCAGCAAGGACTTGGATTGCACTGGTCCTTCGGCTTCTAAAGCCAGCGTGTTTCCTCTGCGTGGCTGTGCCCATTATGGGTGAAACTAACTCTGTGTGTACGTGTGCGTGTATGTATGTGCTCAGTTGTGTGTGTGTGTGTGTGTGTGCACGTGTGTATGTATGTGCCCAGTCGTGGCTGACTCTTTGTGACCCCGTGGACTGTAGCCCGCCAGGCTCCTCCGTCCATGGGATTCTCCAGGCAAGAATACTGGAGTGGGGTGCCATTCCCTTCTCCAGGGGGTCTTCCTGACCCAGGGCTCGAACCCGCACTGGCTCCTGTGTTGACAAGTGGATTCTTTACCACTAGCACCGCCTGGGAAACTAACCCTGCTGCTGCTGCTGCTAAGTCGCTTCAGTCGTGTCCGACTCTGTGCGACCCCATAGACAGCAACCCACCAGGCTCCCCCATCCCTGGGATTCTTTAGGCAAGAACACTGGAGTGGGTTGCCATTTCCTTCTCCAATGCATGAAAGTGAAAAGTCAAAGTGAAGTGGCTTAGTCGTGTCCGACTCTTAGTGACCCCATGGACTGCAGCCTACCAGGCTCCTCTGTCCATGGGATTTTCCAGGCAAGAGTACTGGAGTGGGGTGCAGGGTAATCTTTTTTGGCTACTGCCCCAAAGCGGTAACACAGCCTCCCACTGTCAGCATCCCAGGAAGAGGATTTAGATTCGGTGAGTCCCCACCGAGAAGGGACACAGAGAGCTTTGCAACTGTCTGGGGTCCACACCGGTCTTTTTATCGGGCACCTCCCTTTCAGCATTTCCAGTCCCCAGGGGCTCCCAGGCCCATCCTGGGCCTCTCCCAGAACAGAGGACAGCTGAGAAACTCACTCCCTGGAAGTGTCCAGCAACTGACACAACACCCCTCCCAGGGATGTTTGCTTTCCAAACTGTCCAGCGGGGAAAATGGAAGTGCTGAGCCCGAGGGGACAGAGAACGGAAGGATCACGGCGGGGAGGAGGTCACCGTTGGCGTGTGGGGGGAGAGCCACCTTAAATCGTAAATGTCAGCTCCTGTCACGGCTGGCCGGGTGGCTTCCCATGTGGCTCATCGGTCAAGAACACGCCTGCCAGTGCAGGAGACTCGACTTCAGTCCCTGGGTCGGGAAGATCCCCTGGAGGAAGAGCTAGCAACCTGCTCCAGTGTTCTTGCCTGGGAAATTCCATGGACAGAGGAGCCTGGTGGGGTACAGTCCGTGTGATCGCGAAGAGTCAGACACCACTGAGGGATGCAGCCAGCATGCCCGTCAGCTCTGGGAACTCCGGGGTCAGGCAGAAACGAGCTTAAATCCTGGTTCCACCACCACGGGCTGCAGGTGTGGGCTCTTTCCTAGGACTCAGCCCCTGGGGTTTCACTTCTGGCGTCTATAACCCAGGGCGTGCTGAGGTCTCCTCCGCAGGTCAGTGAGAGGGGTGACCCCGAGCCCACCCTCTGAGGCGGGCGCACTCCTGACCTCCATGTTGGACGTCCTCTCTGTCCTTCTCTGCAGAGACCACTCCCGCCCAGCCCCCTGCCTTTGGGTCGGGCTGGTCCAGCCAGTGGGAGGCGCCCGCGGGTGGCCAGAGGGTGAAGGGAAGACAGGCAGGGTGCTTTTTGTCTCCTGGCTCCTCTGCGGGGCCTCTAACCGGGCTGGCCTCCCACCTGAGGCCCAGAGCCCGCAGGGCAGCCTGCCCACCTCTGCAAAGAGTGCCTCCGTCTAGTCGCCCCTTTTGAGACCCCTGACTGTTACCTCCTGGGACTCCGGCCCTCCCCTTCCCCACTTTACAAGCTGGAAGCTTGGGCCTGGAGAGCTTCGTCTGGGTCAGGAGGGTGCGTTGCAGGAGGGGACCCATCTTCGGTTTCTGCCTGTGCCCAAGGGAAGCACCTGTTTGCCGACAGAGGCCTTGGAAAGGCTGGAAAGGGTTCGGGGAGAAAACAGTCTCTGGGGAGGCTGACCCGGGCATGTGTTTCCTCCAGGGACTCTGCAGCTAGAGGGAGAGGCTGGGGAGACAGAAGGGTCCTCCTGACAGTGAGACCAGAGGCAGAACAAACCCAGGCCTGGGAAGGAGGCTGCGAGAAGGGCAGCCACTTAACCCCAAGGGCAAAGCCTCGGTGGGGGAGTTCCCTGGCTGGCCAGTGGTTAGGACTTGGTGCGTTCACTGCTGGGACCCAGGTTCAATCCCTGGTCAGGGAACTAAGATCCTGCAAAATGTGCAGTGTGGCCGAAAAGGAAAAAAAAGAAAAAAAAGATTTGGAGGACAAGGAAATACGGCAGCAGCTACCTCATCCTCACAAGTACGGTGAGCAGGGGAACCTCCCTGGTCGCCCTCCCTGGTGGAATCTCACTGGGAGGCGGTGAGTCCGCGCTCCCAGTGCAGGGGCCCGGGGCTCCATCCTCGGGCAGGGAACTATATCCTGCACGCCACCCCTAGACCTGGTGCAGTCGGATAAAGAGACATGTAAAAGAAAATCAGGGTCAGTGTGGTCTGGGGGGAGGTGGCAGAGAGCTTTACAGAGCGAGGCGAAGAGCCCCAGACTGGAAGCGCACCAGCTGTAGAAGAACAGGACGAACGCCAGAAAGGAAATCATTTCTGTAAAAATGAAGAGGCCCCAGAACCTAATTCTGCCGGCAGGCCTCGCGGGAGAGTTCAGGAAGTTTGCAGAAGAAGGGTCTGGTGTGGGCAGAAGGCTCCAGAAAGTCCTCGCTGTGGCTTTCTCAGGCTGGCCCAAGGCAACGTATGAACCGTCTCCATCTCCACACCCACTCACAGAATTCAGCAGAAAAATACGCACATCTCTAGAGCTTCTTGGGAAATCTCAAGAACGCAGCGTTGGCCCATTTTGCAGATGGAGAGACAGCTGACAAGGTCGCTCTCCTGAACTGGAATTCCGAGGCACACTCACAACCCCTCAGTCTGTGCCTTCAGCCAGAGCTCTCCTGCCTCTGGGCGCTAAGTGGCCGCAATTACTCTTGTGTTCGTTCCTTTCTTTCTTTGGGAAGGACACAGCACCGGATCGGGAAGCCCTTCTGTGCTCCGCGTTCTGTCTCAGGTCACTGGAGCGCTCAGGGCCCTTGTCTGGAATACGCGGCAGCTGAGGGCTGGGGATGGGGCGGGTGGGCGGAGGGGTCACAGACGTGCAGGGCCGAGACCGGGACGTGCTCCTGAGGTCTGCGTCCCTGGCTCCCGGCTGCAGCCGTGGGGAACGCTCTGACATGGGCTCGGAGAACAAGAAGTCGGTATCCTGGGTACCGCCGCCCGGAGCGGGGCTGGCTAAATTTATCTTGGGAAGTAATGTGAAGAGAACAGAGAGAAGAACCAAAGCGGGCTTGGTTCCCCTCCAGCACCTGCCTTCCAAGAGGCAATAAGCACGCTCAGATCATTATCTCGCCGCCCACACGCCCTCGGTGGAGGCTTGGCAGGGACGGGTTCTCCTCCCGGGAGGGCGGGAGGAGGAACGGCTTTCGGCCTGGGGGTGAGGGGGAGGCCCCGGTTGCAAACGCGGCCTGACTTCTGCACGCGGTGTGGCTGCAGTGGGGGTGGGGGGGGATCACAGAATCTGGCCCCACCCTGTGGCAGAGACAGGTTCCGTGCGCACCAGGCTCGGGGCTATCTTCTGCCTTGGCACCCAGCTGGACCGGGTTTCCCAGCCCCATCGCCTTTACCTGGGCCCCCGGGACCACTTCTTGTCAACAGAAAGTGAAGGGAAGTGAGGGCTGTTGCCACCGGGCTGGGGTGTGTGAGAGCTCTGTACCTTCCTCGTCCTTCCCAGCCTAACGGCTGGGTGCTCAGGAGCCAGGGGAGAGCTTAGGCCCCAGAGGAGGCTGACCCAGGGGTGGCAGGACCCCCAGAGGACTTCACACAGCTCTCCACCCACCCTGACCCACAGGGCATGGCGCCTTGAGCAAGGCGTAAGCCTCTGCTGAGCCACTGAGCTACAGGGGCAATTTGTTACGGCAGCTGGCAGTACTTACCCTGACTACTACAAACCCCTCCCTCATAGCTCAGTCACTGGGAAAGAATCTACCTGCAGTGCAGGAGACCCGGGTTCAGTTCCCGAGTCAGGAAGGTGCCCTGGAGAAGGAAATAGCAGCCCACTCCAGAATTCTTGCCTGGAGAACCCCATGGACCGAGGAGCCTGGTGGGCTACAGTTCACGGGGTTGCAAGAGTAGGTCACGACTTAGCGACTAAGCCGCCACCATTACGGCACAGCTCAGACGCCTGAGGCTCAGAGGCAAGAAGGATTTGTAGAAGAACAAGGAATGAGCTGACACTGGGGAGTCATTCAAGGTTTCAGAGAGGGCGAATCCCAAGGACACCACACTGCCGAGAACACACCTTCTTAGGAAGCCTGGCAGACTGACGTGTGGTTCCACGGCTGTCGCTGACCAGCTTTTTGACCCTGGGTGAGTTTCTCTACCTCTCTGAGCTTTTTGCTTCGGTCAATACGTGAGAGTAAAAAGAGCTGCAGGAAGGAAGGTGGCGGGATGGTGCCCAGATATGTACCGTGAGTGCTCAAGGCATGCCTGTTTCCTCATCCTGAGAACAGGGCAAAGTGAAAGCGCAGAATCGAGAGGACTTCCCTGGTGCTCCAGTGGCCAAGATTTTGTGCCCCCAATGCGGGGGGGCCAGGATTCAACCCCTGGTCAGAGAGAACTCTAGGTCCCACATGCCGAACGAAGAGGTCACATGCCGCACCTTAGGATCCCACATGCCACAGCTGAGACCCAGAGCGGCTGGATGAGTAAATAACGAATGAAATAAACATTTACAAAGAGCATAGGTGAGCCACGAGGCGTCCAAAGGAGGACCCCAGCCACCTCACCGAAAAAGGAGAAGGGCGTGGGGTTCCCTGGTGGCCCAGTGGTTCAGACTAGGCGCTTTCACTGCCGCGGGCCTGGGGTTTGGCCCCTGGTTGGGAACCAAGACCCCACAAGCCGTGTGATGCGGCCAACAGATAAATAAATAAGCAGAGAAGTAAACGGAAGGGCTGAGCTACCCCGAACCTGCGTGCAGGCCAAGTCACCAGTCGTGTCCGACTCTCTGTGACCTCACGGACTGTAGCCCACCAGGCTCCTCGGTCTGTGGGATCCTCCAGGCAAGGATACTGGAGTGGGTTGCCGTGCCCTCCTCTAGGGGAATCTTCCCAACCCTGGGATCAAACCTGCGTCTCTCATGTCTCCTTCACTGCAGGCAGATTCTCTACCACTGGTGCCACCCAGGAAGCCCCACCCTGTGGCTGAGCCCTGACTTTCCTAAGTCCTCTGATTCCTGCCTCTCTGGCTCTGGTCCTCTTGGCTAGGAGATGAGGCCAGTGAGGACGGCATCTGCATTCAGCTCCTCGGCCTGGAATGCCAAGCCCCAGGTCTGCGGTCCCAGCCTCACCCTAAGAGGCCCCTCACCACCCGCACAGCACGCTGCCCGCATTCTGGACCCCCTGAACACTCTCCGTGCACGCTGATTTCTGTGCCTCTGCCCCTGATGCCCCTTCTCCTCCCTTTCCCCACTGCACAGACTCCTATTCATCCCGCGGGGCCCAGCTCCAAGGCCTGTCACTTCTACTCCCCACAGTTCTTCAGAGCTCCCTGCTCCATGCCAGGCGTGGTGTTAGGCACTGCTGACGCACTGGCAAGCTCTGCTCTCGGATGAGGAAGGGAAACAGGAACAAGCCGCGCAGACCCACACTCAGGGAAAGGTGGATGCCAGAGCACAGGGCATGGAGGCTGGCAGGTCAAGGAAGGCGCCATGCGAAAGCGACGTGGACGCTGAGACTTGACGAGCCGGGGGCCGAGAGGTAAGAGCGGCCGGAGCTGGGCAGCTTTCCTGGCTGAGGGGTCTGCAGGCCCTCTTGAGGGCAAGGATGCTGCGCCCTGAAAAGCTCAGCAACCTGGCAGGTGGAGGACAGAGGGGAAGCGGCCCTGGCTGGTGCACCGCCCCGGGAGCCCGCCTGTGTCTCTCTTCCCACTGCTGAGGCCAGGGGCTACGTGCTTTGGCTCGAAATTGCCCGCGGTGGCGTGTTTACACCACGGAAATCGGCAAGCACTGCAAATCAGTGCTGTTTTTTTTCCCCAGCGTGCTGGCTTCCACAGGTGGCTCTAGTGGTAGAGAACCCGCCTGCCAATGCAGGAGACGTAAGAGATGCGGGTTTGCTCCCTGGGTCGGGACGATCCCCTGGAGGAGGGCATGGCAACCCACTCTAGTATCCTTCCCTGGAGAATCCCAGGGACAGACGAGCCTGGCGGGCTACGGTCCATAAGGTCACAGAGTCCAGCACGACAGAAGCAACTTAGCACGCACACAGGCTGGCTTACAAGCGCAGCACTGAGGCTGAAACGCCCCTTCGGGCTGCCTTTCCTGTCTCTGCTGGGATCCAGGCCTCTGCTCCAGTACCTGCCACCCCAGACTGTAGCTAACAATTAGGACTATCGGGACTTGCCTGGTGGTCCAGTGGGTAAGAAGCTGCTTTGCAATGCAGGGGGCGTGGATCTGATCTCTGGTCAGAGCAACTAGCCCCACATTGCAGCTCCTGGGCCAGAACGTCACACCTAGAGAGCCCACAGGCCGCAACGAAGATCCCGTGACCCGCCGCGGCCAGATAACACAGAAATAGTTTCTAAAACAATAACCGGGGACTATTAACTACAAGTCGGATCTCCCTGTCTCTCTTTGCCCAAGGGCCTGCCCAGTTCAGCAAGGAGTCGGGTAAATGCTTGCTGGAGGGGATTTCTGAGATTCCTGACATCTCACAGTAGAGCTTCGCAAGGTTGGCCTCCGAGTTTCCTCCTACCCATTTCTCCCCATTTGTCAGGTGTAGCTAGGACAAGGCAGGAACAAAGGCTGTCTCTCTCCCCAGCAGAAACATTTAGATCTGACAGCTGGCTGGGTGGGGAAGTAGATGCTATTGGTGGGAACAGCGCAGGGAAGTAACATAAGTGTGGCGCTTTCTTCCGCTGAGGAAGCCGGCGGCTTCCACACCCGTCGTTTCATCGAGGCCCCTCACAACAGCAGCTCCAGAGCAGCTGGTGGCTTCGGGGCCCTGGAACGATACCATCCTGGGCTGGGGCTCCGGCTTTGCCACTTGGATGAGCTACAAAACCTGGGGCTCAGTTTCCCCAGATGCGCCATGGAAATACAGCAAGGGGGCACAGCTGGAATCCAAACGGTGCCTCTGGAACCCACAGCTCCCTGCCCATCCGCTGCCGCTTCCTTGCGAGAAGAGGCTTTGAAGGGAGCGTTGGCTGCAGCCGGTTCAGCTGGTGCCTGCGAAAACACGGCGGTGCGCTCTGACGCGATGATGCCAGGATGATCAGAGGGAGGAGAGACCCCGGACACCTGCCCGTGCTGAGCTGGGGAACGGGGGGGATGCCTGCGAGGGGGCACCAATCGGCAGGGCTGGCCCTCGGGGTCCAGGGGGCCCCCGAGTCCACACTGGAACTCGTGTGGAAGCTTCGTGTTGAACGGTCACCTGTCCCAACACCCAGCCTCTCTCTCTCTCCTGTTACGACTGCACCCTGAGGCAGGAGGGATCTTAGTTCCCGGACCAGAGATTGAACCCCGCCCACTGCATAGGGAGCTCCGAGTCTTAATCACTGGACTTAGGGGAGCCCCCCGGCACCCAGTCTCTGCTCTCCGACCTCCACAGGCTGCCTTCCTGCCCCCGACTCCTCCCTGGTTTCTAGTGGGGGGCTGGTGGGTGGGAGGCACCGGCGAGGGACCAGCGGGTGGGAAGCAGAAGGTGGGGTATCGGTTCCACCCGCTGCTGCTGCTTTGCTGGGGTTCCGCCTGGAGCTGGGTCGCTGTGTGGCTGTGGCCCGTTCCGGGCTCCATCCTCTGCACTGACTGGGGGGCCAGGGGTGGGAGCCCTGTGTGTGCTTCTTCACAAACCCCAGCTGAGCCGGCTTTCCCGCCACGCCCCTTGCAGAGACACCTGTTCTGTGCCCACACAGGATGCCCTCAGCACAGGACTGGATCAGACAGTTCTGAGGCCTGACAGTACTGGGAAGTACTGAGAAGCTTGTGTGCGTGTGTGTGTGTGTGTGTGTGTGCGCGTGCGCGCGCACACGTGCATGTGCGCATACACGTGCTTCCTCCTGCCTCCAGCAGCAACAAAGAATGAGTAAGTTACAAGCGTCAATTACCATAATAAATCACTTGTCAGAGGTGCTGCCTCAGGGCAGTGTGGAAGCTTCATTCTCGGGGTAGAGGGGGTACACACCACAGGTCTACAAATAAAGAGCGCACGCTTCAGCAGCCTGAGTCTCCAAAGCCATTCCCCAGAAGCCCTTCCCCAGACGCCCACACGCACTGAATTGGGCTTAGAGACAGTCACCTGTAGCCAGCCCATTTCACAGAGGCGGACACCGAGGCCCGCAGAGGGAACGAGGCCTTGCCGAGAAATCACACCGAGTTTTTGCGTCAGGGCCCGAACCACCGCCTGGACCTCCCTCTGCTTCCCCTCTGTTTGGTCTTAACTATTCTTGGCTCCCCCCAGCAACAGATCTGTGTGCGTGTAAACATTCTCATTATTTGAGTGCAGGTTTATCATCTCTACTAGATTAAAGATTCCTTGGTTGGGTCTTCCCTGGGGGTCCCATGGCTGGGAGTTGTCCTGCCCACACAGGGGACGCGGATTTGATCCCTGGTCTGGGAGGATCACACAAGCCACAGGGCAGTACAACCACTGAGCCCACCTGCCCTGGAGCCCATGAGACCACCGCAGCGAGCAGCCCACTCACTGCAGCAAAGAACCAGTGCGGCCAAGAATAATAAACAGATAAAGTTATCTCAAACCGGGGCTCTGTGACAACCTAGAGGGGCTGGATGAGGAGGGAGGCAGGAGGGGGGTTCAAGAGGAGGGGACGTATGTATACCTATGGCTGACTCACGCTGATGTTTGGCAGAAACCAACCTAATACTGCAAAACAATTATCCTTCAATTAAAAATAAATAAATTTCTTAAAAAGTTAAAAAAAATTCCTTGATCCTAGGAACTGGTCGATCTCAGGGACGGGGGAGCCTGGTGGGCTGCCTTCTCTGGGGTCGCACAGAGTTGGACACGAGTGAAGCGACTTAGCTGCAGTAGCAGCAGCAGCAGAACAAAAGAAAAAGAAAGGGTGTGAGAAAAAATGGGAAGAGATTATGGTTGAAAATTTCCCCAACATGGAAAAGGAAACAGTCAATCAAGTCCAAGAGGCACAGAGTGTCACACAGGATAAACCCAGGAAGCAACATGCCAAGACACATGTTAATCAAGCTAACAAAGACTAAAAACACAAAGAAATAACATTAAAGCAGCAAGGGAGAAGCAACAAGTAACAAACAAGTGAAACTCCATACACTTAACAGCGGATCTTTCAGCAGAAACTGCAGGCCAGAAGGGAATGGCAAGATAGATTTAAAGTATTGAAAGGGGAAAAAAAAACCACAACCAAGATTACCGTACCCTGCAAGGATCTCATTCAAAATTGATGGAGAAATAAAAAGCTTTTCAGACAAGCAAATGTTAAGCGTTACAACAAATATTAAACAGACTTGTGTAATCAAGAAATACAAAGAAGAAAGAAGGTCTAAAAAATCAACCCCAAACAATTAAGAAAATGGCAATAGAAACACAAATACCAATAGTTACTTTAAATGTAAATGGACTAAATGCTCCAACCAAAAAACACAGACTGGCTGAATGGATACAAAAACAAGACCCGTATATATGTTGTCTATAAGAAACCCACTTCAGACCTAAAGACACATATAGACTGAAAGTGACAGGATGGGAAAACATATTTCATGCAAATGGGAAGCAAATGCTGGACCAGCAGTCCTCATATCAGACAAAATAGACCTTAAAGAATATCACAAGAGATAGGAGGATATACATAGTCATCAAGGGATCAATCCAAGAGGAAGACGTAACAATTGCAGATATCTATGCACTGAACACAGGAGCACCTCGATACGTAAGACGAACACAGACAGACAGAGAAGGAGAAATTGGCAGTAACATAGCAGGAAGCTCAACACCCCACTCACACCGATGGGCTGGTCATCAAGACAGAGAATTAATAAGGAGACACGTCTTAGATGATACACTAGATGAGCGGGATCTCAGTGGCACCCCACTCCCGTACTCTTGCCTGGAGAATCCCATGGACGGAGGAGCCTGGTGGGCTGCAGTCCATGGGGTCGCTAGGAGTCGGACACGACTGAGCGACTTCACTTTGCCTTTTCACGTTCATGCATTGGAGAAGGAAATGGCAACCCACTCCAGTGTTCCTGCCTGGAGAATCCCAGGGACGGGGGAGCCTGGTGGGCTGCCTTCTATGGGGTCGCACAGAGTCGGACATGACTGAAGCGACTTAGCAGCAGCAGCAGCAGCACGAACTGGTCCTGCTCTCTCCAGGTCAGCCACAACCCAGCACATGCTGTAACTGGAGGTGAAAAGAAGGCCGCAAACCCTCCCCACTTCAGCCTGGACATCTCCAGTGAGGGGAGGTCCCACGGGTGGGAGCTGCCCAGCTCACTGTGGGGCAGCTCCAGGCCTGAGTGGCTTCCCTTGTGGCTCAGCGGGTAAAGACTCCACCCACAATGCGGGAGACCTGGGTTCGATCCCTGTGTTGGGAAGATCCCCTGGAGAAGGGAAAGGCTCCCCACTCCAGTGTTCTGGTCTGGAGAATTCCATGGACTGTATAGAATATAGTCCATGCAAAGAGTCGGACATGACTGAGCGACTTTCATTCACTTCCCTTCACTTCAACCCTGAGGGGCGCTTTCCCACGCGGAGCTGATATTTGTAGTCACTAAACTGAATGGAGAAGGGTTTTTTAATCACCACGTACAAATCCCTTGGAAGCTCTCAGACATCTGTTTAGAAATGATCCATCTCCCAAGGAGTGGTGGAAACTCCTTCCCAAAGCAGGGACTCGTAACTGTTAAAACAGCAGGAAAAACAGCAACCAACGTGTGGATCCAGCTGAACCTGCGAGGGAAAACCTGGGCCTGGAATTCGGGTGTCTGAGTGAGGGAGGCGGCATTCTCAGCAAAGCTTCTGCCTGGTGGGAAGTAATTTTGCCAGCTGAAATATACTTTTACAGTTGATTTTTTTATACTGACGGGAAAATATCTCCTGGCAGACTCCTTGCATGGGGCTGAGGCAACATCCTTCCAGCAGGCAGGGACTCCTCCCCTGTGAGAAGAGTCCCAGGTTACATTGATTGACTCACGTTCTAGGAGCCTAATCAACTGCAAAGGCAGACATTTAAAATACGGTGTGTTGGATCTTTTTTTTTTAAAAAAAATTACTATTAGTTTATCTTCAACAAGGCAGGGAAAGGTCAATGGACACAGAGCTGGAAGATATACCAGAGAGCCAAGTTACTAGCTGTCTGATCCTGGGAGTGATTTGTTTTTTGGCCTCAGTTTCCTCATCTGTAAAATGGGGGTGACCATACCAGTCCTGCCAGCATGCTTGGGGCTGCGAACACGAGCTCGGGGGTCAGCCTGCCAGAGCTCGGATTCCAGCTCCAGTACTGTTTGCTGCGTAGTCTGGGGGCAGACAGACGCAACCTCTGAACCTCAGATTTCCAGTTATAAAATCCTCCCTCTTCAGAGTCGATGGGGTAATCCACACAGGGCACTTGCCAAGTCCCAGGCTCATGAGTAAGTGCCCAGGAGTGTCAGCCAGTAGCCTCTACCCATCCTGCTGGCTGTTGTGCGGGTGAGTAGACACGGGAGTGGGAAAGGGCGGAATGAACTCAGGATCGCTCTAATTGCCTCGCCTCTCACCATAAGCTAAAGGAAGCAGAGACGAAATCGGAGGAGAGAGAATTCCAACCCATACCCCCGAGCCGAGGGGACCTGCACGTGTTTCTGCAGAAATGATGGAAATGACTGATTTTATCACACTTTCTACGGCTTTTGGAAGGAGAAAAAATCCAGATTGCAGAAAGTGCGATCAAAGCCAAGGGTGCCATTCGATTCTGTCTCTGTCAATTGGCCCGAGAGCTCGCCGAGTTGCACGTTGCAACATGGAAGTGGAACACACGCCAGATTTCAGAGTTTCATGAAAGCTGCGGTGGGGACGTTTCCAACACCAAACGATCGCTAGAAACACCTACGGCACGGGGAACATCTCGAAGCTGAACAAGTGTTTTCTGTCCCAGACTCTGAGAGAGGAAATCCAAGACTGCGTTGCCTTTCAGTATAGCAGAGCTGTCTTGGGAGCTCTCAGGGGAGGAACGAGAAATCCGATTGTGCAAAACGCACGGTTCTGATTCTGTCATTCCAGCAAGCAGGGTGGGGGTGGGGGGCTATATCCCTGACAGCTGCTGAGGAGCCACAGATCAGGTCCCTGGGTTTGAGGACTCACGTCCTCTTCACTGGGCCGTGTAACCTTGGGCAAGTCTCAGAATCTTCCTGAGCCTTCCTTGGGGGTGAGAGGCAGAGGATGAGCTGTAAATCCTATCAAAAAGTGGTCTGAGAGGGCTCTTCCTACTTAACTCTAGGGGCTCCCAATCTGAGGTCCAGGGATAAGCTTTTCAAGGTCTTCAAAGCCCTGGAATTCTATGCTGTATGAATATAAATGCAGAGAGAGAGAAAAAAAAAAGATGGCCTAACAGCCCAAGAGGTTAACTTCCTGTGAAAGGAACAGAACCGGGGGAGGGGAGGCTGCTGCCCTGCCAGTCCTCTGGCTTGGATTTGCTATTCCGAGAGTGGACTTCACCTTATTCGTAGAAATCGAGGATCCTGTACAGAAAGAAATCGCCTGCCAAATTGCTCACACGTGTCAATACGTGCATTTTTCTGGGGCAATCAAGGTTTTCATAGGGGCGTGGAAGGCTCAGAGGCCTCCAGGAGGTAGGGCAGAGCTGGGACCTCACAGTGGAAAGCTGTCAGGGTTGTGCTGGGTGTCTCTACTGACCCCGCTCCTCCCTGCCTGACCCTGTTCCTCCTTACCCGACCCTGCTCCTCCTTACCCGACCCTGCTCTTCCGTAACTGACCACACTCCTCCCTGCCTGACCCTGCTCCTCCCTGCCTGACCTGCTCCTCCTTACCCAACCCCACTTCTCCTTACCCGACCCTGCTCCTCCCTAACGGACCCTGCTCCTCCCTGCCTGACCTGCTCCTCCCTGCCTGACTCTGCCCCTCCTCCTTGCCCGACCTCACCCTGGGCTGCCCCGGCCTTTGCTTCTCTTGCCTGCTAATCTGTGTCCCGGGGCCGGGAACGGCTTCCTGCCCTCATCCCTTCAGACCTGGCCCGTCACCAGCGTCCTGCGGCTGTCCCCGCTGTGGACGCTGCACTGTCCTTTGAGGCTCTCCTCTCCGCTTCAAGACAGTCCCTTTACCCAGCTCTCCTCCAGTTGCTCAGCTGACACGTGCCATCCATTTCCTGCTGAGACCCTGACTGACAGAGGATTTCCAATTCGTCTTTGCACTGTCTCTGCCTAGCTACTCACACAGTCTCACATGTGTTCCCTGACACACTCTCACTCAGCCTCACCAACTCACACAACTGACACACGTGCTCACTCACACACATTCATCCCCAAACGCATGCACATACCCGTTTACGGGCAGAAAGACACTCAGTGCCCCCACAACACTGCCTGCCCGGCCCTCTGGGGGATGCAGTCAGCTCTCTGGTTGAAATCCTGCCCCGCTAAGCCGTGGGGCACCCAACACGCAGAAGCCCTTCTGCTGGGGTGGCTGTCACTTTGCGCACCCTGGAATTGGTAACTCTCGCCAGTTCTTATTTCTTAAATTTTTTTTTATTAATAATTAAAAAAAATCCTTTGGCCACGTGGCATGGTCTGTGGGCTCTTGGTTTCCCAGCCAGTCTGCTGCGTCGGCAGCGGGGAGTCTTAACCTCTGGGCCTCCAGGGAAGTTGTGCCAGTCCCTATTTTCGGAAATGCTGCACTCTGTCTGGGACCGATGTGGACGAACCCGCCCACTGCACATTCTCAAGGTATTTGGAAAGAAGCCTCATGAAAACACTAAGTTAAAATGGCCTTTGGAACCTTACACCACATACAAGAGACCTGGGAGTAAAAATAAAATCTTTCCACTCAATTTCAGGTAGGGACAGATGGGGACCTTCAGGAGATCACACAAAGAAAGATTAATTTAGATGGACGGCACCAGGTGCTTTGGGTGGGAGTGGAAGGGAGACGCATGTTGGCTCAATACCAGGTCACCTTTCCAATGACTGGAGCCATCAGTGACAGACAGACCCTGTCTGGGGCTGCATCGCAGAGACTGCCATAGGGACTGGGGGCAAATGACCTCCAAGGCTCCTCCAACGTGCACCTGTGACCTTGGCCTCATCACCTGCCCCTTCGGAGGGTCTACTTCCTTTTCCGTTAAATGGCCGCGTTAGTCGAGGTGCCTTCGACAGCTATCAATTCTCTAAGTCTGACTTCTGCAGGCAAAGATCTTCAAGATCCTTGGGGTGGGGGCTGGCATTTGGAAAGGAGCTGCAGAAGTAATTAGGGATGGAAACTCGAGTCTCTAGCTGCCTCTGAACGTCTGAGTTTGCAGATTAAAAGAAGGCTGAAGCTTGGCTGAATAATTTCATTCCCTCCAGAGCAAACGGCAACAGCAGGACGTTGGGAAAAAAAAAAAAATCTAGCCTCTTTTGGAGACGAGGAAGCAGATGAATTTGTTTGGGAGACAAAAGACTGGGCCAGGAATGGTGCCTCCAGCAGCAGCAGCTAGTCTTTCAGCCTCCCTGGACCTCAGACTCCTCGTCTTTAAAGGGGGGATGAATGTATTAACTACACTGGCCGCGTGAAAGGTGAATGTGCCCAACCTTTCTGACTGGAGTGGAAAGCAGCCAAGAAAACAGGTTTGCATCCAGGCGCTCACGCTTACTGGCTCTGTGACCTCGAGAGAAGTATTTCACTCGCAAGCCTCTGCTTTCTCATCTGTGAAGTCGGGGGAGGGAAGCTCCTTTGGGCAGGGGGTGAGGAACTTTGAGCAAACGCACATGGGACACTTCACACACTGGCGAGAAGCCTCGTGAGACTCTTCAGAGCAGACACACTGGATCTGCACCGCGGCTGAGCTGAATGAGCCTGGCCGTAACCCTGTTCTCTTCTCTGAGGTTTTGGGTCGGTGGCCAGGAGCCTCCCCGACAGGTGACCTCAGCATAGCATTGGGTGTTCGTGTGGAGCCCGTAGTTTGTGGCAACACGAGGGTAGTGGCTGGCTCCCCCGGGGTGGGGAGTGAGGTTGGGGGGTGCTCTGAGCGGGCAGAGCCAGGGCCACAGAGATGCCCCCTGTGCCCTTACCCTTTTGGGCTCTCTAGAAACTCTTAAACCATAAGGGTCAAATAGAGCATCTTTGCCTCTTCACACTCGAGCCAAAATCACCACGGACGGTGACTGCAACTGTGAAATTAAAAGGCACTTACTCCTTGGTAGAAAAGCTATGACAAGCCTAGACAGTGTGTTAAAAGGCAGAGACATTAATCGGCTGACAAAGTCCATATCATCAAAGCTATGGTTCTTCCAGTAGTCATGTACAGATGTGAGAGTTGGACCATAAAGAAGGCTGAGCAATGAAGAACTGATGCTTTCGAACTGTGGTGTTGGAGAAGACTCTTGAGAGTCCCTTGGACTGCAAGGAGATCCAACCAGTCCATCCTAAAGGAAATCAGTCCTGAATATTCTTTGGAAGGACTGATGCTGAAGCTGAAACTCCAATACTTTGGCCACCTGATACAAAGAACTGACTCCTTGGAAAAGACCCTGATGCTGGGAAAGATGGAAGGTGGGAGGAGAAGGGGATGACAGAGGATGAGATGGTTGGATGACATCAGCGACTCAATGGACATGAGTTTGAGCAAGCTCTCGGAGTTGGTGATGGACAGGGCGGCCTGGCGTGCTGCAGTCCATGGGGTCACAAAGAGTGGGACACGGCTGACCGAGTAAACAGAAACAACACTCTAGCCTGGAGGTCTTTGGTGGGAGGGTCAGATATCTGGGACCCCCACATCTTAGTCTCCCTTAGGCTCCCAGGGATTATGCTCGCAGGGTCCTTAAAGACCCTCTGACCTGTCTCCCCACATATAACCCAGGCTTATTTAGGACCGGTCTTCCCTTGTGGCTCAGCTGGTAAAGAATCTGCCTGAAATCGGGAGACCTGGGTGCAACCCCTGGGTTGGGAAGATCCCCTGGAGAAGGGAAAGGCTGCCTACTCCAGTGTAGTCCATGGGGTCACAAAGAGTCAGACACGACTGAGCGACTTTCCCTTCACTTATTTAGAACCAGGTCTAACTCACGGCCTGCTGCGCCTAGGATGGCAGAGGGTATGGGTGCAGTGTATGTGTGGGTGAGCCCACCACGACCAGCTGAAGACGAGAGCTCCAAACCAGCTCTTCTTTGAATGAAAGACTTTCTTCTAAAGCTGTATGAGCCCGGGAGTAGGGGTCTTCTTCCTAGCTCTATTTTTCATAAGCTCTCCTGCCAGATGAGTTAGCTGGAGGGCTGAAGAATTCCCAGTGGCCAGAGGGAGGTTATGAAGACTTGCATTTTAGATCAAAAGAATTTTTATTAATATGTTACTATTTTCAGCTGCCATACAAATATCCTTTGTATTGATTTCAGTGTGATGTACTGACTGAATAAATATGACAATTTCTGCCAGGGAGCCAAACAGTATTTTTAACCTACTTTAAATTATGTGTTGTTTCCTATGGTTTTTTTTTAAGTTTAGAGTTGATTATAAAGGCACTTTCAATTTTAAAAAATTCTTCTTTCCAGAGAATACACACATATTTTAAACTATTAGTTGTAAAGCTTATTGTTGTTGTTTAGCCTCTAAGTCGTGTCCAACTTTTTGCGACCCCATGGACTGTATAGCCTGCCAGGCTCCTCTGTCCATAATGGCGTGGATAACTTTTTTTTTTAAACTACAGACAAAAATTTGAAAAGGTAAAATGATTTTTTTTTGCTTATGGATGCCATTATGTTGGATAATACCATTATAACAGAGAAAATTTGAATATATATATAATATAGTTGAAATACATTCTTAATCATATTTTCCCCCTGATTCCTGCCTATTTACCTAATTTAGCCTATTTACAGTATATAACACTGTGTACTTAACCAGGGCCCTGCCAGAAACTTCAGGACCTTACAAAATTAAGGGAAAACTCCCCCAGAGAGCTGAAGTCTTCCACACATTTTCTGATCAGCTCCTCAAGATAATAAGGTTCATAGATAAGGAAATGGGGATGGAAGGTCAAGGGCTTTCCAAGGGCTTTCAGCTAGTTCCCAATAGTTCGCCCCAGGTTCTTTTCTTTCCCTTTCTTCAAAATGGGGAGAGGGATCCCTTATGTTTGAAAGCCATTGGGAATGTAAATGAGATGGTATTTAAAGACTGAGTTCTTGTTTGGAAAGTCACTGAAGAGCTAACAGTAACAGTGTAATCATTGCTTGCCACTCAGATGAAATCTCTTGGTTACGGACAGAGATACAAAATTTCCACCTTTTGAGAAGAGGATACCAGCTATTACCCTTGCTTGGTGAAACAAGAAACCTCAGAAAATTCTGGTGCAGGAGACAAATGGGATGACCCACAGCTTCAGAGCCAGAGGAGCTCAGAATGGGTTCAGAATCACGGAACTGAACGTTTCAGGAGGCCCTGACCTCGGGGCCTAACCGCCAGCTGGGAGCGTGACCTCTCCGCAGGGTCCCTGCCTGTGGTGGTGAGCTTGGAGGACGGCACAGGGTCTCCGAGGGCCCGACACCTGGAAAGTCCTCCCTGTTTGAGCTGAAACTCAAGGGGGGAACGTGGCACCTTCTCTTCCTGGGGTGCACTGCGGCCTGATGTGTCAGGGTGCCTGCCTCATTCTTGCAAAGTCCCGGGGGACGGGGGGTGGGGGTGGCGCTTACCTGAAATTGTAGCCCGGGGAGACACTGCTCTTCTCGGAAACGCCGTCCAGCCGGGTGAAGGAGTATCTGGGGATGCACTGGTCCCAGGCCTTGTCCAGGTCGCACACCCAGCCAATCTTAATGCCCAGGACTCCGCCCTGGATGGACAAGGGGGCGGACTGAGCCTTCCGATGGAGTGGGGTGGGTCCCAGCGGGGTGCGGTGGGGGGCCCGTGACAAATGGACCGGGGATTTCCTGCCATTCTCCAGGTGGAGGGCAGAGGTCGGGAGAAAGAAGAGGGCTTTGTCACGCGTTGCTTAGTAAAGAAGGGCTGTAGCTGAGGGTCACAGCCCCTGAGCCTCTCTGATTCCTGTTTTCGGCGTCTTTTTCCTCCCCGTGGCGCTGGCTCTTGTCGAGGCCTGCCCTTTAGTTGCGGCATGTGGTCCTAGCTGCCCCACAGCAGGTGGGATCTAAGTTTCCAGAGCAGGGATTGACCCACTGTCCTGGCATTGTGAGGTGGCCTCTGAACTGCCGGACGACCAGGGATGTCCCTGGGGTGTTTTTTTTTTTTGTTATCTTTAGTTCCTTAGTTCCCATGCAGGGAAGTGACCACTGATCCATCTTCCCGTGGTGTGGGTGCTCCTGGGAGATCGGAGGCCTCTGCCTGCATGCGGAGCATGAAGCCAGGAGCAGGGGAAGGGGGCTGGGGGTGGGCAGGAGTTAGGGAGGCAGGAACATGGTGGGCACAGGTCTGGGGTGCCCCCACCCAGGGCGTGGCCACATTGCAGCTCCTCCCTGGCCCCCAGGACCCCCTCCACCGGCCAAAGGGCCCCCTGGGACCCCAAGGCAAGAGCGGCTGGCTCCTCACCGTTTGGGCCAGCTTGGCAAAATCCTGCCCCGCAAACTTGACCACGTCGCCCACCCGCAGAATGGGGCAGAAGGGGGCTCTGTCGGGGTGGAAGCGGCAGGTCTTCACGTCGGCAGCTGTTAGGTCGGGGAGGAGGTTCCCCCTGGGGAGTGGAGGGGGGTTGACGCGTCGGTTTCCCTCCAGCGTCAGCCCTCTGGATGCTCGCCCCCCTCACCTCCGCCTCGCGCCTTCCCGATGGCCCGCACCGCCACCCTCCTACACGAGGATGGGCGGCCTTATCCTCGGCTCCTCTGCTGTGCTCTGCACACGGACGCTCACCCAGGAGAGGCTGAACTGGGGCACCGCTGGAGAAGGGCTGCCCGAAGGGAAAAGGGACACCCCACCCACATGTGGGGAGGAGACGACCCCGCCTTCTTCAGAGGCATCTCCCCGTTCCAGGCCCAGAGTCCACTGTCCCTGCCCCCACCCCCCACTGCTCAGCAAAGCCCCCGTGTGGGCCCTCAGCCCCAGCGCATGAGGATGGCAGAGAAACTGGTCCCAGAGTCCACCCTGGGGAGGCCTCCCCCTGGGGAGCGGGGAAGAAGGGGTGTCCCCCTCCTGGGGGTGGGGGTGCGGGGGTGACTGCGATGCTTCTTGGCTTCGGGAAGGAGCTAGGACTCAATCCTTTGGCCCCCTGATGCGGAGCACTGACTCATTGGAAAAGACCCTGATGCTGGGAAAGATTGAGGGCAGAAGAAGGGGACAGCAGAGGATGAGATGGCTGGATGGCATCACCGAATCAATGGGCATGAGTTTGGGTGAACTCTGGGAGTTGGTGATGGACAGGGAGGCCTGGCGTGCAGTGGTCCAAGGGGTCGCAAAGAGTCGGACACGACTGAGCGACTGAACCGAACGGGACTGAGGACTCACTTCTCGAAGTTGAAGAGGGGGAAACGGATGCTGTTCTTGATGAAAATAGTGAAATTCTCGGCTTCCATCATGACAGGCCTGCGGGCGAGAGCAGGGGCCCAGAGCTTGGGAGGAAGGAGGCGGACCCGGGAAGAGGGACCACCTACCTCCCTGGGAGCACCTCCTGATGGCCACGTGGCCGTGGTGTCTCGGGGTCTGAGGGACAGCGGGGCTGGGGGAGACGCTCCCAAGGGCCCCTTCCCTGCCCCAGGGGTAGACGGGACCAGGGCGCCGGAGGCGCGGAGCGTGCCCAGGCCCTTACGTCTCCACTGTGTCCACCTCCGCTGGGCACCAGCCCTGGATCTCGCAGGTCCGCAGCGCAGAGCTGTAGTTGACGCAGCGGCCGGTGAGGATCCCTGCGCGGGTGGAGCCGCGATCGCTGGGTGCACGCTCGGCCCTTCACCCCTCCCCATCAGGGACGCCCCCCAACACACATAGGGACCCCGCAGGCGGAGGGAGAGGACAGGCCGGGCCAGGGAGGTGGACTGGGGCCCTCATGTTCCTCAGAGCTCCTCTCGCCTCGCTTCCCCAGCCCTGGACCGGGCCAAACGGAGGGGACGACCTATCCCTCCCGTGTTCCAAGCCCCTTCACGGCAGAAGCCCCTTCACTGCAGGCACTTTCCTGCCTCCGAGCCTTGCTGCCTCTGCTCCTCGCGCCTAGGATGCCCTTCCCGAAGCCTCGCCTGCCAAATCCTGCCCGTCCTTCAGGGCCCATCTCAAATGCCCCTGCCTCTAGGAAGCCGCTCGGGGTGCCCATCAGGAACCAGGGGCTCCCCTGGTGGCTCAGTGGAGAAGCATCTGTCTGCGATGCAGGAGCCACAGACCTGGGTGCGATCCCTGGGGTGGGAAGACCCCCCTGGAAGAGGGCACGGCAGCCCATCCCAGTGCTCTTGCCTGGAGAATCCCAAGGACAGAGGAGCCTGGTGGGCTACAGTTTGTGGGATCGCAGAGCTGGGCACAACTGAAGTGACTTCGCACGCACACGCCAGGAGCCAGTCTGTCTCCCCCCAGCCCCCGCATCCCACTGTGTGTCTGTGATAGCCCTGGCCACCTAGGGCACATCTGTGCACCCCCCATCCCTGGACTGGCGGCTTGGGGGCAGCCCCCGTGGGGCTGGCACACGGCGGGCTTCCGTCAGAGCGGGCAGCGCCACCCGGGACCCCTGATTCCCACCCTCTCCCCTGGCACGGATGTGCTGCCCGCGGGGTCCCGCTGACGCAGTGGGGTTGGGAGCGGATAGGGAGGGGGCCGCACTCACCTCCTCCGGGGAAGCGCTCAGGCCCGCACTGGCTGTCCGACACACAGCGGAACTTCTCCTCGCTCTGTGGGAGACAGGGGCGGGGAGGATCTGTCACCCGGGGGGGGGGGAGTGGGGGGCGCTGGAGGGTGGGGGCTCCCACGCAGCTCCAGGGACTGGACCCTGGGCCTCTTCTTGCACCCTCAACCCCACGCCTCCCCCAACCACGCTGCCCTGCCCTCACCTCTGGGCAGAAGCCTTGCATCTGGTTTTCTGTGACGATCATCTTGGTGATGATGACAAAGACAGAGGTGCCCTTGGGAGGAGGAGGAGGGAGAGGGAAAATGCAGCAGTGCCAATCTGAGAGGTGGGCACGACTGTCATCCCCACTGTACAGATGGGGAAACTGAGGCTTACCCTTATCCCCACTGTACAGATGAGGAAACGGAGGCTTACTCTCATCCCCACTGTACAGATGGAGAGACTGTGGCTTACTCTCATCCCCACTGTACAGATGGGGAGACTGAGGCTTACCCTTATCCCCACTGTACAGATGGGGAGACTGAGGCTTACTCTCATCCCCACTGTACAGATGGGGAGACTGAGGCTTACCCTTATCCCCACTGTACAGATGGGGAGACTGAGGCTTACTCTCATCCCCACTGTACAGATGGGGAGACTGAGGCTTACTCTCATCCCCACTGTACAGATGAGGAAACTGAGGCTTACCCTTATCCCCACTGTACAGATGGGGAAACTGAGGCTGTCATCCCCACTGTATAGATGGGGAAACTGAGGCTGACATCCCCACTGTACAGATGGGGAAACTGAGGCTGTTATTCTCACTGTACAGATGAGGAGACGGAGGGTTGGATCCAGAGATCTGGCCGAGATCATGGCGCTAACAAAAGGCAGAGGTGGGGTCCAAGCCAAGCTCTTTCCAGATATCCTCCCGGCCCTTCTTGCTCCCCGCAGGGTGTTGTCCTTGATTTCAGGACAGGTGGTAGCAGAGCAAGGGAGAAATCCGGCTCCCTGACACCAGTGCTGCCCAGCAAAGCGGGAAGGCAGGCCCACGCCCCCAGCACCTCCCAGCTGCTGGGGAAGGGGTCCCCCGGATCCCTGACGCCATGGCACCTGGCCTGGGACTCTCACCAGCGCTCCTTGCATCGGCCCCTCCCCACCAACCTACCCAGCATCGGGGCGCCCACAGGGTCCCGGCTGGGCAGAGGGAGGTACCTGGGGTGGGGTCACGTAGTCAGACACGTCCATGACTCGGTTGGCATAGCGTCCGAAGCCCTTGACCTTGGTCACCACCGAGGACTCGATGGCTGTGTCCCGCACCTGGTATGCCTTCTCGTGCAGGAAAACCCACCTGGCCGGGGCGCGGGGGTGGAGAGCAACAGAGGAGGGCGAGGCCCTCAGACAGAGACTGGGAGAGCCGCTTTCTGTCCGCCTCCAGAGGGCACGGGGCGCCTGGGCTGCAGGCCTGCGCCAGCCCGGGGTTGGCCTAGCATCACGTTTCTCCCCCTTTCTGCACTTCCCTCCTGAAGAGCCCTTTTAGACTTCCGTTTTTTCCCCTCCTTGAAATGTTAATACTATAGATGCCATTTATGTACTGTTTGTGGTTTTCTGCCTTTTACATAGAAAGAGTGAGATGTTTGGACTTCCCTGGAGGTCCAGTGGTTAAGCGTCCGCCTGCCAATGCCGGGAGACGGGCTCAGTCCTTGGTCCGGGAAGATGCCACGGGCCCTGGGGCAACTGAGCCCGAGCACAACTACTGCAGCCTGGGTGCTCTGGGGCCTGTCGCTGCCCAAGAAGACCCAGCGACGAGAAGTCCTTGCAGCTCGAGAGGGGCCCCTGCTTTCCGTAACTAGAGAAAGCCTATGTGCAGCAGCGAAGACCGAGACGGACAACAAGTAATTAATTTAAAAAAAAAATTTTTTTTAAGAGTAATTTTTTTTTTTTTTTAAGTTTGCCAAGAACCAGTTGTCAGCTGTGCTGTCTTGCTCTCTCTGGCGGCATCCCAGAGAGAGGACGCGGAGGGTCACGGGCCTCTGACCCCGGGGCCTCCCAGGCTTTGCTAACGGCTGTATCCTAAGAGCTGGCACACGGCGGGGGTTCAGCGGACAAGCCAACGCAGGCCCTGGGCGCTGGATGAGGTGACGCAGGTGGCTGGGGAGGGCGGCGGGGCCGCTTATTTCCTGGGTTGTGCTGCCACCCAGTGGGCATTTACCGGTACTGTCGACACGGAGTAAGAAACTATGGTCCTTGTCCCCAAAACACTTGAGCCAAAGAATAAGTTTAATATGGAAGTGAGAAAACGCAGACACGAAGAGGAAATACTCAAAGGAGACCAAGTAATAATTTAGCAAAGTCCAGGAGCTTCAGTTCCTGCGCAGGGGCTAGAGATAACCCTCTGAGCCCTAATCTTTGAGCTGCCTTGTAGATATGGAAACCGCCCCCCACCAGGTGGAAGAATTTGATTAGGTGGTGAGCAGACTATAGCCTCAAAAACAAAACACAGCAAACCAAACCAACCCTGGAACTGAAGATGAACTGAAAGCAATCGAGACGCCGCCAGTCAGACCACTGATGACCAACTTCAAGACGACAGTCAGAGCTGACGGTGCTGTTTCTGCGTGCAGCTTTGCCCCTTCAGCCGATAAAAGCTGAAGCTCCCTGACTGTCGGGGTGGGGTGGGCGGTTCGTGGTGTGGGGAGTCTGCCTTTGGAGAGCATCTGGCATCCCCAAACAGAGCAAACTTTCCCTTCCACTGACCTGGCCTCTTTACAGGCTTCTGAGAGGCAAGCAGCTGAGCCTGCTCTCAGTCACACAGCTCCCCCCCCCCCCCCCCCCCCACAGTGTCAGGGCAGAGAGGGACCACGTGGGTCCGAGAGGACGTCCTGGGCTTCTTCCCTGCCTGCCTCCCTTGCGGGCCCTCCCAGCCTTCTCCAGCAGCAAGGAGGGGCTGCCCCTGGTCCCTTGCTTTCCCCTGGGTTTTGGGGAGGCACCCGCCTTTTCATGGGAAGTCAATCCCCTGCCCTCGGTGCTCAGGCCACTCTCAGCCTCAAGACCACTCGTGAAAGTTCCATCTGCTCCTGACTCCACGCGGGGAGGCGTCTTCACTGTTCTCTGTGCAGATGACAGAGCCTCCTCGAACATGTTTGGAAAACGCTGCGTATGCCTAGCTCTGGAGACACACTGTGACCTCTCAGGGAATCTAGGGGCGCACGCGGGGAACATGGGGTTAGGGTCGCCTTCTGATGCTCACCAGGGCGATGTCCGGCAAGGAACCCTATGAGATGAAGATGCGCAGGAGGAATGGAGGCCGTGGAGCAGAGAAGACAAGGCTGGGCGGGGGTGGCTGAGGGCTGGGAGGCGGCTGCAGGCTGAGCCAAAGGGCTTAGAAGCAGGGGCTGGGACTGCAAGCCTGGGAGCTTTCTAACCTCTGGGGTCCCCTGATGTTGGGAGATGCAGAGGGGAGCAGCTCTTGGGTCGGGCTGGGGTTGCAGTGACTCGTGGGGTCCTACCTATGGGGCTGAACTTTACAAGCGGCTCCTCGTTCGGTTTTCAGTGAGAGGGTCTGCAGTCATCCCCTAGTGGGGCTTCCTTATGGCCCCCGAATTCTTTTTAAAAAAAGATATTAATTATTTGGCTCCGTAGGGTCTCAGCTGGGTTTCCTGGGTGGCTCAGGGGGTAAAGAATCCGCCTGCAATGCAGGAGACGTAGGTTCGATTCCTGGGTCGGGAAGATCCCCTGGAGGAGGGCATGGCAACCCACTTCACTGTTCTTGCCTGGAGACTCCCATGGACAGAGGAACCTGGCGGGCTGCAGTCTACAGGGTTGCACAGAGTCAGACAGGACTGAGCATGCACGCACGCAGGCCCTCGGTTGCAGCACGTGGGGTTCTAGCTGTGTGTTCCACCTTAGCTGCCTCAAGACGCCTGGGATTTTAGTTCCCTCACCAGGGAATGAACCAGTGAACCAGGCTCCTCTGCATTCGAAGGCAGGTTCTTAACCACTGGACCGCCAGGGACATTGCCGGCGCCTGAGTTCTGAACGCTGTCTTGAGGGGGAGGGAAAGGGTGGTCACCACCAGCACTGGCCAAGGGTGCCTCACCCGCCTCGCTGCTCCTGCCTGCTCGAGGCAGCGCCCTGAGTAATGCGCCATTAAGAGCTCTCTGTGCGCTCCCGGAACACCGCGCCTCTGCGGAAGTCTGCAGGGGGTGAGCTTTACCTCCCTTGCCCTGCCTTCCGTGTTTTGAACTGGGAGGGGTCTCATCGAGGTCTCGGGAGAGACGGCGGCTCACGGAGACATCCCACCTGCCGTCTCGTATCCCAGCAGAAGGGAAGGGAGCGATTATGGAAAACGGGGACGTGTCTCCAGAAAGAAGAGCTTTATCAGCGGGCTGCGGCCGTTGGAGCCAAGGTAGGGAGGGAGGCCCAACAGAGCACCTCTGCGGCTGTGGTGCCCTCGCCCAGGTCGGGGCCACGGTGGCCGCACGCCCCCTGGGCCCTCCGTGTGCCTGGCTGTGGAACGGACACGCCTCTGTGTGTCCAGCAGTGAAATGACTGGCTTCTCCTGTCCTTAAAGTCTGGGAACCTTCGGGAGAGAAGCGGAGTTCAGATGGTCACCATCACTGCAGGAGCAGCCCAGCACGCCGAGGATGCAAGGATCCTTACTCACGGCCCAGGGGGGCCGCTGTGGTGCTGGCCTCACGCTGCGCACGGAGGAACCCAGGCCCGGGGTGGGGCACCGACTCGCCGAGCTGTGTGCATGCTCTGGCCCTGGGTCACCCCTGCAGGGTCCCCAGCAGGGTCCCGCCCCCCGGGCCCTGGTCCTTGTCCTGCCGGCCTCACCCCATGACCCGGGAGAGTGGCCCCCGGCTCAGGGACGTCTCAGGAGGAAGAGCTCAGGGCCCAAGGGACGACTAACTGGCCTCTCTCCTTGTCTTCTTCCTGCCTCACGGCTCCATTCTGTGCCCAGGCAGGGTTCCCCCTCCAAGTTGAATAACAAGCGGAAGCCTTCCAGTGCCCCCTTGGGGCATGCGGGCAGCTGGAGAAGGGGGGGTGTTCATTTCCGGTACAGAGGGGCTGAGTCTGTCTCCAGAGGCCAGGGCTGAGGAGATGGGGTGGCACTGAGCCTCCAGTTCTTGGCACTGACTCGGCTGCTCTGACTTCTTCCCTCGCCTTCCTGGTTCATTATTTATAGAGCGGGAGGCGGGCGGCAGCTCCCAAGCAGGTGGGATGTGCAGGATGGAAGTCAGAGCAGTGTCCTGTCCTGTCCACCTCCCAGGAGTCAGGGAGGAGATCGGGAGGGTATGAGGGTGTGTGTGTGTGCGCGCGCGTGCACGCCCGTGGGCATCAGATGGGTCTCTCAGGAAGGTGTGAGCTGAGCCAAGGGAAAGGGGGGCCTGCTGGGAGCCTGAGAAATGGCAACAGTCACCAGCTTCCCGAGTCACCCAGCCCAGGCACTGCTGCGTGTCACCTCCTCCCGCCAGAACCCTCAGAGGTGGCGTCGTCTGGATTCCGGGGCTGAGACGCAGAGACGGAAACTGACCTGTCCGAGCCCCACTCCTGTTGGGGTCAGAGCCAGGCTTCTGACCAGGTCTCCCCATCTGGGGAGACGGGTGCGGGGTGGGCAGAAAGAAAGCCATGGGATCCCACACCGCTCTCTGTAAACTAGATCAATCTCCCCCCGACCCCCGGCACCCTTTTAACGGCTTTACATGATGCACGTCTTTGGAAGCTTTGACCTGAGGCTGAATGTTGTGAACCAAAGTGGGTGGCCGTGCAGACGGGGGTCTTGGAGTGGGAGAGCCAGCGCAGGGCTGCGATGGGCTGGGGGCGCCTGCAAGCCCGCCAGGCCCTTCCCAGGGCGGAAGGGGCACCCAGAGGTGGGAGGCCCTCACCGCTGCTTTCTAGGCTGTGGGCTTCCTGCAGGAAGGCCCCAGGAACCAATCCCTGGCCAGGCACTGGCTGGCGCATCTGGGCGTTCAAGCCTCAGGGATGTCTCCTTCCTTCTTAGGTGGCCGCAGGATCCAGACAAGGGGTTGGCTCTTAGGAAGTCCTCCCCCACCCAACAACGCAGAGGAGAATGCGCATTACCAGCTGGGCCCAGAAAAGGCCTGAGAAAGACCCAGTAGTCCTCACAGAGACAGCTCTGTGCACCTGGGGCGGGTCAGGAAGCCAGGGATGGAGGGGCGGGAGCCTCAGGCAGGCAGCTGAGGCTCAGGCCAGTGTGTGTGTGTGTGTGTGCGTGCGTGGGCGTGTGTGGAGTCGATCAGGCGGTGCGTTGCTGTGTGTACATAAGAGAAATAGTTGGCTCCTGTCGCTCACGCCCTAGGTAAAGCTGTGCATCTGGTCTACCTGGCAGGGCTGATACGGAAGCGATTCAAGTCAAGCATTAACCTCAAAGCACTAAAAATGCTTTCAAATCCTCCTGAGTCGGAGCCACGGTCACCTCTCTTCACATGACTGCCTGGCCTCTTAACGGGTTCTCCTGCGCCCACTTCTGCCCACGCCAATCCCCGGGGTGTCAGCCAGGGCCTCCCACCTCTCCCCCTACACACACACACACGCACACACACACACGCACACACATACACACACATGCACACACATGCACACACACGCACACACGCACACACACACATGCACACACACGCACACACACCAATCCCCAGGGTGTCAGCCAGGGCCTCCCACCTCTCCCCCTACACACACACACGCACACACACACGCACACACACCAATCCCCGGGGTGTCAGCCAGGGCCTCCCACCTCTCCCCCTACACACACACGCGCACACACACACGCACACACACCAATCCCCGGGGTGTCAGCCAGGGCCTCCCACCTCTCCCCCTACACACACACATGCACACACACACGCACACACACCAATCCCCGGGGTGTCAGCCAGGGCCTCCCACCTCTCCCCCTACACACACACACGCACACACACACGCACACACCCCAATCCCCGGGGTGTCAGCCAGGGCCTCCCACGTCTCCCCCTACACACACACACACACACACATGCACACACACGCACACACATGCACACACACATGCACACACATGCACACACACCAATCCCCGGGGTGTCAGCCAGGGCCTCCCATCTCTCCCCCTACACACACACACGCACACACACACACACGCACACACACCAATCCCCAGGGTGTCAGCCAGGGCCTCCCACCTCTCCCCCTACACACACACACGCACACACACACGCACACACCCCAATCCCCGGGGTGTCAGCCAGGGCCTCCCACCTCTCCCCCTACACACACACACACACACACATGCACACACACACACGCGCACACACACAGGGTAAAACGCATCAGGAGTTTCTGTCACGTCCATCACTCCCCTGCAGTAGTGAAGGATCGGAGGTCCAGCCTCCGCCTGCGGCTGCGGCCCCGTCCTCCACCGTCCTCTCCTTGGCTCCCTCCGCTCCAGTCACCAAGACCCCTTCTCATCCCGCATTCACCAGGCTCTTCCACTTGGCAGAGCGGGCCTTCTCTGCCTTGAACCCCCTTCCTTCCCTTCCTGTACCTGGCGGCTCTGACTCGTCCTTCAGCTCTTGGCTTCAAAGTCTCATCTCCAGAAAGCCTTCCCTTACTTCCCCGGCTGGGTTGAAGGCAACCCCCTCGGTACCCGCGACCCTCGGGGCACTGGGTGCCCCCTCTTCAATCCCGAGCCACGGCTGCCATTTTATATTTGCTCGTGGAGACGGTCTGATTAGCCGGGTCAGCTCCATCGGGGTGAGGACCTGTCCCGCTTGGGCCCACTGTTCCTGCCTCCGTGTCAGGAAGACATGCTTAACACACTTCTGCTACCTTCCTGACCATGGACATGCGTCCGGGCTCAGGTGCACAGAGATGCGGCTGAGACCAGGGGCTGGGCTGAAGAGTGCGCTGATGGAACTGCCAGGCGCTGCTCCGTGGGGAGCTGTCAGGCTGGGAGACGGATGGGGCTGGATGTCAAGACGCCAAAGAGCCTCTCCCACCCGCCCAGCAGGCCGGCCTGCAGCACTGAGGATGGGGCGCCGGCCTGGATCAGGGAGAGGGAGAGAGAAGGGCAGTGGGGGGGCGGGGGCAATGGAGCCTACTGGGTCTCGCCTCCATCAGCCTCCGGCCTGGAGCCCACGGAGCCAGGCCAGGCTGGAAGGTGCTGAAGTAGCTCTGTGCTCACCTGGACCAACAGACCATTCTTCTGCGACAAACAACCACAGCCGCGCATGCAGGCAAATGTGGAGCCGTAAGAACCAACCTTGAGCCAGGCACCGGAGATGCCGACAGAGAGCATCTGCAAACACCGTGTCTCGTGAAGCCTCAGTGTCGGGACAGAACTTCATTTAGAGCCCTTTAAGCCCATCCCAAAGCTTGACTCCCTCCTCTCACGTCTCTGCGAGGAGACTGCGTGTGCGGCCTCGTCTACACACCGCACAAATGAAACCCACTGGCTCTCAGCGCGCGTTGTGGAGCTGCTAAAAATTTCCTTCATCCACGTCCACCCATCTTTCCACGCGCTGCTCCGGCCTGGCGGGCCAGCAGGTCCACTCCCACGGCCCCAGCCCTCACGCACATGGGCCTCCTTTGACCTCCCTGCATGAACTCCTGATGGTCATGGGTGGCTTTCTGTCTCCCACATGCAGACTCGTTGTATCAAGGAACAGCATGAGGCTAGAGACCGAATGCCAGGAAAAAAGAACAGACCTCCGAGGTGTCTGTCCCGCTTTCCTGATTCGAATGACCACGAGAAGGACAGAACCTGTGTTTCCCCCCCGGCCATTGTCCGTTTCATGAACCTTTGTGAATACATGTGTGTACGTGTGTGCGTTGTGTACCTGCAAGAGGTGGGGGCCAAGAAGGGGTGTTCGGACTTTCCTGGCTCTTAAGCAACTCCCAGGGTGGATTCTAGGGCATGAAGTCAGGTGGACGTAGGGCATTGATGCTCTCTGACAAAGGGGAGTATTTCTGGTCCTTGAGGGGGGCGGTCCCCATGTCATGCTCAGGAAAGCCTCCTTTCTCTGCAGTAAATCTTTCCTTGAGGGGTGTTTGCACTCGTTTCTGCCCACCGCCCGCCCCCGCACAGGGGCAGGGTCCCCCACTCCAATGCCACGCCCCCGGTCCTGCGGTCAGAGATCAAGGGCTCCTCTTCCACGTTCTTGCAGCATCTTGCCCAGGCCGCGCCTTCTCTGAGCCCCCTCCACCATCCACCTGGTCAACCTGTCGCCGACTCCCTTGCCTCATTGCCTTCCCCTGGCTCCCTCATCTTTCCGAGACCCCTGAAGAGTTGACTGAAGGCAATGGGTCTGTTCTCTGGCTGGGGCTGGGGCTGGGGGAGACGAGAGAGGGAAGGGGAGATGGTGGAAGGGCAAGAGCCCCCCTCCTCAGGGTGATGGCCACGGTCCAACTCTGGAGGGTTTAGTGGGAAAAAGAACTCCCCAATGACGGCAGCGGAGGCCAGTGCCTGGGACAGGTCCCCACAGATGAGGCTGCTGCCCCCCAAAAGGGGAGACACTTAGGCAGCTGGGCAGCAACACTGAGGGCAGGCGGGGGAGGACGGGACTCAGGGCAGCCCTCGGGGTTGCTAGGACTTCAGGTTTCTAGGTCCTGGGGGGCCAGAGACTCACCCCACGAAGTAGGAGATGATGAGAAGCTGAACCGCTCGGTTGATGATCCCAATGGTCCAGCTCTTCACGACTACCGACTTGGTGGTCTCGTAGGTGAAGAAATCTGAGATGCAGTTCATGCTGAGAGAATGACCCCTAAGGAGAGACCCGATGGTGGTCTCAGGACGGAGGGGTCATCCAGATGGAGGCTGGGAGGGGGAGCGGCTTAGAGGGGGCTTGAGGAGCCTGTTCCTTTAAGTCAGGCAACCCTAGCTCAGGGCTCAGCCTCTCTCTGCTCTCCACCCTCTGGGCTGCCAAGAGTCCAAGGCCAGGGTGGGGGACCCCCTTTTTGTTGGTCTCCACCCCACTCCCCTGTGATGTCACGGCAGGGGTGGGGTCTCCAATCCCAGGCTCCTGATTGCTTGGGATGCAGCTGGCTGGGGCCCTCTGGGACTTAGGCTTTATCTGCACTCTGTCTACCGCTTCGGTTCCGTTCTCTTGTGCCGCATCTCCATCCCAGCTCACCAGCTGCTCCACGCTCTCCTGAAAGCCCCTGGCAATACCCAACCCCACCCACCTAGCAGCCTGCTTGAGCTGAGTTCATTCCTGTCTTCCTACAGTGCTCAATTCCCCTCTTTCCAAGAGCTGCCATCAACAGCATGGGTTGGGGGAGGGGTGGTCTCCTGAACCTCTCTCCTGGTCTCAGGGGAGAGGGTAACTAAAGAGTCGCTTGGTTTCTATTTCCTGTTCACCCGGCAGCGGCTGGACTTCTACCTCCAGCGTTGCATTGTAACGCTGGGTGTTTTTTTGGGGTTGTTTTACTGTCTGTCAGTGTATTTATCCGAATCATCTGTTTAATTACACGCTCCTGGAAGCTTGGAGCTGTTTCCATCTTGCTTGCTGGTTTCCTCAAATCCTACCACCGTGTCGGAGCTCAATGCATGTTTATTGAATCTAGCTGAATTTATGTTGCTAGAGAGTGTGGGAACAGCCATCACCCAGAGGGTAAAGCCATGAGTTCAGGGAACAATGGTGCGCTTACATTGTCTCTTGTCCCAGAATCAAGGCTACTGGTGTAACTGCAGGTCAGACTGTCAGAGAAATGTTCAGGTTTCAACATTCTGCCCTTATGTCTCCATGCACGACACATATCGTCAGTCATTCTGAACGCAGAGTCATGGTGAGGATGACAGAGAAGAGCTAGACCGTGGTACGTAAATCTGTCTTCAGCTCTGTTGCCAACTGAGACCCCAGGGCTACTCCCTTAAGGGCCTGTTTTCCCCATCTGCAAAAAGAGGTTGGAGCGGAGAAACCCAGACATCTCTCCTAAGTCCGGCCGCCTCTGATTTTGCAAGATGCACCCTAGGACTCTAGAAGGTGGGGGTGTGGGGGTGGCTGGCTTCCGCAGTGCCAGGGTGATAGGCTTTCAAAGCAGCTGTGGCTCCGTGATTAACTTGACACCAGCGCTTGAACTTGGCATGGCCGCTGGCCAGCCCCTTCCAGGCAGTTCACAACTTGCAGGGGCTGCTGGAAGTTTCGGGGGTGCAGCGAGCTCATTTGCAAAAGGACCCGGTCCTCTCTGGACAGGGGAGGGCGGTGCAGTCACAGTGACATCAACGCCTGCATTCTCCTAGAAGCCAGTGGGAGGGGGCACTTCTCTTCACAACTCCTCCAATCTTTTCCTTCTTGGGTCAGACTCCTTTCTGCTTCGCAGAATCCACTATTGTATAGGAGAGACACGCGCTGATTGCAAGGGCCACGCGCTTCGGGGCACAGTCTGATAAAAACACTACGCAAATTCTCTTTTGAAAAGCCCAGACGTCTTCAGCGTTTAAGGGGCCCCGAATTTCCGGGCCCGAGGATCGGGGGCAGCGCGGGGGGGGCGGGCGGGTCCGGGGTCAGCGGTGGCGCGGGAGGGCGGGGCCCGGCGCGCCCCGCGGGTCCTCCGGCGCCGCGGGCGCTCTAGCCGGCCGCCTCGCGGGCGGCGCCTCTCTAGCCGGCCGCCGTCTCTGTGGCCAGTGCTTCCGGTGGCGGGACGCGGGGCCGCGCGCGCGGGAAGAGCCTGCCCAGCGCCCCTGCCCGCCCCCCGCCCGCGCCGTCCCCCCGCCCCGGCGCGCCTACCGCCCGGGCGCCGGCGGCCGCGACGCTCCGGCCCGAGGAGGTGGGTGGTCGCCGGCCGCGTGCAGGGCGCGGGCCCGGCTCCCCCGCGGGGTGCGCGCGGTGGGCCGGCCCGCGTTGGAGGCGGCCGGCCGCGAGCGAGTCCATTTGGGGGGGCGGGGGAGCTACGGGTCTGGGGGCGCTGGGGGGACCTGCGGGGGCGCCTCGCGCGCGGAGTCGGCCGGCGCCGGGGGGCTGCGCTGCTCGGTGCCGCGGCGCCCGGTGCAGCGCCCAGGGAGGGTGTCGGGTGTTGGGGGGTGTTTCAGCACTTCTTGGGGCAGGCCCGACACCCCAGGAATGGGCCCGGGCCCCCGGGCGGAGGAGATGGGACGCATGCCCGGCGAAGCGGGCCCATCCGGGGGCACCGTGAGCGGCTGCCCTTCCTACCACCTCTCTCCCTCTCGAATCCAGATCCCCAGCGCGCTCTCCATCTGCGCGCCCACCCAGGAGTTTCGGTGGTACCAACAGGGCTAGGTCAGCATGGCAGAAACTCTGGAGTTCAACGACGTGTATCAGGAGGTGAAGGGCTCCATGGTGAGAAGGGCCCCGCGGAGGGAGGGGAGTGGACCTGCAGGGCCACTGATCATGCCCATGCTCTGAATGGGCATGCTGGTTTGGAAAAGGGGTCAGAGTACCCGTGTGTGCCTTGGGTTCCCCCCAGCTGAGAAGCGGTACCCAGGGAAAGGACCAGAATCAGGTCCGCTTGAAGGGCCCCATAGCTGCTATACCCAGTCCGGGAGCCTGGAAACTCTGAGACCCTGCAAGGGTTGTGGATGCCTGAGCCAGGATTAGAGCCCGAGGGTCCTAGCGGGCTTGTCGCCCTCAGCGCTCCCCCCGGCTGCTGCTGCTCCGGTCTGTGGATGTCAGGCGGGCCCAGACAGGGCGCCGGGTGGGACTGACCCTGGGCTGCTGCGCTGCGGCGTCCCCACACACTTGGGCCTGTTTCCCCCACAGAATGATGGTCGGCTGAGGCTGAGCCGCCAGGGCATCATCTTTAAGAACAGTAAGACGGGCAAAGTGGACAACATCCAGGCCGGGGAGCTGACCGAAGGCATCTGGCGCCGGGTGGCTCTGGGCCACGGGCTTAAACTGCTCACGAAGAATGGCCACGTCTATAAGTACGATGGCTTCCGGGAATCGGTGAGACGCCCTGTTGCCATCGCCCCCTCTGGACTGTGTATCTCCTTTAGTTTTAACGCTCTAGACCGACAGTTACCCCTTCTTCTGGTAACTGCGGTCGCTGGTTTGGGCTCCTCACAGCAGGACCAGTGAAGCCATTAAGCAGTCAACGTTCAGTTTTGGGTCAGTCTCAGGACTTTTCTTTGTGGCCTAACTCCAGAAGTTTTTCTACTGTTTTGATTTTTTTTTGGGGGGGCTTCTGCCTGTTGTCTTTATCCAGGTTCTGGGTCTTACCTGATGCTTTAGTTTGGGTTTTGTTTTTCCATTGTGACCTGCGTGCATTCAAAACTTTACTTCATTTTCGTTTCCATTTTCGCTAAAGCAGTACCCGTACAAACTCAGAAGAGACATTGCGAGACCCCTAACTGGGAATGTCAGCCCCTTACTGTATTCCTTCTCCAGGCTGAGAAATAACCCAGAAATAACCTCTTCCAACAGTCTTTTACACAGTTTTATAGCTGTGATTAAGTCAGCAAGGATTTTTGATACAGGGTATACTGGGACAGCTTCACAGAAACAGATAATCCCAGAACGTTCAAGTTTGTGTTCAGGCCATCAGGAGTTTACTGGGCTGGTTCTCTTTCCCCTCTCTACAGGAGTTTGAGAAACTCTCTGATTTCTTCAAAACTCACTATCGCCTGGAGCTAATGGAGAAGGACCTGTGTGTGAAGGGTTGGAACTGGGGAACTGTGAAGTTTGGTGGTGAGTCCTGCGGGAGGTTGAGTTTTCGGGGAGGAGGAAAGATGAAAGATTTCTCCCTTTAACTTGTCTTGCTCTCTCTCTGCCACTGCCTCTGATCGCCTGTCCGTTTGTAAATGATTGTGTGTTTATCGAGGACCAACGGTGTATTAGAGGGTCTGGGAGAAACAGACAGCCCCCGGGCCCTCTCCGTAGGGAAGCTGCAGTCTGGTGGGAGCGCAGTTTACGCTGAGCCAGGGGAAGAGCCTGTGGATGGGTCGTCCGCCTTTTCCCCACAGGGCAGCTGCTTTCCTTCGACATTGGCGACCAGCCAGTCTTCGAGATCCCTCTCAGCAACGTGTCTCAGTGCACCACCGGCAAGAACGAGGTGACGCTGGAGTTCCACCAGAACGATGACGCGGAGGTCTCCCTCATGGAGGTGCGCTTCTACGTGCCGCCCACCCAGGAGGATGGCGTGGACCCCGTCGAGGTGAGGCTTTCCGCGGTGCTGAGCGGGCCCCGATAACCCCGCAGCCAGCTCCCAGCAGCTCCATGACCCGCGTGTGCTTCGGCAGGCCTTCGCCCAGAACGTGCTGTCGAAGGCGGACGTGATCCAGGCCACTGGAGATGCCATCTGCATCTTCCGGGAGCTGCAGTGTCTGACGCCCCGAGGCCGCTACGACATCCGCATCTACCCCACCTTCCTGCACCTGCATGGCAAGACCTTCGACTACAAGATCCCTTACACCACGGTGCTGCGGCTCTTCCTGCTGCCCCACAAGGACCAGCGCCAGATGTTCTTTGTGGTAAGCTGGAACCCCTGGGGCCCGCTGGGTCTTTGGGAGGCAGATGTCACCCATGTCCGTCTAGTTCATCTGCTGGTCCTCCGAGCCCTGGCTGGCGCTGAACCCGGTCGGTCCTTCCCCCCGCAGATCAGCCTGGACCCTCCCATCAAGCAGGGTCAGACTCGCTACCACTTCCTCATCCTGCTTTTCTCCAAGGACGAGGACATCTCCCTGACGCTCAACATGAACGAGTGAGTGAGGCTGTCCCCCGCCTGGGGAGGGGCGGGCAGGTGGGCGGGCAGGCAGAAGCCCGCAGCGACCCTGCCCGCCTCTTGCTGTCCTCAGGGAGGAGGTGGAGAAGCGCTTCGAGGGGCGGCTCACCAAGAACATGTCAGGATCCCTCTACGAGATGGTCAGCCGGGTCATGAAAGCGCTGGTGAACCGCAAGATCACGGTCCCGGGCAACTTCCAAGGGTGAGCGCGCCAGCCTGGGCTGCTGCCTGCCATGGGGGGTGGGGAGGTGCGCTCCCAGGTGAGCCCCTGCTGGGAACGCTGCCCTGCGGGGCCCTGGGTGGGCGGTCGCTGGAGGGGGCAGCCCCCCTGAGGCTTACACACTGGGGGGATTGGGGCATGCTGCCCAGGCAGCTGCCCAGGCGGCACTGACCACGCCCCCTCCCCAGGCACTCGGGGGCCCAGTGCATCACCTGCTCCTACAAGGCCAGCTCAGGGCTGCTGTACCCCCTGGAGCGGGGCTTCATCTACGTCCACAAGCCGCCCGTGCACATCCGCTTCGACGAGATCTCCTTTGTCAACTTCGCCCGCGGGACCACCACCACGCGTTCCTTTGACTTTGAAATTGAGACCAAGCAGGGCACCCAGTACACCTTCAGCAGCATTGAGAGGTGAGCGCCTCTGCCCAGCCCTCCCAGGCACCCTGGCCCCGACCCAGCCTCCTCCACTGGGCAGCCCGGCCTCTCCAGGCCGGCGACTCCTCTGACGTGTCGAGCCTTGAGCGGTTTCTCTTCTGCTGCCTGGAACTTGGCCTTCTCTCTTGGGGCGCTTAGCCTTCGGCAGCCGCTGTATTGCTTGCTTTCTGTACTTAAAAAAATCCGAGTGCCGTATGTGTTTGGTACTAGTCCTCCTCCTCTCCCCGCACAATGGAAATGCTGTCTCCTCCTTTCCTTGAATGATCTCTGTGCCCGAGAACACAGCAGCTGTTCACTGAATGCTGGCTGGGGGCTACATGTTTCACAGACACGTTTACAGTCAATCTTCATAACAGCCTGAGAAGGCTGGGTTGCTGCTGCTGCTAAGTCGCTTCAGTCGTGTCCGACTCTGTGCAACCCCGTAGACGGAAGCCCACCAGGCTCCCCTGTCCCTGGGATTCTCCAGGCAAGAATGTTGGAGTGGGTTGCCATTTCCTTCTCCAATGCATGAAAGTGAAAAGTGAAAGTGAAGTCGTTCAGTCGTGTCCGACTCCTAGCGATCCCATGGACTGCAGCCCACCAGCCTTCTCTGCCCATGGGATTCTCCAGGCAGGAGTACTGGAGTGGGGTGCCATTGCCTTCTCCAGAAGGCTGGGTTACAGACTAGCAAAACGCCCAGCCTGCCTCCCCACTGCTTGTGCGTGTTGGTGGACAGGCACACACTCCTTCCCTGTGTTTTCTTCCCCTGAAATCTTAAGATCCTCTAAGTTTTCAAGACCAGCGTCTGACTCTTCTCTGCCTGTTGTCTGCCGGGGGTCTCTGAGATCCCGGGTGTGATTGAGCTGTCGAGGGTTTGGGCCCCTCGGTCCGTGCGGCCCCTGGGGGGTGTCGAGACAGCCCACAGCCCACCCCGTGTCGGACCTGCCCACTGGGTAACGGGTCCCTCTCCTCTCAGGGAGGAGTACGGCAAGCTGTTCGACTTTGTCAACGCCAAGAAGCTCAACATCAAAAACCGAGGGCTGAAAGAGGTACCTGGGCGTGCTTGGGAGGAGCCTTGCCTGTTCTGTCGGGGAAGGGGCTGGGGTTGGCGCGGCTTCTTTTTCACTCTCTCTTCTCTTCTCGCCTTTGTAGAAAAAAGAGGTGCGTGAGACCCTCCCCCTCCGGGTACAGGTTTCCTGGCATGACCTTAGAGCAGGCTCCGCAGTCCCCCAGGGGCCCCCCGCGGGCCGGGCGCGGGAGGGGCTTGGACTAACCGGGTTGGCAGGGAGTCGGGCAGACGCTCTGCGCTGAGCTGTGTGTGGACACGCGGTCCCGGGGCTCCAGGCGCGGTTGCTCCGAGCTACTCACAGGCATGGGGACGGCTTCCGCGGGCGCGGGTCGGGGGGCTGGCCCTGAGCCCCACGCCCGCCCTGCAGGGCATGAACCCCAACTACGACGAATACGCCGACTCGGACGAAGACCAGCACGACGCCTACCTGGAGCGGATGAAGGAGGAGGGCAAGATCCGCGAGGAGAACGCCAACGACAGCAGCGACGACTCGGGAGAGGAGACCGGTGGGCGGCCTGGCGGGGGGCGGGGCGGGGTCCCGGGCGGGGGCGGGGGCGGGGGGGGGGGGCAGAGCTCACGTGGCCTGTGCTCTTTTTCAGATGAGTCCTTCAACCCGGGTGAAGAGGAGGAGGACGTCGCGGAGGAGTGAGTCGTGGGTCTACTCGGCGGGGTGAGGGTGGCCCATAAGCTTCAGGGACTGGAATACCTCTGGGCGTTCCCAAGTCCCGGAGCTACCTACCGACCGAGGGTAGAAAAGCGACCGCTGTTGAAGTGATACAGGGACACGTTTTAAAGTTGTCAGGATGGTTTGTAAGTGCAAAGCATCTCCTGAAACCAGAAAAGGACAGTGGAGAATGGGGGTAGGTGCAGAGCTTGCCCGCTTCCCAGCTGCGGTCCTCGGGTCAGGCGGTGCATCTCTGTGTCTCCTCTGTGAGATGGTAGTGTCCATCACTACTTTAAAAAAACTTTATTTATTTTTATTTTTGGCCGGGCTGGGTGTTCTCCGCTGGGTGCAGGCTTTCTCTGGTTGCGGCGAGCAGGGGCTGCTCTCTGCTCTCGGGGTGTGGGCTTTTCACTGCAGTGGTCTGTCTTGTTTTGGAGCAGGGGCTCTAGGGTGCAAGGGGCTTCAGGAATTGTGACTCACGGGGCTTAGCTGCTCTGCAGCGTGTTGGAATCTTCCCAGAGCAGAGATCAAACCTGTGTCCCACTGGGAAGTTCCTCTATCGAGACTCTCGATTGCTGATGTCAGAAATATGACTCAAACTGATTTTTGCGTAAGAGTTTTATTAGGTCAGGTAACCAGAGAGTCTGGTGATAGAATTGGGCTCAGGCACCTGAATCCAAAGGCTTCCCTGGTGGCTCAGACGGACCTGAGCCTGTCTGAAGAATCCGCCTGCAATTCGGGAGTTACGGGTTCCATCCCTGGGTGGGGACGATTTCCTGGAGAAGGGGATGGCAGCCCACTCCAGTATTCTTGCCTGGAAAAATCCCATGGACAGAGGAGACACAACTTAGCGACTACACCACCACCACCACCATGACTGAATCCAGGTGCTCGGAAGTTGAGGGGAATGTTAGTTTTTACTTCTGAGTTCCTTGTTTTTAGATGGGTGCATGCATTGCTAAATGACCCTGAGCAGCACGGGGCAGGCTAAGTCCTCCGGGTTAACACTCAGAAGCGCTGCTGTTTTCAGAGCAGTGGTGGATGGTGTGCTTGCCTCCCTTTCCTGAGTCTGAGTTCTGAGCTGTGCTCTGATGAACTAAGAGTTAAGCCATGCACCACCACCACCCCCACCCCACTTAGAGCCTGTGGCTGGGGTGGGCTCCCCCTGAATGGGGCTGGGTGGTTCCCAACAGGGACTTGGAGTTCTCTTGTTCCAAAAGAATTAGCAAAGGTTGAGCAGAAAAAAGAAAAAGAGAAAGCTCTGCTGGAGCACACTAGTTCTGCTTGCTACGTACTTGGGAAGGTCAGTGAGCAAATGCTTGTGAACATGTCTTGGAAACGGCTCCGCACCGTGATGCAGGTGTAAGGGGGCTCCGTCTTCTGAAGAGCTGAGCACGTGTGATGGAGGGGACCGCTTAGGGGAACTGGGTTGGACTGAAGGTGGCCCCCCCCACTTTTTGCATGGTAGCTAATTACCTCTTCATCAGAGAAGACTGCAGGGTTAAAACAGTTAGCTCAGAAGAAGTGGTGAAGTGGACCTGGGGCGTTTTCTGGGCAAGATGAGACCGTGGCTTCGTCTCCAGGGGTGTGGGGTCTGGGTTAGGCCGTGACCCAAGAAAGCTGCAGAGGCCCCCCGTGTTGATGGACTCAAGGAGGAAACTGCTGCCAAGGCCCGGGGGCGGACCAGGTGGTTGAAGGCACGTCAGCAAGAGGAGGCCGCGCGCCACAGCCCTGCTCCGCCTCTGCTCTCTGGGCGGGAGTCTTTGGGCTCGCTGTCTTGTCCTAAGCTGGTGGGGGGCTCTCCTCTCTCTCTGAGCCCCGCTGTCCTTGACAGGTTTGACAGCAACGCCTCCGCCAGCTCCTCCAGTAACGAGGGTGACAGTGACCGGGAAGAGAAGAAACGGAAGCAGCTTAAGAAGGCCAAGATGGCCAAGGACCGCAAGAGCCGCAAGAAGCCCCTGGAGGTGCAGACTCTGCCGGGCGGTGGGGGGCGGCCGTCCTCTTTCAGTCTTTCTGTAGCACCCCCCGGTAGGGCCTGCGGACTGGTGCTGCTGGGCCTAATTTTGTAACCACTGGCGCTGGCCTTGAGGAGGAGCCTGGAGAATTTTCAGTATGGCCCCTGAGACAATTAGCTTCTGGGAGATCCAAATTAGGAGCAGGCTTCTGTCCTTGGAGCTCAAGGGGAGGGTTCCTTGTGAGCTCAGGCTGGGGTGCTGAGGTCATGGCCTCCATCCTTGGCGGCTCTCCGTCTAGCCTGGCTGCGCAGTCTTTTCTCCATTGTGTCCCTCTAAGAAGGAGGTCCAGGTCATCTCTTGGGGAGAATGTGGAGCTTTGTGGGCAGTAGGTGGCTGATGGCCTCTGGGTTCCTACACAGGTAAAGAAGGGGAAGGACCCCAACGCCCCCAAGAGGCCCATGTCTGCCTACATGCTGTGGCTAAACGCCAGCCGGGAGAAGATCAAGTCGGACCATCCGGGCATCAGCGTCACGGACCTCTCCAAGAAGGCGGGCGAGATCTGGAAGGGAATGTCCAAGGAGAAGAAGGAGGCAAGGAGCCGCGGACACACAGCGTCGGACCCTGGGACCTGACGGAGGCGGGTGGGCCCAGGGCTACGGTTCTGTGCAGGTTTTGCCTGCATCGGGCCAGGGGTCTAATTTTTTTTTTCTGTTTTTTTTCATTCCCTGTGTGACAGGAGTGGGATCGCAAGGCTGAGGAGGCCAGGCGGGAGTATGAAAAAGCCATGAAGGAATACGAAGGCGGCCGTGGAGAGCCCTCCAAGAGGTGAGAGCTGGGGACAGAATGTCCCAGGAGCTGCTTTTCTGGCAGGTACTTCTGCAGTTCCAGGTTGAGAATTGGGGTGTTGACAGGCATGCTTCTGACTGCAGTAGGGCAGTGCTGCTCAGATCGGGGTAGGCAGTTGCCCAGGTATGGGGAATGGGCTAGAGGATTTCTGAAAGTAACTTGGATAAATACGGCTCATTTTCCTAAGAGCCACATTATCCTTCAATTTTATTTCAAGGTGTAGGGGAGATTAACACTTGTTATGGAGCATAACTCACATGCAGTTTTAAAGGTAAAGTAACAAGCGTTAGAAGACCCCTTAGAGACGGAAACGGTGACGTGCCCCAGTACTCTTGCCTGGGAAATGCCATGGACAGAGGAGCCTGGCGGGCTACAGTCAGCGGGCTCTCAGAAGAGTGGGACACGACTTAGTGACTCAACAACAACAGACGTTAAGCAAGTTTTGCATATGGGGCTGCTTCAGGCTGTAGCCCTTGATCCTTCCGGTGATTCAGTTATGATGAGCTCCCCTGGGGCGCTTGGGGCTGAGACGCCTGGCTGTGTACGTGAGCTGGGCAGTGTGGCTGGGATTGGGAAAGGCCCTGGGAAAGCCAGGAGAGGTTCGGCCCTGATGATGTGGGGAACCCAAGGGCCCAGCACCCACTTCCCTCTTGCTCACCTAGGGATAAGTCCAAGAAGAAGAAGAAAGTCAAAGTGAAGACGGAGAAGAAATCCACACCCTCCCGGGGCTCATCGTCGAAGTCTTCATCAAGGCAGCTGAGCGAGAGCTTCAAGAGCAAAGAGTTTGTGTCCAGTGACGAGAGCTCTTCCGGAGAAAACAAGAGCAAAAAGAAGAGAAGGCGGAGTGAGGTGCGGCTGGGCTTGGGGGGCCGTGGGGCCTGGAAGGGTGGGGGCCACTGGGCTGGTGTCGGGACAGACAGACGCTCCTGGACGGAGGGGTAATGAAGGGGAGTGGGTGGGTGGAATCTGTGCTTCTGAAGGCTTAACACTGGGGTGCAGGGAGCGGGTAGGGGGGTCCTTCCCTGAAAAGCGGCTGCGGGGGAGGGTGGCCTGGACTCTGTACTTCTCCCCTGTAAGAGACCTTTGGCTTTCAGGACTCTGAAGAAGAGGAACTAGCCAGTACTCCCCCCAGCTCAGAAGACTCAGCATCAGGATCTGATGAATAGAGAGGAAGATTGTGTCTCCTGGGGCTTGCCCCGTCCCAGCCCCAGTCTCCCCACCCATGTTTTGGTACCTGTTTTCTCCTATGAAATGCAATCCTCGGGTTCTGTGCCATCTGAACAAGCTTTCCCGCTAGCCTGCACTTCCCTGGGGCCGCACGGGAGGCGTCTCACCCTGCGGCTTCAGAAAGTGGCTGTTTATAATCTGGGGAGACATCCGGTGGGGGCCAGGGCAGGGCTGGATCCCACCGCGCCCCCTGCCTTCCCGCCCTTTGGGGTATAGCTGCTGCTTGTCCTGTACAAGTTGCCGCAGGCAGGGGTCCTGTGAGGGCAGGTCTGTAGCTCCTAACTGGGGCCTATTTCTACTTTTATTTTGTATTTCTGGTCTGTGGAAAATGAACATTTAATAAAGGGAACTGACTTTGGAAATCGGCCTTAGGCCTTCTCTCTCCCCCTGCTCTATGGCTCTCACTCTTGGTGTCGACTGCACTCTGACCCTTCAGCTGGGAAGCCAGTCTCCAGGTATAGCCTGTTCTGTTCCCGGCTGGACAAGCCTTGGTTTCCAGTCTCTTCTGGTGGGATGGGCCACCTGAGAGTCTAGAAATGAGAGCTGATCTGATTAGGCAGTCTCTCTCACAGCGGCACTCCATTAGTGAAGCTGAGAGGGCAGCTCCGGCTCCAGCCTTAATCACCTGCGAGTCCAGGGTCTTGGAAATCTTTCGATAATGGAATCAGGATTGACCAAGCTTCCCCGCAAATGGGGGGGAATGGAAACCTGAACCTGCAGAATTGGGGGGGGAAGAGTGCTGTGTTGGGGTGGGGGTGGGGTGTAGCCTGATAGGGGTTCAGGAAAGGGGTGGAGTATGTGTGAAGCCTTTCTTGTGGAGGAAAGGGGTATGCGGCAATTGTTAGGCTAGGAGGAATTTATGTTGGGCGGAGCAGGCATGCCTGCTAAGCCGCTGCAGTCGTGTCCTACCCTCTGCGACCCTGTGTGGACTGCAGCCCGCCAGGCTCCTCTGTCCATGGGACTCTCCAGGCAGGGATGCCGGAGAGGGCTGCTGTGCCCTGCTCCAGGGGCCCTCCCTGACCAGGGATGTGCCACCTGGGAAGCGCGGGGGCAGGCGCCACAGGAGACGCGCGAGGGTCAGCGGTCATCCCCGCGCGCTGCAGACAGCCGGCGCGAGCGGAGGGCCCCGGGGCCGGCCCCAGGCGCTGGCCCCGCAGGGCCGCAGCCCGCCCACCGCCCGGGTCCGGGCCACCTCCTCTCTAGGCCGCCGTCTCGGTGGCCTTCCGCCCCAGCGCGGAGTTGCGTCAGCTTCGCCGGGGTCCGAGCCGGGGCGGGCCCTCGTGGGCCGGGGCCGGCTTCGTTTGCATGCTCCCCAGCGAACTCGGCGGCGCGGGGACCCTGGCGAGGCGCCCCAACACTCGCTAGGCGCCCCGGGGGCGGGGCCCGGCGGGCTGTGGGCGGGGTAGGGGCGGGGCAAGGCGCCCCGGAGGCGGGGCCGGGGCGGGGCCGGGAGCCGGCCATGCACCCCTGGGGCGGTGATAGAGGCGGGCTAGGGGCGGGGCTAAGGGCAGGGCCCGGCGGGCCGTGGGCGGGGCCGTGGGCGGGGCCGTGGGCGGGGCCGTGGCGGGCCCAGGGCGGCCCCGCCCGGGCTCCTCCAGGCTCGGTCCCGCGGCGGCGGCGGCGGCGGTGGCTGAGACTCACGACGAGGTGTGGAGCGCGGGCCTGGTGGAGCCGGACCTCGGGGGAGAGCGTGAGTGCGCGGGGGCGGGCCCAGGGCGGGGGCGAGGCACGGGGGCGGTGGGCGCTCTTGCGTCGAGACCGCGGCCGAGATTGGGGGCGGGGGGCGGTCACGAGGAAAGTTTGCACGGCCCGGGGGTCCGGGGGCCCGGGCGTACGCGCGGGGGCGCAGGGAGCAGGGCCTGAAGCGCGTGCCGGCCGAGCCCCGGAGGGGGCCGAGGCTGCAGGCGGAGCCCGCGGCGGGCGGAGCCGGCGGAGGGACCCTCGCCCCCTTCTCCCCGGCTGGCCCCCCGCCCCCGGCACGCCCCCGGCCTCCCCACCCCGCCCCCGCCTGGCGCGCGTCCCTGGGCCCCGGTCCGTCCGTCCGCCGGCGGCGCCCCATCGCGTGCGCGGGGCCTTCGCCGCCCCCTCCTCCAGCCCGCCGTCCCCTCCCCCCGGCGGCCGCTGCCCCCTGTGCCCGGAGCTCCCCGCCGGGCCCGTCCAGACGGCCCCTCGCCCCGGGCTCTCCCGTCTCGCGGTTGGCCCTCCCTCCTGCGGCAGTGTTCTCTCCGGCCCCGGCCGGAGGGAGATCTCAGGGTCGGCGGAGGCGGCCCTGCCTGCGGCGAGGCTTCTTTGGGCCTCCGCCTCGGGGCCGGAGCCGCCTGGTGTCTCCCCTGTGCCCTCAGGGTCCAGCCGATCTCTGGACTCTTAACGTATGGGGGATGCTCAGAGCCGCTGAGATTTTCACAGCTCTGCCCTCCGTCCCTGGTCACCCGGGTTTCCCGCTGGGCGTCTGAGCTGCTGAGACCCCGTCCTCAGTTGGGGGGGTGAGCCCTCCCTCTTGGGTGCTACAGCTCCCTGCCCGGCGGAGCCTCCAGGTGAAAGGGTTTTCGGTTCTGGACCAGCTGGTCTCCATTCCTAACCACCCACACCATGTATCCCTGGTAATAACGTTCAAGGACAAGGAAACAGCCTTGCGTTTTTTTTTTAAAATTTTATGTTTTCTGCCGCGTGCCCCTCCTCCACGCACACTCGGGCCGGCTGTGAATGTTACTCACCCACCCACAGCGCGCCTGCTGCACCGGACTTGGCTGACCGGACTTGCACGGGCCTGGATGCCTCTTTTCCTCCTGCCTAGTCCCTCCTATCTGGGGAACAAGCTGGGGCAGGGTCAGAAGTGAGAGGTTTTCCCGGAAGTTGGGCACCTGAGGTCCCTTCTTTGGATCTGTTGCTATCTTGCCAGACCAGCTGGAGTGGGTGACTTTGGGCAAGGCAGGGCCCCTGCAGGTTGGAGAGGGTTGGGTTGTCCTCAGGGACCCCATGCATGCCAGCTGATAGGAAACGTCGCTTTTCCTTTGGAACAGAGGGCCGGGGGCTCTATCAAGGAGGCAGGGGCAGTGGTCAGTCCAGGGGCCTCTTGTGGGTGGGATGGCGCTTCAGGACCCAGGATGGGACCTGAGGAAGTGGTGAAGTGTCTGAGAACAGGTGACAAGACTGGGTTCTTTGGGAGACCAGGTGTGGTCTGCAGTGCTGGCAGCCTGTGGTTGGGGGAGAGGATGAGATGGTTTCCAAGGGAAGCCTCCTAATAGGAGCCACCACTTAACGGCCACTTACTGGGTGCTGGGCACTGAGGTCGGCAGCTGCATGGATCGTCTCATGTGAGCCTTTCTTTTTTTTTTTTTTTAGTTTTGGCCACACCTCCCAGCATGTGGGACCTCAGTATCCCAACCAGGGATCGAACTGGTGCCGCCTGCAGTGTGCGGTGGAAGTTTGGAGTCTTAACCAGTGTGTTAAGTCTCAGTGTGTTCTTCATACAGGGAAACAGGTTTAGAGCAGTGAGGAAGGTGCCTGAGGTCACAGAGCTGGAAGGCAGGAGACCCACCCAGTATTTGAATCCTGGTGGAGCAGACCCGGAGCTCCAGTTACAGGCCGAGAGGAGGGGCACCCGTTTGCTCTCGGCCATAGGCTTCTGTCACGTGGGTTAAAATATCTTCCGCAGTCTCCCTCGAAACCCCTCGGGTCAGGCCCAGGCTGGTGAGTGATGCCCAGGTAGCTCCTTCTGGTCAGCTGTGGACCCTTCCACGGTGACGGGCCCAGGAGGGGAGCCCTAGGGAGTTTTTCCCCCAAGCCACCCCGCCCCCCGGATGTTCTCTAGCCAGGTCTCATTCTCCCAGCCCTGGGCCTGGGCCGGCTCCTCCTTCCTCTTGGCGAGGCTCTGGAAATCCAGTGGGAGGCCATTGCTATGGCAACAGGACTAGGCCCTGACTTTACCTCATCAAATTCCAAGCCGAAGCCAAAGCGATTGAGAAATTAAAGGGGAAAAAAAATGTATTCCAGATGTTTACTTTTTATTCCTTATTTTTCCGTGTTTGGATGAGACGGCTCTGGAGGAGGCGGGAGTCGGGGCAGGGACGTGGAGGGAGGAGGAGGACTCGGGGGGCGGGGAGGGAACCACTCCCAGCGGCAGGCCAGGGAGCGGGAAGGGGAGGCCCGCGGGGCAGGCGGGCGGCGGGGCGGGGCCCAGGTTGGGGAGGAGCGGGTTTTTCCCGTCTCCCGCGAGGTGATTCACTGGGAGACTTCAGAGTTGGCAACCCTCTTGCCCCGGCCCTGAGTCGATCCCGCGAGCGGGGGTTCCCGGACCCAAGGAGTGTGTGTGGGGGGGGTGCCTTGGGAATGGTAAGTGGAGTGCCCTGGACAGCTGGCTGGAGGAGGGAGCAGGGGGTGGCTCGTCGGACCTGCAGGACTTTAGGGTTAGGAGACGGACTTGGAGAGCTGTCGCAGGGTCGGGGGGTGGGGGCCAGAGGGGAGGACGTGGCCGCCGGGGACCTCCCGTGACCTCCCCCAGCGCCCCTCCTGAAGCGCCCGCTTCCTGTCCCGCACTGGCCTCCGCCAGAAGTCAGAGACGGCGCGCTGCCAGCGCCCAGCTCTCTGGCCCTCTCTCCGCTCTCCCTCTTTTCTTCCTGGGTCTTCCGCCGCCCCCAGCCCACACCACTCTGCCCCCGACTCCCAGGTCTGCCGCATGTGATGCAAGTGTCTGCTCCCAGGGAAGGCGCAGCCATGGCCTCCCGCGCGCCCCGCCAGCCGGACGAGGAGCTGGTATCCGCTGGCTCTGAGCCAGGTACCTGTAGGTGCGGGGTGGAGCGGGCTGACTGGGAAGGGGGCCAGAGGCCCGAACCCCCATTCGGTCTTGGGGGCTGGTGGCTGAAGGCTGACTCTGTTGGGGAGGGAGGGAGGAGTCCTGAGGACAAGCGGGATGAGCCCTGCGCTCCGGTGGAGACCCTTCGGAACTGCGATCACAGCTCTCCAGCAGAGAGCACGCTAACCTTGGAGAGGATGTGGATCAAACCACCTGTTTGACAGAGGAGGAAACTGAGGCCTGGGTGTGGGGGGCGGGGAGGGCATGCACCTTTGGGCTTGAACCCAGGCCTCCTGGCTCCCTGTCTAGACGCCTTTCTTGCTCCGAGTGGAATGAGTGGGTGATAAAGGATCCTATTAGCAGGGCTGTGGCCATGAGTAATTCAAGGTCTTTTATTTGGCATTGAAATGCCTTATATAGAAGGTATGTTTCTGGTCTTTTTTTTCCTTCTGTAGCAGATTTCTTTCTGTTTGGCTTAGGTCAATAGTGAGATTGCCTTCCTGGTCTCACAGTGGATGGTGGCGGGGAGGTGGCCTGGGTGTGCCCCTGAGGAGGGGGGCAGCAGGGTGGCAGGGTAGGGAAGCTGAGCTGGGAGAACGAGTTTGCTGTGGATGTAGTTTAGCAGAATGGCATGCTCTAGGGAAGGACCAGACTGGGGGAGATGGAGGGCCGACTGCCTGGCGTGGGTAGGCAGGCATTCGTTTATTAGCCCGCTTGGTCATCTGGCCGTTCACTTGGTAAGAATGTGTACTAGGTGTGAAGTGGGTACAGTGAGAAATAGCTGCCAGCTGGGGCCTCAAATGGCTTTTCACTTTTAAGGGTGACTGGCTAGACATTTCGGGAATTCGGAGATGAGGGAAGATGTTTCTGGGATGTGTCTAGAAAATCCAGGAAGCCTTCATGGAAGTGGTGACATTTGACTTGTACATGGAAGGGTGTGGGAACATTCTGAGTACATAGGGTGGGAGGTGAAGTTCTGCTTCCTGTTCTTCTGACATCGGCTCAACCAGCCTTTTCCTTTTGGTAGGTGACCCTCGGGCCAAACCCCCTGTCAAGCCCAAACCCCGAGCCCTGCCTGGCAAGCCAGCCCTGCCTGCCAAGCCCAGCCTGCTGGTGCCCATTGGGCCTCGGCCTCCCCGGGGTCCTCTGGCCGAATTGCCTTCTGCCCGGAAGATGAACATGTTGGCAGGACCCCAGCCCTATGGTGGCAATAAGCGGCCCCTTCCGTTTGCGCCAAGGCCTGCGGCGGAGGCCCTGGCTGGGGGAGAAGGCACCCGGGAGCCTGGGAAAGAGGAGCCTGGGAAAGAAGAGACGCCCCCTTTGACCCCTCCGGCCCGATGTGCCGCCCCTGGGGGCGTGCGCAAGGCGCCCCTTCCCTTCCGCCCAGCCTCGGAGCGCTTCGCCGCGCCCACGGTGGAGGAGATCCTGGCCAAGATGGACCAGCCCAGGAAAGAGGGCCCGGCCAGCCCTGACCGCCTCTGGGGCTCCCGCCTCACCTTCAACCATGATGGCAGCTCCAGATACGGTCCCAGGAGCTACGGCATGGCCCCAGGCCCCAGGGATGATGCTGGGACCCTCTCCAAGGAATGGTCCCAGGAGGGGCCCGCGGGGTCTCCTGCTGACTGCCCCGAGGAGCCCAGCGAGACCCCCGAGCAGAGGTGAGGGGTGGGGGGCTGTGTGTCTGGTTGCGGCCAGCCTGGAGGACAGGGTGGGTAGTCTCCTGTGAGATGGTGATCTTCCCTTGGAGGTTAGCTGTGCTGCATGGTGCCTGCGTGCGGGTCAACCCGTGACAGTCACGGACCACCCACCGCCCTCTCACTTAATCCACAGCTATCCTGTGTAGTAAAGGGAGTATTAGGCCCATTTTAGAGATGAGGAAACTGAGGCTCAAAAGTGACTTCCCCTGGTCCCTTAGCAAGTGACAGACAGAGCTGGGGTTAGAATTAGGGCCTCTCTGATTCCAGTGTGTGCTCTGAACTGCTGGCCCGCCCTGTGGGTGCAGCGGTGTGCCAGGTGCTGGGTGTGTGTGTGTGTCTTTGTGTATCTGTGCTGGGGTGTGTATCTGTGTGTCTGTGTGTGTCTGCTGGAGTGTGTGTGTGTGTGTGTGTGTGTGTGTGTGTGTGTGTGTGTGTGTGTCACAGCCTGGCCGTGAAGAGGAGTCTGACAGGAGAGGAAAGCCGTGAACGCCCCTTGACGCCAGGCCAGTGGATGTGAGCATGCGGGCCACACAGCTGGGTTGGAGACCATTGCGTGCAGCATCCCCTTTCCCAGAGCCCGTGCCAGCGTGTCCTGGGGGCTCCTGACCTGGACGTGTCCCTGGGCCCCGGGGAGGAGGCTGAGGGTCCCAGCTGCCTGGAGCATCCTTAGGGCAGGGAGCACCAGCTTGGGCCGGTTGCCCCCCAGACCCCGCAGCTCTCTGGCCCCGCTGACCCTGCTCCTGCTGCAGAGAAGGCCCTGCCGTGGTCTGAGCCGAGCTGGAGGCCCAGAGTCTCGCCCGCGGTGCCCGCCAGCCTCTCCTGGGAATATGGGCACCCGAAGCCTCCTGTCCCCCTGGGCTCCCTGGAGGCCCGCCCTGTCCAGGCTGGGTTCCGCCCTCTTTCCCCTCCTTTGCTCCCAGCCTGGCTTGAAAGGAGCAACCTCGACCTTGCAAGATCTCTCTGGTGGTCTTCCTACCCCTGCAGTTCTCCGGAAGCGTTGGCTGGGGAGGGGCCAGCTGCCCTGGCCCGGAGAACCCTAACCCCTCAAGGGCTCTGGGGTTTGGTGGTCTTACCAGAAGCCCCAAGGGCTCTGGGTCTGCGCGGGCTTTTCCCTGAGGGGTTTGAGGGGCTTACCCCCTGACATGCAGGTTGGGGCACATGCGCTGGCCCTGGGGTGCTCTCTCTCAGAGCCGCCAGAGTTTTTGTCCCCTGGGAGGACGTGCCCCTGGCGGGGTGCATGTTAAGTTCTGTCCCGGTCATTGGGCAGACCCCTGATCACCCCTTCCTTCTCCACCTGCGTGATCTGTGCCTCCGTCTCCCCTCTTTCTCCCTCACAGGAAGTGCCCCTCGGACCTGGCCTTCAACGGGGACCTGGCCCAGCTGGCGGTCTCTGAGCCCGTGACTGACGTGAGTTCCCTACCCGCTATGACGCAGTCTCTGAGCTGGAAGGGCCTCGTTTGTGCCTCTCTCCCGCCTCCCTCAGTTTAGCTGGGGAAATAGAGGCTGTGGAGTATGTTTACGTGACTTGCGTCAGGGCTCAGATTTCTCAACTTCCAGGCCACCCTGGCTAAGTGTGGCTGAGGCCCTGAGGCTCCTACAGTGTCCAGGATGACTGCCCTGGACAGCCTACTGTCTGCTGGGCAACCTCGGGGATGTTGACTGACGTAACCCGGTCATAACTCTGGCCGAATAGGCCTCTCAGGTTCCATGCGAGAGGTGCGGACGCCGGGGCTTGAGGTGCCAAATAGCTTGCCCAGGGGCTGAAGGCAGGATCCGAGTCCAGCACGGTCCCTGGCCAGGCCTGCCCTCTTGCAGAAGAGGGGAAGTGATGCTTCACGGGGGTCTCCTGTTACAGCCCCTCTGCCCGTGGTGTGCTCGGGGGTGGACAGTCTGCGTTCCCGAGTAGACGATGCGGAGGGCGGTCTGTCTTGCTGCAAGAGCCCCTGCTAGCCGGAGGCTGTCCCGTCCGGCAAGGGGAGAGACCTGAGTGTGTGCATTTGTCCAAACGTATTTATCGAGCATCCACTGTGATCCCGGTGCCGGGGAGACAGCCACAAGCAAAGCGTCCACAGTCCCCCTGCTTCCAGGAAAGCGTGTGTCCATCCCTCACTCTTGTCCGACTCTTTGTGACCCCGTGGACTGTAGCCCACCAGGCTGTTCTGTCCACGGAGTTCTCTGGGCAGGCAGATCGGAGCGGGTAGCCGTTCCCTTCTCTCAGGGAGCTTCCTGACCCAAGGATCGAACCCAGGTCTTCTGCCTTGTAGGCAGATTCTTTACTGTCTGAGCCACGAGGGAAGCCCTTGCTCCCCGAGGAGCGCGCCTTCTAACGCGGGGAGGCGGACTCCAACACTGGGCGCCCTGTGACCCGGCAGACGTGCAGAGCATCAGACGGGCACCTGGGACACCACCTGCATGGGTCCCGGGGTGAGGGTGACGGGAAGTCCTTGCCAGGAAGTGGGGCATGGGGTGAGCTCTTGGATGTTTGGGGAACAGCCTTTTTGGCAGAGGGAGCTGCAGCTACAAAGGACGTGGGCTCCACCCAGCGAGGAAGCTGGGGTGTCTGGGTCACAGACTGGGTGGTGATGGGCCACTCGGGACGGGGAGTGCTGGCTTGCAGGAGGGAAGGAGGCCATTGATGGGCAGGAGGAGAGGTGTGACCTTGCTGCCGTTGCAAGGAGTCTCCCTGCCCAAGATCTTGGCCAGGGGCCAAGGGCAGCAGCAGGGGCCAGTCGGGGGGCTCTGGGGGTCGCCCTGGTGAGAGACGACGGTGCTGTGGATCCTGGAGGCAGTCCCTGGGGGAGACGGTGGGTGGGGGGGCCTCTGATGTGAAGGTGGAGTGGACGGGACTTGCAGGCAAGGCTGATCTGCGGGGAGTGAACGGAGAGTGAAGCGTGCCACTGGGGGTCTATGGCCCAAGTGGTGGGGAGGTTACCCTTCACGGAGAAGGGGGCCTTCGTAGTGTTGGGAAGACTGGAGGAGCTTGCTTCTGGATCTGTTGAGCTGGAGACGCCTCGTCCCACGGGGTCCGAGGGGGTCAGTGGGGTGTTTGAGTCCGGAGCTGCAGGGACTTGTCGGTGTGCAGATGGCCCTGGAGTCGGCTGGGGTCCCTGAGGGCATGGGTGAGGCGTGGGAGGGAGACGAGGCCTGGCAGAGGAGCCCAGGAGACGCAGGAAGGAGCAGAGGTTAGGAGGGAACCCTGCTGGCGTGGAGCACAGGAGCTGCTCAGGCTGGAGGAGGGACTAGGGCGGGCGGTCAGCGATCAGGTGGTGCCTGCGGGGCAAGGAAGGGGCGCCTCGAGAATGGGGGGTTGCATGGGGGGTCGTGGCTGAACTTGGCTGGAGCGGCAGGGTGGTGGAAGCGAAGAAGGGAGCCCATTTGGAGGGGGCTCAGCGGAGGCCGGGCCCAAGGCGCTGAGGTTAGAGGTGCTGAATGCAGAGGCCAGGTTTAAGGAAAGGGGTGTAGCTGGAGAGATGGGAGGGCTGGACAGCAGCATGTGTGTGTGTTTTTTAAGCCAGAAGAAATGAGGGCAGTTTGTGTGCTGATGGAAACGGTCCAGTAGAGAAGGAAAAAAATCTGCGATGCTGGACACAGAGGAGGGCTTGGCCTGAGCTCTGAGCAGGGACGGCTCAGGAGTGGGGCGCCCGGGTGGGGGTCTCTGAGTCCTCGGGGAGGGAGAGCAAGGCCCTCAGCCCGGAGAGCCTGGGCAGAGGTGCAGAGGTTTGAGGTTTGAGGACAGACTGGATGGGAAAGCGTCGCTGGGAGGTGGGGGTGCGTGGAAGGGGGATGTCGTGAGATTGCTGGGCGTTCTGGCTGAGCCTGGGGCGGCTGCGGCTGCGGCTGCGGCTGCAGGGAACCCACCATCCCAGTGGCGGCTGTCTCCAGCTGCCCTGGTGCAGTCTGGAGCTGGGGCAGAGCTGTATTGCATTAGGTTAAACTTGAGTTGGTGAGGGAATACAGGGAGTTCACACAATGGTGGAGGAGAGAGGGGAGTGGGACGGGGAGAAGGGAGGAGATGGGCGGAGGGGAGGGAGAGAGGGTGCCGGATGGACGGGGGTGGACACGGGCCAGCAGGTCCCCTAGACCTGACGCTCCGGAGGGGCTCTGGCTGAGGACGAGGTCTAGGGTGGACCCTCAGAGAGGTGGGCTCTGGGGAAGTCGGGGAGAGGAGGTCAGGGAGCGGAGCCAGGACACTGGATGGGTCAGTTGTGGGGCTTCAGGAACCGCTGTGAGCTCTTTACCAGGGGCAGCGCTCGGGAGGGCGGCTGTGGTCCAGGAGCTCTGCTCTGAGGGCGGAGGGGTCTGTCCCGGGCTCTTGGAGGGTTCCTGGGGGGCGTGGTTTAAGGGCACAGGCTCTAAATTAACCTGAGATTCGTCTGCGCGGGCTGGAAGGATCGGAGGGTGGCCTTGACGCGGAAGCAGGATGCCCCCCTGCCCAGGCCCAGGGGTCAGGTGGTGGTGGGGCAGACAGCCCTCCATGGGAGAAGGTGGGGGGGCCTGACCTCTGGGGAGAGCAGAGGTCAGATAGAACGAGACTCAGGTCGCGGCCTGCAGGGGTGAAGGGGGGTCAAATGCTGGGGGTCCCAGGGCCCCAGGGTGTCCGTTCTTCCCCCGTGCTGTTCACAGCGGCCGGGTGCGCATATCTTGCTGAATCCTCTCCTGACCACGAGGTGGACATTGTTGCCCTGGCCCTGGGTTGCAGGTGGGGACGCCGGGGCTCGGAGAGACCCCGCGTGGGAAGGCACCCCGCCGACAGGGGAGGTGCCGGTGTCTCCCAGCGTTTTCACGGTCGCTGGGGCTTCTGGCCTGAACCCTGGGTCCCGCTGCCCCCTGGGCAGCGCTGGGAACGTGGATGCTCAGAGCAAGGGTGCGAGCTGCTCCCAGGAGCTGGTCTGAAGCTGCCCTGGGCCTGGTGGAGTCCCACCCTGAGGCCACGCACCCAGCCAGCCAGACTCTCTAGTTTCCTTTTGCCTTTCCTTTACAAAGCCAGTTTTAAAAACACATATTTTATTTGTTTACATACTCAGCGGCACTGGGTCCCACGGGATCTTTGATCTTCACTGTAGCTCGCGCGATCTACAGTGATGGCATGCAGAGTTTTAGTTTCCACACTTGGGATGTAGTTCCCTGGCCAGGGATCGAACCCGGGACCCCCCTCATTGGGAGTGTGGAATCTTAGCCCCTGGACCACCAGAGAAGTGCACAAAGCCAGTGTTCCTGACCCATGAACCTTGGACCCTTAGGAACTCCTCACATGAGCTTTGGGCTTGGGGGATGCGGGTGGGCGTGGTCTGAGTGATCCCCTGGGAATGGAGCGCTGTGCATTTCGTGGGGGGAGGGCCACACGGGAGGGTCTGGGGGCCCTGGCAGTCTCGGACGCCTGAGGTCATTCTGGAGCTTCTGTCGGTTGTCCTGGGGGGCTGTCCCTGCGCCCCGGTTTCCCCCATGGAGTGAGAGTGTCAGGCAGCTAGCACTGACCTGGGGTCTCTCAGGGGTGGGCAGGGGCCTCCCTGAGCTTGCGGAGCAGTGACACCTCCTGACTTTCTCTTGCAGGTTCTCAAGCCCTGGGTGCCCCCTGGTCCAGGCCTCACCTTGGAGAATGGAGGCACCCCCGGCCTGGGTCTCCCCGCTGAGGCCTTGGGCTCGGGCCCCAAGTCTCCTCACCTTGACTCCCTCGAGGGGGGCTCTCCCCCTCACCCCCACCGTCCGGAGGCCCAGAGCCCTGCTGCTCCTGGGCCTCCCTCCCTGCCTCCTGAGACTCTGGGCTCCCCAGCTGCGGGCCTCCCCGAGGCAGGCTCCCACCACCTGCCTGCGAGCCCAGGGGTCCCAGCCGTGGCCGCCCCGGAGGCCCCCAGACCCAGCAGCCCCATGGTGCGGGAGCTCACAGGGCACTCCAGCCCCGAGCGGTCCCCAGCCACAGCACCCCAGCCCCTGACGGAAGCAGGTGAACTGCCGGACCTGCCTCGAACGTTTGCATCTGGGGACGGGGCGGCCCCGGGGAATGAGGACCGCCCTGCTGGCGGCCTGGCCCAGCGGCGGTTTTCTGAAGGTGTGCTGCGGCCTCCCGGCCCAGACCGGGAGCAGCTGGGGGGCTCGCTGGTCGCCCTGCCCCAGGCCCAGGGGGGCCCGTCCGCCCTAGACCACCCCTTGGGGAGTGGGACAGAGTCCAGCTGGAGCTTGTCTCACTCCTTTGAATGGACCTTCCCCACACGGCCTGCAGGCCTCGGGGTGTGGCGGCTGGACTCCCCACCGCCCTCCCCCATCACCGAGGCCGCGGAGGCTGCAGAGGCCGCGGAGGCTGCAGAGGCCGCGGAGGCTGGAGACGGGGCCGTGTCTGCTTGTGAGGAGGCTGAAAACTGGGCTTCGTCCACCCGGGAGGAGGCCGGAGGTGGGGCCGCGTCCACCCAGGAGGAGCCTGAAGGCGGGGCCGCGTCCACCTGGGAGGAGGCCGGAGGAGGGACCGAGTTCACCCGCGAGGACCCCGGAGACTGGGCCGTGTCCACCTGCGAGGAGGCCGGAGGTGGGGCCTCGGAGGCTGTGGAGGCCAGAGATGGGGCCGTGTCCACCCAGGAGGAGGCTGGAGGCGGGGCCGCGTCCATCTGCGAGGAGGCCGGGGACTGGCCTGCGTCCATCCGGGAGGAAGGCGCGTCCCAGCCAGGGCCAGGGTCCCCGTTGGCTGCAGAGGGACCAGGAAGACCTGCTTCCCGGGGGCCGGGGGACGACCCGGGCTCCTCCCAGAGCCCAATGGGCGGTGGGGAGGACCATTCTCTGGAGTCCTCACCAACAGCAGGGGACCCACCTGGACCAGCCTTGCTGCAGGTAGAGATACACGGGGAACGGGAGCCCCCTCCACCCGCCCAGGAGGCCGCCCTGTGCGTCCTGGAGCCTGTCCTGGGGCAGGAGCAGCCAGCGCCCCCGGACCAGCCCTGCGTCCTGTTTGTCGACGCCCCCAAGCCCGGGCAGGCGCTGTCTGTCGAGGAGGACCCCATGGCCCTGGCCCTGGCCGAGACCACCCAACCCAGGACAGCGGTTCAAGACCCCCGCTGGGCATCCCCCGAGCCCACAGGGCCCGAGAGCGGCTCCCAGTGGCTGGACGACCTGCTGGCCTCGCCCCCGCCCACTGCACGGCGGGGTGCTCCATCTGAGCTGAAGGGCGCCCCGACCCCCAGCGCCTGCTCTGAGGTAAGGGGGGCCCTGGGCAGGGTTCAGAATGGAAGTCAGGGGCTTTGGGGGGCCTCGTTGTTTCAACACGGATGCCGTGTCGAGAGTCTGGGATCCAGCAGTGAGCAGGCACCTCTGCCCCTGCCCTGGAGGTCCGTACCGTCTGCTCAGCTGGCAGAGCAGAGGGTATGGACTGCTGCTTAGAGTCTAGTCTGAGTCCGCATCTGACCCCGGCTTCCATCAGCCGAGTGGTCTCGGGCACATACGCCGACCTCCAAGCTTCAGAGCCCTTTCACAATGATGACATCTGCCTCATAGACTTGGGGGCTTCCTGGGTGGCACTGCTGGTTAAAAATCTGCCTGCCAGTGTAGGAGACACAGGTTCAGTCCCTGCGATAGGAAGATCCCCTGGAGGAAGGCACAGCAACTGACTCCAGTACTGTTGCTTGGAAAATTCCATGGATGGAGGAGCCTGGCAGGCTGCAGTCCGTGTGGCCGCAAAGAGTCGGACACGACTGAGCGACCGAGGACACTTAGGCTTGTGTTGTGGGCAAGACAGACGTGGAAAACGCTGGGTGCAGGGCTTGGCACCCCTGAGTGTTCAGTCTGTGAGGACGGGTGGTTTCATGAAGGGCGCCAGCAGAGCCAGATAGACGCGGGTCCTGGACCCAGACTGCCGAGTTGCTGTCTTGGCCCTGTTCCTGGCCCACGTGTGAGCTTGAACACATGACTTTCCTGCCCGCACCTTAGTTTCTGCATCTGTAAAATGGGGAGAATGGTGCTGGGCTCTACCTCGCAGGGTGATGGCTGCAGTGCCTGTGAAGTACTCAGACTAGGGCCCATCGCGAGTGCTTGGGAGTGTTGCATCTTGCGAATGTTCTTACTGTGAAGTTCAGACTTGCTTTCATAGAGGCCCAGAGGAGGCAGAGCCTTGTGCAAAGGTTACCCAGTAAGCTGGCAGCTGGGCTAGGGCCAGAGCACCGATTCCAGGGCCAGTGCCCTTTCTAAAACTACCGGGCTGCCCAGCAGTTTCAGGGATGGGGTCCAGGTGGCGTTTGAAACGAACTTTTCACGCCCAGCCCGCGGCTGGCAGGGGCGGGGCTGGGGGGAGGGAGGAGCCGGGGCCTCTGGGCGGGGCCTGGGGAATGAGCAGGAAGGAGTTAAGGCCTCTGGGCTCCCGCGGTAGGTGTGTCCGCCCGCGGTAGGTGTGTCTGTCCGCCCCGGGATGCGGTGACTCAACTGGCCCCCGGGCGGGGCGCTGAGAGCTGCAGCTGCTCTGCAGGGAGCAGGGCCAGGGCCGTTGGACAGGTCCGGGCGGGCGAGGGGAGCTGCCCGCCCCGTCCCAGCACTCGCCGCGCCCAGTGGGCCCCGGGGCGGGCGGGGACCGGAGGCCGGGACCATGGCCGGGCCCGGGGACCGGGAGCCCAGCGTGTCGGTCCTGGAGAGGCTGCTGGCCAACGCCGCGCTGCGGGACGAGGCCGGCCGGCTCCGCAGCCCCGAGCCCAGGGCTCCCCCGGCCGCAGGAGTGAGTCAGGGAGTTCCGGACGGGGTGGGGAGCCCGGAGCCCTGGCTGGGTCTTCTCCCTGAACCGGAGGAGGCCGTCCCTTTGGGGCGGGCGGTGAGGACCCAGAGGGCTTCGCAGGGCGGCTGCTGGCAGGAGGGAGCTTCCCTTTCGGGGGTCGGGGCTGGGGGTTCACGGGGGCTGGCAGGGTGAAGAGTGCCTTGGGGAGCTTACCTTGGAAAGGGGTGGCTGTGGAGGGGCGCAGGGTCTTGAACGGTCCTCACTGAGGCCGTGCCCGCCCCCACAGCCCCGGGAAGACCCCTCTGCCAGGCAGCCCTGCTCCTGGCGTTTCGCCAGGTGTTGCCCAAGGGCGGTAAACAGGACCGAGGGATCTGCCGTGGAGGCCCCACGGGGTGCCGGGACCTCTGCTGAGCCCTCGGCTTCAGTGATTCCATTTAACCCTCTCGTTCTACCCTGTGCCGTAGGAACTAACCTCATTGAACGATGGGGACCCCGGGGACCCAGAGTGCTTAAGTGATCTGCCCGAGGTCACACAGCCGGCATCCAAATCCAGGCTCTCCGAAGCCAGAGTTGGGCAGGAGGCAGCGCTGACTCTCGCTCCGGACCGATCGCCACCCTGACTAATTGCAAGCCCCGTTTCTCTGTGTCTCTTTCTCTCTGATTCCCAGGGACTCCTCGGCTGGGCCCAGAAGGATCTGCGGAGTGAATTTGGAATTGCAGGAGGCCCACATCCCGGCGGTTTCCCGCCTTCCACCTGGTCCCAGGACGCTTCTCGGGATTATGGCCTGGGAGTTGCAAGCCCTCGAGGGGACCCAGGCCTCGGAGAGAGGGACTGGACTGGCGAGTGTGGCCACAGAGTCGGGGACGGGGGCCCTGGGGAATGGCCCGGCAGGTGTGCCCTCGACCGTGAGGAGGGTGAGGTCGGCGGCCAAGACGCGGGTGGAGCCGGGGCCCCCGGGGTCCTTGGCGCCCAGGACCGGGTGATCGGGAAGCCTAGCGCTCCGCAAAGCCACGAGGTGGAACTTCAGCATTGGGAGTTCGGGAAGAGGGATTCCCAGGGCACCTACTCCAGCCGGGACGCGGAGCTCCAGGACCAGGAGTTCGGGAAGAGGGATTCCCAGGGCACCTACTCCAGCCGGGATGCGGAGCTCCAGGACCAGGAGTTCGGGAAGAGGGATTCTCTAGGGACCTACAGCGGTCGGGATGCAAGCCTTCAGGACTGGGATTTTGGGAAGAGAGATGCCCTGGGCGCCTACACGAGCCGGGATGAAGAGGGGCAGGGTCCGGAATCAGGGCAGAAGGACCTGCTCGGCAGGTACAGCAGCAGCCAGGACTCAGGGCAGCAGGGCCCGGGGTTTGGGAGGAGCGATTTTGGCAGGAGCGCCTGGGTGCCGGACTACAGCGGCGGCCTCCCCCGGGACTTTGGAGCCAGAGCCCTGAGCGCCGGGTTCAGCCTCGAGGAGGCCCAGCGGCAGGACACGGAGTTTGAGAAGAAGACCCTGGGCCGAGTGAGCCCCGAGGTGGCTGGCAGGGACGCGGGCTGGCCCGAGACCGCCGAGGCGGGGGGCGTGTTCCCCACCAGTGGCCCCCAGCCGCAGGACGGGGCTCCGGGGCAGAGGGACCCAGGCGGCTGGCAAGGCGGCGCTACTTCCCGGGAGGTTGGGGGCCTGCAGGCTGGGGGCACTCGGAGCCCGGGGGAAGCTGACAGGGAGGGGGCGGAGCGGGGCTGGGCTGGAGACTTCGGCCTCGGCGTGGGCACCCAGCCAGAGGCGGCCTTCGGCCCGGGGCGGCGGGGCTGGGGCGGCAGCTTCTGCGGGGAGGCTGCGGAGCGGAGTCCCCAGTTTGGGATAATCGGCGACGACAGGGCGGGCGGGGCTGGCCTGAGCCCTTGTGGCCAGCTGGGAGGCGGCCCCTTCCTGCCCCCCGAGGGGGCCGTGGACTGGACTGACCAGCTGGGCCTCCGGAACCTGGAGGTGTCCAGCTGTGTGCGTGCCGGCGGCTCTGGCGAAGTCAGGGAGGATGGCGTGGGACAGACGGGCTGGGCAGACCACGTGGGCGTGACGGACGCAGGGCTAGTCCGCCGTCCGCAGAGCGGAGGGGCGGAGGCCCCCGGGGGGCTCGGAGTCGGGGACCAGGACTGGACTTCCGAAGACGGAGGCCCCAGGCAGGCCAGAGAGGGTGGAGTGGGGCAGACTGACTGGTCGGGCACGGAGGCGGGAGAGTTCCTTAAATCGAGGGAGCGTGGAGTGGGTCAGGCAGACTGGACTCCCGAGCAGAGAGACCGAGAGCTCAGGCCAGGCGGGGTGGACTGGGGTGACAGTCTGGGCCTGAGGCATCTGGAGGTGCCCTGTGAGCTAGACTCGGAGAGTTCTCAGGGGCCACGGGGACGCGGGCTGGACCAGGTGGACTGGGCCCAGGACTCGGAGCTCCGGAACGTGGAGCTCCCGGCTGAAGCCCCGGAATGTGGCTTGGGGGACCTCAGCCAGTCCCCGGAACCAGGTGTGGGGAATGATGACCTCTCAGCCTCCGGCCTGGAGGCCCGAGGCCCCTCAGAGGCCAGAGAGCTTGGGGTCGGTGAGATGAGCGGGCCAGACGCCGAGGACGGAGACCCATTCCTGCCACCCGTGGTCATCTGCCCGGAGGAGGACGGATACGGGCTTCAGGAGTCCCCGGCCTTCGGACCCAGGTAAGGGAACCCCGGGTGGGAGGGCGTGACAGACCCTGGAAACGGCCTCCTTTCTACCTGGGGTGGAAGCTGCTCTTCCCCCAAAACGTCTAGTATTCGGAGAACTGGGATGATTCGGAGTGTGAATTTTTCTTGCATTTATTTATTTCTTAAATTGAGCACTGACACACACACAGGTGAGTTTGTTTTTTGAAGCGATGACTGTGGTGGTTGAGGTGTGATTTTTGCAGCATGATTGGGTGCTGGAGGAAGCGTCCTGTGCGGGATGGTTTCTGGCGGGCCCCGGATGCTCCTGGCTTGGGAGGCACGATACATTCCTGGGCCTGGGGGGTCGAGGCCTGGCGTGATCCTCGCCTGGGCAGGTCCAGCGTGGAGCAGGCAGTAGTGCTCATCTCTGCCAGTGGGGAGGACCTCCATGCTTCTTGCCTGCCCTGTCTTTTTTTTTTTTCTTTTTTTTTTTCCTGCCCTGTCTTAAGGCCCCCAAGGGCAAGGCTTCCCTGGGGGTCCTGTGCTTAGGACTCTGCGCTTTGACTGCTTGTGGGCCGGAGTTCAGTCCCTGGTCAGTCGGGGGACTGAGATTCTGCACACGGACCGTGCAGCGCAGCGAATAAATAAATAAAAAACAGCCACACCAGCTGAGAATTAAACCCTGGTTCAAAAGGGAACCCGAAGAACACTGGGACCTGGTATCTGGCCTGGTGACCTTTTGGCCTCCACACCCAGGGTGGCTGAAAAAGAACTCCCCCCGTCCAAAAAAAACAGTTTTATGAGTCAACCGTGGTCTGACTCTGAAATTCTTCTGTTCTAAAACCAACCGGGGCGATGTCTCACCCCACTTAAGGGTGCTTAAAAGGCATCATGTTTATTTTGCCATCACTTCCGTCCGTTGAGATCGGGTGTAATTCTCTTGACTTGAGTCGCAGGTTTGAACTTTGCCAGACCTGGGTGGAGGGGAGTGCTTCTCACGTGTTGTGCTGGGTGGAAGCTGTGTTTGCAGTGGAGGTGGGGGTGCTGGTAGCTGAGGGGCCGGAGGCACCAGGAATGCTCTAGAGGGGACTGGGGTGTCGGAGGTGTCAGGAGAGGCATTGGGGGCTGAGGATGGGGCGGGGGAGGGGAAGGGGAGGTAGGCAGAGCCTGGGGCCAGGGCGAGGCCCTGGGGGGCATTTTGGGCTCTGCTGCTGCATGGAGCTGGAGGGGCACTGGCTGGGGCGAAGCCTGCAGGGAAGGGCATGAGTGACCGGATCTCTCTGAGCTGTGACTTTCCGGGTGTGGGGAGAGCATAGGCCACCCGAAGTTGCCCCTGAGTCTTCTTCCCAGGATGCTCAGAACTCTGCCATCCCCAACACCTCCCCTCCATGATCTTCACACCTGCCCTGTGAAGCAGAAAAGGGTTTTTTTTTTAATCAGCTCCAATTTCCAGGTCGAGTGGTATGACCCACTTAAGGTCACCGAGTCAGAAATGCCACTTTCCGACTTGTGGGGCTTAAATGCCTTCAAGGCTTTTGGACTTGCACGCAGTGGGACCCACTGCCCTCCACGTGTTTCTGAAGGCGGGTGGGGGGTACGGGGGAGAGTCTCCCCCATTGTTAAGGATGGAGAGAGAGGCTGGCTGGGGGACTGGGTTGGGGAAGGGGCAGGGTTCTGGCAGAGAAGCTCAGTTGTCTGAGCTCCGGCCTCCGTCACACCTTGAAAATGTCCGGCTTTTTCGGGCCGTATTGTACATTTGGCTAACACTGTGTTCTCAGTGGACGCACGGGAGACTTAGGAAGTAGGGCTCTTGGCACCGAAAGTACATCAGTAATGGAAACCTGGTTACCTTTCTCCAATGCGATGTTTCTTGAGCTTATTTGATTAACATCCACTGGGCTGGTGTTCTGAGCTTCTGACTCGGGGAAATTCTACACTCTGGAAAGTTGCTCTCTGGAGGAAGCTTTGCAGGTTCTCCTGGTAATGAGAAGTCCTTGAGGACAGCTCAGAGCCCCTAGCTTTGGGCCCGTCCGCCAGGTTTGGGGCCGGGTTCTGCCACCGCCTCCGTGAGCCTGAGCAGGGCCCGTCTCTGCTCCAGCTTCCCACCTCTGACGAGTGGGCATCATCAACTCCCGACGCCGCTGGGGGCCGTTGGGCTGGGGGTCCGTGTGTGGGGAGTGTCAGAGCTGTGGATGCATGGTCAGCCCCAGCCAGGTGCTCACCGCCAGAGTTCACGCCCGCTTAACAGACGTGGATGGATGTGGGGCCCTGGGGGACATTTCTGGCCATCGTCCTGCGTGGGACGGAGGCCCCCAGGCTGGTGGCCATCGGCTGGACTGCTGTCTGAACAGTTGGGATGAGAGCAGCATGGGCACTTGGCATGTCCCTCCCGTGTCTCGGGCTCCTTGTCCTGGGGGGAGAGGTGCTCCTGGGCCCCCCGAGAGCTGCTGCACGCCCCCTCTCCTGCCCCAGCCCCCAGCCCCAGGGATACAGCATCCTCCCAGCCATCTGGGGGGGTCTTTGTGGGCTGGGAGAGGACCCTTGGCTTCTGAGGGCTGGCCCCCTCGTTCTGTGAGCGGGGGAAGCAGCCCCAGAGTGGCAGCGTGATTTTCTCAAGGGCCCACAGTTTGTGAACGCTGCCCCTTGGTGTTCTCCGGGCCCCTGCATGTGGCTGGCATTTTCTTCCTGTCTCTCTGGAGTCAAGGTCAGCTGCTGCTTGTATACACACATCGTTCCACCTTCCGTCCCGATTGCTCTTATTTTGGGTCTTGGAGCCTTGAGCACGAGGAAACGAGTCTGTTACACGTGGACCCCCGTGTTTGTCCCTGGAATGGCCCTGGGGGTGGGGTTGGATCAAGTCCTGGCCCTCAGGATCCTCAGAGTCCTGACGGGCAAGGGGCAGAGCTGGTGTCAGTTGAGATGGGCCCTTAGGCTGGGCACGTGGTGCAGACAGTGGGTGGGATGCGTGCTCCCCCTGACCCCTCCGCAGGGCCTCCCCCAAGGCCCATGGGGCTGCGGGTGTTCCGGGTCCCCTCTGGTGTGGATGTCTCTGCCCACCCATCTGCGGGTCTGCAGCCCCTTGGCCCCGGCCTGCCCCAAGCGTCCCCTCTGCCCCCAGTGTCCCCTCTGCCCCCCGCTTCCCCTCTGCCTCACTCCGGAGAGGCTGGTGGGCGCTGCTGCCCGGCGAGGCTGCCCCTCCCTCCCTCCAGGGCGCTCCTGATTCTGTTTGTCAGCAGCCTTGGGAAGGACAGACTGACAAGTGCTCCCCTGCTCGCCCCACTTCTGGCCTGGCGCTGACTCACCTGCTTCACGCTCTTCCCCTCCGGCCCAGGATCTGGGGCTCATGGCCGAGCTTCCAGGCACTGCCCACCTTTCCCATGCTGTGTGCATGGGGTGTGTGTTTGTGTGTCTGTGTGTGTGTGTCTCGGGTGTGGCTCTGCGGTGCTGTGCATGTGTGTGTACAGTGTGTGTGCGTGTCTCTGTGTTGGGTGTGGCTCCGTGGTGCTTGTGCCGGTGTGTGGAAGGAGTGACCGGTGATCCGTGCCCACTTCCCCACAGGAGACCGGCCGTGAGTGTGTGCATGTGTGTCTGTCTTGGGGGCAAGCAGGCAGCTGGGCCACACACAGGCTCCCGAGTGCAGAGCGTGAGCCGCAGAGCGCGCTGTGCGTGCCGGATGGTACGGGTCGTGTCTCGAGGGCGCAGCGGGCAGGAGACGCAGCTCGGGCCCAAAGGTGGCATCCCCGCCCCCCGGCAGACGTCATCTCTGTCCCAGGCCCTGGACCACGCGGGGACGCAGGCGGCTGCGTCCTCGAGTTGCTGGCCGACGGGCCGTGGGGACAGAGCACTTGGACTTGAGGCGGGGCTGGCAGCTCGCGCCCAGGGTGTGCTGGGCGGGGGGCGGGCCCGGGGGCTCCCCAGGGGGGGTCCAGGCCGACTGAGGGCACGGGGGCGCCTGCCGGGCAGAAGCAGCTTGTCAAACGCCATCGGGTACGCGGCGGTCCGCGAGGGCCTTGTGTGTAGAGGTGTGCAGGGAGGGTGAGCTGGAGGGCGGGGGTGGGGCTCGGCAGGCGGTCTGCACCCCGGGAGGGCCAGCGTCCACAGCGTTGGCAGCGGTAGGATCCCTTTGGTGGGCACGCCCCCTGCGCGGCTTTGTGCGAGGCGTTCAGTTTCAATCTGCGCTTGCAGAGACTCTACTTAGAAGACTCTAAGGCTCTTGGGGTCCCCTGTACGCGGCTCTGTGCGAGGTGTTCAGAGCCTCACTCTGTGCCCCCGGTGACCCTGTAGTTAGCAGACCCCTTGGGGGTGATGGGACTCCCCCATCGTCTCAGGAAGCGGGGAGCCTGGCGTTTGAACACGCCGGGCTGGCCCAGCTCGCTCCCTGCGTGCAGTCCAGAGGGAGGCATGGATGGCCCGCAGGGAAACAGGCTGAGAAAGGCTCTCTGCGCGGGGGGCTTTGGGCGGGCCCCGTGGCCTCGCATGACCTCGGCCTCTGCTCTGTCCCCGCAGCCCTGGTGATTACCTGGCCCGCTCCCCACCCACGGGCTCCCAAGGCCAGCTGGGGGAGAGGCTGGCTGCCCACAGCCCCGAGGCCCTGGCCCTGCAGCAGTCGGCGTCCCCGGGGCCCAGGACCCTGTCGGAGGAGGAAGGGGCCGCGGCAGGTGCGGACCGAGCGGAGACCCGGGAGCCTGGCCGGGACCCCTTGCCGTCCTGGAGGCCGCAGCTGGATGCGGAGGCCAGCTGGACAGACGCGGTCGACAGCACCCAGGATGCCGCAGGGGCCAGGCAGGGCGAGCAGGCCCCCCAGGGCCCGCCGGCCAGCACCCCCAGCCAGGATTTCTCCTTCATCGAGGTCAGTGGGTGGGCTGTTGTCAGGATGCAGGTGGAAGGGGTGTATAGGTGCTGCAGCTCGGGTCTCACCTCGGGTCCTCCCTCTTGGTGGGGTGGTCTCAGCCTGGGGGGCGGGAAGCTGGGACAGGGCGGCTGCGCGAAGGTGATGGCAGTGGCGTGTACCCCCACCCCCTGCAGGACACCGAGATCCTCGACAGCGCCATGTACCGGAGCCGTGCCAACCTGGGGCGCAAGCGTGGGCACCGTGCCCCGGCCATCCGGCCCGGGGGCACGCTGGGCCTGTCGGAGGCTGCAGCGTCGGATGCGAGGCTGTTCCAAGACTCCACAGGTAGGGCTGGGCTGTCCTGACGACCTTCATGTCGCTGTCCCGTGGGCGGGGGGTCTGGGGTTGCCGCCCCGTACTGAGACCCTGCCCGGGCCCTTGCAGAGCCACGGGCTTCGCAGGTGCCGTCTTCGGACGAGGAGGTGGTCGAGGAGCCTCAGAACCGCAGGACACGGGTGACCAAGGGCCTGAAAGTCAGCCTGTTTCCTGGCCTGAGCCCATCGGCCCTGAAGGTGCCCTCTGGCCGTGCCGCCCTCTGGTGTCCGGCCTGCCCCCTGTCTGTTTGTTTGTTCGTCTAAGCTCCGAAACCCTGTCCGTTCTCTGCGCCTGCTGTGCCCGTGGTGGGCGCGAGGCAGGATGGAGAGAAGAACATGAAGGGTCTGGGTCCCAGAACCCCACGGGCTGGCAGGGCGACCGTGGTGCAGCGGGGTGGAGGTTTAGGCGTCCTGGGGGTGCGGGGCTGGGGCAGGCTGCTCAGAGGGAGGTGGGAAGCGGGGTGCAGGACTCGGGGAGCCCTCCGGTGACCGTAGTGTGTGTGGTGGGGAGATGTTGCAGGCAGAGGGCGCAGGGCGTGCAGACCCCGGGGGCGTCCCCGCTCGCTCCGTCCAGGCCGCTTGGGCTGGATTCAGGTCAGCAGTGTCTCCCCGAGGGCCTGCGGGGTGCCAGGCACAGCCCGCCCTCGGGGGAGGTCATCGCTAAGCGACTTCCCCTCCCCGGGGTAAGAGGGCTGTGGAGGGCGTTCGGGTCTGGGCCGGGGACCCTGCGCTCTGGGGAGAAGGCCTGGCCCTCCCTGCCGCCGCCGGCCCCGCTGACGTCCGTCCGCTCCCCGGCTTCCTCTCAGGCCAAGCTGCGCTCGCGGAACCGCTCGGCTGACGAGGGGGAGCCCTCAGAGGGCAAGGCGGGCCAGAAGGAGTCGATGCAGCGCTCCAAGTCCTGCAAGGTCCCCGGGCTGGGCAAGCCCCACGCGCTCCCACCCAAGCCAGACAAGTCCTCAGGGTAGGTGACCTGCGTGCCGGGAACTACCCGTTTCGGTCTTAAGAGGAAAACCCTGCTTTACAGGGAGACAGAGACTTGGAGGGGGTGTCGTGCCACAGGTCGGCACTCTTCGCTTGGTGCCAGGGGTGCTGGTCTGACTTCTGCCCCCTGCCTTCTAGGTCAGAAGGATCATCGCCCAACTGGCTGCAAGCCCTGAAGTTGAAGAAAAAGAAGGTCTAAGAAGTCGTTGAGGTGCGGGCAGGAGCTGGGCTTGGCCTGTCTGGGGCTGGGGGCCCTGCCCCGAGGCCTCCGAAGGCCCCAGACCTGCTTTTATGGCCCTCCTCTGCAAGGCTGGAGGAGGGATAGGCTACCCACTGCAGTATTCTTGGGCTTCCCTGGTGGCTCAGCTGGTGAAGAGTTGCCTGCAATCGGGAGACTTGGGTTCCATTCCTGGGTTGGGAAGATCCCCCTGGAGAAGGAAATGGTTACCCACTCCAGTATTCTTGCCTGGAGAACTCCATGGACAGAGGAGCCTGGCGGGTTGCAGTCCGTAGGGTTGCAAAGAGTCGGATACAACTGAGCCGCTAACACTCCGAGGCTGGAAGCAGACGGCTAAGGCCAAGCTCCAGAGTCCTGGGTCTCTCGGCTTGGGGGCGTCCACCCCGCCTTCCTCCTGAGGCTCAAGGATGGTGGCCTGAGTGTGGCCCGCCTGCCCTTCTGGTCTGGCACCCCTGGGGAGCACTCGCTAGGCTGGAGGTCCCCAGCAGGACCTTCCTCACGCTGGGCCTCGCAGAGGGGCGCCTGGGCAGGGAGTTGGAATGCCCTTCTGCCTCCCTGTCCCCATCCAACCGCTTCTCTTCCCTCTTGCAGGTCCTTCCCATCTGGCAGTCTCAGGCAGTGCCCGTCCCTGTGGGGTCCCCAGTGGGGAGACGGCTGAGCCTCCCCAGGCCACAGCCCCTGCCCGTCCGCCTCGGGGGGCGTTGGGGGAGGCCCTGACATGCACTTTGTATCAGCGTCCCAGCTCCCCTGCACCGCCCCTCCCCACCGGTCTTCCACGGTGTTGGTCCCTCGCTGTCTTCCCACTTCCCTCTCTGCTTCCTCCTGCAGCCCCCCTTGGGTTTTCTTTTGATACCAGTTTATAGCCTTTTTTATAAAAGTGTTTGATTTTTGTAACGGGCAGAGCCCAGCCCCACCCCACATCTCCCTCCGCCCCTCCAGGGCCCCCACAGAAACCGATAACGTTTTGCCACTTGAAACAATAAAATTTTTTGGGAATTGGTGCTGCCCCGGTTGTGGTGTGTGGTTGTGGCGTGTCCCCCGTCGGAGGCTGAACCTGGGAGGTGCCGCTCTCGCCCCGGCCCAGCCTGGAGCCTGTGCTGACGCCCAGCCTGTCTTCCCCAGCACTCCTTGGGCTGATTCCCGATTCGGACAACCCCCAAATCTACATAGCTTAACGTACAAAGGTTTCTTTTCCAATCATAGTCCCATCTGGGATGGGTTAACTGTCAAATTACATTAATAGCCCCCACGCTCCCTAAAAATTAAAAAAACCAAAAGGCTTAAGAAGCTCCAGTGGATGGGATGATTTCCAAGTTCAGCTGTAGTTCAAGTGATTCTATTTGGCCTCCGTCTTCCCTGGAGGCTCAGATGGTAAAGAATCCGCCTGCAACGCAGGAGGCCTGGGTTCGATCCCTGGGTCGAGAAGACCCCCTGGAGGAGCGCTGTGAACCTCACAGTCATGTGGAACCCAGGCCCCTTCCCTGTTGTGGCTCAGCCATGGTCAGGAGCCCCAGAGGCTCTGTAGCATCCAGTGGAGACAAGGGTTGATACTTTGGGAGACCTGTGGTCCACTGGCCAAAATTCAAGTTATGCCCCCTGCTAACTGCGAGGGAGACCGGGAAATGTAGTTTAGACGTTAGTAGGGAGAGAGAGAGTGAACCAGATATTGGTAAAAATGCATCATTCTCACGGGAGTAGGTGGTTGGTTTCTGTGATCCCGAAGGGTTCTTTGAACCCATATATTCGAGAATGTCCCCCTGCCCTGGTCTTTCCCACTTTAACCCCTGACCATCAGCAACCAGCTGTCCCTCAGCCTGTTTCTCTGCCTTCTCTGTCATCTGAGAGGTGCCAGCCTGTTTCAGGCCTGGGGTCGTCTCTCCCTGAGCTTTGGGGAAAGGAGAGACTTGTGTGGACTCACCTTGAAAGTGCAAGTGAAGTCACTCAGTTGTGTCTGGCTCTTTGCGGCCCCACAGACCGTAGCCCACCAGGCTCCTCTCTCCACGGGATTCTCCAGGCAAGAATACTGGAGTGGGTTGCCATGCCCTCCTCCAGGGGTCTTCCCGACCCAGGGATTGAACCCAGGTCTCCTGCGTTGCAGGCAGATTCTTTACCAGCTGAGCCACCAGGGAAGACAGAGGCCAAACAGAATCACTTGAACTGTAGCTAAAGCTGAACTTAGAAATCCTCCCATCCACCGGAGCTTCTTAGCCTTTTGGTTTTTATTTTTAGGGAGGGGGGGGGTCTTAATGTAACTCGAGAGTCTGACCAACACTTGGACTCTAGAGAAACGCACAAACCAGCCCGGAATTCCCATCCCTGGTGTCCTAGAGCCCTGACCCTTAGCCTCCTAGCGTGCTTACTAAACATGCGCATCCCAGGGTTGCGGTCTAGTAGGTGTGCCCGGGAATCTGCGTTTGGGGAAGCCCCCTGAAGAGGAGGGGAGAGACGGGCTCTCCCGCGGGTGCCTGGCTGCGCCCGGGGTGCGTCTGTGCTGCGCGGCCCCGTGCCAGCCCTCTTGGGAGCCAGCGGAGCAGGGTTGGCAGGAGCTCTGTCTCCCATCGCTCGTCCCTCCTCCTCGCTGGAGTAGAACTGGCAGGAGCCCAAGGCAAACACTTAAGACTCATTAGTGGGGAGCATGGAGCTGGTGGTCCCGGTGCTCGGCCCTGCTTCCGGAGACGGCGGAGCCAGGGCTGGGGGCCCGGGCGGCCCAGCCTCCCTCCGTCCGAGGACCGCTGGTTCTGGAGAGCAGCGTACCCAAGTTCTGAGCGGAACGGCAGGTGTCTGAGGACAGTCAGAAAACTTGGTACCGCGCAGCCGTGCAGGGGTTCCTGGGAGGGGCCTCGGAGGGGCAGGTCTGTGGAACCTGGCTTTGAGTTTTGGAAACTGAGAGTCACTTGGATGCCTGGATTGGGGAATTACCTGGGCAGTCATGCAGGCTGATCAATTTTGGTTAAAGATGACCCTGAAGGCAATTCCTGAAGAGTTGAGTGAGCTTTAGAAGAGTCATTAGAATAAAGATACAGACTTTGAGGGCATCACTTTTTTTTTTTTAATCGCTAGTCCTCTGATATCTTAAAATATTAGTATTTCTCTATCTGGCTGCTCCGGGCATGCGGGGTTTCCCTTGTAGCTCAGTCGGTAAAGAACCTGCCTGCAGGAGCCATAAAAGACGCCGATTCGATCCCTGGGTCGGAAAGGTCCCCTGGAGAAGGAAATGGCACCCCACTCTAGTACTCTTGCCTGGAGAATCCATGGACAGAGGAGCCTGGCGGGCTACAGTCCATCGTGTTGGAAGAGCCGGACGTGACTGAGCGACTAAACCACCACCACCACCACTGGGCACGTGAGATCTTAGATCTTCCTTGGAGCATGCGAGGCCTTTTACTTGGGGCAGGCAAGCTCTGGTTCCTCTACCAGGGATCAAACCCAGGGCCCCTGCGCTGGGAGCGCTGAGTCTTAGCCACCCGACTGCCAGGGAAGATCCAGAGGGCTCCCCTTTAAAGGCAACAAGTTAATGTGTTTCTAAAGGAATCAAACCCTTTCCTACACGTTCGAAAGTGGAGCTGTCCCGTCCTGGGATTTTTGTTGATAACGCCCAGAGAATCGGGTCCCAGTCTCGTTATGATTAGAAATGTCTCAGTGCTCTCTCCCCCGATTCCTTGCTTCCGCGGCCCTCACTGAGACCCTGGGCCACGTGCGAACTGGATCCTAGAGGGTGGAGGAGGAAGCCTTTGGGAACTGTGTGGTGCGTACGTTCCCCGCAGCCCGAGGTTGGGATTTGTGTTGGGCTGAGTCTGAGAACAAGTTGACAGCTGCCCGTGGTGCCCTTGGTACTTGGGTGGTGGTGGTGGGTGTTGTGGGACGTCTATCCACCAGTGATGCCTGCTGTCCTTCCACCTGCATCCTGCCCACCACCCCCAAAAGTGGTCCAGCCATCTGCCGTGGACACAGCCCATCCCCGAGATGCTTAGAGATGGGCAGTCCCACTGGAGTGAAGCAGGTCAGACTTTATCTTCTTTTGACCCTCAGGGACCCTTCCTGAGCCTCAGTTTTACTATTTGTAGCTCAGACGGTAAAGCGTCTGCCTGCAATGCAGGAGACCCGGGTTCGATCGCTGGGTCAGGAAGATCCCCTGGAGAAGGAAATGGCAACCCACGCCAGTATTCTTGCCTGGAAAATTCCATGGATGGAGGAGCCTGGTGGGCTACAGTCCATGGGGTCACAAAGAGTGACTTCACTTTCACTTTCAAATTAAATGTATTTAAAGTAACTCCAAGCCTCAGCTTTGTAAAATAGAGGATCTGCTCTACAGAGCTGTTCGAGGTCTAAATGGTGGCAAATGAATGTACTTGAGACAGAGAACGTGGTCCTGGCTGCTTTTGTCTTCTTCCTTTTGTTTATTTAGGCAAGGGGAACAGAGGCGCTCTTTTGGGTCCATCTTGATTCAGATGCCTGGAGCAGGCTGGCCCCGGGCCTGGAAGCTGGTGGGGGACAGGGTTTTTCCCAAGGGCTGGTTTGCCTCTGGGGCCTCCTTGAGCCAGACGTGTGGGGTCATCTGTGACAAGCCTTTGGCCCCTGAGCAGCTGCCCTGCCTCCCCGCCCCTCCCCTGCCAGAGGGGCCCCGTCACATACGGGAAAGGTGCAGCACTCCACCCCGGGGAGAGGGCCGGGTCCTCGCCGCTGCAGCCTCCCGCGTGCAAAATGATTAAATGGGTTTTAATCGCTGCCCAAAGAAAGTGCCGGTCCCTTTACCCCCCAGCTATGCCATTTCTTAAAAAGACCCGTTTTTATTTTAGAGTAGATTAAAATTGCGCAAGGAGTACAGAGTTCCTCTCAAGCCACACCCAATTTTCCTTAGTGTTAATATCGGGTATTAGTGTGCTACTTGGATTACAGCAAACGAATCTTAGTCTTTGGCTGAGACTCCTTTTCTGCTCTAAGGACTCAGGAGCCCACATTGCGTTCTGTTGTCCTGTTTCTTGAGGCTTTGTTTGGCTGTGACGGTTCTGAGAGTTGCCTGATTTTGGATGACCTGGCAGTTTTGAGGAGTGCTTGTAGAATGTCCTTTAAACTTGAGTTAGTGTGATGTTTTTCTCCTGATTAGACAGCAGTTACAGGTTTTTAGGAGGTAGAGGTACAGTGCCAGGGGGTTTCCCTGGTGGTCCAGTGAGCTCCCAACACAGGGGGCCCGAGTTCGATGCCTGGTCAGAGAACTAGAGCCCCTGCATGCTGCACCCAAGGCCTGGTGCAGCCGAATAAATAAACATTAAAAAAGAAAAAAGAAGTAAAGCACCATGCCTATGATATCATATCAAAGAAACATGCTACCCAGCACAGTCAAAAATAAATAATGAAAATTAAAAACAAGAAGGTGCCTGCTATGCATACGAGTTATCACTCTGTATTCACCCGGTCGTCTTGCTGAGGCAGTGTTTATCAGATTTCTACAGTGTGAAAGTGAAAGTGAGTTGCTCAACAGTGTCCGACTCTGTGACCCCAGGGACTGTAGCCTGCCAGGCTCCCCTGTCCATGGGATTCTCCAGGCAAGAAGACTGGAGTGGGTTGCCATGCCCTCCTCCAGGGGATCTTCCCGACCCAGGGACTGCACCCAGGTCTCCTGCGTTGCAGGCGGATTCCTTACTGTCTGAGCCACCGGGGAAGACTTCTCCGGTGTGAAGTGTCTTCATACCTCATTACAGTTGTGGCAGAATCCTCAAACCACTGTTCATACACAACCTCAAAACTGTGGTAGTTCCTGGACCCATCTCCAGATCTCGTTTACCGCGTTAACAAATAAACACGTATATTACCGTGGCACAAATCTGGTTTTCAGTCTTTTGATAATTGCTATGTCCTAGAGAGAGTCCTGGGTCCTCCTGCTTCTATGTGGTTTGATGTCTGTGTTCACTGTAGAAAGAAACGCTGCGCTTCGGTTGGCATTACTAAATGCTTAGTGAACATTTTTTCCCCTCACTCCAAGTTCACAGATGGCTGAGTTCCTAACAAGGACCTTAGCTTAAGAAGGAGCTGGTGGATGCCGGGGAGATCCAGCTCTTCCAGCGTGTGATTGGCGTCTGTCCCCAAGGGGTCGAGGGGGTGGAGAGAGAGGAGGAGCCCTGTGTTCCAAGCAGGTATCGACCCCAGCCCAGGCGCACCACAGGGGCCTTGGGAGCCTCGACCTGGCTTCTAGAGGTTTCAGAGAAGCCGGCTGGCAGCTCCCCGCGAAGACTTTGCCCTCACTGATGAATGGCTGCTGCAGCGCATCTATTGACCGGGCCCTTTGTTTTCGAGAAGCAACCTGCCTTTCTCCTGTTAACCCCTGCCGGCCTGGCTCCGAACAGGTTGCCTTCTGTGCTCCGGGCTTGGCACCAGGGCAAGAGAGGTCAGGAGAAAGGGAAGATTGGAGATGCACCCGCCAAAGGCCAGGCGCTCTGAAGGGCCCTCTCAGCCAAGGGTCGGCTCCTTTCATCTCCTGGCAGGGCAGGAGCGAGACTTCAGACCCCGGGGGTGCCCGAACTTCAAATGCTGTGCTCTCTCTGGGGTTCCAGAAGCTTTTAGCCTTGCTTCGTCACGGGGGTGAGTCTGGGGTCTTCATAACTTCAAGATACACACATAGCCACCCCTTCTTGTCTCTCTCCAGACACACAGACACACACGCTTCCTCGGGTTCACAGCCAGTTTGAGAATGATTGCACCCAGCAGGGGAAGAGTCATTGACTCGAGCTCTGGGGTTCTAGGAAGATGAGAAAGCAGGCTCCGCCCCCAAGTCTGCTGGTTTCCAGCCGCTGGCAGCCAGGATCGTCTTCATTAGCAACCCGTATCTTTGAGTCAAGCACTGTCCTCCCTGGGGCTCTTGGTTTAGAATATGCACTCTGCGTGCTCGTGCGTGCATGCCAGCCACTCCAGCTGTGTCTGACTCCATGGGGCTGTCGCCTGCCAGGCTCCTCTGTCCACGGTTTTCTCCAGGCAAGGATACTGGAGTGGGTTGTCACGCCATCCTCCAGGGAATCTTCCCGACCCAGGGGTCGAACCCACGTCTTTTCCATCTCCTGCATTGTCAGTTAGGTTCTTTACCACTAGTGTCTCCCGGCAAGCCCCTCAGGCACTGTAATCCCTCTGACTTTAAAGTCTTCCGTGAGTGTGTGTGCAGGGGGCAGGACAGAGGCACAGAATGGGAAGTCATGAGCTCTGAGGGCCCGGGACCCAGCCAGGGCTATGCTGAGGCACTCCACAGACATCTCCATGCAGTGCAATCCGACAGACGTTTATCGGGCCATCTGTTACTCATGCTGGGGATGTGGACATGAGTCAGGAATAGCCCGCCTCTCAGAGTCAAGAGAGATGGCTATGGGAGATACACCGAAATCTGGTGTCACAGAGACTGTAGTGGCGACTAGGTTCAGTGCAAGACAGGGCAGAGTGCTGTGCGGACCCGGGGGAGCTTGAAGGGAAATGTCAACCACTCAGCAAAGCGCGCAAGGTGGAGCTTGTTGGGGGCAGGTGGGGGGCAGGAAGAGCGAAGGAACAGCACCCCAGGTGGGTGGATCGGGGGTGGTCAGCCTGACCAAAGTCAGGGTGAAAGCGTGTGGCACTGACGAAGGGAGCTTAGTCTGCCCTGGCTGCTATAGCAAAACACACCAGCCAGGCAGCTTGAGCAGCAGGCCTCCGCCCACGGCTCTTAGATGGCCACCGTCCGGTGTCTTCCACGTCATCTCCCTTCTGCATGTGTCTCTGCCCTAAAATCTTCTTCTTCTTTTTATAAAGATGTATTTATTTATTTGGCGGCACCAAGGCTTGCGGTGTTCGGGATCTAGTTCCCTGACCGGGGACTGAACCTGGGCCTCCTGTGTGGGGAGCACGGAATCTTAGCCAGGGGACCCCCAGGGAAGTTAGGACACTAATGTATCGGCTTGGGGCCCCGCCCACACGCCCTCGTTTTCACAGACACCCTCTCTAAGGATGGTGTCTGCAAACACGGTCTCAGTCCCCGGCGTTTCTACCTGTGACTTCGGGGTCGGAGGGTGTAGTTCAGGCCGTGGGAACAGGAGCTGCCTGTGGAGCACGGAGGACCGCTGGAGGTGGGCGTGGACAGACCTGTGTCAGCAGAGGCCTTGGCTCTCAGTGTTAAGCTCTGCCTTACAGGACAGCGGTGCCTGCACCTGGTCCTAAGCTGCAAGCGCCATGCCAATTCTGGGCGGGGTGCGATCTCACAGGCCTACCGCTCCCCGCAGGACTGGTCATCGGGGCCCCGCCCCAAGGAGGGGCCAGCCCCCCACCCCCAACCCCGGTCCTGGGCGGGCGGGAGCCCCAGATGCCCGTCTTGTAGGAAACCTTCCTGCTGTCCAGGAAGTCCCATCTGGAAGGGCAGGGTTGGACGAAGACCTCTCCAAACAGAGCCCGGTGGACAATGAGCGCTCAGGCCTGCTCTCCAACCACGGGAAGCTGGGCGGATCTCTGCCTGGAGGGCGTAGGCCATCCCGGGGCGTGGGCCCCCCCAGGAGGTGTGAGGTCCCACGTTCAGATCCCTCCACCACCGTTTCCCGCTTCCTCCTCCTTAAGAAGAGGGCCCGCCCTTCCGCCACTAGCTTTAGGATTCCTAAACGAGAAGGAAATGAGGGCAGAAGGGCCGGTTGAGGGTGTGGAGCAGGTACCCGCCTCTACTGAGGGCCTTTCTACGCCACCGCCCACCCAGGACTGGGGAGGCACCGGAAGCTGGCTGGCCAGGGATGGAGGGTGAGGTGAATACTTCCACTGGGTGATTAAAGGAAAAAAAAAAAAGTTTGTTGACCTATGTGTTTGATTAATGAATTTTAAGCACAGAGTCTTGATGAATGAGTACAGATAAGTTTGTGCAACCACCACTCAGATCAAGAAACAGAACGTGCAGAAGACACCCTCCCTGGTAGCCTTTGCAGCCCACCCGCAGGTCACCACTATTCTGACTGTAGATTAGTTTCCTCCTTGAAGGCCCATCAGTGGGCTTTCTGGGTGGCTCAGTGGTAAAAAATTCGCCTGCCAATGCAGGAGATGCAGGTTTGAGCTCTGGGTCAGGGAGATCCCCTGGAAAAGGGCATGACGACCCACTCCAGCGTTCTTGCCTGAGAATTCCCTGGGCAGAGGAGCCTAGTAGACACGGAGTCCCAAACAGTCAGCCACGACTGACCCCTGAGCATGCACACACATCACATAAAGGGAATCATAGGGGACGTACACTTTCACCTCTGGCTTCTTTTGACACTTGTTATTACATCTGAGAGATTCTCCCACTGGATTCTGCAGGAAGCAGGGCAAACCCTCCTCAGTCTCTTCCTTATATTCCCCTGAACTTGGCCCCCAAATTCCTTGGCATTTCTCCTGGCAACGTGTCCCTGCCCTTGAATCTGGGTGACTTGTGGCCGCTTTGACCAAGAGTGTGGAGAGCAACGCTGGATTTCCTAGGTGAGGCATAAGAGACGAGGCAGCTTCTGCCTGATTTGCTGGAACGCTGCTGGTTGGCGTGCTGGCTCCCCAGGGAAGAAGTCTCACCACCCGAGCCCTCTGTGTGGTGAGGAAGCAAGCCGCAGGGGAGACCACGTGGGTGCTCTGTCTGGCTCGGAGTCTGTGCAGCCCGGCGTCTGGCAGGTGGGTCAGCGGGTCCCTGAGGGTTGCAGCCCCCAGGTGTCCGTCATCCTCTGCCTTTTCTGCCCTGTTGCGCTCCTGGTCGTCATGGAACAAAGACAAGTCACCGCCCTGACTGACCTGTTTCCCAGATCCCTGACTCACGGAATGCATAATTAAACGGCTGTTTTAAGTTGCCAGGTTTGGGAGTTGTTGGTTACCCTGATAATAACTGGAATACGAGGTGAGAAGTGGCTGGATTTGGGAAGGCGGAGTTTAGCCTTCTCCCTGGGTGGGAAATGGCAAGAAAATCTTTCCGGAGCCTGCCAGCTGCTTCAGAGCCCTGCTGTGGTCTCGTCTTGTGGCCCACTCTTCAGACCTAGTCTTACTGGTTTTAGGCCAGTCGTCCACTCATCCTCTGCTTTCCCCACCCCAGAAGCCAAAGGCTTCTCCTAGGAAGGATGTGATTGCTCCCTATCAGAAACTCCTGAAGAGGGGTGTGTGTGGAATCTGGGGGAGTACAGACCATCTCTGAGGTGTACAGAGAGCACAGAACACCGCTCCAGGCGGAATGCTCACTAGAGGAGGGTGTTCGTCGCTCAGCTGTGTTTGACTCTTTGACTCCATGGACCGTAGCCCGCCAGGCTCCTCTGTCCATGGGATTCTCCAGGCAAGGATATTGGAGTGGGTTCCAATTTCCGTCTCCAGGGAGTCTCTTGAGCGCCATCGTCCCCACTCCACCACCTCCAGGGGTCCTCTCGGTGGCCACTGGGTGGAGACCCTGCTCCAGGAACGGGACTTCGGTCTCCCGGCTCTTGGAGCTCTTTTCCGAGAGTGCAGCTCTGGGTCCCGCTCATTACCTACACTGTGAATGTCATCCTTGTTGTGGGAAGGAACATAGGCTGGCACTTAAAGAGACAGGCAGAGGTGGCACAATGGCTCTCCCTCCTATTGGCTGTGTGACAGCCGAGAAGCTGTCTGGCCTCGCTGAGCCTCCAGTCCCCAATGTTGTGAAAAGGGCATAGTAATAAATAGCCCTGGGTTTGTCCAGGACTGCAGGGAAGACTAAACGAGAGAATAGTGCATGGACAGCATCGGCTTGGTGCAGAGTAAGCCTTCCATAAATGCCAACCCAGCCAGACAAAAGGAAATGGAGTGGGGAGGAGCGGAGGGTATATGATAGGAATCATTATTGAATTTTTTCAGACGAAGGAAAGCCCTAAGGTCGCGGAACTAATAAAGGGAAGCGGTGTGGTGCCAAGTCGGATCTGACCATTGCGGATGCCCACGCTCCTTTCACTCTGTAATTCTGTCGTCAGAGCAGGTGCCTGTAGGTCTGGAGCCCACGCGTGACCTTGCAGGGCTTCCTGACCCGCCCAGGCTCACAGCCATGTCCAAGGTCAGTAGAGCCAGGTTGCTGTCTTTGCGGTGTGGTGGGCAGCCCACTGCAGTGCATCCTCCAGCCCCAGGGAGCCAGGCCCTGCCGGGCTGCAGCCACTGAGGAGCCCTCTGGGTCTAGAAGGTTGCACTGCAATACAACTGTCCTGCCTTCCAGAAGGCCCTGATTTTTTTTTTTTTTTTCATGACCTAGACTGAACGCAGGTGCTTAGAAGTTGTGCTTGCTTAAAGCAGGTGTACCAGGAAGTCTGACTGATATTATTATTTCTAACAGCTTTACTGAGATACAATTTACATATACAAATCACCCGCTTAAAGCGTACAATTCAACAGCATTTAGGATGTTCACAGAGTGACGCACACTCCATCAGGTTAGAACATTTGTGTAACCTCATAAAGACACATTGCACCCCTTGGGCACAACTGTCTGCCCTCCCCTGACCCCCCGAGCCCCAGGCAGCCACGAGTCTCCTTTCTGCCTCTATCGACATGTCTCTTGTAGGCATTTCATATAAATGGAATCATACGTGTTCTTTTGTGTCTGCTTCTTTTACCTTGCATGTTTTCAAGTTTCATCCAGGTTGTGGCAGGTGCCTCTCCTTTTTTATTGCCAAGTAATATTCCTTGTAGGACTAGACTCCATTCTCTTTGATAAGCTTGGGTTGTTTTCACTCTTCGGTTGTTCTGAACGGTGGTTTTATACATAGTTGTGAAACAGGAGGGAAAAGGGCCAGGGCACAACCTCTGACAGGGTGACAGAGCCTGAGGCCACGACGCAAACTGATTAGAACCAAACAGGGCCACGACGGTGGACGAACTGACTTCCATGAGACCTTGCGCCTCAGTATGTGCTCACTGTAACACAGCAGCAAGCGAAATCACACACCCACGGCTACCATGTCAGCCGCCAGTCTGACAATAAAGGCCAAAAAGTGCGCAGTAGCCCAGTTCCCGGAAATCCCTACCCTTTCCCCCAAATAGCTGGAATACTCCTCCCACTCATTAGTCTATGAAATTACCCACTCCTATAAAACTGACAGCCTCATCCCCTGGCACCTCTCTCACCTTCTGAGATCCAGGCTTTGTGGAGTGTGTTTTTCTTTAAATGAATCCACTTCTTACCTATCAGTTTGTTTCCCACTGAATCCTTTCTGCGATGAGACATCAAGAACCTGAGCTCCATTGCGTCCTGAGACCAGGTGTGTGTGTGACCTCAGTTAAAAGACTGTGTGTTCAAGACTCAAGCTGAGTTTCCATTTCATTTGTGCCCTTATTTCTGTGTGGACATATATTTTCATTTCTGTTGGGTACATACCCAGGAGTGGAATGCCTGGTTACACGGTAACTCGATGTTTAACCTTTAGGGGAAGTGCCAGGCTGTTTTCCAAGCCGTTGTACCATTTTACATTCCCACCAGCCGTGCAGGAAGGTTCTGATTTCTCTGCCTCCTCACCAACACCTTTTTTTGATTCCAACTGTCCTCATGGGTGTGAAGTGGTGTGTGTTTGTAGTTTGGCTTTGCATCTCCTTGACGGGTAACGATGACGGTCGCCTTCCATTTGCATATTGACCTTTTGTGTATTTTCTCTGGAGCAATGTCTCTTCGGACCCTTTTCCGATCCGTCTTTTTGTTACTGGGTTGTGAGAGTGCTCTACACATTCTCTATATGAGTTCCTTATCTCGGTTGATTTGGAAGAGTCTTTAGGAAAGGCCGTTTCATAACTTCCCCGATCCTGTGTCTACAGGCTGGAGAATTGCATCAGAAACAAAACATTGCTTCCTTCCTGGGGCAGAGCTGATACCTCTTGGAAACAATATACATTCCTGGTGCTGGTGAAAACAGATGAGATCGTCCTGCTTCTCATTTCTCTTTTCTTGAGCTTTGCTTAAATCAGTGAGTCTCATATGGTATAGAGGGGAGGTATATGTCAGAAGCACCTGTAGGACTCTCCTATTTTTTTTTAAGAGAATTAAAAAACCTGCTCTATTCATTTGATTGTGCCAGCTCTCAGCTGCAGCATGTGGGATCTCCTTCCTTGACCAAGGATCCAACACAGGCCCCTGGATTGAGAGCGCAGAGTCCTAAGCACTGGGCCACCAGGGAAGTCTTCGTGGGACTCTGTCAATCCTCAAAAGCCTCCGAAAGTTAGATATGCTTTCCTCTCTCTTGCGGTCCCCGTTATCTTTTCGAGAACCACTGTCCTGAAAGGAATGCTTTGAGATTAACACTGGCATGGCGTGAAATGGCCCCTATGTTTGCTGCTGTTCACTCGCAAAGTTCTGTGCACCTTTGTGACTCCATGAACGGCAGCATGCCAGGATTCCCCGTCCTTCGCTATCTCCCAGAGTTTACTCAAACTCTTATCCATTGAATCCATGACACCATTCAACCATCTCATCCTCTGTCACCTCCTTCTTCTCCTGCCTTCAATCTTTCCGAGCATCAGGGTCTTTTCCAATGAGTCGGCTCTTTGCATCAGGTGGCCAAAGTATTGGAATTTCACCTTCAGCATCAGTCCTTTCAATGAATATTCAGGATTGACCTCCTTTAGGATTGACTGGTTGGATCTCCTTGAAGTCCAAGGGACTCTCAAGAGTCTTCTCCAACACCACAGTTCAAAAGCATCAATTCTTCGGCACTCAGCTTTCTTTATGGTCCAACTCTCACATCCATACGTGACCACTGGAAAAAAACCATAACTTTGACTCTATGGATCTTTGTCGGCAAATTGGTGTCTTGGCTTCTTAATACACTGTCTAAGTTTGCCATAGCTTTCCTTCCAAGGAGCCAGCGTCTTTTGCTTTCATGGCTGCAGGCACTGTCCACGGTGATTTTGGAGCCCCCCCAGGTTAAATCTGTCACTGTCTCCACATTTCCCCCATTTCCTTGCCATAAGCGATGGGACTGGATGCCATAATCTTAGTCTTTTGAGTGTTGAGTTTAAAAAACAGAAGTGTGTATTTATTCGTCTCTGTCAAGTCTTAGTTGTGGCGCTTGGTATCTTCATCGCATTACGTGAAATCTTTCATTGAGATGTATGGGCTCTCGTTGCTCCAAGGCATGTGGGATCTTAGGTCCCCAACCAGGGATCAAACCAGTGTCCCCTGCATTACGAGGCAGAATCTTAACCCCCGGGCCCCTTGGAAGTCCTGAATGTTGAGTTTTAAGCCAATCTTTTCACTCTCTTCCATCACCCTCATGAAGAGGCGCTTTAGTTCCTCTTCACTTTCTGCCAAAAGGGTGGTGTCATCTGCATATCTGAGGTTGTTGATATTTATCCCAGCAATCCTGATTCCATCTTGTGATTCATCCAGCCCAGCGTTTCGCATGATGTACTCTGCATAGAAGTTAAATAAGCAGGGTGACAATATACAGCCTTGATGTACTCCTTTCCCACTTTTGAACTGGTCTGTTGTCCCATATCCGTTCTAACGTTTGCTTCTTGTCCTGCATACAGGTTTCTTAGGAGACAGCTAAGGTGGCTGGTATTCCTATCTCTTTAAGAATTTTCCACACAGTTTGTTGTGGTCCACACAGATAAAGACTTTAGCGTAGTCAATGAGGCAGAAGTAGATTTTTTTTCCTGAAATTCCCTTGCTTTTTCGATGATCCAACAGATGTTGGCTCTGGTTCCTCTGCCTTTTTAAAATCCAGCTTGTACACTACAAATTCACAGTTCACCTACTGCTGAAGTCTAGCCTGAGGATTTTCAGCTTATCTTGCTAACATGTGAACGAAATCAGCACAGCTGTTTGAACATTCTCTGCCTTTCCTGGGGATTGGAATGAAAACCGACTTTTCCAGTCCTGTGGCCACTGCTGAGTTTTCCAAGTTTGCTGGCATATTGACTGCAACACCTTAACAGCATCATCTTTTAGGGTTTGAAATAGCTCACCTAGAATTCCATCACCTCCAGTTGCTTTGTTCATAGTGATGCTTCCTAAGGCCGCTTGACTTCATACTCCAGGATGTCTGGCTCTAGGTGAGTGAGCACACCATCGTGAATATCTGGGTCGTGAAGACCCTTTTGTCTCGTCCGCCCATGTAGTCCTGTCACCACTTCTTAATCTCTTCTGCTTCTGTTAGTCCCTTGCTGTTTCTGTCCTGTATTGAGCCCATCTTTGCAGGAAATGTTCCCTTGGTATTTCTGATTTTCTTGAAGAGATCTCTAGTCTTTCCCATTCTGTTGTTTTCCTTTATTTCTTTGCCTTGTTCACTTACGAAGGCCTTCTTATCTCTCCTTGCTGTTCTCTGGAACTCTGCATTCAGTTGGGATGTCTTTCCTTTTTGCTTCTCTTCCTCTCTCAGCTATTTGTGAGGCTTCCTCAGACAACCACTTTGTCTTCTTGCATTTCTTTTTCCTGGGGATGCTTTTGGTCACTGCCTCCTGTATGATGTCATGAACCTCTGTCCATAATTCTTCAGACACTCTGTCTATCAGATCTAATCCCTTGAATCTATGAATCTAGTTCTCACTTCCACTGTATAGTCGTAAGGGGTTTGATTGAGGTCATACCTGAGTGGTCCAGTGGTTTTCCTTACTTTCTTCAATTTAAGTCTGATTTTGGCAATAAGGAGTTCATGATCTGAGCCACAGTCAGCTCCCAGTCTTGTTTTTGCTGACTGTATAGAGCTTCTCCATCTTTGGCTGCAAAGAATGTAATCAATCTGATTTCGGTGTTGACCACCTGGTGGTGTCCATGTGCAGAGCCTTCTCTTGTGTTGCTGGGTTAGCCTTTGCGCTGCTTCATTCTATACTCCAAGGCCAAACTTGCCTTTTACTCCAGGTACGTCTGAGTGGCAGCAAAACTGAGATGAAGACCCAGGGATTGGCAGCTATGGCCAGTGCTGATCCTGAGACAAAGAGAAGAGTATGGAGTTTCCTCCAAAAACTAAAAATAGAGCTACTCGATTTTTCAGCAATCCCACTTGTGGGTATATAGACAAAGGAACTGAAATCAGGATGTAGAAGAGATGCCTGCACCCCCTGTTCACTGCAGCCTTGTTCACAATAGCCAAGACGTGAAACATGCATTTGCTATTGTTCAGCCGCTCAGCCACGTGTGACAGTTTGTGACCCCATGGGACTGCAGATGCCAGACTTCCCCATCCTTCACCAATGGAATATTATTCAGCTGTGAAATAGAAGGAACTCTTGCCACTGGCAACAACATAGACATTTATGCTCAGTGAAATAAGCCAGTCACAGGAGAAAAATACTACATGCCATCACTTACATAAATAATCTAAAATAGTCGACTCAGAGCAGCAGAGAGTGGACTGGTGGTTGACGGAGCTGGTGGGGAAACGAGCAGATGTTAATCAAGAGGTACAGAGTTCAGGCTATACAAGATTAGTAACGACTACTGGATGGCGGTGTGTCTATAGTTAATAATACTGTGTCGTGGACTTAAAAGCTTGCTAGGAGGGTAGATCTGTCATTAAGTGTTCTTATCACACACACAATGGTGAGGGCAGGAGCAAACCTTTGGAGGCAATGGATGGATATACTGATGGCACAGTATAGATGATGGTAATGGTCTCATAGGCACACAGTTCAGTTCAGTTCAGTTCAGTTCAGTCACTCAGTCGTGTCCAACTCTTTGCGACCCCATGAATTGCAGCACACCAGGCCTCCCTGTCCATCACCAACTTCTGGAGTTTATCCAAACTCATGACCATCGAGTCGGTGATGCCATCCAGCCATCTCATCCTCTGTCGTTCCCTTCTCCTCCTGACCCTAATCCCTCCCAGCATCAGGGTCTTTTCCAATGAGTCATCTCTTCAGATGAGGTGGCCAAAGTACTGGAATTTCAGCTACAGCATCAGTCCTTCCAATGAACACCCAGGACTGATCTCCTTCAGAATGGACTGGTTGGATCTCCTTGCAGTCCAAGGAACTCTCAAGAGTCTTCTCCAACACCACAGTTCAAAAGCATCCATTCTTCGGCCCTCAGCCTTCTTCACAGCCCAACTCTCACATCCATACATGACCACAGGAAAAACCATAGCCTTGACTAGACGGACCTTAGTCGGCAAAGTAATGTCTCTGCTTTTGAATATGCTGTTTAGGTTGGTCATAACTTTCCTTTCAAGGAGTAGGCGTCTTTTAATTTCATGGCTGCAATCACCATCTGCAGTGATTTCGGAGCCCCAAAAATAAAGTCTGACACTGTTTCCACTGTTTCCCCATCTATTTCCCATGAAGTGTTGGGACCGGATGCCATGATCTTTGTTTTCTGAATGTTGAGCTTTAAGCCAACTTCTTCACTCTCCTCTTTCACTTTCATCAAGAGGCTTTTTAGCTCCTCTTCACTTTCTGCCATAAAGGTAGTGTCATCTGCATATCTGGGGTTACTGATATTTCTCCTGGCAATCTTGATCCAGCTTGTGCTTCTTCCAGCCCGGTGTTTCTCATGATGTACTCTGCATATAAGTTAAATAATCAGAGTGACAACATACAGCCTTGACATACTCCTTTTCCTATTTGGAACCAGTCTGTTGTTCCATGTTGCTTCCTGACCTGCATACACATTTCTCAAGAGGCAGGTCAGGTGGTCTGGTATTCCCATCTCTTTCAGAATTTTCCACAGTTTATTGTGATCCACACAGTCAAAGGCTTTGGCATAGTCAATACAGCAGAAATAGATGTTTTACTGGAACTCTCTTGCTTTTTCGATGATCCAGCGGATGTTGGCAGTTTGATCTCTGGTTCCTCTGCCTTTTCTAAAACCAGCTTGAACATCAGGAAGTTCACAGTTCACGTATTGCTGAAGCCTGCCTTGGAGAATTTTGAGCATTACTTTACTAGCATGTGAGATGAGTGCAATTGTGCAGTAGTTTGAGCATTCTTTGGCATTGCCTTTCTTTGGAATTGGAATGAAAACTGACTTTTTCCAGTCCTGTGGCCACTGCTGAGTTTTCCAAATTTGCTGGCTTATTGAGTACAGCACTTTCACAGCATCATCTTTCAGGATTTGAAATAGCTCCACTGGAATTCCATCACCTCCACTAGCTTTGTTCGTAGTGATGCTTTCTAAGGCCCACTTGAGTTCACATTCCAGGATGTCTGGCTCTAGGTGAGTGATCACACCATTGTGATTATCTTGGTCGTGAAGATCTTTTTTGTACAGTTCTTCTGTGTATTCTTGCCACCTCTTCTTAATATCTTCTGCTTCTGTTAGGTCCAGACCATTTCTGTCCTTTATCGAGCCCATCTTTGCATGAAATGTTCCCTTGGTATCTCTAATTTTCTTGAAGAGATCTCTAGTCTTTCCCATTCTGTTGTTTTCCTCTATTCCTTTGCATTGATTGCTGAGGAAGGCTTTCTTATCTCTCCTTGCTATTCTTTGGAACTCTGCATTCAGATACTTATGTCTTTCCTTTTCTCTTCTCTTCTTTTCACAGCTATTTGTAAGGCCTCCCCAGACAGCCATTTTGCTTTTTTGCATTTCTTTTCCACGGGGATGGTCTTGATCTCTGTCTCCTGTACAATGTCACGAACCTCCGTGTGTAGTTCATCAGGCAATCTGTCTATCAGATCTAGTCCCTTAGATCATGGGTATACACTTACCTCCAAACTCAGCAAGCTGTATAAACTAAATACGTACAGCATTTTATGTGCCAAGTATAAAGTGGTGTAAACAAAAACAACAACAACAGAAAAGGAAAGAACATTCCTTTTTTTGCAGACAGCTGCTTAGGGCTCAGACTTTTCTGTGATTGAAGCCAAGAATGTAGCCTGGTAGGCACCATCATGCCCTGGGGAGCAAGGAAGGGGCTTAGGGCCCTCATTTTGTCTCCAAGAAGGATCTCAGCAGTAGCACCCAATATTTATTAGGCTCTCACATTGAGCAATGGCACCCCACTCCAGTACTCTTGCCTGGAAAATCCCATGGATGGAGGAGCCTGGTGGGCTGCACGACTGAGTGACTTCCTTTTCACTTTTCACTTTCATGCATTGGAGAAGGAAATGGCAACCCGCTCCAGTGTTCTTGCCTGGAGAGTCCCAGGGACGGGGGAGCCTGGTGGGCTGTCGTCTATGGATCGCACAGAGTCAGACACGACTGAAGCGACTTAGCAGCAGCGGCAGCAGCTGCACATTGAGCCAGGCATTGTGCTCAGTTCAGTTCAGTCGCTCAGTCGTGTCCAACTCTTTGCGACCTCATGGACTGCAGCACGCCAGGCTTCCCCGCCCGTCACCAACTCCCAGAGCTTGCTCAAACTCATGTCCATCCTGTCAGTGATGCCATCCAACCACCTCATGCTCTGTCATCCCCTTCTCCTCCCACCTTCAATCTTCCGCAGCATCAGGGTCTTTTCCCATGAGGCAGTTCTTCGCGTCAGGTGGCCAAAGTATTGGAGCTTCAGCTTCAGCATCAGTCCTTCCAATGAATATTCAGGACTGATCTCCATTAGGATGGACTGGTTGGGTCTCCTTGCAGTCCAAGGGACCCTCAAGAGTCTTCTCCAATACCACAGTTCAAAAGCATTAGTTCTTCGGTGCTCAGCTTTCTTTATAGTCCAACTCACATCCATACATGACCACTGGAAAAACCATAGCCTTGACTAGATGGACATTGTACTAAGCATTTTCTGTTTGTTATGTCCTTAAGTCCCCACCATGGCCTTACAGGTTAGGCACAGTTTCATCATTGTTTTCCAAATGAGGGAAATGAGCCTGGATGGGTGGACTCGCCAACCCTCCTTCAGACCGCAGGTGGCAGGATTCAAAGGCAGGCTGTCTGCCTTCAACTCTTGCACGCCGAAACTCTTCCTTCTCAAATTCAAGAGCCACCAGGCTCTTGGAACCAAACCCTGCTGATGTTCATTTTCACATTGTCAATTTCCATAGAAGTTTGCCTGGGAGGCGGTTGAGCTGTAGAAGCTCCCCTGAGCACGGGTTCAGGAAACTGGCCCTGAGAACTACCCTCGCACGCTCAGGTTTTGTGTGATTTTGGTCCATGACATCATCTCCCTACAAATTTCCTTACCCTACAATGGAGATAATACACCTACGTCATAGGGTTATTGTGAGGGTCAGATGAGATTATGGCTGTGAGAATGCTTTGTAAATGCTAAAGTCTGAGAAGTCAGGAATTGTTAGCCTTATTACATTGTTCCCTTAATTCAGGTCAAATCCTGTAATTAGCAGCCCCAAATCTAGATAACAAGAGTTCCGAGTCTTAGCCAAGAAGTTCAGCATTGGCTCACTCATTTCAGAGCAATATTGAAGACAATAGCAACGGGGCCCCGCCCAAACACTGGAGTTTGGGGCTTGCTGTACTTGGTCAAGCCTTAACTCGGACCCACCGCTGCCTACGTCCCAACCTCCTTCTCGAATCTTGGTCCTCATGCCCTCACTCCATCTGCACTGGTGGGCTGAGCTGGTTGTCTTGGCCTTTTTTTCTCGCCGCTTGGCAGGAGCTGTGTGGTTCTTCGGGGCAGAGATAGAATATGTTTATCAAATGTCCACACGCTAATTGGTCTGGGCCAATGAAATGTAAGCAGAAAGGACACGTATTCCTTCCGGACTGAGGCAGTTAAGTTCCCGTGTTCCCCTTCCATCTCTTTTTCCCTCTGCTGGAAGCCACCTCTAATAAATACATTTCGTTGTGATGAACCACTGAGGCTGGACTCATTTGGTAAGCAACGTAGCCTGGCATGGCCCCGACAAATGTATTTTCTGCTATCAGTGTACCTAGAGGGGAGGGAGGGAAAATACTACTCCAGGCAAGGCCGCGTGAGTAAGATACGCCTTGTTAAAGGAAGAATGAAAACAATGGTGTGGATGGAGCTGAGATTTCCTCACACACAAGGCCGTACAACATAGTTAAAGTCATGTGCGTGGAGTCCTGGCTGTGTGTCTTGGACAAGTTACTGCTAAATCTTGGTTTCCTTAAGACCACAAATTTAAGACAAAAGCAGAGACAGTAACAGCTCCCCAGTCAGCCCCTGGAGATGGATGAAGATTCTGAGAGCGCCTAACTCAGTGCCTGGTAATAATTAGCCATGGTAAATATCAGTCACTGTTACAAGGGAGGAATGTGAACCGGTCGCAGGACAAAGAAAGGGTGCTTAGTCTTACAGGAGTCTGGAGCCTAAGGTGGTAAGTAGGAAAAGACGTGGAGATAGAGTGACCTGAAGGCGCCTAGAACTGAGCCATCCAGCCTGCGTTCCATCCATATATTTCCACCCACCCGTCCGTCCGTCCATCCGTGCAGTGATCTCAACAAAATTTCAAAAAATCACTCTCTGGATTTTGCAAGGGTGTCTCTAACCAACAGGGAGTTAAAGCCTGAAATTACTGGGGGTTATTGGAGAAACTCTCTTATGATTCTGCTGCCTCCTTAGTAGGAGCTAGAAAAACAGAAATATCTGGAAGGGAGCCAAAGGCAGTGACGTCTTGGTGGAAAGGGCAGCAACAGGAAGCCAGCATCAAGGCTAAGCGCCTCTCCTGGGGGTGAGCTCTCCCCTGTGCGAAGAGTTGCATGGGGAGGGGTGGGAGACTGTCCACCTCCGGGCTCTACAGCTGAGGGCCTCTGGCTTGCAGTCCACCAGTTTCTGGGCTGGTGTAAGGAGAGCAGGATGGTGCGAAGCTGGGAGGTGCTTCACTGAAGTTACATCTCAGAGGCAAGGAGAAGGGGAAGTACCACCATCTGCAGCCACACTGCTCACAGCCTCATAGGAGGCTCAGGAGCTGTGACTCCCAAGGGAAGAGTGAAAACAATTGGTGTGCGTAGAGCTGAGTTGTAAACATTAGTCAGAATGAACATAGTGGGTCTTTTTTGCCCTGTCTCCTGGTTACCGAGCCGCTCTGAACCCACAGGCTCAGCAGAGCTGGCTCCAGCTCCAGAGCTGGGCAAGTGACCTGAACCTGACTGATTCCAGCATTACTTCTTTTGGACCATTGTGCTTGGTTCAGGGGTGACCCGATTGGTCAGATGGGATTTGGTTTCTGAACTTTTGTTCGAATTGTGGGGCAATAGAATCTCTCTTTTCACTGGGCTCATGGCTGGGAGAATATGAGCCTGGAACTTCTGGAAGCTTTTAAGCACAGGGAGAAACTCTCCCCAAGGCTAACCCAGCAAAATGTAGTGTTGACAGAAGGACAGAGGCCACATCCTGATGCTATTGTGTGTGAGCTCCTGGATCAAACCGTACCTGAAGGCTGAATGAATTTTTCAGTGATTTAAGAGTCTTGATTGATACACTGGTTCTCCAAAATACATACATGGCTCTCTGAACACTAGTGATGGGGGATCTCTCTCCACCAGAATGCATTTTCACTCTCCTAACTTCCTCTCCCTTCAGAATGGGTTGCCTACTCTGCGGCAGCTTATGGGCTGGGCTCCTGGCATAAAAAAGGGAATATGACCTGGGTTTTATCTTCAAAGAGACATGATCTAGAAAGAGGGACAAAGATAACTAGCATAGCTCATTGTAAGTTGTGCTGAGATAAAAATTAACTGTCATAGGGACTAACTGGAGAAAGGAAGCTTGTATCTCAGAGGGGCGATGGTGTTAATTAAGGCTGTGGCGAGGATGTAATACTCATTCATTTCAGTGGCTTATTTATTTATTCAGCTGCACCAAGTCTTAGCTGTGCCATGCGGGGTCTAGTTCCGTGACCTGCGTTGGGAACACGGCATCTTAGGCACTGACTCGCCAGGGAAGTCCCTGAACAGGTATCGATGAGTATCTGCTACATGTTATATATGTGTGTGTTATAAATACGTGTGCTCCTGCTGGGAATACACACGCAGATATTTATAAACAGACACGGTCCCTGACCTCGAGGAGCTGACTGTGTAGTGGAAACAGGGCGACTCGACTTCCCAGAATAAGGTCTAAGGGTAGGAGGGTCATGGTGCCATAAGAACAAATAACCAAAGAACTTTGGGATTTAGGGGAGGCTTCTCCAAAGAGGAAACACGAGCGTGTAGTTGAAGGAGCAGCAGGAGCGAACTAGGATGCAGTGGGATGGATCCTTGGTGGAAGGGGAGACATCCTCGCAGCATCTGCGGTGGGAAGGAGCGAAATAACCAAACAAACAGAACAAAGGATTTGGCTGTTTTACTGACAAGTTAGGACCCATGATCCTTAACTCCATGGCTTTCTCACTCACATTTTTTTTTTTCTTCCTAGTCACCGTGAGTATCGTTTTCTTCATCTATAAAATGATGTTGTTGGGATAACAACACTCACTTGCCTAGACTCCGCTGGTGGTCCGATGGCTAAGACTCTGCGTCCCCAACGCAGGGGATCTGGGTTCGATCCCTGGTCAGAGAACTAGATCTTACATGCCGCAACTGAAAAAAAAAAAAAAAGATCCTGCACGGCGCAGCTAAGGCCTAGCGCGGCCAAACCAAAACAACCCAAAAAACCCCACTCTGCAGGCTCGCTCGGGGGGCTGAATGAGATGACGCGTTAAAGGGCCTGGCACAGAGAAGGTGGGCAGCAAATACCGTCTCCTCCCCGTGGGTCCCGTCCCCTCATCCTTGCCGAGCTGTGACTGGAGCTGTCCCTTGGTTCTAAGAATGTTCGCTTTCCTTCTGGGCCCCGCCCCTTGTTCACCCGCTCCCCGCAGCCCTGCTCCCCTCGGCTCCTCCAGGTCAGGCAGTGAGCGCAGAGACGCGCAAGTTCTGGCGGAACTGGGTTCTCTCGCTCCTAAATTCCTGTGTTAGAGTCCTAACCCCTGGGCCTCAGAATGTGATGGTGTTTTGAGATCGGGGTCTTTAAGGGGGTCATTAAAGTGAAAATGAGGTTGGGTGGACGTGTGTGCAAGCATGCTGAGTCGCTTTAGTCGTGTCTGAGTCTGGGTGACCCCATGGACTGCGGCCCGCCAGGCTCCTCTGTCCATGGGATTCTCCGGGCAAGGATACTGGAGTGGGTTGCCAGGCCCTCCTCCAGGGGATCTTCCCAACCCAGGGATCAAACCTTTTCTCCTATGTCTCCTGCCTTGGCGGGCAGAGTTCTTTACCACGAGCGCCCCCTGGGAAGCCCAATAGAGTGGACACTAACCCAATATGTCTGGCGTCCTCATGAGAAGAGGAAATGAAGATTTTCAAACCTGCAGAGGGAAGGCCCTGTGAAGACACGGATGGGCGTCTGTGAGCCGAGGAGAGAGGCCTGAAGTAAGCCCTTCTCTCCCAGCGCTGAGGAGGCGCTGACCCCGTGGACAGCTCGATCTTGGATTTCAAGGCTCCCAGGCTGAGAAAATACATCCGCGTAGTTCAAGCCGCGCAGTCGGTAGACCTGGGGGGACGGTGAACAGACGGAGAGCGCCGGGGCTGCGGGTCATTGCCCTGCCCCTCGAGGCCGGGAGAGCCGCCTGCACTCTCCTCTCCTTGGACACAGAGGACAGAGAAAGACAGAGGCCCCGGGGACGGGGGCTTTGTCCTCCACCTGTACTGGGGGGTGGGTGAGCAAAGCCTAAGATCTCTAACCAGGCCGCGGTCAGGCTGCTTCTGCTTCCACGTCCTGACGCCTGGCTGTGTGACTTTGCGAAAGTTACTCACCCTCTCTGAGCTTCACCTGCCTTGTTACTCCTCAGTGTCGCTACCTGCACAGGGTTGTTGTGGAGATGAGATTCGCATTTATGACGGTGCCTGCCCCAGAGTCAGTGCTGTGTGCCTGCCAGTGAGCATTAGGCCGGCTTCCCTCTTACAGCCTCACTCTTTAAGTGGCAGGAATGTTCCTGTTTCATGGGATTAGGCTGAGGCTGAAATCTGACATTTCAGGCTGTTTCAGGCCATCAGGCAGGAAAGAATCACAGATGTTAGCAGCTGAGTTATCAACCCGGCGCAGGTCCCAGTTCTGCCAGCCATTTGAAAGGTTGGGTAACCTCTGGGTCTCGGTGTGCCTGTCTGTAAAATGGCTCAGCTGGCTCTTCATGCCCCGTGCCTGCCTCACAGAGCCGTTGTGAGATGCAAATGAGGGAACGATTGTGAAATTGCTTTGTAAAATTAAAGACTCACGTCAGTGGGAATATACGCCCCCACAGACATAATAAGAGCTGACATTTAAATGCTCACCATTATCTGGCATTCTTCTAAGTGTATTCCATCTATTTCTCATTTAGTCTTCACAAGAACTCTATGAGCTGGGCGCTATGATCCCCTATTTTGTAGGCGAGAAAGATTACCACTAAGGGGTGGTGCCGCAGCTTGCATTCACGAGTCAAACGTGGGTGCTCATACCTTTCATCAGAGGGCAGAGCTGTCCAGTAGAACATTCTGTGAGGATGGAGATGTCTCAGAGCTGCCCTGTTCACTACAGCAGTCCTCCGGAACGCTGACATGTAGCTAGTGTGACGGAGAAACTGAAATTTGAATCTAATTTTTTTTTTTTTTTTAGGCTTTTGGGATCTTAGTTCCCCAACCAGGGACGGAACCCACGCCTGGTGCGGTGGAAGCAAGGACTCTTACCCACTGGCCCACCAGAGAAGTCCCTAATTGAATTTTAGTTAATTAAAATGAAACCAGCTCTTATTACCCGTGTGGGCACATGGGTACTGTGCCATGTGGGCCCAGCAACTAGGCTGCAGTGCTTCCTAACTGATGCGCTGGAGCTGAGTTTCAGACAGCCTGCCGACGAGAGAAAGGAGATTCTGCCGATTCTCACGGCTGCTAAGCCCGGTTGCTGAGGCTGCGACTCACTGCGCCTGGCTTTCACCCCAATTTTCAAGCCACCGACTCTTCCTTGCTGGACCCACAGGGGCAGGCTGTCTGCTCCCTAGAGAAGACAAAGGTCCATCTTCCACGGGAGGGACCAGACCTCCTGTTTCTCCCTGATGGGAGGTGCTGGGGGGAGGCTGGGTGCCCTTGTCTAGTCCCCCGCACCCCTGATCCTTACAAACCACCAGCTATGGCTGCTTCCCAACCCCCCAACCCTCCATCTCCACCCCCACCCCCTACCCCCAAGAGAAGAGCTGGAGACAAGCTCCTGCACTCCCTCTCTGAGTTGGAAGCTGAGCTGGCTGGCTCTCAAGCCTTAATTAGCTGAAATAACTGTGAATAATCATCTTTAAAATGAGAGTGGTTAACGCTCAGGCCACACTGCTTCTGATTATTCAGCGGCCCCGCGGGAGCATCACGTTGCCGGCTCAGTTGTGCCAAGTCCGCCAGGCTGCGCAGGATGACTGGGGTGCCCCATGGAAGCACTTCTCTGCCTGCCCTGCCCTGATGTGAGAGGCGAGGCTCAAAGTCTTGTTGGGGGGCCTGGCTCTGCGCCAGCGAGATGGAGACCGCACCCAAGCAAGGCAGTACTAGGGTAGGCGAGATGGTGGCAATGGGAAGATTCTCTCGGAGAACACCCATTAGACGGGCTGCATAGGCGTCACGGACAAGGGCACACTAGTGCTCGCTGCTGAGTGACCGTGAACTTGGCTCTTTCTGTCTCTGAGCCTGTTTTCTTTTCTGGAAATCCCAGGACACTCACTTTTAAAGGTGGTCCTGGAGGAGTAAGTGTGCATGCATCCGCACAACGCCTGCACGCTGCAGATGGTCAGAAAAATCTGATCTGCCCTCCTTTTCGGTTTTCCGTTTCTTTCTGCTGCATCTTGGGAAATATTCTTAGTGCAAGATAAGATGGCAGGGCTTGGTCAGGAGCTTGAAAGAAGCTGATGTTCCAGTAGTGCGCTCTCCCCTAACACCCACCGACACCCTCTGAGGCAGATGGATGTCACGGCAAGCTGGGACTTGCAGGTTTCAGACCAGAGCAGAAGAGGCAGTGAGTGGCACCCTGGTGTGGACAGGTTGTGTATGCTCTGCTCCAGAGCCAGCCCTCCAGAGCCAACGGATCATGTTTCAGACTAGATCAGGTCGAACCACAGGAGACTGCCATGTTTCTAGGTCAAAAGTTGGTTGAACTTAGGTCTTGTAAGATAACTAAGTCTTGACTATGAGTCTTTAGCAAGCAATGTGATGTTTCTGTGTGCCTATTTAAGGACAAGACAAAATACACAAATCTTTTAATAATGAGACTTAGCTAGCTCTGCAAAACACAACAGAGACAGACCACCAGGCAGGATATAGCTAACTGCCAAGTTATTTGTGATAACGTGACTGGTGCAGGAATTGAGAGGAGGGGCAGGGTGCTCTGGAGCAGGTGGGTTAAGGGGCAGGTTAGCAGAAGGAAGTAGGGTCTGAGTTGTGTCTGGAAGGATGGTTAGTCACTGAAATAAGCAGTAGGGGGTGGAAATGATGCTCTGAGCAGAGAGAAGTGGTGTGACCGAAGTCTGGGACTCTGAGAATCACCAGGACAGGGAGACCAGGACTGGTGAACATTTCTGCACTTGCTCAATCCCCAGGAAGGAGTGGGGACCGCTGTGTATTGGGTCAAAGAATGAATGCACAAAAGAACGAAAAGCATGTGGAGATGAGTGAGCAAGTTTAGCTGTTCTGGGGGTAGTGGGAGATGAAGCTGTGTAGACTGATCGTGGAGGGTTCTGAATCCAGACAGAGGAGTCTGGGTATTATGCTGAGGAAACAGGATTCTCCAACTATGAATTCAGCAAATATATATGTGTTTGGTCAGGTTCTAGAGGTCAGAGAAAAGCTATCTAGGATCTCAAGATTTGCTGATTTTAAGTTGATGTGGTCCTGGAAGATAGGCTGTTCTGTGTTAGTCTGGGTAAATTGATTATGTTACAGTAACAAATACGCTTAGAATTCCAGTGGCTTAGAGCAACAGAGATTCATCTCTCAGTAATTTCACAGTTTCAGTCACCATAGCATTGTGTGTGTGTGCGCACACGTGCGCTGTCGCGTCGGATTCTTTGCAACCCCATAGACTGTAGCCCGGCAGACTCTTCTGTCCATGGGATTCTCCAGGCAAGAATACTGGAGAGGGTTGCCATTCTCTCCTCCAGGGGATCGTCCCGAACCAGGGATCGGACCCATTGTCAGGTAGGTTCTTTACCGCTAATGCCACCTGGGAAGCCCGCTGTAGCATTGTGTGTTAAGTCGCTTCAGTCGTGTCTAACTTTGTGTGACGCAATGGACTGTAGCCCAGCAGGCTCCTCTGTCCATGGGATTCTCCAGGCAAGAGTACTGGAGTGGGTTGCTGTGCCCTGCTCCAGGGGATCTCCCTGACACAGGGACGGAACTCACGCCTCGTCTCCTGCATTGCCAGGCAGGTTCTTTACCGCTAATGCCACCTGGGAAGCCCGCTGTAGCATTGCCTCATGGGTCTTCACTCCCAAATCAGCTGATGAGGCAGCCCTGTTAGGGACATTACTACTCTTATAATAGAAGACAAGTAATACATGGTAAGCCACATTCTGGGTCTAACAGCTTCTGCCTAGAAGTGACACATTTCCTTGACCAAAGCAAACCCTGTGACCCAGCCAGATGTCAGTGGGGTGGGAGGGCACAATTCTCCCCTCCCAGAAAGCCAGCAGTAGATGTTTCTGAACAGCAACATTAGCCCAGGTCCCCCCTGAAATTTTGTGTAAAGTAAGGGTAAGTAGGCTAGGGAGATAAGGAGATGCATAGATAGTAGGGAGATAGGTGGTCTGATCGGAGGATTCTTTCTTGAGTTAACCTAAGTCTAAGCTTTATAATCTTTCCCTCGAGCTATACAGAAGTCATTTTTTAGGCTAGGGAAGCCGTTCTGGGCCCAGATCTGGATGGGTGAGTTTCCTTTAGGGGGTAGGATAATTTGGGGGCCCATTGCAAAATGACCAACCTAGACAGCATATTAAAAAGCAGCGACATTACTTTGCCAACAAAGGTCTGTCTAGTCAAGGCTATGGTTTTTCCAGTAGTCATGTATGGATGTGAGAGTTGGACTATGAAGAAAGCTGAGCTCCGAAGAATTGATGCCTTTGAACTGTGGTGTTGGAGAAGACTCTTGAGAGTCACCTGGACTGCATGGAGATCCAACCAGTCCATCCTAAAAGGAATCAGTCCTGAATATTCACTGGAAGGACTGATGCTGAAGCTGAAACTCCAATACTTTGGCCACCTGATGTGAAGAACTAATTAATCAGAAAAGACCCTGATGCTGGGCAAGATTGAAGGTGGGGGGAGAAGGGGTAAACAGGATGAGATGGTTGGATGGCATCACCTACTTGATGGACATGAGTTTGGGTGGACTCTGGGAGTTGGTGATGGACAGGGAGGCCTGGCGTGCTGCAGTCCATGAGGTCGCAAAGAGTTGCAAATGACTGAGTGACTGAACGGAACTGATTGCAAAATGAAGATGTGGAGCCCCGTGTTCAAAAGTTATTAAGAATTTCAAGACAGGGCAGTGAAGCAGCTGGCCAAGCATGGAGCTACCTTCAGGGCAGCTGGCCAGGATGCTGTCCTGTGTGTGGGTGCCCATTCTAGCACATTCCAGGTGGCTAGCACTTCCCTCTCCTCCTCTTCTCCTTTTTAAAAAATGCTTCATTAATTTACTTTTTGGCTTCAGCACCCGGCATGTGGGAGCTGTTTCCCGGTCAGGGATCGAACCCTCACCCCTTGCCCTGGAAGTGCAGAGTCTTTCATTTTTGAACTGTTTATTTTGTACTGGGGTGTAGCCGATTAACAATGTTGTGATGGTTTCAGGAGCCCAGGGAAGGGGTTCAGCCACACCTATGTACATGTACCTGCTCTCCCCCTAAGAAGTGCAGCGTCCTGGGGGTTGGACCATCAGGGGGTCCCGCCTCTGCTTTCCACTCTGAATTCCCCCTCCCATTGGGCGCCTGCCCACTCGCCGCTTGCCAGGTCTGAGTAAGCTTGTCCATTGCTCCTTGGCTGAATCACCACTTCCCTCCGCCCCTAAGAAGCTCCTGTGCTCGAGAAGCCCTTGAATTGTGTGAGGACCGCCACGAGCCACAGGGGAGGGGAGTCAGCCTTCCCAGCAGCCCTTGTCTCAGGTCCACGACGGTGCTTCTGACCCGCACCGCTCTCCTCAGGCCTCTGTCTTCCTGTTCACCCGCAGACGAGAGCGGCCACCTACCCGCAGACGAGAGCGGCCACCTTCTTGAACCTCTGACCGCCCGACGGCACACGACAGACGAGAGCAGCCACTTTCTCAAAGCTCTTGACCTCCTGACGGCTCACGACAGACGAGAGCGGCCTTCTTCTTGAACCTCTGACCGCCCGACGGCTCTCGACAGATGAGAGCAGCCATCTTCTCAAAGCTCTGACTTCTCGATGGCTCATGACAGATGAGAGAAGCCACCTTCTCAAAGCTCTGACTTACGGATGGCTCACGACAGATGAGAGCGGCCATCTTCTTGAACCTCTGACTGCCCGATGGCTCACCGGGCAGATGAGAGTGGCCATCTTCTCAAAGCTCTTGACCTCCTGACGGCTCATGACAGAGGAGAGCGGCCTTCTTCTTGATGGACTAAGCACAGCAGATATGGCATAAAAGCTTAGTGAATATCCACCATCTTATATAGGTATTGGTACAACATTAAAGAAGTAGAAAAAAATGCAAGTCTGATCTCTTTTTCGATGAGTTCTTTTGTTTATTTGGCTCATTGATTGCTTTGAAGTATGATCAACCGACAGCAGGATATTACTTACTGTTATACCACATAGTGATCAGTTTTACTTTACTTTTTATTTTTTCTGATTTTGCAGATGAAATTTATGTTACAGAAGAGACTATTTAGAATGAGAACAAATCACAACAGATTACGAAATTTAAAAAGATGGCAGATACTACAAACTCACGAAATCCAGAAAAGTAAGACTGCAACCAGTTTTAGAACATTTCATCACCCTGAAAAGCTCTCATACCCATTAGCAATTTTCCCCATCTTACCTCTCCTGCCCATAGCCCTAGGCAACCACTAATATACTTTGTTTCTGTAGATTTGCCTGTTCTGGACATTTTAAGTAAATGGACTCATACACCTTGTGATTCTTTGTTAGTGACTTCTTTCAAGTAGTAAAAAGAAGATTTCATTCTTCATGCTCTCAACAGTCAGCATGTTGTCCCATGTATTGTGCTTGGTTGCTCAGTCGAGTCTTGACTTTTTGCCAAGTGCATGGCCTGTAGCCTGTCAGTCTCCTCTGTCCATGAAGATTCTCCAGGCAAGAATACTGGAGTGGGTTGCCATGCCCTCCTCTAAGGTCTTCCCAACCCAGGGATCGAACGCAGGTCTCCTGCATTGCAGATGGACTCTTTACCATCTGAGCCACAAGGGAAGCCCAAGAATACTGGAGTGGGTAGCCTATCGCTTCTCCAAGGATCTTCCTGACCCAGGAATCAAACGGGTCTCCTGCACTGCAGGCAGATTCTCTTCCAGTTGAGCTACCAGGGAAGCCCTGTGTTAATACTTTATTATGAAAAAATTGCCAAATAATATTCCACTGTATGGCTATACCACATGTCACTCGATGGGTATGTGAGCTGCTGCCACGTTTTAGTCATTATGAATAATGCCTGTATGAGCACTTGTGTCCGTGTTTTTGTGTGGAAATGGAGTTTCATTTCTGCTGGGTCCATGCTGAGGAGTGGGACTGCTGGGTCGTATGGTAACTCTCGGCCTTCTCCAGTCACTCAGCCGTAGGGAACCCACCTGCAATGCAGGAGACGCAGGTTCGATCCCTGGGTTGGGAAGATCCCCTGGAGAAGGGAATGGTAACCCACTCTGGTATTCTTGCCCAGAGAATCCCAGAGGAGTCTGGTGGGCCACAGTCCACAGAGTCGCAAAGTCAGACACAACTGAAGCGACCTAGCATGCGTGCCCATGGTAACTCTATGGTTAACATTGTGAGGAACTGCCAGACAGCTTTCCAAAGTGGCTGCATTATTTTACATTCCCACCAGCAGCGCATGAGGTTTTCAATTTCTCCACATCCTTGCCAACACTTGTTATCATCTCCCTTTTTGATTACAGCCCTCCTTGGGAGTGTGAAATGGTATCTCGTTGTGGTTTTGCTTTGCATTTTCTTGATGGATAATGAGGTTGATTATCTTTTCCCGTGCGTATTGGCCATTTCTGTATCTTCTTTGGAAAAATGCCTGTGAAGATCTTTTGCCAGTTTTTAATTGGGTCATTTGTTTTCCCATTATTGAGTTGTAATAGTTTTTTATTATATTCTAGATACAAGCCCCTTATCAGAAATATGACTGTAAACATTTTATCCTGTTCTAGGGGCTGTCTTTTCGCTTTCTTGATGGTGTTTTTTTTTTTTCTTTGGCATGGATAAAAACATGCAAGGAAGCTTTTAATTTTGCATGAAGCCCAATTTATCCGTTTTTGGGCTTTGCTGATGTTGCAGCTTGCGCTTTGGTGTCATATTAAGAAGCTGTTGCCTAATCCAAGGTCATGAGATTTACTCCTATGTTTTCTAAACAAGTCATTTAGCTCTTAGATTTAGATATTGGCCCACTGTGAGTTGGCTTTCCAGGTGGCTCAGTGGTAAAGACTCCTCGTGCCAATGCAGCAGATGCAGGAGGTGGGAGTTTGATCCCTGGGTTGGGAAGATCCCCTGGAGGAGGAAATCCATTCCAGTATTCTTGCCTGGAAAATCCCATGGACCGACGAGCCTGGTGGGCTACAGTCCCTGGGGTCGCAAAGAGCTGGACACGACTGAAGCACTGAGCCTGCATGCACGCACACACTGATGTGAGTCAATTTTTCTATACGGTGTAAGATGAGGCTTCAACATCATTCCCTTGCACCATTCTCTAGCACTATTAGTTGAAAAGACTTTTCTTTCTCCATTGAATTGTCCTGGCATGCTTGCCAGAAATCAATTGACTGTAAATGTGAGGGTTTATTTGTGGAGGCTGTATTCTATCCACTGAAATACATGTCAGAGCTGTCTGTCTTCGTGGAGCTCTCCATTTCTTACTGCCTCTCCTCTGGGGTGAAATCTTGGAAGCCTTTCTCCAGAGCTGGGGGCAGGGACTGTGGTCCACTCTTGCAGCAGACACTCCTGACTTATGAGCGGGGTGCTGAGCGAAGAGGGTGGTCTTGCGTCTTCTCAGCTCACCTTTCTTTTTCTCATGTAATTTTTTGGCTGTGCTGGGTCTTTAATGCTGCTGCCACTTCTTCTGCAGTTGTGGGGAGCGGGGACCACTCTCCAGCTCCAGGGCGCAGGCTTCCCACTGTGGTGGCCTCTCGTTGCCGAGCAGGGGATCTAGGCCCTCGGGGTTCCGGCATTTCGGTGCGTGGGCTCCGCGGTTGTGGCTGGGGGGCTCCAGTGCGCAGGCTCGGTAGCTGTGGTGCACAGGCTTAGCGGCTCCGTGGAACGCGGAATGTTCCCGGACCAGCGATTGAACCTACGTCCCCTGCACTGGCAGGTGGATTCTTATCCACTCCACCACCAGGGAGGTCCTCAGCTTGCCTCTCTTGACATGAACGTGGGTGAAGGCAGTCAGGGTCCCCATCTTCTTGGCTGGCAGTGCCTGGCGTGGAGCCTCTCTCTGATCATGATGAAGACTTGGTGGGGGTAAGTGCACCCTGATATTTTGGTTGCCTTTGCCAAGAGTGGCTCAGTGGGAAAGAATCTGCCTGAAATGCAGGAGTCACAGGAAATGCCTGGGTCATCCCTGGGTCATGCATCTCCTGGAGAAGGAACTGGCAACCCACTCCAGTATTCTTGCCTGGAGAATCCCATGGACAGAGGAGCCTGGCGAGCTACAGTCCATGGGGTTGCAGAGTTGGACACGACTGCAGTGATTTAGCATGATCGCATAGGCCAGGAGTTTAGCTTCTGCAACCTGGAGTTTGGGGAAATGAGAAATGGCAGTGGTTTGCCTTTCACAGTGCAACAGTTTACCCCTTGACTGGGAACGTAGAGGGTAGGAAGGCTGATTTTTTAAGCACAGCTGTTCAGATTGGAGCTGCCGTTGTTTTGCTGAGACGTGGAAAGAGGGAGTGTGTTATTGTTCAAGTTTCACAGATGCTTCCTGTTCTCCATGAGGTTTAGTTCTTGAATAACTGTTTCTTCATTTGCTGTCCTCCCATAGGACAACTCCCAGCGACTTGAAGTGGCTGAGTTTAGTAACTGTCATTAGATACGCTTGTTTCCTGGGGGAGCAGGCGGAACCCCTCATCCTGTAATCTGGGAAGGCCCCACTGGCTTTTAAACTCAAGTTTTTGCCACTAAAGAAAAAAAAAAAATTCTATCCAGCTCCAATTGCTGCTCTGTTTCTCTTTGCTTTCGCTGCCAACGTTCTAGTAAAAGTCCTGGACCTTTCCAACTTTCTCCTCCGTGACCTCAAACAGGTTTTCCACGCCCATTTGTCCTGAAAGAAGAGCTTATTTCTAAGGTCGGCCGTGATTTCCACGTCTCGATGTCCTTCAGGCACTTTTCTCTCAGCTTACTTCAGCTGTCCGCAGCATCCCACCGTCATCCACCGCTCCCTCCTCCTTGAACTGTCCTCTGCTCCTGGATGCGGTGACTGAACACCCACCTGGACCACCTGCTTTCCCTCTTCTGCAGGTTCGCTCCTCTGCCAGCCACTGAAAGAGAGGGGTCCTCAAGACCCTGGCCTAGACTCTGCCTTAATTTTCAGTTGCTGAGAAGCAAAGGAACCTCAAACTCAGCAGCTTAGAAAGCAAGCTTTCATTATCCGTTTCTCTGGGTCAGGAGCCTGCCTCTTGCATAGCTAGGTGTGTCCTGGGAGGAGTCTCACAAAGCTGCCGTGAAGATGGTGCCCGGAGCTGAGTCATCACCCGAAAGCGCCAGCAAGACCGTAGAGGCTGCTTTCAGTCTCCTCCACGTGGTTATTGGCAGGAGCCGTTTTTTCTCAGGATGCTGGACGGAGGGTGGCAGGCTCCCATCGACTGTTGGTCAGAGGTCTCCTTGGGCCCTTGCCACGTGCGTCTATCTATAGGGCAGCTTGCACCATGGCGGGCATCCCTCAGAGCAAGTGACCTGGGGAAAGGACAGCCAAGGTGGAAGCCAGTCTTTGTAATCTAATCTTGGCAATGACAACCCATCACTTTTACTATCCTCCGTTTTTTAGAAGCAAGTCAGTAGGTCCAGCCCACGTTTAAGAGAGATTGTTTGCTTGCTAAGTCACTTCACTCATGTCTTTGTGACCCTATGGACCGTAGCCCGCCAGGCTCCTCTGTCCATGGGATTCTCCAGGCAAGAATACTGGCGTGGGTTGCCGTTTCCTTCTCCAGGGGATCCTCCCGACCCAGGGATTGAACCTGGGTCTCCCGCATTGCAGGCAGAGTCTTTACCCTCTGAGCACCAGGGAAGTCCACATGTACACTACTATAAATGAAACAGATGGCTGATGAGAGCCTGCCCTATAGCACGCCCCGCCCCCCTACTCAGCGCCATGCGGGGCCCTCAAAGGGAGGGCAGTCAAGAACCCGGGATATGTGCTTACGACCGGCTCACTGACTTTCCTGTACCACAGAAAATAAAACTACTTTGTAAAGCAACTATAGTCTAATAAAAATTAAAAAAAAAGAAAGAAAGATGTGACCCAGAAAAAGCATATCACGTCTACTGTCCTGCGGGCCCGTCAGAGGCCGCAGTTAGGCAGTGGACTGTGGTGGAGGCTGGGCGCTCCACCTTTAGTCTTGCAGCCGTGTCCCCAGTTACAATTTGTGGGGTTACATTACCGCCTCGAGCGGGGTCCCTTAGGAGAAAGATCTGAGGCAGGCGAATTCTGCGCTCTTATTAGCGAATAAAATCCCAGATAGAAGATAGAAGTACGTAATAAGACAAAAGTAAGTAGAAGTATGACTTATTCTATTGCATTCTAATAAGGGGTAGAAGTAATAAGAACCGTGAGGCAGGAAGAAGGGAATGTTAAGAAGACGATGCATATTATGAATTGGCCCACGTGTAGGAAGACTACTCTGAGTTATATAAACTTCCTGCGCAGATCAGTCCTTTGGGAGAGAATGCCCGAAGAATTTTTCCACTGGCTTCCGTCCCCCAGCGGCCAACAGTCGGTCCCCAGGGGTGCTCACCCTTTTGTTTTTTGGCTCTGAATTCGAGGACGCCAGGCAGCGGCCATATCCACAGGCAGCCGCAGCGAGGGCGGGGAGAGGCGTGGTCTGCGCCGGCGGTCAGGAGCCGTCCGTCCGTCCGTCCGTCCAGCCGGCGGTGCCTGCAGCCCCTTCAGAGCCCTGGCAGAGCAGCAGCCGAAGGGAGAGGAGCCCGAGGGGGTCTGAAGTGGCGCACACGGGGCCTCGACGCAATCACTGGAGGAAGACGGAGAAAAGAGACCCTGGGGTTCACTTGCCACTTCCGGCCACACCCCATTTCCTCGAATGACACTCCTATTCATTTAGTTCCAGCAAGCGAGAAACCTGAGAGGCGCCCTGACAGCTCCCTTGTCCTTAGACCTGCTTCTGACCCCAAATATCTCCGCAATCTACTTGCTTCTCTCTCTCCACTTGGACCCCCTTAATCAAGGCTCCTCTCATCTTCTCTGGGGACAGGCTTCTCTTAATTGAACTCCTTCGTATCCATTTCCCGCATACAACCCAAGCCGCTTTTCTGTAACACCCACTGGATCTTGTCGCACGCCCTGCTAACTTCAGCCCTTTGACAGCTTTCCAAGGCTTGGAGGACAAAGATGAAACGCCTCCAGGTGGCCCACTAAACCGCGTGTGGCCTGGCTCCCGGCCGCCTCGTGGGACATGCACCCCAGTATCTTCTGTTCCAGTCTCACCCGCTGACTTCTGGCTTCAGCTCGCTGAAGCTCCAGGCTGCCACAGGACCTTTGCACGTGCTCTGCCCCATGCCGGCCAGCCTTCTCTCCTATCTGCCTTCTCACCTTGATGCTCCCAGAAACGTTACTCTTTGCTCAGGGAAGCCTTTCTTAATTCCTGTTATATATATATATATCTCTCCAGTCCTGGATTCCCCAAGAGGCAGACTGAGTATTGATTTTGTATTTCGGGTGTTAGTGAAACACGGTCACTCCTGATTTTTCGAAAGATGCTGATTTCAGAGACGTCATCATGGGAGAGACAAGCCTTTCTGAAATCTCACTATCCTTATCTGGCTTTTGTTTGTTCGCTTTGTTTTGACTGTGCTGCAGACTTGCAGGATCTTAGTTCCTCAACCAGAGGCTGAACATGCACCCTCAGCAGTGAAAGCACGGACTCAACCCCTGGACCACCAGGGAATCCCCCTGCACTTCTCTTTCGCTTCTGTTTGCTTTTATTCTGCGCTGTTTATGGGGACGTCCCTGGTGCTCCAGCGGCGAGGACCTCGTCTTCCAGTGCAAGGGTGCGGGTTCGATTCCTGGTTGAGGAGCTGAGATCTCACACGCCTCTTGGCCATGAAACCGAACATAAGGCAGAAGCAATGCTGTGTGCGTGCTCAGCCACGTCCAACTCTTTGCAGCCCCAGGACTAGAGAAGCAAGACAGCAGGTCCAGGTCACGTTTAAGAGCTGTTGTTTGGGTGCTAAGTCACTTCAGTCAAGTCCGACTCTTTGCAGCCCCACGGACTGTAGCCCACCAGGCTCCTCCATCCGTGGAATTTTGCGGGCAAGAATACTGGACTGGGTTGCCATTTCCTACTCCAGGGGACATTCCTGACCCAAGGATTGAAGCCACATCTCTTGCATCTCCTGCATTGGCAGGTGGATTCTTTACCACTGTGACAGCTGGGAAGCCCAAGTAACAAATTCAATAAAGACTTTAAAAATGGTCCATGTCAAAAAAATCTTTAAAAAATGATTGTGGAGGAGGTCATAATCTTTTCAGTACTTAAAGCCTCTAGGAGTCAGGATCTAAAACTCTGGCTATGGAAATAATAGCCAGGTTTGCTTCCACATTTGGAAGTTTGCTTTTTTATATCATTGGTTAGTAGCAGTCTGTCTCCCCCACAAGGCTCTCGGTCTTTTTCTTCCTGCCTTCCTTTCTCTCTTTCTCTCTCTTCATCCCTCCATTTTCCTTCCTTCATTTCTTTCTTTCTGTCTGTCTTTTCTGAAAGCTCAGCCTCTCTGTACATTGATGCCATGTCAAATCCTGGGGACAGAACTTTGGGTGAAGTGCAAAGGGATAGCTTTATAGCTTTGCCAGGAAAAGGGAGACACCAGACTCCCGCTTCCAAAGACTATGTGTCCCCAGGCTCCCAGTCTTCTGAAGGTAGAGGCCTCGACAGTGTTCTGACTCACAAGTGAACTTAGCGTAGCGTCTCTCACGGAGGAGAAACCCAGGAAAGCTTTGCCGAGTGAGTCACGAGAGCCCAGCACTGCAGCCACCAAGTAGCTTTGTCCCATACCTGTCTGTGCTGGAGATCACTTCTTATCTGAGTGGCTGGGGCCTCAGAAACAGCGAAAGGTATTTCTAGAGAGAGAAAGAGGAAAAGAGAAAAGGCATGCATACCTGTTGAGATGTCATTAATTAAATCTCTATGTGGCTAAGACTGGAATAGCTAAGAGAGGTTATGAAAAGTGAAGTGAAAGTCGCTCAGTTGTTTCCGACTCTTTGTGAACCCACGGACTATACAGTCCATGGAATTCTCCAGGCCAGAATACTGGAGTGGGTAGCCTTTCCCTTTTCCAGGGGATCTCCCCAGCCCAGGGATCGAACCGGGGTCTCCCGCATTTCAGGCGGATTCTTTACCAGCTGAACCACAAGGGAAGCCCAAGAATGCTGGAGTGGGTAGCCTATCTCTTCTCCAGAGGATCTTCCCAACCCAGAAATCGAACTGGGCTCTCCTGCATTGCAGGCAGATTCTTTACCAGGTAAGCTAGAGGGGTTATGGGTAAAGAATATTTCTAGATTCACACTTCTTGCTTGGGCAATCGATTGTGTTTCTGCCTGTTTTTTCATGCTACAAATTAGTGGGTGTAATAAGAGAGGTTTCAGTACAAATTTGATGAAAATAAAAGATCCTGATCAGTTCTCAGTTATATTCTCCTAAAGGGTGGATGATGGGTCATGTAGGCAGAGTGGAGACTGGGCTTGCTGTTCTGTGAGCAGCCACAAGGTGGCGCTAGGTGCCCAGCCATGAGACTCGCCTCAGGACTAACCCTTCAACCTTTCAAGTGTCAGTTTATTTAAACTAAGATTCCTTAGTCTCTTTCTAGTCCATAATTTTCTTTAACGAGACAGAGTTATGCTTTTCCTTTTCATGTGTATCTTTAGAGAAAGACATGCTTGTTGAAGAGTCATGAAAAATACCGAGGATGATTCAATGTCTCTGGGTTTTATGCAGGCATCTTCCAGAGAGAAAATGCTAAGAACATTTCCTTTCCTATATGAGGGTCATAAAATGATATTGGATAATTGCAGTGCAATATAACCACGTTTCAGGAGAGAATGCATAGCTCAAAACTCTGAGTTGCGTGTCGGGGCCGAGCACTTGACTCTCCAGGAGACTGGAGGCCTGAGCTCAGCTCTAAGACATGGTCATCCCCAGAATCATCAGCTGGTTTGACTGTGAGTTCTCTTTGCTGGGCTTTCCAGGTGGCACAGGGGTAAAGGACCCGCCTGACAATGCAGGAGACAAAGGAGGCGTGCGTTCGATCCCTGGGTCAGAAAGATCACCCTGGAGGAGAAATTGGCAAGCCACTCCAGTGTTCTTGCCTGGAGAATCCCGTGGACAGAGGAGCCTGGTGGGCTACAGTCGGTGGGGTTGCAAAGAGTCCAACAGGACTTAGCCACTGAGCCCGCACGCACCTCTTTGCTAAGGATGCTTAGTACAGCCCCAGAGCTGGAAGATTCTGGCATTGGCAATTCCAAGATGCCTTGGGAACCTAGAGGAAGGACAGGTCTGCCTTGCCTGAGCCCTCTTAGGGGCTCAGCTGGTGGAGTCTTTGCCGAGCAGCAGGGCCAGAAGGCAGTGGGGCTCAGAGAAGGAGGAGACTGAGCTCCAGCTCGTGTCCACTAGAGGGCAGCATGGCACAGCCGTCGGGGCATTGCCGCTGCCCGCCAGGCCTGGGCTGTCAATACCCCAGGAGGTTGCTCTGCACTTCTGTGCGGCTCTGCATGGTCTCCGGTGCTCACTTCCATCTCCCACCCACCCCTGGGCCCCAGCCGTCACAAAGGTGGGAGGTGCTGGAGCACCCGCCTCATGCCTTCCTGGCAAAGATCGAGTACCTGCCTCGTGCCTTCCTGGCAAAGATCGCAGCCCTTGGATACCCGTGGTGCCCCTGGAGCTGATGGGAAAGTCATCCAGGACACGTCTGTGCTCACACCCAGCAGCTGACTATCCCACTGGCGGCTCCCGAAGCCGTGGGCAGGCAGATCAGCTACCTCTCCTGGTTCAAGAAACTAAGAAAGTGTCATTAAAAAAGAACGAGGGGAAAACAATATGACTTTATAGATTGTTCCAAAAAGCAGAACTTCACAGACTCTATCAGTTCAGTTCAGTTCAGTCGCCCAGTTGTGTCTGGCTCTTTGCCACCCCATGGCCTGCAGCACGCCAGGCCTCCCTGTCCATCACCAACTCCCAGAGCTTACTCAAACTCATGTCCATTGAGTCAGTGATGCCGTCCAACCATCTCACCCTCTGTCGTCCCCTTCTCCTCCTGCCTTCAATCTTTCCCAGCATCAGGGTCTCCCAAGAGTCAGCTCTTTGCATCAAGTGGCCAAAGTATTGGAGTTTCAGCTTCAGCATCAGTCCTGGCAATGAATATTCAGGGTTGATTTCCTTTTGGATTGACTGGTTTGATCTTCCTGCTGTCCAAGGGATTCTCAAGAGTCTTTTCCAGCACCACAGTTCAAAAGCATCAATTCTTCAGCACACATTCTTTTTTAATGAATTTTTAAAAATTTTGTAAAATTACATGGGGAAGAGCATTTACACATGTGTTTACAGTGCCTGACAAACTTTACCTAATAGCTTTGGTGTGATAAATTTTACTTACTACTAGTGGTTGTATTTATGTGGAGCTTAAGGAGAAGAGAAGTCACTTCCCTCTCGAATCCACCTGTGGCCGAAAAATCCCTGAGTCCTCTCTGTAGGCCAGGCCTGGGTTCAGACAACTGTCTCTGTTTCCTAACAAGCGTCTCTATTCCGACACCCCTCAAAGATGCCTTCATCTTTTAAAGATTATGTATTTTTATTCATTTGTTATTATTTTTGGCTGTGCTGTGTGGCTTGTGGGATCTTAGTTCCCCGAGCAGGGATCGAACCCAGGACCCCTGCACTGGGGTGAAGACTTAACCACTGGACCACCCGGAAAGTTTCCAGAGTGAACATTCTGAAGCTTGGATCTGATCCTTTTAGCTCAGCGCTCCCCCGCAGGAATATAATAGGAACGACACGTGTAGTTTTCCTTTTCCCAGTAGTCACACTAAAAGAGTGAAGGGAACAGGTGAAATGCATTTTAACGCGTACTTTATTTGCCTCAGTGTGTCCGAGACATCAGTTGACGTGCAATCAATATGAAAGCTTACTAGTGTGATATCTTGCATTGCATTTTATTTATTCATCGGCAGCACTACTTGGCGTTTGGGACCTTTGTTCCCTGGCTGGGGACTGACCCCGTGTCCCCTGCAGTGGAAGGGCAGAGCCTTAGCCACTGGACCACAGGGAAGTCCCTCTTGCATTGTATTTTATCCTGCAACTTACCCCCATTCACCCTGGCCACCCTTCGAGTGCTTGACCGTGACTGCGGCGAGTGGGTATTGCACCGGACACGGCAGGTCCAGCTCTTCAGCGTCTCTTTTTATTTTACTTTATTTGGCCATGCGCCTTGACTTTTGGGATCTTAGTTCCCTGAGCAAGGACTAAACCCAGGCCCCGGGCAGTGAGCGCACTGAGCGTCCTATCCACTGGGCTGCCAGGGGACTCCTCGCTGTCTCTGTAATGGCAGCACGTGGTGGCTGGCTTTCCCAGCCTTATCTGTCTTTAGCCCAGGACATTTGCTGCCCTTCCTTTCCTATCTCTGTACGTCTGCCCACGGCTTTCCGCCTCCCTGGCATCGTCTCCAAGGACCTGATCGCTACTCTGCTGCTGAGCCTCATACCAACCCTGTAAGGTAGGTGCCACAACGACTCCCATTGTACAGACGGGAAAACTGAGGCTTGAGATGACTGGGCGGCTCACCCAGTGGCAATGCGACACGACGAGTGAGCGGCAGCTCTGGGCTCTGAACCACTCTGCCCTGTTGAAGGAACCCTGTGCATGGAGCAGGGGTGCTCCAGATGGGACTGGAATGGCCTTCCAGGGCAGCAGCGAGTGTCTGGTCAGCAGAGGTATTCAAGAAGCTGCTGAATGACGGCCCTCGGACTGGGGTGCCGTGGAGAAAGTTTCTGCACATTACCTACTCACTGCAGTCGCTTTCAACGTGGCCAGGGCGAATGAGGTTGAGCTGCGGGTATAAAGCACAACGTGAGGAGGATTGCTCTCCCTCGCGTGAGGAGCGTGTGGCTTCTGTGTAACAGACGGAGGATGTGGACCCTCAGCTTAGACCGTGGGACTGAGGCAGGGTGGCAGGCTGACGGCTCTCTCAGCAGTTCTGAGACTCCGGGATGCCTTCCCGCCCTGGGGCGGGGGGACAGACTGCAGGCAGCCTGGACGGGCAGGGCTAGCTCGGGCTGTGACCCGGGTGGGGGAAGCCTTGACTTCCTCGTTGGGGGCGCGAGGCTCCCATCTCTGTGCTGGTCTCTCCTCTGGACGGCCGGGCCACACATCCTCCCATTGTCAGCGCCGGTCCAGCACCTCTGTTGGTTTAGATTCACTGTAAATATTTGTGGCCACACCGGGCGGCTCTCCTGCAGGCTGATGGCGCGGGTGTGAGTGGAGTCCGGCCCGGCCGCCCCTTCCTGCCTTCTTTCCCGGCTTTGCTGTTTCCTGTCATGCTGTCTCCTGCTGGAGGCCCTTTCCCCTCCCAGCCTCACAGAGGGGCGTCTGCTCCGAGGAGGACTGACGGGGATGGGAGGGGGAGGCCGAGGGGCGCAAGGGATGGGGGGTGCCCTGTGGGGACGCCTGGAGGTGTTCCTTTTCCCTCCTCCAGCCTCCTCACTTTCCTCCTGGGCAAAGTCAAGTGTGCACAACAGATTAGCGGCTGCAAGCTCCTCACCAGCAAAGGCCATTCTGCCCATTTTCCTCATCTCCCCTCACTAACGAGTTATCACTTTGGAGGAGCCTGTTTATCCAGCCCACTCCATTTGTTAAATAATGATGGATGCGTCTTCCCAGCTTTTGTTCACCAGGGCATCCTGAGCGGCATGGAGTCACCAGAGCCAGCATGTCGAGGTGTGAGATCCAAGCCCAGCAGGCAGAGAGGGTGACCTCCTTCAAGGGGCGGTGGGGCACAGGGTTTTATGAAACGCTGATGCTGGGCCCGGAGACTTCCTCTCCCCCATCACTGGCCTCATAGGGCCCCTGACCTCAGCTTGGGAATCAATGGCCTCAGTGCCTTTTAGGAGTCTTTTCTCTTCGAAGTCATGGGAAACTCACCCTCCATCCAGGTGGTCTTAAGGAAAGCCCTGAGTGCCTCTGAAGGTATAGATGGTGCTCCTTCCGGCTGCAGCCCAATCATCCCTGTGTATTTATTCAGTTCAGTTCAGTTCAGTTGCTCAGCCAGGTCCGACTCTTTGCGACCCCATGAATCGCAGCATGCCAGGCCTCCCTGTTCGTCACCAACTCCCGGAGTTCACTCAGACTCACGTCCATTGCGTCAGTGACGTCATCCAGCCATCTCATCCTCTGTTGTCCCCTTCTCCTCCTGCCCCAAATCCCTCCCAGCATCAGAGTCTTTTCCAATGAGTCAACTCTTCGCATGAGGTGGCCAAAGTACTGGAGTTTCAGCTTTAGCATCATTCCTTCCAAAGAAATCCCAGAGCTGATCTCCTTCAGAATGGACCGGTTGGATCTCCTTGCAGTCTAAGGGACTCTCAAGAGTCTTCTCCAACACCACAGTTCAAAAGCATCAATTCTTCGGTGCTCAGTTTTCTTCACAGTCCAGGTCTCACATCCATACATGACTACTGGAAAAACCATAGCCTTGACTAGACAGATCTTTGTTGGCAAAGTAACGTCTCTGCTTTTCAATATGCTGTCTAGGTTGGTCATAACTTTTCTTCCAAGGAGTAAGCGTCTTTTAATTTCATAGCTGCAATCACCATCTGCAGTGATTTTGGAGCCCCCCAAAAATAAAGTCTGACACTGTTTCCACAGTTTCCCCCTCTATTTCCCATGAAGTGATGGGACCAGATGCCATGATGTTAGTTTTCTGAATGTTGAGCTTTAAGCCAACTTCTTCACTCTCCTCTTTCACTTTCATCAGGAGGCTTTTTGGTTCCTCTTCACTTTCTGCCATAAGGGTGGTGTCATCTGCATATCTGATGTTATTGATATTTCTCCCAGCAATCTTGATTCCAGCTTGTGCTTCTTCCAGCCCAGCGTTTCTCATGATGTACTCTGCATATAAGTTAAATAAGCAGGGTGACAATATACAGCCTTGATGTACTCCTTTTCCTATTTGGAACCAGTCTGTTGTTCCATGTCCAGTTCTAACTGTTGCTTCCTGACCTGCATATAGGTTTCTCAAGAGGCACGTCAGGTGGTCTGGTATTCCCATCTTTTTCAGAATTATCCACAGTTTGCTGTGATCCACACAGTCAAAGGCTTTAGAATAGTCAATAAAGCAGAAATAGATGTTTTTCTGGAACTCTCTTGCTTTTTTGATGATCCAGCGGATGTTGGCAATTTGATCTCTGGTTCCTCTGCCTTTTCTAAAACCAGCTTGAACATCAGGAAGTTCACGGTTCACATACTGCTGAAGCCTGGCTTGGAGAATTTTGAGCATTACTTTACTAGCGTGTGAGTTGAGTGCAATTGTGTGGTAGTTTGAGCATTCTTTGTCATTGCCTTTCTTTGGGATTGGAATGAAAACTGACCTTTTCCAGTCCTGTGGCCACTGCTGGTTTCCAAATTTGCTGGCATATTGAGTGCAGCACTTTCACAGCATCATCTTTCAGGATTTGAAACAGCTCAACTGGAATTCCATCACCTCCACTAGCTTTGTTCGTAGTAATGCATATTTATTAGTGATCCATTAAGTCTAGGGTGGACTGCAAGAACCATTCCATCCTAAAGGAGATCAGTCCAGAATATTCACTGGAAGGACTGAGGCTGAAGCTGAACTTCCAATACTGTGGCCACTTGATGTGAAGAGCTGACTCACTGGAAAAGACCCTGAGGCCGCGTCTTTTCAGGAAATTAGGGAAAGATTGAGGGCAGGAGGAGAGGGGGCGACAGAGGCTGAGATGGTTGGATGGCATCACCTGCTCAATGGACATGAATTTGAGCAAACTCAGGGAGACAGTGACAGACAGGGAAGCCTGGAGTGCTGTAGTCCATGGGGTCACAAAGAGTCAGACATGACTTAGCGACTGAACAAGTGTAGGGTGCTGTGCTTAGTAACGGGGGGAAGTAGGTAGTGATGGGTAAAGAGGTGAGAGAGGCGGGTGTGCAGACAAGGAGAGGCTTTCAGACCCCTCTTACTCACAGTCTAACAAACAGCCCATTAGATGGGGTTTGGTTCCATGATGGGGAAGACGACACTGCCCTTCACTGACTTCTCCACCCAGAGAGTCAGTTTGCTTCCTTCTTTTAACTTATTATTATTATTTTTTAACAGGAAATCCACTTCTCCAATCACCTCAGGGAGCCACTGCCACAATCCCTAGAGTCGCAGAAAGCTAGTCCTGCTGGTTCAGCATCCTCATGGACCGACAGGGAAACTGAGGCTCAGACAGGGGGAGCCTTGTCTAGGGTCACACAGCAAGCCAGTCATTCAGGTTTTGGCTAGAACGTTGGCGACTCCTAGGAGGGCCCCAGGCTTCAGTGGTCTACCTTGTGAAAAACCGGCCCCTTTCCCTGTGTCTCCTCTGTCATCGTCCATAACTTTCTGAGTTCGCTGCATTTACTGACGGCTCATTTATTTTGCCTGTTTCCTGCCTCTAGAAGGAATGTTCAGGGGATCGGGGATACGGTCTGAATTGTTCACACTATAGCGCTGCTCAATAAGTATTTGCTTATTGAATGAATGAAGCCGTGATCAAGATGATATTGGTCATCTTGGAATATGAAGGAGCTCATGTTTGTCGGCCCCCAGGCCAGTGGGTTTTCCTGCATTTGCTATCCCGAGATCCCAGGACATCCAAGAGTCCCGTGATCCGGCTTGGGGCTTTGAAGGAGCACCAAATGGCTGGGGAGGTAGGGCCCCTGAAGATGGGGGTCTGCTTCACTGACCAGAGGCAGCTGGCCATTTGCTGTGGTCAGATAAGCCAAGATGGGCACCCTGCCCGCTCCCCCGCCCCGCCCGCCCCTGCTCAGAGGCTGCATCCAGCTGCGAGGGGAGCAGCTGTTGCCCGAGGGAAGGGGGCAAAGGGCCTCACAGCCCTGGGTGGGTCCCGACGCTGGAGTGCAAAGCAGAGCTGTGGCACCAGGGGGCTGCTGCGGGCGGTGGGGAGGAGCGAGATCCCGCGGGGCAGGGAGGCAGGCAGGCGTCCACCCTGAGGTCCTTGCCTGGGGCTGGGCTGGGCGAGGCTCTGCTGTGCCCTTGTCCCGGCTCTCAGAGAGAGGCACCCCTTCCTGTCCTCAGAGAGCCCTCAGCCCAACACACGTGCGTACCCTGGGCACACCCAGCTCCTGTCTGCTCATAGCCGCCCTGTGTGAGCGTGCTTGCTGGCGAGCGTGCATGGCCACACACGGCCACACACAACCACACATGGACACACACAACCAAACACAACCACACACAGCCACACATGATCATACACAGCCACACACAACCACACACAGCCACACACGATCATACACAGCCACACACAACCACACACGGCCACACACAACCACACATGGACACACACAGCCACACACGATCATACACAGCCACACACAACCACACACGGCCACACACAACCACACACAACCACACACAGCCACACACAACCACACATGGCCACACACAATCATATGCAGCCACACACAACCACACATAGCCATAGACAAACACACATGGCCACGCACAATCACACATGGACACACACGGACACACACAGCCACACACAACCACACACAGCCACACACAGACACACACGGCCACACACGGCCACACACGGCCACACACAGTCACATACAACCACACATGGCCACACATAACCGCACACAGCCACACACGGACACACACAGCCACACACGGACACACATGGACACACACAGCCACACACAACCACACAGCCACACACAGACACACACAGCCACACATGGACACACATGGACACACAACCACACATGGCTACACACAATCACACACGACCACACACAACCACACATGGCCACAAAACCACACACGGCCACATACGGCCATACATGACCACACATGACCACACACAACCATACATGGCTACACACAATCACCCATGGCCACATACAACCACATATGGCCACACACAACCACACATGGCCACATATGGCCACACACAACCACACACGGCCACACAAAACCAAACATGGCCACATACAACCACACACAGCCACACACGGCCGCACACAACCACACACAGCCACACACGGACACACACAGCCACACACGGACACACACAGCCACACACGGACACACATGGACACACACAGCCACACACAACCACACACAGCCACACATAGACACACACAGCCACACACGGACACACATGGACACACACAGCCACACACAACCACACATGGCCACACAACCACACATGGCTACACACAATCACACACGACCACACACAACCATACACGGCCACACACAATCACCCATGGCCACACACAACCACGTATGGCCACACACAACCACACATGGCCACATATGGCCACACACAACCACACACAACCACACACAGCCACACACAGCCACACACGGCCATACACAGCCACACACAGCCACATATAACTACACACAACCACACACGGCCACACAACCACACATGGCCATACACAACCACACACGGCCACACACAGCCACACACAGCCATACACGGCCACACACAGCCACATATAACTACACACAACCACACACGGCCACACACAACCACACATGGCCACACACAACCACACACAGCCACACACAGCCACACACAGCCATACATGGCCACACACAAAGCAGCACACAGGCTGGGCCGAGCCAGTCTCTGCTCTCTGGGCCTGGGACCACAACCCTGAGGGTGGGGTGGGTGAGGGCCGTGGACTCCCTGACTCAGAAACTCCCCACCCCCAGCGGTCTGGGCGCTCCTCAAAGGAACCGGCAGCAGGTCCGGGGCGCCGGGCTGCCAGGCTCATCACAATACTCTGAAGAAATCACCCAGGAGAGGGAGAAGGCCCCCGGGAAACCCGCCCAGCCTCTCTAGGGCCAGCCAGTCCAGGGGAACACTGGCCAAGGCTCCAGCCTTGCTGCTGGTCTGCCAGATGGCTCAGGGTGGACGCTTCTGGTCGACTCAGCAAAAAGGTCTCCTTGTTAGTTCAGCAGAGCCGCCCTGAGGTGACGGCCCGATCTTTCCCTGAGCGCATGTTCCCTCAGCTTTAACTCAGCAGACACACCAGTGCCAAGCTGAAGGGGACAGAAACGAAAAGCAGGTTCTGCCCAGGTACCCTCTGCCTGGGGAGGGCTGACTTCTTTTTCTTTTCTTTTTTTAAAAAAAAAAAAACACTTTTTATTATATTAAAAAAAAACCCTTTTATTTTGTATTAGGGCATAACTGATTAACTCTGTTATGATAGTTTCAGGGGGATGGGGAAGGGGCTCGTCCATGCATATACACATATCCACTCTCCCCCAAACCCTCCTCCCATCCAGGCTGCCACATAATATGGAGCAGAGTTCCCTGTGACGTGCAGCAGATCTGGCTGACTATCCATCTTAAACACAGTAGGGTATACCTGTTATCCCACACTCCCTGACTATCCCTTTCCCCGTGGCAACCATAAGTTCTTTCCGGAGAGGGCTGATTTCTGAGCCCTCGGGGCGCATAAGGTCAGCCTCCTGCGCCTGGTCCCGTTGACCCAATGTTCATCCTCTGCCCTGGGTGACCAGGCGCCTTGGGTGTCAGCCTGGGAGAGGAGTCGGGCTGGCTGCTCCGTGCAGGCCATTTTGGGGGCGCTCAGACCATCTGGTTCCAGCTGGTTCTTGGCTGGGGTGGGGGTGGGAAACGGGGGCCAGATCTTATCAGCATTCCATCCCCTCTGGCCCCAGTCAATAGCCCCCTCCCAGGCCTAGCTCCCTAGTGCCTCCCATTTCAGTGAGTCTGGTTCCTCTGGTGAGATTAACTGTTTCTCTGAGTCAGAGAGCCTGGAAGCCAGAGGATTAAAGAGATGGATAAGTATCCTCTCCCTCAGGGTCTCAAGCTCCTGTCTGCCTCGGGATTCAAGTGGGAGCAGCCAAGAACAGCTGGCTGATTTGGGACACTCCGACTCAGTCGCTCCCCTCCTTCTGTGCTTCTAACTGCAAAGAGCACATCTTTCTGAGAGAAACAGAGAAGCTCTGGATTCACTGGGAGTCTTGATTTTGATTTTGGCCTTTATCCTGGAAGGTGCTGGGTAGTCATTTTTATTCATAACAGGGCCACCTCTTGTGACCTGACCTGAACTGGTCCCTATAGAGCCCTTAGGTCCCTTTTGAGAAGTCAAGGTCATCACTGATGAAGTCTTGTTCAATCGCTCAGTCATGTCCCTCTCTTTGTGGCCCCATGGACTGCAGCACGCCAGGCCTCCCTGTCCATCACCAACTCCTGGAGTTTACTCAAACTCATGTCCATTGAGTCGGTGATGCCGTCCAACCATCTCAGCCTCTGTCGTCCCCTTCTCCTCCTGCCTTCAGTCTTTCCCAGCATCAGGGTCTTTTCCAATAACGTGGCTGAAAGTTAACCATTTTCATCCAAGCTTGCTGTCAGGTTATAATGGCAGCCATTATGCCACCTGTACATTCTTCTTCTTCTTTTAAATGGCTTTCTTTTGATTATTTTTTGCTCATTCAGTCCCTGTAACTTTATTTTTTAGTCTCCATTATCTTTTTGTTATATTTTTTTCCTGGTTGGTAGGCAGCAAAGGAACTCAGCCACACATATACATGTATCCCCTCCCTCCCAGACTCCCCTCCCGTCCAGGCTGCCACATAACACTGACCAGAGTTCACTGTGCTGTAGGGTAAGACCTTGCCGATTATTTAAATATCGCAGTGAAATGAGGGGTGCCCGTCCTTTTCTTTTTTAATCTTTTGGCTGAGCCACACAGCATGTGGGATCTTCGTTCCCTGACTGGGGATCAAACCCCTACCTTCTGCGTTGGCAGCTCAGGGTCTTAACCCCCGGGCCACCAGGGAAGTCCTCCCATACCGTCTTCGTTAGACAAGCAGACCCCAGGCGATTCCTACTCTGTGTCTTGTGAGATCGAGGAAGCCCCAGATGGATCCTCTGGGATGCCTGGACCTCCACGCTGCAGATGGCAACCCTTCCAGAGGCTGGTCTTGCTAACTTCCCACCTGGCGTCTGACAAGGGGGATCCTCTGTGGGGAAGGCAGGTGGCAGGGTAGTTTTTGCATGCACCTTCTGCTGCCGGGCAGGGGTCTCATGCCCAGCTCAATCAAGAGCTGGGGGGATCTCGAAGCTATTTGTCAATCTATTTTTAATTTCACCAAAGAGAGGTTGTTTTAAAGTAAACCTTGGATACCCTAGTACCATCCTATCTTTTTATGATGCTCAGCAGAGGACAGCTGCCTCAATATGAGGAGGTGGAGGGACCTCCCTGCTGGGCCAGTGGTCTCTCTCTGCGCTCCCCGTGTGGGGTACATGCGCTCGATCCCTAATTGGGGAACTAAGGTCCTGCACGCTGCTGGGCGTGGCCAGAAAGTATTCGACTAAAAAACAAACAAACAAAAAGTAGGGTTGGAGTTTTTCCTCTGGGAACCTAGTGGTTTAGTTCATGGACTTGGTTCAAAATCTGATTTGACCTTGGCCAAATCACGTCACATCCCTGTACCTCAGTGTCCTTATCTGTAAACTGAGACAAATAAAGGGATCTACTTTCGAGAGGGGTTCTGCCAATTAAAAGAGATAAGGAAGACATAAAATAGGAAATGCTTCAAGGAATGCCTGTAAGTAAGTGCTCAATATGCCGTCTTCATGAGAGAGACCAACACGCTCTCCTTGGCATGTTGCCTTTAGGGAAAGGCCGTCCAAGATCCCCAGGGCCTTCCTTATCTCTCCCTTCCTGCCTGTCCCATGGCACCCTGAGGCTCTGGCCGTGCCTGTTCTCATTTCCCTGTCTTTGCATTTTACGTTTCTTCTTCCTGACCTGTCCTTCCTGTTTTTCTGCTTCCTTCTATTCTGGGTAAGTTCCCACTCGAAGGGCACCTTGTGGGGACCTGGGAACATGTTTGAGTTATCCTGCTGAATCATTTTTATAAGTGGAGTCCCCCAAATTTACAAACGTGAGAATTTCCCATTACATTTAGAACCTGGAGTTAGGTTGAAAAAAACAGACGTCAAGCTAGGTTCCCCATTTCTGGGGGGTAACCAGACAAGGGGCGTTCGAGAGGCCTTTTGATGGAGTGGTGCAGTGGATTTTCGTTTTTCATTGTCTCACTTTTCTTGTTTTACCGACACATTTTATTTGGCCTTGGGGTATAGCCGATTAACGATGCTGTGACAGTTTCAGGCGCACAGCCAACTGACTCAGTCACCCACATACATGTATCCGGTCTCCCCCAGACTCTGCTCCTACCCAGACTGCCACGTAACGTGGAGCAGAGTTCCCTGGGCTCTACGGCAGGTCTTTGCCGGTTATCCAGTTTAAAGAATAATTATTAATTTATTTGGCTGCCTCTCAGTTTCCACACTCGGTTTCTCTCTAGCCGTGGCTCGCCGGCTCCAGAGCGCGCCGGTTCAGTGGTTCTAGGACATGGGCTTAGGTGCCCTGTGGCCTGTGGGATCTCAGCTACCTGGCCAGGGATTGAACCTAAGTCTCCTGCTTTGGAAGGTGGATTCTTAACCACTGGGAAGTCCCTGGTTATCCAGTTAAGATATAGCAGCATGTGCATGTCAATCTCTAACTCCCTAACTATTTTTTACCCCTACTCTTTCCCCCTGGAAACCTTGGGCTCCTTCTCTTAAGTCTGTGAGTCTGTTTCTTTTCTGTAAATAAGTCCACTTGTGTGATGGAGTGTGCTTGCTCCAGTTTCCACAGTCTCTACCTCTCCGTATTGTCTCAAACTGATTGTTTTCCTCATACACATTTTTAGCCTGGCCCTTGTGAGTATTTGAGTTTGGGGTCCCTGGTTGAAGACCTCTAGAGAAGATTTTCGGACCAACTCTTGCTTGAGATGACGGATTCTAATTTTGTAAGCCTTGTGCTTGGAATGTGGCCGAGACTCTTCTCCTGATTTTGCTCCCTCTCACTCTTGCCCAACATAGATGGCAGTTTTCAGTCCTATCTTGTGCATCGCTCCCTCCTTCCTGCCCAGAGGTCCCAGAGAGGCAAACGGACAGGGCAAGGTCGGTTTCTATGGGATGCTGCCCACGGCATCGACTGCTTCTTTTTCCATCTCCTCCTTCAGTTTTAACTTCCTGATCCCCACAAGGTCTTATAGAAACTTCCTGGTCCATGCAGAGCAGGGAAAACTCACTGCATAGTAATTCAAAGAGCCACTCTTCCATATATGGCCTCCCCTTTTCCTTCACATCCTAATTCATCCATCCGCTTACTCATTCACTCAACCACCATTAGTGACCACCTACTACATGCCAGGCACTGCTTCATGCTAGGAGCAGAGGAAACGCAAAGGGACAAAACCAAGAGAAAATTCATCCTGTGTCCTTGGGCAAGACCTTTACCTTGTTCAGCCTCAGTTTCCCCATAGACCTGATGGCTGGATTAGACATCCTTCGGCATAGGGCTTCTTTCTGCTGTGACCCTGCGCCCGCATCCTCTGACACTTCCCGTGCTCTCTGAAAACTGCAGTCGCCTAACAGCTGGTGGATGGATCCTACAGACATCTCGGTCACTGGGTCTGTGGAGCATAAAGACCCTCCTGGAGAGGCTCAAGGCTGAAGTGTTAAAGAGGAGGGTAGGGGGAAGTCTGGTCTGGGTGGGGGCTGGGAGGCAGGAGGGGAGGGGGGGAAGATGGACCTGAGGGGCTAGACCGGCTTGCCAGGTGGGCTTGCCAGATGCTCAGACCATCCTGCGAAATCTCACACCCTCCTGCCCCCTACCCTCCCAGCTCCAGCTCAGGCTGGCTTTCAACCTGCATAATTTGCCCCATTTAGAGGGGCTGGGAGGGGGTGAGAACGAGGTGGGGGGGTTGGGAGCAGAGGCCTGATGAGAGGTTCTGCAAACACCCGGAGGAATCCAGAGAGAGAGTGAGAGAGAGAGACAGAGGCTGGGTCAGGCGCAGAGCAAGCTGCAAACCGCAGATAACATCCTGCCCAGCACGGCAGGGGTCAATTTGGTCCACTTGCCCAGTGACAAGAAAAGGGAAAAAAAAAGTGGGCTGTAACTTCAGGATCCTAAGACTCACAAGTGAGGGGCTGGTCTGGAGGTGGGAGGAGGGAGGAACAGCCAAGGAGGAGACAGAGGCTCAGGAGGGCGCGAGGAAGTGTCTGAGAAGAGGCTGGGGCCGCTGGAGGGACGCCTGCAGGAGCCAGGCCTCCTCCTCCCGGGTCCTGGGAGCTGCTGCCGCCACTGCAAGAGGCGCTGGACACCTCTGGCCCTGCCTGCTCACCTCCCCGAGGCTGCCAGCCAGAGCTCAGGGTGCTTGGCTGAGCCCGGAATCCCGGGGGGGACCCCCAGCTGACCTCTGCGTGCCCCAGCATGGAAGAAGGTGGGGAGTATGACGGCTACTATGGGGCGGACAACCAGTCTGAGTGTGAGTACGCGGATTGGCAGTCCTCCGGCGCCCTCATCCCGGCCATCTACATGGTGGTCTTCATCCTGGGGACCGCGGGCAATGGGCTGGTGCTCTGGACCGTCTTCCGCAGCGGCCGGGACCGGCGGCGGGCGGCCGACGTCTTCATCGCCAGCCTGGCGGTGGCCGACCTCACCTTCGTGGTGACCCTGCCGCTCTGGGCCACCTACACCTATCGGGACTACGACTGGCCCTTCGGGGCCTTCGCCTGCAAGCTCAGCAGCTATCTCATCTTCGTCAACATGTACGCCAGCGTCTTCTGCCTCACCGGCCTCAGCCTGGACCGCTACCTGGCCATCGTGAGGCCGGTGGCCAACGCCCGGCTGCGGCCGCGCGTCGGCGGCGCCGTGGCCACCGCCGGGCTGTGGGCGCTGGCCGGCCTGCTCGCCCTGCCCGTGCTGGTCTTCCGCACCACCGGCGCCGCGCTGCCGGGGGAGAACAGCACCAAGGCGCAGTGCTACATGGACTACTCGCTGGTGGCCAGCCCCGACGCCGAGTGGGCCTGGGACGTGGGCCTGGGCGTCTCGTCCACCGTGCTGGGCTTCGCGGGGCCCTTCGCCGTCATGCTGACCTGCTACTTCTGCATCGGCCGCACGGTGGCCGGCCACTTCGGCAAGGAGCGCGCGCGGGGCCTGCGCAAGCGCCGGCGGCTGCTGGCCATCATCGCCGTGCTGGTGCTGACCTTCGCGCTCTGCTGGCTGCCCTACCACCTGGTCAAGACCCTCTACGTGCTGGGCAGCCTGCTGCGCTGGCCCTGCGCCTTCGACCTCTTCCTCATGAACGTCTTCCCCTACTGCACCTGCATCAGCTACGTCAACAGCTGCCTCAACCCCTTCCTCTACGCCTTCTTCGACCCCCGCTTCCGCCAGGCCTGCGCCGCGGTGCTCTGCTGGGGCCGCCGGGGCTGCGGCGGCGCCTGGCGCGCGGGCGGCGGCAGCGGCGGCGGCCGGGGCGGCGGCGGCGGGGACAAGTCGGCCAGCTCCTCCTCCTCGGCGTCGTCGGGGCAGAGCCAGGGCCCCGGGCCCGGCGGCGCGGGGAAGGGCGGGGAGCCGATGCCGGAGAAGTCCATCCCCTACAGCCAGGAGACCCTCGTGGTGGACTAGGGCCGGGTCCCCCCGCCCGGGGCCCTTGGCTCTCTGAAGAGCGGGGAGCTGGTGAGGGGGCGGGGCCCCCCTTCTCTGGTGCACTTGACCCCTCTCCCTGCTCCCCGTGTCGGTCTTGTCCTCCTTTCCCCCTGGGAGGTGCTTCTTCAGAGGTCTGTGGTTCTGGAGGGTAAGGGAGGGAAGCCCGCAGCCCCGATCTCCGATCTCCGTGAGACCGACCTTGCCCGTCTCTGAAATGCTCCCAGCCTCAGTGTCTCTCCGTGGGGATAAAACGGAGGAACTGAACTGATCTGCTTCCAAGCTCCATCAAAGTTTGCTTCCCCCTCCTCCCCGCCCCCTGAAACTAAAATGATGTGCGTCCAGGCTCCATTAAAGTTCACTTCCCCCCAGCCCTTCTCCGGGATCTCCAGCTCCCCTCCCGTTTCCTCTTAGTTTCCACCCGCTTTTCCTCCTCTGTTCCCCTCCCCACCCCCACCGAGTGCCATTTCTCCTCCGAATCCTCACCTCTTGGCTCCCACATCCTCCCCCACGGCTCATCCTCCTTCTCCCTCAGTCTCTCTCCCTTTTTACCTCCTTGTTCTGAAGGGCCTCTAAGGGTTAAGGCGTGTGAAGCTCGCAGACACTGCCCGGTGCAAGCTCTTTGTCCCTGAGGCCTCGGCAGGGAATGGACCTGGCTGAGAAGGGCTGGGTGTCAGCAAAGCTGCAGCTCCTGGCTCTGCAGCTGTGAGCTCCAGAGCTTCACTCCAACTTGGATCAGTTCGCAGTGTTTCAGGCCCTGGAGGTCTAGCGATGCGTGAAGGGGGCGTGAAGGGGCGTCCCTTCTTGCAGCCCACCAGCTGGACACGCTTTCCAGAAGCGTCCTTAGCCCCTTGCCTTCATCCTCTCTTTTCTGCAGGGACTGGAAGGCAGTGGGGTTGGTGCAGCAGCAAGCTCCTTGGTTTCATGATATGAGCGGGGACTTGGGCAGGGAAAAGGAGAAAGAGGGGGCATCTGCATTTGGTCTAAGGGCTGCTCGGGCCCCCTCCCCAAATCCTCATCTCTCCAACCTCCTCCAGACCTGCGAGCGGCCGACCTCTGCCTGTCTCTGCATCCCAACAGACATCCCCAGGACATTCTTCTTGGGTGCTGGCCTGAGTGGGTGCCAAGGGTCCCTTTGATGGGGGGACACCTGCTTTTTGTGTGCGCATGTGTGTAGACAAGGATGGGCTGGGCGCCTGGGGCCCTTGTCCCTTGGATGAACACCCCCTGCTCTGCGCATCTCTGCTCTTCACACAATATCCTTGAGGGAAGAAGGAACATAGGAGGCAGTTTAGAATGAGTCCACCCCCACTGGTTTGGGGGGCTCTGACGGCTGGTCCGCACATTAAGAGAGAAGTGTGAGTGTGCACCCAGGCTCCCTGTAGGGAATCCCTCCTCACGGCAGCTAGCATGCAACGCTCAAAGAAGTCCTGGACCCTGGGTCCCTCTGCCGCAGTCCTTGGTTCCAAGAGGGAGATGGGAGAGAGCTTCAGAGGTTCCCTTGACTCCTTTCCCACGCCTGCCAACCTTGTTTTGAATTTATAAGCATTTTCTTCATCACCCTTTGTTTTTTCAGGGTCAGTGGCCCTCTTCCTGGCGGGGGTGAGGGGCGATGCCTGGGGTTAAAAGCACTGGGTGGGTTTTCCTGACCTTCCCATCAGGATCCTGTGGCTACTCCTGCTGGGCTGGGGGGCTGGGGACGGGCCCTGGGGCAGACAGGACCGCCGCACCGCCGGAGGATGGAGATGCTGGTGGGGGCTTTGTGCACCCAGGGCGCGGCCTGTGCATTCCGGCTTTTGTTCTTGGAGGACACTGAATGTAAAGGACAAGACAGGAGCCGCGGGGGCAGGAAGAAGCCAGCTTGATGTCAGTGGACATGCTGACCTTGGCTGGGATGGAGCCAGCGCCAGAGGCAGAGCGCGGGGTGGACGGAAGAGGCTTCTCTCAGCTCACTCCTTCCATCTCAAGCCAAGGTCTTCACAGACTCACGTTCTCAGCCCAGGGCTGTCCCCAGAGCATCCAGGCAAGGCTGGAGGAAGCTTCCAGAAGGGGGGAGGGGGCTCCTCTGAGGCCCCATCGGTGGTCTTGGACAGACGGTGGAGGAGGCAGCCGCTGCTCTTCTCGCCCCTTCTTTGGAATGTCTGTGCTATTTTTTGACCCTGTTAGTCACTGCGGCTCATGAAAAATAAATCTTTCCGTGTGTGTGTGTGTGTGTGTGTGTGTGTGTATGTGTAACTACTGTGTCTGAAGCTTTTTCTCACATGGGTGACTTGGAATGAGGAAAGGACCCTCAGGAGGCAAATGTTATGTTGGGAGGGGGGCTGAGTAGGCTGAGGGGAGCCGTGGGAGGAAAGGGGGCAGAAAAGGGTCAAATGGGAACCTGGGGTCACGGAGTGAGGTCAGGGAAGACCAAGAAATCAGAGAGGCGGGAGCAGCTGAGCTTCCGGGCCTGGGAAGCATGGAGCACGTGGGCACACATGCTGGAGTCCAGAGTACAGGCCTGGGGGCATGCCAACCCTCCTTCCCGCAGGGTGGACTGCAGGCCATGCATCCGTCTGTCCCTGCGTTCCTTTACCGTCGCCACTGACTCACTCATGCGTCCCTAGTCACGTGAGCGCTCGTTCAGTCTGGACCAGAAGTTCAAAGGCCTGTCCTCCACGCAGAGTCAACCTGCCCACTTCCGTAAATAACCATTCCAGAGGGTCACCCCAGACGGACGGAGTCATCCCAGGTGGTCATGGTGACAAAAAGCCCCTCAGATGGTTTCTGAGGGTGGTCAGGAAGTTGGGGAATTGTCCATCCAGACAGATTCTGCCACACTAGAGGACATAAACCTAGAGAGAGCCGGGGGAGGCGGGCTCTGGGCGGTCACTGATTTGGGAGGAAAGAGCAGAAATGATCCCCGGGGGACGTATCTCATCCAGGGGGGGTCACCGTCTTGCACAAAGACCCCTGGTGCTAATACTGTCAGCGATGACCCCGAAGCACTCACCCCAGCAGCCCGAGAGGAGCGCTTCCCCCATTCCCTCCTGGGGCCCTGCGGCCCTCTGCCAGCCTCCTCGCCGCCTCCCTTTGCTGACGACAGAGTGAAGACGCCCAAAGTCAAATGAATCAGGGCCAGGGGCTGGGGTGGAACTGAGATCCCATCCTAAGGCACCTGAGAGTCCTGGGGAGCCCTCGATGAAGGGGGTTGGGGCTGGGAGGGGAATGGAGGGAAATGCATGAGAGACAGAGAGAAAGGGAGACAGAGAGAGAGAGATAGAGACAGGGGAGAGAGAGAGGCGGGGGGGGGGGGGGGCGGGGAGAGACACACACATAAAGACAGAGAGAGAAAGAGAGACAGAGAGAGGGAGACAGAGGGAGAGACAGAGGGAGACAGAGAGGGACAGAGACCGGGAGAGAGGGAGAGGGAGGGAGAGGGGGAGAGAGAGACAGAGAGACAGAGACAGAGAGACAGAGATGGGGGAGAGAGAGAGGGAGAGACACACAGAGACAGAGAGAGAGGGAGAGAGACAGACAGACAGAGAGATACAGAGAGGCAGAGAGAGAGAGAGACAGAGAGAGAGCGCGGGGGCGGGGACTGGGGGGGAGAGCCGGGACAGAGGGAGGGGCAGCCGGGAGCAGAGCAGGGGGCCGGGGGCTTGAGCAGGGGTCTGCGCCCCATCCACCCTCTCCTGAGACCCACAGGGGAGCCCGCAGGGCGCTGGCCTTGTTTGCTTATTGGCTTGCAGATGCTGTCACAGCCTCACCCCCTCTTGGGAGGCGCGAGATGAGCTCCGGAGTGATAAGGTGGTTTTGTGTGTTCACACGTTTCTTTGCCCATTCGCTCACGCATCTGCTCACCCCTTGAGCCCTTATTTATTGCTGATGCCCCAGGCAGCGGGCTGGGCCCGGGGTCAGATGGAGAACAGGCCGTTGGGGGCTCCTGGCAGTGCAGACAGACCGTTAGATGAGCAGTTAGAGCGGAGTTCTGAGGAGGGGGAGTGTGCAAAGTGTTCTGCGGGGCTGGCGGGGACAGTGAGTGACAGACTGGAGACAGAGTTCCTGCCAGGAGGCTGCTCTCTGAAGGGCAGAGGCTGGGTGGTGAGCAGGGAGCATTCTCTATGCAGAGGAAAACTCAGAGATAAGAGGGAGGAGGGCGTGCAGCCCACGCCACCAGCAACCAGAAAGGGCTCTCAGCCTGGTTAGCGCCCACCCCCAGCCCAGCTCTGGCAGGGGAGCCAGAGAGAGAGAAAAACTTGCCCAGATCTCTGCGTGTGTCTGAGGAGCAGACTGGGGCCTGGGACTAAGACCCAGATCTCTAGACCACTTTGCAGAGTCAGAGATTTCTCTGCTTTTGGTGACTGCTCGCTTCTCCCCTCCCTGGGCCTGAGCTGCCTTCTTCTGAGAGGTCTGCCGGGGTCTCCTACACAGGGGCTGGGAGTGCTGAGCCCTCCAACTCTGGGCTTGTCGGAGAAAGAGGCTGAGAAGGGGTTGCTGGATCCCCCGGAAAGGCCAGCCCTAGAAGCTGGGTGGTGCGGTGCGACACAATTTGGAAGCAAAGTCCCCACCATCTCAGCTGGGACCGCTGTGTCTGAGCTCCAGGGAGTTCAAAGCCTGAGGGTCCTGACCTCTTTCAAGTTGCTGCTCACGTGTTTATAAAGTGACAATTAGCAATTGTAGAAAGACACAAAGGGAGTTTAAAGTGAAGTCCAAAAGGAAACAGATTGGAGATGTTGGGCTGACTTTAGAAGTTTGCATTAGTAGAATATCAAGCAGTGTTTACTGAGTTATTTATTCAGCAAACTTTTATTCAGTGTCTGCCGTGTGCCTGGGGCTGTCTTAGAAGCTGGGGATACTGAGGTGAACGAGACGCCATCCTTGTCATCATGGAGAAACTTGAAAGGCTTTTCTAGTCTTACCCACCCATTGAATAGATGGGTAAACTAAGGCCCATGGAAGGCAAAGTGTTTACACAAAGTCATGCGGTGGGATGATGGCAAAGGAACCCAGGCTTCTCACTTCCAGGCAAAGAGCACGTTCCATGGCTCCAGGCTTAGCAAAGAGAGGTCTTTTTTGGGGACGGTGACAGCAAGTGGAGAGAGTCAGAACAATGAAGAAGGGCTACTGGGCAGGCTGGGGGCACAAAGGTACTTGAGGATCATTATCCATATTTTTGTTAACTTTTTATTTTAGAAGAGTTTTAGATTTACAGAAAAGTGGCTCAGCTAGTACAGACACTTCCCATATATTCCAGATCCCGTTTCCTGTATTATTGACAACTTGTATTAACGCAACACACTGGTCACAATTCATGAGCCAATATTAGCACAATAATAATTAATTAGGTCCACACCTTATTCAGGCTTCCTTACCTTTTACCTACTGTCATCGATACCATCCAGGATACCTCACTGCGTTTTACAAATTCTTAGTTTGGAGGATAATTGCTTTGCAAGGTGGTGTTGGCTTTTGCTGTGTGACAAGGCATATCAGCTGCATGAGTAACATCTCCCCTCCCCCGTGGACCTTCTCCCACGCCCGCCGCACCCCTCTGGGTGGTCACAGAGCCTCGAGCTGAGCCCCTGTGCAGCGCAGCAGCCCCCCACCAGCTCTGCTCTGCACACGGTGGTGTATGTATCAGCGCTGCCCTCGGTTTATCCCACCTTCTCCTTCCCCCGCTGTACCCACCTGTCCACTCTATGTCTGTACCTCTCTTCCAAGTAGGCTCATCAGCATTATTTTTCTAGATTGCACACGTGTGCATTAATATATGATACTGGCTCTTCTCTTCCTGACTTACTTCACTCTGTATGACAGACTCTAGGTTCATTCACCTCACTCCGACGGACTCAATTCCATTCCCGTTTTTATGGCCAAGTAATACTCCATTGTGTTGATCCGCCGCAATTCTTTATCCATGCATCTGCTGACGGGCACCCAGGTTTCCTCCATGTCCTGGCTGCTGTCAGCAGTGCTATGCTTCGCTGCGTTCTGTCTTCGTGTCTCTTGAAGCTCCTCTTGGCTGTGGCGGTTTCTCAGGCTTTATGTTCGAGGACCCTGACAGTGTTAGGGAGTACAGGGCTGGTGCTTTGTTCCATGTGCTTTTTAAAACAAATCTATTTTTATTTCCATATGCCAGGCACATGCTGGAAGATAAGGCTAGAGCAATAAAAAGCATACGAGTGATCCCAGCTCTTTTGGAGCTTAGCAGTGAGCAAGAAAGCGTGGTGAGTGTCATTGCAGGGGAGGCACAGGGTGCCATGTGGGCAAATGCCCGTCCTCCGGCGCGCACCTCGGAGTGACCACAGAGAGGGCTGTTCTCAGGTTCAAACAGCACGTCCCCCTCCAGCGCCGGCGGGTCTCCATGTCGGCCCTTCCATCCCACCTCCAAGCTCATCCAGGACTCACTTTCTTATTCAGCTGGAAACCCGGGGACATCAGCCAAAGGCATATTTGTGTCCAATGGGCATCTTGCCCCATGTTGCTCTGTACTTTCTTATTTAGCTACGTGGCATGTCTCTTGCCTCCGTGAGGCTGCTTCCTTCGTGGACAGAGGATAATCAGAAGTGGCTCCCCCAAATCTGCTTGAGCTGCCTTACTCAGCCAGCCCCCTGTTCCCCCGCGGGATGCCTGCTGAGCACTGGAGCCCTGCTTCTCGGAGAGCCCCGCTCTGGCTGTACTGTGACAGCTCTGGGCACTTACCTGTCTCCTCTGCTCGGAGGACACCTCCCCCGTCACAGGGGTTGTGTTTACACGTCTTTGTGTTCCCAGGACTTGCAATGTGGCGAGTGCTCAGAGGGTGTTTGCTTAAATGGTTAAACAGCTGGATAAAGAAAGTGCAGGACGAAACTGAGGAAAATGGATTTTTGTTTGTTTGTTTGTTTAAAGCAAATGCACCGCTTGCCTTTTAAAGAGCCCAGAAAGATGAAGCAAAGGCCGGTGCCAGAGGAGATGCCCAGGGACTGATGAGCACAGAGATCACTAACTAGCGACTCCGTTAAACCCACTGGGTCCTCTTCAAGCCGCTGCTTAGAAACCACAGAGCCGGAGTACAGGGCTGGGTGGGCCAGGTCCTGGGGGCCACTTCTGACAACCTTGTCAGCAGAGCTGCTGAGATTAGAGCTTTGCAGGGACCCATGTCAGTGTTTATGTGGAAGTCGTGCCTTTGAGTAGCCTTGGCCGGTGAGGCTGTGGAAGCCTGCTTGGCTTCCGGGGGAAGTTATCGGTGAGCCAGCTGAAGCCGGCACTGAGTCAAACAGTTGCTGGGAATCCGTGTGAGCACATCCACTCTCCTGATGGTGGGGGGCTGTACCAACTGAATAGAAAAAAAAAATCTTGGACTTCCCCCTTTATAAAAAGACTCATCAGGGAAAACTTCTCTTCCAGACCCTGAGAAAATCTGGGCCAGGTTTAAGGGCATCCAAGATGATTTGGCAATCTTTTTCTGTGTTTGGAATATGTCCATAAATTCAAGAGGTCTTCCTGTATGATGTGGATGAAATGGCCTCTGATGACAACAGAGAGACCCAGGCTTCACTGTTGATGGGTTGGGTCTGTTCTCTTTGGCAGAGAAATGACTTTGGCAGCAGGGACCACAGTGACCCAGGGTTTGGGGGTTGTCTTCCCAAGGTGCCAGGACTGAAGAGCGTGGAGGCAACCCTTGCCTTCAGACAAAGGATGGCCACCCAACATTTAGAGAAGTATTAACCCCTATCCTTCTCAAACTATTCCAAAAAGTTGCAGAGGAAGGAGTACTTCTGAATTCATTCTATGAGGCCAGCATCACTCTGATACCCAAACCAGACAAAGATAGCATGCAAAAAGAAAGTTATAAGCCAATATCATGGAGGAACATGGATGCAAAAGTCCTCAACAGAATATCAGCAAACTGAATCCGACAATACATTAAAAGGATCCTGCGCGTGCGTGCGCGCACACACACACACACAAAATTATACACTATAGCCAAGTAGGATTTATCCCAGGGATGCAAATATTTTTCATTATCCACAAATCAGTCAATGCGATGCATCATTAACACATTGACGAATAAAAATCATATGATCATCTCAATAGATGCAGGACAAACTTTTGATAAAATTAAATGTCTATTTATGATAAAAAAAACTTCCCAGAAAATGGGCTTAGAGGAAATATATCTCAATATAATAAAGGGCATATATGAAAACCCCACTACTAACATCATTCTCAGTGGTGGCAAGCTGAAGGAATTGCCTTTAAGATAGGGAACAAGACAAAGATGCCCGCTCTGACTACTTTTATTCAATGTAGTTTTGGAAGCCCTAGCTACAGCAATCAGAGAAGAAAAAGAGATAAAAGGGATGCAAATTGGAAAGAGGAAGTACACATGCCACTGTCTGAAGCTGCCCTACATAGAAAATCCTGAAGGTGCATCAGAAAGCTGCTAGTGTTCATCAAAGAATCCAGTAAAGTTGCAGGATATAAACTTAATATACAGAAATCTGTTGTATTTCTATACACTAACGATGAACTATCAGAAAGAGAAATGAAGGAAGCAATCCTGTTTATTATGACATCAAAAAGAATACAGTACTTAAAAGCACTCAAAAAGAATAAACCTTCAGAAGGAGGAAGAAGACCTGTACTCTGAAAACCGTAAGACACTGATGAAAGAAGCTGAAAATTACACAAACAGGTGGAAGGATGCGCCGGGTTCTTGGACTGGAAAAGTTAATATTGTTAAAGTGAGCACACTGCCCAAGGCAACCTGCAGACTCGGTGCAATCCCTACCAAATTACCAGTGGCGTTTTCCACTGAACTAGAACAAATAACTTAAAAGTTCATATGGAAACACAAAAGATCCCAAATAACCAAAACAATCTTGCGAAAGAACCTAGCCGGAGGAATCTTGCTCCCAGACTTCAGGCTATATCGCAGAGACACAATAATCAAAGGAGTGTGGTACTGGCACAAAAGCAGATGTGTAGATTGATGGAACAGGGTAGAACACCCAGAAATGAACCCCCACACTTACGGTCAATTCATCTATGACAAAGGAGCCAAGAATACACAATGGAGAAAAGACAGTCCTTTCGATAAGTCGTGCTGGGAAAACCAACAGCTACATGTAAAAAATGAAATTGGAATATTCTCTAACACCTTATATAAAAATAAACTCAAAATGGATTAAAGATCTGAATGTAAGACCGAATACTGCAAAACTTCCCGAGGAAAACATAGGCAGGACGCTCTTTGACATAAACCAGAGGAATACTTTTTTGGACCTGGCTCCTAAAGCAGAGGAAACAAAAGTAAAAACAAACAAATGGAACCTAATTAAACTTAAAAGCTTTTTCACAACAAAGGAAACCACTGACTAAACGAAAAGACAATCTACTGAATGAGAGATGCTTGCGAATGATGTGACCGATAAGGAGTTAATATCCAACATTTGTAAACAGCTCATACAACTCAACATCAAAAAAAAAGACAACATTATTTAAAAATGGGCAGAAGAATTCAATAGATATTTCTCCAAAGAGGAAATGCAGGTGGCCTACGGGCACATGAGAAGATGCACAATTTCATTAACCATCAGGGAAATCAAGATCAAAGCCACGATGAGATATCACCTCACACCTGTCAGAACGGCCATCATCAGAAAGAGCACAGATGGCTGGTGCTGGTGAGGGTGCGGAGAAAAGGGATCCTCATACAGTGCGGGCTTCCCTGCTGGCTCAGCTGGTAAAGAGTCCGCCTGCAGTGTGGGAGACTTGGGTTCGATCTCTGGGTTGGGGAGATTCCCTGGAGGAGGGAAAGGCTGCCCACTCCAGTCTTCTGGCCTAGAGAATCCCATGGACTCTATAGTCCACGGGGTCGCAAAGACTCGGACACGACTGAGCGCCTTTCACTTTCATATGGTATTTGGTGGGAATGTAAATTGGTACCGAGACTGTGGAAAACAGTATGGAGTTTTCTCAAAAAATTAAAAGCAGAACTACCCCGTGACCCAGCAATTCCACTCCTGGGTATAGATTCGAAAAAACCCCAAAACATTAATTCAAAAAGATACCTGCACCTGAGTGCTGATAGCAGCATTATCTCCAATAGCCAAGATATGGAAGCAACCTAAGGACCCACCAACAGATGAGTGTCAAAGCAGACAGGCGCTCAAATGTTGAGTCAGCATGTCCGACTGTGCCGCTGAGGACTTAATCTGCTTTCTTCAAACCCACGATGCTTGTGTCTCTGCGGTCCATTCTTGTTTTTTTTTTTTTTTTGGCATTAGCAAGCCCAAACTGCAGCTCCCTTCCCCCCAGCTCAGTCCAGCCGAGGTGGACAGTGAGCCACAGTCTTCTGTGCGGTGAGGAGGCACCAGTTGTTCTACTTGAAACATGTGCACCAGTTGTCCACGCTGTTCGGAGCACAGGTAGGTCTCGCCTGGATCCTAATTTTTCTCTTGTTTGTGTCATCAAGAGCAGTGTTTCTTAAGATGTAGTGTGCAGAAGAATCATTGGGGTATGTTGTTAAAATACAGGCTCTGATTCAGCAGGTCTAGGGTGTGACTTGAGACTCTTGTTTCTAAAAGACCTCTGGCAATGGTGCCTGCTGTTAGTCCAAGGGATACACTCAGAGGAGCAAAGATCTGGGATGCGATACTTACCAATGGACTGTTTTCCCATCTGTAAAATGGGATAATAAAGCAATTACCCCATGGGACTTCTTTAAAGGTCCCATTAAGAAATGTTTGCAAGAGCTTTGCATAGTCTCTGGCATGTAAGAGGTTTTAGTCCATTCAGTTCAGTTCAGTCACTCAGTCATGTCTGACTCTTTGTGACCCCATGAATTGCAGCACGCCAGGCCTCCCTGTCCATCACCAACTCCCAGAGTTAGGGCTAGTGTAACAAAAATATCATAATCTGGGTGGCTTATAAACAACAAACATTGATTTCTCACAGTTCTGGAGGTTGGGAAGTCCAAAATCACGGCCCTGGAAGACTCAGGGTCTGGTGAGGACCCACTTCCTCACTAACAGCTGTCTTCTCTCTGTTACCTCCTATGGTGGAAGGTCAAGTGAGTTCTTTGTGGTCTCTTTTACAAGGGAACAAATCCCATGAATAGATTTAGTTGAATCCAAGCCAGGGTTCAACAGTACATGAACCGTGAACTTCCAGATGCTCAAGCTGGATTTAGAAAAGGCAGAGGAACCAGAGATCAAATTGCCAACATCCGTTGGATCATCAAAAAAGTAAGAGAGTTCCAGAAAAACATCTATTTCTGCTTTACTGACTATGCCAAAGTCTTTGACTGTGTGGATCACAATAAACTGTAAAAATTTTTTAAAGAGTTGGGAATACCAGACCACCTGACTTGCCTCCTGAGAAATCTGTAAGCAGGTCAAGAAGGAACAGCTAGAACAAAGAACAACAGACTGGTTCCAAATAGGGAAAGGAGTACGTCAAGGCTGTATATTGTCACCCTGCTTATTTAACTTACATGCAGAGTAAGTACATCATGAGAAATGCTGGGCTGGATGAAGCACAAGCTGGAATCAAGATTGCTGGGAGAAATATCAATAACCTCAGATATGCAGATGATATCACACTTATGCCGTAAAGTGAAGAAGAACTAAAGAGTTTCTTGATGAAAGTGAAAGAGAAGAAAAAGTTGGCTTAAAGTTCAACATTCAGAAAACTAAGATCATGGCATCTGGTCCCATCACATCATGGCAAATAGATGGGGAAACAGTGGCAGACTTTATTTTTTGGGGCTCCAAAATCACTGCAGATGGTGATTGCGGCCATGAAATTAAAAGACGCTTACTCCTTGGAAGAAAAGTTATGACCAACCTAGATAGCATATTCAAAAGCAGAGAGACATTACTTTACCAACAAGGATCTGTCTAGTCAAAGCTATGGTTTTTCCAGTAGTCGTGTATGGATGTGAGAGTTGAACTATAAAGAAAGCTGAGCACTGAAGAATTGATGCTTTTGAACTGTGGTGTTGGAGAAGACTCTTGAGAAACCCTTGGACTGCAAGGAGATCCAACCAGTCCATCCTAAAGGAGATCAGTCCTGGGTGTTCATTGGAAGGACTGATGCTGAAGCTGAAACTCCAATCCTTTGGCCACCTGATGCGAAGAACTGACTCATTGGAAAAGAAAGATCCTGATGCTGAGAAAGATTGAAGGTGGGAGGAGAAGGGGATGACAGAGGATGAGATGGTTGGATGGCATCACCGACTCAATGGAAATTAGTTTGGGTAAACTCCGGGAGCTGGTGATGGACAGGGAGACCTGGTGTGCTGCAGTCCATGGGGTCGCAAAGAGTCGAACACGACTGAGTGACTGAGCCGAACTGAATCCCACTGTTGAGGGCTCCATCCTCATGCACTAATCACTTCAAAGGCCCCACCTCCAAACACCATCATCATGGGGATTAGATTCTAACATATGAATCTTAGGGGCACGGGTTCATTGTGTAGCAAATAGGTTTTAGTTTTCTCCCATTCTCCCTGCAGAGAAGGCAATGGCACCCCACTCCAGTACTCTCCCCTGGAAAATCCCATGGATGGGGGAGCCTGCTAGGCTACAGTCCATGGGGTCGCTAAGAGCCGGCCACGACTGAGCGACTTTGCTTTCACTCTTCATTTTCCTGCATTGGAGAAGGAAATGGCAACCCACTCCACTGTTCTTTCCTGGAGAATCCCAGGGACAGCGGAGCCTGGTGGGCTGCCGTCTATGGGGTCGCACAGAGTTGGACGCGACTGATCGACTTAGCAGCAGCAGCAGCAACATTCTCCCTGTTTACTTCTTTTATTACAAAGAAAAGCAACTTGATGAACTTTCCACTACAGAGAGCTTGGAAGATCTTTCCTTTTAAAAGAGAGCATAAAGAGGAAATTGGAGTTCAGCTCCAGGACTGTGTGCGCACTAGGCCGCTTCAGTCATGGTTGACTCTTTCGCGACCTCATGGACTCCTCTGCCAGGCTCGTCCGTCCATGGGAGCCTCCAGGCCAGAATACTGGAGTGGGTTGTCATTTCCTTCTCCAGGGGATCTTCCCGACCCAGGGATCGAACCCTCATCTCTTATGTCGCCTGCGTTGGCAGGTGGGTTCTATACCACTAGCGCCGCCTGGGAAGCCCAGGACTGTGGCTGTTGGTAATCCTTCATCTTGTTTTTAAAATATTTTTATCTTGGTTGGTGGAAACACCAAAATAAAAGTAGAAGATTTCGACAGAAGTTTACATGGAAAATCTGGTCAGAGGTTCATTGGAAGAGAAAGGTTTAAAATAATAATACTGCATATATATTTTTTAAGTTTAAAATTCACAATCTCAAGAGCCTTTCAAGTCTGTGTGAGCCTCCGTTTCTCTGTCTGGGAGTAGGTGAAGTGGTCTGATATAATTCCACACTAGTGGTCCAGAGACCACCGTTCACAGCACCGCCTCCAATGAAGTGTGTCCCCTGGAAAGCCACCCCACCTGCCTGAATATCGATTTCCGCACCTGCAACACCAGGGAAGCCATCCAATTCCCAGGCAGGGCTGACGTTTTGTCTTGATTATGGGCCTGGACCCCAGGCTCCCCCTCAGTGCAGGGCCCTGCAGAGCTGGAGAAGCTAATGCAACCTTGCCTGCTTATTTGTTTGTTTCCTTTGGGCTGTGCTGGGTCTCCGTTGCTGCAAGGGCTTGTCTCTAGTGGTCGTGAGCGGGGGCTGCCCTCTAGATGTGGTGCGCGGCTTCTGACTGTGGCGGCTTCTCTGGTTGCGGAGCACAGACTCTAGGGCCTGGGGGCTTCAGTAGTTGAGGCCCGTGGGCTCAATTGCCGTTCCCGGGCTCGAGAGCACAGGCTCCGTAGTTATGGTTCAAGGGCTCAGTTGCCTGCTGGTGTGTGGGATCTTCCCCATCAAGGGATCAAATTCATACCTCCTGCATTGGCAGGGGAATTCCTCACCGCTAAGCCACCAGGGAAGCCCAGCAAATGCAATTCTGAACCACTATGTCTAAGAACTCACCCACTAGGATTCTAAGAATTGCTAATTGTGGAATCTCAGGCATCAGAGTTGAAAGTGGACCTTGAAGGGTGACTAGGATTCTGACAACTTGAATGTGAACTGGGGGTGGCAGGAAGGTATCCAGATGGAGGGAACAGTGTGAGCAAAGGCAGGAGAAGGGGAAGGGTTGAGAAGTTTCAGAAACAGGTCTGGCCAACTTGCATGTGAAGCTGCTCAGTCGTGTCCAACTTTTTTCGACCCCAGGGACTGTAGCCCACCAGGTTCCTCCGTCCATGGAATCTTGCAGGCAAGGATACTGGAGTGGGTTGCCATTTCCTTCTCCAGGGGGTCTTCCCAACCCGGGGATTGAACCCAGGTCTCCTGCACTGCAGGCAGATTTATTGTCTGAGCCACCAGGGAAGCCCCTTCCCCATAAGACTTGCATGTAGAGGATGAATACAAGGAGTATGAGATAAAGGGGGAAAGATTAGGCTGAAGACAAACCATGAAGATTCACTCACTCATTCATTCACACAACAAATACTTATTAAACATTTACAGTACACCGATCACTTTGCTAGGCACTGGGATTGTAGGGCAGGACGAAGTAGACACAGTCCTTTTGGATGGAAGTTATCCTTTCTGTGGGGGTAGGTAGATGATCAACAGTTACATAAACAAGCACGTGAATGGCAGATCACAGAAAATGCTGCGAAGCAAGTAACATTTCAGCTAGAAAATAGTAATAATGTTGAAGACAGTTTCAGACAAGGTGGTCAGGGAAGGTCTTATTGGAAGATGACCTTTCACTTGGTAACTGACGTCTGAAAATGCGCTGACCATGCCCAGGGCTGGCTGAGAGGTCCGGGTGCAGGGAAGAGCAAACGCAGAGACCTCAAAGCAGGAGAGATCTCGGTGGGCTCAGAGCCACTGTCAGGGCATCTGGAAGGCTGGCGAGCAGGAAGCCAGAGAGAGTGTGGCATGAGAGAAAGCCAGAGAGACAAACAGGGCCCAGGTTCATGCAGGACCTAGAAGGCCACAGCAAGGAGTGTGACTATTCCAAATGCAACGAGAAGACACCAAAAAACTGATATGATCCAATTTGCATTTGGAATCATCCCTCAGGCTGCTTCCCTCATAGCTTCCTTCATAGCTCAGTTGGTAAAGAATCCGCCTGCAATGCAGGAGACCCTGGTTCGATCCCTGGGTTGGGAAGATCCCCTGGAGAACGGAAAGGCTACCCACTCCAGTAGTCTGGCCTGGAGAATTCCGCGGACTGTATAGTCCATGGGGTGGCAAAGAGTCGGGCACAACTGAGCAACTTTCACTTCACTCACTCATGCTGCTTTGTTGAGAATAAACTGGAGGAAAGCAGGAGAAAAAGAAAGACCAGTTACCAGGTGACTCCAAAGGCCGAGATGGGAGTAGATGGCGGTTGCTAATTGTGGCATCCATAGCGAATGAGGAGTGAGGCAAGGTTTGGATGTAGAGTAAGACTTCTGAAGGCTTGATGGAGAAGCGGGTGGGGTGAAGGGATGGAGGGAGGGACATAGAGAGAGAGGGAGGGAGAGAGTTCTGTTTTCACTGTTTCATGCCTGGAAGTGAAAGTGAAGTCGCTCAGTCGTGTCCGACTCTGTGCGACCCCATGGACTGTAGCCCACCAGGCTCCTCCATCCATGGGATTTTCTAGGCAAGAGTATTGGAGTGGGTTGCCATTTCCTTCTCCAGGGGATCTTCCCGACTCAGGGATCGAACCCCGGTCTCCCGCATTGCAGGCAGACGCTTTATCCTCTGAGCCACCAGGGAAGCCCCATTTCATGCCTGAGATGTCAATAAGATATGCAAGTGAAGATGTCAGTGGTGAAGGATTTTCCTGCCAATGCAGGAGATACAGGTTCAATCCCTAGTCCAGGAAGACTCCACATGCCTTGGAGTGACTAAACCCACGTGCCACAGCTACTGAGCCTGAGCTCGAGGGCCTGAGAACTGCGACTCCTGAGCCCAGGTGCTGAAACTACCGAAGGCCCAGTGCCCTAGCGTCCGTAATCCCAAACTAGAGAGGCCATCACGACGAGAAGCCCGCCTGCGCGACTAGAGTGACCCCGCTCGCCTCCCATCGTTGCCACGCTCAGATAGAACACCGCAAAGCAGGCTCCCGAGAGATCGGGGGAGAGACCTGGGGGTCGTCCCCCGGGTTTGGTGACCCGGACCAGTCAGAGTGGACTGTGTTGGGAGAAGACAGAGAGTTGAAGGGCAGATGGGAGGCAGGGCGTGAGAGAACGCCCACAGAAGCAACTCTTCAAAAGCTGTGTTGGGAAAGTGAGCAAAGAAATGCGCAATCGCTAGAGAAGGATGTTGGATGGAGAGCACGCCTTCCAACAATCAGCGATTCAAGAGCTTGTTTTTGTGTTAGAAGTGGTCTGAGCAAACCTAAGCAAACCTGAGCAAACCTAAGACTGAGTGAATGATGCTTCCAAAGAGAGGGGATGGTTGGAGGAGAAGAGTCTTCGAGAGGTTGAGAGAGGATTAGAGCTGGAACACATCGGGAGGGACCAGCCTGCTAAGAAGAGAGAATGGGGCTCAGCACATTGGGAAGGAAGGAGGAGGGGAGGAGATTCGGAGCCAGCAGGTTGCTAGGCTTTAGCGGTGGGAAGATGAGGGTGTCCTGGTTTTCTGACCCTTCGTTTCTTTTTCTTTAAATTTACCTATTTTTAATTGAAGGATAATTGTTTTACAATGTTGTATCGGTTTCTGCCAGACATCAACATGAGTCAGTCATAGGAATGATGCGTCCCCGTCCTCCCTCCCCACCCCACCCCTCTAGGGTGTCAGAGAACTCCGGTTTGGACTCCCTGGTGACACTAAGTTTCGACGTGAATTATAAGATGACGGCGTCAGCTGAGCAAAGGGTGCATATCAAGCTTTGAAGGCCTGAACTACTACCGTGGACAAGCAGAAAGCAAGTTTCCTAGGGAAGCCTACGGAGCCGATTCTCCGCTTTGAGATCTGTGTTGGTGAATTTAAAGTGAAGTCACTTTGCAGGTTCGTGATTTTTCGCCGGCAGCCTTTAGCTGCTGCGGCTTTTGGGTGCCGAGAAGGTGCCCGGTAAGTGCTGAAGTTTTGCAAGGTGGCTGTGACAGGCGAGAGGCATGCCAGGGTGTCGGGGCTGTCTGCAGGAGCATTGTTACAGAGAAGGACTGCGGTGGTAATTTATGTAAGGAAGGAAGCAAAGACCGGAGGTAGTTGCAGGCTGGTGACCTTGTGGTTGCATCAGTGGGCTAGTGGTCAGGATCAGAAGCCAGTAATGTGGAAGTGGAGGTGGTTTATGGCAGCAAGCGCGTTGGGAGGATGGGAAGGGGAGGTCAGAGAGCAGGATTTCGAAAGAGAGACTTCTGGGAATGGTCTGTGATGTGACTGCTGAGTGGGTGGCTGAGGAGAGGGGAGAAAAAGACTGCTGTGCTGCCGGACATCAAAGAACAGAGAGGCTACGCTGCTGGATTGGTTACGTGTGTGGATGCTGACGCTCTGGGGATTATTGTGCGGGAGGGCCATGCATGGGGCTGCAACCAGGAGCTAAGTCTGCAGCGAGGCAGGGTGGTGACTAAGAGGAGGGCATGATGGCCCCAGAGAGCAGGGCACGGAGGTGAAATAACCCCACATTTATGCTCAGCCGCTCAGTTGCGTCTGACTCTTTGCGGCCCCGTGGACGGTAGCCCACCAGGCTCCTCTGTCCATGGAATTTTCCAGGCAAGGATGCTGGAGCGGGTTGCCACTTCCTACTCCAGGGAGATCTTCCCGACCCGAAGATCGAACCCCGTCTCTTGGGTCTTGGCAGAAGGATTCTGGACCACCAGCACCATCTAGGAGGTCTGAAATAACTAGAAGTGGGGCCCATAGGATGTGCAAATCAGGGAAAAACGTCCCTTTTCTGGAGAAAGCAGCCTCGCTCTGGAACACACAGCTTGGGGAGTGGGGCTGGGTCTCACTTGCCCTCAGATGGGCGCCCTTGGCAGGACACGTGCTACCTGCCCAAGCTGGACAGCCATGCTCTGTTGGTTCAATAAGTTTTGCATCAAAAGAATCGGCATTTTTCAGGATCAGTGTCCCGAAAGGGACAATGGGGAGCAAAGAGCAACCGTCCAACTTCACAGACAGGGGAACTGAGGCCCAGGGAAGGCGAAGAAACACAGAGGTGGTTTGTGGCCGAATTGGAAAGACACTCGATTCTGATTCTCTGCGCCTTCTGCCACACCCCATGATGGAGGTGAGAGCTGGAGCAAACGCTTCAAAATTGCAAATTCAGAAATGCGTTGTCCCTCAAAGTCGCTTCCGTGGGAGGTGACAGACTTCTTTCTAGTGATGCTGCCATTGTTCCAACCATTTCTGGAAATTCTGTCAGAACGGGGATATTCAGAGCCAGCCTCTGAGTCACAAGCACAGCCTACTGCGCTGGAGAATCTTGTTTAATGCGCGGGATGGGACCCGTCCTTTTCCTTCTCTGGTGTTGGATCTGAGAGACAGAGGCAGACTGGAAACACGGCTTCTCTATGTTTTGGTCCAACACGTGTTTATTTCGCGTGTTTCAAGCCTGTGCCCCGTGGGGGTGATGGCCTCGGTCGATGTTCCGTCTGAGCAGGTTCTGTTCTGCACGGTGGGTGGGTGTGAGGTTTGCATCCTTCAGCATCTTAGGTGCGGAACGCAGAGTGTTCCCCACCTATTTACGCAGTCATACAGAGCGGAGTAAGTCAGAAAGGAAAAGAAGTATCAAGTATTAATGTGTATATACGGAATCTAGAAAAATGGTACAGACGGACCGATTTCCAGGGCAGGAATAGAGACGCAGTTGTAGAAAAGACACGTGACCCAGAGCGGGAAGGAGGGTGTGGGACGACTTGAGGAAGTAGGACTGACTTGTCTACACCGCCGTGCCTGCAGCAGATAACTGGTGGGAAGCTGCTGCGCGACACGGCGAGCTCACTCGGTGCTCTGCGATGACCGAGAGGGGTGGGGGCTTCCCTGATAGCTGTTGGTAAGGAATCCGCCTGCAATGCTGGAGACCCTGGTTCGATTCCTGGGTCAGGAAGATTCGCTGGTGAAGGGATAGGCTACCCACTCCAATATTCTTGGGCTTCCCTTGTGGCTCAGCTGGTAAAGAATCCGCCTGCAAGGCGGGAGACCTGGGTTTGATCCCTGGGTTGGGAAGATCCCCTGGAGAAGGGAAAGGCTACTCACTCCAGTATTCTGGCCTGGAGAATTCCATGGACTATAGTCCATGATTCTGGCCTGGAGAATTTCATGGACTATAGTCCATGGGGTCACAAAGAGTTGAAAACGACTGAGCAACTTTCATTTTCACTTTTCAGAGAGATGGGATGGGAAAGGGGGAAGGGAGGGAGGTCCAAGAGGGAGGAGATGTACATATAAATATAGCTGGTTCACTTCATTGCACAGCAGAAACTAATACAACATTGTAAAGCAATTATACTCCAATTAAAAAAAAAAGTAAAAACATGAGGCATTTCACAGAATCTCTGGGAATTCCGCTTTGGGAAGGAACCATGTTCTAATTATCTGATTCTGGTAGGAACCTCACTGCTTCTACCATGAAGCTCTACTGGGGTCTAGACCACCGCTGACTCTGAGACCTTGGTGGTTTTCTGCTGCTCCTCCTCCTCAGGTAGAAAACAGACTCTGGGTGGCTCCTGGAGGGCTGCAAAGGAACTCAGGGAAAGTGGGTTCCAGCTTCTAACTCAGGAGATGGTACTCAGATGGCGGGAAGATCCCCAAACATGGGGAGTTTGTTCCAAAAAATGGTGAGCGCGTGGATGTGGTACAGGTTGCCTCCCAGGCTGTAGGTTTCTTTGATCTCTCTGCTGGAATTTGGGAAAGCTGCCCCCTTGGTGTATGGTGGTGACAGGCAGGTGTCCTTCCTGGTCCAGTGGCCCAGAGTGTGATCGCAAGCTTGGAGATCACAGCATTGCCAGATGTTTGGCGCTAAAAATCTGGAATTTCCATTAAAAAGAATGTCATTAATGGAGAAGTGGGAAGTCACTTTTTTCTAGACCCTGGTTGCCAAGGTCAACCCCTTCTGCTGGCAGACCCGCGTCCATAGAAAGAGCTGGGATGTTCTATGTGGAAATACCTTTCGTTAGTGACCCAGAGTCTTGCCTCTCAAGTGTCTGTAATAAACAGAAAGATAACCCGCAGCTCCCTGTGCTTGCTGAGAAGGGTTTCTATGAGAAGCATTTATTGAGGGCTTACTAGGTGCCAGAAACTGGGGCTTAAGCCTGAGCTGAGGGAACTGGCAGGTCTCAGACGTGAATAAGACACAGACTGTTTAGAGGGACTGCAGTCCAGTGTCAGAGGCAGACCACACTTTCCTGTGTGGCCCTGGGCTGCAGGGAGTCAAGGAAAAGGACCCTGGGGTCTTTCAAACCTGGGACTATAAGAACTAGTGTTCTCATCTGCAAAGTGGGGATAAGACGACTTAGCTCCTGTGGTGGCCTGAAGCAGTGAGCAGTGAAACTAGGCACAGTAGCTGATGCCTGGAACACGGCCAGCACTCAGCAAGCCTAGCTTCCTCCAACCCTCCCTCGCTTCTCTTTTTCTCCTTGTAGAAGGTGGTGGTTAGTTCTGCCTGATGTATGCAAGTATCTTACCTCCTTTATCCATATTTCTGTCAGTGGACATCTAGGTGGCTTCCACGGCCTGGCTATTGTAAATAGTGCCGCAATTAACACTGGGGAGCATGTATACAATGGACTATTACCCAGCCATACATTCACAAAATAATTTGCAGTGACAGATGAACCTAGAGATTGTCACACTGAGGGAAGCGAGTCGGATAGAGAAAGGCAAATATGTGATACGGCTTCCATATGAAATCTAAAAAATGGTGCAAATTAACCTATTTACAAAACAGAAATAAAGTCACAGGTGTAGAAAGCAAATTTATGGCTACCAAGGGGGACAGGGGAGGGGAGGAATCAACTGAGAGGTTGGAACTGACTGATGCACAGGACTACATATAAAACACGGCTAAGCAATGGCTCAGACGGTGAAGCGTCTGTCTACAATGTGGGAGACCTGGGTTCAAGCCCTGGGTTGGGAAGATCCCCTGGAGAAGGAAATGGCAATCCACCCCAGTACTATTGCCTGGAAAATCCCACGGACAGACAAGCCTGGTAGGCTATAGTCCATGGGGTCGCAAAGAGTCGGACACGACTGAGTGACTTCATTCATTTTCATATATAAGCAGATAACGAAGAAGCGCCTGCTGTGCTGCGCAGGGAGCCCTACTCAGTCCTCTGTAATGACCTGTATGGGAATAGCGTCTAACAAAGAGTGGGTATGTGTACATGTATAACTGATTCATTTAACTACACTCCAGTAAAAGTTAAACAAAAAAATTCTGCTTGATGGATTCTGGCTGGGCGTCTCATGATGAGAAGGGGTTCTTCAGGAGGAGGACAGGGGAGAAGCTTCACTGAGCAGCACGATAAAAGCCCTGGGGTACTGTGTTTGGGGAATGGTGGGCTGACGGCCCGGTTGGAGGTATGTGAGTGGGAGAGGGGGCTGGAGGTGAGGTCGCAGGGGCAGTGGAGGGCTCTGTGAGTCATGCTGGGAGTCTGAACCTTCTCCCGTAAGTGTGGGTGGTCCAAGAAGGGCTTTGAGGCAGAGGGCTATTCCTGAAAGGCCGGACAGCCGCTGTTTAGGCTGGTGAAAACACTCGGTGTTGTATTTAGAACTGCCTGGGACTTTGGAATCTCCATATCTCTGCTTTAAGAGATAAGGATGGAAGGAGGGGACTGTGTCTTGGCCTGCATTCAGCCTGGGGATCTCTACAGCTGGATGTCTTGGAGAGATTCTTCACACCATTACTGTTTCAAATAACACTATGTAGAATAATACTGTTCATTGACCCTTTACCAACCTCCACGCAATGTTGGAATTTTCCATCAACAATCCCAGATCCTTTTAATAACTCCATAGAGACAGTTATTTATCTTCTCCATTTTGCAGAAGACATAGCTGAAGTGCAGAAATGTCAGGCAATTTCCTTGAGGTCATATAACCTCGAGGTCAGGATATGGCCACGCAGGATTCAGAGCCGGGTTTGCCTAACTGTGAGGTCCAAGCTGGTCTCACTGGGCCCTCTCTCGGGTCCCGCTGGATTGTTCCTAATTGACGTGAAAACTTGCGATGTGAAGCTCTGTCTGTGTGCATGTGTGTCTTTATCTTGCTCTGCATATGTTTACAACCATCTCTAGCCACCTGTTTATCTAAAGGAATGGCAGATATTTACCAGTATCTCAAAATCTCTCGCCTTTCATTTCCCCAATCTCTAGGAATTCAGGTGCATTGGCCCTTCTGGAGGGGGAAGCTGAAATGTGGCTAACTTGTCATCAAGGGTGTCCTAGAGTGAGGGCGCCCTGCCTGCCACCTTGATCCTGGGCAGGCGCGGATCTGGTCCCAGGAGGAGGAAGTTTTGAGAGCAGTTACAGAGTGCGATAGCTTCCTCAAACGCTGGCCTCTCCCTGTGGATTCTATCAGTCTCTCAGTAATGCCAGGAATCCTGTGCTTTTCAGTCCACTGTGCGGTGGTGACGACTCACAGAGCCGGGACTTACAGTACGAGCTCTGTCCTCACCAGCAGGGCCTCCGGCAAGTTACAGATGGCTCCTGAGCCCCAGTCAGGATGGCTGTTGTACCTACTCACAACCGTTGTGAGGATAAAACAAAATTCTGGGCACACAAAGGCACGGTAGTTCTCTTCAAGTTTCCTTTCCTGGAGTGGAAATTTATTAAGCCACATTACATGGTCATTTTGCCTGCCAATGCAGGAGGCATAAGAGCTGTGGGGTCCATCCCTGGGTTGGGAGGGTCCCCTGGAGGAGGGCATGGCAACCCACTCCAGTCTTCTTGCCTGGAGAGTCCCCATGGACAGAGGAGCCTGGCCGGCTACCACCCATGAGGTCGCGAAGAGTTGGACACGATTGAAGCAACTGAGCAGCAGCAGCAGCAGCAGCAGATGGTCACTTAAAAAAATGTTTCTTGAGCTACAGTTGGTTTATAATGTGTTAGTTTCAGGTCTATAGCAAAGTGATTCAGTTATATGTATATGTTTACATATACGTATATAAATTAGATGCTTATTTTGAATAATTACCCTCAGTCTTATCTTTGAAAAGACAGATGGGATTAAATCATAAGGCTGCTTGGCCATGCAAGAGAAAACTCCGGGGGAGGGGGTGGGAGAGGGATCAGGATCTGGAGAGAGGGAAGAAAGGAGACAGAGGGATTATCAGAGGCAGTGTTGAGTGACTTGGTAACTATTCAGGATCCAGGCCAGGTCTGCCCTTGAAAGCAGTAGCAGATGGGCCTGGGTGGGCCTCTTTGATGCTTACTGTATCCGTAAAAGGTTGGATGAGATCTTCAGAAAGCTGTAAATATGTTCTGGGCTCCAAACACAGCCTTCCCTTAAAGGGCAAAATGGTCTCGGGTGGGGAGGTGACTTTATTTGGGTTTCCCTGGGGTGGACAGCCGCTCACAGAAGTCTCCTGGCAGGAAACGGCCCCGTGGCTCCTGGCCAGGCCGGTGGAGACCTCTGACCTTCTCTGTGGCCCTCAGGAACTCCTGCTTCCCCAGGAGGAGGAAGGTGGTGGGGCGGAGGGGAAGGCACCGGGAGAAGCAAGGGGATTAAAAAAAAGGAACTTTCCAGAAAAAGGAATTGGCTGCCAGGGAACTGAGCTGAGTGGGTGGACCCCAGTGAAACTGTTAGCCTTAAGGGGCTCCTTGGTGCTCTTTTGTTTGTGACCTTGAGTGCCTCTTGAAGCCATTGAGTAAAAAGGCACCCATGGGTCTCATCTCTCCATGTGGCTTTATGTAGCAAAGACTCCAAAGGGAAGGGAAATCCCAGGGGAAGGGGATTCCCAGGGTCAGCTGGACTCTTTCTACCTCCCCTCACCCATCTTCTGTGCTATTTGTGATTTAATTATTTCAGAACTGGACCGATAGATAGTAGTAATAATAATAAATAGCAATAGCCTCTGCTGCTGCTGTTTAGTTGCCAGGTCTGATTCTTTGTGACCCCGCGGACTGTAGCCCACCGGGCTCCTCTGTCCATGGGGTTTCCCAGGCAAGAATACTGGAGTGGGGTGCTCTTTCCTCCTCCGGGAGATCTTCCCAACCCAGGGACCGAACCCACGTCTCCTGCATTGGCAGGCAGATTCTTTGCCACTGAGCCCCCTAGGAAGCCCAGTAAGCCTCAGCAGCTAAAGGTAACTGATCACTTCCTAAGCAAGACATTTCCTGAGCGTTTCATGGGCTTTACCACGTGGACTCCTGGGAGACACAGGTGCTATTGTGATCAGCCCCATTCTCCAGATGAGAAAGCTGGGCTCAGAAGGAGGAAATCACCTGCCAAGCATGAGATGAGAGCCAGTAAGACGTAGCTGGGATTTCAGCCTGGGCAGCTGGAGGCCGGGGCTCGACCGCAATTCGCTACAGCTGGTTGGCAGACACTGTTCTACTGACGCTCTTGTCTTCTGCAAGGCTTGGTACATGGAAGTCAAATTGTTCAGTACATTATTTTTACCTAAGTGATGATGAAATTTTTTTCCCTCTGTTTACATCTTTGCTGGGGTCTTGAGGCAGAGATCACACATTAGGCATTGAAAATGGATTCGTTCACAACCAAGCTTCACGAGTAAAGAGGATCTGGCTTAGAATATGGCATTAATGTGCCTTAAGGTCTATCGGCTTCCGTGGCAGCTCAGTGGTAAAGAACCTATCTGCCAATGCAGGAGATGGGGGGTCGATCCCTGGGTCAAGGAGATCCCCTGGAGGAGGAAATGGCAACACACTCCAATGAACTTGCCTGGAGAATCTCATGGACAGAGGAGCATGGCGGGCTACGTTCCATGGGGTTGCAGAGTCGGATGCGACTTAGCAACTAAAACAACATGTGATCTATCACCTCCTGGAGGTTAAAAAAGACAGCGAGAGAGATCAGTTACTACTTCTCATATGTATCCAGCACACAGAAAAGAAGTGATGTGTACTGAAGTCTCTTGAGCCAGGCATTTTAGCATCTGTTCTCTAGTCATCATTGCAACTGTCTTGGGGGAGAGTGCTGCATTATTACGCCCATTTTTCGGATACAGTGTAGAGTTAACCCTTCCAGAACAACAGAGTGAACCAGAGAGTCAGGTTAGGAACCCGGAAGCTTTGGAACCCTCCTCTAGGACCCATGATGCCAAAGTTACCCTCCGCGTGTTGGACATAATTTAGATGGAGGGAGCACCCGATTTGCCTGCCATTCTGTGTACCTAGGCAGAGGAGAAGGGGGCTCTCTGTTTTTTCCCCTCTGGAGGGTGGCAAACCAATACAAGCTAGAGGTAAGGAGTGAACTCAGAGAGACTCTGATGCTCATGCTGAGTCGCGTCCGGCTCTTTGTGACCCCAGGGACTGTAGCCCGCCAGGCTCCTCCTTCCATGGGATTCTCCAGGCGAGAATACTGGAGTGGGCTGCTCTTTCCTTCTCCAGGGGATCTTCCCGACCCAGGGATAGAATCCGTGTCTCCTGAATCGAACCCGCATTGCAGATGAATTCTTTACCACTGAGCCACTGGGGAAGAGGTTTGGGCATTTATCCATCAACAACCCGCTTGTGCTCAGAAATATTTGGACTCCCAAGCAGAGTTCCCACTGTGCTGAGTGGGAGCTGACCGCTAGATTACCTCATTTACCAAAAGTTAATCTGAAACGACCAAACTGCCTACCAAATTCTGGACTGCCTTGTAAGGGCCCATGAGAACCCTTCGGGCTGTTGTAATCCGTTCCAGAAGGCAGGGCTGTGGCTTCCACTCTCCATTCTTCCATTCTCCATTCTTCCACTCTCGAGGACTCGTCTCCAGGCTGAGCGCGCTCCCAGGGTGTGAATCTAAGGTGGGGGCTGAGCAAAGTGGGGAGTGGCGTGTTTGTCCTCTGCTCTCATTTATCTCTTGCCACTGTCCTTCGTCCTTGGGAGCAGAATCGATGGCTTCTTTGGGGCCCTGTGGGAAAGCCCACAGTAGTGCTGGTCTCCCAACCTGCAGCGTCCGGAGCTCTGCTATCATCAGGCCTTCAGAAAGGCTCGGAAGCAGCTTTCCAACCTGAGTCCTTGGGCCGGGCGCTCGAGGGATGAGGCGCTGGGGCCTGGGGCCTCCTGGGGGCCTGGCAGCTCCGGGGGTCGCCAGAGGGTTTTTCCTGCTGGGAATGGACTGTTGTTCTAAGGTCAGGATCATCCTCCCGGAGGCTTATTTTCTTAGTGGACTCAGCCCACCTGCCTTGGGAAGGTGGGCTCATGAGCATGTGTGTGTGACTAGTTCAGTATTTGTGTAGGTGTTAACATATTAGTGTGTATGTGAGTACATGTATTGTTGTATGTGTGTGTTAGTATAAGTATTGTGTGTATGTGAGTGTATGCATTGTGTGTGAGTATATGCATTGTGTGTATATGCATTGTGTGTGTGTGCGTATGTGTACTGTGTGTGTATATGAGTGTATGTAGTGTGTGTATGTGTACTGAGTGTCTGTGTCCGTAGGTATAAGTATTGTGCATGTGTATGTGAGTATATGTGTTGTGCGTGTGTATGTGAGCATATGTACTGCGTGTGTATGAGTGTATGTATTGTGTATGTGAGTATGTATTGTCTGTAAGTATATGCATTGTGTGCGTGTGTGCGTATGTGTACTGTGTGTGTATATGAGTGTATGTATTGTGTATGTGCCTGTGAGTACGTGTATTGAGTGTCTGTGTATGTGAATATAAGTATTGTGTGTGTATGTGAATATATGTGTTGTGCGTGTGTATGTAAGCATATGTACTGTGTATGTATATGAGTGCATGTAGTGTGTGTGTATGTATTGTGTGTGAGTATATGCATTGTGTGTCTATATGTGTACTGCGTGTGTATATGAGTGTATGTAGCATGTGTGTGAGTATATGTACTGTGTGTGTATATGAGTGCATGTAGTGTGTATTGTGTGTGAGTATATGCATTGTGTGTGTGTGTATGTGTGTACTGTATGTGTATATGAGTGTATGTAGTGTCTGTGTGTATTGTGCGTGTATATGAGTGTATGTAGTGTGTGTGTGTGTATTGCGTGTGTATATGAGAGCATGTAGTGTGTATGTATTGTGTGTGAGTATATGCATCATGTGTGTATGTGTACTGTGTATGTATATGAGTGTATGTGGTGTGTGTATGTGTATTGTGTGTGTGTGTGCGTGAGCATATGTACTGTGTGTGAATATGAGTGCATGTAGTATGTGAGCATATGTACTGTGTGTGTATGAATGTATGTATTGTGTGTGTGAGTATATGTATTGTGTGTGTGTATGTGTACTGCCTGTGTACATGAGTGCATGTAGTGTGTGTATGTAGTGTGTTTGTATGTATTGTGTGTGAGTATATGCATTGTGTGTGTATATGTGTACTGCGTGTGTATATGAGTGTATGTAGCATGTGAGTATATGTACTGTGTGTGTATATGAGTGCATGTAGTGTGTATTGTGTGTGAGTATATGCATTGTGTGTGTGTGTGTGTACTGTATGTGTATATGAGTGTATGTAGTGTGTGTGTGTATTGTGTGTGTATATGAGTGTATGTAGCATGTGAGTATATGTACTGTGTGTGTATATGAGTGCATGTAGTGTGTGTGTATTGTGTGTGAGTATATGCATTGTGTGTGTATGTGTACTGTGTATGTATATGAGTGTATGTGGTATGTGTATGTGTATTGTGTGTGTGTGTGCGTGTGAGCATATGTACTGTGTGTGAATATGAGTGCATGTAGTATGTGTGTGAGTATATGTACTGTGTGTGTATGAGTGTATGTATTGTGTGTGTGAGTATATGTACTGTGTGTGTGTACTGCGTGTGTATATGAGTGCATGTAGTGTGTGTATGTAGTGTGTTTGTATGTATTGTGTGTGAGTATATGCATTGTGTGTGTGTGTATGCGTACTGTGTGTGTATATGCGTGCATGTAGTGTGTGAGTATGTGTATTGTGTGTGAGTATGGGTATTGTGTGTGTGTATGTGTACTGCGTGTGTATATGAGTGCATGTAGTGTGTGTATGTAGTGTGTATGTATTGTGTGTGAGTATATGCATTGTGTGTGTGTATGTGTACTGCGTGTGTATATGCGTGCATGTAGTGTGTGTGTGCATGTGTATGTGAGCATATGTACCACGTGTGTATATGAGTGCATGTAGTGTGTGTGAGTGTGTGTATTGTGTGTGTGCATGTGTATGTGAGCATATGTACCGCGTGTGTATATGCGTGCATGTGGTATGTGTGTGCATCTGTGGGTGTTCCTTTCGAGCTGCCTGACGGGGCTGGACTTAACCCAGCACAGCGCCTTTGAAGCTGAAATCAGAAAGCGCAGTTCCTGCTTCCTCCCAAACTGGAGTGCTGGCCTGGCTGCCGAGGGGAAGGCGTTTGCAAGCTCTTTTCTCACTTTCACACCATCTCCTCCTTCCCAAATGGTGGCCCAAACAGAGCTTTTGCGGGAGGGACCTCTGGCTGCTTTGGTGTCCATGGCAACGAAGGGGTTTGGTGGGGGAGGGTCAAGGGAGGGGGCCCCTGGGGGTGGGAGGTGTCCCCTCCAGACAAAGGGGAAGGAGAAAGGGGGGTAGGGGAGGCTGTCGGAGGGACGATTTATTGTCTTTGTCTGTGGCTTCCAGGAGCCCTGAGGCCTGGGAGGAAAGTGGAAAGGGCCTGAGTGCAGCTCAGAGACTGGGGGGACACCTCCCACCCTGCTATCCACGGGGTCAACACAAAATTCCCGGGCTACCATTCACGTCTGAAATTGGCAGTAAGGAGCTCATGATCCGAGCCACAGTCAGCTCCCAGTCTTGTTTTTGCTGACTGTATAGAGCGCCTTCATCTTTGGCTGCAAAGAATATAATCAGTCTGTTTTTAGTCCTGACCGTCTGGTGATGTCCACGTGTAGTCTTCTCTTGTGTTCTTGGAAGAGAATGTCTGCTATGACCAGGGTGTTCTCTTGGCAGAATTCTGTTAGCCTTTGCCCTGCTTCTGAACTGAACTGAACTGAACTGAACCATTCAAGGCTCCTTCCCCATCTGACTATGCAAGAGCTGTCTGATTTCCTCGATTTCCCCGCCCAGGCCCGCAGAGCAAGTGCTGGCCCGGCTCCTGTATCTGCCTTCAGGGCCGCCATCTTATCTTACTGATTTCTGCATCTCCAGGGCCTGGCCCCTGAGATGAGCTTCCAACTGACAAAACGTGTGCATATTCTGGAGCCTTTGTGCAGATGGAGCTTCCCTCCTAGAAAGCCCTGATTCTCCCCTCTCCCCATACAAGACCAACCCTTTCTTCCTGCTCAACTCAAGTCTGGCCTTCTTTACGAAGCTTCCACAGCCCGCATCCTTACCAAGGTCTTCAAACTCAAGTAGGATTTCTTGACTTGCAAGTACATGTTAATATCTGGTTTCTCTGGACACCCCAGTCGGTGCTTAATCACAGCCTGTTTGTTTTTAAAACTCAGCTCTTTCCCTGGTGCTGGAAAGGCATGGCCTTCAGATAACAGTAATACTAAGCAATGGGCTTCCCACGTGGCTCAGTGGTAAAGATCTCGCCTGCAATGCAGGAGGCTCAAGAGACACGGGTTCGACCTCTGGGTGGAGAAGATCCCCTGGAGTAGGAAATGGCAAGCCCCTACGGTATTCTTGCCTGGAAAATTTCATAGACAGAGGAGTCTGGTGGGCTGCAGTCCATGGGGCCCAAAGAGTCAGACTTGACTGAACATGCAATACCAATCATTATTTCAGTTCTTGTTGTTAGTGCTTGGCATGCAAAATATCATTTGAAGTAAAAACCAATTTGAGTTTGAGGGTTGGCTCTGCAGCTACCATCTGGGAACTTGAGTAAGACATTTCAACTCTCTGCACCTCAGTTTCCTCATCTGGAAAACAGGGATTATAATAACAGTTTTCTTTTTTTTTTTTTCCAGAGGGTTGTCCCGAAGCTCATAAGAACTACTGGTCAGGACACGGCTTGGAGGAGCCTTGGAGATGTGTGTCTTGCTAATCTGGGGGCTGGCGTCGCACCCTGTTCTGTGCACAGATGCTCAGCCACCGTCCTGGGGGAACCCAGCAAGTGTTCATTACGCTGAGCTAAAGATCTGAAGAGGAGCTAGTGCTGGGAGGGCTGGCTGAGTCCTGGTGGGGAATCCTACCATGTGTGGCCCACTGGGACTTGGGTCTTGTCAGGGTATTCGGGGAATTTTCTTAGGATAAAAAATCTGCAGGGTTTAGAAGTCACAGCCTAGGGCACTGCAATTATTAAGAGGAAATTTAGGGAAAGGGTAGTGAAAGTCGCTCAGTCATGTCTGACTCTTTGCAACCCCACAGATTACACAGTCCCTGGAGTTCTCCAGGCCAGAATACTGGAGTGGGTAGCCTTTCCCTTCTCCAGGGGATCTTCCCGACCCAGGGGTCGAACCCAGGTCTCCCGCACGCAGGTGGGTTCTTTGCTAGCTGAGCCACAAGGGAAGCCCAAGAATACCAGAGTGGGTAGCCTATCCCTTCTCCACTGGATCATTCCAACCCAGGAATTGAACCCGGGGTCTCCCTCTCTAACGGGAAAGGGTAGGGTGAAGATAAAGAAATCCTGGGAATTCCCTGGTGGTCCAGTGGTTAAGACTCAGGGCTTTCACGGCCAGGGCCCAGGTTCAATCCCTCATCAGGGAACTAAGATCCTGAAAGCCTTGTGACATGGCCAAAAAAAGAGAAAAAGTAAAAGAAATCCTAAGGAATAGGGCTTAGGGATTTTTGTTTTTAGGACCCCATGGACTGTAGCCTGCCAGGCTCCTCTGTACATGGCATTTTCCAGGCAAGAATGCTGGAGTAGGTTGCCATTTTCTTCTCCAGGGAATCTTCTGGGACCAGGGATTGAACCTGCATCTCCTGCATTGGCAGGTGGGTTCTTTATCGCTGAGCCACCTGTGCAGCCCTAGGGGTTAGGGAAGCTCCCACTAAAGATACTTGGGTACCTGCTCTCTGCTGGTCACTTTTAATTACAAATCATCTCCTGGCTTTGTTTTTCCAATCATTTCAGGAAGCAGATATTAACGTCCCCATTTTAAAGGTGAACTGCCTTGTGGAGCAATTATACACCAATTAAAAAATAATAATAAGGAAAAAAGCAGTCCAGACTTTAATGTAGATTCTGCATCTTCTCACCATTTTTATGCTGGCTTACTAATAACTAACCAAATAAGATGACACAGCTCTTAAAAAAAAAAAAAATACAGGTGAACTGCCCGGACCCAGCTTCTTCCTCCACTGTCCCACATCTAACCTCCTCGACCCCAGACTGAGGTCTGGAGGTCCCATCCTCCTGATGGAGCCTGAGTAAGCTGACCCCTGGCAAGACCCGCTGACTGCTCCCAGGGGAGAGACAACCGATAGGTCTGGCGACTGTACGAAAACATTTGGAAATGACAGCTCGTCATCCAGGAGTGAGCTCATCATGGGCAAGAAAGAAACCCTGCCGAGCTTCCTGTGTTGTTGCCTGGGGGTTCACGTTGCCTGCCCGTCTGGGTGTCCACTGAGCTCGCACACATCCACCAGCGCGGGGCGCGGGGAAGTGGGTGTGGAGGCAGGGGGCTGGAAGGTCACCTGGTGATCGCGGACAGCTGGACATCCCCCCACCCCGCCCCCTCCTTCCACCCCCAGGGGCTGGGGGGAGTGTGATTAAGAGCCGGCTGTCAGGACGTGCCCACCAGCTGCCAGGTGACCTCAGAAGCCGTTTCACGTTCAGCAACACAATGTCAGTCGTAGCCTTTGCCCCATCCTCGCCGTTGGAGGATGAAGCCAATTCCAGAGAGGAAAAGGTTCTTTAAAATAGAAGCTGACCTCCTCGGCCCAGGCCCTGGCTCTTCCTGCAACTTCAAGGGCTCTCCTTAGAAGCCTGGAGGCGACTCTTTTCCTCCTGCAGGGGAGCCAAGCCAGGGGCTGAGGTGGGAAAGCTACCCGGCGGGACAGACCCCTAGGACGGTCTTGGACCCCATGAGAAGCATTTTGACTTCCCAAGCGATGCCTCGGGGAGGACCCCTGCCTCCTTTCCGGAAGTGGAGAGGACCCTTCTTATTTCCATTCTGCAGTCTTTCCTTGTCACCCAGAGGCCAGTGGGCCTGCCCAGGTCTAGAGCCGTACGCCCAGCCAGGCAGCCACTATCTGCACGCGGCGACTCAAATGTAAATGGACATCACTGAAAATGAAATAGAATTAATATTTTGGCTCTTTAGCCACACCAGGCATATTTCAAGTTCCTAACGGTCACACATGGTGAAGCCCTATTAGATTGGACAACGCAGAGACAAGACACTGCCAACATTCCAGAAAGTTCTTTGGGATGGCACTGGCCCAGAGTTAGGGTTCCCCACTCTGGCTGCCCCTTAGAATCGCCTGGGAACTTACAAATATCGTGATGCCTGGCCCCCCAAGACTGAGAGTCAGTCGTCTAGAATCGGGCTTGACATCGAGATCGTTTTCCAAGGGATTCTTGTGGGTAGACAGCCCTGGTCCTCTGACCTCCAAAAGTACCTCGTTATAAGAATCATGTGAATTTGTTTTTCTTTCAAACAATCCCCTTACCAATTTTTATACCATGACATTGACTTTTAAAGTTTATCTGTTTTTACTTAAAAATATTTTTTTTTTTGAGGGGGGCTCTACTTCACCGCTTGCAGGATCTTAGTTCCCTGACCAGGGATTGAACCTGGACCCTCGTTAGTTGAAGTGTGGAGTTCTAACCACTAGACTGCCAGGGAATGACTTTTTTTTTTTTTTTAGAACAGATTTCCAGGAAACTTCCTTGGGATCTAGACACACAGGCCTCAGGGGTCTGTGTGGAAAAGCACAGCATGTCAGGTGAATCTTACGGTCGTGCTGGTTTGGGAGAAACCAGTGTGGACAAGAGACAGGAAGAACGCCGCTCAGCTGCTGAGCGGTGGCTCCTAGACTCCCCTCTGAGAGTCAGAGCAAGGGGGCTTGGCAGTCATTCGGGGGTTTGAATCATGCCAGTCGCTATGTGCCCTTGGACAAGTCACTGAACCTCTCAAAGTCAACTTCCGGCTTTGCAAACTGGGAATCGTGGCAGTCCCTACCTCCCAGCATCTCTGAATGACCCAGTGCAGGACAACACTCTGGATGGTGCCACCGCCTTCAGACTAGCATCCCATAGACGCAGAGCAGGAGGGCCATGCGGGCCAGCTTGCTCTTCCCGCCGCGTCTCCACTCCACGCGGATCTCGCTCTCCCTCTGTCCATCTGTGTCCGTGTGGTTCTGTCCCTTCATCTTCTGTGGCTCTGTGTGGCTGGCGGTGGGGACTCAGCAGGTCTCCTTGCTGTTGACCGGGCGACCCGGCCACCTCCTTTCCTCCGGGCACTGTGTTGCTAGACTGCGACTTCAGCAGAATAAGAGAAGCAAGAGCAAAAATAATAATCATCATTCTCCATAAAACAGCAGCTGCTGCTCACCGGGAGCTCGAGCTCAGGCACTGTGCTCAGTGTTTGCATGTCCGCGTGTCGAATCTTCCCTACAAATCTACGAGGCAGGTATTACTGTTCTCTCTCTCTCTTTTTTCTGCCTAGAAATAGTGGCTTCGGGACTTCCCTGTGGTCCAATGGTTAAGACGTTGCCTTCCAACGAAGGGGGTGGGGGTTTGGTCCCTGGTGAGGGCGCTAAGATCCTACATGCCCGTGGCCGAAAACCCAAAGCAGTGTTGTAACAAACTCAATAAAGACTTTAAAAATGGTCCACATCAAAAAATAGGTTGGGGGGGTGGGGGGGGACAGAGGCGTAGAGTCCTTACAACACTCATTGACTCTGGTCATAAAGCTCAAAACCAGCAGGACTGAGGTTTGAACCCAGTTTTGGGCCCTAGAGTTGTTACTCTGGGTTCTCACACAGACAGAAAGAAGGAAAGAATACCCACTTAACAGAAACAGAGCTCTGTGTTTCAGTTTACAAGGTACTTCTATGCCCATGGAATCCCTGTATTTTTATGACACCCTGGGTAGTGGGGGGCTGTTTTCGTTCAGCCCCTCAGTCCTGCCCAACTGTTTACAACCCCATGGACTGTGGCCCACCAGGCTCCTAAGTCCATGGGATTTTCCAGGCAGGAATACTGGAGTGGGTTTCCAGTGGGGAGAGTTATCCTACTTCCCAGGTCAGGAAAAGAAGGCCCCGGAAGGTGCAGGACCCTGGGATCACTCAGCTCGTAGCAGAATCAGCAGGACACAGACCAAGCCACAGTCTGTCCAGGCTGCCATGTTGCTGCTCTTTCCAGAAAGTGTCACCCAGGAGAGACCACTGTCACCACTGAGTTTCTGACTGCCTTCACCCTCTTCCACCTCGTCCTCGGTGGTGAGGGGCTTGAATTTGGCTAACAAGATGGGAGCTGTCTCGTTACCCCCAACTGAGCTCTGGTTCTTTCTCAGAGATGAGGGGAGATGCTGGGACCCCTGGACTCCCTCGAGGGAAATGCTGGCCCTGGGGAGGCCTCTGCCCTCCGCTCTCTGCCGCTCGTCACTCACACGGGCTGAAAACCCGCTCGTGGGCTGGATGGCAGCAAAGGGGGTGGTGTGGGAGGCTGGGAGCCGGAGTCAGGCAGCCCTGGATCCCTGGCCTATCTCCTTCTTGCCCTGTACCCTGGAGCACGTCAGTTAACCTCTCGGATCCCCAGGTCACCGACTGTAAAACCGCGGGGTAGTGGTGACATCCGTCTTCTGGGATTATTTTGAGGGTTGAACGAGACAGTGGTGGTCGGTGCCAAGCACTGCCTGGTGCCCAGAGCCGCTGGGATGGGGCCCGCTGCCCTCAGGGATCGTGGTCCTCAGCCTCAGTCCACAGGGAGCTGCCACAGGGCCCCTTTCCCTCTCTGCTCCCCGGGCGGGGGGGGCGGGCACAGGAAAAGGGGGGCTGGCCCCGAGAAAGGAGCGCGGTCCCTTAACGAGCTCAGGAAAGCCCATCTCCTGGCAATCACAGCACAGGGCTCTGCAATAACATCCTGCCGCTCCCGGCAGGATGTGTGTCTCAGGGCGGCAGCGTGTGGCAGCCCCACTGCCCGCATCTGCCGTTGCTCCCCGAGCCTGAAGGAAGCTCAGGAAGCAGCCCCCGGGGGTCAGAGGGAGAGGAGCACTTCCCCTTCCCCACGCATCCTGGACAGGGTAGCAGGCAGATGCGGGAATAGCAGCGCTCCCAGAGGGGCGCTCCCCTGGGGTGCCCCCACCACCCCGGGTGAGACTCTGAGCACTTTCCTTGGGAGCCCTTCCCGCCCCCCACCCCTCCCTAGTGCCTCGACCTCAGCTGCCGCAGCCCTGCGGTCAGCGACCACTAGCCAGGGAAACGGCTGGGCGGAGGGGAGGGGTCCCCACCTGCCAGTCAAAGCACCGATATTCAGGGCAGCCTTGTGAGTGCTGAGGACAAAGCCTGCCTGTGGAGACAGAAATACGGGGAGGATGGGCACAGATATGGTCCCGGCGTGCCTGGAGGTCGGATGGAGCGTTGAGATGATGAGCACGTGTAGCGGTCATAACGGAGTTTAGGGCGCCCGGGGGTCGGATGGAGCGTTGAGATGGTGAGCATGGGTAGTGATCACAATAGAGTTCTGATCACAATGGAGTTCAGGGCGCCTGGGGGTGGGCTGGGGTTGTGAGAGCCCGAGGGAAGGCTTTGGGGGGGAGGAAGACTGGACGGGGCTGAAGGACCCGCAGGGCTTGGTTGGCAAGGAGGCGGGAGCCGCCCTGAGCTTGTGAGGACCGCTGAGGAGGGCTCAGCCAGGACAGACCGGCGCTCTGCCAACCGTGGTCTGTGGCAGGAGAGAAAGCAGGGGCCTGGGGCTTTGAGGGCGGCCACAGCAAGAAGGAGGGACGTGTCCGCAGGGTAGCAGGAAACCACCAAAGCCTTTTAAGCAGGGAAAGTGACGTGATCGGATTTGCGGTGTGAGTCTTGGTGGCTCCCATCCCGTCAATGAACAAACTCTGCGGCTCAGCTGGTAAAGCATCTGCCTGCAGTGCAGGAGACCCCAGTTCGATTCCTGGGTCGGGAAGACCCCCTGACGAAGGGATAGGTTACCCACTCAAGGAATCTTGCCTGGAGAATTCCATGGACAGAGGAGCCTGGCAGGCTGAAGTTCGTGGGGTCGCAAAGAGTCAGACACAAGTGAACGACTTTCACTTCATTTTCACACTTCACAGGGACCAGCTCTGCTCTCAGGCCTGGAGGAGATTCAAGGATGCTGCTTGTGGAACTGGAGTCCTGTGCAGTGGGGATCCGTGTGGGACACGGTTGGGGGGCGGCTCAGACCCCAGCTTTGTCAGGCCTTCGCCCAGTGACGGGGGAGTGTGGCTTTACCCCTTTGGACCCCACTTCTCAGATGTATATGTAAATAGATGCAGCCAGGTGAACCTGAGAGGCCCTTGCAGATAATGTATTCTACAATCCAAAGGTAGCACAGGTGTCCCTGCCCTCAGGAAGCTTAAGATCTGGCGGTGCCTGATGGAGTGAGACAGCAGGCTTGGTAAATCCTGGCTGGTTCTTAGAAAGCATCTGCTCCAGGACAGGGGCTGGAGGGAGGACCCCAGACTGTCCTGGAGGACGGCTTTTCTGCTTGCAGAGGAGGGATGGTTTGCCGCCACGTGCCCATGGCTTTGCTGGATCTGAGGCTGGATTCTCCATGAACTTCAGTCCTGAGTGGGGACTGTCTCCCCTGGGGACACCCCAGGGATCCTGCCTTCAGGGTGCTCTCCTCCCGAGTCTTTGGCGTGTCCTTGGTCCCCAGAGTCATGAACACTGGCCATTCGCAGGAAGACAAGGAGGCAGCGGGGAAAGAGGGTGACAGCTTGTGGTTAGAGACCTGGGTTGGATGCTTGGCTCTGCTGGTGAGTGACATGTCATGTGGCCTTGGGGGCATGTCACTCTTCCTCTCAGGGACGCCTTTTCCTCATTGATACAATGACCGTTTTTCTAAGAAGTCGCTGGGTTCTGGGCACTGGGTTCTGGGCGATGTCACTTCTTTCAGGCAGCCTTCAGCCAGGTGGGGAGACACTTTCTGTGTAGTATTCTGAGTACCATGCCAGAGGGATGCCGGGGCTGCGGCGGGGGAAACACAGGTACAGACATGAGGCCATTAGTTCAACCGAGGAAGGCTTCCTGGAGGAGGAGGAGGATCACTCACATTTGAATGATCCATGTGAGTCAGTTGGTAGAAGGAGGTGGGGAGCGGGGAAGGGACTGAAGACATTTCCAGAGAGCCAGGAATCCACCGGTCATCTTGCCTTTACAACACCAGCTCCGGCTCCCTCCCAGATGCTGGCTGATGCTCAGAACAGGCCCACCGCTGGGAGGGCCGCCAGCAGTGGAGGTCTCTGGTGGGAACGCCTTTGCACCCTCTGCTGGCGCGAACTCTGAGCCTAGCCCACAGCAGACTTGAGGTCGCGAGCTGGCCTTGGGGAGAGTTTTCCAGCAGTCAGCAGGGTGTCTCTCTGGGATCCCCAGAGATTTAGGTCAGAGCTGACTGAGCCTGGTCTCTGCCAGGGATTGCTGGAAGGGATGGCACCCCTCTGCCTCCCACCCCAGGGGCTGCCTAAGGGTAGAACTCCCAGCTGTGTCTGCCCCAGTGAGAATCCTTATCGAGTGGAGACTGCAGGGCAGGTGCGGAGAAGACAGATAGTCTCATCATCGAATGCTGTGCAGGGAAGGGTGTGGTCTCGTGGGGGAGTCTGAGCAGGCCCTCTGAGTGAGCCTGGCACGTTCCTGGGTGGACTCCTGAGTGGGGGTGCGTGGAGGTGAGACCTAAAGGAAGAGAAGGAATGTGCTCATTGAAGGATGGGGTGAGTTAGAGCGGGCGCAGATCAGATTCTAGACAAAGGCCTGGCGGGAACAAAGCCTCCGGGGTTAGGGAGCTTTGTCCATTAGGGAACAGAAAGGAGGCCAGGTGGCTGGTGCCTGGGGGGGAGAAGGGGAGGTTGAGTGACAGGATGCTGAAGGGTTGGCCGGGGTTTTCTTCTTTATCCTAAGAGCAGTGGGGAGGCTTATCAGCGGGATGCTAATAGGAGAGGGTTTGTGTTTTGAAAAGAAACATCACCCTCTCTCTCTCTTTTTTTCTTGCTGCACCATGCAGCCTGTGGAGTCTTAGTTCTCCAAGCAGGGATTGAACCCAGGCTCTCAGCACTGAGAGTGTGGGTTCCTAAGCCCTGGAGCACCAGGGAGTTCCGTAGCGACATTGCCCTGGAGGCATGGGGGAGAACGGGCGGGTGGAGGAGGCGCCCGCTGTGGCTGGACCCCTCTGCTCAGAGGTTATTGCAGTGGATCAGGGAGGCCTGATTGGTGGAGGTGGTGGTGAGCAGGTGTCGGCTCTGGAATTTGCTGGAATGCACGCAGGCCATGAGGGAGAGTTCATGTCAGCTTGAGGAACCCCAGGCTCAGAGGCGGGAGGTGGAAGGCGTTGCCCAGGTCCGTGGAGTGGAGCCAGCGTTGTCTCTCCTGCTCTTTCAAGGTAGATCCTGGCATCAGAAAGCGCCAGGGCAAGAAGCAGCCTTGGAAATCAACTCATCCATTTACAAAGCAGAAAAAGAGACACAGGCATAGAGAACGAGCGTGTGGATACCGAGGAGGAAAGCGGGCAGTGAGATGAATTGGGAGGCTGGGATCTACACACATACACCACCGATGCTTGCATAGAACAGGCCACTCGTGAGAACCTTCTGTGCAGCACTGAGAACCCTACTCGGTGTTCCGTGTTGCCCTAAATGGGAAGGAAATCCAAGAGAGTGGGGAGATATGTATACCTTCACTTTGCTGTTCAGCAGAGACTAACGCAACAGTGTAAAGCAGCTCTGCTCCAATAATAATTAAAAGCAAAAAAAAAAAAAAAAAATCAACTCATCGAATTCTCAGATTTTATAGATAAGGAAACCCAAGCCCCAAGGGGTGAAGGCTTTAGGGGCCAGAGACCACCCGGGGAGTCAGTTAATTAACGGACTGGTCTAGGCATACATAAACACAGCTCCGCTGACCCCTAGAGAGCGGGACAAGTGTTTGTTCAGGAGGTCGACCGCTTGGCAGAAGTCCCTCCAGCCGCTATCCCAGCCCCCTTGCCTGGCTGGCTCCCTTCTCAGCCATGGCCTGGGGTTAAAGGATCCAGATGTCCAGGGCCACCGAGACTGGCTGGACTTCCCCGTGTCGTGGGTTCCCAGTTTGGGACTAGTAGGTCAGCAGGCGTGCAGGAGAGGGCAGGTGGCAGGGAGGGAGAGCCACCCTGTTCTTTCAGTGAGTTTTCCAGCATCTGAGCTTAGGGAGAAGCCTGAATCCCCAGGTATACCAGATGTGCGCCTCCAGTGGGGCAGAGCCTGGCAGCTGAAACCAGAAAGTGAAAGGTGTTCCCCTTGTGCCTGAATATAAGGACCTTGGTGTGTTTTTTCTTTTGTTGTTATTTTTAATTATTTTTTATTTTTTCCTTTTTTTATTTTGTATTGGAGGCTAGCTGATTGATGGGCTTCCCAGGTGGCGCTAGTGGGAAAGAACCCACCTGCCAATGCAGGAGACTTAAGAGATGCAGGTTCCATCTCTGGGTTGCGAAGATCCCCTGGAGGAGGGCATGGCAACCCACTCCAGAATTCTTGTCTGGAGAATCCCGTGGGCAGAGGAGCCTGGCGGGCTACAGTCCGTAGGGTCACAAAGAGTTGGACACGACTGAACTGACTTACCAAGCACAGCACGCACAGCTGATTGATAATGCTGTGAGTTTCAGGGGGACAGCAAAGGGACTCAGCCGGACATATGCATGTATCCACTCTTCCCCATACTCGCCTCTGATCCGGGCTGCCCACGACACTGAGCAGAGCTGAACCTTGGCATTTAGAATCGAATGTTGTGACAGGGTCTGACAGATATTATCCAATACTGTGCTGAGTCCAGATGTAAGAGGCCATTCTGGAGACGTGTTGGTGTGGAGGCCAAAATGCTGGAATTTTCAATTTTTTTTTTTTTTTTTTTTTAGAAAAGTATGCTATTTGAAATTGGGCTTGCTTTAGGAAATTTCCGAACACGTTTTCGGGCAGCTGCCTGAGTAGCGTGTGGTCAGAGTCATCTGACTTTGTATCTGAGAACTCCTCGGGGTCCCAGAAGGACCCGGGGGCTCTGTTCTCTGCAGCTGCCTCCTTGAGCTGCAGGAACATTCAGGCCAGGGGGACGATGGCCCTGGCTCTGGGGAAGCTCGGAGAGGCTCTGGAATCATGCAACCCTGGGCTGGGGGGTGCAGGGGGGCACAGCTGTGTCCTGGCTTCACTGACCACCTGCGTGACATCGGTGCTCACCTCTCTGAACCCCAGGTTGCGGTTTTGCTAAGTGGGGCTGGGAATCCCCACTTCACAGTGTCATCGTGAGTATGGAATGAGATCAGGGGTAGAAAGCGCTTAATAGATGGTTCAGGGTTGAAAAGCAGTGTTCAATCAATTTAAATTCTGCTGTGATTTCTCACTCTGGGACCCTGACATCAACCGAAATTGAGGCAGATTGAATCAGAGGAACAGAACCTTCTTCAGCTCTGGCCAGTCCTGGCTGTCTCTGGGGGTTACTGCCATGGCAACGGGTCGGTGGAGCAGCGAGGATGCCCACGGGGCAGCTGGGCGGCCTGCCGGCGCCTGGAGCGGCCGCGGAGGCATCCTGATTAACGGCTGCCTGAACCACCGGCCTCGTCTCAGGCCACCCTCGGGGTGGGCGGCGGTGGGGTGGGGGGAGCGGAGAACTTCTTGCCCAGGGCTGGGGAGAGTCCCCCTCGCTGGGACATGCCAGGGCCCTGGGGCTGGGCACAGTGACAGGAGCCGCAGAGTCTCCGAACTGCCGGGGCGGAGTGTGAGGCCCTGGAAATCAGCGCCTCTCTGCGGGACCCAAGACAGAACAAACCGGTAATGAATGCCTGCAGCGTGCCCCACACAACGGGGCGTTCCTTCCCGAAGGTTCGTTTCCACAACAATCCTGGGCGATAAGTACAATCTCCCCCAGCAGGGAGGTGGACGCCAAGGCCCAGAGATGGGAAATGGTTCATGCTTAACGCACAGCTAGGGTCTGCGGCCGAGATGACTCCGATTTCAGTCCCGTGTTCCTCCTCCCACGGCGTGCTACCTGTCGTCTGCCCAGCTCTCAGGGATGTGTCTGGTTTATCCCTCTGTGGCATTTCTAGTCCCTGGGGGAGGTGCTTCACATATATTAAGTGAAACTGAAAGTCGCTCAGTACTGTCTGGCTGTTTGTGACCCCATGGGCTATACAGTTCACGGGATTCTCCAGGCCAGAATACTGGAGTAGGTAGCCTATCCCTTTTCTAGGGGATCTCGCTGACCCAGGAATCGAACTGGGGTCTCCTGCATTGCAGGCAGATTCTTTACCAACTGAGCTATGGCGGCTCCACATATGTTAAGGGTTCAGTTAAAAATGGTTGGACCAATGAATTGCTGGGGATCACTGTGGTGCCATTTTTCAGAAGTTTGTTTTTAATGGGAGGATAATTGCTTTACAGTATCAGACTGGCTTCTGCTATGGCAGAAGCATTCGTCAGCATGAATGGGCCGTAGGTATACACACGTCCCCTCCCTCCTGAACCTCCCTCCCACCTCCCAGCCCATCCCAGCCCTCTAGGTTGTCAGGGAGCAAGGGTTTGAGCTCCCTGTGTCTTACAGCAAATCCCACAGGCGGTGTTTTACACATGGCGGCGTGCATGTTTCCACGCTGCTGTTGCGATTCATCCCACCACCTCCTTCCCTCACAGCACCCGCACGTCTGTTCCCTCTGCGTCCCCGTTGCTTGCCCTGCAAACAGGGTCTTCCGAACCACCTTTCTGGATCCCACATATATGCATTAATGCACAATATTTGTTTTCCTCTTTCTGACTGACCTCACTCTGCCCAACAGGCTTTAGGATCACCCACCTCATTAGAAATGACTCAAGTGCGTTCGTTTTTATGGCTAAGTAATATTCCATTGCACATATGCATGTAGTATCATGTTTTACAGGCAGAGTCCTAAAAGTTGGCCAGGTAACTGTGTGTGTACGTGGGCTTCTATCAGACTCTATGAGGGGAAAGAGAGACTTAGGCCTTAGTGATGAGAATCCTCCTTTGGCTTTCAGCCTCTCTTGACCAGCCAGTTTTCCCATGAGCTCTAGTCACGCTGGATTCCACCCTGAACGTGCATTAAAATCCCCCTTTGTGCCCTCTCTCCTATTTTCCCCTGATTTGGAATATTATCATTTCTGTCTTGAGGATTCCCATACCCACCTTCAAGTTTCAAATGCCCCTTCATGATATTTCCCTTGATGCCTTTAAGGCAACACTTCTCACATTTCTTTAAATTTCAAGTGAAAATGCAAAGGGACTCAGCCAGACCTGTACATGTATCCATTCTCCCCTAGACTCCCCTCCCATCCAGGCTGCCACAGAACACGGAGCAGAATGGGACCTTGGTGTTTAAAATTGAATGTTGTGACAGGGCCTGACAGATGTTATCAAACACTGTGCTGAGTCCAGATGTAAGCGATCATTCTGGAAATGTTTGTGCGTGGGCCAAAATGCTGGGATTCTCTCTCTCTCTCTCTTTTTTGAGAAAAGGAGGCTGCATATTTGCAATTGGGGTCGCAGCTCTTTAAATCTCTGTACCACCTGTGGGTCTCTTTGGCGTGTCCTTGGTGACATTCTGCGTTGCGGTCTGTCTTCTGCGGATACCTTCCTGCCCTTAGAGACACGCGCTCCTAGCAGGCCCTGACTCTCTTGATGCTGTGTCCTCTGGGGCGTCTGGCCCACTGGCACACCCAGCAGTTGTAATGAGTGTGGCTTTGAGCGGCGCTGACTTGGAGCAGGGCTCCCCATCCCGGGTCCCCTGTCCTCCTGACACTCTGGCATGGGGCTGGGTTAGCAAGGAGTCAGGCTAGAACCCGGCAGGGCTGGGGTAGGGCCTGCAGCTGCCTTCTCTCCCCACGTGTGGGCTGAAAGCAGCCTCTCCAGGGACCTCCCTGACCTCTGCTGACCTTCACTGGGGCTGTTTTCTTATTCTCTTGGATCAGGCTGAGAAAAACAGGAAGAATCATTAAGAGATAGAGCCTTCCGAGCCAGCAAGATGATTCCTGATGCTTTTTACAGACCCTGAAAGCTTTGTTTGTGCACTGCAACAAAAGAGTGGGCCTTTCCTGCCGGCTTCGGGGAGAAGCTTCCACTAACCTGGATCCAGCCCAGCACCACGCCCAGCTCACTTTGCTCCTCTTCCACTTCCTTCCACACTTAGAGTCTCTAGTGTTTTCCACACTTCAGAAGGGTAGAGTGGTAGCCAGAATCTCTCCCGGAGAGATCATCTCACTCCTTGCTACTCAAAGTGTGGTCCGTGGACCAGTGGTGTAGGAGGCTGTAGGTGTAGAAAGGCAGCTCCTAGGTTCTGCCACGCCTGCTGATAGTGTCTGAGCCTTAGCAAGGTCCCCGGGGAATGGGTTTGCCCATTGAAGTTTTGAGAAGTGTGGCTCTAAGTCACTGAAAAAAAAAAAAAGAGAGGTGGTATCTGAAGCCTGAAGAGGGAACTTGATTAGCGGCAAGATTAATGTGGTTCAACACACATCTGTTGCAGAGCTAGACGCCAGTCCTGTGCTAGGCGTGGTGGTGACATTGAAAGCAGAGCTCCTGGCGCCTTCGGTCTTCAGTCCTTTTTGTGGGGGCTTCCCAGTTGGCACTAGTGGTAAAGAGTCTGCCTGTCACTGCAGGAGGTGCAAGAGACAAGGGTTCGATCCCTGAGTCAAGAAGATCTCCAGGAGTAGGAAACGGCAACCAACTCCAATATTCTCGTCTGGAAAATTCCATGGCCAGGAGCTTAGTGGGCTACAGTCTGTGGGGGTGCAAAGAGTTGGATACGATTGAGCACCACTTGTATATTCTGTCTTGTACCTAACGCGGCCTTGCTTACCCCGGGGCCTCAGCAAGTGTTTGTTGAGTGAATAAGACTACAGCCCCGCGGTTTCTTCCACTTCACCACAGCTGCCTTCTATAATTACCAGGCTTCTTGAGGAACCTGTAGCACTTTCAGACAGAAATCAATACGTTTCTTAAGGAGGGATTTAGAGAACGGGCTATATGCTTGGTTTTACCAACTCTGGGCTGCAGAATCTCAAGACTCTAGTCACGAGAAAAGGTTCGTGTGATCCAGAAATCCATGTATCAAAAATGATGGAGGGAGAGGGTCTGTACCAAAGCAAGGTAAACGTCTCTGAGGGTTTCCCTGGTGGCTCAGTGGTAAAGAATCTGCCTGCCAAAGCAGAAAATGGCAACCCACTCCAGTGTTCCTGCCTGGAGAATCCCACGGACAGAGGAGCCTGGCGGGCTCCGGTCTGTGGGGTCGAAAAGGAGTCGCACACGACTTAGTGACTAAACAACAGAAACGTCTCTGATGAAGCGATGTTGGACGTCGAACAGGTTCAAGCATCAGTGACCCGCTCCAGCTCGCCAAAGGTCTGGTGATAGTCCTCAAGTCTGTGCTGGTATTAAATTACTTTTGTTGAAAGATAAATAACAATTCTGGCTTGTTTCTTTTTGTCCCTTTCCAATATTCAGGATCTCAAGGTGAGGACTTAGTGGGTCCTCTTCTGTCCAGACGGATGTCTTCTGAGTGTTCCAAGTGGCTCTTGTCCCCTGAAGTCTGATGTCTTTTGGAATGTCTCATTCTCACTTTACGGGCTTTTCCATTGATTTAACATTTGCTTTTAGGCTTCCCAGGTGGTGCTAGTGGTAAAAAACTTGCCTGCCAGTGAGTGGGTTTGATCCGTGGGTCGGGAAGATCCCCTGGGGGCGGGCAAGGCCACCCACTCCAGTATTCTTGCCTGGAGAATTCAATTCCACAGAGGAGCCCAGGGGACTACAGTCCATGAGGTCAGAGAGAGTCGGACATGACTAAGCGACTTATCAAATCACTTTTATTTCTTGTTTTTTTTTTTTTTTTTTCCTTTACGTGTTTTCAGAGATGCTAGACTCAGTAATTGGATTTTTAATTTAAAAAATTGTATTTTTATTGAGTATAATTGCTTTACAGGGTCATGTTAGTTTCTGCTGTACAATGAAGTGAATCGGCTTTAGGTATACACATATCCCTTCCCTCGAGGACATCCCCGCCCCCAACCCCACCCATCTGGGTCCTCACAGAGCACCGAGGTGAACTCCCGGGCTATGCAGAGGGAGACGCTGCCTGTATTTCTGAGAAGGACTCAGCAGCTCCCTTTTCTTGCTCATCAAATGGTGATTGTGCAATGCACCCTACTCTGCCTCTGTGGTTCCTCTGTTGGCTGTGTTTTTTCTGAAAGCTAAGTATTATTCTGCTCTGATGAAGGGGGATAGGTTTTAAACTTCTTTGCGTGGAAGCAGTCACATACCACCTTGTGTCCGAATTGTAAATTACTTTTCAGCTGGGAAAAAAAACCCAAACATGTTGCTATTGTAAGTTTCTCTAACAATCTTATTTGCAGTAATAGCTTGGATGTCAACACTCTTCGAGGCCACTGAGATGGGTCGTAAGCTTCTCTTCTTTATTTATTTTTGTTGTCCTTGTCAAACTCTTAAAATATTGTGCACTGGCATTTTCCAAAGCACAATGATACAAAGTGGTGTTATTCTTGGGAAAGTTAGAGACGAGAACTGAGGGATCCATCTGTGCCTCGCACTGGTCAATTTACCGGCATCTAGAATAATTATGCTCTTTTTTAAAATAATAAAAATAGCAGTTGCTAATTTTTGGTGGGTTTTTCTTAACTATGTCAGACACTATTCTAGCGTCATTAATAGGGCTTATATCGTTGAGTCGCTACCACACTGTGAGATATACGTATTATACGGAGGAGGGAATGGGTCCGGGCACTATTGAGTAACTCGTGTAGGTGGTTAGTCGTGGCGGTGGCCGGGCTTGAGCTTTGCTTGCTTAGACCCTGCACCGTGGGCCCTTACCCTTTCCGTGTCTTGCTTCCGGATGCGGTGGTCACTCTGGGTCTCAGCATCGTGTTGCTGACATGTTTTTTCCCCAGTAAGGCTCTTCCTCCTGGACTGGTGTTTCAGGTCTACGTTACTGTGTGACTCACTGGCTCACTCTCTCAGCTGTACCCAACTCTTTGTGACTCTTTGGACTGAGCTTTCCAAGTGCCTCTGTCCATGGGACTTTTCAGGCGAGAATGCTGGAGCCGGTTGCCATTAACTCCTCTGGGGGATCTTCCTGACCCAGGGATGAACCCACGTCTCCTACGTTTCCTGCATCACAGGCAGATTCTTTACCGCTGAGCCTTCGAGGAAGCCCATTGTTGTATAACAAATAGTCCCAAACACAGAGGCTTAAAAAGTTACTTGTGTTAAAAGATAAACTGAGGCATATTAAAAATTCTGAGTGTATCTGAGCAAAAAATCCATTCGAATCAGGCAGTGCCACACTTCCTAACCAGAAGTGGTTAGGAGTACTCCACCCACTGAAACTAGGGCCAAGACTTCTGTAGAGAGGATGTGGAAAGAAAGCAGGGAAATTATTTGATTGGTTAAAGCTTAAGCAGTTGCCATATTTGAGAAAATCTAGTTGGTTGTGATTGACAGTCCTTAGGTTTTGATTTCTTAACCTTGAGGCATTTCAGGGTTAAGTTCTGGTTTGCTGAGAGAGGCTACAAGGCATTAGAGCTGACTCAGTCTAATGGGTCAGTGCCTTGTCCCCAACATGGCTTCACTGGACAGTTGTCTTACTGTGGATGAGACAGTTCACGGGAGCTCAGGGCTCCCAGGAGCGTGAAGGCAGAAGCTGCCAGACCCTCTTAAGGGTCTGGAACTGGCATCACTTCTGCTACCTTCCTTCGGCTAAATTATGTCACAGGACAGGCACAGACTCCCTGTGGGGGTGGACCGCTCCAGGGTGTGGTTCACTGGGTCTCCTGTTCGGAGACAAGCTGTCACAGCTGGCCAACGTGAATTGTCTGGTATAGGACAGTGGTTAAGCGCACTGAGTCTGGAGGCCAGATGCGGATTAAAACCCTGGCTTTGTCCCGTTTCTTCTGTGTGATGTTAGATAAGTGACTTACACATCTCTCAGCGTCCAGTTCTTTCCCTGTGAGTGGCAAGCTAGTAGTTCAGCCCTTTCATGGATTGCAAGAATATCAAACCAGTCCATCCTAAAGGAAGTCAACCCTGATTGTTCACTGGAAGGACTGTGGCTGAAGCTGCAACATTTTGGCCACCGGATGTGAAGAGCTGACTCACTGGAGAGGACCCTGATGCTGGGAAAGGTTGAAGGCAAAAGGAGAAGTGGGTAGCAGAGGATGAGATGGTGGGATGGCATCGCCAACCCAGTGGACGTGAATCTGAGCCAACTCCAGGAGATAGTGGAGGACAGAGGAGCCCGGCGTGCTGCAGTCCATGGGGTCACAAAGAGTCGGACACGACTTCGTGACTGATCAGGAACCATAACGTAGTTCACAGGCGTCGTCACTGATTGAGTATCACTCTGTGCAGGCCCTGTGCTAAGCACTGCACATATCCGACCTCTCACCCTCTCAGGGACCCTATTGAGTGGCTCCCATTGTCTTTCAGATCAAGAGGGAACTTCAGACGCGAGGAGAGGATGTCACTTGCCCGAGTTCACCCGGCTGGTAAGGGACGGCGCTGGGATTTGATTCCAGGCTCCCGGGTCTGTGCTCTTCATCATGCTCTGCGTTTCTCAAGAGTGGCTCCATCTCCGTGAGACAGCGATGACACAGGCGGGTAAAGCGCTTGGTGTGGCGTGTGGTACAGCGTAAACGTACCGAGTTGGCAGTGGTTATGGACGTCCACGGAGGTGCATCACCCTGAGAGGCCCAGCTTCATCATCATTGTCTTTCACTCCTTGGCTAACATGAGTACAAGCTGTCCGTTCCCATTAAAAATCACGTGGTCCCATGCAGCATTCCCATTAAAAATCACGTGGTCCCGTGCAGCATTCCCATTTCCAACGCATTTGGGCTCCTCTCCCGTGTAAGTCATTTCCTGAATTTGGCGCTTTGTCTGCGGCAGGGGGCGTCTCAGGCTTTCCTTCTAGGGAACCATCCTGGGTCGACGCTCGGCCTCCAGCATGTCGCTGTGGATGAAAGTCTGTCTGTGCCCTGAAGGTGCGGCTGATTATCTGGGCTTTGGCGCCTGAGGCTCCGCGGCTCTGTTTAGCGCCCACTGGGACGCTCAGGGCGATACGGGATATTTGAAACTGTGGGTGTGTGATGTGCGTTCACATTTTTCTGCCCTTGTTTCTTGGTTTTCAGATTTGAGCCGTTTCCTGACATTGTGAATCTGTTTGTATATTTGCTTCCTTTCTCTCTTCTAACGTATGAACGGTTAGCTGTCTGCTGGGACTCTTTTTTTCTCTCACAGAATGAAGGCAGCCTTTCTGCTCCTTGGGTCTGGCTAAGCCTTGCTATAGGGCCTCCCAGGTGGCACTAGTGGTAAAGAACCCGCTGCTGATACAGATTTACGCAAGAGATGCGGCTTCGATCCCTGGGTGGGAAAGATCTGATGGAGGAGGGCATGGCAACCCACTCCAGTATCCTTGCCCGGAGAATCCCATGGACAGAGGCGCCTGTGGGCTATGGCCCATAGGGTTGCAAAGAGTCGGACACGACTGGAGTGACAGCAGGCACGCAACATGGTTATGGCTGCGAAGGAAAAGGGTCATTCCCCCCTTCCTCTCTGGTTCTCTTTCGTTACATCTAACGCAGCAGCAGGCCCCACTGACCGTGCCTTCAGACCACAGCCTCAATTTGTCTCTGTACTCACCATCAACTCTGGTGCCTCTTTCAAACACCTTCCATCTGAACTACACAGAAGCCCCCTCCCTGGGGTCCCAGCGTGCACGCTTCCCCACCTTTGGAACACTTTCCATGCAGCGTTTGACCTGGCCTTGAGAAATGTCGTCCAGCTATGCCATTCCTTTGCTCAGAACCCTGCAGTGGCCTCCCATGGCCCTTGCCCTTCGTGTAGACCTACCAGATCTGGGCGTCCCTCTTCAGCCTGCCCCTCCGGCCCTCTTCAGGCTGGGTGTTCTGTGCAGCACTCCTCACCGTCTGAAACTATTTACTGCTTGTGGGTTGGTCTAACCTCCGTCTCCCGTCCCCACCAAGTCCCCCTCCTACAGAGAAAGCAAGTGACTGGGCAGCGACTTTACCTTCTCACCGTCACGTACCCAGCACTTGACATGTGCCTGTTACGTGGCATTTTGCATGAGTGAAGGCAGAAGCTGCTCCTTCATAGGGAACTCTAACTTCTTATGTGAGCCGTTTCCATAGCTTTGGCTTGTTTTTTTGACTGCGCAGCATGGCACGTGGTGTCTCAGCTTCCTGACCAGGGGTCAAACCTGCGGCCCCTGCTGTGGAAGTGCGGAGTCCTAACCGCCGGGCCTAACCACCGGGACTAATCGCCAGGAAAGTCCCCATAGCTTTGGCCTTTCATTACAGGGATAGGAATCTCTTTTGAATCCCGGCTCAGCTACAGAAGAAGAATCTTCCATTTTATATTAAAAAAATCAGCTACCTTAGATTTTCTAGAGCTCCTGGTGATGTTCTTCCAAATCTTTCCATGAGCGATGTGTGAAGCTGGGGGGAACACAATAATATTCTCCGCCTCGTAAGCCTCTCACAGGGGTGTCTTTCTCTATCATCTCTGCCCTCCATGGTGAGTGGGTTGAGGGAATGACCCGTGACACAATACAGCCAATATTTTCTCCTCAGATAGTCTCCTTTTTCTTTTTTTAATATTGTTTATTTTTTAACAGAGGATAATTGCTTTGCAATGCTGTGTTGTTTGCTACTAAGCATCAGCATGAATCAGCCGCACGTTGACCCATGTCCCCCCTCCCACCCCACTAGGCTGTTCCTGAGCCGGGTTTGAGTTCCCTGAGTCATACAGCAAATTCCCGTTTGCTCCCAAATAGCCTCTTAATCACCATCCATGAGCAGTGACTCTTTCTCATCAATCTCTCTCATCCTTCTACTGGCGAGCCGGTCCCTGCGGCCGTGGTTTCCAGTGGAGATCATTCTGAAACCTGAATGCCGCGCACTAACTCTGTAGCTTGGGGCTCTGTGTCCCGTGTCTTTGCCTTTCATCACAGTGATCGTTTTCCACGAGGAGGTTCATTTCCTTCACAAAGCTCGTGTTGCATTACTGTTCAAGTGCTTCACACACTTTCCATCTCAGCCCCTATTGATCCTAATCCGTTTTTCTAATGATTTAATTAATTTCAGAGCAGTTTGAAAGCAGCAATGAAAAGGAACAGAGAAGAAATAAAAATAATTGGAGCATTAAAACATTCGACTGTTTCTGGATCTACATCATAAGAGATAAAACCAGAAAGGGCCTTTAAAAGTTTTCGGTGAAGATAACTTAGCCAAGTGGAAACAAATACAGAAAACGAATGTGACTTCTCATCTATTGTTTCAGATAATTGCAAGGTTGCCGTTAAGAGAGGAGACACCTGGGAAAAGAAAGCAAGAAATAGGCTAGGCTTAAAAACGCTTTTGAGGAAAGAACTTTGTGTGTGTGCTGAAACAGGAAGCTTTGTGGAAGTGTAATCGAAAGTGGGGTCCAGCTGCTCAAGAGCTGATAAAGAGGCCAGGTTGATGGGAAGGAAAGTCCGCTCTATTTTGGATGCCAGCAAACTGCGGGGAAGGGTGGACTCCCCTCCAAAGGCCGATCGCCCCCACTGACAATGAGGGGCAGGAGCTTCTGTAGGCTGAGGGAGGGGCCGCATGCCGAAACAGCACAGTCAGCTCTGAGGGTCATCTTGAAACTGGTCATCGGCGGTCTGACCAGCGTCATCCTGGTTATTTTAAAACCTTTTATTTAGTTTTAGTTGGAGGATCTCTGCTTTACAGTACTGTGTTAGTTCCTGCCATGGATTCCTTTCGGGGTTGTTAAGCTTCAGTTCCAAGGTCAGTTTGTTTCCATTTCTTGAGGCCAGTTCTTGGAACTGTGGCAGCTCATGTCAAGCCTACAGCCTGGTCATCTTGCAGTTCGCTTCTCCACCTGGTGGGAGTTTCCGTATCTATGAGGCAGTTCGCAGGACATGGCTGCGTGTTGTATGTAGCCCTTGAGAAGGGGCTAGCGGGCCTTGACTATGCTTAACGACTGGGCGGTTTTTATTTGGCCTCCTTTGACAGTGTCCCTTTGTCTCTGCGTTTTTCTCACTTCGCTGATTAAACCTATTCTCTGGCTACAGATTTCCATGGACCAAAGGCAGGCAGAGTGCATGGCAGGGGCTCGGTGTGTGTGTCACGGGGAAGGACTGTTCAGTTCAGTTCAGTTCAGTCGCTCAGTCGTGTCCGACTCTTTGCGACCCCATGAGCCGCAGCACACCAGCCCTTCCTGTCCATCACCAACTCCCGGAGTTTACCCAAACCCACATCCATTGAGTCAGTGATGCCATCCAGCCATCTCATCCTCTGTCATCCCCTTCTCCTCCTGCCTTCAATCTTTCTGAGCATCAGGGTCTTTTCCAATGAGTCAGCTCTTAGCATCAGGTGGCCAAAGTACTGGAGTTTCAGCTTCAGCATCAGTCCTTCCAGTGAACACCCAGGACTGATCTCCTTTAGGATTGAATGGCTGGGACTGTAGGATCCTGCTCTTTTCAGAAGCATATAGAACAAACGTCTGTCAGCTTTTTCAGGAAGGTGAATTACTAAGAAACCGTGAACCTGGATTTAAAAAGCTGTTGAATATTGAGACCTAAAGCAAGTTTCAGGCCAGCATCCTTGCACCAGCAGGAAGCAGAAGATGGCAACCCCTAAAGTGTGCAGGCTCCCCAAAATCCACTTTAGGCATGGCCAGGATGGATAATGGAAAAGGGAGCCGGTCCAAGAGGGAAGGGTCAGAGGCTGCAGAGGGCAACCCAGAGAGGAGTTCCAACCAGAAAGTAGAATCAAGGTTGCATGAAGGAGCGTGACCTGAGGCCCTCGTAACACTCTCCCCTCGGGAGTCCAGACCTGCTGTGGGCCACGATTGCTGTGTGTTTGTATTTTCACCCTTTCTTGTCAAAGGCTTCCCTGGTGGCTCGGATGGTAAAGCATCCGCCTGCAGTGCAGGAGACCCGGGTTCGTTTCCTGGGTCGGGAAGTTCCCCGAAATAGAGAATGTCTGTCCACTCTAGCATCCTTGCCTGGAGAATCCCACGGACAGGCTACAGTTCATGGGGTAGGAAAACGTCAGACACGGCTGAGGGAACTTCTTTGCAAGCAAGGGATTTGTTTTCTGTCGCTCTGTTCCTGGGCCACGACTGTGTACTGGGCGTGTGTGGTGAGTAGAGGGTGCCGAGTTTCCTTTTTAGCTCGTACGTCACTGGACCACAAGGAGCCCGCTCAGAGCATACTGCATCACGAGCGTATTGTTTTTCCCTCTTTTTTTGGCTGTGCCCCGGAGTTTGTGGCATCTCAGTCCCCGGCCCCAGCCGGGGATTGAACGTGGGCCAAGGCAGTGAAAGCCTGGAATCCTAACCACTGGGCCAGCAGGGAACTCGCACGCCACTGGCCATCTTGAGCTTTGGGCTGGACAGGTAAGTGTGAAGGGAAGACTGAAGCTGGTATTTGCTGATCGGTGGGGCAGGTGGTGTTAGAGACTGGTGCTGTTTACCAAACTGCTTCTTTGGCTTTATGACTATTTACGCAGTGAATAGTAGTCCCTCAAAGTTAAACGGAGCCAAGGCACTGCGTTCTGCCCGCCGGCAAACAGGACTTGAATTTACGGACGGTGCCTACAGTTTTGCCCCCACAACCCTTGAGGCCTCCACACTGCAGAGAAGTCAGTGGAGGGCTCTTTGGCCTCAAGGTCCTTGAACAACCACGTGGAGCAGAGCCTTTGACACGCGTTGGTGTGTGACGTGAGCAGGATATAAGCCTTTATGATGTGAGAGAGCCCAGCAAACACATACCGAGGTTTTGGGATCACCTGTGATCACAATGAGCCTACCTTGATTAATGGAGTAATCTAACTTGTGCAGAATGAAACATACAGGATATGCATTGGTTTCACCGCCTTCCAGTTTTTTTTTGCACCGAGTATTTACAGAGGGTCTTTGTAACTAAAAGCTGACTTCTGAGTGAGAGTGGATTTTCTCAATGCCGTGTATTGTTCTTGTCCCCTGAAGTCAGTGAGTCCCCAGGTATGAACATTATTGAGGGTCTAAACTAAACCGGGAACTGCTACTTACTCGCTGTGTAATCTGTCTGGGCCTCACTTTCCTCATCAGGAAATGGGTATAATGAAGACCTGTCTCGGGTTGTGGTGAGAATTAAGCCCATTAATTCACGTGTTGTGCTCAGCACAGGATCTGGTCATATACCATGCTCAATAAATGTTTCATCACTATCATCATCATCATAAATTGCAAGGCGCCAGGGATAGAGAGCACTGAGTGAGACAGACAAGGTCTGGCCTTCTGAGATATCAGCTCATTTCACGGCCCTGAGTTTTGATCTTGCACTTATTCAATACAGTGTCTTTTAAGTCCTTTTTTTTTGGCCATGTCACATGGCTTGTGGTATCTTAGCTCCCCACTCGGGGATCGAACCTGTATTCCCCACGTTGGAAGCGCAGAGTCTTAACCACGGAACTGCCAGGGAAGTCCTTCAGTCCTTACTTTAAGAGAAAGACATTGCCCTTCTCCAGAAGACTCCTGGAAACACTGGTTGGGGCCGCGTCTGTTCTTTCCATCTGAGTGCTGAGTCAGTGCCTTCCCTTCAGTGGCTTCATGCTGCGCGTGGAATGTTTGTCTGTACTCTGGGGCAACTGGGGTGGGAGGACCAGAGGGAGATTAGGACGTGCATTCGTGGAAAGAACCACTTCTGGCTTAGAGCCACTTCCTCCCTAGAGCACCGGGATAGCCACGGCTGCCTTCGTACCTATAGAAGTCGATTTTGCTCCTTCTTTTCCTGTTTCTGTTCCCAAGGTACACTGTCCAACCATCTCATTCCTAATGTGTAGGCAAGACTTGCAAGACGCAGTAGGTTTAAAAATCTCTCCTTTTTAAATTTTTAATGATTTATTTTGGCTGTGCTGGGTCTTTGTTGTGGCATGTGAGTTTAGTTGCCCTGAGGCATCTGGGATCTTAGTTCCTGGACCAGGGATTGAACCTGTGTCTCCTGCATGACAAGGCAGATTCTTAACCATTGGACCAAGTGGAAGTGTTAGTTGCTCAGTCGTGTCTGACTCTTTGCGACCCCACGGACTGCAGCCCATAGCGCTCCTCTGTTCATGGGATTCTTCGGGCAAGAATACTGGAGTGGGTTGCCATTCCCTTCTCCAGGAGATCTTCCTGGACCAGGGATCGAACCCAGGTCTCCTGCATTGCAGGCAGATTCTTTACCATCTGAGCCACCAAGGAAGTCCCCAACCCCTTCCTTAAAAAAAAAAAAATACATTAACCTATGAGAACAGGGATTGAAGCTGCACCAGTGAGGGCCTCACCCACCCGCTATGCTGTGTGTAGATGCCTGGTTCACTCGTGCATCTGAGCTGGCGTCATCATGTCCACGTGGCTGGCATGGACCATCTCCCAAGCACACCCTCGTTAGTGATGCTAACTAGACAGGCGCACCCACTTGCCTTGGCATGCTTTGCAGATGACCCAAGCTGCAAACACCAACACATATAAGACATATGTTCTCTTCTTTGTATAATTCCAGGCACCAAAATATGCCTACACGTAGTGGGTGTGGGCATCCAGACGCAAGTGTATTCTTTTCTGCCTGGGAGAAATATGCTTCTGTGAGGTTCCATCTACTCCCACACGGAACCTCCGTGGCTGGCACCTCTCCTAATTATTCCATCCACTCCCTCCCCATGGACCCTTGGTGTGTATATTTTGGCACATTCGCTTGACTCCTCCTCCTGTTTCTCTCCCTCTTTCCCTGCCTGCCTCCCTCCCCCTTCCTCCTCTCCACGACTCTTTAGAAAATTTGTCAAACTATACACTCTTTATTATTAATGTACGTGTATGAAAAATTCTTCCCAGTTACAAAAGTGCATGGTTATAAAATCATCTCCATACAAAGGTTGGCATCGTCCCACTCCCCGCCCCGCCCTAACCCTCCCGCCCCCAGACCATAGCCCTCCGCCGTGGAGAGAGCTCCCTGGGTCCAGAACTCTCCAGCCAGTGTGCTGCGGCACACTCGCGGGTGCTCGGCAAGGGACCTTGCAGCCTGCCTCCTCCCCTCCCCTGCTGCCTCCTTCTGGAGCTGGGGAGAGCGGATGAGCTTCTCCAGCTGCGGGAAGATGTTCTTTGGAGGAATGGACAAGCATGTCTCCTGGTACCCTTTCAGAGCTGGAACCAATGTCAGAGGGATACAAGCAAAGACATCTCTAGGGAAAACGGGGCCCTAGGTCTCCCCGATGGAGAAGCAGCTGCCCTGGTCTGTTCACATTCCACACACCAAGTTGCTCGAAAGGAGCCGGTAAACTATAGCAACGTGTGCTGTGTTCAGTCACTCAGTTGTTTGCGACCCCCTGGGCTGCAGCTCACCAGGCTCCTCTGTCTATGGGATTTCTCAGGCAAGGAGACTGGAGTGGGTTGCCATTTCAATCTCCAGGGGATCTTCCCCACCCAGGGATCAAACCTGTGTCTTCTGCATCGGCAGGCGGATTCTTTACCACTGAGCCCCCTGGGAAGCCCCTAGCAGCCTAGGGGACCTTCATCGACAAGGGTTTCCTGGGAACCCCTGTGGGGATGGAGATACAGATGAGGGTTTTTCATCGGGTGTGCACAGAAGTGGTGTCTTTTCTAAAGAACAATTTTCTTGGCCCGGACCGTGACCGTCGTAGCCCTGTTGGGTAGCTAAGCTTTGCTATCCTCAGGCTTGGCATGCCCTTATCTTCTGTGATAAGGACAGCTCTCTGAGGGGTAGGGAGGCAGGCAGGATGTCAGTAGGCTGCCTCAGTTACATGCTCATCTCTCCTGTGTTTTCTGAGCGGCTATTCCTACCCCTAGCCTGAAGGGATTCCATCTTACTGTATGTAGTAAGCTGTACAGTAAACAGGCTGCTGAGTAGACCACGTCAGAGAACTGAACTCAGGCTCGAGAGAGATGGGAGCCGTATCAGGAGACACCAGCAACCACAGAACCCCACGAACAGACACACGGACTCAGAGATACCCCAAGGCTCACACGTTAACCAGCCTGGACAAAACCGAGTGAGGCCTTGGGGGAGCCACATCGTGGGTCCTTGGGCAGCAGGGCTGTGGGAACGATGCCAACCAGGGTGGCTAGATAATTTCCAGAAGCTTCCTCTAGAGGCTGGCTTTGAGAGCCTGTTCAAGACGATGGTGGTGAGGGGCAAGGGAGAAGCAGGGAATTCCACGGCCATAGGGAAGTTAACTGCATTTTACATTGCGATTTATTAACTGGGGACCTTTTAGTAGCTGGAGAAGCATCTACTCTTTAAAAGCCTGTATCCTATTCAGAAAGATTTGCCGTCAATGGGGACTAAAGAGTATTATTAGAGAGAACATTTGATCTCAAGGGTTGGCTTGTTTGGTCTAGTCCTATGCAAAAAAAAAAAAAAATCCTGTCTTAAAATATGTTAACTATATTTCAGCAAACCAGAGTCTCTAAGACATTTTGATAGATGTATATGGTGCCCCTCTGTGGGAGGTTTAACTGTGGTAGGACTGTTATTTCTAACAGTTCTTCTCCAAATACTCTTTTTGTTGTTGGCTGGACTCGCAGAGAGCGACCTTGGTCTGCCGGCCCCTGGACACAGTGGAAGAGGGTGGGGGCGGTCCTGCTCCCATAGTCAAGGAGCAGAGCTCTGGCCTAGACGCCGTACGTGAGACACAGAAGACACAAGGGCCAGGCACCCCAGCTCCAGCGCAGTGTCGGGCACTCTTGGTTGACGAGCTCAGCCAAGCAGGAGTCGGGGAAGACTTCTTGGAAGACGCTGTCATTCTCCTCCATTTGCACCCTGCCAGGAGGACGGGTGAGGCGAGTTTACTGGAGCCGAGGGCACGGTAGAAAGTCCCCGATTTAATCTCGTCTCTGCCCATCTTGCCAGCTTCTGGGACTGGGTCCTAGAGGGGACCCCTATCCTGCAGAGGGGACTGCTTCCTGTTCCCTTTGTATCTCTTGCAACACAGACAGAAAGGTATAGGCAGGATGGGGGAACACAGCTTTCTCTCCCGTTTCCCAGAGGTCTTGTCTTTTGCACGACTGCCACCACGGCCGCCAGCTCTGATGTGTTGTTGACACTTTGCAAGTCAGGTGTCTTCTATGATTTGACCTGATGCGAGTACCTCTAACCTGCAGGATGTCACTGCCCTTTATTTAGCCCATCGACCAGGGACCTTGACGGCTGGCAGTGCCGAGCCCCCTCAGGCCCTTTCTTCCTCAAGCATCCAGGAAAGCCCTGGAAAGCGGACCGAGATGGAGTTGAGTTGCCACCCTGCCACGCAGACAAGTCGTACCTGCTCTGGAGTCTATTTTTCCACCTATAAAATAGGTGCAAGGATGTTTGTGGTTTGCCTCCCACCCAGGGTCGTGAAAAGTCAAGGAGAATGATACCAAAGCTCTTCACAAACTGTCCCGCGCTGAACAAATATGGGAAAGCTCATGATCACGACGATGAGACCGACCACGAAGAGACAGACGACGAGGAAGATGAGTTGCTAACTGTGCTTTGCACGTGATCCCTTGATTTTTGACTGACCGGTTAGACAGGGCGCCCTGAGTGGAGCTGCCTAGCCCCTTCCTTCTAGAGGAACCTGGGGTAAGAGACTCAACCCGCTCCAACTGAATCTTCTGTAAAATGGGAATAATAACACTCACTAGGCAGTGTTGCTGGGAGAATTGTAATCAATGAGTTAACAGACTTACAAATGCCCCAGGAGAGTGCCGGGTCCTTTCTGGGAGCTTCATCCAATTGGAATTTGAACTTAGAGAAGGTTAGAGGACATTGTGATGGAGTTTTATTGGGGTTTTATTTTGCTTGTTAAGTAGCATATGAGTCAACCTGTCTGAACCTTGGTTTCTTCATCTGTAAAATGGGCATGATGATGCTTACCTCAGCAGAGTGTTGTGTGCGTGAATGGGAATTGTCTCTGGAGAGAGCCTTTCACTGTGCCTGACTCCGGCAGGTGCTGGGCAGTGAGCAGCTCTCTCATCCTCTTGCTGAAATGGGCCTGTGGCTTCGAAGGAGGATTGAACCCTCCTGCAGTCACGACTGTGGCGGCCGTCTCCAGCAGGCCCCGGGGTCACACTGCAGGGCTGCACCGCAGGGTGCACTGTCCTGGAGGGACCCCTCGGTGTGGGCACAGGGAGAGTCACAGGTGAAGAGTCCTAGGGCGCCAGGATTCCTGCCCCCCTCTTCAGAAGCCCACGCTCCAGTGCCAGGCAGCAGGTGGGGGGGGGGGAGGGGGGCTGCAGGGGGTCACTGCCTGGACCTGCTCGTCTGCGGGTGACAGCTGGGCACGGGTGACAGCTGGCCATGTAGGTCCCATCCCGCTCCCGTTCTGTCTGATCACTGTCACTGTCCACACGCCACGCGTGTCGTCGGCCCGTGTCTGCCCTCCTCTGTCTACGGACAAAGCAGATGTTCCTTCCGATGAGGCACTTCACACATCGCCTCCGTTCTTGTAATGCCCTCGGATTTTCTTGACAGTAGATGACCTGTCCTCCGGGCCTCCATCACTCGATGTGCTGCCAAAACGCCTTGAAGGGAAGTTCGGCTTCTCGCTCCTCTGTTGGAGGTCAGGGCCTTGGGGGCCAGGGTGGAGGTCCGATCCAGCTGGCAGCTCCTGTTCCTAGCGCAGCGCCTGGCTCCCCCGAGACGTTCACACAAAGATGGCTCCGTGACCCTGCCTGAGCCGCGACGGAGGTGACCAGGAGCCGCAGCGGGTGGCTGGGGAAGGTGTCCGGCGGCCAGCCAGCTGTGGCGGGGGGTGGTGTGGAGCGGTGGTGGGCGGCGTGGAGGGGCGCCGGGCGCCCGCGTCAGATCTCCTCCTCTTCGCTGGCCTTGCTCCAGCGGTGGCAGCAGTTGGCAGTGATGCCCAGGAGGAAGTTGGTGGCCACGGATGCGATGGAGACCACGAAACCCACAAAGGCGATGAAGAGGTAATCGTCCAGGGTCAGGGTCAGGTGGCAGGCCTTGAAGCTCTCCTCCGTGAGCGAGAAGAGGGGGGCGCCCTCGACTTCCGGGGGCCCTCGGCACTCAGCCAGCTGAGAGTCTGCAACACAGAGATGGGGGCGGGGCGGGGGTTGAGGCCCTGGAAGGGAGGGCGGGAGGGGAGAGCCCCCCACCCTGTCCAGGCGGAGCTGGGATTTTACTGAGTTACCTCTGCTGCCTCAAGTTTCACTGACCTTCTTTAGTGCCCTCAATAACCCTCAGGGCAAGGATTTTTGGACCTACTGAATATCTCTATAGAGGTGGCGATGACTGCTTGGAGACGTTAGTAATTTGCCTCAAGTCCAGTAGTCCCTGCTAGAGGCAGATCTGAGGCTTTGCAGGGATTTCAACATTATCCACCTCTCACAATAACCTTCCAACCGGTCTCCAGGCTTCCGCCCTTCAACCATCTCCACGCTGAGATGGTCCCTTTAAACGTGAAGCCCTACCTAGAGACTGTCAACCCGAGGGAAGTCTAAGTTAAACAGAGAAAGAAATATTATATGACATCGCAGAAACTGAAAAATGAAAAAACAACTTACAAATGAACTTACAAAACAGAAACAGACTCACAGACTTAGAGAATGAATTGATGGTGGCCCTGGGGGTGCACGGGGTGGGGAGGGATAGTTAGAGAACTTGAGAAAGTGTCAGTCGCTCAATCGTGTCCGACTCTTTGCAACCCCATGGACTGTAGCCCACCAGGTTTCTCTGCTCATGAGATTTTCACCCAGGCAAGAAAAGAGGCGTGGAGAAACCATTCCCTTCTCCAGGGGGATCTTCCCAGCCCAGGGATGGAACCCGGGTCTCCTAACATGCACAATATTGTACATCAAGTATACGTCAATATAAAGGAAAGAAAAACACGAGTGAAGCCTGCCAGGTCACTGTCTGCTTGAAACCCTCCCCGGCTTCTTCTTCCCACAAGGACCTGCCCCGTCCCTTCTCCTCTCCTCCTGGTTGGCTCTGCTCCATCCAAGTTCACTTCTGCCTTCACCCGAGCTCGTCCCCTTTCAGCATGAGGAGGCTTTGCATTCGTCCCCTCGTCCCCTCGGGAGGGGGTTCTTCCTGCCCCGATATCTGCATAGCTCTGTCCCTCACTTCCTCTGGGACTTTGCTCAAATATCAGCTTATCCGTGAGGGCTTCCTTGATGATTCTATATAAAGTAGCAACCCCGCTTCACCTTCCTCTGAGCATCCTCTATCTTAGCTGCTCTGCTTATTATTTTTATTTTTTCCAATGTACGAAGCCTGTATGTGGGTCAGGAAGCAACAGTTAGAACTGGACATGGAACAACAGACTGGTTCCAAATAGGAGAAGGAGTGCGTCAAGGCTGTATATTGTCATCCTGCTTAATTAACTTATATGCAGAGTACATCATGAGAAACACTGGGCTGGAAGAAGCACAAGCTGGAATCAAAATTGCCGGGAGAAATATCAATAACCTCAGATATGCAGATGACACCACCCTTATGGCAGAAAGTGAAGAGGAACTAAAAACCCTCTTGATGAAAGTGAAAGAAGAGAGTGAAAAAGTTGGCTTAAAGGTCAACATTCAGAAAACTAACATCATGGCATCCGGTCCCATCACTTCATGGGAAATAGATGGGGAAACAGTGGAAACAGTGTCAGACTTTATTTCTGGGGGCTCCAAAATCACTGCAGATGGTGACTGCAGCCATGAAATTAAAAGACGCTTACTCCTTGGAAGAAAAGTTATGACCAACCTAGATAGCATATTCAAAAGCAGAGACGTTACTTTGCCGACTAAGGTCCGTCTAGTCAAGGCTATGGTTTTTCCAGTGGTCATGTATGGATGTGAGAGTTGGACCGTGAAGAAAGCTGAGCGCCAAAGAATTGATGCTTTTGAAGTGTGGTGTTGGAGAAGACTCTTGAGAGTCCCTTGGACTGCAAGGACATCCAACCAGTCCATTCTGAAGGAGATCAGCCCTGGGATTTCTTTGGAAGGAATGATGCTGAAGCTGAAACTCCAGTACTTTGGCCACCTCATGCGAAGAGTTGACTCGTTGGAAAAGACTGATGCTGGGAGGGATTGGGGGCAGGAGGAGAAGGGGATGACAGAGGATGAGATGGTTGGATGGCATCACTGCCTCGATAGACGTGAGTCTGAGTGAACTCCGGGAGATGGTGATGGACAGGGAGGCCTGGCGTGCTGCGATTCATGGGGTTGCAAAGAGTCGGACACGACTGAGCGACTGAACTGAACTGGACTGAACTGATCACCATCGCCCAGTTTGGTACGTTTGCTCCCTTTGAATGTAAGGACTACTCCCTGTAGCACCCTTAGCATTAGAGCAGGGGCCTGTCCATGTGAATGTGCAAGCAACCTTTGTTCACTGAATCTGAGAACGAATGACTCTGTGCAGTCCAAAGCCGCGTGTCTTTTTATGACCCCATGTGACTCTTCCAGATACACAAGAGTGTAGGGTTGAGTATGAAATTACCAGCCTGGATTCAAATCCCCTCTTTCTCTCTCCTTGGGCTTCCTTGATGGTTCCATCCCTGGGTCGGGAAGATCCCCTGGAGAAGGAAATGGCAACCCACTCCAGTCTTCTTGCCTGGAGAATCCCATGGACAGAGGAGCCTGGAGGGCTATAGTCCCTGGGGTCGTAAAAGAGTCAGACATGACTTAGTGACTGAGCAACAACCTCCATCACGCATCTGCACGTGGTTGTGAGTGGTTCCACACTACTCTGCCTCGGAAGGGAGAGTGGCAGGTGGGTAGCAGTTTTGCCTTGAAGCCAGGTATTCCTTGCTCAGGGGATAGATACCAATCAAACGCTCACCCGGGCAAGTCTTTTTGCCTTTCTGGCTCTTATGAAGAGGGGTGATATGTAAGAAGTGGATCACTGAAGCTCAATGTCTAAGAGAGTCAATGCGAAGGAGCTTTTAAAGCTATTTGGTACATAAATGCTGGGTATTCATTCTGCAGTTTTTGGAGGAAAAGAATAAAATGCTGGACTGAAATCGACTCCCTTGAGAAGCGGATGAACATGATTCTGAGAAATGGATTCTTAGAAACGGAAAGTCAGGTTCAGAAGAAGGATGAACCTCCCCCCAGCCCCAGGGCTCAGGCGCCCCTGTAGGCTGTGTGCACAGTAGCCCAGACCCCGCGGCGGACAAGATGGTGCCTGGGGTTGACCATCAAGACATCATCCTCTTGGAACCGGAAGATGCTGAACCCCAAAGTCTCTTGCAGGCATGAGTGGGGTGGTGGCGGTCCATCGTGAGGCTGGGGGGTGTGGGAACCCTGAGGGCGATTGGCAGAGCCCTCAAGAGGGCAGCAGAGGAGCCTGCGGGCTGACAAAGCCCTGTGGTTAATTCAGGGACCAGCCTTGAACCTGATTTATATCCCAAGGGGGTCCTACAGCCCGGTGTGTGGGGATTTGTCCAAAATGGAGGGACAGTAATAGGAATCCCATCAAGAAAAGGGGAGGAGGAAGCAGAAAAACACCAAGTGAAGAGGACCACCTGGTCCTCCCTACACTAGCAAGTTCTTTGCCCCCAAAGATTATCCTAGAGATACGGGAAAAGCGTGTTCCGCCGAACACGGAGGGGGCGTTTCTGGCTGTGGCGCGCGGCCAGCCACGTGGCCTCCCTGGAGCGCGGTTCCCCGTTTGTACAGACACGAGGCTTCCTCGACGGGACCTGGGACCCCTCTCCCGCTCGCTGGGGCCCTGCGCTTCCCCCGAAATGCAGCGGAGACTTCGGGGCCCCCAGGACACAGGGAGCCCCTCCGTGAGGAGGAACCCAGCAGGACCTTTCTGTCCTTAGTGCCGCGCGCGCGCGCGAGAGGAAGGAGGCGCAGCCTGCAGAGGCTGGGTTAGGAGGGGGCGGCTCCAGGCCGCCGGCCGCCTCCCCCCACCATCACCCCGCCCCCGCCCCCCAGCTGGTCCCAGAGGACTTCCTCCCGCAGCTCCTCGGGAGCACGAGAACCCGGACCACAGCCCTCCCCCCCACCCAAACTAGTTCGATCCTGGGCTCCCCACCCGGTCCTCCTCCCCACCCCCCCACCTCATTCAGCCTCGCTCTTTCTGAACACGCTCTGCGCCCAGTTTCTGGGAGAGGCCCTAGGGGCGCCCCACCAACCCCGGGCTGGGGCTGCCATTCTGCTAGTAACAGGGATAGGGTGGTATCAGGGCTCCACCAGCCGACCGGTGTGGTTTAGGGTCCGGCAGGCCCCGGTCCACTCCCCATAGTGGCTGGCTCGGAAACTGCCGCGGAACAGGGTCTCATCTCAGACCTGAGCCCTCCACCCCAAGCCCAGACCTCGCGGAATTCGCAGAGGCCCTTCGGCCGGCCCGGAACTCAAGCCCCGACCCCTCCTGTTAGCCTAGAACCTGCCTCATCAGGATAGACGGCCAGACGGCCAGGGTTTGAATCCTGACTCCACCCTTAACAGCTGTGGGACCTTGGGCAAGTTTCCGAACCTCTCTGAGCCTTGGTTCCTTTGTGTGTGTGTCTCATCAGGGTTCTTGTGAGGATGTGATGAGCTGGGTATGAGGTGTTATTTGCTCAGTCGTGTCTGACTCTTTGCAGCCCCATGGATGGTAGCCCACCAGGCTCCCTCTGTCTATAGGATTCTTCAGGCCAGAATACGGGAGTGGGTAACTATTCCCTTCTCCAGGGGCTCTTCCTGACCCAGGGACCGAACTTGAGTCTCCAGCACTGCAGGTGGATTCTTTACCGTCTGAGCCACCAGGGGATGAGTTAAAACATAATATACTTAGAATAGGGCCTGGCGGATAGTAAGTACTAAACTAAATAGGGTGAGCCACTTCTGTTTCTTCTAGTAGCCGGCATACTTAGAGAGCAGTCTGGCAGAGTAGCACAGAGCTTCGCAATCACATAAACCTGGGTTTTCTCCACGGCTCTGCCACTTTTCACAAAAGCGTCTCTGGCCAAGTCTTTTCATTGTTCTAAATCTCAGTTTCTTCACCTGTAAAATGGGGCTAACAAGAGTGGGGTCCCAGGAGGTAACACCCTCCCAGTGTGGGGATCATGGTGCATGCTCCATCAACACTGTCAGTTACTAATGAGCTGCTCTGACTTTCTGTCTGTCTGTCGCTGTAGGTCATCAGTACCACGGGGGTGGGTGAGGGCGAGGTCTGTTTTACTAAGCAGGGTTCCCGGCACCGGGCACGCACAGCAGAGACTTGGGCATCCTCGACAGTGCGGAGGAGGCCAGCCCAGGTCCTGATCCTCCCTAGGCGGGGTCTCCAGCCCCTCCCTCTCCCGCGGAGCCTTTGCTCTCCGTGGGCAGCTCCCCGCCCCCGCACCGCCCCTCCCCCCTCCCCCCCCCCCCCCACCGCCGCCTTACCTGCGGTGCAACGCTGGATGCGGTTCCGCAGCCACTTGAGCAGGGGCTCCATGGTGCAGCCGCACACCCAGGGGTTGCCGCCGATCTGCAGGGTCACCAACCCGGGCAGGCCTTCGAGGGCCTCGAGGCTGAGGAAGGCCAGGCCCCCCGAAGCTGAGGTCGAGGTCCCGCAGCTGCGCCAGGCCCTGGAAGGCGCGTGGGTGCACCCGGCGCAGCCCCGGGTTGTGGCTGAGGTCGATGCGCAGGAGGCCATGCGCGGCCTGGAACATGCCGGCGGGCACGTGGCTGAGGTTGTTGTAGCTCAGGTCCAGGTGTGCCAGGCGCTTGGCGTGGAGGAAGAGGCCCGCGGGCAGCTCCACCAGGGAGTTGTTGCGTAGGCTGAGCACACGGAGCTCCCGGTAGCACGTCAGGTAGCCGGGCGGCACGGCGGCGATGCGGTTGTGCGCCAGGCTGAGGTTGCGCGTGTCCACGGGCAGCTCCGGGGGCACGGAGAAGAGCCGCTGGCCGCTGCAGTCCACCGCCTGGTTATGGCACGTGCATAGCACCGGGCAGCTGGCGCCGCCGTCCGAGGGCATCACCCCGGCCGCCACAAGGAGGGGCACCAGCAGCAGGGCGGGCCGCGGGGGCCTAGGCCAGGGCCGGTGGGCCGAGGCATCGCCCATCTTCGGCTGTGGGCAGCAGTGGTGCTGAGTGGGGCCCATCGGGACTGGGGCTCTGGCGGTGGAATCAAGAGTCAGCCGCTCAGAAGGGCAGCTGCTCCCTCGGGCGCCGGAGCCCTGGGAGGTGGGGCTCGGGGGCACTGGGGGTCATGGCTTAAGCCTCTCCCAGGGGCCTCTGGGCACCAGAGGGCTCCCTGGGTGAGCGCCACTGGAGGTCCCCTTTGGAGACTAAGGGGGGCTCGCCACCCAGCGGAGGTCCCCCAGCGTTGGAACAGATGATCAGAGCTCGAGAAAGGGAGGACACAGGGATGTGGAGGGACCAGCTGCCCGCGCGTCGGGGAAGGGCCCCTGGCGGCCTTTGGGGTCCTTCTCACCCATGACTGTTGGGTGCCCCCCGCCGTGGACCGTGTCTGAGAGCTGGGAGGGGCGTGGGGGACAGCAGGGGTGCCTCCCGGGGGGCCTGACAGGTCCTGGGACGCCGAAGCCCAGTCCCAGGTCTGGGCCGACGACGCGGCCAGGGCTGCTGCTGTGTCTCCTGCCCTCGGGGTCTCAGAGGCCGTTTCTCCCAGGGGCCCAGGGGGCTCGAGTCTGGGAGGGTCGCGGGGTGGCCGTCTTGGGGAGGGATCCCGGGGCGAAGGGGGTCTCCAGGGGCCTCTGCCGCCTCAGTCCGCGGGCTCAGTGTCTCCCGAGGACCCTGGAGAGGGGAGGACCCAGGCGAGCCGGGCTGTGGGCTGCTGTGGCGGGAGGAGGCGCAGGACTAGCGGGGCTCAGGCGACGGTCCCGGACGGTCCCGGCGGGCTCGGCGTTCAGCGGGCGGGGACAGACGCCCCTCTGCTGACAAGGAAGGCACTCAGGGGGCCGGCCGTGCCCCCCGGTTCCCCGTCCTCTGTCCCGGCTTCCCGCTGCCTCCCACTCCCGTCTCCTTGTTCTCTGCGTCCCGCCTCTGCGCGGTGGGCACCTCGCCCCACCGTCACACCGGGGTCGCCCGCTGCCTTCCCACCGGGCCTGCGGCCCTCCCGCGGCCCCCTCCCCGCCCAGGGCCCCGGGCTGCGCGCCTGCGTTTGCTGCGTCTCCTGGCCCCGCCCCCATCAGCAGCAAACGTCCCACCTTTGAACAACTCTCTAAGAAAAATGCACACACTCTCTGGCTGTTTGCACCCCCTTTCCACACTCAGCACTCACATCTCTCTCTCTCTCTCACACACACACACACACACAGACACACGCAGACACACAGACACACACACAGACACACACAAACACGCAGACACAGACACACACGCAGACACACACAGACACACACACAGACACACACACACAAACACGCAGACACAGACACACAAACACAGACACAGGCACACAGACACACACACACACAGAAACAGACACACACACAGACACACACTGACACACACTCAGTCACACACACATACACTGACACACAGACACAGTCACACACACAGACACACGCTCATACACAGACACACACACACAGACACGCACTCAGACACACGCTCACACAGTCACACACACACAGACATGCACTCATACACACACACGCTCAGACACAGTCACACACACACACTCATACACAGACACACGCTCACACACAGTCACACTCACACAGACACACACTCATACACAGACACACACACACACTCACACGCAAACGAGCGTTCTTCTCCTGGGCCTGCCGCATGTTTCGCCGTGGCCGCGCTCGCACCTCCTCAGTTTCCTCCTCCTGTACGCGCTCCTGCAGAGCCGCCACTATCTTGCACCCCGGTGCACCCCTAACCCAGCTCCCTTTCCCACGGACTCCCCGCTCCGCCCTCGGCCCCCAGCGGGCGCCCACACCCGCACCGGGCAGGCGGGAGGCCGAGCCGCGGACACGCCCGGCAGCCCTGCCCCGGCCCCCAGCCCCCGGCCCCTGGCCCGGCCCGTCCTGCCCGCCCGCCGTCCTCACGTGCCCTCCCCTCAGCCTCCGCCCGGCACTGCTCTCGTCTCACGCTTGCAGCCTCCATCCCACCCACTGGGAGATCACCCCCGCTCCCCGTAACCAGACCGCTTCTTTCGGAGCCCCAGCTCCCCTGCACCCCACACCCCGCGGGAGCCCACTTACTCGGGTCCGAGGACACAGCCATCCGCCTGCGGCAGACCCGGGCGCCCCTGCCTCATCCTGGCCTCCCCGCGCGCGGCTTCAGTAGGACAGACTGCCTCCCGGGCTGCTCCCCTCCCCCGGCGTCTCCTCCTCGCTGGCTCCGGGATCCTGGGGCGGCATCCTCCGGGGTTTCCAGCGCTGGGGTACCCCTGCTGCTCCCCTTCCTTTACTCAAAGGGCAACCGAGAGAGGCGGGCGGCTTGAAGAAAGTTCACGGAATTCGGGTGCTTCTCACCGAAACTCGGCGGTGCCGAGGCTGCTGGGGCTGGTGGCTGCCGCCAGGTCCTTCCCTCCCGCCTCCCTCCCTCTCTCTCTCTTCCCTCCCTGCTCCCTTTTTCGCTCCTTTTTTTTTTTTTCCTCGAGGGCCAGGTACTGACGTTTCACGGTCTCTTAGCAACAGCCTCCACATCTCTGAGCAACAGGAGAGCTGGCGATGGACCCCACCGAGGCGACAGAGCAGGGAAGGAGGCATCGCGGAATCCACACCCGCGGCTCCTAGTGATGCGACGAAGGGGACGAAGGGTTCCAGGGGGCAGACGCTCAGGCGGGGAGATGAGAGGGCGAGAGGACGGGGAGAGCCTGGAGCAGGGGCAAAGGCGTGGTCTGCAATCCGAGGCAGAGGAAGGGAAGCTTAAGGGCATCAGACCCTAACGGGAAAGGAGTAAGAGCTCCGGAATAGAGAAAGGAGGAGAGTGGGGGGTGGGGGACAAACCAGGGGAGGCAATAAAGACAGGAATGAAGACGGGACAAAAGAGAGAAGTGCGTGAGACCAGCTTGCTCCCTTGATGGGCTGTATCTATTCAGTCCATATACAGCATCTGTTTCCCTGGGTCTGAAGGTATTTTGGTCACTAGGTACCAGGTGACTAGACAGAATCAGAGCTTGTCAGGGATAATTGTAGGCGGTGGGAACTTTTCTGGTCGATTAACTGTCCCTCAGTCCTGACCTCACGAGCTTCGAGAGCCTCTGGGATGCAACGGGCTGACTCTCCTTTCCAGGTGCGGTGTACCTGGGGTTGTAGAGACAGACCTGTCTCTCGGGGACTGACAGTTGCCAGGAAAACCTTGTGGCTCTTGCTCTTTGTCCAGGCCCAGAGGCTTTGTTGTCCCCTTTGCATCGCTCCAAGCTTCCTGCTCTCTCTCACCCCAGACCAACTTCAGAAGAGGGTCAAGACTTCGCAACACTTCTTTTCTTGTTGACCCATGGAGCAAGTCTCCAGCTGCCCTGAATTTAAAAGAAAAGTTTGGCTGGTTGGTTTGGTCAAAGAGCCGCCTCATCTCTTCTTCTAGTTATTAGTTATTGGGCACTGGCTGTGGGCTGCTTCCCTGGGGGCTCGGCTGGTAAAGAGTCTGCCTGCAATGCAGGAGAGCCGGGTTTGGTCCCTTGGTGGGGAAGAGCCCCTGGAGAAGGGAATGGCAACCCACTCCAGTATTCTCCTGGAGAATCCCATGGACAGAGGAGCCTGGTGGGCTACAGTTCATGGGGTCGAAAAGAGTTGGACACGACTGAGTGACTAAGAACAACCACTGTCTGCTGGGCACTTGATTACACAGTGGGCAGATAGCCACTGGTAAGATAAATGTATGTTCTGCCCTTCTAAGGGCTAACTGAAAAATAAATAAAGACGGAGCTATTGCCAGCCCTGTCTGTCCACTCAGTTGATCTGAGGCTTCTTCTATTTCAGTAATTTCTTAGATCTCTAGGGGAAACTGAAATGGAATAGTAGAAAACAGGTATCAAGTCGGATAGATTTACAAAGTTCTCAAAATCACCATCTTTTCTACCATGAGCCTTTTTCCAATTGGAGGATAATTGCCGGTAAGGCAATTCTTGTGTTGGGCTCTGCCGTACAACAGTGCGAATCAGTCCTAATTATACACATACTCCCGCCCTTTGAGGTCTCCCGTCCTCATTTCACCCTTGGCGGTCATCACGCTGGGCCAGGCTGGGCTCTCTGTGTTATGCAGCAGCTTCCTGTTCGTCATCAGTTTTACGCATGATGGCATGAATGTCAATAACGCTTTCTCAACTAGTCCCGCCCACCCCTTAGCCCCTGTGTCCACGAGTCCGTCCTCTGTGTCTGCATCCCCGTTTTTCCTCTGTAAATAGGTCATCAGTTCTCTAGATTCCAAGCATATGCATCAATATACCGTATTTTGTTTTTCTCTTTCTGACTTACTTCGCTCTATGACAGGCTCTAGGTTCACCCACCTCGCTTCAACTGCCTCAAATCCATTCCTTTTCATGGCTGAGTAATACTCCATTGCCTGTATCGGACATGACTCTTTTCCTATGTGGCCCTAGATGGCCTCCTTCCCTTTTCACTGTCCTTTCTCATATTACGATCGCCTGGAACCTTCCTCGTTCTGCAGTGTCCGGTGCAGAGCAGCAGAGTCCCCACTGCACTGGTGTTCACACACTAAGTTGGCTGAGGAAAATACAATTTGCATCACCTTCCCTCCGCAAAGAAGGAATTTTCATTCAATTCACTTATGAACTTAGAAATTACATCTTTACCTTAGTGCACAAAACACAACGTGTGGAAACAAGTGGCCCAGTATAAACAAGTAAAGCAAAGGAGCAGAATACCTTATTAACGTTGAAAAAGGGTAGAAAACATAATTATCTCAAAGGAAGCTAAGAAACGTGATCAGTGTCTTTCAATATTTCATGTTGACTAAAGACATATTGGAGAAGGCAACGGCACCCACTCCAGTACTCTTGCCTGGAAAAATCCCATGGACGGAGGAGCCTGGTAGGCTGCAGTCCATGCGGTCGCTAAGAGTCAGACATGACTGAGTGACTTTACTTTCACTTTTCACTTTCATGCATTGAAGAAGGAAATGGCAACACTCCAGTGTTCTTGCCTGGAGAATCCCAGGGGCAGGGGAGCCTGGTGGGCTGCCGGCTATGGGGTCGCACAGAGTCGGACACGACTGAAGCGACTTAGCAGCAGCAGCAGCAAAGGCATATTAAAAACAAAAAAGGTTCTCTTCCGTTACATAATATGTTTATGTTTATAGTAGAACCAATAATATGACTGAAAGAAAATATTTGTGACAGTCTCCTTAAAAGATAGGATCTAGGCAAGAATGCTTGTCACCATTTGGAACTATAGCTTTCTGAGTTGTAAACGAGGAATAATTGGAACGGGACCTATTTCATGAGGTTGTTTTAGGTTCCATGGATGGTTATTAGCAAAGCACTTAGAGCAGTATACAGTAAGCATACAGATGTGTTTGTGTAATGAATAAAAAAAGCAAAATAAGAAAAACTGCAAAGTATAAGATTGGTGAACTAGTTATGTGGCAAGGAAAACAAATGACGCAGAAATGGGAAGTGAAGAAAGGAGAAAAATCACGTTTGCTGGTGCTTTGAATGTATTCTTGTGCAAGATAAGTCTCCAGACCTTTGGGAAAATCCCAACTCAGAAACATCCTCGCCTATGTCTTCTGTAAAAGTGAAGTTTAATGGGGATAATTATCTTTTAAATGATTTTTTTTAAACCATAGTCATTCTCTAAGTATTAAACCACTGTTTCCCAAACTGGTGTTTCATGGTACACTGTACACCATGAGAAAAATGTTTGTTCTCAGATAAGTTTGAGAAACATTGGGTTAAACAAAATGAAGCAAATTTATTTGTTGAGATTTTTCAGAGCTTTTAATGTGAAAATATTCACAGCGACTCAACAAGGGAAAGAGGGGGAGAGTGAAAGATGTATAATATCCAGCATTGCTCTAATGCTGGGTGGCTGGCTGCTCCCCTTAGCAGAATGAGTTTCTCTACACAGCAGCCTTGCAGTGGGAGGGACTCAATTTTGAACCCCAGTAAAATGATACATTATTACATATCATGGCCGTTCAGGGTCTCTTGCAATTTACTGATACCATGATGGTTCCATCATGAATACGGAAGATTTACTCTACTGGACAAACACACAGAAATTAATCTGAGGTATAGATATGAGTGAACTGAACAATTATTTTTATTACTCTTATGATTGCTTGACATTCATGTTAAATTTGTTGTAATAATGATAGAAAACCTTCAAACGCTTGAGAACAAATTTAATCTACCACAGAAGAATTTTGCTCAGGGAAAATTGTGAAACATTAGTAGAATGACAATACAGGAAGAAATAGAAAGCTAATCTCTCCAGTTGCTGAGAAAGCATAACGATAAGAAAGGTGACTCTGCTTTCTGCATTATAATAATTTAATGAAATATTTGGGAGAATCCGGTGAACTGGTCGTGAAAACCATGTGGGAGAAAAAGGGGTGGGAACTCACAGACGATGTTAGTGAAGACAATGATGCTGGGAAGTGCTTAAAAGTAACAGTGGTGGATTTACCTAACTGAAAAAAAAAAAGTTAAAAAATATATTGTGAGCTGAAAATCACTCAGTGGTATTACTCAGTACTTGTGCTTTGGGAAATGACCATGGGAATGACTATGCTTTGAGTAAGTGCCTCTCACTGTTAGAATACAGAAAATAAAAATGTGAAACAAAACCACACTGTTGAAAGGAGTCCCAGAGTAAGAAATGTTATTGAGATTTTTCAGCGTCATATTTCACTTTTATACCCTGAAAAAATTCCAAACGGTCCAAACTGCAACTGAGAAATAGTAAAAATATACACACAGGATGAGAACAGAGAAGCACATTTCTCCCGGATCTGGAGAGAAGATATCTTTCTGTGTGTTGCGGAAATGGAGAATGTCAGTGGCAAGACGGCTTTTGTCAAATATACAATATTGAGAGATGACAAGGTTTCACTGAGCAAAAAAAAAAAAAAAAAAAATTCTTAAAATAAAAATCAGAGAGAAAGGAAGGACACTCAGTGAAAAGCAGGCTTTAGATAAGTGATACGAAGTAATCCATGTGGGACTTCCCTGCTGGTCCAGTGGTTAAGGCTCCACACTTCCAATGCGGGGTGCAGGTTCGATCCCTGATCGGGGAACTAAGATCCCACATGCTTTGCAGTGTGGCCAAAATTTTTTTTAAAATGGAAATAATCCCTGCAATATATACACGTATATTTTTCATGCAAACTATACTAAGAAAGGTTACAAATAGAAGTCTTACAAACTGATATCACACATAGATCTCTAATGCAAATTCAGAAAAGAAAATGTTTATATTAATTATATCTAAATAAAAACCAAACAACCCCTAAAGCATTGTGGTAGGCAAGACTGGAGGATGAGCCTTATGGTAAGTAGAATAACAATTCCCATAGTTAGTCTAATCTCTGACGCCTGTGAATATGCTACCTTAAATGGCAAAAGGGACTTTAGGGATGCAATTAAATTAATAATCTCGAGATGAGAAGATGAGCTTGGATTCCCCAGGGAGGTCCAGTGTTACTTAAGATGGAAGCAGCAGGGTCAGAAAAGGAGATGTGATGATGGATGCAGAGCTGGAAGATGGTACCTGCTGGCTCTGCAGATGGAGGAAGGGGCAGTTAGTCAAGGGATGCAGGCAGACTCCGAAAGCTAGAAAAAGCAGGGAGACGGCCGTTCTCCCAGAGCCTCCAGATGGCCTGCAGCCCTGCTGACCCATTTCAGTCTTGTGACCTCGAGACCAGAAAGATGAGAAACATATGTTGTTTTAAGCCACTAAGTTTGTGGTAATTTGTTTCAGCAGCCAGAGGTAACTAATACAGCCCTGGAGATTCCTACATCCCCGCCACACCCCACACCCCCCGCCCTGTGTACGCAGGTCACCCCGTCCCTTGAGTTTCAGCAGAATCTGTGACTATGATAAGATATAGTTCCTGTGATGAGCCCAATTGTCAGTTGATTTTGTGTTAATTAAAAGGGAAATTATTTAAGATGGCGTTACCTAGCCAGGGGAACCCTTAAAAGGGCCTGGGCTCTTCCAGAATGGGTATTTGAGGAATACTCTCCGCTGCTAGCTCTAAGAATGGGGGAAAGGACCTAAGAGCTCTCTGGTTGCTGAGACTGATTCCTGGACAACTGCCAGCAAGAGAATGGCGACCTTGATTCTACAGCAGGAAGGACCTGCATTCTGCCCATGAGTTTAGAAGATGACCCACAGGTCTCGATGACAACGTAGCTGGCCAACATCCTGACTTCAGCTGTGTGAAATACCCAGGGTAGAGGACCCAGGTGTGTTGTGCCAGGATTTTAATACATTGTTATCAGCATAGAAGACTAATACAAACATCGTGTGGAAAAAGGAATTGTTTAGCTAGCACTTCAATGCGTGAAGAACAATCCCCCTTTTGTGCTAATATGTTCCATGAGTATCAATAAATAAATCTGCAACATTCAGTGAGTTTAGTATGGTCGGGGCGGGGGGGCAGGTACTTGGACTCTTCCTGAAGGCCCTGGGCATTGGCTCAGATCTGCTTAGGAAATTGCTGGTCTCTTTGATTCAGCAATTAGGAAGAAATTACTTCATGCAAAAAATTCATAGCAGGGATATTTATGATAATGAAACGTGGAGAAAATATGAGTGCCCAGCAACAGGAGGTGCCAAGCAAACATCATATTAATAGGAAGGAAATGCCATGGAGAACAGGATTAATTGTGGTACCCTGATGGGTAATACTGATGCTTGGGAAGCATGCAGAATTGTGCTAATTGAATGAAGCAGAGCAACAGTTAACTCGCAGCGACTCCACCAGCTCGTTGGCTGTGTGCCCTTAGGCTGCTTACTCATCCTCCTGGTGCTCCATTCGCTTATCTCTAAAATGGCCTTGATTTTAGTTTGTACCCGAAGCTTTGAAAGAGGCTGCCAGGAGATTTGAGAGAGGTGATATATGTGGAACCTGGCTTAGGAAACTGCTGGTCTCTTTGGTCTGGCAATTTTATTATTTTTTGGTTCTTCCTAAGACCTCCATGTTTTAGCCTTTACCACTACTATTAGTCACACTATATAAAATGGATTGAATGCCTTCTCTGCCTCACTCTTTAAAATCTCTTGATTCAACCTGGAGGCACTATTACTTTACATGTAATTAATATTACACGGGTGGAGGCTGTGTAACATAGTGGTTACATCAAGGGCTGTGGAGTAATAATAGCCATAAACTGGACCCAGAATTATTATAAGAATTAAATGACCTACGTTAAATGGTTCATAGTGCCTGACACACAGTCAGCTTTCAACAAACCTGAATTATTACTACTAAGTTGGCTTAAAGCTCAACACTCAGAAAAATAAGATCGTGGCATCTGGTCCCATCACTTCATGGCAAATAGATGGAGAAACTGTGGAAACAATGGCTGACTTTATTTTTGGGGGCTCCAAAATCACTGCAGATGGTGACTGTAGCCATGAAATTAAAAGACACTTACTCCTTGGAAGAAAGTTATGACCAACCTAGAAAGCATACTAAAAGGCCTGCTTTGCCAACAAAGGTCTGTCCAGTCAAGGCTATGGTTTTTCCAGTAGTCATGTATGGATGTGAGAGTTGGACTCTAAAGAAGGCTGAGTGCCAAAGAATTGATGGTTTTGAATTGTGGTATTGGAGAAGACTCTTGAGAGTCCCTTGGACTGCAAGGAGATCCAACCAGTCCATCCTAAAGGAGATCAATCCTGGGTGTTCATTGGAAGGACTGGTGTTGAAGCTGAAACTCCAATACTTTGGGCACCTGATGCCAAGAGCTGATTCATTGGAAAAGATCCTGATGCTGGGAAAGATTGAGGGCAGGAGGAGAAGGGGATGACAGAGGATGAGATGGTTGGATGGCATCACCGACTTAATGGACATGGGTTTGGGTGGACTCTGGGAGTTGGTGATGGACAGGGAGGCCTGGTGTGCTGCGGTCCAGGGGGTCACAGAGAGTCAGAAATGACTGAATGACTGAACTGAACCACTACCACTGTTATGTTGGGAGAGGGCTGGTGGGGGTGAGCAGGGAACCCACCTCAGACCACAGGACTGGCTGTTAGGCAACAACCCGAGCCCATCCTTTGAAGCATGAACCACTCACACTTCCTGTTTCTTGGCTCCTGGCTCCCTGGGCTGGTCCTTGAGTTGATCTTTGCTCCTTGCCTTGGTGATCTTCCACACCACCCTGCTGGAGTTGAAGGTTAACATCCTGCATTGTTCCTCGCCACTTCAGAGGTGTGTGCGTGTGCTCGTGTGTGTGTGTGTGCATGGATATGTGTGGGCGAGGGGCACAGGGGACCGAGAGGGTGGGTGTGCATACTTCGGAGACGTAGAGAGCAGAATCTCACAATTGACTGTCTCAAGACAAGGTGTGTTCATACAGTGTGATTGGCATCTGGCTTCTGTTCTCTGCCCTGTGCCTGCCCCCACCTTGGGGGGAGGGAAGTGCAGAGGGGAGGCAAGGACAGAGGGGATGAGGGGTGGGTGGGGGCGGGGTGGTGTGTTCCTTTTATCAGTCTGGATTCTGTTGGCCAGATCTTTCCTGGAATGATTGCTGCCGTCTTGCAAGTTCCAGGCAGCTACCAGACTCCGAATTGTTCCTGCTGATAGAAAACCTAGAGCTTTTCAAGTGTGTCTATCTGAAAAGTTAATTCTATTAATTTTATTATTTTACATTTTGGCCGCATGGCATGTGGGATCTTAGTTACCCCAGCAGGGATCAAACCCTTGCCGCTTGCATTGGAAGTGCAGAGATCGCCAGGAAAGTCCCTGAAAAGTTAATTTATTAAAGTGTGCTAGTAACTGCAACTCTCTGATTTCTTAAACTCTCTTCTCTCAGGAGTTCTCCATGTAACGGTATCTTTACCTGTCTGTTTCCATTGCTAGACTGTAAGCAACCTGTGGACAGGGGAAGAGCTTTGTTTATGTTTTTCACAAGTGTTTAGTATATAATAACCATGGGAACCACATGAGCCCTTGGAGCATGAATGTCTAAGAATGCAGCTCTTTACCACTGGCGGCAATGGCAAGAGAGAGAAATGGATGTAAAGGGTGAAATAACAGATCGGACTTGATACTTAAGGTCCAGCAGAGTAGGAGGAGAAGACAGTTGATGTGGTCGGTTTGAGATCCTGTTGAGAGAGGTCACATTTGCTGTGGTGGGAGAGATGCCGGGGGCCAGAGGAGAAGGTCTGGCTGCTTCTGAAGTTGGCCAGAGCTGGCCTGCATGGGGGCAGAAAGGACCCCATATACATCAGATAGCTACAATATCCTGTTTTATAGACAGGGTGACTGCAAGCCATCCACTTATTTGACGCCTTTGTTGGGTACCTACTGCATTCCAAACCCCGTTCTAGGAGCCGGGGTACCGCCGGGTTTGATCGGTGGGCGGCTTGCCCCTGCACAGCACATGGGGCCAGCACCCTGAGCGGTCAGCGTCTGTCACGGCTGCCGCTGCACGTGTTGACCGCCGCTGTTTAGCAGGGAACGAAGAAAAGTCCCCGACCCCTTGGTGCCGGCTTTCTGGCTGGAGAGAGTGAGTGCACTCACAAGCCAAACAGGGCATGGTGATGGTGCTGTGAAGAAAGCCAAATCAGAGTCCCGGGGCAGCAGTGAGGAATTTGCCTGAGATTGCAGAGCGAAAAGGAGGCAGAACTTGGGCTTGCCGGATCGGAAGGGAAACCCCCCGGTTTCTCTGTCCACACGGCCGCTGAGGAAGGGACCGTGGAAGCCGGTGGCTACGAGCATTTGTCTGCTCTGTGTGCTCAGTTGCTCCGTTGTGTCTGACTCTTCGCCACCCCATGGACTGTAGCCCGCTTCTCTGTCTAAGATTCTCCAGGCAAGGATACTGGAGTGGGTTGCCATTTCCTCCTCCGGGGTATCTTCCTGACCCAGGAATCGAACCCGTGTCTCCTGTGTCTCCTGCATTGCAGGCAGATTCTTTACCCGCTGAGTCATCAGGGAAGCCTATTAGTCCCGCCTAAAGGGGTTCAGAACGAGAGGCCTTATTGGCCATCAAATATTTATGGAGCCCCTACTGTGCACCAGGCAACACACTAAGCCCTGGAAACACGGCAGTCACGGAAACAGACAAGGTCTCTGCTTGGGGAGGTAGGGGCACAGGGCAAAGAAGAAGACTTTAAATAACTGTAAAGACACAAGTGCTTTGAAGGGACGCTACAGGGAGGTCCAGGGAGGTAAGAGCAGGGCCCTGTGCTGGCGTGGTGGTGGGCAGTGGGGGGAGACCTCTGCACATCAGCTAGATGAGATGGTGGGGGCCCCCCTTCTGTGCCCTGAGAGGCAGCGTTCTTTACAAGCTCACTGACTTCGGTTATTTGTTTTTGAGTTATAGGTATCAACTTTATTAGATAATCTCTTTTTTCTGCTTCTACAAGCTATTTATTGTTAACATTCTGCGGTGTCGTTTTACTCCTCAGATGCTTTTATAGCCCTTGCCTCTCTCAGGTGAGATAACGAACTTCACATTTGAAATACAGATTTTAATGAACTGAGAGACAACAATGAGGAGGATGTTATTGCTCCTGAGTCTGAATCTGAGTCAGGAGGGCAGTGAGATGCACACAGTGGGCTTATAAAAACTACTCCGCAGTAATGACAGCTCAAGGTGTCCAGCCGTTTATGACTTCTTTGATGGTGCACGATGGCACTGTTCTCGTCGTGACCTATAGAAAACGCTCTGCTTAGAAATTTCCTTTGACTTGATAGCTTACCCCTCTGTCTTCTCTGCGCTTCCCAGGTGGCTCAGTGATAAAGAATCCACCTGCCAATGCAGGAGACATGGGTTTGATCCCTGGTCTGGGAAGACCCCCTGGAGAAGGAAATGGCAACCCACTCCAGTGTTCTTGCCTAGAGAATCCCATGGACTGAGGAGCCTGGTGGGCTGCAGTCCATGGGGTTCCAAAGAATCGGACACGACTAAACAACAGCACTGTCTTCTCTAGCTCTGTAGAGACATGTGAAAAAAAAATCAATATAAAATCATTCATTTTGAAGATCATCCCCCCTGCCTGGCTGGTTCCCTACATATTCCTTCCTTTGGGAGTGTCTGCTGGCCCTGAGCCCGTCGCAGATCTCCCCCTTTCGTGATTCTGATACTGTCCAGATGCGCTTAGCAGGCTGGACTCCACAGCCAGACCACAGAGCCGCGCCTGTGAACCAGCAGCTGACTCTGACTCACTCCTCTGACCCACACATTTGGGGCAGACGCCTTCTCCCAGCCATCGTTTAGAATTCTCAGAAGAGGATGGGTGGGAGGGAGCCCAGATCCTGCCCTGAGCTTCTCTGGAAAAGGGGAGCTGCCGTGATGAAGGAAGAAGAGATGAGGCTCTTGGATTGGGAGAAGCTGCCAGCTTCCTTCCCAGGCTCTGGGAAATAAGACCTAGTTATGGGATGAGTCTTGACGAGCAAGGTGTCATCTGGAAATACCCTGGTGCTGCAGTGAGGTCACGTCCACCTTTGGGACCTATGCCCTCTTGCTCTGTCTTATCTGTCCACCCGGAAAAGGTATAACACTGATCTCTTGTTTCAGGCACAGAAAAACTGCCATATTTGGAATGATTTATTCTTGCTTCTGTCAGGGAAGCCACCATTGACGATTTTTTTTCATCACCATTTTCCCTCTTGCCCAGAGTATCTGGCTTAGCCCCAGAAGACCCTGCCCAGAGCTATAGCTCTGTGATTGTCAGTTCTCTGTCCCTGGGGATGGCAATACACAACTGAAATTGACCACTTACGATGCACCAGGCACTCGGTTAAGAGCTTTCCATGGATGTTCTTACCTTGTTCTTCTGGCAGCCTTGTGAAGGAGGTGTTTGCTTTCCTTTTTTTTTTCCCCATCAAATCACAATTTGACAGACTAAAATCCCTGATGTCCAGATTGCGGTAGTTGTTGTTTAGTCATTAAGTCATGTCCAACTATTAGCCACCCCGTGGACTGCAGCCCTCCAGGCTCCTCTGTCCATGGGATTCTCCAGGCAAGAGTACTGGAGTGGGTTGCCATTGCCTTCTCCAGGGGATCTTCCTGATCCAGGGATCGAACCAGCATCTCTTGCACTGGCAGGCAGATTCTCTACCACTGAGCCACCAGGGAAGCCTGAGGTCCGGATGAATTAGGTAATTTGCTGAAGGTAGCTTAGCTCATGGGTGGAAGAGCTGGTGCCCATCAGTCATTAAACACTCACTTCATGTTCAGTGCTTCCCAAATGCCTGCTTTGAAAATACCCAAAATAACCTGAAACAGAAGTATGATAGCCCCCTCTTCCAGCCAGAAGAAAACGAAAGAGCAAAGAAATTGAGTAACCTGACCAAAGTTTCATAGCTCCTAGAGCAGCAGAGAAAGAACTGCAACCTGGTCACTCTCTTTCCAAAGCCCAAGCACACACTGGCTTCCTGAATCCTCTTCTCTATGGAAGGTGGATGGTGTTCCATGGGATCAGCATGGAGCATCCCTGTAGCATCAATGCAGTGGAGCAGAGGCTCATTTTTTGGGTTAATGGCTGTGAGGGGGAACCACCTTCCAGACGCACCTCCCCTCCCCTGGGTCTGCTCTAAGCCTGTTCTGGAGGAGGTGTGAGCCCTGGGACTGGGAGGGATCGGGCGGCAATATGTCCCAGTGCCAGTCACAGGGATGTTCTTTTCATACCGTGTTGGGTTTTCTTAAATATTCCAATGGAGTGGGCCTTAGGGAAACATACAATGAGCAAAGCCACCCCTGGCAGCTCCTGTCTGGTTAAGGGGGAGGGGTCGTGGAGTCCACTGTGGCCAAGTAGGAGAGATGCTAGTGTGACTTCCCTATGAGGCAGCTGGTTGAGAGGGCAAGGTTCAAGGTCTAGGGCCAGCAGCACTGAGCAGAGATCTCTGGATTGCCTCTTACCAGCAGCATGAGGGAGGGTCGTTCTGCCAAGCCCTCAGATCCTCAGCATCCCCCTGGAGAGATGAAAAAAGGTGCTTCCTCGATTAGCGAATTGCTAAGGCCATTTCATAAGCTGCCGAGTGCTTTCTCCATGTGATGCTAATTCTGTCTTCTTTGGGTCATGGATGAGACATGCTGGATCTTTCACAGGACAGATTTCTAGGTCTGGCCCAGGACCTCAGGAATGTGCTGTGCCTTACAGATCACAGGAGCGAGAGATGAGATCCATACAGACGGCTTTACTCCATTCCCATGAAAGCTACCTAGCTGTTTACTCATCTAATTGCTAACCTTCCCAGAACCCCTATATCCCTGGGCGTCGGCTTTGCACTGCCAGGGAGAGAAGAAAACCCACTGGTCTTGCCTGATAGGCGTTCAGGGTTTTAGATGCGGAGACAAGACTGACACCAACTCAGAATCATTAGACATGATATTTCTTTAACTCATCACTAAACTGATGTTTCTGGAAAGAGAAATTAATGGGAGATGAGAGAAATCTGAGAAGGCCTCCTGGCATACACAGGGCTTGGGATGGTCTTAGAGGAGCTGGGAAGGCGGTGGTGGCCACAGTGACAGGCCCCCTTCATGCCGGGCTGTGTGGGTATCGATGTCATCTGACCCCGAAAAAGCACCCAGGGCTGACTCTATCATAGGCACAGAGACAAATCCTTTACATCGTGAAAACCTCCCAACCCTTAGAGGTGATCCTCCCCCATAGTCTCATTTTTCGGATGAGAAAACAGACGGGTGAGGTAAATTGTCCAGGTTACACACCTAGTCAGTGGTATAGCTAATATTCCAGAGCCTGCGCCCCGAACCACAAAACTGAACACGGGACACGACAGAGCCACGCGACACACCCGCAGCTGCCCGCGCAGGCTGAGAAGGTGGAGCCAACGGAAAGAAGACATCTGCCAGAGGCAGACGAGGAGGGATTGCTTTCTCACCCTTTCTTCTTGCTTTTCTCTTTCCCGGAGAGACATGTGGGGCTCAGACGTTTCTGCTCAGGTGGTGCCTTTGGCCCAGAGAGCCGAGAGGGCCACGTCGCGGCGGGGCTGGGCCGGCCGCTGTGGGCGGGCGCCCGCGCTCAGTCCCGCAGGGAGGGAGGGGGCGGGGCCGCGCCTGCGCCCTGCGCTCCTCAAGATGGCGCCCGGGCACGTGGGAGCGGCTGGGGCGGGAATTCGGGCCGTCGGCACGGCACAGCCCCCACTGGGGGGATGGGGGCTTTAAGGTCAGCCCAGCTGGCCCCATGAAGTGGAAGGAGGACGACCCCAAGAATGAGCATTGGATGCTCTCCCCATCTTGCGCACCCCAGGGTGAGGGAGTCCCAAGTAGAGGTATTAGGCCATGCCCAATTCTCCTTCAGATTCGCTTCAAATTTGGGGCACGGCCATAGTCTCTTCTTGGGCCTCCATGTCTTTCTTTTTCCAACAAGTTTAATTAATTATTTTTCGCTGGGATCTTTGTTGCTGCGCTTGGGCTTTGTCTTGAGGGCTGCCCTCAAGCGGCTGTGGCTCCGCTTGTGGCAGAGTTGGGCTCCAGGGTGTGAAGGCTTCAGTAGTTGTGGCCCACGGGCTTCCTTGTCCCTTGGCATGTGGAATATCCCCCGACCAGGGATCAAATCCGTGACCCCCTTCATTGACAGGCGGATTCTTAACCACTGGACTCCCAGAGAAGTCCCCTCAGTTTTTTAACTAGTAGCGTGGGACATTCGGACCAGATGAGTTCCAAGTAGACTGGGCGGATTTAGAGTTCTAATAAGGACGATGACTAAGCATTTGCCATGCTGTGAGATGATACTGAATCATGTTTGTTTTGTGAGGGGCTGATTCCCTTTGGCCTGGCTTTCTGCCTCTGAAGTCTCAGGTCTCAGACACTCCATCTGTAAGGAGCTGGAGGGAGGGTGGGGGGGTCTCCCCTCTCCCCTCTCCCCTGGGGTCGTGGGACTGGCAGGGCCTGGGTGAGGGAGCAGGTACAGCTTGAAGCCCAGAATAGCTGCAGCCCTCCCGGAATCTGCCGTCCTGGCTGCAGACTCCCATCCCGTTGGCTGCGCCCCCATCCTTGCTGTCTGGCAGACGCTGCTTTCCAGGTTTTTGTGGCACCCACTAAGCAGCCCTCCTTGTGTGCTGTGGCATGCTGGCTGCTTTCTCCACTCCGCTGGGATCATAATAGCAACTTTTCTCGGGCTTCCTCCATCCTGTCTCACTTCCCCCTCCTGATGGTTGAGGACAGGGGGTAGTTTAGGACAGTGGAAGAAGCCTAGAATTGGTGCCAGGGGTCTCGAGTTCTTGGCACTGATTTGCCATGTGTCTAGGCACAAAGCCAAACATCTCTCTTGTTTTCAGCATGAAGGTGAAATAAAGATGTGTGCTAAGACCCTTTTTGGACCCCATGGATTGTAGCCCGCCAGGCTCCTCTGTCCATGGGATTCTCCAGGCAAGCATACTGGAGTGGGTTGCCATTTCCTTCTCTGAGGGATCTTCCTGACCCAGGGAGTGAACCCTGTCTCTTATATCTTCTGCTTTGGCAGGCAGTTTCTTTACCCGTAGCAACACCTGGGAAGCCCTCAAAGTAAAGGTAACTGGGCTATTGTTTCACCCTTGTTTGCCAGAATGGGTATCCCCATGGTTCATAGCTAGAGTCTTGTTGTGGACTATGTGTCTGTGTCCCCTCTCCCCTAATGATATGTTGAAATCTTAACCCTCTAATGTGATGTCATTTGGAGGAAAGGATTTGGGAGGTAATTACATCATGAGGATGGAGCCCTCATGAATGATATTAGTGCTCTTATAAGAATTGATACTTTTGAACTGTGGTGTTGGGGAAGACTCTTGAGAGTCCCTTGGACTGCAAGGAGATCCAACCAGTCCATCCTAAAGGAAATAAGTCCTGAATATTCACTGGAAGGACTGATGCTAAAGCTGAAACACCAATACTTTGACCACCTGATGAGAACTGACTCACTGGAAAAGACCCTGATGCTGGGAAAGATTGAAGGCAGGAGGAGAAGGGGTGACAGAGGATGAGATGGTTGGATGGCATCACCGACTCAATGGCCATGAGCTTGAGCAAGCTCCAGGAGTTGGTGATAGACAGGGAGGCTTGGCGTGCTGCAGTCCCTGGGGTTGCAAAGAGTCGGACATGACTGAGCAACCAAACTGGAACTGGAAGAAGAGGCCAGAGACGAGTTAGCACTCTTGCTGCCCTGGGAGGATACACTGAGAAGTTGGCAGGCTGCAGCCTGGAAGGAGACTTTCACCAGAACCTGACCATGCTGGCACCCTGGGCTTGGACTTCCAGCCTCTGGGACTGTGAGAAATAATTCCTGTTGCTCATAAGTCACCGAGTCTATGCCATCAGTCCCCACTTCCCCAGGGTAGTGAGGAGACCCCCACCCTCTCTCCAAATGACTAAGGTATGTCCCTTCTTCTTGGGCGGTGCTCACATCATACTGGTTGTTCAGTATTTTGAGGCTCACCTCAGGGTAATTCATAATACTTGAGTGATTGTACAGAACTGGTGTGAGGGGCCAGTGGAGTAAATAAAGGCTGCGAGCAAGTGCTTTGAGGATGCTAAAGCCATAGTCACGTGTCTGATACACACATCTGCCCAATGCCTGTCTGTCTCCTCCATCACGGGAGCAATCACACCTTGATTTTCCACTTATCCATCCTTAACCACATCGTTCAGATGGAGCTCGCTCCTCTCCTGGCTCCAAGTCTGCTCCGAGTCTCCTGGCTCCAAGTCTCAACAGGTCTGAGGTTTTCTCCCTCTGGCCATAGTGACAGGTTGGGGGATGAACCAAACAGACCCTGTCAGCGCCAATCCTGGGCCCGGGGCCGGACCCAGACCAGACCAACAAAAACACACATCCTCTTGCAGTGGTGAAGGCTTAGGGATTGGCATGTGACCCGAATGAGGCCAAACGTTATTTCTTTGAGATTATCCTCGCCAACATGAGTGGAAGGATCCCTTCCCTTTTCAGTTATGAGCATGAAGGATGTGACTCATGACTGCCCCTCCATGTAAAGGAAGAAGAGAACAGAGCTCAGTAGAACAAGTCCAGGGTAAGAGGTGAAGAGAAGAGGGGAGAGTCTTGAGGACTCGAGGTCCTGGCTTGATCTGGTCCCTAGTGCTCCGGTTCCTACAAGCTCTCCCTTGAAGCAGTGCAGAGGATCAGGAGTGACAAGGCAGGAAGGACGGTTTACAGTTTTATTTGTTGATCGGGGAAGGTTTCTCTAATCAGATTAAATGTGCTCTCGCATGCATGCGCAGTCCTTTCAGTCATGTCCAACTCTTTGTAACCTCAGGGACTGTAGCCTGTCAGGCTCTTCTGTCCATGGGATTCTCCAGGCAAGAATACTGGGATCCTCAGGGGATCTTCCTGACCCAGGGATTGAACCCACATCTCTTATGTCTCCTGCGTTGCTTCTTTAGTGGATTCTTTACCACTAGTGCTACCTGGAAACCCCCAAATGTGCTCTTACATCTGAATAAAGTAAAGGAGTTGGTCCTGTAAAGACACAAGAGAAGAGAATTCCAGGTGGAGGGAACAGAATGTGCAAAGGTCCTGGCAGGAGGATGCTTGATGTTTTCAGGGAAAAGCTAGTAGTAGGCGACGTGTGGCTGGAACTGAATGAGAAGGGAATAACCTGTCCTGACCTTTTCTCTGAGGGGTGTCAGCTGTGAAGTTACTCTCTGCCAGGATGAGAGTTGGCATTAGGGCTTGAGCCACTACTTCAAGAACCTCAGTGCGTGTAGCTGCCAGGGGCCAGAAATTCAGACCAGCATTGAGGACTTCTCTGGCTCTGTAATTCTGCATCTGCACCCCAGGGATCTGACCTTCCTCCTCGCTTCCTCTAATAACCCACCTGAGATCTTTCAGAATCTACGGTTTCTACCAGCCTCCAGAGAAGGGAACTCCTTGTGGTAGAGTAGACAGAAGAGCTTCAGTGGAAAGGGTTTCTTTCATTACAATTGCTGAGGCGTGACATTCCATGGACACATGCCAATTCATTCCCGGTGGGTTTGTTCCTTTCTTCATTCATTTAAGAAGAATTTATTGAGTATCTGATATCTGCCAAGGTACACAGAAAGGCACTGAATCTACAAAGATGAATCAGACAGGGTTTCTGCTTTCAAGGATCTCAGTCTGGGTGGGCGTGGAGGAGGCAGGCCTGTAAACAGATAATCAGAGAAAAACATGGCAGATGGCAGAGCTGAGGTGGGAGCACAGCGCTGCTAAGGAACCCTGAGGAGGAGAGATGGCTTTAGCTAGAGGAGGCAGCGTGGTCTGGGTTTCCCTGGTGGCTCAGATGGCAAAGGATCTGCCTGCAAGGCAGAGCACCCAGGTTTGATCCCTGGGATGGGAAGATTCCCTGGAGGAGGGAAAGGCAACCTGCTCCAGTATTCTTGCCTGGAGAATCGCATGCACAGAGGAGCCTGGTGGGCTACAGTCCATGGGGTTGCAAAGAGCTGGACACGACTGAGTGACTAACGCTTTCACTTTCACTTTTAGGGTGGTCAACAGAGGGGAGGGGACCTCTTGGCTGGACGTTGAAGGTGGAGGGGAATTTGACCAGTGGAGAGCTCTCCCAGAAATGCGGTTGAGAGGGACAACATGTGTGAGGAGAATGTAGTGGTGGGGAAGAGTGGGCTGAGGAAATGGTAAAAATTCAGGGTGGAGGATTCGGGGCTTGGACGTTGGTGGACAAAGTAGAGGTCAACCTCGTCTGCCTTGGGTATTCAGATTTTGTTCTGTTGATTTGGAGAATCAATGCAGACCTTTAAGTAGGAATGTAAATGGATTAGACTGTTGACTATGGTGTGAGATAATATGCCACGTGTGTGTGCTCCGTTGTGTTTGACTCTTTGAGACTCCATGGACTGTAGCCTGCCAGGCTCCTCTGTCCATGGAAATTTCCAGGCAAGAATAGTGGAATGGGTTGCCGTTTCCTTCTCCAATAATATGACATAATGATAATAATAATAACAGGAGATGGTCTAAAGAGTCAATGGTCAGTTGATTGGGTTGAGACAGGGTCACAAACTCAAATACCAACAGGGCCAGGTGATGACTTGGGAGAACCAGGAGGTCAGCAGGTTGTGTCTTAAGAGGGCAGGTGCCACTCAACTCAGTCAATTGCTGTCCCCGTGGGGACTCAGGTCCAGGGCTGCTGGAACTCCTGAGTTTTCAAGAGCAGCTGGAAACCCAGATCCTTATGTAAAATCTCACCATTTTTAAATGTTGGCAACTAAATTCTACAAAATGCTGCATGGGCCAAATTGAACACATCTGTCAGCCTGATCTATCTGTGGGCCACTGGTTTGCAAATTCTGGGTTGAGAAAAGAGTTTTCTTTTTTTGTAAAGAGAGATCAAAATAGCTTTGGATCTAAAGATTCATGCCTGGAATGATCTTCTCTCCTCTTGCTCTAGCAAACTCTTAATTATTACTTAAGACCCAGTTCAATTCTCCCCTATAAAGCTTTCCTCAAGACCCACCCTCTCCCACCACACACCCTCAATCGCCCCCCAAAAGCCCCCAAAGCACAGTCATCGTGTGCTAATGCTCCATCACACCTTTTATATTCCCATGCATGGATGTGTGCCCAGTTGTGACCAACTCTTGGCGATGCCATGGACTGTGGCCCTCCAGGCTCCTCTGTCCATGGAATTTTCCAGGCAAGAATACTGCAGTGGGTTGCCATTTCCTTCTTCAGGGGATCTTCCTGACCCAGGGATCAAACTCATGTCTCCTGTGGCTCCTGTATTGGCAGGCAGATTCTTTACCACTGAACCACCTGGAGAATTCAAATGCCTGCAAGAAAGCTATGAGGCAGGAGAGAAGTCAGCACCAAAAGAGACATAGAATCAACATTGCTGATTAGTGGACGGAATCCATGCTTGTAGAAGTGGATGAAACTTACAACACGGGTCCTTGCAGCAGTCAGCTCCTGGCTGGCAGGACTCAGCCTGGAGGAGAGGGAAGCAAACTGGCTATGAAAGGAAATATGAGATGGTCGGGAGCAGGTTGGGCTCTTGGGATTTCAGAGAAGGCTCCACACTCTGAGTTTCTGTAGGATTTTTTTTTTCTTTACATGAACTGAGACTTACATTCAGTAATGCTGCTGCTGCTGCTGCTAAGTCGCTTTAGTCGTCCGACTCTGTGTGACCCCATAGATGGCAGCCCACCAGGCTCTGCCATCCCTGGGATTCTCCAGGCAAGAACACTGGAGTGGGTTGCCATTTCCTTCTCCAATGCATGAAAGTGAAAAGTGAAAGTGAACTCGCTCAGTCGTGTCCGACTCTTTGCGACCCCATGGACTGCAGCCTACCAGGCTCCTCCATCCATGGGATTTTCCAGGCAAGATTACTGGAGTGGGGTGCCATTGCCTTTTCAGTTCAGTTCAGTTCAGTTCAGTCACTCAGTTGTGTCCGACGCTTTGCGACCTCATGAATTGCAGCATGCCAGGCCTCCCTGTCCATCACCAACTCCCGGAGTTCACTCAGACTCACGTCCATCGAGTCAGTGATGCCATCCAGCCATCTCATCCTCTGTCGTCCCCTTCTCCTGCTGCCCCCAATTCCTCCCAGCATCACAGTCTTTTCCAGTGAGTCAATTCTTCGCATGAATTGGCCAAAGTATTGGAGTTTCAGCTTTAGCATCATTCCTTCCAAAGAAATCCCAGGGTTGATCTCCTTCAGAATGGACTGGTTGGATCTCCCTGCAGTCCAAGGGATTCTCAAGAGTTTTCTCCAACACCACAGTTCAAAAGCATCAATTTTTTGGCGCTCAGCCTTCTTCACAGTCCAACTCTCATATCCATACATGACTACTGGAAAAACCATAGCCTTGACTTGACAGACCTTAGTCGGCAAAGCAATGTCTCTGGTTTTGAATATGCTATCTAGGTTGGTCATAACTTTTCTTCAAAGGAATAAGAGTCTTTTAATTTCATGGCTGCAATCACCATCTGCAGTGATTTTGGAGCCCAAAAAAATAAAGTCTGATACTGTTTCCACAGTTTCCCCCTCTATTTCCCATGAAGTAATGGGACTGGATGCCATGATCTTCATTTTCTGAATGTTGAGCTTTAAGCCAAATTTTTGACTCTCCTCTTTCACTTTCATCAAGAGGCTTTTTAGTTCCTCTTCACTTTCTGCCATAAGGGTGGTGTCATCTGCATATGTGAGGTTATTGATATTTCTCCCGGCAATCTTGATTCCACCTTGTGTTTCTTCCAGTCCAGCGTTTCTCATGATGTACTCTGCATATAAGTTAAATAAGCAGGGTGACAATATACAGCCTTGATGCACTCTTTTTCCTATTTGGAACCAGTCTGTTGTTCCATGTCCAGGGCTAACTGTTGTTTCCTGACCTGCATACACATTTCTCAAGAGGCAGGTCGGGTGGTCTGGTATTCCCATCTCTCTCAGAATTTTCCACAGTTTATTGTGATCCACACAGTCAAAGGCTTTGGCATAGTCAATCAAGCAGAAATAGATGTTTTTCTGGAACTCTCTTGCTTTTTCCATGATCCAGTGGATGTTGGCAATTTGATCTCTGGTTCCTCTGCCTTTTCTAAAACCAGCTTGAACATCAGGAAGTTCACGGTTCACATATTGTTGAAGCCTGGCTTGGAGAATTTTGAGCATTACTTTATTAGTGTGTGAGATGAGTGCAATTGTTCGGTAGTTTGAGCATTTTTGGCATTGCATTTCTTTGGAATTGGAATGAAAACAGCTTTTCCAGTCCTGTGGCCACTGCTGAGTTTTCCAAATTTGCTGGCATATTGAGTGCAGCACTTTCACAGCATCATCTTTCAGGATTTGAAAGAGCTCAACTGGAATCCCATCACCTCCACTAGCTTTGTTTGTAGTGATGCTTTCTAAGGCCCACTTGACGTCACATTCCAGGATGTCTGGCTTTAGATGAGTGGCCATACCATCGTGGTTATCTGGGTCATGAAGATCTTTTTTGTACAGTTCTTCTGTGTATTCTTGCCACCTCTTCTTAATATCTTCTGCTTCTGTTAGGTCATAACATTTCTTTCCTTTATCGAGCCCATCTTTGCATGAAATGTTCCCTTGGTATCTCTAGTTTTCTTGAAGAGATCTCTAGTCTTTCCCATTCTGTTCTTTTCCTCTATTTCTTTGCATTGATCGCTGAAGAAGGCTTTCTTGTCTCTTCTTGCTAGTCTCTGGAACTCTGCATTCAGATGCTTATATCTTTTCTTTTCTCCTTTGCTTTTCACTTCTCTTCTTTTCACAGCTATTTGTAAGGCCTCCCCAGACAGCCATTGTGCTTTTTTGCATTTCTTTTCCATGGGGATGGTCTTGATCCCTGTCTCCTGTACAATGTCACGAACCTCATTCCATATTTCATCAGGCACTCTATCTATCAGATCTAGGCCCTTAAATCTATTTCTCACTTCCACTGTATAATCAGAAGGGATTTGATTTAGGTCATACCTGAATGGTCTAGTGGTTTTCCCTACTTTCTTCAATTTACGTGTGAATTTGGCAATAAGGAGTTCATGATCAGCGCAAGCGGCTGCGCTGGCCGGCACACGCAGCGCAAGCGGCTGCTGCGGCTGAGAGGAGCTACCCTATGTCCGAGGTCGGGGCAGCAGCGGAGAGTGCCAGGCTGTGACGATGTAGGAACGGCCGAGAGGAACCACCTTGCGTCCGAAGTCAGGGGCAATGGTCTGGAGGAGCCACCCCACGTATGAGGCCAGGGTCAGGGGCCGGGAGGAGCCACCCTGCGCCTGAGGCCAGGGGTGGCGGCCGGGAAGATAAACCCACGTCCAAGGAGCGGTGGCTGTGATGGTGCAGGAGGGCCTAGAGGAGCTATCCCACGTTGAAGGTCAGGAAGGGTGGCGGTAAGGAGATACCCTTCATCCAAGGTAAGAAGCAGCAGCTGCACTTTGTTGGAGCAGCTGTGAAGAGACACCCCACGCCCAAGGTAAGAGAAACCCGAGTAAGATGGTAGATGTTGCAAGAGGGCATCAGAGGGCAGACACACTGAAACCATACTTACAGAAAACTAGTCAATCTAATCACACTAGGACCACAGCCTTGTCTAACTCAATGAAACCAAGCCATGCCCACAGGGCAACCCAAGATGGGGGGGTCATGGTGGAGAGGTCTGACATAATGTGGTCCACTGGAGAAGGGAATGGCAAACCACTTCAGTATTCTTGCCTTGAGAACCCCATGAACAGTATGAAAAGGCAAAGTGATAGGATACTGAATGAGGAACTCCCCAGGTCAGTAGGTGCCCAATATGCTACTGGAGATCAGTGGAGAAATAACTCCAGAAAGAAAGAAGGGATGGAGCCAAAGCAAAAACAATACCCAGCTGTGGATGTGACTGGTGATAGAAGCAAGGTCCGATGCTGTAAAGAGCAATATTGCATAGGAACCTGGAATGTCAGGTCCATGATTCAAGGCCAATTGGAAGTGGTCAAACAAGAGATGGCAAGGGTGAACGTCGACATTCTAGCAATCAGCAAACTAAAATGGACTGGAATGGGTGAATTTAACTCAGATGACCATTATATCTACTACTGTGGGCAGGAATCCCTCAGAAGAAATGGAGTAGCCATCATGGTCAACAAAAGAGTCCAAAATGCAGTACTTGGATGCAATCTCAAAAACGACAGAATGATCTCTGTTCTTCTTCAAGGCAAACCATTCAATATCACAGTTATCCAAGTCTATGCCCCAACCAGTAATGCTGAAGAAGCTGAAGTTGAATGGTTTTATGAAGACCTACAAGACCTTTTAGAACTAACACCCGAAAAAGATGTCCTTTTCATTATAGGGGAGTGGAATGCAAAAGTAGGAAGTCAAGAAACACCTGGAGTAACAACACAAGAGAAGACTCTAAACATGGACATCACCAGATGGTCAACACTGAAATCAGATTGATATATTCTTTGCAGCCAAAGATGGAGAAGCTCTATACAGTCAACAAAAACAAGACCACAACCTGACTGTGGCTCAGATCATGAACTCCTTATTGCCATTGCCTTTTAGAAGCAGTTAAACAAAAAAGACCAGCTAACAGGAAAGCAAATAAACAGAATAAAAATGCACCAAGGTCATTCTCAAGATGGTAAAGAACAACTAAAAACCATATGAAACAGGTAAAGCCGAAGAAATAAAATCCTCTAAAAATCTAGTTAGTGTCTTCAGGGAGACTCACAAGAATGTTCCATAGAGAAGTGTCATAATGTCATTCAAAAAATGGGACAGTGAATGATAGTTACAAGAGCGTCCATGAAGTCTCACAACAGAAAGAAGACAAAGGAGAGATTTATGACCCATAGGATCGCCCTGAGTAAATATTGGAGAACATGAACAAGAGTGTATACACCTGTGTAACTGAATCACTTGGCGGCACAGCAGAGGTCAGCACAACACTGGGAGTCATCCACACTTCAACAAATTTAAAAAAATATTCCAGAACATCGAGCAAAAGTTATGAAGGAGCAGAAAGTAAACTGAAGAGGCAGACGAAATACGTTGATAAGCTCATAGGATTTCCAGAGGAGGGAATCAAGAAAGTAGAGAGAGGCCATCAATCAGATCACAGAATAACTTAACCATTTGTGGAAGAAATGATTGTGACTCTGGATTGAATGTGAAAGAGGCAGCTAAATGAAAAAACAGCCTCAGCGTAGGGCTTGATTCTTAAGCAGGGCTGAGTTTCATTCTCCACTTCTGTTATCACGACATTCTTTAGTCACGGTTGGTCCAGAGATGCTGAAGACTGACCTGGGAGTTTTCTGTGAAGGGCTCTAGGATATGGGGTGAGAGTGGGCATCTACTGTTTTGCTGTCCAACTTCCTTTCTTGATTTTTTCTATAAATCTGTTCTCCCCCCTGTTCTGGTCCACTTGCTTCTTGCTTGAGGGTTGGGCATGTGGCTCAGACACGGCTCTTGGAGGGTCTCATTCCCTGGACGAAGTGGTCAGTGCAGGGGTGGTCCTAAAGCCCCATTAGGGCCAGTGAGGCTTGTAAATTTCCCTTAAAAAAATTATTGGCGTACAGTTGACTTACAGTGTTATGTTCGTTTCTGCTGTACGACAAAGTGAATCAGTTATACATATACCTATATCCTCTCTTTTTAAGATTCCTTTCCCATAAAGGTCATTAACAGAGTGTTGAGTAGGATTTTCTTTTTAGTTATCTGTCTTATATATAGTAGTGTGTACTGGGCTTCCCAGGTGGCTCAGTGGTAAAGAATCCGCCTGCCGATACAGGAGATGAGGATCCAATCCCTGGGTTGGGACGACCCCCTGGAGGAGGAAATGGCAACCCACTCCAGTGTTCTTGCCTGGAGAAAATCACGGATGGAGGAGCCTGGCGGGCTGCAGTCCACGGGGTCGCAAAGAATCGGAAACAGCTGAGCGTGAATGCACATAGCCGCATATGTCGATCCCAGTCTCCCGTTTATCCCCTGCCTCCTGGTGACCGTAAGTCTGTTTTCTGCATCGGTTCCTCTACCTCTGTTTTATAAATAAGTTCATTTGCACAATGTCTTTAGATTCCACATATAAGCAATATCGCGTGATATCTGCCTTTCTCTGTTTGACGCACTTCACTTAGTGTTATAATCTCTAGTTCCATTCATGTTTGCCTCAATTTCATGGCTGGGTAGCATTCCATTGTATATATGCTCCACATCTTTTTCATAACTTTCCTTGAATTGTTGAGAGGCATTCTCTCTTTCCTGCTGGATTGGAACCTGGGGAGGGGGGCTGTAAGTCTAGAGCAGTCAGACCACCGTGGAGAGCCCAAGCTAAACAGACTGGAGAAGCAAGGAGCTGAGGTGAAGAAAGATGGGATCAAACCCTACTTACAGCTTATTAATCTTAGGTTTTTTTCCTTACTGTGGCCAGTAAATTTTTCTTTCCTTACACCAGTTGGAGCTAGCTTTCCTTTTGTCAGTGGTGACAAAAAGGGGTCTTTGAACCTCACCGAAGGGCGTGAAGAATGACCCTTCCCATGGGCCACACTTTACAGTTTGCAAAGCATTTCTACATCCATCGTCTTATTTGACTCTTCCAGCTCTTCCAGGAGGTAGGTAAAATAGGAATGATTATTCCCACATCATAGAGAAGGCAGCTACATCAGGGTTAGGATCCATAATCACTCAACTAGGAATGTCAGGATGGAACTCCTGTTCTTTTGAGTGTGGTTTTAGAGCTTTTCTGCACCAATGATGTCATTCTAAATTGAACTCTGATAATGCTAAACTAAATTACACTAAAGTACCCCCTGGAAATAGCCTCTCAGAGTCAGGATTCATGCTGGGTAATCACCAAATAACTTTCTTCTCATTATTTTCCTACTTACTTACCTCCAAGGGAAGGGCTGGTGATAAATGTCAGGGCTGGTACAGTTTACGTAATTATTTGGATGACTGGCTTATGCATATTTTTTTGTTACCGTGTTACTCTCGTCTGTCTGCTTTTAACTTCTGCTCGGTAGTCAGCAAATTGGAGACCCTCCATTTCATGTTCCACACAAATCAAATTATTTTGTAAAGAAATTGTTGAGAGCCTTTCTTGTGCTATTTCGTCTTTCTGGAATGGTCTCTCCCCACTCTTTGCACACCCAGCTCCTGCTCACCCTTAGCTGTTAGCTTCAACACTGCCAGATCAGAGTGGTCTTCCATTATAAAAGCTAGACATTCCCCCTTCCTCAGCCCTTAATTTTGTTCATGTTAGGCCATGCAGTATTCTTTATAATATTTCCCACAATTTTAATAGTTAAAAATTTCTCTAAAATTTCCTTTCTGTGTATCCAGTAGTATGGAAGTTTTACTTCTCTCTCCCTATCACCTAGGTCAAGGCCTGGCATGAAGCAGGTAGTCAATCATTATTTGTTGATGAATGAGTGGCTTATTCAGGAATATACAGGAGAAGGTGGCCTGTGAGCCACGGGAAGAGGGAAGCAGGGGGCAGGGAGGGCTCTGGCTAGAGGTTCTAGCTTGGCGGTCAGCGGCAGTGAGGTTTGGGTGGGATGGAGATGAATCTCAGGGAAGGTTGAACCCTCCAGGGACTCCAGCACTAGAGGGGAGTAGCAGGGTGCCCAGGGCCAAACCCAAGGGCATGGGAAAGGAAGGAGCAGCCCAGGAAGGGGTGGGGGATGCCAGCAGCTGGAAGAGCCCGCAGCAGGAAACACATCCTAGAAGGCAGAGCAGGAGGCGCCGGGAGGCAGAGATGGTGCCTCCACTGGGTGCCGCGGCATCTGATTCACACCTGACTTATTTTTCCAATTATTTTTACCCTGATTGTAGCAGTTGGCAGGTTTCCAAGTGGCAGTGTGATTTTGTTTGCTGCTTGCAATTCCCACCTCTCTGGGTTAGCAGGCGTGAGTCTTTTGACCTTGCTAGAGGAGGTGACACCTCTCAATTTAGCTCTGTTTGCAAATGTCAGCTGAGATGCTGTGAGCGTTGTTCACCGGGTCATAGGAGCCTGGTCACACACACACACACACACACACACACACACACACACACACGTCTCACGGTGCTTAATTTCCTACATCCTCTGCTCCATCAGGAAGCAAAGGCATCTGCCAGACCACACTCTGCAGCCCACCTATTTGGGGGGTCTCTACCCCCTTTTGATGGGCTTCCCAGGTGGCGCTAGTGGTAAAGAACCTTCCTGCCAGTGCAGGAGACATAAGAGATGTCCGATCGATCCCTGGGTCGGGAAGATCCCCTGAGGAGGGCATGGCAGCCCACTCCAGTGTTCTTGCCTGGAGAATCCCATGGACAGAGGAGCCTGGTTGATTACAGTCCATAGGGTCGCAAAGAGTCAGACATGACTGAAGCGACTTAGCGCGCACGCACCAACCTTTGGTACTGTTTTAATAAAGGAAATAAAAAGCAATCCGAGAGAGGAGTCATTTAAAAAAAAAATAACAGTTGTTTTATTTATTTTTATTGGCGTATAATTGGTTTGCAATGTTGTGTTAGTTTCTGCTATACAACAAAGTGAATCCGCCGTATGTTTACATACATCCCATCCCTCTTGAGACTCCCTCCTCCCCCCACCATCCCATCCCAAGGAATTAACAACATGGAGAGAGACAGAGGTGAGTGCCTGTCATTTTCCCAAGGGCCGGTCTCCAGAATTCTAGGAGCTGAGCCATCAACACTCCGGAGAGTGACACACATCTGGGCCCCTCATGTCCTTTGAAAAGGACAAGTTTCCTGTGGCCAATCTCGTATTGAAGATAGACAGAGACTTTACCAGCTGCGAGTTTGGAGTGTTTCCGATGGGCTCAGCACCGTGTTAAGCTTTTTAATATGTGTCCATCCTCTTTAATCTTCCCTGGAATCCTATTATGTCATTATTATCGGTTCCACTTTGCAGGTGAAAAAAACGGAGGCTCAGAGAGGTGGTGTGGTTCATCGAAGGTCACACAGACTCTACGTAAGGGAGTTGGGAATCAGACTCAAGTGGCGGCTTTTTCTGTGTCCCGACTCTGCTGGAGCGGCGGGGTCATGGGGTCACCTGCTGGGGACCGTGGCTACCTGTCACTGTCATCAGCCTGGCCTGAATGTTGGAACTGACAGCCGGAAAGCAGGGCCAGCTTACGGTCAGTATGGCCCCGGGGTGGACTTTCTCCCCCTCTTCCCTCCTAACCCATTCAGCATCCTTGCGGAGGGCAGGGAGTTTCTTCCGAGCAACTTAGCGATTTAACTCCTTAAGAATAAAAGAGTGTTTCTCTTCTGATCATTAACACAAAATCCCAAACAGAAAAAAAAACCCAACAAACCAACCAACCCTTGTTTGAAACAGAATTTAGCAGGATCCTCTGAGTCTCCCAGGGAGAGCCAGGGCTGTTGGTCTCGCTGGCAGAGAAGCGGGGGTGGGGGTACCGTCCGTGACTCAGAAGAGGAGCTGCCTCCCGCCGCCCACCCACCCGCCAGCGGGCTGCCCGCCCCCGGGCTGCGGCCAGGAAGAACCCGCCAGCGAGCAGCCCGCGCGGGGGAGGAAACGCCTTCCTCCTGGGCTCTCCTCTCAGAGAAGGTGTCCTGAGAAACACAGAGCAGCAGCGATCAGGCTCGGGAGGGGCGCTGGCTGGGAGTGCGCTGACCGCCTCCTCCGTGTGCCCTCCCTGAGTGGGGCAGGGCGGGTGGTTTCATCACTCGGGAACCGTCCACCCCCAAGCACAGGCTTTCTCCCCTGTTGGCACGCGGGGGAGCAGTGGTTCAGAAGCGGGAGCCCAGTTTGCAGACAGCACGCAGGGGACCTGGTTTCTATCGCCCTGCTTGTCCTGTATCCCTCACCCATGCTGACTTCCTTGTCAGGGAGCCGGAAGGGGATGCACGGCCGGGGCCAAGGTTCCTTCCGCCTCGTCTGTTTTCTGTCCACAGTACTGGTCCTGCCCCTCCCCTTTAAGCTCTCGGAGCCGGCCACCACCGCCTCCTGCTCTTGGATCGCCCTTGGCACTGAAACCTGAGTTTCTCCTGGCTCAGATGCCAACGAGCCCATCCTGCCGCTCCCTGCACAGACAGCTCTCCCATCTTGTGTGTTTGGGGTCTCTTCCGGGAGACCTGCTAGCTTTCTGTTGTGGCTTTCTTGGCTTGTTTTTTCCCCCAAGCCTTTCTGAAGGTCTGTGAATAATCAATGGCATTTCTCTTCATATGGAATTCAGTTCAGTTCACTTGCTCAGCCGTGTCCGACTCTTTGCGACCCCATGGGCTGCAGCACGCCAGGCCTCCCTGTCCATCACCAACTCCAGGAGCTTGCTCAAACTCATGTCCACTGAGTCGGTGATGCCATCCAACCATCTCATCCTCTGTCGTCCCCTTCTCCTCCCACCTTCAATCTTTCCCAGCATCAGGTTCTTTTCCAGTGAGTCAGCTCTTCACATCGAGTGGCCCAAGTATTGCAGTTTCAGCTTTAGCATCAGTGGAATAATTCAACCCAGTTCAAATTCATTCAGTGTTTCCACGAAACCCCATCCCTTCTCTTTTGGAGTCCTCATCAGACCTGTAAATACTGACTCAACTTCCATTTTCGCCAAATACTTTGCAACCACAACAGTGACAATTAAAGCGAATATTTACTGAACACTCACCATGTGCCAGGCTCTGTATATATTGCCTTGTTTAATCCTCACAGAAACTCAAAAAATGAGATGCTCTTATACTCTCACTCTTTACACGAGACACTGGAAGCTCAGAGAGAGTGAGTAACTTGCCTGAGGTCATGGTAAGCAGTGAGGCCAGGTGCAAGGTGGGATGTCACTGTGTGCCAGGTGAATTGGGTGAATGGTCCTCAAGTCATTGGATGGGCTGGGAGGGTTTACTGGTCAGGGCACGGGCTACTGGAGATAGATTCAGACAGGCACAGGAAGAACTTCCCAGCAGTAAGCACTCTTTGTGTGTTCAGATAAGGCTCATGGGGTCTTAGTCTTCAATAGGGAAGTTGGGGAAGGGAGTTAAGCCTCAGGTGAAGGAGAGACAGGGTGACCTTTAAGATCCTTTCCAACTCTGAGAGTCCACGGTTACTGTATAATTCTTAATAAAACCAGTAAAACCTTTGGCAAATACAAATCCAGCCCCAGCTCTGTGCTGTTATGAACAGGAACTGCGTGGATGTTTTTTTCTGGGGCAATACATGCCAACATCAGTAACAGCTCAAGTCCTCTGGAGATCAATATCATATTCTGTCATTTAAGAGTGATATGAACAATCACTGGCCCTTATGGAGTGCTTACTAAACTGCTGGCAAGATGATAAATTCTCTACATGCATAAACTTGCTTCTCACAACAAACCTATGAGGTCATGAGTAGTGTATTAGTCAGGCGAAGCTGCAATGACAAATTAATCCTGAGCCCTCAGTGGCTTAATGCAATAAAAGTTTCCTTCTTTCGTCCTTTTTTTTCAATGAAAGAAGTGCAGAATTTTATTTGAGCCAAATGTGAAGATTGTAACCTGGGAGGAGAAAGTCAGAAAGCTCTGAACTGTTCTCTGCTTCTTAGGTTCTTACAGTCCGAAGGAAGTTGGGCCATTTTAAACCCTGGTTTTCTGAAACATGTGGCCTCCAAGGACTTTGGGGTGAGGAGAGGGAGAGACAGTGGAAGAAGGAAACAGGCTTTGTTGCTTGCGATCTGAGAACCTAGAATGACATACACAGCCTGTGCCTGTTGCTGCAGCTTGATGCAAAGACAGCTGTGTGGCATGTGGGACCTGCACAGAGGAAACGGTCAGTAAACGTGAGTGATGATAGCAACGCTGGTCTGAGAGCCCAGGGGGTGCCTGGAGCCCCACGCTGGGCACAGATGGGGAATCTCATGCCGCAAGCCCTCCTTGGCTGCAGTCACCCGTGCCTCTGTCCACAGGCTCAGCCCCATCCAAGCTCCAGAGGTAACCCTGACCCGGGCAGGTATGTTGTCAGCCTGGCCCGTCCTCTGTATGGGCCTGGTGCTTGGCAACACTGCACCAGCCAGCGCCATCTGTGTGCTCAACTCTTCCCTGGTGGCCCTGCGTCTGTGGCTAAAGCTCTGATGCAGCACGCTGGTCTAATTATCTGTCATCTGTCTATTTGTCTATGTATCTGTCTATCATCTGTCCACTTTTGTGCTTATCATCTATTTATCTGTCATCTATCAATTATGTATCTGTTTATCTGTGTATCTATCATCTACTTACATATCCACCACCTACCAATTATACCAATTTCTGTATTTATTGTATATCTATATATCAATTATCTGCCTGCTTATGTATCTACTGTCTACAGATTACATATCTATTATCATGCCTATCACCTATCAACTTTTGTATCCATTTATCTATCTGCTTATGCATCTATCATCTATAATTGTGTGTGTGTGTGTTCATCTATGTGTCTGTCATCCATGTGCTGATGATGTGTCTGTGTCTGAGCATGCTAGGTTGAATCAGTCGTGTCCGACTCTGTGCGACCCCATGGCCTCAGCCCGCCAGGCTTCTCTGTCCCTGGGATTCTCCAGGCGTGAATACTGAAGTAGGTTGCCATGCCCTCCTCCAGGGGATCTTCCTGACCCAGGGATCAAACCTGCGTCTCTTGTGGCTCCTTCATTGCAGGTGGTGGATTCTTTACCGCTCAGCCACCAGGGAAGCCCACTTATGTATCTACCACTTATTAATTATCCCCATTTCTGTATTTTTCATGTATCTATAAATCAATTATCTACCTACTTACCTATCTATCATCAGTCTATGCTGGTTTCAAACGTTCCTGTTGCCCTGACCGCTTGCCTCCTGCCTGGCTCTGGTCAGTGTTCAGAGCCACGGTGTCTGAAGTCTCTGGTGCTCTGTGGGCTCTCCACAAGTGCCAGCGGCTGCCCAAACTGCCCCGTCCATGTGCTGGGGTCATCTGTCCTCAGGAGAGCGAGGCTGTCATTTCCCCTTCCCTCGTCCTCTCCAACTGTGGACTCCCTCCCTTTGCCACCAGACGAGGGGTGGCGGATTACACTCAAGTCTGTCTGAAGCAAGGATTTGTGAGATATCAGAGGCACTACCATTTTCCAGTGGCGATTTCGCAGAGGAGCAGCAAGCTTGTTCTGGACTCAGGCCCTCTGCAATCTTCCTGCTGAGTGACACTGCTTAAATTACTCATGTATCATAGTTTTCTTATCTGTAAATGGGGATAATAATGTTCCCTAACTCAGAGGATTTTGGAGAAGATGAAGTGAGATAGTCCCTCTAAAATGATAGAACAGTGGTCGGTGCATGGGAACAATCCCTTTAGGTATAATAATAAGAAATTCTTATCTTTCCTGTTCTCTCCCAGATCTGCCTGTCTCTGATGCCCCAGCTTCCCTACGCTGGGGCACATCACGCAAGTATCCCTTGATGGAAAGCCAGTCGGAGCCAGAGGAGCTATAGTTTTCCTCTTTACTCTGCTAAATTCACAGGGGATACTGGAGAAGGATCTTTTTAGGAGGCATTACTGAGAAACACAGCAGGTGGCCAGATGGAAATGACAGGAAACATGGTCCCTTCTGTCTGCAAGGACAACAGAGTGGCATTCAGGTGTGTAACGAGATAAACTAGGCTCCTAGAGAGACCCCACCAGGTCCAGGTGGAAGAGAGGTGGAAACTTGCCAGGGAGCGTAGAGTCTGGAGAACAGCACAGACAGGGTTCTGTGTCCAGTGCTGTTCCCTGGGTGGGCCTTTCCTGTCTCGGCTCTGACACCTGGGGATTTACCACCGACCCTTCCTTCCGAGTGATCCTCCACAGGATGTCAGTGAGGTTATCCGCTGTGACTTGTGCTCCTAACGGTGTTGACTTCTTCTTTATTAAATCACAAGCATTGCTAGAATATCGAATTATGCCACCGGTGGTAATATCTCCGGAGAAAGGAAATTCCCCTGGCTCCACAGCTTCTCTCCAGGGTTTTATTTTTCTGTTCTTGTTTCATTTAATTTTATTTTGGTTCTCGAGAAGGTGAGGTGGACCTAGCGGGTGCTTTTCCATTTCTTGGCCACTTGTCGTCCACCGCTTTCTCCAAGATTGTTTCCCAAATCTTCTTGGTATCATAACTCTCTATCCTTATATGTGTGGATCCTGATGGGAAAATGAATCCCAGTGCTCATCTTCTTTCCCCAGGGAAGCCGAGGAAAGCCAGCTACTTCTTTCTCCACTCTGAGTAAAAGCCAAGGATGGGCATGTGTCTGATCCCAGCTAAACAGATACGTCTTCCCTGGGACTTAAAATAATTAGTCTTTGGCTGGGGGCATGAAGGTGGCTGGAGAACCTGTCGCTGGAGGCTGATCCAGACAGCTCATGGGCAAGTTGAAGCCGGGGTCCCCCATACTTTCTTCCACGGGGCTGCTTCCTGATTTGATTTATTTACATGAGAGCTTGTAAACTGAACACCGTCAAGATAAGTGCCTGAAATATGTCAGGTGGTGGGTGAAAGACAAGAAGGAAAGACTGGGCCTGGGAACAGGGCTTTCCTACACAGAACACTGTAAATCCTTTTTTTTTTTTTTTTAAAGATTTTTTGATGTGAACCATTTTTAAAGCCTTCACTGAATTTGTTACAGTATTACTTCTGTGGGATCCCAGCTCCTCCACCAGGGATCGAACCCATACTCCCTGCATTAGAAGGTGGCGTCTTAACCACTGGATCATCAGGGCAGTCCCCGTCTTGGATTTTTAAATGTAAACTGACATCTAAAATTCCTAGTGTTCTCTGCTGGGCATATATCCAGAGAGAAACGGGATCTGAAAGGATATAAGCACCCCAGTGTCCATTGCAGCACCATTTACAATAGCAAAAACATGGAAGCAACCTAAACGTCCATTGGCAGATGAATGAATAAAGAAGGTGTGGTGTATATATACAGCGGAAGATTACTCAGCCGTTAAAAAGAATGAAATAATGCCATTTTCAGCAGCACGGGTGGGCCTAGAGATGTCATACTGAGTGAAGTAAGTCAGACAGAGAAGGAGAAATATCGTATGACATCTCCTATATGTAATATCTAGAAAGGAATGATACAAATAAACTTATTTACAAATCAGAAAGAGACTCACAGACTAGGAGAACCAACCTGTGGTCGTGTGCACACTACTATATTTAAAAGGGATAACCAACAAAGGCCTATGGCCAGGGAGCTCTGCTGAGTGCTATGTGGCAGCCTCGATGGGCAAGGAGTTTGGGGGAGAAAGGATACGTGTATGTGTATGGCTGAGTCCCGTTTCTGTCCACCTGAAACTCACCACATTATTAACTGGCTCTACCCCAATACAAAATAAAAAGTTTGAAGTTTGGAAAAAAATTTTCCTAGTGTTCTTGTATTTGTGTGAAATATCCCATAAATACCAGCATTTTATCATCTGGTCTGTATCACTTAGAATGTTTCTTGATCCCAGAGAAGCCTCCCAAGCCTTTGTCAGACCATGTCCTGATTTAGGGATCAGGAAACACGCCTCCCCAGCAGAGGAAGCAGAGGTCTTAGTAGGTGGGCTTCTGAGTGGAGGTCGGAGCTGTGCCCAGGTCCTCACCAGCCCTGGGAAAGGCCCCAAACTGTGTTTACCAGATGGCCTGGCACTGGGCACAAAGGACCTTCTAACTGAGGCCAGGAAAGACCTGGAGTGATATGCTAACAGCCAATGATGCTGAATGGTGAAAAAAGGAAGTTTATGTTTCCCCATGTAACAGTGCGGGCACCTGCAGTCCAAGGCTGACCCAGTGACCCCGTGGCCCTGGACACCGTCTCACCCCCATAACAGAGCGGGCACCTGCAGTCCAAGGCTGACCCAGTGATCCCGTGGCCCTGGACACCGTCTCACCCCCGTAACAGAGCGGGCACCTGCAGTCCAAGGCTGACCCAGTGGCCCGTGGCCCTAGACACCATCTCACCCCCGTAACAGAGCGGGCACCTACAGTCCAAGGCTGACCCAGTGATCCCGTGGCCCTGGACACCGTCTCACCCCCGTAACAGCGCAGCACCTGCAGTCCAAAGCTGACCCAGTGACCCTGTGGCCCTGGACACTTGGCACTTTCCACCCTGTTGCTCTGCCTTTCTCAAGACGCATGTTCCATCTTGTGACTAACATGGCTGGTTCAGCTTCCAGTACCAAGTGCATCACTGTGGCCGCAGGAGCCGAGGGAAGGCAGAGCAAGCTTCTTCCATTTAAGGGCCTGACCACAGCTTCTGCTCATGGTCGTATTGGCCTCAATCCAAGCAGTTGGCTGCAGCCAGCTGCAGGGAAGATTGGGAAAGACGGTTTTTAGCTGGGTGGCCTGGAGCCCAGATAAGACATCTGCTTATAGAAGGGGAGGATGGATGCTGGGGAGATGCCCAGCAGGCTTTGCTCTAACACTCACGTGCACGGATGCAGTCAGCTGATACCCCGTCCTACCTCTCACTGCGGCAAAACGTCTAGGGTTGCCTTTTATGCTTTCCATGCAGAAGGATTCTAAGTGACCTGTCCAGGTGCTGCAGGAATCCTTAAGGGTAGATCTTCAGGCACCAGGCTGGCAGGCAGGCAGAGGAGATATTTTTTTGGCAAGGGTTCTAGAGCGCTGTTCCTGTTGAACTTCTTCTAACCCCACTGCTTATTGGCCCCTTCAGACAAACTTGAGCTCAGACTGTGTATTCCCACTTTCAGCAAAGGGTGCCCTGAGCAGGGGCCGTCGTCTTTAAGGGTGAACCTCTGAAGACGTCCATCATTGCCCCCCCCTCCCCCCGCCACCCTCTCTACCCCTCCTGGTGAGCCTGTGGCATCTGATCTTCCTGTTTGGACTCCCTGTGCTTGTTACTCCAGGCTCCAGCAGTGGACCAAGGGTGTCCCTCTGAGGGACGTCCCAAGGGGAACCAGTCCACGGGCTGGGTGTACAGCGACCTGTCTATAGATAAGTGAAATCAACGAGTTGATGGTGGGACTTGAAACAAGAGGTCGCGTGGAGCTGGGATCAGAGTTCTTGCCGTGACACGTGACACATGTCAGCCAAGGTCTGGGGCGGGGGTACAGGAGCTCTAAGAAACTCCCAGACTGGTCTACTCCAGGCCAGCGGGAAAGAAGGGAGACAGGGAGACAGCGCGGAGCATGAGAGCCTCTCGTTCCGGTTCCCATCTCGCGCGCTCAGACTCTCCTTTATTCCCGGGTGTGTGTGTGTGTGTATTTGGTCACTTTAGTTTACTATTGGCTTGGCCAAAAAGTTCATTCGGATGTCATAGCTTATGGGAAAACCCAAAGGAACTGTTTGGCCAACTTAATAGTTGGGAGTGTGTGCTATGGACACAGAGAGCTCTGGGTTCAAACCACAGTTCTGCCTCTAATGTGTGACTATGGGCAAGTAACTGAGCTAAGTCACGCTTCATCTATTCAGTACAAACGGGGACTCTCTGAGTATCCATCTCACAGGGCAGCTGAAGGATAGCGCAGTGACGTCACGCTTCATCTGTTCAGTACAAACGGGGACTCTCTGAGTATCCATCTCACAGGGCAGCTGAAGGATAGCGCGGTGGCAAGTGCATGAGCGCGCTTGGAAACCAACCCCGTTCCTCCCCTGCCTCCCTCCCTCCTTGTCTCCCTTCCTGCTTTCCCTCCTTTCTTGCAGTCAGAGACAACGGTGACTGACACGCCTGGACAGTCTCTCTTCTACAACACCTTCTGACTCCGTCCTCTTCAGAGGTGTGAGCTCTTCTCCTGCGTTGATTCCTGGGGCTGTGTCTTACCAGCCTGAGCCCCTTCCCCAGCCCGGGACCCCCTTCCCTCCCTCTCGGGGCTGGGGACCCTGAGCCAGACACCGAGGGAGAAGCAGTGGGGAGGCGGGCACCCCCGCTGGAGGAGGAGCTGGCTCTTCCCTTCCCCTCGCTTTTCCTGCAGCGCGGGAGCGCTGGGCGCAGAGTGCTTGAGGAGCCTTCCAGAAGGCGGCCCTGATGAATCCCTCTCCTCCTCGCAGGAGAGGGGCCTTCTGGCCTCAGGACGCAGAGTGATGCTGAATATGCAAATCGGCAGCACTTCGTTCATAAAAATCGCTCCGCGGTGCTGCTCCGCCACCGAGCGCCTGCTTCTCCTCCTGCTTCTTGCTCTTATCTTCCCCTTCCTGCCTTGGCCCTGTCGCCCCTCTTCGCTCATTTTCCCTCCTTCCTGTCGCCTCTCCTCAGCCCATCCTCCCTTCCCAGGTTTCACTCCCTTCATCCTGCCTTCCTGACCAAGGTGTGATGGACAGACTGGGCGAGGCCCCTCACCAACCGCTGGTGACCGGAACTACAACACGCTAACCCTAGTATCTTTTCCTTCTTCCCTTTATCCCTGGAGGCTCAGATGGTAAAGAATCCGCCTGCAATGCAGGAGACCCGGGTTCGATCCCTGGATTGGGAAGATCCCCTGCAGGAGGGCCTGGCAACCCACTCCAGTATTCTTGCCTGGAGAATCCCACGGACAGAGGAGCCTCGTGGTCCACGGGGTTGCAAAGAGTTGGACATGACTGAACGACTAAGCACAGCACACTATTATTATTTTAAAAATTTATTTTTAATTGAAGATTAATCGCTTTACAATGTTGTATTAGTTTCAGCTGAATTGCAATGTGAATCACCTATAAGGACATATCTTCTAAAATCTGCATAGCACATCATTTGGGGAAGATTAGTTGTGCCTCCTATCTCCATTTACACGTGAAAATTTTCTGAGAGGATATATCCCAAATATTAATAGTGCAAAATTCTGGAGGGAAAGGGCCTAGATTAAAGGTATTCTTAAAAAAAATATATATCCTCCTCCCACCTATAACAACGTCAATACAAAACACACTGCTGTATACACACACGTCTCCTCCAGGCTGACATGATTTTTGCAGAATTCCAAAGTTCTCTGGGTTCTTGGGTGCCTGTGCGGAGGGTGGGGAGATAAGGGAGGGAGGCCCACAGTGTGGCGGGTCACAGGGTCCATGGTGCCAGGATTCTAGTCCCAGCTCCGCCTGCTGGTGGTGTGGCCTTGGGTGGGTAACTCGGCCTCTCCATAACAGAATCTCCCTCCAGGGTTGCTCGGAGGAGCACTAAGCACCAAAGAATTGATGCTTTTGAGCTGTGGTGTTGGAGAAGACTCCTGAGAGTCCCTTGGACTGCAAGGAGATGCAACCGATCCATCCTAAAGGAGACCAGTCCTGGGTGTTCATTGGAGGGACTGATGCTGAAGCTGAAATTCCAATACTTTGGCCACCTGATGCAAAGAGCTGACTCACTGGAAAAGACCCTGATGCTGGAAGGGACTGGGGGCAGGAGGAGAAGGGGACGACAGAGGATGAGATGGCTGGATGGCATCACCGACTCAATGGACATGAGTTTGAGCAAACTCAGGGAGATGGTGGAAGACAGGCAAGCCTGGCGTGCTGCAGTCCAAGGGGTCGCAAAGAGTTGGACACGACTGAGTGACTGAACAGCAACAGGAGTGAGCTAGTGAATGCAGGCGACTGGGTCAGAGAAGTCAGTTCTGATTATCAGCCAGTCTGGTGTTTTCAAAGCGCTGAAGACTTCGCTGTGGTCCTAAGGCCTGGCTGGGCTCTGGTGAACCAGGGGCCGTGGAACCATCGAGCTCTTTGGGGTTGGACAGGCCTGCCTTTGAGTCTTGGCCCTGTCTTCTCTTAGGGTCTCTTAGGGTCTGTGCTTCCCAGACCCTCTCAGAGGACGTTTCTAGGCTTCAGAGCTTTGTCCTGTGAACTGTAGACGCCAAAGCACAGACTCTGGGGCTCAGAGTGTGGCTTCCCCGAGCTGATGGACTCAGGGGGCTGAGCACAGAGCTGGTATCAATACTGTTAGCATTTAACCACACACGGGTGGTTCAGTTGAGTAACTTTCTATAAAGGATGAATTGCCTAGATCAACGTTTCTCAATCTTTTTTTGTTACTGCTCTTTTAGGAATAGTTTTGGACATTTTTCATCCTAATTCCCTCCTTCCGTGAATTTTATCACCACAAATGTTATGCAGAGCTGTTTGTGTACGAATGAAGGAGGAAACAGAACAGGCTCCATCTTGAAAGCAGGACTCCATCTCGAGCCAGACTGTGGACTGTGAGCTATACGCCCAGTAACTATGGAAACGACACACCAACTGGAAAACCAGGGCCCCAGAAGGAGGAGCCCCAGGGCTCATACCTAGACTGTCCATTGCATAAAACAATACCCTAATTATCTGTGTGACTGAATAGAATCATACATTCCATTATGCTTACTGGGGTATGACCACAGGCCTATTGATAACTGTCCAGTGTTAACTCCCTAGGCTTAAGGCATATGAATCACGGGTTGACTTTGATTGTATGTTTCTCTTCCTTTGTTCAGACTAGTTTCAGGGAGTTTGGGGAGGTGGGTTTGGGCACGTACACTTAGGATATATAAGGGTTTCACAAAAACCGGTCGGGGTCCTTGGGGAACAGGAGACTGCCTTGGGCCTGCAGGTGTGATAAACTGCACTCCTCTATCTGCATTGTCCTGAGTGTGTTTCCCTGGCCGCAACACTGCGTGTTTATCTATGTTTTATACCTAAAAAGGATAAGATTTTCTTTTATCCCCTGAGAACCACCTTTTGCTCCTGGAGGGTGATAGGTATGGCCCCCTCTGAGTATGTATGGCCTGGAGCAGTGATTCTCAAATGAGGGGAATTTTGCTCACTGGGAAACGTTTCAGTGTCTGGAGAAATTTTTGTTGTTATTGTTACAACAGAGGGGAGGGCGTGGTGCTAAGGGCATTGAGTGAATAGAGGCCAAGTGAAAGTTGCTCAGTTGTGTCTGACTTTTCGAGTCCGTGGTCGTACACCATGGAATTATCCAGGCCAGAATACTGGAGTGGGTAGCCTTTCGCTTCTCCAAGGGATCTTCCCAACCCAGGGATCAAACCCAGGTCTCTCCCATTGCAGACGGATTCTTTACCAGCGGAGCCAGAAGGAAAGCCCAAGGCCAAGGGTACTGCTAAATACCCCCCGTCAGCGGTTGCCAAGCCCTGGTTCTGGTCTGTTAGGATCCGGGCCGCACAGCAGGAGGCGAGTAGCTGGCGAGCGAATCCTCGAGGCTTCATCTGTATTTACAGCTGCTCTCCATGGGTCTCCCATCAGCCCCAGATGGGACTGTCTAGTTGCAGGAAAACAAGCTCAGGGCTCCCACTGATTCTGCATTGTGGAGACCTGGGTAATTATTTCACTACATGTCACCATGTAACAGAAGCAGAAGTAAAGTGCACAATGGACGTAACACGCTTGAATCATCCCAAGACCATCCCTTTCCGGCTCCCTGTCCTGCCACCCATCCACGGGAACATTGTCTTCCGGGAAGCCAGTCCCTGATGCTGCAAGGGTTGGGGACCACTGTCCTACATCACACAGGACAGCCCCCTCCCCCCAGTCGTAGAGTTACTGAGCCCAAATTGTCAATAGTTGAGAAGAGGCTGAGAAGCTTTGCTGTAGAGTTTTCTTTCCTTATCTAAGAATGCTCAGAGAGTGCTGGTGTCCTGGTGATCAGACAGGGTGGGCGTTGTACCAGGAGGTGTCCTTCGTGTGTGTGTGTGTGTGTGTGTGTGTGTGTGTGTGTGTGTGTGTGTGTCTGTCTGTCTGTCTGTCTGCGTGAAATAGTGAATCAAGCTTCTTACAGGCGCTGAGCAAGGCTGGACTTGAGGGACATCACCTGTCATGGGCAATGACTAAGATCTAGGGTGCTTCAGTATCATTGCTGGAGCCATTCTTTTTAAAAATACTGTAATTTATATTTTAATGTAAAATTTGGCATTTGAATGGAGAAACCTGACCCTGTTTTCTGTGTTAAACTCCATGTGGTGCTACTGAGTTTGTTGTTCTTTATTCTTTTATCCCAGCCAAAGTGGATGACCTTGCTTCAGGGGAAAATTACACTCTTAAATCTCCAAACAAGGAAATTTCAGCATTCCCTTATGGATCAGAGTAATCTTAGAGCATAAAATGTTGCTTCTGTTGCTTCCAATATAGCTGCCCCTCAAACTCCAGTGAATATTTCTTCTCCCTTGCCTTTCTCTAGAAGTAAAGCAGGTGACAGGGTTTTCAGATTTTTTTTTTTTAATGCTGCAATTTATGGGAATTTCTGGTGTTCCAATGGTTGGGACTTGGCGCTTTCACTGCTGGGGCCTGGGTTCAGTCCTTGGTCAGGGAACTGAGATCTTGCAAGACAGAAAAAAATATTGTAATTTAGAGAGTCATGTGTTAGGTAAAAGTCACAGTGGGGTGGGGGTATAGTGTCTTTTCTTTCTTTTTTTAAAAAAATCTTTATGGCTTTTCCCTTTCTTTCTTTCTTTATTGAAATAGAGTTGATTTATAACATTGTGTTAGTTTCAAGTATACAGCAAAGTGATTCTGTTATACATATAAATGTATACATCTATATTCTTTTTAAAAATTATTTTCCATTATAGTTTATTAAAAGATAGTGAATGCAATTCTCTGTGCTACACAGTAAATTCCTGTTATTTATAGGGTCTTTCCTTGACAGAGACCCTGGTTTAGATGGGGGGAAGATTAATTCTTATGTGATAATTATGATCACTAACTTTCGCTGCCCACTAACCACATGCTGGGGGTTATGTTAATGCTTCACATGGAGTCAGTAATTGTTTGCAATTCCCCCATTAGACAGCCACTATTCCCACTCCTCTCCCATTTTACAGATGAAGAAACTGAGGCTTACAGTAGTTAGGTGACTTGTTCTAAGCTGCGCAACTAGGAAGGAGAGTAGCCAGGATATGAACTCAGAGCTTTAGACACCAGAGCCCACAAACTTTACATCAGATCATACTGCCTGCCAGCTCTGATACAAGATGGACTCTTCTATGTGGTGTTGGTAAAGTGCTACTGGAGTTCAGAGGGGGAGAGATGATTCCCGGCCTGAGAAACCAGGGCTGCCTTCCTGGAGGTGGAAGCATTGGACTTTTATAAAGGGCGTTTGTTATACCTGGTAGTCACTAGCCCCTGTGGAGTGCTTAAACCAAAGATGAATCAGGGGTTCTCAGCGTTGGTATGGTGGACATTTTGCAGCCGACAGGTTCTGCTGTGGGAGGCTGTCTTATGCGTTATAGGAGTTTGGCTGCACCCTTGCCTTCTAATCACCCTTCTTAAATGGAGACAACCAGAAATGTCTCCTGACCTTGTTAAATGTCTCCTGGGAGGACAAACCACCAGAGTTAAGAACTACTCTCCTAAATGTAGGTGAGGATGGGGAGGGGGGAATCTGGGCATCCCCCAAATTCCTGGGGGAAACTGGAGGCAGAAAGCCAGTTTCTCATCCCAGCGGCTGCAAGCTGAGTGATTCCGGGCAAGACCCATCCTCCTCCTGGCCTGAGTTTCCGCATCCAAAAGGTGAGGTGTCTGGAGGCAGTGGGTGGTCCCTAAGGACCCTTCTCTCCAGCAGACCGAGACTGGCCCGGGGAAGTGTGGTCAGCTGCGCCCGCCGCCTGTTGCGGCTTCACCATGCGGTGCAAAGACACACACCTTCCTGGGCTGCCGTTCCCACCGGGCTGGCGCAGCTGGCTCTCCGCGGAGCTTGCCGCCCCCACCGCCTCCTGCAGCAGGCGTGTGAAGGGCTCTGGGCGTCACTTTCCACAGCCCCGCCTGGTGACACCCTTAATCACAGCCAGGAAGAGCGGGGCTCAGGAGGTGGGGACGAGGTGTCCTTGGGTGTGAGAAAATGATTCACACCGGAGGACTGGCCAAGTGGGCCAGCTGAAGTCATTTCCTGAGGTCCCGGTGGGAGAAGGCGGGGCCCCTCTGCTTTAGTGGAGACTCAGCTCTTACCTTCTCCTTTTGTCCTGGGAGCCAGGCGGAGGTCCCAGGCGAGGGCAAGGGGGTCACAGGCTTCATTTGGCTTTGGAATTTAAAGCCACGGTGGACAATGCCGGGGCCCCAATGGTGGGAGGTCCCTCCGCCGGCACTGAGAGCTGCTTTGCTGCGTGGGAGGTGTGTGTGGCGGTTCCCTGCAGGTCAACTGGGGGCAGGTTTTGTGACCTTGGGCAAGTCAGTCCACCTCTCTAGGTCTCCGTTCCTTGGAGCCTGTCAGCAGTCACAGAGGGTTGCTAGGACATACACCGGTGCACGGGGGTCAGTCATAGGGGTTACTACAGGTGCCTCCAGGACCCCTGGTGGCTCAGTGGTGAAGGATCCACCTGCCAAGCAGGAGATTCGAGTTTGATCCCTGGATCAGGAAGATTCCCCCGGAGAAGGACGTGGCAACCACTCCAGTGTTCTTGTCTGGGAAATCTCCCATGGACAGAGGAGCCTGGTGGGCTACAGTCCGTGGGGTCACAAAGAGACAGACATGACTGAGCTACTGTGACTGAACTACAAGGACAGGTGTCTCCACGTGGCTGCAGTGATGCCGAACAACACAGAGCTTCCGGAACGCGTCTCGCCATTTGTCATGCACTCTCCTTGGCCCCCGGTAATCCTGAGGGGGGGGGCGTTTTATTTATTAAAAAAATTTTAGACTAGAGGATAATCGCTTTATACTGTTGTGTTGGTTTCTGCCAGACATCAACGTGAGTCAGCCATAGGAATACACGTGTGCCCTCCCTCTTGAGCCCTCCTCCCACCTCCCTCCCACCTCCCTCCCCACCTCCCCCCTCTAGGTCGTCACAGCCAAATGGTTTGAGCTCCCCGTGTCACATGTGCAGACATACAGGACAGACTTGTGGGCACAGTGTGGGAAGGAGAGGGTGCGACGAATTGACACAGTAGCATGGAAACATATATGTTGCCATGTGTGAAATAGAGAGCCGGTGGGAATTTGCTGTGTTCATTCATTTCTGTTGGTGTATGAGTGCTTGGCACTGTTGGATTGGTTTTTGCTGTACAATGAAGGGAATCAGCTCTATGTACACGGATGTTGGCTCCTTCTCAGATTCCCCCACCCCCATCCCACCCTCCGGGTCATCACCAAGCACAGAGCTGAGCCCCCTGTGCCATACAGCAACCAGAGGGAGTGTTTTTAAGCTTTAAATTTAAATTGTTTAAAGTTTGCAGATGAGATTTTCGGCGATTAAAGCCATTTGCCCATGTGGTGGATGAACGCGTCCAGCCCCAGAGGCAGAATCTGAACCCAGGCCCTTTCTGAAGCCCAGGGCCTGATTTGTCTGTGAATTCAGGGCTTGTGCTCCCTGCGGTCCTCCCCACTCCACGACTCCGAGTGCCTGTCACTCCCACCCTCAGCCCGTCTGTCGGAGCCTGAAATGCCAGGCTCTGGGCTTTGGCTGTTTACCCCAGGTCTTCATCAAGAAAAGGAAAAAATAACAGTGCGTGCGGGCGAGGGGCCGAGCAGATAAGGAGGCGGCGGTGGAGAGGGCATCTGATATGGGCCCAGAGCTGAAAGCCAGCAGATAGGGCTGGGCTGGGAGCAGGGAAGATAAGGGGACCGGGGAGATGGTGGGGAGGCCCTCTGGGAGCTCCGATGGAGCGGGGAGAGGAGGCCGATACCACGGAGGGTAGGGGGCCTGTGAGGAATGCGGGCATGGGCCTCAAGGGGAGGAGGAGGGGGAGATAAGAAGGAGATAGGAAGGGGCAGGTCATCCCTAGCAGGGGAGCAGGCACGCTCAGAGACTTGCCCCATGGGGCTCTGCCCTCTGGGGGCTGGGCCCATCCACAGTGTCGAGGTGACCTTTTCCTTGGCATTCTGAAAGCGACCCCGGGCACGACTCTCGGTCTCTGGGGGACAAGTCTGGTGACAGAGGAGGCAGGACGCGAGGGAGGCCCGGTCCGGCCCGCCGTCAGCGAGGGCAGTGGGCGAGCGCCTGCCTGCCTGCTCTCTCCGCAGGAGGGCTACGGCCAGGGCTGGCACTGAGGCCTGTGCCTGCGTTTTCAGGGCCTTCTTCCTCCTCTCTCTCCCTCCGTCCTCCCCTTGCTTCATCCGCGGCGCTCACCCGGCTGCGTTCTGCTCCAAGCTCTGGGCATAGGGTCAAGACAGCTGTGTCTTCGGCAGATGCGGATGGGGTATTAGCCATCAAGTAGATAAATGAGATGCTTGGAGAGAACCGTAACCGCCGCGAGAAAACGGGATGGCGGACCGCGGCAGGGAGTGGAGAGCAGGCTTCCATCCGGTCAGCGGGGCAGAGCAGGTGCTTGCGACCAGGGGATGGGCAGCTGGGCTCTCCAGCAAGAAGGGAGGGGCCGTGAGGCGCTGGCAGGGGCAGCGCTGGGCAGAGCGGGCAGCAAGTGCTGGGCGCTGGGATGGGATGCGCTTGGCTGGGGACGGAGAGGGACATGGTGAGGCTGGCGAGGCAAGGAGGCCCCAGCAAGCAGAGAGCCGGCCGGAACCGCATGGTGACCTCGGGTGAATGGGTTTCTCTCTCTGTGCTTCAGTCGCTTTTATCTGTGAGCTGGGAGAAGGAGGTCTCTAAGGTCCACTGAACCCTAAAGCTCCACGGGCATTTGAGCAGAGTTAACGGGGGTGCCCCTGGACCCCCTTGGACCCCTGGACTTAGCCTGCAGGGTGGCACTCGAGTGCATGGATTCAAGTCTTGACTTCACCATTTCGTTCATAAGTTACTTTGAGCTAGTGGCTGAACTCCCCTGAACTTCTAACTGCCTCATTTATAAAGTGGGAATAATAATAGTAGGCGCCTCCCTGCGCTGTCACGGGAGAGGAAATGAGAGAATTGTATGAAGGATTTAGCTCAGCTTCTGATACACAACAAGCTCCCCAGACCTATCCCTGGCGGAGAGGCACCCACACACTGCCCAATCTTTTCTCCCGGGACCTTGATGTCACAGTGACGTATGTAACTCAACCTGAATTAAGCCCATCGTCTCCCTGGCTCCCTGTTTTTCCCTGCCGCCTCCTGTTTCTCTTCCCCACCCGTTATCTTGGTTCATGGCACCGCGATTCTCCCAGACGCTCATGCTCAATCTCAGAGTTATCTTGGACTTCTTTTCCCACATCTAATCGAGCGCCAGACCCGACAGTCAGTCTCTGTCATGCCTCATCCCTCCCTTCATTTTCATTCCTGAAGCTTCCCTTCGGATTGGCCCGGCCCCTCACCTGGGCTGGAGGATAACCTCGGAACGTGCTTCCTGCCGTGTCTCTTCCTCCCTGCCCCTCTCTCTACCATCCATCACCAGCACCTTTCAAACACTGTTACCATGGTGACCTTAATGCACAGCTCCAAGCGGATCACTTCTGCTGACCAGTCCTCTGTATCTCTGACCTCCACTTTCGGCCACAGGATAAAACCAGTAGCTCCAGCCTGCCCTTGAAATCTCTCACAGTTTGATTTTAACCTACTTTTCCAGGATCCTCCATCGCTCTCGCCTAACACACACTGAATCTTCATCACCCTCATCTGCTCAGCCTTCCTCCAATATTTCTAGAGAACCTCACTGAAAATTTTTCCTCCCTGCCTAGAATCTACTCACACACCAGTGATGCTTGTTCAAGTCCATCCACACTTAGAATTTGAATTCACAGCCCCCGGACTCAATGGAGTCTTCCCGGACGTCTGTGCCCTGCCAGCCTGTTGGATCCCCTCTCTCACTTTCATATTTTCTTTTTGAAAAAGTGCTTATGGTTTTTCTTGAATTCTTCTTCTTCTCCCCTACTACACTTGTGAATTCCTGGAATACAGGAACTCTGGCTCAGTCATCTTCACATCGTTGATTAGACTTAGCACATAGTTTAAGAAGTTTGATAAATTTCTAGACTCTCATAGAGCTAAGACAGGTGAGCCCTGGTTCCATGCCCCCTTCTCTGTCTCCTTACCCTGAGCAGCTCTGTCCTGCCCCCACTCTTTGGTAGACAGCACTGTCATCCACTCAAACTCGGTCTCCAAACTCAGGAGTCTCATCCTGGACTCCTCTGTCTCTTCCCCCATCCTAAACCCAGTCCACCACCAGATCAGCTCTCCTTCCAAAACCGGTCCCAAATGTGTCCACTTGTCCCACCAACTGGCCACCAGCCTGTCTGAAGCACCGCCACCCTGCTCTCCTGGACTGTGGCTGTGACTCCCAGGTCATCGTCTTGCCTCTGTTCTTGCCAGCCTGTGCTCTGATCTCCTCGCTGACATGAGAGCGCGCTTCGGACACGTACGTCAGAGTCTCGTCACGAGCTGACTTGGCGTCCTGCAGTGCCTCGTCTCATGGATGCTGACTTCTTACTCCGGTTTATGGAGCACTGCGTCCCCTTTCTCTAATCACACATTACACTGCTTCCCCGGTGCCCGCACCATCTCCAGCCATAGGGACCTTTCTCCAGTAAACCAAGCTTGTTTCTGCCCCAGGGCCTTTGCACTGTTACTTCTACCTACGCCACTGTTCTCTGCGGTCTTCTCGTGGTTGTCTCTTCTCGTAATTCAGATTTTAGTTTAAATATCACTGCCTTAGTCCAAATTCCACACCTAATCTTTCTACTACATTGCTATTACATCTCTGCATTGTTCTTATCATGATCTGATTACTGTTGTTATTTTTGCTTTGAAAACTCAAAGTGAAAGTTGCTCAGTTGTGTCTGACTCTTTGCAACCCCATGGACTTGATTCTCCAGGCCAGAATACTGGAGTGGGTAGCCTTTCGCTTCTCCCGTGGATCTTCCCAACCCAGGGATCAAACCCAGGCCTCCCACATTGCAGGCGGATTCTTTACCAGTTGAGCCACAAGGAAAGCCCAGGAACGCTGGAGTGGGTAGCCTATGCCTTCTTCAGCGGATCTTCCCAACCCAGGAATCAAACCAGGGTCTCCGGTATTGCAGGCGGATTCCTTAACAGTTGAGCCACAGCCTACTTGTGTCCAATTCCACTAGAAATAAACTTCATTAGATTCGAGACTTTGTCTTGGTTTTCACTGTATTTCTAGTGTCTATGCTTCTTCTGTTTCTTCATAGCTTAGTGGTCAAGCCCCTGTCCTCTCACCAGTTTTGCTCAGCTGGTTTTCTTTTTTTAAAAAGTTACTAATTTCGGCTGCACTTTCCTTGTGGGAAGTGGGCTTCTCTAGGGGCATGCAGGCTCTAGAAAGTGTGTGTGCTCAGTAGTTATAGCACGTGGGGTCTGAGTCCTTCAACCAGTGATTGAGCTCGGGGCCCCTGCATTGGAGCCTGGAGTCTTATCCTCTAGACACCCGGGCAAGCCTCTCAGCTGGTTTTCTAGTGTGGCTAAAATCACAGTGTTGGCAAGCTTGCATTTCTTCCTGGAGATTCAGGGGAAGAAGAATCCATTTCCTGTCTTTTTCAGTTTCTGGAGGCAATGGCATCTTTTGGCTCATAGCCTGTGAATGAGTGAAGTCGCTCAGCCGTGTCCGACTCTTTGCAACCCCATGGACTGTAGCCTGCCAGGCTCCTCCATCCACGGGATTTTCCTGGCAAGCCTACTTCCTCTATTTCAAAACCAGCATGGAGAGTCAGGTCCTAATCGCACGTCATCTCTTTGACCCAGCTGGAAAATGTCCTCTCCTTTTAAGGAGTCATGTAAGTAGATAAAACCGACCTAGATAATTCAATATACTTTCTCCATCTCAAGGTCCTTAACTTTAATCACATTGGCAAAGTCCCTTTTGCTCTGTAAGGTACCAGTCACAGCTTTCAGGATTAGGATGTGGACATCTTTGTGGGATTGGGGGCATTATTTGGTCTACTGAGCCCCTCAAGCCAGTAAGGCTCCCACACTCTTCTGCTGGGAAACTTACCAAAGGTCAGGTGGGTTCCAAGTCTCTCCTGGCTCTTTGCTCTCAGTTAAGCCATCCTGTGTCTTTTCTGCATGCGTCTGCAGTCTCCTGGTCAGCCAGGGATGTGTGGAGGATTTACCATGCCTCCTTAGGGCTGTTTTATTTCCTGAATCCCTTTGTTAAATTTCTGGTCAGTTCTCTGCTCTGTGGCTTTGCACCAACCAGGACTACAATCTCTGGGTAGTAGAACCACTGGGCTTTCCCATTCATGCGCCACCAAGATGGCTGGTTTTACTGACATTGCTGGTGGGCATGGGTTTGGACTTCCTACTGCAAGCCAAGCCTGCTGGCTCTGGCAGCAAGGCTACTGGGTTGTGGGGGAGGATGAAAAGTACCCCAAGCAGCAACACCACAGACTTCCGATCTTTTGACTCGAGTTTAAAAGTTTTTGATGAATTCATTCTATGGCTTTGATTGATTTCAGGTGCCCAGAAATAGTTTTTTAGACAATCTGGTTTCTTGTGTTATACTTGCTTTTGCAGGGAGATGATTTGCTAACCTCCTTATCTGCCATACCAAAATCCCACCTCCTGTCTAATCAGAAGATTTAGTCCATTTGCATTTAGAGTAATGCATGATACGCTTGGTTCCAAATCTACCTTCTTGGTATTTGCTTTCTATTTGTCCCATCAGCATGTTTTCCCTCTCTTTGCTTCTGCTTGCTTTCTTTGGGTTAGTCATCTATTTTCGTTTTGTTTTGTTTTAGCCGTTCATTTTACTTTCTCCGTTGGCTTTTTAAATATAGCTCTATGTATTTTTTGCATCACTCTAGGCAATACAAGTATCCTAAATTTATCAAGCTTACCTTAAAGTAACATTGCATTGATTCATGGAAAATGTAAGAATCTTACTATGGTAAAATACCAGTTACCCCAACCCATCTTCTGTGCTGGTATGGACATATACATTAAATGCATGTATGTAATTTACCACACCGTAAAATGTAATTATCCTGCCCTCATGGACCCAGATTTCCGTCTGGTGTCATTTTTCTTCAGCCTGAAGAACAAGAGCCTCCTGCAGCATTTCTCATAGTGCAAGCCTGCTGTCAGTGAATTCTCTCACATTATGTTCGCCTAAAAATAACTTTCTTTCACTCTAAGTTTTGAAGGATATTTTTTACTGAATATGCCATTTAGGCAGACTTATTTTTCTTTCTGTATTTTAAAGTCATTGTTCCCTTGTCGTCTTGCCCCTCTTATTTACTATGAGCAGTCAACTGATATTTGTATTTTTCCTTATTTTTCCTTTGGCTCTGTTTAAGATTTTCTTTTTATCTTTGATTTTTAGCAGTTCAACAGTTTGTCTAGCTATGGTCCTCTTTTTATCAATCCTGTTTGGGGATTGCGGAATCCTTTGGAGCTATAAGCTAATTTTAGGGGCTTCCCGGTGGCTTAGATGGTAAAGAATCTGCCAGCCAGTGCAGGAGACATGGGTTCGATTCCTGGATTGAGAAGATCCCCTGGAGAAGGAAATGGCAACCCACCGCCGTATTCTCGCCTGGGAAATGCCACCGACAGAGGCGCCTGGCCAGCTGCAGTCCATGGGGCTGCAGAAGAGCTGGACACGACTTAGCGACACAGCGGCAGCAGCAGCAGCAACAACAGAAGCCAGCTGAAGACACTGAGCTCGGGAAACGTTGGTGATCATGTCTTCAAACCTTCTTTCCCTGCCCATTTTCTCTTCCCCCTTCTGGGACTTCAGTTACATGTAAGTGTCTGCTCAGTCACTCAGTCGTGTCTAACTCTTGCGACACCATGGACTGTAGCCCACCAGGCTCCTCTGTCCATGGAATTCTCCAGGCAAGAGTACTGGAGCGGGTTGCCGGTTCCTACTTCAGGCAATCTTCCCGACCCAGGGATCAAACCCCTGTCTCCTGAGTTGGCAGGCAGATTCTTTACCACTAGCACCAGCTGGGAAACCTATATGTATATGTCTGTTTCATATCATCTCTCAGGTCACTGGGATTCTGTCCCTAACGATTTTTTTTCTTTTCTCTATTCCAGTGAGCTTTAAGTTTCCAGGTACTGAACTGTACTTTTCTTTCCTACAGTTTCTATTTTTAACATTTTTTTTATTCTTCCACTGTGATTCCTAGCATTCCACTCACTATGACCATCTTTTCCCTTAAGTCCTTGGACATATTTATAACAGCTGCTTTAAGTGCTTGTCTGCTAATTTCAGAATCTGCATCATTTTAAGGCCTGTTTGAATAGACTGCTCCCCCATCCTGCTTGTAAGTTTTTATGGTATACTGACTACTTTGGATGAAACATTATATTGAGTTTGTCATGTTCTCTCTTACGGATGTTGATTTTTGTTCTAAAAGTTGGTTGAGCTACTAGTAAATTTCTTTGGTCCTGCCAGTCTTGATTTCATTCTTTTATATGGTGGGTTACCCTAAAGCAAATCAGCCCTAAATATTCATTGGAAGGATTGTTGCTGAGCTGAAGCTCCAAAATTGGGCCACCTGATACGAAGAACCAACTCACTGGAAAATACCTTGGTGCTGGGAAAGATTGGAGGTAAAAGGAGAGGGGCAGTGGAGCATGAGATGGTTGGATGGCGTCACTGACTCGGTGGATGTAAATCTGAGCAAACTGTGGAGAGTCGTGCAGGACAGAGGAGCCTGGTGTGCTGTAGTCCATGAGGTCGCAAACAGTCAGACACGACTTAGCAACTGAACAACAACAGCAACGTGTCATTTGTGAACTTCTCTCTAAGGCAGGATCCTTATTTCCAAGGCTTTTTTTGGATCTTCGTTGAGTGCCTGAGGTTTCAGCAAGTTTCTTCCCATTGAGCTCTGAGCTTGTCATCAATCTTTGCTCAGCCTTGCAGAGGCTTGCCTGTGCATACACAGCCCCGTCCACCACCAAGAACCTTCCATGTGTCTCCACACAATGTCTGGGCTACTCCCCCAGCATAGCTGTACGACCCTACACATTCTAATTGCTTCAGCTGCCCAGAAGCAATTCTTAGCATGGGGAGATTATCGCTGTTTTGGGACCCCACCCCCCTGCACCAAAGCACGGAGGTGTGTGTCATCTGAAAGTAGAGCTGGGCCCCCCTCTCAGGGATGAGAGGCCTGTGCTCCCTGTCGTATATAACGCCTGAGGATATTTCGCTCATGTATTTTGCCCACATTTATCATTGTTGTCAGCATGTGGGACAAGGTGGAAAATCTCACCCCACTTTGAAATTAATCTAGTTTAATGACTATACTAATAGAAAGGTTAAAGTTTCTTTGGTATTATTATTATTTTTGCCATACCATGGAGCATGAAGGATTTCAGTTCCCTGACCAGGGACTGAACCTGTGACCCCTGCAGTGGAAGCACAGAGTCCTAACCACTGGACCACCAGGGATGTTCCTAAAGGTCTTTGTATAATCTCTAGGTACTCCAGTGCTTAGAGCTGTGCCTTAAACAAGTATTTACTGAATGAATGAATGAATTGCAAAAGTAAAAATATCCTAGGATTTAAGTTGCCAAGAGAAGGCATTTCTCTCTATCACCTGGTCCTTTTCCCCTGCTTTGTCTACGGCTAGCATTGCTTGAATATCCCTCCATAGCTGTTCTGTGCATGTGAGGTCATATGTTTGTACAAACTGTTTCTCTGCTAAATAAATGAAGGCATTCAGTTATCGTGTGGTTTGCCTTTTATTTTTGCTTTTTTTTTTTTTAATATACATCTTGAACACCTTTCCATGCTAGCACATACAGACTCTCTCATTCATTTTAAAAGCTTTGTCCTTTTCTGTAGCATAGATATACCATAATTTAGTTAATCACTTCCCAGGTGATCTAGCCCTCTATCTTAAGCTTTCTGTAGATTAGAAAACCAAAGCTTACCTGACAAGCAGGAACATCCCTGGACTGTCCTCTGGTCAGATTTAACCGTTATCCTGTGAGGCGACTGTGAGCAGGGTTCATCCTCAAGATGCTTCACAGAAACATGAGGATAGAGTTTCTGCCCACACGATCAATACAGATGACCAATACAAATGCCACATTAGGCAGATAGTGGCAGGTGGCAGAGAGGAGCAGAGAGTGTTCTCTTACTGCAGAGAATGGGAGAGAGAGAGAAAACAACGGGTGATTTCTGGCTTGGGGTGGTGGTGGTCAGGGGAGGCTTCATGGTATTGATGACATTAGAATTAAATCAGAGATGGAGGTGGGGTCTTTTGAAAAAGGCTGCTCCTTTTGAAGAGAGCAGCGTGGACACAGGCCCAGGCAAGATGCTTGCATGGGGAAAGAAAGACGGCCTGAGCATCCTGCAAAGAGAGAGGACGGGAAAGCGAACTGGGGGAGCAGCTTCAGGCCACGGGGTCAGTGGTATAAGTGCAGGCCCTGGGAAGGAGCAGGGACAGAGAGCGCTCCTAAGATTTTGCTCGTGTTGTGTTGTCCCCAGGTTCAGGGGACTGGATTGATAAGCCAGGGGCGTTTGCTGGAGGAGTGTCTCTTATATTAAGAGCAAATTGCAGCAGGTTTGTTGTTGAAACTTCCTTCTGCTTCCTCCCTCATTTGGGTATCTGGATCCATATCCCTGCTTTGTCCCCAGCTCCCTGGTCAGCGGTGTCCGGGCGTAGGTGGACCACGGGCCACCACTGCCTCCCGGAGTCGGGTCTGTGAATAGCACTCAGCTCAGCCTCTCCTCCAGGGTGGAAGAGGGTGGTGAGGTCGTCAGTCACGTCCTGGGATGACCAACACCCTCACTCACTGCGCTTTTCACCACTTACTCGGGAAGATTAGGTCAAGGTGTCAGTCACGTCCTGGGATGACCAACACGCTCACTCACTGTGCTTTTCATCACTTACTCGGGAGACAAGGTCAAGGTGTCAGTCACGTCCTGGGATGGCCAACACCCTCACTCACTGCGCTTTTCTTCACTTACTTGGGAGACGAACACTCACGTTGCTTCCTGTGCACAGAAGTCGTGCTAGGTGAGGGGACAGGTCTGCCGGGAGGACCTGCCTCAATCAGCCCTTGGGGCTCCAGGCAAGATGTGGAGACCTCTGCCCACTCCTGTTGGCATCCTGACCCCAGGGCATGGTGCACCTTAAGCTATGCTTACCTTTTCGATCAAAGGGAGTGATTGTTTTCTCTCTGCTTTGATCTTCATATTCTTTTCTAATTGCGAGAAGAATTTCTGGATTCACCCCTGGGTTCTATAGAGGACTTCCTATGAGAGGAACGAGCCAACAGGAATAGGTTCAAAACCATCCCTGGCGAAAGGGGTAGCTGTGCACAGTCATAACCCCCTCACAGTCTGAAAGGCCAAGGTCAGTGTCTTCAGCTGAACTTAGAGATGCATCAAGATCTAGCTGTCCGTCCTTTGGGGCCTCAGCTCTTGACACTTCTCTTCTGCGCATCACATCTCAGTCCAAGTTGCCGCTTGCTCAGTCCAGAAGACTCTTTGTCCAGGCTTCATTCTGGTGCATGTCATCCTTCTGTAGGGCTCCTATATACCCTCCAGACTCAGATCAAACACACCACCTCTTCAGGTCTTTCCTGAGCCTGAAGTCAGCGCCTTCCCCGGAGTTCAGTGATTTGTACGTATCTCCGTAATGCCCAGTCATGGTGGCCAGGCACAGTGGAGGCACCCAGGGAATATTTGTGGGTGAAACATAATTGGTCCCAGGTCTTAACGGGAAGGAAGCCCCAAAGGGAGGGGGTGTATGTGTACATGGATGGCTGATTCATTTTGCTGCACAGTAGAAGCTAACATGATATTGCAAAGCAACTATACTCCAATAAAAATTAATTTTAAAAAAGAAGTAGAAGCCCACAGTCGGAAAATAGCTTTGTAAATGCACAACCACAGACACTGTGCCCATTCTAGGTGCTGATTCAGTAGCATGAAGATCCATGGGTAGCTTTAATACTTCACCATACGCTCTTTTAAGAGCATATTGTGATGCTTGAAATTTAAAAGGTGCTTTTTCAAAATTTTGTCTGAAACAGGGCAGCTCTTCTTTAGGAACTTAGATGTAGTTTGTTAAATCATATTTTGCTGTTTAGTTGCTCAGTTGTGCCCAACTCTTTGAGACCCCATGGACCAGAGCCCGCCAGGCTCCTCTGTCCACAGGATTCTCCAGGCAAGAATCCTGGAATGGGCTGTCATTTTCTTCTCCAAATCATGTTTTAGAAGGTCTTTTAAAGGCTATTTAAAGTTAGTTAGTTAGTTTGTTCTTGAGATTTTAAAAAACTGTACCAGAGAGAGGCATCTTAATGGACATATTTGTCAAAGGGAAAGGAAAATGATTATTTTTATGACATGCATGTGTGTTTATGTTTGCACATTTATTAAAATAAAAGGAAAATGGAAATTAAAAAAAAATGGTCCCAGGTCTGTGATTTGGGAGGTGGCTAAGATGACGAATGGATAGTGACTTGAGAGACAGAAGGTTAGGGAGAAGGAAGCAGAATAAGAGGAGGTTCATGAAGGGCACTTAAACCCGGAATGTGCCCCAGCCCGACACCCATGGAGAGGGGAGATGCTCTTCTCCCTCCGGCTGTCACCGCGGGCTTCCTTCCAGCTCAGGGTCTCCTCGTCAGCGTCCCTCTTAGTTCATGTCCACGTCCTCCCTGACTGTCTCCTCCCCATCCGCAACTCGGGGTTGACTTTGGGAGCTAAGTGCCAGGGATTGTATTGAGCCCCTGAAACCCAAAGGCCAGGTTCAAATCCACTATTCACAGTTTACTTGTCGGTCTGGAGTCTTAGGCAAACTCCTTCACCTCCTGGAACCTCCGTTTCCTTGCTTGTAAAATTAATGTGGTGATATTGATTTTCTCTGTGTTCCTCAGGAAGCTAGCATGAAAAATCACACTGAATAATGGATATGAAATTGCTTCCTGGATATACTGTGGATGATTATTGTTCTAATTACTATAAAGGTGCTGGTGGTGGAGGAGGAGGTTTTGTCGCTCAGTTGTGTCCAACTCTTTGTGACCCCATGGACTGCAGCCTGCCAGGCTCCTCCGCCCATGGGGATTTTCCAGGCAAGAATACTGGAGTGGGGTGCCACGCCCTCCTCCGGGGGATCTTCCTGACCCAGAGATCCAATCTGAGTCTCCTGCACTGCAAGTGGATTCTTTACTGCTGAGCCACCAGGGAAGCCATTCTAACGGTAATTGATAAAAATAAATTCATGGCAAGTGCCATTCCCTGCACTTTTTTCCTGAAGGCTGAGGTCAAAAGAATGGCAGAACCTCAGTTCAGTTCAGTTCAGTTCAGTCGCTCAGTCGTGTCCGACTCTTTGTGACCAGAATCTAGAGATGGACAAATGTGTTGAATTAATCTGAAGAAATGAAGCAAAGCTTAAAGCTTTTAGCCCTCCCTTAACAGGAAGCTGAGTGCCTGCACTGAATCCGTGGGTCTCCTGGATCTCATGTGACCCGGGAAGCAGTGTCACCGAACGGGTAAGAGTCTGGGACTTGGTGTCATGTGACCTGGGTTCACGTTCCATCCCTGCAACTGGGCAGTTACTGTAAACAATGGCTTAGGCTGTTTGTCCCTTCATCTCTGTAGTAAAGGGGAGTGGTTTTAATATAGGTACTCCTCTGTTCAGCTTGTGGCTGCTGGACGCCATGGTCCCTGTAAAGCCCTCCGCACAGGGGCTGGCCGACGGTAGATGTCAGCTCTGATCCTTTCCTGTTAGCTTCATGCTTGTGGGGGCTGATGGTTTTGCTTCTGCTCTCACCTTGAATGCAGTAACGAGGCTCAATAATGACTAGGCAGAGAGCAAGGAGAAAAACCTCTAATGAGCTCTTGGCTCATAACTGAGGAGAGAAAGGACCTCAGCCATTCTCTGGTCCGATTCCCTCATTAAAAAAATGGCAAGACTGAAGCTGAGGGAGGAAATATTTCTCCCAAGATTACATAAGAAATTCAGTCCAACGTGTCAACTCCTCTCCTGCCTGTTACACTCCAAGCATAATCCGCACTTCTGTGGATGTGTGGATCAATAAGAAATAGCGTTTGCCTCTGCACAATATTTCCCAAAGTGTGGAGCATGCAAAATAAAGCTATCATGGGCAGAACTGAACCCAGAAAACTCAGGGCTACATAAAACAAAGCAGATTTTTGTTTTTGCTTTGTGCTTTGCTCATCTCTAAGAGGGAGCTTTCCTTATGCAGCAGATGACACAAGTTTTAAAATTTTTTTCATCTTGAGTCCATCTTTGGGATTTGTTCTCTGTGGGACACCCAGGGAAATGTGACTTCAGACAGACATTCCCAGAGTACCAGGTGGGGATATCTGAGCATGGATTTATGAGGCATTCATTGGTGATGAGGCAGAGATGAGACGCAGACTAGTGCTGAGGGGACCTACCTTGAGGGCACAGAGCCTTCTTCCCTCTACCTTCTGCTTTTATGTAGATCAAACCTCCTTTCAAGGAAAAACGAGACCAGTCTCAACCAAGGCCCAAGAGCACACGCTTGCTCTGATGCCTGCTGGGGGTACCCAGCCCCCTTTTCCTTGTTACGTTAGCAGCACTCACATATTCAGTTCTAATATCAAACCTTTGAGGTTGGCACTATTAATACCCCATTGTACAGACAAGGAAACAGGCGCAGATGGCTCAAGGACTTGCCAAGGTTGTCTAGTAAGTGAGTACAGGACCTGAAGTTTGAATCTAAGCCATCAGTTCCAGTCTGGGCTTGGAAGCTAGCTAGGAATGGGGTGGTTTTGACTGCCATATGTGACTCCTCCTTGCCTGCATCCTCTGCACAGATGTAGGGTTCGTTATTTAGGAAGTGTATCCTGGTTAGTGCGTTGATCTGCTGTGTGGTCACAGGTCTTGGGGTGGAGGCATTCTTGGGATGGGGCTCCTTCCTGCCTCTCTCCATTCCAAGGATTTGCTTAGATACCACTTTCTCTGTGTTTACTGCCTTCTCTGTGCTCAGTACCTTGTTAACAGTTGGCTGGAGGACTTTCTGTGTGTGCCCCTTGTTTCCAAGTTATTGGCGAGATCTACAGATGTCTCCTAGACAAGTTACAACTATTTGAAGGTAGAGAGCAGTTCTTTCGTCAAAAAAAGTCTTTAAGAATTTTTTTTATGCAGACCATATTTATCTATTTAATTAGTTTTGGCTGCACTGGGTCTTCAGGAGAACTTTCTCCAGCTGTGGTGGGTGGGGGCGACTCCCTTGCTGCACACCACGGGCTCTATGTGTGCAGGCTCAGTAGCTGTGGAGAACGGGTTTAGCCTCTCTGAGCCTGGTGGGATCTTCCTGGACCAGGGATTGAACCCATGTCCCCTGCATTGGCGGGCGGATGCTCAACTACTGACCCACCGGGGAAGTCCCTGGACTGTGTTTGGAAGATAGTAATTGGCACGATTTTCTTCTGTTTTATGTTTTGGTGTTTTGGCCTCGATGCGTGTAGGATCTTAGCTCCCCAATTAAGGATTGAACCCACACTACTAACACTGGAAGGTAAAGTCTTAACCACTGGGCCACCAGGGAAGTCCCTGAGAGCAGTTTTTATGCCCTATGCCCAGAGGAGCACGCCTCGGAGCTTTGCTCAGTCATTACTGTTAAATGAATGAATGAATGAATTCAGAACCTTTGAAAAGAACTTAAAAAACTCCCTGAGAAGTGGAGACATCATGTGTGGAAGTTATGTAGTGCTGTTCCCTAAATACTTCCGTCTTCCCACATTCTAGTTCAGTTCAGTTCAGTCGCTCAGCTGTGTCCGACTCTTTGCGACCCCATGAATCACAGCACGCCAGGCCTCCCTGTCCATCACCAGCTCCCAGAGGTCACTCAGACTCACGTCCATCGAGTCTGTGATGCCATCCAGCCATCTCATCCTCTGTCGTCCCCTTCTCCTCCTGCCCCCAATCCCTCCCAGCATCAGAGTCTTTTCCAGTGAGTCAACTCTTCATGTGAGGTGGCCAAAGTACTGGAGTTTCAGCTTTAGCATCATTCCTTCCAAAGAAATCCCAGGGCTGATCTCCTTCAGAATGGACTGGTTGGATCTCCTTGCAGTCCAAGGGACTCTCACGAGTCTTCTCCAACACCACAGTTCAAAAGCATCAATTCTTCGGCGCTCAGCCTTCTTCACAGTCCAACTCTCACATCCATACATGACCACAGGAAAAACCATAGCCTTGACTAGACGGACCTTAGTCGGCAAAGTAATGTCTCTGCTTTTGAATATACTATCTAGGTTGGTCATAACTTTTCTTCCAAGGAGTAAGCGTCTTTTAATTTCATGGCTGCAGCCACCATCTGCAGTGATTTTGGAGCCCCCCCCCAAAAAGTCTGACACTGTTTCTACTGTTTCCCCATCTATTTCCCATGAAGTGATGGGACCAGCTGTCGTGATTTTCATTTTCTGAATGTTGAGCTTTAAGCCAACTTTTTCGCTCTCCTCTTTCACTTTCATCAAGTGATGGGACCAGGTGCCATGATTTTTGTTTTTTGAGTGTTGAGCTTTAAGCCAACTTTTTTGCTCTCCTCTTTCACTTTCATCAAGAGGCTTTTTAGTTCCTCTTCACTTTCTGCCATAAGGGTGGTGTCCTCTGCATATCTGAGGTTATTGATATTTCTCCCAGCAATCTGGATTCCAGCTTGTGCTTCTTCCAGCCCAGTGTTTCTCATGATGTACTCTGCATATAAGTTAAATAAGCAGGGTGACAATATGCAGCCTTGACATACTCCTTCTCCTATTTGGAACCAGTCTGTTGTTCCATGTCCAGTTCGAACTGTTGCTTCCTGACCTGCATACACATTTCTCAAGAGGCAGCTCAGGTGTCTGGTATTCCCATCTCTTTCAGAATTTTCCACAGTTTATTGTGATCCACACAGTCAAAGGCTTTGGCTTAGTCAATAAAGCAGAAATAGAAGTTTTTCTGGAATTTTCTTGCTTTTTCCATGATCCAGCGGATGTTGGCAATTTGATCTCTGGTTCCTCAGCCTTTTCTAAAACCAGCTTGGACATCAGGGAGTTCACGGTTCACGTATTGCTGAAGCCTGGCTTGGAGAATTTTGAGCATTACTTTACTAGCATGTGAGATGAGTGCAACTGTGCGGTAGTTTGAGCATTCTTTGGCATTGCCTTTCTTTGGAATTGGAATGAAAACTGACCTTTTCCAGTCCTGTGGCCACTGCTATTTTCCAAATTTGCTGGCATATTGAGTGCAGCACTTTCACAGCATCATCTTTCAGGATTTGAAACAGCTCCACTGGAATTCCATCACCTCCACTAGCTTTGTTCATAGTGATGCTTTCTAAGGCCCACTTGACTTCACATTCCAAGATGTCTGGCTCTAGATTAGTGATCACACCATCATGATTATCTGGGTCGTGAAGATCTTTTTTGTACAGTTTTTCTGTGTATTCTTGCCACCTCTTCTTAATATCTTCTGCTTCTGTTAGGTCCAGACCATTTCTGTCCTTTATCGAGCCCATCTTTGCATGAAATGTTCCCTTGGTATCTCTAATTTTCTTGAAGAGATCTCTAGTCTTTCCCATTCTGTTCTTTTCCTCTATTTCTTTGCATTGATCGCTGAAGAAGGCTTTCTTGTCTCTTCTTGCTAGTCTTTGGAACTCTGCATTCAGATGCTTATATCTTTTCTCCTTTGCTTTTCGCTTCTCTTCTTTTCACAGCTATTTGTAAGGCCTCCCCAGACAGCCATTGTGCTTTTTTGCATTTCTTTTCCATGGGGATGGTCTTGATCCCTGTCTCCTGTACAATGTCATGAACCTCATTCCATACTTCATCAGGCACTCTATCTATCAGATCCAGGCCCTTAAATCTATTTCTCACTTCTATTGTATAATCAGAAGGGATTTGATTTAGGTCATACCTGAATGGTCTAGTGGTTTTCCCTACTTTCTTCAATTTCAGTCTGAATTTGGCAATAAGGAGTTCATGATCTGAGCCACAGTCAGCTCCTGGTCTTGTTTTTGTTGACTGTATAGAGCTTCTCCATCTTTGGCTGCAAAGAATATAATCAATCTGATTTTGGTGTTGACCATCTGGTGATGTCCATGTGTAGAGTCTTCTGTGTGTTGTTGGAAGAAGGTGTTTCCTATGATGAGTGCATTTTCTTGGCAAAACTCTATTAGTCTTTGCCCTGCTTCATTCTGTAAGCATGTGGTAAAAACGGCAGTCCTTCACTTTCTTTGAAATTATACATCGTCGCGTAATCTCTTTGGAGAAAAGAGATGTGAGCAGAAAGGGTATGAGTACTCCTTCTGGGGAAGAGAGTAAAAGCCGGTGCAGAGTTCATCGCTTTCCCTCCGTCATGATGATGGTGGTGTTTCAGATGATGGAGCATAGTGACGGCTGCTCTGCCAGTCTAGGTGTGGGAGGGGCTTGGAGGAGAGGCCCCAGACGACTCACAGGGATCTGCAGCATGGACGAGCATGGAACCTTTGTGATTTTAAGCTGCAGGAAGGGGAGGGGATGAATACATTCATTAGCAATTATAGTGGGTGATTCCAAAGGAGTATGTGTGCTAGGCTATGCTAAGTCGCTTCAGTTGTGACTGAATCTTCCAGGCAAGAATACTGGAGTGGATTGCTATGCCCTCCTCCAGGGGATCTTCCTGACCCAGCTCTCCTGAATTGCAGGCATATTTTTTACTGTCTGAGCCACCAGGGAAGCCCACAAAGGAGTATATATAGGTATAAAAGTTATCAAGTTGTATGCTTTAAATACATGCAGTTTATGGTCTACAAATTATATTCTAATAAAGTTGCTAAAAAGAAAATACTCAAATCCATAGTTTATTTGAGGGCTTCAAAAAAGGAAAAAAAATTTATATGAATCTAGATGTTATATTTTTATTCTAAGCAAGTATTTAAATATTTTCTTCATGTAACATTGCTTTTTTTTAATGTCTTGAGCAAGATTTAGTTTCTAACTTGAAAAATCAGTAAAGAGAATTATAGTTCTTTTCAGGGAAAGATGACTATATTTTTAGTTCAAAATTACCTTCAGGGAGCCAGGGGTAATGTACCCAGTGACACCTTATACTGATAGAGAAGCTGAACTGATAGATGTCTGGTATTGGGTTGGATGATGATTGCTACTAGTGTGATTTACCCAAGAGGATAAATTACCTTTATAAGCTATGGGGATTTTTAATGCTATTTAATGTTTAATGTTGCAGCATAACCTAGCTTATCTGGATTGATGCACCGTAGAAGACCTTCTGGGGACGATTTTGAAAATGAACATCACTGTCGCCAAGTGTGAGCAGAGAGAAGAGAGGAAAGGTGAACCTGAATTAGTGGCGGAGCTCTGCTGTTATCAGTTCAGAATCCAATCTGCAGGGGACTCTGGGAGCTGCTAAATGGGCCTGGAAGGGCCATTTGGTCTGTGCGCTGTGGCTAGGGAGGAGGTGAGGAGCCAGGCTTGTGGATGGTGTGTGAAGGCATGGGTGGGGTGCAGAGGTCACAACAGCGCAGCATGTCCTACGTGCAAAGTGCTTTTCAAATTTCAAATTCATCGCCATTATTTAAAATCTTTGAGTTTTGACTTCTCTGGAAAAATCAGACAGCCTGGGTGATGCAGTTTGAAACTTCTTAGGACACAGTTTATCTGCTATAGGTCCCTACCATCTGCGGCCACACTTGCTTCATTCATTTCGCTTCTTGCCGGACTCCTGGGACCATTGGAATTGCAGATCCCTATATGACTTGGACTTGGGAACCTAGTCTCAACCTATGTTCTATTTATGAACTGTTTTTGGAAGCAAAGCCGTGCACCTCGCTCTCTGAATGGCAGTTGCTCTTTCCAGCACTGAAGTAAGATTGTCTCAGGATCAGTTCAGTCCCTAAAAGAACAGGGATGTGCCAAACCTTGACATACCTTGCCAGGCAGAAGAGAAAGTGACTCTGGGTTGAGACTCAAGACAGAGACATTGAAACCAGGAGTTCTTTTTTTTTTAAATTAAATTTGGTTGGCGTGTCGCTGCTTTACCATGTTGAGTGAGTTTCTGCGGTACAGCAAAGTGAATCAGTCATCCACATACGTGTGCCCCCTTCTTTTTGGATTTCCTTCCCTTTAGGTCACCGCAGAGCGCTGAGTGGAGTTCCCTGTGCTATACAGTAGGTCCTCATTGATTATCCATTTCATATATAGTAGTAATAGGGTAAATATGTCAGTCCTGGAGACATGATTGGGAGGTCGCTGGTCCTGGCCCTGTTGGCACGTTAGCCAGGGTCACTTTCTCCTTCCAGAAATGGCCAGGGGGCAGGATGGAGAGAAGCTGAGGGGGAGGTCTGTGCGAGAGAAAGTGGGAAGTGGTCAGAGCGCGGACCGTGGAGAGGTCTGCGTGCGGAGGAGGAAGTCATATTCAGACCTCAGAGAATCTCTTTGTCGAGACTGCTTTGGCTCAGCAGATGAAAGAAGATGTGGAGCAAACACCAGGGGGAACAAAGGCAGTGGAGGAAACCCAGGCAGGCTTGGGAGATAAGTCAGGGGAAGAAGACAAAGGCAGCTAAATTTAAACGGGAGAGAAAAGCTGTCTCAGCAGGGCCGGCAGCGTCTATAAATACCTGGATGGCAGTAATTTCCAGAAAGAAAGGGGGAATTATCCCCTGCCTCCCCAGATGCAGGACACGGCCGGAGGCCACAAGGAAGCCGGGACCTTCCTGCGGGCCGCAGGGGAATAAAGTGGGTTTTGTACCTGGGGAGGAACTGGGCAGTGAGCAGGGACGCGGGGCTCCTGAGCGGCTGCTTGCAGACAGACCTCCTGCAGGCCTCCCGGGGCCGCCTGGCTGGGAGGGACCACCAGAGCCTCTCACGGCTGCTCTCTGCTGGAGGTGTCCCGCTGGAGAGAAGGAGCCCTTTGGCTCTGGGCCTCGAAACCGATTGCTGGCCTTCCAAGTCTTTCCCCTTTCCTAGCTACCGTTTCCCTCTTTGTAAAATGGGGATCGCTGCCGGTAACTTCCTAGGGAGAGTCTGAAGATCAGATGAATCTGGGAAAGGGTTTTGGACGCCCTAAAGCCTGTGAGAGACAGAAGGCGCTGTGCTCTGCCGGATAACCAGCGGCCTGCGCTTCCCCAGGCCCCGTGGCTAAGTGGGTCGTCGGCGACATTAAAGGGCAGGAAGCCTCTCCCTTTCCAGCTGCTCCCCTTCTCTCCCTCCCTTGCTCTCAGGACCCCTGATGTTCCTTCTTCAGACATTCCTGGATGCTCTGGCACCGCCGGGGCCCTGGAGTTACGTCTCAGAGCAGCGCAGAGTCCCTGTCTTTAAGGAGTTGATGGTTCAACCGGAAGGGGAGGGCACCAACCCAGATAACTTCCTTCTGGTTCAGATGGCACCGCAGCAGAGGCACGGGCTTAGCTGTAGGTGACCGAGGAGGAGCGGTGTGGGCCAGGGAGGAGGGACAGTGTGTAGCCATGTGCAGAGATGGGAACAGCACCCTGTGAGTTAGGGAAAGGCCTGCAGTCCAGTGAGGGCCACAGCATGGGCTATGTCTCCTGCAGCAAGGGTTGAGATGATGCTGGAGGGGGATCCAGGGCTGTGTTGAGCAGTCTTGCAGGCTGGGCCAAAGACACACGTCCTGTCGGTAGTAGGGATTCACTGAAGGGTCCGGAGCAGGGAAAACCAAGATGACCTTTCCATTTTAGAAAGCTTTTTCTGGGAACTTCCTGGGTGGTCCAGTGGTTATGCATCCACCTTGCAATTATGAGTTTGAGTTTGAGGGGTATGAGTTTGATCCCTGGTAGGGGAACTTAAGTTCTCACGTGCTTTGGAGCAACTAAGCTCACAGGCCTCAACTAGGACCCGAGGCAGCCAAATAAATGTTAAAAAACGTAAGAATAAAACAAGAAAAAGAAAGCTCTCTCTACAGTCATTGTGGGTGGACTGAAGTCCATGATCTGAGCAGAGCATTGCCCATTCTCCAGGTATGTTTGCCAGGTGTGATTAATTTGAGAAACCCGAGTTACCAGAACTCATGGGGAGAGGGAAAGGGTTAAGCTTGGGCTGAGCTGAGACCCTGAGTGAAAGTACTAATTAGCGGAGGGCAGGTATCCAGGAAATTGCTGAGGCTGGGCTTCCTGGCTTAGGCTGGAGATAATACACCCCTCCCATCCCATACTTCAAGGAGGAAACGCCACCTCGGGGCCCAGTTTCGGAAACCCAGGCGCAGGGCCAAGTGCCTCTTCTCCCCTCTTCTTTCTGCGTGCTTGCGCTCTTGTTCTAGAAAGGAGGGCAGTGGGCTGGATAGAGTCATGCCATCGTGAAAACTCCCACATGAGATGATCATGCTGTAGCTGTGTCTCAGAATCTTCTGGAACTCTTCCATCTTTGTCTCGCCTAACTTCCCCATGCTTATGGCTCCCCTTTTCTGTCCCCTCTGCTTCCCCGATGACAGCAGGGTGTTATTTTGTTCTCTCTGTTCCTCTCTGAATACAGAGCCTGCATATGAGCTGAGGTTGATCCTAACTGCTCTGTGCCTCAGAGAGTTTCCTGATTATTAGCTTCGGTCATCTGAAACAAAATCCCTGCTGTTAATCGAAGGATGACACCAGCCCCTTGTGCAGCGTGGGGCTTGCAAAGAAGTACACAGGTGGAGCCTCACCCACGCTGAGCACAGGCCACAGGGGCCTGTAACAGACTCACCCAAACAAAACAAAAAAAACCCCAAACAAGACAACAACTCCCCAAGCAGAGAATTTCGTGGTGGAAGACGCTCTAAGCATCATGCAGTAGCCATATCTGGAGGACACACTCAGTTCCCACATTCTAACTAGAGAACAGTCCTTCTGCTTTGCTGCTGGCTTCCCACACAGGCAGAAATGGACTCTAATAGCGATATTTTTACTATGTAACCTTTCTACCCCAACCCCGCTGATTGGGCAATGGGTGGACACCTGACTCAGGAAAAACAACCCAGAGGATGAGCTGGTCCAATCAGACCAACTCCAGAAATTATGAAACTGGGTTGCAGGGGAAATTGTTTAGCTTTCTGGGAGTCCAGTGCTTGTCCAGTTCAGTTCAGTTCAGTTGCTCAGTCATGTCCAACTCTTTGCGACCCCATGAATCGCAGCACTCCAGGCCTCCCTGTCCATCACCAACTCCCAGAGTTCACTCAGACTCACGTCCATCGAGTCAGTGATGCCATCCAGCCACCTCATCCTCTGTCGTCCTCTTCTCCTCCTGCCCCCAATCCCTCCCAGCATCAGAGTCTTTTCCAGTGAGTCAACTCTTCGCATAGGTGGCCAAAGTACTGGAGTTTCAGCTTTACCATCATTCCTTCCAAAGAAATCCCAGGGTTGATCTCCTTCAGAATGGACTGGTTGGATCTCCTTGTAGTGCACGGGATTCTCAAGAGTCTTCTGCAACACCACAGTTCAAAAGCATCAATTCTTCGGCACTCAGCCTTCTTCACAGTCCAACTCTCACATCCATACATGACCACAGGAAAAACCATAGCCTTGACTAGACGGACCTTAGTAGCAAAGTAATGTCTCTGCTTTTGAATATACTATCTAGGTTGGTCATAACTTTTCTTCCAAGGAATAAGTGTCTTTTAATTTCATGGCTGCAATCACCATCTGCAGTGATTTTGGAGCCCCCCAGAATAAAGTCTGAAACGGTTTCCACTGTTTCCCCATCTATTTCCCATGAAGTGATGGGACCGGATGCCATGATCTTCGTTTTCTGAATGTTGAGCTTTAAGCCAACTTTTTTGTTCTCCTCTTTCACTTTCATCAAGAGGCTTTTTAGTTCCTCTTCACTTTCTGCCATAAGGGTGGTGTCATCTGCATATCTGAGGTTATTGATATTTCTCCTGGCAATCTTGATTCCAGCTTGTGTTTCTTCCAGCCCAGTGTTTCTCATGATGTACTCTGCATATAAGTTAAATAAGCAGGGTGACAATATGCAGCCTTGACGTACTCCTTTTCCTATTTGGAACCAGTCTGTTGTTCAATGTCCAGTTCTAACTGTTGCTTCCTGACCTGCATACACATTTCTCAAGAGGCAGCTCAGGTGGTCTGGTATTCCCATCTCTTTCAGAATTTTCCACAGTTTATTGTGATCCACACAGTCAAAGGCTTTGGCATAGTCAATAAAGCAGAAATAGATGTTTTTTTGGAACTCCCTTGCTCTTTCCATGATCCAGTGAATGTTGGCAATTTAATCTCTGGTTCCTCTGCCTTTTCTAAAACCAGCTTGAACATCAGGAAGTTCATGGTTCACTATTGCTGAAGCCTGGCTTGGAGAATTTTGAGCATTACTTTACTAGCATGTGAGATGAGTGCAATTGTGCGGTAGTTTGAACATTCTTTGGCATTGCTTTTCTTTGGAACTGGAATGAAAACTGACCTTTTCCAGTCCTGTGGCCACTGCTGAGTTTTCCACATTTGCTGGCATATTGAGTGCAGCACTTTCACAGCATCATCTTTCAGGATTTGAAACAGCTCCACTGGAATTCTATCACCTCCACTAGCTTTGTTCGTAGCAATGCTTTCCAAGGCCCACTTGACTTCACATTCCAAGATGTCTGGCTCTAGATTAGTGATCACACCATCATGATTATCTGGGTCGTGAAGATCTTTTTTGTACAGTTTTTCTGTGTATTCTTGCCACCTCTTCTTAATATCTTCTGCTTCTGTTAGGTCCAGACCATTTCTGTCCTTTATCGAGCCCATCTTTGCATGAAATGTTCCCTTGGTATCTCTAATTTTCTTGAAGAGATCTCTAGTCTTTCCCATTCTGTTCTTTTCCTCTATTTCTTTGCATTGATCGCTGAAGAAGGCTTTCTTGTCTCTTCTTGCTAGTCTTTGGAACTCTGCATTCAGATGCTTATATCTTTTCTCCTTTGCTTTTCGCTTCTCTTCTTTTCACAGCTATTTGTAAGGCCTCCCCAGACAGCCATTGTGCTTTTTTGCATTTCTTTTCCATGGGGATGGTCTTGATCCCTGTCTCCTGTACAATGTCATGAACCTCATTCCATACTTCATCAGGCACTCTATCTATCAGATCTAGGCCCTGAAATCTATTTCTCACTTCCACTGTATAATCATAAGGGATTTGATTTAGGTCATACCTGAATGGTCTAGCGGTTTTCCCCACTCTCTTCAATTTCAGTCTGAATTTGGCAATAAGGAGTTCATGATCTGAGCCACAGTCAGCTCCTGGTCTTGTTTTTGTTGACTGTATAGAGCTTCTCCATCTTTGGCTGCAAAGAATATAATCAATCTGATTTCGGTGTTGACCATCTGGTAATGTCCATGTGTAGAGTCTTCTCTTGTGTTGTTGGAAGAGGGTGTTTGCTGTGACCAGTGCATGTTCTTGGCAAAACTCTATTAGTCTTTGCCCTGCTTCATCCCACATTCCAAGGCCAAATTTTTCTGTTACTTCGGGTGTTTCTTGCCTTCCTACTTTTGCATTCCAGTCCCCTATAATGAAGAAGGACATCTTTTTTGGGTATTAGTTCTAAAAGGTCTTGTAGGTCTTCATAAAACCGTTCAACTTCAGCTTCTTCAGTGTTACTGGTTGGGGCATAGACTTGGATAACTGTGATATTGAATGGTTTGCCTTGGAGAAGAACAGAGATCATTCTGTCATTTTTGAGATTGCATCCAAGTACTGCATTTTGGACTCTTTTGTTGACCATCATGTCTACTCTATTTCTTCTGAGGGATTCCTGCCCGCAGTAGTAGATATAATGGTCATCTGAGTGAAATTCACCCATTCCAGTCCATTTTAGCTCGCTGATTCCTAGAATGTCAATGTTCACCCTTGCCATCTCTTGTTTGACCACTTCCAATTGGCCTTGATTCGTGGACCTGACATTCCAGGTTCCTATGCAATATTGCTCTTTACAGCATCGGACCTTGCTTCTATCACCAGTCACATCCACAGCTGGGTATTGTTTTTGCTTTGGCTTCATCCCTTCATTCTTTCTGGAGTTATTTCTCCACTGATCTCCAGTAGCATGTTGGGCACCTACTGCTGGGGAGTTCCTCTTTCAGTATCCTATCATTTTGCCTTTTCATACTGTTCCTGGGGTTCTCAAGGCAAGAATACTGAAGTAGTTTGCCATTCCCTTCTCCAGTGGACCACATTCTGTCAGACCTCTCCACCATGACCCGCCCATCTTGGGTTGCCCTGTGGGCATGGCTTGGTTTCATTGAGTTAGACAAGGCTGTGGTCCTAGTGTGATTAGATTGATTAGTTTTCTGTGAGTATGGTTTCAGTGTGTCTGCCCTCTGATGCCCTCTTGCAACACCTACCGTCTTACTTAGGTTTCTCTTACCTTGGGCGTAGGGTATCTCTTCACGGCTACTCCAGCAAAGCACAGCCGCTGCTCCTTACCTTGGACGAGGGGTATCTCCTTACTGCCACCCTTCCTGACCTTCAACGTGGGATAGCTCCTCTAGGCCCTGCCACCGCTCCTCGGGTTGCTCCTGCAGCCGCAGCCCCTGGCGTCGGGTGCCACCCTTGGCCTCCATCGCCAGGTGACTCCTCCCGGCTGCCGCCCCCGGCCTCGGGCGCCGGGTGGATCCTCTCCGCCGCCGACCCTGACCTCGGATGCGGGGTGTCTCCTTCCGGCCGCCACTAACCTCAGAAGTGGGGTAGCTCCTCTTGGCCACCGCCCCAGCCCTTGGACGCGGGGTAGCTCCTCTCGGCGGCACTTAGTGCGCCGGGTCGCGGCCGCCCGCGCTTAGTGCACCAGGTGTTAGTGCGCCGGGTCGAAGTGCTTCTCCAGCCACGTCTAAATGAGGGCTGAGCAAGCAATGTTGGATCATCATGGGGCCTGTGTGAGCAAGAGAAAGTTTATTTGCAGGGAGAATAGATTAGAAACAAATTGAATGACCGTGAAAGAGAGTGAAGAAGTGACAGAGAAAGAGAAGAATGTGGAAGAAAGAAAGAAAGAAAAAGAGGGAGGGAGAGAGACAGGATGAAGAACGTGCTTTGGTCCCTGAGTGACTGTGTATCTTGGGTGCTCCTGCCCTTGGCTTCTGTAAGATACTCCTGTGTTCTTCTGTTAAGCTCCTTTTGTTTGGGTTAGTTTGGACAGGTAACTTGTAACCACGTGGTTGGACAACTAGACTTGTTTCTCCAGGAGCAAGGAAAATTGTAACTAGAAATGTCCAAACCTCTTATTATTTTGGAAACCCTGTGAAAGAATTCCATCATGAGCTTTCTTTTTAACCCTTTTGATATCTCATTCCCTCTGGTTAGGAAGTCCTTCTTGAGGTCCAGTCTGAACGTCTCTTGTCACATTTCAAGCTAATTACTTTTGTTCTATGAAAGGCCATTTTCTCTTTATCTTCTATTCTCTTTTCCGTACAGTAACTTGTGCATAGTAGATGCTTATACATATTTTTTTCCCCTGTTGAATAGAGAATGGTGCCCGTGGGGGCCCAGGAACCATCAGTTACTGCTTCTGAGACGTTACAGAGCAGTTGGCGAGGAAGCCAAGATGGGCAGTACCCACGGCTTCTCAGTATTCAAATAAGGGGGACAGCACCTGGTGAAAAAGCTAGACGAACAGGCTCAGGAGCAAGAACGTGGAATTTCCTCTCTGCAAGTGAATTCTCTGCTGGATATTTGTGGTTCCCTTTGGGTCACACTCAGTGTTTCTAACCAGGAGAGATCCGCAGGAACAACAGAGTCCAGTTGACTGTGGACTCAGCTTCGTGTGGAGGAAACTCTTCTTGTTCGGTCTGTTCTATGAGCACAGGAAGGTGCTCAGCAGGTTACCGCTCCCCTGAGATCACAGTGCTGCAAGGGTTCAGGCCAGACGGTAAATGCCACCCTTCTGAGTCTAATGTGGGTAAACAGCCCCTTGGTCATAATGGAGTCGGGAAGAGTAAGAAACCTGAATGCCATTTTCCCCGTGAAATAAATACCAGTCTTATATCTTCAAATAAGTTGTGTTCCGACCCTCCTGTGAAAAGAAATTGGTTTTTTCCTCTTGCAAGCTTGGGGTTTCTGTCTCGGAGGATTGTAAGAGTTATCACAGCCTGCATGGGATCTGAACTTAACGCCACCGGGGTTGATCAATGCTAAAGCAATTGGAGATGGGGGGCTGAGCGTCTTTCACTGGGAAAGGGCAGTCGCCTTTTATTGGCTTGATTCTCAGGAAGTTTTCCTGCAGTAGGTGACTGTGGAGTTGCCTTAGTGTTGGCTGTTGAAACAGAGGCATATCTCTCCAGGGGAAGGGCTGAGCTGTGTAGAAGCAGCAGCTCCGTCCAGAGGGGTGTAGTGATGGCAGAAAGGGGCTTATAGCTGTGCCTAGCCTTGTCCATGACTGTTTTGTTTGGGATGCATAACATTAAATTTTTTTTTAAGCCGGTGCTAGAAAATAAGACTATTTCACATAAAGATCTGGATTTCCCATTCTTAAAAATAAAATAAAATAAAATAAAACCTCTGGCCATGCTGGACCCTGTTCTATGGCAACAATTGGCTACATCCCAATAGTGTGTGTATTCAGACACTCCATTGTGTCCAGCTGTTTGTGACTCCATGGACTCCCAGCAGGCTCCTCTGTCCATGGGATTCTCCAGGCAAGAATACTGGAGTGGCTTGCCATTTCCTCCTCCAGGAGACCTTTCTGACCCAGGGATTGAACCCGCGTCTCCTGTGTCACTGAGCCAATCCAAACAGTAGTGCTCCCTTCAAAGGAGGCATGTGTCCTTTAATTCGTCACAGCTCCCTCCACCACATGTGGTCTGGTACCCCTTTTACTTCGCTTATTATCCGAGTAGACATTTTCGTTTGCGACCCATTCAATAATGGAAATAACACTGTGCTGGCAATAGAAGGCCTGAATGCTAGTTCTGATGCCAAGATGCTGCAGTGACATTGGGCACGTCTCTTAAGCTCACGACACCTTTGCCAACTCATGCATGGAAGGGAATATTGTTGTACCACGTGAAGGTGTTTGGGATAACCGACTCATTCACCCACCTGCTCACTCGGTCAATGTTTCTTGCACATTTACATTCTATGCTCAACAACGGGGCAGTGCAGCTAAGGCAGATGCTGTGGAGGAAGGAGAGAGTTCCCTGCGTAAGGGGGAGAGACGCACGGTGCCCTGAAGTCACACTGCAAGAACTCTTTACCCGGTCTAGCGTGCGAGGAAGGCCTTCAGGAGGCTGTGAGGTTGAAACTGAGACTTGAAGGATCAGCCGCCATGGGCTAGGGAAGGAGAAGGGTGACCTGGGCAGAGGAGACAGCGTGACCAAGGCTGGCACCAAGAGAAAGCAAGGCGTGTTTGGGAAACTTACAGGAGTGTGATGCAGCTGGAAAAGGATGGAAGGTGAAAAAAGGCCTGGAGTTTGAGAGGTGAGTGAAGGCCAGGTTATGAGGCGTTTGGTGCCAGAAAGGGCTCCGGCCAGTTTCAGTCTAGGGCTTCTAGTTTTGAGACTTGTCGGCCTCTCTAGCTATTCAAGAAGGAGGAATGGCAAGTGGATGGGCGGACAGATTCCCAGTATCGGCCTGAGAGACAGAAAGCTTTTCTCGAAAAGTAAGCAAAGAAAACAATTATTAGCTAGTCAGTGATGGATCACGGTCGAGTCTGATGCAACTAATTTGTCACCAGAATGCACTTATAGCTAGCAAATAGAACGTGCGATAAAAACTACTTGTAATAAGTCATATTTTAGTAGGAAATAAAAACTGCCTGGCTCAGCTGTTTTGGTCTTTTATCTTGACAACGGTTACTATTTGCTGTCAATTAACTGAACTGCTGGCAAAAAAAGAAAAAAAAAAAAAAAGAGAGAGAGAGCAAACAAACATCTGAAAAATTAATCAGCTTCCAAATGGGTTTCCCAGAAAACCCATTCTTATCAGACTGGCAATGGTAGCTACAGAAATGTTGCCTGGGTAACATTTAAATATAAAGATAGTAACAGAAGGAAATCATCACCTAGGGCACTTTTAGAACTTGATCCAAGTTTCTGAAAATCTAGGCTTTGTTGAAGTCTAATGCAAGAATTATTTGGACGTCCAAGGTGGCGCTAGTGGTAAAGGACCCACTTGCCAAAGCAGGAGACATCGGAGACACGGGTTTGATCCCTGGGTTGTAAAGCTTGCCTGGACGGGAATGTGGCAACCCGCTGCAGTGTTCTTGCTTGGAGAATCCTCATGGACAGAGGAGCCTGGCAGGCTGCAGTCCATAGAGTCTCAGAGAGTTGAACCCATCTGAAGCGACCACGCACGCATGTGCAAGGATTATTTAAATAACACCAACAGTTAGTTGATGTTTCCAGGCAATTGAGGAAAAAGAATTCTCTTAATCCCAATACGTATTTTGTTCTCTGTATGCTTTGGGGGTGAGGAATGAGAACCAGCCTCATCATTGTGATTGCTAGTGGGGATGGGAATAGAAAAGTTCCTCCCGGGTGGTCACTAGTGTAAAGCATGCCCACCGCCTGCTCCACCCAAGGCTGCAGGGAAAATGAGCATGTTCCCTCCCTCCCTGGCCCATGTCAGAGTCCTTGGCATCTCCCCAGTTCCACTGTTTGTTTTAAATTGGAGCAGGGATGAGGCAGGTCTTCCCACAGAGTCTAAAAATTCCTCTTTAAAAGGATCATCTATATTCTGGCACAGAACCGTGAATAAAAAGTGCAGCCATCTCTGCTTTTCTGACTGTTGCCCTTCATCTGAGATCTGGGCCATCCAGATTAATGATAAGTGGTTGAGAGCCACAGACAGGGCTTGGCTGGGTGAACTGTCTACAGGAAGCCACTGGAGACCTCCATCAAAATCTTCAGACTGGTATCTCTCTCAATAGCTCTCTCTCCAAGGTTAGATATCCCGGGTTTAGAGATTCTTTCTCAAAAATGTTATTTTTAGAGGAGTAGTATATTAGAACCGAATCAGTTCATTCTGCAAACATTTATTGAATTCTGGCAATGTGCTGTATGATATGATAGGTATAAAGAATGAATAATAACAATAATTGTAAGAATCACTAGTTACTGAACATTTAGTAACGGGCAGGTTCTGTGCTTGGTGCTGTATATACAGTACATTGTTTAATCCTTTTAAATGCCTGAAGAGGTAAGTAGTATTGCCTTTCTGATCAAGATGAGAATACTGAGATTTAGAAAGGTTAATTATCTCGCCCAAAGTAAAAATGGCCCACGTAGAGTGTGTAGGAGGTGAATTTGAACCCAGCTGTCTGATTCCGAAGCCAGAGCCCTTAACCAACACGCTGCTCTGGGGGGAGTCCTCAGACTTGAGGGAGAGAAGTCATGTAAGCTGGTGGTGGTAGAAGGAGAGACTCGCGCCTGCAGAGAGGGACACGATCAGTAGCCCAGAGAGGGAGCTGAACTTGATGTTTCCTGTGGAGTGGAGATCTGAGCAAGACTCAGCGGGAACTCGGTAGAGGCAGCAAAATCGCTCCCAGTGGGGGAGCTAGAGCATGTGCAAAGGACCAGAGCGTGGTTTTGCTCAGGGACAGCCAGGAGCTCCGTGTGGGTGGAGAACATTGGGATGAGTTTGGAAAGATACACTGGAGCAAAGCTGTGAAGTGTTTCAAATGCTATCCCAGGGAACATGGGTTTCATTCTACAGAATGGTGGCCCCAGCTTTATCATACCAAATGACCTTTCTGATAACAATATATGATTAAGAACAACTCCTTATCATAGCTGTAGTTTTTCCAGTAGTCTTGTATAAGAGTTGGATCATAAAGAAGGCTGGACGCTGAAGAATTGATGCTTTCAAATTGTGGTGTTGGAGAAGACTCTTCAGAGTCCCTTGGACTGCGAGGAGATCCAACCAGTCCATCCTAAAGGAGATCAACCCTGAATATTCATTGGAAGGACTGTTTCTGAAGCGCCAATACTTTGGTCACCTGATGCAGAGAGCCGACTCATTGGAAAAGACTCTGATGCTGGGAGAGATTGAAGGCAAAAGGAAAATGGGGGCAGCAGAGGATGAGATGGTTAGAGAGCATCACTGACTTAGTGGACATGAACTTGAGCAAACTCTGGGTGATAGTAGAGGGCAGAGGAGACTGGCGTGCTGCAGTCCACGGGGTCGCAAAGAGTCGGACACGGCTTAGCAACTGAACAAGTCTTCCAATTTTCAACCTAAAAACCTTAAGTTATACTTGACTGTATTCTCTTTCCAATGTGTTGTATAGTTGATTTACAATGTTGTATTGGTGTCAGGTGTACAGCAAAGTGATTCATTATATATATATATACACACACACACATACATCTGTCTTTTCTTTTTCAGATTCTTCTCCCACACAAGTCACCATAGAGCGTTGAGCAGAGGCCCCTATGCTGCGCAGTAGTCCCTTGTTGATTACTTGCTTTATATAAATAATGTGTATATGTTCATGAACAGTATGAAAAGGCAAAAAGATATGACACCAGAAGGCGAGCCCCCCAGGTCAGAAGGTGTCCAATATGCTACTGGGGAATAGTGGAGGGCAGTTACCCATAGCTCCAGAAAGGATGAGGCAGCTTGGCCAAAGCAGAAATGATGCTCAGCTGTGGATGCGTCTGGCGGTGAAAGCCCAGTGCTGTGAAGAACAGCATCACACAGGAGTCTGAAATGTCAGGGGTGTGTGCATGTGTGAGCCGTCGTTCAGTTGTAGCCATCTCTTTGCGACCCCATGGACTGTAGCCTGCCAGGCCCACTCTGTCCATGGAAATTTCCTGGCAAGAATGCTGGAGTGGGTTGCCATTTCCTGATGGGGATTTTCCTGACCTCAAGATCAAACCTGAGTCTCTTGTGCCTCCTGTATTGGCAGGCAGATTCTTTACTACTGGGCCACCGGGGAAGCCCAGTTCTTCCACGACCAAAAAGTCTCTCTTTACTAACACTGTACCATAAACAACACAACACATACTCGGTCTTTTAAAAAATAGAACTCTGGGTTATTTTCCATTTGTTTTAAATACTACATTTTAACACATTCATTTGGAAATTAAAACATATTAATGCAAAAATGCATTTTGTAAGCCATAAAGTTGCCTATGATTGCTAGGCATCATTAATCTCACTTGAGTTAATCATTTACTTACATAAATTTGTTTTAAGGAAAACTATACTATCCCACTTGGGAGAAGGCAATGGCACCCCACTCCAGTACTCTTGCCTGGAAAATCCCATGGATGGAGGAGCCTGGAAGGCTGCAGTCCATGGGGTCACAAAGAGTCGGACACAACTGAGCGACTTCACTTTCACTTTTCACTTTCATGCATTGGTGAAGGAAACGGCAACCCACTCCGGTGTTCTTGCCTGGAGAATCCCAGGGACGGGGGAGCCTGGTGGGCCGCCATCTATGGGGTTGCACAGAGTCGGACATGACTGAAGCGACTTAGCAGCAGCAGCAGCAGCAGCATACTATCCCACTTATTGGGAAGTAGATTCATTTGACATAAATTGGGGGTATATTAAGCACACATTAAAATAAATAGCTGTTAAATTTAAAAATACTTCATGTCTCACCTAAAATATCTCATCTTAGTATCTAAAATAGCTCATTCTTAGTATCCTTGCCACAACTGCAGAAATGCTGAGATGCTAGAACACAGTCTATACCATGATGGAACATGTAGTGTCTGCTGTCTGCATGTGAAGTGATTATATGATTATACAATTATATAGTGATTATATAATCATATAGTGACTATATGATTACTGCTACTGCACTTTTTGTGGTTAGTAAAGAAGTCAAGCGTTCAACTCTCATTCTGTCTGGCTGTTATAGGTGGTTGTTTCAAAGATGCACAGTAAATTTTGTTTCTAAGAAACATGCATTTGTATAAATGGAGAACAATATGAAGATCAAGGGTTAAGTAAATCCTTTTTACATGCTGATAGTCCTTGAGAATACAGATTTCTTAAACGAAGTGACTGATTATATGTGATGAAGTCAATCACCAATCAAGCCCTTTTGAAGTAGAGTGAGTCTTCAGAGATTATCTAGGCTATATTCACTAGAGGGGGAAGTTAAGCAGCTGTCACAAAAATGCCCCAAATGCAAGGGTTCATTTTTCCTGTGGGGTAGATCGCTGGACTCTGTCCAGATGAGCTGGACAGCTCTGGCATCCACTTGGGCATGCCTACTGCCTGCCTGTTAGAGACTGGGTGGGAGTTAGCTCGGTTTCCAGTTGGAAGGAAACGAGAAAGAGAGCAACTAGAAAGCATATTTTTTGTCTTAGGGCTCCATTACTTCCACTCACGTTCCACTGCAGGCACTTAGTCACATGGATGACCAATTGCAGGGCAGACAAATGACCAGCTAGCCCTCCTGCCATAGCAGAATGGGAGAGGACTTTCTGCCCACAGTCTCAGCCACACTGACCCCAACCCCTCTTTTGAAAGAGGAAGAAACAAAAGCCCACAGAAGGAAAATGATTAACTTCCATCAAGAAATCATCTGGGAAAATTTTAAAGTTATTCAGTTACTCATTCAACCAGCTAGCCCACATTTACTGAGCATCTAAGTGCCAGACATGGTTCTCGGCCCTGGGGATGGTATAGGCAAAGTCCTTGCACTTAAAGATTTTTACGTTTTAGTTGGAGGAGGAAGACAATGAGCAAGTGAGAAGAGGAAAGAGCACTTAAGATGAAAAAGAAGGCTGGTGAGGAAATGGGAGGCAGGCATGGTTGGTGCCGATTATGTGGGCTAGGTCGTTGCTGTAGGCTTGTCCCCAGCACCCTGCCCCCCATCTTCTGTTACAGTGGCCAATAGGCTATTGCTAGGAAGGATCACCAATCCTTAAATCCTGGAGTGGGTAGCCATTCCCTTCTCCAGGGGATCGCCCCAACCCAGGGATCGAACCCAGGTCTCCCGCACTGCAGGAGGATTCTTTACCATCTGAGCCACCAGGAAAGCCCCACCTGCTGGATCCCCAAGCCTTAAACACTGTTTCACCAAAGCCAGCTCACAGTGCAAAGTCCCACCGACCCTTCGTCCCACCAGTGTTCTGCCCTTTTGTTGCTGTTCGCTCGCTCAGTCGTGTCTGACTCTTTGTGACCCCGTGGACTGTAGCATGTCAGGCTCCTCTGCCTTTCACTTCCCAGAGTTTGCTGAAATTCACGTCCATGGAGTCGATGATGCTATCCAGCCAGCTCATCCTCTGCTGCCCGCTTCTCCTTTTTAGCTACCAAGATGCTTGTACTGACTATGACTGTTAATGGAGACTGGCAGCTTTCTTTCAGGATCAGAATTTTGAATTCCTCCCAGATGAACAGTGCTAGCAAACAATTAGTGATTAGGTGCCTGATGTGACAAGATTTTGATGTCTTAATTTAGTTCCTAGTGGGAGGATACATGTCACCCAAGCTGCCTAGTACTGCAAAGGGAAAGTGAGCTGTATATAGAGGCTGTAGATTAGAATCTGGGACTGGGGGAAGGGGAACAGCCCCGGCAGAAGGCAAAGGCCCTGCAAAATATTCTGGACATTAAAGGAAACGAGTTAAAGCAAAAGGAAATGTGTATAAAGTAAAAGAGAACTGGTCCTCTATTGCAGAGAGAGCTCAAGCTCCCTGATTTTTTTTTTTTTTAAGAAGTAATATTTATAAAGGATTGCCTGAAAGGCATATCATATACTCAACTTGAAGAATATAGTTTAGACATTAATTTTTAGGCTGACTTAGGCTTTATAGGTTCAAACAGTGTTTTTCTGGTCTGTGAAAATTGTTTTTACTGCATTGTGCCCTTGGGTTTTCTCCCAGGAACACTGTCAAAGAAAACCAGCCTCAAGGCTTACATTGTCGTATTTGTTGCAGAGGCTTTGTTAAGGACACTGCCTGGGGCATTAATCAGTGCCCCTACAAGAACAATTCCCTTCCGGGATTAGTGCCTGGGGAAGTTTTGCTTGTCCTGAAGACCTGATTGTGTGTGTGTGTGCATGTGTGTGAACACTGAGGATCGTGTGACTGATTTCCTTTTTTTGTTTTGGCAACCAGGAAGGTCAATGCCAAAGTCAGGTTCATTTAGTAACTGCATAGAACCTTCAGTGACCTAATAATATAGCCCCTAACTCTTTGCTCTCAGAATCGATCTTTTCTAAAGAGTCTCTTCTTTGGTCTAGATTGTTTACTTACACGCACACACACACACACACACACACTTACATGGTATGAGGAAGAGGGTATGAGTAAATGAAGAAGGAACTTAATGCATGTTGAACTCTCGGTCATTTACATCTTTCAAAGGATTTGGCTTTGAAGGCCAGTGGGAACTGACTGCAGGATTTCCACGAGATTGTAGGGAAAAGAGACTTCTCGCTTCAAGAGCCCTCACAGAATCCCACGTCGCCTTCTCTCATGAGCACACCAAAATCACAGCAATCTGCGCAACAACCATTGCTGAAAAAGACCAATACCTACCAGAAAAGATCCTCTGTAATTAAAGACATAAAGACAGAGCCAAAATGATTCTAGTAGGAGGAGCAGACTCGTGATGCGATCGGCTGTCATACCCTCCTCTCCTCTGGGTGTGCGACCCACAAACTGGGGAACAATTATGTTACAGAGGTTTTCCCACATAAGTGAGCATTCTCAGCCCCACATCGGCTGCCCCAGGCTGGGAGGGCAGCACTCAGAAGAGGAGCCCCCAGAGCATTTGGCTTTGAAGGCCAGTGGGAACTGACTGCAGGAGTTCCTGGAGATTGGAAGGAAAAGAGACTTCTCACTTCAAGAGCCCTCACAGAATCCCACGTGTACCAGCATAAAAGTGTCCATCTTTCACTCAGTCATGTCCAGTTCTTTTCGATCTCATGGACTGAAGCCTCCCAAACTCCTCTGTCCATGGGATTTCCCAAGCAAGAGTACTGTAGTGGGTTGCTCTTTCCTTTTCCAGGGATCTTCCTGAAACAGGGATCCAACCTACGTCTCCTGCATTAGCAGGCAGATTCTTTATCACTGAGCCCCCAGGGATCCTTGAAAATGCTACGCTAAATATAAGAAGGGTTTCCCCAGGTGGCTCAGTGGTAAAGAGTGTGTTTGCAGTGTAGAAGACCTGGGTTCAATTCCTGAGTCTGGAAGATTCCTGGAGAAGGGAACCACCTTCTGCTCCAATATTCTTGCCTGGAGAATTCCATGGACAGAGGAGCCTGGCAGGTGACAGTCGATGGGTCGCAAAGAGTCGGACAAGACTGAGTGACTAACAGGTTGCAGCACACAGGGTAAAAGAAGCATTTGATAGGAGCCTGGGCCAGACCTACTCGATGGCCTTGAAGGGTCTCCTGGGGAGGCAGGGGGTGGCGGTGGCCCCCTGTGGGGATGTACTGAGGAGCATTTATCCGTGTGAGCTCTTCTGGAGGCTGGCATTTTGGCACCAAGACCTGGCCCCATGCGACAGCCTGTAGACTCCCATGCTGGGATGCCTCAGGCCAAAATACAAGCTGGGCCAGGACACAGCTCCGTCCATGAGCAGCTGTCGTTTAGTCGCTAGGTTGTGTTTGACTTTTTGTGACCCCATGGTTTCTCTTCCAGCTTTCTCTGCCCATGGGATTTCCTAGGCAAGAGGACTGGAATGGGTTGCTATTTCCTTCTCCAGGAGATCTTCCAGAAACAGGGATCGAACCTATGTCTCCTGCATTGGCAGGCAGATTCTTTGCCACTGAGCCACCTAAGAAGCCCGCCAGTGAGCAGACAGGCTGCTTAAAGACTCTCTCTGCCTACAGCCACCTCTAGACCACCAGAGCACCAAGACTCAGCTCCACCCGCCAGGGAGCAGTCACTGGCTCCTCCCACCAGGAAGCCTGCATAAACCTCCAGACCGCCTCACCCACCAGGGAAAAGAAAAGTTTTCTTGCAGAAGCAAGAAGACTGCAGTCCTGCAGCTTACAGACTGAGCGCAGAGATGCAGGCAGATCACCCCTTGGGTGGCAGGCATGGAGTGCACTGTTAGGAAGCATAGGGCGCCTTCCACAGAGGGCCACTTCTCCAAGGCCAAGAAATGTAACCAACGTACCATGCACATAAATATACAAAGAGCAATTTAGACAAAATGAGATGACAGAGGAATGTGTTTCAGATGAAGGAACAAGATTAAACTCCAGGAGAAGAACTAGATGATGTGGACATAGGCAACCTACCTGAGAAAGATTCAGAGTAATGATAGTGCAGTCGCTCAGTCGTGTCTGACTCTTTGCGACCTCATGGACTGCAGCATGCCAGGCCTCCCTGTCCATCACCGTCTCCCGGAGCGTGCTTAAACTCATGTCCATCGAGTTGGTAATGCCATCCAACCATCTCATCCTCTGTCGTCCCCTTCTCCTCCTGACTTCAATCTTTCCCAGTATCAGAGTCTTTCCCAATGAGTCAGTTCTTTGCATCAGGTGGCCAAAGTGTTGGAGCTTCAGTAATGATTGTAAAAATGATCAGAGACCTCAGGAAGAGAATGGAAGCACAGAACGAAACATTAGAAGTTTTAAACACAGAATTAGAAAACATAGATAATGAAACAGAATTAAAGAATACGGTAACTGACATGAAAAAATACACCGTCGGGAACCAACAGTAGACTTGAGGAGGCAGAAGAACAGATCAGTGAACCAGAAGACAGCGCAGTGGCAATCAGCGCTGCTGGAGGGAAAGAAGAATGAAAAGAAAGGCGGGCCGCTTAAGAGGCCTCAGAAACAACACCGAGAGCACCAGTATTTGCGCTGTAAGAGCCCCGATAGAGAATAGAGACAGTGCTTAGAAAGCATCTGAAGAGCGAATAGTTGAAAAATTCCCTGACCCGGGGAAGGAAATAGCCACTCAAGTCCGTGCAGCTCAGGGAGTCACACACAAGATTAACCCACAGAAGGATATGCTGAAGCATTGTGGTCCAAATGACAGAAATTAAGGATAGAGAATGTTAAAAGCGATGAAGGGAAAGCAACAAATAACACTAAAGGGAACTCCTGCAAGGCTATCAGCTGACTTTTCAGCAGAAAGTCTACAGTCCAGAAGATAGTGGCACCTAAAGTGATGAAAGGGAAAACCGATAGCCAGGAATACTCCACGCAGCAGGACTCTCATTCAGATTTGATGGAGAACTCCAAAGCTTCACAGACAAGCAAAAGCTGAAAGAATTCAACACCGCCAAGCCAGTTTTACAACAAATGCTAAAGGAACTTATCTAGGAAAAGAAAAGGCCACAACTAGAAACAAGAAAATTACAAAATGGAAAAGTTCACCAGTAAACGCAAGAATGGGCTTCCCTTGTGGCTCAGATGGTAAAGCGTCTGCCTGCAATGTGGGAGACCCAGGTTCGATCCCTGGGTCAGGAAGATCCCTTGGAGAAGGAAATGGCAACCCATTCCAGTAGTCTTGCCTGGAAAATTCCATGGACAGAGGAGCCTGGTGGGCTACAGTCCATGGGGTTGCAAAGAGTTGGACACGACGGAGTGACTTCACTTTCACTTTCAAAGGCAAGAATATAATAAAGGTAGGAAATCATCTGTGCACATAGCTAGTAGGGAGGTTACAAGACAGAAGTAGTGAAATCATTTGCATCCATGATAAGCAGTTGAGGGATACAGAAAACAATTAGGATGTAAAATATAATATCAAAAACAGTAATTGTGATGGGAAGAGAGTACAAATGCAGAGTCTCTAAAATGCATTTGAAATTAAGAGATGAGCAATTTAAAACAAACACACCTTTCCACATTTGCTTCCAGTTTTAGCTGTGCACACACTTTCTTCCCCCAACATACTTAAATTCAAAGTGTCATGGAAGACTAGAATAGAAAAAACTTTAGAAGGGCTCTCCTAAAGGGTACCCCAGAGACCTGGTGTTTCTCCAGGCTATGCTTAAACACCTCCATTGATGGTGAACTTACTATCTAACAATGTGATTCATTTCTGGAAGTTTGTGATTGTGGGGCCACCTCAATTCACCCTCTGCCGTTTGATCCCAACCTGATGGTCCACACAGTAAATGCTCATTCTTCATCCATGGCAAGCAGATTTGATGTAGGCTCTTATATCTCCCAGACACATGTTTTAGAACCAGATCTTTCAAAAAATTCTGCAGATGATAAGGTTGAGAGTCCTCTTGTTGGTTGTCCAAGTCGTTGTCTTCCAAATACAAACCCTATTCTGCTTATTTCCTTCTTAAAGTACAGTGTGCTGAACTAAGTTTGGAACTCTCAATGTATCCTTGCCCCTCATTCTAAATGCCACAATGCTACACATTCACCCTGAGATCATATTAGCTTTTTGTGGGGTCAGACTATTGTACTGACTCGCAGTGGACTTTCTGCTAGCCAAGTTCTCTAGATTATCCTTTTCACATATGCCAGAGTAAGCTATGTTTTCTCCAATCTGTTTTTGAGCAATTAATTTTTTTAAAAAAATTTGATATATATCTTCTTGATTTGGGTCCTAGTGGTAAAGAATCTGCCTGCCAAAGCAGGAGACACAAGAAATGAAAGTTCGATCTCTGGGTCCCCTGCAGTAGGAAATGGCACCTCATTCCACTTGCTTGGAAAATTCGATTTGTAAAGGAGCCTGGCAGGTTACAGTCTTTGGGGGTGCAAAGAGGTGGACGTGACTGAGCAACTGAGCACACACACACTTTTTTTGGATATATATAATTTTTATTGCAGTAAAATACACGTAACACAAAGCCTGCCATTTTAACCATTTTTAAGCATACAGTTCTGTGGCATTAAATACATTCACATTTTTGTGTAACCATCACCAATACACATTTGATCTTCCCCAAATAAAACTGTGCACCCGTTAAGCAACGAGTTTCCATTTCTTCCTCCCTCAGTCTCAGGCAAACACCACCATTCTTTCCTACTCTCTGACTTTTACTTCTCTAGTTACTTCATTGGGCAGTTAGTGTTTTTTTTTTTTTAATATTTATTTATTTGGCTGCCCCGGGCCTTAGTCACTTGGGATCTTCGGTCTTCACTGTAGCATGTGGAACCTAGTATCCCAAACCAGAATTGAACCTGGCCCATGAATTGTGAGCTCAGAGTCTTAGCAATTGGACCACCAGAGAAGTCCCTGGGCGATTAGTTTTTAAAAATACAAGTGGGATTCTTATGCTCCCCGTATTAACTTTCATCTTGGTATGTTTAAACCATACCTTAGAATTTAGCAAAATTATTCTATGTTTTTGTTCCATGATTCTGGACCTTCACCCTGTTCTTGGCTTTTTCCCATTCACACATTTGATGGCCTGAGCTTGCACATCACTGCTTGATACAGAGACAAACGTTCATGGTGGGCAGAGCCAGGAGCCCTGGTCCTTGTTAGCAGACGCCTTCTCCTGAGTGCACACTGTTCTGCTTTTCAGGTCGCATCCTGTCTGCACCATTATTCACTGTTGTTAATCTTCACAGTAGCATCCAGAATAAGTCTCATTTTACCCGGAGACTCTGGGCAAGTCTGATTAACATATAATGCTTAATGTATGGTAGTTGCTTGCATCAGAATTTCTCTTAGGAAGGTTCTTAATCTTCACACTAGCATCCAGAATAAAATTTTGCACATCTGCTGAGAACAAATTATGCATCAGGCATTGTATTAAGAGTTTTTACATGCATTTGAATTTATTCTTCACCAAATCTCTGAATCGGAACAGAACAAGGCCAAGACTCTCATGTTTGACACACAATTTGCTAAATTTATGTGGAAACTGAAAAAGACTTAAGTTCTAACATTGGCGATAATGCATTTAATATTTCATATTCAATACAAATTGAGACTGCAATGAAATGTATCAGGAATATCATAAATAGTGAAGTCTGTTTGGGCTTAAGCCTGCAGACTTCAGGTTCAGTTGGAAAGATAAGAATAAAATTAAAGATTATATAAATTGCCAGACATAAATCCAAAAGGGTGTTTTCAAAAAGGTGAAATGCATTAGAGATTTTACATGGTTTTTCATTTCTAAGAATCTTCTTGGAGACACGTAAGTTAATTTCCCAACTCTGCCTTTTAAAAGCGTTTGAAGTCAGAAATGCATTATCTCCATAAATAGGAGATTGCCTTTAACCAATATAATGCTCCTCAGCTAGTTTCTGGCAGAGCCAGAATTGGACACCAGCATTTTTCTCTGACAATGGAGCACTCATTTCTCCATCCTCTCTGGAAAGCTGATGTGAGGGGCTTCTGAAATGCCTTATTGAAGTCCCAAGGCACTACTTGTGTTCCACTTTTTTCTTAGTTAACATGAGGTCATCCAGACATTTCCAGAGTCCGTGCAGTCTGCAAGCTCACCATTGTCTCTCTTTATGAAGTGTTCCATCCAGTTAATCGACCACTGTTTGTTTAGCCAGTGCCCTATTGTTGGCTATTTGGGTCCTTTCCAATTGCTAATTATTATAAATGGGCTTTGAAAACTGGTAAGTGCTAGACAGATGCAAGACTCCATCATCATTCTTTTGTTATCTCAGTCCCAGGATGCAGGCATTTTTTGTCTTCCTGACCTTCTTCTTCCTAATGCTAGTCTTACAAAAGCAGCAAAGATCTAAAAACACAGGCCTTATTAAATCATGCAGGGCTACGCTATTAATTTCTCTTTCTCTTCAAGGATGACAGACTGGTCTAAAAATTCTAGGTCTGCATCTGTAATCCTTCACAGAGTAACTAACCAAATGCCACATTTTCCCTTCCTATCTTTGCTTTGGTTCACTTTCAAGTAAATTCGTATCAGTTCTCCTAATTCAGCTCTAATTTTTTGCAAGAAGCCAAGAAAAATATAGATTAAGTAAATTTAATGTTCTAAATTAAATGTGCAGAAACTAAAATATAAAAATATACATGTTAAACCTGAGGTTTACTTTCAAAGATACCTTATTATATACAACATATATTTATTGTACAAAAGTTGGAAAATACACAAAAGTAGATGAAATGGGGGGGAAAAGGCTCAGAACTCTGTTTTCTCAGAGTCCCTAATACTAATATCTTGTTGTATTCCCTTTTAGTTTTCTCTTTCTTTGCAGAAGTCTTTTCTTTATATAGATATTTTGAAAATTTTTAAAAGTTTAATTCAATTTAAAATGTTTTTAAGTTGTACAGAAGGTGGAAAGATCACTGGCTAGAGTCTGGATTCCTCAGGTGGAATCATTTCTTAGGGTCACTCGAAGAACTGACTCATTTGAAAAGACCCTGATACTGGGAAAGATTGAAGGCAGGAGAAGAAGGGGATGAGAGAGGATGAGATGGTTGGATGGCATCACCAACTCAATGGACATGAATTTGAGTAAACTCAGGGAGTTGGTGATGGACAGGAAGGCTGGCATGCTGCAGTCCATGAGGTTGCAAAAAGTCGGACACCACTGAGTGACTGAATTGAACTGAACTGAATCTGTCTTAATCTCATTTTACCCGATGACTTTGGGCAACTCTTATTAACATATGGTTTCAGTGTGTCTGCCCTCTGATGCCCTCTTGCAACACCTACCATCTTACTTGGGTTTCTCTTACCTTGGGCGTGGGGTATCTCTTTACGGCTGCTCCAGCAAAGCACAGCAACTGCTCCTTACCTTGGATGAGGGGTATCTCCTTACCGCTGACCTTCCTGACAACCCAAGATGGGTGGGTCATGGTGGAGAGGTCTGAGAGAATGTGGTCCACTGGAGAAAGGAATGGCAAACCACTTCAGTATTCTTGCCTTGAGAACCCCAGGAACAGTATGAAAAGGCAAAATGATAGGATACTGAAAGAGGAACTCCCCAGGTCAGTAGGTGCCCAATGTGTTACTGGAGATCAGTGGAGAAATAACTCCAGAAAGAATGAAGGGATAAGCCAAAGCGAAAATAATACCCAGCTTTGGATGTGACTGGTGATAGAAGCAAGGTCCGATGCTGTAAAGAGCAATATTGCATAGGAACCTGGAATGTCAGGTCCATGAATCAAGGCAAATTGGAAGTGGTCAAACAAGAGATGGCAAGGCTGAACATCGACATTCTAGGAATCAGCAAACTAAAATGGACTGGAATGGGTGAATTTAATTCAGATGACCATTATATCTACTACTGCGGGCAGGAATCCCTCAGAAGAAATGGAGTAGCCATCATGGTCAACAAAAGAGTCCAAAATGCAGTACTTGGATGCAATCTCAAAAATGACAGATGATCTCTGTTCTTCTCCAAGGCAAACCATTCAATATCACAGTTATCCAAGCCTATGCCCCAACCAGTAATGCTGAAGAAGCTGAAGTTGAATGGTTTTATGAAGACCTACAAGACCTTTTAGAACTAATACCCAAAAAAGATGTCCTTTTCATTATAGGGGACTGGAATGCAAAAGTAGGAAGTCAAGAAACACCTGGAGTAACAGGCAAATTTGGCTTTGGAATGCAGAATGAAGCAGGGCAAAGACTAATAGAGTTTTGCCAAGAAAATGCACTCATCATAGGAAACACCCTCTTCCAACAACACACAGAAGACTCTACACATGGACATCACCAGATGGTCAACACCAAAATCAGATTGATTATATTCTTTGCAGCCAAAGATGGAGAAGCTCTATACAGTTAACAAAAACAAGACCAGGAGCTGACTGTGGCTCAGATCATGAACTCCTTATTACCAAATTCAGACTGAAATTGAAGAAAGTAGGGAAAACCACTAGACCTTTCAGGTGTGACCTAAATCAAATCCCTTATGATTATACAGTGGAAGTGAGAAATAGATTTAAGGGCCTAGATTTGATAGATAGAGTGCCTGATGAACTATGGAATGAGGTTCGTGACATTGTACAGGAGACAGGGATCAAGACCATCCCCATGGAAAAAAAATGCAAAAAAGCAAAATGGCTGTCTGGGGAGGCCTTACAAATAGCTGTGAAAAGAAGAGAGGCAAAATGCAAAGGAGAAAAGGAAAGATATAAGCATCTGAATGCAGAGTTCCAGAGACTAGCAAGAAGAGACAAGAAAGCCTTTTTCAGTGATCAACGCAAAGAAATAGAGGAAAAGAACAGAATGGGAAAGACTAGAGATCTCTTCAAGAAAATTAGAGATACCAAGGGAACATTTCATGCAAAGATGGGCTCGATGAAGGACAGAAACGGTCTGGACCTAACAGAAGCAGAAGAGATTAAGAAGAGGTGGCAAGAATACACAGAAGAACTGTACAAAAAAGATCTTCACAATCCAGATAATCATGATGGTGTGATCACTAATCTAGAGCCAGACATCCTGGAATGTGAAGTCAAGTGGGCCTTAGAAAGCATCACTATGAACAAAGCTAGTGGAGGTGATAGAATTCCAGTTGAGCTGTTTCAAATCCTGAAAGATGATGCTGTGAAAGTGCTGCCCTCAATATGCCAGCAAATATGGAAAACTCAGCAGTGGCCACAGGACTGGAAAAAGTCAGTTTTCTTTCCAATTCCAAAGAAAGGCAATGCCAAAGAATGCTCAAACTACCGCACAATTGCACTCATCTCACATGCTAGTAAAGTAATGCTCAAAATTTTCCAAGCCAGGCTTCAGCAATACGTGAACCGTGAACTTCCAGATGTTCAAGCTGGTTTTAGCAAAGGCAGAGGAACCAGAGATCAAATTGCCAACATCCGCTGGATCATGGAAAAAGCAAGAGAGTTCCAGAAAAACATCTATTTCTGCTTTATTGACTATGCCAAAGCCTTTGGCTATGTGGATCACAATAAACTGTGGAAAATTCTGAAAGAGATGGGAATACCAGACCACCTGAGCTGCCTCTTGAGAAATGTGTATGCAGGTCAGGAAGCAACAGTTAGAACTGGACATGGAACAACAGACTGGTTCCAAATAGGAAAAGGAGTACGTCAAGGCTGTATATTGTCACCCTGCTTAATTAACTTCTATGCAGAGTATATCATGAGAAACGCTGGGCTGGAAGAAGCACAAACTGGAATCAAGATTGCTGGGAGAAATATCAATAACCTCAGATATGCAGATGACACCACCCTTATGGCAGAAAGTGAAGAGAAGCTAAAAAGCCTCTTGATGAAAGGGAAAGAGGAGAGCGAAAAAGTTGGCCTAAAGCTCAGCATTCAAAAAATGAAGATCATGGCGTCTGGTCCCATCACTTCATGGGAAATGGATGGAGAAACAGTGGAAACAGTGTCAGACTTTATTTTGGGGGGCTCCAAAATCACTGCAGATGGTGACTGCAGCCATGAAATTAAAAGTCACTTACTCCTTGGAAGAAAAGTTATGACCAACCTAGATAGCATATTCAAAAGCAGAGACATTACTTTGCCGACTAAGGTCCATCTAGTCAAGGTTATGGTTTTTCCTGTGGTCATGTATGGATGTGAGAGTTGGACTATGAAGAAGGCTGAGCACCGAAGAATTGATGCTTTTGAACTGTGGTGTTAGAGAAGACTCTTGGACTGCAAGGAGATCCAACCAGTCCATTCTGAAGGAGATCAGCCCTGGGATTTTTTGGAAGGAATGATGCTAAAGCTGAAACTCCAGTACTTTGGCCACCTCATGCGAAGAGTTGACTCATTGGAAAAGCCTCTGATGCTGGGAGGGATTGGGGGCAGGAGGCGAAGGGGATGACAGAGGATGAGGTGGCTGGATGGCATCACTGACTTGATGGACGTGAGTCTGAGTGAACTCCGGGAGTTGGTGATGGACAGGGAGGGCTGGCGTGCTGTGATTCATGGGGTTGCAAAGAGTCGGACACGATCAAGCGACTGAACTGAACTATTAACATATAATGCTTATTAACACATAATTAACATATAACATTAATATATGGTAGTTGCTTGCATAGGATTTCTCTTAGGAACAGAAATTCTTAGGAAGGTTCTTGAAAATTTATATTCTTACATATCACATCAAAGGCTTCCCACATGGCGCTAGTGGTAAAGAACCCACCTGCCAATGCAGAAATCATAAGAGATGCTGGTTTGGTCCCTGCGTCAGAAAGATCCCCTGGAGGAGGGCATGGCAACCCACTCCAGTATTCTTATCTGGAGAATCCCGTGGACAGAGGAGTCTGATGGGCTACAGTTGATGGGGTTTAAAGAGTGGGACACAACTTAGTGACTAAACAATAACAACAGTCCAGGCCAGGAGCTCCTACCAGAGGGCTCCTTGGATGGGAAGGGGAACTTCAAGGGAAAAGAGTCCTGGGAACTTGTTTGCAAAGGTCAGGCATGGCGGGCACGGGGCAGAACTCTTCCTTCCTTCTGTGACGGCCCAGGGCCCTGCGGTTTACTGTTTATTTCTAAACTTTTTATTTTATATTGGAGTACAGTCAATTAACAATGTTATAATGGTTTCAGGTGCACAGCAGAGCGACTCAGCCATAGATATATTGAGGAAATAAAACATACAGTGTCATTTCACTGTGCATTTTTGTGATGAGAATGTCTGTAGCTTTAAACATATACAGATTTATCCAAGATTTACCCAGTGAGACGTTTGAGCCTTCACTGATCTAAGATACTGTTCCAGATCTGAAAGTTTTCAGTGTCTGAAACACGCCCCAGAAATTGCTCTGTGACCGTCACTGATGGCTGGGAGAAGCATCACGCTGCCCCCAATGATGGTCTGCCTTCTCCCACCTTGGCCCACTTTTTCATTAGTTGTGTGGCCTCAGGCAAGGAAGAGATGCTGGTTTGACCCCTGGGACAAAAAGATCCCCTGGAGGAGGGCATGGCAGCCTGCTCCAGTATTCTTATCTGGAGAATCCCATGGACAGAGGAGCCTGATAGGCTACAGTTCAAGGGGTCTCAAGAGTGGGACACAGCTTACTTTCCCTCTTGGAAAGTTAAAAGGAGAAAGTATTTTATTTGACATTTATTATTTGTTAGGTGCTTCTATAAGTCCTTTTAACTGGTAATCTGACTTCAGTCCACTTGAAAACCCTATGAAAGAGACACTAGTACTTTCCCTCTTTTACGAATGAGTAAACAGGCACAGAGAGGTCAAATAACTTGTCCATGACCACACAGCTAGTAGATGACACAGCTGTGATTCAAATCAAGTTGGCTACCTTTAAAGCCTGTGTTTTAGAGGTACTATTGCTAAGTCACTTCAGTCGTGTCCGACTCTGTGCGACCCCATAGATGGCAGCCCACCAGGCTCCCCCGTCCCTGGGATTCTCCAGGCAAGAACACTAGAGTGGGTTGCCGTTTCCTTCTCCAATGCAGGAAAGTGAAAAGTGAAAGTGAAATCACTCAGTCATGTCCGACCATCAGTGACCCCATGTACTGCAGCCTTCCAGGCTACTCTGTCCATGGGATTTCCCAGGCAAGAGTACTGTAGTGGGTTGCCATTGCCTTCTCCGAGAGGTACTATTAGTAATGACATTATTTCCAATAATAATACTATCAATTAATAGTGCTAATTAATACTAATAGCACTAATACAATGATCACTAAGTACTACCTGCAGCATAGGATAATGGAATTGAAAACATGTGTTAGCTGGGTGACCCTAACCAAGGGAATTACTTAACTTCCAGGAGCTTCCAATTTTTCATTTGTCAACTGGGGATAATAATAAACAGCATCTACTTTCTAAGGCTGCTGAGAGGCTTAAATGGACAAATGTTTGCAGAGCACCAGCCACACCACCTGATGCGAAGAGCAACTTATTGGGAAAGACCCTGATGCTGGGAAAGATTGAGGGCAGGAGGAGAAGGGGGCCACAGAGGGTGAGATGGTTGGATGGCATCACCGACTCAATGGACATGGGTTTGAGCAAGCTCCAGGAGATGGTGATGGACAGGGAAGCCTGGCGAGCTGCGGTTCATGGGGTTGCAAAGAGTTGGACATGACTTAGTGGCTGAACAGTGAACAACAAGCCACACTGTAATATCGATAATTTTTTTCTATTGTGGCAACTATATATAGAGTACAAAATTTACCGTTTTACCCATTTTTAAATGCACACTTCAGCGGCATTAAGTACCGTCACACGGCTGTACATTTACTGAACAGGTTTGAAGTCTGCCTTTGTTTTCCCGACTCTGTCGAGTGCTCAGCACAAAACCTGGCACACTGCAAGGCTGAATACCTTTCAGCTCTTTCCCTTCCCTCTACGCCCTCAGCCTTCCAAAAGTCTAACAGACACTGAGCGGTTTCAGTCAGCATTCTTTGTGCAATGGGAGAAGCAGGGACACCTTAAGTGACCTTGGGCCCACGACTTATCCTTTCTCTGCCTCAGTTTGTTCATCTGCAAAATGGGTATTGGAGCAGCATCTATTAAATAGGGTTGTCAGAGAGGCTAGAGCGGGCATGAAGCTCCCAGGAGAGCTCTCGCCCTGTTAAGTGCTCAGTAGGTGCTCGAGACAACTCCTGTCGCTTTCTTGTTGCTGTTGTTCCCAGGAGGAGTGCGCTTGCATGGGCACAGGCAGACGGGGCCGGCCCCAGCTCCAGATGGCGGCTTGCCCTCGCTTCCTCCCCCCAGCCCTGGCAGTAGGCGCAGGAGAAAGAGAATAATGGCGTGAGGAGGAGGAGAGAGGCCTCCAGGAGCCCACGGAGCTTTTTGTTCCCTAAAAAGCTTCAGCGAGGCTGCCACGGTGGCCTCGGTATTTTTGTGTCTCTTCTGCTTCTATTTTGAGTGCAGAGTTGGCGTGGGAATGTTTTCCTTATTTCAAGCCTTAAGTAGTTGTTGGGTAACAGCTGTTTTTTAAAGATAATCTTTGAGGCTCTGAGATGCTGCCGAGGAAACAAATTCCTTGAATTCAGGAAAGTCTTCCCTAGTTTATTGGCCTGATCTTCTCCATGTCTTCGCTCACGCTCTTGGCGTCTAGAATTCTCCTTTTTGCCCAACTCCTGCCCTTCTTCTGTCAAAACCATTCTCCTTGGCTTGCTGCCACCTTTCTCATGACATTTTCTCTGGTTCCTTCGGCCAGAGTGCGACTCACTCTATGGGTTTGGTGCTGCCCTCTGACTTGAGTGTTGGCTGGTTTTAAGACATCTCTTCCCGCCCTGGATCACAGGTTCTGGAAGACTCTAAAGCCTTGTCTGATTCACGGTCACTTCCTCACTGTCAGTAAGTAGAAAACGACAGTGAATGTTTGTCTTTGGCTGCTCAGCACCCAAACACCCTGCTTGTTTAGGGGTGGGCTTTCTATCTAGGTGGCTGGAAGGGTCCCACCTCTTGGCATAGAAGCCAGATGAGGGGTGAAGAAATCCATGTTCCTGGTTCTCTGACTGAGCAAACACAGGAAAGACTTTGGTTGGTTGTAACATTGCTCATTCTCATCCAAGGCTGACTCTCCAGCTTTCTTTTAAGCTTTGAAAACTACCAGAGGCTCTCTAGAATATTCTTTTTCTATTTCAAATGATTAATTCTGGTTTCTGTTATTTGTAACCAAGAATTCTTACTAGGATAGTACGATGAATTTAATGAAAACTTCAGAGATGTTTGGGCTTCCCTGGTAGCTCAGTAGGTAAAGAATCTGCCTGCAGTGCAGGAGACCCGGGTTCAACCCCTGGGTCGGGAAGATCCCCTGGAGAAGGAAATGGCAACACACTCCAGTATCCTTGCCTGGAAAATCTCACAGACACAGGAGCCTGGTGGGCTGCAGTCCATGGGGTCACAAAGAGTCAGGCATGACTGAACCACTAACACCTAACACATAATTTTAGAGATGTTTATAAACGTCAGTTTGCTGCAATGCCATGTAATGACGATCTATGGTTCACACCTCTGGAGCATTCTGGTACCCCTTCTGGAAACAGCAGCCTGATTTTCCCTTTTCCAACCGTCCGTCTCCATTCTCAGCCTGTGTGGTCCAAGGGGAGGTGATGGCGGTCGTGGCTGCAGAGTGGGCTTGTCCGGCCAAGGCACTGCGTTCCCCTGGCTGCAGTGACTGGTTCGGGGATGAGTGTGTAACCTCGTTATGACCAGTGGGATTCATTTTGCCGGAATTTTGCTGGAAATGCTGAGAAAGAGATGTGTCTTTTTGCTGGGGCTGCTAAACTGGTAGTATCTGAGGCTGGAGTTCCCAGGGGCTGCTCTGAGGGTGAGTTAGCCTGAGAGCTGACCCTTGTGAGGGTGAAGCCAGTGTGGAAGAAAGCAAAGCCAAGAGATGAAGAGAAAGAAATTCCTGATGATATTCCCAGAGGACCTGGATTGAATTGTGCCTGAGTTGTAACAATAACATGTATGAATTTTTATGTGCCAGGCACTGGTGTAAGCATTTCACAAGTTGTAGTAGTCTCCTAAGGCTGCTATAACAAAGTACCGTGATCTAGGAAGTCTGAAACAACAGAAATGTATTGTCTCATAGTTCTGGAGGCTAGAGGTCCAGAGTCACCGTGCTGACAGAGCTGTGATGCCTGTTATGGTCTGACTTGTGTCTCTCCCTTCCCAACCTTCTCAGATTGATACACAAAGCCTTAACCCCCAGTGTGACCATGCGGAGATGGGACTTATGAGGAAATAATTAAGGTTAAGGGCAGTCTCAGCCTTGGGCTTTCATTTGATAGGAAGCAAGGTCCGATGCTGTAAAGAGCAATATTGCATAGGAACCTGGAATGTCAGGTCCATGAATCAAGGCAAATTGGAAGTGGTCAAACAAGAGATGGCAAGGCTGAACATCGACATTCTAGGAATCAGCAAACTAAAATGGACTGGAATGGGTGAATTTAATTCAGATGACCATTATATCTACTACTGCGGGCAGGAATCCCTCAGAAGAAATGGAGTAGCCATCATGGTCAACAAAAGAGTCCAAAATGCAGTACTTGGATGCAATCTCAAAAACGACAGAATGATCTCTGTTCTTCTCCAAGGCAAACCATTCAATATCACAGTTATCCAAGTCTATGCCCCAACCAGTAACACTGAAGAAGCTGAAGTTGAACGGTTCTGTGAAGACCTACAAGACCTTTTAGAACTAACACTCGAAAAAGTTGTCCTTTTCCTTATAGGGGAGTGGAATGCAAAAGTAGGAAGTCAAGAAACACCTAGAGTAACATGCAAATTTGGCCTTGGAATGCAGAATGAAACAGGGCAAAGACTAATAGAGTTTTGCCAAGAACATGCACTGGTCATAGCAAACACCCTCTTCCAACAACACAAGAGAAGACTCTACACATGGACATCACCAGATGGTCAACACCAAAATCAGATTGATTATATTCTTTGCAGCCAAAGATGGAGAAGCTCTATACAGTCAACGAAAACAAGACTGGAAGTTGACTGTGGCTCAGATCATGAACTCCTTATTACCAAATTCAAACTGAAATTGAAGAAAGCAGGGAAAACCGCTAGACCATTCAGGTATAACCTAAACCAAATCCCTTCTGATTATACAGTGGAAGTGAGAAATAGATTTAAGGGCCTCGATCTGATAGATAGAGTGCCTGATGAACTATGGAATGAGGTTCGTGACATTGTACAGGAGACAGGGATCAAGACCATCCCCATGGAAAAGAAATGCAAAAAAGCACAATGGCTGTCTGGGGAGGACTTACAAATAGCTGTGAAAAGAAGAGAGGCAAAAAGCAAAGGCGAAAGGAAAGATATAAGCATCTGAATGCAGAGTTCCAAAGAATAGCAAGAAGAGATAAGAAAGCCTTCCTCAGCGATCAATGCAAAAAACAAAAAAAAAAAAGAGGAAAAGAACAGAATGGGAAAGACTAGAGATCTCTTCAAGAAAATTAGAGATACCAAGGGAACATTTCATGCAAAGATGGGCTCGATAAAGGACAGAAATGGTATGGACCTAACAGAAGCAGAAGATATTAAGAAGAGGTGGCAAGAATACAGAGAAGAACTGTACAAAAAAGATCTTCACGACCCAGATAATTATGATGTCTGGGCTCTAATCTAGAACCACACATGCTGGAAGGTGAAGTCAAGTGGACCTTGGAAAGCATCACTATGAACAAAGCTAGTGGAGTTGATAGAATTCCAGTGGAGCTGTTTCAAATCCTGAAAGATGATGCTGTGAAAGTGCTGCCCTCAATATGCCAGCAAATATGGAAAACTCAGCAGTGGCCACAGGCCTGGAAAAGGTCAGTTTTCATTCCAATCCCAAAGAAAGGCAATGCCAAAGAATGCTCAAACTACCACACAATTGCACTCATCTCACATGCTAGTAAAGTAATGCTCAAAATTCTCCAAGCCAGGCTTCAGCAATACATGAACTGTGAACTTCCTGATGTTCAAGGTGGTTTTAGAAAAGGCAGAGGAACCAGAGATCAAATTGCCAACATCTGCTGGATCATGGAAAAAGCAAGAGAGTTACAGAAAAACTTCTATTTCTGCTTTATTGACTAAGCCAAAGCCTTTGACTGTGTGGATCACAATAAACTGTGGAAAATTCTGAGAGAGATGGGAATACCAGATCACCTGACCTGCCTCTTGAGAAATGTGTATGCAGGTCAGGAAGCAACAGTTAGAACTGGACATGGAACAACAGACTGGTTCCAAATAGGAAAAGGAGTACGTCAAGGCTGTCCCTGCTTATTTAACTTCTATGCTCAGTACATCATGAGAAATGCTGGACTGGAAGAAACACAAGCTGGAATCAAGATTGCTGGGAGAAATATCAATAACCTCAGATATGCAGATGACACCACCCTTATGAAAGAAAGTGAAGAAGAACTAAAAAGCCTCTTGATGAAAGTGAAAGAGGAGAGCGAAAAAGTTGGCTTAAAGCTCAACATTCAGAAAATGAAGATCTTGGCATCCAGTCCCATCACTTCATGGGAAATAGATGGGAAAACAGTGGAAACAGTGTCAGACTTTATTTTTTTGGGCTCCAAAATCACTGCAGATGGTGACTGCAGTCTTTAAATTAAGAGACACTTACTCCTTGGAAGAAAAGTTATGACCAATCTAAATAGTATATTCAAAAGCAGAGACATTACTTTGCCGACTAAGGTCCATCTAGTCAAGGCTATGCTTTTTCCTGGGGTCATGTATGGATGTGAGAGTTGGACTGTGAAGAAAGCTGAGCGCTGAAGAATTGATGCTTTTGAAGTGTGGTGTTGGAGAAGACTCTTGAGAGTCCCTTGGACTGCAAGGAGATCCAACCAGTCCCTTCTGAAGGAGATCAGCCCTGGGATTTCTTTGGAAGGAATGATGCTAAAGCTGAAATTCCAGTACTTTGGCCACCTCATGCGAAGAGTTGACTCATTGGAAAAGACTCTGATGCTGGGAGGGATTGGGGGCAGGAGGAGAAGGGTACGACAGAGCATGAGATGGCTGGATGGCATCACTGACTTGATGGAAGTGAGTCTGAGTGAACTCCGGGAGTTGGTGATGGACAGGGAGGCTTGATGTGCTGCTATTCATGGGGTTGCAAAGAGTCAGACTCGACTGAGCGACTGAACTGAAGAAGAGACACCAGAAAGCTCTCTTTCTCTCTTTCTACCACGTGAAGACACAGGAAGACGGAATTATCTGTAAGCCAGGAAAAGAGCTTTCATTAGTAACAGATCCTGCTGAATCTTTTGTGTTTTTATTAAAAAAAATTTTACTTTATGTTGGAGTAGTTGATTAGCAATGTTTGTTAGTGTCTGGTGAACAGCAGAGTGATTCAGGTACACATATTGGATCAATTCCGTCTCAAATTCTTTTCCCATTTAGGTTGTAATCAAGCATTCTGGGAAAACTTGATCTCGAACTTCCTGCCTCCAGAACTGGGAGAAAATTCATGTTGAACAGGTAGCTGCCCAGTTTATGGTATTTTGTTACGGCCGCCCAAGCTAACGAACACAGTCTGTCTGAACCCTGCAAGGGAGCACCCTCCCTTGACTCTTGCAGCTTCTGGGAGTCCAAGTGCTCCTTGTAACACAGCCACCACACTTCAGTCTCCACCTCCGTCACCGCGTGGCATTCTCCCCTTGTATTTGTGTGTCTGCCTCTCTTCTCGCCTTCTTAGAAGGGCAACAGCTATGCGGCATTACAGGCTCACTCTCCTCCAGTATGACCTTGTCTTGGGCTGTGGGTGCTGTGCTAACTTGCTTCAGTTGTGTCCGACTCTTTGCCACCCCATGGACTGTAGCCCGCCAGGCTCCTGTGTCCATGGGATTCTCCAGGGAAGAACACTGGAGTGGGTTGCGACGCCCTCCTCCAGGGGACCTTCCCGAACCACGGATCGAACCGAGTCTCTTATGCTTCCTGCATTGGCAGGTGGGTTCTTTATCGCTAGTGCCATGGGAAAGGAAGCCCGTGACCCTGCCTTACTTAACTAATCACATTTGTAAAGATCTAATTTTGGAAAAGGTCACATTCTAAGGTATTGAGGGTTAAGATATCAATATATGCTTTTAGAGACACTGTTCAAACCGCAACACGTGTATCGACTTGCTTAATTCCTATGGAGCATCGATGAAGTGGGTGTGATTGTCGCCACCACAGCCTCACACTGATGAGGGGAGTAAGGCGCAGAGGAGCTCAGCAATGTGCTCCAAGTCCAACAGTGAGGGAGGATTTGGATCTGAACTCAGATGATGTGACGAAGCCTGCACCTTCAGCCACTGCCCAAACCTGCCTGGATTTACTTCCGGGTCAGGATCCAATCAGCGCTCCAATTTGCTTAGCTGGTTTGAGTTGGGTATCTGGCGCTCTTAACCGTCCCCTCCTTCTGCCGTTGGCCCTATTCTTCCCTACGACTGACAGCTTAGCCTCAGGACCTGATTCAGACCCACCCTTTGCGGTCTAGCCCAGGCTCCAGAATCACCCTCTCCTCTTTCTTCCCCCGCCTCCCTCCCCATCAATACTCCTTTGTGCATCAGCTGCTAGCTCTCAGTTGGGTTAGGAGGAAGCCAAGGGAGTAAATCAATACAGAGTGAGGCGTGATTTATGGACTGTAATTTTCCTACAGGCTTTTAGCTTTCAGAAGTCGACTGTTAACCCATTGACTATCTGACTATTAGAAGTACAGATATTAAAGTCAGAAGATGGAGTTTCTTTGGGCCAAATGGAGGGGAGCTTTAGGAGCAGGCTCTCTCTTCATCCCTGTAACAACTCCAAACAGATGACATGTGTGGGAGCTGAACATCTGATTCTCCTTTTGGGGTATATTTATTAGTCTCTTCTGGAGAGTGCGGATGTTAGTGTAGATTCAGAGCCTGGTACTTACGGGGATGCCCACTTTAGTTGATTCAAGATCTTGTCCTTTTGAAGGAAGATCTCTTCTCCTTGGAATTCCCTTTACCTTGTGTCAACCATTAATCCTTACCAATAATTCAAACATGATTCAAATGCCTTATACACGGAAGGTTCTTAGCTAACGCCTTTCAGAAAAAATTTTCCCCCAACTAACATCTATTATTACAGTTGATCAGAATCTTTTTTTTTTTTTTAACCCAGAGTTAGATGTTTTCCCATTTTCCCCCTGAAAACTCAGCTCCTGCTGACCAGGGGTAATTCTGAAACTCACCCCTGCTTAACTTCTTAATCTTCTTAACTAAAGGTGGTCTGGCACATTGATCAAGGGTCTCAGCTTTAGAGCGAGAATCACTTGGATCAGATTTTTCACTGTGGTATTTATTCATCCCAGTGCCTTAGGGAGATGACCTAACCTGGCATTTTCAGTCATAATGTGGACGTTATACTTTGTTGCAGAGCAGCTGTAAGGAATAAATGATGTACTGACTGTAAAGCTCTTAATTCAAGTTTTAACATATTATGAAGTTCAACAAATAGCATTACTTTTAATCTTTTCTCTCATCTCTGGACAGAATGGAGTGCCTTGCATGTAGCTTGTGGTGGTGGTTTAGTCACTCAGTCATGTCTGACTCTTGCAACCCCATGGACTGTAGCCCGCCAGGCCCCTCTGTCCATGGGATTCTCCAGGCAAGAAGACTGGAGTGGGTTGCCATTTCCTTCTCCAGGGGATCTTTCCGATCCAGAAATCAAACCCGGATCTCCTGCAGTGCAGGCAGATTCTTTACTCACTGAGCTAAAGGGAAGCCCTTCTTGTGGCTCAGCTAATGTTTGAGTTTTATTAGTGTGAATACAGAATTCCCAGGCCAATCAGAACCCTGAATTCCTAGGTAACTGTGTCCTGAGGGAGAAGTTCTATCACGTTCAAGTTCCATGAATGGGCCTTTATTTCCCAGTGGCTCTGTGAGCTGAGATAAGGCGTAGTTTTCTTAGTGGACTTAATACTTTCAGGAGGATGGCTAATGGCCGGTTTGGTTTATCTAAAACCCCTTTACTCTCCAGAATTGCTAATTATAACTTGAAGTTTGGAGAGTCCTTTACTTGCTTCTCTATTCACAGGATAGCAGCTCCTTTGCCTGTTTGTTTAGACTCACTAAATTAGAGTTGAGTGGGAAGTCCTAGCGGGGGCACTGGGAAAGCTAATTTTATAGGATTATGAACATATTATAAGAAGTCAAGAAGAATGTGAATCTTGGGTAGACATCTCAGACAGGGATGGGGCATTTTCCATCTTGGCTTGGGTAGGTCTTCACCTTCAAAGTATGGACTGTAAGCCATGCCACCAGTCTCCTCTGTTCATGGGATTTTCCAGACAAGAATACTGGAGTGGGTTGCCATGCCCTTCTCCAGGGGATCTTCCTGACCCAGGTCTCCTGCATTGCAGGCAGATTCTTTACTGTCTGAGCCACCAGGGAAGCCCTCAGCATCCTGAAATGAGACTGGCTTCAATATGTACTAGCTGTCAGTTTTGTGATTTGGGAGACTTTAGTAAACCTTCTGGAAATCAGCTTCTTTATCCATTCACTTAAGAAAGTTGTTTATTCTGGCGGTCCTGGGCCCTCGGTGCGGCATGTGGGCCTTCTCTGGTTGTGGCGAGCGGGGCCGCTCTCCCCCGTGCTGTCTGGGCTTCTTCCTGTGGGGCTTCTCTTGTTGCGGAGCTTGTTGTTGTGACACACCGGCTTAGCTGCTCTGGGGCATGTGGGGCCTTCCTGGACAAGGGGTCAAACCTATGTCCCCTGCACTGCAGGTGGAGTCTTAACCACTAGACCAGCAGGGAAGCCCATCGTTCATTTAAGCTCTTATGGTATACAAGATACTATTTGAGGCTCCAGAGAGATGATAATAATAATATTATTATTATAATAACATTAAATTATTTATATAATTCAACAATAATAAAGGAAACAGATAAGAATTCCCCTCTTCATCAAGTTCAGAGTTTAATACAACTGAAATGTAGCAAGCTATGGTGAGCACAGGGGATGGGAAATGTGTGTGGGGAGGGTGAAGTTTAGATAGGGTCAGTGAGAAGTCAGCATCTGAGTAAAGACGTGGAGGAAGCGAGGGAGGGAAGATGGCCAAAATGCGGCAGAAGATAATTCCAGGCAGCGGGAATTCAGCCAGGGCAAGGGTCCAGAGGTAGAAGAAGCGCGATTGTCAGGTTAGAGAAACAGCAGGCTGAAGTAGAGTGAGGGAGGGATTCAGTAGTGGGTGCTGGGGTCAGAGAGGCACTGGGTCAGCCTCGCACAGCCCCAGAGCACATGATAAGATGCGTGGATTAGGACCCACTGAAGGGTTTTAAGCTGCTGCTGCTGCTAAGTTGCTGCTAGTCAAGGCTATGGTTTTTCCAGTGGTCACGTATGGATGTGAGAGTTGGGCTATAAAGAAAGCTGAGTGCTGAGGAATTGATGCTTTTGAACTGTGGTGTTGGAGAAGACTCTTGAGAGTCCTTTGGACTGCAAGGAGATCCAACCAGTCCATCCAAAAGGAAATCAGTCCTGAATATTCATTGGAAGAACTGATGCTGAAGCTGAAACTCCAATACTTTGGCCACCTGATGCGAAGAGCTGACTCACTGGAAAAGAGCTTGATGCTGGGAAAGATTGAAGGCGGGAGGAGGGGAGGACAGAGGATGAAATGATTGGATGGCATCACCAGCTCAATGGACATGAGTTGGGTAAACTCTGGGAGTTGATGATGGACAGGGAGGCCTGGTGTGCTGCGGTTCATGGAGTCTCAAAGAGTTGGACATGACTGAGTGACTGAACTGAACTGAACAGCAGCATCGAATAATGTTGACTCCTTCAAACTCTCTTCTCTTGGCTTCTCCTACTGAACGTTTTCCTGATTTTCTTCCCACCTTAGAATATTCCTCTCCTATTTTCTTTTCTGACTTATCCTCCACTGCCTAATCATTATGCTGAGATTCCTTAGGGCTTGGTCTAAAGCCACGTGAAAAAGCTTACTCCCTAGCTTCATCCTGTATGATTTCAGTCATGCCTTCTGTGTGCCAATGACCGTTACGATCCTATGCATAGCCTAGACCTCTCTTTGAACTCTAGAAACATGTATCTGCACAGTGTGTCTACCTGGATATTCCAAAGACATTTTATTTTAGCCTCATTGTAGCCACAGAGAAGTTCATATGTCATTTTCCCCCCAGACTGGGACTTGTTCAGTGATCCTGATGTCAGCAAGTGGCTCTTCCAAAAACCTTTAAGACATTCTGGATTCTTCCCTTTTCAATATCCTTTCATCCAGTGATTCAATTTACTAAATAAGTCTCAGACTTTCATTTTGTGCTGTTTCCTCTATTGCGATTCCAAGCCATCAGCATCTCTAGCTCTGACCACTGTTAGCTTTGCGAAAATTGTCCATTCTATCTTTTCCTTCTCATCTATTCTCCACATAAATAGTAGGAGTCATCTTGGAACTTCCCTGATGGGGCGGTGGTTAATACTTTGTCTTTCAATGCAGGAGGTGGGGGCTTGATCGCTGGTTGGGGAGCTAAGATTTCATATGCCTCACGACCAAAAAACCAAAGCATAAAACAAAAGCAATGTTGTAACAAATTCAATAAAGACTTTAAAATTGGTCCACATCCAAAAAAAAAAAACCTTAAAAAAAATTGCAAGAACCATCTTGTCAAAACCTCATGTGAATATGTTATCCTACTGTTTCAGACAAGTCAACCTTCATAGAATGAAAATTCTTGGTGGCTTCTTATCGATTCCCACCACAGCCCACATGGCGCGACTGCTGCCCAGGTAGCCCTCTGCTCCGGCTTGCTCTGCCATGACTCTTTCTCTCTACCGCAATACCTCAGCCACACTCATCTTTCATTTCCTGGGCTGTGCCGCACTCTCTCCCATTTCAGGAGCTTGCCTCGGGCTGGTTCTTCGTTTATAGAGTGCTTTCTCCCTTCCGTTTGTTAGCTCCTGTTCGCGTCTCACATCTCAGTTCAAATTCTGCTGTTTCCCGGTCGTTTCTAGATTAGACATCCCTAGACCTGGGCTTCCCAGGTGCCTCAGTGGTAAAGGATCCACCTGCCAATGCAGGAGGCACAGGAGATGTGGGCCAGGATGATCTCCTGGAGGAGGACATGGCAGCCCGCTCCAGTGTTCTTGCCTGGAGAATCCCATGGACAGAGGAGCCTGGGGGGCTACAGTCCATGGGGTCACAAAGAGTTGGACATGCCTGAGTGTGCAGGAGACCAGTAACTCGCATATTCCTTCACTGTGCTATTTCCAGTTTTACAATGTTTTGTCACTGTGTGATTTTATAGCACTTACAATAATTCATGACTAATATTTTTGGTGATTATTCATTACTGCCTATTACGCCACTAGACTGTGTACTTCATGGGCACAAATACCACAATATGTATATATATATATATTTGTGAAACACTGTACCTCTGGGCTTGGATCAGTGATTGTTTCAAAATAAACACTCAGTGATACTTATGAATACATGAATGAGTGATAGCTTCTATTTATTGGACACTTGCTATGTGATAGGCATTCGATGAAGCACTTTATAAACCTTTACCCCTCTTGGCAATCCTACAATGTGAATATTATAATTACATCCTGTTTTGCAAATACGGAGATAAAGTGGTGAATGGACTTATCCAAGTCCCCTCTAGCTAGCTAGAATACAGATCCATTTGTCTGCAAACTCCATTACCTCACACCCGAGTGATATTGCCCATCATGTCCTGCTGCAATTAGAAATGCTTTGTCTTTTGTTCAGGAGCTGGCACGGCCTCCTTACCTTAGACCCGGACCCTCCCAGTCCTCATCTGTGATGGTCCTTCTCGGCTTCCTCCTCCAGCACTAGGAATGATTTTAGTACCAACTGTAGAGGCTTGCTGTGAACTTCCTGTGAGCTCATGGATATAAAACCTCTAGCACTGTACACTGCACACTGTACCATGCTTGTCAGATGCAAAGTTCCGTTCCAAGTTCTGAATTCTCTTTTCCAGTAAGTAAGCCGCTTTGATTAGGATTTGCTCTTTAGCACTTCAGGCTGCCTGTGACTGTTAACCTCTCCACGTCCCTTCCTCCGTCACTCTGCGCTCCCCTTTTTACATGTTAGCATCCACCCCTTCTTCAGAAGCTAAGTCATGGGGTAAAACTTCTTCAGGAAGTTCCCACACCAGAGAAAGAAAGGCAGTATTTGGGTCAAACAGTCTTGGGCAGAGAGAAAATAATTTGAGGTTAAAGAGTCATTTGCTGACCTGGACATTCCTGAGAGCAGGGCCGTAGACCTTCCCTTTGAAGATGACAGGGTGTTATGTTGCTTTGCAAGGCACAGACTTTTCCAAACCCAGGGGTGCTTGATGCCAGAGGCTGGGGTTGGAAACCTTCCTGCTCTGAGGCTTGGTGCTCTTGGATTTGCCAACAGGGGTGCTCTGACATCTGCGCACTCAACGACCTTGTTTCCTTAGTTTGCGAGTCGCTCAGGGTTGCTCAGCTTCTGTTTTTGTTTCCTAGAAGCTTGACGGAAGGGAATGACTTCTGCAGGATCCCTTCCTAAGGCTGTGTGGCTGTGCCCGGCACAGGGTGCCCTGTCGAGGGCCTGAGTGGTGCTCAGATCTGGCTTGTGCTTTGCTTGCTGAGCTGTATGTCTATCATTGTGTTTATCCGGGGGAAGAGGCGCCTATTTCTAAGTGCTCAAGAGGGCCAGGTGGGCTAATGCAGGCTCCTTTTCACATTTAAACTTGTGTGTGTGTGTGTAGACTAACTATAATGTAACCTTTGAGAATAACCTGTGCCCTTATTCTACCACCAGTGATACGATACCTTCAGAATTTTAGATTCAATACACCGTCGGCTAATCCCTGCATCCTCTGTGTCTGGTCTCTTTGCCCCCCGACAGCCCCTCACTTCCCTGGCTTTCAGTTCACAGCAGATTATCACCACTGGGGGTTCCTAACTCTTGAATCCCATTTTAAATGTTTCATAAGCATTTTAGAAGATGTGCGTGTGTTTTGCAAGCTGTAGGTTGCCCTTCATGTCTGAGTCTTCACACTGCAGGAGTGGTTCAGTGTTACATGCCTCAGTCTTGCTTTTTTTTCAGTCTGCACAATGTTTCCAACATATAACTGTTTTTAATTTTCTACTGCTTTACCCACCTCCCTAATTCTCTTTGGCCTTCTTATTTACATGACTTGTCCGGGTTGGACTGCAAGGAGATCCAACCAGTCCATTCTAAAGGAGATCAGTCCTGGGTGTTCATTGGAAGGACTGATGCTGAAGCTGAAACTCCAATACTTTGGCCCCCTGATGCAAAGAGCTGACTCATTGGAAAAGACCTTGATGCTGGGAAAGATTGAGGGCAGGAGGAGAAGGGGACGGCAGAGGATGAAATGGTTGGGTGGCATCACTGACTCAATGGACATGGGTTTGGGTGGACTCTGGGAGTTGGTGATGGACAGGGAGGCCTGGTGTGCTGTGGTTCATGGGGTCGCAATGAGTTGGACACGACTGAGCGACTGAACTGAACTGAACTGAACTGATCCAGGTGAGAGGAGAAGGAAATGGCAACCCACTCCAGTGTCCTTGCCTGGAGAATCCCAGGGGCAGAGGAGCCTGGTGGGCTGCCGTCTATGGGGTCGCACAGAGTGGGACGCGACTGAAGCGACTCAGCAGCAGCAGCAGGCGAGGCGCTATTGCAATAGTCTCTTCTCTGGTGAGTTTTCCCTCATTTTTCTGATGTTGGGCTCCCTCTTCTGGGCTCCCAAGGTATTTGCAGTATTTTATTGTACTAATGATCTCATTTTGCAATTAAAAAAAAAAATCTGTGTTGAGCTCTCCATGAAAAAGACTGACATTTATGCAATTCTAGCACCCAACTTAGCTCTTGGAATATATATTTTCAACAAATGTGTGTTGAATGTATGAATAATAATGATAATAACTATCACATACTGAGTGTGAACTGTATGTCAGACACTGTTCTGTTTCATATCTATTGAATCGTTTGATTCTCAAACACCATTGCATTGAGCATTAGGGCTTCAGCATACGAATTTGGGTGGAGAGGGGCACAGACATGAGATTCATAACATCCAGCTTAACCCAGGGGGACATACCGCTTTTTCCAGGGCATAGTGTTAGGCTTTGGGGATGGGTATATTACCCAAGCCTGTTCTATCATGACCAGGCTTCCCAAGTGGCGCAGTGGAAAAGAATTCACCTGGAATGCAGGGGATGCAAAAGACGCAGGTTTGATCCCTGGGTGGGGAAGATCCCCTGGAGGAGGGCACGGCAACCCACTCCAGTCCTCTTGCCTGGAGAATCCCATGGACAGAGGAGCCTGACAGGGTACAGTCTATGGGGTTGTAAGGAGTCGGACACGACTTAGTGACCGAACATGCACCTGTTTAATCTGGACCCATTAAAGAGGGAAACTTGGGCTATCTGCTTGAGTAATGAGATGAAGAATAATCTTTTCCCATTTGATGTGTAGCAGAGAAAATGTAAGCCTGAAGCCTAAAGTGCCTGTAACATGGAGATTATATACTGAACTCCTGAATCCATGCCTGAAGTCAGCTCTGTGCCTGGCCTTTTCATTTTAATAACTCACTAGAGTGTGAGCTCTGTGAGCACTTCACTTCTGAGTTAACCTCAGTGCTTAGAACAGTGTTCACCACCCAGGAAGATTCCGTAAAGCACTTCCTATATAAATGCCGGGTCTGACAGTTCTCTTTCCCTCACTAAGCCTACTTCTGTGATGCTTCCTGTTGCTTCCAATCAGAGGAGTCCTAACTGATCAATACCCACGGTACACATTGTTACTCAATTATGACCCTTTTCGTAGTTAAACTTAGGTGCAGATTTTGAATCTTTTTCAATGTGGTGCTCCAGGCAGATGTTCTCCATCATTATAATTAGCAAGAAAGATGGAACTCTGAAATCTATATTAGTTTTCCATGACAGTGTAACAATGACTACAAATCTGGTGGCTTGCCACAGCAGACACATGTTATCTCATGTGTCTCCTTGACTTGACTGGGTCTTCTGCTTGGGTGCCACAAAGCTGCAGTTAGGGGGCCTGTGCTATGTTCCTCCCTGGCGCTCAGGCACCCTTTGTTTGCCAAATCGGTTTCTTGGCGGCTGTGAGACTGAGGGCTTTGTGTTTTGTGCTGACCATCAGCTGGGGCCATGCTCAGCTCTAGAGGGTGAGCACAGTCCTTGTGGCGTGGCGGCCTCACAGGCTCCCTCACTACCCAGCAGCTCCGAGCTGCCTGGTCTGCAGGAGAATCTCTCCTTTCAGCAAGGGCCAGACTCCTCCTTTAAGGGCTTTCACCTGATTAAGTCAGATCCTCTCCCTTCTGATCAACTGAAAAGTCAACTAACTTGGGACCTTCACTACATCTTTAAATGTCTCTTCATTTCAGGGATCTCTGTAAACACATAGTTGATTCAGGCAGAGCTTTCCAGATGGCTCAGGGGTAGAGTCTGCCCGCCAATGCAGGAGACACAGGAGACGTGGGTTTGATCCCTGGGGTGGGAAGATTCCCAACCCACTTCAGTATCCTTGCCTGGAAAATTTCATGGATAGAGGAGCCTGGTGGCTTACAGTCCTTAGTGTTGCAAAGAGTTGGATGTGACGGAACAACTAACCTGAGCGTAGCTGATTCGCTTTGCTGTACGACAGAAACTTTTAATAATACAACATAGTAAAGCAACTATACTCCAATAAAAACTAATTTGTCAAAGAAAAAATCTATTACAGAATTGTATATTCTAAAAAATAAATCCCCTCTTTTCTTCCTTTCAACATAACTTAATCACAAGAGTGAGATCTCATCACGTGTTGGGTTGGCCAAGAAATTCGTTTAGGTTTTTCTGTAAGATGTGATAGAAAAACCTGAATGACATTTTTGGCCAGCCCAATACATAGCTCCCTTACATAGGTCATGCGCAATAAGGGATGGGAATCTTGGGAGGCCTTTCTAGAATTCTGCCTACCCCAGCATCCCTGGCCTAGCCCAAATTCTTTGCTGTGCAGGTGAAGAAAGCAAGGCTGGCAGAGCCTTGGAGTTAAGACACTAGGTCTTCTGTTTCCTGCTCTGGTGCGTGTTGAGGTCCTTGATTGTAGAGCTGTTGTTGAACCCCCTTTTTTTTAAAGTCATAAGACGGGGAGCCTGGTGGGCTGCCGTCTACAGGGTCGCACAGAGTCGGACACGACTGACGTGACTCAGCAGCAGCAGCAGCAGCAGCAGCAGCAGCAGCAGCAGCAGCAGCAGCAGCAGCAGCAGCAGCAGCAGCAGCAGCAGCAGCGACTCTGAACTTGCGGGAAGTGCGAGTGTGCTCTCTGCTTTGGTCGTTTTTGCATCGTTCTCTTCTCCCCGCATCCACTGTATCGGGCAGACCTACGTGCAATTAACACTTTCAGAGTTGACTTAAGGGCCGTGGGTTAATTTTCAGTAATTTGAAGGTCAAAGCGACCTGACCTAATGTTTAATACCAAGCCAGTGCAGGATTCAGACACAGAGGGAGCCTTATGGGCTTTTGATGAAATATTAATAGAGTCCCTGTCGGTGACAATCGTATCTCTTCTTCCAGCATCAGCGGTGACCTTTACAAGTTAAGATCCTCCCTGGGGACTCTTCCTATAGGGTCGGGGCCCCTGCTTTTCAGCTACTGAAGCCACTCGCCAGTGATGGTCATGCTGGGGCTTGTGGAAGAACGGGATGAATAAGTAAAAAGGATGCTAAAATGTCAGCGAACGACCCCGGAGTGATTCACTTGGGAGTCCGTAGGGTTCTTCAGAAGCTTGCACCTCCCAGCTGCTTCAAGGCATTTGAATAGACTTTGCTCTTCTCCTCATAGTCCAGGTTCATTAATATGAAATAGGCATCTATCTGAATTGAGGGGCCAGAAAATAGACTCATGTAGGCGATGCAGATATAGAATATTTTATCACAACTTCCCAGGACTACATTTTCAGCAAGAAAGAATTTTTCTGAGTTTCGGATATCCATACCATTTCTTGGAAAAGGGCCAATTTCATGGGAATGATCAAATTCTGAGCTTAATCTTAGACCAGCATGTTGCCTGAAAAAAGGGAAAAACTTCTGGGAAAATAAGAAAGGCCAAGGATTGATTTGTCATGTGAAAACTGGTATAAAGTATGGAACTTTAATATAATAGCATGTAGACTTAGAGCTGTAGTATTTTCAATAATTTTTATTTGTTTTAAAGAAAATCTTCCAAGTACAAAGCAACCTACTATGAGTTTTGCCTATTTTTGTTTTATGTGTCAAATTTTTTATGGAATTAAAGAAATGATGAAGGGAAAAAAAAACAAAACAAAAAAACACACCAAAGATTGATTTGTAGCATGAGAGACAGATAGAGGGCAAGAAGGGAAAGTTTTTTTTTTTTTTTTTCAAAAAAATGTAGGCTTTGGAAAGGCACATGTGATTAGATAATGTATGAGTTTTCTACTGCTGTATGGCAAATTAACCCGAAACTTGGTGGCTTAAAATGAGGAATGTTTATTAACTCACAGTTTCTGTGGGTCAAGAACCCAGATGTGGCTTAGCTGAGTGCTTCTGGTTCAGAGTCCCTTACAGGCTGCTCTCTAGGTGCTGGCCAGGCCTGTGATCTGATCTCAGGGCTGCACTGGGGGCAGATCCCCTTCCAAAGTCGCTCACATGGCTGCTGGCCAGACTTCAGTTCTTTGCCACATAGGTGTTTCCATAGGGAAACTCACAACATGGTAGCTGGCTGCCCTCTGAGGGAACGCGGGAGAGAGAGAGAGGGAGCAGGGAGAGACGGAGAAAGAGAGAGAGACAGAGATCTTGCTAATCTCAGCATCCCGTTACTTTCTCAATACTCTATCCACTGTAAGGGAGTCACCACGTCCTACTTATGCTCAAGGGGTCAGTGGAGGAGATGACGCAGGGCTTGTGTACCAGGAGGCAGAGGTCAGCAGACACTGTCCCTGTTGGTTCCGGACCTCATCGTAGCCTTCCGTCACTCAGGCAGGCTTGATTCTCAACAAGGTCCAGAATGACCTTCACGCCGTAGCCAAGCCTTTTTGTGACCGTGCAGGATGTGAACTGAGATCCCCTTCAGCAAATATCATCTCATCACAGTACAGGCAGAGGTGGGGTGCTGAGGCAGTTCAGGGGTGCACGTTCGATTTCCAGCAAAGACAGCAGGACAGACTTCCTATCGGAGACAACATTTACGATGGCATCTGAGAGGAAGAGAGGTGGGTACAAAGTGAAGTAAGTCAGAGAAAACAAATATTGTACATTAAGGCGTATGTCTGGAATCTAGAAAAATGGTACAGATGATCTTATTTGCAAAATAGAAATAGAGACACAGATGTACAGAAAAAAACACATGGACACCAAGGAGGGAAAAGAGTAGGTGTGATGAATTGGGAGATCGGGATTGACAAATATACTCTACTGATACCATGAATAACATAGACCGCAAACGAGAACGTACCATACGGCACAGGGGACTCTACTCCATGCTCTGCGGTGACTTAGATGGGAAGGAGCTCCCCAGAAGAGTGGATGTATGCAAACACACAGCTGATTCACTTTGGTGTACAGTAACTCACAAGCATCTCAGAAACTAAAGAAAATAAAAAGGAACAAAACCTTTTTAAAATAATACACATTTCCTTCAGTTCACTTCAGTTGCTCAGTCGTGTCCGACTCTGCGACCCCATGAACCACAGCACGCCAGGCCTCCCTGTCCATCACCAGCTCCTGGAATCCACCCAAACTCATGTCCATCGAGTCAGTGATGCCATCCAACCATTTCACCCTCCGTCATCCCCTTCTCCTCCTGCCTTCAATCTTTCCCAGCATCAGGGTCTTTTCCAATGAATCAGTTCTTTGCATCAGGTGGCCAAGGAACAGTACTAGAGCTTGGCACCCCACCTTTGTGAATTTCCGCCATTTGGAACACTGATACAAACCCATCACCCTGTGTCATGTATCAGGATCAAATGATGAGCTGCATGTTACAGGAATTCCTAGGAACTTCAGGTTTGTTTTGCACAGAAACATGCTCACTGATCGCACAGATGTCTTCATGTCTCTCAGTGATACTCTCCCAGGCATATCAGAGTCCACAGGGTAACAGCACCAAGCTCCTAAAGTGGGAATTCCTGAAGTCCAAGTGTTCCAGACTTTTCAACCTCTTCAATAGGATATCTTAGTTTAAATCTTCAAATACTGTGGTTCGACCAAGAAACTGCAACCTTCCATGTAATGTTGCTTTTTACTTAGGTACGCATCAAAAGCAGCAATTTCCAAAGCAGATTTGGTGTTAGAATCTGATTTTGTTAAATAACCTTGTCCCTGCCATATTTGTATATAAGCTGAACATTGTATTATGGAAACTAACACAACATAGTAAAGCAACTATACTCCAATAAACATTAGCAAAAAAAAAAAAAAAAAAAGAAGAAAGGAAGAGAGGATAGGGTGAACAGCAGAGTCAGGATGGGGGGCATGTCCTTTCAAGAGGACGATGGGGTGGTGGAGTCCCTCCCTACCCCCGACAAGCATACCAGAGGTGGGGAGGAACAGGCCACGTCTGCAGGAAGCCACACTGCACGTCGATGCTGAAGGTCAGTGAGATGTTAGTAAAAGGCCTTGGGATGTAGCTCCCCTACATATCTCCTTCTCTGCTCTGTCATGCACTCTCCAGCCTGTACCTGATACTATATTAAGGAAGCACAACCTCATGATTCACATAGTTCAATGTCCCCATATTTGTTTCACGGAAACGATTTCAGAGCTAACTCAAATCTTCTATGTCAAAGAGTAATCACCAACGTTTCTATACAGCAAATTCTTTAATATATTCACTGCCCCATCCATTATACAACTATTCAAGTCAGAAAGCTTGGTTTCTCCAAACCTGGTTTTCCTTAATTATTCTAGGGCGAAGTGTATGTGAAGGCAGACAAGTTCATGGATAATTTCAGAAAGGCCCCACAGCCCACCTGATTAAAAGCACAAAGTGCCTAGATTTCTATCACTCTAACAAATTCGTTGTGTTAAAGCCTTTGTTCTAGAAGGCTTTTGTCAAAATGCAAAGAACAATCCCGTAATTCATTATTCAGCTGGGAGTTCCTGGCAGTAAAGTAATCACTCGCTGGTTGGTATCAGAGGGAGAGGACCAGCTGAGATATCACATGTCAGGGATGCATGGGTACCAGATACCTGAGGGCAGATGGAGGAGGACACCAACAGTGGAGGCTGCGGCAAGAATCCTGTGAGGTCAGAGCTGGAGGAGCCTAAGAGTTTACCGGGACCATTTTTATTTTGTGGGAACTTTGTGCAGGAGAATGGAGTTCATGTGTATGGCAAGACAATGATAGAGCAGAAGCTGGAACCCACGGCTCCTGAAGATGAAACTGAATGACCAGCTCCCACGACACTCAAGTCTAAGTGATCATCCCAGAGCCTTCTCCTCAGATTCAGCCTCTCTCTGCCCTATGCTCTCTGCCCTCTTGCCCTTTGCCTACACCTTTACATGGCCAATCTTGGTCTATTTTGTATTAAAGTGATGTGCACAGGAATTTATCTTTCTCCAAGTAAACAGACATCTATAATTTGCGCTCTAGTATTCAACCTCTATGAGGAGGGCATAGCTACCCACTCCAGTATTCTTGCCTGGAGAATCCTATGGATGGAGGAGCCCCATAGGGTTGCACATGAATGAGCGACTGAGCATGCATGCATTCAACCTCTATAGTGTATTAAAAAGCACTTTATCATCACTTTGCTGATAAAGGTCCGTCTAGTCAAGGCTATGGTTTCTCCAGTAGTCAAGTATGGGTGTGAGAGTTGGACTGTAAAGAAAGCCGAGCACCAAAGAATTGATGCTTTTGAACTGTGGTGTTGGAGAAGACTCTTGAGAGTCCCTTGGACTGCAAGGAGATCCAACCAGTCCATTCTGAAGGAGATCAGCTCTGAATATTTATTGGAAGGACTGATGCTGAAGCTGAAACTCCAATCCTTTGGAGCTTCACGTTTTTATTCTCCAAACCAGATGGCAGAAACTTCCTTATTAGTCTAAAATGGTACCTCTTTGAGCTTAAGAAAATCTCAAGACAGGGCATCTAGGAGGGATTATATAAGAAGAATTTTCATAGTGCATTTGACTACATTTTCTCAAAGAATTCTCCTAACAATCATTTTTGATAGTTTATTATAAATGAGAAAGTGACAACCTTGTGAGATTTACAGATATGGGACTGTTGACAAGGGCTCCAGACAAAAATGGCCTATGGCTTCTTCCCCAGTGGAGACAAGGTTTAGCTGTATTAGTCAGCCTGACTCCACTTCTCATTACTGTTACAAACAAGTTGTTTTAAAATCATAGAATACAGACCTCCTATGTCTGCCTCAGTCTGGGAATTTCACATGTTAAAAAGGGAAGATAAGAAAGCCCTCTTAATGAACTAATCATTCCATACTTACTTAACTGTTGCAACCAGAAAGCTAGGTATCCTCTTTAAAGACAGTTCACCATAGCCTCTTAAATCATCTCTCCTAATGAGCGCTTTCAGGAAGTAAACTCTGAGTTCCTTTTCTTTTGAAAAGCCCCTTTCCTTATGAAAAGTCCTTTATCCCCTATTTCTGAGTGTAGTTGAACCATATCCTCTTGGATGCCATGACGTTGGCATCTTAGCTAAATTCTGGGCTGGCTCTCACAGGGATGCTAGACTGTAAGCTCCATGAAGGGAGAAGTCATGTCTGTCTTGCTCATTTTCATGTCCCCACTCAGTTAGAATCTGACACAGAACATCTTCAATTTAAGAGAGCTGTCTTAGCATAGCTTCTTCAGTAAGGAAGATCAGAGTAAAATGTGGCCTTTCCCCCTACCACCAATAGCTCCCTAAAACTTGCATCATCAATATAGGAAACTCTGTGGCCCAGCCAAGTAAAACAAGCTTCTGTTGAAGACATGAATTTCTGAAAATTGATTAGGGAATGTCAAGTAAGATTTAAAGCTACCATAGGATAATTAAGATTTCTGTAATATAATCATAGACATGAGTTGAATGCTGAGAAACAGAGATGCAGTGAGTTTTAGAGGAAAGAAAATAGAATAATACAAAAAACCTCTGATTGCCCATCCTTGAGATTTCCTGGCTGAGGGATTTGGAAAGCCTTTGCCTGCCCTAAGTATCGTTTTCTTCAACAACACAGGGTGGTCTCACAGATTTGCTGTGAGAGTCTGATAGCATGGCGAATGTAACAGAACTTTGCGTAGTTTCGAGCACTTTGAGCATCTCTGCTGCAGACACTGGGGAAAGGAAATGATAATCCTAGTGTGAGTTGAAGGAGAGCATTTGACGTGGAAACTAGCCAAGTAGAGGGCCTCTCCTCAATTAGCCGCTCTATAGGGAGGCCTTACGGTCTTACCTGCTACATTCACCAGTCGATGTCAAAGTAAAGAGCACACATCTTTGAAAACTTTCGCATGTTTTACTTGGCTGGGCCACAGAGTTTCCTATATTGATGATGCAAGTTTTAGGGAGCTATTGGTGGTAGGGGGAAAGGCCACATTTTACTCTGATCTTCCTTACTGAAGAAGCTATGCTAAGACAGCTCTCTTAAATTGAAGAAACTCCTAACAAGCTAACTTTGAAGACCCCAGGACCATGCTGACTTAGGGTACCCGGGTCTTTGGGGCAAGTACAGACCTGGGTTCTATAGCACCCTGGACTACTGGCTTCTGGGAAACAGGAAGTAAATGCAATTGAAATATCTACTTGGGTTTCTCTGGGTCAGGGGATGATTTCCTTTTACTAGCCACTTAGCTCTTGGGAGGCAGGAGCCTTGGGCCACCCGAGTTCAGGAGGAATAGCCAGGACCATTCCTGGTGCTTATGAAGAGTTTTGGGAACTATCTGGGTGTGTGCAGAGGAAAGGAACCCTGGGAAAAGAGGAAGCTCACAGATCCCATTTCTGAAGTCCTAGTGTAATCTTACAAAAGTATTTCTCAAGCTCTGGAGACTGAACAGCAGCTGCAGCTGTTAAGTCGCTCAATCGTGTCTGACTCTGCGACCCCATGGACTGTAGCCCACCAGGCCCCTCTGTCCATGGAATTCTCCAGGCAAGAAAACTGCAGTAGGAGTGGGTAGCCTTTCCGTTCTCCAGGGGATCTTCCCAACCCAGGGATTGAACCTGGTTTCCTGCATTGTGGGGAGACTCTTTACCATCTGAGCCACCAGCGATGCCCCCCTGGAGACTAAATGGGGGCAGCTATAAAAGGCTCCAATGACTCGGAAAGGACGGAGGACACGCTGGATGTTTCTGGAGTTTTATGACCTTCTGTGACCCAGGGATATATGTGGACTGCAGCTGGTTTACTAGATAAGATCTCAAATTTTGGAGTCCTCCTGTATTAGATTCTTTCCTGTATTAGATTCCTCCTTCATGAGATTCAACATACTCCTATATTAGATTCAAATACAGGCTACATCTGTCACTATCAGGGCAATCCTAGGTGTCTCTGCAGCTCAGTGTTTTCATCTGTAAAATGGACATGTACATTAATGTTTGGTTATTAAACACACACCACATACCAGGGTCAATGAGAGTCTTTTTAATTACATATCAAATTTACTTAAAAATATCAGTCCTATACATGGTAGTGAGATTAAGTAAAGCCATGCGCATAAAATACCTATTCCAGCCTCACAATAACCACTCATTGGATAGTTGTTATAATTACCATCATTATTGGTTGTTATTGTGGAATTTTAGATTTTAAATTTGTGCTATTAGAAGTTGTGGTTAAGCTTGAAATTGAGCTTTTTATAGTCACAGTCTCTCACTTTCTTATAATCTTCCTTATGCTTGTCATCCTCCTGAGATTATATTGGGGCTCACTTCTCTCTGAGTCTCCAGTCTGGATTTGTTAACCAGAGTGCACTTCTTTCTGAAGGATGGGAGACGCATCCTGACCAGGAGAATATGTAATTCCAATAATTCTGGAACGTCATGACAGGTCCCGTTGTCACACTGAGACTCATCTGCAGAGAAGGGATGAGGGAGTGAGGACTGACGTGGGTCTGCTTTAGGTCTAGATGTGTATTGGGGTCTCAGTGTCCTGAAGACCTGCGCTGTCTTGCCTCGAGAACAGCAGTCCCCGGACTCCTGGCACCAGGGGCTGGTTTTGTAGACAGCTCTCCCATGGACTGGGGCGGGTGCCGATGGTGTTGGGACAGCTCACATAAGGAACCCGCCACCTGGACCCCTCTCATGTGCGGTTCATAGGGTCCACTCTCCTAGGAGGATCTAACGCCACCACTGGAGCTCAGGCAGTAATGTGAGTGAGGGAGGAACTGATGAAACTTCACCCACCACTCACTTCCTGCTGAGCAGCCTGGTGCCTCCCAGGCCACAAAACATGGCCTGGAGGTCCATGAACCATGGACTGGAGGCTGGGAACTCCTGATTGAGCAGATGTTCTGGGTTGAATTGTGTTCCCTCTCAAATGTCATGTGTTGAAGTCCTAACCCCTGGTACATCAGAATGTGACCTTATTTGGAGATAAGGTCTTTACAGAGACTTTAATTAAAATGAGGGATGGGATGGGGAGGCAGGTGGGAGGGAGGGTCAGGATGGGGAACACATGTCCACCCATGGCTGATTCATGTGAATGTATGGCAAAACCCACAATACTGTAAAGTAACTAGCCTCCAATTAAAAAAGAAAGATGAAAAAAAATGAAAATGAGGTCATTAGTGTGGGTCCTAATCTAGTGATTGGTGTCCACATAAAAGGGGCCATTTGGAGACACATCTACAGAAAGAACGGTGTGTGAACCCAAGGACAGCTATCTCTGCGCCTGGGACGGCTCCTTCTCTGACAACTCAGAAGAACCAATTCTGCCAATGCCCTGATTTCAGACCTCTAGCTTCCAGAACGGTGAGACTTTAATTTTCTGTTGCTGAAGTTACTTAATTTGTGCTGCTTTATTACAGCAGCCTATCCAATGAATACAATTAGGAGCAAGTTGGCTCTTCGAAGGCACTGGTAGCATCCTGATAGCGTGGAATCGTCATGGAGAGGTGAGGCATAGACGTTTCCAGCCATTCTGGAAACAGAAGTGGATCGCATCTGGAATTCCACTCTTTGGGTAAACATGAGCTGGGATTCCAGAAAGTGTTTACAAGGTTCACTTCCCTTAGACGAGGGAGAAAGGTGACTCATACTGTGGTATTAAATAATGACAGTAATATGTATTTTCAAGGACTAGGAATACACCAAAACAAGCAGGTTGTGTGAAATGGCCAGCCTGAATCATCGGATCCTTTTTAAAGAAATAAAGACATTTAGCACACACAATAACTGAAGCAGGGTAAATGATTTGGCTCCTAGTAGAAATCGCTAAATCACTTATGTTCATGACTGAACAGAAAATTATTTTATACAAATGTGGTATTCTGTTTAGAGGTGAAGATCTTCTTCAAGTGATGTTTCCTAGCAAGGACTTCAATAGTCTAGTTATTTTTATAAAAACATTTAGCCAGCTTTTAATTTTATTTTATTTAAAACAGGTATTTTTCAAACTGCTATATAGGGAGCATGGTCCCAAGCTATGAAAATGTATTGCCTTTATTATATTAGATAAATTGAATGATTCACCATCAGTCTTATAATTTTGTTGCTGTTCAGGCACTCACCAGTGTCTGACTCTTTCTGACCCCATGGACTGCAGCACACTAGACTTCCCTGTCCTTCACTATCTTCTGCAATTTGCTCAAACTCATGTCCATTGGGTCGGTGATGGCATCCAGCCATCTCATCCTGTTGTCCCCTTCTTCTCCCACCTTCCATCTTTCCCAGCATCAGGGTCTTTTCAAATGAGTCAGTTCTTCACATCAGGTGGCCAAAGTATTGGAGTTTCAGCTTCAGCATCAGTCCTTCCAATGAATATTCAGGACTGATTTCCTTTAGGATGAACTGGTTGGATCTCCTTGTAGGTATTAGAATAATCCTAATATCAGAAATATTAAAGCATGAAAGAAATATGCACTTTACAACTGAGACAATAGAGCAAATAGTCCTTAGATTAAAAAGGGTCTTGTTGTGTAAAAAATTCAGGAAATGGTCTAACTCTCACCACTACTTGACCTTGGCATCCTTTTCACATTGAGCTCTAAGAATACATTTTCTGGTCTCCATTTTGGGTAATGCTGGACCGAGACAAATGTAGTTGACAGTTTTCTGAATGGACAGCTGTCAGATTTTGTGATGTTGGAGAGAGAGAAGCGTTCCCTTGTTTTCCCAGCTTTGTCACTGACTAGGCAGGATGCTTTTAGACTTAATATTACTAACAGAAGGCAGAACCAGGCGGGAGTTTTCCGCATGGCAGTTCTCTGCTGGCCAAGGCTGCCTGCATATCGGTCAGTCTACATTCTCCTCCGTCTCTGGGGTCCCTGATGGCTTCAGCTCTTGGCTGAGGGCGGCTGGATAGTGACGGGATAATACGAATGCTTTGCGCTCAGAGGATCTGGGAGGCTTTCCTCTGGCTGACTACCCTTGGAGATTCTGCTCAGTGATGAACTTTCGTGGGATGTACTTCATATTTTCTTCTCAGCTTTTTGCTCCCCAGTTCACCTCTTTTGTCTGCTTTCCCGGAGCACAGGAAGTTCCCCCCTTTACCCCTAACGCTTCTTGGAAGCTGACATTGCTGCTCTCAGGTTGGTACTGCACGAGTCAGTCTTCAAATACTCTTTGAATAATGTTGCTGTAGCACGTGGATGGCTGATTTTCACAGTTTTTGTAAAGAGCAGTCATTAGCGAGAGAGCTTTGCTCATCAGGCAGAAGGGTGAAGTTGCCTCTCGAGATAAATCCGTCTCTGTGAAAATTTGATAATCTTTCATGTAACTTAGAGATTTAGGGAGGTTGACATGTTTCTGAAGCTACTGGAAGAATTGCTCCAGGCACGGAGCATCTTGTGAAAACCCAACCTGGATGCTTCCTTCAGCCTAATATTAGGAAATTTGGTCTAGATCATGAATACTTGGTTGCTTTCACGACCAGTGTTTCTGTCACTTCCTTATGTTTTGAGTTGCAGAGCAAGGATTCCACATGGAAATCCCAGTGCTGTAAAACACGGAGGTCGCTTTCATGGCCTTGTTAGAATCAGGCTGTAAGTACACACAAGCCCGGGTTTACAGGGGAGGCTGTGCCCACTGTTAGGCGGCAGTCACAGTAGCTAATCTTTCCTCCTTCCGGATGACATCATCAGGAAACCAGCCAGCACGTTCGAGGAGGAGAATTCACCTGCCGAACACGACCACCAACGCTGTGCTCAAGTTAAACTCCGTGAAGGCAGCGATCGCCATCCTGATAACAGAGCACGGAATGCCAAGCCCTGGGAGTTCATCACAGAAAAAGTGACTGGTGGCATTGGATATGCAGAAGGATAATGAAAAGATCGGATGTGCTCATAACAGCTCTGTTAAAAGCCCCGTGACCTCTGAGCCAGCTACTCGCAGGATGCAGACTTCCAAGTGATGTGGCTAAGAATGGCTCATTTTACTGTGTAAACTATAGCTCCATAGAAAGTGTGGGGAAAAAGCGACATGCAACTTAGGAAAAAAAATTCCCGTTAAGATACTCTTCCTTTAGTCGAGAGCACAGGCTCTGGGGTTAAATGGAAATCCTGGTTTCACAACTTAGTTATGTGGATTGGTCGGTTGTTTGATCTGAGTTACATAACGTGAAAATGTGGATTATAAATTTTTGGTAATCTAAAAATGGGGATGATTTTGTCAAAGTTCAATGAGGCCATGCATTCTCCTTTTTAAAAAATGTTTGTTTATTCTTTATTTTTGGCTTTGCTGGGTCTTCCTGGGGCCCTGGAGCTCTCTCTAGTTGTGGCGGGCAGGGGCTCCTCTTCACTGTGGGGCATGGGCCTCTCATTTCTGTGGTTTCCCCTGTTTTGGAGCACACAGGTGTCAGTAACTGTGGCGTCTGCGCTCAGTAGCTGCCGCTGGTACGATCTAGAGCTCGGGCTCAGTAGTTGGGTCGCCCAGACTTAGCTGCTCCGTGCCATGTGGAGTCTTCCTGGCTCAGGGACTGAACCTCCATCCCCTGCCTTGGCAGGCAGAGTCCCACCCACTGTACCACCAGGGAAGTCCCGAGAAAGCATTTTGCATATGCTGGCAGATAGAAAGCCAATACTAATGTTAGCTAACCATAATTCTTTCTCCAGTCTTATGATAAACTCTCTTGCATGAAGGAAGAGCATCCATGGCATCTGTCCAGGGAAACTTAAGATTCCAGGGTTTTTTCATCAAATGATTTTGCAGCATTTAATGGACATGAGTTTGAGTAAACTCCGGGAGTTGGTGATGGGCAGCGAGGCCTGGCGTGCTGCAGCCCATGGGGTCGCAAAGAGTCGGACACGACTGAGCGACTGAGCTGAACTGAACTGAACTGATTCCCAATGTTTGATCCCCTGCATCTTCCTCTTTACAATTTTTAAGGCAAAGTTCCCACTTTTTTTTCCTTCCGGTTTCCCTGGTTCCTTTTATGCTAGCTACCAGAAAATGTGAAAAGTCCCTAGGCTCAGGATGATGCAAGGCTTACCTTTCAGTCTAAGTCAGTGGATTATGGTGCCAGTATGAACTGAAGCTACCTCAATTTCTGATCAATTATGAAGAAGTTTTATAGAATAATTTGCCTCAATTAGGATGCTTTGTCCACTTATTTCATAGGTTTTTCAACATTAAAATCCCCTTTATATATTGGTATCTGATAAAAATTGTTTAGTGAAGTTTCTCTGATAAAATTAAAAAAACTATGTTCAGGGAGAGCCCACAATACACTTTAAGCTTTTTCTAGGAACAAGGCAGGAAACAGGTGAGTGGAGAAATGCATCCCACCATATATTTTTAAATGATTTGGATCCTTGTGTTATCTACTAGAAAAGAGGGAAATTGAAAAAAATGATGGTTGTGGATTCCTACTGTTACAGGAAGAGATATTGCTTATTTTTACTGAAGAAAAACAGGTCTAAGTAGAAAAAGAAAGTTAACCCTGTGACAGGTTACAAAAATGAAAAGGAATAATGAGAAAATTCTAAGAGATTCTAGTTGCAATTACATCAGCAGCATTTTTGGTAGTTCTAGGAGTTATGAGGTCCAAATCTGGGGCTGACTAGCAACGTTTATTATTTTTATGTGCTGTAGCAGGAACTGCTAAACCTTCAGATGGGAGCACACTTATAGCCTCTCCTGTCTGGCTCTGACAAATAGCTTTAGGGTATCAATGGGAAGCTTAGGAAATTGCCTGTAGATGAGAAAAAAGTACATTCATTTGATAAATCATTAGAAGTCTTCTCTTCATGAACATCGGTAACCTTATAACTGACACTCTTTCATTAAAGTCAGAATAAGAATTTGGTAAATGGGGCATAAGGCAAACTAAGTCATCTCTGTTTCTTTCAAATATCTTGATAAATAAAGACTCACAGCTATAAGTAACCTTTCAGCAAGAAAATAAGCGATAATTTCACATCAATTCAACCTTTATACAAGATGCTTCCTTGAGAACAATCTATAATGTATATAAATGAATAAAGTTTGGTATCTACTTTCAAGCAGCTTTGAAGACAGTGGGAGGCAGGGCAAGATGTTACACCAGAATATCACAGGACTACATTTGCTTTAATCATGGTGGGATAATGACATAAACATTGTCAATCATTTTGATTTGCTTTTAATGATTTCAAAATTAAGCCACCTGGCTTGCTGTTTATTGTTTAGTTGCTAAGTCATGTTTGGCTCTTTTGTGACCCCAGTCTCTAGCCTGCCAGGCTCCTCTGTCCATGAGATTTCCCAGGCAAGAACACTGGAGTGGGTTGCCATTTCCTTCTCCAGTGCATGAAAGTGAAAAGTGAAAGTGAAGTTGCTCAGTCGTGTCCGACTCTTTGTGACCCCGTGGACTGCAGCCTACCAGGTTCCTCTGTCCATGGGATTTTCCAGGCAAGAGTACTGGAGTGGGGTGCCATTGCCTTCTTCTCCAATTACCTGGACAACAACTTAAAGAAAATTAGAGATACCAAGGGAACATTTCATGCAAAGATGGGCTCGATAAAGGACAGAAATGGTATGGACCTAACAGAAGCAGAAGATATTAAGAAGAGATGGCAAGAATACACAGAAGAACTGTACAAAAAAGATCTTCACGACCCAGATAATCACGATGGTGTGATCACTCATCTAGAGCCAGACATCCTGGAATGTGAAGTCAAGTGGGCCTTAGAAAGCACCACTATGAACAAAGCTAGTGGAGGTGATGGAATTCCAGTGGAGCTGTTTCAAATCCTGAAAGATGATGCTGTGAAAGTCCTGCACTCAATATGCCAGCAAATTTGGAAAACTCAGCAGTGGCCACAGGACTGGAAAAGGTCAGTTTTCATTCCAATCCCAAAGAAAGGCAATGCCAAAGAATGCTCAAACTACCACACAATTGCACTCATCTCACATGCTAGTAAAGTAATGCTCAAAATTCTCCAAGTCAGGCTTCAGCAATATGTGAACCGTGAACTCCCTGATGTTCAAGGTGGTTTTAGAAAAGGCAGAGGAACCAGAGACCAAATTGCCAACATCTGCTGGATCATGGAAAAAGCAAGAGAGTTCCAGAAAAACATCGATTTCCGCTTGATTGATTATGCCAAAGCCTTTGACTGTGTGGATCACAATAAACTCCGGAAAATTCTGAGAGAGATGGGAATACCAGACCACCTGACCTGCCTCTTGAGAAATGTGTATGCAGGTCAGGAAGCAACAGTTAGACTTGTACATGGAACAACAGACTGGTTCCAAATAGGAAAAGGAGTATGTCAAGGCTGTATATTGTCACCCTGCTTATTTAACTTCTATGCAGAGTACATCATGAGAAACACTGGGCTGGAAGAAACACAAGGTGGAATCAAGATTGCCGGGAGAAGTATCAATAACCTCAGATATGCAGAGGACACCACCCTTATGGCAGAAAGTGAAGAAGAACTAAAAAGCCTCTTGATGAAAGTAAAAGAGGAGAGTGAAAAAGTTGGCTTAAAGCTCAACATTCAGAAAATGAAGATCTTGGCATCCAGTCCCATCACTTCCTGGGAAATAGATGGGGAAACAGTGGAAACAGTGTCAGACTTTATTTTTTTGGGCTCCAAAATCATTGCAGATGTTGACTGCAGCCATGAAATTAAAAGACGCTTACTCCTTGGAAGAAAAGCTATGACCAACCTAGACAGCATATTCAAAAGCAGAGACATTACTTTGCTGACTAAGGTCTGTCTAGTCAAGGCTATGGTTTTTCCTGTGGTCATGTATGGATGTGAGAGTTGGACTGTGAAGAAGGCCGAGCACTGAAGAATTGATGCTTTTGAACTGTGGTGTTGGAGAAGACTCTTGAGAGTCCCTTGGACTGCAAGGAGATCCAACCAGTCCATTCTGAAGATCAGCCCTGGGATTTCTTTGGAAGGAATGATGCTAAAGCTGAAATTCCAGTACTTTGGCCACTTCATGCGAAGAGTTGACTCATTGGAAAAGACTTTGATGCTGGGAGGGATTGAGGGCAGGAGAGGAAGGGGACGACAGAGGATGAGATGGCTGGATGGCATCACTGACTCGATGGATGCGAGTCTGAGTGAACTCCGGGAGTTGGTGATGGACAGGGAGGCCTGGCGTGCTGCGATTCATGGGGTCTCAAAGAGTCGGACACGACTGAGTGACTGAACTGAACTGAACTGAACTTAAATAAAAGGTGAAAAGTGATTTAACATTATATGGGCACTTCTCCAGCTCACTGAAAGTCAAAAGGATTCATGTGTGTGCATGAGTGTTACAAAAAAGGATGGATACGAAATTATTTAGTCTATTATAAAAGCATTTTTTTCTTTAAGCACTTTAAGATGGTGGTTGACCCAGTTTTCACTTGCATTGATTATGAGAGGAAATCTGTTGTTATCTTTACTTTTATTCTATAGCTCATACTGTGTCTTTTTTTCCTCTAGATGCATTTAAGATTTCCTCTTTATTTCTGGTTTCAGAAAATTTGATTATGATGTTTCTTGGTGTAGTTTTTGCATGTTTCTTTTGCTTGGGATTTTTTTTTTGTGAGTATTGAATGTGTCATTTTATAGTTTCATCAAATTTCAAATTTTCACTATTAATTAAAAAATTTTTTATACCAGCCTGTTTTTCTGGTCCTTCAGGGATTCCAATTATACATATATGGGCCTTCTTAAAGGTGTTCCATGATTCTCTGCTCTGTTGTTCATTTATCTTTTTGAGTCACTTTTCTCTTATTTTTGATAGTTTCAATTACTAGGTCTTCACGATCACTAGCCATTTCTTTTGGAATGTCTAATCTCTACTTAATCCCATTCAATGCAATTGATTTTTTAAAATCATCAGACACTATGGTTCCAAGCTTGTCCTTCACATGTCTACTTGTCTTGTTTGAACATAAGGAAAGTAGTTACAATAATTTTTTCTATGTCCTTGATGGCTAATTCTGACATTTTTGGCAGTTTTGATCGGTTTTGACAATTGAATTTTCTTCTCCTTATGGTATGTTTTCCTGATTTTTGGCATGTATGGTAATTTTTTATTAGATAACAGGCATGTGAATTTTAACAAGGGTGTTACTAGGTATTTTCATATACCTGTATGGTATAAGTATAAAATGTCCTATATATATAAAGTACATATATAAAACTTCATATACTTATAGGTATTTTCATAGAAATAGGTATAAGTATAAAATGTACTATATACATAAAGTATATATATAAAATCTCATATACTTGTAGGTATTTTCATAGACTTATAGGTATAAGTATAAAATGTACTATATACATAAACTATATATATAAAATCTCATATGTTTGTAGGTATTTTCATATACTTATATGGTATGAGTATAAAATGTACTATATAATAAAGTATGTATGTGTAAGACTTCATATTCTTATAAATATTCTTGAGCTTTGCTCTGGAGCACCATTAAGTTACTTGGAAATTGCTGCCTCCGTCTGAGTCTTGGTTTGCAGATTTGCTAGTTGTAACAGGAGCAGGGTTTATTTTAGGGCTACTGAGGCAAGGCCTTTCTGTGTGCGCTACCCAATGCAATGCATCATGAATCTTGAGATTCTCTCATTTGGGTGATGGGAACAGACGGCATTCCCAGCCTTGTGTGAGCTTCAAGCACTGTTATCTATAATTTATTCAGTATTTCTTTCCCTCCCTCAAATTATTTCCTCGTGTGTGTACTGATTAGTACTCAGCTAAGTAACTGATAGTCTTCCCTGGTGGCTCAAATGGTAAAGAATCCACCAACTTGTAGGAGATATGGGTTTAATCCTGAGTCAGAAAGATTCCCTGGAGAAGTGAATGGCTACCCACTCCAGTGTTCTTGCCTGGAGAATTCTATGGACTGAGGAACCTGGGGGGCTGCAGTCCCTGGGGTCGCAGAGTTGGACACGACTGAGCAACCAACACTTGCACTTTCACAAGTAACTGACGAGGGATCTTCTGCAGATCTCGGGGTTCTTTCTCTGTACAACTCACTGTCTTTAGCATTCTATTATGCAAACTTTAGTTGCCTTGCCCTCTCCAAATTTTTAGCTCCATTTCCTTTAGGAAGTCCACTAAACATTTCCTGAGTCTTCCCTTGCTGCACCGTGGTCTAAGAACTTAAAACAGAGAGCTGGGGAAATTTTAGGGCTTATTTGTTTTTAGCTTCTCAGGAACCACTGTCTTTTACTGCCTGATGTAAAGTGTCTTGCAAACTAGTATTTCATATATTTTGTCCAGCTTCTCTTGTTTCCGGCAGGAGGATAAATCTAGTTCCTCTCAGTCTATGTCAAGCAGAAGTGGGAGTTTTGGAAGGGACTTTTAACTGGATGAATAAAACCTATGTTCTAAAATTGTCCGAATTATATTCATCCTATTACATTGTATTTAAAGCAACTTTGAGGCTTTATCTTATACTACTTGCAACGAAAAATGGGTAGGCTTTGAAGCTGGAAAAATCTAGATTTGAATCTTAGAACTGCCATTTAATATTTAATAGATATGTGGTTTATTAGACCTGTAAGTTCCCTCAACCTCAGATTGATAACCTTATTTGATAAAATAAGGTGGAAAAAGTTTACCGGAAACACAAAAGATTCTATGCATTACAGTTTTTTTTTAATAGCAAAAAATTGGCAATAGATAGGGTGATACTGAAACAAATCAGAGCTAATTCATAGTTTGTACCTTCATGAAACACCTAATAAGAATGCTGCTGCTGCTGCTGCTAAGCTGCTTCAGTCAGGTCCGACTCTGTGCGATCCCATAGATGGCAGCCCACCAGGCTCCTCTGTCCCTGGGATTCTCCAGGCAAGAACACTGGAGTGGGTTGCCATTTCCTTCTCCAATGCATGAAAGTGAAAAGTGAAAGTGAAGTCACTCAGTCGTGTCTGACTCCTAGCGACTCCGTGGACTGCAGCCTACCAGGTTCCTCCATCCATGGGATTTTCCAGGCAAGAGTATTGGAGTGGGGTGCCATTGCCTTCTCCATAATAAGAATAAGAGAGACCTATATTATTCTTGGGGAAAATGTTAATGACATACTGTTAAGTGAGTAAAGCATTTTGCTGAAAAACAAGTAGAGTGTGAGCTGATTTTTAATTTAAAAATTTCTCTGTGTGTGTTTACATGAGGAGAACACCATCTGGAAAGATATATGAACAATCTAAGTAAGTTGATGAGCTGGAAGTAGGGCTAAGGTTTTTTAACTTTGAAAAAACTTTTGAATACAACTTTTTTTTTTAACCACTTGTATTTAAAAAATAATGAAAAATAGCCATTGGAAATCTGCTATGTAACACAGGGAGCCCAGCCTGGCACTCTGTGATGACCTAGAGGGACGGGATGGGGAGTCTGAAGTGGGCTCAAGTTGGAGGGGATATATATACATATAGTTATGACTAATTTGTGTTGTTGTATGGCAGAAAGTTAAAGTTAGTCACTCAGTCATGTCTGACTCTTTGTGACCCCATGGACTGCAGCCCACCAGGCTCCTCTGTCCATGGAATTCTCCAGGCAAGAATACTGGACTGGTGATCTATTTCACATGTGATAATATACATGTTTCAATGCTATTCTCTCAAATCATCCGACCCTCGCCTTCTCCCACGGTCCAGGTCCCATGTATGAGTCAGGGTGCTCAGGGCTGGTGCACTGGGATTACCCTGAGGGATGAGATGGGGAGGGAGGGGGGAGGGGGCTCAGGATGGGGCACACATGTGCAGCCATGGCTGATTCATGTGAATGTTGGCAAAAACCACCACAATATTGTAAAGAAATTAGACTCCAATTAAGATAAAAAAAAGTAGAGAGAAAGCAAACTGTGATGGAGGGAATCAGATCAGAGGCTGTCTGGGGATACGCATATAGGAAAGGATTAACTGTAATGGACCAGGAAGGAATTTTTTGGGGTGATGTCAATTTTATGTTTTGATTTTTGGGTGGTGGTCACATAATAATATACATTTCTCATGAATTACTGACTTGTACAAAGTACACATTTTACTGAATGTGAATCATACCTCTATAAAAGTGACTACATTTTTTAGACAAAAAACAAAAAGAATACTGGAGTGGGTTGCCTTGCCCTTCTTCAGGGGATCTTCCTAACCCAGGGCTTGAACCCAGGTCTCCGCATTGCAGGCAAACTCTTAAACCTACTGAGCCACTAGAGAAGCCATATGGCAGAAACCAACACAATATTGTAAAGCAATTATCCTCCAATTAAAAAAAATGGACACGTGTTAATTTCTTTTTGCAACAAAAACAGATAACAGCAGAAATAAAGTTCAAGAGAAATAGTAGATGTGCCTGCCACAGTTCACACTGTCTGCCCACTGGCCAACAAGCCGCAGAAGCACAGACATAGTCCCGGGAGGGACCAGAGTGCTGGATAAGAGGAGCCTGGGAAGGCCTCTTGCAGGTTTAGGCCTGTGCTGGGTGAGTCTAAGAAGGCTTTAGGAAGTTATTTTTAGGAATTCAGTGATTGAATATTTTGGTAATTTGTACCTAAGAGGTGAGAAAATTAAAGTGAGTAAAGAAGGAGCATTTACTCGTTTCATTTGGAAAAGGGGGACGTTTAGCTGTTTTTCTGGTTGCTAAGAGTGCTTATCTCACTCTTATTTCAGACAAACTCACAGGGTGGCCCTTGTTTCTGTCTTGGCCCGTCTCAGTCATGGCCTTGTGTGTTTATTGCTCAGATTCTGTGTGGGTTGTTTATGTTCAGTTGGGAACATTTTTAGCTAATATTTTAGCTGTCATCTTCAGGGACATTCTATGATTTATCCATGCCATTAGTAATTTTCTCTCTCCATTTATAGTTTCTTTTGCTGATGATAAGATGGCTCTATTCAATCTTCGGGTTAATTATGCTAGCATATTGGCACTAATCCTACAGAGTTTACTCGCGTCCTCATATTCCAGAATTATGCAAAGCTAAATAGGAAACATGCAACCTGTTTTTTGGTTTTCTTCCCAGACTAGGGCAGGCTGGCTACCCACTGGATGAATTCCCCACAGAGAGAGTTCATAGCTAAAGTCTATGAGATTACTACTTGTTCCCTTGAGTGTCTGTGACTACAGGTGCTGAGACAGGATCAAAGGAAAAAACCTTTATTAATTAGTTTTCTGCTGAAGGAGAGAGGAGTTTCCCAGGGAGGAAAGTTTTCATGTTGCAAATCTTCAGAGAGTTCTTTTCGACTCTGAGTGTGTGTGTGTGTGTGTGTGTGTGTGTGTGATGAGTTGTTCTTGGATTATCTGTCATACCCATGTTGAAAGTACTTGTTACTACTCATTGGAGTAGGAAATGGCCACCCATTCCAATATTCTTGCATGGAAAATTCATGGACAGAGGAACCTGGTGGGCTATACACTATAGGACTGCAAAGAACCAGACATAACAGAGCAACTGAACACACACACAGACACACACACACACAGACACACACACACACAGACACACACACACACAGACACACACACACATCACTTATTACTTTGAACATTTATCTGGAATTTATGAGTGCCAGGAACTACAATTTCTATGCATTATCTTTTCTGTTCTTAACAAAGAAGCGAACAAGCACATTGAAAAATCTCATGAGATATGTGTTACTAGGAGAAAGAAGGCTTGAAAAATCAGTTAACTTCCAAAAAAACACTTCTGGGGAACAGCATGGTTGGGACATAAACCACATTCCAAAAGATTCTAAATCCTGTCCTCTTAAATTAAAAGAAATAAATTTAAATTAAAAAAAAACCTGCTTTCTAGTTCAGTTCAGTTCAGTTCAGTCGCTCAGCCGTGTCCAACTCTTTGTGACCCCATGAATCGCAGCACGCCAGGCCTCCCTGTCCATCACCAACTACTGGAGTTCACTAGACCCACGCCCATCGAGTCAGTGATGCCATCAAGCCATCTCATCCTCTGTCGTCCCCTTCTCCTCCTGACCCCAATCCCTCCCAGCATCAGAGTCTTTTCCAATGAGTCAACTCTTCACATGAGGTGGCCAAAGTACTGGAGTTTCAGCTTTAGAATCATTCCTTCCAAAGAAATCCCAGGGTTAATCTCCTTCAGAATGGACTAGTTGGATCTCCCTGCAGTCTAAGGGACTCTCAAGAGTCTTCTCCAACACCACAGTTCAAAAGCATCAATTCTTTGGCGCTCAGCCTTCTTCACAGTCCAACTCTCACATCCATACAGGACCACAGACTAGACGGACCTTAGTTGGCAAAGTAATGTCTCTGCTTTTGAATATGCTATCTAGGTTGGTCATAACTTGTCTTCCAAGGAGTAAGCGTCTTTTAATTTCATGGCTGCAGTCAACATCTGCAGTGATTTTGGAGCCCCCCAAAATAAAGTCTGACACTGTTTCCAGTGTTTCCCCATCTATTTCCCATGAAGTGATGGGACCAGATGCCATGATCTTTGTTTTCTGAATGTTGAGCTTTAGGCCAACTTTTTAACTCTCCACTTTCACTTTCATCAAGAGGCTTTTTAGCTCCTCTTCACTTTCTGCCATAAGGGTGGTGTCATCTGCATATCTGAGGTTATTGATATTTCTCCCAGCAATCTTGATTCCACCTTGTGTTTCGTCCAGTCCAGCGTTTCTCATGATGTACTCTGCATAGAAGTTAAATAAGCAGGGTGACAATATGCAGCCTTGACATACTCCTTTTCCTATTTGGAACCAGTCTGTTGTTCCATGTCCAGTTCTAACTGTTGCTTCCTGACCTGCATACACATTTCTCAAGAGGCAGGTCAGGTGATCTGGCATTCCCATCTCTCTCAGAATTTCCCACAGTTTATTGTGATCCACACAGTCAAAGGCTTTGGCATAGTCAATCAAGCAGAAATCGATGTTTTTTTCTGGAACTCTCTTGCTTTTTCCATGATCCAGCAGATGTTGGCAATTTGATCTCTGGTTCCTCTGCCTTTTCTAAAACCACCTTGAACATCACGTAGTTCACGGTTCACGTATTGCTGAAGCCTGCCTTGGAGAATTTTGAGCATTACTTTACTAGCATGTGAGATGAGTGCAATTGTGTGGTAGTTTGAGTATTCTTTGACATTGCCTTTCTTTGGAATTGGAATGAAAACTGATCTTTTCCAGTCCTGTGGCCACTGCTGAGTTTTCCAAATTTGCTGGCATATTGAATGCAGCACTTTCACAGCATCATCTTTCAGGATTTGAAACAGCTCAACTGGAGTTCTATCACCTCCACTAGCTTTGTTCGTAGTGATGCTTTCTAAGGCCCACTTTACTTCGCATTCCAGGATGTCTGGCTCTAGATTAGTGATCACACCATCATGATTATCTGGGTCATGAAGATCTTTTTTGTATAGTTCTTCTGTGTATTCTTGCCACCTCTTCTTAATATCTTCTGCTTCTGTTAGGTCCAGACCATTTCTGTCCTTTATTGAGCCCATCTTTGCATGTAATGTTCCCTTGGTATCTCTAATTTTCTTGAAGAGATCTCTAGTCTTTCCCATTCTGTTCTTTTCCTCTATTTCTTTGCATTGATCACTGAAAAAGGCTTTCTTATCTCTTCTTGCTGTTCTCTGGAACTCTGCATTCAGATGCTTATATCTTTCCTTTTATCCTTTGCTTTTCACTTCTCTTCTTTTCTCAGCTATTTGTAAGGCCTCCCCAGACAACCATTGTGCTTTTTTGCATTTCTTTTCCATGGGGATGGTCTTGATCCCTGTCTCCTGTACAATGTCACGAACCTCATTCCATAGTTCATCAGGCACTCTATCTATCAGATCTAGGCCCTTAAATCTATTTCTCACTTCCACTGTATAATCATAAAGGATTTGATTTAGGTCATACCTGAATGGTCTAGCGGTTTTCCCTTCTTTCTTCCATTTCAGTCTTAATTTGGTAATAAGGAGTTCATGATCTGAGCCACAGTCAGCTCCTGGTCTTGTTTTTGTTGACTGTATAGAGCTTCTCCATCTTTGGCTGCAAAGAATATAATCAATCTGATTTCGGTGTTGACCATCTGGTGATGTCCATGTGTAGAGTCTTCTCTTGTGTTGTTGGAAGAGGGTGTTTGCTATGACCAGTGCATGTTCTTGGCAAAACTCTATTAGTCTTTGTCCTGCTTCATTCCGCATTCCAAGGCCAAATTTGCCTGTTGCTCTAGGTGTTTCTTGACTTCCTACTTTTGCATTCCAGTCCCCTATAATGAAAAGGACATCTTTTTAAGGTGTTAGTTCTAAAAGGTCTTGTAAGTCTTCATAAAACTGTTCAACTTCAGTTTCTTCAGTGTTACTGATTGGGGCATAGACTTGGATAACTGTGATATTGAAAGGTTTGCCTTGGAGAAGAACAGAGATCATTCTGTCATTTTTGAGATTGCATCCAAGTACTGCATTTTGGACTCTTTTGTTGGCCATGATGGCTACTCCATTTCTTCTGAGGGATTCCTGCCTGCAGTAGTAGATATAATGGTCATCTGAATTAAATTCACCCATTCCAGTCCATTTTAGTTTGCTGATTCCTAGAATGTCGATGTTCAGCCTTGCCATCTCTTGTTTGACCACTTCCAATTTGCCTTGATTCATGGACCTGACATTCCAGGTTCCTATGCAATATTGCTCTTTACAGCATCAGACCTTGCTTCTATCGCCAGTCACATCCACAGCTGGGTATTGTTTTTGCTTTGGCTTATCCCTTCATTCTTTCTGGAGTTATTTCTCCACTGATCTCCAGTAGCATATTGGGCACCTACCGACCTGGGGAGTTCCTCTTTCAGTATCCTTTCATTTTGCCTTTTCATACTGTTCCTGGGGTTCTCAAGGCAAGAATACTGAAGTAGTTTGCCATTCCCTTCTCCAGTGGACCACATTCTGTCAGACCTCTCCACCATGACCTGCCCATCTTGGGTTGCCCTGTGGGCATGGCTTGGTTTCATTGAGTTAGACAAGGCTGTGGTCCTAGTATGATTAGATTGACTAGTTTTCTGTGAGTATGGTGTGTCTACCCTCTGATGCCCTCTTGCAACACCTACCATCTTACTTGGGTTTCTCTTACCTTGGGCATGGGGTATCTCTTCACGGCTGCTCCAGCAAAGCACAGCCGCTGCTCCTTACCTTGGATGAGGGGAGCTTTCTAGTGAAGCATGAAATTAAAGCATCTACAATTCTATATATGTAGATACTTAAAGATATTGGGCTCCATCTGATATTAGTGAATTGATACCTCTAGGACTGGAGTGTAGTAATTGACAGTTTAAAAGCTTTTCCTGGTCATTGAATGCTGCTAGCCACAGACTGCTATTTAGAGACCATAAGGGTAGGCTATATCCTCACCTAACTTCCAGTTAGAAAGCTGTTCATAATATTTTTTTTAATCATCATTCATCCATCCATCCGTCCATTCAATATTCATAGACTACCTATTGCGTCTAAAGCTCTATACCAGATGTTAAAAGATCATGAAAGAAAATGTATTTCAACTGCTTATAAATGACAGTGAAGATCTTATATTTAATAAATAATTTATATAAGAAGTGATAAATAAATAATATTTATTGATACAAGAGAAGCACTATCGGTTCAATGGAAGGAGAAATTACTCCCAGGGCAGAAATTGGCAGGAAATGGTGGTGAGATAATGGTATGTGGGAGCATCCTTTTTCCTTACATCACAGCGATTAATAGGCATTGTTATTCTTTTTCAATTTTTGCCAGTCATATTGGGGTAAGGCGGCTATCTTACTGTTACTTTAAATTTCAGTTCCATGTTAATAAGTTGAGCAACTTTATGTTGTTTGGCTCTTTGTTTTGATTTCTTAAAAACTGGCACTGTTCGTGTGGTGTAGAGAACCCGAAATCAAGGATTAAACCTGAAGTATTTTTTTCCTATCCCTTTTAGGGCTTCTCTCACGTCTTGGTTCCTCAGGCTGTAGATGAGGGGGTTTAACATGGGGATCACAACCCCATAAAACACAGAAGCCATTTTTTCTTGCTCTTGAGACTCTGCGGTGTGATGGTGCAGATACATGTAAGAGAGCGTCCCACAGAAGATGGTGACAGCGGTCAGGTGGGAGGCACAGGTGGAGAAGGCTTTCTTCCGCCCTGCAGCAGAAGAGATCTTCAGGATGGCAGCCAGGATAAACATGTAGGAAAAGATGACGACGGACACGGTGAACGTCAAGTTAAACCCCACAAAGGCTGCAAGCACCATGACATTGAAATAAATGTCGGAGCATGAGAGGGCCAGAATTGGGGGCTCATCACAGAAAAAGTGGTTAATTTTATTGGATTTGCAAAAGTCCAGTGAGAAAGTAAAACCTACATTTACAGAGGCATTTAGGAAACCCATTAAGTAGGAACCAATCAAGAGCTGAATGCAGACCCTCCGGGACATGAGTGCTGGGTAGTGGAGAGGGTCGCAGATGGCCACGTAACGGTCCACTGCCATCGCCGCCAGAATGTAGCTGTCGCTCATTATAAAAGCCCCATAGACCAGTAACTGCACCAAACATCCCACGAATGAGATGGATTGTTTTGTGCCCACAAAATTCTGCAACATTTTGGGCGTGATAGCAGAAGCATAACAAAGATCAACACAAGCCAAATTTTGGAGGAAAAAGTACATAGTGGTGTGAAGGGAAGAGTCAGTCTTGATGAGCAGGATCATGCCAATGTTACCCACCAGGGTGGTCACATAGATCACCAGAAATACTGTGAAGAGGACGTGCCAAGACGTGCGCTGACCAGCGAATCCCAGGAGAAGGAATTCAGTCACTCTAGTGCCATTGTTCTGCTCCATGGCTGGCAAAATTAAATATCAGTTGAAAAGTGGCAAAGAAAGAAAAACAGAGAAAGGGAAGGCCATTGTGATTCTTAGACTAATTTTGCAATTGGAAATGCCATAATGCTTGGTTTTTCAGTGGAATCAAAGCATATTTCCTGTGGCATAATTTACCTGGACTTTAAAGGCTAACATACAGGTGGCCGAAGCTAGCTCCCCGACTTCGAGAAGTTGACACACCATTTTGGGAAACGGCCGTGGACCCGAAGCTGTGTTCTCAGCTTCTCGTTCATAAATACATCTTAGAAAGATCATATAGAAACATTTTTATTTATTTTTGCTTCCTTTTACTCACCATATAATTTTATTAAAAGACTACAATATACCAAAAGACAAACTCTTTTATCCAAAAATCTTGACGCATCCGTAGAATTCTGTGCAGTTTCGCTCCACTTTCCTCCCGGTCTGCATCTTACATCTCTCGTTTCCTTGCTATTACGCACCCAGCACCCCCGACTCCTCTTGTTCCTGCTCTCCTCCATTTCTGGCTCCTCCGGCCTGGCACGTTCCTCCTCCTGCCTTAAATACCCTGCGGTCCAGTTTCTATTTCTATCAGCATTTCCACTGCCAGCTCTTCCTTTTCCGGTGGTCTCAGTTTGAATGACTCTTCCTCCAGGATTGTTCTCACACAAATGTATCATTTCCTCCTGCCACGGGTCTTGTTCCTTAGGATCTATATCAGTTTTAGTAATTATTTGTAAGATTATTTCTACATCTTTGCTTGATTTCTATTTTCCCATAGATTGTAGGTTCCAAGAACACAGCCGTTAGGGAAAGTTCCTACCTCTACAAACAGGGGTTAACTGGATACCTGAATAAACGAGCGAGTGAGGAGATCAATGAATGAAGAGATTTATGAGATGTAGGAAAATGTAGACGCTGCATTTATTTATTTTTCTTTAGTATGCCTCTTTGATTCAAAGAGCTAAAACACACAGCTAGGATCAAAAAGAAGTTAAACATTCACGCTTTCTTTGGTTTATTTTTCTTTTGAATACTTGCGATGTGTTTCCTCTGGAAGTAGTTGCTGACAAACCAGCTCGGCGCCTGTGCCTTTAGGATTGCCTTTGCTCTTGCTCGGTTCCCGCAACATAACGTCTCTCACTGTCCTTGGCAGTTTTCTTTGCTGTAAAGTCTACTTTGTGTGATAGCAATATAGCCACCCTTTCAATCCTTTGATTAGTGTTTTCACACTAAATCTTCCCCTTTCTTTTAACAAACATATATCATTTCTTTGAAATGATAACAGAGCATATAGTTCCATCATGTTTTCCTATCCACTTAACTCTTTCTTTTAATTGAATTAAAAGGAAGAATCTTGGAATATAAAGAAATGAGAGAGAGCGTGGAAAGCAAAGATATGGATAAACACAGCAGACTTACCTTCTCTTAAGTTTTATAAACTATGTTTGACAGCTAAAATAAAAACTTTGACCCTGTATAATGTGGTTCTCAATGTATGTGGAAGGAATATTTATGACAAGTATTAACACATTCCAAATAGAGAGAGTAAAGAGATGCAAAGGGAAATAAGGTTTCCACATTCACTCAAACTGATAAAATGTTTTTGACAAAAGACTCATTTCCAGAGTGTATAAAAAACTGTCAATCTCAACATTAAAAAATAACAAAGCAAAGTAAAAGTGGGTAATGACATAGGTGATTCACCAAAGAGGGCTACAACAGATAGGTAAGCACATGAAAAGATATCCAATATCAGCAGACAAAAGGAAAATGCAAATTTAGAATACAATGAGATATCACTACACATCCAATGGAGTGGCTAAAATAAAAGAGTGATGATACCAAAAACTTGTTTCATAACAGCTTCATTTGTAATAACCCCAAACTGTAAACAACCAAAATGTCCTCCAATAGCTGACTGGTTAAAGAAATGGTGGTACATCCATACTGTGAAATATTGCTCATCAATAAAGAGACGTGGATTGTTGACACTCTCAAACAACTGGATGAATGCCAAAAGCATTATGCTAAGGGAAAAAGAGCCAATCTTAACGAAGGTCACATAGCATCAGATGTTTCCTTCTATCTAATATTTTCAAAATAACAAAATTATAGGGATGGAGAACAGATTGTCAGAGTGGTATCGGGAGGGGATTGATGTGATTACAAGGTGAAGCATGAGGGAGGTCTATTGGAATCTGACATAGGGTATATCCACATCTTGATACCTGTGGTCGTAGCACAGATCAACAGATGTGATCAAATGGCATAGAGCTGTACACACACAGTCACATATACCAATATAAAAATCCTGGTTTGATGTCATACTATAGTTATGTAAGATACAGCCTTGGAAGGAAAACTTGGTAAAGAACACATGGGACCTCTCGGTACTATCTGTGAAACTTTTTGTGAATGCATGCTTATTTCAAAACAAAACTTCATGAAAATGAAGAAGGGGAAAAAGTAAAGCCTGTTTTACAGTATCGTGAAGATCAATAAGTAAATTTATGTAAACTTCCCAGCAAATGGGCAGGTATTGAATTAGTGTTCATCAAGTAGCCATCATAACACATGCAAATAATACATTAAGGATGTAAATACTGACTGACTGACCTATTGATTGATCGAGTCATTTCATTATTTAATCACTGATGTCCTTATCCAGGCAACTGAGTTCCCTCACTCCATTTCCAGTCTATTCATCCTGGTCCTGGGGCACATGGAACTTTGGCTCTGACCCTTCTCTCGGCCACTTCCTGGACACACAGCAATGATATGCAGCTGATGCTGAAAAATGGAAATTATGTGGCTTTACTTACTTAGGAGCGGCCTCCAGACTCTCTTCCTGCAACTGGTGGAGGCTGATGGCTCACCAAGTCTCTCTGTGTGGTTCCTTCCCATCAGGGAGTTTCTAGCTGGGGCTTAAGGGATTAATGCTACGTCCCTTGGGAGCCTGAGGTTCTGACACTGAGCTTTCCATCTCAGTGGAGAAAATGGGAAAACAGTGTTTAATAGCTATTTTCTGCTGAAGAAAAGTTCAGTTTTCCAGAGGGGACAGATCCATTGTGTGTTCCTGCCAGCAGGGACTCTTTGCTTTTGTTTTTGAAGGTTGTCCTGCTTCTGACAAATTGCTTTTTATTTTGCTTCTCTGCCTCCCTCTCCTCCTTGTCTTCATCCTCCCCACTCCTTTTTCCCCCTTTGTTCTTTCCTTCCTCCCTGCTTCTTTCTTTTTTCCTTTTTTCCTGCCTCCCTCCTCCTGTCTCCTTGCCTTGTGTGTGTGTGTGCGTGTGTGTGGTGGGGCAGGCGTGGTGGTAAACCACCTGGTCCACACGGTTAATAATTCAGGTGTGTAAAAGTGCATAGAGTGAGAGCCGAGTCTCCTTCTACCCCTTGATTCCCAATCTCTAGTGTGCCTCTCTGAAGATCACCACTGTTAAATTCTTCTTTTATATCTCCAGATACAAACATTGCATTACACTTGTAAACATGTTAATATTTGTGTTCTTTATCTTCGCTCACACAAGTGGCAACATACACACATCGTTTTCAGTGCATATTCACTTAATACCCCTGAGTAACAAGGTGTTGCTCTTATTCAGCCACTCAGTCGTGTCCAGCTCTCTGCGACCCCATGGACAGCAGCACGCCAGGCTTCTCTGTCCTTCACCAACTCCTGGAACTTGCTCAAACTCATGTCCGTTGAGTTGGTGATGCCCTCCAGCCATCTCATCCTCTATTGTCAAATCTCACTCTTTTTCATGATTGTATTTCATGGAATAGCAGCATTCCTTAATTTATTCAGACCACTGTCACGCACTATTGGCAGACAAATATGGTTTCCAATCCTACTAATAAAAACAATGCTATAATAAATGTACTAGTGTGCATAATTCTGAATATACCTTTAGGACCTGAAGGTATTTAAGCGAGGAATCTCTGAATCTCTGGGTAGTTATTATCCAACTGCCCTCCAGAAGGAGGTGCTATCAATTAAAATCACTTCTAGAAAATCCAGGGTATTTCTCCAGATATCCAACCCAACGCTGAGAAACTTTTATATACTTTGTCACCAGATAGATGAAAACAGTACGTCTCAGTTTGTCTTTTTCTTCTATGAGTCAAGTTGAGCATCTTTCCACATGTTCACGAAAAAGTAACATTTCTTGTTCTGTGAATTATCTGTTTACCTATGCTGCCCTCTTGATAAAGTGTTTTGTTTGATTTTATCCTGATATTTTGAGTCAAGTACCCTTCCTTATAAGAACTGCAAATATGTATGTCCCAATACTCATTGGTTTGCTTTGCTAATGGGGTGTTTTGCTATGAGAAAACGGAATCTCGTAGAACAAGTTTACTTTGCGTTTTGTGCCATGTTTATAAAGGCTTTCACTCCAAGGTTTAAAAAATTAACCATTTCCTTTTATTGTCTTTAAAATGTAAATAATAAAACTATTTAAAATTTATTTTTATGTAGTATGTGAGATGTTTCCAGTTTTACTCACCCCAAATATCTAGTCATTTAAAATACTATTTATGGCATGATCTATTATATGACATAGCTGCAGTATCACTGCTGTCACATAATAATTTATCTTATGGATTTGGACCTATTCCTGGCCTTTCATATCTGTTGTATTGATCTTCCAGTCTCCCATGTTTCAGTACCACATCATTTTATTATAGCTCCATAATGTCTTAGTAGCTGGCTGGGTTATTTTTGCCTTTTTATTTTTTTATAGCCCCTAAATTTGTGACCACCAGTGTTTGTCATTTTCTTCACACAAAATGCAGAATCAGTTTACAATTTACTACCATTCAACAAAATATTCTATTTGTTTATTTATTGGGTTCATATCAAATTTGTATTAACATATGAGGATCTGCCAAGGAATAGGAGAATATTTCAATTTGGTGAAGTCTGCTTTTTATAGATTTCTTCATGAGCTGTTTTTCATGTCTTTTTAAGTTTATTTTTGGGTCTTTCCAAGGAGAAATTTATGTTCTTCCATAATTTATTGTTTCAAGCATTATTATTAATTTATGTGGAGCAACTTTTAACTAGACTTCTTGCTGAATTTCCCTGTTGTTTATAACAGTTGATTCTCTGGGTTTTCTAGAAAAGAATCATGTTATTTAAAAACAAATATATTTTGGAAAATCATCTTTGTTGAGGCATGATTTACATACAATAAAGCATACTCATTTTAAGGTCTTTTTTTGAGTTTAGAAAGTATATATCCACGAGATTATTACCAGACTAAAAGTAAAAGAAGTTTTCATCATAAAAAAAATCTTGTGCTTTTCCCCAGTCATTAGCTCTTTTACAGGAAACCATAGATATGATTTCAGATTTAGCTGTGTTGTTGTATGTATTCATAATTCATTCATTTCTATTGCTGTATTGTATTCCATTAAATTAATATTCTACAGTTTGTTTATGTATTTAATTCACCACTTAATGAACATTTTTCTTGCTTCCATACTTGGATATTATGAATAAAGATGATTATGAACATTTTTATGTTTTGAACATATGTCTTCACTTCTTGTGGATAAATAAGGAGTGGAATTGATGGGTCATGTGACAAGCATTTATTATTTCCTTCATGTTGGCCTTGAGTTTCATTTGCTTCTTTTATTTTTTAGCTCCTTAACAGTGTTCTTGCCTGGAAAATCCCATGGACAGAGGAGCCAGGCAGGCTACACTCCATAGGGTCACAAAGAGTTGGACATGACTGGAGCAACTTAGCACTCACACAAGCAATGGTATAATACTTGATTATTGACTTGGGATATTTCTTCATTTTTAATGTGACATTCACAGCTATAGATTTCCCTCTGAGTGCAGCTTTCACTGCATCTCATACGTTTTGTTATATAGTGTTTTTTTTTCACTCAACACACTCATCATTAGAGTATTTTTAAATTTCCCTTTGATTTCTTCTTTTACCTGGTGGTTAGATTGTGTTGCTGAATTGCTACATAGAGCTCCCCTGATAGCTCAGTTGGTAAAGAATTCGCCTGCGACGCAGGAGACCCTGGTTAGATTCCTGGGTTTGGAAGATCCCCTGGAGAAGGGAAAGGCTACCCACTCCAGTGTTCTGGCCTGGAGAATTCCATAGTCCATGGGGTCACAAAGAGTCAGACATGACTGAGCGACTTTGACTCACTTGTGAGTGTTCCAGTTTTTCTTCTGTTTTGATTTCTAGTTTCTTTCCATTGTGGTCAGTGATAAGACTTTGTGTGATTTCAGTCTTTCAAAATCATTGACATATGTTTTGTGGTCTAACGTATGGTTTATACTGGAGAAATGTTCCATATGCACAGACATTCTATGCGTTTGGTGGAGTGTTCTTTAGACTTCTGTTAGTTCTGATGTTTTTTGGGCCTCTATTTTCTTAGGGACCTTCTATATAGATTTTCAACTTTTTTTCACTGTCTGATATTGTTTTATGCTTTTTTCATAATAAATTACCTTTTTATTGGCACAAAGATAGTTGATAAAGTCTTTTCTGATTTATTTATTTTTTAATTGAAAGATAATTGCCTTACAGAGTTTTCTTTTCTGTCAAACCTCAACATGAATCAGCCATAGGTATACACATATCCCCTCTCTTTTGAATCTCCTTCCCATCTCACTCCCCATTCTGCCCCTCTAGGTTGACAAAGAGCCCCTGTTTGACTTTTCTGAGCCATACAGCAAATTCCCGTTGGCTGTCTATTTTACATATGGTAATGTGAGTTTCCCTGTTACTCTTTCCATACATCTCACCCTCTCCTCCCCTCTCCCCATTTCTATATATCTATTCGCTATGTTTGTTTTTCCATTGCTGCCCTGTAAATAAATTCTTCAGTACTGTTTTTCTATATTCCCTATATATGCATTAGAAGATGATATTTATCTGTCTCTTTCTGACTTACTTCATTCTGTATAATAGATTCTAGGTTCATCCACCTCATTGGAGCTGACTCAAAGGTACTTTGTCAGCTATTTCTTTTATTTTTTCAACTTTCTGTGGGTTGTCTTTTCACCTTGCTTATAGTTTCCTTTGCTGGAAAAAGCTTTTAAGTTTAATTGGGTCCCATTTGTTTACTCTGGTTTTTATTTCCATTACTCTGGGAGGTGGGTCGTAGAGGATCTTGCTCTGATTTATGTCATCGAGAGTTCTGCTTATGTTTTCCTCTAAAAGTTTTATCGTTTCTGGTCTTACATTTAGGTCTTTAACCAATTTTGAGTTTATCTTTGTGTATGGTGTTAGGAAGTGTTCTAATTTCATTCTTTTACAAGTAGCTCTTCAGTTTTCCCAGCACCATTTATTGAAGAGGCTGTGTTTGCCCCATTGTATATTGCCTCTTTTGTCAAAAATAACGTACCCATAGGTGTGTGTGTTTATTTCTGGGCTTTCTATCCTGCTCCATTCGTCTATATTTCTGTTTTTGTTCCAGTGCCATGCTGCCTTGATGACTGTAGCTTTGATTCCTCCAGCTCCATTCTGCTTTCTCAAGATTGCTTTGGCTATCCAGGGTCTTTTGTGGTTCCATATGAACTGTGAAATTTTTTGTTCTAGTACTGTGAAAAATGCCATTGGTAATTTGATAGGATTGCATTGAGTCTGTAGATTGCCTTTGGTAGTAAAGTCATTTTCACAATACTGATTCTTCCTACCCAAGAACATGGAATATTTCTCCATCTGTTTATGTCATATTTGATTTCTTTCATTAGTGTCTTATAATTTCCTGTGTACAGTACTTTTGTCGCCTTAGGCAAGTTTATTCCTAGATGTTTAATTCTTTTTGTTGCAATGGTGAATGGGATTGATTCCTTAATTTCTCTTTCTGATTTTTCATTTTTAGTATATAGAAATGCAAGTGATTTCTGTGCATTGATTTAGTATCTGCAACTTTGCTAAATTCACTGATGAGCTCTAGTAATTTTCTGATTCTATCTTTAGGGTTTTCTATGTACAGTATCATGTCATCTGCAAACAGTGAGAGCTTTACTTCTTTTCCAATCTGGATTCCTTTTATTTCTTTTTCTTCTCTGATTGCTGTAGCTAAGACTTCCAGAACTATGTTGAATAATAGTGGTGAAAGTGGATACCCTTGTCTTTTTCCTAATCTTAGGGGGAATGCTTTTTGTTTTTCACCGTTGAGAATGCTTGCTGTGGGCTTATCATATATGGCTTTACTATGTTGAGGTAGGTTCCTTCTGTGCCCATTTTTTGAAGAGTTTTAATCATAAGTGGGTGCTGAATTTTGTCAAAGGCTTTTTCTGCAACTGTTGTGATTATCATATAGTTTTTACCTTTCAATTTGTTAATTTGGTATATCACATTGATTGATTTGCATATACTGAAGAATCCTTGCATCCCTGGAATAAACCCAACTTGATCATGGTGTATGAGCTTTTTGATGTGTTGCTGAATTCTGTTTGCTAAAATTTTGTTGAGGATTTTTGCATCTATCTTCATCAGTGATATTGGCCTGTAGTTTTCTTATTTTGTTTTGTCTTTGTCCGGTTTTGGTATCAGGGTGATGATGGCCTCATAGAATGAGTTTGGAAGGGTTCCTTCCTCTGCAGTTTTTTGAAAGAGTTTTAAAAGGATAAATGTTTGATAGAATTCTCCTGTGAAGCCATCTGGTCCTGGGCTTTTGTTTTTTGGGAGATTTTTGATCACAGCTTTAATTTCAGTGCTCGTATTTGGGTTGTTCATAATTTCTATTTCTTCCTGGTTCAGTCTTGGAAGATTGAACTTTTCTAAGAATCTGTCCATTTCTTAGAAGTTATCCATTTTATTGCCATATAGTTGTTCATAATAGTCTCTTAATCCTTTGTATTTCTGCATTGTCTGTTATAACCTCTCTGTTTTCATTTCTAATAATGTTGACTTGACCCTTCTCTCTTTTCCACTTGATGAGTCTGGCTAAAGGTCTGTCAATTTTGTTTATCTTCTCCAAGAACCAGCTTTTAGTTTCATTAATCTTTACTCTTGTTTCTTTCATTTCTTTTTCTCTTCTTTCTGCTCTGATACTTATGATTTATTTTCTTCTACTAATTTTGGGGTTTTCCTGTTCTTCGTTTTCCAGTTGTTTTAGGTGTAAAGTTAGGTTGTATATTTGATGTCTTTCTTGTTTCTTGAGGTAGGATTGTACTGTTATAAACTTCCCTCTGGGTACTGCTTTTGTTGCATCCCATAGGTTTTGAGTTGTCCTGTTTTTATTGTCATTGTTTCTAGAAATATTTTGATTTCCCTTTTGATTTCCTCAGTAAACTGTTGGTTGTTTAGAAATGTATTGTTTAGCCTGCCTGTGTTTGTGTTTTTTACAGTTTTTTTTTTTTTGGTAATTGATATCTAGCCTCGTAGCTTTGTAGTGGGAGAAGATGCTTGACACATTTTCAACTTTCTTAAATTTACTGAGGTTTGATTTATGACTCCAGATGTGGTCTATCCTGAAGAATGTTTCATGTGCATTTGAGAAGTTGTATTCTTCTGCATTTGGATGGACTGTCCTGAAGGTATCAATGAGCTCCATCTCATCTAATGCATCTTTTAAGACTTGTGTTTCCTCATGGATTTTCTGTTTTGATGGCCTGTCCGTTGTGTGCGTGGGGTGGCAAAGTCTCCTGCTATTACTGTGTTACTGTCAGTTTCTCCTTTTATGTCTGTCAGTGTTTGTCTGATGTACTGAGGTGCTCCTCTGTTGGGTGCACAGATATTTACAATTGTTGTGTCTTCCTCTTGGACTGATGCCTTGATCATTAGGTAGTATCCTTCCTTATCGCTTGCAGTCTTCTTTATTTTAAGGTCTATTTTGTCTGATATGAGGATTGCTACTCCAGCTTTCTTTTGCTTCCCATTTGCATGGAATATATTTTTCAATCCTCTCATTTTCTGTCTATATGTGTCTTAAGGTCTGAGGTGGGTTTCTTGTAGACAGCACATATATGGGTCTTGTTTTTGTATCCATTCAGCCTGCTTGTGTCTTTTGGTTGGAGCATTTAATCCAGTTACATTTAAATTAATGATTGATAGATATGTTCTTATTGCCATTTTCTTCATTGTTTGGGGTTGATTTTGTAGATCTCTTTCTTCTTTTGTATTTCTTGACTATATAAGTCCCTTTAACATTTGTTGTAAAGCTGGTTTAGTGGTATTGAATTCTTTTAAGTTCTGCTTGTGTGAAAAGCTTTTCATTTCTCCATCAGCTTTGAATGAGATCCTTGCCAGGTACAGCAATCTTGGGTGTAGATTTTCCCCTTTCATTATTTTATTTTATTCCCTTCTGGCCTGCAGTTTCTGCTGAAAGACCAGCTGTTAAACGTATGGGGTTTCCCTTGTATGTTACTTGTTGCTTTTCCCTTGCTGGTTTTAATATTCTTTCCTGTGTTTAGTCTTTGTTAGTTTGATTAGTCTTGGTGTGTTTCTCCTTCTGTTTATCCTGTATGGGACTCTTTGCACTTCTTGAACTTGACTGACTATTTCCTTTTCCATGTTGGGGAAAATTTCAACTGTAATCTCTTCAAAAATTTTCTCATATTCTTTCTTTTTCTCTTCTTCTTCTGGGACCGCTGTAATTAAATGTTGGTGCGTTTGATATTGTCCCAGAGGTCTCTGAAACTATGCTCAGTTCTTTTCATTCTTTGTATTTTATTCTGCTCTTCAGAAATTATTTCCACCATTTTAGCTTAATATCTTCAGATATTCTGCTACTGATTCCTTCTAGAGTACTTTTAATTTCAGTAATTGTATTGTTTGTCTCTGTATGTTTATCCTCTAAGTCTTCTAGGTCTTTGTTAATTGATTCTTGCATTTTCTCCATATTGTTTTCAATCATCTTTACTATCATTATTCTGAATTTTTTTTTTCAGGTAGTTTGCCTATTTCTTCTTCATTTATTTGGGTTTCTGTGTTTCTAGTTTTTTTTTTTTTTTCCATTTGTGTAGTATTGCTCTGCTGTTTCATTATTATTATTATTTTACCTTATTGTGTTTCATTTCTCTTTTCCCCAGGCTTCAAGGTTGAATTTTTTTCTTCCTTTTGATTTCTGCCCTCCTACAGTTGGTCCAGTTGTTTGTTTAAGCTTCATATAGGGTGAAATTTTTGTTGGGTTTTTGTTGTTGTTTGTTTGCTTTTTGTTTGTTTGTTTTTCCTCTGATGGGCAAGGCTGGGTGATGTGGTAATCTTGTCTGGTGATGGCTGGGTTCTTGTTTTTGTTTGTTGTTTATATGAGGCACCCTGCACAGGGTGTTGCGAGTGAAATGACACAAAGACAAGACACACACACAAGAGACAGACAAAGACACAACTCCGGCTGGAGGAGAAAGAACTGTACAAACAAGCTTGCAGTTCATTTTTATAAAGCCCCCTTGGCAGAATTCCAGATTGCATGACTAAGCCTTTTCAGTACTGTGCAGGTGCATAAATGTTATCATACAGCAAAAGGGAGTGAAATTCATGTTTACTGCAGAGTCTGTCCAGAGCCCTTTCTTCCTCCTTATCACAGGAAGGGAATGTTCCCTCGTTTACAAGGGACCATTAAACTCAAGGCTGTGTCCAGTCTCCTTGGCAGAACATCTTGTTTGCAAGCACGTTCAGCCCAAGCAGAGAGTCCCGTTTGCAGGCACATCTCCACTTTCCCTATTGTGGCTGCATTAACTTCCTTCAGGGTGCTACTGGTGTTTGGGTGATGTCAAGTCTTATATTCTAATGGTTTCCCTTGTGTGAGTTCTCAGTATCTGATACTCCCTAAGGTTCATTCTCTGGTGGTCTAGGGTCTTAGAGTCAGTGCTCCCACTCCAAAGACTCAGGGCTTGATCTCTTTAAGGACACAGGGAGACCCTTCCTCAAGGATTTCTCTAACATCTGCAGCAGTTGTGGGCCTTGAAGTGGAACATCTTGGCAGGTAACTTAATCCCACTGTAGTGAGTTTGTCCTCTCCCCAGTGTTGATTCCTTACTCCTACTGCCAAGTGCTGGTACAGCTGGTGCCACTTTGGGGAATTTTGAAGTGACAAGTGGTATCAGCAATTGCCAGGGCCTTATGCAGAAATCTCCCAACCAGAGTGGCAAGGGGGTTGGGGGCAGCTGGCCACAAGCAGCAAAGCCCGTGGAAGGCTCTCCCAAATTTGTTACCTAGTCCAAGCTTGTACTGCTTACAGCACCATAGGGCAAAAAATCGAGAAACAAGTTGTTGGGACAAGGAAGAGTTTATTTAGAAAGCCAGCAGACTAGTAAGATGGTGCACTCAGGACCCAGAGAATCATGTTCAGTTTAAAGTCTTATATAGTAATTCTAATGCCTGTGCTTTTCAGGGATGGTTTCTATTGACTGTTTTCTCTGTGATGGTGACTTTTTTCAGTTGATCCTGTTAAATGTGTATTCTTCATCATGTGTGGCCACTGAAGTTCCTGCTCAGCTTCAAAGTGTGAAAGTGAAAGTTTTAGTTGCTTCAACTCTTTGTGAGCCCATGGACTGTAGCCCTCCAGGTTCCTCTGTCCATAGGATTCTTCAGCCAAGAATACTGGAGTGGGTTGCCATTCCCTTCTCCAGACAGTATTCTTGACCCAGGGATCAAATCCAGGTCTCCTATATTGCAGGTAGATTCTTTACCATCTGAGCCACCAGGGAAACCTCTAATTTAGCAGTCAGATAATGATTAGCAAGGGATTTGTTTAAAAGCCTGGAACCAACAAGTGTCTCAGACTTCGCCAGGGGTCTCTGACTGTGTGTTTGGGTATGCCCTCAACTCGCTTCCAGGCAGATTACAACTCCATCCTAGCCTTCACTTCCTGCCTGAGCATATCCTCAAGATTACCCAGAGTGACAGCTTAAGACTATCTTAGTTCAATTTTGAACAAGCACACAGCCCCTCCTGGTGCTCTAGATCTAGATTCTCAAGATTGTGGAACTTTTAAGTACCCTTATGGCTATTTCATGCATGAGGTGTTTTTTTTTTTTTTAAATTATTTATTTAGAAGGTTTCATTTGGTCTTAGTTTCAGCTTGTGGGATCTTTTGTTATTGTGGATGGCCTCTCTAGCATGGGGTCAGTAGTTACAGCAAGTGGGCCTAGTTGCTGTTTGGCATGTGGAATCTTAGTTCCCCCATCAGGGACTGAACCTGTGTTCCCTGCATTGCAAAGTGGATTCTTAACCACTGGAACAGCAGGAAAATCCCTGTGTTCACGAGCTTTTTGTTTTAAGCCTTTTGGATTTGCCTATTGTTTGCCTTAACTCTTACCTATATCCGTGTGCTATGCTTAGTCACTCAGTTGTCTGACTCTTTGCAACCCCATGGGCTGTAGCCCTCCAGGCTCCTCTGTCCACGGGGATTCTCCAGGTAAATTCTACTGGGGTGGGTAGCCTATATCTTCTCCAGGGGATCTTCCCAACCCAGGAATCAGACTGGGGTCTTCTGCATTGCAGGCGGATTCCTTACCAGCCGAGCTGCCAGAGAAGCCCAGGCAGTTGCAGGATTAAACAGTTAATTGTCTCTGATCGTTTCTGACAAATGACCCCAGAAAAAAGGCTCTTTGCACTGAGTGAGCTTCAAGTCTGGACAAATAATGACAGCCTGGCAAGTAGGGCCTTCCAGAGAACCACCATATGGGCCAAAGGATAATAGTGCTCTGTGAATGGGCTTTCCAAGAGCGCCAACCCTGATCTGCTCCGACTGGCTGCCAGGCTGCTGCCTTTCAGTCGGCCTGCCAGCTGTTGGGTTTTAGGGCTTCCCAAGAGATAGGAAGGGAGAGGATGAGAATAGGGCACAGTAAAGCACCTCTAAGCTTGGCATTCATACTAAGCCTAAGTTGTGTTTTGTAAATAAAAGCTCCCTGGACTGCTGCAAGCCTTCTTTGAATTTCCAGAGTTCTGAAAAATTTGATTGTTGTGTGTGTATATGTGTGTGTGTGTGTGTGTGTGTATGTGTGCACACCAGCATCCTAGCTGCTTTTATGGAGGAATGGATTTTCAGAAGATCTTACTCCGAGATTTTCACTGTCACCATTTGCCCATTTTAAAATAGACAGTTTCATCATTGGGTTGAAAGTATTCTTTATATATTCTTAAAAGAGAGATTTTGTAATATATATATGATACATGCATATAATTTTATCATTTACATGATATATATACTTTTGTCATATATATAATTTTTCCTAGTATGTGGTATATCTTTTCATTTCTTGATGTTTTTAGAAAAGCAAAATTTCAAATTTTAATGGTTTATTTACTAAACCATTAGTGTTGAAATCAGTTAGTCTTGAAATCAGATAATGTATGTTCTGTCTCTTTATTTTAAAGAGTTTTTTTTTTTTTTTGGTTATTCTAGGTTTTTCGCATTTGCAAATAAGTTTTAGAATTAGCTTGTCAACCTCTATAAAAAGCCAGTTGCTAATTTGGTTGAAATTTCCGTATTTTTAAATTTTAAAAAATATAAATTTATTTATTTTAATTGGTTAATTACTTTACAATATTGTATTGGTTTTGCCATACATCAACATGAATCTGCCACAGGTATTAGTTTGGGGAGAATTGACATTTTAACAGTATTGAGTTCTCCATTTCTTAAGCACTGTATATCTTTCTGTTCATGTAGGATTCTTTAATTTTTCTCAGAAATGTTTGTAATTTTCATCATGTACATTATACACACTATTAAAAAATTTATTTCTAAGTATTTCATGCTTTGGATGATTATTGTAAATGTTATTCTAAAAATCTGTTTTTACCTTCTGCTGGTGTTTAAAATTAAGATTGATTTTTCTTCTAGTATATTTAGTTGGCTGTTTCACAATTATATTTAGTCTAATGATTTATATATGATAATTTAGTGTAATGACTTATATATATTTTATGTCTAGTAAACTTATTGATTTCTATTGTTGATAACAGTTAATTTACCTGGATATCCAGAAAAAAAATGTCATCTGCAAATAATAAGTTTTATTCCTCCTGGTTGATTTGCATTCCTTTCATTGATTTCTGTAATCCAAGGGATTCGATCAGTAGCTCCAGAATAATCTTAAGAATAATTTTGATTCAGGTCAACTGTTTCATGTTCAACTTTAGAAGAAATATTCTCAATGCTTTCTCATTAAATAACTTTATGGTAATATCTTGTTCTCAATTTGGTCTCTCATGGACTAGAAGAGGTGAATTAACATTTCTATTAATATTCTGTTTCTTTTGCTCATGTAGTCCTGATTTTTTGCTCTGTGAATATTAAACATTATTAGGTACCCAGATTCTCCATGACTATTTTACATTTCTGCATAGCTCAGGTCCTCTGAGAAAAGTCATTTATAGCCATTATATTTAAGGATGTTTGTATAAAGTAAAATATCAGCTCACTAAAACGTAGAGGTGTCTCTTCCCTGAAGATGGTCTACGTTGATAAGGTAAACTCTTCCTCCTTTTCTGGAGAGGATTTGCTTATATTATGGAGTAGAAATGTTTCTCTTTACAGAGGGGATATGGGCAGGTAGCTTTATATAAGGGCAGAATTTCCTAATTGGGAGATTCCTCTCCTTTAATGTACCCTGCTGCATGGGTTGGTAATCATCTGTTTTCTCTTGGTGTTGGTTGGGTCACCACTGGCTCCCTATCAGAGTATTCCTGCCTTAGTCCTTGGATTTGGAATTTCTGAAACTGTTGGGAGTAAACTCCCATTCTGTCAGTCTTCCCAATAACATTCCCTATGGTTTCGCTGACAAACAGGATTGGGAAAGAAATGAAAAACCCGTGATGTCAGCCTTCTGTTACACTGCCTGTCCACAGAAGGGCTGTGTGCTTGATCTTTTCTTCCTTTTTGTTTAATCCAAATAGCGAGACCATCAGGGCATGAGCCTTTGCCTAGAGTCCTGCATTTTTCTTCATTCTTGGAGGTAGAGAGGTACAAGATAACAATTCTGGATAAATGAGCCTGCTTACAGCACCAGACTTTGCACTGGATTTTGTTAATGTAATACACCTGTAATGGGATTTAGCTGGAGATTAAAGTTAGATTTACCAAAGATAAAATTAGTAAGATCCACATCTTTCTGATTCCAGAGTCAATGTTCTAATGTTCAGGGAACTTGTAGAGAAGGAGGGATATTGATTTTCAGTGTCCCCAAATCAATGGAAATTCTCTCAATGGCTTTTCTCCTCTTTTCTGTGCATTTCCTCTAAAGAAATGAGTCTTTAAAAAAATATTTCTTCTACAAAATCAAAGTGGGTGGGCTATACAAAAATTGCAGAGTATCAGTACCTCTTAATAGAAGATAAATAGATTTTTGTCCTAATGATTCCTTATAATCTAGTTAATAGAGGTATTTATTTAATATATACATATAATATCAATTATGTGTTTCTCCTTAATTTACTTGTCTTTTCCTTTTTAATGTTGAGTATTTGAAGAAGGCACCTCAAAAAGTATAAAAGTGTCAAAGATGTTCTTTTTAGAAGTTAGATGTTTTCTTTATTAGAAACAAATGAATTAGAAGCTTGTTTAGTCATTTGAGATGCTTTTCAATATTTTTCAGATACTATTGATACAACTAAGGAATGCTTTTGTATCTTATGAACACTTGATACATCTTCTGCTGCTGAGAAATGTTGCTTTACTTGTTGAACCCTGTTGAGTTAGTTATTGGTGTTAAAACTAGAAACACTTCTTTCCAACTTCTTTTAGGGCTTCTCTCACGTCTTGGTTCCTCAGGCTGTAGATGAGGGGGTTTAACATGGGGATCATAACCCCATAAAACACAGAAGCCATTTTTTCTTGCTCTTGAGATTCTATAGTGCGATGGTGCAGATACATGTAAGAGAGCGTCCCATAAAAGATGGTGACAGCAGTCAGGTGGGAAGCGCACGTGGAGAAGGCTTTCTTCCGCCCTGCAGCAGAAGAGATCTTCAGGATGGCAGCCAGGATAAATATGTAGGAAAAGATGACGACGGACACAGTGAATGTCAAGTTAAACCCCACAAAGACTGTTAACATCAAGATGCTGAAGTAAACATTGGAGCATGAGAGGGCCAGAACTGGGGGTGCATCACAGAAAAAGTGGTTAATTTTATTGGATTTGCAAAAGCTCAGTGAGAAAATAAAACCTACATTTACAGAGGCATTTAGAAAACCCATGAAGTATGATCCAACTAACAGTTGAATGCAGACCCTCCGGGACATGAGTGCTGGGTAGTGGAGAGGGTTGCAGATGGCCACGTAACGGTCCACTGCCATCGCCGCCAGGATGTAGCAGTCACTCGTTATAAAAGCCCCATAGACCAGTAACTGCACCAAACATCCCACAAATGAGATGGATTGTTCTGTTCCTACAAGGTTTTGCAACATCTTAGGGGTGACGGCAGAGGTGTAGCAGAGATCAACAAAAGCCAAATTTTGGAGGAAAAAGTACATGGGGGTGTGAAGGGAAGAGTCAGTCTTGATGAGGAGGATCATGCCGATGTTACCTACCAGGGTGGCCACATAGATCACCAGAAATACTGTGAAGAGGACGTGCCAAGACGTGCGCTGACCAGCGAATCCCAGGAGAAGGAATTCAGTCACTCTGGTGCCATTGCTTTGTTCCATTGCTGGCAAAATTAAGAATCAGCTGAAAAGGTGTGAAAAAAGACCAGAGAAAGTTAAGAGGACTGTGATCATTTACCTAATTGTGAAGCTCGAAATGGTACAGTGTTTAATTTCACAGTTAAGTCAGAGAATAATTTTCATGACATAATTGACTTAGATTTTGAAGGCTGGACTTAGACCTTGTCATCCATAGTTTGGGGAAGTGGTCATGGACCATTGTTTACATGCTCAGAATTCAGAGTAATTGGTATTTCATCAACATATCAATTCAGGAACAAGTGAGATATGCTTAAATATGCTTTTACTTAATTATGCTTTTGTATGCACTCTATATTTTAATTAGAAATCTACATTTGCCTAAGTAATAATGACTATATTTGAATTCTTGACATATCTGACCTTGCTCCCCTTTATCTCCATATTCTCATTTTATCCCTTACCTCACCCTTAGTAACTGTTCTCTGGCATGATGGACTCATGGACCTGTAGAGGTCCATAAACCTTTATGGAAGTGTTTATCAAGTATATAGGGGTATATATCAAATATATATGGATAAAGAATAATTTTCTTTGTAAAATTTCCAACCTGTTGTGGCTTAATATTTTTGTAAATGGCAATAGAAAATTCTTAGCATTGTTAAAATTCTGTAATAGTTTTATATGATCCATCTCAGTTTTTGTCATTGCCCCATCATAGACTGGAAACAGAGAGTCCAGGGACTGGTGCTGGTCCACGGACCACACATTGAGTAGCACTGGTCTATGATGTCCATCCATCCTGATTTACCTACATGCTTTCCTAGTGATGAATAGCAGATTGCCTCCAGCTCATCTCTACTACAAATAACTCAGTATGATAAATTTTCTAGGGTGCTATGCTGCTGCTGCTGCTGCTAAGTCGCTTCAGTCGTGTCCGACTCTGTGCGACCCCATAGACTCCGCTGTCCCTGGGATTTTCCAGGCAAGAACACTGGAGTGGGTTGCCATTTCCTTCTCCAAAGCATGAAAGTGAAAAGTGAAAGGGAAGTTGTTCAGTCGTGTCCGACCGTTAGCAACCCCATGGACTGCAGCCTACCAGGCTCCTCCGTCCATGGGAGTTTCCAGGCAAGAGGACTGGAGTGGGGTGCCATTGCCTTCTCCACAAAGAGGCTGTAGTAAGTAGTTATTCTCTTCCTTTCCCAGTATTTAGACAAACCGAGACATAAAAGATGGTGAGTAGGTAGAAACCATATCACTTTTAGATACCCGGGGAAAGACTTTTAAATTTATTAGTGAAATATTTGTTGCTAAAAGACACTGTAAGTAGACAGGCTTGTCCACTCAATCTTGGTGGTGGTGACTGGGGCATGCCTCTTGCACGTCCTGGGGAAGCATCTCTGAAGCACAGGGGCACTGGGCTTCAGCAGGCTGGCTGCTCCTGAGGATAAGGGCAGAGCAGAGCATGCCAGCTTGTCTTCAGGTTTACTAGTCAGACACATCACTCCATCTTTCTAGGAACTGTGTGAATACAATGGTGTTGGAATGGCCACGATCAGCTCCCTTTGCAGGAGAGAAACATCAGAATCATGGAAAAAATATTTTCCGTCAACAATCAAGATGAAGTTGTATCAACATGATATTCCCCTTCAAATTATTTTCAATGAAGTGCTTGAGAGAATTTTATGCCCACCTTCACAAACATAAAATTTATCAAGAAAAGAGCTAAAAAATAGCTAAGATGATTTCAGTAGACAAAAAGAAAAAACTTGTTCTATCAGATGTCAGAACTGATTATAAAGCAATAATAATAAAGATGGTGCGGTACTGGTGTGAAGGTAGGTAGACAGGCCAATGGAACCAAGGAGAGAAAAACCATAAACAGACGTTCAAGTCTCTGGAAGCTCAACGTATGAAAACAGTAGTAGGTCCATCAGTGAAAAACGGTCTGCTAAATTGTGGTCTATACATGCTTATACATATGAAAAAATTATATTGCTTTTCTACTGTATATTTTATCCAAATGGATTAAAAACTTAAATTACAAAGCTGTGAGAATAAAACATAGCAGAATGTCTATGACTTAACTACACAGTAGAAGTTTAAATAAGACATAGGGTCACAAAATGTAAAACATGGAAAGTTCAACTATATCAAGTATAAAGATAGCAACATTATTAATAAAGGAAAGACCAGATACTGACTGAAAATTACTCAGGTAAATTGGTTTGAAGCACATATAAATGTTAAAGAATTCATATCCAGTGTATTTAAGTAATTTCTACAAATTGCTCCAAGGGAAAAAAAATCACAAAACTTATAATCAGGATAATTATAGAAGGAAAACTTAAATGGCCAATAGAAATATGGATATATGCACAACTGAATAGTAATCAGATAACTGTATATTAATACTGCATGGAAATGTAACTCTATACTCCTCAGTCTAAAATGCACATTTAGGTGAGAATGTGGTGGGAATGTAAATTAGCACAGTCATATTGGAGACAAATTTGGGTATATTAGTAAAATTAAATATATGTCTCTGTATGGTCCAGAATTTCCAATACAGGTACATAGGCTAGGTAAATATTTGACTGCATAAGCAAGGATACACAGATACACTTAACCATACATATGCGTGTAAGTGTATGTATGAATATGGGCATATGTAGGTGTATACACAGATTCTTCGTAGCAGTATTCTTGAACATGGAAAAGGATTATTTATTAAATGAATCAGTGAGAATAGACGGTGTGCACTTAGGTTGCTCAGTTGTGTCTGACCCTCCGCGATGCCATGGACAGTAGCCCCACCGGTCTCCTCTGTCCATGGAATTTTCCAGGCAAGAATTCTAAAATGGGTTGCCATTTCCTACTCCTGGGAATCTTCCCAAGTCAGGAATTGAATCCATGTCCCTTGGGTCTCCAACATTGGCAGGCAGATTTTTTAGGACTAGCACTACCTGGGAATCACATGCAAATTCACTAAATTGGAGCAATACTGTCCGTGTGGATAAATATATCAAAGATCATGCTAACTAATTAAAAAAAAGCAAGTTTCAGAAGTTAGATGGAGGCTACATGAGTAGTTCTTATATTATTTAAAATATATTTTTATGCCTTAAATATTGTGCAATGACAGAAGTCCCTCAGAAGAAACCCCACATCTGCAGTCAGTAATGCCAGGCAGAGCTGTGGCTCCACAGATGCGATGCTCACTTTGGGAGAAGAAGGGGCCTTTAGTGGTGGGGGCTGCAGGAAACGAAACCTATGGCTGGTGTGGGCAATCTGGCTCTTTCAAACACCTTGAGAAATGAACAGACTGGGACAATGCTGTCCTGAAGGAGCAAGAAACAGCTGTCTCCTTTCAAATTTCAGCGTGGAGGGAAGGCTAAGCATGATAAGTGTCAGCTACCTCCTCAGGAAACTTTGCTGTGAAATAGACTAAATGCAACCCTTTCAAGGAGGCATCCATCCTGTGGGTGACTGCACTCGTCAGAGGAAGCTAGCCTAGGTCATGAGTCCACTGAAACCAGAACCTTGCTGAGATAATGACATTTACCATATTAACTTAATCTATTTGAATTCAAGTAGAATGTATGATATGAGGGGGGGTATTTTTTTAAGAGTTATGAAACTCCAGTACAAGGCGTAAAACATGTATGCACATACTTAAACCCAGCACCCGAGTATTTTGAATGTGCTTAACCTATACTGAACCCTGATGCTTTTGAAGCTTCATTTCCATTCCTCGCTGTGCAGTAGAAAGGAGACAGACTGGCCCAGAGTTGAATTCCGGCCGCACATATAGAGACACTACGTGCAGTTCCCTCATCCTCAGTTTCACTCCCTATAAAACAGAGCACGGGACGACCTACAAGGCAGTAATGTCCACTGTGACACAATGTGCATTAGACAAGTTTGGAAGTGGCGTTTAATAAGTCAAAGTAGATACATATTATGAGCCTAAACGTAGTCTAAGAAGTATGAGCTGAATATATACTCTCATGGAAAGGTGCTCATGTCACGTTATCAAATGAGCAAAGGATGTTCCAGAATAATACGTAGAGCTGGGCCCTTACAAAAGAAAATTTTCTTTCACGCTCACCTTCATTTTCCTTATTTATCCATGGAAAAGTTCAGGAAGAATTCACACAAGACTTCTAATGGTTATCTTTGGGCATGGGAGTGGGGAGAGAGAATCCTTTAAATTTATAAACTTTGTCACCTTTTCTTTTTAAAATAGCTTTAATTGCTTTCAAGATTAATAAAAAAAGAGTAAGAGAAAGAAGCTAATTCTGCTTTGTAATGGTGACTTAGAGTGAGATGATTTATATAAAGTTCCAAGCACAGGACCAGGCTTTGAATGGGCACTCAAAACTGGTCATAATAACACAAGCAAATAATATGCTAAAGCCATTTGTGACTCATTCATTCACTCGGTTAATCTCTCAATCATTTGTTGACTCATATCCTTCTTGGGCAAACTCAGCCTATTTCACTCCATTTTTCATTACGCCACCAGGGATGAAGCCTTTATTCCTGGTCTTGGGGTGAAACTTACTAGAACATTGGCTCTGACCCTTTGGTCCACCATTTCTAGCACACACTGGGATAACACATGGCTGATTTTGAAAAATGGGCTGAGCTCTGTTTTACTTACACGGAAACTGCATCCAGATTCTCTTTCTGCAGCTGGTAAAGGCTGATTGGCCACCAAGGTCTCTGTGTGCCTCCTTTTAACTGGGGAGTTTAGAGTTGGAGCCTAAGGGATCAGTACTTGCTCCCTTGAGAACCTGAGCTTCCAGAAGCTGTAATGGAATTGGAATAAACAATGTTAGTAGCTATTTTCAGCGGAAGAACATTTAAGCTTTCTCTAGAGAAGATACATTTAATCATGTTACTGTCATGAGGGATCCTGTGTGTGTGTGTATGTATGTGTGTGTTGCCTTATTAGTGAATTAATTTTTTATGAGTCAGGTTGAGCAATTTTTACTATATCTAAAAATTTGTGTTCAAGTCTATGAACTGACCTTTCATTCATTCTTTTTTATTGATTTCTGCAATATGAGTGCTTTGATTAATAGTAGCTCTAGAATAAATTTAAGAATACTTTTGAGCAGGGCCATCTTTTATTGGTTTCTGAGATTAAGTGAAATGCTCTCAGTGTTTTCTGATAAATATGGTCAAATCTTTTGGTTGAAGTATTGTACCTTTTATTTAATCACTGGGATTAAAAATAAATGTTTAATTTTAACAAATGTTTTTCTTTATCTTTTGACATGATTTCATGATTTACTCTGAACATTAATGCATTTTTATACTAATAGATTTTATAATATCAAAGTATTCTCTTCTTCTATAATACAACTAACCTGGTTGCAGTGTATTTCCTGCTGCGCTACTGAGGTTTTTTTCTTTGTGTACTTGCATTTTTATTGGGCTTCCCAGGCGGCACTCTTGCCTGGAAAATCCCATGGACGGAGGAGCCTGGTAGGCTGCAGTCCACGGGGTCGCTGAGGGTCGGACACGACTGAGCGACTTCACTTTCACTTTTCACTTTCATGCATTGGAGAAGGAAATGGCAACCCACTCCAGTGTTCTTGCCTGGAGAATCCCAGGGACGGGGGAGCCTGGTGGGCTGCTGTCTCTGGGGTCGCACAGAGTCGGACACGACTGAAGTGACTTAGCAGTAGCAGCAGGTGGCACTAGTGGTAAAGAACCCGCCTGCCAAAGCAGGAGACACAAGAGGTGTGGGTTCGATCCCTGGGTTGGGAAGATCCGGTGGAGGAGGGCATGGCAACCCACTCCAGTCTTCTTGCCTGGAGAACCCCATGGACAGTGCAGCCTGGCGGCTGGTGGGGCGCCTACACAGCGTTACACAGAGTCGGACGCGACTGAAGCTGTGTGGCCCATCTGCGCGTTTCTCTTTTGCACTTTTACATTGATGTTTGAGAGTAGCATTGGCCTATCATTTCTGAGCTGTTTTTGCTAGCTTAGTCATAGAATGTATTCTGAAACATCCCGTCTTTCCCTATGTTCTCCAAGAGTTCAACCATCATTATCTATTTTTTAATAATTGTGAATAACAGGTTTTTTTTGGGAAGAAGATTGTACTTTTATTATTTTATTACTTCTGTTAATTATTCTTTAATCTCCTTTGTGGTAACTTTTTAAAAATCAGTCTTCCCTTAGAAGAACCATTCATTCTATCAGATTCTCTAACACATTTGTATACTGCTGGGTTATGTATTCTCTTAGTGAAAAATTTTTTCTTTGTTTGCCAGCATTATTTTTCTTGATAAATTAGCAAATGATTTATCCATTTTTTTGTTACCTTTAGCTTCAGAGAATGTTTCTGAATTTATTATTGCTGTCATTTAAGAGATTTTAAATATTAATCCAAAAATATTTATTACTCTTTTTTTATATTATTTTCTCATGTCTAAAATGTATGGTTAATTAATTCATTCAGTTTAGTTCAGTTCAGTCGCTCAGTCGTGTCCGACTCTTTGCGACCCGATGGACTGCAGCACGCCAGGCCTCCCTGTCCATCACCAACTCCCGGAGTTCACGCAGACTCACGTCCATCCAGTCGGTGATGCCATCCAGCCATCTCATCCTCGGTCATCCTCCTCCTGCCCTCAATCTTTCCCAGCATCAGGGTCTTTTTAAATGAGTCAGTTCTTCACTTTAGCTGGCCAAAATATTGGAGTTTCAGCTTCAACATCAGTCCTTCCAATGAGTATTCAGGACTGATTTCCTTTAGGATGGACTGTTTGGATCTCCTAGCAGTCCAAGGGACTCTCAAGAGTCTTCTCCAACACCACAGTTCAAAAGCATCAATTCTTCAGTCCTCAGCTTTCTTTGTGGTCCAACTCTCACATCCATACATGACTACTGGGAAAACCATGGCTTTGACTAGACGGACTTTTGTTGGCAAAGGAATGTCTCTGCTTTTTAATATGCTATCTAGTTTGGTCATAGCTTTTCTTTCAAGGAGCAAGTGCCTTTTAATTTCATGGCTGCAGTCACCATCTGCAGTGATTTTTGGAGCCCAAGAAAATAAAGTCTGTCACTGTTTTCATTGTTTCCCCATCTATTTGCCATGAAGTGATAGGAGTGGATGACATGATCTTAGTTTTCTGAATGTTTAGTTTTAAACAAGCTTTTTCACTTTCTTCTTTCACTTTCATCAAAAGGCTCTTTAGTTCTTTGTTTTCTTCCATAACGGTGGTGTCCTTTGCATATCTGAGTTTATTGATATTTCTCTTGGCAATCTTGATTCCAGCTAGTGCTTCATCCAGCCCAGCATTTCTGATGGTGTACTCTGCATATAAGTTAAATAAGCAGGGTAACAATATACAGCCTTAACGGACCACTTTTCTAATTTGGAACCAGTCTGCTGTTCCACATCTGGTTCTAACTTATTATTATTATTTCCTATTTATTAACACTAGTATTTATAGAGCTATGCAATTTTATTTGAAAACTCCTTGTTGTTTATAGACATTTTTGCAACAGTTTGTGAAATATTATCTTATGGATATCTGGAAACATTTTCATATCTTCAACCTAAGATTTATTTAAATGAGACTTTTCTGTGTTTAGTGGTATAATTTTAGGTGTTTTTACTTTGAAGTTTTATTATTAAATTCTAGATCTAGTTCTTTGAATCAGAAGATATTTTATATAATCTTTCCAATTTTTATAATTTCTTGTATTTCTGTAATTTTCATGGGCACATAAATAAGAAAAAAGATAAGAGGAAGGAAGAAAAGAAAGAAAGAAGAATACATTTGAATCAGTTCTAATGAGGTGGATGAAACTGGAGCCTATTATACAGAATGAAGTAAGCCAAAAAGAAAAACACCAATACAGTATACTAACGCATATATATGGAATTTAGAAAGATGGTAGTGATAACCCTGTTTGCGAGACAGCAAAAGAGACAGATGTATAGGACAGTCTTTTGGACTCTGTGGGAGAGGGAGAGGGTGAGATGATTTGGGAGAATGGTATTGAAACATGTATATCATGTATGAAACGAATCGCCAGTCCAGGTTTGAAGCATGATACAGGATGCTTGGGGCTGGTGCACTGGGATGACCCAGAGAGATGGTATGGGGAGTGAGGTGGGAGGGGGGTTCAGGATGGGGAACATGTGTACACCCATGGCGGATTCATGTTGTGGATGGCAAAACCAATACAATATTGTAAAGTAATTAGCCTCCAATTAAATAAATTAAAAAAAATAAAAATAAAAAAAGAAAGAAGAAAAAAAAAACAGAAAGAAAGATGTTTTCTTGCTTTTGAGTTACTGTTAACTCCACTGACAAAAATCAGTTCTCATAGGAAATCAGACTGTGTTGTGTCTAATGCAGTGTTAATGGTCTCAAAAAGACAGTAGGAAAAAGTGTTTCTAATCAGACCTCTGAAGTCCACAGGCAACTGTGACTGAGTCATTTAAGTGACTGCGATCTTTTCTCACCAATGACATAATTTTCCTATTGTATTTCTCCCCTCTCTTGAGCAATGTTTACTGAGATATACAGTTGCTGATCTAGCTCTGCTTTCTGAGAGTATCTAAACCTAAAGAGTACCTGCTCCCGTCTCATCCATACGTGGATGCATTCAGCAAAGCCCATGCTCTAGAAAAAGCACTTCCCCTCCCTTCTATAAAAAGCTTCCCTCATAGCTCAGTTGGTAAAGAATCTGCCTGCCATGCTGCAGACATGGGTTTGAGTCCTGGGATGGGAATATCTCCTAGAGAAGCAAGTGGCACCCCACTCCGGTATTCTTCCCTGGGAAATCCCACGGGCAGAGTGGGAAAGACTAGAGATCTCTTCAAGAAAATTGAGATACCAAGGGAACATTTCATGCAAAGATGGGCTCGATAAAGGACAGAAATGGTATGGACCTAACAGAAGCAGAAGATATTAAGAAGAGATGGCAAGAATACACAGAAGAACTGTACAAAAAAGATCTTCACGACACAGCTAATCATGATGATGTGATCACTCATCTAGAGCCAGACACTTTGGAATGTGAAGTCAAGTGATGCCTTAGAAAGCATCACTACGAACAAAGCTACTGGAGGTGATGGAATTCCAGTGGAGCCGTTTCAAATCCTGAAAGATGATGTGTGAAAGAGCTGCACTCAATATGCCAGCAAATTTGGAAAACTCAGCAGTGGCCACAGGACTGGAAAAGGTCAGTTTTCATTCCAATTCCAAAGAAAGGCAATGACAAAGAATGCTCAAACTACCACACAATTGCACTCATCTCACATGCTAGTAAAGTAATGCTCAAAATTCTCTAAGCCAGGCTTCAGCAATATGTGAATTTGAACTCCCTGATGTTCAAGCTGGTTTTAGAAAAGGCAGAGGAACCAGAGATCAAATTGCCAACATCCGCTGGATCATGGAAAAAGCAAGAGAGTTCCAGAAAAACATCGATTTCTGCTTGATTAACTATGCCAAAGCCTTTGACTGTGTGGATCACAATAAACTGTGGAAAATTCTGAGAGAGATGGGAATACCAGACCACCTGACCTGCCTCTTGCGAACTCCGTATGCAGGTCAGGAAACAACAGTTAGAACTGGACATGGAACAACAGACTGGTTCCAAATAGGAAAAGGAGTACATCAAGGCTGTATATTGTCACCCTGCTTATTTAACTTCTATGCAGAGTACATCATGAGAAACGCTGGACTGGACGAAACACAAGGTGGAATCAAGATTGCTGGGAGAAATATCAATAACCTCAGATATTCAGATGACACCACCCTTATGGCAGAAAGTGAAGAGGAGCTAAAAAGCCTCTTGATGAAAGTAAAAGTGGAGAGTGAAAAAGTTGGCTTAAAGCTCAACATTCAGAAAACGAAGATCATGGCATCTGGTCCCATCACTTCATGGGAAATAGATGGGGAAACAGTAGAAACAGTGTCAGACTTTATTTTTGGGGGCTCCAAAATCACTGCAGATGTTGACTGCAGCCATGAAGTTAAAAGACGCTTACTCCTTGGAAGAAAAGTTATGACCAACCTAGATAGTATATTAAAAGGCAGAGACATTACTTTGCCGACTAAGGTCCATCTAGTCAAGGCTATGGTTTTTCCTGTGGTCATGTATGGATGTGAGAGTTGGACTGTGAAGAAGGCTGATCACCGAAGAATTGATGCTTTTTAACTGTGGTATTGGAGAAGACTCTTGAGAGTCCCTTGGACTGCAAGGAGATCCAACCAGTCCATTCTGAAGGAGATCAGCCCTGGGATTTCTTTGGAAGGAATGATGCTAAAGCTGAAGCTCCAGTGCTTTGGCCACCTCATGCGAAGAGCTGACTCATTGGAAAAGATTCTGATGCTGGGAGGGGTTGGGGGCAGGAGGAGAAGGGGATGACAGAGGATGAGATTGCTGGACGGCATCACTGACTTGATGGACATGAGTCTGAGTGAACTCCGGGAGCTGGTGATGGACAGGGAGGCCTGGTGTGCTGTGATTCATGGGGTCGCAATTAGTCGGACTGAGTGACTGAACTGAACTGAACAGTCCTTGGGGTCACAAGAGTAGGACACGACGTAATGACTGAACCACCATCTCCCTTCTTACTGAGCTGCCCACAGCTTCTGTGTAGTGTGCGCTGCAGAAGCAAAATTTTGACTCCTAAACTTTTTGTGTTCTTTTTCTGGCCTTTAATAATATAGAGTTTCTGAATGTGAAGTTTTTCTCATTATGTCAAATAGCTCTTCTGTAACTTCATTTAAAATTTTTTCTTAACTTTGTGTGTCATGGAAAAAATACATTTACTATGATTATGTTTTTGTCCATGTATTTCCTTTTTTCTGCTTTACAAATGTCAAAGTAATATTGTTTAATACAGAGATTTTTCCATGAACTTTTCTGCATACTCCAATTCCTCTATGCAAGGCATTTTCAGTCATTGCATTTAAGAATGTTTCTATAGGAAGATGTATCAGGATAATAAAGCCTGAAGGTTGTCTGTCTCCAGACAGTTTAGGGTAGTAAAGGTGAAGACCCCTCCCTCCTCTCAGGATATGATTTGCTAATCAAATCAGGACATGATTTAATTTTCAATTCCAGATTGAATTTAGGGTTTCTCTATGCAGAGGGTATTATGGGCAGGTCACCAGGAATTCTAAGAAAAAATCAGAGTTTCCTGCTTCTGGGATTCGTCTTCTATAATGCACTCTGCTGCATGAGCTGGTGCTCTCTGAATTTTCTTGGTATTGTTTGGGTTGTGATTTGCTCCCAGTAGGTGTTTCCTGCCTCAGTCCATAATTTGGAATATCTGGGAATGCTGGGAAAGGCAGTGAACTCCCATCCTGTCTGTCAATCCTCTAGTTCACAGCTTCCTGTGGTTTAACTGATTAATGACATTGAGAGACGAAATAGAACATGGGATCTCAGGCTTTTGGTTAACATGCTTGTCCACAGGACGGGGGTGTGATTGATTCTGCTTGTGGATAGAACATATGTGTTCAAGCCCAGGTATGACTTCTTGTGTTAAACCTGGTTTCTTTCACCTCTCTCCACTCTTAGAGATAGTGGGAAATAAGGCTTCATTTCTGGATAAATGAGTTTGATCTGTGGCACCAAATTCTGCGCTGGATTTGTACCCTTGCAAGAGGGTACACTGGGGATTCAACTATATTTAAAACAAAAATTTTGCAAGAATAAATGGCTATGATCCATATTTGCTGGATTCCTATGTTACTTTCCTAGTTGGTTAGAGACCATGTGTAGAAAGGAGGGATACTGACCCATAATGTCTGAATATGTATGAGGATTCCTTCAATTGTCCTTTTCTCCCCCTCTTTCTTTTCAGCACATTTTCTCCAAAGAGATGGAGAGCATCTTTAAATGATTCATTGCAATACTAAACCAGCTTAGTTACAGAAAATAGCACGAGTAACAATACCTCTTAAGAGAAACCAGAAACAATTTTTGAACTGGTATCTTTATACTACTGTTGTTGCAGGTACTTTACAACATTGACTAACACATTTCTTTATTGCTCTTTTCTATTTTAACAGCAAGATATTTGAAGAAAGGCTCCTCAGAACGTACAAAAGCAATATCAAAGATCTCTTTAGATGCCTTCTCTCTAAGTTTGCTTTAGTCACTGAGTTGCAACCCAATAGACTGTAGCCCACCAGGCTCCTCTGTCCATGGGATTTCCTAGGCAAGAATACTGGAGTGGGTTGTCATTTCCTTCTCCAAGGGATTTTCCCAACTAGGGTAAGAACCCACATCTCAGGCAGATTCTTTACAATTGATCCACCAGGGAAAGTCTTTATGTGAATTAGAAGGTTATTTGATCATTTAAGATCGGAAGGTTGATCATTTTTCAAAAGCTATTGATATAATTAAGGAAATATATTTTATATAATTTTTTGTTTGTATATCACAAATATCTTCTACATCTTCTGCTGTTGAGAAATAAGAGAGAACTGTCAGTTGCTCATTGAACAATGTTGAGTTAGAAATTGATGTTCAGTCTAGAAACACTTCTTTCCAACTCCTTTCAGGGCTTCTCTCACATCTTGGTTTCGCAGACTATAAATGAGGGGATTTAACATGGGGATTATAATGCCATAAAACACAGAAGCCATTTTTTCTTGCTCTTGAGATTCTATGGTGCGATTGTGCAGATACATGTAAGACAGCGTCCCATAGAAAATGGTGACAGCTGTCAGGTGGGAAGCACACGTGGAGAAGGCTTTCTTCCGCCCCGCAGCAGAAGAGATCTTCAGGATGGCAGCCAGGATAAATATGTAGGAAAAGATGACTACGGAAACAGTGAATGTCAAGTTAAACCCCACAAAGACTGTTAGGAGCATGATGTTCAAGTAAATACTAGAGCATGAGAGGGCCAGAATTGGGGGTGCATCACAGAAAAAATGATTAATTTTATTGGATTTGCAAAAGTTCAATGAGAAAGTAAAACTTGTGTTTACAGAAGCATTTAGGAAACCCATGAAGTATGAACCAGTTAAGAGTTGACTGCAGACTCTCTGGGACATAACAGTTCCATAGCGAAGTGGGTTACAGATGGCCACATAGCGGTCCACTGCCATAGCAGCCAGGATGTAGCAATCACTTGTTGCAAAAGCCCCATAGACTAGCAATTGCACCGTACATCCTATGAGTGAGATGGATTGCTCTGTTTCTACAAGGTTTTGCAGCATTTTTGGAGTGATAGCAGAGGTGTAGCAGAGATCAACAAAAGCCAAGTTTTGGAGGAAAAAGTACATGGGGGTGTGAAGGGAAGAGTCAGTCTTGATGAGCAGGATCATGCCAATGTTACCTACCAGGGTGACCACATAGATCACTAGAAATACAATGAAGAGGACGTGCCAAGACTTGTGTTGACCAGCGAATCCCAGAAGAATGAATTCAGTCACTCTAGTGCCATTGTTTTGTTCCATCACTAACAAAATTAAATATTAGCTGAAAAGGTGCAAAGAGAAGATCAGAGAAAGCTAAGAGGATTGTGATACTTTAACTAATGCTGTATTTAATTTCAGAGCTTCCCTGGTTGCTCAGATGGTAAAGAATCCACCTGCCAATGCAGGAAACCCTGGTTCAATTCCCTGGAGAAGGGAACGGCTACCCACTCCAGGATTCTTGCCAGGAGAATCCCATGAACAGAGGAGCCTGGTGGGCTAGAGTCCATGGAGTTGGTAAGTGTTGGACATGACTGAATGACCAAGCACACATATTTAATTTCATAGTGAGGGGGATCAGAGAATATTTTCCATGATTTAATTGAATTAGATTTTAAAGGCTGAAACTTGACACCTAACTTAGATATTGCCATTGATAGTTTGGGGAAATTGCCAAGGACCAGTAGCTGTGTTTTCAATATGCAAACTGATAGTACTTCATACATACATCAGTTCGGGAACACATAAGAACATTGTTTTATTTAATTAAGCTTTCTTTTATATTTCCTATATTTTAATTAGAAATACCAATTTGCCTAAATACTAATCATTATATTTGAATTTGACATACCCATGGGGTTCTTTATTATCTTGTTTCCACTTACCTCCGTATCTTCATTTTTTTCTTTTTCTTCCTTGTAGATCTTCTCTGTCATGATGGCTTCATGGAATTGTAGAGCCCTTTGTAGAACGGTTTATCGAGGTATTTACAGTAAAGCATAATCATCTTTATAAAATTTCCAATCTGTTGTGGCCCCGTGTTCGTAAAAGTCAATAAATAGGTCTCAGCATTGTTAAAATTCTGTAATAGTTCTAAGTGCTCCCTCCACTTTCAGTCATTGTCTCACACAGTAGAAACCAAGAGTCCAAGGACGGGTGCTGGTCCATGGACCACACAGCGGGTAGCACTGCTCCACGGTGTCCATCCATCCTAGCTTACCATGTGTTTCCCTAGTGATGGAGGGCAGACTGCCCACAACTTGCCTCCACTGCAGTTAACTCAGTGAGAAAGTTTTCCAGGGTGTACTCCTAGGAACAAAATTTTTGTGTCTGAAGGCATGCACACATTTCATCTTCCAAGTTTTTCCAGATCATTTTACATGATGGATGCACCAGTGTACCATCTTGCTAATTGCATATGTGGGTTCCCACATCCTCACTTCTGAGTGAGCGTTGATATTTTCCTAATTTTTTTTGTGGAAAATAAGTGTAAAGTGATGTCTTATCTTTCCCTTTTCCCCTTTAGTTACAAGCAGATTTGATCATTATCTAATAGTCTTCGAATTTGGGGATTTTATTATTTCATAAATTATTTGTTAATTGTTTTTAGTGAATGTTTCTATTGAATTGATTTCACATGTTCTTTGTTTATCCAAGATTTAAATCTCCTCTCGGTTGACTTGGTAAATATTTTCTCACATTCTGTCATCTTTGATGTCCTTCAAAGACCAGAAAACCTTACATTTAAAATAACTATCATTTTTTTTTTTTTTGCCTTATGGCTTGTTCTTTTAAAAAATAATTGAAGGAAGTTTTTTCTTTCCTAATTCATATCTCCAGTGGAGTAAAAAGCAATTATCATATTTTTCCATTTAAACTTGATTGCTGGCATATGGTGATTGTTGCATCATGACATTTTATATCAGACAAAAATTTTTTAAATGCTATTTGTGCTTTCCAATATATTAAAAAAAAATAAAGCCGACTACCAGGATAGGAAGCAACTGTAGTCACTGTGTGTGCACGTTTGTATGTGTCTGTGTGGGGATGAGGTGTAGAAAATATTTAATTACTCTAATTATATGTGATTTGACTTGACATTTAAATACCTACACACAAACACCAGGTCCAGTTATGTTACAGGAGTTCTACCAAACTTTATAAAACTAATAATTCTAATATATACAATTTTTTCCTGTGAGTCTCAAAAAAAAATCTGCTAGTCATTTCATAAGGCTAATATAACCTTGACATGCATTTAAGTAACTTTTGAGGAAAAAAATTAGAAGCAATTTCATTTACGAGTGTAGACACAAACAGCTTTAATAATATACTTTCAATAACCAAATCCACCCATACACTGAACGGACAATTGCTAAGGTCTAAAGGAGGTTCCTGATCATTGAGGAAGGCTTTCTTATCTCTCCTTGCTCTTCTTTGGAAAGCTGCATTCAAATGGGTATATCTTTCCTTTTCTCCTTTGCTTTTCACTTCCCTTCTTTTCACAGCTATTTGTAAGGCCTCCTCAGACAGCCATTTTGCTTTTTTGCATTTCTTTCTTTCTCCCTGTTTCTTGTACAATGTCACAAACCTCCACCCAAAGTTTATCAGGCACTCTATCAGATCTAGTCCCTTAAATCTATTTCTCACTTCCACTGTATAATCGTTAGGGATTTAATTTAGGTAATACTTGAATGGTCTAGTGGTTTTCCCTACTTTCTTCAACTTAAGTCTGAATTTGGCAATAAGGAGTTCATGATCTGAGCCACAGTCAGCTCCTGGTCTTGCTTTTGCTGACTGTATAGAGCTTCTCCATCTTTGGCTGTAAAGAATATAATCAATCTGATTTCGAGGTTGACCATCTGGTGATGTCCATGTGTAGAGTCTTCCCTTGTGTTGTTGGAAGAGGGTGTTTACTATGACCAGTGCATTCTCTTGGAAAAACTCTTATTAGCTTTTGCCCTGCTTCATTCCATACTCCAAGGCCAAACTGGCCTGTTACTCCAGGTGTTTCTTCCTACTTTTGCATTCCAGTCCCTTATAATGAAAAGGATATCTTTTATGGGTGTTAATTCCAGAAGGTCTTGTAGGTCTTCATAGAACCGTTCAACTTCAGTTTCTTCAGCGTTACTGGTCAGGGTATAGTCTTGGACTACTGTGATATGGAATGGTTTGCCTTGGAAATGAACAGAGATCATTCTGTTGTTTTTGAAATTGCACCCAGTACTGCATTTTGGATTCTTTTGTTGACCATGATGGCTACTCCATTTCTTCTAAGGGATTCCTGCCCACAGTAGGAGATATAATGGTCATCTGAGTTAAATTCACCCATTCTAGTCCATTTTAGTTCGCTGATTCCTAGAATGTCGACATTCACTCTTGTCATCTGTTTGACCATTTCCAATTTGCCTTGATTCATGGACCTAACATTCCAGGTTCCTATGCAATATTGCTCTTTACAGCATCAGACCTTGCTTCCATCACCAGTCCCATCCACAACTGGGTGTTGTTTTTGCTTTGGCTCCATCTTTTCATTCTTTCTGGAGTTGTTTCTCCACTGATCACCTACTGACCCAGGGAGTTCATCTTTCAGTGCCCTATCTTTTTGCCTTTTCATGCTGTTCATGGGATTCTCAAAGCAGGAATACTGAAGCAGTTTGCCATTTCTTTCTCTAGTGGACCACATTTTGCCAGACCTCTCCACTATGACCTGTCCATTTTGGGTGACCCTACAGGGCATGGCTCATAGTTTCATTGAGTTAGACAAGGCTGTGGTCCATGTGATTAGATTGGTTAGTTTTCTATGGTTGTGGCTTTCAGTCTGTCTGCCCTCTTATGAAGAAGGATAAGAAGCTTATGAAAGCTTCCTGATGGGATAGACTGACTGAGGGGGATACTGGGATTTTTTCTGATGTGTGAGGCCATGCTCAGTAAATCTTTAATCCATTTCATGCAAAGATGGGCTCAATAAAGGACAGAAATGGTATGAACCTAACAGAAGCAGAAGATATTAAAAAGAGGTGACAAGAATACACAGAAGAACTGTACAAAAAAGATCTTCATGACCCAGATAATCATGATGGTGTGCTCACTCACCTAGAGCCCAGACATCCTGGAATGTGAAGTTAAGTGGGCCTTAGGAAGCATCACTATGAACAAAGCTAGTGGAGGTGATGGAATTCCAGTTGAGCTGTTTCAAATCCTGAAAGATGATGCTGTGAAAGTGCTGCACTCAATATGTCAGCAATTGGGAAAACTCAGCAGTGGCCACAGGACTGGAAAAGGTCAGTTTTCATTCCAATCCCAAAGAGAGAAAATGCCAAAGAATGCTTAAACTACTGCACAATTGCACTCATCTCACATGCTAGTAAAGTAATGCTCAAAATTCTCCAAGCCAGGCTTCAGCAATATGTGAACCGTGAACTTCCTGATGTTCAAGCTGGATTTAGAAAAGGCAGAGGAACCAGAGATCAGATTGCCAACATCGCTGAATCATTAAAAAAGCAAGAGAGTTCAAGAAAAACATCTATTTTTGCTTTATTGACTATGCCAAAGTCTTTGACTGTGTGGATCACAATAAACTGTAGAAAATTCTGAGAGAGATGGGAATACCAGACCACCTGACCTGCCTCTTGAGAAATCTGTATGCAGGTCAGGAAGCAGCAGTTAGAACTGGACATGGAACAACAGACTGGTTCCAAATAGGAAAAGGAGTGCGTCAAGGCTGTATATTGTCACCCTGCTTACTTAACTTATATACAAAGTACATCATGAAAAATGTTGGGCTGGAGAAAGCACAAGGTGGAATCAAGATTGCTGGGAGAAATATCAATAACCTCAGACATGCAGATGACACCACCCTTATGGCAGAAAGTGAGAACTAAAGAGCCTCTTGATGAAAGTCAAAGAGGAGCGTGAAAAATCTGGCTTGAAGCTCAACATTCAGAAAACGAAGATCATGGCATCCGGTCCCATCACTTCATGGCAAATAGATGGAGAAAGAGTGGAAATAGTGGCAGACTTCATTTTCTGGGCTCCCAAATCACTGGAGATGGTTACTGCAGCCATGAAATTAAAAGATGCTTGCTCCTTGGAAGGAAAGTTATGACCAACATAGACAGCATGTTAAAAAGCAGAGACATTACTTTGCCAACAAAGGTCCATCTAGTCAAGGCTATGGTTTTTCTAGTGGTCATGTATGGATGTGAGAGTTGGACTGTGAAGAAGGTGAATGCCAAAGAATTGATGCTTTTGAACTATGGTGTTGGAGAAGACTCTTGAGGGTCCCTTGGACTGCAAGCAGATCCAGCCAGTGCATCCTAAAGGAGATCAGTCCTAGGTGTTCACAGGAAAGACCGATGCTGAAGCTGAAACTCCAATACTTTGGCCATGTTATGCGAAGAACTGACTCATTGGAAAAGATCCTGATGCTGGGAAAGATTGAGGGCAGGAGGAGAAGGGGATAACAGAGGATGAGGTGGTTGGATGGCATCACTGACTTGATGGACTTGAGTCTGGGTAATCTCTGGGAGTTGTGATAGACAGGAAGGCCTGGGATGCTGCAGTCCATGGCATCGCAAAGAGTTGGACACGACTGTGCGACTGAACCGAACTAAACTGAAGTGAAAAGAGGTTCCAGAGAACAGCTATTTTCTTCCTTTCCCAAGATTTGAACAAGTTGAGAAATAAAAATTAGTGTACATATGAAGACCATTATATCACCTACTGACATGTGAGGGGAAACTTTCAAGTCCCTTAGTTAAGTTACTTGCTCCTAGTGAACACCACAAGTTACCAGGCTTGTCTGCTTATCTTGGTGGTGGTGACTGGTCTTGCCCCTTGCAAGTTCTGGGGGAGCAATTCTGAAATGCTGGGGGGCATTGGCCTCAGCAGGCTGGCTGCTTCTGAGGTTGAGGGCAGAGCCGAGCATACCAGCTTGTTCTCAGATTTACCAATCATATACATCACTCCATCTTTCTAGGAAGTGAGTGAATAAAATGATATCTGAGTGGCGGTGATTACACCATTTGAACTCCCATTGCAGGAAAGAAACATCAGAAGCAGGGAAAAACATTTTCTATCAGCAATCAAATCCAAGTTGTATCAACATGAAATTTCCTTCGTATTTATTTCAATGAAGTGCTTGAGAGGATATTATGCCCACTTTCACAAACTCTTAAAATTTATATGAAAGAGAAAAGAACTTAAAAATAGCTAAGAGACTTTTAAAGGAAAAAAAGTGGGGAGTTGTCCTAGCAAATATCAGAAATTTCTATAAAATAATAATAATAAATACAGGTGGTACTAGTGGTACAAAGAGAACAATGTAATTGTGAAAAAGAGATCATAAACAGACCTACAAGTCTCTGAAAGCTCAATGTATGAAAACAGTAGCATGTCCATCAATGAAAAATGGTCCAAGAAACTGTGGTGTGTTAGTGCTTGTACTTTGGAGGAGGAAATGGCAACCGACTCCAGTAGTCTTGCCTGGGAAATTCCATGGACAGAGGAACCTGGTGGGGTACAATCCCTGGGGTTAAAAAGAATTGGACGACTTATCAACTGAGCATGTAAATGCATATACATATGAAAAAATTATGTTGTGTTTCTACTTTTAATTTTACCAGTTCCAAATGGCATTGAATTAAAGGTATAAGGGTATATCTTTTTACCCTTATATTATAGTTATAATGGTGTAAGGGTAAATCACATTCGAATATCTATGACTCAGCTATGCAGTAAAAGTTTTAAATAAGACATAAGTGCACAAAACACAAAACATTAAAAAGCTTCGCTGGTGGCTCAGATGGTAAAGAAATTAAACATATCAACATTATAAAAAAGAAAAGACCAGATACTGACTGGAAATTTGTTCAGTTAAATTTGTTTGCCACACATATAAATAGAAAAACAATTAGTATCCAGTATTCTTAAATAATTTCCATAAATTGTGCTGAGGAAAAAATTCTCCAAAGATATAATCAGGATATTTACAGATGGAAAAACTTAGGCAATTGATATAAGGACATAAAAGGATATAACTCCTAGTAGTACAATATATTAATACTGCATTGAAATATAAATTTAGACTAAAATGCAAATTAGAGGTGAGAATGAGGACTCACATTCCAGGTGGGAATATAAATTAGAATAGTCATATTGGAGACAAGTTAGGAAATATTAATAAAATTAAATGTATGCCTTCCTTAGGTTCAAAATTTATATTATAGATACATACCTGGATAAATTATTGGCCATATAAACAAGAATATACATACATGCACATGTGAGTCTATGCATGAATATGGGTACATATAAATGTAATTAATACACATGGGAAGGTCCATAGCAGCATCTTTGAGCATTGGAAAAAGTAAACTATTAAGTAAATCATCAAGAATTCAGTCTATTGGTGCTATAACAGCTATGTAGATAAATTTCTGAAATGGAAAGTTGCATAATAAAAAGCAAGCTACAAAAGTTTAGGTGGTGGATGGATGAATGGCTGTTTTATTTTGTTAAATGTATTGTTATGTTCCTTAAATTTTGTGCAATGACAGAATTTCCTCACAAAAAAACCCCACATCCCCGTACATCAGTAGAGGGCTCCTCGCTCTGGAGTTAGTAAAACCAGGCAGAGCTGTGGCTCCACAGACACGATGCTTAGTTTGGGATACAAAGGGGTCTTTAGTGGTGGGGTTCCCTGGTGGCTCAGATGGTAAAGAATCTGCCTGCAATGTGGGAGACCTGGGTTCAATCCCTGGGTAGGGAAGACCACCTGGAGGAGGGCATGGCAACCCACTCCAGTATTCTTGCCTGGAGAATCACCCTGGACAGAGGAGCCTGGTGGGCTACGGTCCTTGGGGTCGCAGAGAGTTGGACACGACTGAACGACTAACAGTTTAGTGGTGGGGAGTGTAGCAAACCACACCTGTGGTTGATGTGGACAATTAGTTTTTTTCAAATATCTTGAGAAATGAGCAGAATGGGATAACTCTGTAGTGAAGGAACAAAAAACAATAAGTATAAGTTATGTCCTCAGGAAAATTTACTGTAAAATGGATTAAATGCAACACTTTCAGGGAGGCTTCCATCCAGTGGGTGACAGCACTTACCAGAGGCAGCTAACTCATCACAAGTAGACCTAACTAGAGTCTTGATGAGATAATGACATTTGCTTTGTTAACGTAATCATTTTGAATTCAAATAAAATTCATGACATGAGGATGTTTTTAAGAGCTGTGGAATGTTAATATAAGGGTTACAACACACAGGCATACTTACGACACACACACGCACAGACACACATGAGCGCTCATGCCAAGTACCTGAGTGTTTTGAACACGCTTAACCTATGTTGAAACTTGGTGCTTCTGAAGCTTCATTTACATTCAGTGCTGTGCTCTGGAAAGGAAATAGGCCGATCTGGGTTTGAGTTCTGGGTGCACTGCTTCATACAGACAAAGCAGGCAGCTCCCCTTGGCCTCAGTTCCGCGCTCTAGAAAATGGGGGGCACAGGATGACCTACAAGGTGATAATGCTCACTGCCTCACAGTTTGGAAACAGAGCAAAATGAATGAGTAATTCGTATGATGAACCAGGACATCGTCCGGAAAGTATGAGACTTGGGAAGGTGCCTATGTCACACTGCCCACTGAACAGAGCGAGCTGCAGAATCGTGGGTAGAGCTGCTGCAGCTGCTAAGTCGCTTCAGTCGTGTCCGACTCTGTGTGACCCCAGAGATGGCAGCCCAGCAGGCTCCCCCGTCCCTGGGATTCTCCAGGCAAGAACACTGGAGTGGGTTGCCATTGCCTTCTCCAGTGCATGAAAGTGAAAAGGGAAAGTGAAGTCGCTCAGTCGTGTCCGACTCTTAGTGACCCCATGGACTGCAGCCTACCAGGCTCCTCCGTCCATGGGATCTTCCAGGCAAGAGTACTGGAGTGGGGTGCCATTGCCTTCTCCATAGAGCTGGACCTTTGTAAAAATAAAATTTTCTTTCACTCCTTTCTTTTTCTTATGAGCAAGCACAGGAAGAATTCATACCAAACTCCTAATGATCATCATTAAATGTGAGAGTAGAGAGAGAATGTCTTTAAACTTATGAACTTCATCACCTTTTCATTTTATTTATTTATTTTTTAAATTTGTTTATTTATTTTAATTGGAGGCTAATTACTTTACAATATTGTATTGGTTTTGCCATACATCAACATGAATCCGCCACGGGTGTACATGTGTTCCCCATCCTGAACCCCCCTCCCACCTCCCTCCCCGCACCATGCCACCTTTTCATTTTAAAATGTGCTGTGCTTAGTCGCTCAGTCGTGTCTGATTCTGCGACCCCATGGTCTGTAGCCCACCTGGCTCCTCTGTCCATGAGGATTCTCCAGGCGGGAATACTGGAGTGGGTTGCCATGCCCTTCTCCAGGGGATCTTCTCAACCCAGGGATCGAACCCAGGTCTCCCGCATTGCAGGCAGATTCTTTACCATCTATTGTTTTAGAATAGATTTATTTATTTTGAAAAAGAAGAGTACGAGAAAGAAGCCTGCTTTGTGATGATGTGACTTTAAAGTATAAAGTGACTGATGTAAAGTTCCCAGAACAGGGCCGGGCTTTGAATGGGCACTGAGAACCGGTCAGAATAACACATGCAAATAATACGCTAAGTGCATATTGTAATGTGCGTTCATTCATTCGTTTAACTTTTCAGTCATTGGTTTATTCATATCCTCAGGCAACACTCAACCAAGTTCAGCCCCCTCCCTCCATTTCCACCATGTCACCAGGAGTGAAGCCTTTATTCCTGGTTTCAGGGTCAAACTTACCAGGACTTTGGCTCTGACCCTTTGCTCCACAATTTCCAGCACACACTGGGATGACACATGGCTGATTTTCAAAAATGGGCTGAGTTCTGTTTTACTTACAGTTTCATCCAGATTCTCGTTCTGCAACTGGTACAGGCTGATTGCCCACCAAGGCCTCTGTGTGCCTCCTGCTAACTGGGGAGTTTAAAGCCGGCGCCTAAAAGATCAGTACATGCTCCCTTGAGAATCTGAGCCTTCAGGGGCTGTAATGGATTCAGAATAAACAGTGTTCAGCTGAAGAACATTTATGCTTTCTCTGGAGAAGATACATTTAATCATGTTACTGTCACTGTGGACTTTTTTGTGTGTGATGTCTTGTTATAGAACAACTCCTTAAAATTTTTTCTCATTATAAATCAGGTTAAACAGTTTTCACTATTTCTGAAAAATTGCATTCAGGTCTAGAAAACTGACCTTAATCAGTTTTGTCACCATAATCAGCAAAAAACATGGCTACATGAAAAAAGAAATCCAGTGCTAACATAAGCTTAAGGGCTGCTGCTGCTCCTCAGTCTCTTCGGTCGTGTCCGACTCTGTGCGACATCTAACGGGACAAATAATATTTAGCTTGGTGGTTAAGAAACCGCATGCCGATGCGGGAGACACGGGTTCAGTCCTTGGTTTGGGAAAATCTCCTGGAGAAGGGAATGGCAACCGAGTCCAGTATTCCTGCCTGGAGAACCCCATGCACAGAGCAGCCTCATGGGCTAGTCAGTGGGCTGCGAAGAGTCCCACATGCCTGAGCGACTGACACTTTCAGTTCACTTTCACTCTCATATTACCACTTTGAGCATTTTTTTTTAAATTTGGAGAAAACAATGACTCTTGACCCCTTCTTCCATTTTTCCCCCCTAAAAACCGGATATATTAAAAAAAAAAAAACTCAGCCCTGGATAATAGCATCCTTTCTTCCAGTTATACTTTGCACCATTAAAATATTTCAGTTAACAATCGTGGAATAAGAGATTTTGAGTGGTGTTTGGTTATGAGGTTGCTAAGGTTAATCCTTTAATCAGTGAAAGAAGAAAGCTCGATTTAGTCAGTCTATAGCTTCTTGATTAAGACGCGGCTTCTAAAAGTTGAAGAAATTAAGGACATGCCTTGTTCCCTAGTTTATCTAGAAAAGAATATAGCCCCACTGACACTTGATCTGGAGATTTCTCTTGAATTGCTGGCTTCCAGGACTCTAATACATTTGTGTTGTTTTTAGTTCAGTCGCTCAGTCATGTCCAGCTCTTTGCGACCCCATGGACTGCAGCATGCCAGGCCTCCCTGTCCATTACCAACTCCTGGAGCTTGCTCAAGCTCATGTCCATCAAGTCGGTGATGCCATCCAACCATCTCACCCTCTGTTGTCTCCTTCTCCTCCCACCTTCAATCCTTCCCAGCATCAGGGTCTTTTCCAATGAGTCAGTTCTTCGCATCAGGTGGCCAAAGTACTGGAGTTTCAGCTTCAGCATCAGTCCTTGCAATGAATGTTCAGGATTGATTTCCTTTAGGATGGACTGGTTGGATCTCCTTGCAGTCCAAGGGACTCTCAAGAGTCTTTTCCAACACCACAGTTCAAAAGCATCAATTCTTCGGCGTTCAGCTTTCCTTATGGTCCAACTCTCACATCCGTACATGACTATTGGAAAAACCATAGCTTAGACTTTGTGTTGTGTTTAAGCCACTAAAATTATGGTAATTTGTTGTAGCAGTGACAGAAAAATAATATACCCCTAATGGTAATATTTTGCAAAACTGTAATAAAATATCACAACCAGATTATCGACATTGATGCATTCCACTGATTTTATCCAGATATCCCCAATCTGCCCCATACCTATTTGTGTGTATGTGTTTGTAATAATTTCTAAAAAATTTTATGATCCATAGTGATCCTGTACTCTCCATCACAGTCAAGACACCAAACAGCACAAACAAGAATCCCATGTGTTCCTTTACAGCACGACCTAACCTCACCCTACCCCTTCTTCACTCATTCCTAACCCTGGTAACCCATTAATCTGTCCTTGATTACTACATTTTTGTCATTTCAAATATGCTATATAACTGGAACTACACAGCGTACAACTCTGTGGTTTGGCTTTTTCACTCAGTATAATTCCCTGGAAATTAATCAAAGTTGTGTGTACCAAGCTTTCATTCACTTTTATTTTTGAGTGATTTCACTTTTTAGGAGGGCATCCCCTTGATGACGGAGCTTTAGGCTTCTGCTTCATGAACACGTGCTTAGTCTTCATCCTGTTTTGACCTCTAGCTACCCTTCCAGGTGGTTCTCTCAAGTTCCCAGGCTTCTATGCTAGGCTGGGAATAAGTCCTGGTTCCATTCCTCCAACTGCTTTGGAAAGAAGGTGAACAGGTTAATTATAGTATTATTTTCTTTCTTTCTTTTGAACGATCTTGGTGCTCCTAAATCTCTTGCTAGAGACTATCTGATTCAGTTATGGGTGTCCCATGATTCTATACTAGTAAATGTTTAAATGTAAATGTTTAAAATTGTATGAAAATATATAAATGAATGCACAAAATACTGATTTATTTAAGAGTAGGGTTTATATTTTCTACTTCCTTCAGTCTAGTCTCGAACCACCCAGCCTAAAGTATAAAGCTCATGTTTATGAAAAATACATGGTTATGCAACATCAGACCATTACTGGTCTATGTAATGTCAGAAAGGAAGGCTCTCTCTTGGACAAGGGCTAATGGCTGCTAACTGTTCGTATGTCAGAACTGACATCAACTTCAGAGATTTTGCTGCTTTTGTTTATTTGTCATGGAGTTTATTTCCTTTTGGGATTTCTTTCACCTCTATTGAGAGCAGAGCACTGTGTGACTCTGTATTTTGAGTGTTACTTCATATTTGGCCACATAAACTTGAACAGGTGCACTAAATTTTTCTTTGCTTTATCATCTCCCTCCTACCAGCTTCATTGAGATATAACTGACAAAATTTGTATACATTTAAGGTATATAATTTGCATTTGGATATAGGTTGTGACATGATCACAATAATTAAGCTCATTAATAGATTTATCACTCACATATTTCTTTTCTTTTTTTTTCTTTCATTCCTTCCTGTTTCTCCCTTCTTCCCTCACTCCTTCTTTCCCTCTTTCCTTCCTGTGGTGACAATGCTTAAAATCTTTTCTCTAAGCAACGTTCAAGTATATGGTACTGTATTTTATCTATAGTCAAAACTCTGTACATTAATCTCCAATTTTCCCTCCAAGATCTCAGCACACCCTCTGTCTGCGTTCCATGATTCTCAGTTGCTGTCTCTGGCCTTTGAAGATACATGGGCCTGCAGTGGAGAGAAGGTTGCTTCCTTGATAGACAAACTCTTTGCTGGGCAGATTCTGGTTCTGCTCCCCTGACTTCATGTTACCATTACTCTTTTCTTAGAATTTAGGAAGGAGAGTGTATTTGAAAAGATATATTTTCTTTTTCTTTTTTGCCCAATAATTCTTGTGTTATTTAATAGTAAGTACATTTTTCTGGCCAGTTCATTAGACTGGCTGGTATTATTTTGTGTGAAACCTGCTCTTTTATCTAGCTAACATGGCATCTTTAGAGTCAACTGAGGGTTTTGATCACTTAACCTGAATATATCTACTAAAGCTCTTTTTTTTTTGCCAAGAGTCTGTCTTCCTGATTCAGAGCACTCTTGGCCTTTTCATTTTTCTCATTTAAATAAATGAATGATTACTGTCATTTTAGATCTATCTACATTCCAGGTTTTCTATTGCTATGGAGTAAGATATAAAAAGACATTTGCTCTTTGAAAAGAAAGCTATGAGAAAGCTAGATAGCATATCAAAAAGCAGAGACATCACTTTGCTGACAAAGTTCCATACGTTCAAAGCTATGGTTTTTCTAGTAGTCAGGTATGGATGTGAGAGCTGGACTATAAAGAAGGCTGAGCACTGAAGAATTGATGCTTTAGAACTGTCATGCTGCAGAAGAGTCTTGAAAGTCCCTTGGACTGCAAGGAGATCAAATCAATCAATCCTTTAGAAAATCAACCCTGAGTATTGGAAGGACTGATGCTGAAACTGAAACTGAGGCTCCAATACTTTGGCCACCTGATGGGAGGAGCCGACTCATTGGAAGAGATCCTGATGCTGGGAGCGATTGAGGGCAGGAGGAGAAGGTAAAGGACAAGGAAGCATGGTGTGCTGCAGTCCATGTGGTGGCAAAGAGTCAGACACAACTAAGCAACTGAAGAAAAACCACAGTAATAGTCTGAGTGATAAGGCACTTTTCAAAGGAGTACGTTTATTTTGCATTTCAGGTTATGCAATAATTGGAATAGAACCAATGAGAAGTCTCTATGTAGACAATTTAGGGAGTGTGTTTAAATGAATAGGAAATTATGAACCTCAATTTTAATATTGATTGAGCTTCCCAGGTAGCACAGTGGTAAAGAATCTGCCGGCTAGTGCAGGAGACACAACAGACACAGGTTTGATCCCTGGGTTGTGAAGACCCCCTAGAATAGGAAAAGGCAACCTCATCCAGTATTCCTGTCTGGAAAGTTTCATGGACAGAGGAGTCTGGCAGGATGCAGTCCATGGGCCCTCAAAGAATTGGGCACAACTAAGCACTCAGCAGCACAAATGCAAAGCTGGGGTTTTCTACTCTTTAAGACTATATCTGCACTATATTTGAAATAACTATGTACTTTGTCAAGTCTACACACTTTATATCTTGTAATCTCAAAATAAGAGATTATATTATAAAAAGCTCCTTTTCATGGGTAGTATGGGATATGGTCCTCAAACTAAAACCAAGGGAAAATAAGCCCTATAATATGCTGCTGAATTTCCTGCATTCAAAGAAATTGTCTCCTGGAGGTAGCATTTGGGCTTCCCTGGTCTCTCAGTCAGCAAAGAATCTGCTTGCAATGTAGGACGCCCGGGTTCAATCCCTGGGTCGAGAAGATCCCCTGGTAAAGGAAATGGCAACCCACTCCAGTATTCTTGACTAGAAAATCCTATGGACAGAAGGAACCTGGTGGGATACAGTCCATGGGGCCGCAAGAGTTGGACATGACTTAGCAACTAAACCACAACCACAACCAAGATGTGAAGAAGTTGTCTAGTTCAGAAATATTAAATAGTAGTCAAACAGCTATACTGGATGCTTTGATGTACTGAATTTCAACAGTTTGGATCCAATCTGAAAAAGAATTTTTTCCATATGACTTTTAGAGAGTCTTTTACCTCCTATTTCTCAGGGGATTCAACATGGGAATCACAATGCCATAAAATACAGACGCCACTTTCCTCTTTTCATGGGAATTATGCAAATAAGACTGTAAGTACATGTAAGAGAAGGTTCCGTGGAAAATGGTGACTGCTGTCAGGCGGGAGGCACAGGTGGAGAAGCCTTTTTCCTTTCCTGCATTGGAAGAGATCTTCAGGATGGCATCCAGGATAAATGTGTAGGAAATGATGATGGCCAACAAAATGGATGTCAGATTAAATCCCACAAAGACAAGAATCAGCATGATGTTGATGTCAGTGTTGGAGCAGGAGAGGGCAAGAACTGGAGGAATGTCACAGAAAAAGTGATTGATGGTATTAGCCTTGCAGAAGACCAGTGAAAATGTAAAACCTGTGTGCACAGATGCATTTCTGGAGCCCATGATGTATGAAACAGCTACCAGCTGGATGCAGACTCTTCAGGACATGACGGTGGGATAGTGAAGCGGGTTGTAGATGGCCAAATAACGGTCCACTGCCATAGCAGCAAGGAGGTGACAGTCACCGGTTACACATGTTGTATAAACCAATAATTGTACAACACAGCCCTTGAAAGAGATTGATTTATTTTCTATTATGAAGTTTTGCATCATCTCAGGAGGGACAGAAGAGGTAAAACAGATATCAACAAAAGCCAAATGCTGTAGGAGAAAGTACATGGGCGTTTGGAGTCTGGAATCTGTCTTGACAAGTAGGATCATTCCAATATTACCCACCATGGAGGCCCCATAGATGACCAGAAACACAGTGAAGAGGAAATACTGAAACTCATGTTGGACACCAAATCCCCGAAGGAAGAATTCAGTCACTTCAGTGCTATTTCTCAGTGTTATGAGCACAAAAAGTCTAGAAAGGATCAAGAGGAAGACCAGGGAAAGAAATGACTTGTTGAATAGAAAAGGCCCTTAACACTTTATGTCACTTTGTAAAAATCATATTTTCATGGTAGTCACTCACAACAGGGTTTATTTATTTCCAAAATTTCTTTCAATGTTTTAAAATAAGAAATCACCACATAAAAACAGTATATTAGCCATAGATTCATTTTTAAAACAAAGAAGTTTTCACAGAAGAAGATTCACTTTTAATATTTGGACTCTAAGAAACATAGATTGACATACATTTTGCCAAACCAGCCAGTTTATTTTCTATAGCCCAGTGCTGAACATAGATGAAGCCTCAGAAGCACTGAGAGTCAGCAGAGGTTAAGCACATTTATTTTGCTTAGGCAGTTTCTTCATAGCAGAAAGGCTTATGGCCGTTCTTCATAGTAAGCATTTAATCAGCAAAGACCTTCATCACAAATGAAACAAAGAATTTCATACGGAGACAACCCAAGCTTAAAACATACACCTGTGTCAGATGTGGGTGGTAGGACTTGTACTAGTTTCATTAGCCCTTGAAAAGTCTTCCCAATGTCATATCTATACTTGAATTCAGAGTGATGAAAGTCAAGTTGATATAGTAAATGCAATAATAATTATCCTATCAAGATTCTGATCAAGTGGACCCCTGATTGCCTCTTGTATCCATGGGTGGCTGCTTCCTTAAAAGTGTTGCATTTCTATTCTTTTACACAAAATTATCCTGAGGAAGGAACTTGCACTAACTTATTTCTTCTTGGCCCTCGTTAAACACTGAATTAAAGATAATGATTTCTTATCCTTACAATGAAGTTATCCAACTGTGGTTATTTCTCAAATGGTTTCAGAGAATCAGAAGAGCCCATATCAACAAGAGGCTTAGTCGGCAACATTTTTAACACTGAAAGCATCTTCTTACTCACCATCTCATTATGGAGGTACGTTGCTTGACTTAGAGCTATTTATAAGATGAGGTTATTTTACGCAGTATATATATGAAGTAAGAGGACTATCTGGCTTTTAAAGAATATCAGTTAAAGGGAAGTGCATGGTAAGGAAAATGGTACAAAGATAATGGACCAAACATATACGGTCATGAATATCACAAAAATTTCTCTAGTTAAAAAGATACTAATTTCAGGAAAATGAGCTGGGATTAAAATGATAAATGGCTGAGAAAAACTATAGGTTGCTGAAAATGTACATAAATTGTGTTTGATTATTGCTCTATGAAACTGTGGATACATGTTTAATATTTGTGTGTTAATTGCTCAGAAGTGTCTGACTCTTAGTGACCCCGTGGATTGTAGCCCACCAGGCTCCTCTGTCCATGGAATTCTCCAGGCAAGAATACTGGAGTGGGCAGCCTATTCCCTTCTCCACGGGATCGTCCCGAACCAGGGGTCGAACTCGGGTCTCTTGCATCGCAGGTGGATTCTTTACAGTTTGAGCCACCAGGGAAGCCCTTATCCTTACCGTGAACCTGAATTCTTCACAAGCCAGATGGTCCTCTTACTTCATATACGTATCAGGGGAAAGTACCCTCATCGTATCTATAGCTCTAAGCCAAGCTATGTACCTCTCTACGTGAGGTGATTAGTAAAAATGTACGTTTAGTGTCAGGAACGTTGCAAACTAACGTATGAAACGGTGGGAAACTGAGTGAGAGAAAGCATCACTTTATAAACTTATAAATCTCTGCACTGTTTTTTAATTTAAAAAATGCTTTTTATTTTTATTATTTTTTTAATTTTTATTTTTACTTTATTTTACTTTACAATACTGTATTGGTTTTGCCATACATTGACATGAATCCAAAATTTTTTTGTTTTAAAACAAAGATGACCATTTATATTTTATGGATTAACTGATTTGCTAAGCCTTAAGTCTACCATTTTATACTTTTTTATGTGTCTTATTTCTGGTTTTTTTTTTTTTTTGCATTTCTGTGGGTCACTTGAATTTTTTAAAGAATGTCACATTTATTTATAGTGTTTTTTTATCACAGACATTTATATAACATTTTTGTGGCTACTCGAGAGATTCTATCATGTGTATGCATAGCTGGTCTTACATTTTACCAGCTTGAGTGAAATGCTGTATATATTGAGAATCACATTAGCCAAAGTTAAGCTTTTTAGTTCTACTGTCAAACATAGTTTAGGCTTCTCAAGAAAAAGTCAATTTTATTTATTCATACTTTTCTATTTCCTTGGCTTTCTTCTTTCTTATTGTTATAAGATATACTATCTAAACCCCAACTAAAAGAAATAACTTGATTAGGTGCATAGATAAGAATGACACAAACACTTGGTGCCAGAAACCTACTTCACATAGACTGATATATGTATGTTTCAAAGAGAACAAAAAATATATACTTGTTCCAACATCAGTCAAAAAATGAAAGACTGGCTATATTAATAGCAGATAAATAGACTTCACAGCAGAGAAAATTACCAAAGATAGTGCGATAGTGTGTAATGATAAAAGGGTTAACCTACCAAAAAGCAGCAGAAATCCTAAGGGTATGAGTATCAAAGAAGAGAGATGCACCATACGTGATGCAAAAACTGATAGAACTGATGGGAAAAACAGACAAGCACAGTTATAGTTGGATACATTAGCACTCTTCTCAACACTTGGTGGAACAAACTGGACAGAAAACAATAAGAATATGAAAAAACCCAACAGCACCATCAAACAACTGGATTTAATAGACATTTACCAAACATGCCATCTAAAGAGAATATAAATTTTTTATAGCACCAGCAGAATATATGTCAAGGTAGACCATATCCTGAGCTATAAAAAAATCCTTTAAAGATTTAAAAGAATTGAAATCATAGTGTATCTTCCCTGAACGTGATGGTATCAAACATGGTAGCTTTATCTACTATCTTTGCAACTTTCAGTGAATGCATTTTTATTCAGAATGACAGTATAAAAAAGAAGGAGAAAAAAATGTAAAGCCTGCTTTACAATGATGTGAGGTTCAAGTGAGAAAATTTATGTAAATTCATCAGCACGAGGACGAGTATTGAATTAGTGTACATCAAATGGCCATCATAACCCATGCAAAAATACACTATGGGCATAGAGTATGGATGCAGTGATTGATCAATGAATTGATTCATCCAATTATTTGTTCATTTACGAGCTTTCTCAGGCAACACTCAGTGCAACTGACTTCCCTCACACCATTTCCATTGCATCACCAGTGATGATGGGGTTCCTCCTGGCCTTAGAGCAAAACATGATGAACTTTGACTCTGACCATTCCACCTGCCACTCCCCGCGTGCAGTGCAGTGGGACGTGGCTCTTTCTGCAACTGGTGGAGGCTGACTGCCAAGGCTCTCTGTGGGGTTCCTTCCTGACTGGGAGTTTATAGCTGGGGTTTGAAGGATCACTACTTAGCCCAGCTTCTAGAGGCTGCGGAAGAACCAGAAAAAACAACACTCATTAATTATTCTCTGCTGAATAAAAGTTCATATTTCCAGAGGGGAGAAAATGTAATTTTGTGTTATTGCCTTTAGGGAGTTATTGGTTTCACTGTTGAAAGAGTTCCCTGTTAGTAGCAAATTACCTTCCTGCTTCTCTCTTGCTTTCTCCTGCTGTTTTGTCTTTCTTCCCTGTTTTCTTTCTTTCCTCTTCCCTCTGCCTTTCTCTCCCGGCGTTGTTTAGCCTCCATATGTTTGTATTTTTAATAGTTTTTTTAGTTGACATCGAATCTTTCCACACTGTGATCAGAAAAGATGCTTGAAGTGATTTCAATTTTTTTTGAATTTACCAAGGCTAGATTTGTGGCCCAGGATGTGATTTATCCTGGAGAAGGTTTCGTGTGCACTTGAGAAAAAGGTGAAAATCATTGTTTGGGGGTGAGATGTCCTATAGGTATCAATTAGGTCTAACTGGTCTATTGTATCATTTAAAGTTTGTGTTTTCTTGTTAATTTTCTGTTTAGTTGATCTGTCCATAGGTGCGAGTGGGGTATTAAAGCCTCCCACTATCATTGTGTTATTGTTCATTTCCCCTTTCATACTTGTTAGCACTTGTCTTATGTATTGTGGTGCTCATATGTTGGGTGCATATGTATTTATAATTGTTATATCTTCTTCTCGGATTGATCCCTTGATCATTATGTAGTGGCCTTCCTTGTCTCTTTTCACAGCCTTTACTTCAAAGTCTATTTTATCTGATATGAGTGTTACTACTCCTGCTTTCTTTTGGTCTCCATTTGTGTGAATTATCTTTTTCCACCCTTCACTTTCAGTCTGTATGTGTCCCTTGTTTTGAGGTGGGTCTCTTGTAGACAACATATATAGGGGTCTTGTTTTTGTATCCATTCAGCCAGTCTTTCTCTTTTGGTTGGGGCATTCAACCCATTTACATTTAAGGTAATTGTTGATGAGTATGATCCCATTGCCATTTACTTTGTTGTTTTGGATTCAAGTTAATAAATCTTTTCTGTGTTTCCTGTCTAGAGAAGATCCTTTAGCATTTGTTGGAGAGCTGGTTTGGTGGTGGTGAATTCTCTCAGCTTTTGCTTGTCTGTAAAGCTTTCAGTTTCTCCTTCATATTTGAATGAGCTCCTTGCTGGGTACAGTAATCTGGGCTGTAGGCTTTTCTCTTTCATCACTTTAAGTATGTCCTGCCATTCCCTTCTGGCCTGAAGAGTTTCTATTGAACGATCAGCTGTTATCCTATGGGAATCCCCTTGTGTGTTATTTGCTGCTTTTCCCTTGCTGCTGTTAATATTTGCTCTTTGTGTTTGATCTTCATTAATTTGATTAATATGTGTCTTGAGGTGTTTCATCTTGGATTTATCCTGTTTGGGACTCTCTAGTTTTCTTGGACTTGGGGGGCTATTTCCTTCCCCATTTTAGGGAAGTTTTCAACTATTATCTCCTCAAGTATTTTCTCATGGCCTTTCTTTTTGTCTTCCTCTTCTGGGACTCCTATGATTTGACTGTTGGGGTGTTTAACATTGTCCCAGAGGTCTCTGAGGTTATCTTCATTTATTTTAATTCTTTTTCCTTTTTTCCTCTCTGATTCTTTTATTTCTACCATTCTATCTTTTACCTCACTTATCCTATCTTCTGCCTCCGTTATTCTACTGTTGGTTCCCTCCAGAGTGCTTTTGATCTCAGTTATTACATTATTCATTATGTATTGACTCTTTTTTATTTCTTCTGGGTCCTTGTTATACCTTTCTTGCATCTTCTCAATCCTTATCTCCAGTTTATTTATCTGTAACTCCATTTTTTTTTCAAGATTTTCAATCATTTTTACTATCATTATTCTGAATTCTTTTTCAGGTAGACTCCCTATTTCCTCCTCTTTCGTTTGGTTTGGTGGGCATTTATCACGTTCCTTTACAATGCAGTACACTTATTTTACATTTCAGGTTTATGCAATAATTGAAACCGAACATATGAGGAGCCTCTTTGTAGACAATTTAGGGAACTTGTTTAAATGAATTGAAAACCATGAACTACAATTTTAATATTGATTATATCCAAAATTGGGGTTTTCTCATCTTTAAGAATATATCTGAAATATATTTGAAATAACTATATACTTTGTGATGTCTATTCATACTTACATGTTAAATAATCTCAATAAAGTCCCTTTTCATGGGTAGTGTGGAACATGTTTCTCAAACTGAGTCCAAGGGAAAAGCAGAGATGAGATGAGATGAGATGTGACAATGAGATGTTTCTATGAGACGTTACTATGTTGTATGCTCAGTCGCTCAGTCATGGTCAACTCTTTGTGACCCCTTGGGTGGTATGTAGCCTGCCAGACTCCTCTGTCCATGGAATTCTCCAAGCAAGAATACTGGAATGGGTGGCCATTTCCTTCTCCAGTTACTATATTACTTTCATTCAAAGAAATTATCTGTTGAAGAAAGAAGCATTAGTTTAAGATGTGAGCATTTTCTCTATTTCAAAATATTAAATAGTGTTTAAACATCTCTAGTGGGTGACTTGATGTGCTGAATTTTACAATTTGGTCCAACCTAGAAGAATTTTTTTCCATATGACTTTTAGAGCTTCTTTAACCTCCTTATTTCTCAAACTGTAGATCAGGGGGTTCAACATGGGAATCACAATGCCATAAAACATGGAGGCCACTTTCATATTCTCCTGGGAATTATTAGAATGAGGTTGTAAGTACATGTAAGAGAGGGTTCCATAGAAAATGGTGACTGCAGCCAGGTGGGAGGCACAGGTGGAGAAGGCTTTTTTCCTCCCTGTAGTAGAAGACATCTTCAGGATGGTAGTGATGACATTTCCATAGGAAAAGATGATAACCAACTCAGTAAATATTAAATTAAATCCCACAAAGACAGCAAGTAGCATGACGTTGATGTCAATGCTGGAGCATGAAAGGGCAAGAATTGGAGGGACATCGCAGAAAAAGTGATTGATAGTATTACCCTTGCAAAAGACCAGTGAAAATGTAAAACCTGTGTGCACAGATGCATTTATGAAGCCCATGATGTATGAACCAGCTACCAACGGGATGCAGACTCTTCGGGACATGACTATGGGATAGTGAAGCGGATTACAGATGGCCACATACCGGTCCACCGCCATAGTAGCAAGGAGGTAGCAGTCACTGGTTGCAAATGTTGCATAAATCAATAACTGCATGACACAGCCCTTGAATGATATTAATTTGCTTCCTACTATGAAGTTTTGCAGCATCTTGGGAGTGATAGTGGAGGTATAACAGATATCAACAAAAGCTAAATGTTGTAGGAAGAAGTACATCGGTGTTTTGAGTCTGAAATCTGTCTTGACGAGTAGGATCATTCCAATATTACCCACCATGGAAGTCACATAGATGACCAGAAATACAGTGAAGAGGAAATACTGAAACTTATATTGTGCACCAAATCCCAGAAGAAAGAATTCAGTCACTTCAGTGCTATTTCCTTCTGTCATGAGTAAAAAAGTCTAGAAAGGACCAAGGTGAGGACCAAGAACAGACAGGAAATCTTTGTGATTTGTTGAGTAGCAAAAGGTCTTAACTCTTCATGTCACTTTGTAAAAAATAGATTTTTATGGCAATCACTCATAACAAGGTTTATTTCTTTCCAAATATTTCTTTCTATTTTCTTGATAAGAAACCACCACATAAAAGTAATGTGCAAGCCTTGGATTCCATTTTGAAACAAAGAAGTTTTCACAGAAGCAGTTTCACTTCTAAAATCTGTGATTCTAGGAAACATAGATTAACATACATTTCGGATATCTAAAGTTTCATAAATCAATAGTCAAACATAATTACATACATTTTAAGCAACCTATAGTTTTCCTCAGCCATTTATTATTTAAACTTAGTTTTAGATCTTGAAATTAGTAGAATCTTAATTAGACAAAGAAATTTTTGAAATTTATTCATGACCATATATGTTTGAAGGCCTCAGAAAATCTGTACCACTATTCTTACCATGAACTTCCCTATACGTGATATTCTTCACAGGCTGGACAGTCCTCTCATTTCGTATATATATCAGGGTAAAGAAATCTCACTTTAAATAACTCTAAGTCACCTATATACCTCCATAGTTGAGGTGGCTAGTAAGGGTGTGCTTTTAGTGTTAGGGACTTTTCTGGTGGCTCAGATGGTAAAGTGTCTGCCTACAATGTGGGAGACCGGGGTTCAATTCCGGGGTTGGGAAGATCTCCTGGAGAAGGAAATGGCAACCCACTCCAATATTCTTGCCTGAAAAATCCCATGGATGAAGAGCCTGGTGGGGTACAGTCCATGGGGTTGCAAAGAGTCAGACACGACTGAGCAACTTCATTTTCTTTAGTGTTAGGAATATTACAGACTAAGCCTCCTGTTGACATGGGCTCCTCTGAAACTCCCATATGGGTTTGCTGAAATCTTTTGAGAAGTCAGCCCAGTGGGATAACTTTGTTGTAAGGACAAGAAACTATTCTCTTCAATTTTTAGTGCAGGCTGAGAAGAGATAAGTTAGTGCAAGTTCCTCCCTCAGGTTAATCTGGTGTAAAATAGATGAAATGCAGCCCTTTTAAGAAGCACCCAACCATAGATACAAGTACTTATTAGAGGAAGCTAGAATAGAGCAGGTGTCCACTTAATCTAGAATCTTGATAAGATAATTATTATTGCATTTACTATATCAACTTGACTTTCATCACTCTGAATTCAAGTGAAGTATAGATATGACATTAGGAAGACCCTTTTAGAAGCTAATGAAACTAGTGGAAGTCCAACCATTCTCATCTGACACAGGATGTGTATGCTAAGTTTGAGTTGTCTCAGGATGAAATTTTTTGTTTCATTTATGATGAAGGTCTTTGCTAATCAAATAACTACTATGAAGAAAGGCCAACTGCTTGAGCAATTGGGTGTGCTTAACCTCTGCTGGATCTCAGTGCTTCTGAGGATTCATTTTTGCTCAGCATTGGGCTGTGGAAAGGAAACTGACAGATTTGAACTTGAATTTTTATCCTACCAGTTAATAGAGACAAAGGATGTATCCCCCTTCAGTCTCAGGTCCTCTGCAACATGGGTAATCCCAGAACTACTTAGAAGTTAATGATATCCACTGAACCACCATTTACAAGAGCAAAAATTTGGAAATCAGGTTAACTAGCTCACCTCAGATTCATATGATGGATCAATACTCAGTCCAAAAAGGCCTTTATATTTATCTCAGAGATAAATATACACTCATAAAAAAGCATCCCTTCGTATCATCAAGTGAGGAAAGCGAAGTGTAGAGTCACAGGCAGAGTTTACAGCCTTTTAAAAGCCAACCTTCCTCTCACGCCCTCATTCTCTTTATTTCTTTAGGCAGAAAGCTCAGGAAGAGTACACAGCAAGCACTGAATAAGAAGTTTCAGTGAAGTAAGCCAGAAAGAAAAGCTCTTTAATTTATCCGTAGTTGGGGCATCGAATGAAAGAAAATCTCACTTAAACTTGTAAACTCGGCACTTTGCTTTCATTTTAAAGGGGAAATTCATGACGTTAATTGTTTCATAAATAAAATGACTGTTTACATGCTATGGATTTACTGATTTGCTAATGCTGAAGTCTGGCATTTTATATTTCATTTTTCATTTCTGGTTTTGTTAATTTCCATATCTCTGGGCCACTTGAATTTTTTTGAGAATTCGATTTTGACTTATCTATAGCTTTTTTTTTAAAAAAAAATCACATATCACTGCATAACTTTTTTAGTGGCCACTCTAGAGATTCTATTGCGTGTACACATAGCTGCAGTTACATTTTACCAGTTTGAGTGAAATGTGGAGTACACTGAGAACTATATTAGTCAGTGTTAAACTTCTTGCTTTTTAGCAAAAGCAAACATAATTTAGAAACCACAATAGAAAGCAAATTGTATTTAGCCATATTTGTGCTCTTTGCTGGCTCTTTCTTCTTTTTCGTTTTTACAAGATTTACTATTTGAACATGAAATTAAAGAAATAATTTGACAGGGTGGATGGAAAAGCATGACACAATTAACTGCTGCGTCCTCAAACCTGCTTCAAATGAAATGACATATGTACATTTTCAGGAAAAGAAAAATTATATACTTGTGAAAACATCAAACAAATGACAGGTTGGCTCATCTTCATCTGTTAATAGCAGATAAAGCAGACTTTGTGGCAGAGAAAGCTACCAAGAACAGTGAGAGACATCGTGTAATGATAAATGGGTTAACCTGTCAAGAGGAAGTAGCAATCCTAAGGGTTTTGTTGTTCTTTAGTTGCTAAGACATGTCCAACTCTTTTGCAACCCCATGGACGATAGCCCACCAGACTCCTCTGTTCATGAGATTTCCCAGGCAAGAATACTGGAGTGAATATGGCCATTTTCTTCCAGATCCTGGGATTGAACATATGCCTCCTGCATTGTGGGTGGATTCTGTACCACTGAGCCACCAGGGAAGCCATCCTGAGTATGGGCTCCAAACAAGAGAGCTACCATATACATGATGTAAAAACTGATAGAAATGAAGGGAGAAATAGACAGGTACATAATTATAGTTGGGTACTTCAACATTTTTCTTCCAATGCTTGATAAAACTAGTCAGAAAGCAACAAGGATACAGAAAAACTCAATAACGACCCCAATTAACCAACTGAACGTAATAGACATTTACCAAACACTCCACCTAAAAGAGAATATACATTTTTTTTCCAGCTCCAGAAGAATATATATGTCATTCAATTATTTGTTCATTTATATGCTTTCCCTGGCAATGCTCAGTCCAACTGAGTTCTCGCAGTCCACTTCCATTACATCAGTGGAAGTGAGGGGAATCCTTCTGGTCCTGGGGTAAAGCACAGTGAAGTTCTGGCCCCTTTAATTCTGCCACTTCCTGCACACACTAGGATGACACATGGCTGGTGTTGAAAAATGGGATTACTTTGTTTAACTTACACCGATGCTGCTTCCAGATTCTCTTTCTGCAACTGGTGGAGACTGACTGCTCACCACGTCTCTCCATGTGGTTCCCTCCAATCTGGGAGCTTATAGCTGGGGCCTGAGGGATCTCTACTGGGTCCCTTGGGAACCTGCACTTCCAGGGCTGTGACAGAATTGAAATAAACAACATTGATTAGTTATTCTCTGCTGGATAAAAGTTCATATTTCCAGACGGGAGAAAATATAACTTTGTGTTACTGCCTTTTGGGACTTGGTTTCTTTGTTAAGAGCCCTGAGTGTTAGTTGCTCAGTCGTGCCTGGCTCTTTGCGACCCCATGGACTGCAGTCCACCAGGCTCCTCTCTCCATGGGATTTTCCAGGCAAGGATAATGGAGTGGGTTGCCATTTCCTTCTCCAGGGGATCTTCCCAACCCAGGGATAGAACCTGGGTCTCCTGCACTGCAGGCAGATTCTTTACCCACTGACCTATGAGGGAAGCCCCATTGTTGACAAATTACTACACCTCCCTTCCTTTTCCTCTCTCTGTATTTCTCTTCCTCCTTGTCTTCCTTCTCCTCCCGTCCCTTGTTTCCTTTCCTTTCTTCCTTTCTCCTGCCTGTCTCCTTGCCTTCCTTTTTTGGGGGGTGGTGGTGGTGATGAGGTGTAAAACAAGCCATCCACATGGTTAGAAATGCAGATGTACCAAAGTGGATAGAATAAGACACAACTCCCCTCTATCCCTTGATTCCTAATCTCTAGTTTCCCTCCCTGGAGAACATCACTGTCCCAACTTCTTTATTCTTCCAGATTAGCCTTGTATTGCATTTGCAAACATACCAATAGTATATTCTTTATTCCTCAGCCATACAAATGACAGTGTATCACTCACATTTTTCAGTGGCCTGCAGTTCACATAATATTTCTGGGTGATCTACATGGAAAGGGAAATCTCACTTTTACCTTATTGCATAGTATTTCATGGAACAGCTGCATTGCTTAATATGTTTAACCAAACTCTCTCCCCTATTAGTAGATATTTAGATGGTTTTCAATCTTCCCTAAAAAAATATACAATACATATATTAGTGTGCATAAGTGTGAACTATGTCTCTAGGATTGAAAGATATTTAGGAGAAGAACCTCCAAGTCAAAGGGGATGAACAGTGTAAATGTTGATAGATATTGCCCAACTGCCCTTCAGAATAAGGTTCTGTCCATTTAAATCAAGTCTAGCAAATCTAAAGTGACTATTTCTGTATATCTTCTCTAACAAAATGCTAAGATATGTTATTAAACTTTGTCACTGTGATAAGTAAAGAGCAGTAGAATTTAGTTTTGTTTACAGTTTTCTACTACAAACCAGACTGAGCAACTTTTTCAATGTCCAAGAAAGATTAGTATCTCCTCTTCTGTGAGTTATCTGTTTATATATGTTGCCCTGTTAAAAATTTTTGATTTTACAATGATGTTTGGAGTCAAGAACTCTCCCTTGTATAATCTTCAAATATTTATTTCTCAATATTAACATTTAATACTGTTGTTGTTCAGTTGCAGAGTCATATCTGACTTTGTGACCCCATAGACTGCCACATGCCAGGCCTCCCTGTCCCTCACCATCTCCCAGAACTCACTGAAGTCCATGTCCTCTGAATCAGTGATGCCATCCAACCATCTCATCCTCTGTTGCCCTCTTCTCCTTTTGCCTTCAATCTTTCCCAGCATCAGGGTCTTTCCCAATGGGTCTTTGTCTGATTCTGCCACTAGCTCTGTGATCTTGGGTGTGTTATTTATGTCTTGAGTCTTAACTTCCTCACTTGTAAAATGAGGACAATGAAAGTGCCTACTTCAGAAGGGTTGTGAAGGTTTAAATAAAATCAAGCTTGCAAAGCTCTTAACACTCATTAGCTAGTCTTTAAACCCTTGCCTTCAGACAATTTATAGTTTGAGACCATGGAAATGAGACTAACTTTAGAGACCAGCATTGAGAGGCAAATACTGTGAACAGGAAGTCAGTTCAGTTTAGTCGCTCAGTCATGTCCGACTCTTTGTGATCCCATGAACCACAGCACACCAGGCCTCCTTGTCCATCACCAACTGGAAGAGCAGGGGGCAATCCAGGAGGATTTCCTGTAAGAGTGAGGTGTGTGCGGAGCACGTGGGAAGGTTGGGAAAGCAAATGGGACAACTTAAGGGGACTTGGAGGTGGGAATCAGATGGGTGTGCTTTTTGGACAGAGAGGAGTTCAGACTGCCCAGCAGGTAGGAAGAACTGCTAAGTGGTCCAGGAGACGGGGGGTTGTTGTGCCAACTCTGGGAGGTCCAGTGAGAATCTCACAGGGGAGACACAGCCTGTGTTGGCAAGAGCCTCACAGTCCTAGAAAGTGCTCATGGGCTCTGATTAAAACTTGGGTGGCCAGGGAAGCTGAAATGTTCTGCCTTTTTATCAAACCCCAATTGTACTTCTTGGGGCTGCTTAGTGGGTGGGTTTCATTGCCATGTCTCAGTTCTGTTTTACCAAGTGAGGAATCCTGTCCCCACCCTCTCTTCCCTGGTCAGAAAAGCAACTGCAATAATTTTTCAGACATGAAAAAGCAGAGACATTACTTTGTCAATAAAGGTCTGTCTAGTCAAGGCTATGGTTTTTCCAGTAGTCATGTATGGATGTGAGAGTTGGACTATAAAGAAAGCGGAGTGCTGAAGAATCGATGCTTTTGGACTGTGGTGTTGGAGGACTCTTGAGGGTCCCTTGGACTGCAAGGAGATCCAACCAGTCTATCCTAAAGGAAATTAGTTCTGAATAGTCATTGGAAGGACTGATGCTGAAGCTGAAACTCCAATACTTTGGCCAACTGATGCAAAGAGCTGACTCATTGGAAAAGACCCTGATGCTGGGAAAGACTGAGGGCAGGAGGAGAAGGGGACGACAGAGGATGAGATGGCTAGATGGCATCACTGACTCGATGGACATGAGTTTGGGTGGACTCCAGGAGTTGGTGATGGACAGAGAGGCCTTGAGTGCTGCGATTCATGGGGTCGCAAAGAGTCGGACACTACTAAGTGACTGAACTGAACTGAACTGAACTGACTTGTGGGAAGACTGGTGGTAACGTAACCCCTGCCTAGTGTACAGACACTGAGCAGCGTCTTCTTGGCCAGATGGCACCCATTCCCAAGTGGGGCCCTTCTTGCCATGACATCAGCAAAATGCTTTCCGTTATTCCTGGAATTGGAGGAAGGTTAACCTTCCACATGCAGTGCTTCTCTCCTCATTCTGAGGAGATTGTTATTACTACAAATAATTACAAGATAATTATTTTGTAATAATAACATATGACAACCCTGGAAATCAGATTATTCTTTCTCTCTAGCTTTGTTACTGGTGCTGTTTGTTGTTGTTAATGTTTGTGTTTAGTGACTTATCTGAATGAATCCTGTAAAAATTATATTCCTTTTCATGTGTGGTCATTGAAGTGTCTCTGCTCCGTTACTTTAGTGGTCGGCTTGTAATTGGAAAAGAATTTATTGAAATTCCTGGAAAAATCGCCCCAGTCCTTACCAACCAGCTCTGAGAGTATCTTGGATTATGCAACCAACCCTCAGTAAAAGTAATTTATAATGTCATTTTAGCCTTGACTTCCTGCTTGAGTTTGGCTTTAGGATTAGCTAGAGTTCATGTCTAAGATTTTCCTAAGTCTTTCTGGAAAATGAATGTACCCCTGGGACAGCTCACAGTCCTGCAGATGTTCACAGTCTTGTAATTCTCAGGAATATATTGGAAGTTTTTAATACCGTTGTGAAAATTTCATTCTCTAGCTTTTATTTTTAGGCTTTTTGGTTTTCTTATTGTTTGGCTCAATACTTACCTACATCTGTAAACAGCTGCAGTGTTAAAGCACGACTTCATATTTCTTTAAGCAAATGCCCTTGGGGAAAAAGTCTCTTTACATTGAATGAACTTTCAGTTAGGTCAAATAATGACAGCTTTGCTAGGGAGGTCTTCCAGGGAGCAACCCTACCGGTAAAATATCATTATTATTAATCCATAGTTGGAGAAGGCAATGGCACCCCACTCCAGTACTCTTGCCTGGAAAATCCCTTGGATGGAGGAGCCTGGTAGGCTGCAGTCCATGGGGTCGTGAAGAGTCGGACACAACTGAGCGACTTCACTTTGATTTTTCACTTTCATGCTCTGGAGAAGGAAATGGCAATCCACTCCAGTGTTCTTGCCTGGAGAATCCCAGGGAGAGGGGAGCCTGGTAGGTTACCATCTATGGGGTCGCACAGAGTCGGACACGACTGAAGCGACTTAGCAGCAGCAGCAGCAGCAATCCATAGTTGGTTGAATCCACTAATTTAGAAACTGCAGACATGGAGGGGAGACCACAGAGTAGTTTTCAACACAGTTTTTTTTGAAAAGAATAATTTCATCATGAGATTGGTTAAATATTATTGTTGAAAAATCTGCTGATCATATATTTGTTGATTTATTTTTTCCACTCTATATCTTTTTGACTTAAGAGAGTCAATTCCTAGGCAAGTTGATAAGAAGTCCAGAGGTCTCCAAGAAGAGAGGGGTCTGGAATTCTAAGGAGGTGGAAAGGACAAACATTTTTCCCCCCTACCTTCCTTAGTCTTAGTCATATAAAACGTTTGTATCTTTAAGCCTCCAACTGATAATTACACAACAAACAATACAGTTTAAACTCTGTATTAAAGATTACATAACAATGTATACTGTTTGAGGACAGTTTCTTTCCTGAAAAACCTTCTGGTTAATCCTGTTATAAGAAAATGTAAATTACAGGAATGGGTCTAGTAAGAGCCAGACATTCTTTTAATTCACTGTATAGAGTGCCTGATGAACTATGGAATGAGGTTCATGACATTGTACAGGAGACAGGGATCAAGACCATCCCCATGGAAAAGAAATATAAAAAAGCACAATGGCTGTCTTGGGAGGCCTTACAAATAGCTGTGAAAAGAAGAGAGGCAAAAAGCAAAGGAGAAAAGGAAAGATATAAGCATCTGAATGCAGAGTTGCAGAGAATAGCAAGAAGAGATAAGAAAGCATTCTTTGGCAATCAATGCAAAGAAATAGAGGAAAAGAACAGAATGGGAAAGACTAGAGATCTCTTCAAGAAAATTAGAGATACCAAGGGAACATTTCATGCAAACATGGGCTTGATAAAGGACAGAAATGGTCTGGACCTAACAGAAGCTGAAGATATTAAGAAGAGGTGGCAAGAATACACAGAAGAACTGTACAAAAAAGATCTTCATGACCCAGATAATCATGATGATGTGATCTCTAATCTAGAGCCAGACATCTTGGAATGTGAAGTCAAGTGGGCCTTGGAAAGCATCACTACGAACAAAGCTAGTGGAGGTAATGGAATTCCAGTTGAGCTGTTTCAAATCCTGAAAGATGATGCTGTGAAAGTGCTGCCCTCAATATGCCAGCAATTGGGAAAACTCAGCAGTGGCCACAGGACTGGAAAAGGTCAGTTTTCATTCCAATTCCAAAGAAAGGGAATGCCAAAGAATGCTCAAACTATCGAACAATTGCACTCATCTCACATGCTAGTAAAGTAATGCTCAAAATTCTCCAAGCCAGGCTTCAGCAATATGTGAACCATGAACTTCGTGATGTTCAAGGTGGTTTTAGAAAAGGCAGAGGAACCAGAGATCAAATTGCCAACATCCGCTGGATCATGGAAAAAGCAAGAGAGTTCCAGAAAAACATCGATTTCTGCTTGATTGACTATGCCAAAGCCTTTGACTGTGTGGATCACAATCAACTGTGGAAAATTCTGAAAGAGATGGGAATACCAGACCACCCGACCTGCCTCTTGAGAAATCTGTATGCAGGTCAAGAGGCCACAGTTAGAACTGGACACGGAACAACAGTCTGGTTCCAAATAGGAAAAGGAGTACATCAAGGCTGTATATTGTCATCCTGCTTATTTAACTTATATGCAGAGTACATCACGAAAAACGCCAGGCTGGATGAAGCACAAGCTGGAATGAAGATTGCCAGGAGAAATATCAACAACCTCAGATATGCAGATGACACCACCCTTATGTCAGAAAGCGAAGAAGAACTAAAGAGCCTCTTAATGAAAGTGAAAGAGGAGAGTGAAAAATTTGGCTTAAAGCTCAACATTCAGAAAACTGTTTTGGCATCCGGTCCCATCACTTAATGGCAAATGGATGTGGAAACAGTGGCAACCTTTATTTTTCTGGGCTCAAAATCACTACAGATGGTGACTTTAGCCATGAAATTAAAAGACACTTACTCCTTGGAAGAATAGTTATGACCAACATAAACAGCATGTTAAAAAACAGAGCCATTACTTTGCCAACAAAGGTCTGTCTAGTCAAGGCTATGGTTTTACCAGTGGTCATGTGTGGACATGAGAGTTGGACTATAAAGAAAGCTGAGCACTGAAGAATTGATGGTTTTGAACTGTGGTGTTGGAGAAGAGTCTTGAGAGTCCCTTGGACTGCAACAGGATCCAACCAGTCCATCCTAAAGGAGATCAGTCCTGGGTGTTCATTGGAAGGAATGATGCTGAAGCTGAAACTGCCATACTTTGGCCACCTGATGAGAAGAGCTGACTCATTTGAAAAAACCCTAATACGGGGAAAGATTGAAGACAGGAGGAAAATGGGACGACAGAGGATGAGATGGTTGGATGACATCTCGGAGTCAATGGCCGTGAGTTTGAGTAAACTCCAGGAGTTGGTGATGGACAGGGAGCCCTGGCATGCTGCAGTCCATGGGGTTGCAAAGAGCCAGATGTGACTGAGCGACTGAACTGAACTAAACGTAGTGAGGGGGCACTTTCCATCCCTCTTCTGATGTTTGTGTCAGAAGCTTTCTGTATCTCTCTCATACTTTAATAAAACTTTATTACAGAAAAGCTCTGAGTGATCAAGCCTCGTTTCTGGCCCTTGATTGAATTCTTCTCCTCTGTAGGCCAAGAATCCTTGCATCTCTTGTGGTTAAGCAACAACCTTTCAGATTGGTCAATATATATTCATTATATTGTTGCAAGATATGTTTACCATGTCTTTAAATTAGACGTGATAACAGGCAGCTAAAGCCCGGCAACTTTGGTCTTCATTAGAGATTTTTTGTGTGTGATCATTTTAGACTTTTTTTTTTCTCTTTCCAAATGGATGTGGTGCTTTTTTTTTAGGGGAAGGCTGCACTATCATGACTTTCTTCTATGTTAAATGCTCTTTAATCTCCTCTCTGTTACCTTTTTAGCAACCAACATTCTCCTAGTAAAAAAAGAAAATCTAATTTCATTAGGTTCGCAAATACAATTGGATATTGTTGATTTCAGTGTTCTTCTCTTATTTTAAATTTTCTTTGTTCACCAGTATTATTTTATTGATAAGCCGGCAAACTATTTATCCACTTTATTGTTATTTTTAGCTTTGGAGAATGGTGCTACTGCTGCTGCTAAGTTGCTTGAGTCATGTCTGATGGCGGACATAGATGGCAGCCCACCAGGCTCTCCCAACCCCGGGATTCTCCAGGCAAGAACACTGGAGTGGGTTGCCATTTCCTTCTCCAATGCATGAAAGTGAATGTGAAGTTGATCAGTCATGTCCGACTCTTAGTGACCCCATAGATGGCAGCCCACCAGGCTCCCCCATCCCTGGGATTCTCCAGGCAAGAACACTGGAGCAGGCTGCCATTTCCTTCTCCTTGGAGAATGAGTTCTTTCATTTATTATTTCTGTCATTTATGGGGTTTTCAACATCAATTAAAAAAATCGCTCCTCTCCTCTCTTTTCTTTAATATTATTTTCTGATACCTTGAAATGTATACTTACTTAATTTATCATTATTTCCTATTCACTAACTCAAGTATTTATAAAGTTATAAAAATTTATTTGAACACCCCTTATAGTTTGTAATGTAATGGTTTGTAAAATATTATTTTATAAATATTTGTCAATTTTGTTTTAACCAACCAAAGAGTTGTTTAAATGAGAATTTCAGTTTTAAGTGGTAGAATTTTAGGTGTTTTTAACTTCAAGCTTTACTGTTAAATTCTAGATCTACTGCTTTATTTTTTTTTCTTTTTTATTTTTATTTTTATTTTTTTTAATTTTAAAATCTTTAATTCTTACATGTGTTCCCAAACATGAACCCCCCTCCCACCTCCCTCCCCATAACATCTCTGCGGGTCATCCCCATGCACCAGCCCCAAGCATGCTGTATCCTGCGTCAGACATAGACTAGCGATTCAATTCTTACATGATAGTATACATGATAGAATGCCATTCTCCCATATCATCCCACCCTCTCCCTCTCCCTCTGAGTCCAAAAGTCCATTATAGACAGCTGCGTCTTTTTTCCTGTCTTGCATACAGGGTCGTCATTGCCATCTTTCTAAATTCCATATATATGTGTTAGTATACTGTATTGGTGGTTTTCTTTCTGGCTTACTTCACTCTGTATAATCGGCTCCAGTTTCGTCCATCTCATCAGAACTGATTCAAATGAATTCTTTTTAACGGCTGAGTAATACTCCATTGTGTATATGTACCACAGCGTTCTTATCCATTCATCTGCTGATGGACATCTAGGTTGTTTCCATGTCCTGGCTATTATAAACAGTGCTGCGATGAACATTGGGGTACATGTGTCTCTTTCAATTCTGGTTTCCTTGGTGGGTATGCCCAGCAGTGGGATTGCTGGGTCATAAGGGAGTTCTATTTGCAATTTTTTAAGGAATCTCCACACTGTTCTCCATAGTGGCTGTACTAGTTTGCATTCCCACCAACAGTGTAGGAGGGTTCCCTTTTCTCCACACCCTCTCCAGCATTTATTGCTTGCAGATTTTTGGATCACAGCCATTCTGACTGGTGTGAAGTGGTACCTCATTGTGGTTTTGATTTGCATTTCTCTGATAATGAGGGATGTTGAGCATCTTTTCATGTGTTTGTTAGCCATCCGTATGTCTTCTTTGGAGAAATGTCTATTTAGTTCTTTGGCCCATTTTTTGATTGGGTCGTTTATTTTTCTGGAATTGAGCTGCATAAGTTGCTTGTATATTTTTGAGATTAGTTGTTTGTCAGTTGCTTCATTTGCTATTATTTTCTCCCATTCAGAAGGCTGTCTTTTCACCTTGCTGATATTTTCCTTTGTTATGCAGAAGCTTTTAATTTTAATTAGATCCCATTTGTTTATTTTTGCTTTTATTTCCAGAATTCTGGGAGGTGGATCATAGAGGATCCTGCTGTGATTTATGTCGGAGAGTGTTTTGCCTATGTTCTCCTCTAGGAGTTTTATAGTTTCTGGTCTTACATTTAGATCTTTAATCCATTTTGAGTTTATTTTTGTGTGTGGTGTTAAAAGTGATCTAGTTTCATTCTTTTACAAGTGGTTGACCAGTTTTCCCAGCACCACTTGTTAAAGAGATTGTCTTTACTCCATTGTATATTCTTGCCTCCTTTGTCAAAGATAAGGTGTCCATATGTGTGTGGATTTATCTCTGGGCTTTCTATTTTGTTCCATTGATCTATATGTCTGTCTTTGTGCCAGTACCATACTGTTTTGATGACTGTGGCTTTGTAGTAGAGCCTGAAGTCAGGCAAGTTGATTCCTCCAGTTCCATTCTTCTTTCTCAAGATTGCTTTGGCAATTCGAGGTTTTTTGTATTTCCATACAAATCTTGAAATGATTTGTTCTAGTTCTGTGAAAAATATGGCTGGTAGCTTGATAGGGATTGCATTGAATTTGTAAATTGCTTTGGGTAGTATACTCATTTTCACTATATTGATTCTTCCGATCCATGAACATGGTATATTTCTCCATCTATTAGTGTCCTCTTTGATTTCTTTCATCAGTGTTTTATAGTTTTCTATATATAGGTCTTTAGTTTCTTTGGGTAGATCTATTCCTAAGTATTTTATTCTTTTCGTTGCAATGGTGAATGGAATTGTTTCCTTAATTTCTTTTTCTACTTTCTCATTATTGGTGTATAGGAATGCAAGGGATTTCTGTGTGTTGATTTTATATCCTGCAACTTTACTATATTCATTGATTAGCTCTAGTAATTTTCTGGTGGAGTCTTTAGGGTTTTCTATGTAGAGGATCATGTCATCTGCAAACAGTGAGAGTTTTACTTCTTCTTTTCCAATTTGGATTCCTTTAATTTCTTTTTCTGCTCTGATTGCTGTGGCCAAAACTTCCAGAACTATGTTGAATAGTAGCGGTGAAAGTGGACACCCTTGTCTTGTTCCTGACTTTAGGGGAAATGCTTTCAATTTTTCACCATTGAGGATAATGTTTGCTGTGGGTTTGTCATATATAGCTTTTATTATGTTGAGGTATGTTCCTTCTATTCCTGCTTTCTGGAGAGTTTTTATCATAAATGGATGTTGAATTTTGTCAAAGGCCTTCTCTGCATCTATTGAGATAATCATATGGTTTTTATTTTTCAATTTGTTAATGTGGTGAATTACATTGATTGATTTGTGGATATTGAAGAATCCTTGCATCCCTGGGATAAAGCCCACTTGGTCATGGTGTATGATCTTTTTAATGTGCTGTTGGATTCTGATTGCTAGAATTTTGTTGAGGATTTTTGCATCTATGTTCATCAGTGATATTGGCCTGTAGTTTTCTTTTTTTGTGACATCTTTGTCAGGTTTTGGTATTAGGGTGATGGTGGCCTCCTAGAATGAGTTTGGAAGTTTACCTTCCTCTGCAATTTTCTGGAAGAGTTTGAGTAGGATAGGTGTTAGCTCTTCTCTAAATTTTTGGTAGAATTCAGCTGTGAAGCCGTCTGGACCTGGGCTTTTGTTTCCTGGAAGATTTCTGATTACAGTTTCAATTTCCGTGCTTGTGATGGGTCTGTTAAGATTTTCTATTTCTTCCTGGTTCAGTTTTGGAAAATTATACTTTTCTAAGAATTTGTCCATTTCTTCCACGTTGTCCATTTTATTGGCATATAATTGCTGATAGTAGTCTCTTATGATCCTTTGTATTTCTGTGTTGTCTGTTGTGATCTCTCCATTTTCATTTCTAATTTTATTGATTTGATTTTTCTCTCTTTGCTTCTTGATGAGTCTGGCTAGTGGTTTGTCAATTTTATTTATCCTTTCAAAGAACCAGCTTTTGGCTTTGTTGATTTTTGCTATGGTCTCTTTTGTTTCTTTTGCATTTATTTCTGCCCTAATTTTTAAGATTTCTTTCCTTCTACTAACTCTGGGGTTCTCCAATTCTTCCTTTTCTAGTTGCTTTAGTTGTAGAGTTAGGTTATTTATTTGACTTTTTTCTTGTTTCTTGAGGTATGCCTGTATTGCTATGAACTTTCCTCTTAGCACTGCTTTTATAGTGTCCCACAGGTTTTGGGTTGTTGTGTTTTCATTTTCATTAGTTTCTATGCATATTTTGATTTCTTCTGTGATTTGTTGGTTATTCAGAAGTGTGTTGTTCAACCTCCATATGTTGGAATTTTTAGTAGTTTTTCTCCTGTAATTGAGATCTAATCTTAATGCATTATGGTCAGAAAAGATGCTTGGAATGATTTCGATTTTTTTGAATTTATCAAGTTTAGGTTTATGGCCCAGGATGTGATCTATTCTGGAGAAGGTTCCATGAGCACTTGAAAAAAAGGTGAAATTCATTGTTTTGGGGTGAAATGTCCTATAGATATCAATTAGGTCTAATTGATCTAATGTATCATTTAAAGTTTGCATTTCTTTGTTAATTTTCTGTTTAGTTGATCTGTCCATAGGTGTGAGTGGGGTATTAAAGTCTCCCACTACTATTGTGTTATTGTTAATTTCCCCTTTCATGCTTGTTAGCATTTGTCTTACATATTGCGGTGCTCCTATATTGGGTGCATATATATTTATAATTGTTATATCTTCTTCCTGGATTGATCCTTTGATCATTATGTAGTGGCCTTCTTTGTCTCTTTTCACAGCCTTTGTTTTAAAGTCTATTTTATCGGATATGAGTATTGCCACTCCTGCTTTCTTTTGGTCTCTATTTGCATGGTATATCTTTTTCCAGCCCTTCACTTTCAGTCTGTATGTGTCCCTTGTTTTGAAGTGGGTCTCTTGTAAGCAGCATATAGAGGGGTCTTGTTTTTGTATCCATTCGGCCAGTCTTTGCCTTTTGGTTGGGGCGTTCAACCCATTTACGTTTAAGGTAATTATTGATAAGTATGATCCCGTTATCATTTACTTTATTGTTTCGGGTTCGGGTTTATACACCCTTTTCGTGTTTCCTGTCTAGAGAATATCCTTTAGAATTTGTTGGAGAGCTGGTTTGGTGGTGCTGAATTCTCTCAGCTTTTGCTTGTCTGTAAAGCTTTTGATTTCTCCTTCATATTTGAATGAGATCCTTGCTGGGTACAGTAATCTGGGCTGTAGGTTATTGTCTTTCATCACTTTAAGTATATCTTGCCATTCCCTCCTGGCCTGAAGAGTTTCTATTGAAAGATCAGCTGTTATCCTTATGGGAATCCCCATGTGTGTTATTGGTTGTTTTTCCCTTGCTGCTTTTAATATTTGTTCTTTGTGTTTGATCTTTGTTAATTTGATTAACATGTGTCTTGGGGTGTTTTGCCTTGGGTTTATCCTATTTGGAACTCTCCGTGTTTCTTGGACTTGGGTGATTATTTCCTTCCCCATTTTAGGGAAGTTTTCAACTATTATCTCCTCAAGGATTTTCTCATGGTCTTTCTTTCTGTCTTCTTCTTCTGGGACTCCTATAATTCGAATGTTGGAGCGTTTCATATTGTCCTGGAGGTCTCTGAGATTGTCCTCGTTTCTTTTAATTCGTTTTTCTTGTTTCCTCTCTGATTCATTTATTTCTACCATTCTATCTTCTATTTCACTAATCCTATCTTCTGCCTCCGTTATTCTACTATTTGTTGCCTCCAGAGTGTTTCTGATCTCATTTATTGCGTTATTCATTATATTTTGACTCTTTTTTATTTCTTCTAGGTCCTTGTTAAACCTTTCTTGCATATTCTCAATCCTTGTCTCTAGACTATTTATCTGTGATTCTATTTTGATTTCAAGATTTTGGATCATTTTCACTATCAATATTCGGAATTCCTTCTCAGGTAGATTCCCTACTTCTTCCTCTTTTGTTTGGTTTGGTGGGCAACTCTCCTGTTCCTTTACCTGCTGAGTATTCCTCTGTCTCTTCATCTTGGTTATATTGCTGCGTTTGGGGTGGCCTTTTTACATTCTGGTAATTTGTGGAGTTCTCTTTATTATGGAGCTTCCTCACTGAGGGTGGGGTTCTGTCAGTGGCTTGTCAAGGTTTCCTGGTTAGGGAGGCTTGTGTTGGAGTTCTGGTGGGTGGAGCTGGGTTTCTTCTCTCTGGAGTGCAGTGGAGTGACCAGTAATGGGTTATGAGACATCAAGGGTTTTGGAATAATTTTGAGCTGCCTGTATATTGAAGCTCAGGGGAGTGTTCCTGTGTTGCTGGAGAATTTGAGTGGTATGTCTTGTTTTGGAACTTGTTGGCCCTTGGGTGGAGCTTGGTTTCAGTGTAGGTATGAAGGCATTTGATGAGCTCCTATTGCTTAATGTTCCCTGAATTCAAGAGTTCTCTAATGTTTTCAGGCTTTGGATTTAAGCCTCCTGCTTCTGGTTTTCAGTTTTATTTTTACAGTAGCCTCTAGACTTCTCCATCTATCCAGCACTGATGATAAAACATCTAGGTTAAAGATGAAAAGTTTCTCCACATTGAGGGACACTCAGAGAGGTTCACTGAGTTACAAGGAGAAGAGAAGATGGAGGGGGTAGTTAGAGGTAACTGGAATGAGATGCAGTGAGATCAAAAGAGGAGAGAGCAAGCTAGCCAGTAGTCACTTCCTTATGTGTGCTCTATAGTCTGGACCGCTCAGAGGTATTTACGGAGTTATACGGGGAAGAGGAGAGGTAGGAAGTAGACAGAGGTGACCAGGAGGATAAGAGAGAGGAATGAGAAGGAGAGAGACAAATCCTGCCAGTAACCAGTTCCTTAGGTGTTCTCCACCGTCTGGAACACACAGAGATTCACAGAGTTGGATAGAGAAGAGATGGAGGAGAAAAGAGACAGAGGCCACCTGGTGGAGAAAAAGGAGAGTCCAAAGGAGGAGAGAGTGGTCAAGCCAGTAATCTCGCTCTCAGGTAAACTTGGGTAGTGAAGTTTGGGTTTTTAAATGTACAAAATTGACAACAGAAACCTAAGAGCAAAGATTAAAAATCTAGAGTAGAGGTTGGATTTTAAAAAATACAATATTAAAGAAAAGAAGCAGAAGGAAAAAGGAAGAAAGAAAAAAAACAAGAATTATTAAAAAAACAAACAAACAAAAAAACAAAACAAAACAAACAAACAAAAAAAAACAAAAAACCACCAACAACCATCCAAAGGCTATATATGGTGTTTGCCTTAAAAAAAAAAAAAATTAAAAAAAAAGTCTTTTTTTTTTTTTTTAAATAGTAATAGTAGGTTATAGAAATAAAAATTAGAGGAGAAATAGAAGACTGTTTTTGAAGACAGTGGTCTGCTTTTCTGGTTGCCTGATGACCTCTGCCAGCCTACAGAAGTTGTTTTGTGGAGTTTGCTCGGCGTTGAAATGTTCTTTTGAGGAATTTGTGAGGGAGAAAGTGGTCTTCCCGTCCTATTCCTCTGCCATCTTTATCCCTTCCCCCGATCTACTGCTTTAGATCAGAGAATATTTTCTACACTATTTCTGATTTTTGGAGTCCATTGTATTTCTGTAATTCTTCCTGGGACACTTAAAAAGGACATAGGAAAGAATTTAAAAAAAAAAAAGGAAAGAAAGAAGAAAGGGAGGGAAAGAGGAAGGAAAGAAAGAAAGAGAGAAAGAGAAAGAAGGAACAAAGAAAGATATTTGTCTGATTTCAAGTTATTTTGAAGGGGAAAATCAGTTCTTCCAATAAACCAGACTGTGATGTGTCTAACACAGTATCAATAGCCACAAAAAACCAATAAGAAACAGCATTTCCAACTGAACTCCCCAAGTCTACAGGGAAACTGTAAAAAGACTAAGGACTCTCTAAGTATCTGCTACTTTCTCACTATAACTTTTCCTGCTTTATTCCTTGCACCTCTTGAGCACTGACTGCTGAGATGCCCAGTTGCTGATCTTCTTTTTGCCAGTAACTAAATCTAGAGAGAGTATCTGCTTCCTTAATTCATACTTGGATTCGTTCAGCAAAGCATGTATTCTATAAAAAGCCCATTCCCACTTATTGAGATGTCTACAGCTTCTGTGGAGTGAGCTAAAGAAGCAAAATACACCTAAATTTTGATTTTAGGCATGTTTGATTGGTAGGCTTCCACAATATAGAGTTTCTGTATGTATTTAGTCTCATTAATTATATCAAATAGTTTTTCTGTAACTTTATTTAAATTTTTTTTTTCTCAACTTGATCTTTCATGAACTGGGAGAGGTAAGTTTAACATTTACTATTACAGTACCATTATGCTTTTTTCACCCATGCATTTTGTGATCTTTCACTTTGTAAATATTAAGGTGATATTATTTAATATACAGATTTTTTTCATGAATATAGCTACACAATCAAAGTTCTCAATGCAAGGTATTTAAAGATATTACATTAAAGAATGTTTGTATAAGGAGACTTATCAAAATAGTAAGACTTAGAAGTGCCTCTGTCTTCAAAGATGATTCAGGGTGGTACATATAAACATCTCTCCTTTCTTCTCAGAAGAGGATTTGCTTACACTTCAAGTGAAGATAAGGTTTCTCTCTGCAAATATGAGCAGGTCACCAGCAACCTTAAGTAATATCAGTTCAGTTCAGTCGCTCAGTCCTGTCCGACTTTTTGCGACCCCATGAACCGCAGCACGCCAGGCCTCCCTGTCCATCACCAATTTCTGGAGTCTACCCAAACCCATGTCCATTGAGTCGGTGATGCCATCTAACCATCTCATCCTCTGTTGTCCCCTTCTCCTGCCTTCAATCTTTCCAAGCATCAGGGTCTTTTCAAATGAGTCAGCTCTTCACAGCAGGTGGCCAAAGTTTTGGAGTTTCGGAGTTTCAGAGTTTCATAATTTTTGGCTTTCTCTCCCAGAGTGCAGAAAAATGCACCCTGTTGCATGGGCTGGTGTCATCTGGTTTCTTTTGATACTGTTTGTGTTACAATTGGATCCATATCTCTATGCTTCTATACTCATAATTCAGTCCACAATTTGGAACTTCTGGAAACATTGAAGAATGCAGTGAACTCTCATCCTGCCAATCCTCTCAATTACAACATCCTATGGTTTAACTGACAAATGAGATTCAAAGAAGTATAATATGTGATCTCAGTCTTTTTTTTTTTTAAAACATGCTTGTCAACAGGATGGGTGTGTAATTAATTTTTTTTCCCCCTCAAGTTCAAGCTCAGGTATAACTTTCTCTGTTCAACCTCAACTTCTCCAACCTCAAGGCCTCACTTTTGGGTAAATGAGTCCATTCCGTAGCACCAAATTCTGCACTGCAGTTTACACATGTGCAAGATGGTATTGCTGGAGATTCATATTATATTTAAAATACAATTTTACCAAAATGAACTTATATAATCTGCATTTGTCTGACGCCTGTGTCAGCTTTCTAGCTGGTTAGAGAACAAACACAGAAAGGACAGATACTACTCCATAACGTCTGCATATGTATGCAGCCTCACTGAAGTGGTTTTCCCCCTTTCCTTTCTGCATGTTTTCTCCAAAAATGGCACTTTCAATTATTCTTTATAAAAGTAAAATAGCTTAGCTATAGACTCACAGCAAGAGTAATAGTACCAGACACCAAAAAAGATTTTTATCCTGGGACTTTTTATATTATACATATAGAAGGTATTTAAAAAATTTTATACACTCTACTTTCTTATTGTTTTTTAAGGGCAGGTGTTTGAAAAAAGGGCTCATCAAAAGGTTCAAAAGGAGTAGCAAAGATGTTTTCAGACACTTCCTTTTTAAGAAACATATGAATTAGAACATTGCCGGAGTCCAACTCCAGCAGCCAGGGATTCAACCTGAAGGGAGGGATGGTGTCGGTGAGCAATGATGCAGCCTCTCAATTTTCTTGGACTGCGCATTTATTTCAAGTTTAAGATTTTCTTTTATACTTTTACAAAAGCATTAGGTCAGAGGTTTGACATTTTCAGTTCCCCCTCACCCAGATTTATCATCTCCATAAATCATTGTTGCCCTTCAGAGTTCCTGCTTCATCGATTCTCTTGGAATCAGCTCTACCATCTATTATGTACTTCCTCTTATGTGTCCTATAGTTAGCTTGTGATTACATTTTAACTCATGCTACATTCCTCAGTTTATTTCTTATCTTTCTAAATCCTGTTTGCCCCTAACATCTTGAGCTCACTATCTCTTAACAACGCTTCTAGCTATTCAGTTCAGTTCAGTTCAGTTCAGTTGCTCAGTCGTGTCTGACTCTTTGTGACCCTATGAATCACAGCAGGCCAAGCCTCCCTGTCCATCACCAACTCCCGGAGTTCACTCAGACTCACGTCCATCGAGTCAGTGATGCCATCCAGCCATCTCATCCTCCATCGTCCTCTTCTCCTCCTGCCCCCAATCCCTCCCAGCATCACAGTCTTTTCCAATGAGTCAACTCTTTGCATGAGGTGGCCAAAGTACTGGAGTTTCAGCTTTAGCATCATTCCCTCCAAAGAAATCCCAGGGCTGATCTCCTTCAGAATGGACTGGTTGAATCTCCTTGCAGTCCAAGGGACTCTCAAGAGTCTTCTCCAACATCACAGTTCAAAAGCATCAATTCTTCAGTGCTCAGCTTTCTTCACAGTCCAACTCTCACATCCATACATGACCACAGGAAAAACCATAGCCTTGACTAGAAGGAACTTAGTCAGCAAAGTAATGTCTCTGCTTTTGAATATGCTATCTAGGTTGATCAGAACTTTTCTTCCAAGGAGTAAGTGTCTTTTAATTTCATGGTTGCAGTCACCATCTGCAGTGATTTTGGAGCCCCCCCAAAATAAAGTCTGACACTGTTTCCACTGTTTCCCCATCTATTTCCCATGAAGTGATGGGACCAGTATCTCTAAAATTCCTAACGTCTATAAGCTATAGTAAAACATGCTAACATTACAACATTCCTTAAATCTTTTACTTCTAACTATTTAAATTATTTCTAAGCCCTAAATTCAATAAACTCCTTTGCCATAAACATTTTCCTCACAAATAGGCTTCAGATAGCAATCCCTCCCATGTCTTCAAGCTTTAGCCTATGTGCTCATCCTGGAACACTCTTTTGTAAACGTCCTTAAACAAATGTCAATGATTAACTTTATGAATTATTCTTTGAGCACAGCTGCAGAAGGCTTTGTGCCTTCTCATGCTCCTCTCAAGAACAATGAGCACCTTAATATTCCTTTTCAATCAACTCAGTAGAGGAGAGGAAAAAACAAGTCAGAATCACAAGGCCTAACCCCTTCATCCCAGGTCCATGCCTGAGGGACAAAGAGAGGGGGGTTGGGGCCATGCTTCCACTTTGTCGGTAATGCCTAATGCAGCTCTTGACAGAAAATTATTTAATCACTTAAGATGTTTTCATTAAAGTTCAGATCTATTGATATAATTAAAGAATGCCTTTGGAACTCATTGCCTTTCCTGGTAGCTCAGCTGGTAAAGAATCCTCCTGCAATGCAGAAGACCCCGGTTCTATTTCTGGGTTGGGAAGATCCACTGGAGAAGGGACAAGCTACCTACTCCAGTATTTTTGGGCTTCCCTGATGGGCTCAGATGGTAAAGAAAGCACCTGCAATGTGGGAGACCTCAGTTGGATCCCTGGGTTGGGAAGATCCCCTGGAAAAGGAGTGGCACCCACTCCAGTATTCTGACCTGGAGAATTCTATGGACTGTATAGTCCATGGGATCACAAAGAGTCAGCACGACTGAGTAACTTTCACTTCACTTGGAATTCACAAATATTTGAAACACCTTCTGCTGTTGAAAAATAAGAGAGAATTGTTCCTTGCTTTTTTAAAAAATTTAAATTTATTTATTTTAATTGGAGGATAATTACTTTACAATATTGTATTGGTTTTGCCATACATCAACATGAATCTGCCACGGGTGTACATGTGTTCCCCATCCTGAACCTCCCTCCCACCTCCCTCCCCCTACCATCCCTTTGGGTCATCCCAGTGCACCATCCCCAAGCATCCTGTATCCTGCATCAAACCTGGACTGGCTGAGTTCGTAATTGATGTTCAGTCTAGGAACACTTTTTTCCAACCTCTTTTAGGGCTTCTCTTACATCTTGGTTTCTCAGACTGTAGATGAGAGGGTTTAACATGGGAATCACAACCCCATAAAAAATGGAAGCCATTTTCTCTTGCTCTTGAGACTCTATGGTACCACGGTGCAGATACATACAAGAGAGTGTTCCATAGAAAATGGTGACAGCTGTCAGGTGGGAGGCACAGGTGGAGAAGGCTTTTTTCCTTCCTGCAGCAGAAGAGATCTTCAGGATGGCAGACAAGATAAACATGTAGGAAAAGATGATGACCAATATAGTGAATGTCAAGTTAAACCCCACAAAGGCTGCTAGTACCATGATGCTGAAGTAAATATCAGAGCATGAGAGGGCCAGAATTGGGGGCTCATCACAGAAAAAGTGGTTAATTTTATTGGATTTGCAAAACGTCAGTGAGAAAGTAAAACCTACATTGACAGAAGCGTTCAGGAAACCCATGAAGTATGAACCAGTTAAGAGTTGACTGCAGACTCTCTGGGACATGACAGTTGCATAGCAAAGTGGGTTACAGATGGCCACATAACGGTCTACTGCCATAGCCGCCAGAATATAGCAGTCACTTGTTACAAAGGTACCATAGACTAGCAGTTGCACCATACATCCAAAGAATGAGATGGAATTTTTGGTGCTCATCAAATTATGCAACATCTTCGGAGTGATAGCAGTGGCATAACAGAGATCAACAAAAGCCAAGTTTTGGAGGAAAAAGTACATGGGGGTGTGAAGGGAAGAGTCAGTCTTGATGAGCAGGATCATGCCAATGTTACCCACCAGGGTGGCCGCATAGATCACCAGAAATACTGTGAAGAGGATGTGCCAAGACTTGTGCTGACCAGCGAATCCCAGGAGAATGAATTCAGTTACTTCAGTGCCATTTTTTTTGTCCCATGGCTTGTAACGATTATCAGCTGAAAAGTTGCAAAGAAACAGCAGAGAAAGCTGACTATTGTGATTCTTAAATTCTAGAACTGGAAATAGTACAATATATAACTTCACAGTAGGGTCAGAGAATAATTTCCATGACATAATTGACTTAGATATTTAAAGGTTGAACCTTGATATTTGACTGAGATAGTTTTAGTTTGGGGATGTTGTTGTGGACCAAGGAGCATCTGTGTTCTCAAAGTGCAGAGTGATGGGCATTTCATAAGTATATCAATCCAGGAACAAATGAGATATACATAAAGAAATACTCTAATCATTCTTTCTTTTATGCTCCCTATACTTTAATTGGGATTCCCAGCTTGCTCAGTGGGTAAAGAATCAGCCTGCAATGCAGGAAACACAGGAGACGTGGGTTCAACTCCCCTGGAGGAAGGCATAGCAACCCACTCCAGTTTTTTCTGGGGAATCCCATGGACAGAGATGCTCAGTGGGCTACAGTCCATGGGTCACAAAGAGTCAGATGTGACTGAATCAACTGAGCATGCAAGCATGCTCACATATTTTAATTAGAAATTCTAATTGGTTTAATTACTAATCATTGTATTTGAAATCCATAGAATTCTATAAGATCTTGTTTACACTCATCTTCGTATTTTTCCTTTTATCCTTTTCCCTTCCTTAACAGATCTTCCCTGCTATGATGGTCTCAGTGAAATTGTAGAGTTCCTTATGGAAGTGTTTATCACAGTATTTATGGTTGGTAAAGGATTTATTTCTTTATAAAAGTTCCAATCTGTTGTGATCCTTTACTTTTGTAAAAAACAATGAAAAATTCTCAGCATTGTGAACATTTTGTGATCATTTAAGTGCCCGATCTCACTTTCAGTAGTTGCCCCATCACAGACTAGAAACAGAATGTCCAAGGATGAGTGCTGGTCCGTGGACCACACATTGAGTGGCACTGCTCTGTGGTGTCCATCCATCCTAATTTACCAGTGTGCTTTCCTAGTGATGGATAGCAGACTGCCTACAACTTGTCTCCACTCCAAATAACCCAGTGTGAAATTTTTGTAGGATGTATTCCTAGAGAAAAATTTTTTGATCTGGAGGTATACTCATATTTAAATTAGTCAAGGTTTTCCAGATCACTTTCTATAATGGATGTCCCAATATACAGTCATACTATCCATGCATGGGGATTCCCATGTCCTCACTTCCTAGTGAAAATTTGTTATTTTCCTAATGTTTTTCTGCCAGGAAAATAGGTACAAAGTGTTGTCTCATTTTTATTCATTTGTCCCCGTTAATTACAAAAATTTGATTATTGTCTAATATTCTTCTTAGACTTTGGGGGTTCTATTGTTTTGTAAATTGCTTATTTATATTATTTATAAATCCTTCTATTGAATGATTTTATATGTTCTTTGTTTATCTAAGATTTGAATATCTTGTCAGTTGTTGCCTGAAAATTTTTCTCACGTTCCATCATCTATTAATTTTGCTTATCCTTTAGAAAATAGAAATTCTTAAATGTAAAATAACAAGTCTTCATTTATTTGCCTTATGCTTGTTCGTTTGAAAAATAAACTTAATTTCCCAGTTCATTTCCCCAGGATAGTAAAATGCAATAATAAAACTTTTTTCATTTTAGGTTGCTGGTGTATGGTGTTTATGGCACATCACATTTTATATCCTATGTATAATTTGATAAATCTTATTCAGTATTTATTTTTTTAAAGAGGAAGCAGGAAAACAGGATAGAGTAATAGTGGTCACTGTGTGTCTCACTCTGTGTGTATGTGCAAAATATTTAAATATTTTAAAACCACTATGAGATTTGACTTTTATTAAAAGTTTATAGACAATAGATCCAGTATATTATAGGTAACTTCTACCAAACATTTTTGAAATGATTAATTCTAATATTTATTTATGTAAATTTGTTTGAAACACATACAAATATCAAAGAATTGGTATCCAGTGTAAGTAATTTCTATAAATTGTCCCATGGGAAAAATTCACAAATGATATAATCAGGACAATTGTAAAAGGGAAACTTATATGGCCAATAGGAAAATATCACATATAACAACTCACCAGTAATCAGGTATGTGTATATTAGTACTGCCTTGAAGTAGAATTTTACACTTCTCAGTCTAAAATGCAAAGTTGAGGTGAGAATGTAGACTCACATATTTCTGATGTGAAGGTAAATTAGGATAGTCACATTGGAGACAAGTTTGGAAATATTAATAAAATTAAACACATACCTCCCTTTGGTCCATAATTTCCATTATAAGTACATACTTTACACCAAATATGTAACTGAGCCTCCAATGAAAGTAATGATGACTAGGCAGCTTGCAGCAGTTGATGAATATAGTTCTGTATGTGATCAATGACTGTGATGGTGTCACTCTAGTTATGGGAAGACGCAATAAGAGGGAAGCCTTCCTGGACCACAGCAGACATGTGTCCAGAGAACTTTAACTGTGAGGCTGAGCCCAGTAACAGCGCACTCAGTGGTCTACCAGCAAACTCTGCTCCGGAACTAGGAGAGAGCCTTAGCAATGTGGGTGAATGGTCATGGAATGCCTCCCAAAGTACAGTTGAGTTTATGGCCATTTGGGGAACCCGTCAACTACAAACTGGCACTGCCAAGGGCATTTGCCAGTGACTGAACAACAATGCCAAGGGCATTTGCCATCTGCCTCCACAATTTCCGCAGATTGAATCCTGTGCTCCTGCAGCTGTTGACCTTGGACGTGCCCGGAAGGGAGTTCAGGGTGGAGGCACAGGCATTTTGTGCTCCAGGAAAACAGGTAGAACAGGTCTTCAGGTAGAGAGATATTTTAAGAAACTGATTTCATGATCTGAATCCTTGCATCTCCTCATATCTAGGAAAGCACTAAATCCCTTTGTGATGACATCAGCTCCTTGTGACAAGCAGAAAACCTCTTATAAAGTTGAGCTTCCCCCACTACCTTTTCGGAGCAGCTTCTCAGAACTATCTAAGGTGCTGTCTCCAGGACTACAGCCCTTATTTTGCCTCAAATAAAACTTAACTCACACACACACACAAAGTACATATTCTAGATGAATTAATGACTACAAAAACAAAGATATATAGGCACATAAGTGGGCCTTAGAAAGCATCACTAAGAACAAAGCTAGTGGAGGTGATGGAATTCCAGTTGAGCTGTTTCAAATCCTGAAAGATGATGCTGTGAAAGTGCTGCACTCAATATGCCAGCAAATTTGGAAAACTCAGCAGTAGCCACAGACTGGAAAAGGTCAGTTTTCATTCCAATTCCAAAGAAAGGCAATGCCAAAGAATGCTCAAACTACCGCACAATTGCACTCATCTCACATGCTAGTAAAGTAATGCTCAAAATTCTCCAAGCCAGGCTTCAGCAATACATGAACCGTGAACACCCTGATGTTCAAGCTGGTTTTAGAAAAGGCAGAGGAACCAGCGATCAAATTGCCAACATCCGCTGGATCATGGAAAAAGCAAGAGAGCTCCAGAAAAACATTGATTTCTGCTTCATTGATGATGCCAAAGCCTTTGACTGTGTGGATCACAATAAACTGTGGAAAATTCTGAAAGAGATGGGAATACAAGACCACCTAAACGTGCCTCTTGAGAAATCTGTATGCAGGTCAGAAAACAACAGTTAGAACTGGACATGGAACAACAGACTGGTTCCAAATAGGAAAAGGAGTACATCAAGGCTGTATATTGTCACCCTGCTTATTTAACTTCTATGCAGAGTACATCATGAGAAATGCTGGACTGGAAGAAACACAAGCTGGAATCAAGATTGCTGGGAGAAATATCAATAACCTCAGATATGCAGATGACACCACCCTTATGGCAGAAAGTGAAGAGGAGCTAAAAAGCCTCTTGATGAAAGTAAAAGAGGAGAGTGAAAAAGTTGGCTTAAAGCTCAACATTCAGAAAACAAAGATCATGGCATCCGGTCCCATCACTTCATGGGAAATAGATGGGGAAACAGTCTCAGACTTTAAATTCTTGGGTTCCAAAATCACTGCAGATGGTGATTGCAGCCATGAAATTAAAAGATGCTTACTCCTTGGAAGAAAAGTTATGACCAACCTGGATATTATATTCAAAAGCAGAGGCATTACTTTGCTGACTAAGTTCCTTCTAGTCAAGGCTATGTTTTTTCCAGTGGTCATGTATGGATGTGAGAGTTGGACTGTGAAGAAGGCTGAGTGCCGAAGAATTGATGCTTTTGAAATGTGGCGTTGGAGAAGACTCTTGGGAGTCCCTTGGACTGCAAGGAGATCCAACCAGTCCATTCTGAAGGAGATCAACCCTGGGATTTCTTTGGAAGGAATGATGCTAAAGCTGAAGCTCCAGTACTTTGGCCACCTCATGTGAAGAGTTGACTCATTGGAAAAGACTGTGATGCTGGGAGGGATTGGGGGCAGGAGAAGAAGGGGACGACCGAGGATGAGATGGTTGGATGGCATCACTGACTCGATGGATGTGAGTCTGAGTGAACTCCAGGAGATGGTGATGGACAGGGAGGCCTGGCGTGTTGCTTTTCATGGGGTCGCAAAGAGTCGGACATGACTGAGCGACTGAACTGAACTGAACTGAACTGAGACCTGTAAATAAGGCTTCCCTGGTGGCTCAGATGGTAAAGCATCTGCCTACAATGCGGGAGACCAGGGTTTGATCCCTGGGTTGGGAAGATCCTCTGGAGAAGGAAATGGTAACCCACTCCTGTACTCTTGCCTGGAAAATCCCATGGACAGAGGAGCCTGGTAGCTACAGTCTATGGAGCCACAAAGAATCAGACATGACTGAGCGACTTCACTTCACTTCACTTCACTTCACTTCAGACCTGTAAATATGTGTACATATGAATGCATACACAGAAGAATGTTCATAGCAGCTTTCTTGAATTCGGGAAAAATAAAATAAATCCAGGATGGGACCGGATGCCATGATCTTCATTTTCTGAATGTTGAGCTTTAAGCCAACTTTTTCACTCTCCTCTTTCACTTTCATCAAGAGGGTTTTTAGCTTCAGCTTTTTATTTCTGAGTAATAAAAAGCAAGTTGCCGAAGTTAGATGGTGGCTACATGAATAACTCATTTGAAAAAACCCTGATGCTGGGAAAGATTGAAGGCAGGAGGAGAAGGGGATGACAGAGGATGGGATGGTTGGATGGCATCACTGACTCAATGGACATGAGTTTGAGCAAGTTACGGGAGTTGGTGATAGACAGGGAGGCCTGGCGTGCTGCAGTCCATGGGGCCGCAAAGAGCTGGACACAACTGAGTGACTGAACTGAACCGAACTATATGAATGCTTGTTATATTATTTTAAATATGTTTTTATGCACCTTAAATATTGTGCAATGACAGAAGTTCCTCACAAAAACCCCACATCCCCATACATCAGTAGAGGGCTCCTTCCTGTGGAGTCAGTAACTCCAGACAGAGCTGTGCCTCCACAGATGCGGTGGTCAGTTTGGGATAAGAAGGGGCCTTTAGTGGCAGGGATGGAGTGTAGCTAACCAAACCCTGTGCCTGATGTCAACAATCTGGCTCTTTCAAACATCTTGAGAAATGAACACAGTGGGATAACTCTGCAGTGAAGGAACAAGAAACAACTCTCTCCTTTCAACGCTGAGTGAGAGCTAAAGGCCAATAAGTATGTGAGTTGTCTCCTCAGGTAAATTTACTGTGACATAAACTAAATGCAGCACTGTCAAGGAGGCTTCCATCTGGTAGGTGAAAGCACTTGTCAGAGGAAGCTAACATTGATCATAAGTCCACTTAACTAGAATCTTGATGAGATAATGACACTTGCTGTGTTAATCATTTTGAATTCAAATAAAAAGTATGCCATGACATTTTTCAAGTTATGTAAAAATCAGTACAAAGGCACACACACACACACACACACACAAACACATAAGAACCTAAGTCTTTGAACTTGCTTCACCTGTTCTGAGACCTGCTGCTTTGCAGCTTCATTTGCATTCAGGACTATGCAGTAGAAAGGACCTGAGTTTGAACTCCAGTCCTACAGCCTCACAGAGAAAAGTGATGTAACTCTACCCCCCAGCCTCAGTTTTACCTCATATAAAATTGGGATCACAGAATTACTTATAAGGTATGAGGCTCATTGCAACATCATGTACAGCAGCAAAAGTTTGGAAACAGAGTTAAATAAATCAGAATAGATTCATGCTATGAATCATGGGTTTCCCTTGTGGCGCAGACAGTAAAGAATCTGTCTGCAATGCAGGAGACCCAGGTTCATTCCTTGGGTTGGGAAGATCGCCTGGAGAGGGGTTTGGCAACCCACTCCAGTATTCTTGCCTGCAGAATTGCATGAACAAAGAGCCAGGCAGGCCACAGTCCATCGGGTCACAAAGAGTCAGACACGACAGAATGATGAACACTTTCACTTTTTCTTTCATGAATCAATATATAGTCCAAGAAGCATGAGATAAATACATACTCTTATGGAAAGGTGTTCACATCAGATTGCCAAATGAACAAACCAGGTTGCATAATAGTATGTAAATCTGGACTCTCTTAAAATAATACTTTTTTGTTTTGAACTCACCCTCCTTTAGCTAATTTTCTTTATTTACCCATGAAAAAGCTCTGGAAGGATTCATGCCAAACTTTAAATTGTTATCCTTGGGCATGGGAGTAGATAGAGGAGGTCTTTAAAGTTCAGCACTTTTTCATTTTAAAATAACTTTGTTTTACATGATGAATGTGACTTAAAGTGATGTGGTTTATACAAACTCTCCAGCACAGGGCCAGCCATTGAATGAACACTCAAAACTGGTCATAACACATGCAAATAACACACTGAAGTCTTGTATTGCTGACTACTAATCATTCATTCATTCATTAAATCTTTCAGTCAATGTTCATTCCTATCCTCAGACATCACTCAGCCCAGTTCAAAGTTCCCTTTCTCCATTTCCACTGTGTCATCAGGGATGAAGCCTTTATTCTAGGTCTCAGGGTGAAACTTACTAGAACTTTGACCCTTTTGTTCCACCATTTCCAGCACACACTGGGATGATACATGACTGTTTGAAAAATGGGCCGTGCTCTGGTCTACTTACATGAGAGTTTCATCCAGATTCTCGTTCTGCACCTGGTACAGGCTGATTGCCCACCGAGGTCTCTGTGTGCTTCCTTCTAACTGGGGAGTTTAAAGCTGAAGCCTAAGGGATCAATACTTGCTCCCTTGAGAGCCTGAGCTTCCAGGGGCTGTAATGGAATCAGAATAAACAATGTTCAGTAGTTATTTCTGCTGAAGAACATTTAAGCTTTCTCTAGAGAACATACATTTAATCATGTTACTGTCATTGGGGACTTTTCTTTGTGTGTTTTCTTGTTACAGAACAATTTCTTAAAAATTTTTTTGTTATGAGTCAGGTTGAACAATTTTTATTATGCCTAAGAATATGCGTTCACGTCTAGAAAACTGGTCTCATCACCAAAATCAGAAAAAAAATAGAGCTATCTGGAAAAAAGAAAGCCCAAATTGATATAAATTTATAATCAGACAGAGTTACTACTATTTGAGTACATTTTTTATATTGCCACTTTGACCATTTTTTTTTTTAATTTGAAGGAAAAACTGACTCTAATCTCTTTCTTTCTAATAATGTTTACATTTTAAAACGAGCCCTGGATAAAGACACTTTCTTTTGGTTACACTTTGCACCATGAGAATACTTCAGTTAACAATCTGTGGAATAAGAGATTTCGAGTAGTCCTTGGCTATCAGGCTGCTAGGGTTAAATCTTTAATCAGTGAAAGGAGAAAGTTAGATTCAATGAGTCTGTAAATTCTTGTTGAAGGAAAGTGATTGGCAAAGGCTGGTGAACTGACATTCAATATTCCTCATTTTGAATAGACCAAAATCCAACTTAGTTTTGGCTTACTTTTGCAAAAAAAGACTCATTTTTCCTTCATAGTAACAGTTTGGGAGTCAAGGTTCACATTTTGTGATTTTCTCAGTCCCTTCCACATGCTGGTTGCCTCACAGTCTAACCTGTTTGCTCTAGTGCTAGACACTACACTTCTCAAATCAGGAAAAAGGATCCCGGAGGGTAGGGTGACCACTGTATCCACACTCTTGGTCAGGAAGACAAAAGCTTTCCCCAAGCCCAGCAGACTTCTGCTAACACCGCACAGAGCTCTGCCTCTGTCCTGCCCCACACGTCCTCCGTTACTCGCTTTCAGTGCACCTGCGGTCTACAGCTCTGCCGGCGTTACTAGCGGCAGGTTTCCCACGGTGTGTGTGGGAAACTTCTCTGCTTCAGGAATGTCTCATATGCTGCGGAAGACATCGAGACTAAGCAGTGGGGGAGGAGAAGGGAGTAGCTGTCTCATGCTCTGGTTCTCCAGGGGTCAGGTGTCTGGGACATGTTACACAGTTCAGTGAAATCCCTCGTGTCACTGAGTTGCAGTCTCCTGGGTGTCAGACAGCTGATATATTCATCCTTTCCGTGCTTTGCTCCTTCTGTATATCATTCTGCTTGCTCTCTCCTGTGCTGCTTGGACAGTTCTCTCCCAAAAGTTTAGTACACTGCATAGTAGGAGGGAACTGTCCTTGTAGGACGGCCGTCAGTTCAGACAACAGCCAAAAGGTCGAGGGTCCTCAGAGCCACTCTTACTCATGGTTGTTGTTTAGTCACTAAGTCATGTCTGATCCTTTGTGACCCCATGGACTGCAGCACACCAGACATCTCTGTCCTTCACTATCTCCCAGATTTTCCTCAAACTCGTGTCCTTTGAGTCAGTGATGCCATCCAAGCATTCTCATCCTCTGTCACCCCCTTCTTCTCCTCCCCTCAATCTTTCCCAGCATCAGGGTCCTTTCCAGTGAGCTGGCTCTTCCCATCAGGGGGGCAAAGTAGGGAGCTTCAGCTTCAGCATCAGTCTTTCCAATGATATTATGGGCTGATTTCCTTTAGGACTGACTAGTCTGATTTCCTTGCAGTCCAAGGGGTTCTCGAGGGTCTTCTCCAACACCACAGTTTGAAAGCATCAATTCTTAAGCCCTCAGTCTTCTTGATAGCCCAACTCTCACATCTGTACACGACTACTGGACAAATGTTAGCTTTGACGAGATAGACCTTTGTTGGCAAGTGATGTCTCTGCTTTTTAATATGCTGTTTAGGTTTGTCATAGCTTTTCTTTCAAGTGGCAAGTATCTTTTAATTTCATGGCTGCAGTCACCATCCACTGATTTTGGAGCCCAGGAAACTAAAATCTGCGTTTGTAGCTGACTACACATTAGGGGTCTCCACAGTCATCCTCCGTTTTGCTAATTCACTAAAATGACTCAATGTCATGGACTGAATTTTCATTCTCAGCTGCCAAATTCTCTTTTGAAACCTTAACCCCAGGGTGATGGGTTTAGGAGGTTGAGCCTTTTGGATGTAGGTAACTCATGAGGATGTGGCCCAAATGAAGAGGTCTATCGCCCTTAAAGGAGACCCTGCTGAGTTCTCCAGTTCTTTTCCCACTCTATGAGGACACAAGGTCGGCTTTCTGCAACCCAGGAGAGGGCTCTCACCAGACTCCAACCTTGCTGGCACTCTATCTCAGACTTCTAATCTCCAGAACTGCTACAAGTAAGTTTCTGTTGTTTAGGAGCCACTAGGTCTATGTAAATTGCCTGAACTAATACATCTGGAATGCACTGTACGTATAATTACAGTATTACTACAGCAAAAGGATACAAATAGTAACCAGCCAAAGGAAGATACATAGAGGGCAAAGTCTGTCAGAGTTTCAAACTTGTAGCTCCCATTATTCTTAGGGATGCATCACCCCTCTGGATGTCAATGTGGGGCAATACACATGGAGTGTGGCCAGCCCGGCAGCTCACCTGAGCCTCTGGTGTGCACAGCTCCTTTCTGGGCTGTGTGCCATTGCTCATGCGGCTGACCTCTATTTCTCCATCACTCTTGGAGTTTCAGGATAATACCTTTAGTCTCCAGTTCCTCTGGATGTCGAAACTGATAGGGCGCATCTCAAGCTCCCATCATATATCACATTATTAAGACTGTCCAGTGTTCAAAACCTCCAGGCAAACAAAGATGCTTCTTCTAGGGAAGGCATTTCAGGGACTTTGAGTTGCCCTCCTGTAAGGTGAATGCTAAGGTCAGACCTTTCTGCAGGTAAGGTTAATTCTTCACTACACACCCCCACATACATTACCTTTACCCAAGGCCCTATCTCAGGAATGCTAACTAAAACACATACCATTCTAGCTACAGCAGAAACTGGAAAGTAGAATATCTATTTATTGGATGCATTACTTTCTGTATGGGTTCTTTTTAGGTAGGAATAAGAGGAAAATGGACAGTGGATAGGAGAACAAGTATATTTTGCCCCAGATACTGAATACATGTAAGGAATGGTGCATAGATTCTTTAAGTTCTTAGGTATTTTCTCCAGGTCATTCTTGATCAAAACCTTTATGTGTGATACTGTGTATTATTCCATCTTGGTCTAGACTAATTTTTCTATAAAGTTAGGCATGTTTGCCAATTCTTGACTTCCAATTTTGGTTGAGCCTTGATCACAATGTCTTAGAGAGAGTTCCTGGATCCCTGAAGCCCTTATGATACAGGATGTTACAAGAACAATTAGCTGTTCTGCACTGTAGCTAGCATTCTTTCTCATTGCACTGACCATAGTTAGGATTTTTTTCTGCATTGTCTGTTCATTCTTTTAGTAAACATTTTATAGGCACCTAATATATTCCTGCATTATTAGATACTGGTGTTACAATAATGATCAAACTGCAAATTATCATTGATTTACAGAGATTAAATTTAAGCTCTTCTCATATATATATACCTATGGCAGTATGAAAGAATTGATCAGCTAAAATATACATATATTTTTAAAATGTTATTAAAGTGTAGTTGGTTTATAATGTTGTATTGGAAGGACTTCATTGGAATCAGTCCTTCATTGGAAGGAATGATGCTGAAGCTGAAATTGCAATACTTTGGCTACCTGATGTGAAGAACTAACTCATTGGAAAAGACCCTGATGCTGGGAAAGATTGAAGGCAGGAGGAGAAGGGGATGACAAGGATGAGATGGCTGGATGGCATCATTGACTCATGGACATGAGTTTGAGCAAGCTCCAGGAGTTGGTGAAGGCCAGGGAAGCCTGGCATGCTACAGTCCATGGGGTTGCAAACAGTTAGACATGACTGAGCAACTGAACTGAACTGAATGTTCTATTAGTTTCTAGTATACAGCAGAAGTGATTAAATTATATATATTCATATTCTTTTCCATTATGATTTAATCACTGGATAGTGAATATAATTCTGTGTGCTATACAGTGGGACCATGTTGTTCATCCATTCTCTATATATTAATAATTTGCATCTCCTAACCCCAAACTCCCAATCCACCCCTCTCTACAATTCCTTCCCCTTGGCAGTCATGTCTGTTCTCTATGTCTGTGAGTCTGTTTTTCTTTCGTAGATATGTTCATTCCTGTTGTATTTTACATTCCACATGCAAGTGATATCATATGGTATAAAAAGTAATTACTCCAGGCAATAACAAATTGAGTAGGTTATAAAAATGACCACAAATTCTTTCCTTCAGTGCAGTCTCAGCATTTCAAGGTGATGTGTCCGATCCTTTCACTAAATGGTGGAGTCAGTTCCTCTGACTCCTTAAATCTGAGCTGGCCGTGTGACTTGCTATGACCAATGTCGTATCAGCAAAGGCAGCAGAACACTCATGACTTGGAAATGCTTGGCACTCAGCGTCAGTAGTTTATGCCCAAGCAAGAAGGACTTATTCCTTATTGACTGTAGAGCTTCTTTTGCTTCCTCATTTCATAGGCAGTAGATAAGGAGGTTTAATATGGGGTCATAATGCCACAAGATAAGGATACTTTTCCCTAGTCTTCAGAGTTGATAGATTTAGGCTGTAAGTACGTGAGAGAGGGAGCTGCAAAGAATGATGAGAGCTGTAAGGAGAAAGATGCCTGTGGCAGAGGACTTCTTCTTTCCCCATAGCAAAGGGAAAGCTCAGGATGGTGAAAGATATGTGTATATGAGAAAGCAAGCACCAACACAGCTCAAAATGAAGTTAATATATAGAATAGATTAACATTTCACTGTGTATTTTTAATGACTCATTGAAATGATTATAGATTTACTTGCAGCTGTAAGGAATAATACAGTGAGATCCTTTGTTCAGTTTTCCCAGATTCCTCTTGGGACAGGCAGAGTAACAGTTCCCAAAGATCTTCATATCCTAATACCTGGAATCCATAAATCTGTTAGGCATGGCAAACAGGAAGTAAGGTAGCAGATAGGCTGACCTAGAGCTGGAGATATTAGTTTGGATTTTCCAAGAGTCTTTAAAATTGGAAGAGGGAGGCAGAACATTGACGGTCAGACAGAGATTTGAAGATGCTGTGCGCTGTTTGTATTGAAGATGAAGAAAATGGTTAGCGTCAAGGAATACAGGTGCTTTCTAGAAACTGAAATAATCAAGAAAGTAGATTTTTCTAGAGTCCCTCAAATGAACACAGCCCTGCTGACACCTTTATCTAGAGACCCATTTTTACTTGCTAACTTCCAGAACTCTAAGATAATGTATTTGTGTTGTTTTAAGTCATTAAATTTGTGGTAATTTGTTACAGCAGCAATAGAAAACTAATACACCCCTAATGGTAGCATTTAAAAAAACTATATTATTAATATTACAAGTAGGATATTGACCTTGATGCAGTCCACTGATTTACTCAGATTTCTTCAATCTGAGTGTTTGTAGTAAGTTCTGTTAACATTTTATCACCTCTCTAGCTTCCTTTGTTCACCGCTACAGTCAAGATACTGAACACTTTCAATGAGGCTCTACCACAAGGTTTCTTGTAAATCAACTTGATGGGAAAAGACCTCTGTTTGGTTTAAAAAAGAGTCCCCATGAGCATTTCTAACTACCACTCTGAATTCACATGAGTTTGGAATTGAAATTTGCATTATTAGGTAATAAATTAACAGAACCTTGGGCTGGGTTGTGAATACCTTACCTATCTGGCAGAAACAAAGTCAAACTATGAGGAGTACTATAACAATATTCCAGATTACCTTAAGATTTCTGCAGGTAAAATCAGTAAAAAGAAATTATAATTAATATATACAAATATTAAAAAAAAGTTATCCTGAACAAAGCTAAGCAGAAACAACAGATAATTAATAACATGGGGTTTGGAATATTGGAATTACCAAGTACAGAATAGGAAATAATAGATTTTTTTATTATTTAAGGAAATTTAAAAAATTAAAATAAGACTGTCTTACATTACCAAAGACACTTAGTGCTGTGCTAAGTTTCTTCAGTGCTGACTGGGAGACACTATGGACTGCAACCTGCCAGTAATAATAAAACACAGAAGTGAGTAGAGCAAAATCCTCAAAGTGTTGAGAGAAAATAATTACAGTCTAGAATTGCACATCCATGGATCAATTATACAAAGGGGGGCAAAAGCATCATCTACATTGCTTTAATGCCAGAAATATTTATCCTGAATCTAGTCATGAAGCTCTATACAGTCAACAAAAACAAGACAGGGAGCTGCCTGTGGCTCAGATCATGAACTCCTTATTGCCAAATTCAGACTGAAATTGAAGAAAGAAGGGAAAACTGCTAGACCATTCAGGTATGACCTAAATCAAATCCCTTATGATTATACAGTGGAAGTGAGAAATAGATTTAAGGGGCTAGATTTGATAGATAGACTGCCTGATGAACTATGGAATGAGGTTCGTGACATTGTACAGGAGACAGAGATCAAGACCATCCCCATGGAAAAGAAATGCAAAAAAGCACAATGGCTGTCTGGGGAGGCCTTACAAATAGCTGTGAAAAGAAGGGAAGTGAAAAGCCAAGGAGAAAAGGAAAGATATAAGCATCTGAATGCAGAGTTCCAAAGAATAGCAAGGAGAGATAAGAAAGCCTTCCTCAGCGATCAATGCGAAGAAACAGAGGAAAAGAACAGAATGGGAAAGACGAGAGATCTCTTCAAGAAAATTAGAGATACCAAGGGCACATTTCATGCAAAGATGGGCTCAATGAAGGACAGGAATGGTATGGACCTAACAGAAGCAGAAGAGATTAAGAAGAGGTGGCAAGAATACACAGAAGAACTGTTCAAAAAAGATCTTCACGACCAAGATAATCACAATGGTGTGATCACTTGTCTAGAGCCAGACATCCTGGAATGTGAAGTCAAGCGGGCCTTAGAAAGCATCACTACGAACAAAGCTAGTGGAGGTGATGGAATTCCAGTGGAGCTGTTTCAAATCCTGAAAGATGATGCTGTGAAAGTGCTGCACTCAATACGCCAGCAAATTTGGAAAACTCAGCAGTGGCCACAGGACTGGAAAAGGTCAGTTTTCATTCCAATTCCAAAGAAAGGCAATGCCAAAGAATGTTCAAACTACCACACAATTGTACTCATCTCACATGCTAGTAAAGTAATGCTCAAAATTCTCCAAGGCAGGCTTCAGCAATATGTGAATCATGAACTCCCTGATGTTCAAGGTGGTTTTAGAAAAGGCAGAGGAACCAGAGATCAAATTGCCAACATCTGCTGGATCATGGAAAAAGCAAGAGAGTTCCAGAAAAACATCTATTTCTGCTTTATTGACTAAGCCAAAGCCTTTGACTGTGTGGATCACAATCAACTGTGGAAAATTCTGAAAGAGATGGGAGTACCAGACCACCTGACCTGCCTCTTGAGAAATCTGTATGCAGGTCAGGAAGCAACAGTTAGCACTGGACATGGAACAACAGACTGGTTCCAAATAGGAAGGGAGTACATCCAGGCTGTATATTGTCACCCTGCTTATTTAAATTCTATGCAGAGTACATCATGAGAAGCGCTGGACTGGAAGAAGCACAAGCTGGAATCAAGATTGCCGGGAGAAATATCAATAACCTCAGATATGCAGATGATCCCATCACTCCATTGGAAATAGATGGAGAAACAGTGGAAACAGTGTCAGAGTTTTTTTTGGGGGGGGGGCTCCATAATCACTGCAGATGGTGATTGCAGCCATGAAATTAAAAGACGCTTACTCCTTGGAAGAAAAGTTATGACCAACCTAGATAGTATATTCAAAAGCAGAGACATTACTTTGCCAACAAAGGTCCATCTAGTCAAGGCTACGGTTTTCCCTGTGGTCATGTACAGATGTGAGAGTTGGACTGTGAAGAAAGCTGAGTGCTGAAGAATTGATGCTTTTGAACTGTGGTGTTGGAGAAGAGTCTTGAGAGTCCCTTGGACTGCAAGGAGATCCAACCAGTCCATTCTGAAGGAGATCAGCCCTAGGATTTCTTTGGAAGGAATGATGCTAAAGCTGAAACTCCAGTACTTTGGCCACCTCATGCAAAGAGTTGACTCATTGGAAAAGCCTCTGATGCTGGGAGGGATTGGGGGCAGGAGGAGAAGGGGACGACCAAGGATGAGATGGCTGGATGGCATCACTGACTCGATGGGCGTGAGTCTGAGTGAACTCTGGGAGTTGGTGATGGACAGGAAGGCCTGGCATGCTGCAATTCATGGGGTCTCAAAGAGTTGGACACAACTGAGAGACTGAACTGAACTGAACTGAGTCATGATTAAGGAACCTGAAAACAATCCAGATGTGGGAACTTTGTCAAAGTTTTTTTTTTTTTTTTGGCGGGGGATGGGGGGGGGGGGACCTAAAAACAAGTCAATTTCATAAAACAAGAAACAAAACTAAGAACTTTTAGATTTTAAAAAGACTAGAAAGATATTATAACTATCATAAACAATTGTTGACTGAATCCATTATCTGAGAATAAAATACCTACAAGAGATATTGCTGGGACAAGTAGGGAATTTTGAATAATGAGTCCACAAGAGGCCATGTTATTCTGTTTGTGCGCGGTCTTTCAGTCATGTCCAGCTCTTTGCGACTCCATGGGCTGTAGCCCACTGTCCATGGGATTCTCCAGGCTAGAATACTGGAGTGGGTGGCCATTTCCTTCTTCAGGGGATCTTCCTGACCCAGGAATTGAACCCACATTTTCTGTGTCTCTTGCATTGGCAGGCAGATTTTTTTTTTTACCACTGAACCACCTGGGAAGCAATATTAAATTCCTTTGACAAGAAAGCTTGGGTATAACAGAGATTTTCTTTGTAGGAGATAAATGCTGAATAGCCCTTATCTATTTGTCAGTGTACAGATAAAGCTAAATGGAAAGGAAAAGAATGGGTTAATCAAAGTGAAGTTCATACCAGTGTTTCTTGTGCTATCATTTTAACTTTTATGAAGGTTTTATTTTTTAAAATAAGAAATTAATAAAAATGGATAAAATAAAACACTTTCATGCAAGAACAAAGGCAGAGAGTTTACCATCAATAGTTGTACACTAAAGATGCTTCTAAAGACTTGTCCAGAAGAGAGGAATAGGATTTCTGAGCAAAGTCTTAGAAGAAAGAAGTAGTGAGCTTGGAAACTGGCAAATGTGGTCAATAACATATTGGCATAAACAGAGGCAGTTTAAAATACCAATAGTATTGTCCATGTTGTGCTTGCGCTAGTCGCTCAGTGGTGTCTGACTCTTTACGAGCCCGTGGACTGAAGCCCACCAAGCTCCTCTGTCCATGGGATTCTCCAGGCAAGATTCCTGGGTGGCTTGTCGTGTCCTCCTCCAGGGGATCTTCCCGACCCAGGGATAGAACCCACGTCTGTTATGTCTCCTGCGTGGCAGGCAGGTTGTTTACCACTAGTACCACCTGGGAAGCCCTATGTCTATGCGGAAGTGAGAAATTAAAAATATCAGCTAACACTAACATATTATATTGGAGTATTCACTACATTTAGAGCGCTCTAAAATTCTTATACTTTATTACTTCTATGTATGTATTTTCAAAAATTGCAAAAGATAACAATGAAGTTTTTTTAAAGTTTAGGGAAACAAGTGGACTTTTAAAATCAATCAATCTAAATAAAAATAAAGAAGGTAAAAAGAATAATAGGAAAAATCAAGACAAATAGAAATCCCCTGAGAAGGGATAACTAAGTCTAAATGAATTAGTAAGGAAAATAAAAATGGACTGAACTCATCATTTAAATTCAAAGATTGTGAATGTGGATTTTATAAACATAAATGAAGCCATTTGATATAATAGAAAAAGATGGGAAAGGAATGAAACAAGTAATAATTAAATAAATAAGGGCGTAGAGAAGAATATCATGCATTAATGAAAATGAATTAATTCACAAGAGCTACACTTCTCAACCCAAATTAAAAAAATAAACAATATTGAGGGAAAGAGCTTATAGATTAATTCTAGCAGAGTATAATACTGAGGCTTTACTGGTGCTGGTGATGCTTTATATTTGGTGGTTATATGTGTTGGTTGTATATTCTGCATGTCTTTTGTAATATAAAATATTATTTACACCCCCAAATTGCCTTTAAAGCACAGATTACAGATATACCACCTCTCTCAGCAAGTCAAAATGCTGCCAGTTTTACGAAATCAAAGCCACATCCCCTTTGCTAGACATTAGAAGGCATCACCATTTTCAAGATTAAAAGACAAGCTGGTATGAAAACATATTTGGGATTATATACACTAGAGATGTGAACAACCAGTGATGGTAACTCCAAACAGGACGCACAGGACTGCTGTCCCACAAAGTAAGGGCAAGAGGCGCAGGCACTCACATACACAATTGTAGGGTGTTGCTCTAATTGGCAGTAATTTCTATATTAGTATATAACAGATTTTTCTTGTATCTCTTTCAGTGATATTCTTTTTCCCCCCAGGTTTACTGATAGATAACTGACACATAACATGTAAGTCTAAGGTGCATAATGTGATGATTTGATACCCAAATACATTGTCACATATTTGTACTAAGATTAGCTGACACATCCTCCCCCTCACATAACCGCCATGTTATCTTTGTTATGGTGAGAACATGCAAAATCAACTTGTACAGCAACTGTCAAGCACAGGGCACAGAAGTGGTAACTGCAGTCACTATGCTATACATTAGATCCTCAGAACTCATTCCTCTTACAACTGGAAGTTTGTGCCCTGTGACCAACATTTCCTCCACCCTCTGGCCTCTGGCAACCACCGTTCTACTCAAAGATATTCTCAAGTAAGGTAAATTATGGTTCTAGACCTGACTTCCCCTTTCCCCAAAGTGTTAAATGGTAACTAAGGTGAATTATTTCAGTTGCAAAACTTTCATGGAGCATTGACAATATCCAAGGCATTGTTTTAAACACTGATGTTCAAAGTGTTCCCAACTATCCTGGTCAGCAGATCCTGCTACTCATTTCCACTCCTGATTTTCTGGAAGAGGATTCTTCTGGAGTCTGCAAAGAATCACAGATAAAATTCTTGGTCTATTTTTCTGACGTCTAAGCTTGGATTTTCCTTCCAAGACACTACAGACGAGAGTTATTTTTTTTAGAAATTCCCATTTATGTTAGAATATCCTTTTCTATGTATGTGGCAAAGTGGTATTTTCCTTCTGTTACAAATGGGGGATTTAATTTTAAGGGCTGTTGGATTAAGGGCCATTCTCATGAGAATGTTAAACACAGGGGACTAAGTTGAATATACAGGTATTGAGCTTCCCAGCTGAGACCATTAAAATTTTTTTGTTCAGGTCTGTCCTTTAGGCACTTCACACTTCTTTACTCCAAGAGTTTGGGGGCCATCTGTTCCAACATGTAGCTGATCTTGGATTTTGAAAACTTGGCTCTGCATCTTGGATTTTCCACTTACTCTAAATCTCAGTTTCTCCCCTTATGCAATAGAACTAATGAGACCAGACATCGCTGCCTCGCTGTTGCTGAAAGGGCGAGTGTGGAATGCACTTACATGTATATGCCTTTTGAACTGTGGAGGGTATTGCCATGAAAAGATTATCAGAATTATTCCTGTTAGAAGACATCTCCAAATCTGGGTGCCCCTCTTTCTTCTTTCCCTGAATCTGTTCTCACTGTTATCTACCTGAATGACTCTTGGGGCCTTGCACAGCCAGGATCCTCAACTTGAACTCTGTTCCCATCATGAGAGATATTCACATGCCTCAGTTTATTAACATGATTAACTCCCTGCCTCACTTTATTAATGTTGCAAAAATCTTGGCACTGCTGCTGAATAGAAATATGGAGACAGCGTTTGGAGAAAAGACAGAGAGTAACTTTCTTTCTTTGCCAGGCAAGAAGGAACATAGAAGGCTAGCACCTCAAGAACTGTGCCTTCCTCTCAGGGAAGTAGGGAGAGGTTTTATAGTCAGGGCTTATGGTCTGGGGTAGGTGAAAAGGATCAGAGTGGTGGAACTCTTGCATTCTTCCTTTCTTCTGCGAAATCTATGGTCAAAGCCATGTCAGGTGGCTCAGCAACAGTTTGGTGTCTCTGAGGTTATCTGCCTGTGACTTTTTTGTTTTGAAACACAAGATGGCTACAAGGGAGTGTAGGGGGAGAAGACTGCCAGGTGCAGAGTATAATTTATATGGAGTCAGAGCTTTGTGAAAGACTTGTCTACCTACAAGTGTTTGTTAGTAGCAACAGCCAAATAACAACCCAGATTGTTTAACTCTTGCATCCCTGTTTGGCTGGTTTGTGCTTAAGGCCGTTTATTCATTTCTATTTTTGCTGCAACATTATTCGTGTGGTGGTCTTTAGGAGAAAGCTCACAAGCATTACCCTATGGTTCTAGATTCACTGAAGAGGGTGAAGCATGGTAAGTAATGCTGGCCACCACTCACTGGTTCAGTGTAGATTATTTGTTAAGTACAGTGAGGATTTGGCCAATCAAATTACAACTACTACTGTGTCTGCCTACTTGGTAGATATTCAGGCAACAGCTTCACCCTCTCTCACTGAATTCCTTCCGTGACTCCTCATTCTTTAGGGATAAAATTCAAACTCATTTTAGCGAGTTCTTTTCAAGTTCTTGAGCTCAACTACTGAGTGATTCTACAGAAGTCAAATCCTTTCTCCTCCAGGCATTAGATTCCCTGGCAGGGACTCTGGCTGAACAATGAAAGGTTGTTATAAATTCATATTTTATTGCCTCCTCTTCTTATATTTGGTAATCTCCAGTATCAACTGGCTGTATTCATCTCTTACCTATGTGGATGGGCAAGGTGGTAGACTGTACGTCACATGAATTTTTAAAGCATGAACTCTCAGAGACATTCTGCCTGTGCCCAAAGCCTGGCTCTGTTACCCACTAACCTGGTGAATGTGGGCAAGTTACTGAACCCCTTAGAGACTTTGGACTTTGGGGTTTGTGGGCTTAAGGATTCTATCATACATTAAATGATATAATCCATGTTTACTGAAGCACTCAAGATATTTGAATCTGTTACCTGAATAACTACCAAGTCGGCAGACACTGTAGTAGTTGCGATTTGATTGGCCAGATCCTCACTGTACATAATGAGTAAGCTGCACTGAACCTGCGAGTGGCGACCAGCATCACTCACCATGCTTCACCCTCGTCAGCTGTCCCCCCGCATCTTGATCACTGGCTGAGGTCGCACCAAGAGTCAGAGCTTGCCAGGAGGGAACTGATGCTCTCAGTCTGAACAGGAATGAGGTCCACAGTTCCCTTCCATTGGCCGTATTTGGGTCCCTCAAAGTGGTCTTTTGTTTGAATGTCTCTTTTAAAGCCCAGTTAATTCTGCTTCTCTTCCATAAGCTCCAAACTTTCCATCTTCATATCTATTGCCTTAGTTCATGCCTTTGCTCCATTAGCTCAGGATCACAAGAATAACTTCCTAATTGACCTCCCATTAGCTACTCTCATCTTCCACAAATCCTATCTTTCTTAAAGACACTTCTGGTGATGCATTTTCTCTCACTGAGTTCCTTCCATGACCCTTCATTCTTTCAGGATAAAGTTCAAACTCCTTGGCTCAGCACACAAGACTCTTCACAATTTGCCCACTAGACCGTGAGGCTCTAGCAGTGAATAAGAAGACAAGTTCTTGGCCCATAACAAGTGGACATTCTGGTAGAGGAGACAGATCAAATACTACTGAAATTATTAATAACAACTTGGAGAGTATGTTAAAAAGTACCCAGACCCATAGGTACAGGATAATCCACCTAGTTATGAAACCTATTAGAATATCAGAGCTAGGTGAAAACTTAAATATCATCTTATCTCCCTCATTTAATTTACCACATGAGAGGTTCAAGGCACAGAGGCCAAAGCCCAGTAGACATTATTGCCAGTGCTTTATTTTTCTGGAGAAGGAAATTGCCAGTGCTTTATTTTTCTGGAGAAGGAAATGGAGAAGGAAATGGCAACCCACTCCAGTATTCTTGCCTGGAGAATCCCGTAGACAGAGGAGCCTGGAGGGCTGCTGCTGTCCATGGGGTCGCACAGAGTCGGACACGACTGAAGCGACTTAGCATAGCATAGCATACACTGACTCCTTCTTAGAGTCTTAATTATTGCTATTTCTATTTTTCTTTTTCCTTAACATTTGAATGTTATTTCAGATGTGAAATTGGTATTTTTGCTATATTTTTAAAAAGAATTCTTATATATTTTGAAATATTTATGGATGAAATGATATAATATCTAGGAACTGATTGAAAATAATCAAGGATGGGGAATGGAAAGGGCTACAGAAAACAAGACTGGTTATGAGTTAAGCATTAAAGAAGCTGAGTGACAGTTACATGGAGGTTCATTATGAAAGCCTTTTGCTTTTGCCTGTGGAAAGTTTTCCACAATGAAAAGTTAAAAAAAAAGTATGGGAATCCTTTGGTAAAAGTTCTCGGGGTTTCATACCAGTTCCCAGAATTCTTCCCAGGAGACATCACCCTGTATGTCTTTCAATGAGTCTACAGAAAACTCTACAGACTCCCTTGAAAAGGAAGCCATGTCTGCTTTGCTGGATTCATGTCCAAGAGGCTTGGGAAAAATCAAAACAACCAACCTCTGGAGGTAAAACTGAAAAAGAACAATGCCGGGGTCCAGCCCTGGTGGATCCAGGGTAATTCAAAGGTGGGGACAGAACTGGCGTCCTAGGAAAAAACTTATTTAATTACAGATATATAGAGAGATTAGAAACGGATAGTGTAGTAGGAAAATTAGTGGAGAAAAGGAGGCTGAATAACTTGGTTTACGTGGAACACCAATCACCACTTATGTAGGCCGCGGGCGTCTTTCCATTCTCCCAAAGGAGAGGAGGCACTGAGGCCTCCCCGGTCCGATCTTAGAAGCCCAGGCAGAATTAGTAGGCTTGGTGAGTACCCACGTACCAGATGGGAATTCAGCCGGAAGGGAAGAAAACGACACGGAGGAATCAGTCTTTCCTGAAACTGATCCGATTTCTTTATTTTCAGGTTTGCTTATATACCTTTTGTTACACATAGGGATGAATACAGAGTCATGCAGGGGTCAGCAGTCCTGACCTTTATCAAAATCAGGTGCTTTACATAAAAAACGATCTTAGGGGTTTTACATCATCTTGTGGCCATGAGGCCTGCTGACATTTTATGACCCTTTCTTTCTGATAATCAAAAAACTTATTTTTTTCCAAGGGTGTTTTTTCTTAAACTAGGCACCACCCTCCAAATAAAGTTGCATTCCTATAGGGTGAGGGTGTAGTGAGTTACAATCAAGAAAGGAATTTATTTAACCCAATGTTAACATGATTAATCTTAAAGGTTAAAACTTCTTTCTCCTATATGCTAGTTATATTCATTATAAGGGCAGGGAATATGGAGATTTAGCAGCAAACATCAGCCCAACAAATGAAAACCCTTCACCGATGTTCCCCTTAAGATCTATCTTAAGCTAGTGATAAAGTTACATTTTTACATAGCAAGGACACAGTGATTTATAACAAAGTACAGTGATCTATTACAAAAGAGAAAATTCATTAGCTCAAAAAGTCTAGTATTGCTAACATTAAAAACTACTATATTTCCTTTTCTATATTCCAAATACATTGATTAATATATTCCCAGGTGCCTAAGGATATGGAGGCCTGGCAATCATTGACTCAACAATGAGAAAAGCCCTATGCTAATTAAGATTTTCAAAATACTCCAAGCTCTCTGTGCTGTTTGTGGTTGAGAGGTAGTAAACAATCATGTGCATAGTGGCAGGAGTATGGATAATCCTGTCACACAAACTAGTTTGACCTGAGACACCCTTGTCCCACCCAGGGCAGGGAATTAGCAGCAATGGCACAAAAAATGAAAAACCCTTCACCAATATAATTCCTAACCAACCCACTATACTAATAATTTCTAACTTCCCAAAAGAATTTGCCTTTAGTAAGTCTAAAACATCTCGTGCCTCTCACGGTTGGGAGGCTGTAAACAATCACATGTGGTCGGACGAACCTATACAGGCGGGCTAGATAACCTTCAGAGGAGTTCCTAAGTTGAAACACTCTTGTCATGCCCAATAATTTTTATTGACTTGGAGCTGCACGTTTACTCCTTCTCTGAGAGAACTGGTGGGGAACAGCCCCCCCATAAAGTCAGAGGTGTAGGCGAGAGCATGAAACAGTAAAGTAGATAGACTCTGGTTTGGGGGTAGATGCTCTGGAACAGGGGGTTTCCTGAGGCTTGATCACGCCTTTGCATATGCCAAGCTTCCTTCCTCATGACCTTTGCCACGAGCGGAGTTCCTCACGCTGGCTCCTGGCAGAACCAGAGGATGATGGAGGAATCCCCAAAATGATGTTGGTCCTCACTTGCTGCCGGACTATCTTCTTAGTGCCAGCGCCTAAGCAGTGCGTGGCTAGTCAGTACCTGTGGGCCGGTGGGGAGGCCCTTCTCCAGCAGGCATTCTGGTTCTAGTACTACCTCTGTTGCCTACTATCTGTGTGACCTTGAGCAAGTTACTGAACGTCTCTGTGCCTCTGTTTTCTCAATTATAAAATGGGAATACGAATATCATTTCTTTGGTGAGGATTATGTGTTTATGCCTGGCATAAAGTAAATGCTAAACAAATGTCAGCTGACATTAACATTATTGCCTGAGCTTACCAATAATCGGAGTGGGAGCAAGAGCAACCATGAAAATGCAGCCCACCGCCCTGTCCTGAGCACCTCAGCACAGTAACCAACACAGAGGCTCCACTGCTGCTGCCACGGCCGTGACATAAGCTGGAGTCCCCAGGTTGGAGGGGAGGGCTGTGCTGCAGGGTGGGGAGCAGACGGTTTCCCCCACTGCGGGCCCACCAGGACCTCCCCCACAACCCCCCGGGGGCCAGGCCTCACTGGGTGTGTGGTCACCAGCAGCCCACCATAGGCAGTGGGCTTCCTCGTATGGGAGGTGGTCCTCCCAAAGACCCAGCACCAACCTCGGCTGGACAGGTTTCTGAGGGCTGAAGAGGGTGATGGAGGAGCAGCAGGGATGCCCTGGAAGAGACTCCTTCCCTTCCAGCTCAGCCACAGGCAGCAGAAGGTTCTCAGCCAGGTGGCTGGGGTCTGGGGGAGGCCCTTCTCCAGCAGGAGCCCGTCCGGGTCCATGGACAGAGGGTGAAACTGACAGAGGACAGTCACCTGGCAAGGTCTGCTTACAGACTTGCCCTTGGCTTTCTCAGCCTGTTCTTCCGCCAGCTTTTCCTTCTCTTTATCGCGGCGCACCTCAGGCGGGGGCTTCTCCAGCAGCTTCTCCAGGACCAGTGAGAGGGAGCCAGGTCGGCCTCTGGCCCTGGCTGCGCACCTGTGGCCTCAGGCGGCTTCTCTTTGTGCCGCCTCCTGGGGACGGAACCCCGGACCCTCCACTGTTGGCAGGTACTGCGCAGGCGCGGCCTCCCGACCCTCCCTTCGGTGTATCCAGCGACGCTCTGGAGTGTTAATTTTATCTTTCTATAAGGCTGTTGGAGAAGGCAATGGCAACCTACTCCAGTACTCTTGCCTGGAATATCCCATGGATGGAGGAGCCTGGTAGGCTGCAGTCCATGGGGTCGAGAAGTCAGACACGACTGAGTGATTTCACTTTCACTTTTCACTTTCATGCATTGAAGAAGGAAATGGCAACTCACTCCAGTGTTCTTGCCTGGAGAATCTCAGGGACCGGGGAGCCTGGTGGGCTGCCGTCTATGGGGTCGCACAGAGTCGGACACGACTGAAGCGACTTAGCAGTAGCAGCAGCAGCTGTATATTGCCACCCTGCTTATTTAACTTTTATGCAGAGTACATCATGAGAAATGCTGGGCTGGAGGAAGCAAAAGCTGGAATCAAGGTTGCCGGGAGAAACATCAGTAACCTCAGATATGCAGATGACTCCATCCTTATGGCAGAAAGCGAAGAAAAACTAAAGAGTCTCTTCATGAAAGTGAAAGAGGACAGTGAAAAATTTGGCTTGAAGCTCAACATTCAGAAAACTAAGAACGTGGCATCCAGTCCCATCACTTAATGGCAAATAGATGGGGAAACAGTGGCTGACTTTATTTCTCTGGGCTCCAAAATCGCTGCAGATGGTGACTGCAGCCATCAACTTAAAAGACGCTGACTCCTTGGAAGGAAAGTTATGACCAACCTAGACAGCATATTAAAAAGAAGAGACATTACCTTGCCAACAAAGGTCCGTCTAGTCAAGGCTATGGTTTTACCAGTGGTCACGTACGGATGTGCGAGTTGGACTATAAAGAAAGCTGAGTGCCGAAGAATTGATGCTGTTGAACTGTGGTGTTGGAGAAGACTCTTGAGATTCCCTTGGACTGCAAGGAGAGCCAACCAGTCCATCCTAAAGGAGATCAGTCCTGGGTGTTCATTGGAAGGACTGATGTTGAAGCTGAAACTCCAATACTTTGGCCATGTGATGCAAAGAGCTGACTCATTTGAAAAGACCCTGATACTGGGAAAGACTGAGGGCAGGAGGAGAAGGAGATGACAGAGGGTGAGATGGTTGGATGGCATCACCGACTCAATGGACACGGGTTTGGGTGGACTCTGGGAGTTGGTGATGGACAGGGAGGCCTGGCATGCTGCAGTCCATGGGGTTGCAAAGAGTCAGACATGACATAGTGACTGAACAGTTCAGTTCAGTTCAGTTCAGTTCATTTGCTCAGTCATGTCTGACTCTTTGTGACTGCATGAACTGTAGCTTGCCAGGTTCCTCTGTCCATGGAATTCTCTAGGGAAGAATACTGGAGTGGGTTGCCATTTCCTTCTCAAGGGACTCTTCCTGGCTCAGGGATTGAATCTGGGTCTCTTGCATTGGCAGGCAGATTCTTTGCTATCGCCACCAGGGAAGCCCAACGTATATGGTTAGCAATATATATGTATAAACATATATTGCTAATTATTTACAGTAGGTTAATTAAGACATCCTTCGCCTTATATAACTGCCATGTTGTTGCTGCTATTCTAGTGAGAACGTTTAAAATCTATTTTTACGGCAACTGTCAAGCACAGGGCACAGAAGTGGTAACTGCAGTCACTATGCTGTACATTAGATCCTCAGAACCCATTCCTCTTACAACTGGAACTTTGTGCCTTGTGACCAACATTTCCTCCACCCTCTGGCCCCTGGCAACCACCGTTCTACTCAAAGATATTCTCAAGTAAATTTTGATTCTAGACCTGACTTTCCCCTTTCCCAAAGTGTTAACTAAGATGGATTATCTCAGTCTCAAAACTTTCAAGGAGCATTGACGATATCCGAGGCATTGTTTTAAATATCCATGCTCCAAGTCTTCCCAACTTACCCCGTCAGCAAATCGTGCTACTAATTTTAACTCCTGATTTTTCTGGAAGAGGATTCTTCTAGAACCTGCAAAGAATCAGAGATAAAATTCTGGGTGAGTTTTTCTGACATATAGGTTTGGATTTTCCTTCCAGACACTAAAGCAAGTGTCTGCTTAGAAAAAAATGTGACAGGAGTAATTTTTTTTTTTTTTTTAGAAAATCTTATTTAATGTTAGAATATCCCTTTCTACACTTGTGGCAAGGTGATATTTTGCTTCTGCTGCAAATGGGGGGAGGGTATTTTTGAGGGCTGTGGGATTAAGAGCCATTCTTATGAGAATCTCAGTTACTGGGGACTGAGTTAAGTGTACAGAATTGAACTTCCCAGCTGAGGCCATTAAAAAATATTTTTTTTTCAAGTTTCTGTCCTTTAGGGACTTTGCATTTGTTTACCATAAGTTTGGGAACCATCTGTTCCAACCAGGAGCTAATCTTGGATTTTGAAAATCTGTCTTTGCATCCTGGATTTTTCACTTTAAGTCGTTTGAACCGTGGAGGTAATGACACCAGACACGGCTGCCTCCATAGAGTTGGAAGAGCGAGTGAGGAATCTACATGCATATGCCTTTTGAACCCTAGGGGTGTTGCTATGAAAAGGGTTATCAGAATTGTTCTCTTTGGAAGACTTCTCCAAATCTGGTGCCCCTCTTTCTTTTCCCCCTGATGCAGTTTTCCTCGATACCATATACCTAAAGGACTCTCGGGGCTTTATACAGCCAGGTTCCTGACTTGAGGTCTGTCCTTATCATTATCAGAGACATTCACAAGCCTCAATTGATTAACATGATTAACTTCCTGCCATACTTTATTAGTGCTGACAAAGTTTTGGCTTTCTATACACTGATGCTGAATAGAAGTACGAGACAGAGTTTTGGAGAAAAGAGAAAGACTTTGTCAGGCAAAGAAGGAACACAGCAGGGTAGGGACTCAGGAACTGTGCCCTCCTCCCTGGGAAATAGGGAGAGGTTTTATAGTTAGGATTTGGGGCTTGGGGTAGCTGAAAAGGATCAGAGTGGTGAAGGTCTTACATTCTTCTTTTCTTCTGCTACATTTATGGTCAAAGCTGGAGTCAGGCAGCTGAGTAACTGAGTCTGGTGTCTCTGAGGTTGTCAGCTCATGAATTCCTTTTTGAACCACGAGGGAGTGTAGGGGAGAAGAATGCCAGGTGCTGAGCAAAATTCATATGGAGTCAGAATAATCGGATTTGTGAAAGACAAGTAGCTACAAGTGTTTGTCAGTAGTAACAACTAAAGAATAACCAAGGTTGTTTAATTTTTGAAAACCTGTTTGACTGGTTTGTGCTTAAGGCCATTTATTCATTTCTACTTTTGCTGTAACATTAACTGCTGCTGCTAAGTTGTTTCAGTCGTGTCCGACTCTGTGTGACCCCATAGACGGCAGCCCACCAGGCCCTGGGATTCTCCAGCCAAGAACACTGGAGCGGGTTGCCATTTTCTTCTCCAATGCATGAAAGTGAAAAGTGCAAGTGAAGTCGCTCAGTCGTGTCCGACTCTGGCTATCCCTGGCTAAAAAACAAAATGCTGTTATAAATTTATATTTTATTGCCTCCTTTTACATTTGGTGATTTCCCAGTATTAAATTACTGTCTTCTTTCATTTTTTTTTTCCCTAGGAGGGTGAGCAAGGTAATAGGCTGTGTGGCACAGTAGTTTTTGAAGCATGAACTCTGAGTCATTCTGCCTGTGTCTAAAGCTTGGTGGTATCTCCCATTAACCTAGTGAATATGGGCATTACTGAACCTCTTGGAGACTTCAGAGTTTAGGTTTCGTGGGTTGAAGGATGCTGTTGTTATTTAGTTGCTCAGTCGTTTTTGACTTTGTGACCCCATGGACTATAGCCCGCCAGGTTCCTCTGTACATGGGATTTCCCAGGTAAGGATACTGGAGTGGGTTGCAATTTCCTTCTCCAGGGACTGGATCTCAACCTAGGGACTGAATCTGCCCCTGCTGTTTGGCAGGTGGATTCTTTACCACTGAGCCACCTGGGAAGACCATTTATTTCCTTAGTTCATATCTTTGCTACCTAGGCTCAGGATCATAAAAGTAACTTCCTAACTGTCCTCCCATTTGCTACTCTCACCTTCCACAAATCCCATCTTTCTTAAAGACACTTCTGGTGATCCATCTTCTCTCATTGAATTCCGTCCATGACTCCTCATTCTTTCAGGATAAAATTAAAACTCCTTGGCTCAGCACACAAGATCCTTTATAATTTTTCCACTAGGAACTGAGGATCTGACAGTGAATAAGAGATAAGTTCTTGATGGTCAATAAGTGTACATTCTGGTAGAGGAGATAGATGAAATGCTATCAAAGACATTAATAGAAATTTTGAGGGTACATTAAATGGTACTCAGGCTCATAGGTACAAGATAACCCATCTCACTATGAAAACTTCTACAACATCAGAGGTAGGTGAAAACTTATCTTTCTAATGCTTTTAGTTTACCACATGAGAAGTTCAAGGCACAGTGGCCAAAGTCCGGCAGGCATTGTTGCCAGGGTTTCTTATTCTGAAAGACCATACTGACTCTCTAGAATCAGCCTTAATTATTGCTGTCTCTTATTTTTTTTTCTGCTTTTTAACATTTGAATGTTGATGTCAATTTCAAATATGTGAAATGATATTTTTGTTATGTTTTAAATAATAATCCATATATTTTATATTCATATTGAAATATTTCTGGATGAAATTATATAATACCTAAGAACTGATTGAAAATAATCAGATGTGGGGAATGGAAGGTGTAACAGAAAACAAGATTGGTTATCAGTTAAGAATTATGAAAGCTGAGTAATAGTTATATGGAGGTTCATTGTAGAAGACATTTTGCATTTGTAAAATTTTCTAGAATAAGATTAAAAAAAAGCAGAGCCGGACAGTCCTTTGGTACAGGTTCCCAAAGGATTCCTGCATTCCGCACCAGCTCCCGGGGTCCTTCAAAAAAGCATCAGCCTGTATGTCTCTAACTAACCTGTAGAAAGCTTTGCAGACCCCTCTGAAAAGTGGGCCATGCTTCTGGTAGTGCTTCTGGTTTGTGTCTAAGAGGTATGAAAACAAATAAATGAACACGCCAATAAAGGAACACCTCATCCATTCTAAGGTAAAACAGAGAAAGGACTAGAGTGTGGTGGAGGAAATCTAAATATGATACCTGTCCTGGCTGGGCTACAGAAAGTTTTTCTTCATGCCAGTGGCAAATGTCACCTACAAATTAGCACTTGCCATCTACTCTGCAAGTATCTAATTATGAGCCACTGGAGTTGCTGACCTTCAGCAAACCTGGAAGGAGTTCAGCATTGATATCAGGAATGAGGTACTCTGTGCTCTGCGAAAAACCGACAAAACAGGACTCCAATATTTTCAGAAGAGTATTTTATGACCCCAATTCTTACATTTCCTCTTACTTAGCTATCTGCTTCTGGTAACTGGCGGCAAACTTCTGCAAAAAGTATGTTCTTGATTTCATGTCTTCTCCCTTCATCAAAATCACATATATGCTGACCTTCCCCTACCCCCACCTCCTTGGAGCAGTTTCCCAGAGCTATATGAAATGCTATCTTCTGGGCTATAGTCCTCATTGTGCCCTAATACTTAACTCACAACTCTCGTCTTGTGGAATTTTTTAGTAGACACCAAGTAGTACTTGGCTATGGGGACAGACATCCTGGTTTTAGTACTGCCTCCATTGCCTACCAGCTGTGTAACCTTGGACAAGCTACTTAACTTCTCTGCGCCTCTGTTTCCTCGCCTATAAAACAGGGACAAGAGTATTGAATTCTGTGAGGATTATGTGTCTATGCCTGGCACAGAATTAATGTCAACTGGCATTATTATTATTGTTGTTGCCTGAGCTTCCCAGTAATTAGAGTCAAAGTACACTTGGAGGTAAAGAGGCCCCGAGGAAATCACAGTTCACTGTACTGTCCTGACCACCTGCAGCACAGTAACCAACATAAAGTCTCTGCTGCTTCCCTGACATACGTTGGAGGGGAATGCTGTGCTGAGGGGTTTGGGCCAGGTTTCTCTCCACTGCAGGCCCACTAGGACCTCCCCTGGGAGATGGGGCTCCCTGGGTGTGTGGTCACTAGCAGCCCACCTTGAGCAATGGACTTTCTCATAAGGGAGGTGGTTGTGCCCAAAAACCAGGTGCCAGCCTCGAATGAATGGGTTTCTTGGTTCTGCTGACCCATTAGTTGGTGCCATAGTGGGTCCTGCCCACAAGCAACCAAGGGCCAAGAAATGACAGTGAGAGGATTCAGACAACAGTGGAATCATGGTAATGAGGTATCAAGTGAGGGAAGAGGCTGATCCTGGCCTTCTCCACAAGGCCTCACAGCTCACCTGGCCTTGAGCCAGCAGGTGAGTTGAGGTGTCCAGAGAACAGACTATGGGCTCTGTCCTGTAGTGTTACCAAAAACACAAGTTCATGTGCTCAAGGCACAGTGAGGCCAGACAATACTAAACCATTGGAATTTGGAACAAAGAAAGGTTGATTACAGGACCATGCAAAGAGATGGGTGGCTCATGCCCTAAGAACTCCAAAACTACTGAAAGCTTTCAGCAAAGACCTTTAAGAGCAAGAGGTGAAGGAGAGGTGCGGTTAGTTGTTGCAAACCTTTTGATGTCAGATCCTTTGTTCTTGAAGTCAGGTCATGGTCAGATAATGATATTTCAGTAAATCTGTACCAAACGAATGCTGTTCTCTGTCCTGACAAGAAAGGACAAGGTCCCAAGGCACAGCTCTCACCCTCCAAGGTACCCTTCCTTGGCTAAGAGGAGGCAGATCTCAGCTGGCAACTCCCTCAGATCCGGGTCCTCAGACTCTCCCAGCTGTCATTGCTGAAAGAGCCAGGTACCCAACACAACTGGCCTTCAGGCTGCTCAGGCCACCCAAAGGGAGGCCAGATCCTACAGACTGCACCGCAGGGTGGCTGACACTGCTGTCAGGCCCCAGAGATAAGGATGGTGGATGTCCACCATCTCCTCAAGTCCTGGGCCAAGGCTAGTGGGTGGCCTTGGTGAGAGTGCTGAGGCCCTGCAGAACACACCCCAAGCCTATTCTTTGGGCACCCTGGCTCAGCTGCTGGCCCAAGGCTGGATGAGCTGGAGGGACTCGGGGAAAAGGCCAGGATCCACCTCTTACCCCACTCTCCGCCTCATGGCCACCGCTCCACTCTTGTCCTAATCCCCTCACTGTCATTTCTGAATGGTTGGTTGTCAGTGGCACGGCCCACTGCTGCACTATCGTGAGACTAATCAGGACTCACTGCCTGGAACAGGGTACAGAGGAACGATGCTAGCAATGGCCTCTGTCCTAAGGGCTGAGCTCACTCCCCTGTTACAGGTTCCCCTTTTTCTCTGATGCTCTTCAGTCTTGAGGAGAATATGTGGGTATGTTTATACTTGACAGGGTGACTGGGTTTCAACCTCCAATTCCATTTCATCCTTCCCCAGGTCTTTAAGGGAATCAGGTGAGGACTGCTCTAGCTGCTTCCTGCTGAAATAGGGTGTAGTCCTACCTTTATATGGGGAATGGATACCAAGTTGTAAATACTCCCGAGTTCCAAGTCCTTGGTTCGAGTCATATAAGAAAGAGCTTGAATAAAGAATTCAGGAGAATAAGCCTGAAAACCAGTCTGGACCTGGCATTCTTGGAGAGACTTGTTGCCAGATAGCCAGCCTGGTGGAAGTATAATTTACCAAACTAATGTGGGTCATAAGTAACTTGAGAGGAAGGGCTCCCCCATGTCTGTAGAACACAGATCAAAATTAGAAATATTGCAGATAGAATCCATAAACATTATAATGGTATACAACAGTTTACTCAGTAACCAATCCTTTTGTCATCCTTATCAAAGTGATAAAGTGCCAGTGCTGGGGTAAGAACAACACATGTCACAAAGGCCCTGTGTATTCGGTGATGGATGGCTGTCCTCCTTACTCTAAAGGAGCCACAGCTCATCCCTTGAACTTCATTACCAACAAATTTTTCTCAATAGAGCTGTGTTATTTCAGGGGCCAAAGTAAGCAATACTGAGCTTTAGATTTTCATCATGCTTTATGAAAACCAGGCCTTTCCAAAGCCAGCACTCCATAGCTCTCTGAATTAAGCAGCCAGCAGTCACTCTTTCACTGCTTCTAAACGAATACTAGCACATCAGTTCAGTTCAGTCACTCAGTCGTGTCCGACTCTTCGCGACCCCATGAACCACAGCACGCCAGGCCTCCCTGTCCATCACCAACTCCCAGAGTTCACCCAGATCCATGTCCATTGAGTTGGTGATGCCATCCAACCATCTCACCCTCTGTCATCTCCTTCTCCTCCTGCCCTCAATCTTTCCCAGTATCAGGGTCTTTTCAAATGAGTCAGCTCTTTGCATCACATGGCCAAAGTATTGGAGTTTCAGCTTCAACATCAGTCCCTCCAATGAACACCCAGGATTGATCTCCTTTAGGATGGACTGGTTGGCTCTCCTTGCAGTCCAGGGGACTCTCAGGAGTCTTCTCCAACACCACGGTTCAAAAGCATCAATTCTTCACACTCAGTTTGCTTTATAGTCCAACTCTCACACCTATACATGACCACAGGAAAAAACCATAGCCTTGACTAGACGGACCTGTGTTGGCAAAGTAATGTCTCTTCTTTTTAATATGCTGTCTAGGTTGGTCATAACTTTCCTTTCAAGGAGTAAGCGTCTTTTAAGTTCATGGCTGCAGTCACCATCTGCAGTGATTTTGGAGATCAGAAAAATAAACTCAGCCACTGTTTCCACTGTTTCCCCATATATTTGCCATGAAGTGACCAGACCGGATGCCATGATCTTCGTTTTCTGAATGTTGAGCTTTAAGCCAACTTTCTCACTCTCCTCTTTCACTTTCATGAAGAGACTCTTTAGTTCTTCTTCACTTTCTGCCATAAGGGTGGTGTCATCTGCATATCTGAGGTTATTGCTATTTCTCCCGGCAATCTTGATTCCAGCTTGTTCTTCCTCCAGCCCAGCGTTTCTCATGATGTACTCTGCATATAAGTTAAATAAGCAGAGTGACAATATACAGCAGCCTTGACGTACTCCTTTTCCTATTTGGAACCAGTCTGTTGTTTCATGTCCAGTTCTAACTATTTCTTCCTGACCTGCATGCAGGTTTCTCAAGAGGCAGGTCAGGTGGTCTGGTATTCCCATCTCTTTCAGAATTTTCCATAGTTTATTGTGATCCACACAGTCAAAGGCTTTGGCATAGTCAATAAAGCAGAAATCTATGTTTTTCTGGACTCTCTTGCTTTTTCCATGATACAGTGGATGTTGGCAATTTGATTTCTGGTTACTCTGCCTTTTCTAAAACCAGCTTGATCTGGAAGTTCATGGTTCACATGTAGCTGAAACCTGGCTTGGAGAATTTTGATCATTACTTTACTAGTCTGTGAGATGAGTGCAATTGTGCAGTAGTTTGAGTTTTCTTTGGCATTGCCTTTTTTAGGGATTGGAATGAAAACTGACCTTTTCCAGTCCTGTGGCCACTGCTGAGTTTTCCAAATTTGCCGGCATATTGAGTGCAGCACTTTCACAGCATTATCTTTCAGGATTTGAAATAGCTCAACTGGAATTCCATCACCTCCACTAGCTTTGTTCATAGTGATGCTTCCTAAGGCCCACTTGACTTCACGTTCCAGGATATCTGGCTCTAGGTGAGTGTGAGTGATCACATCATCATGATTATCTTGGTCTTGAAGATCTTTTTTGTACAGTTCTTCTGTGTATTCTTGCCACCTCTTCTTAATAGTAGCACATAGCACAGGTCAAAATCCCCTTTTCCTTCAAGGGTGTCACTATAAGATTGTCTTTTTGCTCTGCTAACTCTATTGCAGACAGCCTTAGAGACCATCATGGCTGCCAGAGAGAAGGAAGGTTTTTTTCCTCTACCAGTTTGAAATACATTTCTTAACAAATTCAGTGATATATCTGACCTATGTTTGTTTTAAAATCCTTCCTATGACTCTTCCTGAAGATTAAGCATTTTTGCAAAACATCACCTTAACTGATTATTAAAACTTTAAAAGGTAAGTTTAAAGATTTGACCACAATGTGTTGACAAAGAACTTTTATAAATTTGCTGTGATAAAACCAGAATTATGGCTGATAGATTATACCAGAACATATCTACAATTCAGAAACTTCAAATAATTTCTAGAACTTCTATAGTAATAACATTTACCCATACAGTATAATCTTAGAAAGGTTATCACTCCTTTGACAATATTTTAAATGTAATTCAACATACCAAATAAAATTGATTAAATATTCCTCCTTGAAATGCCTTAAAAAAAAGTGAAAGTCACTGAAGGGCACCCTAGCAAACCTCAAAGTTAGCTGGAGGTCAAAAGAAGTTTAATTAGCATTTGATATTTGGGAAGTTTGTCAAAAAGTTTCAAAACACTTGGTCAAATAAGATCATTGATCACTGTAAGACATTAAAAATACAGTCTAAAGGTTAAGTAAATTATGGCACAAAATCTGGTACTCAGTAAGTACTTAATAAATGGATGACTAAAGGATAAATGCAGTGAGATTAGTTAATACTGCCATCACCTATGTCCTCACTAGAAATCTTGTAAAATAATTGAGCCCAAATTCCTCCAAGTTGCTCCTTCCAATGTGAATCTTTGTTTAGTGGTTGAAGGCTTTGTAGGAAACCTGAAATACTCATAACTTTAGGCTGAAAGGAGCTTCCTCTGAAAATACATACCGGTGTTATCTCATCTTGGGCGATTAAATCTCTTTTAAGATACAGCATTTTTATTTAGTGCTGGCTGCATGGAAACTTCCCAGAAATATAAGTTTCTGAAGCACTGCTCATTCTGGAAACAAAAGAGAAAGCCTTAATTAGTAGAATATAGGCAACTATCTTCTGACAAGGAGGAACATCTCAAAATTGTATGTCAGTACAGCATTCAGTTCAGTTCAGTCGCTCAGTCGTGTCCGACTCTTTGCGACCCCATGAATCACAGCACACCAGGCCTCCCTGTCCATCACCAACTCCTGGAGTTCATTCAGACTCACGTCCACCGAGTCAATGATGCCATCCAGCCATCTCGTCCTCGGTCGTCCCCTTCTCCTCCTGCCCCCAATCTCACCCAGCATCAGAGTCTTTTCCAATGAGTCAACTCTTCACGTGAGGTGGCCAAAGTACTGGAGTTTCAGCTTTAGCATCATAACTTCCAAAGAAATCCCAGGGCTCATCTCCTTCAGAATGGACTGGTTGGATCTCCTTGCAGTCCAAGGGACTCTCAAGAGTCTTCTCCAACACCACAATTCTTTGGTGCTCAGCGTTCTTCACAGTCCAACTCTCACATCCATACATGACCACTGGAAAAATCATAGCCTTGACTAGACGGACCTTTGTTGGCAAAGTAATGTCTCTGCTTTTGAATATGCTATCTAGGTTGGTCATAACTTTTCTTCCAACGAGTAAGCATCTTTTAATTTCATGGCTGCTACCACCATCTGCAGTGGTTTTGGAGCCCCCAAAAATTAAGTCTGATACTTTTTCTACTGTTTCCCCATCTATTTGCCATGAAGTGATGGAACCAGATGCCATGATCTTAGTTTTCTGAATGCTGAGCTTTAATTCAACTTTTCACTCTCCTCTTTCACTTTCATTAAGAGGCTTTTTAGTTCCCCTTCACTTTCTGCCATAAGGGTGGTGTCATCTGCATATCTGAGGTTATTGATATTTCTCCCAGCAATCTTGATTCCACCTTGGGTTTCTTCCAGCCCAGCGTTTCTCAGGATGTACTCGGCATATAAGCTAAATAAGCAGGTGACAATATACACCCTGACATATTCCTTTTCCTATTTGGAACCAGTCTGTTGTTCCATGTCCAGTTCTAACTGTTGCTTCCTGACCTGCATACAAATTTCTCAAGAGGCAGGTCAGGTGGTCTGGTATTCCCATTTCATGAAGAATTTTCCACAGTTTATTGTGATCCACACAGTCAAAGACTTTGGCATAGTCAATAAAGAAGAAATGGATATTTTTCTGGAACTCTCTTGCTTTTTCCATGATCCAGCGGATGTTGGCAATTTGGTCTCTGGTTCTTCTGCCTTTTCTAAAACCAGCTTGAACATCTGGAAGTTCCCGTTTCATGTATTGCTGAAGCCTGCCTTGGAGAATTTTGAGCATTACTTTACTAGCGTGTGAGATGAGTGCAATTGTGAGGTAGTTTACTGAACTGTAATACTGAAGCTGATGGTGATCTCCTTAGGAAATCAGTCTCAACCTTAGGAATGACTGCTCTTTTAAAGCAAAAAGACCAGCATCTGACATCGTTTGTAAGTCTAAACATCCCATGCTGTTAGTCAGTGCAAGATTGATTCCTGGTCGAATGTTTGTCTTTTTTCTATTATAAATTTTATAAATGAAGAAAATTTTAAGGAAGAAAATAAAATCATTAGCGACTCAAAGAGAGTCAGCATTAAAAAATGGAGAATTTCCCTCTTGTCATTTTTTATATGTATATTTCAGAATAATTATATTTCTGTATTATATGTAAAGATTTTACATTTTGATATTTTTCCATCTTAACATGATAATACACCATTTCTCCACATTTCTTTTTTTTTTTTTTGCAAGTTATCCATATATATTAGCAAAATCCTGTTACCTAAGTTTAATTTCATCCTGACCATCCATAAAACTCATTTTTTACTCAAAACATATATACTACTTCCCTATTATATACTGATAACTTCTTCCTTTATTCTTAGTAGGTTTAATTACATATTTAGATTAGAATCCTCAACTTTATTGAAAGCCTAGAGGAAAGTAATTGTGAACTGTTTTTCATACCAGCATTTTCTGATTGGAAACTTAGGCTTTAGTTTTCCTCTCCTAAGAAGGCAAAGGTTGCTGTGATTAAAAACTTAGATTTGTGGTAAATCCAAGTGGTAAACTTAGTTTTGTCTAGCAACCAATGTTCCAATATTTTATCCTACTTGAAATGACACAGACAGTCAATTAATTATTGCCATTTAACTCAGTTCAGTTTCAAGTTACCAAAATCTGGAGAGGTTATTTTAGATAGACCTAATGTTTCATGGACATCACCAGATGGTCAACACCAAAATCAGATTGATTATATTCTTTGCAGCCAAAGATGGAGAAGCTCTATACAGTCAACAGAAACAAGACCGGGAGCTGACTGTGGTTCAGATCATGAACTCCTTATTACCAAATTCAGACTGAAATTGAAGAAAGTAGGGAAAACCACTAGACCATTTAGGTAGGGCCTAAATCAAATCCCTTATGATTATACAGTGGAAGTGAGAAATAGACTTAAGGGCCTAGATCTGATAGAGTGCCTGATGAACTATGGAATGAGGTTCGTGACATTGTACAGGAGACAGGGATCAAGACCATCCCCATGGAAAAGAAATGCAAAAAAGCAAAATGGCTGTCTGGGGAGGCCTTACAAATAGCTGTGAAAAGAAGGGAAGTGAAAAGCCAAGAAGAAAAGGAAAGATATAAGCATCTGAATGCAGAGTTCCAAAGAATAGCAAGGAGAGATAAGAAAGCCTTCTTCAGCGATCAATGCAAAGAAATAGAGGAAAAGAACAGAATGGGAAAGACCAGAGATCTCTTCAAGAAAATTAGGGATACCAAGGGAATATTTCATGCAAAGATGGGCTTGATAAAGGACAGAAATGGTATGGACCTAACAGAAGCAGAAGATATTAAGAAGAGGTGGAAAGAATACACATAAGAACTGTACAAAAAAGATCTTCACGACCCAGATAATAACGATGGTGTGATCACTCATCTAGAGCCAGACATCCTGGAATGTGAAGTCAAGTGGGCCTTAGAAAGCATCACTATGAACAAAGCTAGTGGAGGTGATGGAATTCCAGTAGAGCTGTTTCAAGTCCTGAGGGATGATGCTGTGAAAGTGCTGCACTCAATATGCCGGCAAATTTGGAAAACTCAGCAGTGGCCACAGGACTGGAAATGGTCAGTTTTCATTCCAATTCCAAAGAAAGGCAATGCCAAAGAATGCTCAAACTACCACACAATTGCACTCATCTCACATGCTAGTAATGTAAGCTGAAAATTCTCCAAGCCAGGCTTCAACAATACGTGAACCGGGAACTTCCTGATGTTCAAGCTGGCTTTAGAAAAGGCAGAGGAACCAGAGATCAAATTGCCAACATCTGCTGGATCATGGAAAAAGCAAGAGAGTTCGAGAAAAACATCTATTTCTGGTTTATTGACTATGCCAAGGCCTTTGACTGTGTGGATCACAATCAACTGTGGAAAATTCTGAAAGAGATGGGAATACCAGACCACATGACCTGCCTCTTGAGAAACCTGTATGCAGGTCAGGAAGCAACAGTTAGAACTGGACATGGAACAACAGACTGGTTCCAAACAGGAAAAGGAGTGCGTCAAGGCTGTATATTGTCCCCCTGCTTATTTAACTTCTATGCAGAGTACATCATGAGAAACGCTGGACTGGAAGAAATACAAGCTGGAATCAAGATCGCCAGGAGAAATATCAATAACCTCACATATGCAGATGACACCACCCTTATGGCAGAAAGTGAAGAAGAACTAAAGAGTCTCTTCATGAAAGTGAAGGAGGAGAGTGAGAAAGTTGGCTTAAAGCTCAACATTCAGAAAACGAAGATCATGGCATCTGGTCCCATCACTTCATGGGAAATAGATGGGGAAACACTGGAAACAGTGTCAGACTTTATTTTGGGGGCTCCAAAATCACTGTAGATAGTGACTGCAGCCATGAAATTAAAAGACGCTTACTCCTTGGAAGAAAAGTTATGACCAACCTAGATAGTATATTCAAAAGCAGAGACATTACTTTGCCAACAAAGGTCCGTCTAGTCAAGGCCATGGTTTTTCCTGTGGTCATGTATGAATCTGAGAGTTGGACTGTGAAGAAGGCTAAGCACCAAAAAATTGATGCTTTTGAACCGTGGTGTTGGAGAAGACTCTTGAGAGTCCCTTGGACTGCAAGGAGATCCAACCAGTCCATCCTAAAGGAGATCAGTCCTGGGTGTTCTTTGGAAGGAGTGATGCTAAAGCTGAAACTCCAGTACTTTGGCCACCTTATGCGAAGAGCTGACTCATTGGAAAAGACTCTGATGCTGGGAGGGATTGGGGGCAGGAGGAGAAGGGGACGACAGAGGATGAGATGGCTGGATGGCATCACTGACTCTATGGACATGAGTCTGAATGAACTCTGGGTGTTGGTGATGGACAGGGAGGCCTGGTGTGCTGTGATTCAGGGGGTTACAGAGTCGGACACGACTGAGGGAATGTACTGAACTGACGGATTGTATAACCACAATGTATCCTGCTTGAGGACAGTTTCTCCTTCCTGAAAACCTTGTGATTAATCCTGATATTTAGAATGTAAATTATGGGAGTGGGTCTGGTAGGATCTTTCTATTGTTAAGTTCTAATCATGTTATCTTAAAATGTAAATTGTGGGAGTGGGTCTGGAAAAATTTTCACAAAGTTGAGACATTCTTTTGATTTATTGTAATAGCCAATTAAAAAGTATAGAATTCCCTTGCTAAAGACTAGTGAGGAGGGCACTCTCTGTTCCCCCTTCTGATGTCTATGTCAGAAGCTTTCTCTGTCCCTTTTTCACTTTAATAAAACTTCTGCCACACAAAAGCTCTGAGTGAACAAGACTGGTCTCTGGTCCTAAAGGTAAATCTTCTGCAGAGATCACATATCCAAGATCGTTCACCATAAGCTATCAATATCTGGTGTTGTCACACGCAAGCTCTATTATTCAGAGATGTCTCAACTAGCCAATGCCAGTACTGATTCACACTCATGCAGCATACACATAACAAGCATGGTCCCACAGACAAAAGGACAAAGTGAGTGGCTCAACGGAAACACACACACACACACACACACACACAAACAACAAATAAGCTACAGTTGCACAGACAGAAAATCAGAACTCTGTAGTCTAAAATTCCACTTCCGCTCCCAGATGGAGGTCTCTAACATAGTGGGTCAGCTCTGAAAGGAGAACAGACGCAAAGGGGCTCACTTCCTGCAATGGAAGGAGCCCAGATGGAGTGGAGAAGGTCCCCGGCCTGCACTAGCTGGAGTGACTTAAACCCCAGGTGACATCAGATGTGGACTATAGTTCTGGGCATTCGTCTGCTCCAAACAGCCTCATGCTTTGGGAGAGCTGGCACCTGTCCTGGAGAGTCCTTCCCAGTTCCGGAGAGCAAAATGCACTCCAGCAGCTGCTGGGCAGTTGGGAAAGGGTGGCCTCCAGCCAGGGTCAGCCTGCCACAGGCGCAAGTGATCTACTGCAGTCGCCATAAATAGTTACTGAAAACACAAGTTCATGTGCCTGATGCACAGTGAGGTCAAACGCTAAACCACTGGCATTTGGAACAGACAAAGATTGATTACAGGACCATGCAAAGAGTTGGGTGGCTCATGCCCTAAGACCCCCAAAGTTACTAAAGCTTTCAGCAAACCCTTTTTGAAGCAAGAGGGGAGGAAGGGTTGCCGTTAGTTGTTGCAAACTTGTTGGTGTCAGATCCTTTGTTCTCAAAGGCAGGTCATGATCAAGAAATGATGTTTCTATAAATCTCTACCAAATGAATGTTATGCTTTGTCCTGCCCAGAAAGGGTAAGATCCCAAGGCATAATTCACCCTCCAATGTCCTGGTCCAGGAGGAGAGGAGGCAGATCTCTGTTGGCAGTTCCCTCAGGGCCAGGTCTCCGGAGTCTGCCCAGCTGTCATTGCTGAGGGAGCCAGGTGCCCAACCCAACTGGTCCTCAGGTTCCTCAGGCTACCACAGAGGAGAGGACACAGACGGGACCTAGGCAGACTGCCACTGCTAATCAGCTAGCCACGGCCATGACAGGGGAGAGGTTCACCGCTTCCTTGAGGCCTGGTTCAAGGCTGGCCAGTGGCCTTGGTGAGGCCTCTGACACCCTACAGAACACAGCTCCCGCCCTGTCCTCTGGTCCGGCGGGCCCAGGACCGTTTGAGCTGGAGGGCCTTGGGCAGAATGCCAGGCCCTGCCCCTCACCCCACTGCCCGCCTCGCTGGGGGGACCGCCGGGCTCCGCCCCCCACCTCACTCACAGCCTCACTGGGGTAGAACGCCAGGCCCCGCCCCTCCACTCACTGCCCGGCTTGCTGGGGGAAAACTCCAGGCTCCACCCCTCACCTCACTCACAGCCTCTCTGGGGAGAAAGCCAGGCTCCATCCCTCCGCTCACTGCCCTCCTGGCTACTTCCACTCCACCGTCGTCTCAGTCCCTTCACTGTCCTTTCCAAACTGTAGGCTGGTTGTGGGAGGGGCCCTCCGCTGCGCTGTCAGTGGCCGAGCAAGACCCGCTGCTTAGGAACAGGCTGAAGGTAATGACCACTGCGATGGCTGCCTTGCTGAGGGCTGCGCTCCCTGCCCTCTGTTACAGTGTGGCTCCAGAGCCCTCACCCAGGCCACTCACTAGCCAGTCCCAGGGCTGAGGAAGCGGTGAACCCTCTCCTCCAGCCCTGTCTCTGTGACCTAATAGCAAGGCATCCTGCCTGTGTCACGGTCTGCGCGAGCCCACCTCCCCTGCTGTGGGCGGCCTGAGGAGCCAGAGGGCCAGTCTGGTTGGGCCCCCGGGTCCCTCAGCGATGACAGCTGGGTGGGGTCTGGGAACCTGGCCCTGAAGGAACTGTCAGCTGAGATCTGCCTCCTCTTCGCAGGACCAGGGCATTGGAGGGTGCAAGTTGGGCCCTTCCTTGTCAGAAGAGAGAATAGCATTCATGTCGTAGAGATTTACAATGACATCATTGCCTGACCGTAAACTGACTTCAGGAACAAGGATTTGACACCAAGAAGTTTGCAACAACTAGCCACGCCCCTCCCTCACCTTTCCTATCAAAGGACAGTGCTGAAAGCTCTCAGTGACTATGGGGTTCTTGGGCATAAACCACTCACCTCCTTACATAAAACTGGAATCAGTCTTGCTCTGTTCCAAACTCCAAAGTTTTAGTATTGTTTGACCTCACTGTGCATTGGGCACATGGACTTGCAATTTGGTAACAGGAGGTGGTCCTGCTCAAGGACCCAGCACCAACCTCCGCTGGACAGGTTTCTGAGGGCTGAAGAGGGTGATGGAGGAGCAGCAGGGACGCCCACTCGGCCACTGGCAGTGGCAGGTTCTCAGCGAGGTGGCTGGGGCCTGGGAGAGGCCCTTCTCCAGCAGGAGCCCGTCCGGGGCCACATACTGCAGGTAAAATATCTCGCGGTCACCTGGCGAGGTCTGGTCACAGGCACGCCACATTAGGGAGACTGAGATGGCCCAGTGCTGGCTGTCTCAGCTCATTGTTCCTCCAGTTTTTCCTTCCACTCATCTTTATTGGGGCGTGCCTCACGGCGGTGGTAGTGGCAGGGGAGGAGGGTGCTGGTTCTCCAGTAGCTTCTCCAGGACTAGTAGGACCCAAGCAGGCCTCTTACCCTGGCTTCATAGCCTGGCCTCAGGCCTGGCCCGGCCTGTGGCTCCTCAGGGAGCTTCTTGTTGCCCCACGTATCCTGCTGTTGGAGCACTGGACCTGCAGCTGTGGATGCTGGCAGCTGGTGCAGGCTCCCAGCAGCCCCCTTCCCTCCCACAACCGCTCCTCTCTCCCGCTCATGCCTCCTACTGCTCTTTCTGTGTTGGACATGGCCCTAGCCATCTTAATTTCTTCTTTTTTTTTTTTGTTCTTTTAAAAAAATTTATTTATTTTAATTGGAGGCTAATTATAGTTTCTGTTTTCCCCTTAAATGTATATTATTCTTAGTCTTCTTAATATGTCTTCTTAATTATTAGTCTTCTTAATAAAACTGTCAGCTCTTTGAGAGTGAAACACTAGCGGGTTCATATTCCATGTGCCTGCAGTGCACCTTAAGCACAATACAAGGTTTTCCATGGTTGCATGTTGGATTGTCTGAAATCCTCCAAATTCTACTCCGTGGGATAGGGCTGGTAGCTTTTTACCACAGAAATTCCAGCAGGTCTGGACCTTGTATCCTCTGCAGGACTACTCTGAGATGTGTTCAGTACTTGAGTAGAAAAACAGCAGTCCTTGAAGAACAGGTAATTATTGAACAGGCACTCAGGGCAGGTTTGGTGCTGGAGGTATAACAAATATTTTCCCACTCTTTACACTTTATAAATGACAAGGATATGTTTACATTCATTCACTTACCAGATTTCTATGTTAAAGCTTATATTCCAATGAAATAAGATAACATAAATAATTTCGGATGGTGTTGAAAACTGTGAAGGAACCAAAAACGGATTAGTGCTTAGGGAATGATAGGTTCTCCTGGTGAGGGAGGAACAGGGATTCTGTGCATAAATTGGATTGGATGGAAGGTGACCATGGGAATAAGTAGATACCCCTCATGCAGATATCTGGGAGATCCCAGGTAGCTAGGATACTGAGTTCAAATGTGCTGATGATGGAAGAAGAGGGTAAATAATGAGAACAGTTAGGAAGCTGATGCAGTAGTCTATGAAAGCTGATCAGGGTAGGCAAGGTACTGACACTCTAACATATTGACTCTTTATAACCCCAAATAATTCCTTGTATTTCATTAGATTACCTATGAACAAAGGAGGTACTCTCTAGAAAGGAAGGCGCAAGCTCATAATCAGAGAGAAAGTGAGAAATAGATGTGTAACTATAAAGAGAGCCCAAGTCTAGGGCTGGAAACTTCACATTGTGGTTTAGGGCAGCCGTACTCTCTCATCTCTTCAGCTCTGCCTAGTCCTTCTCCAGCAAATCATCTGGCAGAATGCAAATTCTTTTAGTGTAAGCCAATATTTGTACCAGTGAGAAGTAGACCTAAGTCACTCTTTGTAGCCTTTTTCAGTTGACTGAGCAGAGGGTTCCTAATTACAGGCTTAAAACTCAACATTCTAAAAACTAAGATCATGGCATCCAGTATATCACTTTATGGCAAATAGATGGGGAAAAAATAGAAACGGTGACAGACTTTGTTTTCTTGGGCTCCAAAATCACTGAGGGTGGTGACTGCAACCATGAAATGAAAAGACACTTGCTCCTTGGGCAAAAAGCTATGACAAACCTAGATAGCATATTAAAAAGCAGACATCACTTCGCCAACAAAGGTCCACATAGTCAAAGGTATGGTTTATTGAGTAGTCATGTATGGATGTAAGAGTTGGACCATAAAGAAGGCTGAGTGCCAAAGAATTGATGCTTTTGAAGTGTGGTGTTGGAGAAGACTCTTGAGAGTCCCTTGGTCTGCAAGGAGATCCAACCAGTCCATTCTGAAGGAGATCAGCCCTGGGATTTCTTTGGAAGGAATGATGCTAAAGCTGAAACTCCAGTCCTTTGGCCATCTCATGCGAAGAGTTGACTCATTGGAAAAGACTCTGATGCTGGGAGAGATTGGGGGCAGGAGGAGAAGGGGATGACAGAGGATGAGATGGCTGGATGGCATCACTGACTCGATGGACATGAGTCTGCGTGAACTCCGGGAGCTGGTGATGGACAGGGAGGCCTGGCGTGCTGCGATTCATGGGGTCACAAAGAGTCGGACACGACTGAGTGACTGAACTGAACTGAACTGAGCGACCAACAGAAACAAGGCATGTTTTTTATTTTTATTATTTTTTTGTTAGGGTTAGACGCCATATGGAACAGAAAGCATCAGAATGACAGCTGGAGTCTAGGGAGCAATTACAAGCAATTTTTGGAATGCTTGTCATGAGAAGATAGATTAATCATCATTAAAACATTTATTGAATACCTGGTCAGTGCTAAACATTGGACAGGGGCTGGTGATAAACCGGTGAGTGGAGCATACAGGGTGGCGACTGCCCTCATGGAGTTTTCAGTGTTCAGTGAACACATAGGCAGAAAACAAGTTGTGTTAGTCAGGTGCACAGGAAACAAGGGCTTGTAAAAGGAAATTTAACCTGGTCAGTTAAATCTGGGAGGATTTCCAAAGAGCAATCTATGCTTATATTAATAAAGTAATAGAAATTTACTTTTATTATTTTTTATTGAGGTATAGTTTATTCATAATATTCTGTTAGTTTCAGGTGAACATCACAGTGCTTAAGAATTTTTATAGTTTTTTTTGTTGTTGTTGTTGCTGTTGTTTAGTTGTTAAGTGTATCTGGCTCTTTGTGACCCCACGGGTCTTAGCTTGCCAGGCTCCTTTGTCCATGATATTTCTCTGGCAAGAATACTTGAGTGGGCTGACATTTCATTCTCCAGGGGATCTTCCCAACCCATGGATCAAATCTGCAACTCCTTCACTGGGAGGCGGATTCTTTACTGCTGAATCACCAGGGAAGCTCTTTTACAGTTTATACTCCATTAAAAGTTATTACAAGATAATGGCTATGATTTCACGTGCTATGCAGTTTCTTTGTCCTTTATCTGGAAAATTGTTTTTGAATGCATGAAAGTGAAAAGTGTAAGTGCCTCTGAAGAGCCAAGGCAAAATACACTGAAGAAATGAAGTTGAAGTGACAGTGAGGGAACAACCTGGGACACTATTTCATAGTCATACAGGCAGCTGTGTTCTTTGAACAGAAGTTTGTTACCATCTCAGGGCCTTTGCACTTGCCTCTAATGATGCTGCTCATCAAGACCTCGTGGCAGTCTTCTTCACATTCTCACAGTCCCCTTTTCATAAGCCCCTTATTGAAACTAGTCCCTGCTTATCACTCTCTCACACAGCCTTTTGTTTTCTTCATTTGTGATGATCTTGGTTTTTGTTCCAGTTTTCTTAATGACATTTACCCTCCACTAGATTGTATGCTCCAAGAGCCCAGGCCGCTGCAACTCTTGTTGATATCACCTGGCCTGAGTCTGACACATGGAAAGTGATCAATATATACTGCCAAGTGAGACAGAATGAAGGAGTTACATATATATCAATAATCAAAAAATAGAGAAGGATAAATGCATGCATAAGAAGGTTTATTCTGTTTTGAGTTAATAATTTCTTTTGCACAATGTTAACCTTGTTATATTCCCTTCACATAGCAAAATTCCCATCAAACTCCCTCAAAGATGAAACTGTTACACAATTCTTTATTGAAGATGAGAAATGAACTTTGTTGTTTGCATAATCTGAGGATTCGGAGAAGGCAGTGGCACCCCACTCCAGTACTCTTGCCTGGAAAATCCCATGGACCGAGGAGCCTGGTGGGCTGCAGTTCATGGGGTCGTTATCAGACACGACTGAGCGACTTCACTTTCACCTTTCACTTTCATGCATTGGGGAAGGCAATGGCACCCCACTCCAGTGTTCTTGCCTGGAGAATCCCAGGGACGGAAGAGCCTGGTGGGCTGCCGTCTATGGGGTCGCACAGAGTCGGACACGACTGAAGCGACTTAGCAGCAGCAGCAGCGGTTTAGTTTTAAAAAGCCTCTGGAAATTTACTTTGAAGCACATAAAAAGGATCGAGTAATGGATAGAGAGGTAGATGGATATAAAATAAAACAAGTTCACTAAAAATGTAACTTCAAAATTTCGATTATGGTCAGACAGATGTTCATTGTAAAACCCTTTCAATACTGCACATTTTCATAAATGAAGTTTAGAAAGAAAGGGTATCTGAGTGTTCCTCCTCCCAACAGAATTTATGTTTAATCTTTATTGATGTTAATAAAGTACATTAAATTTTTTATATTTAATTTAGTACTTTCTGTATCTTTAGGGTAGATGATTAGCAGGGAAATAGTCAAGAAAATCCTTTACAATATACTGATTAAGTAACAAGTGATATACTTCTATTTGGTATGATTTCCAGTAGAGAATTATGTGCTTACATGATTGACTGGAAGTTTGGAAAACTAGAGCCCATGGCTCTCTACTATTCTTCCAGCCTGAGGTCTGGCTGCTGGTTCCAGGGGACTGAGTAAAGTCAGAAGTGGAAGCTGATGCCCAGGTGTTATCTGTTGTAACAGGAGAAATAATTTTCTCACTTGTGACTCACAGTCCTCTCATCTAAGGAAATGTGCCCTTGTCATCATTAAAGTGGTTCAGTATCTTTCTGTCCCTTAAGTCTATTTGACTTTGTAGCTGCTCTTGCTGTTGATGGGGCCAGGATGGAAGAAACCCGTTACATTAATCAAAACAACCATCATCTGAATGGGTGTTACTGGCTTATTAAAGTATTTCTATTTGCTTATTCAGTTGTCCCAACAAAGCTATGATGCAAATAGGCCAGGTAATATTATGCACCCCACCTATTTTACAGATCGAGGCAATGTGTGAGAGACATGGCCAATTTCACGGTAGGGCATTGAGGAGCTGAAATTAGGACTGAGGTTCCCGCCTTGTAATCCGATCAGTCATTCTTACTTCATGCCCAACTGAAAATACAATTTCTCACTGCCAGAATGTTTCACATTTGGAAAAGAGTGAAGCTTTGGAGGAAATAGGATATCAGGGAAAAGCCATGTGAAGGTACCACAGGTAAGGTGAACTCTCCCCAGGTTGAATTCATGCCATGTCACCACCAAAGCTCCGATCCATTTCTCCATCCCATTCTTCCAAGTTTAATGCAGCGTCTCTCCCTTGAAAAGTTAAATCTCTGCTTGATTCTCCCGCAGTGAATTTCTCTGAGCTGGTTACTACTCTTTTAGGATGAGGAGTAGTCAGTCGATGGGGACTGTTTCTATGCTTGTCGCATGCTACTCCAGTCTCCCGCTCCCCACGTGCCTGTTCTTGCCGAGGTGGAAAGATAACTACCTTTGTGCTTATTCCAGTAGCTCCCAGGAAGCTATTAGAGTCCAAGTGTGTCCACTGCTCACGACTTGTTCAGTTCAGTTCAGTTCAGTCGCTCAGTCGTGTCTGACTCGCGACCCCATGAATCGCAGCATGCCAGGCCTCCCTGTCCATCACCAACTCCCGGAGTTCACTCAGACTCACATCCATTGAGTCCGTGATGCCATCCAGCCATCTCATCCTCTGTCGTCCCCTTCTCCTCCTACTCCCAATCCCTCCCAGCATCAGAGTCTTTTCCAATGAGTCAACTCTTCGCATGAGATGGCCAAAGGACTGGAGTTTCAGCTTTAGCATCATACCTTCCAAAGAAATCCCAGGGTTGATCTCCTTCAGAATGGACTGGTTGGATCTCCTTGCAGTCCAAGGGACTCTCAAGAGTCTTTTCCAACACCACAGTTCAAAAGCATCGATTCTTCGGCACTCAGCCTTCTTCACAGTCCAACTCTCACATCCATACATGACCACAGGAAAAACCATAGCCTTGACTAGACAGACCTTAGTCGACAAAGTAATATCTCTGCTTTTGAATATGCTGTCTAGGTTGGTCATAACTTTTCTTCCAAGGAGTAAGCATCTTTTAATTTCATGGCTGCAGTCACCATCTGCAGTGATTTTGGAACCCAAAAGACTTGTAATACCACTTAATTCCCCTTTATTTTTGGTTTCTTGGTATGAATATTAATGAGTATTGACTATGGAATCAGACATCCCTGGGTCTGAAACTCTACTCACCCTTTCCTACCTGTGCCATCAGGCAAGTTGCTTGTTTTAATCTATAAAATGAGATTAATTATAGGACTTGCCCTGTGGAGCTGTTGTGAGGGTTAAATGGAATAACACCCATTCCACACATGAAGGGTGCAACTCAGTACTTCCTCCTTGGTAGATGCTCATAAGTATTGGTAAGAATTTTAATAATTCAGAGTTAAATTATAAAAGTACTCTTCATATACTTGATAAAATTCATCTTACTATCTGCGCTTCTCCAGTGGCTTATTGGTAAAGAACCCTCCTGCTAATGCAGGAGATACCGGTTCAATCTCTGGTGGGGAAAATCCCCTGGAGAAAGAAATCTTACTGCCTAATTAGAAGGAATAACATTTACGCACAGCTTTTTCTTCCTCCTTCCTTCCCTCCCTTTCTCCCTCCCCCTTCTCTCTCTCTTCTGTCCTTCATTTCTTCCCTCCCTCCCTCCTTCTCTTCTCCTCCCAGGACTTCCCTCTTTCCTTCTGTCCTGTAGACTGAAAAAAAGGCACAACATGAGAGCTGAGAGTTAAGTTTTACTGGGGGCAAAATGAGGACTGTTGCCCTGGAAACAGGATTTCAGGTAGCTCTGAGAAACTGCGCCAAAGAGATAGCAGGGGAGTCAGTATGTACGTGATTTGAGTAAAGAAGGGTACATGCAGTCAAGCACACATTTTGGCAGAAGCTTGCTGCTAGTCCAGGGAGCAGATGTCATCATTAACGATCTTAGTGTTTTTCTCAGATGTGAGGAGATGCAAGATTTGGGCTCATAAAATATTCTGGAAATATCTAACTATCTGAGTAACTCTTCTGCCAATTTTCCCCAGAACACAGTGCCTCATTCCTTATCTCCTCCCTGAACTCATTTCAGGGGGTGTTGAAGGTCAGCGGCTGCAATGGCTCATGATTTGTTCCTTGTAGAGGTAGCAGGCAAGTGCCAGAAGTTGACACTTCATTTTTCCCCTCCTTCGTATCCTCACCCACCCCCTTCCTTCCTTCTTTCCTTATTCACATCTTTACTGAGCGTCTCTATCATGTGAGGCAGTCCCTACTCTCATGGCTGCTGCAGGCTACCGTAGAAGACAAATTATTTAAGTAATTACACAGATGGATGTAAGATTATATCTCTAGTAATTACTACAGAGCTACAGAGTATATCACAGGAGGCCTTGACTTAATAGGGAAGCTTCCCTGAAATTGTTACCAAGCAAAGGGCTCACTGCTTGATGTGCATAAAAGACAATACTATATATACTCAGTTGTTCAGTCATGTCCAACTCTTTGTGATCCCATGGACTGTAGCCCACCAGGCTTCTCTGTCCATGGGATTTTCCAAGCAAGAGTACTGGAGTGGGTTGCCATTTTGGTACCAGCTTTTCAGAAGTTTTATTTTGAGGCTCACTGGCAAGGAGATGGGGGCAGGGCTCAAATCTGTGTCTTTGATCTGGGGTCTGGTTAAACTTTTATGAATTAATGGTACCTGGGTTGGTCTGCACAAATGTTGGTGGGGCAGGTTGCCATTAGTGAGCTTTGGAACATGGTCATCTATGGTAAAATATGGTTCAGGCTTCAACATGGGATCCTCAAGGACCATGGGCCCTTCACTTCTAAAAAGATTCTGGCATTCAAGTTCCAGCCATGCCCTGATCCTTTGGTTTCCTGGGGGTTGTGGTGGGTCCTTTGGTTCTGGGTATTATTTGAGGTCAACAATTCTCTCCTCTGCGCTCACCTTGGCTGCTTGGCTTGCATTTGGTTCTCTTGTCTTTGAAAAAGTCTCAGTAACTCGTTGGAAACAGAACCAGTTAGGGGTGGTTCTGTGGTTCCAGGATTGCAGGGAAGTTGCAACTAACCAGGTGAGGAGTAAGGGCAGGGATGGTAACAGAGCAGTTCAGACACTGGATTCAGAAGCCAAGACCCTTTAGCAGAAGAGTGTGTGAGCCTGGAAGGAAACCACCTGGGCTGAAGAAGAGGCAAATAGTCTAAGGTGGGGCAGGGTCCGTGGGGGAGAACCGACATGTATAGTCTGTTGGCAGTAACCAGGTTTCATCTTCATTCCAAGAGTAGCCATGGGAGTCCATTGAAGAGCTGCCGGTAGGGCTGTAACATAACTTTCATGAGCCGCTTAGTGTACAGGGATGTTAACACAAGTTCCTGTACCTGATGCCTAGTGAGGCCAAAGAAACTCAAATGGAGTTTGGGGCAGAGAAAGATTATTGCAGGGCTGTGCAAGGAGAGGAGGTGGCTCATGCTCTGAAAAATCTAGACTCCCAGAAGGGTTTTGGCAAAGCAGTTTGTAAGGGCATGTGAGGGGGAGGTCCCGGGGTTTGGGATCAGCTTGTGTACAGTTCTCTGACTGGCTGATGGTGAGGCACAGGGGTTCCCATCTTCATTTCTTAGACTCTAGGTGGCGTTGGGCTATGTGTTCATGGTCAAAAAGTAGTTCTTCCTTTTGGTGGTGGTGGGGGGATGGGTTCCTATATGCAAAACAGTTCAGGAAATTTGCATCAAGTACTATTTTCTGGTGCCTCAGAGAGGAAATAAAGCAGAGGATGTGCCAAGATTGCCTTTTGTGGGGAGCTGTTGCCAGGAGGCCCCATTGGGTCCTGCTTGGTTACAGAGGTCTGGCCAATCAAGCCATCTTTATTCCTGTGGCCAAAGAGCAGAGGGCAGAAATGATCTGCAGGATGGATCATCTGAATTCTAACCCAGTGCTCAGTGATCTGGGGAGTTGTGAAATTAGCAGGCCTTGCGTCTTCTCCTCTGGGAAGATTATTGAACAAGCTGTTAGAAAACAAAAATTCAACTGAGTATATTTGGTGATTTAATTGGCTTTATTCAGTGATTTATGAACAAAGTTAATCAAATGGGGCTCTGAAGGGTTGGGCAAATGGAAGGCTTTTATCAGAAGAAGAGAGGGGCAAGGAAGCTCTCAGCAAAGTATATTTAGGGCAGACATCTTTTTTGGTGATGGGGAAGGGATGACAAGGGTTTTATCCTTTTCTTCCTCTGGGCTGGGGGCAGGGATGGAGAACAACAGATTACCTCCTAGATGGCTGATCCAAAAAAATTACAGATAGTTGATCAGAAAATAACAGACAGTTGATTAAAATTACACTTTGGGGAAGGTTGAAACTGCAAGTAGGTCAGGCATTAAGGAGGTTTGGTATCACGAGCTTTAGCACAAGAGACACTTTCGGGCCTGTGGCTTTCTCTTTTAACACAGACTCATGCACATCCACATTATGTTTCTGGATGGCTGTAGTAAGCATCCATCCAGAGGGCTGCGGACTTCTTCAGGGCCCTGCGAGAGGAGCAGACAAAATTGTGAGTAGGCAAGACTCAGGTCAAAGGAGCTACTTCATGGAACATTTGCTGTTTTACTTAATTCAGGGTCCAATATTCTTGCCTAGGAAATCCCATGGACAGAGGAGCCTGGCAGTCCACAGTCCATCAGCATTTCTATATGGAAGAGACTGAGTTTTTCTTTCAATTATTTTCTTCTCTACTCCAAAGCATCAGTTATTCTTTTCTCCATATTAAAAGAAAAATCTCTGCTGAATCTCTACAAGATAAACCATATACCTATACCAACCTAACCTGTATCTACCTACCTCTCCTACTTTATAAAGTTAAAGACTTTTCTAGGTTCTGGTGATATAGCTATGAGTAGGAGTGGTGAGAGTCTTTCCACCTGGAGCTGTGGTCTACATTGGGAGGCACATTTTACATAATTTATTACCCAATATGCTATTAAATCATGATTGTAATGAGGATCAGAAATGAAGAGAAACAGGTGCTGTGAGGGCACATGACAGGTTTAGTCTTGGAGGCAAGGGAGGACCAAGATGAAGAAAAGACCTTTCAGGTGAGCTTTGGAGAGTGAACAGAACTTGAGAAGGTGTCAGGAGGAGGGCGGCAAGTTGGGAGATTATTCTAGGTAGGAGAAAAGATGACCAAGGATGTGTCATGGCAAGGGGCAGGGAGTTACGTAGTGGCCGAAGGGAGGCCAGATATCGGGAGGGTAGGAAAGAAGGAAGGCAGTGATAGAGAGTGAAGATGGGTCACTGTTCAGGGATCAGATCTGACCAGCTCTAGGCTTGCTGGTTTGTTTATTCATATTAAAAAGATACTCTTGCTTTTCTTTTTCCTAATTTTAAGATAAATTATACAACCAAGGTTTTGGCTGTTAATTTGATGAGCAAAGGATCCTCCAGGGAACTGTGAATGCTTCAGGATGAGTACAGATTCTCAGTTCCTATAGGAAGAGTCACGCCTGCCTGTCCCACCAGACCCTGCAAGCATGTTAGTTTGCAACCCTGGACCAGATGATTTGAGAGTCCCTCCCATTGGTTAAGTTCTAAAGCATGTCAAGGCTCTGTGGGTGATACAGACAAATAACACAGAACCCTAGTTTATAAGAAGCTTGAAATTTAGTAGGGCATCAAGGTATTTTCGCTAAGAAGTACCCAGAAGGCAGCAGGTAAATGGTAGGAATGACTGTTATCATTTCTGTGTTAGTGTTGTTCCGTACAGAGCCTCATGTCCATTCTGGGCACGTGGATGCTCCTTAATAAATAGCTATTGGCTGAATGATTCATAAAGCAGTGAAGAGTCTGGGGACCAAGAGTGAAGGGAAATGAGAGCTGTGGGTTGAGGGACTGTTATTACCTGAGAATATCTCCAAATGCCTTCAAGATGGGCTTTTTCACATATGGTAGTCCATGCTTGGCACACAGTGACTTCACCAGAGCTGCCACCTTGTGATAATTATGGCGTGGCATCGTGGGAAATAGACTAGGGAAACAGAGAAAGGAGATATAAAACTTCTCAGACCTAAGGAGAAACCCAAAGTTACCTTTCCCTTTTTACAAAATAAAATGGTATCAGCCACGCAGACCCAGCCTTGACCTTCCACAATACTTTTGTTTTGGGAAGTTAAAAAACTTGCTGGCAGATTCATCTCATCCCTTAACCCTCCGCAAGCCTTGTAGGTGGCAGATGTTTAGGAAGAACTAAGAGAACATGTTTTAGCTCCATCAACTGTTTATTTTTGGCCTGATCCAATGAAAGTAAATCATTTAGAACTTTCTACCATTTAGAACTACCCACTCTTTAGAACTACCCAGAGAACTAGAGATACTGAACCGCCCACCCTGCCCCTGCTAATCTCTGTCTTAGTCTCTCTTTCTACCTTCCTAGCAAGAATAGATGAATGTATATTAAGTAATGGTAAATAGCTAAAAGTCCTAGGAAAGGAATAAGAAGTGAGGAGAGATGGATTTTTAATCCCAAGTTTTCATTAGTCAGCCAGATGACTGTCTTGGGTGTAAACCTCTCCTTTAATGAAACTATGAGTAATAATCCTTTTTTTTTGCTGAAGTTTTCAAGCCCTAATATGATAAATAGAATGAAAAAAATTCCTTGAACAAATAAAGGTATTGTTCCTTCTTTGACTATCATAGACTCAGATGGCTTAGACAAAGAGAATGTGGAAAGCCTTTCCCCTGACACTTTGGAGAAATTGACTCTCAATGTTTTAACTTGCATCAAGGTGTGAACAACCCATTTCCTCTCTGTAACTGACCCATTGGCAAAGTATTTCCAGATACCATGTATAAATTGCAGCAGGGACTCCACTTCATTAGTTATTTTGTAAACTTGGCTCTAAAGACACAGATAAGTAAATATTTGAATTATAGCGTTGTTAAGTTTGAACACAAATTGGTTACTCTAGTGTCTTGATTTTTCTTAGGTTTTGCCAACAAAGCAAATGCAAGGAAATCATCAATTCCTAAGCCCATAGAAATCTGGAAACTGAGTCACTGATACTTTTCCAAGATTTCACTCCATTTACTTGAGACTTTATGTATTTGGGCTCCAAAATCACTGCAGATGGTGATTGCAGCCATGAAATTAGAAGATGCTTACTTCTTGGAGGGGGAGTTATGACCAACCTAGACAGCATATTCAAAAACAGAGACATTACTTTGCCAATAAAGGTCTGTCTAGTCAAGGCTATGGTTTTTCAGTGGTCATGTATGGATGTGAGAGTTGGACTGTGAAGAAAGCTGAGCGCCGAAGAATTGATGCATTTGAACTGTGGTGTTGGAGAAGACTCTTGAGAGTCCCTTGGACTGCAAAGAGATCCAACCAGTCCATTCTAAAGGAGATTGGTCTTGGATGTTCTTTGGAAGGAATGATGCTAAAGCTGAAACTCCGGTACTTTGGCCACCTCATGCGAAGAGTTGAGTCATTGGAAAAGACTCTGATGCTGGGAGGGATTGGGGGCAGGAGGAAAAGGGGATGACAGAGGATGAGATGGCTGGATGGCATCACCAACTCGATGGACATGAGTTTGAGTGAACTCCAGGAGTTGGTAATGGACAGGGAGGCCTGGCGTGCTGCAATTCATGGGGTCACAGAGTCGGACACGACTGAGCGACTGAACTGAACTGAACTTGCAATTGTGACACTTCCTTCATTTCTTTCTTCCTCTCTTTATCATTGTTGTTAATTGAAAAATAGCATCTTTTAGAGAATCCTGGTTCATTTTTTTCCCCTTAAGATCACAAGTCTAGTGCTCTGGACTATATGGAGGACAGTTGTTAGTGATAGTCCTTGCCCTTTATCATGAACTATTTCTCTTACTCACTGGTGCTCAATTTGGAAGTTCAAGTGCCCAGTGAACCATTCATCGAAAAAGGACTGTTCAACATTACAGGTGGCCAAGACCTGCAGAGAAAAAGCTTACATTAGATGTAAATCAACCCATGTTAAACAAGAGATTGTTACTCTTTTATTTATCCAGCATTCAACAAGTGCTGATTGAGTACATATTTTGTGTAACAAACCATGAGGGATAAAAATAAGTCCCAGGTCTTAAGGACCTTACAATTATGAAGTAAATAAGGCATTTTGCTAAGAAGTATAGATAAGGCAATAGATATGAAGAAGTAAATAGGATTTGAGAGGACTAAGTCACTATCAGCCCTCAAAATCAGAAGACTAAGGTGTCATGAGTAAGGACTTTGGCAGATGGAAGCGGGATTGTAGGACTCTGGTAGAAATTATAGGAGTTTGAATATTATTACCACAGAATAGACGTAAAGGACTTCTAAATGGGGAATAAAGCATGCAAAGGCTTTAATCAAGGGTTTTGTGCATAGAAATACATTTATTAATATATACAAGTAGCTTCCTTTTTAATCTAATATATTTTATTTTGTACAAAGACAGACTGAGAAGAAGTTCATAGGATTCTCCAGATTACTTAGAATGCTTATGAATGTGACTTTTATTCAGTGCCTTTCTAAGATTTAATTCTTGTTAGGGTTGTTGCCATTTTGAATGGTATTTTTGCAGTTGCTCTATGTTAGGGTTCCTCGAAGTGTGCTTTAGAGCACCTTGGGGTTCCCTAGGACACTTTCAGGGGATCTTCAAGGTCAAAATGATTCCCATAATACTTCTGAGACAGTATTCGTCTTTTTCATTCTCATTCATGCATGCTTATAGCATGGGTTTTTCCAGGGGCTATTAAGCATGGGATGATGTCATCACTCTGTTGTTAACCTTTATTGGCTTTATCTTATTATTTTAAAATTAATTAATAGATATTTTAAAACTCTCAGTTTCAATTTCAAATACAGTAAGTATCAGTGGATATAACCACCACAAACGAAAGCTCTTTGATGTTCTCAATAAGTTTTAAGAGTGGTTTCTTGACCAAAAAGATTGAGAATCACTACTGTGTGGAATGTTCACTGAATTTGCAAATGAGCACGGAGAAGGAAGCAGTATGATGACTGGATTCTCCAGTTAATCACGGCATAGCCAGTGTCAGGCTTAGGAGGCAGTGGTATTCTGCATGGGTCATGAATCTTTTAATCGTTAACAGCAGGTTTGCTGAGAATACTGAGTCTCCTCTCTGGGCCCCACTATCTGTACAATGAAATGAGGGGGATTCCAGGGTTCTCCCTTCTGTTATTCTAGTACTGTGAGATTCGTTGAAAGACTGTACCATATTGAGGTAGGTTTAGTAAACCTTGCCTGTAAAGTGCCGCACAGTAAATGTTTCAATACTGCATCACAGCTACGCAGTTCTGCTGTTTTAGAATGAAAGCTATCATAGAGAATACGTAATGTATGAGTGTGGCTGTGTTTCAATAAAACTACAAAAACACAGACTGGGCTAGACTGGCCCCTGGACTGTAGTTTATTAAGCCTTAGTTAAGAGCAAAGCTTCTGAAATCAAACTGCCAAGGTTTAAAAAGCAGGTTTAAAACCTGCTTCTGGGGAACTTCCACTGGTCCACTGGTTAAGACTGTGTGCTCAACACAGGTTTGATCCCTGGTAGGAGAACTAAGACCCTGCCTGCCATACAGTGTGGCCAAATAAATAAACAAAACCTGCTTCTGCCACTTAGCTGTGTGATCTTGCACAAGCTGTGCAGCTTCATCATACCTCAATGTTATCATTTGCAAAGTGGCAATATTCCGAGTATGTAGGTACATGTAACTACATCTCATGTAGCTACATGCAAAACAGTTGAGAGTGCCTGGCCCCTGGTGAGCCTCCAATAAACATTATTTGAGGTAAGCAGACAGTAATCAGAGTGCTTTGGTGGATGCTCTCCCAGGAACAGCATTATTACCTGAGAGCTGAACCAGTCCTGGTTCTCCTCTTTGCTGATTTTCATTGATGTGTGGCTCATCTGGGTAACATACGCAGCCCAGACACTTTCCAAAAACCTTTAAGAGAATAAGAAGATATGATCACTCCTTGGGGAGTCTAAGTTCCAGTCACTGGGCTTGCGTAACCACTGGCAGATCTGGCTGAGCAGTAGAGGAAATGGCAGTGACTCAGAGGTTCCATCATGTGGTGGTTGTTTGTTCTTCATCTTTGCAGACCTTTCATATCTAAAGATGGCACACTAGGTATTCAGTCACACTACCTGTCTTGCAGCCTACTGGACCAGAGCAGTGTCCCCAGTATTTTCTGTCGGCATTGGTGCCAGGCTCAGAAGATACCTAGATAACTGAAGGTCAGGCTCCCCTGGTGGCTCAGTGGTCAAGATTCCATCTGCCAGTGCAGGAGATCCAGGTTTGATTCCTGGGTTGGGAAGATCCCCTGGACAAAGAAATGGCAACCAACTCCAGTATTCTTGCCTGTGAAATCCCCAGAGCAGAGGAGCCTGGCAGGCTACAATCCATGGGGTCACAAAAGAGTCAGACATGATTTAGCGACTAAAGCAACAACAAATTAAGGATATACACAAAGTGATTAACAGCTTGGCTGTTGTCATCAGATAGAACTGAGTACAAGCTCTGATTTGGCACTGCCACTGGCCCTTATTTGCTCTTGAGTAAGTGATTTAATTTCTCTGAACTTTAGTTCTCTTATCAGAAAAATGAAATTGATACTATCTACGTTACCTGGTTGTGCATTTTTTATTACATCAAATAAGACAACGCATGTAAAGCCTTTAGCAAATTGCCTGATGCATAGTAGCTACCGTTATTGTTATGAATAGTAATGCAAATGAATGAGGAAGGAATAAATTGGGAAGTTGAAGAGGGTTATTCAGTTTAAAGCCATTTTGATTTGGGGAAAATCTCTAGTCATAAAATAACTTTTTAAAAAAACTGGCCTCCTATTATCTTTGGTAAGAATTATGATGTCCAGCTGGATTGGTGACCAGGCAGAATACAGTTGACCTTTGAGAAACACGCAGGTCCACTTAAATGTGGATATTTTTAAGTAAACACACAGTACTACAAGATTAGTCGTTGCTTGAATCCACAGTTGTGGAACCACATATATGGATAGATGACTATGGGGCTTGAATATCTTTGGATTTTGGTAACTGAGGTGGGTCCAGGGACTAATCCTCCTCAGACGCTAAGGGACTACTACTATGTAATTGGGAATTAATCACGTGGGAAAAAAGGCAAAATTGGGCAAATGCAGTTTCCAAGAAACTCATTCAACTATTTCAGCTATTTTATCCCACATTTTCCTGGAAATGTCTCAGCTATAAGGATGCAGTCTGGTATCATAATATGCTAATCATTGCCAATCATAAATAGATCAAGTAAGAAAGGTAAGAGGAACATCCAGGTAATAAGAGTAGGAGATATTATTGTTTTCTTACTTGACTAAGTAGATGAGCATCAGGGTTCCAAAGATTCCATAGAAAGGGCCAAATGTGATGAAATAGCAGATATAAAAGCTGCTGACCCAGGCAAAGTCCTGTGGAAAGAAGTGCTTGAAAGTTAAGCTAGTGGAAATAAAACTGGCTAAATCTTATATCCTGATACTCAAGGAAGCTGCATCTGGAAAGGACCAAGCATTTACCTTTCCCCTTTTATACCAGCCTGATCTAGCTCTAGAGAGACAATCGAGTTGCTCACCTCCCAGTGCCTTCTGCGGTACATTACTTGAATAGAATCCATGTTGAAATATACTGGCATGAGAAGGGTGGCCCCAGCTGAAAAAAAACCAATAAGATGGTGAACAAATGAGCAGATATGATTCCTGTGGAAGCTAGTGGGAGGTGATCTCCTAGCATGCTGCCCCTGGACTATTGCCCCTGAGAAGGATGCAGGGTGGAGATCCACAACCACATCCTGGATGCTGCTGGGCTTTCAGAGTCTCTGAGGGTGAACTGGGCCTTCGGTTCAAGCTCCCTTAAGGAGACTAGGGAAGCTTTGAAGATCTGAGTCATTCCTGATGAAGGCATCCTGGAAGGGCTTCTGCTGTGAGCTTTCAAGTTTTCTCAAGGTCCCTGGAATGCTACAATCCTTCACGATCCCTTGCGTTGGGCCCTATCACAATATGTTGAGGTGGCAGATACAGAGCAGGCATACTGAGTCTGGCCAGATAGTTATTTACCTGCGTCTCCCCCAGGACCAGTGAAGTTGCCTGGAGCAGGTAGGAGTCTCATGGAGACCCTTCAGATTTTGACAACTCTCTTCTTGATCAAACTTGAGTCAGATGTTCTGGAGCCCCCTTCCTGATGAGGCTTCAAACTTGACCTGTAAACTTTCAAAGTCTGCGAACTGTCAGCATAAAGGATTTTGGCCACCCTACACACTAAGAGACTCGCAAAAATGCTAGAAATAGTTTCTAAGAACAGTTCAAGGTTGTGCTCCTGGGATGACTCCAGCTCCCTTAAAATTCTTGAGAAAGTTCAAGACTGTCCAAAGAACTTACTGCTTGTTCAGTAGGCTTCTGACCTCCTTTTTTCAATCATTTGTTAGAAAACTTACAATTATAAAATTCTTACTGTGTCCCTCTGGGATGGATTGTCCCTGATCCAGAGTTTCTTTCTCAACTACTTGGGAAGTCATCTCTTTGAAGTACAATCCTTGAGGATCGGGCTCTGTCCTGCAGCCTCTGGGAGGGTAAGCAGTTTGACTTTGTTAAGCACCAGTGAGAAGACACATGTGGCTTACCACATGACCAGCTTCCCCTCCCTTTATCCTCTTTCACTAATTTCCTTTAGCATGTCCCTGTGTTTTAAAAGTCTCCCACCTTTCATTTCTGGAGAGTTGAGCTCAGCCTTTTCCTACTACAGGAATCTGCATGAAAGCTGTCTCGCCACCTTTATGAAATGTCAAGCCTCATCTCTCTCTGACAGGTTGCGTATGACTCATTTGTACCTGTCATACTACGTTGAAGACATTTGAAAGAAAATGACAAAATGAAACAGCTCCTGAGGATGATGTGGTTTGTAAGCTGGGCATTCTGCAGTGAAGCTACAGTATTCATCCATTCCTCATAAGCTAAGGCTGTATTGTTTTACTACACACAGGAGGAGAGTTCAGACAAGAGACTCCAACAGTTTTTTCTTATGTGAATATACATCTGTCTGGGCTGGAAGAGTTCCCTTTCAAACTGGGGCACCAATGTCCTCCACACCCTTTTTGGTCATGAAAGGGAATAACTGCATTAGGAGAAATCCTCAGAATTCTAGCCCTGGAAGAGGCTGCAGTGGTGGTTGAGCCTCGTGTCTCAGAAAATGGACTTACAGGCTATCCCGGTCAGGCACGAGACAGATGACCCTTGGTGGCCAATGTTTGGGCAAGCGAGATCATCTGTAACAGTTTCTGAATCTTAACACTGTTGGCATTTTAGGGTCAGATAATTCTTTATTGTTCAGGGCTGTTCTGTGTACTATAAGACATTTCTTAATATCCCTGGCTTCTGCCCCATGGGTGTCAAAACCATTTCTCCCTCTTTGTTGTGATAATCAAAAAAGTATCTATATGGTGTCAAATGTCCCACTGGGGGCCACAGTGCTCTTAGGTGAGAACCACTGATCTACAGGAAATGTTTGCAGTCTTCCCTGATTTGGGCTTCTTTTCCAAATGAGTAAGCATGTTTTGTAGAGCATATTTTGGGGTCTTAAACTTTTTTTTGTGGGCTATCATGAGTTTGACTTGGTTAAGAGCAAATATTTTTGCTTCGTGTGTGTGTGTGTGTGTATCTGTCCACTCGAATACCTTCTACAGCTGTATGTAGAACTGTCTTCCACACAGAAGCTCTACAGGTGACTTTTATTCATGAGACTCTGCTTTTCCTGGCACCTACTGTCAGTGCTTGAGCGTTCTTTTCCTGTTTTTCCTCCCTATCCATATACCACTGTCCTTTTCTCCTTGGTAAGTGTTGCCTTTAGTTTATCCAGGACGAGAGTCGCAGACACCAGACCCCTTGATTGGCATCCTGCCTCCCATCCTTCTTGGACTATCACCTTCCCTGTACAGTAGCCAGAGTGATGAGATGCCCATTAAGAATGCTTAATCACTCTTCTGTTTTCCTCTTCAGATTCCACCCCAGTAAGTCTGAAATAAAGCAGGCTGCTTTTTCGAGGCACAACAAGGCCTGGGATCGTCTCTCTGTGGAAGCATTTCAGTCACGCCTTCTGGCTCGACAGCTGTTTGCTTCAAGGAAACGGGGTGATAAGGATTGTGGCTCTCTGGTGACTCACCCAGGCAGAAGATCAGGTGCTGCTTCTCGTAGTCGATGAATTTGATTTTGTTCTTGCCATACTGAATGGCGAAAGGATAGAACGAAAGTAAGAACAATCTAGACTTCTGTTATACTCAAGGTTGTGTGTGTGTGTGTGCACGTGCACGTGTGGATATGCGTATGTGTGTGTGTCTCTGTGTGTGTCTGTGTCTGTGTGCGTGTGTGCGTCTGTGTGTGTGTGTGACTGTGTGCATGTGCATGTGTGTGTGTGTGTGCATGTGTGTGTGTGTGTGTGTAGAATCTCTATGGAAAGAGCCATCTGGTCAGAGTTCATTTACTGTCAAACTGAAGGCACTGAGGAACCAGAACTGAAGGGGAAGGAAATATTGTGGTGCCTTTTTCTTTATTTAAATGTGGGCAATTCTTGCAGGGATGGTTTATTCCATTTGAATTCAGGGATTGTGATTGTTTATTATTATTCCCATGGGAGCCATTTTAAAATTTTTGTCCTGGTGTAAATGGAATAGCGATGGAGGAGAAATATTTCTGATAAGTTTTCAAGGCCTTCTTCAACCTATGTGCTTAGAATTCTGCTTGAAGCTCAGTCTGCTTGTATCCATTCATCCATTTAACAGATATTTGTTGAATGGTTACATTATAAAACACATAGTCATAACCTCTAGTATCTACTTCATCTTTCCTCCTTTATTTCCATCAGTGGATCTCATGCTGTGGTTTACTCATTTTAAGGCATGATAACATTAATTGCACTCATCTCACATGCTAGTAAAGTAATGCTCAAAATTCTCCAAGCCAGGCTTCAGCAATACATGAACTGTGAAATTCCTGATGTTCAAGCTGGTTTTAGAAAAGGCAGAGGAACCAGAGATCAAATTGTCAACATCTGCTGGATCATTGAAAAAGCAAGAGAGTTCCAGAAAAACATCTATTTCTGCTTTATTGACTATGCCAAAGCCTTTGTGTGAATCACAATAAACTGTGGAAAATTCTGAAAGAGATGGGAACACCAGACCACCTAACCTGCCTCTTGAGAAACCTGCATGCAGGTCAGGAAGCAACAGTTAGAATTGGACATGGAACAACAGACTGGTTCCAAAAAGGAAAAGGAGTACATCAAGGCTATATATTGTCACCCTGCTTATTTAACTTATATGCAGAGTACATCATGAGAAACTCTGGGCTGGAGGAAAATAAGCTGGAATCAAGATTGCTGGGAGAAATATCCAAACCTCAGATATGCAGATGACACCACCCTTATGGCAGAAAGTGAAGAAGAACTAAAGAGCCTTTTGATGAAAGTGAAAGAGGAGAGTGAAAAAGCTGGCTTAAAGCTCAACATTCAGAAAACGAAGATCATGGCATCCAGTCCCATCACTTCATGGCAGATAGACGGGGAAACAGTGGATACAGTGGCTGACTTTATTTTTCTGGGCTCCAAAATCACTGCAGATGGTGATTGCAGCCATGAAGTTAAAAGACGCTTACTCCTTGGAAGGAAAGTTATGACCAACCTAGACAGCATATTAAAAAGCAGTGACATTGCTTTGCCAACAAAAGTCTGTCTAGTCAAGGCTATGGTTTTTCCAGTGGTCATGTATGGGTGTAAGACTTGGACTGTGAAGAAAGCTGAGCACCAAAGAATTGATGCTTTTGAACTGTGGTGTTGGAGAAGACTCTTGAGAGTCCCTTGGACTGCAAAGAGATCCAACCAGTCCATCCTAAAGGAGATCAGTCCTGGGTGTTCATTGGAAGGACTGATGTTGAAGCTAAAACTCCAATACTCTGGCCACCTGATGCAAAGTGGTGACTCACTGGAAAAGACTCTGATGCTAGGAAAGATTGGGGGCAGGAGGAGAAGGGGATGACAGAGGATGAGATGATTGGATGGCATCATCGACTCGATCGACATGGGTTTGGATGGACTCCAGGAGTTGGTAATAGATAGGGAGGCCTGGTGTACTGCAGTTCATGGCGTTGCAAAGAGTCAGACACGACTGAGCAACTGAACTGAACATATAATCTTACCACTGGGAATTTGAGTCATTTTCTAGGGGTCTTCTTAGTTAATTTAATCAGAGCCCAAATGTACAAAGGCAGCAAATATATTGACAGGGGGCAAAGAAGTAATGGTTTATCTCTATTTCCTAAGAGACATTTAATAAATGTTTAGTTGAAGGAATTAATGAATGAATGATAATGCAGATCTCCTGTATAATTTTACCTTATGTTCAGTCAGTTAAAACACTGTGAGCCATGCTTGATTTTTGCTTTTCCCATTCTTTTGATACCTTCCCTTCTACTTATTTCTTCTGTTATTTGGATATTAAACTTGACCCTTGTTTCTCTTATTATCATAAATAAAAATAAATGTCATGGTGATAAAGTAAGGATAGTTATTTGCGTTACTCCCAAGCTTCTGGACATTTAAGTGGTAGGAAACTTGAAAGAGGGAGTTGGTGGAGAATTTTGGAGAGTTGGCAAATGTAGGTGAAGGACTGATTTTTGAGTATTGCTCCAAAGGAGAAGACTAACTTTTCCAGAGTATGAACATAGGACCTGGCCCTAGAGGATTAAATTAATACTTGTTAAAGGAATGACTACTGCACAATTGCACTCATCTCACATGCTCGTAGAGTAATGCTCAAAATTCTCCAAGCCAGGCTTCAGCAATACATGAACTGTGAACTTCCTGATGTTCAAGCTGGTTTTAGAAAAGGCAGAGGAACCAGAGATCAAATTGTCAACATTTGCTGGATCATCGAAAAAGCAAGAGAGTTCCAGAAAAACATCTATTTCTGCTTTATTGACGATTCCAAACCCTTTGACTGTGTGGATCACAATAAACTGTGGAAAATTCTGAAAGAGATGGGAATACCAGACCACCTGACCTGCCTCTTCAGAAATGTGTATGCAGGTCAGGAAGCAACAGTTAGAACTGGACATGGAAAAACAAAACTGGTTCCAAATAGGAAAAGGAGTGCGTCAAGGCTGTATATTGTCACCCTGCTTATTTAACTTATATTCAGAGTACATCATGAGAAACGCTGGACTGGAAGAAACACAAGCTGGAATCAAGATTGCTGGGAGAAATATCAATAACCTCAGATATGCAGATGACACCACCCTTATGGCAGAAAGTGAAGAGGAGCTAAAAAGCCTCTTGATGAAAGTGAAAGAGGAGAGCGAAAAAGTTGGCCTAAAGCTCAACATTCAGAAAAAAAAGACCATGACATCCGGTCCCATCACTTCATGGGAAATAGATGGGGAAACAGTGGAAACAGTGTCAGACTTTATTTTTCTGGGCTCCAAAATCACTGCAGATGGTGACTGCAGCCATGAAATTAAAAGACGCTTACTCCTTGGAAGAAAAGTTATGACCTACCTAGATAGCATATTCAAAAGCAGAGACATTACTTTGCTGACTAAGGTCCGTCTAGTCAAGGCTATGTTTTTTCCAGTGGTCATGTATGGATGTGAGACTTGGACTGTGAAGAAGGCTGAGCACCGAAGAATTGATGCTTTTGAACTGTGGTGTTGGAGAAGACTCTTGAGAGTGCCTTGGACTGCAAGGAGATCCAACCAGTCCATTCTGAAGGAGTTCAGCCCTGGGATTTCCTTGGAAGGAATGATGCTAAAGCTGAAACTCCAGTACTTTGGCCACCTCATGTGAAGAGTTGACTCATTGGAAAAGACTGTGATGCTGGGAGGAATTGGGGGCAGGAGGAGAAGGGGACGACAGAGGATGAGATGGCTGGATGGCATCACTGACTCGTTGGACGTGAGTCTGAGTGAACTCCAGGAGTTGGTGATGGACAGGGAGACCTGGCGTGGTGCAATTCATGGGGTCGCAAAGAGTCGGACATGACTGAGCGACTGAAATGAACTGAACTGAACTGAATTGAACTGAAAGGAATGGATGTTTTAAGAAAGTGGTAGAAAGACTGACAGTAAAATGGGAAGAACAGAAACAATTTAGGGCTTATCAGAATTTGTTTTGTTGCAAAACAAGTGAATTTAGAGATTAAATGATTTTATGTAATGTGTTGAGCATTGTCTTTGAAATTATCGTAAACAGAAACCAATTGCTCGAGGGATATGCCTCTCGAATGATGGAGGAGTGATGATGTCTCCATCCTCTGTGAAGAGGCAGCATGTGAACTGGATACAGTTCTACAGGAGGGACTTCTGGAGGGGCCAGGCTGCCTCATGAACTCCAGTGAGACAGATCTCCATTGCTGTCAGGGACTGAGGAGAGAAGTCAAAGTGTCATAAGTTTAGTGATCAGCCAAGGAGTTCACAGGGATTCCCTGGTGGCTTCAGCCTGTAAAGAGTCTGCCTGCAATGTGGGAGACCCAGGTTCGATCCCTGGAGAAGAAAATGATAACCCACTCCTGTATTCTTGCCTGGAAAATCCCATGGGTGGAGGAGCCTGGGGGGATACAGTCCATAGGGTTGCAATGAGTCAGGCACCACTGAGAGACTTCACTTTAGGAGTTGGCCAACTTCAGAGAGCTCTGACTTGTTTGTGGAGTCATTGTGAAGAACAACTGACTGAAGAATACAGTCAAGGTTTCTTTCTTTCTTTTTCTTTAAATATAGGCAGGAGATTTTTTCTCCTAATTCGAAGAAGGCTGTCTTCCCAAACTGGGAAAACCTATTTTGAGAAAGTTTCACAATTCTGGTTACCACAAAGTCCCTGCAGCAACTGACCAAGTTATACTCCTTTGTTTTTAGAAAGCTTCTAAATTCTTCCAGAAGGAGATGGAGCCTCTTCCTAAGCACTTAATTCTCAGGATCCATCATTTATTCTCCAGGAAAGATACCTTTCTGTGGTTATCCTTATTCCTTCTATCTTGAAAGCAGACTCTAAAAATCTTGGTAATAATCTTTACATGCTGGTTTTTAAGCTGAGGTTTAAGAAAGTCAACAGCTGAGACATCCTGGAGTTTGCCTTCCTTTTTCTTTTCCTTAAGAAGTCTCAACTAGAGGTGAGGTCCTAAGTGTATTATGAGGCATTTGAGCTGAGTTTCATGTATAAATGAGCCAAAATGGACCTAAATTAAAAATACAGCTTTGTTTCTTCCAACAGCTAAAATTAGTTGACATAACTAGATATGTAGATGGTTCATGATTTAGCACTTGTTGAATGTACTGCCATGCCTTCTATGAATGATTTAGCCTGAATGACTTTTAAGATCACAGAGTTATTCATTCCACATTTTCTTCTTTTCTTACAACACCAGATTCACTTGTTTAAAATTTTTATCATGGAGTTAAAAGAAGAGATGCTCTGAAAACATGCTTGAAGGCACACTCTCCAGCCTGATCTCCTCAAGACAAAGGTGTAGTAGGCCTTTCCAAGAAACCACTTCCTGAAACATTTCTCTAGTGCTTAGAATTTGTAAACATACCTTGACAGGTTGTAAATCTCCAATAACAAAAAATGGGCCTACTTTAATATCTGGGTCTTTGGGGTAGATGTTTGTTTTTACATGGTGTTGGGAGTGCCAGTTATTCCACCATTTTGCAGTAAGCCCTGAGGAGAAGAGAACATTCATTAGCTGCAAGATTTCTCTCCTGAAATATCTTTCGTTATTAGAGTTTTCCAAAACTAAACAAAATCAACCCTGAATATTCATTGGAAGGACTGATGCTGAAGCTGAATGTCCAATCCTGACCACCTGATGTGAAGAGCCAGCTCACTGGAAAAGACCGTCATGCTGGGAAAGATGGAGGGCAGGAGGGAAAGGGGATGACAGAGGATGAGATGGTTGGATGGTATCACTGATTCAATGGACATGAGTCTGAGCAAACTTTATGAACTGGTGAAGGACAGGGAAGCCTGGTGTGCTGTGTTCATGGGGTCACAATGAGTTGGACATGACTAGCGCTTGAGTTAGAGAAGGCAATGGCAACCCACTCCAGTACTCTTGCCTGGAAAAGCCCATGGACGGAGGAGCCTGGTGGGCTGCAGTCCATGGGGTCACTAAGAGTCGGACACGACTGAGCGACTTCACTTTCACTTTTCACTTTCATGCATTGGAGAAGGAAATGGCAACCCACTCCAGTGTTCTTGCCTGGAGAATCCCAGGGATGGGGGAGCCTGGTGGGCTGCCGTCTATGGGGTCGTACAGAGTTGGACATGACTGAAGCAAATTAGCAGCAGCAGCAGCAGCACTTGAATAGTAACAATCAGAGTTTTCTGCCTACATCTCCAAAGTTTAATTAGGATATGGATTCCTGGAACATGCTGCCCCCCATTCCTGGGTCACAGAATGATTCATTGGCTAGAGGCTCTAAAAGCCTACCAGCAAATAATTATCTTATCCAGGAATATAAATTCCAGGCTAAAACAACTCCTGATAATGAAGAAGAATAAAAACCATTGAAATGAAATGTTTTTCCGTCTTTCTTTCTATTGTCCTCATTTTAAAAAGAAATATGAAATAGATAGAGCAGATAGAACACTTCTTATTTTATAAATAAAGAAACTTCAGCTCTAAAACTAATTAGTTCTGGGGGGGAAAATGGCCCCAAGCTTTCTACTTCAATGAATATTTTACAGTCATGGATCTGAAGTCATCTCCTATGGGGGCTTGCCTCTGATCATCACATGTTCAAGCTTCAATGATCTCATTAAATATAAATGAGAATAAAAGTATTTTAGTTGATGCTGGGCTCATGTCATCTCTGATTAATTTGTTTGGGATTTTCTCTCTTTCAATGAAAATCTGAATGTTTTAACAGAGAAAAGGATTTGGAAGCACATCAACTTACTTGCATCCGCTGGATGTATAAATGCATCTGTGTGGTTTGGGAAAATTATCTACCCTTTGATGTTCAATTTCATCTTCAGTAAATATAGTATAATACAATGACATTTACCTGCATGGGTTGTTTAAGGAGACATGAATTGCTGTATGTAGAATACTGGCATATTGAGATATTAAATTTCTCTTCCCTTCCCCTATTATGTTAATTATTTATAGAAGAATAAGCAATAGTCATAGTTTTTACTGAATATATGACATCTCTCAAAAACTGATTAATGTGTATTTTAGATCTGCAGTGCTCAATAGAGTAGCCCTTATCTATGTGTGGCCGCTGAGCACTTAATAAGTGACCAGTCAAATTGAGGCGGTCTGTGTAAGGATATAATACATACTAGATTCAAAGCCTCAGAATGAAAAAAGAATTTTTATATTTCTTTCATGGTAAAATGAAAATGTTTGGAATATATACAGGAGTAATAAAGTTGGAAGAGGGTGTTTGCTGTGACCAGTGTGTTCTCTTGGCAAGATTCTGTTGGCCTTTGCCCTGCTTCATTCTGTACTCCAAGGCCAAACTTGCCTATTACTCCAAGTATCTCTTGACTTCCTACTTTGGCATTCCAGTACCCTATAATGAAAAGGACATCTTTTTTTTGGTGTTGGTTCTAGAAGGTCTTGTAAGTCTTCATAGAACCATTAACCTCAGCTTCTTCGGCATTAGTGTTCGGGGCATAGACTTCGATTACTGTAATATTGAATGGTTTGCCTTGGAAATGAACAGAGATCATTCTTTAATTTTTGAGACTGCATCCAAGTACTGCATTTAGGACTCTTGTTGATTATGAGGGTTACTCCATTTCTTCTAAGGAATTTTTGCCCACAGTAGTAGATATAATGTTCATCTGAATTACATTCGCCCATTCGGGTCCATTTTAGTTCACTGATTCCTAAAATGTCGATGCTCACTCTTGCCATCTTCTGTTTGACCACTTCCAATCTGCCTTGATTCTTGGGCCTAACATTCCAGGTTCCTATGCAATATCGCTCTTTACAGCGCTGGACTTTACTTCCACCACCAGTCACATCCACAGCTCACCACTGTTTTCACGTTGGCTCCATCTCTTCATTCTTGCTGGAGTTATCTCCCCGCTCTTCTCCAGTAGCACATTGGGTACCTACCGACCTGGGACTTCATCTTTCAATGTCATATCTTTTTGCCACTTCATCCTGTTCATGGGGTTATCAAGGCAAGAATACTGAAAAGGAGTACAAAATGAAGCAGGGCAAAGGCTAGCAGAGTTAGCTCGACTTGGATTACTGTGATTCTAAATGGTTTGCCTTGGAAACGAACAGAGATCATTCTGTCATTTGGTTTCTCACCAAATCCTAGAACATCATAGAAAAGCTGATATCCAGTTGAAGTCCTGGTTTTCGAGATGAGAACACTGAGAGCCAGAGATAGAATCTGACTTGTTCAGGGTCCAGTGAGCATTATCAGAGCCAGGGCTAAAACCTACTTTCATCAATCCATGTCCTGTTATCTAGCATCTGTCCATCTATCCATCCATCATTCCATCCATCTATCCATTCCTTCATGCATTCAACAAATGCTTATTGAAGGCCTACTGTGTGTTAGGCACTCTGTTAGGCACTGCATTTCAGGGGTGCATAGGATAGTGTTCCTGTCTTTCTGGAGCATATCTGAGGGGGATAAGACCAACTGCCCCTGCTTTTTCCAGCAGTCTGCGTTTTGCAACCCTCTACTCTTAAACAGAGCAATCTATCTTTCCTTGGTTCTCTCTTTTGTTAAACCTTTATCTGTTTTGCATCTTTTCTTTTATTAATACATAGTCCTCCCAGGATTAAATAGTTTGCTGGATTCCCCTAACTTCCCAGAAGTGCATGTCCAGATCCCTTCTAAGAATATCCCTACTCATGACTTTATAGAGTATATCTCCTGAGATGTGGTTCTTTAATGGTGTACCAGGGATTGGGATAATTAGCTTCTGGCTAAGAAAAAAACAGAACTTCTTAATAAAAATAAACCCTTTCTCCTAAATATTTAAAATTCTAGTCTTAGCATATATGTTATAATGTTATGTGTGTGTATATATGTATATATATATATATATAGTCACTACATTGTTGGTATATTTACATTTACTTGTGGGGTGTGTAGTAACATTTTTTGCTGATAAGTGTATGAAGAAACCACTGCTTAGTGAAATGACTTTCAGAATCCCATCATACTCCTGGAACATTCTGTACCTTGAGATGACCGATCAGAAATATTTGCATCCAGTGGTTCCACTTGGACTTCTTAAATATGGAAAGGTGTCCCATGTCATGTTGCAGAAATGAACCCTGAGCCTAGAAGAGACAGGGTTACTGTCAGAGAAGTTGACAAGGTAAGAAGAAAGTAGTAAGTGAGCCCGCTGGTAGGTTCAGGAACCCATGAGAACAGTGGGAGATCTTGTCTGACTTCAAGCCAAGTGTGTATCTGTCACACTTGCTGAGTTCTTTCCCATCTCTGTGTCTTTGCACAGGTGGTTCTCTCAGCCTAGAATGCTCTTCTCTCCACTGTCAAAGTCTTCCAGTGTGGAATGGAAGGAGGATGCCTTTGGAGTCAGGCTGACTAGGGCTCTAAACTGTCCTTCACCACTTTAAAAGTTTTGCAACTCTTGGCAAGCTAGTCTGTAGCTCTGAACTCAGTTCTTTGTTTGAGAAGCAGGCATTATAATATACCTTGCTCATTCAGCTGTCGTGCAGCCAAAATACATGGAAAATTCCTGATAATGCTAAGCAGTCAAACAGATATTGTTTCCTTTCTTAATTCTAAAAGTTGCTTCAAAGAATAAAGCAAGTTGACTTTTCAAGAAAAAAATGAGCAGATAAAATTTGGTAATTAACACTGATGTTAATTCTCCATGAAATCATCCCCAATTCCCTCATTAGAATTAAATGCCTCTTTCTGCTCCCACAGCACATGCTTGTTTCTTTTCCTTCTGCCTTGTATCATGTCTAGACATTTCAACGACCAGCTCCTCCCCTGGAAGACCATTTCCCAAGTGCAGGGTCAGGTGTGTTTCCCTTTGTGTCCACAATACAGTGTTGTGGTCATAGAATGCCACCTTCAGAGATCTGTGATTCATTCAAAGGATTTATCAATTGCCCTGCTACATGCCAGTTGCTGATTGCTATTTCTGGCAGAATACATGATCCTATTATCATATAATAATAAATAGACTCTCTTCATAGACTGATGTGTTGATAAGTATTGGTGAAATGAGGCTTTTGGCTAGGGTCTCAGGGAATTAAAAAAATACAGATATATAATATTTTTAGTAGAATCTTTTATTATGAAACAGCATGTATAAATAGTGATACACACACACACACACACACACATATAGGTATAAATTAATGTGGGGCTTCCTTTCTTCATGGTGGCTAAGACAGTAAAGAATCTGCCTGCAATGTGGGAGACTCGGATTTGATCCCTGGGTCAGGAAGATTCCCTGGTAAAGGGAATGGCAACCTACTCCAGTATTCTTGCCTGAGGAAATCCATGGACAGAGGAGCCAGTTACAGTCCATGGGTTCAAAAAGGTTGGAAACAACTGAGAGATTAAAAAGAGAACAAAATAAGCTCACGTGTGCGCCTATAGTCTTAACAAAATCATCGAACAACCATGAGAAATGTTGGTTGGTTAATGAACGAAAGACAAAGGTGAAGGTTATGTGGCCTAGAATGGAACTGCAGTTACTGACATTGTGCGGATAACGTCGGGCAAATAGCAGCAACTGTCAAGGATATTTACCACATGCCAGTCTCTGTGCTAAGTACTCTACAGAGTAACTTGCTTAGTTCTCCTCAGAATATTTCCATAAAAAATTGTTACCCCATGTTACAGATAAGAGAACTGGGGCCCTGTGGGTTTTGATAACTTAGCTTGACAGGAAGTGCCAGGCAGCCACTGATACCAGTGTAAAGAGAGAAGAAAAATTCTGAGGCTTCCCATAGAGCCACTGCCTGGGCTTAAGATACCTACTTACCTGAGCAACCGTGAGAAGAAAAGAAATGAATATTGTGATAAGCCAGCCACTGCCAAAATGCCACACTATTACCAAAGCCAGGGCCTCCAAAATCAAGATCTGGGCGAGGTGAAGGAAGAAGAACCCCAGGTTGGCATTGAACATATTCATGGTCTCTAATGTCCTCCACAGTTCTTGGAAATCTTCTACCAACTGGGTCTGTGAGATGAATATGCAAGAAAAGAATTAGTTCCTTCAGTTGAGAGGGAGTACAGATCAACATAATTATTAATCTATTTTAATAATTTAATAATTTAATCTATGATACATTAATTTTATGAATAGACATTTATTTATTAAGTATCAGTTCAGTTCAGTTCAGTCACTCAGTCGTGTCTGGTCCTTTGTGACCCCATGAATTGCAGCACGCCAGGCCTCCTTGTCCATCACCATCTCCCAGAGTTCACTCAGACTCACGTCCATCGAGTCCGTGATGCCATCCAGTCATCTCATCCTCGGTCATCCCCTTCTCCTCCTGCCCCCAATCCCTCCCAGCATCAGAGTCTTTTCCAATGAGTCAACTCTTTGCATGAGGTGGCCAAAGTACTGGAGTTTCAGCTTTAGCATCATTCTTTCCAAAGAAATCCCAGGTCATAACTTTTCTTCCAAGGAGTAAGCTTCTTTTAATTTCATGGCTGCAGTCACCATCTGCAGTGATTTTGGAGCCCCAAAAAATAAAGACTGACACTGTTTCCACTGTTTCCCCATCTATTTCCCATGAAGTGATGGGACCGGATGCCATGATCTTCATTTTCTGAATGTTGAGCTTTAAGCCAACTTTTTCGCTCTCCTCTTTCACTTTCAAGAGGCTTTTTAGCTCCTCTTCACTTTCTGCCATAAGGGTGGTGTCCTCTGCATATCTGAGGTTATTGATATTTCTCCTGGCAATCTTGATTCCAGCTTGTGTTTCTTCCAGTCCAGCGTTTCTTATCATGTACTCTGCATATAAGTTAAATAAGCAGGATGACAATATACAGCCTTGATGCACTCCTTTTCCTATTTGAACCACTCTGTTGTTCCATGTCCAGTTCTAACTGTTGTTCCTGACCTGCATACAGATTTCTCAAGAGGCAGGTCAGGTGGTCTGGTATTCCCATCTCTTTCAGAATTTTCCAGTTTGTTGTGATCCACACAGTCAAAGGCTTTGGCATAGTCAATCAAGCAGAAATAGATGTTTTTCTGCAACTCTCTTGCTTTTTCCATGATCCAGCGGATGTTGGCAATTTGATCTCTGGTTCCTCTCCCTTTTCTAAAACCAGCTTGAACATCAGGGAATTCACGGTTCACATATTGCTGAAGCCTGGCTTGGAGAATTTTGAGCATTAGTTTACTAGCATGTGAGATGAGTGCAATTGTGTGGTAGTTTGAGCATTCTTTGGCATTGCCTTTCTTTGGGATTGGAATGAAAACTGACCTCTTCTAGTCCTGTGGCCACTGCTGAGTTTTCCAAACTTGCTGGCATATTGAGTGCAGCACTTTCACAGCATCATCTTTCAGGATTTGAAACAGCTCAACTGGAATTCCATCACCTCCACTAGCTTTGTTTGTAGTGATGCTTTCTAAGGCCCACTTGACTTCACATTCTAAGTTGTCTGGCTCGAGATTAGTGATCACATCATCATGATTATCTGGGTCATGAAGATCTTTTTTGTACAGTTCTTCCATGTATTCTTGTCACCTCTTCTTAATATCTTCTGCTTCTGTTAGGTCCAGACCATTTCTGTCCTTCATCAAGCCCATCTTTGCATGAAATGTTCCCTTGGTATCTCTAATTTTCTTGAAGAGATCTCTCGTCTTTCCCATTCTGTTGTTTTCCTCTATTTCTTTGCATTGATCACTGAAGAAGGCTTTCTTATCTCTTCTTGCTATTCTCTGGAACTCTGCATTCAGATGCTTATATCTTTCCTTTTCTCCTTTGCTTTTCACCTCTCTTCTTTTCACAGCTATTTGTAAGGCCTCCTCAGACAGACATTTTGCCTTTTGGCATTTCTTTTCCACGGGGATGGTCTTGATCCCTGTCTTCTGTACAATGTCATGAACCTCATTCCATAGTTCATCAGGCACTCTATCTATCAGGCATAATTTAAACAAGAAACCCAAATCTTAAAAAATTAACATAAAAGCAAAATGCTTAAAACAAGTTATGAAAATTTATTTTTCTGGTGAAGAGACAGATGAGCAGTGATTTGTAAACTGTCCTCAAATTGTTATGGGACTTATAATTTACTTCTCTTTTGGGGGGTGGAGGGTTCAATGAAGAGATACATATCTCTAACAATTCTCTTTTTAAAAGTGATTAATTAAAAAATTTTTTGATGCAGATCATTTCTTTTGAAATCTTTATTGATTTGTGACAATATTTATTTTATTTTATTTTATTTTTTTTGGCTGTGAAGCATATGAGATCTTGGCTCCCTGATGAGGGATCAAACCAGCACCCGCTGCATTGAAAAGAGAAGTCTTAATGACTAGGCTGCCAGGGAAAATCCCCAAAATTAATATTCTACTTTTCAAAACAAAAAATTGTATTGAAGTTTAGTTGATTAACAATGTTGTATTGGTTTCAGGTGTACAGCAAATATACATATATATACATATTGTTTATATAATATTGTATAAAGATTCTATTCCATTGTAGATCATTATGAGATATTGAATATAGATCCTTGCCAAACAGTAGGTCCTTGTCGTTTGTTTGTTTTATATGTAGAAGTGTGTATCTATTAATATTAGTTGCCTTTTTAAATTAATGTGTTATTTGCTCTCTGATTATACTTTGGGGAACTTTGCTATCTACATGGATCTGTGTTACTTTCTATGTTATCAGCTGATAACATAGATAAATGGCTGGCTTATCACAATATTCATTCCTTTTCTTCTCACAGTTGCTCAGGTAAGTAGATATCCTAAGCCCAGGCAGTGGCTTTATATGACTGGCATATCAATATGCCAGTCTTTAGCGTGTGCAAAAGACTCCTTTATGAAAGATAGTGTTCACTTAGATTAGCTCAAAGGATGACTTTCTTGTGAGATGCTCAGAAGCTCAACAGGAATAAGACGGGGTCTTCTGTGGTATTAGTGTGTGTGTCTTCCCTGGTGGCTCAGAGGGTTAAGCATCTGCCTGCAATGTGGGAGACCCAGGTTCCATCCCTGGGTCGGGAATATCCCCTGGAGGAGGAAATGGTAACTCACCCCAGTATTCTTGCCTGGAGAATCCCATGGAAAGAGGAACCTGGTGGGCTGCAGCCCATGGGGTTACAAAGAGTCAGACAGGACTGAGCAACTTCACTTTCACTTTCCATTGGTTGGAGGGGTCCTGATTCTGTGTGCATGTACTGTGCTCATGTATGTAGGTCAACTGCTAGCACCAATTTACAAAATTGCACATCATACTCAAGAGTCAGTGAAAGGCCTGGGAAGAAATCTCCTCCTTAGCTTAATGACTATAATGGATTTGAAACTCAGACTGTTGAGAAAGTCACCAGGGTATGAGAGTGAAAACTGGATTGTTCAGATGTAAAAGAGAAGAGAATTTTGAAATAATAATGAAAGAGCTACGAACGTAATCCTAGAAGCAAGAAAATTCATTTCAAAATTCACTGATTCTTTTAAATGATCCAATGCTTGGGGAAAGTCTGGATGGGCTCATCTCAAAAGGCCTCATGAACATCAGAATTCTGGTGGTCATAGATAACTTTAATAGATCACACAAGTGTGCTAGTCAACAAAAGAGTCTGAAATACACTTCTTGGGTGCAAAATCAAAAAAGAAAGATGATCTCTGTTCATTTCCAAGGGAAACCATTCAATATCAGAGTAATCCAAGTCTGTGCCCTGACCACTAATGCTGAAGAAGCTGAAGTTGGATGGTTCTCTGAAGACCTACAAGGCCTTCTAGAACTATTACCAAAAAAGATGTCCTTTTCATCATCAGTTCAGTTCAGTCACTCAGATTCTTTGAGACCCAATGGACTGCTGCACGCTGCTTCCCTATCCATTACCAACTCCTGGAGCTTACTCAAACTCATGTTCATTTAGTCAATGATGCCATCCAACCATCTCATTCTCTGTTGTCCCCTTCTCCTCCTGCTTTCAATTTATCCCAGCATCAGGAACTTTTCAAATGAGTCAGTTCTTTGCATCAGGTGGCCAAAGTATTGTACTTTCAGCATCGGTCCTTCCAGTGAACACCCAGGACTGAGCTCCTTTAGGATTGACTGGCTGGATCTCCTTGCAGTCCAAGGGACTCTCAAGAATCTTCTCCAATACCACAGCTCAAAAGCATCAATTTTTCAGCGCTTTAGCTTTCTTTCATCATAGGGGATTGGAATGCAAAAGTAGGAAGTTAAGACAAAGCTGGAGTAGTAGGCAAGCTTTGCCTTGGAGTACAAAAGGAAGCTGGGCAGAGGCTAACAGAGTTTTGCAAAGAGAACACACTGGTCATAACAAACACCCTCTTTGAACAACATAATAGATGACTCTACACATGGACATCACCAGATGGTCAATACCAAAATCAGATTGATTATATTCTTTGCAGCCAAAGATGGAGAAGCTCTATACAGGCAGCAAAAACAAGACCAGGAGCTGATTGTGGTTCAGATCACGAATTCCTTATTGCAAAATTCAGACTTAAATTGAAGAAAGTAGGTAAAACCACTAGGCCATTCAGGTATTACCTGAAGTAAATCCCTTGAAGTTATACAGTGGAAGTGAGAACTAGATTCAAGGGATAAGATCTGAGAGACAGAGTGCCTGAAGAACTATGGACGGAGGTTCATGACATTGTACTGGAGGTGGTGATCAAAACCATCCCCAAGGAAAAGAAATGTAAAATGGCAAAGTGCTGTCAGAGGAGCCCTTACAAATAGCTGAGAAGAGAAGAGAAGTGAACGGGAAAGGAGAAAAGGAAAGATATACCTCTCTGAATGCAGAGTTCCAAAGAATAGCAAGGAGAGATAAGAAAGCCTTCTTCAGTGATCAATGCAAATAAATAGAGGAAAACAATAGAATGGGAAAGACTAGAGATCTCTTCATGAAAAGTAGAGATACCAAGGGAAAATTTCATACAAAGATTGGCACAATAAAGGATAGAGACCATATGGACCTAACAGAAGCAGAAGATATTAGGAAGAGGTGGCCAGAATACACAGAAGAACTGTACAAAAAAGATCTTAATGACCCAGATAATCACAATGGTGTTGTGATCACTCACCTAGAGCCAGACATGCTGGACTGTGAAGTCAAGTGGGCCTTAGAAAGCATCACTACCAACAAGGCTAGTGGAGGTGATGGAATTCCAGCTGAGATATTTCAAATCCTAAAAGATGATGCTGTGAAAGTGCTGCACTCAATATACCATCAAATTTGGGAAACAGCAATGGCCACAGGACTTGAAAAATCAGTTCTCATTCCAATCCCAAAGAAATGCAATGCCAAATGATGTTCAGACTTCTATACAGTTGCACTCATTTCACACACTAAAAAAGTAATGCTTAAAATTCTCCAAGCTAGGCTTCAATAGTACGTGAACTGAGAACTTCCAGATGTTCAAGCTCGATTTAGAAAAGACAGAGGAACCAGCAATCAAATTGCTAACATCTGTTGGATCATAGAGAAAGCAAGGGAATTCCAAAAGACATCTGCTTCACTGACTATGCTAAAGCCTTTGACCATGTGGATCAAAACAAACTGTGGAAAATTCTTCAATAGGTGGGAATACCAGACTGCCTTACCTGCCTCCTGAGCAACCTGTATGCAGGTCAAGAAGCTACAGTTAGAACTAGACATGGAACAATGGAGTGGTTCCAAATTAGGAAAGGAGTACATCAAGGCTGCATGTTGTCACCCTGCTTATTTAACTTCTATGCAGAGTATATAATGTGAAATGTCAGGCTGGATGAAGCAGAAGCTGGAGTCAGGATTTCTGGGAGAAATCTCAATAACCTCAGATATGCAGATGACACCACCCTTATGGCAGAAAGTGAAGAGAACCTAAACAGCCTCTTGTTGAAGGTGAAAGAAGAGAGTGAAAAAGCTGGTTTAAAATTCAACATTCAAAAAATGAAGATCATTGCATCTGGTCTCATGATTTCATGACAAATTGCAGTAACATTGTACTGGAGGTGGTGATCCAAAACATCCTCAAGGAAAAGAAATGCAAAAAGGCAAAATGATGTCTGAGGAGGCCTTACAAATAGCTGAGAAAAGAAAAGAAGTGAAAGGCAAAGGAGAGAAGGAAAGATACACCCAACTGAATGCAGAGTTCCAGAGAATAGCAAGTAGAGATAAGAAAGCATCTTATGCGAACAAAGCAAGAAGTAGAGGAAAATGATAGGACGGAAAAAACTAGAGATCTCTTCAAGAAAATTGGAGATGTCAAGGGAACATTTCATGCAAAGATGGGCACAATAAAGGACAGAAATGGTAGAGACCTCACAGAAAAGAAGAAATTAAGAAGACGTGGCAAGAGTAAACAGAATTATACAAAAAAGCTCTAATGACCCAGATAACCAGGATGTTATGATCACTCACCAAGAGCGAGACATTTTGGAGTGTGAAGTCAAGTGGGCCTTAGAAAGCATTGATATGAACAATGCTAATGGAGGTGATTTAATGCTAATAGAGGTGATGAAATTCCAGCTGAGCTATTTCAAATCCCCAAAAGATAATGCTATTATAGTGCTACACTCGATATGCAAATTTGGAAAACTCAGCAGTGGCCACAGGACTTGAAAAATCAATTTTTATTCCCAAAGAAAGGCAATGCCAAAGAACATTCAAAGTACCACATAATTGCTCTCATGTCACATGCTAGCAAGGTAATGCTCAAAATCCTTTCAAACTAGGCTTCAACAGTACATGAACTGAGAACTTCTAGATATGCAAGTTGGATTTAGAAAAGGCAAAGGAACCAAAAATCAAATTGCCAACATCTGTTGGATCATGGAACAAGCAAGAGAGTTCTAAAACAAAACAAAACAAAAAAAACTTCTTCACTGACTACTCTAATATCCCTCTGGGTTTACTGTTTCTTCTGACCCTTTGTGGATCACAACAAGCTGTGGAAAATTCTTAACGAGATGGGAGTACTAGACCTGCCTCCTGAGCAACTGGCATGCAGGTCAAGAAGCAACAGTTGGAACCGGACTTGGAACAATGGACTGGTTCCAAATTGGGAAAGGAGTACGTCAAGGCCGTATATTGTCACCCTGCTTATTTAATTTATATGCAGAGTACTTCATGTGAAATGCTGTGCTGGATGAAGCAGAAGCTGGAATCAAAATTGCTGGGAGAAATATGAACAACTTCAGATAAGAAGAGCATACTACTCTAATGGCAGAAAGTGAAGAGGAACTAAAGAGTCTGTTGATGAAGGTGAAAGAGGAGGGTAAAAAAGCTGGCTTCAAGCTCAACATTCAAAAAATGAAGATCATGGCATTCAGTCCAATCACTTCATGGCAAATAGATGGCGAAAAAATAGAAACAGTGATAGAGTTTATTTTCTTGGGCTCCAAAAATCATTGCAGCTGGTGACTGCAGCCATGAAATTGAAAGATGCTTGCTCCTTGGAAGAAAAGCAGTGACAAACCTAGACAGCATATTAAAAAGCAGAGATGTTACTTTGCCAACAAAGGTCCATATAGTCCAAGTTATGGGTTTTTCAGAAGTCATGTGTGGATATGAGAGTTGGACCAGAAAGAAGGTTGTGCACCAAGAATTGTTGCTTTTGAACTGTGGTGTTGGAGAAAACTCTTAAGAGTCCCTTGGACAGCATGGAGATCAAACCTGTCAGTTTGATCAACCCTGAATATTCATTGAAATGACTGATGATTAAGCTGAAGCTCCAATACATTGGCCACCTGATGGGAAGAACCAATTCATTGGAAAAGACCCTGGTGCCTGGAAAGGTTGAGGGTGGGCAGAGCAGAGGGCGACAGAGGATGAGATTGTTGGATGGCATCATGGACTCAATGGACATGAGTTCGAGCAAACTGGGAGATAGTGAAGGAACATGGAAGCCTGGTGTGCTGCAGTTCATGGGGTCACAAAGAGTCAGACATGACTTACTGACCTAACAACGGCATCTCAGCTCCTACACCTTGTCATAGGAACCAGGCTGTGTCCAGGCTGTCTGCCTGATGGCCCACTCATCTCAGTACAGTGCATTGCTTCCTGACACACAGGCTTGAGGGGTGCACATGGGCCTCAGGAGTGAGCCTAAGTATTCGTCTTGGGCCTGCACATAACCAGTCCTCTTTCCTCAGATTCCTCCTATCCCCTTGTGAGTTTGTTTCTTCATTTCTTTAAGTGGAAATGTAATTCTTATTCTTTCTGCTTCACAGTGATATCTGGATCACCACTTTGTACAAAGTATTTCAAAAGAATGGTACAATTGTAAGCTGTTTTAAAATATGAAGTGAAAAAACAAAAACAAAAACAAAAACAAAAACAAACCACACACACACACACCAAAAATCGCAGTACTTAATATTAGCTAAAATCCCTTTAAGCTTTATGTGCAATCATTCTAGTGAAGTCTAGTCTTATGGAGGCCCTGTCTTCTGAAGATAGTTTTTCAGTCAACCAAAGTCTTGGTGAAAGAAAAGTGGTGCTTTTCGTGGGGAATACCCAAAGGTTTGGAGCCAGGAAGAGTGAACTGGAGTTTCTGTTCTTTGCTTTTCAGAAGGTAGTTTATTCTCCTGGAACTGTAATTTCTCCAACTGTAAAAAGAACTATAGTTAGGATATAGCCACATCATTGATTTAACAGCTATTTATGGAATTCCTACTGCAGGTCCAATCTTGTGCCAGTAGGTACTGAGAACTCAGGGATGAGCAAAATGGACATAGTCTCTGCTCTCATGGAAACTGCTTTAACAGGGAACATCAAACAATTGTAAGCAGTCATGGAAAAAGAAAAGTTATGTGTAAGTTGCGTGGCAAGAAGTAGGTAGTTAGAAACATGGAATTACTGTTTGGCACAGGGCCAAGCCTCCCATTCCTTTGTTTCTCAGAGGTTTAAGAATTCTGAGGATCTCAGGAGGATGACATTGCTTTGAAATACTTTGAATCCTCTCATGTATGCTATTGCAGGTCCTCCCAGGCAGGATGGCTGGTTTCCCACAGAAAATGATAAGTTGGCCCTGAAATATACCTTGTCCCCATCCCTCCACATACTCCTGAGTCCCGAGACCTCACTCACGTTTTTGTTTCTCTCCTGATTGGGCTCTTCTGGAGCAAGCTCTCCGATGAGCAGTGGTTTAAGGTACAACCGCACAATGTCAGGGTCCGGATGCATGGCTCTGAAGACGTCCTGTGAATCAGAGAGAACTGTTAGAGGCTTAAAAATGACATGCTTACACACAGATATCTCCCCTTTCTTACCTCATTCTGCACCGACCTTAGGAATCAGCACAGACTATGTTATAGAGCATTTACTTCTAACTCTAGGTTGACACTTCAAGTTCATTGATCAGAGTTACCCTTGAAATTCTTCTATGAGAGCCTCACACTGGAGACCCACCCACTGAGTGCATGGCTTACTAGGCAAGTCCTGGGTGGAAAGTTGATCCCCAAGCATTGGAAGAGATCGTTGTTTATTTTATTGAGCACGAGAAGAAGTAGTTGGCTTTGAGACTGTGGGCCACGGTGAATCTTTAGAGACAAACCTCAGGCTTGGTGTGGAAGTTGCCCACACTGTTTGGAGCGTGCAGCAACCAAGACTGCCTATGCAAACCACATCTATCAGTTTCCCTTTTAGTTCTTGGTCAAGGACCAGGGGACAGAGGCTCTTGCATTGAGTTATTTCCAAGGAAAGACAAGTTAAAGTTGATGATAACAAATGTCTAAAAGAGCATGGGAGCAAAGCCCTTGAACCCTTAATTGTCTAAAGTGGCACTTTCTTGGCTAAGTTTATCACTGAAGAAGCCTTAGCACTCTTTCTAAAACAACAACAACAACAAGAACAAAAAACACCACAGCATTCTCTGTAGGGGCTGGAGACAGGCACAAAACAGAGCTGACCCACTATATTTTTCCAACTCCATTCCCATGTTCAGTAGTAACTCCAAGTGGCTATGAGAAGCAGTGTTGGTTCCCATGTCCTGCTTAAGTTTGGAAATAAGAGATAGACTTTTTTTTTTTCTCGAGGGATTTAAACTGCTTTGGGGGAAGGAGGTTTCTCCAAGAGTAAGACACTGGACTTCATGCTATTATGGTTTTGAGAATAGGAATGGTCAATATGAAGAAAAATAACCAAGGTTTATTAATTTGAATATGTGGAATCCACACACAATAGCCTGGAGTGGTGGTGTTGCAGAGTGCTGATTAAGAAACCGGATCCCCGAGCAGCCTTCCTACATGTAGGTCTATGCTTGCTGTGTAATTGTGGACAAGTCTCTTGACCAGTCCATGCTCCTGTTTTCTCTTCCCTAACACAGGAGTGATGGTAATAGCTACTCAATTTATAAAGTTATTATAAAAATTAAGTGAGCTGATTAGAATCTGAGTGGTTTATAGTAAATTCTCAAACATATTAGCTCTCTTTCCTATACGTGTGCCTCTGGGCTTCCCTGGGGGCTCAGATGGTAAAGAATCCGCCTGCAATGCGGGAGACCCCGGTTAGATCCCTGGGTTGGGAAGATCCCCTGGAGAAGGGAATGGCACCCACTCCAGTATTCTTGCCTGCAGAATTCCATGGACAGAGGAGTCTAGTGGGCTACAGTCCATGGCATTGCACAGAGTTGTACACGACTGAGTGACTAAGACGCACCCGGATAAGGGCTACCTGCCTTTCTTCTCTTCAGTAAAATATAACAGTTCAGAGAGTTTCTTTCCATACTCCACTCGGAGTGAGCTCTGAATTGTTTTAGTGAAGACAATGAACCCTCCATCTTCAAAATCTAAAGCAACTTTAGATACATCTAGAACTACATACAAACCTACACATAGAGCATTTTCATATGCATAGGCTTGTATGTATATATATAACATGAATGAGGTTATTCAGAAGGGTGCAATATCAACTCTTTAGACTCACTTTTCTAGATTCAGTGATGTAAGAAGGGATTTGTATCTGTGAGAACCAGTCCAGGACCTGCTGCTCCTTCTGCCTTTGTACACTTGCTCTGACCCCCTTGGGAAATGCTGCTTTCAAAAATGTGTTTTCGTTGTCACATTCAACGACCCTAAAGTTAGTTTACCTAACCAGGATGAGAGTCATTCGGTGATTAGCAATGTGACTAAAACATTTCAGGGTGGCCCATACTGAAAAATCATGTTCTGCCTGCTGTTAAGGAACAGAGGAGAGTGAGAAACGCTCTGAGGGATCAAGGTCAGGGTGTAGAGCAGGGGTGAGGCCCTGGACTTACATCTTACTCTGAGAAGTCGCCCAGAGCCCTGGAACAGTGTGCTGAAGCTAATATTCCTCTGGGTTCACTGTTTCTTCTGATCTTCAGCAAGATTCACAGGTCAATACTGTGACAACAGAGCCTGAAGACCTACAGAGTTTTCCAGAAGAGTAAGAATTGCCCTGCTGTGTGGAACTCTTTTCATTGCATTAATGGGCAGTACAAATATGGCTCAGGCAGTCTTAGAATATTCAGTTTGAAGGAATTCACTATTAGAGTCTAGATACTGAGTAAGTTGTGAAATCTTCTCAAAAGATTTCTCAAAAATGAGTTGTTGTTTTTTTTAATTAACTTTATTTGACAAGTATGCTCCTCCTGGAGAAAGTCCAGGGGTAAATGAAGGGGAGAGGGAGTAACACCATGTTCTTAGTGTATCCTGTGTACAAGGCGCTCTGTGGGCCAGCTCATCATCATCAACTTACTTCTGTGAGGTTCCATCATCTTTGTTATACGTATAAAGACTCCAAATCTCAGAACATTGCCACAGTAAGTGGGAGAGCCGGGATTTGAACTCAAGGCTATGTGGCTTTAAAGCCAGGAAGCCATAAAGGTCCATTCCAGCCTTAACATGTACAGTTCTTTTCCTGAAAGAAGGGTGACACAAGATTGTTTGGGGAGGATGTTAAGATCAGTATATGCATGCTAGGCAGTTAGTAAAGTATTTCCCCACCTTAGGTTTTAATGATGTACATCACTCTGTGGCCCCAACCTACTTCTCCAGGTTGACCTCTCACCATACGCTTCATGCCTCATCCTGTCCAGTGGAACTCTCCCTATTCGGTAAACACTCCAGGACCCTGTATAGTTCTGAAGCTTTTAATACATGCTGCTCCCTCTGCCTTGACTGCTTTCCTCCATTTTTTTTTTTTCCTACTTAAAAGTTCCTTCTCAGTCTTGAACATCCAGATGAAATATGCCTTCCTAACACAGTCAGGAAAGTTATTTACGATCTCTTCTGGGCTCCCATGACACTTTGTTCCTAAAGCTTTTCAAATGATGTTGCAGTGAACCTGTGTATTCACAAAGGCCTTCTCTAGTGGCTTTTGACTTTTTTGAAGACTGAGACAATGCATTATTGATTAAATTATACCTGATATTTTTCGCTGTGCCTGGAATATGACATGTGATCAAGAGACGGTGGATGAATAAGGGGAAGGGTGAATGAATAGAGCAGTATATGACTTCTCTAAAAAGGAGAAAGTTGAGAAGTATTGAGTTCAAAGCATATGGGTCTTAAGCATTGCTGTCTCTTCCCTACTCTCAGCATCTCAATTTTCTGACCTTTTAACTACTTTATCATCTCTCATTTTCATCTGCTATCTTTTGATTCACTTCTCAACCATCATCTCTATTTCCTAACCTATTCATAAATTTATACTGTAGCTCTTCTTAACACTGATTATTTCCCAAACAGTATCAACACAGAGGAAAGATGTGATATCTGTGTTTTCACAAATGACTTTGGAAATCCTGCTGATTTTTTGCTGTTATTAAATGGGGGCTGGAAAGATGTCCTTTATTGGAAAAGCAGTATGATCCCTAGTGGGAGAGACAAGTATGTAAAGTGAGAAGGCCTGAGAAGGATCATGTCCTTACAGCTTAACTACTGTATACAGGCTGTGCCCCGCATCAAGGCACTTGGCCTAGAGAGCATGTGTGGGTTAAAATTCAGGACACACTCCATTTGCCAAATCTTGTTCTGCAATCAATCAGTGTGTGCCTATTAAACTTACACCAAAATACAGTACAGGGTGAAGAGCAGTATGTTGTTTATGTCGGGAAATTTGCTTAATCTCTGAGGCTTCGATTTGTTTTCTAACTGTGGATACTACTTAGTCTGCTCCATGGGCTCATTTATCCCTTCATTCATTTATCCCTGCATTCATTTATTCCTTCATTCATTTATTCTGTCATTACAAAACCTTGCTGAAGACTTAGCCAAGCATAAAAGAGCTTAAGCTTTGGAATCAGATGCTATTAATTGATGATATTTTTATATTATTATTATTTGGTTCCTCTGAAGTGGGTTGAAATTTCCCAAAATTCAGAAAAAAAAAAACACAAAACACCCACCCATGGTGAATTTATGTATATAGTCACAAAACAATATAACTAGAACATAGATTTTGATTTACTTATCTCAAAAAGCTCACAGGGGACTTCCCTGTAGGTCTGGTGGTTAAGACTCCATGCTTCCAATGGAGGGTGTGGGTTCCATCCCTGTTGGGCAACTAAGGTCCCACACGCCTTTCAGCACAGCCGAAAAAAAAAAAAACCAAAAACAAAAACCAAAAAACACCTCACCAGAATATTCAATACCCAACTGCGGACACCCATTCCTACACCTTTGGGTGGTTCCTCTTCTGGTTCCTTCTCAGATCTCACCTGTTTCAAGGCAAATGCTAAATCAAGGTCCCTCATATTTCTGGGAGATCACAAGTTTTGAGTAGGCTGATTTATCTGGAGAGTATAGTCTTTGCCTTCATTTGGGAAAAGAGCCACTTTGGAGTGGAGAATGTTTGCATGAAGTCACCAAGATTCCTCTCCACCCACACGGATAAACAGAGTGGTATTTATTTATCTATTTATTTTTGCCATAACTCACTCTATTATTTGAGAATTTTCATTATTTGAGATTTTTTCCTGTGATATACTTAACTAAGCTCCAGGCCAGACTCTCTCTCTATCTCCACTGCCCCCACCAAAGCTGTTCATCTTTCTGGCTTCATTATCTCGTAATGGCAACTGCCACCCACCTACATACATAAGGCATCCATCAGACAGTTTAGACTCCTTACCCCTGCTTACTTACCCAGCCACTTATCCCCTATTATAAATTATGTCTCCTGGTTATCCACCCCTCTTCCTCATTTCTGTTGTCAGTGCCTTTCTCAGGACTTCAGCATGTTCCCTGGACTCCTTCCTTCGTTTTGATTCTTTTAAAAAAAATGTATATGGGGCCGTAGCCTATTAACAATGTTGTGATAGCTCCAGGCGGACAGCAAAGGGACTCAGCCATACAGATGCCTGTATCCATTCTGCCTTGACTAACTCTTCTTGATCTTCAGCCTTTACTTAACCACCAGGCTGACGTTTGAAAAAAAGTCCCTGTTTATGGCCTTTGCCACCCATTAGCCCTTTAACTGCACTTGTCTCTTTACTCTTGTACCTTGTTTTCAACTTGAACCATCATTCAAATGAAAATCAAATTAAAATTTAATTTTAAAGTAAAAAAAGCTGACAGCCCACAAAAGATGCAGTTATGACTGATGACAACTTTCCTTTTACAAACAGCTAGAATCCTGGTTGGTTTCCTTGTAGGATTGGGTGTAGGGAAGGATGCTGGGCTAGAGAAGTGTCATTACCTGCAGTGGGAGGAGAGGAAGACATACAGCGATGGTAAAATCCAGAGTCCTTCGCTCAGAACTCAAGACCCTTTCTCCCCCTCCTCCTTCTCTTGTCTCTTTCTTTACCTCGCACACCCTTCATCCTCTCTTCCTCCTTCCCCTCTTCTCATCCTCAAGCCATCACATCGACCAGGATTGTGCTGAGCAAAGGATGTGGCCAAGCCGGGAGACCTATTCTGCTGGTGCTTCCTCGTGATGTGAACCTGATCTGTATGCCACCTCTGTACACCTCCTCTCTTGCCCCACCCCAGCCTTGCCTCTGCTGATTCCACATGAGTCTTTTGGACCTGCACACAGCTCTATCCTCTTCTGCCTTGCAGTCTTCCAAGCAGTTGAAACAAATTTTGCTATATTTCCTCTAGGCTTTTGTCATCTTTTTCCTGTCATATTGGATTTTTACTCTGATGAAGAGCTTGAGTTTCTGAGTGTCCCTCTCAGACCCTGATGTTCAGACACAAGGAGGTGGCTGACTATGCAATTGGATTATAACCCTGACTTCTTTGTTCTGAACATGTTGCTCTTGTGCACACCTCACAAGATTGTGTTTACTTCTTTTGTGGAGCCTGGAAATATTGTTGACTTACTTATATGAAACTTGGGACTTCCCAGGTGGTGCTAGTTGTAAAGAATCCACCTGCCAATGCAGGAGACATAAGAGATGCAGGTTCAGGCCCTGGGTAGGGAAGATTCCCCTGGAGGAGAGCAGGACAACCCACTCCAGTATTCTTGCCTGGAGGATCCCCAAGGACAGAGGAGCCTAGTGGGCTATAGTCCATAGGGTTGCCCAGAGTCAGAGATGACTGAAGTAACTTAGTCCAACTTAGCATGCAGGATGCTTCATACGGACATGTTGTAATCTATGTGATTCTTGCTGGGCTTATAGATTGTTTCTGGCTTTTCCTAGGTAAGCTTTTCTAGGTGAGAAGATCTGAGCCTCGACTTTAGTTATTAGCATTTGTGCATTAGTTTTAAACCATATAATTTGAAAAAATCAGATAAATAATATGTGCAATAACAGGAATTGATGTGCCTGTGTTTTGTATAATAGACATTTTTATTAGTAAAATTCCTTGGACAAAATGACAACTTAACTCAGTAATTACTTATCTAAGTAATACTAAACACCATTTTTTGAATATTTAATCTGTGCCAGGTATAAGGAAACGTTTATTTTATCTCTGCTGACTTTGACAACCATACTAAGATAGAGTTATCATTATCCCACTTTCTAGATAAAGGAGCTGAGGCTCCAAGTGCTTCAGCAAGCCCCTCAGGACATTCCTAGTAAGTGGTGGAGCCCAGATGCAAACCACAGCTGTTTCATTTTCAAATTTGTACTCTTAATCATTAGACTGGACACCTCAAAAAGTTTTAGAATGACTGACCACATGAATGAATGAGTGAATGAATGAATGAGTGACCCTTGGTATGAAACAAGCTACCTTGGTATCATTATGTACTTTTCATGAGAAGGATGGACGCTTGGAGAAGAGTTTCTATGCAAATAAGGAAAGATGCCCCGCTCTGGGCAGGTGCAGCTATGGTCCAGGGCTTGTGCACAGAGATCATATTTGGTGCACATTTGCCTTTCAGGGCACCACCTGCAAACACTTTTTAGGCTGTAGAGAGACAGCATCTGACCTCAGGTTCTCTGACTTCATGTTCTTCCCTCCTTCCCTAGTCTCGCCATTTCTCCACCACATACTCCTCTGTTCCCAAAGAGTTGGCAGCAAACAATCAGGATTTCTAAGCAGGTGGTAAACAGGAAATGTTAAGCATACCTCTGAGTCTATGGACGTGTGATACAAATAACAATATCTATGGTTTAATGAAAAGTGTGTCTGGCATTATGCTAAACATTTTACAAGCTTTAGTCTCATTTTCTAATTAGATGGGTAAGGTCATTCCCATTATGCAGATGATGAAGCTGAGTTCCAGAGCATTTCAGAGACTTTCCCAGGCTTATCTAACTAGTATACCACACCTCAGGCTCCATGGACTCTGAGTGGCCATGGAATACCACAGTTGTCAGAATTCTCCTGGCACCCTTCCATCTTCTCTAGCCATCATCCACTGGGGACTTTCCTCTGAACATTCTGGATCTGCCTTCTAAAAGTCTAGGGTACATGACTGACCATGCTCAGGGTGTTCATCCTTAAGGCACTAATCCTGAGGTGTCATGGGTATTTTCCCACAGGTTCTGATTGTTTCTATTTTATTAATCAATTCTTCCTTGTTGACTAGAATTGGATGCAGAATCGTGGTCTTTCTCTAACTTCTGGGAGATTAAAAAACTCACCAGCAAATTGCAAATTCATCAGCTGACCTGCTTTCTGCAAGCTACATCTACCAGTTATATTCAAGGTGGTTGAAGGTACATATTTTTCTAACACATCCTCTGAGCTGATTCTGTGACTTGTGTTAGAAAAGCATCGTCCATATTTTCTTTGTGTTGTGGAGATGAGATCTGTGGTAATTTTTCCCTCTATTTTTGCCACTTAATTTTTTTAAATTGAAGTAGAATTGCTTTACAGAATTTTTTGGTTTTCTGTTATTCATCAACAAGTATTTTTTCCCTTTATTTTTGTTAATTTTTCTCTCAATTCTTACACAAATGCCTGTCACTTGGCTTCTTCTATCCTCAGCTCTCTGGCTTCCTAGGGCCTTCCTGACAGATGTAAAACTCCCATCATGAACTACAAGCTCATGCACACTTTCCCAGGAAAAGGTTGAGCTTTGCTTTAAAAATATCAGATCAGATTGGAGTGGTGGAGATGTGGAAGGGTGTGTTCATAAAGGCATTCCTCTGACTACAGAATCAAGACAAGAAGATGGTAGAAGACCCTGATTAGACAGAGAAGTTGAGAAATTTGGAGAAAATGAGAATTGGGGAAAGAAGATGTTGCTAGTGTCAAAACCCAAAATCTTTCTTACTTTGCAAACTTGCCGTATGTTTGTGTATTCTGTTTTTATCAGTCAGGTAACATTCACAGAGCAGAGCTTCATGAATCAATATTTTTAGTCCAATGCTTTGAAACCAGTTGGAAAAATTATATACTAACATGAAAACAATAAGGGTAACGTAAAAATAATCTGTTTAAATTTCTACTTGATAATATGCTAATTTTCTGATCTTGAATTAGTTTATTTAACACCTTTTATTCCCCATTTCTTCATGTGTATAATATGGAGAAAAAGTTCCTAATTGGGCTAAAACCAACTTTCTTATAGAATATTTTAGAAGGGATTCCTAAATATATTTAAGGATTGAGAAACCTCCTTCTTCAATATTAAATGGAAATTTTATTTTTAAGATCAGCTATAAAGGGCTTTATGGTAAAAAACCTATCTGATTTTAAAATTTGTCGCTGTTATTTGTGGACTGTGAGATACATTATTTTCATCTGTTAGCATCAGTTTTTTCATCTTTAATATGGGAATGCCATTCACTTTCCTTATGGTGAGGTTTAAGTGAGGTCATGCCTTTGAATGTGTCTATGGTATCTTAGGGCTTCCCAAGTGGTGCTGATGGTAAAGAACACTCCTTCCATTGCTGGAGAGGTAAGAGATACAGGTTTGATCCCTGGGTCAGGAAGATCCCCTGGAAAAGAACATGGCAACGCACTTCAGTATTCATGCCTGGAGAATCCCAAGGACAGAGGTGCCAGGCAGGATATGGTCCATAGGGTCGCAAAGAGTTGAATGTGGCTGTATGGATGTGAGAGTTGGACTGTGAAGAAAGCTGAGGGCCAAAGAATTGATGCTTTTGAACTGTGGTGCTGGAGAAGACTCTTGAGAGTCCCTTGGACTGCAAGGAGATCCAACCAGTCCATTCTAAAGGAGATCAGTCCTGGGTGTTCTTTGGAAGGACTGATGCTAAAGCTAAAACTCCAATACTTTGGGCACCTCATGAGAAGAGTTGACTCATTGGAAAAGACTCTGATGCTGGGAGGGATTGGGGTCAGGAGGAGAAGGGGACGACAGAGGATGGGATGGCTGGATGGCATCACTGACTCGATGGACATGAGTTTGAGTGAACTCCGGGAGTTGGTGATGGACAAGGAGGCCTGGCATGCTGCAATTCATGGGGTCGCAAAGAGTCAGACATGACTGAGCGGCTGAACTGAACTGAAGGCTACTTAACATGCATGATGCATGGTATGTTAGGCATCCACTGAAAGTCTATTTTTTTTCAGCTATTTTGGTGGAGGAGAGTTATGAGGAAAACCAGTGAAGGAAAGTGGTTAAGACTGAAAGTTAAGAAAGATAAGTGTTTTGAATCTGAGATCTGCTGGCTTGGTGAACTTGAGTCAGTCACTTAACCACTCTGATTTCAGTTACTTCTTCCATAAAAGTGGGCTGTATCACCTGTATCCCACTGAATGAACTGGACGAATAAAAAGAGCTCTACAAAGTCTAAAAGCCTGTGTCACTGTACGCTTCAAACACCACTCAACATTCTGATGCTCGCCAGATGGACTGCTGTCTACTTCACGCACTCCAGTTGTAGGAGTCTGAGAAATTTCTACTTGGGTGTAGACATTTTCTCCAGATTTTGCTCACCTATTTGTAATTTTCTTCTTATAAGACAATAACTACATTTCAAAACCAAACAAATAAAACAAAAAACATAATGCCAAGAACAAAAACCAAAACCTGCAATACACATAGTATCTACTGTCAGCATCTGAGCCCACCCCAAACCCAGTGCAAATAATAGCTAGACCTTGAGGCTTAATTAGCTTTCAAGTTTTTGCTGGATAGGAATCCTAGAAAATTGGTTTGGGAGAAGATGAGTGATCATGGAGCTTGAACACTTGAAATGGTTTTGGAAAGACAGCCAAGGTCCCAGCCACCCAGCAGCTGGAACAGAAAGATAGAGGGCAGGCTTTGAGCACCTTACCATGGCATCTTCCCCAGCATAGTAGTTGAGGACCTTCCGCCCACCGGGATGCCTGTCTGCCCAGCCAGTAACATCGTAGACCTTGCGACTGATCACCAGCCACTGATCAGTCTTCTGATTGTGTCTCTGGATCTCCTGCCAGGGGTACGTGTTGAGGCTTTTTCTGGGCAAGTCGCACTTTGCATTTGCCTCCTGCCTTGCAGAGAGCTTGGCTTTCCCACTTGCTCCTGGTTTCCCATTTGGCTGATGCTTCGCACCTAGGTCCAGCTGGTTCTCATCTATGAAGCTCCCATTGCCCTCAGGCTTTTCTTCAAATGTCACTGTCTTTGTACTTTTAGAATTTCTGGCTTGACACCTGGAATTTCTAATTCTCACCTGACTGAACTACAGAATGACCTTTTCCCTCTCCTGTGAAGTAAGCCTACACAGAAAACTGTTTAGCCTACTTGACTCTTGGCAAACCTGATGGTGAGCTCCTTCCCAGCCTCTCACTTCTCTGTCCTGTGTCTTTTTTGTCCTGATGAAGACTTTCCCCGCACTCCAGAATGTTGGTCTACCTTTCTCTCTTGTATCTCTCTGCTGGCTGATCTTTTAGCAGAGTTCTTATCCATCATTAAGTGTCCCTTAGTCAAGAGCTGGAGCCAATCACAGCCCAGAGGATGGTGTGGCCTGACCCCTGGGAGGAGGGGCTGGCTCCTTCTTTGCTGACTGTCTGCACTGGCATCATGCTGGGTCAGGCTCATTAGCTCTCCCCCATTGAAAGGAAGAGTTGTTTTAATTCAACACATGAGCAGAAGCTTGCAAAACCTCTAGGAGGCTATGAACGCCTCCTGGAATTGGGAACTGTTCTTTCTTTGTTGTTGTTAAGATTGGAAATTTTCCTTTTATTCTTCTTTTCTCAGATTACTTAAAAATTTTTTTTAAAAAAAATCTGAACTGAAGGATAATTGCTTTACAGAATTTTGTGGCTTTCTGTCATACATCAACAAGAATCAGCCACAGGTACGACCATATCCTTTGCGTCTCCCTCACCATCCCACCCTTTCAGACTGTCATAGAACCCCTGTTTGAATTCCCTCAGTCATACAGCAAATTGTTTTTTTGACAGCTGTTGTTTCTCCCTAAGGGTTTTAAATTTCTGAAAAAAGCATTTTTGACTTTAAAATGTTTGTAACACCCTATTAAGGTTACATTGGTTTACAACATTATATAAATTTCAGGTGTGGGAAATTATAATTCAACTTCTGAAGCAGTACAGCATGCTCACCACCAAAAGTTTTATTTTCCATCAGTCTCCATGCAGTTGACCTTCTTTACCCATTCTACCATCCTCCCAGCACTCCCACTCGAGAAGCCACTGCACTGTATGTTTGTTTTTAACATTTCACGTTTGTATCCAGAAAGGAGTGAAGTCATATGGTAGCTGTCTTTCTCTGCTTGATTTTTTTCACTTAGTATATTATTCTCAAGAAGGTGAAGTTGCTCAGTGGTGCCCAAGTCTTTGCAACCCCATGGACTGTAGCCTACCAGGGTCCTCTGTCCATGGGATTTTCCAGGCAAGAATACTGGAGTGGGTTGCCGTCTCCTTCTCCACGGGATCTTCCCAATCCAGGGACTGAACCTGGGTCTCCCCTGAGTTGTGGGCAGATGTTTTGCCATCTGAGCCACCAGGGAAGCCCATCCTTATTTCCAAAAGTGTGAAGATTTCATCTTTCAATCATTTTAATTATCTTTTAATGATTTCTAATAATTTTTGTCTGTTTTGTTTTCTTTGCTTTATTCTTCAGTTGGCACTCTGCTTTGGTTTTATTTATTTATTTATTTTAGCTTTTTAAAAAATTGTTTGATTTCCTTTTTGGTTTCTTTAGTTCTCTTGTGTTTAGTTTTCGTTTTGGTCTGTTTTCGTTTCTTTTGTGTATATGTTAGTTTGTTCTTGTTTCTATTTACAATTTGAGGTTTTATCTTTTCTTTCTTTCTTTTTTAATTTTAATTTTTACTTTATTTTACTTTACAATACTGTATTGGTTTTGCCATACATTGACATGAATCCACCACAGGTGTACATGCGTTCCCAAACATGAACCCCCCTCCCACATCTCTCCCCATAACATCTCTCCGGGTCATCCCCGTGCACCAGCCCCAAGCATGCTGTATCCTGCATCAGACATAGACTGGAGATTCTTTTCTTACATGATAGTATACATGTTTCAATGCCATTCTCCCATATCATCCCACCCTCTCCCTCTCCCTCTGAGTCCAAAAATCTGCTATACACATCTGTGTCTTTTTTGCTGTCTTGCATACAGGGTCATCATTGCCATCTTTCTAAATTCCATATATATGTGTTAGTATACTGTATGGTGTTTTTCTTTCTGGCTTACTTCACTCTGTATAATGGGTTCCAGTTTCATCCATGTCATCAGAACTGATTTAAGTGTATTCTTTTTAATGGCTGAGTAATACTCCATTGTGTATATGTACCACAGCTTTCTTATCCATTTATCTGCTGATGGACATCTAGGTTGTTTCCATGTCCTGGCTATTATAAACAGTGCTGCAATGAACATTGGGGTACATGTGACTCTTTCAATTCTGGTTCCCTTGGTGTGTATGCCCAGCAGTGGGATTGCTGGGTCATAAGGTAGTTCTATTTGCAATTTTTAAAGGAATCTCCAGATTGTTCTCCATAGTGGCTGTACTAGTTTGCATTCCCACCAACAGTGTAGGAGGGTTCCCTTTTCTCCACACCCTCTCCAGCATTTATTGCTTGCAGATTTTTGGATCGCAGACATTCTGAATGGTGTAAAGTGGTAGCTCATTGTGATTTTGATTTGCATTTCTCTAATAATGAGTGATGTTGAGCATCTTTCATGTGTTTGTTAGCCATCCGTATGTCTTCTTTGGAGAAATGTCTATTTAGTTCTTTGGCCCATTTTTTGATTGGGTCGTTTATTTTTCTGGAATGGAGTTGCATAAGTTGCTTGTATATTTTTGAGATGAGTTGTTTGTCAGTTTCTTCATTTGCTATTATTTTCTCCCATTCAGAAGGCTGTCTTTTCACCTTACTTATATTTTCCTTTGTTGTGCAGAAGCTTTTAATTTTAATTAGATCCCATTTGTTTATTTTTGCTTTTATTTCCAGAATTCTGGGAGGTGGGTCATAGAGGATCCTGCTGTGATTTACGTCGGAGAGTGTTTTGCCTACGTTCTCCTCTAGGAGTTTTATAGTTTCTGGTCTTGCATTTAGATCTTTAATCCATTTTGAGTTTATTTTCGTGTGCAGTGTTAGAAAGTGATCTAGTTTCATTCTTTTACAATGGTTGATGAGTTTTCCCAGCACCACTTGTTATAGAGATTGTCTTTACTCCATTGTATGTTATTGCCTCCTTTGTCGAAGATAAGGTGTCCATAGGTGTGGGGATTTATCTCTGGGCTTTCTATTTTGTTCCATTGATCTATATTTCTGTCTTTGTGCCAGTACCATACTGTCTTGATGACTGTGGCTTTGTAGTAGAGCCTGAAGTCAGGCAGGTTGATTGCTCCAGTTCCATTCTTCTTTCTCAAGGTTGCTTTGGCTATTCAAGGTTTTTTGTATTTCCATACAAATCTTGAAATTATTTGTTCTAGCTCTGTGAAAAATACTACTGGTAGCTTGATAGGGATTGCATTGAATCTGTAGATTGCTTTGGGTAGTATACTCATTTTCACTATATTGATTCTTCCAATCCATGAACATGGTATATTTCTCCATCTATTAGTGTCCTCTTTGATTTCTTTCATCAGTATTTTATAGTTTTCTGTATATATGTCTTTAGTTTCTTTAGGTAGATATATTCCTAAGTATTTTATTCTTTTCGTTGCAATGGTGAATGGAATTGTTTCCTTAATTTCTTTTTCTACTTTCTCATTATTAGTGTATAGGAATGCAAGGGATTTCTGAGTGTTGATTTTATATCCTGTAACTTTACTATATTCATTGATTAGCTCTAGTAGTTTTCTGGTGGAGTCTTTAGAGTTTTCTATGTAGAGGATCATATCATCTGCAAACACTGAGAGTTTTACTTCTTCTTTTCCAATTTGGATTCCTTTTATTTCTTTTTCTGCTCTGATTGCTGTGGTCAAAACTTCCAGAACTATGTTGAATAGTAGCGGTGAAAGTGGGCACCCTTGTCTTGTTCCTGACTTTAGGGGAAATGCTTTCCATTTTTCACCATTGAGGATAATGTTTGCTGTGAGTTTGTCATATATACCTTTTATTATGTTCAGGTATGTTCCTTCTATTCCTAGTTTCTGGAGAGTTTTTATCATAAATGGATGTTGAATTTTGTCAAAGGCCTTCTCTGCATCTATTGAGATAATCATATGGCTTTTATTTTTCAATTTGTTAATGTGGTGAATTACATTGATTGATTTGCGGATATTGAAGAATCCTTGCACCGCTGGGATAAAGTCCACTTGGTCATGGTGTATGATCTTTTTAATGTGTTGTTGGATTCTGATTGCTAGAATTTTGTTGAGGATTTTTGCATCTATGTTCATCAGTGATATTGGCCTATAGTTTTCTTTTAGTGTGGCACCTTTGTCAGGTTTTGGTATTAGGGTGATGGTGGCCTCATAGAATGAGTTTGGAAGTTTACCTTCCTCTGTAATTTTCTGGAAGAGTTTGAGTAGGATAGGTGTTAGCTCTTGTCGAAATTTTTGGTAGAATTCAGCTGTGAAGCCGTCTGGACCTGGGCTTTTATTTGCTGGAAGATTTCTGATTACAGTTTCAATTTCTGTGCTTGTGATGGGTCTGTTAAGGTTTTCTATTTCTTCCTGGTTCAGTTTTGCAAAGTTGTACTTTTCTGAGAATTTGTCCATTTCTTCCACGTTGTCCATTTTATTGGCATATAATTGCTGATAGTAGTCTTTTTAATCCTTTGTATTTCTGTGTTGTCTGTTGTGATCTCTCCATTTTCATTTCTAATTTTATTGATTTGATTTTTCTCTCTTTGCTTCTTGATGAGTCTAGCTAATGGTTTGTCAATTTTATTTATCCTTTCAAAGAACCAGCTTTTGGCTTTGTTGATTTTTGCTATGGTCTCTTTTGTTTCTTTTGCATTTATTTCTGCCCTAATTTTTAAGATTTCTTTCCTTCTACTTACTCTGGGGTTCTCCATTTCTTCCTTTTCTAGTTGCTTTAGGTGTAGAGTCAGGTTATTTATTTGACTTTTTTCTTGTTTCTTGAGGTATGCCTGTATTGCTATGAATTTTCCTCTTAGCACTGCTTTTATAGTGTCCCACAGGTTTTGGATTGTTGTGTTTTCATTTTCATTAGTTTCTATGCATGTTTTGATTTCTTCTGTGATTTGTTGGTTATTCAGAAGTGTGTTGTTCAACCTCCATATGTTGGGATTTTTAATAGTTTTTCTCCTGTAATTGAGATCTAATCTTAGTGCATTATGGTCAGAAAAGATGCTTGGAATGATTTCGATTTTTTTGAATTTATCAAGGTTAGATTTATGGCCCAGAATGTGATCTACCCTGGAGAAGGTTCCATGAGCACTTGAGAAAAAGGTGAAATTCATTGTTTCGGGGTGAAATGTCCTATAGATATCAATTAGGTCTAACTGATCTAATATATCATTTAAAGTTTGCGTTTCTTTGTTAATTTTCTGTTTAGTTGATCTGTCCATAGGTGTGAGTGGGGTATTAAAGTCTCCCACTATTATTGTGTTATTGTTAATTTCCCCTTTCATTCTTGTTAGCATTTGTCTTACATATTGTGGTGCTCCTATGTTGGGTGCATATATATTTATAATTGTTATATCTTGGATTGATCCTTTGATCATTATGTAGTGGCCTTCTTTGTCTCTTTTCACAGCCTTTGTTTTAAAGTCTATTTTATTGGATATGAGTATTGTCACTCCTGCTTTCTTTTGGTCTCTATTTGTGTGGAATATCTTTTTCCAGCCCTTCACTTTCAGTCTGTATGTGTCCCTTGTTTTGAGGTGGGTCTCTTGTAAGCAGCATATAGAGGGGTCTTGTCTTTGTATCCATTCGGCCAGTCTTTGCCTTTTGTTTGGGGCGTTCAACCCAATTACGTTTAAGGTAATTATTGATAATTATGATCCCGTTACCATTTACTTTATTGTTTTGGGTTAGGGTTTATACACCCTTTTTGTGTTTCCTGTCTAGAGAATATCCTTTAGAATTTGTTGGAGAGCTGGTTTGGTGGTGCTGAATTCTCTCAGCTTTTGCTTGTCTGTAAAGCTTTTGATTTCTCCTTCGTATTTGAATGAGATCCTTGCTGGGTACAGTAATCTGGGATGTAGGTTATTGTCTTTCATCACTTTAAGCATGTCTTGCCATTCCCTCCTGGCCTGAAGAGTTTCTATTGAAAGATCAGCTGTTATCCTTATGGGAATCCCCTTGTATGTTATTTGTTGTTTTTCCCTTGCTGCTTTTAATATTTGTTCTTTGTGTTTGATCTTTGTTAATTTGATTAATATGTGTCTTGGGGTGTTTCACCTTGGGTTTATCCTATTTGGAACTCTCTGGGTTTCTTGGACTTGGGTGATTATTTCCTTCCCCATTTTAGGGAAGTTTTCAACTATTATCTCCTCAAGGATTTTCTCATGGTCTTTCTTTTTGTCTTCTTCTTCTGGGACTCCTATAATTCGAATGTTGGAGCATTTCATATCGTCCTGGAGGTCTCTGAGATTGTCCTCATTTCTTTTAATTCATTTTTCTTGTTTCCTCTCTGATTCATTTATTTCTACCATTCTATCTTCTATTTCACTAATCCTATCTTCTGCCTCTGTTATTCTACTATTTGTTGCCTCCAGAGTGTTTCTGATCTCATTTATTGTGATATTCATTATATTTTGACTCTTTTTTATTTCTTCTAGGTCCTTGTTAAACCTTTCTTGCATCTTCTCAATCCTTGTCTCCAGGCTATTTATCTGTGATTCCATTTTGATTTCAAGATTTTGGATCATTTTCACTATCAATATTCGGAATTCTTTCTCAGGTAGATTCCCTATCTCTTCCTCTTTTGTTTGGTTTGGTGGGCAACTCTCCTGTTCCTTTACCTGCTGAGTATTCCTCTGTTTGTTCATCTTGGTTATATTGCTGCGTTTGGGGTGGCCTCTTTATATTCTGGTAATTTGTGGAGTTCTCTTTATTATGGAGTTTCCTCACTGTGGATGGGGTTGTATCAGTGGCTTGTCTAGGTTTCCTGGTTAGGGAGGCTTGTGTTGGAGTTCTGGTGGGTGGAGCTGGGTTTCTTCTCTCCGAAGCGCAGTGGAGTGACCAGTAATGGGTTATGAGATGTCATCAAAGGTTTTGGAGTAACTTTGAGCTGCCTGTATATTGAAGCTCAGGGGTGTGTTCCTGTGTTGCTGGAGAATTTGCGTGGTATGTCTTGCTCTGGAACTTGTTGGCCCTTGGGTGGTGCTTGGTTTCAGTGTAGGTATGAAGGCATTTGATGAGCTCCTATTGCTTAATGTTCCCTGAATTCAGGAGTTCTCTGATGTTTTCAGGCTTTGGACTTAAGCCTCCTGCTTCTGGTTTTCAGTTTTATTTTTACAGTAGCCTCTAGACTTCTCCATCTATACAGCACTGATGATAAAACATCTAGGTTAAAGATGAAAGGTTTCTCCACATTGAGGGACACCCAGAAAGGTTCACTGAGTTACAAGGAGAAGAGAAGATGGAGGGGTTAGTTAGAGGTAACTGGAATGAGATGCGGTGAGATCAAAAGAGGAGAGAGCAAGCTAGCTAGTATTCACTTCCTTATGTGCACTCCACAGTCTGGACCGCTCAGAGGTATTTACGGATTTATACAGGGAAGACGAGAGGGAGGAAGTAGACAGAGGTGGCCAGGAGGATAAGAGAGAGGAATGAAAAGGAGAGAGACAGATCCTGCCAGTAACCAGTTCCTTAGGTGTTCTCCACCATCTGAAACACACAGAGATTCACAGAGTTGGATAGAGAAGAGATGGGGGAGGAAAGAGGCAGAGGCCACCTGGTGGAAAAAGGAGAGTCCAAAGGAGGAGAGAGTGGTCAAGCCAGTAATCTCGCTCTCAGGTAAAATTGGGTAGTGAAGTTTGGGTTTTTAAATGTACAAAATTGACAACAAAAACCAAAGAGCAAAGATTAAGAATCTAGAGTAGAGGTTGGATATTCAAAAATACAATATTAAAGAAAAGAAGCAGAAGGAAAAAAGAGAAAAGAAAAAAAAGAAAAAGAAAAAAGAAAAAAGAAAAAAGAAAAAAAAAGCCACAAGAATTATTAAAAAATACCAACAACAACCACACAAAGACTATATATGGTGTTTGCCTTAAAAAAATAGAGTCTTTCTTTTGAAAAGTAATAGTAGGTTATAGAAATAAAAATTAGAGGAGAAATAGAAGACTTAACAATTTTAAAAAAAAGTTAGAAAAAAAAGGAAAAAAAAAGAAAGAAAAAAAAAGGAATGATTGTAAAAATAGTACAGATATATCTGGCCCTTCTCTGATGTTGTGGGCAGTGTGGGGTCACTTTCAAGGCAGTTTCCTCTGTTTAACTTCTTCTGTTTGCTGGTTTTTTAGGCTCACTAGTTCAGTTGTGCTGTGGGGAGGCAGGGGATGCTCCAAACAAATAGCACTGTCGTGTGCACACAGTGTCTCAGCCCCACTGGACCTGTCCCTTTCGTGGCGCACAAACCGCTCCGGCTCTACGATGCTCAGCCAGGAACCGTCTGAGGCTGGCCCTAGGCTGCGTGCACCTCCCTGGTCTAAGCCACTCAGGTTTGGCACTCAGGTAGCCCTCAGAGGCTCAGATTCGGTTGGGACTGCATTTTGTGCCCTTCCCAGGTCAGAGTAGCTCAGGAGTTTGGCAAGCGCGATCACTGCGACTTGTCGCCTTTTCTGTCTCTGCCGCTCAGTTTTCTGGGTGGACCGCTGGCGCCCCTTGTGAGGCAGATGGTGACTGTCTAGCACCCCCAGAAGTCTTAGCAAAGAAGCCTGCTTGCAGTTTGGTAGGTAAAGTCTCTCAGGGGCTGCAATTGCCCCTTTCCAGCCCTTACGGCTCTGGCTGCTTGTCCCCGGCAGGGGATGGTCTGCAGACGGCTTTTTCCGTTCCATCCTTTGTTCTGTGCTCGGTCCTGGCAGTGTCTTATGTTCGAGCTTTTCGCATGGTAGCTATCCCACAGTCTGGTTTGCTAGCCCCAGTTAGATCGTTCTGGTTACCCGTGGGGAGTTCCTGCCTGATTCTTACAAAGCACTGCAGCCCCCACCTCCCGTGCTTCCCTGCCCTGCCCCCACTTGCTAGTGGTGGATGCAGGCATCTGTGCTGCTTTTCCACTGGGGGAGTTACTGTTGGGCTTGTAATCTGTTGGTTTTAATTATTTATTTATTTTTCCTTCCTGTTATGTTGCCCTCTGTGTTTCCAAGGCTCGCCACAGACTCGGCAGGGAGAATGTTTCCTGGTGTTTGGAAACCTCTCTTCTTAAAATTCCCTTCCCGGGACGGGCTTCCCTTCCCGGGATGGAGCTCCCTCCCCACCTCCTTTGTCTCTTTTTTCATCTTTTATATTTTTTCCTACCTGTTTTTGAAGACAATGGTCTGCTTTTCTGGTTGCCTAATGTCCTCTGCTAGCCGACAGAAGTTGTTTTGTGGAGTTTGCTCAGTGTTGAAATGTTCTTTTGAGGAATTTGTGAGGGAGAAAGTGGTCTTCCCGTCCTATTCCTCTGCCATCTTAGGACCGCCCCATTACATAGCAGTTTATTGTCAACCTGCATCCTAATGACCCTCCAACTTTCCCCCTGAGTTTGAGCAGAGCCATTAGATATTTCAGAAAGGAATCTTTCTTCAATTGTGACACCTATGGGAAACAAAACAAAACAAAACAAACAAACAAAAAAACAAGTAAAAGTAGAACTACCACATTAACCATTAATTTTACTCCTGGGTATATACCCAAGGAAAACAAAACCGCGAATTCCAAAACGATATGTGCACCGGAATGGTCACTGCAGCATTGTTTATAGTTGCCAAGCTATGGAAGCACCCTATATGCCCATCCATAGGGAGATGAATAGATGAGAATGTGGCATACGGGGAGGTTTATGATCATAGTCTCAATGCCAGCACTTGTGATTAGTCTGTTTATATTTTCTGTTTCATCGTGCTTCAGTCTTGGGAGATTGTTCATTTCTAAGAACTCGTCCAGTTATTCTAGGTTGTCCATTTTATTGGCATGTTGTTTGTAGTTGCTTGCAATAGTCTCTTATGATTCTTTTTATTTCTAGGGTGTCTTTCATAACTTCTTTTTCATTTATCTCTTCATCAGTTTGGGCCCCCTTCCTTTTTTTCTTGATGAGTCTGGCTAGAGGTTTATCAACTTTGTTTATCTTCTGAAAGAACCACTTCTAGTTCACAGAGTTTTTTTTCTATCATTTTCTTCCTTTCTATTTCATTTATTTTTGTCCTGATCTTTTTGGTTTCTTCCCTTCTGCTACTTTGAGTTTTGCTTGTTCTTTCTCTAGTCCTTTAAGTATAATGTCAGGTTTTCCCAGGTCTGTGATCTTCCTTCCTTCCTGAGGTGAGACTGTATCGCTGCAGGTTTTCCTCTGAGTTTTGCTTGTTCTTTCTCTAGTCCTTTAAGTATGATGTCAGGCTTTCTCAGGTCTGTGATTTCCCTTCCTTCCTGAGGTGAGACTGTATCGCTGCAGGTTTTCCTCTTAGAACTGCTTTTCTGCATCCTATACGTTTTGGATGACTGTGCTTTCATTTTCATTTGTCTCCAAGTGTTGTTTGATTTTCTGTTTTATTTCTTCTGTGATCCACTAGTTGTTTAGTAGCATGTTATTTAGCCTCCACCTGCTTTACAATTATCTTTTTCTCTTGTAGTTGATATCTAATCTCATAGTATTGTGGTTGGGGCAGATGCGTGATGTGATTTTGATTTTCTTAAATTTACTGAGGTTTGCTTTGTGGCCCAGCATGTGGTGAATCTTGGAGAATGTTCCTTTGTGCACATGAGAAGAATGTGTATTCTGCTACTTTTGAGGGGAATGCTCTATAAGTATCAATTACATCTATCTGGCTTAACAAACTACTTAAGTTCTGTGTTTCCTTATTTGTTTTCTGGATGATCTGTCTATTAATGTGTTACTGTCATTTTCCCTTCTCTTTTTGGGCTGTATTTGACTTATGTATTGGGATGCTCTTATGGTGCATGTGTATATGTTTACAATTATTGTATCTTCTTCTTGGGTTGATCACTTGATCATTATGTAGTGTCCTTCTTTGTCTTTTTGAATGGTCTTTATTCTAACGTCTATTTTGTCTCTTGTGAGTATTGCCACTGCACCTTTCTTTTGATTCACATGTGCATGGACTCCCCTTTTCCATTTCTCCACTTTCCGTCTGTATTTGTCCCTAGGCCTGAAGCGGATCTCTTAAAGACAACGTGTATACAGGTCTTGTGTTTTTATCCATTCAACCAGTCTGTGTCTTTTGGTTGGAGCAGTTAATCTATTTATGTTTAAAGTAATTATTGATACCCATGTTCCTATTACCATTTTTGGTAATTGTTTTGGATTTGTTTCTGTAGGCCTTTCCCCCTCCTTTCCTCTTTTCCCCTCTTCTCTTGTGATTTGATGGCTAATTTTAGTGTCATGTTTGAGTTTCTTTTTCTTTATTTGTGTGTGTATCTGTTGTATTGGGTTGGCCAAAGTGTTCATTTGGATTTGTCTGAAGACCTGAATGAACTCTTTGGCCAACCCAATAGATTTTTGGTTTCAGGTTACCATGAGGTTTTGATATAGCAGTCTATATATAAACAAGGTTGCTTCAAGTTGTTGGTCTTTTAATTCTAAATGCATTTCCAATATACTGCATTTCTTCTCTCCTCTATCACAGTTGCTGCTTTTCTTATTATATTTGTGTGCAAATGATTTCACACCTTTCCAGTATTCAGGTAGAAATGTGGAGTTGGGCCATAATGTAGGTTGAGCATCGAAGAACTGATGTTTTCAAACTGTGGTGTTGGAGAAGACTCTTGAGAGTCCCTTGGACATCAAGGAAATCAAACCAGTCAATCCTAAAGGAAATCAACTCATTGGAGGGGAATGGAGAGGAAATTCTTAAGGAAATCCCTCATTGGAAGGACTGATACTGAAGCTTAAACTCCAATACTTTGGCCACCTGATGGAAAGAGCCAAGTCGTTGGAAAAGACCCTGTTGCTGGGAAAGATTGAGGGCAGGAGAAGAAGGGGGAACAGAGGATAAGATGGTTGGATGGCATCATTGACTCAATGAACAGGAGTTTGAGCAAACTCCGACAGATAGTGAAGACAGGGGAGCCTGGCATTCTGCAGTCCATGAGGTCACAAAGAATCAGGCACAACTTGGCAACTAAACAATGGCAACAACTCTAAGTTTGCCTTTACTGGGGAGCTTTTCCATTTGTAATTTTCTTGTTTCTGTTTTGTGTGTGTGTGTGTGTGTGTGTGTGTGTGTGTGTGTGTGTGTGTGTGTGTGCTTAGAGAAGTTCCTTTAACATTTGTTTGCAAAGCTGTTCTGGTGGTGCTGAATTGCCTTAGCTGTTGCTTGTCTGTAAATCTTTTGATTTCTCCATCAAACTTGAGTGTGAGCCTTGCTGGTTAGAGTATTCTTTGTTCTAGGGCCTTTCATTTCATTATTTTAATATGTCATGCCACTCCCTTTCACCTAGAGTTTCTGCTGATAAATCAGCTGATAATTGTATGGAGTTTCCCTTGTATATTATTTGTTGCTTTTCCCTTGTTTCTTTTAATAATTTTTCTTTGCCTTCAATTTTGGTCGGTTTGCTTACTATGTGTCTCAGTGTGTTCCTATTTGGGTTTATTCTGCCTGGGACTCTGCTGCCTGGACTTAGGTGAATGTTTCCTTTCTCATGTTAGGGAAGTTTTCAGCTATTATATCTCTTCAAATACTTTTTCAGGTCCTTTCTCAGGTTATTTGTTTAACCTTAACAGTGTGACTTGCCTCATATAGAAGGCATTTGGAGTTGTTGTTTAGTCATATTTGGAGTAAGAATTAAATAAAATTTAAAGAGTTTCTCAAAGAAAGGCCACTTTCCTGCTCCATAGATTGACCTTCTACAATTAATACGACTTTCATTGTTTCCCCTGCCACATTACAGTTGCATTCTGGTTTTCTTCCACAACAGACAGAAAGCAAAGAACCATGGCCTCTCTAAGATGCAAGCTCAGGGGGAAAGCAGCTCTGCAGCTGCTTGCACCTTGGTGTCAGATAATCACTCATAATTCATCTGCATATCTTATCAAAAAGAGTCTAATTATCTTCTCCCTCTAAAAATTCTCTGGAGGGAAATCTTTTCCTACCTCCCTAAGACAAGTAATATCTTTGAGCTTAATTTCACCTTGGGGAAACAGAAGAGAGAGAGAGAGAAAAAATGTATTTTTTCCTTTTTTATGTAATTAGTTTTTTTTTTAAACCCTGGTTTTCTGATTTTATAGAGAAATATTTAAAGTACTTAGACCCTAAACACAATATGTTATCAGAGAACCCCAATATTTCTTCCCTTGAATTTCATTTCTCACCATCCAAGCTCACTGGGGCCAGAGGGAGGCTTAACTTAAACTGTATATTATGATGTCATATTACATAACATTTTATGTGTGTGCCTGTGTGTCTGTGTGTCTGTGTGTGTGTAGCTTAGCATCATGAGGTGGAGAGAAGCATTTTCCCCCAATCATTTTGCCTAATGTCACCAGCTTAGATGAGAAATTCAGGCCTCTCAATGGCAAATTTTCAGGTGTTCATTATCTGGTTGATTACTTCAGTTTCCCACTAGACAGATGTAGACTGAATTAATGAGGTGAACAAGATTACAGACATTATACAAGGGAGTCTTTAAAGATTCTGCTTTGCACTTAAGAGATTAGCAAAGATGTCCACGATGTGAGTTTGGAGAGACATTTGTTTCTGTGAGATCCATTTCCATCGCCCTGCGTGTGTTATATTTCTCACCTACCTGGTGTGTAAGGAAATAGAGTTTTGTGCAGGTGCTGCTTTCATGGGTCAGGGAGTTGGAGATGATCGAATGAGTCATTTCAAGGTAAGGGACTGAAATCAAACCCTCTGATTGTCCTCAGTTGGAATCTTTTTTTCCCCGGCATGAAGAAAACTGATTTCTGATAAGCCAGAGCAGTAAGCAGAGAATAAATCAGGTGAACCAGGAGCATTACTGCATTAGATTGTTAAAAGTACAAGGCAGGCAATGTGCCTTGTTCAAATTTGTACCTTCAGTACCATATAGTGGGCAATCAACTGACGGTATTTTTCAGTATCCATAATAGCAATGGCTTCAGCTTAAAAAGCACTTTGAAACGCACCAGTGTCTTTAATATTTATTACTTAATACAAGCTCCAGTAGAACAAAGCTGAGTATATCATCCTTACTTTGCAAATAAGGAAACAGACACTGATAATTTAAGAAATTGCTCCAAGTCACAGCTCAGTTCAGTTGCTCAGTTGTGTCCGACTCTTTGCAACCCAGTGGACTGTGGAACGCCAGGCTTCCCTGTCCATCACCAACTCCTAGAGCTTGCTCAAATTCACATCCATCGAGTCAGTGATACAACCCAACCATCTTATCCACTGTCATCCCCTTCTCTTCCTGCCTCCAACCTTTCCCAGCATCAGGGTCTTTTCCAATGATTCAGTTCTTCGCATCAGGTGACCAAAGTACTGGAGTTTCAGCTTTAGCATCCTTCCAAAGAACACCCAGGACTGATCTCCTTTAGGATGGACTGGTTGGATCTCCTTATAGTCCAAGGGACTCTCAAGAGTCTTCTCCAACACCACAGTTCAAAAGCATCAATCTTCAGTGTTCAGCTTTCTTTATACTCCAACTCTGACATCCATATGTGACTACTGGAAAAACCATAGTTTGACTATATGGACCTTTGTTGGCAAAGTAATGTCTCTGCTTTTTAATATGCTGTCTAGGTTGGTCATTGCTCTTCTTCCAAAGAGCAAACATCTTTTAATTTCATGGCTTCACTCACCATCTGCAGTGATTTCAGAACTCCCATAAGTAAAGTCTATCACTGTTTCCGTTATTTCCCCATCTATTTACCATGAAGTGATGGGACCAGATGCCATGATTTTAGTTTTATGAATGTTGAGTTCTAAGCCAACTTTTCCAGTCTCCTCTTTCACCTTCATTAAGAGGCTCCTTAGCTCTTCTTCGCTTTCTGCCAAAAGGGTGGTGGTAACTGCATATGTGAGGTTATTGATATTTCTTCTGCCAATCTTGATTCCAGCTTGTGCTTCATACAGTCCATCATTTCACATGATGTAAATAAACATGGTGATGACATGTAAATAAGCCACCTTGCTGTACTCCTATCCCAACTTGGAAACAGCCTGTTGTTCCATGTCCAGTTCGAACTTGCTTCCTGACCTGTAAACACTTCCCAGGAGGCAGGTGAGGTGGTCTGGTGTTCCCATCTCTTCAAGAATTTTACACAGTGTAATGTGATCCACACAGTCAAAGACTCTGGCATAGTCAATAAAGCAGACATAGATGTTGCTCTGGAACTCTCTTGCTTTTTGATGATCCAACAGATATTGGCAGTTGAATCTCTGGTTCTTCTCCCATTTTAAATCTAACTTGCACATGTGGAAGTTCACAGTTCACATACTGTTGAAGCCTCACTTGGAGAATTTTGAGCATTACTTTACTAGCATGTGAGGTGAGTACAATTGTGTGGTAATTTGAGCATTCTTTGGCATTGACTTTCTTTGGGATTGCAATGAAAACAAACCTTTTCCAGTCCTGTGGCCACTGCTGAGTTTTTGAAGACATAGAGCAGGTATTTATTAGTACACAAAGGTCCGTCTAGTCAAGGCTATGGTGTTTCCAGTGGTCATGTATGGATGTGAGAGTTGGACTGTGAAGAAAGCTGAGTGCTGAAGAATTGATGCTTTTGAACTGTGGTGTTGGAGAAGACTCTTGAGATTCCCTTGGACTGCAAGGAGATCCAACCAGTCCATTCTGAAGGAGATCAGCCCTGGGATTTCTTTGGAGGGAATGATGCTAAAGCTGAAACTCCAGTACTTTGGCCACCTCATGCGAAGAGTTGAGTCATTGGAAAAGACTCTGATGCTGGGAGGGATTAGGGGCAGGAGGAGAAGGGGACGACAGAGGATGAGATGATTGGATGGCATCACGGACTCGATGGACGTGAATTTGAGTGAACTCTGGGAGTTAGTGATGGACAGGGAGGTCTGGAGTGCTGCAATTCATGGGGTCGCAAAGAGTCGGACACAACTGAACGACTGAACTGAACTGAACAGAACTGATGAGGGCCGGCAAAAGCTCTTCCATATTTCATATTTCAGTTGAGTTTTCTTGTTCTGCCTCTGCTGCCCTCATTTTTTGGTAAAGTTTGAAAGAAACATGAATGAATGAATGATGGCTGTGGTAATATACCTTGTCTCCAGATTGTAGAGATTACCTTGGCAATCTTATTTAACTTCTGCTTAATTAATAGCACCCTGCTTATCTAACTTCTTTGCAGAGTACATTAAGCAATATGCCAGCATGGATGACTCACAAGCTGGAATCAAAATTGCCAGGAAAATATTAGCAGCTTCAGGTATGCAAATGATACCACTTTAATGGCAGAAAGTGAAGAGGAACCAAAGAGCCTCTTTGCAGGGTCCAGGCCCGGTGGATCCAGGGTATTCGAAGCGGGGATGGAGTCGGCGAGGAGAGACTTATTTATTTAGAAATATGAAGAGAGATTAGGAAAGAATAGTCTAGTACTAAAATTAGTGCAGAAAAGAGGCCGATATTCCTTGGTTTACATGGAAAGCTAATAAAGTCTCAAGACAAGAAACTTGCACCATCTACATTAGGCCACAGGTGCCCGCTTGAAATGAGCATGTGAGATGAGTGCAATTGTGTGGTAGTTTGAGCATTCTTTGGGGTTGGAATGAAAACTGACCTTTTTGACTCCTGTGGCCACTGCTGAGTATTCCACATTTGCTGGCATATTGAGTCTAGCACTTTCACAGCATCATCTTTTAGCATTTGAAATAGCTCAACTAGAAATCCATCACTGCCACTAGCTTTGTTCACAGTGATGCTTCCTAAGGCCCACTTAACTTCACATTCCAGGATGTCTTGTTCTAAGTGAGTGATCACACCATCATGATTATCTGAGTCATGAAGATTTTTTTTTTGTACAGCTCTTCTGTGTATTCTTGCCACCCCTTCTTAATATCTTCTGCTTCTGTTAGCTCCATACCATTTCGGTCCTCTGTTGTGCCCATCTTTGCATGAAATGTTCCTTTGGTATATTTAATTTTCTTGAAGAGATCTCTGCTGCTGCTGCTGCTGCTAAGTTGCTTCAGTTGTGTCCAACTCTGTGCGGCCACATAGATGGCAGCCCACCAGGCTCCCCTGTCCCTGGGATTCTCCAGGCAAGAACACTGGAGTGGGTTGCCATTTCCTTCTCCAATGCAGGGAAGTGAAAAGTGAAAGTGAAGTCGCTCAGTCCTGTCTAACTCCTAGTGACCCCATGGATTGCAGCCTACCAGGCGCTCCTGTCCATGAGATTTGCCAGGCAAGAGTACTGGAGTGGGTTGCCATTGCCTTCTCCGTAAAGGATCTCTAGTCTTCCCATTTTGTTGTTTTCCTCTGTTTATTTGCATTGATCACTGAAGAAAGCTTTCTTATTTCTCTTTGCAATTCTTTGGAACTCTGCATTCAAATGGGTGTATCTTTCCTTTTCTCCTTTGCCTTTCGCTTCTCTTGTCACAGTGGTGGCTCAGACGGTAAAGCGTCTGTCTACAATGCGGGAGACCCGGGTTCAATCCCTGGATTCGGAAGATCCCCTAGAGAACGAAATGGCAATCCACTCCAGTACTATTGCCTGGAAAATCCCATGGACAGAGGAGCCTGGTAGGCTACAGTCCATGGGGTCACAAAGAGTTGGACATGACTGAGCGACTTCACTTTCACTTTCTCTTTTCATAGCTATTTGTAAGGCCTCCTCAGACAACCATCTTGCCTTTTTGCATTTCTTTTTCTTGAGGATGTTCTTGATCCCTGCCTCCTATACAAAGTCATGAATTTCCATCCACAGTTCTTCAGGCACTCTGTCTATCGGATATAATCCTTTAAATCTATTTCTCACTTCCACTGTATACTCGTAAGGGATTTGATTTAGGTCATACCTGAATGGTCTAGTGGTTTTCTCTACTTTCTTCAATTTAAGTCTGGATTTGACAATAATGAGTTCATGATCTGAGCCAGAGTCAGCTTCTGGTCTTGTTTTTTGCTGACTGTATAGAACGTCTCCATCTTTGGCTGCAAAGAATATAATCAGTCCGATTTTGGTGAGCATCTGGTGACGTCCGTGTGTAGGGTCTCCTCTTTTGTTGTTGGAAGAGGGTGTTTGCTGTGACCAGCGCATCCTCTTGAAGGATGCCTAGGATGCATCTCTAATGGCAGGATGAATGTCCTGGGGCAACGCCTATGTGAATAGATATTATCTGTTTTCTGTAATACCTCGAAAGATTCTTCATTGCTTAGAGTAAGAATTTTTACTCTAAATGTTAAAATGCTTTGAAGTTTGAGTCCAATCCTATTTTTAGTTTTGAAATTTTCATATATACAGTGTGTACTTATTTTGTCTTTCAAAGATGTTGTCCAAATTTTAGCACTCCTCTGCTGCTTAGATACCATCAGTCCACCTTATTTTTACTTACCTATACCTTAATCATACTGTTCATGGGGTTCTCAAGGCAAGAATACTGAAGTGGTTTGCCATTCCCTTCTCCAGTGGACCACATTCTGTCAGACCTCTCCACCATGACCCACCCGTCTTGGGTTGCCCCTCGGGCATGGCTTAGTTTCATTGAGTTAGACAAGGCTGTGGTCTGTGAGATCAGATTGGCTAGTTTTCTGTGATTATGGTCTCAATGTGTCTGCCTTCTGATGCCCACTCGCAATATCTACCATCTTACTTGGGTTTCTCTTACCTTGGATGTGGGGTATCTCTTCATGGCTGCATCAGCAAAGCACAGCCGCTGGTCCTTACCTTGGGCGAGTCACCCCTCCTGACTTTGAACGTGGAGCAGCTCCTCTCGGCCCTCCTGCACCCGTGCAGCCACTGCTCCTTGGACGTGGGGTGGTTCCTCTCGTCCGCCACCCCTGTCCTCGGACGTGGAGTAGCTCCTCTTGGCTGCCACAACAGATAATCATGATGGTGAGAAACCTATATGCAGGTCAGAAAGCAACAGTTAGAACTGGACATGGAACAACAGACTGGTTCCAAATAGGAAAAGGAGTACGTCAAGGCTGCATATTGTCACCCTGCTAATTTAACTTATATGCAGAGTACATCATGAGAAACACTGGGCTGAAAGAAGCACAAGCTGGAATCAAGATTGCCAGAAGAAATATCAATAGCCTCAGATATGCAGATGACACCACCCTTATGGCAGAAAGTGAAGAGGAACTAAAAAGCCTCTTGATGAAAGTGAAAGAGGAGAGTGAAAAAGTTGGCTTAAAGCTCAGCATTCAGAAAACAAAGAACATGGCATCTGGTCCTATCACTTCATGGGAAATAGATGAGGAAACAGTGGAAACAGTGTCAGACCTTGTTTTTGGGGGGCTCCAAAATCACTGCAGATGGTGATTGCAGCCATGAAATTAAAAGACGCTTACTCCTTGGAAGGAAAATTATGACAAACCTAGATAGCATATTGAAAAGCGGAGACATTACTTTGCCAACAAAGGTCCGTCTAGTCAAGGCTATGGTTTTGCCAGTGGTCATGTATGGATGTGAGAGTTAGACTGTGAAGAAAGCTGAGCACCGAAGAATTGATGCTTTTGAACTGTGGTGTTGAAGAAGACTCCTGAGCGTCCCTTGGACAGCAAGAATATCCAACTGGTCCATCCTAAAGGATATCAGTCCTGAGTGTTCATTGGAAGGACTGATGCTAAAGCTGAAACTCCATAGATGATATTATACATGCCTCAGTGTTGATGTATGGCAGAATCAATACAGTATTGTGAAGTAATTAACCTCCAATTAAAATAAATATATTTATATTAAAAAAATAAAGCTGAAACTCCAATAGTTTGGCCACTTGATGCGAAGAATTGACTGATTGGAAAAGACCCTGATGCTAAGAGGGATTGCGGGCAGGAGGAGAAGGGGACGACAGAGGATGAGATGGCTGGATGGCATCACCAACTTGATGGACATGAGTTTGAGTGAACTCCGGGAGTTGGCATGCTGTGATTCATGGGGTCACAAAGATTCAGAGATGACTGAATGCCTGAACTAAACTGAACTGAATATCTTAATCACCTTTTGAGATTGCTTATGTCCAAGAGACTATTTCCAAAACTTCTGTTACAGTGATCCCACCCTTGTAGTTTAGCTTGTGAAGCAGTTTTGGGGTCCTTAGTGCTGCTGTGGACTCAGACTCCCCTTCTGATTGTAACCTCTCTGAAGCAGGACTTTATCTTATATTCTCAAACTGCATAGTGTCAAGGACTGGTGATAATTATGTTGTAGTTGAAGGTTCAGAGTGGGAATTTCAGAGGCAGATGGTTACAAATGGAGGTGTAGTTTTAATTGGTGCAAGTACATTTGATTCAAAGTCCCAAAATTATTTTCTCATAAAATAACTTTAATTTCTTCTCTATAAGCCTGATCTCCTGAGCTTCCATGTCCTTGTAGGAATTATTGGTAATTTACACAACAGCTCTTTAGAAAACCCTCTGGTGAGTGTTGTGCAGAGTTGAGTCAATGAATTCACTAAAGTGCTATTAAGAAGATCCAAGTTTCAAGATGGTATCAGAATATTATCTATCCTCCTAGTCAACATGAAGAAGCTGAGAGAAAAATGGCATGTCTACATTTGTAGAGTAATTCATATGAGGGAATGTTAATTTCATAATTAATTTGGACATAACGAATTAGTTTTGGTCATGTCTGTTTTTAATTTATTCATTTTTAATTGAAAGATAATTGCTTTACAATGTTCTGTTGGTTTCTGTCATACATCAACATGAGCCACAGGTATACATATGTCCCTTCCCTTCTGAACCTTCTTCCCACCTCCCACCCCATCCCTGCCCTCTAGGTTGTCACAGTAGGGCATTTTTTCTTTTCCTTTTTAGGAAATTTCCCAAATTGCCATCAGGAAGCCAGACTTGGAAGGTGAGTTTAGAAGCTTAGGAAAGCATTATCTTTAAGCTTATTATGAGGGATAATTTGGTAGAAATAGAATGTTTCATCTTTGTCTTTTGGTTTAAATGACCTAACTTGAATGTACATTTTGTTTGAATTTTGTATTTGGCATAGAGATGCTGAATGTGCTTTAAGACATATGGGCTCATAGAATGTTAAAATGATGAGACCTTGGTTGGTTTCTCTGGGTCTTAATTTCTTCACATTTCATATACTGGAATATTATATGTAGAAAACAAACCTCTGAATCAGCTAACTTAAATCTTATGCTACTCATGTCCAAAGATGATGAGTTTTCTGAACTGGAATATTTGATTTGGGCAAGGCTGGGAAAAATAAAGTGATATGTGTTTTGCCAGTCAGAAACTGTTGTTTTCACATAATACTTTGAGTTGATTGAGATCACAGATGAGCATCTTCTGTTGCATCTTCACAGATTTTTTTTTAATCACCTTTATTTTGACACTTCAAATGCTTTGTTTCCATCTTTGAGTGAAAGTGAACATAAGTATAAATGACCTGAAATGATTTCTGTGTTTACAAAGAAACATTTCACTACTTAGGTATGATATTTTTGACTAATGTGAAATTCCACCCCTCCAGGTCTTTTCTTCTCTGAGCTCCATTGCCTCTGAGACCACAGGAGGTCTGTCACCTTTATTTCATTAATTTCCTGTTAAGTAAAATCCTTTTCAAGGCGACTTACCAGGGAACGCTGGCATTCATTTTCTGTCAACACATCTCCTGCACACACTCGGTGTTTCTGGGTGATTGTGTGGCTGGAATCACCGTGATTATTTCCATGTCCAAAATGTGTATCTCCCTTCTTAAGTTTTTCTTTTTCCATAGTGCTCTACTCACTTCCCCTCCCTCTAACTTTCTATTCATTGTTTTCTAAAACCTTTTTATTTTGAAATAAATATTCACAGGAAGCTTCAAAGATAGTACAGAGAGGTCTCATGTACCTTTCTGTCAGTTTTACCCCAGTTTACTACTATAGTGCAATACAAAAACCCAGGAAATTGACATCGCTATGTTATGCGTATAGTTTTGTATTGTTTTGGCACTCATGTAGATTTGTTTAATCACCAGCACAATCAGGATACAAAACTATTCCATCCCCACAAAGATCTCCTGTGTGTTATCCTTTTATAGTAACACCACCATCCTCCTTCCCAACATTCTTAATCCCAGGCAACCTCTTCTCCATCTCTAAAATTCTGCCATCTGAGTGTGTTTTATAAATGGACTCATAGAGTACGTGACCTTTTCAGATTGTTTTCCTTTTTATCAGCTCCGCTCTTGACACTCAGCCAGGTTGTTGCCTGTGCCATACTTTGCTCCTCTTTATTATTGAATAGTATTCTGTGGTATGGATATCCCACAGTTTGCTCAATTATTTTTGTTATTTCAAGTGTTTGATCATCATGAATACTGCTTCTATGAATACAGTTGTCCAGGTTTTTCTGTCAACATATGTTTTTAGGGGGATAAATACCCAGGTGTGTCATTTTCTTGCTCAAGATATCATTCTTCTCTCCCAGATTCTGATGTCACAATTGATTACAGCACCTATTGAATGTTTAAGAACTCGTCTCTCTAATGGGCTGAAAAAAGAATGGAGTTTGATAAAGTAATCAGCATGTGCATTAATAATATGAGGAATATAGGGGTTTTGGAGAAGGCATCACAGAGTAGATACTGCTAAGGACTTTGAACTCTGTTCGAAAGCCAACTTCATTTGTCTGAGCTTGCATTCCTTCTTAGACTTCAGAAGTTACCTTTTAGACAACACACTGACTTTTTTTCCCCCAGAATCTGAAGCAGTTAGCAAGCAAGTTATATTTCTTACAGCCTTTATCTAGGGTGGGAGTGAGAACTATCAGCCTGAATTCATTAAATGCACATGATACCTTATCTGTGAAACATGTCTTAAAATATCCTTGGTTCAAAGGCAGGGATTTTTAGAAATGTTATCTGGCACAGTTAGAGGAATTGCTTTAGATAATCTCCAAAAGCTACTTCTACACCTAAAAATCTGTTTTAATCAAGAAGAAACTGAGGTTTAGTGACTTAATATCATGCAAACAATAAGTGGATGATGACCACTCAGAGGCAGAAGTCAGGAGTGTTGTCTGTCGATCTACCCTGTAAATGTAAAAAAGAGAAAAGATTCATTCATGTTTAAAATGAGGAAACCCAATTATGAATGGACTCCAAAGAAAGATCTCTCTCATTCTCATTACAGATTAGATCAGAGAAATGGATTATGGAAAATGAAACTCTGGTGACTGAGTTTGTTTCCGTGGGCTTGACAAATCGCCTCCAGCTGCAGGTTGTTCTTTTTGTGATATTTCTCTTGGTCTATGTGGCCACTTTTCTGGGAAACGTCGGGATGATCACTCTCATTTGGATGGATTCTCGACTGCACAGCCCCGTGAACTTTTTTTCTCAGCCCCTTGTCCTTTGTGGATGTCTATTGCTCTTCTGTCATTGGTCCCAAGATGTTAACTGACATCTTTGTGGAGAAAAAAGTCATCTCTTTCTTTGATTGTGCTGCCCAGATCTGTTTTTTTTGGTCAGTGTGTAGTGACTGAGTGTTTCCTCCTGGCTTCCGTGGCATATGACTGGCACTTGGCCATCTGTAAGCCCCTATTTTACACACTCATTATATCTCAGTGAGTCTGTGGGCAGCTGGTGGAAGCTCCTTATATCGAGGGCCTTATAAGCACCATGATCCACACAACTTTCACCTTTTGCCTGCCTTACTGTGGTCCAAAAATCATCAGTCCCTTCTTCTGTGACCTTCTTCCGGTTCTCTCCCTGGCATGTGCAGACACACGGGTCCATGAAGTTTTAGTTTTCTCCTGGCTGGAGCTCCAGGAGTACTCAGTGGCCGGATCACCTTGGCCTCCTACATTTAGTTGTTGTCACTGTCCTGAGGATCCGTCTCCTGACAGGAGGTGGAAGCCTTCTCCACTGCTCTTCACACCTGACTCCTGTCTCCATCCTTTATGGGGTACTCTTCTTCATCTATGTATGTCCAAGTTCCAGTTTCTCCTTGGATATTAATAAAGTGGTTTTTGTGTTCTACACAGCCCTGATCCCCATGTTGAACCCACTTATCTATAGCCTGAGAAACAGGGAAGTAAAAGAATCATTCAGAAGGACATATGAAAGGAAGAAGTTTCTTATGGGTAAATTAACTGGAATACCATTTATACTACAGATTGAGAGTAATCAGTGTGCAAGACATAACCACGTGGGCTGGGTATGCTGCTGCTGCTGCTAAGTCACTTCAGTCGTGTCCGACTCTGTGCTACCCCATAGGCGGCAGCCTACCACGCTCCCCCGTCCCTGGGATTCTCCAGGCAAGAACACTGGAGAGGGTTGCCATTTCCTTCTCCAATGCATGAAAGTGAAAAGCGAAAGTGAAGTCACTTAGTCATGTCCGACTCCTAGCGACCCCATGGAGTGCAGCCTACCAGGCTCCTCCGTCCATGAGATTTTCCAGGCAAGAGTACTGGATCTTTATTTTATGTTGAGATTTTGCGTCATTGACAAGTCATACAATGTCTTGGGTTATAAATTTCTCACTTTGTTTTTCTCATTTCTGATTCAGTAGGGATGGATTTTAGAACTTTAAACTCAAAAGAGTAGATTATTGAATCCTAAGACTTAAAAATATTCTTATTCATATAAAAAATTTTATGACTAGGATATCAGAAGTTCTTTGTTCAGTCCTGAGTAAATGTAATCATAGCATTGACTTAGCAGTACTTTCGTTTTTCTTACAGTGTGTTGAGATCTCTCGTTGTCTGTAATCTTGACCTTGACTCTTTAAACATAGACTGTTAAAAAATGTATTAAGGTCAAAGTTTAAAGCTTTCAATTATATGATAAATATGTTCTGGGGCTGTAAAATATAGCACAGTTTCTATAGCTAACAATACTGTATTTTATATTTGTAAGTTGCTGAGAAAGGAAATTTTAATCATTCTCATGATGAGAAATAAAATTCAGAACTCTGTTAGGTGATGATAAGCTAAATGGGGTAATCATTTTGCAATATACACAAATATTGAATCATTATGCTATATACCTTGGGCTTAATAAAATATTATGTTAATTATATATCAGTAAACCTGAAAAAGTGAGATATTCAGGAAGTATGTAACCATAGCACTCTCTAATATTACCTTCATGTTTGGTGTAGGTTTATTCCCAAGGCGTTTTATATCCTCTATACTCTTTAGTCATAGTAATAACTTATTGGGATTTTGCTGCTGTAATCATATGCTTTGTGCACATGAAGTACAGAATGCCTCCATGTTCTTTAATAAAGTATTAGCTATTATTGTTATAATGTATTGATCTTTGTGACATAGGCAAGATATTAGTTCTATATTTACAGATAACGCACCAACAGCCATGAAGAGTCAATGCATTACTTGTGACTCCACAATTTGGTCTCATGGTTTTATTTTCTCCAGTTATAATATTCCTTCAGCCATATTTTTGTGTTCTATCTTCTGGAACATGGCAACAAATCAAAAAATGGGGGAATAAATGATGTTTTGTACTAGTATAAGACTTATTGAGATCTACACTTTGTCATCCTTAAAGACTTTCTTTAATATGTATTTATGAGGGCGAAGGTGGGATGATTTGGGAGAATGGCATTGAAACATGTATAATATCATACATGAGAAGAATCACCAGTCCAGATTCGATACATGATACTGGATGCTTGGAGCTGGTGCACTGAGATGAACCAGAGGGATGGTATGGTATGGGGAGGGAAGAGGGTGGGGGGTTCAGGAGGGGAACAGGCGGATTCATGTTGATGTATGGCAAAACCAATATAATATTGTAAAGTAATTAACCTCCAATTAAAATAAATAAATTTATATTTTAAAAAACTGTATTTAAATTTCAATTAAAAAATAAAGAACAACAAAAAATGCATTTAATTTTAGTTCAGTAACTTTGAAGGATAAAAGTAGCTAGTAATATCCTAGAATTTTTGTTTTATGTATTCTTTGTCATGCTTTCTGCCAGTTTTCGGGACTATGTTGGTTAATTACACTGCAGTATATGTTAGAACTGGAGATAGAACAACAGACTGGTTCTAAATAGGAAAAGGAGTATGTCAAGGCTGTATATTGTCAACCTGCTTATTTAACTTATATGCACAGTACATCATGAGAAACGCTGGGCTGGAAGAAGCACAATATCAATAACCTCAGATATGCAGATGACACTACCCGTATGGCAGAAAGTGAAGAGGAACTAAAAAACCTCTTGATGAAAGTGAAAGAGGAGAGTGAAAAAGTTGGCTTAAAGCTCAACATTCAGGAAACGAAGGTCATGGCATCTGGTCCCATCACTTCATGGGAAATAGATGGGGAAACAGTGGAAACAGTGCCAGACTTTATTTTGAGGGGCTCCATAATCACTGCAGATGGTGATTGCAGCCATGAAATTAAAAGACGCTTACTCCCTGGAAGGAAAGTTATGACCAACCTAGATAGCATATTGAAAAGCAGAGGCATTACTTTGCCAACAAAGGTCTTGTCAAGGCTATGGTTTTTCTTGTGGTCATGTATGGATATGAGAGTTAGACTGTGAGGAAAGCTGAGCACCAAAGAATTGATGCTTTTGCACTGTGGTGTTGGAGAAGACTCTTTTTTTTTTTTCTTTCAATTTTTATTTTTACTTTATTTTACTTTACAATACTGTATTGGTTTTGCCATACATTGACATGAATCCACCACGGGTGTACATGCGTTCCCAAACATGAACCCCTCTCCCACCTCCCTCCCCATAACATCTCTCTGGGTCATCACTGTGCACCAGCCCCAAGCATGCTGTATCCTGCGTTGAACATAGACTGGCAATTCGATTCTTACATGATAGTATACATGTTACAATGCCATTCTCCCAAATCATCCCACCCTCTCCCTCTCCCTCAGAGTCCAAAAGTCTCTTATACACATCTGTGTCTTTTTTGCTGTCTTGCATACAGGGTCGTCATTGCCATCTTTCTAAATTCCATATATATGTGTTAATATACTGTATTGGTGTTTTTCTTTCTGGCTTATTTCACTCTGTATAATTGGCTCCAGTTTCATCCATCTCTTCAGAACTGATTCAAAAGTATTCTTTTTAATGACTGAGTAATACTCCATTGTGTATATGTACCACAGCTTTCTTATCCATTCATCTGCTGATGGACATCTAGCTTGTCTCCATGTCCTGGCTATTATAAACAGTGCTGCGATGAACATTGGGGTACATGTGACTCTTTCAATTCTGGTTTCCTCGGTGTGTATGCCCAGCAGTGGGACTGCTGGGTCATAAGGTAGTTCTATTTGCAATTTTTTAAGGAATCTCCAGACTGTTCTCCATAGTGGCTGTACTAGTTTGCATTCCCACCAACAGTGTAGGAGGGTTCCCTTTTCTCCACACCCTCTCCAGCGTTTATTGCTTGCAGATTTTTGGATCGCAGCCATTCTGACTGGTGTGAAGTGGTACCTCATTGTGGTTTTGATTTGCATTTCTCTGATAATGAGGGATGTTGAGCATCTTTCCATGTGTTTGTTAGCCATCTGTATGTCTTCTTTGGAGAAATGTCTATTTAGTTCTTTGGCCCATTTTTTGATTGGGTCGTTTATTTTTCTGGAATTGAGCTGCATAAGTTGCTTGTATATTTTTGAGATGAGTTGTTTGTCAGTTGCTTCATTTGCTATTATTTTCTCCCATTCCGAAGGCTGTCTTTCACCTTGCTTATATTTTCCTTTGTTGTGCAGAAGCTTTTAATTTTAATTAGATCCCATTTGTTTATTTTTGCTTTTATTTCCAGTATTCTGGGAGGTGGATCATAGAGGATCCTGCTGTGATTTATGTCGGAGAGAGTTTTGCCTATGTTCTCGTCTAGGAGTTTTATAGTTTCGGGTCTTACATTTAGATCTTTAATCCATTTTGAGTTTATTTTTGTGTGGTGTTAGAAAGTGTTCTGGTTTCATTCTTTTACAAGTGGTTGACCAGTTTTCCCAGCACCACTTGTTAAAGAGATTGTCTTTTCTCCATTGTATATTCTTGCCTCCTTTGTCAAAGATAAGGTGTCCATATGTGTGTGGATTTATCTCTGGGCTTTCTATTTTGTTCCATTGATCTATATGTCTGTCTTTGTGCCAGTACCATACTGTCTTGATGACTGTGGCTTTGTAGTAGAGCCTGAAGTCAGGCAGGTTGATTGCTCCAGTTCCATTCTTCTTTCTCAAGATTGCTTTGGCTATTCGAGGTTTTTTGTATTTCCATACAAATCTTGAAATTATTTGTTCTAGTTCTGTGAAAAATATGGCTGGTAGCTTGATAGGGATTGCATTGAATTTGTAAATTGCTTTGGGTAGTATACTCATTTTCACTATATTGATTCTTCCGATCCATGAACATGGTATATTTCTCCATCTATAAGTGTCCTCTTTGATTTCTTTCATCAGTATTTTATAGTTTTCTATATATATATCTTTACTTTCTTTAGGTAGATATATTCCTAAGTATTTTATTCTTTTCATTGCAATGGTGAATGGAATTGTTTCCTTAATTTCTTTTTCTACTTTCTCATTATTAGTGTATAGGAATGCAAGGGATTTCTGTGTGTTGATTTTATATCCTGCAACATTACTATATTCATTGATTAGCTCTAGTAATTTTCTGGTGGAGTCTTTAGGGTTTTCTATGTAGAGGATCATGTCATCTGCAAACAGTGAGTGTTTTACTTCTTCTTTTCCAATTTGGATTCCTTTTATTTCTTTTTCTGCTCTGATTGCTGTGGCCAAAACTTCCAGAACTATGTTGAATAGTAGCGGTGAAAGTGGGCACCCTTGTCTTGTTCCTGACTTTAGGGGAAATGCTTTCAATTTTTCACCGTTGAGGATAATGTTCGCTGTGGGTTTGTCATATATAGCTTTTATTATGTTGAGGTATGTTCCGTCTATTCCTGCTTTCTGGAGAGTTTTTATCATAAATGGATGTTGAATTTTGTCAAAGGCCTTCGCTGCATCTATTGAGATGATCATTTGGCTTTTATTTTTCAATTTGTTAATGTGGTGAAGTACATTGATTGATTTGCGGATATTGAAGAATCCTTGCACCGTTGGGATAAAGCCCACTTGGTCATGGTGTATGATCTTTTTAATGTGCTGTTGGATTCTGATTGCTAGAATTTTGTTGAGGATTTTTGCATCTATGTTCATCAGTGATATTGGACTGTAGTTTTCTTTTTTTGTAGTATCTTTGTCAGGTTTTGGTATTAGGGTGATGGTGGCCTCCTAGAATGAGTTTGGAAGTTTACCTTCCTCTGCAATTTTCTGGAAGAGTTTCAGTAGGCTAGGTGTTAGCTCTTCTCGAAATTTTTGGTAGAATTCAGCTGTGAAGCCGTCTGGACCTGGGCTTTTGTTTGCTGGAAGATTTCTGATTACAGTTTCAATTTCCATGCTTGTGATGGGTCTGTTAAGATTTTCTATTTCTTCCTGGTTCAGTTTTGGAAAATTGTACTTTTCTAAGAATTTGTCCATTTCTTCCACGTGGTCCATTTTATTGGCATATAACTGCTGATAGTAGTCTCTTATGATCCTTTGTATTTCTGTGTTGTCTGTTGTGATCTCTCCATTTTCTTTTCTAATTTTATTGATTTGATTTTTCTCTCTGCTTCTTGATGAGTCTGGCTAGTGGTTTGTCAATTTTATTTATCCTTTCAAAGAACCAGCTTTTGGCTTTGTTGATTTTTGCTATGGTTTCTTTTGTTTCTTTTGCATTTATTTCTGCCCTGATTTTTCAGATTTCTTTCCTTCTACTAACTCTGGGGTTCTCCAATTCCTCCTTTTCTAGTTGCTTTAGGTGTAGAGTTAGGTTATTTATTTGACGTTTTTCTTGTTTCTTGAGGTATGCCTGTATTGCTATGAACTTTCCTCTTAGCACTGCTTTTATAATATCCCACAGGTTTTGGGTTGTTGTGTTTTCATTTTCATTAGTTTCTATGCATATTTTGATTTCTTTTTTGATTTCTTCTGTGATTTGTTGGTTATTCAGAAGTGTGTTGTTCAACCTCCATATGTTGGAATTTTTAATAGTTTTTCTCCTGTAATTGAGGTCTAATCTTAATGCATTATGGTCAGAAAAGATGCTTGGAATGATTTCGATTTTTTTTGAATATATCAAGTTTAGATTTATGGCCCAGGATGTGATCTATCCTGGAGAATGTTCCATGAGCACTTGAGAAAAAGGTGAAATTCATTGTTTTGGGGTGAAATGTCCTATACATATCAATTAGGCCTAACTGATCTAATGTATCATTTAAAGTTTGCATTTCTTTGTTGTTTTTCTGTTTAGTTGATCTGTCCATAGATGTGAGTGGGGTATTAATGTCTCCCACTATTATTGTGTTATTGTTGATTTCCCCTTTCATACTTGTTAGCATTTGTCTTACATATTGCGGTGCTCCTATGTTGGGTGCATATATATTTATAATTGTTATATCTTCTTCTTGGATTGATCCTTTGATCATTATGTAGTGGCCTTCTTTGTCTCTTTTCACAGCCTTTGTTTTAAAGTCTATTTTATCGGATATGAGTATTGCTACTCCTGCTTTCGTTTGGTCTCTATTTGAATGGTATATCTTTTTCCAGCCCTTCACTTTCAGTCTGTATGTGTCCGTTGTTTTGAGGTGGGTCTCTTGTAAGCAGCATATAGAGGGGTCTTGTTTTTGTATCCATTCAGCCAGTCTTTGCCTTTTGGTTGGGGCGTTCAACCCATTTATGTTTAAGGTAGTTATTGATAAGTGTGATCCCGTTACCATTTACTTTATTGTTTTGGGTTCGGGTTTATACACCCTTTTTATGTTTCCTGTCTACAGAATATGCTTTCGAATTTGTTGGAGAGCTGGTTTGGTGGTGCTGAATTCTCTCAGCTTTTGCTTGTCTGTAAAGCTTTTGATTTCTCCTTCGTATTTGAATGAGATCCCTGCTGGGTACAGTAATCTGGGCTGTAGGTTATTTTCTTTCATCACGTTAAGTATGTCTTGCCATTCCCTCCTGGCCTGAAGAGTTTCTATTGAAAGATCAGCTGGTATCCTTATGGGAATCCCCTTGTATGTTATTTGTTGTTTTTCCTGTGCTGCTTTTAATATTTGTTCTTTGTGTTTGATCTTTGTGAATTTGATTAATATGTGTCTTGGGGTGTTTCGCCTTGGGTTTATCCTATTTGGAACTCTCTGTGTTTCTTGGACTTGGGTGATTATTTCCTTCCCCATTTTAGGGAAGTTTTCAACTATTATCTCCTCAAGGATTTTCTCATGGTCTTTGTTTTTGTCTTCTTCTTCTGGGACTCCTATAATTCGAATGTTGGAGCATTTCATATCGTCCTGGAGGTCTCTGAGATTGTCCTCATTTCTTTTAATTCGTTTTTCTTGTTTCCTCTCTGATTCATTTATTTCTACCATTCTATCTTCTATTTCACTAATCCTATCTTCTGCCTCCGTTATTCTGCTATTTGTTGCCTCCAGAGTGTTTCTGATCTCATTTATTGTGTTATTCATTATATATTGACTCTTTTTTATTTCTTCTAGGTCCTTGTTAAACCTTTCTTGCATCTTCCCAATCCTTGTGTCTAGGCTATTTTTCTGTGATTCCATTTTGATTTCAAGATTTTGGATCATTTTCACTATCAATATTCGGAATTCTTTCTCAGGTAGATTCCCTATCTCTTCCTCTTTTGTTTGGTTTGGTGGGCAACTCTCCTGTTCCTTTACCTGCTGAGTATTCCTCTGTCTCTTCATCTTGATTATATTGCTGCGTTTGGGGTGGCCTTTTTATATTCTGGTATTTTGTGGAGTTCTCTTTATTATGGAGCTTCCTTACTGTGGGTGGGGTTGTATCAGTGGCTTGTCAAGGTTTCCTGGTTAGGCAGGCTTGTGTTGGAGTTCTGGTTGGTGGAGCTGGGTTTCTTCTCTCTGGAGTGCAGTGGAGTGACCAGTAATGGGTTATGAGACGTCAAAGGTTTTGGAGTAGTTTTGAGCTGCCTGTATATTGAAGCTCAGGGGTGTGTTCCTGTGTTGCTGGAGAATTTGCGTGGTATGTCTTGTTCTGGAACTTGTTGGTCCTTGGGTGGAGCTTGGTTTCAGTGTAGGTATGGAGGCATTTGATGAGCTCCTGTTGCTTAATGTTCCCTGAATTCAGGAGTTCTCTGATGTTTTCAGGCTTTGGACATAAGCCTCCTGCTTCTGGCTTTCAGTTTTATTTTTACAGTAGCCTCTAGACTTCTCCATCTATACAGCACCGATGATAAAACATCTAGGTTAAAGATGAAAAGTTTCTCCACATTGAGGGACACTCAGAGAGGTTCACTGAGTTACATGGAGAAGAGAAGAGGGAGGGGGTAGTTAGAGGTGACTGGAATGAGATGTGGTGAGATCAAAAGAGGAGAGAGCAAGCTAGCCAGTAGTCACTTCCTTATGTGCACTCTATAGTCTGGACTGCTCAGAGGTATTTACGGATTTATACAGGGAAGACGAGAGGGAGGAAGCAGACAGAGGTGGCCAGGAGGATAAGAGAGAGGAATGAGAAGGAGAGAGACAAATCCTGCCAGTAACCAGTTCCTTAGGTGTTCTCCACCGTCTGGGACACACAGAGATTCACAGAGTTGGATAGAGAAGAGATGGGGGAGAAAAGAGACAGAGGCCACCTGGTGGAGAAAAAGGAGAGTCCAAAGGAGGAGAGAGTGGTCAAGCAGGTAATCTCGCTCTCAGGTAAAATTGGGTAGTGAAGTTTGGGTTTTTAAATGTACAAAATTGACAACAAAAACCGACGAGCAAAGATTAAAAATCTAGAGAAGAGGTTGGATTTTCAAAAATACAATATTAAAGAAAAGAAGCAGAAGGAAAAAGGAAAAAATAAAAGAAGAAGAAAAGAAAAGCCACAAGAATTATAAAAAAAAAAAAAAAGTCACCAATAACCACCCAAAGACTATATATGGTGTTTGCCTTAAAAAAAAAAAAAAAGAGTCGTTTCTTTTTTTTTGGAATAGTAATAATAGGTTATAGAAATAAAAATTAGAGGAGAAATAGAAGAGTTAACTATTTTAAAAAAAAGTTAGAAAAAAAAGAATAAAGAAAAAAAAAAGGAATGATTTTAAAAATAGTAAAAATATATCTGGCCCTTCTCTGATGTTGTAGGCATTGTGGGGTCACTTCCAAGGTGGTTCCCTCTGTTTAACTACTTCTGTTTGCTGGTTTTTTAGGCTCACTAGTTCAGTCACGCTGTGGGCATGGGGGATGCAACAAACAAATAGCGCTGTCGTGTGCACACAGTGTCTCAGCTCCACTGGACCTGTCCCTTCTCGTGGCGTACAAACCACTCTGGCTCCAGGATGCTCAGCCAGGAACCGTCTGAGGCCGGCCCTAGGCTGCGTGCACTTTCCCGGTCTAAGCCGCTCAGGTTCGGCACTCAGGTAGCCCTCAGAGGCACAGATTCAGTTTGGACTGCATTTTGTGCCCTTCCCGGGTCCGAGTAGCTCAGGAGTTTGGTGAACACGATCGCTGTGACTTGTCGCCTTTTCTGCCTCTGCTGCTCAGTTTTCTGGGTGCACTGCTGGCGCCCCTTGTGAGGCAGATGGTGACTGTCCAGCACCCCCAGAAGTCTTAGCAAAGAAGCCTGCTTGCAGTTTGGTAAGTAAAGTCTCTCCGGGTCTGCAATTGCCCCTTTCCAGCCCTTACAGCTCTGGCTGCCTGTCCCCGGTGGGGGATGGTCTGCAGCCGGCTTTTTCCATTCCGTCCTTTGTTCTGTGCTCGGTCCTGGCGGTGTCTTAGGTTCGAGCTTTTCGTGTGGTAGCTATCCCACAGTCTGGTTTGCTAGCCCAAGTTAGATCGTTCTGGTTGCACGTGGGGCGTTCCTGCCCGATTCTTACAAAGCACTGCAGCCCGCGCCTCCCGCGCGTCCCTGCCCTGCCCCCACTTCCCAATGGCGGATGCAGGCGTCTGTGCTGCTTTTCCACTGGGGGAGTTACTGTTGGACTTGTAATCTCTTGGTTTTAATTATTTATTTATTTTTCCCTTCCTGTTATGTTGCCCTCTGTGTTTCCAAGGCTTGCCACAGACTCGGCAGGGAGAGTGTTTCCTGGTGTTTGGAAACCTTTCTTCTTAAAATTCCCTTCCCGGGACGGGCTTCCCTTCCCGGAACTGAGCTCCCTTCCCACCTCCTTTGTCTCCTTTTTCGTCTTTTATATTTTTTCCTACCTGTTATTGAAGACAATGGTCTGCTTTTCTGGTTGCCTGATGTCCTCTGGCAGCCTACAGAAATTGTTTTGTGGAGTTTGCTCAGCACTGAAATGTTCTTTTGAGGAATTTGTGAGGGAGAAAGTGGTCTTCCCGTCCTATTCCTCTGCCATCTTAGGACTGCCCCCTGGAAAAGACTCTTGAGAGTCCCTTGGACTGCAAGGAGATCCAACCAGTCCATTCTGAAGGTGATCAGTCCTGGGTGTTCTTTGGAAGGAATGATGCTAAAGCTGAAACTCCAGTATTTTGGCCACTTCATGCGAAGAGTTGACTCATTGGAAAAGACTCTGATGCTGGGAGGGATTGGGGGCAGGAGAAGAAGGGGACAACCGAGGATGAGATGGCTGGATGGCATCACTGACTTGATGGACATGAGTCTGAGTGAACTCTGGGAGTTGGTGATGGACAGGGAAGCCTGGCATGCTGCAATTCATGGGGTCGCAAAGAGTCGGACACGACTGAGCGACTGAACTGAATTGACTGATACTGAGGAGAGAAAAGATTTGAAAAAATGGTATTGGATCCATTGAATGTCTGCATGGGAAAAAAGTGATCATTTACCCTTACCTCACAACACATACTAAGGTCATCTCAAGATGATTTGGAAATCAAGATGTGAAAGGCAAGGAATTAAAACATTTAGAAAATAATATGGGAGAGGATCTCTGTGATATGTGGTTACAAATTTAAAAAAAAGCTACAAAAATACTAAACATAAAGGAAAATATTGATTCTCTAACCACATTAAAATTGAGACCATAGGCTTGCCTTTAAGAGCATAAACATGTAAGACACACCAAGGAAAGATGTATTTACAGTGAATATAGCTGGTATACCTGAAATACATGAGTAATAATTATATATATATATATTTAACAAATCAGGAAATCTGGTGAAAAAATGTGGGCAAACACTTGAATAACCAACCACTGGTTATGTAAATGTCCTGTAAATATTGCAAAGTTGCTCAGTCTCACTAGAAACCGGCAAAATGATTGGTAAAGCTCCAATGCAGCATTAGATTTGCCTTTGTCAGTGAAACATCTCTCAATTTCTCATGGAAAACCCTGTATAAATATAATAGAAATTCTTCACACATTTTGATTCTCAGTGATTTTTTTTTTTTTTGTCTGCATTGGAGAAAGACGCTAACTAAAATGATCACAATGTCAAATAAGGTATCCTGTGGAAAATTCTCTACTATGATGAACTTTAGATAAACGGTTCCAGAAATAGAGTCATCATTACACTGAAGTTTACTCTGTAAATAGCTAAAGAAGGAGGTAAGCAAAGGAGTCAAACACAGAAAACAAATATTTTGATCCCAGAGGATTTTTAAAAGCATTTAGAGGCAGCAAGAACATTTTAATTTACTCTCCTCTTAATAAAATTCCCAAGGTATGGCATACTTTAGGGAAACAAATTCTCCCAGAACAAAAAATGATGTAACTACTTCTGAAAACCTTAATTCATGTGGAAAAATTTTTTTTCAGAGTGAAATCTTCCTACTTCCTTGGAGGAAAAACTAAGAAAGACTACAACCAAGTGACTGCTAGACAGTCGGACTTCCTCTCTATGCAAAGGCACAGGTCTGGGTGGGAAGATGAAATGCATGCTGGAAAAAGAGCACAGTTTGTACTCCAGTGTTAATTCTCTAAAGAAGAAAGGAACTCACTGACATGTAAGTTTAACTCACTTTTTAAACCTATTTCTGCTTCTCTATTTATCTTCGAATGTTCAAGATGAGTTAAATGGATTTATGGGAAAATAAGACTGACCAACATTTAAAATATTTTGTAGGTTTTCTAATGTCGAACAAACTCTTAGTTAAACCCGAATTTTCTCTCTAAAACATTTAAGCCGTATTGCTCTTTAGAACTGTATTTGATTTGCTGGCGTTTTATTCTAGCTTTTTTATGCCAACGTTCCTAAACTGAAAACCTGCAATTTCTTTTCATATGGATAATGTTATGCTTTTAAGGCATTTAAAGCTTTGTGCACTATCAATTTCTTGTTTTTTTCTTTTTCTCACTCTAGTGACTGAACTAACCAATGGCTGGTGAAAACTATACCAGGGTCACGGAGTTTATTTTCACAGGCTTAAAGTGCCATCCGCATGCGCAAGGCTTCCTCTTCTTGCTCCTCCTTCTTTTTTACCTTGTTACCATGACGGGAAATCTGGGCATGGTTACCCTCATCCGGATGGATCCCCGCCTGCACACACCGATGTACTTTTTTCTCAGTCACCTGTCCTTTGTGGATGTCTGCTTTTCATCCGTGGTTGGCCCCAAGATGCTCAGAGACTTCTTCGCTGAAAGGAAAGCCATTTCTTTCCTGGGCTGCGCCTTGCAGCAGTGGTTCTTTGGGTTCTTTGTGGCCATCGAGTGCCTTCTCCTGGCATCCATGGCTTATGACCGCTACGTGGCCATCTGTAACCCACTGCTATATTCAGTTGTCATGTCCCACAGGCTCTGCATACAGCTGGTGGTCGGATCCTATGCTGTTGGATTTCTGAACACCATGACCCACACAACAGCTGCTTTTTGACTTCCCTTTTGTGGTTCCAACATTATCAATCACTTCTTCTGTGACATGTCCCCGCTTCTCTCTCTGGTATGTGCTGACACGCGGATCAATAAATTGCTAGTTTTCATTGTGGCTGGATCTGTACTTGTCGTCAGCAGCCTGACTATATTAACCTCCTATTTTTACATCCTCATCTCTATCCTGAGCATCCGCTCTGCTCATGGGAGGCACAGGGCCTTTTCCACCTGCTCTTCCCATCTCACAGCTGTGTCCGTCTTGTATGGGACTCTCTTCTTTATCTACGTGAGGCCAGGCGCAGTTTTTTCTCTGGATCTCAATAAAGTGGTGGCAGTGTTCTACACAGCAGTGATTCCCATGTTGAATCCTCTCATCTACAGCTTGAGAAATAAAGAAGTGAAAGCTGCTATGTGCAGGATCGTCGCCAGGAGAAAGTTTTGCCTCAAAAGTTAAATTTCCATCTAAAGCAGAAAATAGATTAAAAAGTAAAGCTTCCAGACATGGTTAGACTATCTGACCATCATCCAAAGATGCTAAAAAATTTGCAGAATTTGGGGTGCTATCCTTCCATTCTTCTATATGATTTTTATTTTAGTACCTTTTTTTAAAAGCTCCATTTCACCATGTCCCTATTAGTGATAAAAATCCCCAATCACCCAGACTCAGAGCGATTCTTTCTCCTCAAATATCTTCATTGCTGAGAATATGACGGAATCTAATAAATGTTGAGGAAACCTAGTTACTAATGCTCTCACACTAGTTGGACCAACAGAAATGTCCAGATGAGGTGAGATTCTTTGGAACAGCAAACATTACCCCTATCCTTACATGTAGAGGTGAAAATATCAAACAGAACATTTACTTCTCTTACATATGCCTTTACAAAGTAAATAATGCTCCATACATTATATTTAGTATCTATTATGCTTATTTTCTTAATTCTTACCTTCCAAAAATACAATATCATGATCACTGAAAATAAAAAGAAAATGCAGCTAAGCAAGTGAAGAAAAATGTTAACCAAAACACAAAAGCAAAACAACAACAACAACAAGAACTCTTTAGTTTTCCAACTATTACGTTAGTATTAATATTCAGTTTTCCCTAGTTCTTTCAAATAAAGATAGAGATAGCTTACTACAGAAAGCAGAAATAAATTACAGAGAAGTGAATGAAAAAAATGAGAAAACTTCTAAAAAATCAGGAACGATGTGCTGAGAAGTTATTGGTAACTAAAATGCAGAAAATTTATTTCTTATTGTCTTGTTAGTATTTTTCTGTTATTCTTTTCAAACTAAAAAAATACAATAGAATGGAGATAAAAATTATGTCAACACCTTTCTGCTCCCCTCAACCTCAGAAGAATCCAAAGAGGAATTATATGAATTGCAATCATTTTCATAAAATTTAAGTGCATTTTGAAAAGTATCCATTTGGTATAAACTAAATTCTAACAACATCTATTTTTAGCCCTGATAGCTATTGGTGAATTAAAAATGTAAAATTTATCTCTAGGCTATACAGAGATCCACATATGAGTAGGGGAAACAAAACAAAACAAAAAACAGACATGCTTGAGTAGTGATGTAGGAAAGAAATAGGGTGTAGAATCTAACTCAAACCCCTGCCCAGATAAATATCTTGATGGGGTTGTTGGATAAGCAAATGATTTCTCAGGCAGTATGGATGAAAGGATAGTGTCACAATCCTTCTTCCTCAGACCAGAAGTTGTTGTATCTGCTTTGAACATTGCAACTATACTAAGAATAGCATGTTACAGGGACTGGACTGGGCATGGAGTGACTTGGGTTCAAGGGAAGTGAGCAGACTGTGGAATCAACTGGATACCAAGATGCGGAGCCAGTGTACAGGCTAGGAATAATGGCCTGCATTCAATGAAGCTGTTGCCTCTGCAGGAATGAGGCATGTACTCAATAGTCAGAGAGACAGAAATAGTGCTAGTAGGATGCTATTAAAAGGATCAGGATGTTAGCTCAGAAATTTCCTCCATTTAATTTCCATTATTTATTTATTGTAGAAACAATTAATTAGATGGAGGCTGGGATGAACCATTTCAGATGTGTATGTGTTTGCTGCTAATAGTGTAATGAGGTGACTTTTCTTTCTCTTGATGGAAAGAAAATTATCACTGTTCTGATCTGTGCCTTAGAGCAGAGGTTCTTGGGGTTCTTGCAGATGGTAAGTCGTTCCTCTAAACATCTATGGCATCTAAATATCTTCTGGAAACCAGAGCTCTATTTATTTGCTGAGCCACAAAGATGGTGTGTTATGGTGGTGGAGAGGGGTTTCTGCTCTTGGTTTTGTGAACACCATTATAGCTCATGACAACTGCTGATTTCCAATTATTCTCCAGGTCATTTCTAAGACATTGCCCTACTATTTGCCATCGAATGCTCTGACACTCCATCCAGTGTATTTTTACTCAAAAATATTTTTATTATGGAATGTTTACATTTAGAGAATAATATAACACAATGAGATCCTCTGTTCCCAATATCCAGGTTGTTGCTGTTTGTGTCTGGATTTATAGGTATGGTCTAGCCACCTGCGTGGGAAAGAAAGTTAAAAGGGGGCTTCCCTGGTGGCTCAGATGGTAAAGAATCTGCCTGCAATGCAGGAGCCCCTGGTTCCAACCCTAAGTCCTGAAGATAGCCTGGGGAAAGGAATAGCAACCCACTCCAGTATTCTTGCCTGGAGAATCCCATGGACAGAGGAGCTTGCTGGGCTGCAGTCCATGTACTCTCTGTTTACCTCCTTATGGCCACTGTGAGAATTCACTCAGCTGCTGGAGGGCACAGACTTTCACCCTTGCTTTTACCCTGCGTGATCTCTACACTGGATGAGAACTGCTTCTTTCTCTCTGACTTAGTCTTCCAAGGTTTCCTGACTTTCTCTAAAGGAGTGAAGCCTTTAACACTAAGGTCTCATCAACAAAAGGAATATTTAGAAAAAATAAGATTTTTCCCCTTAAGACCTAAACTCATATCCAATACAGGATATGGGGAAAAAAGAGCTTCCATGAAAATCAAGTGAACTGGGAATGTTCCTATGATTCTATACCATTTAGCAAGGATTCTGAATGAATGGGAAAAGGAGAGGCTGCTTGATCAGAATTTATGTTCCTGTCATTTGGACACCATGATTGCTTCTCACTTTCCTAGGAAAAGAATAAAGTTCAAACCCCATGCATCAAATCCTGCTGCCAAGAGATTGCTGTTAATCTTGACTTTGAACCACAAGCAAGAGTGCTATATTGCTTCAATGTTGTCTGACCATTTGTGACCCTATGTACTGTAGCCCACCAGGCTCCTGTGTCTATGGGATTCTCCAGGCATAAATACTGGAGTGGGTTGCCAGGCCCCGCTCCAGGGGATCTTCCACACCCAGGGGAAGAACCCATATCTTTTATGTCTCCTGCAGATGGGTTCTTTAGCAATAGCACCATCTGGGAAGCCCTTTGAACCACACACAATTCCTTAAAATACCTTTATTAGATCTCTGCACCAAAGAAAATTTCTGGAGCATTCCTTTGTTTTTTCCTGTCCCAATCTCTAATGAGTTTTTTCACAGTTGAATTTCTAATACTAATTTTGATGTTATAACATACTGTCACAAAACTGGTCTAATTAATCTATGATTTTGGACTAGAAGACATATATGGCAACATTAAAAAAGTCACCCAGAGACGAAAAATTACACCCAAGGTAAGAGAAACCCAAGTAAGACAGTAGATGTTGTGAGAGGGCATCAGAGGGCAGACAGACTGAAACCATAATCACAGACAACTAGCCAATCTGATCACATGGACCACAACCTTGTCTAACTCAGTGAAACTAAGCCATGCCATGTGGGGCCACCCAAGATGGATGGGTCATGGTGGAGAGGTCTGACAGAATGTGGTCCATTGGAGAAGGGAATGGCAAACCACTTCAGTTTTCCTGCCTTGAGAACCCCATGATCAGTATAAAAAGGCAAAAAGATAGGATACTGAAAGAGGAACTCCCCAGGTCGGTAGGTGCCCAATATGCTACTGGAGATCAGTGCAGAAATAACTTCAGAAAGAATGAAGGGATGGAGCCAAAGCAAAAACAATGCCCAGTTGTGGATGTGACTGGTGATAGAAGCAAGGTCTGACGCTGTAAAAGCCATATTGCATAGGAACCTGGAATGTCAGGTCCATGAATCAAGGCAAATTGGAAGTGGTCAAACAGGAGATGGCAAGACAGAACGTTGACATTCTAGGAATCAGCAAACTAAAATGGACTGGAACGGGTGAATTTCACTCAGATGACCATTATATCTACTAATGCGGGCAGGAATCCCTTAGAAGAAATGGAGTAGCCATCATAGTCAACAAAAGAGTCCAAAATGCAGTACTTGAATGCGATTTCAAAAATGACAGAATGATCTCTGTTTGTTTGCAAGGCAAACCATTCAATATCACGGTAATCCAAGTCTATGCCCTGACTAGTAACACTGAAGAAGCTGAAGTTGAATGGTTCTATGAAGACCTACCAGACCTTTTAGAACTAACACCCAAAAAAGATGTCCTTTTCATTATAGGGGACTGGAATGCAAAAGTAGGAAGTCAAGAAACACCTGGAGTAACAGGCAAATTTGGCCTTGGAGTACAGAATGAAGCAGGACAAAGGCTAATAGAGTTCTGCCAAGAAAACGCACTGGTCATAGCAAACACCCTCTTCCAACAACACAAGAGAAGACTCTACACATGGACATCACCAGATGGTCAACACTGAAATCAGAGTGATTATATTCTTTGCAGCCAAAGACGGAGAAGCTCTATACAGTCAGCAAAAACAAGACCAGGAGCTCATTGTGGCTCAGATCATGAGCTCCTTCTTGCCAAATTCAGAATTAAATTGAAGAAAGTAGGGAAAACCACTAGATCATTCAGGTATGACCTAAATTAAATCCCTTATGACTATACAGTGGAAATGAGAAATAGATTTAAGGGACTAGATCTGATAGACAGAGTGGCTGATGAACTATGGACAGAGGTTCGTGACATTGTACAGGAGAAGGGAGCAAGACCATCTCTATGGAAAGGAAATGCAAAAAAGCAAAATGGCTGTCTGAGGAGGCCTTACAAACAGGTGTGAAAAGAAAAGAAGTGAAAAGCAAAGGAGAAAAGGAAAGATATACCCATTTGAATACTGAGTTCCAAAGAATAGCAAGAAGAGATAAGAAAGCCTTCCTCAGTGATCAGTTGAAAGAAATACAGGAAAAGAACAGAATGGGAAAGACTAGAGATCTCTTCAAGAAGATTAGAGATACCAAGGGAACATTTCATGCAAAGATGGGCTCAGTAAAGGACAGAAATTGTATGGACCTAACAGAAGCAGAAGATATTAAGAAGAGGTGGCAAGAATACAAAAACCTACTACGTCTGAGTTATTTGGGTCCAGGTAGTTCTGGGTGAGCCTAAGGCTACAGGGACCTTCATGACTCACGTGTTCCCTAGGCCAAGTGAGATGACTCTGGGCCCCTCTGAAGCAATCTGGGAGGATAGCTACCTAAGAAAAAAGCCAGGGAATTCATTCACGGTCATCCAGTGACTACTCTGAGTCTCAGCAGTAATTGATGCAAACCCACAGTTCATCCTCCTCCCCTAGAAAGACTGACTCTTGCATCTCTGGGGAGCTAAAGTGATGCTAGAAACAGTGTAGGTCTTATAGGCTTAGAATTTGTTCATCTCATGTCTGGAGACTCCATCAGGGCAAACTATACCTCATTTTATGTCTCAATCAAAGAAAGAAAGATTTATAAACAATTTAAGAAAGAGTAATTGGTCAGGAAAGAGGATACAGTGCTTACTGTAAGTCCCTGAGCATCTGAAATATCTCTTGATGGAGAACCCAACCTTTAGAAAGGATTAGGGGCTCTTGGGTCTTCTTCAGGTGTTTGAAAATTCCCTGAAACACAGGGATTATCCGAGTAGACATTCTACTTTGTCAAGGCTGTGGAGGCTTTAAGTGGAGCTCATTCAAACAGTGGACCTTCCACCTAGCTGGAAGTGGCTCCCATCTGAACTCAGGGTGATGGGTCAGTGACTGCACCCTCCCAAATCTCACTTGAACCATTTCGAAGCCAAACATAATGGGGTTGAAGTCAGATATCCTGATGCCGATGGAGAGTAGATTTGTCTATATCCTTCACAAAAGATCGCGTTGAGTGTGACAAGTTTTGAGCCATCCTGGAGATTCCATAAATTACTTTCTTGGACCATGGTTTTTATCACTCTTTAAAAATGATGGGCAGTTTTCTTAAAAAATTGAGAGGCTATTTCAACTTGCTTGGGTTATTATACAATTTAGTGTAAAAATCCAACAAAAAACTAATAAGAATATAAAATATTTGTGACTAAAGTTTAAAAAAAAATATATTTTTTGTTGCCTAAGAAGAATAATAAAAGACACTTCTGGAGCTGGTACTTAAAATCACTCTAAAATATTTGGAAAATAGAACATGAAAGAGATAAAAATCACATGTAGTTGTAGTAGTCGCATAAACATATTTTCATATGTTTATTTCAGTTATTTCTTGTTTATATGTATTTGTATAGTATATGTAGAACTCAGAAATATATCGATGTATGCAATTCATTTTATGAGCTAATGGGATATTAAAAAACAAAAGTCCTTATATAATATGGTTGGTCTGTACAGAACATTTGTGTTAAAGCATTTGTTTATATTCTTCTAGTATCTTTCTGTGTAGGTACATGTACTATATGAAAAGATTTCTTATGGAATATTCTTTTGGAATATTCTTATGGAATATTCTTTAATCATAAATCCTAAATACTTTTAATTGGACTATTGTTACTAACTATTCTCAGTAGGAGTTTTAATTGCCAAAATAATTTATATGATTAACAAATACACTTGTGATGACTTATAATAATATGACGGTAGGTAGGCAGTATCCCAGGTTCTGAGGATTTATCTGTGAGCCACACAAGCAAAGACCCTTCCTACATGGAGCTTACATTCTACTGAGAGGAGAAAGAAAGAAAGTGAAGTCGCTCAGTCGTATCTGACTCTGTGACCCCATGGACTGTAGCCCGCCATGCTCCTCTGTCCACAGGATTCTCCAGGCAAGAATACTGGGGTGGGTTGCCATTTCCTTCTCCAGGGGATCTTCCCGACCCAGGGATCCAACCCAGGTCTCCTGCATTGCAGGCAGACGCTTTAACCTCTGAGCCATCAGGGGAGTAACGCATTGAGAGGAGAGAGGCTTGCAAATAAAGACAAATCAAACTGTGGCCAGTACTACTGTGAAAGAAGAGCATAAAGAGGTGGAGTGTGTCTTGCAGTGGAGGCAGGGTCATGCAGCTGGCTTGTCGTGGGGCTGGGGGTTCCAACTCAGATCCTCAGACAGTAAAGCTTACACTTCTAGCTATTGTATTAATGCCATCATCATACTCAGATCACTGAGGAAAAGCAATAGATGAGAAGTCAAACGGACCCCATCTACTTCTGCGGCAGAAACTACTGAAGAAACATCCCATATTTCATTCTGCCCATCTTTAACGGATGACCTATGTTTGGGTGGTGCGTTGAAGCCTGTGTGCATGTGCACCAAGTTGCTTTCATTGTGTCTGACTCTTCTCTGCCCGTGGGATTCTCCAGGCAAGATCACTGGAGTGGGTTACTATTTCCTTCTCCAGGGGATCTTCTCGGCCCATGGATTGAACCCGCGTATCTTATGTCTCCTGCACTGACAAGTGGGATCTTTACCACCAGCGCTACCTGGGAAGGCAGTATGAAAGACTGCGTTTCTCATCGTCCTTTGTAATTGGGTGTTGACACGTTACTAAGTCCTGACGGGTAAGTGGAAGATTTGTGAGGTACCTATAGGAAGTCTTCTTATACTTTCAGAGAGTGCCTTTCTTCTCAGCTAGCTCCCTTGTGCGGCTTTAATGATTGGAACTCGAGCAATCATTTTGGACCACGAGGAAGCATTCGCATCCCTGATACTTTGTACAACCGTATTAGTCCTATATTGTGGTAAAAATAAATTCCTTTAAATACTTTTTGAAAGTCACCTATTTTGAGTTTTATATCATAGGACTAGGCAATCCTGATTCAAATTAACCCAGATGCCTATTTTGGAGGCAGAGGTGGCAACAGCTTATCTGTACCATACTTTGGTTGACTGTTGACTTGGTTTTTAGGTTTAGTACATTAAAATAGAGTAATATTCAGAGAAGATAGTAAAGGAATAGTTTCTATTTACTGTCTCTCTCTCCAGTTGACACACTTCAAGAGAAACAAATGTTGATTTTGACCCAACTCGTGCTTAGTAATCTGGTGGCTGTGTCCAGAGTGTTGGGGTTTCCTCACTGGTTTCCTCCGCTGGAGCAAGTGCTTACATCAGTGATTAATTCGGGAGATGCAGGGTCTCATGATTGACAGCCTTATCAGGTCTAGGATGGACAAGTTATTTATAATAAAAGAGTAATTCTGTTGCCAAAGAAGGAAAAAGGGAGATCTGGTCAGACAGATAAACACATCTGAAATGAAACTTTGAGGCAAGAGAGAGGAAGGTTTAAAGAAGATATTTTGGTGAAAGAAAGACACCATTTTCACAATTTCCTATGCCAGAGCAATGTGAGAAACACTCTGAAAAAAAAAAAACACACCTCATTTTTAATGTGCTTAGATTTTTGTGTGTGCGAGAGGCAGAGAGACAGAGACAGAGACAGAAAGAGAGAAGTTAAATGGGAATGTCCCAGTTAATTTCAGGATATCCAAGTGAGACTACATGATGAAAAATTTAAAATAAGAAGCAGTATTTAGTATCACAGATAATTTAAACAAAAGATTTATTTTGCTCATCTGTGAAATGGGGACAACATTATGTGAGGCACTGGATGAATATAAAAATAAGTAAGAGATCATGAAAAAGTGCTCAGAAGATTGTAAGCAACATTTTACTATTTTTATTATCAATATTCTTTTTTATATAAAAACATTTATAGCACTATTGACTGCAGGTTTTGTTGATTTTTAAATTTGATTTGCAAAGTAAATGCAATAGCTTTCTTTTTTTAGACTTCAGTAAGATAATTTAAAAATTTTTTATTTTTGCAAATTAATTTATTTTAATTGGAGGCTAATTACTTTACAGTATTGTAGTGGCTTTTGCCATACATTCACATGAATCACCCATGGGTGTACAATATTCTTCAAGTTAATAAAAATTCCATATTATCATCTTTATAGGCATAAGACAAAATCAATTCTTAATTAAACTTTATAAAGTTTTAGTAGCCCAGGAAAAGAGGAATTCTTATTGATCGAATGTCCTGGAGAAACACTACTTCTTTAGTGTAGGGAAATATATGACTCTGAAGCAGTTTATTCACTAGAAATTTGTGAGCTCTATCTTAGGGTTCCCCAGTGGCTCAGCAGCAAAGAACCCACCTGGCAATGCAGGAGACATGCATTCGATCCAGGAATCGGGAGGATTCCTGGAAGAAGAAAATGGCAACCCACTCCAGAATTCTTGCCTGGGAAATCCCACGGACAGAGGAGCCCGGCAGGCTACAGTCCATGGAGTCGCAAAGAGTCTGACACGACTTAGTGACTAAACAACAGCAAATCTCTCTTAGGGTATTTTGAAAGAAATGTGACAAAACATTAGCTTCTAAGACTCATACTAGTCCTGCTCCAGCATCATGTTAATAAAGATTCCCTCAAAATGACCTTATTTTCTAAACTATTATAAACCCGATTTTAAATATTTAGTATTACAAAGAAAGATTCCCCTCCACCTTTTTATTCATCTGCTATTTAACAGGATCTCAGTGAAAACAGTGTACTGTAAGTGATAATGACTCAGTCGTGTCTGACTCTGTGACCCCATGGACTGTAGCCCACCAGGGTCCTCTGTCCATGGAGTTCTCCAGGCAAAAATACTGGAGTGGGCTGCCATTCCCTTCTCCAGGGGATCTTTCCAACCCAGGGATGGGACCTGTGTCTCCTGCATTGCCCGCAGACTTTTTGTCATTGAGCCACCAGGGAAGCTTCAGTGCATATAGAAAGCGTTAGTCACTCAATTGTGTCTGACTCTTTGTGACCCGTGGACTGTAGTCCCCCAGGCTCCTCTGTCCACGGAATTCTCCAGGCAAGAGTACTGAGGTGGGTAGTCATTCCCTTCTCCAGAGGAACTTCCTGACCCAGAGATTGAATCCGCATCTCCGGCATTGCAGGCAGATTCCTTACAGTCTGAGCCACCAGGGAAGCCCACTTTCTGCTGTATTGCCCCCATATTGAATATAGGGTGTGTTCAAATAAAGTGTAGGCAAGATTCTTAGTGAAGTAAGTAACATTGTTATAGTTCCTTTGCAAGGTGGTGTTAAACGTTGCCACGAGGTGGCAGCATCAGCTTATCAATCACAATAAAAGTGTGTTCACATTTCCTTCATTATTTTTTAAGGGTTTTTTTTTTTTTTTTTTTGATGTGGATCATTTTGAAAGTCTTTATTGAGTTTGTTACAATACTGCTTCTATTTTATGTTATTTTGGTTTTTTGGTCACAAAGCACAAGGGATCTTAGCTCCCTGACCAGGGATTGAACCTGCACCTCCTGCATGGGACCGGATACCACTGGATACCAGAGAAGTCCCATGTGCTAATTCAATTTACAAAGGATTCCATAGAGTTTCCTTGTGTAGCTTGGAACTAGAGAAAATGGAGAGCCTATATCCAGTTAGAAACAAATATAAAATTATCAGAAAATAGATCTCACTGGACTGACTGAGGTTATGGAGCAGAATTTTAATTGCACTTTCCCTTAACTGTTTTTTGCCGAGATACAGTCCACTTTGGGGACAGGACATCTTCAGTAAGAACACAGAGAAAATGACTCAACGAATTCGGGGGACTTGCAGCTAGTTGGCTAAGACTCTGTATGTGTTACAGTGGAGTCTTCCACACCTTCTTTCTGGAGGAAAGCAAAAAGCAAAATCAAATGACTATTGAAAATTTGGACCCATTCTATGTGTGAAGGTAAGGGAAGAGATGAAAGCTAACAAGCTTGATTTGTTTTTACTTTAGTTCTTTTTGCCATCTTTAAAGAAGAGGGACACCAGTGAAACGAAAGTTAAAAACTTCTAAATCATTATGTGTTCCTTTTCCTACCTGATTTTTAGCAAGTTCAGGAGAACATAAATGAAGTAAATCGAAAGCAAATTTCATATTTGACTCATGGCCACGATGGCATGACCCTTGTCTTTGATGGATGGTTGAGGAAGGTCTAAAAAGAGATAACCTAGGTAGAGAAAAGTTCAGGTTCTGCAGTTGGGTCAAAATATTATAACACGAGTATAAAACGGATCAGAGATGCCTTAGCAGCAGGAACAGGGGAAAAGAAAAGCCCTGAATTCAGTTCACATTCCAGTCTGAGCCATCTGGGTGATTTCCTTTCTCCTTGCTGAAAGAAGGTTATTGTGGGCTGTGGTGTTGTTATCCTAAGCACTCTGAACCCCAGAGTGACTTGAGTTTCTCATCCTGTGTGGTCTCACCTGTTGGATCACTGTAGTCTATTCTAGGCATCAAGCCACATCGAAAAACTGAGAAATTAAAATGTCATGCAGAAGGCTTGGGCAGGGGCTTCCTTGGTTGTTTAATGGTAAAGACTCCGCCTGCCAATGCAGGAGACACGGGTCTGACCTCTGACCTGGGGAGATCTAACATGCTGTGGATCAGCTTCGTGGGTGCTGCACAGCTATTGAGCCCGTGGTGGAGTCCGCACACTGCAACTGTCGCGCCTATGGGCTGCAGTCACTGAGGCCGAGCACTCTAGAGCCTGTGCTTAGCAACAGGAGAAGGACCAGTCCGTGGCTAGAGAGGAGCCTCCACCCGCCGCACCCAGGGAAAAAGCTGCTCAGCCGTGAAGTCCCAGCACGGCCTGTATAAGCGCTTGAGCAACTCAGGTTCAAGGAGATCAGCTGACTTAACCAAGGCCATTCTCACAGTGCATGAAAAAAGAATACATAGAGGGTATCGAGTTGGGCTAATTCAGGCTCTTCTCATGGTTTCTTCCATGTACCGTTTCCATAAAGTGATGCTTAAACTCAGCATTCTAGTATCCTATGGGCTTCCCACTAATGACCATTGGCTGTAACCTCAAGAAAAGTAAAGAAGGCTTGAGCAGGTTTAGCAACAAAGACTGACGACAGGAGTTGATGCGCTTTCGGCAAAGGGCAAACGGAAGACTGAGATGAGGTGCCTGAGTGATCCTGGAGAAAGTGTCAACAAGTGGTGGGTGTGACAGGTGGACGGCTTGATGGCCCATCCTACCTTTCTCTTTAATTTCCCTAAAGTGAAGAATATCATGCAAGCTATATTATTGGGCCTCAGAGGTATAGCCTTGCTGAAGTTGAATAATAAATTTCAAAATAAAAAGTGAAGGAAAAGTGCTTAGCATAAGTGTGATGTTGAACTCCAATATTCCTGGGCAAATAAAAATTTAAAGTATGTGCAGTTTTCTGAGCACTTACACATCAACCCTCTCATTCTAAGTGAGTAAGAGTTCTGAGAGGTCAAGTTACAGGGGTTTCAGCCACATTGAATGAATGAAGCAACTCAGGTTCAAAGAGATCAGCTGACCTAACCACGGCCATACTTACAGTGCATGAAAAAAGAATACATAGAGGATATAGAGTTGCGCTAATTCAGGCTCTTCTCATGGTTTCTTCCATGTACTGTTTTCATAAAGTCATGCTTAAACTCAGCTTTCTAGTATCCTATGGGCTTCCCACTAATGACCATTGGCTGTAACCTCAAAAAAATAGGAAGCCAAAATGTGTTTTGTGTACTCCTATTGCAATGTACATGTTTAACCTCTTTAAGATGAAAGGATTTTTGAAGACGCAGGAGACATTGTTACAGTGTGAAAAAAGAAAGATTACAGTCTGCTTTGACAGGTAATACTTGATGCTCACTTCTGCCGGTCACTAGTATAGGGAAAAGGATTAAACTTTTATTTTGCTCCTATGTAAAAGGAAATATGATGTTTAGCCTGCAGGTTTGTTAAAGACAGCATGTAAGGCACAAATGCCAATAATCAGTCTGCACTTACTGGAAACTCAATAATACTCGGTTAGATGTTTGCACGCGTTAACTCATCTAATCCTCACAGCAATTTACAAGGTAGGTATTACTATTATTACTCCTATTTCACAGGTGAAGAAAAGTAACTTTCCTAGGGTCAGAGCACTTGCAGAACATGCGCTTAGGCTTAAGCTGTAATCCCGAGGTGCACAGAACATGGCCTAACACGGGGCAGCTGCTCATTCTTCTCGGCTTGTTTCATTTCACTCTCCTACATCACTTCACCAGGCGCATACCCACCTGGTGAGCTCAGGAAAATGTCACTGAAGTTGGAATTACCGGACACTTATTCTAGAATTTTCTCTGCTATTGGTAATGGGAATTTGAGTTTCTAAGCTGTGGTTTTCTCACCCATATATTGATGGATTCCTAGGGAACCTTGTAATATTATAGCTTCAAATCTGATCCTTTGCCCCGGCCTCATTTCACTTCTGTTTCCTTAGCCACAGCACGCAACTAAAAGTCATATGCTCTCCTCAGTTCCGTTCAGTTCAGTCGCTCAGTCGTGTCTGACTCTTTGCAACCCCATGAATCGCAGCACTCCAGGCCTCCCTGTCCATCACCAACTCCCGGAGTTCACTCAGACTCACGTCCATCGAGTCAGTGATGCCATCCAGCCATCTCATCCTCTGTCGTCCCCTTCACCTCCTGCCCCCAATCCCTCCCAGCATCAGTCTTTTCCAATGAGTCAACTCTTCGCATGAGGTGGCCAAAGTACTGGAGTTTCAGCTTTAGCATCATTCCTTCCAAAGAAATCCCAGGACTGATCGCCTTCAGAATAGACTGGTTGGTTCTCCTTGCAGTCCAAGGGACTCTCAAGAGTCTTCTCCAACACCACAGTTCAAAAGCATCAATTCTTCAGTGCTCAGCTTTCTTCACACTGCAACTCTCACATCCATACATGACTACTGGAAAAACCATAGGCTTGACCAGACCAGACGAACATTTGTTGGCAAAGTAATGTCTCTGCTTTTGAATATGCTATCTAGGTTGGTCATAACTTTTCTTCCAAGGAGTAAGCGTCTTTTAATTTCATGGCTGCAATCACCATCTGCAGTGATTTTGGAGCCCCCCAAAATAAAGTCTGACACTGCTTCCACCATTTCCCCATCTATTTCCCATGAAGTGATGGGACCAGATGCCATGATCTTTGTTTTCTGAATGTTGAGCTTTAAGCCAACTTTTTCGCTCTCCTCTTTCACTTTCATCAAGAGGCTCTTTAGTTCCTCTTCACTTTCTGCCTAAGGGTGGTGTCATCTGCATATCTGAGGTTTTGATATTTCTCCCGTCAATCTTGATTCCAGCTTGTGCTTCTTTCAGCCCAGCATTTCTCATGATGCACTCTGCATATAAGTTAAATAAGCAGGGTGACAATATACAGCCTTGACGTACTCCTTCTTCTATTTGGAACTAGTCTGTTGTTCCATGTCCAGTTCTAACTGTTGCTTCCTGACCTGCATATAGGTTTCTCAAGAGGCAGGTTAGGTGGTCTGGTAATCCCATCTCTTTCAGAATTTTCCACAGTTTATTGTGATCCACACAGTCAATGGCTTTGGCATGCTCTCCTAGGGACTAGTTTATTTCTGGGTCCCCCTTTTGAAGACATGCTTACCAAATTTCTCTTCTCTTCTCCAGCGGAATCCAGAGTCTGTCTCCGGCTAATGAAAGCGACACGAGGGTCACAGAGTTCATCTTCAGAGGTTTGAATTTCAGCCCTCAATTGCAGGTCTGCCTTTGCCTGCTCCTTCTGAGTTTCTACCTCATCAACCTATCAGGAAACTTGGGTACGATTGTTCTGATACAGATGGATTCCCGCCTTCATGCCCCATGTACTTTTTCCTCAGTCATTTATCTTCCATGGCCATGAGCTTCTCTTCTGTCGTGAGCCCCAAGATTCTCTCTGACTTCTTTGTGAGGCGGAAAGGCGTCTCTGTCCGGGGCTGTGCTTGGCAACAGGGGTGCTTTGGGTTCTTCGTCATAGCAGAGTGTTTTCTCTGGCGTCCGTGGCCTATGGCTGCTGTGGCTACACCTGAAACCCACTGTTGTATTCTATCGCCATGTCCCAGAGACTCTGAGTCCAGCTGGTGGTGGGTCCCTATGTCACCGGGTTCCTGAACCCCACGATGCACACGTGATGCTTTTCGCCTTCCTTTCTGCAGCCCCGATGTCATCCACCACTTCTTCTGTGACTTGCCGCCTCTGCTTTCCCTTGTGTGTGCTGACACCACTCTCAACAAGAGGGTGGTTTTTGTCGTGGGTGGAGCTGTAGGCGTCTACAGTGACCTGACTCTCCTGGGCTCCTCCACTGACATCCTCATCCCCATCCTGAAGATCCGCTCTGCTGACGGGAGATGCGAAGCCTCCTCTACCTGCTCTGCACGCAGGACAGCCGTGTCTATCCTGTATGGCCCTCTTCTCTTTATTTATGTCCAGCCTAGTGCCTGCGTCTCCCTGGGTCTCGACAAAGGTGTCTGTGGTTTACAGTGCAGGCATCCCCATGTTGAACCCACTTACCTATTGCTTGAGGAATAAGGAGGTCAAAGATGCCATCCATAGGGCCGTGTTGAAAAGGACGTTTTGTAGGGCATAAATTCTTATCTAGAAAGGAAATTGGAGGAGAAAGCTAAAATGACAGACTGCAGGGGGGCGGTCCTAAGATGGCAGAGGAAGAGGACGGGGAGACCACTTTCTCCCTCAAAAAGTCATCAAAAGAACATTTCAATGCTGAGTAAATTCCACAAAACAACTTCTGAATGCCAGCAGAGGACATCAGGCACCCAGCAAAGCAGATCATTGGCTTCAAAAACAGGTAGGAAAAAATATAATAAGATGAGAAAAGAGACAAAGGAGGTAGGGAGGAAGCGCCGTCCCGGGAAGGGAATCCCGTCCCAGGAAGAGACTCTTAAGAAGAGAAGTTTCCAAACACCAGGAAACATTCTCGCAGCCGAGTCTGTGGCAAGCTTTGGAAGCACAGAGGGCAACATAACAGGAAGGAAAAATAAATAAATAATTAAAACCAACAGATTACGAGCCTCACAGTAACTCCCCCCAGCGGAAAAGCAGCGCAGACGCCTGCATCTGCCACTAGCAAGTGGGGGCTGGGCAGGGAGGATCAGGAGGCGCAGCCAGCAGTGCTTTTTAAGAATTGGGCTGCAGGAGGCGTGGGCTGCAGTGCTTTTTTGAGAATTGGGCTGGAACGCCCCGCCCGTGGACAGAGCGAACTAACTTGGGCTAGCAAACCAGACTGTGGGATAGCTACCAGGCGAAACGCTCGAACATAAGACACCGCCAGGACCGAGCACAGAACAAAGGACAGATCAGAAATAGCCGGCTGCATACCATCCCCCTCCGGTGACAGGAAGCCAGAGCCTAAGGGCTGGAAGGGGGCAATCGCAGCCCAAGAGAGACATTACTTACCAAAATGCAAGCAGGCTTCTTTGTTAACTAAGACTTCTGGGGGTTCTGGGCAGTCATCACCCGCCTGAGAAGGAATGCCAGTGGTACACTCAGAAAACTGAGCAACAGGGAAAGGCCATAGTCACAGCGATTGCGCTCGCCAAACTCCTGAGCTACTCGGACCTGGGAAGGGCACAAAACGCAGGCCCAACCAAATCTGCGCCTCTGAGGGCTTCCTGAGGGCCGAGCCTGAGCGGCTTAGACTGGGGAGGTGCATGAAGCCTAGGGCCGGCCTCAGACTGTTACCCAGTGGAGCTAGGTAGAGCCTGAGCGGTGTGCACCATGAGCAGGGGCAGGCCCAGAGTGGATGAGACACTGCAAGCACACACCAGTAATATTTATTTGCAGCATCCCTCCCTCCCCACAGCATGACTGAATAGTGAACCTAGTTGTCCACCACCGCCCTCCCTGTGTCAAGATGGAAATCAGACACTGAAGAGACCAGTAAACAGAGGAAGTTAAACAGAGGGAACCGCCTTGGAAGTGATCCCACACAGCCCACAACACCAGAGAAAGGGCCGGATATACCTTTACTACTTTTACAATCTTTTTTTTTTTTTTTTTTTTGAGTTGATGGGGTTGCGTGATTGTTTTTTCTTCTTTTTTTTTTTGTTTTTCCTGTTTTTTTTTTTTTTAACTTTCTTAAATTTTTAAGTACTCTATTTCCCTAATTATTATTTTTAATAATTCTTCTGGCTTTGTTTTTTGTTTGTTTGTTTGTTTGTTTTTTCTTTCTTTTTTTCCTCTTCTTCTTCTTTTCTTTAATATTGTAGTTTTGAAAATCCAATCTCTACTCCAGAGTTTTAATCTTTGCTTTTTGGTATTTGTTGTCAATTTTGTACATGTCAAAACCCAATCTTCAGTACCCAATTTTACCTGAGAGTGAGATTACTGGCTTGACCACTCTCCCCTCCTTTGGACTCTCTTTTATCTCCACCAGGTGTCCTCTGTCTCCCCCCTCCCCCTTCTCTTCTCTACCCAACCCTGTGAATCTCCGTGTGTTCCAGACGGTGGAGAATACTCAGGGAACTGGTTACTGGCCAGATCTCTCTCTCTCCCTTTATTTCCCTCTTTTATCCTCCTGGCCACCTCTGTCTACTTCCTCCCTTGCCTCTTCCCTGTATAACTCCATGAACACCTCTGAGTGGTCCAGACTGTGGAGTGTACATAAGGACGTGATTACTGGCTTGTTTGCTCTCTCCTCTTTTGATCCCACCTCATCTCATTCCAGTCACCTCTAACTACCCTCTCCCTCTTCCCTCCTTCGTGTAACTCAGTGAACCTCTATGGGTGACCCTCAATGTGGAGAAACCTTTCATCTTTAACCTAGATGCTTTATCATCAGTGCTCTATAGATGGAGAAGTCCTGAGGCTAGGGTAAAAATAAAACTGAAAACCAGAAACAGGAGGCTTGAGTCCAAATGCTAAGAACATCAGAGAAATCCTGAATCCAGGGAACATTAATCAATAGGAGCTCATCAAATGCCTCCATACCTACACTGAAACCAAGCACCACCCAAGGGCCAACAAGTTCCAGAACAAGACATACCACGCAAATTCTCCAGCAACGCAGGAACACACCCCTGAGCTTCAATATACAGGCAGCTCAAAACTACTCCAAAACCATTGATGTCTCACAACCCATTACTGGACAATTCATAGCACTCCAGAGAGAAGAAATCCAGCTCCACCCACCAGAACTCCAACACAAGCCTCCCTAACCAAGAAACCTTGACAAGCCACTGATACAACCCCACCCACAGTGAGGAAACCCCATAATAAACAGAACTCCACAGAATATAGAAAGGCCACCTCAAACGCAGCAATATAACCAAGATGAAGAGACAGAGGAATACCCAGCAGGTAAAGGAACAGGAGAAATGCCTACCAAACCAAATCAAAGAGGAAGAGATAGGGAATCTACCTGAGAAAGAATTCCGAATATTGATAGTGAAAATGATCCAAAATCTTGAAATCAAAATGGAATCACAGATAAATAGCCTGGAGACAAGGATTGAGAAGATGCAAGAAAGGTGTAACAAGTACCTAGAAGAAATAAAAAAGAGTCAATATATAATGAAAAATGCAATAAATGAGATCAGAAACACTCTGGAGGCAACAGATAGTAGGATAACAGAGGCAGAAGATAGGATTAGTGAAATAGAAGATAGAATGGTAGAAATAAATGAATCAGAGAGGAAAAAAGAAAAATGAATTAAAAGAAATGAGGACAACCTCAGAGACCTCCAGGACAATATGAAATGCTCCAGCATTCGAATTATAGGAATCCCAGAGAAGAAGACGAAAAGAAAGACCATGAGAAAATTCTTGAGGAGATAATAGTTGAAAACTTCCCTAAAATGGGGAAGGAAATGATCACCCAAGTCCAAGAAACCCAGAGAGTTCCAAACAGGATAAACCCAAGGCGAAACACCCCAAGACATATATTAATCAAATTAACAAAGACCAAACATAAAGGACAAATATTAAAAGCAGCAAGGGAAAAACAACAAATAACATACAAGGGGATTCCCATAAGGATAACAGCTGATCTTTCAATAGAAACTCTTCAGGCCAGGAGGGAATGGCAAGACATACTTAAAGTAATGAAAGAAAATAACCTACAGCCCAGATTACTGTACCCAGCAAGGATCTCATTCAAATACGAAGGAGAAATCAAAAGCTTTACAGACAAGCAAAAGCTGAGAGAATTCAGCACCACCAAACCAGCTCTCCAACAAATACTAAAGGATATTCTCTAGACAGGAAACACAAAAAGGGCATATAAACCTGAACCCAAAACAATAAAGTAAATGGCAATGGGATCACACTTATCAATAATTACCTTAAACATAAATGGGTTGAATGCCCCAACCAAAAGGCAAAGACTGGCTGAATGGATGCAAAAACAAGATCCTTATATATGCTGCCTACAAGAGACCCACCTCAAAATAAGGGACACATACAGACTGAAAGTGAAGGGCTGGAAAAAGATATTCCACGCAAATAGAGACCAAAAGAAAGCAGGAGTAGCAATATTCATCTCCAATAAAATAGACTTTAAAACAAAGGCTGTGAAAAGAGACAAAGAAGGCCACTACATAATGATCAAAGGATCAATCCAAGAAGAAGATATCACAATTATAAATATATATGCACCCAACATAGGAGCACCGCAATATGTAAGACAAATGCTAACAAGCATGAAAGGGGAAATTAACAATAACACAATAATAGTGGGAGACTTTAATACCCCACTCACACCTATGGACAGATCAACTAAACAGAAAATTAACAATGAAACGCAAACTTTAAAAGAGACAATAGACCAGTTAGACCTACTTGATATCTATAGGACATTACACCCCAAAACAATGAATTTCACCTTTTTTCTCAAGTGCTCACGGAACCTTTTCCAGGATAGATCACATCCTGGGCCATAAATCTAACCTTGATAAATTCAAAAAAATCGAAATCATTCCAAGCATCTTTTCTGACCATAATGCATTAAGATTAGATCTCAATTACAGGAGGAAAACTATTAAAAATCCCAACATATGGAGGCTGAACAACACGCTTCTGAATAACCAACAAATCACAGAAGAAATCAAATTATGCATAGAAACGAATGAAAATGAAAACACAACAACCTAAAACCTGTGGGACACTATAAGAGCAGTGCTAAGAGGAAAGTTCATAGCAATAGAGGCATACCTCAAGAAACAAGAAAAAAGTCAAATAAATAACCTAACTCTACACCTAAAGCAACTAGAAAAGGAAGAAATGGAGAACCCCAGAGTAAGTAGAAGGAAAGAAATCTTAAAAAATAGGGCAGAAATAAATGCAAAAGAAACAAAAGAGACCATAGCAAAAATCAACAAAGCCAAAAGCTGGTTCTTTGAGAGGATATATAAAATTGACAAGCCATTAGCTAGACTCATCAAGAAACAGAGAAAAATCAAATCAATAAAATTAGAAATGAAAATGGAGAGATCACAACAGACAACACAGAAATGCAAAGGATCATAAGAGACTACTATCAGCAATTATACGCCAATAAAATGGACAACGTGGAAGAAATGGACAAATTCTTAGAAAGGTACAACTTTCCATAACTGAACCAGGAAGAAATAGAAAATCTTAACAGACCCATCACAAGCACAGAAATTGAAACTGTAATCAGAAATCTTCCAGCAAACAAAAGCCCAGGTCCAGACGGCTTCACCGCTGAATTCTACCAAAAATTTCGACAAGAGCTAACACCTATCCTACTCAAACTCTTCTAGAAAATGCCAGAGGAAGGTAAACTTCCAAACTCATTCTATGAGCCCACCATCACCCTAATACCAAAACCTGACAAAGATGCCACAGAAAAAGAAAACTACAGGCCAGTATCACTGATGAACATAGATGCAAAAATCCTCAACAAAATTCTAGCAATCAAAATCCAACAACACATTAAAAAGATCATACACCATGACCAAGTGGGCTTTATCCCAGGGATGCAAGGATTCTTCAATATCCACAAATCAATCAATGTAATTCACCACATTAACAAACTGAAAAATAAAAACCATATGATTATCTCAATAGATGCAGAGAAGGCCTTTGACAAAATTCAACATCCATTTATGATAAAAACTCTCCAGAAAGCAGGAATAAAAGGAACATACCCCAACGTAATAAAAGCTATATATGACAAACCCACAGCAAACATTATCCTCAATGGTGAAAAATGGAAAGCATTTCCTTTTAAGTCAGGAACAAGACAAGGGTGCCCACTTTCACCACTACTATTCAAATAGTTCTGGAAGTTTTGGCCACAGCACTCAGAGCAGAAAAAGAAATAAACGGAATCCAAATTAGAAAAGAAGAAGTAAAACTTTCACTGTTTGCAGATGACATGATCCTCTACATAGAAAACCCTAAAGACTCCACCAGAAAATTACTAGAGCTAATCAATGAATATAGTAAAGTTGCAGGATATAAAATCAACACTCAGAAATGCCTTGCATTCCTATACACTAATAATGAGAAAGTAGGAAAAGAAATTAAGGAAACAATTCCATTCACCATTGCAATGAAAAGAATAAAATACTTCGGAATATACCTACCTAAAGAAACGAAAGAGCTATATATCAAAAACTATAAAACACTGATGAAAGAAATCAAAGAGGACACTAATAGATGGAGAAATATACCATGTTCACGGATTTACAAGTGGTAAAGAATTGGAGTGGAATTCCAATATATGGATTGGAAGAATCAATATAGTGAACATGAGTATACTGCCCAAAGCAATCTACAGATTCAATGCAATCCCTATCAAGCTACCAGTGGTATTTTTCACAGAGCTAGAACAAATAATTTCAAGATTTGTATGGAAATACAAAAAACCGCGAATAGCCAAAGCAATCTTGAGAAAGAAGAATGGAACTGGAGGAAGCAACTTGCCTGACTTCAGGCTCTACTACAAAGCCACAGTCATCAAGACAGTATGGTACTGGCACAAAGACAGAAATATAGATCAATAGAACAAAATAGAAAGCCCAGAGATAAATCCATGCACCTATGGACACCTTATCTTCGACAAAGGAGGCAAGAATATACAATGGAGTAAGACAATCTCTATAACAAGTGGTGCCAAGAAAACTCATCAACCACTTGTAAAAGAATGAAACTAGATCACTTTCTAACACCACACACAAAAATAAACTCAAAATGGATTAAAGATCTAAATGCAAGACCAGAAACTGTAAAACTCCTAGAGGAGAACATAGGCAAAACACTCTCTGACATAAATCACAGCAGGATTCTCTATGATCCAACTCCCAGAATACTGGAAATGAAAGCAAAAATAAACAAATGGGATCTAATTAAAATTAAAAGCTTTGCACAACAAAGGAAACTATAAGTAAGGTGAAAAGACAGCCTTCTGAATGGGAGAAAACAATAGCAAATGAAGCAACTGACAAACAACTAATCTCAAAAATATACAAGCAACTTATGTAGCTCAACTCCAGAAAAATAAACGACCCAATCAAAAAATGGGCCAAAGAACTGAATAGGCATTTCTCCAAAGAAGACATACAGATGGCTAACAAACACGTGAAAAGATGCTCAACATCACTCATTATCAGAGAAATGCAAATCAAGACCACAATGAGGTACCATTTCACACCAGTCAGAATGGCTGCGATCCAAAATCTACAAGCAATGAATGCTGGAGAGGGTGTGGAGAAAAGGGAACCCTCTTCCACTGTTGGTGGGAATGCAAACTAGTACAGCCACTATGGAGAACAGTGTGGAGATTCCTTAAAAAATTGCAAATAGAGCTGCCTTATGACCCAGCAATCCCACTGCTGGGCATACACACCGAGGAAACCAGAATTGAAAGAGACACATGTATCCCAATGTTCATTGCAGCACTGTTTATAATAGCCTGGACATGGAAACAACCTAGATGTCCATCAGCAGATGAATGGATAAGAAAGCTGTGGTACATATACACAATGGAGTATTACTCAGCCATTCAAAAAAATACATTTGAATCAGTTCTAATGAGATGGATGGATGAAACTGGAGCCGATTATACAGAGTGAAGTAAGCCAGAAAGAAAAACACCAATACAGTACACTGACACATATATACGGAATTTAGAAAGATGGTAATGATGACCCTGTATGCGAGACAGCAAAAGAGACACAGATATATAGAACGGACTTTTAGACTCTGAGGGAGAAGGAGAGGGTGGGATGATTTGGGAGAATGGCATTGAAACGTGTATATTATCATGTAAGAAACGAAGTGCCAGTCTATGTTCGATACAGGATACAGGATGCTTAGGGCTGGTGCATGGGGATGATCCAGAGTGATGATATGGGGTGGGAGGTGGGAGGGGGATTCAGGATTGGGAGCTTGTATACACCCGTGGTGGATTCATGCCAATGTATGGCAAAACCAATACAGTATTGTAAGGTAAAATAAAGTAAAAATAATAAAATAAAATAAAATGACAGACTGTGGATTCCTAAGGTTCCAGGCCTCTAGCAAGTATTTCGGGATGCAGTGGTACCCCATTATCCACTCATCCATCCAATTATTCATTCATCTTGTCAATCAATGTGGATTCATTAAGCCTTGTATGTGATCTTTTCTGTATAATAAGGCAAAGTTATAGTTCAAATCCACAGCTCATTTAATCTGATTTCTCTCAGCCATCTCTAAATCCAATTATTTTCAGAAAAAGTTTATTATTTAGCATCAGCTACTATTTTTAATAAAAACTCTGTATATCTATTTTCTTTCTCTGCTGACTCCTTGGAATTGGACTTTTAAAATGCCATTGTTTGCACCTTTAGCTCTGATCAATAGGAGTTGGTAAAATAAATGATGTGGGGTTTTATGTTCAACCTCATAAATGGAATGAAAGCCTTGGCCTACACACACCAGTTTTGGGAATGGCCTTAATACAAGGAGTTATATGTATATCATGAAGTAAAGATCTATTTGTGTTCAACTGTGACAAATGGAGTGGTTCACAGAGCCAGTTTAGAGTAACACAGACCCTTGGGCTTATCTCTAATGCATTTCAAGCTTGAAAGACTTTCTGATGGAATCGAGTAAAATTATATGTGTGTGTGTGTGTGTGAGAAAATGTACAGCATTTGTCTTTTTCTAATTTATCTCACTAAACATTAAACCTTCCAGGTCCATCCATGTTGTAATAAATGGCAAATTTTCATTTTTTTTTATGGTTGAGTAAAACCCCCCACACCTGTTAGAACGGCAAACTAAAAAAGACAAGAAATAACAAGTGTTGGTGAAATGTGAAGAAAGGGAACCCTTTGTGCATGTGGATAGGGCTGTAGATTAAAGCAACCACTATGAAAAACAATACGGAATTTCCTCAAAAGATTAAAAATAGGACTACCATACAATCTGACAATTCCATTCCTGGGTATCTATCCTAAGAAAACAAAAACACTTATTTGAAAAGACTTATGTACCCTAATGTTCATAGAAGTGTTATCTACATAGCCTAGATATGGAAGCAACCTAATTGTTCATAAATGGATAAATGAGTAAAAAAGATGTGGTACATATATTTAATGGATATTTTCTGGGGTTCGGTTTGAAAATCATGATGGGTAAACATAAGTGTAACATAATACCAGTAAAGATACATGGGGGTAGTGGTGCATAAAATAACTGTCGAAAAAACCTGATAGATTTGACCATATATTGACATGAGTTTAAGCCAATTCCAGGAGACAGTGAAGGACAGGAAGCTTGACAGGCTGCAGTCCACGGGGCTCCAAAGAGTTGGACACGACTTAGTGACTGAACAACAACAATGGGAATGTTAGTAAAGTCAGTTTTGTAGGACAGAATAGAATAGAATTGTTTAAAGGAATAGAATAGAATAAAGAAGAAATAAAGTTGAATAGTTCAGTTCATTTCCGTCACTCAGTCGTGTCCAGCTCTTTGTAACTCCAGGGACTGCAGTACACCACGCCTCCCTGTCCATCACCAACTCCTGGAGTTTACTCAAACTCATGTCCATTGAGTTGGTAATGCCATCCAACCATCTCATCTTCGGTCGCCTCCTTATCCACCTGCCCTCAATTTTTCCCGGCATCAGGGTCTTTTCTAATAAGTCAGTTCTTCACATCAGGTGGCCAAAGTATTGGAGCTTTAGCTTCAGTATTAATTCTTCCAATGAATATTTGGGTTGATTTCCTTTAGGACTGACTGGTTTGATCTCCTTGCAGTCTAAGGGACTCTCAAGAGTCTTCTCCAGCATCACAATTCAAAAGCATCAGCCATGTTTATGGTCCAATTCTCACATCTGTACATGGCTACTGGAAAAACCATAGCCTTGACTGTATGAATATTTGTAGGTTAAGTGATGTTTCTGCCTTTTAATATGCTATCTAGGTTTGTTATAGCTTTTCTTCCAAGGAGCAAGTCTCTTTTACTTTGATGTCCGCAATCTCCACGCACAGTGATTTTACTCCCATTAATATAAGTTGAAAAATATGTTTGAAAAACACTATTCTTATTCAGATCTAGAGAAGAAGTATATTATTAATACATATTAGTTAAGATCATATACATTAAAACAGAACTTGGGTTTATATTCTTACTTTTCTACTTAATAGCTGTGTAAACCCGGGCAAGTTACTTAATATCTCTGAGCTTCTGTAAACACATATATAGAGTGAAAATGATAATAATAGTAGTTACATAGTTAATTTTTGTGAGGTAACCGGAATAGTGTCTTGTTACATAAGGAACTCTAGCTGTGTGATGTTGTCATTTGTGTTTGTATTAGTCAGGGTCCTCCAGAGAAACAGAACCAATAGCATGTGTGTGTATAAGCAGAATGGCATTTATTTTAAGTAATGAACTCATGATATTATGGAGGCTGGCAAGTACAAATTCTATAGGGTGGAGATTCAGGAAAGAGTTGTTGTTATAATTCAAGTCCAACCATCAAGCTGAAGACACAGGAAAATCCATTGCTGGAATTTCAAATCTGAAAGGAGTCTGCCACAGGATTCTCTCTTGTTCAGGAAAGATCAGTATTTTATTTTATTCAAGCCTTCAACTGATTAGATGATGCCCATCCACATGTTGGAGGGCAATCTGATTCAAAGTTCACTGTTGAATGTTATCCTTATCCCCAAACACCTCACAGAATCATCTAGAATAATGTTTGGCCACAGATGGGCATTGTGACCCAGCCAAACTGACACATATAAGTAGTCATCATAGAGCTGAATAGATTTCATGTCATGGTAACATAAAGAAACATGTTAATTGTTCAGCACCCTGAAGACACTGGGAAATGACTGGGGTATCCAAGTGGGATATTATATTATTTTCAAATTATTTTCAAATATCATATTTTAATGAAACAAATACAATTCAAAATGATAAGAAAGGTGATTTGAATTTGTATAAAAATTACAAATATTTTTTTTCCAAATTTTTGAATGGAAAACTTGAGTTTGCTTCCAACAGTTTACCTCAGCTTTTTCAGTTGAAATGACAATGAAAAATTTCTGAAGAATAATCTTTTAAATAAAAAAATTATTTAATTTATTTATTGGAGTATAGTTGCTTTTCACTGTTTCGCTAGTTTCTGCTATGCAGCAAAATGAATCAGCTCTACATATGCATATTATCTCCTCTTTTTCGGATTTTCTTCCCAGTTATTTCACCACAGAGCATGGAGCCGAGTTTCCTGGGCTATGTAGCCAGTTCTCATCAGTTATCTGTTTTATTTGTGGGTGTTGTTTAGTCACTAAGTCATGTCAGACTCTTTGTGATCCCACGGACTGTAGCCCGCCAGGCTCCTCTGTTCATGGGACTTCCTAGGCAAGAATACTGGAGCGGGTTGCCATTTCCTTCTCCAGGGGATCTTCCCGACCCAGGCATCGAACCCAGGTCTCTTGCACTGCAGGCAAATTCTTTACCATCTGAGCCACCAGAGAAGCCCTTTCAATTTTATCCATAATAATAATTTGAAATTTAGTTTTTGCCTCATTCAAATACTTAGAGGGCCTGACATTAAATTTAAAGAAATGATGTTAAAGCTCTTCTTCATTTTCTCCCTTTGAGAGACACAGTGTTGAGACTTCCTGTTACAATGCAAATGAATTTCAGACCCAGCCTTATGTTCGCATAGAGCACATTCCAAAAGCTGACGAATGTCTAAACTGTGGAATGTTCACGTGGTGTTAGATAGTCACGTTGCACCTTTAGTTAGTTAGTGAGTTCAGTCACTCAGTCATGTCTGACTCTTTGTGACCCCATGAATCGCAGCATGCCAGGCCTCCTGGTCCATCACCAACTCCCAGAGTTCACTTAGATGTCAGTAAAATGACAAGTCAGCTAAAGGTGCACATGTTTCTGATGAATATGAAAACAGATTTGGGAGCCCAGGTGGACCTGTATTTGCCAGGAAATTTGACCAGACACAATATTCACCCCTTCCTGCCTGACTGCCTCTCCACAGACCTATCCTGCTGTACCATGGCCCTTATCCACAATGGGGCCGTGGAGACAGTTCTTCAGGTGCCTGTATTAACCAGATTAGCATACGATGGCAAAGCAGAGAATGAAGCAGAGGATGTCGGAGTTAGTCTCCTTGGGGTCCTGGGGTGGGGAAGGCCATCAGAGCACTCTTTGCAAACTGCCTTCCTTATTGTACCTGAGGAGGTTGCCAGGTGTGTGTGGCCAGCTCCCCGTCTTTGTCCCAATATTTCTAGGCATGCTTGTACTTTGTACTTTAATCAAAAAGCTGTTTTCATTCAGCACTGTCCCCCTAGTTGAATGCCTGCTACAGAGTAGGTGCTTAGTAGTATTTGTGAAATGAATGTTCATAAACTAGCCAATATTTTATATTATCATATTCATCCTAATTTCAGCAGAAAATCTTTGCTTTGTCCTTGCATGGCTAAGAAGTTTACTGACAGTAGCTGGAGTATTCATCATAGTCAAAAATGTGGAACTCCCCCCCCAAATATCCGTTGACAAATAAATGGATAATCAAAGTGATATATCCATATAGTGAAAAATGAAAGTGAAATTTGCTCAGTTGTGTCCGACTCTTTGTGACCCAATGGACTGTACAGTCCATGGAATTCTCCAGGCCAGAATACTGAAGTGGGTAGATTTTCCCTTTTCCAGGGGATCTTCCCAACCCAGGGATTGAACCCAGGTCTCCCATATTGCAGGTGGATTCTTTACCAGCTGAGAAACAAGGGAAGCCCAAGAATACTGGAGTGGGTAGCCTATTCCTTCTCCAGCGGATCTTCCCAACCCAGGAATAGAATTTGGGTCTCCTGCATTGCAGGCGGATATCCATATTGTGGAATATTATTCAGCCTCATAAAGGAATGGGATTCTGATACATGCTATCACATGAATGAAATTTAAAATATTCAGTTTAGTGAAATAAGCCAGACACAAATGGACAAATATTGTATAATTCGACTTATGTGAGGTACTTGTGCTAAGTCGCTTCAGTTCTGTCTGACTCTGTGCGACGTTATGGACTGTCGCCTGCCAGGCTCCTCTGTACATGGGACCCTCCTGGCAAGAATACTGGAGCGGGTTGCCATTTCCTTCTCCAGGGGATCTTCCCGACCCAGGAATCAAACCTGCGTCTCTTACATCTCCTGCATTGGCAGGAGAGTTCTTTACCATTAGCGCCACCTGGGAAGCTAAGACTGAGCGACTTCCCTTTCACTTTTCACTTTCATGCATTGGAGAAGGAAATGGCAACCCACTTCCGTGTTCTTGCCTGGAGAATCCCAGGGACAGGGGAGCCTGGTGGGCTGCCGTCTATGGGGTCGCACAGAGTTGGACACAACTGAAGTGACTTAGCAGCAGCAGGGAAGCTGAGTAGTCAAATTCACAGAGATGGAAAATAGAATAGTGGTCACCAGCAGGTAGGGGAGGGGACAGTACGGAGTTATTGTTTGATAGGTACAGGTTTTAGTTTCGAATGATGAAAAAATAATTCTGGAGTTGGATGGCAGCAATGGTTGTATGATGGTGTTATTTACTTAATGTCACTTGCTGCTGCTGCTGCTGCTGCTGCTGCTAAGTCGCTTCAGTCGTGTCTGACTCTGTGCGACCCCATAGACGGCAGCCCACCAGGTTCCCCCATCCCTGGGATTCTCCAGGCAAGAACACTTACATTGTCAATTACGGATAATGTCAATTATATGTTGAATCGTTAAAATGACAATTTTATATATGTTTATGTTCTTTTACTATGATTTTTTGAAAAAGTTGATTGATAGGATTTGTAAAGAATAAGGGTGTATGTTCTGCCTTAAAGAAGTATCCAGGTCTCTACCTTTTCTCTTAAAAAAACCAACAACTAAAAAATGAGAACCTCAAAATTATTTTAAAATGGCTTTTATGAATTTCATCCTTAAAAGTACAAGCTTTGGGCTCAGATGCACCTGGCTACAGATGGAATGATCAACTACTAAAATAATCATTTTTCTCTGTTGAATATTTAAACCCAATGAACTGTAGCATTATGTCTTATATATAAAAATATATTTCAGCTATTGCCAGTCTTAAACAAGTGTTTATAAATTGCAAAGATATCATTCTCTGGCTAAACATGTAGTAAAAATAAAATGTTATACAGATGTTTTCAAAACACGAAACAGGGGAGAAAGGCTGAAAACAAGCAAGATCAGAAGTGACCCACCTAACTTCATAGCAGTTATATTTGTGTGATGAGATCATTGAAAAAAATTTTCTATGTTTCTATGTTGTTTAACCTTTTTATAATGAGTATATTTTTATAATGTCTACTTTAGATGACTTGCGAAAAGATGGCGGAGGAATAGGACGGGAAGACCACTTTCTCCCTCACAAATTCCTCAAAAGAACATTTCAACTCTGAGCAAACTCCACAAAACAACTTCGGTAGGCTGGCAGAGGTCATCAGGCATCCAGAAAAGCAGACCATTGTCTTCAAAAACAGGTAGGAAAAAATATAAAAGACGAAAAAGGAGACAAAGGAGGTGGGGAGGGAGCTCCGTCCTGGGAAGGGAAGCCCGTCCCGGGAAGGGAATTTTAAGAAGAGAGGTTTCCAAACACCAGGAAACACTCTCCCTGCCGAGTCAGTGGCGAATCTTGGAAACACAGAGGGCAACATAACAGGAAGGAAAAATAAAGAAATAATTAAGACCAAGAGATTACAAGCCCAACAGTAACTCCCCCAGCGGAAAAGCGGCACAGACGCCTGCGTCCGCCATTGGGAAGTGGGGGCAGGGCAGGGACGCGCGGGAGGCGCGGGCTGCAGTGCTTTGTAAGAATCGGGCAGGAACGCCCCACGCGCAACCAGAACGATCTAACTTGCGCTAGCAAACCAGACTGTGGGATAGCTACCACGCGAAAAGCTCGAACATAAGACACCGCCAGGACCGAGCACAGAACAAAGGACGGAACGGAAAAAGCCGGCTGCAGACCATCCCCCGCCGGGGACAGGCAGCCAGAGCCGTAAGGACTGGAAAGGGGCAATTGCAGACCCGGAGAGACTTTACTTACCTAACTGCAAGCAGGCCTCTTTGCTAAGACTTCTGGGGGTGCTGGACACTCACAATCTGCCTCACGGGGGACGCCAGCGGTCCACCCAGAAAGCTGAGCAGCAGCAGCAGAAAAGGTGACACGCCGCGGCAATCGCGCTCGCCAAACTCCTGAGCTACTCGGACCTGGGAAGGGCACAAAACGCAGTCCCAGCCGAATCTGTGCCTCTGAGGGCGGCCTGAGTGGCTTGGACCGGGGAAGTGCACGCAGCCTAGGGCCGGCCCCAGACGGTTCCCGGCTGAGCATCGTAGAGCCGGAGCGGTTTGTACCCCACAAGAAGGGACAAGTCAGGCGGGGCTGAGACACTGTGCACACGACAGTGCTATTTGTTTGCAGCATCCCCCCTCCCCACAGCGCGACTGAACTAGTGAGCCTAAAAAACCAGCAAACAGAAGAAGTTAAACAGAGGGAACCACCTTGGAAGTGATCCCACACGGCCCAAAACATCAGAGAACGGCCAGATATATTTTTAATAATTTTAAAATCATTCCTTTTTTTTTTTTTCTCTTTTTTCTTCTTTTTTTTTCTAACTATTTTTTTAATTGTTAAGTCTTCTATTTATCCTCTAATTTTTATTTCTATAACCTACTATTAATATTTAAAAAAAAAAAGACTTTTTTTTTTTTTAAGGAAAACACCATATATAGCCTTTGGATGGTTGTTGGTGGTTTTTTGTTTTTTTTTGGTTTGTTTTGTTTTTTTGTTTGTTTGTTTTTTAAATAATTCTTGTGTGTTTTTTTTTCTTTCTTCCTTTTTCCTTCTGCTTCTTTTCTTTAATATTGTATTTTTTAAAATCCAACCTCTACTCTAGATTTTTAATCTTTGCTCTTAGGTTTCTGTTGTCAATTTTGTACATCTAAAAACCCAAACTTCACTACCCAAATTTACCTGAGAGCGAGATTACTGGCTTGACCACTCTCTCCTCCTTTGGACTCTCCTTTTTCTCCACCAGGTGGCCTCTGCCTCTTTTCTCCCCCATCTCTTCTCTATCCAACTCTGTGAATCTCTGTGTGTTCCAGCCAGTGGAGAACACCTAAGGAACTGGTTACAGGCAGGATTTGTCTCTCTCCTTCTCATTCCTCTCTCTTATCCCCCTGGTCACCTCTGTCTACTTCCTCCCTCTCCTCTTCCCCGTATAACTCCGTAAATACCTCTGAGCGGTCCAGACTATAGAACACACATAAGGAAGTGACTACTGGCTAGCTTGCTCTCTCCTCTTTTGATCTCACCACATCTAATTCCAGTTACCTCTAACTACCCCCTCCATCTTCTCTTCTCCTTGTAACTCAGTGAACCTCTCTGAGTGTCCCTCAATGTGGAGAAACTTTTCATCTTTAACCTAGATGTTTTATCATCGGTGCTGTATAGTTGGAGAAGTCTAGAGGCTACTGTAAAAATAAAACTGAAAACCAGAAGCAGGAGGCTTATGTCCAAAGCCTGAAAACATTAGAGAACTCTTGAATTCAGGGAACATTAAGCAATAGGACCTCATCAAATGCCTTCATACCTACACTGAAACCAAGCTCCACCCAAGGGCCAACAAGTTCCAAAACAAGACATACCACTCAAATTCTCCAGCAACACAGGAACACTCCCCTGAGCTTCAATATACAGGCAGCTCAAAATTATTCCAAAACACTTGATGTCTCATAACCCATTACTGGTCACTCCACTGCACTCCAGAGAGAAGAAACCCAGCTCCACCCACCAGAACTCCAACACAAGCCTCCCTAACCAGGAAACCTTGACAAGCCACTGATAGAACCCCACCCACAGTGAGGAAGCTCCATAATAAAGAAAACTCCACAAACTACCAGAATACAAAAAGGCCACCCCAAACCCAGCAATATAACCAAGATGAAGAGACAGAGGAATACTCAGCAGGTAAAGGAACAGGAGAGTTGCCCACCAAACCAAACAAAAGAGGAAGAAGTAGGGAATCTACCTGAGAAGGAATTCCAAATATTGATAGTGAAAATGATCCAAAATCTTGAAATCAAAATAGAATCACAGATAAATAGTCTAGAGACAAGGATTGAGAAGATGCAAGAAAGGTTTAACAAGGACCTAGATGAAATAAAAAAGAGTCAAAATATAATGAATAACGCAATAAATGAGATCAGAAACACTCTGGAGGCAACAAATAGTAGAATAACGGAGGCAGAAGATAGGATTAGTGAAATAGAAGATAGAATGGTAGAAATAAATGAATCAGAGAGGAAACAAGAAAAACGAATTAAAAGTAATGAGGACAATCTCAGAGACCTCCAGGACAATATGAAATGCTCCAACATTCGAATTATAGGAGTCCCAGAAGAAGAAGACAGAAAGAAAGACCATGAGAAAATCCTTGAGGAGATAATAGTTGAAAACTTCCCTAAAATGGGGAAGGAAATAATCACCCAAGTCCAAGAAACCCAGAGAGTTCCAAATAGGATAAACCCAAGGCGAAACACCCCAAGACACATATTAATCAAATTAACAAAGATCAAACACAAAGAACAAATATTAAAAGCAGCAAGGGAAAAACAACAAATAACACACAAGGGGATTCCCATAAGGATAACAGCTGATCTTTCAATAGAAACTCTTCAGGCCAGGAGGGAATGGCAAGACATACTTAAAGTGATGAAAGACAATAACCTACATCCCAGATTACTGTACCCAGCAAGGATCTCATTCAAATACGAAGGAGAAATCAAAAGCTTTACAGAGAAGCAAAAGCTGAGAGAATTCAGCACCACCAAACCAGCTCTCCAACAAATTCTAAAGGATATTCTCTAGACAGGAAACACGAAAAGGGTGTATAAACCCGAACCCAAAACAATAAAGTAAATGATAACGGGATCATACTTATCAATAATTACCTTAAATGTAAATGGGTTGAATGCCCCAACCAAAAGGCAAAGACTGGCCGAATGGATACAAAAACAAGACCCCTCTATATGCTGCTTACAAGAGACCCACCTCAAAACAAGGGACACATACAGACTGAAAGTGAAGGGCTGGAAAAAGATATTCCATGCAAATAGAGACCAAAAGAAAGCAGGAGTGGCAATACTCATATCCGATAAAATAGACTTTAAAACAAAGGCTGTGAAAAGAGACAAAGAAGGCCACTACATAATGATCAAAGGATCAATCCAAGAAGAAGATATAACAATTATAAATATATATGCACCCAACATAGGAGCACCGCAATATGTAAGACAAATGCTAACAAGTATGAAAGGGGAAATCAACAATAACACAATAATAGTGGGAGACTTTAATACCCCACTCACACCTATGGACAGATCAACTAAACAGAAAATTAACAAAGAAACGCAAACTTTAAATGATACATTAGATCAATTAGACCTAATTGATATCTATAGGACATTTCACCCCAAAACAATGAATTTCACCTTTTTCTCAAGTGCTCATGGAACCTTCTCCAGGATAGATCACATCCTGGGCCATAAATCTAAACTTGATAAATTCAAAAAAATCGAAATCATTCCAAGCATCTTTTCTGACCATAATGCATTAAGATTAGATCTCAATTACAGGAGAAAAACTACTAAAAATTCCAACATATGGAGGTTGAACAACACACTTCTGAATAACCAACAAATCATAGAAGAAATCAAAAAAGAAATCAAAATATGCATAGAAACTAATGAAAATGAAAACACAACAACCCAAAACCTGTGGGACACTATAAAAGCAGTGCTAAGAGGAAAGTTCATAGCAATACAGGCATACCTCAAGAAACAAGAAAAAAGTCAAATAAATAACCTAACTCTACAACTAAAGCAACTAGAAAAGGAAGAATTGGAGAACCCCAGAGTTAGTAGAAGGAAAGAAATCTTAAAAATTAGGGCAGAAATAAATGCAAAAGAAACAAAAGAGACCATAGCAAAAATCAACAAAGCCAAAAGCTGGTTCTTTGAAAGGATAAATAAAATTGACAAACCATTAGCCAGACTCATCAAGAAGCAAAGAGAGAAAAATGAAATCAATAAAATTAGAAATGAAAATGGAGAGATCACAACAGACAACACAGAAATACAAAGGATCATAAGAGACTACTATCAGCAGTTGTATACCAATAAAATGGACAACATGGAAGAAATGGACAAATTCTTAGAAAAGTACAATTTTCCAAAACTGAACCAGGAAGAAATAGAAAATCTTAACAGACCCATCACAAGCACGGAAATTGAAACTGTAATCAGAAATCTTCCAGCAAACAAAAGCCCAGGTCCAGACGGCTTCACAGCTGAATTCTACCAAAAATTTCGAGAAGAGCTAACACCTATCCTACTCAAACTCTTCCAGAAAATTGCAGAGGAAGGTAAACTTCCAAACTCATTCTATGAGGCCACCATCACTCTAATACCAAAACCTGACAAAGATGTCACAAAAAAAGAAAACTACAGGCCAATATCACTGATGAACATAGATGCAAAAATCCTCAACAAAATTCTAGCAATCAGAATCCAACAACACATTAAAAAGATCATACACCATGACCAAGTGGGCTTTATCCCAGGGATGCAAGGATTCTTCAATATCCGCAAATCAATCAATGTAATTCACCACATTAACAAACTGAAAAATAAGAACCATATGATTATCTCAATAGATGCAGAGAAGGCCTTTGACAAAATTCAACATCCATTTATGATAAAAACTCTCCAGAAAGCAGGAATAAAAGGAACATACCTCAACATAATAAAAGCTATATATGACAAACCCACAGCAAACATTATCCTCAATGGTGAAAAATTGAAAGCATTTCCCCTAAAGTCAGGAACAAGACAAGGGTGTCCACTTTCACCGCTACTATTCAACATAGTTCTGGAAGTTTTGGCCACAGCAATCAGAGCAGAAAAAGAAATAAAAGGAATCCAAATTGGAAAAGAAGAAGTAAAACTCTCACTGTTTGCAGATGACATGATCCTCTACATAGAAAACCCTAAAGACTCCACCAGAAAATTACTAGAGCTCATCAATGAATATAGTAAAGTTGCAGGATATAAAATCAACACACAGAAATCCCTTGCATTCCTATACACCAATAATGAGAAAGTAGAAAAAGCAATTAAGGAAACAATTCCATTCACCATTGCAACGAAAAGAATAAAATACTTAGGAATATATCTACCCAAAGAAACTAAAGACCTATATACAGAAAACTATAAAACACTGATGAAAGAAATCAAAGAGGACACTAATAGATGGAGAAATATACCATGTTCATGGATCGGAAGAATCAATATAGTGAAAATGAGTATACTACCCAAAGCAATTTACAAATTCAATGCAATCCCTATCAAGCTACCAGCCATATTTTTCACAGAACTAGAACAAATAATTTCAAGATTTGTATGGAAATACAAAAAACCTCGAATTGCCAAAGCAATCTTGAGAAAGAAGAATGGAACTGGAGGAATCAACTTGCCTGACTTCAGGCTCTACTACAAAGCCACAGTCATCAAAACAGTATGGTACTGGCACAAAGACAGACATATAGATCAATGGAACAAAATAGAAAGCCCAGAGATAAATCCACACACATATGGACACCTTATCTTTGACAAAGGAGGCAAGAATATACAATGGAGTAAAGACAATCTCTTTAACAAGTGGTGCTGGGAAAACTGGTCAACCACTTGTAAAAGAATGAAACTAGATCACTTTCTAACACCACACACAAAAATAAACTCAAAATGGATTAAAGATCTAAATGTAAGACCAGAAACTATAAAACTCCTAGAGGAGAACATAGGCAAAACACTCTCAGACATAAATCACAGCAGGATCCTCTATGATCCACCCCCCAGAATTCTGGAAATAAAAGCAAAAATAAACAAATGGGATCTAATTAAAATTAAAAGCTTCTGCACAACAAAGGAAAATATCAGCAAGGTGAAAAGACAGCCTTCTGAATGGGAGAAAATAATAGCAAATGAAGCAACTGACAAACAACTAATCTCAAAAATATACAAGCAACTTATGCAGCTCAATTCCAGAAAAATAAACGACCCAATCAAAAAATGGGCCAAAGAACTAAATAGACACATCTCCAAAGAAGACATACGGATGGCTAACAAACACATGAAAAGATGCTCAACATCACTCATTATCAGAGAAATGCAAATCAAAACCACAATGAGGTACCACTTCACACCAGTCAGAATGGCTGCGATCCAAAAGTCTACAAGCAATAAATGCTGGAGAGGGTGTGGAGAAAAGGGAACCCTCCTACACTGTTGGTGGGAATGCAAACTAGTACAGCCACTATGGAGAACAGTGTGGAGATTCCTTAAAAAATTGCAAATAGAACTCCCTTATGACCCAGCAATCCCACTGCTGGGCATACACACCGAGGAAACCAGAATTGAAAGAGACACATGTACCCCAATGTTCATCGCAGCACTGTTTATAATAGCCAGGACATGGAAACAACCTAGATGTCCATCAGCAGATGAATGGATAAGAAAGCTGTGGTACATATACACAATGGAGTATTACTCAGCCGTTAAAAAGAATTCATTTGAATCAGTTCTGATGAGATGGACGAAACTGGAGCCGATTATACAGAGTGAAGTAAGCCAGAAAGAAAACACCAATACAGTATACTAACACATATATATGGAATTTAGAAAGATGGCAATGACGACCCTGTATGCAAGACAGGAAAAAGACGCAGCTGTCTATAACGGACTTTTGGACTCAGAGGGAGAGGGAGAGGGTGGGATGATATGGGAGAATGGCATTCTATCATGTATACTATCATGTAAGAATTGAATCGCTAGTCTATGTCTGACGCAGGATACAGCATGCTTGGGGCTGGTGCATGGGGATGACCCACAGAGATGTTATGGGGAGGGAGGTGGGAGGGGGGTTCATGTTTGGGAACACATGTAAGAATTAAAGATTTTAAAATTAAAAAAAAAAATATAATGTCTACTTTAAAAGGATCCTAGAATACCCTTAAGAATGTCCACTTAATTCTCTATTGTCCTTTTCGAGGGTAGTAACTCTCCTTTTATTTATTTTTAATTGAGATTGGGATTTGAAAATTAGCCTCTTTAACATATTTATTATTCAGTATCAGTCAATAACAATGCTTTAAGCATTCCCTTGCCAATTTATAGACTTCCAATTTCTAACTTAGTATTTCTCTGTATAAAAGACACATTCACCATTCTCATCTCATACTTTGATTTACCTGTTTAAACTTGAGGCCCCTATGGCATGGACTTTGCCCTTGATGAGGTACTTCTAAGGGCTTTTAGGAGATTCTGGGCTTGTGGACACTTTGGTGGGAAAAGAACAACGGGAATAGAAGATGGGACTGGGAAAGTTAAATGACTATAATCTTTGCATAGTTTTGTTTTGTAAAAGTGAGATGAAACTAATACTCTGGCGAATGTGTAAGTGTTCATGTGGGAATCCTGAGGGCATACGGACTGTTGACAACGTTGACAACACAGAACTGGTGATCTTGTCCCAGTAAGATTAAGAAGATATTGGTCTGGGAAGCTTACTGGCTAGGAAGTCAAAGGGGAGAGTATGAGACTGAACTTTGTCGTTAATTTTTTCTTTAACCTCCAGATACCTTGCTCCCAGAAGGGCTTCATTTTCACATTTATAAAATAGAATTATGACCGTTTCTGAGCAACAAAATAGGGCTTATTTACTAAACTTAAAATACTATCATTTGTTGGCCTTTATTGTTGCTATTAATAAAAATAACCAGAAAAAATATAGTTTCTATCCTTAGGAAAGTCCCAATCGAATGAAGCATGGCTAACATATAATGACTAAAACTTCTGACAGAATTGTCAATAGTCATAAGAAGGAAACACAGGGTTTGATGAAGACTCAAAGGAAGGAAGGGAAGAAGGAAGGAATACTCACTGTGTGTTAGACTAGGCAGTAAATAGTCGTTGTGGACGAGGTGACCTTTGAGACGGGCCTGAAGGTAGGGTTTGGATGTCCAGCTGTGATGAGAGGGATAGCAGGTGATGGGAATGACCCGAGGAGGGGCCTGGTGAGGTGACAAACAGGGGTCACGTTTAGCTGAGATTATGGCAACGGTGAAGTCGCGTGGTATGGGATGTGAGTAGAAAAATAGACGGAGTCATATCTAATTGGTTTAGTGAGTTGGAACATTATTCTCTAGAAAGAGGCTAATTTTTATCACATTAGGGCTACCCTGTTGGAAAGGCGGCTTTGTGTAGGATGGTCAGAGCGTCTAGAGGGGATGCAACCAGGTAGGAGCTAGTGCAATAGCCTGGGAGAGAATAGCAGTGATGGTTAAGCAGGAAGGAGACGTAATATTTATTGAGCACTTGCTATCTTCTAGGCACATTATGTACACTACCCCCATGTGATTCCTGACTGTGGGCACCACTAACTTGCAGCTACGCTTGAAGAAACAGAAACTCAAGGGTTTTAAATGACTTGCTGGAGATCAAGAGCTGGTGTTCCAACCTAAAGCGTCCTCCTGCAGCACAAACACTGTTTTGTTTTTGTTTTTAATAAAGTTTTTATTTTGAGATAATTGTAGATGAAATAATGAGAAATAATTATGAGGAATATGAGGCATAAGTATGAGAAATAATACAGAGAGATCCTATGCACTTTTTTCTTAATTTTTCTAATGTAACATCTCCTGCACTTCACCTACTTTATGTATCTACCCTCCTCCAAACCCCGGACAATCAGTGATCTTTTTCTGTCTGTATATTTCTGCCTTTTCTATAATGTCATGTAATGGGAATAACAAAATATGTAGCTTTTGAAGACTAGGACCCATGTTCCTCAACTAGCAAAGAATTTGAATTACAGCTTTTTCTATATCTTCTGATTTTTATAAAGGAATTGAATCTTCCACCTTTGCCAGTTTTTGCTAAATGGGAATACATTTTTCTTTTGTTTGTTTTGTAAGGCAAACAATCTAACTTCAAGAAACTAGGATAACAATCAATAAACTTACAGTGCTAGAAAGAACTAGTCTGCACCTTACGTTAATTTACAAAGACATTGTGATTCCCCCGAGGTCAGTTCTTTGCTGCCTCACTGTATCAGGCATCAAGAGCTACATTTCAGAGTTGAACAGCAATGATCACCCAAGAAGTTTTCTTATTTACAACTGCCTTCATTAATTAGTTCCTCTGAAACTTGTTTAGGAGTGAGGCAAATGATTTATTTCAATGTTAGTAATCGCCCATCTCTGGACACTCAATCAGTCTTAATAATGCCCAAAGCATCTTGTTGGAGAGAAGATTAGTTAAAATGTTGGGTCTTGGAGTCTGTCTCACACTGGGATGAAAAACTTAAGTTAGTTTTCTGCTGTAAAAGCTTCTCCGAAGATTAAACTACTGATTGCTCAGGTTTGAAACTCATTCAAAGTTTTTCTGAATCCCAGAAATGTTAGAAGTGAAAACTGCCTTAGCGATAATCAGGGCTGATCCTTCTGTTTGTGAGATGAGGGACGAATAAATAAAGAACTGACTGTCTCAGGTCATGGAGGTAGAAGTGCAGCATTAAGAACCTGGTCCTCCTGATGGTTAGGGAGGTTACACCTTGTAGGGTCCCATGATATTATAAAAAACAGAGGAAAGAAGCAAGGAGGGAGGAAAATAAGGCTCAAATAACTAATCACACTGAAAGAGAATATTAAACATTTTATGATTAACTCATGACTATTCCCAAAGGACATTCTATTAAAAAAGATAATCATATTCTTGTGGAATTTTAGAAATATGTGATAGAGAAGCAAAGAATTTTTAAAAAAGAGAGTCAATGCTTCCTGGTACTTTTTGACAGAGGCCGTAAGGGGAAGGAAATAGTCTTGAAACTCAAGGAAATAAAGACCATTGCTCTCAACTAAATCAACTTTGCTTTCTTTTCTGGCCAGCTTTTTTTTTTAAAAAATGAATCTTTTCTCTGAGAGATAGTTGACTGGTATAATCTGCTGAATGGGTATAGCAAATATATGCAAACATACTTTATATAGTTTCAATACATGTAAACTTTGTATGTGTATCAGTTCAGTTCAGTCACCGTACTGTATCAGCTCAGTTCAGTTCAGTCACTCAGTTGTGTCTGACTCTTTGCAACCCCATGAATCCCAGCACGCCACGCCTCCCTGTCAATCACCATCTCCCGGAGTTCACTCAAACTCACATCCATGGACTCGGTGATGCCATCCAGCCATCTCATCCTCTGTCGTCCCCTTCTCCTCCTGCCCCCAATCCCTCCCAGCATCAGTCTTTTCCAATGAGTCAACTCTTCGCATGAGGTGGCCAAAGTACTGGAGTTTCAGCGTTAGCGTCAGTCCTTCCAAAGAACACCCAGGGCTGATCTCCTTTATTTATTTATTTATTTATGTTTTTAAACATTTTCACTTTCCTTTATTTTTTTGTTTGCTTTTTTAATTTTTACTTTATTTTACTTTACAATACTGTATTGGTTTTGCCATACTAGAATGGACTGGTTGGATCTCCTTGCAGTCCAAGGGACTCTCAAGAGTCTTCTCCAACACCACAGTTCAAAAGTATCAATTCTTCGGCGCTCAGCTTTCTTCACAGTCCAACTCTCACATCCATACATGACCACAGGAAAAACCATAGCCTTGAGTAGACGGACCTTTGTTGGCAAAGTAATGTCTCTGCTTTTGAATCTAGGTTGGTCATAACTTTCCTTCCAAGGAGTAAGCATCTTTTAATTTCATGGCTGCAATCACCATCCGCAGTGATTTTGGAGCCCTAAAAAATAAAGTCTGCCACTGTTTCCACTGTTTCCCCATCTCTTTCCCACGAAGTGATGGGACCAGATGCCATGATCTTCGTTTTCTGAATGTTGAGCTTTAAGCCAACTTTTTCACTCTCCTCTTTCACTTTCATCAAGAGGCTTTTTAGTTCCTCTTCACTTTCTGCCATAAGGGTGGTGTCATCTGCATATCTGAGGTTATTGATATTTCTCCCAGCAATCTTGATTCCAGATTCTACTTCTTCCAGCTCAGCGTTTCTCATGATGTACTCTGTATATAAGTTAATTATGCAGGGTGACAATATACAGCCTTGACATACACCTTTTCCTATTTGGAACGAGTCTGTTGTTCCATATCCAGTTCTAGCTGTTGCTTTCTGACCTGCATATAGGTTTCTCAATAGGCAGGTCAGGTGGTCTGGTATTCCCATCTCTTTCACAATTTCCCACAGTTTATTGTGATCCACACAGTCAAAGGCTTTGGCATATACTCTATACACACACATAAACACACTCAGAGAAAATCTATGACCGGGGAAGTCCTGAATTGATGGAATATTTTTAAATAGGCATTACAAGGCATAACAATGCTGTTTTAAGATAAAAGTGAGAGGACTGCAATAAAAAGCTATGACCAATTATGCAAAAGAGAAATATGGGTGGGCCCCTGCTGTTACAGCACATGCAATAGCCAACCCCAAATAGATTAGAGACTTAAATGTAACACTTTATACTGTAAAAACTAGAAGAAAACATAGAGGGAAATATCCTTGACATTGGCGATGATTTTTTGAATGTGGCACCAAAAGCCCAGAAATCAAAAGCAAACATATACAAGTGGACTATATCAAAATGCTTCTGCACAGCAAAGAAAACTATCATCATCATGGAGAGACAACCTGTACTTGGAAAAATACTTGAAAATCATAGATGTGATAAGGAGTTAATGTCCAAAACATGTGAGGATCTCAAACATCCTAGTAGAAGAAAATATCAAAGAAGTTGATTTTAAAAATGGGAAAAGGACTTGAATAGGCATCTTTTTCTCCAAGGAAGACATACAAATGACCATTAGGTATATAAAAATATACTCCACATCACTGGTCATCAGGAAAGCGCAAATGAAAACCATAATGAGGTATGGACTCAGACTTGTTGGAATGACTATTGTCAAAAAGACAAAAGATAACAAGTGCAGTGAAAGATGTAGAGAAAAAGGACCCTCATGCATTTTGGGGAAGGAACATTGCCATAGGCTTTATGGAATAGAGTTTGAAGGTTTCTCTAAAAACAGAACTACCATATGAGTCAGTAATTTCATTTCTGAATATGTACCCAAAGAAAATGAAATCAGTACATTGGATATTCTAAATGTCCATTGATGAATGAACGGATAAAGAAACTGCGCCACATCTTTATCTGTCCCTATAATTTTAGAATGAAGGGAGCCTGGGTTTTGCAACAACATGGGCAGATCTGGAGGATAGCGTGCTAGGTCCCGAGCACAGTTGTGTCCGACGCATTGCGACCCTGTCAGCCGTAGCCCCCCAGGCTCCCCTGTCCAGGGAATTTCCCAGGGGAAAATCCTGGAGTGGGCTCCTCCTTCAGGCTCCTCCCGTCACAGAGCCTGAGCCCGCATATCTTGTGTCTCCTGTTTTGCAAGCGGATTCTTTATTGCAGTTGCCACCTGGTAAGCCCCTGGAGGACGTTATCCGAAGCAAATGAGCCAGGCATAAAACGACAAACACTGCAGGATCCCACTTACATGTGAAATCTCAAAAAGTCAAATTCATAGAAATAGTGAGTACAGCAGGGACAGGTAGGTGTGCGAAACAGGAAGATATTGGTTGAAGTGTGTGAAGTTTCAGTTATGAAGGATGAATGAGTTTGAGAATCCCAAAGTGCTGCATGATGGTCACGGTTAACAGTTACATTATATTGGAAGCTTGCTAAGAGAGTAGACCTCAGGCGACCTCCACACACACACACACACACGCACGTACACACACGCACACACGCACACGATGATGTGAGAGGGCGGATGTGTTATTAGCGTGGATATAGTGCTCATTGCACTGTGTATGTGTGTGAAACACTGTGCTTTACTTCACGCCGGCTCAGTCATGTCTGACTCAGGGCAAAAATCACCCAGTGTTCCTGGGGTTTGTGGTTTAGAGAAGAGACAAGAAAATAAACAACTGCAAATATATGTAAATTATTCAGCATTATAAATACTACAAAGTGACGATTCTAGATTATGGATACTTGGAAGGGTATGGATTGTATAAGTGACTAGGGCAGGAGAGCCTGGCTAAAGGACAGTGCTTCTTGTTGAGCACATGTGTGAATACTTCAAGCACAGTATTATTTTTAGACACCACAAGGTGGCAAGATTTATCCAACAAAAGCGTCTTTTCTTGTTATGCTGAAGTCGGACTGGGTTTTTTATGACTTTACACATATGCACACAAATAATTATATAGAAAAAAAATTTAAATCATTCATAAACAATGTCATCAATTATATTTAATATGTTTATAGGTGGAAATAATTCTTTTAAATTTCTATTAGAAGGCTATATTAATTCATGTCTGTTACTAAAAGGAGTCAAAATCCCTAAAGTATATAGAAGGAAAATAAAAACGCCATTCAACCTACTCCTTTACGTTTAACCTGCTTCAGGTTCAACTGATGACCCAGAGGGATGGGATGAGGAGGTTAATGGGAGGGGGGTTCAGGATGGGGAACACATGTACACACATGGCTGATTCATGTCAATGTATGGCAAAAACCACTACAATAGTGTAAAGTAATTAGCTTCCAATTAAAATAAATAAATTAAAAAACATAACAAACAAAAAAATCCCCAATCACCTTCTTTCATCTTTTTAAATAGACTAATATTTTTTTAAGGTTAAGTTTAATTTCAGGACAAAATTTATTGGAAAGCACAGAAGATAAATCCTTTTAACAATTTTTTTTCTTTTAAATTTGCCTGCAAAAGAGAAAGTGTTATAATGTTGTTGTTCAGTCACTCAGCCGTGTCTGATTCTTTAGTGACCTCACAGCGAGCCTGCCAGGCTCCTCTGTCTATGGGATTGTCCAGGCAAGAATTCTGGGGTGAGTTGCCGTTTCCCCTCCAGGGGATCTTCTGATCAAGGGATTGAGTCCATGTCTTCTGCATTGGCAGGCAGATTCTTTACCACTGAGCCACTTGGGAAGCCTGGTGTTACAATATTTGCTTACAGTTACATTTCCGTGATTGATTATCTTTCTTGAAGGCAGGGACTACACGTTTGTTTGCTTTTGATTTTTAAAATCAGCAATGCCTATTTGTCTGACCATTCATGCATCTCTAATATTCTTGTCAGAGCACTACTTGATAAAATTTATGGAATTAGATAGGAATTTCACATTACCGGAAAAGCTGCAATTTCTGTGATTTTATGCCATCTTCCCTAAAGGATAGGAAAAGCACCTCAGTGTTCAAAATAAAGAAATCAAACAATATTAATATTAATTGTAAAATTATATATTATCTATTTTAAACAAGGTTCTAAACACTTTATGTGTTTTAACTTATTTTGCAAATTATTCATAGAATGCTTAAATATAGTTGCTATTTGCTGTTTTTAAAAACTATTTTACTTCTTAGAGAAATGTGTATCTTATACACTTTTTATTTTAGTTATCTGAGGTTTAAGCAAGTTTCCCACTGCTCTAGGCAGGTTTTTATCTCTTTCAAGTGTTTGAGGTTGGAGTGAGATAATATCCATAAAATTCTCAACCCTGTGCCTGGAATTCAGCAAGAATGTGCCATAGTAACCATTCTTTTTATTAAGTATTGAGAGTGGAGGACAGATGTGGAGGGAATCCTGAGTTCTTGGTGTTGACGGTGCTTTGCACATGTGTCGTTTTGAATCATGGTTTTCTCAGTTGTATGTTCAGCAGTGGTGATTCTATTTTTAGAGGTTTTTTAAGGAATCTCCATACTGTTCTCCAAGTGGCTGTATCAACTTACATTCCCATCAACAATGCAAGAGAACTCCTTTTTCTCCACAGCCTCTCCAGCATCTATTGTTTGTAGGTTTTTTGATGATGGCCATTCTGATCAGGGTAGATTGGCACCTCATTGTAGCTTTGATTTGCCTTTCTCCTGTATGGATGTGAGAGTTGGACTATAAAGAAAGTTGAGTGCAGAAGATTTGATGCTTTTGAACTGAAGAAGACTCTTGAGAGTCCCTTGGACTGCAAGGCGATCCACCCAGTCCATCCTAAAGGAGATCAGTCCTGGCTGTGTTCATTGGAAGCGCTGACGTTGAAGCTGAAACTCCAATACTTTGGCCACCTGATACGAAGGACCAACTCATTTGAAAAGACCCTGATGCTGGGAAAGATTGAAGGCAGGAGGAGAAGGGGACGACAGAGAATGAGATGGTTGGATGGCATCACCGACTCAATGGACATGAGTTTAAGTAAATTCTGGGAGTTGGTGATAGACAGGGAAGCCTGGTGTGCTGCAGCCTATGGGTTCACAAAGAGTCGGACATGACTGAGCGACTGAACGGAACTGAATTGAACTGAACTGAACTGAACAATTAGTGATGCTGAGCATCTTTTCCTGTGCCTCTTGGCCATCTGTGTGTCTTAGACTTTCGGCCAATTTTTTGATTGGTTGTTTGTTTTTAGATAGTGAGTTTCATGAGTTCTTTGTATATATTGGAAATGAATCCTTGTCAGTACCTTGTACGGAAGTGTACCTCGTTGGGGATCACTATTACAAAGAACAGTGAGTGATTCATACTGTTTTTGCAAGTGGGGGAATGCCAAATGTTTTAGGCTAATTTTTGACTTGAATTATGTGGCGTGACTAGAAGCATGCAAGGTGGAGTAGCTTGCAAAAATATTGCAAGCTCAAGGAACAGCATGCTCAAATCCAAGGAGAGGTGCTCATGGTGGAGGCTTTTCCAGGTAATAAGACAGAGTTCTGGGGGTCTGCATCATTGAAAGCATGGTGGTGATGACTCGCAGAAGAGGTGACTGGGCAGGAAGGCCATAATTTATGAGCCTTTCTGTGTCGTGTAGGGAAGTGTGAACTGTTATCTTGTCAAGTTCCAATACTGGTCTGAAGTTACTTAGAGGGACTGTGATTTACAGTAGGGTCATAAACAGAAACATTTTTCTTTAATTGAGGTTCTGTCTATAGAAGTGCAAATGACTCAGCCTTAATTTGTCCAGCCTTGTGCGGGGGATCTCCTCTATTATGCAGCTCGGTTGGTAAAGAATCCACCTGCAATGCAGGAGACCCCAGTTCAATTTCTGGGTCAGGAGTGGGTCAGCAGTGGAGTACGGCTACCCACTCCAGTATTCTCAGGCCTCCCTTGTGGCTCGGCTGGTGAAGAATCTGCCTGCAATATCAGAGAGCTGGGTTCAATCCCTGGGTTGGGAGGATCCCTTGGAGAAGGGAAAGGCTACCCACTCCAGTGTTCTGGCCTAGAGAGTTCCATGGACTAGTAAATAGGGTCACAAGGAGTCTGACACGGCTGAGCCACTTTCACTTTCTTCTATTATGCTGGAGTATTTCATAAATTTAAGAACACAGTCAGTTATTATGACCTTGTTCCTTTTTCCTCTCCTTCCAAAATGGCCCCTGTGCCTGACATAGTTACACTTAAGCAGCTTTGCCCTCTTGCATTCTCTGAGTATATTAGTGTGACTTGCTTAGTTGTGTCTGACTCTGTGATGGTATGTAGCCCAACAGGCTCCTCTGTCCATGGAATTCTCCAGGCAAGAATACTGGAGCTGGTTGCCATTTCCTTCTCCAGGGGATCTTCCTAATCCACGGATAGAACCTGGATCTCCTGCACTGGCAGGCAGATTCTTCATCATCTGAGCCACCAGGGAAGCCTCATTCTCTGAGTGGTCCTTAGGGATTCTAGGCGCACTGTGACGTTTTCTGCCCCTTTGCCTTAGTTCCCCTCCATCCTTTGCTTCAAGATTGGGCATGTGTGGATGGCACTGAGGGGGTGTTTAGACAGAGGAGGGCTCTCCTATCCCACCTGTAGTGGTGAAAGCCTCCAAGTCACACGATGGGAGTGACTCATAGGTTTTGCAGAGACTCTAACAGCACGTTGCCTGACCAAGTATTATTTCCTCCTTTTTCCATGACCCTCCTTATTTTGATTAGTCCCTGCTTATCACTCTCAAAACACCCTTTTGTTTTCTTCAGATGTGATGATCTTGGTTTTTGTTCCATTTATTTATTTAATTTTTTTTTCTACTAGGTTGTGAGCTTCAAGAACCTGGGCTCCTGGATCTCTTGGTCGCATCATCTGGTCCAAGTCTGACACATGGTAAGTGCTCAATAAATATTGAAAGCTCAATAAATAATGAAGGATAAATGTTTGCACAAGAAGGTTTATACTGAGTTAATTTATTTTCCACAATGTTAACCATGTTATATTCCCTTCACATAGCAACGTTCCAATAAAACCCCCTTAAAGATGAAGCTGCTACACAATTCTTTATTGAAGATGAGCAATGAACTTTGTTATTTGCATAATCTGAGGTTTAGTTTTATAAATAAGCCCCTGAAAATTTAGAGATAGATTAATGGATAGAGAGACAGATGGATAGATATAAAATAAAACAAACTTACTAAATGTAACATCAAAATTTGGATGATAGCTGACCAGATAGATGTTCACTGGTAAATTCTTTCAACATGACTGTCTTTATGCAAGTTTTCATAAAGGAATGTGGGAAAGAAACAGTACCCGTGATTCCTCCTCTGGGTAGAGCTTACTTTCAATCTATACTTTCTATGTCCTTCAGGTGGATGATTATCAGGGAAATAGCTAAGAAAATACTTTATAGTGTATTGTTTCAGGAACAAGTGATATATTGGGTATGATTTCCAGTAGAGAGTTGTGCACTCACATGGTTAATTAGAAGTTGGGAAAACTGGAGCCCATGACTCACTATTCCTCTGGCTTAAGATCTGGCTGCTGGTTCCAGGGGACTGAGTAAAGTCAGAGGTGGAAGGTGACTCCCAATTGTTACCTGTTGTAACAGGAGAAATCATTGTCTCACTTGTAACTCATAATTCTCTCATCTAAGGAAATGTGCCCTTGGGATCATTAAGATGGTTCCCTGTCTTTCTGTCCTGTAAATCTTGTTGACCTTGGGGCCACTCTTGCTTTTGATGGGTCCAGGATGGGAGGAACCATCATTACAGTAATAACAATAACCAGCATGTGAATGAGTGTTCATGGCTTATGAAAGTATTCTATTTGCCTTACTTTATTTGGTTTTCCCAACAATGCTATGTTTCAGATAAACCAGGTAATATTATGTACCCACCTGTTTTACAGATCGAGGCAATGTGTGAGAGACATGGGCAATTTCACGGTACGGTATTGAGGAGCTGAAATTAGGACTGAGGCTCCTGACTTCTAATCCAAGCAGCTACCCTTGTCTAATGCCCGACTGAAAATGTAGGGAATAGTTCACTACCTGATTTTATGAAAAGGAGGGAGGCTATTTCAAGGAATTAGAATATCAGAGAAAAGCCCAAGGAAGGTGAACTCTTCCCAGGCTGAATTCATGCTACGTAATTGCAAAGACTCGAATCCAGTTCTTCATTCTGTTCTTCCATGTCTTTTGCAGTGTCTGTCCCTTCTGAAAGGAGAGATCTCTGCGTGATTCTCTCCCAGTGAGTTTCTCTGAGGTGAATAATACTCTTTTAGGGTTAGGGAGTAGAGACTAGCCAACAGGCATCCTTACTATGCTGCTGCTGTGCCTGTCGTATGTTCCGTGTATCCTCCCCTCCCCAGGTGGCTGATCCCAGTGAGGTGGAATGATAACTCCTTTAATATTATTCCATCAGCTTCTGAAAAGCTATTAGAGTTCAAATGTGCCCACTGCTCATGACTTGTAATGCCATTTAATTCCCCTTCACTTTTGGTTTGTTGGAGGTTAATGAGTGTTGACTACGGAGTCAGACATCCCTGTGTCTGAGACTACACTCAGCTCACCTGTGCCATCAGGCAAGTCGCTCGGCTTCCCTTAAGTCTCATGTTTTTATCTACAAAATGAGATGAATTATAAAGCTTGCCCTTTGGAATTGTTGTGAGGACTAAATGGAATAATACTTATGAAGGGTACAACTCAGTACTTGCTGCTTAGAAGATGCTCATAACTATTGCTAAGAATTTTAATAATTCAGAGTTAGAATGTAGAAATGCTCTTCATAAACTTGATAAAATTTATCTTACTCTCTAATAAGAAGGAATGCAGATGACACCACCCTTATGGCAGAAAGTGAAGAGGAGCTAAAAAGCCTCTTGATGAAAGTGAAAGAGGAGAGCGAAAAAGTTGGCTTAAAGCTCAACATTCAGAAAACGAAGGTCATGGCATCCAGTCCCATCACTTCATGGGAAATAGATGGGGAAACTGGAAACAGTGTCAGACTTTATTTTGGGGGGCTCCAAAATCACTGCAGATGGTGACTGCAGCCATGAAATTAAAAGACGCTTATTCCTTGGGAGAAAAGTTATGACCAACCTAGATAGCATATTCAAAAGCAGAGACATTACTTTGCTGACTAAGGTCTGTCTAGTCATGGCTATGGTTTTTCCAATAGTCAGGTATGGATGTGAGAGTTGGACTGTGAAGAAAGCCGAGCACTGAAGAATTGATGCGTTTGAATTGTGGTGTTGGAGAAGACTCTTGGGAGTCCCTTGGACTGCAAGGAGATCCAACCCGTCCAACTGAAGGAGATCAGCCCTGGGATTTCTTTGGAAGGAATGATGCTAAAGCTGAAACTCCAGTACTTTGGCCACCTCATGCGAAGAGTTGACTCATTGGAAAAGACTCTGATGCTGGGAGGGATTGGGGGCAGGAGGAGAAGGGGACGACAGAGGATGAGATGGCTGGATGGCATCACGGACTCGATGGACATGAGTCTGAGTGAACTCCGGGAGTTCGTGATGGACAGGGAGGCCTGGCGTGCTGTGATTCATGGGGTTGCAAAGAGTCCGACACGACTGAGCGACTGAACTGAACTGATACTTACAGCATTTTGCCAACAAACATCCATATAGTCAAAGCTATGGTTTTTGCAGCAATCATGTACAGATGTGAGATCTGAGCCATTAAGAAGACTGAGCACCAAAGAGTTGATGCTTTTCAATTGTGGTGATGGAGGAGACTCTCAAGAGTCCCTTGAAGATCATGGAGATTAACCAGTCAATCCTAAAGGAAATCAACCCTGAATATACATTCGAAGGACTGATGCTGAAACTTCAGTATTTGGCTACCTATTTTTGAAGAGCTGACTCACTAAAAAAGACCCTGATGCTGCGAAAGACTGAGCGCAGGAGGAGAAGGGAGGAACAGAGAGTGAGATGGTTAGATGGCATCCCTGACTCAATGGACATGAGTTTGAGCAAACCCTGGGAGACAGCAAAAGACAGGCAATCCTGGTGTGCTGCAATTCTTGGGTCACAAAGAGAGCTGGACACAGCTTAGAGACTGAAGAACAGCAACATTTACACACAGCTGTTTCTTCCTGCCTCCTCCCTCCCTCCCTCCCTCCCTCCCTTCTTTCTATAGACTGAAAGAAAGGCCCAGTATGAGAGCTGTGAGTTAAGCTCTGTTGGGGCAAAATGAGGACTACAGGCTGGGAGACAGGATTTCTGATAGCTCTGAGAAACTGCTCCAAAGAGGACCTTCTGCCTGACTTATAGTTTTGTTCTCTTATCTCTGAAAAAAGTTCAGTGTCTTGTTAGGGGATAAGGTAAGTGTCATATATGATTTTAGTGAAGGGGGCACCTGCAGTCATGCATGCATTTTGGCAGAGGTTTGCTGCTAGTCATGAGCAAATTTGCCATTAATGAGTTTAGTGCTTTTCTGGACATGAAGAGATGTAATAACTGGGCTCATAAAATCTTCTTCTGCAAATATCTAACTATCTGAAGACCTGTCCTGCCAGTTTTTCCAAGAGTACAGAGTGCCTCATTCCCGTTCTCCACTGTATATTCCTTTCAGAGGGTATTGAATGTCAGCAGCTGCAGCAGCACTTGATTTATTCCTTGTAGAGGTAGCTGTCAAGTGCCAATTTGTAGTTGACAAACTCCTTCTTTCCCCCCTTCCTTTCTCCTCTCCAGCTCCCTCCCTCCTTTCCTTCTGCACGTTGTCATTGAGTGTCTCTGTCATGTTAGGCAGTCTCTACTCTTACGGATATTGCAGGTTACAGTAGAAAACTAAGGAATCACATAAATGGATGTCAAATTATACCTTTAGTAATTACTACAGAATATATCAAAAGGAGGCCTTGAATTAATGGGGAGGCTTCCCTAAAATCTTTACCAAGCAAAGGGCTCACTACTTGAAGCACGTAGAAACCAATACTATGGCACCAGCTTTTGAGAAGAGTTCTATTTTGAGGCCAGCTGACGAGGAGACGTGGGGAGGGCTCAAATCTGTGTCTTTGATTTGAGATTCGGTCAAACATTATGAGTTGGTGGAGGATGTATTAGTTGGCAGAAATGTTGGTGAAGCAGGTTTCAATGAGTGGATTTTGTAACTTGTCCATTTATGATGGGATATGGTTGAAGCTTCAACATGGGATCTTCTAGGATGGAGAACCCTTCACTTCTAAAAGGATTCTGGCATTCAAATTCCAGTCATGTCCTGATCCTTTGGTTCCCTGGAGGTGGTATGGAGACTTAGTTTTTGGGTGTTATTTGAGATCAAAAATTCTTCCCTTGTGCCTACTTTGGCTGCCTGGGGCTGAAGCTGAGGGAGGGACTATACAAGGTGGGGCAGGGCTCCTGGAGGAGGGCCAATGCTGGTAGTCTGTTGGCAATCACCAGGTTGCAGATTGCAACTTTATTCCAAGAGCAATGGGAATCCATTGAAGAATTTCAGGTAGGACTGTAACATAACTCTCATGAGTCATTTAGTTTAAATGGAAGTCTGCCCAGTTAAGCCATCTTTATCCATGTGGCCAGTGAGCAGAGGGCAGACATGATCCACAGGATTGATCATCTGAATTCGAACGCCATGCTCAGTGATCTGGGAAATTGTGAAAGTAATAGGCCTTCATGTCTTCCTCAGGGAAGTTTATTGAACAAGCTGTTAAAAAAACTTCAATTGAGTAAATTTGAAGACTTCATTGGCTTTATTCAATGACTTATGAATCAAGCAGTATCCCAGTTATTAAGCAGAAGGGAGTTCTGAGGGGTTGTGCAAATGGAAGGTTTTTATAGGAAGAAAGGAAAGGCAAGGAAGCCATCAGCAAAGTATATTTGGGGCAGACACCTTTTTTTTTTTTTATGAGGGGGGAGGGATTACAAGGGTTTTATCATGCAGATAAATCTTTTGCTGGGCCAGGGGCAGGAATGGAGAAGGGGTAGAATGCAACAGATTATCACCACACTGCCTACCCCAAAATTCCAGACTAGTTGATTAAGATTGTATTTCTGGGGAAGGCTTTAAGTGCAATTCTGTCAGGTATTATAGAGGTTTGGTATCATGGGCTTTAGTACAAGTGACACTTTTGGGGCCTGTGGTTTTTCTCTTTAGCACCAGCACATCTGGATTATATTTCTGAATGTGTGCAGTAAGCCTCCTTCCAGAGGGCTCCATACTTCTTCAGGGCCCTGCAAGAGGTGCAGACAAAATCATGAGTAGGTGAGATTCGGGTCAAAGGAGCTACTTCATGGAACATTTGCTCTTTTACTTAATAGTTTACAACGCTGTCATTTTCAGCTATATCTGAAAGGCCTCTTTCTATCTTGCCCGGTGGAGGGAGTCAAATACACTCTGACTTATGTTTTAGAAGGTGAGTTCACATTTTCTATATGGAGGAGATTGAGATTTTCTTTTGTTGCATGCTTTTCTGTACCCCAAAGCATCATTTCCCTTTTCTCCAGTATGAAAAGAAAAAGCTCGGCTGAATCTCTATAAGATAAATCATATAACTATAAACCAACTCATTCTGTACCCACCTACCTCACCTACTTTAAAAAGGGAAATATTTTTCTGGGCTCTGGTGATACAGGAGTGAATAGGAGTGATGAGAGTCTTGTCCACCTGGAATTCCTGGTCTGCATTGGGAAACACGTATTACCCAATATGCTCTTGAACCATGATTGTGATAAAGGTCAGACATGAAGAGAACCAAGCATTTCTCTTCTTCTCTACAGGTGTAGTCTTGGGGGCAAGGGAGGACTGAGATGAAGAAAAGACCTTTCAGGTGAGCTTTGGAGAGTGAATGGAACTTGAGAAGGTGACAGGAGGCGGGTGGCAAGTTGGAAGATTATTCCGGTAGAAGAGAAGGTGACCAAGGATGGGTCATGGCAAGGGGCAGGGAGTTCTGTGGCAACTGTAGGGAGGTCAGATATCTGGAGGGCAGGAAAGGAGGAGGGCAATGGTAGACAGTGAAGATGGGCCACTCTTCAGGGATCTGATGTGACTAGGTCTAGCCTTGCTGCATGATTTATCCATATTAATAGGACACTGTTTTTCTTTTTCCTAATCTTAAAAAAAAATGGCAGCCAAGGTTTTGGCAGTTAATTTGACAAGCACAGGATCCTCCAGGGAACTGTGAATGCTTCAGGATGAGTATGGATTCTCAGTTCCTGTAGGAAGAGTCACGCCTGCCTGTCCCACCAGACCCTGCAAGCATCTTAGTTTGCAACCCTGGACCAGATGATTTGAGAGTCCCTCCCACTGGTTAAGTTCTAAAGCATGTCAAGGCTCTGTGGGCGATACAAAGACAAATAATGCAGAACCCTGGTTTATAAGAAGCTTGAAATTTAGTAGGGTGTCAAGGTATTTTTGCTAAGAAGTACCCAGAAGGCAGCAGGTAAATGGTAGGAATGACTGTTATCATTTCTGTGTTAGTGTTGTTCCGTACTGAGCCTCAGGTCCATGCTGGGCACGTGGATGCTCCTTAATAAATAGCTATTGGCTGAATGATTCATAAAGCAGTGAAGAGTCTGGTGACCAAGAGTGAAGGGAAATGAGAGCTGTGGGTTGAGGGACTGTTATTACCTGAAAATATCTCCAAATGCCTTCAACATGGGCTTTTTCACATATGGTAGTCCATGCTTGGCACACAGTGACTTCACCAGAGGTGCCACCTTGTGATAATTATGGCGTGGCATTGTGGGAAATAGGCTAGGGAAACAGAGAAAGGAGATATAAAACTTCTCAGACCTAAGGAGAAACCCAAAGTTCCCTTTCCCCTTTTACAAAATAAAATGGTATCAGCCACACAGACCCAACCTTGACCTTGCACAATACATTTGTTCTGGGAAATTAAACTTGCTGCCAGACTCATCTTATCCCTTAAACCTCTACAAGCCTTGTGGGTGGCAGATGTTTAGGAAGAACTAAGAGAATATGTTTTAGCTCCATCAACTTGTTATTTTTGGCCTGATCCAATGAAAGTAAATCATTTAGAACTTTCTACCATTTAGAACTACCTAGAGAACTGGAAATACTGAATTGCCCACCCTGCCCCTGCTAATCTCTGTCTTAGTCTCTCTTTCTACCTTCCTAGCAAGAATAGATGAATGTTTATTAAGTAATGGGACATAGCTCAAAGTCCCCGGAAAGGAATGAGAAGGGAGGAGAGATGGACTTTTAATCCCGAGTTTTCATCAGTCTCCCGGATGATCGTCTCGGACGGAAACCTCTCCTTTGATGAAACTGTGAGTAAGAATCTTTCTGTTTTGTTTTGCTGAAATTTTCAAGCCCTAATATGAGAGAGAGAATGAAAAAAAATTCCTTGAACAAATAAAGGTCTTGTTCTTTCTTTGACTATCATAGACTCACATGGTTAGACAAAGAGAATGTGGAAAGCCTTTCCCCTGACACTCTGGGGAAATTGACTCTCAGTGTTTTAACATGCATCAAGGTGTGAACTACCCATTTCCTCTCTGTAACTGACCCATTGGCAAAGTATTTGCAGATACCATGTATAAATTGCAGCAGGGACTCCACTTCATTAATTATTTTGTAAACTTGGCTCTAAAGACACAGATAAGTAAATATTTGAATTATAGCATAGTTAAGTTTGAACACAAGTTGGTTACTCAAGTGTCCTGATTTTTCTTAGGTTTTGCCAACAAAGAAAATGCAAAGACATCACCATTTCCTAAGCCCATAGGAATCTGGAAACTGAGTCACTGATACTTTTCCAAGATTTCACTCCATTTACTTGCAATTGTGACACTTCCTTCATTTCTTTCTTCCCTTATCTATCATTGTCGTTAATTGAAAAATAGCATCCTTTAGAGAATCCTGGTTCATTTTTTTCCCTTAAGATTGCGAGTCTCCTGCTCCTCTCTGGACTCTATGGATGGTGGTTATTAGTGACAGCCCTTGCCCTTTATCATAAACTATTTCTCTTACTCACTGGTGCTCAATTTGGAAGTTCAAGTGCCCAGTGAACCAGTCATTGAAAAAGGAATGTTCAACATTACAGGTGGCCAAGACCTGCAAAGAAAAAGCTTACATTAGACATAAATGAACCCATATCAAACAAGATATTTAGTTATTCTTTTGTTTATCCATCATTCAACAAGTGCTGATTGAGTACGTATTTTATGTAACAAACCATGCGGGATAAAAATAAGTCCCAGGTCTCAGGGACCTTACAATTATAAAGGAAATAGGCATTTTGCTAAGAAGTATTGATAAGGCAACAGATATGAAGAAGTGAATAGGATCTGAGAGGACTAAGTCACTATCAGCCCTCAAAATCAGAAGACTAAGGTATCATGGGTAAGGACTTTGGCAGATGGAAGCGGGATTGTAGGACTCATAGAAATTATAGGAGTTTGAATATTATTACCACAGAATAGACTTAAAGGACTTCTAAATGGGGAATAAAGCATGCAAGGGCTTAAATCAAGAGTTTTGTGCATAGAAATACATTTATTAATATATACAAGTAGCTTCCTTTTTAATCTAATGTATTTTATTTTGTACAAAGTTCAAAATAAGATTCTTCAGACTACTTAGAATGCTTATGAATGTGACTTTTATTCAGTGCCTTTCTAAGATTTAATTCTTGTTAGGGTTGTTGCCATTTTGAATGGTATTTTTGCAGTTGCTTTATGTCAGGGTTCCTTGAGTGTACTTTAGAGCACCTTGGGGTCCCTAGGACACTTTCAGGGGATCTTCAAGGTCAAAATGATCCCCATAATACTTCTGAGACAGTATTTGCCTTTTTTTATTCTCATTCATGCAAGCTTATAGCATGGTTTTTTCCAGAGGCTATTAAACATGGGATGATGTAATCACCCTGATGTTAACCTTTATTGGCTTAATCGTGTTATTTAAAAATTAATTAACAGATATTTAAAAACTCTCAGTTTCAATTTCAAATACAGTAAGTCTCAGTGGATATAACCTCCAGCAATGAAAGCTCTTTGATGTTCTCAATAAGTTTTCAGAGTGGTTTCTTGACCAAAAAGATTGAGAATCACTACTGTGTGGAATGTCCACTGAATTTGCAAATGAGCATGGAGAAGGAAGCAGTATGATGACTGGATTCTCCAGTTAATCACGGCATAGCCAGTGTCAGGCTTAGGAGGCAGTGGTATTCCGCATGGGTCATGAATCTTTTAATCGTTAACAGCATGCTTGCTGAGAATACAGAGTCTCCTCTCTGGGCCCCACTATCTGTACAATGAAATGAGGGGGATTCCAGGGTTCTCCCTTCTGTTATTCTAGGAGTGTGAGATTCATTGAAAGATCGTATCATGTTGAGGCAGGTTTAGTAAACCTTGCCTGTAAAGTGCCGCACAGTAAATGTTTCAATTCTGCATCACAGCTACGCAGTTCTGCTGTTTTAGAATGAAAACTATCATAGAGAATATGTAATGTATGAGTGTGGCTGTGTTCCAATAAAACTTAAAAAAATAAAACAAAAACTGGGCTAGATTGTCACTGGACTGTAGTTTATTAAGCCTTGGTTAAAAGCCAAGGTTCTGAAATCAAACTGCCGAGGTTTTAAACCTGCTTCTAGGGAATTTCCACAGGTCCACTGGTTAGGACTGTGTGCTCAACAGAGGTTTGATCCCTGGTAGGAGAACTAAGACCCTGCCTGCCACACAGTGTGGCCAAATAAATAAACAAAACCTGCTTCTGCCACTTAGCTGTGTGATCTTGCACAAGCTGTGCAGCTTCTTCATACCTCAATGTTATCATTTGCAAAGTGGGAATATTCCGAGTATTTAGGTACATGTAGCTACATCTCATGTAGCTACATGCAAAACAGTTAGTGCCTGGCCCCTGGCAAGCCTCCAATAAACTTTATTTGAGGTAATCAGACAGTAATCAGAATGCTTTGGTGGATGTTTTCCCGGAACAGCATTATTACCTGAGAGCTGAACCAGTCTCGGTTCTCCTCTTTGCTTATTTTCATTGGTATGTGGCTCATCTGGGTAACATACGTAGCCCAGACACTTTCCAAAAACCTTTAAGAGAACAAGAAGATATGATCACTCCTTGGGGAGTCTAAGTTCCAGTCACTGGGCTTGCATAACCACTGGCAGATCTGGCTGAGCAGTAGAGGAAATGGCAGTGACTCAGAGGTTCCATCATGTGGTGGTTTTTTGTTTTTCATCTCTGCAGACCTTTCATATCTAAAGATGGCATACTAGGTATTCAGTCACACTACCTGTCTTGCAGCCTACTGGACCAGAGCAGTGTCCCCAGTATTTTCTGTCGGCATTGGTGCCAGGCTCAGAAGATACCTAGATAACTGAAGGTCAGGCTCCCCTGGTGGCTCAGTGGTCAAGATTCCATCTGCCAGTGCAGGAGATCCAGGTTTGATTCCTGGGTTGGGAAGATCCCCTGGACAAAGAAATGGCAACCAACTCCAGTATTCTTGCCTGTGAAATCCCCAGAGCAGAGGAGCCTGGCAGGCTACAATCCATGGGGTCACAAAAGAGTCAGACATGATTTAGCGACTAAAGCAACAACAAATTAAAGATATACGCAACTTGATTAACAGCTTGGCTGTTGTCATCAGATAGAGCTGAGTACAAGCTCTGATTTGGCACTGCTGCTGGCCCTTATTTGCTCTTGAGTAAGTGATTTAATTTCTCTGAACTTTAGTTCTCTTATCAGAAAAATGAAATTGATACTATCTACATTGCCTGGGTGTGCATTTTTGATTACATCAAATAAGATAATGCATGTGAAGTGAATGAAGTTGCTCAGTTGTGTCTGACTCTTTGTGACCCCATTGACAGTAGCCCATCAGCACTTCCATCCGTGGAATTTTCCAGGCAAGAATACTGGAGTGGGTTGCCATTTCCTTCTCCAGGGGTTCTTCCTGACCCAGGGATTGACCCGGGTCTCCCACAATGCAGGCAGGCGCTTTACTGTCTGAGCCACCAGGGAAGCCCACAAGGTAAAGCCTTTAGCAAATTGCCTGATGCATAGTAGCTACCGTTATTTTATTAATAGTAATGCAAATGAATGAGGAAGGAATACATTGGGAAGTTGAAGAGGGTTATTTGGTTTAAAGTCATTTTGATTTGGGGAAAATCTGTAGTTGTAAAATAAATTTAAAAAGATTGGCCTTCTGTTATCTTTGGTAAGAATTATGATGTCCAGCTCGATTACAGTTTGAAGGACTTGGTGATCAGGCAGAATACAGTTGACCTTTGAGAAACATGCAGGTCCACTTAAATATGGATATTTTTAAGAAAACACACAGTACTACAAGATTAGTGGTTGCTTGAATCCACAGTTGTGGAACCACATATATGGATAGATGACTATGGGGCTTGAATATCTTTGGATTTTGGTAACTGAGGTGGGTCCAGGGACTAATCCTCCTCAGATGCTGAGGGACTACTATACTGTAATTGGGAATTAATCACGTGGGAAAACAGGCAAGACTGGGCAAATGCAGTTTCCCAGAAACTCATTCAACTATTTCAGCTGTTTTATCCCACATTTTCTTGGTGTCTCAGCTACAAGAATGCAGTCTGGTGTCATAAACTGCAAACCTTTGCCAATCATAAATAGATCAAGTAAGAAAGGTAAGAGGACCATCCAGGCAATAAGTGTAGGATAATATTATTGTTTTCTTACTTGGCTAAATATATGAGCACCATGGTTCCGAAGATTCCGTAGAAAGGACCGAATGTGATGAAATAGCGGATATAAAAGCTGATGGCCCAGGCAATGTCCTGCAGAAAGAAGTGCTTGAAAGTTAAGCTAGTGGAAATAAAACTGGTTAAGTCTTATATCCTTATACTCAAGGAAGCTGCATCTGGAAAGGATCAAGCATTTACCCTTCCCCTTTTCTACCAGCCTGATCTAGCTCTAGAGAAGGAATCGAGTTACTCACCTCCCAGTGCCTTCTGTGGCACATATGTAGAATGGACTCCAGGTTGAAATATACTGGTATGAGAAAGGGGGAAACTGAAAAAAAGAAGAAGAAGAAGAAGAAAAAAAAAAACAACAAGAAGATAGTGAACACATGAGCAGACTGATCCCTAGCGGGAGGTGATCTCCTAGCATGCTGCCCCCGGAGTATTGCCCCTGAGAAGGATGCACGGTGGAAACCCACAACCACATCCTGGATGCTGCTGGGCTTTCAGAGCCTCTGAGGGTGAACCGGGACTTTGGTTCAAGCTCCCTTAAGGAGACTAGGGAAGCTTTGAAGATCTGAGTCATTCCATGAAGGCATCCTGGAAGGGCTTCTGCTGTGAGCTTTCAAGTTTTCTCAAGGTCCCTGGAATCCTTCAATTCGTCACGATCCTTCATGTTGGGCCCTGTCACAATATGTTGAGGTGGCAGATACAGAGCATACCTGCATCTCCCCCAGGACCAGTGAAGTTGCCTGGAGCAGGTAGGAGTCATATGGAGACCCTTCAGATTTTGACAACTCTCTTCTTAATCAAAATTTAGTCAGATGCTCTGAGTCCCCATCCTAACTAGGCTTCAAACGTGACCCATAGATTTTCAGAGTCTGTGAACTGTCAGCACAAATGATTTTCTCCACCCTACACACTAAGAAACTCACACAAATGCTAGAAATAGTTTCTAAGAACAATTTAAGGTCATGCTCCTGGGATGACACTGACACCTTAAAGTCCCTGCGTGAGAAAGTTCAAGACTGTCTAAAGAACTTACTGCTTGTTCAGTAGGCTTCTGACCTCCTTTTCTTCAATCATTTGTTAGAAAACTTACAATTATAAAATTCTTAATCTGTCCCTCTGAGATGGATCTTCTCTGACCCAGAAATGTTTTTCTCAAGGACTTGGGAGTTATCCCTTTGAAATACAATCTTTGAAGATTGGGCTCTGTCCTGCAGCCTCTGGGAGGGTAGGAGTTTGACTTTGATAAGCACCAGTGAGAAGCCACATGTGGCTTAACCACATGACCAGCTTCCCCTCCCTTTATCCTCTTTCCCTGATTCCCATTAGCATGTCCCAGTGTTTTAAAAGTCTCCCACCTTTCATTTCTGGAGAGTTGAGCTTAGCCTATACTGAATTACCTTTCCCTACTACAGGAATCTGCATGAAAGCTGTCTCGCCACCTTTATGAAGTGTCAAGCCTCATCTCTCTCTGACAGGTTGAGTATGACTCATTTGTATCTGTCATACTACGTGGAAGACATTTGAAAGAAAATGACAAAATGAAACAGCTCCTGAGGATGATGTGGTTTGTAAGCTGGGCATTCTGCAGCGAGCTACAGTATTCATCCATTCCTCATAAGCTAAGGCTGTATTGGTTTACTACACACAGGAGGAGAGTTCAGATAAGAGACCCCAACAGTTTTTTCTTATGTGAATATACGTCTGTCTGGGCTGGAAGAGTTCCCTTTCAAACTGGGGCACCAATGTCCTCCACACCCTTTTTGGTTATAAAAGGGAATAACTGCATTAGGAGAAATGCCCAGAATTCTAGCCGTGGAAGAGGCTGCAGTGGTGGTTGAGCCTCGTGTCCCAGAAAATGGACTTACAGGCTATCCCGGTCAGGCATGAGACAGATGACCCTTGGTGGCCAATGTGTGGGCAAGCCAGATCATCTGTAACAGTTTCTGAATCTTAACACTGTTGGCATTTTAGGGTCAGATAATTCTTTATTGTTCAGGGCTGTTTGTGTACTATAAGACATTTCATAACATCCCTGGCTTCTGCCCCATGGGTGTCAATACCATTCTTCCCTCTTTGTTGCCATAATCAAAAAAGTATCTATACGGTGTCAAACGTCCCACTGGGGGCAGCAATGTTCTTAGTTGAGAACCACTGATCTATAGGAAATGTTTGGAATCTTTCCTAATTTGGGTTTCTTTTCCAAATGAGTAAGCGTGTTTCAGATGAGCATATTTTGGGGTCCTAAACTTTTCTTCGTGAGCAATCATGAGTTTGACTTGGTTAAGAGCAAAACACTTTTGCTTCTAATATTTGTATTGTTATTAGCATTATTCAGCTACTCTATTTTCTCTCAAGCCTAGAACATATCCCGACCTGTCTTATTAAATGTGTGCATGTGTGTATGTGTGTGTGTGTATCTGTCCACTAAAATACCTTCTACAGCTGTATGTAAGCTGTGGGAACAGTCAACTATTTTCCACACAGAAGCTCTACAGCTGGCTTTTATTCATGAGACTCTGCTTTTCCTGGGACCTACTGTCAGTGCTTGAGCGTTCTTTTCCTGTTTTTCCTCCCTATCCATATACCACTGTCCTTTTCTTCTTGATAAGTATTGCATTTAGTTATCCAGGACAAGAGTCACAGACACCAGACCCCTTGATTGGCATCCTGCCTCCCATCCTTCTTGGACCATCACCTTCCCTGTACAGTAGCCAGAGTGATGAGATGCCCATTAAGAATGCTTAATCACTCTTCTGTTTTCCTCTTCAGATTCCACCCCAGTAAGTCTGAAATAAAACAGGCTGCTTTTCTGAGGCACAAGGCCTGGGATCGTCTCTCTGTGGGAGCATTTCAGTCATGCCTTCTGGCTCGACAGCTGTTTGCTTCCGGGAAACGGGGTGATAAGGATTGTGGCTCTCTGGTGACTCACCCAGGAAGAAGATCAGGTGCTGCTTCTCGTAGTCGAAGAATTTGATTCTGTTCTTGCCATACTGAATGGAGAGAGGATAGAATGCAAGTAAGAACAATATAGACTTCTGTTACTATACTCAAGGCTGTGTGTGTGCGTGTGTGCGTGCACGTGTGTGTGTCTGTATGTGTGTGTGTGCATGTGTGTGTGCATATGTGTGTCTGTGTGTGTGCGTGTGTGTCTCTGTGTGTGTGTGTGTGTGTGTGTGTGTGTAGAATCTCTATGGAAAGAGCCATCTGGTCAGATTTCATTTACTGTCAAAGTGAAGGCACTGAGGAACCAGAACTGAAGGGGAAGGAAATATTGTGGTGCCTTTTTCTTTATTTAAATGTGGGCAATTCTTGCAGGGATGGTTTATTCCATTTGCAGATGACACCACCCTTATGGCAGAAAGTGAAGAGGAGCTAAAAAGCCTCTTGATGAAAGTGAAAGAGGAGAGTGAAAAAGTTGGCTTAAAGCTCAACATTCAGATAATGAAGATCATGGCATCTGGTCCGATCACTTCATGGGAAATAGATGGGGAAACAGTGGAAACAGTGCCAGACTTTATTGTTTGGGGCTTCAAAATCACTGCAGATGGTGACTGCAGCCATGAAATTAAAAGTCGCTTACTCCCTGGAAGAAAAGTTATGACCAACCTAGATAGCATATTCAAAAGCAGAGACATTACTTTGCCGACTAAGGTCCGTCTAGTCAAGGCTATGGTTTTTCCTGTGGTCGTGTATGGATGTGAGAGTTGGACTGTGAAGAAGGCTGAGCGTCAAAGAATTGATGCTTTTGAACTGTGGTGTTGGAGAAGACTCTTGAGAGTCCCTTGGACTGCAAGGAGATCCAACCAGTCCATTCTGAAAGGGATCAGCCGTGGGTGTTCTTTGGAAGGAATGATGCTAAAGCTGAAGCTCCGGTACTTTGGCCACCTCATGCGAAGAGTTGACTCATTGGAAAAGACTCTGATGCTGGGAGGGATTGGGGGCAGGAGGAGAAGGGGACGACCGAGGATGAGATGGCTGGATGGCATCACGGACTCGATGGACGTGCGTCTGAGTGAACTCCGGGAGTTGGTGATGGACAGGGAGGTCTGGCGTGCTGCGATTTACGGGGTCACAAAGAGTCGGACACGACTGAGCGACTGAACTGAAGTGAACTGATCATTTATTATTATTCTCATGGGAGCCATTTTAAAATTTCTGTCCTGGTGTAAATAGAATGGTGATGGAGGAGAAATATTTCTGATAAGTTTTCAAGGTCTTCTTCAACCTATGTGCTTAGAATTCTGTTTGAAGCTCAGTCTGCTTGTATCCATTCATCTGTTTAATGGAGATTTGTTGAATAGTTACATTATAAAACACATAGTCATAACTCTGGTATCTACTTCATCTTTCATCCTTTAATTCCATCATGGATCTCATGCTGTGGTTTACTCATTTTAAGGGTTGATAATATATAAACTTACCACTGGGAATTTGAGTCATTTCCTAGGAGTCTTCTTAGTTAATTTAGTCTGTGCCCAAATGCACAAAGGCAGCAAATATCTTGAGAGGAGGCATAGAAGTAATGGTTTAACTCTATAACCTAAGAGACACTTGATAAACGTTTAGTTGAAGGAATTAATGAATAAATAATAATTCAAACCCCCTCTATAGTTTTACCTTATGTTCAGTTAAAATACTGTGAGCCGTGTTTAATTTTTTGCTTTTCCCATTCTTTTGACACCTTCCCTTCTATATATTTCTTCTGTTGTTTAGATATTAGACTTGACCCTTGGTTCTCTTACTATCATAAATAAAAATAAATGTCATGGTGATAAAGTAACGATAGTTATTTGCAGTTACTCCCAAGCTTCTGGATATTTAAGTGGTAGGAAACTTGAAAGAGGGAGTTGGTGGAGAATTCTGGAGAGTTGGCAAACGTAGGTGAAGGATTGATTTATGAGTATGGTTCCAAAGGAGAAGTCTAACTTTTCCAGAGTATGAGCACAGGACCTGGGCCTAGAGGATTTAAATAATACTTGTTAAAGGAATGAATGTTTGAAGAAAGTGGTAGAAAGACTGACAGTAAAATGGGAAGAATGGAAACATTTAAGGCTTATCAGAATTAGTTGTGTTGTAAAATAGCTGAATTTAGAGATAACTGATTGTAAGTAATGTGGTGTGCATTGGCTCTGAAATTATAGTAAACAGAAACCAATTGCTCGAGGGATACGTCTCTCGAATGATGGAGGAGTGATGATGTCTCCATCCTCTGTGAAGAAGCAGCATGTGAACTGGATACAGTTCTACAGGAGGGACTTCTGGAGGGGCCAGGCTGCCTCACGAACTCCAGTGAGACAGATCTCCATTGCTGTGAGGGACTGAGGAGAGAAGTCAAAGTGTCATAAGTTTAGTGATCAGCCGAGGAGTTCACAGAGATTCCCTGGTGCTCAGACTGTAAAGTCTGCCTGCAATGTGGGAGACCCAGGTTCGATCCCTGGAGAAGGAAATGACAACCGACTCCAGTATTCTTGCTTGGAAAATCCCATGGGTGGAGGAGCCTGGGGGGGCTACAGTCCTTAGCGTCGCAAAGAGTCAGACAGGACTGAACGACTTCACTTTAGGTGTTTGCAAACTTTGGAGAGCTCTGACTTGTTTGTGGAGTCATTGTGAAGAACAACTGACTGAAGAATGCAGTCAAGGTTTCTTTCTTTCTTTTATTTTCTTTATATCTTGGCAGGAGACTCTTCCCTAATTGGAAGAAGGTTGTCTTCCCAAACTGGGAAAACCTATTTTGAGAAAGTTGCACAATTCTGGTTACGACAAAGTCCACACAGCAAGTGACCAAGCTACACTCCTTTATTTTTAGAAAGCTCCTAAATTCTTCCAGAAGGAAACAGAGCCTCTTCCTAAGCACGTAATTCTCAGGATCCATCATTTCTTCTCAAGGAAAGATACCTTTCTGTGGTTATCCTTCTGCCTTCTATCTTGAAAGCAGACTCTAAAAATCTTGGTAATAATCCTTACATGCTGGTTTTTAAGCTGAGGTTTAAGAAAGTCAACAGCTGAGATATCCTGGAGTTTGCCTTCCTTTTTCTTGTCCTTAAGAAATCTGAATTAGAGGCGAGGTCCTGTGTATTATGAGGCATTTGAGCTGAGTTTCATGTATAAATGAACCAAAACGACCCTAAACTAAAAATAACAGCTTAGTTTCCTCCAACAGCTAGAATTAGTTGACATAACTAGATATATAGATGTTTCATGATTTACTGCCATGCCTTCTATGTGATTTAGCCTGAATGATTTTTAAGATCATGAAGTCATTCCTTCCACATTTTCTTCTTTTCTTACAACACCAGATTCACTTATTTAAAATCTATATCCTGCAGATGAATGGATAAGAAAGCTGTGGTACATATACAAATGGAGTATTACTCAGCCATTTAAAAGAATACATTTGAATCAGTTCTAATGAGGTGGATGAAACTGGAGCCTATTATGAAGAGTGAAGCAAGCCAGAAAGAAAAACACCAATACAGTATACTAGCACATATATATGGAATTTAGAAAGATGGTAACGATAACCCTGTATGCGAGACAGCAAAAGAGACACAGATGTATAGAACAGTCTTTTGGACTCTGTGGGAGAGGGTGAGGATGGGATGATTTGGGAGAATGGCATTAAAACATGTATAATATCACATATGAAACGAATCGCCAGTCCAGGTTTGATGCATGATGCTGGATGCTTGGGGCTGGTGCATAGGGACGACCCAGAGGGATGGTATGGGGAGGGAGGTGGGAGGGGGGTTCAGGATGGGGAACATGTGTATACTTGTGGCAGATTCATGTTGATGTATGGCAAAACCAAAATAATATTGTAAAGTAATTAACCTCCAATTAAAATAAATAAATTTATACTAACAAATAAATAAAATCTATATCCTGGACTTAAAAAGAGATGCTCTGATAACACACTTGAAGCCAGAATCTCCAGCATGATCTCCTCAAGACAAAGGCGTAAACCTTTCCAAGAACTGCTTCCTAAAACATTTCTCTAGTGCTTAGGATTTCTAAACATACCTCGACAGGTTGTAAATCTCCAAGAACAAGAAGTGGGCCTGTGTCAATATCTGGGTCTTTGGGGTAGATGTTTGTTTTTACATGGTGTTGGAAGTGCCGGTTATTCCACCATTTTGAAGATACGCCCTGAGAAGAGAACATTCATTAGCTGCAAGATTTCTCTCCTGAAATATCTTTCATTATCAGAGTTTTCCAAAACTAAAGAAAATCAACCCTGAATATTCATTGGAAGGACTGATGCTGAAGCTGAAGCTCCAATACTGACCACCTGATGTGAAGAGCCAGCTCACTGGAAAAGACCCTGATGCTGCAAAAGACTGAGGGCAGGAAGAAAAGGGGATGACAGAGGATGAGGTGGTTGGATGATACCACCCATTCAATGGACATGAAAAAAGCGACTTTGTGAACTGGTGATGGACAGGGAGGCCTTGTGTGCTGTGTTCATGAGGTCGCAATGAGTCGGACCTGACCAGCGTCTGAATAGTAACAATCAGAGTTTTCTGCCTACATCTCCAAAGTTTAATTAGGATATGGATTCCTGGAACATGCCGCCACCCCTCATTCCTGGGTCACAGAATGATTCATTGCCTAGAGGCTCTAAAAGCTTACCAGCAAATAATTATCTTACCCAGGAACACAAATTCCAGGTTAAAACAACTCCTGATAATGAAGAAGAATAAAAACCATTGAAATGAAATGTTTTTCCATCTTTCTTTCTTTCTTTTTTTTGTCCTCCTTTTAAAAAGAAACATGAAATAGGTAGAGCAGATAGAACACTTCTTATTTTATAAATAAAGAAACTTCAGGTCTAAAACTAATTAGTTCTGGGGGGAAAATGGCCCCAGGGTTCCTACTTCAATGAATATTTTAAAGAATCATGGATCTGAAGTCATCTCCTATGGGGGCTTGCCTCTGATCATCACATGTTCAAGCTTCAGTGATCTCATTAAATATGAAAGAATAAAAGTATTTTAGTTGATGCCGAGCTCATGTCATCTCTGATTAAGTTGTTTGGGACTTTTTTCTCTTTCAGTGAAAATCTTAAGGTTTTAACAGAGAAAAGGATTTGGAAGCACATCAACTTACTTGCATCCACTGGATGTATAAATGCATCTGTGTGGTTTGGGAAAATTATCTACCCTTTGATGTTCACTTTCATCTTCAGTAAATATAGTATAATACAATGACATTTACCTGCATGGGTTGTTTAAGGAGACATGAATTGCTGTATGTAGAATACTGGCATATTGAGATATTAAATTTCTCTTCCCTTCCCCTATTATGTTAATCATTTATAAAAGAATAAGCAATAGTCATAGCTTTTACTGAATATATGACATCTCTCAAAAACTGATTAATGTGTATTTTAGGTCTCCAGTGCTCAATAGAGTAGCCCTTATCTATGTGTGGCCACTGAGCACTTAATAAGTGACCAGTCAAATTGAGGTGGGCTGTGTAAGGATATAATACATACTAGATTCAAAGCCTCAGAATGAAGAAAGAATTTTTATATTTCTTTTGTGTTAAAATGAAAATATTTGAAATATATACAAGAATAATAAAGTTGGAAGAGGGTATTTGCTGTGACCAGTGTGTTCTCTTGGCAAGATTCTGTTGGCTTTTGCCCTGCTTCATTCATCCCAAGGTCAAACTTGCCTGTTACGCCAGGTATCTCTTGATTTCCTACTTTTACATCCCAGCTCCCTTTGATGCAAAGGACATCTTTTTTTCAGTTTTAGTTCTGGAAGGTCTTGCAGGTCTTCATAGAATCATTCCACTTCAGCTTCTTTGGCATTAGTGTTTGGGGCATAGACTTCGATTACTGTGATATTGAATGGTTTGCCTTGGAAATGAACAGAGATCATTCTTTAATTTTTGAGACTGCATCCAAGTACTGCATTTAGGACTCTTGTTGATTATGAGGGTTACTCCATTTCTTCTAAGGAATTTTTGCCCACAGTAGTAGATATAATGTTCATCTGAATTACATTCGCCCATTCGGGTCCATTTTAGTTCACTGATTCCTAAAATGTTGATGCTCACTCTTGCCATCTTCTGTTTGACCACTTCCAATCTGCCTTGATTCTTGGGCCTAACATTCCAGGTTCCTATGCAATATCGCTCTTTACAGCGCTGGACTTTACTTCCACCACCAGTCACATCCACAGCTCACCACTGTTTTCACTTTGGCTCTGTCTCTTCATTCTTGCTGGAGTTACATCCCCACTCTTCTCCAGTAGCACATTGGGTACCTACCGACCTGGGACTTCATCTTTCAGTGTCATATCTTTTTGCCACTTCATCCTGTTCATGGGGTTATCAAGGCAAGAATACTGAAAAGGAGTACAAAATGAAGCAGGGCAAAGGCTAGCAGAGTTAGCTCGACTTGGATTACTGTGATTCTAAATGGTTTGCCTTGGAAACGAACAGAGATCATTCTGTCATTTGGTTTCTCACCAAATCCTAGAACATCATAGAAAAGCTGATATCCAGTTGAAGTCCTAGTTTTAGAGATGAGAACACTGAGAGCCAGAGATAGAATCTGACTTGTTCAGGGTTGCACAGTGAGCATTATCAGAGCCTGGGCTAAAACCTACTTTCATCAACCCATGTCCTGTTATCTAGCATCTGTCCATCTATCCATCCATCATTCCATCCATCTATCCATTCCTTCATGCATTCAACAAATGCTTATTGAAGGCCTACTGTGTGTTAGGCACTCTGTTAGGTGCTGCATTTCAGGGGTGCATAGGATAGTGTTCCTGTCCTTCTGGAGCATATCTGAGGGGGATAAGACCAACTGCCCCTGCTTTTTTCAGTAGTCTGGATTTTGCAACCCTCAACTCTTAAACTGAGCCATCTAACTTTCCATGGTTTCTCTCTTTTGTTAAACTTTTATCTATTTTGCATCATTTCTTTTATTTGTACATTGTCTTCCCAGGATTAAATGGTTTGCTGGATTCCCCTAGCCTCCTAGAAGTACATGTCCAGACCCCTTCTAAGAATATCTCTACTCATGACTTTATAGGGTATATGTCCTGAGAAGTGGTTCTTTAATGGTGTACCAGGGATTGGGCCAAATAGTTTGTTGGCTAAGAAAAAACAGAACTTCTGAAATAAAATTAACCATTTCTCCTAAACATTTAAAATTCTAATTTTAGCATATATGTTATAATGTTTGTGTGTGTGTGTGTATGTGTGTGTGTGTAGTCACTACATTGTTAGTATATTTACATTTACTTGTGGGGTGTGTAGTAACATTTTTTGCTGATAAGTGTATGTAGAAACCACTGCTTAGTGAAATGACTTTCAGAATCTCATCATACTCCTGGAACATTCTGTACCTTGAGATGACCCATCACAAATTTGTGCATCAGGCGGTTCCACTTGGACTTCTTAAATATGGAAAGGTGTCCCATGTCATGTTGCAGAAATAAACCCTGAGCCTAGAAGAGACAGGGTTACTGTCAGAGAAGTTGAAAAGTTAAGAAGAAATTAGTAAGTGAGCCCTCTGGTAGACTCGGGAACCCCTGGGAATATTGAGAGATCTCTGTGTGTATCGACACTTGCTGTGTTCTTTCCCATCTCTGTGCCTTTGCACAGGTGGTTCTGTTAGCTGACAGTACTCTTCTCTCAACTGTCACAATCTCCAGTGTGGAATGGAAGGAGGATGCCTTTGGAGTCAGGCTGACTAGGGCTCTAAACTGTCCTTCCCCACTTTACAAGTTATACAACTCTTGGCAAGCTAGTCGGTACCTCTGAACTCAGTTCTTTGTTTGAGAAGCAGGGATTATAATATACCTTGCTCATTCAGCTGTTTTGCAGCTGAATACATGTAAAATTCCTGATAATGCTAAGCAGTCAAATATTTGTTTCCTTTCTTGATTCCAAAAGTTGTTTTTCAAAGAGTAAAGCAAGTTGACTTTTCAAGAAAAAAATGAGCAGATAAAATTTTGTAATTAACAGTGATGTTAATTCTCCATGAAATCATCCCCAATTGCCTCAATTAGAATTAGATACCTCTTTCTGCTCCAACAGCACATGCTTGTTTCTTTTCCTTCTGCCTTATATCATGTCTAGATATTTCAATGACCAGCTCCTCCCCTGGAAGACCATTTCCCAAGTGCAGGGTCAGGTGTGTTTCCCTTTGTGTACACAATACAGTGTTGTGGTCATAGAATGCTATCTTCAGAGATCTGTGCTTCATTCAAAGGATTTATCAATTGCCCTGCTACATGCCAGTTGCTGATTGCCATTTCTGGTAGAATACATGATCCTTCAGTTCAGTTCAGTCACTCAGTCATGTCCAACTCTGCGACCCCATGAATCGCAGCCTCCTGTCCATCACCAACTCCCGGAGTTCACTCAGACTCACGTCCTTCGAGTCCGTGATGCCATCCAGCCATCTCATCCTCGGCCGTCCCCTTCTCCTCCTGCCCCTAATCCCTCCCAGCATCAGAGTCTTTTCCAATGAGTCAACTTTCAGCATGAGGTGGCTAAAGTAATGGAGCTTCAGCTTTCGAATCATTCCCTCCAAAGAAATCCCAGGGCTGATCTCCTTTAGAATATACTGGTTGGATCTCCTTGCAGTCCAAGGGACTCTCAGGAGTTTTCTCCAACACCACAGTTCAAAAGCATCAATTCTTCGGCACTCAGCCTTCTTCACAGTCCAACTCTCGCATCCATACATGACCACTGGAAAAACCATCCTATTATCATGTAATAAATAGACTCTCTTCATAGATTACTGTATTGATAAGTATTGGTGAAATGAGGCTTTTGGCTAGGGTCTCAGGTAATTTTTAAAAAAAATACAGATATATAACTTCTTTTTAGTAGAATCTTTTTTTTTTTTAAAGTGGAAGCATGTTTAAACAGCATGTATAAATAGTGATATATATATATATATATATATATACACACACATATATATATATACACACACACACACTTATAGGTATAAATTAATGTGGGGCTTCCTTTCTTCATGGTGGCTAAGACAGTAAAGAATCTGCCTGCAATGTGGCAGACTCAGATTTGATCCCTGGGTCAGGAAGATTCCCTGGTAAAGGGAATGGCAACCTACTCCAGTATTCTTGCCTGAGGAAATCCATGGACTGAGGAGCCAGTTACAGTCCATGGGGTCAAAAAGGTTGGAAACAACTGAGCGAAAAAGAGAACAAAATGAACTCATGTGTGTGCCTATAGTCTTAACAAAATCATTGAACAACCATGAGAAATGTTGGTTGGTTAATGAACGAAAGACAAAGGTGAAGGTTACGTGGCCTAGAACGGAACTTCAGTTACTGACATTGTGCGGATAACGTCGGGCAAAGAGCAGCAACTGTCAAGGATATTTACCACATGCCAGTCTCTGTGCTAAGTACTCTACAGAGTAACTTGCTTAGTTCTCCTCAGAATATTTCCATAAAAAGTTGTTACCCCATGTTACAGATAAGAGAACTGGGGCCCTGTGGGTTTTGATAACTTAGCTTGACAGGAAGTGCCAGGCAGCCACTGATACCAGTGTAAAGAGAGAAGAAAAATTCTGAGGCTTCCCATAGAGCCACTGCCTGGGCTTAAGATACCTACTTACCTGAGCAACCGTGAGAAGAAAAGAAATGAATATTGTGATAAGCCAGCCACTGCCAAAATGCCACACTATTACCAAAGCCAGGGCCTCCAAAATCAAGATCTGGGCGAGGTGAAGGAAGAAGAACCCCAGGTTGGCATTGAACATATTCAAGGTCTCTAATGTCCTCCGCAGTTCTTGGAAATCTTCCACCAACCGGGACTGTGAGATAAGCATGCAAGAAAAGAATTAGTTCCTTCAGTGGAGAGGGAGCACAGATGAGCATATATTATTCATCTATTTTATCAGTGTATGACACCTTAATTTTATGAATAGATTTTTATTTATTTAATAAATATAATTAGGCATAATTTAAACAAGAAAACGAAACCTTAAAAAATTAACAGAAAGCAAAATGCTTAAAACAAGTTATGATAATTTTTTTTTTTTTTCTGGAGAAGAGACAAATGAGTAGTGATTTGTAAACTGTCCTCACATTGTAATGGGACTTATAACTTACTTCTTCTTGGGGGGATGGAGGAGGTTCAGTGAACAGATACATAACTTTAACAATTCTTTTAAAAACTGATTAATTAAACAAATTTGATGCAGATAATTTCTTTTGAGGTCTTTATTGAATTTGTGGCAATATTGCTTTTATTTTACATTTTTGTTTTTTGGGGGGCTGTGAAGCATGTGAGATCTGGATTCCCTGATGAGGGATCAAAGCTGCACCCCCTGCATTGAAAGAAGAAGTCTTAACAACTGAGCTGCCAGGGAAAACCCCTTAAATTAATTTTCTACTTTTCCAAACCAAAAGGTTTATTGAAGTATAGTTGATTAACAATGTTGTATTGGTTTCAGGTGTACAGCAAATCATATACACACACACACACACACACACACACATATTGTTACTTCAGATTCTATTCCATTGTAGACCATTACAAGATATTGAATATAGATCCCTGCCAAACAGTAGGTCCTTGTTGTTTGTCTGTTTTGTATGTAGAAGTGTGTAGCTATTAATAATAATTGCCTTTTTAAATCAATGTGTTGTTTGATCTCTGATTATACTTTGGGGAACTTTGCTATCTATATGGATCTGTGTTACTTTCTATGTTATCAGCTATTTAGTGTGTGCAAAAGACTCCTTTATGAAAGATAGCGTTCACTTAGATTAGCTCAAAGGATGAATTTCTTGTGAGATGCTCAGAAGCTCTGCAGGAACGAGACAGGGTGTCCTGTGGTATTTGTGGTGTGTCTATTGGCTGAAGGAGTCCTTATTCTGTGTACATGTACTGTGCTTACGTATGTACGTCAAGTGCCAGCATGGATTTATGAACTTGCACATACTCGAGAGTCAGCAGAAGGCCTGGGAAGAAATATCTCCTTAGCTTAATAACTATAGTGGGTTTGAAACTCAGACTGTTGAGAAAGTGACCAGGGTATAAGAATGAAAACCTGATTGTTCAGATGTAAAAGAAAAGAGTAAAATTTGAAATATTAATAAAAAAAAAGCTATGAACAATCCTAGAAGCAAGAAAATTCATTTCAAAATTCACTGATACAACTTTTAAATGATCCAATACCTGGGAAGGGTCTGGATGGGCTCATCTCTAAAGACCCCATGAACATCAGAATGCTGGTGGCCACAGATAACTTTAATAGATCACACAAGTGTGCTAGTCAACAAAAGTGTTCAAAATATAGTACTTAGGTGCAAAATCAAAAATGAAAGATGATCTCTGTTCATTTCCAAGGGAAACCATTCACTAGCAGAGTAATCCAAGTTTGTGCTCTGATCACTAATGCTGAAGAAGCTGAAGTTGGATGGTTCTCTGAAGATTTACAAGACCTTCTAGAACTAACACCAAAGAAAGATGTTCTTTTCATCATCAGTTCAGTTCAGTCGCTCAGTCGTGTCTGACACTTTGTGACCAAATGGACTGCTGCACGCTAGGCTTCCCTGTCCATCATCAACTCCTGGAGCTTACTCAAACTTATGCCCATTAAGGTGGTGATGCCATCCAATCATCTCATCCTCTGTCATCCCCTTCTCCTCCCACATTCAATCTATCCCAGCATCAGGGTCTTTCTAAATGAGTCAGTTCTTCACATCAGGTAGCCAAAGTATTGCAGTTTCAGCTTCAGCATCAGTCCTTTAAATGAATATTCAGGACTGATCTCCTTTAGGATGGACTGGTTGTATCTCCTTGCAGTCCAAGGGACTCTCAAAAGTCTTCTCCAACATCACAGTTCAAAGGCATCAATTCTTCAGCGCTTAGCTTTCTTTCATCATAGGGGATTAGAATGCAAGGGAAGTCAAAAGGTACCTGGAGTAACAGGCAAGCTTGGCCTTGGAGTACGAAATGAAGCTCAGCAGAGGCTAACAGAGTTTTCCCAAGAGAACAGACTGGTCATAACAAACACCCTCTTCCAACAACATGATAGATGACTCTACACATGGACATCACCAGATAGCCAATACCAAAATCAGATTGATTATATTCTTTGCAGCCAAAGATAGAGAAGCTCTATACAGTCAGCAAAAACAAGACCAGGAGCTGATTATGGCTCAGATCATGAACTCCTTATTGCCAAACTCAGACTGAAATTGAAGAAAGTAGGGGAAACCACTAGGCCATTCATGTATGACCTAAAGTAAATCACTTGCAGTTATACAGTGGAAGTGAGAAATAGATTCAAGGGATAACATCTGATAGACAGAGTGCCTGAAGAACTATGGACCTAGGTTCATAAATTGTACTGGAGGTGGTGATCAAAATCATCCCCAAGGACAATCACTGCAAAATGGCAAAGCAGTGTTTGAGGAGCCCTTACAAATATCTGAGAAAAGAAGAAAAGTGAAAGGCAAAGGAGAAAAAGAAAGATATACCTATCTGAATGCAGAATTCCAAAGAACAGCAAGGAGAGATAAGAAAGCCTTCCTCACTGATCAATGCAAAGAAATAGAGAAAAGCAATAGAATGGGAAAGACTGGAGATCTCTTTGAGAAAATTAGGGAAAATTTCATACAAAGATGGGCACAATATAGGACAGAAACCATATGGACCTAACAGAAGCAGAAGATATCCAGAAGAGGTGGCAAGAATACAGAGAAGAACTATACAAAAAAGATCTTAATGAACCAGATAACCATGATGGTTTTGCGATCACTCACCTAGAGCCAGACATGCTGGAGTGTGAAGTCAAGTAGGCCTTGGAAGCATCACTACCAACAAAGGTAGCAAAGGTGATAGAATTCCAGCTGAGCTATTTCAAATCCTAAAAGATGATGCTGTTAAAGTGCTGCATCAATATGCCAGCAAACATGGGAAACTCAACAGTGGCCGCAGGACCTGAAAAATCAATTTTCATCCCAATCCCAAAGAAAGGCAATGCCAAAGGATGTTCAAACTTCTGCACAATTGCAGTCACTTCACACGCTAACAAAAGAATTCTTAAAATTCTCCAATCTAGGCTTCAACAATACGCGAACCAAGAACTTCCAGATGTTCCAGCTGAATCTAGAGGAGGCAGAGAATCCAGCAATCAAATTGCTAATATCTGTTGGATCATAGAGAAAGCAAGGGAATTCCAAAAGACATCTACTTCTGCTTCACTCACTATGCTAAAGGCTTTGACCATGTGGATCACAGCAAACTGTGGAAAATTCTTCAATCGCTGGGAATACCAGACCGCCTTACCTGCCTACTGAGCAACCTGTATGTAGGTCAAGAAGTAACAGAATTGGACACGGAACAACTGAGTGGTTCCAAATTGGGAAAGGAGTACATCAAGGCTGTATGCTGTCACCCTGCTTATTTAACTTCTATGCAGACTATATAATGAGAAATATTGGGCTGGATGAAGCAGAAGTTGGAATCAAGACTGCCAGGAGAAATATCAATAACCTCATATATGCAGATGACAGCACCCTTATGGCAGAAAGTGAAAAGGACCTAAAGAGCCTCTTGATGAAGGTGAAAGAGGAGAGTGAAAAAGCTGGTTTAAAATTCAAGATTCAAAAATGAAGATCATGGCAACTGGTCCCATGATTTCATGACAAATAGATGGGGTAAACAATAAAAACAGTGACAGACTTTATTTTCTTGGGCTCCCAGATCACTGCAGACTATGACTGCAGCCATGAAACTGAACCTTGCTTGCTCCTTGGAAGAAAAGACAAAACTAGACAACATTTTAAAAAGCAGAGATGTTACTTTGCCAACAAGTGTCTGTCTAGTTAAAGCTATGGTTTTTCTAGTAGTAATGTATGGATGTGAGAATTGGACTATAAAGAAGTCTGGGCACCGAAGAACTGATGCTTGAACTGTTGTGTTGGAGAAGACTCTTTAGAGTCCCTTGGACTGCAAGAAGATCAAACCAGTCAATCCTAAAGGAAATCAGTCTTGAATATCCATTGGAAGGGCTGATGTTGAAGCTGAGGTTCCAATCCTTTGACCACATAATAGGAAGAGCTGACTCATTGGAAAAGACCCTAATGCTGGTAAAGATTGAAGGTATGAGGAAAAGGGGACAACAGAGAATGAGATGGCTGGATGGCATCACCGACTCAGTGGATACGAGAGTTTGAACAAGCTCTGGGAGATGGTGAAGGACAGGGGAGCCAGGCGTGCTGCAGGTCACAAAGAGTCAGACACAACCTAGCAACTGAACAACAGCAACAGGGTGTTTCCAAGCTTGGCTGATTTTACCATCACAGCCACTGTACTGTTGGGGATCGCTAAAGCCCAGAAGAGTGATTAATGTGAAATCCTCAGCAAGTGATGGAAGCTGGACTTTAGCCTGTACTTCCTGACATTCAGTTTTGTGCTCAAACACTAATTGTCTATATACATATCTCCAGGTAATCACAGATGCACAAAGAAAATTCATATCAGCTCTTTACCTTCAGGAATCAACACTGTTTTAGATAATAAACAATTATAGCTCTCAACCATGAATGGGATTATGTTTTCCTTAGAGAAAATATTTAGGGAAAACAACAAAGCTCTGGATCATTTCCTCTTTTTACCCTAGTGCGTCCTGCCCTAAATGACTCTGTAAAGTTAGAGGCTTGCAAGGTACTTGCGTGACTGCTGAGTTTATGATAATTGTAGTCTCTAAAGTTTATTGAATATTTTCTACATTCCAGGCACTGTTCTAAGCACTTTAAATGCCTTTAACTCTTTCAGTAATCTCCCAATAACACTTATATTGTTGATTCTATTGTTGCTATTTTACACAGAGGGACACTGAACCACAGACAGGTTTGGTAACTGGCCTAGACTCATATCCCACAGTCTCAAGCCCTTCAAAGTCAGGGTCCCAAGACGGATGGGCCATGGTGGAAAGTTGTGACCAAACATGGTCAGAAGGGAATGGCAAACCATTTCAGTATTCTTGCCTCAAGAATCCCATGAACAGTATGAAAAGGCTAAAGCTATGACACTGAAAGATGAGCCCCCCCCAGGTAAGTAGATGTCCAATATACTACTGGGAAACTGGAGAAATAGCACCGGAAAGAATATGAGACTAGGCCAAGGCAGAAATGACACCCAGTTATGGATGTGTTTAGTGGGGAAAGTAAAGCCTGATGATGTAAACAACAATATTGCATAGAGACCTGGAAAGTTAGGTCCATGAATCAAGGTAAACTGCACGTGGTCAAGCAGGAGATGGCAAGAGTGAACATCAACATTTTAGGAATCAGTGAACTACAATGTAAGGGAATGGGTGAATTTAATTCACATGACCATTGTATCTACTACTGTGGTCAAGAATCCCTTAGAAGAAATGGAGTCGCTCTCATAGTCAACAAAAGAGTCTAAAATGTAGTACTTGGGTGCAGTCTCAAAAATGAGAGTATGATCTCTGTTCGATTCCAAGGCAAACCATTCAGTATCACAGTAATCCAAGTCTATGCCCTGACCCCTAATGCTGAAGAAGCTGAATTTGAATGGTTCTCTGAAGTCCTACCACACCTTCTAGAACTAACACCAAAACAGGATATCGTTTTCATCATAGGGAATTGGAACACAAAAGTAGGAAGTCAAGAGATACCTGGAGTAATAGGCAAGCTTAGCCTTGGAGTACAAAATGAAACTAGGCAAAGGCTAACAAATTTTTGCCAAGAGAATGCACTGGTTAAAGCAAACACCCTCTTCCAACAACACAAGAAACGACTCTACACATGGACATCACCAGATCGTCAATACTGAAGCCAGACTGATTATATTCTTTGTGGCCAAAGATGGAGAAGCTCTATACATCAGCAAAAACAAGACTGGGAGCTGATTATGGCTCAGATCATGAACTCCTTATTGCCAAATTCAGACTGAAATTGAAGAAAGTAGGGAAAACCACTAAGCCATTCAGGTAGGAACTTGCAGTAATACAGTGGAAGTGACAAATAAATTCAAGGGATAAGATCTGATAGAGCGCCTGAAGAACGATGGACAGAGGCTCATAACATTGTAATGGAGGTGGTGACCAAACTCATCCCCAAGGAAAAGAAAAGCAAAATGGCAAAGTGGGATCTGAAGAGGCCTTACAAATATCTGAGAAAAGAAGAGAAGTGAAAGGCAAAGGAGAAAAGGAAAGATATACCCAACTGAATGCAGAGTTCCAGAGAATAGCAAGTAGAGATAAGAAAGCATTCTTACGCGAACAAAGCAAGAAGTAGAGGAAAATGATAGAATGGGAAAAACTAGAGATCTCTTCAACAAAATTGGAGATGTCAAGGGAACATTTCATGCAAAGATGGGCACAATAAAGGACAGAAATGGTAAAGACCTCACCAAAAAGAAGATAGTAAGAAGATGCGGCAAGAATAAAGAGAATTCTACAAAAAAAGTTCTAATGATCCAGATAACCACAATGATATGGTCATTCACCTAGAGCCAAACATTTTGGAGTGTGAAGTCAAGTAGGCCTTAGAAAGCACTGATATGAAAAATGCTAATGGAGGTGATTTAATGCTAATGGAGGTGGTGTAATTCCAGCTGAACTATTTGAAATCCCAAAAGATAATGCTATTATAGTGCTACACTCGATATGCTAGCAAATTTGGAAAACTCAGCAGTGGTCACAGGACTTGAAAAATCAGTTTTCATTCCAATCCCAAAGAAAGGCAAGACCAAAGAACATTCAAAATGCCACATAATTGCTCTCATTTCACATGCTAGCAAGGTAATGCCCAAAATCTTTCAAACTAGGCTTCAACAGTGCATGAACTGAGAACTTCCAGATATACAAGTTGGATTTAAAAAAAGGAAGAGGAAAAAAAATAAAAAAATAAAAATAAAATAAAAAAGGAAGAGGAATCAAAAAATCAAATTACCAATATCTGTTGGATCATGGAAAAAGTAAGAGAATTGAAAAAACAAAAACAAAAACAAAACCTGCTTCACTGACTACTCTAACATTCCTCTGGGTTTATTGTTTCTTCTGACCCTTTGTGGATCGCAACAATCTGTGGAAAACTCATAACAAAATGGGAGCACTAGACCATCTTTCCTGCCTCCTGAGAAACCTGTATGCAGGTCAAGAAGCACCAGTTCGAACCAGACTTGGAACAATGGACTGGTTCCAAATTGAGAAAGGAGTATGTCAAGGCTGTATATTATCACCCTGCATATTTAAATTATATGCAGAGTATATCATGTGAAATGCTGTGCTGGATGAAGCAGAAGCTGGAATCAAAATTGCTGGGAGAAATATCAACAACTTCAGATAAGATCATGCCACTCTAATGGCAGAAAGTGAAGAAACTCAACATTCAAAAAATGAAGATCATGGCATTCAGTCCAATCACTTTATGGCAAATAGATGGGGAAAAATAGAAACAGTGACAGACTTTATTTTCTTGGGCTCCAAAAGTCACTGAAGCTGGTGACTGCAGCCATGAAATTAAAAGATGCTTGCTCCTTGGAAGAAAAGCAGTGACAAACCTAAATAGCATGTTCAAAAGCAGAGACGTTACTTTGCAAGCAAATGTCCATATAGTCAAAGCTATGGGTTTTCCAGTAGTCAGGTATGGATGTGAGAGTTGGACCTGAAAGAAGCCTGAGCATCAGAGAATCGTTGCTTTTGAACTGTGGTGTTGGAGAAAACTCTTGAGCGTCCCTTGGACAGCATGAAGACCAAACCTATCAGCCCTATAGGAAATCAACCCTGAATTTGCATTGAAATGACTGATGGTTAAGCTGAAGCTCCAATACATTGGCCACCTGATGGAAAGAACCAACTCATTGTAAAAGACCCTGGTGCCTGGAAAGGCTGAGAACAGGAGGAGCAGAGGGCGACAGAGGATGAGATTGTTGGATGGCATCATGGACTCAATGGACATGAGTTCAAGCAAACTCTGGGAGATAGTGTAGGAACATGTAGGCCTGGTGTGCTGCAGTTCACAGGGTCGTGAAGAGTCAGACATGACTTACTGACCGAACAATATCTCGGCTCCTACACCTTGTCATAGGAACCGGGCTGTGTCCAGTCTGTGTGCCTGATGGCCCACTTGTCTCAGTACCATGCTTTGCTTCCTGGCACACAGCCTTGAGGGATGCACATGGGCCTCAGGTGTCAGCCTAAGTATTCGTCTTGGGCTTGCACTTAACCAGTCCTCTTTCCTCAGATTCCTGCTATCCCCTTGTGAGTTTGTTTCTTCATTTCTTAAAATGGAAATATAATTCATATTCTTTCTGCTGCACAGTGATATCTGGATCACCACCTTGTACAAAGTATTTCAAAAGAATGGTACAATTGTAAGCTGTTTTAAAACATGAAGTGCAAAAAAAAAAAAAAGAAGTGCTTAATATTACCTAAAATCCCTTTAAGCTTTGTGTGCAACCATTCTAGTGAATTCTAGTCTTATGGAGGCCCTGCCCTTTGAAGACACTTTTTCAGTCAACCAAAGTCTTGGTGAAATAAAAAAGTGGTGCTTTTCGTGGGGAATACCCAAAGGTTTGGAGCCAGGAAGAGGTGAACTGGAGTTCCTGTCTTTGCTTTTCAGAAGGTAGTTTATTCTCCTGGAACTGTAATTTCTCCAATTGTAAAAAGAACTATAATTAAGATATAGTCACATCATTGATTCAACAGCTATTTATGGAATTCCTACTACAGGTCCAATCCTGCACCGGTAGGTACTGAGGACTGAGGGATGAGCAAAATTGACATAGTCTCTGCTCTCATGGAAACTGGTTTAACAGGGAACATCAAACAATCGTAAGCAGTCATGGAAAAAGAAAAGTTACTTGTAAGTTGTGTGGCAAGAAGTAGGTAGTTAGAAACATGGAATTACCATTTGGCACAGGGCCAAGCATCCCATTCCTTTGTTTCTCAGAGGTTTAAGAATTCTGAGGATCTCAGGAGGATGTCATTATTTTGAAATATTTGGAATCCACTCATTTATGCTATTTGGAGAAGGCAATGGCACCCCACTCCAGTACTCTTGCCTGGAAAATCCCATGGACGGAGGAGCCTGGTGGGCTGCAGTCCATGGGGTTGCTAAGAGTCGGACATGACTGAGTGACTTCACTTTCCCTTTTCACTTTCATGCACTGGAGAAGGAAATGGCAACCCACTCCAGTGTTCTTGCCTGGAGAATCCCAGGGACGGGGGAGCCTGGTGGGCTGCCGTCTATGGGGTCGCCTGGAGTTGGACATGACTGAAGTGACTTAGCAGCATTTATGCTATTGCAGGTCCTCCCAGGCAGAATGGCTGGTTTTCCACGGAAAATGATAAGTTGGCCCTGAAATATACCTCTTCCTCATCTCTCCACATACTCTTGGGTCCCGAGACCTCACTCACATTTTTGTTTCTCTCCTGATTGGGCTCTTCTGGAGCAAGCTCTCCAATGAGCAGTGGTTTAAGGTACAACCGCACAATGTCAGGGTCCGGATGCATGGCTCTGAAGACGTCCTGTGAATCAGAGAGAACTGTTAGAGGCTAAAAAATGACATGCTTATTCACAGATATCTCCCCTTTCTTACCTCATTCTGTACCGACCTTAGGAATCAGCACAGACTATGTTATAGAGCATTTACTTCTAACTCTAGGTTGACACTTCAAGTTCACTGATCAGAGTTACCCTTGAAATTCTTCTATGAGAGCCTCACACTGGAGATCCACCCACTGAGTGCATGGCTTACTAGGCAAGTCCTGGGTGGAAAGTTGATCCCCAAGCATTGGAAGAGATCGCTGTTTATTTTATTGAGCATGAGAAGAAGTAGTTGGCTTTGAGACTGTGGGCCACGGTGAATCTTTAGAGACAAACCTCAGGCTTGGTGTGGAAGTTGCCCACACTGTTTGGAGCATGCAGCAACCAAGACTGCCTATGCAAACCACATCTATCAGTTTCCCTTTTAGTTCTTGGTCAAGGACCAGGGGACAGAGGCTCTCGCATTGAGTTATTTCCAAGGAAAGACAAGTTAAAGTTGATGATAACAAATGTCTAAGAGAGCATGGGAGCAAAGCCCTCGAACCCTTAGTTGTCTAAAGTGGCACTTTCTTGGCTAAGTTTATCACTGAAGAAGCCTTAGCACTCTTTCTAAAACAACAACAACAACAACAACAACAAACACCACAGCATTCTCTGTAGGGGCTGGAGACAGGCACAAAATAGAGCTGACCCACTATGTTTTTCCAACTCCATTCCCATGTTAAGTAGTAACTCCAAGTGGCTATGAGAAGCAGTGTTGGTTCTCATGTCCTGCTTAAGTTTGGAAATAAGATATAGACTTTTTTTTTTTTTTCCTCGAAGGATTTAAACTGCTTTGGGGGAAGGAGCTTTCTCCAAGAGTAAGATACTGGGCTTCTTGCTATTATGGTTTTGAGAATAGGAATGGACAATATGAAGAAAAATAACCAAGGTTTATTAATTTGAATATGTGGAATCCACACACAATACCCTCGAGTGGTGGTGTTGCAGAGTGCTGATTAAGAAACCGGATCCCCGAGCAGCCTTCCTACACGTAGGTCTATGCTTGCTGTGTAATTGTGGACAAGTCTCTTGACCAGTCCATGCTCCTGTTTTCTCTTCCCTAACACAGGAGTGATGGTAATAGCTACTCAATTTATAAAGTTATTATAAAAATTAAGTGAGTTGATTAGAGTCTGATTGGTTTATAGTAAATTCTCAAACATATTAGCTCTCTTTCCTATACGTGTGCCTGTGGGCTTCCCTGGTGGCTCAGATGGTAAAGAATTCACCTGCAATGCGGGAGACCCTGGTTAGATCCCTGGGTTGGGAAGATCCCCTGGAGAAGGGAATGGCACCCACTCCAGTATTCTGGGCTGGAGAATTCCATGGACAGAGGAGCCTGATGGGCTATAGTTCACGGCCTTGCAAAGAGTTGTACACGACTGAATGACTAAGATACACAGGATAAGAGCCACCTGCCTTCCTGCTCTTCAATAAAATATAACAGTTCAGAGATTTTCTTTCCATACTCCACTCGGAGTGAGCTCTGAATTGTTTTAGTGAAGACAATGAACCCTCCATCTTCAAAATCTAAAGCAACTTTAGATACATCTAGAACTACATACAAACCTACACATAGAGCATTTTCTTATGTATAGGCTTGTATGTATATATATGACATGAATGAGGCTATTCAGAAGGGTGCAGTATCAACTCTTTAGACTCACTTTTCTAGATTCAGTGATGTAAGAAGGGATTTGTATCTGTGAGAACCAGTCCAGGACCTGCTGCTCCTTCTGCCTTTGTACACTTGCTCTGACCCCCTTGGGAAATGCTGCTTTCAAAAATGTGTTTTCGTTGTCACATTCAACGACCCTAAAGTTAGTTTACCTAACCAGGATGAGAGTCATTCGGTGATTAGCAATGTGACTAAAACATTTCAGGGTGGCCCATACTGAAAAATCATGTTCTGCCTGCTGTTAAGGAACAGAGGAGAGTGAGAAACGCTCTGAGGGATCAAGGTCAGGGTGTAGAGCAGGGGTGAGGCTCTGGACTTGCATCTTACTCTGAGAAGTCGCCCAGAGCCCTGGAACAGTGTGCTGAAGCTAATATTCCTCTGGGTTCACTGTTTCTTCTGATCTTCAGCAAGATTCACAGGTCAATACTGTGACAACAGAGCCTGAAGACCTACAGAGTTTTCCAGAAGAGTAAGAATTGCCCTGCTGTGTGGAACTCTTTTCATTGCATTAATGGGCAGTACAAATATGGCTCAGGTAGTCTTAGAATATTCAGTTTGAAGGAATTCACTATTAGAGTCTAGATACTGAGTAAGTTGTGAAATCTTCTCAAAAGACCTTCAAAAATGAGTTGTTATTTTTTCTTAATTAACTTTATTTGACAAGTATGCTCCTCCTGGAGAAAGTCCAGGGGTAAATGAAGGGGATAGGGAGTAACACCATGTTCTTAGTGTATCCTGTGTACAAGGCGCTCTATGGGCCAGCTCATCATCATCAACTTACTTCTGTGAGGTTCCATCACTTTGTTATACATATAAAGACTCCAAATCTCAGAACATTGCCACAGTAAGTGGGAGAGCCAGGATTTGAACTCAAGGCTATGTGGCTTTACAGCCAGGAAGCCATAAAGGTCCATTCCAGCCTTAACATGTACAGTTCTTTTCCTGAAAGAAGGGTGACACAAGATTGTTTGGGGAGGATGTTAAGATCAGTATATGCATGCTAGGCAGTTAGTAAAGTGTTTCCCCACCTTAGGTTTTAATCACGTGTGTCACTTTGTCTGTGGCCCCAACCTACTTCTCCAGGTTGACCTCTCACCATACGCTTCATGCCTCATCCTGTCCAATGGAACTCTCCCTATTCAGTAAACACTCCAGGACCCTGTATAGTTCTGAAGCTTTTAATACGTGCTGCTCCCATTGCCTTGACTGCTTTCCTCCATTTTTTCTTTTTTCCTACTTAAAAGTTCCTTCTCAGTCTTGAACATCCAGATGAAATACGGCTTCCTAACACAGTTAGGAAAGTTATTTATGGGCTTCCCATGACTCTTCTGGGCTCCCATGACACTTTGTTCCTAAAGCTTTTCAAATGATGTTGCAGTGAACCTGTGTATTCACAAAGGCCTTTCTCTAGTGGCTTTTACTTTTTTGAAGACTGAGACAATGCATTATTGATTAAATTATACCTGATGTTTTTCGCTGTGCCTGGAATATGACATGTGATCAAGAGATGGCGGATGAATAAGGGGAAGGGTGAATGAACAGAGCAGTATATGACTTCTCTAAAAAGGAGAAAGTTGAGAAGTATTGATTTCAAAGGATATGGGTCTTAAGCACTGCTGTCTCTTCCCCTCCCTCAGCATCTCTATTTTCTGATCTCTTAACTACTTTGTTATCTCTCATTTTCATCTGTTATCTTTTGATTCACTTCTCAACCATCATCTCTATTTCCTAACCTCTTCATAAATTAACACTGTAGCTCCTCTTAAAACTGATCATTTCCCAAACAGTATCAGCAGAGAGGAAAGATGTGATTATCTTTGCTTTCACAGTGACTTTGAAATCCTGCTGATTTTTTGCTGATATTTACTGGGGGCTGGAAATGTGCCCATTATTGGAAGAGCAGTATGATCCCTAGTGGGAGAGACAAGTATGTAAAGTGAGAAGGCCTGAGAAGGATCATGTCCTTGTAATTTAACTACTCTGTACAGGCTGTGCCCCGCATCAAGGCACTTGGCCTAGAGGGTATGTGTGGGTTGAAATTCAGGAGACACTCCATTTGCCAAATATTGTTCTGTAATCAATCAAAGTGTGTGCCTATTAAACTTACACAAGAACACACTGCAGGGAGCAGTGCAGCATGTTGTTTATGTCGGGAAATTTGCTTAATCTCTGAGGCTTCGATTTGTTTTCTAACTGTGGATACTACTTAGTCTGCTCCATGGGCTCATTTATTCCTTCATTCATTTATCCCTTCATTCATTTATTCCTTCATTCATTTATTCCGTCATTACATAACCTTGCCGAAGACTTAGCCAAGCAACAGAAAGCTTAAGCTTTGGAATCAGATGCTATTAAAATGATGATGTTTTTATATTATTATTATTGTTTGGTTCCTCTGAAGTGGGTTGAAATTTCCCAAAATTCAGAAAAAAGAAAAAACACCCCATCCATGGTGAATTTATGTATATAGTCACAAAACAATATAACTAGAACATAAATTTTGATTTACTTATCTCCAAAAGCTCACAGGGGACTTCCCTGTCAGTCTGGTGATTAAGACTCCATGCTTCCAATGGAGGGTGTGCGTTCCATCCCTGTTGGGCAACTAAGGTCCCACACGCCTTTCAGCACAGCCGAAAAACAAAACAAAACAAAACAAAAAAAACACCACCTCACCAGAATATTCAATACCCAACCACGGACACCCATTCCTACACCTTTGGGTAGTTCCTCTTCTGGTTCCTTCTCAGATCTCACCTGTTTCAAGGCAAATGCTAAATCAAGGTCCCTTGTATTTCTGGGAGATCACAAGTTTTGAGTAGGCTGATTTATCTGGAGAATATAGTCTTTGCCTTCATTTGGGAAAAGAGCCACTTTGGAGTGGAGAATGTTTACATGAAGTCACTAAGATTCCCCTCCACCCACACGGATAAACAGAGTGGTATTTATTTATCTATTTATTTTTGCCATAACTCACTCTATTATTTGAGAATTTTCATTATTTGAGATTTTTTCCTGTGATATACTTAACTAAGCTCCAGGCCAGACTCTCTCTCTATCTCCACTGCCCCCACCAAAGCTGTTCATCTTTCTGGCTTCATTATCTCGTAATGGCAACTGCCACCCACCTACATACATAAGGCATCCATCAGACAGTTTAGACTCCTTACCCCTGCTTACTTACCCAGCCACTTATCCCCTATTATAAATTATGTCTCCTGGTTATCCACCCCTCTTCCTCATTTCTGTTGTCAGTGCCTTTCTCAGGACTTCAGCATGTTCCCTGGACTCCTTCCTTCGTTTTGATTCTTTTAAAAAAAATGTATATGGGGCCGTAGCCTATTAACAATGTTGTGATAGCTCCAGGCGGACAGCAAAGGGACTCAGCCATACAGATGCCTGTATCCATTCTGCCTTGACTAACTCTTCTTGATCTTCAGCCTTTACTTAACCACCAGGCTGACATTTGAAAAAGAGTCCCTCTTCATGGCCTTTGCCACCCATTAGCCCTTTAACTGCACCTGTCTCTTTACTCTTGTACCTTGTTTTCAACTTGAACCATCATTCAAATGAAAATCAAATTAAAATTTAATTTTAAAGTAAAAAATGTTGACAGCCCACAAAAGATGCAGTTATGACTGATGACAACTTTCCTTTTACAAACAGCTAGAATCCTGGTTGGTTTCCTTGTAGGATTGGGTGTAGGGAAGGATGCTGGGCTAGAGAAGTGTCATTACCTGCAGTGGGAGGAGAGGAAGACATACAGCGATGGTAAAATCCAGAGTCCTTCGCTCAGAACTCAAGACCCTTTCTCCCCCTCCTCCTTCTCTCTTTCTTTACCTTGCACACCCTTCATCCTCTCTTCCTCCTTCCCCTCTTCTCATCCTTAAGCCATCATATCGACCAGGATTGTGCTGAGCAAAGGATGTGGCCAAGCCGGGAGACCTATTCTGCTGGTGCTTCCTCGTGATGTGAACCTGATCTGTATGCCACCTCTGTACACCTCCTCTCTTGCCCCACCCCAGCCTTGCCTCTGCTGATTCCACATGAGTCTTTTGGACCTGCACACAGCTCTATCCTCATCCACCTTGCAGTCTTCCAAGCAGTTGAAACAAATTTTGCTATATTTCCTCCAGGCTTTTGTCAACTTTTTCCTGTTATATTGGATTTTTATTCTGATGAAGAGCTTGAGTTTCTGAGTGTCCCTCTCAGACCCTGATGTTCAGACTTGAGGTGGCTTAGCATGCAGCTTTGGTGATAACCATGACTCCTTTGTTCTGAATTGTCTGCTCTTGTGCATACCTCACAAGAGGTGTGTGTTTACTTCTTTTGTGGAACCCGGAAATATAGTTCACTTACTTGTATAAAACTTGGGACTTCCCAGGTTGTGCTAGTGGTAAAGAACCCACCTGCCAATGCAGGAGACATAAGAGATGCAGGTTCGGTTCCTGGTAGGGAAGATTCCCCTGGAGGAGAGCAGGACAACCCACTCCAGTATTCTTGCCTGGAGGATCCCCAAGGACAGAGGAGCCTAGTGGGCTCCATAGGGTCAGAGATGACTGAAGTAACTTAGCCCAACTTAGCATGCAGGATGCTTCATACGGACATGTTGTAATCTATGTGATTAATTGCTCTTGCTGGACATATAGGTTGTTTCTGGCTTTTCATAGGTAAAGCTTTTCTAGGTGAGAAGGTCTAAGCCTTGACTTTAGTTATTAGCATTGTGCATTAGTTTTAAATCATATATTTTGAAGAAACAATCAAATCAACAATATGTTCTATAATAGGAATTGATGTGCCTGTGTCTTGTATGATAGACTTACCCTCTTCCAACAACACAAGAGAAGACTCTACACATGGACATCACCAGATCGTCAACACCGAAAAAAGATATATTATATTTTTGCAGCCAAAGGTGGAGAAGCTCTATAGAGTCAGCAAAAGCAAGACTGGGAGCTGACTGTGGCTCAGATCATGAACTCCTTATCAGCAAATTCAGACTTAAATAGCAGAAAGTAGGGAAGACCATTATGCCATTCAGGTATGACCTAAATCAAATCTGTAAGTATTATTAAGTGGAATTGAGAAATAGATTCAAAGGACTAGATCTGATAGAGTGCCTGAGGAGCTATGGATGGAGGTTCGTGACACTGTACAGGAGAAAGGGAGCAAGACCATCCCCAAGAAAAAGAAATGCAAAAAGGCAAAATGGCTGTCTGAGGAGGGCTTACAAATAGCTTTGAATAGAAGAGAAGTGAAAAGCAAAGGAGTAAAGGAAAGATATATCCATTTGAATGTGGAGTTCCAAAGAATACCAAGAAGAGATAAGAAAGCCTTCCTCAGTGGTCAATGCAAAGAAATAGAGAAAACAATAGAATGGGAAAGACTAGAGATCTCTTCAAGAAAGTTATAGATTCCAAGGGAACATTTCATACAAAGATGGGCTCAATAAAGGACAAAATGGTATGGACGGAACAGAAGCAGTAGATATTAAGAAGAGTTGGCAAGGATACACAGAAGAACTGTACAAAAAAGATCTTCACGACCCAGATAATCATGATGGTATTGTCACTCAGCTAGAGTCAGACATCCTGGAATGTGAAGTCAAGTGGGCCTTAGGAAGCATCACTATGAACAAAGCTAGCGGAGGTGATGGAATTCCAGTTGAGCTATTTCAAATCCTAAAAGACGACGCTGTGAAAGTGCTGCACTCATTATGCCAGCAAATTTGGAAAACTCAGCAGTGACCATGGGACTGGAAAAGGTCAGTTTTCATTCCTATCCCTAAGAAAGGCAATGCGAAAGAATGTTCAAACTAGGGCACAATTGCACTCATCTCACATGCTAGTAAAGTAATGCTAAAAATTCTCCAAGCCAGGCTTCAGCATTGTGTGAACCATGAACTTGCAGATTTTCAAGGTCGATTTAGAAAAGGCAGAGGAACCAGAGATCAAATTGCCAACATCCGGTGGATCATCAATAAATCAAGGGAGTTCTGGGAAAACATATGTTTCTGCTTTATTGATGATGCCAAAGCCTTTGACTGTGTGGATCACAATAAACTGTGGGAAATTATGAAAGAGATAGGAATACCAGACCACCTGACCTGCCTCTTGAGAAATCCATATGCAGGTCAGGAAGCAACAGTTCGAACTGGACATGGAACAACAGACTGGTTCCAAATAGGAAAAGGAGTACGTCAAGGCTGCATATTGTCACCCTGCTTATTTAACTTGTATGCAGAGTACCTCATGAGAAACGCTGGGCTGGATGAAGCACAAGCTGGAACCAAGATTGCCGGGCAAAGTATCAGTAACTTCAGTTATGCAGATGACACCACTCTTATAGCATAAAGTGAAGAACTAAAGAGCCTCTGATGAAAGTGAAAGAGTAGAGTGAAAAAGCTGGCTTAAAGCTCAACATTCAGAAAACAAAGATCACGGCATCCGGTCCCATCACTTCACGGAAAATAGATGGGGAAACAGTGGAAACAGTGTCAGATTTTATATTTTTGGGCTCCAAAATCACTGCAGATGGTGATTGCAGCCATGAAATTAAAAGACGCTTACTCCTTGGGTAAAAAGTTATGACCAACGTAGACAGCATATTAAAAAGCAGAGAGGTTACTCTGCCAACAAAGGTCCATCTAGTCAAGTCTATGATTTTTTCCCAGTAGTCATGTATGGATGTGTGAGTGGGCTATAAAGAAAGCTGAGCGCTGACGAATTGATACTTTTGAACTATGGTGTTGGAGAAGACTCTTGAGAGTCCCTTGGACTGCGAGGAGATCCAACCAGTCCATCCTAAAGGAAATCAGTCCTGGATATTCTTTGGAAGGACTGATGTTGAAGCTGAAAGTCCAATACTTTGGCCACCTGATGCGAAGAACTGACTCATTTGATAAGACCCTGATGCTAGGAAAGACTGAAGGTGGGAGGAGAAGGGGATGACAGAGAATGAGATGGTTGAAGGGCATCACTGACTCAATGGACATGAGTTTAAGTAAACTCTGTGAGTTGGTGATGGACAGGGAGGCCTGGCGTGCTGCAGTCCATGGGGTGGCAAAGAGTCAGACATGACTGAGCAACTGAACTAACTAACTAACTCAGTAAAATTCTTTGGACAAAATGACAACTTATCTCAGAATAACTAAGGAATAATAAATGTCATTTTTGAGTGTTTAATCTGTGCCAGGTATAAAAAGAAGACCTTTATTTTATCTCTGCTGACTTTGACATCCATACTAAGATAGAAGTATCATTATCCCACTTTCTAGATAAAGGAGCTGAGGCTCCAAGGCTTCAGCAAGCTCCTCAGGACATTCCTAGTAAGTAGTAGAGACAAGATGCAAACCACACCTCTTTCATGCCAAAATTTGTACTCTTAATCATTAGACTGGACACCTCAAAAAGTTTTAGAATGATTGACCACATGAATGAATGAATGAATGAATGAATGAGTGACTCTATGGAACAAGCTACCTTGGTATCATTATGTACTTTTCATGAGAAGGATGGACGCTTGGAGAAGAGTTTCTATGTAAATAAGGAAAGATGCCCCCCTCTGGGCAGGTGCAGCTATGGTCCAGGGCTTGTGCACAGAGATCATATTTGGTGCACATTTGCCTTTCAGGGCACCACCTGCAAACACTTTTTAGGCTGTAGAGAGACAGCATCTGACCTCAGGTTCTCTAACTAGAGTCTCGCCGTTTCCCCACCACATACTCCTCTGTTCCCAAAGAGTTGGCAGCAAACAATCAGGATTTCTAAGCAGGTGGTAAACAGGAAATGTTAAGCATACCTCTGAGTCTATGGACGTGTGATACAAATAACAATATCTATGGTTTAATGAAAAGGGTGTCTGGCATTATGCTAAACACTTTACAAGCTTTAGTCTCATTTACTAATTAGATGGGTAAGGTCATTCCCATTATGCAGATGATGAAGCTGAGTTCCAGAGCATTTCAGGGACCTTCCCAGGCTTATCTAACCAGTATACCACACCTCAGGCTCCATGGACTCTGAGTGGCCATGGAATACCACAGTTGTCAGAATTCTCCTGGCACCCTTCCATCTTCTCTAGCCATCATCCACTGGGGACTTTCCTCTGAACATTCTGGATCTGCCTTCTAAAAGTCTAGGGTACATGACTGACCATGCTCAGGGTGTTCATCCTTAAGGCACTAATCCTGAGGTGTCATGGGTATTTTCCCACAGGTTCTGATTGTTTCTATTTTATTAATCAATTCTTCCTTGTTGACTAGAATTGGATGCAGAATCGTGGTCTTTCTCTAACTTCTGGGAGATAAAAACTCACAAGCAAATTGCAAATTCATTAGCTGACCTGCTTTCTGCAAGCTACATCTACCAGTTATATTCAAGGTGGTTGAAGGTACATATTTTTCTAACACATCCTCTGAGCTGATTCTGTGACTTGTGTTAGAAAAGCATCGTCCATATTTTCTTTGTGTTGTGGAGATGAGATCTGTGGTATTTTTTCCCTCTTTCTTTGCCACTTTATTTTTTTTTTAATTGAAGTAGAATTGCTTTACAGAATTTTGTGATTTTCTGTTATTCGTCAACAAGTATTTTTTCCCTTTATTTTTGTTAATTTTTCTCTCAATTCTTACACAAATGCCTGTCACTTGGCTTCTTCTATCTTCAGCTCTCTGGCTTCCTAGGGTCTTCCTGACACATGTGAGACTCCCATCCTGGACTACAAGCTCATGCACACTTTCCCAGGAAAAGGTTGAGCTTTGCTTTAAAAATATCAGATCAGATTGGAGTGGTGGAGATGTGGAAGGGTGTGTTCATAAAGGCATTCCTCTGACTACAGAATCAAGACAAGAAGATGGTAGAAGACCCTGATTAGACAGAGAAGTTGAGAAATTTGGAGAAAATGAGAATTGGGGAAAGAAGATGTTGCTAGCGTCAAAACCCAAAATCTTTCTTACTTTGCAAGCTTGCCGTATGCTTGTGTATTCTGTTTTTATCAGTCAGGTAACACTCACAGAGCAGAGCTTCATGAATCAATATTTTTAGTCCTATGCTTTGAAACCAGTTGGAAAAATTATATACTAACATGAAAACCATAAGGGTAACATAAAAATAATCTGTTTAAATTTCTACTCGATAATATGCTAATTTTCTGATCTTGAATTAGTTTATTTAACACCTTTTATTCTCCATTTCTTCGTGTGTATAATATGGAGAAAAAGTTCCTAATTGGGCTAAAACCAACTTTCTTATAGAATATTTTAGAAGGGAGTCCTAAATATATTTAAGGATTGAGAAACCTCCTTCTTCAATATTAAATGGAAATTTTATTTTTAAGATCAGCTATCAAGGGCTTTATGGTTAAAAACCTATCTGATTATTAAAATTTGTTGCTGTTATTTGTGGACTGTGAGATACATTATTTTCATGTGTTAGCATCAGTTTTTTTCATCTTTAATATGGGAATACCATTCACTTTCCTTATGGTGAGGTTTAAGTGAGGCCATGCCTTTGAATGTGTCTGTGGTATCTTAGGGCTTCCCAAGTGGTGCTGATGGTAAAGAACACTCCTGCCATTGCTGGAGAGGTAAGAGATACAGGTTCGATCCCTGGGTCAGGAAGATCCCCTGGAAAAGAGCATGGCAACGCGCTTCAGTATTCATGTCTGGAGGATCCCAAGGACAGAGGTGCCAGGCGGGATGTGGTCCATAGGGTCGCAAAGAGTTGAATGTGGCTGTATGGATGTGAGCGCTGGACTGTGAAGAAAGCTGAGGGCCGAAGAATTGATGCTTTTGAACTGTGGTGTTGGAGAAGACTCTTGAGAGTCCCTTGGACTGCAAGGAGATCCAACCAGTCCATTCTAAAGGAGATCAGTCCTGGGTGTTCTTTGGAAGGACTGATGCTAAAGCTAAAACTCCAATACTTTGGGCACCTCATGCGAAGAGTTGACTCATTGGAAAAGACTCTGATGCTGGGAGGGATTGGGGGCAGGAGGAAAAGGGGACGACAGAGGATGGGATGGCTGGATGGCATCACCGACTCGATGGACATGAGTTTGAGCGAACTCCGGGAGTTGGTGATGGACAAGGAGGCCTGGCATGCTGCAATTCATGAGGTCGCAAAGAGTCAGACATGACTGAGCGGCTGAACTGAACTGAAAGCTACTTAACATGCATGATGCATGGTATGTTAGGCATCCATTGAAAGTCTATTTTTTTCAGCTATTTTGGTGGAGGAGAGTTATGAGGAAAACCAGTGAAGGAAAGTGGTTAAGACTGAAAGTTAAGAAAGATAAGTGTTTTGAATCTGAGATCTGCTGGCTTGGTGAACTTGAGTCAGTCACTTAACCACTCTGATTTCAGTTACTTCTTCCATAAAAGTGGGCTGTATTACCTGTATCCCACTGAATGAACTGCATGACTAAAAAGAGCTCTACAAAGTCTAAAAGCCTGTGTCACTGTATGCTTCAAACACCGCTCAACATTCTGATGCTCGCCAGATGGACTGCTGTCTACCTCACGCACCCCAGTTGTTAGTAGTCTGAGAAATTTCTACTTGGGTGAAGACGTTTTTCCCAGATTTTGCTCACCTATTTGTAATTTTCTTCTTATAAGACAATAACTACATTTCAAAACAAAACAAATAAAACAAAAACATAATGCCAAGAACAAAACCCAAAACCTGCAATATACATAGTATCTACTGTCAGCATGTGAGCCCACCCCAAACCTAGTGCAATTAGCTTTCAAGTTTTTGCTGGATAGGAATCCTAGAAAATTGGTTTGGGAGGAGATGAGTGATCATGGAGCTTGAACACATAGTTGAAATGCTTTTGGAAAGACAGCCAAGGTCCCAGCCACCCAGCAGCTGGAACAGAGAGCGAGAGGGCAGGCTTTGAGCACCTTACCGTGGCATCTTCCCCAGCGTAGTAGTGGAGGACCTGCCGCCCACCGGGATGCCGGTCTGCCCAGCCAGTAACATCGTAGACCTTGCGATTGATCACCAGCCACTGATCAGTCTTCTGATTGTGTCTCTGGATCTCCTGCCAGGTGTATGTGTTGAGGCTTTTTCTGGGCAAGTCGCACTTTGCATTCGCCTCCTGCCTTGCAGAGAGCTTGGCTTTCCCACTTGCTCCTGGATTCCCATTTGGCTGATGCTTCGCACCTAGGTCCAGCTGGTTCTCATCTATGAGGCTCCCATTGCCCTCAGGCTTTTCTTCAAATGTCATTGTCTTTGTACTTTTAGAATTTCTGGCTTGACACCTGGAATTTCTAATTCTCACCTGACTGAACTACAGAATGACCTTTTCCCTCTCCTGTGAAGTAAGCCTACACAGAAAACTGTTTAGCCTACTTGACTCTTGGCAAACCTGATGGTGAGCTCCTTCCCAGCCTCTCACTTCTCTGTCCTGTGTCTTTTTTGTCCTGATGAAGACTGTACTACCTTTCCCCGCACTCCAGAATGTTGGTCTACCTTTCTCTCTTCTCTCTGCTGGCTGATCTTTTAGCAGAGTTCTTATCCATCATTAAGTGTCCCTTAGTCAAGAGCTGGAGCCAATCACAGCCCAGAGGATGGTGTGGCCTGACCCCTGGGAGGAGGGGCTGGCTCCTCCTTTGCTGACTGTCTGCACTGGCATCATGCTGGGTCAGGCTCATTAGCTCTCCCCCATTGAAAGGAAGAGTTGTTTTAATTCAACACATGAGCAGAAACTTGCAAAACCTCTAGGAGGCTATGAACGCCTCCTGGAATTGGGAAATGTTCTTTCTTTGTTGTTGTTAAGATTGGAAATTTTCCTTTTATTCTTCTTTTCTCAGATTACTTAAAAATTTTTTTTTTAAAAAGTTTGAACTGAAGGATAATTGCTTTACAGAATTTTGTGGCTTTCTGTCATACATCAACAAGAATCAGCCACAGGTATGACCATATCCTTTGTGTCTCCCTCTCCATCCCACCCTTTCAGACTGTCATAGAACCCCTGTTTGAATTCCCTCAGTCATACAGCAAATTGTTCTTTTGACAGCTGTTATTTCTCCCTAAGGGTTTTAAATTTCTGAAAAAAGCATTTTTGACTTTAAAATGTTTGTAACACTCTATTCAGCTTACATTGGTTTACAACATTATATAAATTTCAGGTGTGGGAAATTATAATATAATTCAACTTCTGAAGCAGTACAGCATGCTCACCACCAAAAGTTTTATTTTCCATCAGTCGCCATGCAGTTGACCTTTACCCATTCTACCATCCTCCCAGCACTCCCACTCGAGGAGCCACTGCACTGCATGTTTGTTTTTAACATTTCACGTTTGTATCCAGAAAGGAGTGAAGTCGTATGGTAGCTGTCTTTCTCTGCTTGATTTTTTTCACTTAGTATAATATTCTCAAGAACGTGAAGTTGCTCAGTGGTGCCCAAGTCTTTGCAACCCCATGGACTGTAGCCTACCAGGGTCCTCTGTCCATGGGATTTTCCAGGCAAGAATACTGGAATGGGTTGCCATCTCCTTCTCCACGGGATCTTCCCAATCCAGGGACTTAACCTGGGTCTCCCCTGAGTTGTGGGCAGATGTTTTGCCATCTGAGCCACCAGGGAAGCCCATGCCTATTTCCAAAAGTGTGAAGATTTCATCTTTCAATCATTTTAATTATCTTTTAATGATTTCTGATAATTTTTGTCTGTTTTGTTTTCTTTGCTTTATTCTTCAGTTGGCACTCTGCTTTGATTTTATTTATTTATTTTAGCTTTTTAAAAATTGTTTGATTTCTTTTTTGGTTTCTTTAGTTCTCTTGTGTTTTGTTTTGTTTTTGGTTCTGTTTTCATTTCTTTTGTGTATATGTTACTTTGTTCTTGTTTCTATTTACAATTTGAGGTTTTGTCTTTTCTTTTTTCCTTTTCTTTAATCCTCATTGTGGCTTTCATTTGCATTTCCCTGATGACTAACGATGTTGGGCATCTTTTCATGTATCTGTTGGCCGCCTGCATGTCTTCTTTGGAATAATGTCTATTCATTTCTTCTGCCCATATTTTTAACTGAGTTGTTTGTTTTTTGGAGGTTGAGTTGTATGAGCCGTTTATGTTGTTTATTTTTTTATTTTTTTTTTTATTTATTTTATTTTTATTTTTTTTTAATTTTAAAATCTTTAATTCTTACATGTGTTCCCAAACATTGTTTAGATCCCTTTTTGCTCATATCATTTGCAAATATTTTCTTACATTCAGTAAGTTGTCTTTTTTGTTCTGTTGGTGGTTTCCTTTGCTGTGGAAAGCTTTTACGTAGGCCCCGTTTGTTTATTTTTAGTTATTTATTTATTTTATTTTTCGATGTGCTTGGTCTTCATTGCCTAGCACGGGCTTTCTCTAGTTGCCGTGAACAAGGGATGCTCTTTGTTGAAGTGGCTTCTCTTGCTGTGCAGTATGGACTCCAGGCACACAGGCTTTGGCAGCTGTCTTGTTGGCCCTAGAGTGTGGGCTCAGTAGTTGTGGTGTTGCTGTGGCTTAGTTATTCCATGGCATGTGGGATCCTCCTGGACAAGGGATTGAATCTGTGTCCGCGGCATCGGCAGGCAAATCCCTAACTGCTAGAGCACCAGGGAAGTCACCTATGTGTTCAGTTTTTCTTTTATGCTGTTCAGTTGCTCAGTCGTGTCCACCTCTTTGTGACCCCATGGACTGCAGCACACCAGGCTTCCCTGTCCTTTGATGTCTCCCAGAGCTTGCTCAAACTCATGTCCATTGTACATGTGTACATGTATGCTCACCCAAGTTCCTGCCCAAGTGCAAGAAGAATGAAAGCAGAGAAGCCAGTTAAGAAGCTCTTGCAGTACTCCGAGGGAGAGGTGATGATGGATTGCACATGAGGAGTGGCACTTAAAGTGGAGAAATTGTGCAAATGAACTTATTCTTTAAGATTCTTCTCTGATATATTGCTTTTCTAACAAGGAAAAAAGTTGAATTTTTAAAAGCCAAATCTTTAGTCCAGGTAGCTATTTCCTCATACTCCAACAATACCCAATGATTAATCCCATCAGACCCCTCATTAGGTTGAATCACATATACTTGCTGTGTTTTAAACGTCAAGCCAATCAAATATAATTAGCGTCTTATGGCTCAGTGTAAGAGACAAAATTCATCTGAACATGCTCACGTTGAGCATCTATTTTGTGCCGGCCTTGTGCTGGTTCCTGCAATGTTGTATGTGTTCATTTTAATCACCTGAGTTTCACCCAGGGACACTTACTAAGGATCATGGCCTTTATATCTGCGTTCTAACCACCTAGACAGTGACTGGCAAATTTTAATAGAAAGAGCCCTATTTGTACAGAAGAAGCAAGGTTGGGGTCCTTGGCAAAGCTAGAAATAAAAGAATCCACAAAGATAGTGGTTTGGGGATGGATTTTTCTGGCTCAAAATGATAATGTCCTCATGGTTGGTAATTGAAGAGATAAAGGATTGGCAGGAATAGAAACAATTCTCTAACTCTTACTAAAACCTAAGGGAGTCTCATCTCTTGAGCCAAAGTCTTAAGAATACACAGGAAATAATTCTAAAGTTGGAATTTAGCTGTCTCTGTGGTGTGGAGTTGTGTTTTTGAGATTGGTTCGTGCTTTGGAATATTATTCTGAAAGAATGAAGTTGGATTCCGGTTTATGGACTCCATGGTCGGGACTGGGCTGAATGACAGATAGAGCCAGTAGAAATCTTTTATGACACCAAGTAGAATTGGTAATTCTTGGTGGGAGTATATGATTATGTAAAAACAGCATGTGGTTTTTTGAAGAATGGAATTTCCTCAGCTAAGCCTATGGCATCTACCATGACCTTATCAGCAACTGAATGTATGTGATCTTTGAACTTACTCCTTGGCACCTGGGCCATATCTGAATCATGATATTTGTGGTATGATGATAAACGAAATGGGCTCTCCTCTCACAAGTAAAAGAAAACCCCCAGGAATAGCACTTTTGTTTGAAATAATGGTGATGATGATTTGACAGTGGTAACAATAAGAAAACGTTTATTAAGCACCAAAGATGTGCCAGCAGTATTCTAAACCCTTCACGTGCATTAGAAAAGTTAATCCTCACAACAATCCTATGGGACAAGCACTAAATGCTTTAGTAACTTGCTCTTATTTTCACAGCTCACAGTGGCAGGGCAGGCAAATCACTTTCACAATGACTAGTCTTCTAGCCATAGTTTCACTTCTCAACTGTGAAACTTCCTTCTGCTGCACAGAAACCTTTGTTTCTACAGTATACTTTGTTTGGGAACCTTCTCACTTTACCTGGCCAGGACAATATCTATATAGCCATTAAGACTCTTTTAAGGAAACATATGAAGATATCTTTAAGTCTCTTGTGTTTTCTTAGTACTTAGAATATTTCGCTAAACACTCATGTTCATTATGTGCCTGTTTGCCTTAACTGCTAATCTCTACACAATTCTTGATTCTTTTTATCTTTTGGACTGGGTCAATGTATAGTAAATGTTTTATGAGTGAATAATGAAAGAATGACTATAAGAGCTTAATTATTTGAGCAGAGCCAAAATCCAGACAGTAAGCAGCTCAAATGAATTGTCCTCAGAGAAGTGCTGTTGAAATGTATTTAATTGTCTATCTGTCATCTCTTGCTAATAGAATTGCGCCAGCCTCTGATGATGTAGTTCAATTGGAGCAACTCTGTCTCTGTAATGTGACCCTTCTCCTCGAAGCCACAGAGGATGATTCAGGAGAGCTACTCAGCTCCAGCTGAGCCAGAGAACTTCTTTTGGAATCAGCTATTATCTTGAGTGGAGGATATGTAATTTTAAGAGCTATTGACCACAGTTGCTCTCCACGACTTGGACCAGGAAGCCCAAAGGCTTATCTGTAGCAAGTGCAAAAAGTGAGATTAAAAAATGTCAAGATATAAATTCAGGAAAATTTCCTGGATAGATCTCTTGTAGTATTCTAGTGACTGAGAGCAATAGGCTCCATGAGAAAATAATCATTTTTATTGTGCCCACTATCATATTCTCAAGTCTAGCAGAATAGGTATTTCATAATTATTTGTTTAATGAATAAATAGGCAGGGTCCTATAAAGATGAAATACCTGGAGGAAGGAAAAGGACAGCAGGTCTAGTTCTTATATCTCATGTAGGATTAGAATTGATTGCCATAGTTGATGCCATCATTTGAACTTAGAATCTTATGTTCTAAAAAATGTTGCAAAAATTTACTTGGGTGGACTAGATAATTATGAGTTACCGGGAAAGCTTTAGTAAACGTTGAATTCTGGGTATCAGCCTGTGGAAATTCTGATCCAGTTAGTTCAAGACGGGGTTTCCAGATTCTGCATTTTCTAGGTCTCCCAGATGATTTTACTGAACAAATAGGTTTTCAGAGCTTCTTGAATGGCCACACCCGATGGTTCATTCATCCCCCAGGTCTAGTACTAGACTCCTTGTTCCATCAAGAGTGCTTCAGATAACATCAATCTGCCATTCGTCAGGGACTGCTGATGAGAGGGTCGGACGGAGGTAAAGAGCAGCGCAAACTGATGGCTCTGCTTTTACAGTTTCCTGGCGAAAAATCAGTTACCACCATCCTTCAACGAAGAAAACAATTCCGACTTTTGGCTCAGAAGTTTAAGGTACCATCTAATCAGAATGTAAGACAAACCCCGCTTTCATGTGTGAAGGCACGAATCAGCAATATGACAAGGCCAAAGAATGTGGGTTTTTAAAAAACCCTCTTTTCATCATTGTAGGCTGGCCTCATTTATCCTGACACTTTCTGTTTGCTTTCCACAGACTTAGTTTTATTCAAGATAAACTGGAAGCTGAAACTCTGCCCATAAACATAAATTGCACCATTGAGAACTGTGAATGGGTCTGTAATTAGAGATTGTGAGAGTCATGGTGCTGGCGGTTGCCTATTCAAAAAGGTGGTGCCTAAACTGTGATAAAGCAAATATTAATCAAGGCACCTGGGTTTTAACCCTCATTATTAATTGTTGTTGTTGTTGTTCACTCAGTCGCGTCCAACTCTTTGTGACCCCACTGACTGCAGCACCCCAGGCTTCCTGTCCTTCACTATCTCCTGGAGTTTGCTCCAACTCATGTCCATTGTGACAGTGATGCCATCCAACCATCTCATCCTCTGTCATCCCCTTCTCCTCCTGCCTTCCATCTCTCCCAGCATCAGGGTCTTTTCCAATGAGTCAGCTTTTCACATCAGGTGGCCAGAGTATCGGAGCTTCAACTTCAGCATTAGTCTTTCCAATGAATATTCAGGGCTGATTTCCTTTAGGACTGATTGGTTTGATCTCTTTGCTGTACAAGGGACTCTCAAGAGGCTTCTCTAAAACCACAGTTCAAAAACATCAATTCTTTGGTGCTCAACCTTCTTTATGGTCCAACTCTCACATCCATACATGACTACTGGCAAAATCATAGTTTGACTGTATGGACCTTTGTTGGCAAAGTGGTCTCTGCTTTTTAAGACACTGTCTAGGTTTGTCATAGCTATTCTTTCAAGGAACAAGTATCTTTTACTTTTGAGGCTGCAGTCATCATTTGCAGTGATTTTGGAGCCCAAGAAAATAAAATCTGTCACTGTTTCTACTTTTTCCTCCTCTGTTTACCATGAAGTGATGAAACTGTATGCCATGATCTTCATCTTTTGAATGTTGAATTTTAAGCCAGCTTTTTCACTCTCTCACTTTCATCAAGAGGCTCTTTAGTTCCTCTTCTCTTTCTGCCATTAGAATGATATCCTCTGCATGCATGAGGTTGTTATTTCTCCTGGCAATCTTAATTCTGGCTTGTCATTCATCCAGCCTGGCATTTCACATGATATTCTCTGCAGAGAAGTGAAATAAGCAGGGTGAAAATAAACAGCCGTGATGTACTTTTTCCTATTTTGAACCAGTGCATTTCTCCATCGCATTCTGTTATTTCTTGTCCTACATACAGGAAGCAGGTAATATGGTCTAGTATTCCCATCTCTTTAAGAATTACCCGCAGTTGTGATCCACACAGTCAAAGGCTTCAGTGTAGTCAATGAAGCAGAAGTAGATGTTTTTCTGGAATTCCCTTGCTTTATCTATGATCCAACAGCTTTTGATAATTTGATCTCTAGTTCCTCTGCCTTTTCTAAATCCAGCTTGTACATTTAGTCCTGCTTGGTTCACATACTGCTGAAGACTTGCTGGAAGGATTTTGTGCATTACCTTGCTAGCTTGTGAAATGAGTGCAATTGCACGGTAGTTTGAACATTGCTGATTAGCTGGATGCATTGCACAACCATTCTTCTTTTTGAGGTCTCCATGTCCTTATCTCACATTGAGTGATGCATTAATGCTGTTCTCAAGGACTCAGGGATCCCAAAGAATACTGACTTATAAATCAAAAGCTATTTTTTTGGCTGATCATTGAACATTGCATCGGAGAATATCTGAGATTCCTTCTGGCTCTTAGATAAAAAGAAGCCCTGTCTGTTTTCCTTGCTCTGGTAAAGTTGGGTCTTCACTTTTCTCCCTTAACCATAGACAAAATGTACTTATGATTCTGCTCTATTGAGTGTGGGATTAAATCCTCAGATAATATGAGATTTCATAATAAATACTTGTCTCTGTTATATATGGGATTAAATCTTCAGATGAAATGAGATTTCATAATAAATACGTGTGACTGTTATATATCAAATTAAATCTTCAGATAATATGACATTTCATAATAAATATTTATCTCCTGTAGACATATGTGCCAATCATCCTGCTTGGCCTTCTTAGAGGATACACAGGAAAGGCAGGGTGTGTGATCTCTGCTCACAGTGGTTTCCCATCTGCCCCCCTCCTAGACTTTCTGCACTCCTGTTAAGGTCTATGTGTGACGTCACAAAGAAGTCACCACGCCCAGGTTAGTCCCCACCACCCTGCCTTTCCAGGGTACTCCTGCTCATTCTTGAGTTCGGTTGAAGCATACGCTTCCGCTGCCTCGTGCTCAGTCTCGATGGAGCTGAAGCTCCTCGTTTGTGCCCCGCTATCCCTTCCCGCGGCGAGGTCTCCGCTTTGGTCGCGTCTTGTTCGTGTTGCCGTCACCTTGGTTGTCTCTCTCCTCCTCTAGATCAGCGATGGTTTGAAGGCAGGGAGCATGCCTTTCTCACGTCTGCGTTTTTCAAAGCAGGCACTAACTAGTGTTCAGTATTTGCTTACAGAGTGAATGACTGGTTCAGTGGAAAGCTAAGACCCAGCGCTGTGCACGCTCTACCCTGTCATATATACTTTCTGTGATGGAGATGAAGGGGGTGAGTGCAAGTCCCACTTAAACTAACCCCCCAGCTCCTATCTCACCTTAGCAGTGCCAAGCCTTGTGACTGATGTCAGTGTTATCCCTGATTGTTCTTTCTCACCTGATGAGGAGTGTCCTTAGGTCTTTAATGCTAGGTGCACTCATTTATCTTCTGATGTGCTGTTAACATTCTTGTATCATTTACATAATCTTTAAGTCTGATGATAATTGCAAAATCTGCTAAGTAAATTCTCATGAAGGGCAAAAGGTGATTTCTGACGGCCTAACAAACTCTTCAGGTGACAAACTAAAGACCCAAACTATGGTTTTCTAAGAAGCATTTGCTGTTTCAAGTGGCAGATTCATGCCTTTGCATTCAGCACTGCAGTTGACCTTCTGATTCTCATAGTTGTTTTTACCTTTTGTTGCACAACTGCTGTGTTTCAAAATGTTAATTGCAATTTCTCAGTCAGTCTTAACAGTTGATCCTTAGCCCCATTGCAGATGAGTTTCAGAATAGATATGAACAGCTCAAAGTAACATAGCTGGAAAGTGACTCAACTAGGATTTGAACTTGGTTATGGTTGGCTTCATAGCTGAAGCTGTTTCTGTTTTGACACAGTGTTATTCCACTATGACTAATTTTGTTACATAGCAGTTTATTGTCAACCTGCATCCTAATGACCCTCCAACTTTCCCCCTGAGTTTGAGCAGAGCCATTGGATATTTCAGAAAGGAATCTTTCTTCAATTGTGACACCTATGGGAAACAAAACAAAACAAAACAAACAAACAAAAAAACAAGTAAAAGTAGAACTACCACATTAACCATTAATTTTACTCCTGGGTATATACCCAAGGAAAACAAAACCGCGAATTCCAAAACGATATGTGCACCGGAATGGTCACTGCAGCATTGTTTATAGTTGCCAAGCTATGGAAGCACCCTATATGCCCATCCATAGGTAGATGAATAGATGAGAATGTGGCATACGGGGAGGTTTATGATCATAGTCTCAATGCCAGCACTTGTGATTAGTCTGTTTATATTTTCTGTTTCATCATGCTTCAGTCTTGGGAGATTGTTCATTTCTAAGAACTCGTCCACTTATTCTAGGTTGTCCATTTTATTGGCATGTTGTTTGTAGTTGCTTGCAATAGTCTCTTATGATTCTTTTTATTTCTAGGGTGTCTGTTGTAACTTCCTTTTCATTTATCTCTTCATCAGTTTGGGCCCCCTTCCTTTTTTTCTTGATGAGTCTGGCTAGAGGTTTATCAACTTTGTTTATCTTCTGAAAGAACCACTTCTAGTTTCACTGAGTTTTTTTCTATCGTTTTCTTCCTTTCTATTTCATTTATTTTTGTCCTGATCTTTTTGGTTTCTTCCCTTCTGCTACTTTTTTTGCTTGTTCTTTCTCTAGTCCTTTAAGTATAATGTCAGGTTTTCCCAGGTCTGTGATCTTCCTTCCTTCCTGAGGTGAGACTGTATCACTGCAGGTTTTCCTTTGAGTTTTGCTTGTTCTTTCTCTAGTCCTTTAAGTATGATGTCAGGCTTTCTCAGGTCTGTGATTTTCCTCCCTTCCTGAGGTGAGACTGTATCGCTGCAGGTTTTCCTCTTAGAACTGCTTTTCTGCATCCTATACGTTTTGGATGACTGTGCTTTCATTTTCATTTGTCTCCAAGTGTTGTTTGATTTTCTGTTTTATTTCTTCTGTGATCCACTAGTTGTTTAGTAGCATGTTATTTAGCCTCCACCTGCTTTACAATTTTTTTTTTTCCTCTAGTAGTTGATATCTAATCTCACAGTATTGTGGTTGGGGCAGATGCGTGATGTGATTTTGATTTTCTTAAATTTACTGAGGTTTGCTTTGTGGCCCAGCATGTGGTGAATCTTGGAGAATGTTCCCTTGTGCACATGAGAAGAATGTGTATTCTGCTACTTTTGAGTGGAATGCTCTGTAAGTATCGATTATGTCTATCTGGCTTAACAAGCTACTTAAGTTCTGTGTTTCCTTGTTTTCTGGATGATCTGTCTATTAATGTGTTACTGTCATTTTCCCTTCTCCTTTTCTGGCTGTATTTGACTTATGTATTGGGATGCTCTTATGGTGGGTGTGTATAGGTGTTTACAATTATTGTATCTTCTTCTTGGGTTGATCACTTGATCATTATGTAGTGTCCTTCTTTATCTTTTTTAATGGTCTTTATTCTAATGTCTATTTTGTCTCATGTGAGTATTGCCACTGCACCTTTCCTTTGATTCACATGTGCATGGACCCCCCTTTTCCATTTCTTCACTTTCTGTCTGTATTTGTCCCTAGGACTGAAGTGGATCTCTTAAAGACAACGTGTATACAGGTCTTGTGTTTTTATCCATTCAACCAGTCTGTGCCTTTTGGTTGGAGCAGTTAATCTATTTATGTTTAAAGTAATTATTGATATCCGTGTTCTTATTACCATTTTTGGTAATTGTTTTGGATTTGTTTCTGTAGGCCTTTCCCCCTCCTTTCCTCTTTTCCCCTCTTCTGTTGTGATTTGATGGCTAACTTTAGTGTCATGTTTGAGTTCCTTTTTCTTTATTTGTGTTTGTATCTGTTGTATTGGGTTGGCCAAAGTGTTCATTTGGATTTGTCTGAAGACCTGAATGAACTCTTTGGCCAACCCAATAGATTTTTGGTTTCAGGTGACCATGAGGTTTTGATATAGCAGTCTATATATAAACAAGGTTGCTTCAAGTTGTTGGTCTTTTAATTCTAAATGCATTTCCAATATACTGCATTTCTTCTCTCCTCTATCACAGTTGCTGCCTTTCTTATTATATTTGTGTGCAAATGATTTCACACCTTTCCAGTATTCAGGCAGAAATGTGGAGTTGGGCCATAATGTAGGTTGAGCATCGAAGAACTGATGTTTTCAAACTGTGGTGTTGGAGAAGACTCTTGAGAGTCCCTTGGACATCAAGGAAATCAAACCAGTCAGTCCTAAAGGAAATCAACTCATTGGAGGGGAATGGAGAGGAAATTCTTAAGGAAATCCCTCATTGGAAGGACTGATACTGAAGCCTAAACTCCAATACTTTGGCCACCTGATGGAAAGAGCCAAGTCGTTGGAAAAGATCCTGGTGCTGGGAAAGATTGAGGGCAGGAGAAGAAGGGGGAACAGAGGATAAGATGGTTGGATGGCATCATTGACTCAATGAACAGGAGTTTGAGCAAACTCCGACAGATAGTGAAGACAGGGAAGCCTGGCATTCTTCAGTCCATGAGGTCACAAGGAATCAGGCACAAGTTGGCAACTAAACAATGGCAACAACTCTATGTTTGCCTTTACTGGGGAGCTTTTCCATTTGTAATTTTCTTGTTTCTGTTTGTGTGTGTGTGTGTGCTTAGAGAAGTTCCTTTAACATTTGTTTGCAAAGCTGTTCTGTTGGTGCTGAATTGCCTTAGCTGTTGCTTGTCTGTAAATCTTTTGATTTCTCCATCAAACTTGAGTGTGAGCCTTGCTGGTTAGAGTATTCTTTGTTCTAGGGCCTTTCATTTCATTATTTTAATATGTCATGAAGTTCCTTTAACATTTGTTTGCAAAGCTGTTCTGTTGGTGCTGAATTGCCTTAGCTGTTGCTTGTCTGTAAATCTTTTGATTTCTCCATCAAACTTGAGTGTGAGCCTTGCTGGTTAGAGTATTCTTTGTTCTAGGGCCTTTCATTTCATTATTTTAATATGTCATGCCACTCCCTTTCACCTAGAGTTTCTGCTGATAAATCAGCTGATAATCGTATGGAGTTTCCCTTGTATATTATTTGTTGCTTTTCCCTTGTTTCTTTTAATAATTTTTCTTTGCCTTCAATTTTGGTCAGTTTGCTTACTATGTGTCTCAGTGTGTTCCTATTTGGGTTTATTCTGCCTGGGACTCTGCTGCCTGGACTTAGGTGAATGTTTCCTTTCTCATGTTAGGGAAGTTTTCAGCTATTATATCTCTTCAAATACTTTTTCAGGTCCTTTCTCAGGTTATTTGTTTAACCTTAACAGTGTGACTTGCCTCATATAGAAGGCATTTGGAGTTGTTGTTTAGTCATATTTGGAGTAAGAATTAAATAAAATTTAAAGAGTTTCTCAAAGAAAGGCCACTTTCCTGCTCCATAGATTGACCTTCTACAATTAATACGACTTTCATTGTTTCCCCTGCCACATTACAGTCGCATTCTGGTTTTCTTCCACAACAGACAGAAAGCAAAGAACCATGGCCTCTCTAAGATGCAAGCTCAGGGGGAAAGCAGCTCTGCAGCTGCTTGCACCTTGGTGTCAGATAATCACTCATAATTCATCTGCATATCTTATCAAAAAGAGTCTAATTATCTTCTCCCTCTAAAAATTCTCTGGAGGGAAATCTTTTCCTACCTCCTTAAGACAAGTAATATCTTTGAGCTTAATTTCACCTTGGGGAAGCAGAAGAGAGAGAAGGAAAAATGTATTTTTTCCTTTTTTATGTAATTAGTTTTTTTTAAACCCTGATTTTCTGATTTTATAGAGAAATATTTAAAGTACTTAGACCCTAAACACAATATGTTATCAGGGAACCCCAATATGTGTGCAGTGGTAGAAACTAAGTTCTAAATCACATATTTCTTCCCTTGAATTCCATTTCTCACCATCCAAGCTCACTGGGGCCAGAGGGAGGCTTAGCTTAAACTGTATATTATGATGTCATATTACATAACATTTTATGTGTGTGTCTGTGTGTCTGTGTGTGTGTAGCTTAGCATAATGAGGTGGAGAGAAGCGTTTTCCCCCAATCATTTTGCCTAATGTCACCAGCTTAGATGAGTAATTCAGGCCTCTCAATGGCAAATTTTCAGGTGTTCATTATCTGGTTGATTACTTCAGTTTCCCACTAGACAGATGTAGACTGAATTAATGAGGTGAACAAGATTACAGACATTATACAAGGGAGTCTTTAAAGATTCTGCTTTGCACTTAAGAGATTAGCAAAGATGTCCAAGATGTGAGTTTGGAGAGACATTTGTTTCTGTGAGATCCATTTCCATCGCCCCACGTGTGTTATATTTCTCACCTACCTGGTGTGTAAGGAAATAGAGTTTTGTGCAGGTGCTGCTTTCATGGGTCAGGGAGTTGGAGATGATCAAATGAGTCATTTCAAGGTAAGGGACTGAAATCAAACCCTCTGATTGTCCTCAATTGGAATCTTTTTTCCCCCGGCATGAAGAAAACTGATTTTTGATAAGTCTCAGGTGATTTACATTATCTTCTGGCCAAAAGGCCTGTTAACACTTTATGGCTCTCTTCCTTAATGAATGTTAATCTCATTTTCCCTTTAGTGTTTTTCCTTAATCTGCATCACCTTCAAAGTACTAAATAAAGTTACATTAAAAGATATGAAAACTTGGCAGCAAGTATTGGCTCAACAATGAAACCCTTAATCAGTCCTATTCTAATGATTTTGACTCCTCAGAAGCCCCTACGTTCCTAGGATGTTTTAAGCTTCCTGTGCCTCTCGAGGTTGGGAGGCTGTGAGCAATCACATGCGCAGTTGTAAAAGGTCCGGACAGACCTGTCAGGCAAGTTAGAAAGCTACCAGAGGGGTTTGAGTGGAGACACTCCTTTTGTATGCAGGAGACTGTTAGCTGGAGCTCTAAGTTAACTTTTTCCAGAAAAAGGTGGTGGGGGATAACCCCCTGTTAGTGTCAGAGGAGTTGGTGAAAGCATAATGCCGTAAGGTAGGCAGACTCTGGTTTTGGGGTTAGAGGCTCGAGAATTTCCAGGGGGACCCCTGAGGCTCGATCCCACCTTTGCATATGCCGAGCCTCCTTCCTCATGACCTTTGCCACGGGTGGGATTCCTCACGCTGCCTCCCAGCATCTCTTGATGAAGGTGAAAGAGGAGAGTGACAAATCTGTCTTTAAGCTCTACATTGAAAAAATGAAGATCATACCATCTGATCCTATTTTACGGCAAATAGATGGGGAAAATTGGAAATCGTGTCAGATTCCATTTTCTTGGGTTCTGAAATCAATGTAGACAGTGACTGCAGCCACAAAATTTAAAGATGCTTGCTCCTTGGAAGAATAGCTATGACAAACCTAGACAGTGTATTAAAAAGCAAAGACATTACTTTGCTGACAAAGGTTCATCTAGTCAAAGCTATGGTTTTTCCAGTAGTCATATATGGATGTGAGAGTTGGACCACGAAGAAGGCTGAGCACCAAAGAACTGACAATTTCTAACTATAGTGCTGGAGAAGACTCTTGACAGTCCCTTGGACTACAAGCAGATCAAACTTGTGAATCCTAAAGGAAATCAGCCCTGAATATTCATTGGAAGGACTGATGCTAAAGCTGAAACTCCAATTCTTTGGCCACCTGATGTGAAGAGCTGACTCAATGGAAACGAACCTGATGTTGGGAAAGACTGAAGGCAGGAGGAGAAGTGGGTGACAGAGGATGAGATTACTGGATTGCATCACTGACTCAATGAACTTGTTTGAGCAAGCTCAACAAGGTAATGAAGGACAGAGAAGCCTGGTGTGCTACAGTTCATGGGGTCACAAGGATTTGGACACAACTTAGTGCTGAACAACAACGTCCGCTAAGTCATATCCAATTCTTTTACAACCAAAAGGACTTCAGCTCCCTGCACCTCCAGGCTCCTTTGCCCATGGGGTTTTCCAGGCAAGAATACTGGAGTGGGTTGCCATTTCCTTCTCTGAGGAATCTTCCCAACCAAGGGATTGAACCCACATCTCCTGCTTGGCAAGCAGATTCTTTACCACTGAGCTACCTGGGAAGACCTGGTGACGATGACATTGGTTAAAAAACAAGTGCAGAGATCTGGGAAGGGGCTATGTGCCTATCAGTTCAGTCCATAGATAGAGTCTGTATTCCTAAGTGCTGAAAGCAAAACAGACCTTGAGCTGTTTCTATTAATACTGTCAGGCCTAGGGAACACCCTTTACCAGCATCACATCCTAATCACATCTCTTCAAACTAGCTTGCATTGAGCTTACAGAGCTGAAAGGGAGAAGAAATGATGAAAATTCTCCTGGCTAGTCAAGGGATTTAGGGGGAGTAGTCAGTTCCTCTTGAAGAAGGATTTGATTAGCATCCGAAACAGTCATTTTTAGAGGGGCCACAGGGTCAGTGTACTCCCACTTATGCAAAGAGGATTATGAAACCTCCCTGTGCACTACTTATCTTCTCAGAGTGTGCCCTATATAGGTGAAGTGACCTTTCTGAGTCAGGCAAGCAGTGAGGGCCTTTGGTTCTTCAGGTTAGTGGCTGGATATTGGTTGGGCAGAAACACCTAGTTTTGACATAGAGTTGTGAACCTCAGAGTCTCTTGACCTACCCCAGGGAAGTGTTTTGTAAGTTCAGAGGTAGACTGAGTGTGCTATGAGAAATTAGAGTAATTAAAATAAAAACCAATATTTATTTAATATCTATGATGTGAAAACTAAAGTGAAAGTAAAAGTTACTTAGTCATGTCCGACACTCTGAATCCATGGACTGTTGCCTGCAAAGTTCCTCCATCCATGGAAATCTCCAGGCAAGAATAATGGAGTTGGTAGCCATTCCCTTATCCAGGCGATCTTTCTGAGCCAGTGATTGAACCCAGGGACGGGGCAGCCTGGTGGGCTGCGGTCTATGGGATCGCACAGAGTCGGACATGACTGAAGCGACTTATGAGCAGCAGTTCTTGTATTGCAGGCAGATTCTTCACCATTTGAGCCACCAGGTACTGACACTATTCTAGACACTGGGGAAAAAATCAGTGGAGTGAGAGTTGTGGAGTTAGGAGAAGAAAAATACAGGCACAAATATCTAACTTCCTGAGGCATATATTCAAGAATGGATGTCAGATAATATATAAAATAATTAAATGAAATTTATAGTATGTTAACTGGTGACAAATATTGCAGAAAAAAAGTAATGATGTTAAGGAGGGTGGGGGAGACATTGCAATTTAATTGGTTTGATCAGAAAACATCTCACTGAGATGACATTTGAGCAAAAACTTTAGGAGATGAAGAAGTGAACCACATGGATATCTGTAGATAACTTCAGAGGGAGGTTCGGGCTGTTTCAGGTAGATGGTGAATGAGCTGAAAGGTCAGTTCAGTTCAGTTCAGTCACTCAGTCGTGTCCGACGCTTTGCGACCCATGAATCGTAGCACTCCAGGCCTCCTTGTCCATCACCAACTCCCGGAGTTTACTCAGACCCACGTCCATTGAGTCAGTGATGCCATCCAGCCATCTCATCCTCTGTCGTCCCCTTATCCTCCTGCCCCCAATCCCTCCCAGCATCAGAGTCTTTTCCAATGAGTCAACTCTTCGCATGAGGTGGCCAAAGGACTGGAGTTTCAGCTTTAGCATGATTTCTTCCAAAGAAATCCCAGGGCTGATCTCCTTTAGAATGCACTTGTTGGTTCTCCTTGCAGTTCAAGGGACTCTCAAGAGTCTTCGCCAACACCGCAGTTCAAAAGCATCAATTCTTTGGTGCTCAGCTTTCATCACAGACCAACTCTCACATGACCACAGGAAAAACCATAGCCTTGATAGACGGACCTTTGTTGGCAAATAATGTCTCTGCTTTTGAAATGCTATCTAGGTTGGTCATAACTTTTCTTCCAAGGAGTAAGCATCTTTTAATTTCATGGCTGCAATCACCATCTGCAGTGATTTTGGAGCCCCAAAAGATAAAGTCTGACACTGTTTCCTCTGTTTCTCCATCTATTTGCCATGAAGTGATGGGACCGGATGCCATGATCTTCGTTTTCTGAATGTTGAGCTGTAAGCCATTTTTTTCATTCTCCTCTTTTACTTTCATCAAGAGGCTTTTTAGTTCCTCTTCACTTTCTGCCATAAGGCTGGTGTCCTCTGCCTATCTGAGGTTATTGATATTTCTCTTGGCAATCTTAATTCCAGCTTGTGTTTCTTCCAGTCCAGCATTTCTCATGATGTACTCTGCACAAAAGTTAAATAAGCAGGGTGACAATTACGACCTTGATGTACTCCTTTTCCTATTTGGAACCAGTTTGTTGTTCCATGTCCAGTTCTAACTGTCGCTTCCTGACCTGCATATAGATTTCTCAAGAGGCAGGTCAGGTGGTCTGGTATTCCCATCTCTTGAAGAATTTTCCACAGTTTATTGTGATTCACACAGTCAAAGGCTTTGGCATAGTCAATAAAGCAGAAATCGATGTTTTTCTGGATCTCTCTTGCCTTTTTGATGATCCAGCAGATGTTGGCAATTTGATCTCTGGTTCCTCTGCCTTTTCTACAACTAGCTTGAACATCAGGAAGTTCATGGTTCACATATTGCTGAAGCCTGGCTTGGAGAATTTTGGTCATTACTTTACTAGCATGTGAGATGAGTGCAATTGTGCAGTAGTTTGAGCATTCTTTGGCATTGCCTTTCTTTGGGATTGTAATGAAAACTGGCCTTTTCCAATCCTGTGGCCACTGCCGAGTTTTCCAAATTTGCTGGCATATTGATTGCAGCACTTTTACAGTATCATCTTTCAGGATTCGAAATAGCTCAACTGGAATTCCATCACCTCCACTAGCTTTGTTTGTAATGATGCTTTCTAAGGCCCACTTGACTTTAGATTCCAGGATGTTTGGCTCTAGGTGAGTGATCACATCATCGTGATTATTGGTCTTGAAGATCTTTTTTGTCCAGTTCTTCTGTGTACTCTTGCCACCTCTTCTTAATATCTTCTGCTTCTCTTAGGTCCATAGCATTTCTGTTTTGTCAAGTCCATCTTTGTGTGAAATGTTCCCTTGGTATCTCCAATTTTCTTGAAGAGATCTTTAGTCTTTCCGATTCTGTTGTTTTCCTCTGTTTCTTTGCATTGATTGCTGAGGAAATCTTTCTTATCTCTTCTTGCTATTCTTTGGAACTCTGCATTCAGATGCTTATATCTTTCCTTTTCTCCTATGCTTTTCACTTCTCTTCTTTTCACAGCTATTTGTAAGGCCTCCCCAGACGTCATTTTGCTTTTTTGCATTTCTTTTCCATGGGGATGGTCTTGATCCCTGTCTCCCGTACAATATCACGAATCTCAATCCATAGTTCATCTGGCACTCTATCTATCAGATCTAGTCCCTTAAATCTATTTCTCATTTCCACTGTGTAGTCATAAAGGATTTGATTTAGGTAATACTTGAATGGTCTAGTGGTTTTCCCTACTTTCTTCAATTTCAGTCTGAATTTGGCCGTAAGGAGTTCATGATCCGAGCCACAGTCAGCTCCCAGGCTTGTTTTTCTTGACTATATAGAGCTTCTCCATCTTTGGCTGCCAAAAATATAATCATTCTGATTTCGGTGTTGACCATCTGGTGATTTCCATGTGTAGAGTCTTCTCTTGTGTTGTTGGAAGAGGGTGTTTCCTATGACCAGTGCATTTTCTTGGCAAAACCCTACTAGCCTTTGCCCTGCTTCATTCCGTATTCCAAGGCCAAATTTGCCTGTTACTCCAGGTGTTTCTTGACTTCCCACTTTAGCATTCCAGTCCCCTATAATGAAAAGGACATTTTTTTTGCGGGGGGGGGGGGGGTGGGGGGGGTGTCAGTTCTAAAATTTCTGGTAGGTCTTCATAGAACCATTCAACTTCAGCTTCTTCAGCATTACTGGTTGGGGCATAGACTTGGATTACTGTGATATTGAATGGTTTGCCTTGGAAATGAACAGAGATCATTCTGTCATTTTTGAGATGGCATCCAAGTACTGCATTTTCGACCCTCTTGTTGACCATGATGGCTACTCCATTCCTCCTAAGGGATTCCTGTCTACAGTAGTAGATATATTGGTCATCTGAGTTCAATTCACCCATTCCAGTCCATTTTAGTTCGCTGATTCCTAGAATGTCAACGTTCATTCTTGCCATCTCTTGTTTGACCACTTCCCATTTGCCTTGATTCGTGGACCTGACATTCCAGGTTCCTATGCAATATTGCTCTTTACAGCATCAGACCTCGCTTCTATCACTAGTCACATCCACAGCTGGGTATTGTTTTTGCTTTGGCTCCATCCCTTCATTCTTTCTGGGGTTATGTCTCCACTGATCGCCAGTAGCATATTGGGCACCTACTGACCTGGGGAGTTCCTCTTCCAGTATCCTATCATTTTGCCTTTTCTTGCTGTTCATGGGGTTCCCAAGGCAAGAATACTGAAGTGGTTTGCCGTTCTCTTCTCCAGTGGACCACATTCTGTCCGACCTCTCCACCATGACCTGCCCGTCTTGTGGGGGCCCACGGGCATGGCTTCGTTTCATTGAGTTAGACAAGGCTGTGGTCCTAGTGTGAGTAGATTGACTAGTTTTCTGTGGTTATGGTTTCAGTGTGTCTGCCCTCCGATGCCCTCTTGCAACACCTACCGTCTTACTTGTGTTTCTCTTACCTTGGGCGTGGGGTATCTCTTCACGGCTGCTCCAGCAAAGCACAGCCGCTGCTCCTTACCTTGGATGATGGGTATCTCCTCACCGCCACTCCTCCTGACCTTGAACGTGGAATAGCTCCTCTAGGCCCTGCTGCACCCACGCAGCCACTGCCCCTCGGAAGGTCAGTGGGGCTCCAAAGTGATGAGTCAAGAGAATAAAAATCGAAAATGAGCTTAGAGAGATAAAAGGAAGGTAAGACCATGATCATGCAAGTAGATTTTGGTTGTGTTTCAGTTCAGTTCAGCCACTCAGTCATTTCCAACTCTTTGTGATCCGATGGACTGCAGCACGCCAGGCCTCCCTGTCTATCGCCAACTCCCAGAGTCCGCCCAAACCCAGGTCCATTGAGTTGGTGATGCCATCCAACCATCTCATCCTCTGTCATCCCCTCTCCTCCCACCTTCAATCTTTCCCAGCATTATGGTCTGTGCAGATGAGTCAGCGCTTCACATCACGTGGCCAAAGTATTGAATTTTCAGCTTCGACATCAGTCCTTCCAATGAATATTCAGGAATGATCTCCTTCACAATGGACTGGTTGGATCTCCTTGCAGTCCAAGGGACTCTCAAGAGTCTTCTCCAATACCACAGTTCAAAAGCATCAATTCGTCGGCGCTCAGCTTTCTTTATAGTCCAACTCTCACATCCATACATGACCACTGGCAAAACCATAGACTCGACTGTACGGACCTTTGTTGACAAAGTAATGTCTCTGCTTTTGAATATGCTGTCTAAGTTGGTCATAACTTTCCTTCCAGGGAGAAAGCGTCTCTTAATTTCATGGCTGCGGTCACCATCTGCAGTGATTTTGGAGCCCCCCAAAATAAAGTCAGCCACTGTTTCCACTGTTTTCCCATCTCTTTGACATGAAGTGACGGGACCGGATGCCATGATCTTTGTTTTCTGTATTTTGAGCTTTACGCCAACTTTTTCACTCTCCTCTTTCACTTTCATCAAGAGGCTTTTTAGTTCCTCTTCACTTTCTGCCATAAGGGGGGTGTCATCTGCATATCTGAGGTTATTGATATTTCTCTTGGCAATCTTGATTCCAGCTTGTGTTTCTTCCAGTCCAGCATTTCTCATGATGTACTCTGCACCAAAGTTAAATAAGCAGGGTGACAATTACAGCCTTGACGTACTCCTTTTCCTATTTGGAACCAGTTTGTTGTTCCATGTCCAGTGCTAACTGTCACTTCCTGACCTGCATATAGATTTCTCAAGAGGCAGGTCAGGTGGTCTGGTATTCCCATCTCTTGAAGAATTTTCCACAGTTTATTGTGATTCACACAGTCAAAGGCTTTGGCATAGTCAATAAAGCAGAAATCGATGTTTTTCTGGATCTCTCTTGCTTTTCCGATGATCCAGCTGATGCTGGCAATTTGATCTCTGGTTCCTCTGCCTTTTCTAAAACTAGCTCGAGCATCAGGAAGTTCATGGTTCACATATTGCTGAAGCCTGGCTTGGAGAATTTTGATCATTACTTTACTAGCATGTGAGATGAGTGCAATTGTGCAGTAGTTTGAGCATTCTTTGGCATTGCCTTTCTTTGGGATTGCAATGAAAACTGAGCTTTTCCAATCCTGTGGCCACTGCCGAGTTTTCCAAATTTGCTGGCATATTGACTGCAGCACTTTTACAGTATCATCTTTCAGGATTTGAAATAGCTCAACTGGAATTCCATCACCTCCACTAGCTTTGTTTGTAGTGATGCTTTCTGAGGCCCGCTTGACTTCACATTCCAGGATGTTTGGCTCTAGGTGAGTGATCACATCATCGTGATTATTGGTCTTGAAGATCTTTTTTGTCCAGTTCTTCTGTGTACTCTTGCCACCTCTTCTTAATATCTTCTGCTTCTGTTAGGTCCATAGCATTTCTGTCTTGTCGAGTCCATCTTTGGGTGAAATGTTCCCTTGGTATCTCTAATTTTCTTGAAGAGATCTTTAGTCTTTCCGATTCTGTTGTTTTCCTCTGTTTCTTTGCATGGATCGCTGAGGAAATCTTTCTTATCTCTTCTTGCTATTCTTTGGAACTCTGCATTCAGATGCTTATATCTTTCCTTTTCTCCTATGCTTTTCACTTCTCTTCTTTTCACAGCTATTTGTAAGGCCTCCCCAGACAGTCATTTTGCTTTTTTTTGCATTTCTTTTCCATGGGGACGGTCTTGATCCCTGTCTCCCGTACAATATCACGAATCTCAATCCGTAGTTCATCAGGCACTCTATCTATCAGATCTAGTCCCTTAAATCTATTTCTCATTTCCACTGTGTAGTCAGAAAGGATTTGATTTAGATAATACTTGAATGGTCTAGTGGTTTTCCCTACTTTCTTCAATTTCAGTCTGAATTTGGCCGTAAGGAGTTCATGATCTGAGCCACAGTCAACTCCCAGTCTTGTTTTTCTTGACTGTATAGAGCTTCTCCATCTTTGGCTGCCAAAAATATAATCATTCTGATTTCGGTGTTGACCATCTGGTGATTTCCATGTGTAGAGTCTTCTCTTGTGTTGTTGGAAGAGGGTGTTTGCTATGACCAGTGCATTTTCTTGGCAAAACCCTACTAGCCTTTGCCCTGCTTCATTCCGTATTCCAAGGCCAAATTTGCCTGTTACTCCAGGTGTTTCTTGACTTCCCACTTTAGCATTCCAGTCCCCTATAATGAAAAGGACATTTTTTTTGCGGGGTGGGGGTTCTGGGGGGGGTGTCAGTTCTAAAATTTCTGGTAGGTCTTCATAGAACCATTCAACTTCAGCTTCTTCAGCATTACTGGTTGGGGCATAGACTTGGATTACTGTGATATTGAATGGTTTGCCTTGGAAATGAACAGAGATCATTCTGTCATTTTTGAGATGGCATCCAAGTACTGCATTTTCGACCCTCTTGTTGACCATGATGGCTACTCCATTCCTCCTAAGGGATTCCTGTCTACAGTAGTAGATATATTGGTCATCTGAGTTCAATTCACCCATTCCAGTCCATTTTAGTTCGCTGATTCCTAGAATGTCAACGTTCATTCTTGCCATCTCTTGTTTGACCACTTCCCATTTGCCTTGATTCGTGGACCTGACATTCCAGGTTCCTATGCAATATTGCTCTTTACAGCATCAGACCTCGCTTCTATCACTAGTCACATCCACAGCTGGGTATTGTTTTTGCTTTGGCTCCATCCCTTCATTCTTTCTGGGGTTATGTCTCCACTGATCGCCAGTAGCATATTGGGCACCTACTGACCTGGGGAGTTCCTCTTCCAGTATCCTATCATTTTGCCTTTTCTTGCTGTTCATGGGGTTCCCAAGGCAAGAATACTGAAGTGGTTTGCCGTTCTCTTCTCCAGTGGACCACATTCTGTCCGACCTCTCCACCATGACCTGCCCGTCTTGTGGGGGCCCACGGGCATGGCTTCGTTTCATTGAGTTAGACAAGGCTGTGGTCCTAGTGTGAGTAGATTGACTAGTTTTCTGTGGTTATGGTTTCAGTGTGTCTGCCCTCCGATGCCCTCTTGCAACACCTACCGTCTTACTTGTGTTTCTCTTACCTTGGGCGTGGGGTATCTCTTCACGGCTGCTCCAGCAAAGCACAGCCGCTGCTCCTTACCTTGGATGATGGGTATCTCCTCACCGCCACTCCTCCTGACCTTGAACGTGGAATAGCTCCTCTAGGCCCTGCTGCACCCACGCAGCCACTGCCCCTCGGAAGGTCAGTGGGGCTCCAAAGTGATGAGTCAAGAGAATAAAAATCGAAAATGAGCTTAGAGAGATAAAAGGAAGGTAAGACCATGATCATGCAAGTAGATTTTGGTTGTGTTTCAGTTCAGTTCAGCCACTCAGTCATTTCCAACTCTTTGTGATCCGATGGACTGCAGCACGCCAGGCCTCCCTGTCTATCGCCAACTCCCAGAGTCCGCCCAAACCCAGGTCCATTGAGTTGGTGATGCCATCCAACCATCTCATCCTCTGTCATCCCCTCTCCTCCCACCTTCAATCTTTCCCAGCATTATGGTCTGTGCAGATGAGTCAGCGCTTCACATCACGTGGCCAAAGTATTGAATTTTCAGCTTCGACATCAGTCCTTCCAATGAATATTCAGGAATGATCTCCTTCACAGTGGACTGGTTGGATCTCCTTGCAGTCCAAGGGACTCTCAAGAGTCTTCTCCAATACCACAGTTCAAAAGCATCAATTCGTCGGCGCTCAGCTTTCTTTATAGTCCAACTCTCACATCCATACATGACCACTGGCAAAACCATAGACTCGACTGTACGGACCTTTGTTGACAAAGTAATGTCTCTGCTTTTGAATATGCTGTCTAAGTTGGTCATAACTTTCCTTCCAGGGAGAAAGCGTCTCTTAATTTCATGGCTGCGGTCACCATCTGCAGTGATTTTGGAGCCCCCCAAAATAAAGTCAGCCACTGTTTCCACTGTTTTCCCATCTCTTTGACATGAAGTGACGGGACCGGATGCCATGATCTTTGTTTTCTGTATTTTGAGCTTTACGCCAACTTTTTCACTCTCCTCTTTCACTTTCATCAAGAGGCTTTTTAGTTCCTCTTCACTTTCTGCCATAAGGGGGGTGTCATCTGCATATCTGAGGTTATTGATATTTCTCTTGGCAATCTTGATTCCAGCTTGTGTTTCTTCCAGTCCAGCATTTCTCATGATGTACTCTGCACCAAAGTTAAATAAGCAGGGTGACAATTACAGCCTTGACGTACTCCTTTTCCTATTTGGAACCAGTTTGTTGTTCCATGTCCAGTGCTAACTGTCACTTCCTGACCTGCATATAGATTTCTCAAGAGGCAGGTCAGGTGGTCTGGTATTCCCATCTCTTGAAGAATTTTCCACAGTTTATTGTGATTCACACAGTCAAAGGCTTTGGCATAGTCAATAAAGCAGAAATCGATGTTTTTCTGGATCTCTCTTGCTTTTCCGATGATCCAGCTGATGCTGGCAATTTGATCTCTGGTTCCTCTGCCTTTTCTAAAACTAGCTCGAGCATCAGGAAGTTCATGGTTCACATATTGCTGAAGCCTGGCTTGGAGAATTTTGATCATTACTTTACTAGCATGTGAGATGAGTGCAATTGTGCAGTAGTTTGAGCATTCTTTGGCATTGCCTTTCTTTGGGATTGCAATGAAAACTGAGCTTTTCCAATCCTGTGGCCACTGCCGAGTTTTCCAAATTTGCTGGCATATTGACTGCAGCACTTTTACAGTATCATCTTTCAGGATTTGAAATAGCTCAACTGGAATTCCATCACCTCCACTAGCTTTGTTTGTAGTGATGCTTTCTGAGGCCCGCTTGACTTCACATTCCAGGATGTTTGGCTCTAGGTGAGTGATCACATCATCGTGATTATTGGTCTTGAAGATCTTTTTTGTCCAGTTCTTCTGTGTACTCTTGCCACCTCTTCTTAATATCTTCTGCTTCTGTTAGGTCCATAGCATTTCTGTCTTGTCGAGTCCATCTTTGGGTGAAATGTTCCCTTGGTATCTCTAATTTTCTTGAAGAGATCTTTAGTCTTTCCGATTCTGTTGTTTTCCTCTGTTTCTTTGCATGGATCGCTGAGGAAATCTTTCTTATCTCTTCTTGCTATTCTTTGGAACTCTGCATTCAGATGCTTATATCTTTCCTTTTCTCCTATGCTTTTCACTTCTCTTCTTTTCACAGCTATTTGTAAGGCCTCCCCAGACAGTCATTTTGCTTTTTTTTGCATTTCTTTTCCATGGGGACGGTCTTGATCCCTGTCTCCCGTACAATATCACGAATCTCAATCCGTAGTTCATCAGGCACTCTATCTATCAGATCTAGTCCCTTAAATCTATTTCTCATTTCCACTGTGTAGTCAGAAAGGATTTGATTTAGATAATACTTGAATGGTCTAGTGGTTTTCCCTACTTTCTTCAATTTCAGTCTGAATTTGGCCGTAAGGAGTTCATGATCTGAGCCACAGTCAACTCCCAGTCTTGTTTTTCTTGACTGTATAGAGCTTCTCCATCTTTGGCTGCCAAAAATATAATCATTCTGATTTCGGTGTTGACCATCTGGTGATTTCCATGTGTAGAGTCTTCTCTTGTGTTGTTGGAAGAGGGTGTTTGCTATGACCAGTGCATTTTCTTGGCAAAACCCTACTAGCCTTTGCCCTGCTTCATTCCGTATTCCAAGGCCAAATTTGCCTGTTACTCCAGGTGTTTCTTGACTTCCCACTTTAGCATTCCAGTCCCCTATAATGAAAAGGACATTTATTTTGCGGGGGTGGGGGGGGGGGGTGGGGGGGGGTGTCAGTTCTAAAATTTCTGGTAGGTCTTCATAGAACCATTCAACTTCAGCTTCTTCAGCATTACTGGTTGGGGCATAGACTTGGATTACTGTGATATTGAATGGTTTGCCTTGGAAATGAACAGAGATCATTCTGTCATTTTTGAGATGGCATCCAAGTACTGCATTTTCGACCCTCTTGTTGACCATGATGGCTACTCCATTCCTCCTAAGGGATTCCTGTCTACAGTAGTAGATATATTGGTCATCTGAGTTCAATTCACCCATTCCAGTCCATTTTAGTTCGCTGATTCCTAGAATGTCAACGTTCATTCTTGCCATCTCTTGTTTGGCCACTTCCCATTTGCCTTGATTCGTGGACCTGACATTCCAGGTTCCTATGCAATATTGCTCTTTACAGCATCAGACCTCGCTTCTATCACTAGTCACATCCACAGCTGGGTATTGTTTTTGCTTTGGCTCCATCCCTTCATTCTTTCTGGGGTTATGTCTCCACTGATCGCCAGTAGCATATTGGGCACCTACTGACCTGGGGAGTTCCTCTTCCAGTATCCTATCATTTTGCCTTTTCTTGCTGTTCATGGGGTTCCCAAGGCAAGAATACTGAAGTGGTTTGCCGTTCTCTTCTCCAGTGGACCACATTCTGTCCGACCTCTCCACCATGACCTGCCCGTCTTGTGGGGGCCCACGGGCATGGCTTCGTTTCATTGAGTTAGACAAGGCTGTGGTCCTAGTGTGAGTAGATTGACTAGTTTTCTGTGGTTATGGTTTCAGTGTGTCTGCCCTCCGATGCCCTCTTGCAACACCTACCGTCTTACTTGTGTTTCTCTTACCTTGGGCGTGGGGTATCTCTTCACGGCTGCTCCAGCAAAGCACAGCCGCTGCTCCTTACCTTGGATGATGGGTATCTCCTCACCGCCACTCCTCCTGACCTTGAACGTGGAATAGCTCCTCTAGGCCCTGCTGCACCCACGCAGCCACTGCCCCTCGGAAGGTCAGTGGGGCTCCAAAGTGATGAGTCAAGAGAATAAAAATCGAAAATGAGCTTAGAGAGATAAAAGGAAGGTAAGACCATGATCATGCAAGTAGATTTTGGTTGTGTTTCAGTTCAGTTCAGCCACTCAGTCATTTCCAACTCTTTGTGATCCGATGGACTGCAGCACGCCAGGCCTCCCTGTCTATCGCCAACTCCCAGAGTCCGCCCAAACCCAGGTCCATTGAGTTGGTGATGCCATCCAACCATCTCATCCTCTGTCATCCCCTCTCCTCCCACCTTCAATCTTTCCCAGCATTATGGTCTGTGCAGATGAGTCAGCGCTTCACATCACGTGGCCAAAGTATTGAATTTTCAGCTTCGACATCAGTCCTTCCAATGAATATTCAGGAATGATCTCCTTCACAGTGGACTGGTTGGATCTCCTTGCAGTCCAAGGGACTCTCAAGAGTCTTCTCCAATACCACAGTTCAAAAGCATCAATTCGTCGGCGCTCAGCTTTCTTTATAGTCCAACTCTCACATCCATACATGACCACTGGCAAAACCATAGACTCGACTGTACGGACCTTTGTTGACAAAGTAATGTCTCTGCTTTTGAATATGCTGTCTAAGTTGGTCATAACTTTCCTTCCAGGGAGAAAGCGTCTCTTAATTTCATGGCTGCGGTCACCATCTGCAGTGATTTTGGAGCCCCCCAAAATAAAGTCAGCCACTGTTTCCACTGTTTTCCCATCTCTTTGACATGAAGTGACGGGACCGGATGCCATGATCTTTGTTTTCTGTATTTTGAGCTTTACGCCAACTTTTTCACTCTCCTCTTTCACTTTCATCAAGAGGCTTTTTAGTTCCTCTTCACTTTCTGCCATAAGGGGGGTGTCATCTGCATATCTGAGGTTATTGATATTTCTCTTGGCAATCTTGATTCCAGCTTGTGTTTCTTCCAGTCCAGCATTTCTCATGATGTACTCTGCACCAAAGTTAAATAAGCAGGGTGACAATTACAGCCTTGACGTACTCCTTTTCCTATTTGGAACCAGTTTGTTGTTCCATGTCCAGTGCTAACTGTCACTTCCTGACCTGCATATAGATTTCTCAAGAGGCAGGTCAGGTGGTCTGGTATTCCCATCTCTTGAAGAATTTTCCACAGTTTATTGTGATTCACACAGTCAAAGGCTTTGGCATAGTCAATAAAGCAGAAATCGATGTTTTTCTGGATCTCTCTTGCTTTTCCGATGATCCAGCTGATGCTGGCAATTTGATCTCTGGTTCCTCTGCCTTTTCTAAAACTAGCTCGAGCATCAGGAAGTTCATGGTTCACATATTGCTGAAGCCTGGCTTGGAGAATTTTGATCATTACTTTACTAGCATGTGAGATGAGTGCAATTGTGCAGTAGTTTGAGCATTCTTTGGCATTGCCTTTCTTTGGGATTGCAATGAAAACTGAGCTTTTCCAATCCTGTGGCCACTGCCGAGTTTTCCAAATTTGCTGGCATATTGACTGCAGCACTTTTACAGTATCATCTTTCAGGATTTGAAATAGCTCAACTGGAATTCCATCACCTCCACTAGCTTTGTTTGTAGTGATGCTTTCTGAGGCCCGCTTGACTTCACATTCCAGGATGTTTGGCTCTAGGTGAGTGATCACATCATCGTGATTATTGGTCTTGAAGATCTTTTTTGTCCAGTTCTTCTGTGTACTCTTGCCACCTCTTCTTAATATCTTCTGCTTCTGTTAGGTCCATAGCATTTCTGTCTTGTCGAGTCCATCTTTGGGTGAAATGTTCCCTTGGTATCTCTAATTTTCTTGAAGAGATCTTTAGTCTTTCCGATTCTGTTGTTTTCCTCTGTTTCTTTGCATGGATCGCTGAGGAAATCTTTCTTATCTCTTCTTGCTATTCTTTGGAACTCTGCATTCAGATGCTTATATCTTTCCTTTTCTCCTATGCTTTTCACTTCTCTTCTTTTCACAGCTATTTGTAAGGCCTCCCCAGACAGTCATTTTGCTTTTTTTTGCATTTCTTTTCCATGGGGACGGTCTTGATCCCTGTCTCCCGTACAATATCACGAATCTCAATCCGTAGTTCATCAGGCACTCTATCTATCAGATCTAGTCCCTTAAATCTATTTCTCATTTCCACTGTGTAGTCAGAAAGGATTTGATTTAGATAATACTTGAATGGTCTAGTGGTTTTCCCTACTTTCTTCAATTTCAGTCTGAATTTGGCCGTAAGGAGTTCATGATCTGAGCCACAGTCAACTCCCAGTCTTGTTTTTCTTGACTGTATAGAGCTTCTCCATCTTTGGCTGCCAAAAATATAATCATTCTGATTTCGGTGTTGACCATCTGGTGATTTCCATGTGTAGAGTCTTCTCTTGTGTTGTTGGAAGAGGGTGTTTGCTATGACCAGTGCATTTTCTTGGCAAAACCCTACTAGCCTTTGCCCTGCTTCATTCCGTATTCCAAGGCCAAATTTGCCTGTTACTCCAGGTGTTTCTTGACTTCCCACTTTAGCATTCCAGTCCCCTATAATGAAAAGGACATTTTTTTTGCGGGGGTGGGGGGGGGTGGGGGGGGGTGTCAGTTCTAAAATTTCTGGTAGGTCTTCATAGAACCATTCAACTTCAGCTTCTTCAGCATTACTGGTTGGGGCATAGACTTGGATTACTGTGATATTGAATGGTTTGCCTTGGAAATGAACAGAGATCATTCTGTCATTTTTGAGATGGCATCCAAGTATTGCATTTTCGACCCTCTTGTTGACCATGATGGCTACTCCATTCCTCCTAAGGGATTCCTGTCTACAGTAGTAGATATATTGGTCATCTGAGTTCAATTCACCCATTCCAGTCCATTTTAGTTCGCTGATTCCTAGAATGTCAACGTTCATTCTTGCCATCTCTTGTTTGACCACTTCCCATTTGCCTTGATTCGTGGACCTGACATTCCAGGTTCCTATGCAATATTGCTCTTTACAGCATCAGACCTCGCTTCTATCACTAGTCACATCCACAGCTGGGTATTGTTTTTGCTTTGGCTCCATCCCTTCATTCTTTCTGGGGTTATGTCTCCACTGATCGCCAGTAGCATATTGGGCACCTACTGACCTGGGGAGTTCCTCTTCCAGTATCCTATCATTTTGCCTTTTCTTGCTGTTCATGGGGTTCCCAAGGCAAGAATACTGAAGTGGTTTGCCGTTCTCTTCTCCAGTGGACCACATTCTGTCCGACCTCTCCACCATGACCTGCCCGTCTTGTGGGGGCCCACGGGCATGGCTTCGTTTCATTGAGTTAGACAAGGCTGTGGTCCTAGTGTGAGTAGATTGACTAGTTTTCTGTGGTTATGGTTTCAGTGTGTCTGCCCTCCGATGCCCTCTTGCAACACCTACCGTCTTACTTGTGTTTCTCTTACCTTGGGCGTGGGGTATCTCTTCACGGCTGCTCCAGCAAAGCACAGCCGCTGCTCCTTACCTTGGATGATGGGTATCTCCTCACCGCCACTCCTCCTGACCTTGAACGTGGAATAGCTCCTCTAGGCCCTGCTGCACCCACGCAGCCACTGCCCCTCGGAAGGTCAGTGGGGCTCCAAAGTGATGAGTCAAGAGAATAAAAATCGAAAATGAGCTTAGAGAGATAAAAGGAAGGTAAGACCATGATCATGCAAGTAGATTTTGGTTGTGTTTCAGTTCAGTTCAGCCACTCAGTCATTTCCAACTCTTTGTGATCCGATGGACTGCAGCACGCCAGGCCTCCCTGTCTATCGCCAACTCCCAGAGTCCGCCCAAACCCAGGTCCATTGAGTTGGTGATGCCATCCAACCATCTCATCCTCTGTCATCCCCTCTCCTCCCACCTTCAATCTTTCCCAGCATTATGGTCTGTGCAGATGAGTCAGCGCTTCACATCACGTGGCCAAAGTATTGAATTTTCAGCTTCGACATCAGTCCTTCCAATGAATATTCAGGAATGATCTCCTTCACAATGGACTGGTTGGATCTCCTTGCAGTCCAAGGGACTCTCAAGAGTCTTCTCCAATACCACAGTTCAAAAGCATCAATTCGTCGGCGCTCAGCTTTCTTTATAGTCCAACTCTCACATCCATACATGACCACTGGCAAAACCATAGACTCGACTGTACGGACCTTTGTTGACAAAGTAATGTCTCTGCTTTTGAATATGCTGTCTAAGTTGGTCATAACTTTCCTTCCAGGGAGAAAGCGTCTCTTAATTTCATGGCTGCGGTCACCATCTGCAGTGATTTTGGAGCCCCCCAAAATAAAGTCAGCCACTGTTTCCACTGTTTTCCCATCTCTTTGACATGAAGTGACGGGACCGGATGCCATGATCTTTGTTTTCTGTATTTTGAGCTTTACGCCAACTTTTTCACTCTCCTCTTTCACTTTCATCAAGAGGCTTTTTAGTTCCTCTTCACTTTCTGCCATAAGGGGGGTGTCATCTGCATATCTGAGGTTATTGATATTTCTCTTGGCAATCTTGATTCCAGCTTGTGTTTCTTCCAGTCCAGCATTTCTCATGATGTACTCTGCACCAAAGTTAAATAAGCAGGGTGACAATTACAGCCTTGACGTACTCCTTTTCCTATTTGGAACCAGTTTGTTGTTCCATGTCCAGTGCTAACTGTCACTTCCTGACCTGCATATAGATTTCTCAAGAGGCAGGTCAGGTGGTCTGGTATTCCCATCTCTTGAAGAATTTTCCACAGTTTATTGTGATTCACACAGTCAAAGGCTTTGGCATAGTCAATAAAGCAGAAATCGATGTTTTTCTGGATCTCTCTTGCTTTTCCGATGATCCAGCTGATGCTGGCAATTTGATCTCTGGTTCCTCTGCCTTTTCTAAAACTAGCTCGAGCATCAGGAAGTTCATGGTTCACATATTGCTGAAGCCTGGCTTGGAGAATTTTGATCATTACTTTACTAGCATGTGAGATGAGTGCAATTGTGCAGTAGTTTGAGCATTCTTTGGCATTGCCTTTCTTTGGGATTGCAATGAAAACTGAGCTTTTCCAATCCTGTGGCCACTGCCGAGTTTTCCAAATTTGCTGGCATATTGACTGCAGCACTTTTACAGTATCATCTTTCAGGATTTGAAATAGCTCAACTGGAATTCCATCACCTCCACTAGCTTTGTTTGTAGTGATGCTTTCTGAGGCCCGCTTGACTTCACATTCCAGGATGTTTGGCTCTAGGTGAGTGATCACATCATCGTGATTATTGGTCTTGAAGATCTTTTTTGTCCAGTTCTTCTGTGTACTCTTGCCACCTCTTCTTAATATCTTCTGCTTCTGTTAGGTCCATAGCATTTCTGTCTTGTCGAGTCCATCTTTGGGTGAAATGTTCCCTTGGTATCTCTAATTTTCTTGAAGAGATCTTTAGTCTTTCCGATTCTGTTGTTTTCCTCTGTTTCTTTGCATGGATCGCTGAGGAAATCTTTCTTATCTCTTCTTGCTATTCTTTGGAACTCTGCATTCAGATGCTTATATCTTTCCTTTTCTCCTATGCTTTTCACTTCTCTTCTTTTCACAGCTATTTGTAAGGCCTCCCCAGACAGTCATTTTGCTTTTTGTTGCATTTCTTTTCCATGGGGACGGTCTTGATCCCTGTCTCCCGTACAATATCACGAATCTCAATCCGTAGTTCATCAGGCACTCTATCTATCAGATCTAGTCCCTTAAATCTATTTCTCATTTCCACTGTGTAGTCAGAAAGGATTTGATTTAGATAATACTTGAATGGTCTAGTGGTTTTCCCTACTTTCTTCAATTTCAGTCTGAATTTGGCCGTAAGGAGTTCATGATCTGAGCCACAGTCAACTCCCAGTCTTGTTTTTCTTGACTGTATAGAGCTTCTCCATCTTTGGCTGCCAAAAATATAATCATTCTGATTTCGGTGTTGACCATCTGGTGATTTCCATGTGTAGAGTCTTCTCTTGTGTTGTTGGAAGAGGGTGTTTGCTATGACCAGTGCATTTTCTTGGCAAAACCCTACTAGCCTTTGCCCTGCTTCATTCCGTATTCCAAGGCCAAATTTGCCTGTTACTCCAGGTGTTTCTTGACTTCCCACTTTAGCATTCCAGTCCCCTATAATGAAAAGGACATTTTTTTTTGCGGGGGGGGGGTGTTCTGGGGGGGGGTGTCAGTTCTAAAATTTCTGGTAGGTCTTCATAGAACCATTCAACTTCAGCTTCTTCAGCATTACTGGTTGGGGCATAGACTTGGATTACTGTGATATTGAATGGTTTGCCTTGGAAATGAACAGAGATCATTCTGTCATTTTTGAGATGGCATCCAAGTACTGCATTTTCGACCCTCTTGTTGACCATGATGGCTACTCCATTCCTCCTAAGGGATTCCTGTCTACAGTAGTAGATATATTGGTCATCTGAGTTCAATTCACCCATTCCAGTCCATTTTAGTTCGCTGATTCCTAGAATGTCAACGTTCATTCTTGCCATCTCTTGTTTGACCACTTCCCATTTGCCTTGATTCGTGGACCTGACATTCCAGGTTCCTATGCAATATTGCTCTTTACAGCATCAGACCTCGCTTCTATCACTAGTCACATCCACAGCTGGGTATTGTTTTTGCTTTGGCTCCATCCCTTCATTCTTTCTGGGGTTATGTCTCCACTGATCGCCAGTAGCATATTGGGCACCTACTGACCTGGGGAGTTCCTCTTCCAGTATCCTATCATTTTGCCTTTTCTTGCTGTTCATGGGGTTCCCAAGGCAAGAATACTGAAGTGGTTTGCCGTTCTCTTCTCCAGTGGACCACATTCTGTCCGACCTCTCCACCATGACCTGCCCGTCTTGTGGGGGCCCACGGGCATGGCTTCGTTTCATTGAGTTAGACAAGGCTGTGGTCCTAGTGTGAGTAGATTGACTAGTTTTCTGTGGTTATGGTTTCAGTGTGTCTGCCCTCCGATGCCCTCTTGCAACACCTACCGTCTTACTTGTGTTTCTCTTACCTTGGGCGTGGGGTATCTCTTCACGGCTGCTCCAGCAAAGCACAGCCGCTGCTCCTTACCTTGGATGATGGGTATCTCCTCACCGCCACTCCTCCTGACCTTGAACGTGGAATAGCTCCTCTAGGCCCTGCTGCACCCACGCAGCCACTGCCCCTCGGAAGGTCAGTGGGGCTCCAAAGTGATGAGTCAAGAGAATAAAAATCGAAAATGAGCTTAGAGAGATAAAAGGAAGGTAAGACCATGATCATGCAAGTAGATTTTGGTTGTGTTTCAGTTCAGTTCAGCCACTCAGTCATTTCCAACTCTTTGTGATCCGATGGACTGCAGCACGCCAGGCCTCCCTGTCTATCGCCAACTCCCAGAGTCCGCCCAAACCCAGGTCCATTGAGTTGGTGATGCCATCCAACCATCTCATCCTCTGTCATCCCCTCTCCTCCCACCTTCAATCTTTCCCAGCATTATGGTCTGTGCAGATGAGTCAGCGCTTCACATCACGTGGCCAAAGTATTGAATTTTCAGCTTCGACATCAGTCCTTCCAATGAATATTCAGGAATGATCTCCTTCACAATGGACTGGTTGGATCTCCTTGCAGTCCAAGGGACTCTCAAGAGTCTTCTCCAATACCACAGTTCAAAAGCATCAATTCGTCGGCGCTCAGCTTTCTTTATAGTCCAACTCTCACATCCATACATGACCACTGGCAAAACCATAGACTCGACTGTACGGACCTTTGTTGACAAAGTAATGTCTCTGCTTTTGAATATGCTGTCTAAGTTGGTCATAACTTTCCTTCCAGGGAGAAAGCGTCTCTTAATTTCATGGCTGCGGTCACCATCTGCAGTGATTTTGGAGCCCCCCAAAATAAAGTCAGCCACTGTTTCCACTGTTTTCCCATCTCTTTGACATGAAGTGACGGGACCGGATGCCATGATCTTTGTTTTCTGTATTTTGAGCTTTACGCCAACTTTTTCACTCTCCTCTTTCACTTTCATCAAGAGGCTTTTTAGTTCCTCTTCACTTTCTGCCATAAGGGGGGTGTCATCTGCATATCTGAGGTTATTGATATTTCTCTTGGCAATCTTGATTCCAGCTTGTGTTTCTTCCAGTCCAGCATTTCTCATGATGTACTCTGCACCAAAGTTAAATAAGCAGGGTGACAATTACAGCCTTGACGTACTCCTTTTCCTATTTGGAACCAGTTTGTTGTTCCATGTCCAGTGCTAACTGTCACTTCCTGACCTGCATATAGATTTCTCAAGAGGCAGGTCAGGTGGTCTGGTATTCCCATCTCTTGAAGAATTTTCCACAGTTTATTGTGATTCACACAGTCAAAGGCTTTGGCATAGTCAATAAAGCAGAAATCGATGTTTTTCTGGATCTCTCTTGCTTTTCCGATGATCCAGCTGATGCTGGCAATTTGATCTCTGGTTCCTCTGCCTTTTCTAAAACTAGCTCGAGCATCAGGAAGTTCATGGTTCACATATTGCTGAAGCCTGGCTTGGAGAATTTTGATCATTACTTTACTAGCATGTGAGATGAGTGCAATTGTGCAGTAGTTTGAGCATTCTTTGGCATTGCCTTTCTTTGGGATTGCAATGAAAACTGAGCTTTTCCAATCCTGTGGCCACTGCCGAGTTTTCCAAATTTGCTGGCATATTGACTGCAGCACTTTTACAGTATCATCTTTCAGGATTTGAAATAGCTCAACTGGAATTCCATCACCTCCACTAGCTTTGTTTGTAGTGATGCTTTCTGAGGCCCGCTTGACTTCACATTCCAGGATGTTTGGCTCTAGGTGAGTGATCACATCATCGTGATTATTGGTCTTGAAGATCTTTTTTGTCCAGTTCTTCTGTGTACTCTTGCCACCTCTTCTTAATATCTTCTGCTTCTGTTAGGTCCATAGCATTTCTGTCTTGTCGAGTCCATCTTTGGGTGAAATGTTCCCTTGGTATCTCTAATTTTCTTGAAGAGATCTTTAGTCTTTCCGATTCTGTTGTTTTCCTCTGTTTCTTTGCATGGATCGCTGAGGAAATCTTTCTTATCTCTTCTTGCTATTCTTTGGAACTCTGCATTCAGATGCTTATATCTTTCCTTTTCTCCTATGCTTTTCACTTCTCTTCTTTTCACAGCTATTTGTAAGGCCTCCCCAGACAGTCATTTTGCTTTTTTTTGCATTTCTTTTCCATGGGGACGGTCTTGATCCCTGTCTCCCGTACAATATCACGAATCTCAATCCGTAGTTCATCAGGCACTCTATCTATCAGATCTAGTCCCTTAAATCTATTTCTCATTTCCACTGTGTAGTCAGAAAGGATTTGATTTAGATAATACTTGAATGGTCTAGTGGTTTTCCCTACTTTCTTCAATTTCAGTCTGAATTTGGCCGTAAGGAGTTCATGATCTGAGCCACAGTCAACTCCCAGTCTTGTTTTTCTTGACTGTATAGAGCTTCTCCATCTTTGGCTGCCAAAAATATAATCATTCTGATTTCGGTGTTGACCATCTGGTGATTTCCATGTGTAGAGTCTTCTCTTGTGTTGTTGGAAGAGGGTGTTTGCTATGACCAGTGCATTTTCTTGGCAAAACCCTACTAGCCTTTGCCCTGCTTCATTCCGTATTCCAAGGCCAAATTTGCCTGTTACTCCAGGTGTTTCTTGACTTCCCACTTTAGCATTCCAGTCCCCTATAATGAAAAGGACATTTTTTTTGCGGGGGGTGGGGGGGGGTGTCAGTTCTAAAATTTCTGGTAGGTCTTCATAGAACCATTCAACTTCAGCTTCTTCAGCATTACTGGTTGGGGCATAGACTTGGATTACTGTGATATTGAATGGTTTGCCTTGGAAATGAACAGAGATCATTCTGTCATTTTTGAGATGGCATCCAAGTACTGCATTTTCGACCCTCTTGTTGACCATGATGGCTACTCCATTCCTCCTAAGGGATTCCTGTCTACAGTAGTAGATATATTGGTCATCTGAGTTCAATTCACCCATTCCAGTCCATTTTAGTTCGCTGATTCCTAGAATGTCAACGTTCATTCTTGCCATCTCTTGTTTGACCACTTCCCATTTGCCTTGATTCGTGGACCTGACATTCCAGGTTCCTATGCAATATTGCTCTTTACAGCATCAGACCTCGCTTCTATCACTAGTCACATCCACAGCTGGGTATTGTTTTTGCTTTGGCTCCATCCCTTCATTCTTTCTGGGGTTATGTCTCCACTGATCGCCAGTAGCATATTGGGCACCTACTGACCTGGGGAGTTCCTCTTCCAGTATCCTATCATTTTGCCTTTTCTTGCTGTTCATGGGGTTCCCAAGGCAAGAATACTGAAGTGGTTTGCCGTTCTCTTCTCCAGTGGACCACATTCTGTCCGACCTCTCCACCATGACCTGCCCGTCTTGTGGGGGCCCACGGGCATGGCTTCGTTTCATTGAGTTAGACAAGGCTGTGGTCCTAGTGTGAGTAGATTGACTAGTTTTCTGTGGTTATGGTTTCAGTGTGTCTGCCCTCCGATGCCCTCTTGCAACACCTACCGTCTTACTTGTGTTTCTCTTACCTTGGGCGTGGGGTATCTCTTCACGGCTGCTCCAGCAAAGCACAGCCGCTGCTCCTTACCTTGGATGATGGGTATCTCCTCACCGCCACTCCTCCTGACCTTGAACGTGGAATAGCTCCTCTAGGCCCTGCTGCACCCACGCAGCCACTGCCCCTCGGAAGGTCAGTGGGGCTCCAAAGTGATGAGTCAAGAGAATAAAAATCGAAAATGAGCTTAGAGAGATAAAAGGAAGGTAAGACCATGATCATGCAAGTAGATTTTGGTTGTGTTTCAGTTCAGTTCAGCCACTCAGTCATTTCCAACTCTTTGTGATCCGATGGACTGCAGCACGCCAGGCCTCCCTGTCTATCGCCAACTCCCAGAGTCCGCCCAAACCCAGGTCCATTGAGTTGGTGATGCCATCCAACCATCTCATCCTCTGTCATCCCCTCTCCTCCCACCTTCAATCTTTCCCAGCATTATGGTCTGTGCAGATGAGTCAGCGCTTCACATCACGTGGCCAAAGTATTGAATTTTCAGCTTCGACATCAGTCCTTCCAATGAATATTCAGGAATGATCTCCTTCACAATGGACTGGTTGGATCTCCTTGCAGTCCAAGGGACTCTCAAGAGTCTTCTCCAATACCACAGTTCAAAAGCATCAATTCGTCGGCGCTCAGCTTTCTTTATAGTCCAACTCTCACATCCATACATGACCACTGGCAAAACCATAGACTCGACTGTACGGACCTTTGTTGACAAAGTAATGTCTCTGCTTTTGAATATGCTGTCTAAGTTGGTCATAACTTTCCTTCCAGGGAGAAAGCGTCTCTTAATTTCATGGCTGCGGTCACCATCTGCAGTGATTTTGGAGCCCCCCAAAATAAAGTCAGCCACTGTTTCCACTGTTTTCCCATCTCTTTGACATGAAGTGACGGGACCGGATGCCATGATCTTTGTTTTCTGTATTTTGAGCTTTACGCCAACTTTTTCACTCTCCTCTTTCACTTTCATCAAGAGGCTTTTTAGTTCCTCTTCACTTTCTGCCATAAGGGGGGTGTCATCTGCATATCTGAGGTTATTGATATTTCTCTTGGCAATCTTGATTCCAGCTTGTGTTTCTTCCAGTCCAGCATTTCTCATGATGTACTCTGCACCAAAGTTAAATAAGCAGGGTGACAATTACAGCCTTGACGTACTCCTTTTCCTATTTGGAACCAGTTTGTTGTTCCATGTCCAGTGCTAACTGTCACTTCCTGACCTGCATATAGATTTCTCAAGAGGCAGGTCAGGTGGTCTGGTATTCCCATCTCTTGAAGAATTTTCCACAGTTTATTGTGATTCACACAGTCAAAGGCTTTGGCATAGTCAATAAAGCAGAAATCGATGTTTTTCTGGATCTCTCTTGCTTTTCCGATGATCCAGCTGATGCTGGCAATTTGATCTCTGGTTCCTCTGCCTTTTCTAAAACTAGCTCGAGCATCAGGAAGTTCATGGTTCACATATTGCTGAAGCCTGGCTTGGAGAATTTTGATCATTACTTTACTAGCATGTGAGATGAGTGCAATTGTGCAGTAGTTTGAGCATTCTTTGGCATTGCCTTTCTTTGGGATTGCAATGAAAACTGAGCTTTTCCAATCCTGTGGCCACTGCCGAGTTTTCCAAATTTGCTGGCATATTGACTGCAGCACTTTTACAGTATCATCTTTCAGGATTTGAAATAGCTCAACTGGAATTCCATCACCTCCACTAGCTTTGTTTGTAGTGATGCTTTCTGAGGCCCGCTTGACTTCACATTCCAGGATGTTTGGCTCTAGGTGAGTGATCACATCATCGTGATTATTGGTCTTGAAGATCTTTTTTGTCCAGTTCTTCTGTGTACTCTTGCCACCTCTTCTTAATATCTTCTGCTTCTGTTAGGTCCATAGCATTTCTGTCTTGTCGAGTCCATCTTTGGGTGAAATGTTCCCTTGGTATCTCTAATTTTCTTGAAGAGATCTTTAGTCTTTCCGATTCTGTTGTTTTCCTCTGTTTCTTTGCATGGATCGCTGAGGAAATCTTTCTTATCTCTTCTTGCTATTCTTTGGAACTCTGCATTCAGATGCTTATATCTTTCCTTTTCTCCTATGCTTTTCACTTCTCTTCTTTTCACAGCTATTTGTAAGGCCTCCCCAGACAGTCATTTTGCTTTTTTTTGCATTTCTTTTCCATGGGGACGGTCTTGATCCCTGTCTCCCGTACAATATCACGAATCTCAATCCGTAGTTCATCAGGCACTCTATCTATCAGATCTAGTCCCTTAAATCTATTTCTCATTTCCACTGTGTAGTCAGAAAGGATTTGATTTAGATAATACTTGAATGGTCTAGTGGTTTTCCCTACTTTCTTCAATTTCAGTCTGAATTTGGCCGTAAGGAGTTCATGATCTGAGCCACAGTCAACTCCCAGTCTTGTTTTTCTTGACTGTATAGAGCTTCTCCATCTTTGGCTGCCAAAAATATAATCATTCTGATTTCGGTGTTGACCATCTGGTGATTTCCATGTGTAGAGTCTTCTCTTGTGTTGTTGGAAGAGGGTGTTTGCTATGACCAGTGCATTTTCTTGGCAAAACCCTACTAGCCTTTGCCCTGCTTCATTCCGTATTCCAAGGCCAAATTTGCCTGTTACTCCAGGTGTTTCTTGACTTCCCACTTTAGCATTCCAGTCCCCTATAATGAAAAGGACATTTTTTTTTGCGGGGGGGGGGTGTTCTGGGGGGGGTGTCAGTTCTAAAATTTCTGGTAGGTCTTCATAGAACCATTCAACTTCAGCTTCTTCAGCATTACTGGTTGGGGCATAGACTTGGATTACTGTGATATTGAATGGTTTGCCTTGGAAATGAACAGAGATCATTCTGTCATTTTTGAGATGGCATCCAAGTACTGCATTTTCGACCCTCTTGTTGACCATGATGGCTACTCCATTCCTCCTAAGGGATTCCTGTCTACAGTAGTAGATATATTGGTCATCTGAGTTCAATTCACCCATTCCAGTCCATTTTAGTTCGCTGATTCCTAGAATGTCAACGTTCATTCTTGCCATCTCTTGTTTGACCACTTCCCATTTGCCTTGATTCGTGGACCTGACATTCCAGGTTCCTATGCAATATTGCTCTTTACAGCATCAGACCTCGCTTCTATCACTAGTCACATCCACAGCTGGGTATTGTTTTTGCTTTGGCTCCATCCCTTCATTCTTTCTGGGGTTATGTCTCCACTGATCGCCAGTAGCATATTGGGCACCTACTGACCTGGGGAGTTCCTCTTCCAGTATCCTATCATTTTGCCTTTTCTTGCTGTTCATGGGGTTCCCAAGGCAAGAATACTGAAGTGGTTTGCCGTTCTCTTCTCCAGTGGACCACATTCTGTCCGACCTCTCCACCATGACCTGCCCGTCTTGTGGGGGCCCACGGGCATGGCTTCGTTTCATTGAGTTAGACAAGGCTGTGGTCCTAGTGTGAGTAGATTGACTAGTTTTCTGTGGTTATGGTTTCAGTGTGTCTGCCCTCCGATGCCCTCTTGCAACACCTACCGTCTTACTTGTGTTTCTCTTACCTTGGGCGTGGGGTATCTCTTCACGGCTGCTCCAGCAAAGCACAGCCGCTGCTCCTTACCTTGGATGATGGGTATCTCCTCACCGCCACTCCTCCTGACCTTGAACGTGGAATAGCTCCTCTAGGCCCTGCTGCACCCACGCAGCCACTGCCCCTCGGAAGGTCAGTGGGGCTCCAAAGTGATGAGTCAAGAGAATAAAAATCGAAAATGAGCTTAGAGAGATAAAAGGAAGGTAAGACCATGATCATGCAAGTAGATTTTGGTTGTGTTTCAGTTCAGTTCAGCCACTCAGTCATTTCCAACTCTTTGTGATCCGATGGACTGCAGCACGCCAGGCCTCCCTGTCTATCGCCAACTCCCAGAGTCCGCCCAAACCCAGGTCCATTGAGTTGGTGATGCCATCCAACCATCTCATCCTCTGTCATCCCCTCTCCTCCCACCTTCAATCTTTCCCAGCATTATGGTCTGTGCAGATGAGTCAGCGCTTCACATCACGTGGCCAAAGTATTGAATTTTCAGCTTCGACATCAGTCCTTCCAATGAATATTCAGGAATGATCTCCTTCACAATGGACTGGTTGGATCTCCTTGCAGTCCAAGGGACTCTCAAGAGTCTTCTCCAATACCACAGTTCAAAAGCATCAATTCGTCGGCGCTCAGCTTTCTTTATAGTCCAACTCTCACATCCATACATGACCACTGGCAAAACCATAGACTCGACTGTAAGGACCTTTGTTGACAAAGTAATGTCTCTGCTTTTGAATATGCTGTCTAAGTTGGTCATAACTTTCCTTCCAGGGAGAAAGCGTCTCTTAATTTCATGGCTGCGGTCACCATCTGCAGTGATTTTGGAGCCCCCCAAAATAAAGTCAGCCACTGTTTCCACTGTTTTCCCATCTCTTTGACATGAAGTGACGGGACCGGATGCCATGATCTTTGTTTTCTGTATTTTGAGCTTTACGCCAACTTTTTCACTCTCCTCTTTCACTTTCATCAAGAGGCTTTTTAGTTCCTCTTCACTTTCTGCCATAAGGGGGGTGTCATCTGCATATCTGAGGTTATTGATATTTCTCTTGGCAATCTTGATTCCAGCTTGTGTTTCTTCCAGTCCAGCATTTCTCATGATGTACTCTGCACCAAAGTTAAATAAGCAGGGTGACAATTACAGCCTTGACGTACTCCTTTTCCTATTTGGAACCAGTTTGTTGTTCCATGTCCAGTGCTAACTGTCACTTCCTGACCTGCATATAGATTTCTCAAGAGGCAGGTCAGGTGGTCTGGTATTCCCATCTCTTGAAGAATTTTCCACAGTTTATTGTGATTCACACAGTCAAAGGCTTTGGCATAGTCAATAAAGCAGAAATCGATGTTTTTCTGGATCTCTCTTGCTTTTCCGATGATCCAGCTGATGCTGGCAATTTGATCTCTGGTTCCTCTGCCTTTTCTAAAACTAGCTCGAGCATCAGGAAGTTCATGGTTCACATATTGCTGAAGCCTGGCTTGGAGAATTTTGATCATTACTTTACTAGCATGTGAGATGAGTGCAATTGTGCAGTAGTTTGAGCATTCTTTGGCATTGCCTTTCTTTGGGATTGCAATGAAAACTGAGCTTTTCCAATCCTGTGGCCACTGCCGAGTTTTCCAAATTTGCTGGCATATTGACTGCAGCACTTTTACAGTATCATCTTTCAGGATTTGAAATAGCTCAACTGGAATTCCATCACCTCCACTAGCTTTGTTTGTAGTGATGCTTTCTGAGGCCCGCTTGACTTCACATTCCAGGATGTTTGGCTCTAGGTGAGTGATCACATCATCGTGATTATTGGTCTTGAAGATCTTTTTTGTCCAGTTCTTCTGTGTACTCTTGCCACCTCTTCTTAATATCTTCTGCTTCTGTTAGGTCCATAGCATTTCTGTCTTGTCGAGTCCATCTTTGGGTGAAATGTTCCCTTGGTATCTCTAATTTTCTTGAAGAGATCTTTAGTCTTTCCGATTCTGTTGTTTTCCTCTGTTTCTTTGCATGGATCGCTGAGGAAATCTTTCTTATCTCTTCTTGCTATTCTTTGGAACTCTGCATTCAGATGCTTATATCTTTCCTTTTCTCCTATGCTTTTCACTTCTCTTCTTTTCACAGCTATTTGTAAGGCCTCCCCAGACAGTCATTTTGCTTTTTTTTGCATTTCTTTTCCATGGGGACGGTCTTGATCCCTGTCTCCCGTACAATATCACGAATCTCAATCCGTAGTTCATCAGGCACTCTATCTATCAGATCTAGTCCCTTAAATCTATTTCTCATTTCCACTGTGTAGTCAGAAAGGATTTGATTTAGATAATACTTGAATGGTCTAGTGGTTTTCCCTACTTTCTTCAATTTCAGTCTGAATTTGGCCGTAAGGAGTTCATGATCTGAGCCACAGTCAACTCCCAGTCTTGTTTTTCTTGACTGTATAGAGCTTCTCCATCTTTGGCTGCCAAAAATATAATCATTCTGATTTCGGTGTTGACCATCTGGTGATTTCCATGTGTAGAGTCTTCTCTTGTGTTGTTGGAAGAGGGTGTTTGCTATGACCAGTGCATTTTCTTGGCAAAACCCTACTAGCCTTTGCCCTGCTTCATTCCGTATTCCAAGGCCAAATTTGCCTGTTACTCCAGGTGTTTCTTGACTTCCCACTTTAGCATTCCAGTCCCCTATAATGAAAAGGACATTTTTTTTGCGGGGGTGGGGGGGGGTGGGGGGGGGTGTCAGTTCTAAAATTTCTGGTAGGTCTTCATAGAACCATTCAACTTCAGCTTCTTCAGCATTACTGGTTGGGGCATAGACTTGGATTACTGTGATATTGAATGGTTTGCCTTGGAAATGAACAGAGATCATTCTGTCATTTTTGAGATGGCATCCAAGTACTGCATTTTCGACCCTCTTGTTGACCATGATGGCTACTCCATTCCTCCTAAGGGATTCCTGTCTACAGTAGTAGATATATTGGTCATCTGAGTTCAATTCACCCATTCCAGTCCATTTTAGTTCGCTGATTCCTAGAATGTCAACGTTCATTCTTGCCATCTCTTGTTTGACCACTTCCCATTTGCCTTGATTCGTGGACCTGACATTCCAGGTTCCTATGCAATATTGCTCTTTACAGCATCAGACCTCGCTTCTATCACTAGTCACATCCACAGCTGGGTATTGTTTTTGCTTTGGCTCCATCCCTTCATTCTTTCTGGGGTTATGTCTCCACTGATCGCCAGTAGCATATTGGGCACCTACTGACCTGGGGAGTTCCTCTTCCAGTATCCTATCATTTTGCCTTTTCTTGCTGTTCATGGGGTTCCCAAGGCAAGAATACTGAAGTGGTTTGCCGTTCTCTTCTCCAGTGGACCACATTCTGTCCGACCTCTCCACCATGACCTGCCCGTCTTGTGGGGGCCCACGGGCATGGCTTCGTTTCATTGAGTTAGACAAGGCTGTGGTCCTAGTGTGAGTAGATTGACTAGTTTTCTGTGGTTATGGTTTCAGTGTGTCTGCCCTCCGATGCCCTCTTGCAACACCTACCGTCTTACTTGTGTTTCTCTTACCTTGGGCGTGGGGTATCTCTTCACGGCTGCTCCAGCAAAGCACAGCCGCTGCTCCTTACCTTGGATGATGGGTATCTCCTCACCGCCACTCCTCCTGACCTTGAACGTGGAATAGCTCCTCTAGGCCCTGCTGCACCCACGCAGCCACTGCCCCTCGGAAGGTCAGTGGGGCTCCAAAGTGATGAGTCAAGAGAATAAAAATCGAAAATGAGCTTAGAGAGATAAAAGGAAGGTAAGACCATGATCATGCAAGTAGATTTTGGTTGTGTTTCAGTTCAGTTCAGCCACTCAGTCATTTCCAACTCTTTGTGATCCGATGGACTGCAGCACGCCAGGCCTCCCTGTCTATCGCCAACTCCCAGAGTCCGCCCAAACCCAGGTCCATTGAGTTGGTGATGCCATCCAACCATCTCATCCTCTGTCATCCCCTCTCCTCCCACCTTCAATCTTTCCCAGCATTATGGTCTGTGCAGATGAGTCAGCGCTTCACATCACGTGGCCAAAGTATTGAATTTTCAGCTTCGACATCAGTCCTTCCAATGAATATTCAGGAATGATCTCCTTCACAGTGGACTGGTTGGATCTCCTTGCAGTCCAAGGGACTCTCAAGAGTCTTCTCCAATACCACAGTTCAAAAGCATCAATTCGTCGGCGCTCAGCTTTCTTTATAGTCCAACTCTCACATCCATACATGACCACTGGCAAAACCATAGACTCGACTGTACGGACCTTTGTTGACAAAGTAATGTCTCTGCTTTTGAATATGCTGTCTAAGTTGGTCATAACTTTCCTTCCAGGGAGAAAGCGTCTCTTAATTTCATGGCTGCGGTCACCATCTGCAGTGATTTTGGAGCCCCGCAAAATAAAGTCAGCCACTGTTTCCACTGTTTTCCCATCTCTTTGACATGAAGTGACGGGACCGGATGCCATGATCTTTGTTTTCTGTATTTTGAGCTTTACGCCAACTTTTTCACTCTCCTCTTTCACTTTCATCAAGAGGCTTTTTAGTTCCTCTTCACTTTCTGCCATAAGGGGGGTGTCATCTGCATATCTGAGGTTATTGATATTTCTCTTGGCAATCTTGATTCCAGCTTGTGTTTCTTCCAGTCCAGCATTTCTCATGATGTACTCTGCACCAAAGTTAAATAAGCAGGGTGACAATTACAGCCTTGACGTACTCCTTTTCCTATTTGGAACCAGTTTGTTGTTCCATGTCCAGTGCTAACTGTCACTTCCTGACCTGCATATAGATTTCTCAAGAGGCAGGTCAGGTGGTCTGGTATTCCCATCTCTTGAAGAATTTTCCACAGTTTATTGTGATTCACACAGTCAAAGGCTTTGGCATAGTCAATAAAGCAGAAATCGATGTCTTTCTGGATCTCTCTTGCTTTTCCGATGATCCAGCTGATGCTGGCAATTTGATCTCTGGTTCCTCTGCCTTTTCTAAAACTAGCTCGAGCATCAGGAAGTTCATGGTTCACATATTGCTGAAGCCTGGCTTGGAGAATTTTGATCATTACTTTACTAGCATGTGAGATGAGTGCAATTGTGCAGTAGTTTGAGCATTCTTTGGCATTGCCTTTCTTTGGGATTGCAATGAAAACTGAGCTTTTCCAATCCTGTGGCCACTGCCGAGTTTTCCAAATTTGCTGGCATATTGACTGCAGCACTTTTACAGTATCATCTTTCAGGATTTGAAATAGCTCAACTGGAATTCCATCACCTCCACTAGCTTTGTTTGTAGTGATGCTTTCTGAGGCCCGCTTGACTTCACATTCCAGGATGTTTGGCTCTAGGTGAGTGATCACATCATCGTGATTATTGGTCTTGAAGATCTTTTTTGTCCAGTTCTTCTGTGTACTCTTGCCACCTCTTCTTAATATCTTCTGCTTCTGTTAGGTCCATAGCATTTCTGTCTTGTCGAGTCCATCTTTGGGTGAAATGTTCCCTTGGTATCTCTAATTTTCTTGAAGAGATCTTTAGTCTTTCCGATTCTGTTGTTTTCCTCTGTTTCTTTGCATGGATCGCTGAGGAAATCTTTCTTATCTCTTCTTGCTATTCTTTGGAACTCTGCATTCAGATGCTTATATCTTTCCTTTTCTCCTATGCTTTTCACTTCTCTTCTTTTCACAGCTATTTGTAAGGCCTCCCCAGACAGTCATTTTGCTTTTTTTTGCATTTCTTTTCCATGGGGACGGTCTTGATCCCTGTCTCCCGTACAATATCACGAATCTCAATCCGTAGTTCATCAGGCACTCTATCTATCAGATCTAGTCCCTTAAATCTATTTCTCATTTCCACTGTGTAGTCAGAAAGGATTTGATTTAGATAATACTTGAATGGTCTAGTGGTTTTCCCTACTTTCTTCAATTTCAGTCTGAATTTGGCCGTAAGGAGTTCATGATCTGAGCCACAGTCAACTCCCAGTCTTGTTTTTCTTGACTGTATAGAGCTTCTCCATCTTTGGCTGCCAAAAATATAATCATTCTGATTTCGGTGTTGACCATCTGGTGATTTCCATGTGTAGAGTCTTCTCTTGTGTTGTTGGAAGAGGGTGTTTGCTATGACCAGTGCATTTTCTTGGCAAAACCCTACTAGCCTTTGCCCTGCTTCATTCCGTATTCCAAGGCCAAATTTGCCTGTTACTCCAGGTGTTTCTTGACTTCCCACTTTAGCATTCCAGTCCCCTATAATGAAAAGGACATTTTTTTTTGCGGGGGGGGTGTTCTGGGGGGGGTGTCAGTTCTAAAATTTCTGGTAGGTCTTCATAGAACCATTCAACTTCAGCTTCTTCAGCATTACTGGTTGGGGCATAGACTTGGATTACTGTGATATTGAATGGTTTGCCTTGGAAATGAACAGAGATCATTCTGTCATTTTTGAGATGGCATCCAAGTACTGCATTTTCGACCCTCTTGTTGACCATGATGGCTACTCCATTCCTCCTAAGGGATTCCTGTCTACAGTAGTAGATATATTGGTCATCTGAGTTCAATTCACCCATTCCAGTCCATTTTAGTTCGCTGATTCCTAGAATGTCAACGTTCATTCTTGCCATCTCTTGTTTGACCACTTCCCATTTGCCTTGATTCGTGGACCTGACATTCCAGGTTCCTATGCAATATTGCTCTTTACAGCATCAGACCTCGCTTCTATCACTAGTCACATCCACAGCTGGGTATTGTTTTTGCTTTGGCTCCATCCCTTCATTCTTTCTGGGGTTATGTCTCCACTGATCGCCAGTAGCATATTGGGCACCTACTGACCTGGGGAGTTCCTCTTCCAGTATCCTATCATTTTGCCTTTTCTTGCTGTTCATGGGGTTCCCAAGGCAAGAATACTGAAGTGGTTTGCCGTTCTCTTCTCCAGTGGACCACATTCTGTCCGACCTCTCCACCATGACCTGCCCGTCTTGTGGGGGCCCACGGGCATGGCTTCGTTTCATTGAGTTAGACAAGGCTGTGGTCCTAGTGTGAGTAGATTGACTAGTTTTCTGTGGTTATGGTTTCAGTGTGTCTGCCCTCCGATGCCCTCTTGCAACACCTACCGTCTTACTTGTGTTTCTCTTACCTTGGGCGTGGGGTATCTCTTCACGGCTGCTCCAGCAAAGCACAGCCGCTGCTCCTTACCTTGGATGATGGGTATCTCCTCACCGCCACTCCTCCTGACCTTGAACGTGGAATAGCTCCTCTAGGCCCTGCTGCACCCACGCAGCCACTGCCCCTCGGAAGGTCAGTGGGGCTCCAAAGTGATGAGTCAAGAGAATAAAAATCGAAAATGAGCTTAGAGAGATAAAAGGAAGGTAAGACCATGATCATGCAAGTAGATTTTGGTTGTGTTTCAGTTCAGTTCAGCCACTCAGTCATTTCCAACTCTTTGTGATCCGATGGACTGCAGCACGCCAGGCCTCCCTGTCTATCGCCAACTCCCAGAGTCCGCCCAAACCCAGGTCCATTGAGTTGGTGATGCCATCCAACCATCTCATCCTCTGTCATCCCCTCTCCTCCCACCTTCAATCTTTCCCAGCATTATGGTCTGTGCAGATGAGTCAGCGCTTCACATCACGTGGCCAAAGTATTGAATTTTCAGCTTCGACATCAGTCCTTCCAATGAATATTCAGGAATGATCTCCTTCACAATGGACTGGTTGGATCTCCTTGCAGTCCAAGGGACTCTCAAGAGTCTTCTCCAATACCACAGTTCAAAAGCATCAATTCGTCGGCGCTCAGCTTTCTTTATAGTCCAACTCTCACATCCATACATGACCACTGGCAAAACCATAGACTCGACTGTAAGGACCTTTGTTGACAAAGTAATGTCTCTGCTTTTGAATATGCTGTCTAAGTTGGTCATAACTTTCCTTCCAGGGAGAAAGCGTCTCTTAATTTCATGGCTGCGGTCACCATCTGCAGTGATTTTGGAGCCCCCCAAAATAAAGTCAGCCACTGTTTCCACTGTTTTCCCATCTCTTTGACATGAAGTGACGGGACCGGATGCCATGATCTTTGTTTTCTGTATTTTGAGCTTTATGCCAACTTTTTCACTCTCCTCTTTCACTTTCATCAAGAGGCTTTTTAGTTCCTCTTCACTTTCTGCCATAAGGGGGGTGTCATCTGCATATCTGAGGTTATTGATATTTCTCTTGGCAATCTTGATTCCAGCTTGTGTTTCTTCCAGTCCAGCATTTCTCATGATGTACTCTGCACCAAAGTTAAATAAGCAGGGTGACAATTACAGCCTTGACGTACTCCTTTTCCTATTTGGAACCAGTTTGTTGTTCCATGTCCAGTGCTAACTGTCACTTCCTGACCTGCATATAGATTTCTCAAGAGGCAGGTCAGGTGGTCTGGTATTCCCATCTCTTGAAGAATTTTCCACAGTTTATTGTGATTCACACAGTCAAAGGCTTTGGCATAGTCAATAAAGCAGAAATCGATGTTTTTCTGGATCTCTCTTGCTTTTCCGATGATCCAGCTGATGCTGGCAATTTGATCTCTGGTTCCTCTGCCTTTTCTAAAACTAGCTCGAGCATCAGGAAGTTCATGGTTCTCATATTGCTGAAGCCTGGCTTGGAGAATTTTGATCATTACTTTACTAGCATGTGAGATGAGTGCAATTGTGCAGTAGTTTGAGCATTCTTTGGCATTGCCTTTCTTTGGGATTGCAATGAAAACTGAGCTTTTCCAATCCTGTGGCCACTGCCGAGTTTTCCAAATTTGCTGGCATATTGACTGCAGCACTTTTACAGTATCATCTTTCAGGATTTGAAATAGCTCAACTGGAATTCCATCACCTCCACTAGCTTTGTTTGTAGTGATGCTTTCTGAGGCCCGCTTGACTTCACATTCCAGGATGTTTGGCTCTAGGTGAGTGATCACATCATCGTGATTATTGGTCTTGAAGATCTTTTTTGTCCAGTTCTTCTGTGTACTCTTGCCACCTCTTCTTAATATCTTCTGCTTCTGTTAGGTCCATAGCATTTCTGTCTTGTCGAGTCCATCTTTGGGTGAAATGTTCCCTTGGTATCTCTAATTTTCTTGAAGAGATCTTTAGTCTTTCCGATTCTGTTGTTTTCCTCTGTTTCTTTGCATGGATCGCTGAGGAAATCTTTCTTATCTCTTCTTGCTATTCTTTGGAACTCTGCATTCAGATGCTTATATCTTTCCTTTTCTCCTATGCTTTTCACTTCTCTTCTTTTCACAGCTATTTGTAAGGCCTCCCCAGACAGTCATTTTGCTTTTTGTTGCATTTCTTTTCCATGGGGACGGTCTTGATCCCTGTCTCCCGTACAATATCACGAATCTCAATCCGTAGTTCATCAGGCACTCTATCTATCAGATCTAGTCCCTTAAATCTATTTCTCATTTCCACTGTGTAGTCAGAAAGGATTTGATTTAGATAATACTTGAATGGTCTAGTGGTTTTCCCTACTTTCTTCAATTTCAGTCTGAATTTGGCCGTAAGGAGTTCATGATCTGAGCCACAGTCAACTCCCAGTCTTGTTTTTCTTGACTGTATAGAGCTTCTCCATCTTTGGCTGCCAAAAATATAATCATTCTGATTTCGGTGTTGACCATCTGGTGATTTCCATGTGTAGAGTCTTCTCTTGTGTTGTTGGAAGAGGGTGTTTGCTATGACCAGTGCATTTTCTTGGCAAAACCCTACTAGCCTTTGCCCTGCTTCATTCCGTATTCCAAGGCCAAATTTGCCTGTTACTCCAGGTGTTTCTTGACTTCCCACTTTAGCATTCCAGTCCCCTATAATGAAAAGGACATTTTTTTTGCGGGGGTGGGGGGGGGGGTGGGGGGGGGGTGTCAGTTCTAAAATTTCTGGTAGGTCTTCATAGAACCATTCAACTTCAGCTTCTTCAGCATTACTGGTTGGGGCATAGACTTGGATTACTGTGATATTGAATGGTTTGCCTTGGAAATGAACAGAGATCATTCTGTCATTTTTGAGATGGCATCCAAGTATTGCATTTTCGACCCTCTTGTTGACCATGATGGCTACTCCATTCCTCCTAAGGGATTCCTGTCTACAGTAGTAGATATATTGGTCATCTGAGTTCAATTCACCCATTCCAGTCCATTTTAGTTCGCTGATTCCTAGAATGTCAACGTTCATTCTTGCCATCTCTTGTTTGACCACTTCCCATTTGCCTTGATTCGTGGACCTGACATTCCAGGTTCCTATGCAATATTGCTCTTTACAGCATCAGACCTCGCTTCTATCACTAGTCACATCCACAGCTGGGTATTGTTTTTGCTTTGGCTCCATCCCTTCATTCTTTCTGGGGTTATGTCTCCACTGATCGCCAGTAGCATATTGGGCACCTACTGACCTGGGGAGTTCCTCTTCCAGTATCCTATCATTTTGCCTTTTCTTGCTGTTCATGGGGTTCCCAAGGCAAGAATACTGAAGTGGTTTGCCGTTCTCTTCTCCAGTGGACCACATTCTGTCCGACCTCTCCACCATGACCTGCCCGTCTTGTGGGGGCCCACGGGCATGGCTTCGTTTCATTGAGTTAGACAAGGCTGTGGTCCTAGTGTGAGTAGATTGACTAGTTTTCTGTGGTTATGGTTTCAGTGTGTCTGCCCTCCGATGCCCTCTTGCAACACCTACCGTCTTACTTGTGTTTCTCTTACCTTGGGCGTGGGGTATCTCTTCACGGCTGCTCCAGCAAAGCACAGCCGCTGCTCCTTACCTTGGATGATGGGTATCTCCTCACCGCCACTCCTCCTGACCTTGAACGTGGAATAGCTCCTCTAGGCCCTGCTGCACCCACGCAGCCACTGCCCCTCGGAAGGTCAGTGGGGCTCCAAAGTGATGAGTCAAGAGAATAAAAATCGAAAATGAGCTTAGAGAGATAAAAGGAAGGTAAGACCATGATCATGCAAGTAGATTTTGGTTGTGTTTCAGTTCAGTTCAGCCACTCAGTCATTTCCAACTCTTTGTGATCCGATGGACTGCAGCACGCCAGGCCTCCCTGTCTATCGCCAACTCCCAGAGTCCGCCCAAACCCAGGTCCATTGAGTTGGTGATGCCATCCAACCATCTCATCCTCTGTCATCCCCTCTCCTCCCACCTTCAATCTTTCCCAGCATTATGGTCTGTGCAGATGAGTCAGCGCTTCACATCACGTGGCCAAAGTATTGAATTTTCAGCTTCGACATCAGTCCTTCCAATGAATATTCAGGAATGATCTCCTTCACAATGGACTGGTTGGATCTCCTTGCAGTCCAAGGGACTCTCAAGAGTCTTCTCCAATACCACAGTTCAAAAGCATCAATTCGTCGGCGCTCAGCTTTCTTTATAGTCCAACTCTCACATCCATACATGACCACTGGCAAAACCATAGACTCGACTGTACGGACCTTTGTTGACAAAGTAATGTCTCTGCTTTTGAATATGCTGTCTAAGTTGGTCATAACTTTCCTTCCAGGGAGAAAGCGTCTCTTAATTTCATGGCTGCGGTCACCATCTGCAGTGATTTTGGAGCCCCCCAAAATAAAGTCAGCCACTGTTTCCACTGTTTTCCCATCTCTTTGACATGAAGTGACGGGACCGGATGCCATGATCTTTGTTTTCTGTATTTTGAGCTTTACGCCAACTTTTTCACTCTCCTCTTTCACTTTCATCAAGAGGCTTTTTAGTTCCTCTTCACTTTCTGCCATAAGGGGGGTGTCATCTGCATATCTGAGGTTATTGATATTTCTCTTGGCAATCTTGATTCCAGCTTGTGTTTCTTCCAGTCCAGCATTTCTCATGATGTACTCTGCACCAAAGTTAAATAAGCAGGGTGACAATTACAGCCTTGACGTACTCCTTTTCCTATTTGGAACCAGTTTGTTGTTCCATGTCCAGTGCTAACTGTCACTTCCTGACCTGCATATAGATTTCTCAAGAGGCAGGTCAGGTGGTCTGGTATTCCCATCTCTTGAAGAATTTTCCACAGTTTATTGTGATTCACACAGTCAAAGGCTTTGGCATAGTCAATAAAGCAGAAATCGATGTTTTTCTGGATCTCTCTTGCTTTTCCGATGATCCAGCTGATGCTGGCAATTTGATCTCTGGTTCCTCTGCCTTTTCTAAAACTAGCTCGAGCATCAGGAAGTTCATGGTTCACATATTGCTGAAGCCTGGCTTGGAGAATTTTGATCATTACTTTACTAGCATGTGAGATGAGTGCAATTGTGCAGTAGTTTGAGCATTCTTTGGCATTGCCTTTCTTTGGGATTGCAATGAAAACTGAGCTTTTCCAATCCTGTGGCCACTGCCGAGTTTTCCAAATTTGCTGGCATATTGACTGCAGCACTTTTACAGTATCATCTTTCAGGATTTGAAATAGCTCAACTGGAATTCCATCACCTCCACTAGCTTTGTTTGTAGTGATGCTTTCTGAGGCCCGCTTGACTTCACATTCCAGGATGTTTGGCTCTAGGTGAGTGATCACATCATCGTGATTATTGGTCTTGAAGATCTTTTTTGTCCAGTTCTTCTGTGTACTCTTGCCACCTCTTCTTAATATCTTCTGCTTCTGTTAGGTCCATAGCATTTCTGTCTTGTCGAGTCCATCTTTGGGTGAAATGTTCCCTTGGTATCTCTAATTTTCTTGAAGAGATCTTTAGTCTTTCCGATTCTGTTGTTTTCCTCTGTTTCTTTGCATGGATCACTGAGGAAATCTTTCTTATCTCTTCTTGCTATTCTTTGGAACTCTGCATTCAGATGCTTATATCTTTCCTTTTCTCCTATGCTTTTCACTTCTCTTCTTTTCACAGCTATTTGTAAGGCCTCCCCAGACAGTCATTTTGCTTTTTTTTGCATTTCTTTTCCATGGGGACGGTCTTGATCCCTGTCTCCCGTACAATATCACGAATCTCAATCCGTAGTTCATCAGGCACTCTATCTATCAGATCTAGTCCCTTAAATCTATTTCTCATTTCCACTGTGTAGTCAGAAAGGATTTGATTTAGATAATACTTGAATGGTCTAGTGGTTTTCCCTACTTTCTTCAATTTCAGTCTGAATTTGGCCGTAAGGAGTTCATGATCTGAGCCACAGTCAACTCCCAGTCTTGTTTTTCTTGACTGTATAGAGCTTCTCCATCTTTGGCTGCCAAAAATATAATCATTCTGATTTCGGTGTTGACCATCTGGTGATTTCCATGTGTAGAGTCTTCTCTTGTGTTGTTGGAAGAGGGTGTTTGCTATGACCAGTGCATTTTCTTGGCAAAACCCTACTAGCCTTTGCCCTGCTTCATTCCGTATTCCAAGGCCAAATTTGCCTGTTACTCCAGGTGTTTCTTGACTTCCCACTTTAGCATTCCAGTCCCCTATAATGAAAAGGACATTTTTTTTGCGGGGGGTGGGGGGGGGTGTCAGTTCTAAAATTTCTGGTAGGTCTTCATAGAACCATTCAACTTCAGCTTCTTCAGCATTACTGGTTGGGGCATAGACTTGGATTACTGTGATATTGAATGGTTTGCCTTGGAAATGAACAGAGATCATTCTGTCATTTTTGAGATGGCATCCAAGTACTGCATTTTCGACCCTCTTGTTGACCATGATGGCTACTCCATTCCTCCTAAGGGATTCCTGTCTACAGTAGTAGATATATTGGTCATCTGAGTTCAATTCACCCATTCCAGTCCATTTTAGTTCGCTGATTCCTAGAATGTCAACGTTCATTCTTGCCATCTCTTGTTTGACCACTTCCCATTTGCCTTGATTCGTGGACCTGACATTCCAGGTTCCTATGCAATATTGCTCTTTACAGCATCAGACCTCGCTTCTATCACTAGTCACATCCACAGCTGGGTATTGTTTTTGCTTTGGCTCCATCCCTTCATTCTTTCTGGGGTTATGTCTCCACTGATCGCCAGTAGCATATTGGGCACCTACTGACCTGGGGAGTTCCTCTTCCAGTATCCTATCATTTTGCCTTTTCTTGCTGTTCATGGGGTTCCCAAGGCAAGAATACTGAAGTGGTTTGCCGTTCTCTTCTCCAGTGGACCACATTCTGTCCGACCTCTCCACCATGACCTGCCCGTCTTGTGGGGGCCCACGGGCATGGCTTCGTTTCATTGAGTTAGACAAGGCTGTGGTCCTAGTGTGAGTAGATTGACTAGTTTTCTGTGGTTATGGTTTCAGTGTGTCTGCCCTCCGATGCCCTCTTGCAACACCTACCGTCTTACTTGTGTTTCTCTTACCTTGGGCGTGGGGTATCTCTTCACGGCTGCTCCAGCAAAGCACAGCCGCTGCTCCTTACCTTGGATGATGGGTATCTCCTCACCGCCACTCCTCCTGACCTTGAACGTGGAATAGCTCCTCTAGGCCCTGCTGCACCCACGCAGCCACTGCCCCTCGGAAGGTCAGTGGGGCTCCAAAGTGATGAGTCAAGAGAATAAAAATCGAAAATGAGCTTAGAGAGATAAAAGGAAGGTAAGACCATGATCATGCAAGTAGATTTTGGTTGTGTTTCAGTTCAGTTCAGCCACTCAGTCATTTCCAACTCTTTGTGATCCGATGGACTGCAGCACGCCAGGCCTCCCTGTCTATCGCCAACTCCCAGAGTCCGCCCAAACCCAGGTCCATTGAGTTGGTGATGCCATCCAACCATCTCATCCTCTGTCATCCCCTCTCCTCCCACCTTCAATCTTTCCCAGCATTATGGTCTGTGCAGATGAGTCAGCGCTTCACATCACGTGGCCAAAGTATTGAATTTTCAGCTTCGACATCAGTCCTTCCAATGAATATTCAGGAATGATCTCCTTCACAATGGACTGGTTGGATCTCCTTGCAGTCCAAGGGACTCTCAAGAGTCTTCTCCAATACCACAGTTCAAAAGCATCAATTCGTCGGCGCTCAGCTTTCTTTATAGTCCAACTCTCACATCCATACATGACCACTGGCAAAACCATAGACTCGACTGTACGGACCTTTGTTGACAAAGTAATGTCTCTGCTTTTGAATATGCTGTCTAAGTTGGTCATAACTTTCCTTCCAGGGAGAAAGCGTCTCTTAATTTCATGGCTGCGGTCACCATCTGCAGTGATTTTGGAGCCCCCCAAAATAAAGTCAGCCACTGTTTCCACTGTTTTCCCATCTCTTTGACATGAAGTGACGGGACCGGATGCCATGATCTTTGTTTTCTGTATTTTGAGCTTTACGCCAACTTTTTCACTCTCCTCTTTCACTTTCATCAAGAGGCTTTTTAGTTCCTCTTCACTTTCTGCCATAAGGGGGGTGTCATCTGCATATCTGAGGTTATTGATATTTCTCTTGGCAATCTTGATTCCAGCTTGTGTTTCTTCCAGTCCAGCATTTCTCATGATGTACTCTGCACCAAAGTTAAATAAGCAGGGTGACAATTACAGCCTTGACGTACTCCTTTTCCTATTTGGAACCAGTTTGTTGTTCCATGTCCAGTGCTAACTGTCACTTCCTGACCTGCATATAGATTTCTCAAGAGGCAGGTCAGGTGGTCTGGTATTCCCATCTCTTGAAGAATTTTCCACAGTTTATTGTGATTCACACAGTCAAAGGCTTTGGCATAGTCAATAAAGCAGAAATCGATGTTTTTCTGGATCTCTCTTGCTTTTCCGATGATCCAGCTGATGCTGGCAATTTGATCTCTGGTTCCTCTGCCTTTTCTAAAACTAGCTCGAGCATCAGGAAGTTCATGGTTCACATATTGCTGAAGCCTGGCTTGGAGAATTTTGATCATTACTTTACTAGCATGTGAGATGAGTGCAATTGTGCAGTAGTTTGAGCATTCTTTGGCATTGCCTTTCTTTGGGATTGCAATGAAAACTGAGCTTTTCCAATCCTGTGGCCACTGCCGAGTTTTCCAAATTTGCTGGCATATTGACTGCAGCACTTTTACAGTATCATCTTTCAGGATTTGAAATAGCTCAACTGGAATTCCATCACCTCCACTAGCTTTGTTTGTAGTGATGCTTTCTGAGGCCCGCTTGACTTCACATTCCAGGATGTTTGGCTCTAGGTGAGTGATCACATCATCGTGATTATTGGTCTTGAAGATCTTTTTTGTCCAGTTCTTCTGTGTACTCTTGCCACCTCTTCTTAATATCTTCTGCTTCTGTTAGGTCCATAGCATTTCTGTCTTGTCGAGTCCATCTTTGGGTGAAATGTTCCCTTGGTATCTCTAATTTTCTTGAAGAGATCTTTAGTCTTTCCGATTCTGTTGTTTTCCTCTGTTTCTTTGCATGGATCGCTGAGGAAATCTTTCTTATCTCTTCTTGCTATTCTTTGGAACTCTGCATTCAGATGCTTATATCTTTCCTTTTCTCCTATGCTTTTCACTTCTCTTCTTTTCACAGCTATTTGTAAGGCCTCCCCAGACAGTCATTTTGCTTTTTTTTGCATTTCTTTTCCATGGGGACGGTCTTGATCCCTGTCTCCCGTACAATATCATGAATCTCAATCCGTAGTTCATCAGGCACTCTATCTATCAGATCTAGTCCCTTAAATCTATTTCTCATTTCCACTGTGTAGTCAGAAAGGATTTGATTTAGATAATACTTGAATGGTCTAGTGGTTTTCCCTACTTTCTTCAATTTCAGTCTGAATTTGGCCGTAAGGAGTTCATGATCTGAGCCACAGTCAACTCCCAGTCTTGTTTTTCTTGACTGTATAGAGCTTCTCCATCTTTGGCTGCCAAAAATATAATCATTCTGATTTCGGTGTTGACCATCTGGTGATTTCCATGTGTAGAGTCTTCTCTTGTGTTGTTGGAAGAGGGTGTTTGCTATGACCAGTGCATTTTCTTGGCAAAACCCTACTAGCCTTTGCCCTGCTTCATTCCGTATTCCAAGGCCAAATTTGCCTGTTACTCCAGGTGTTTCTTGACTTCCCACTTTAGCATTCCAGTCCCCTATAATGAAAAGGACATTTTTTTTGCGGGGGGTGGGGGGGGGTGTCAGTTCTAAAATTTCTGGTAGGTCTTCATAGAACCATTCAACTTCAGCTTCTTCAGCATTACTGGTTGGGGCATAGACTTGGATTACTGTGATATTGAATGGTTTGCCTTGGAAATGAACAGAGATCATTCTGTCATTTTTGAGATGGCATCCAAGTACTGCATTTTCGACCCTCTTGTTGACCATGATGGCTACTCCATTCCTCCTAAGGGATTCCTGTCTACAGTAGTAGATATATTGGTCATCTGAGTTCAATTCACCCATTCCAGTCCATTTTAGTTCGCTGATTCCTAGAATGTCAACGTTCATTCTTGCCATCTCTTGTTTGACCACTTCCCATTTGCCTTGATTCGTGGACCTGACATTCCAGGTTCCTATGCAATATTGCTCTTTACAGCATCAGACCTCGCTTCTATCACTAGTCACATCCACAGCTGGGTATTGTTTTTGCTTTGGCTCCATCCCTTCATTCTTTCTGGGGTTATGTCTCCACTGATCGCCAGTAGCATATTGGGCACCTACTGACCTGGGGAGTTCCTCTTCCAGTATCCTATCATTTTGCCTTTTCTTGCTGTTCATGGGGTTCCCAAGGCAAGAATACTGAAGTGGTTTGCCGTTCTCTTCTCCAGTGGACCACATTCTGTCCGACCTCTCCACCATGACCTGCCCGTCTTGTGGGGGCCCACGGGCATGGCTTCGTTTCATTGAGTTAGACAAGGCTGTGGTCCTAGTGTGAGTAGATTGACTAGTTTTCTGTGGTTATGGTTTCAGTGTGTCTGCCCTCCGATGCCCTCTTGCAACACCTACCGTCTTACTTGTGTTTCTCTTACCTTGGGCGTGGGGTATCTCTTCACGGCTGCTCCAGCAAAGCACAGCCGCTGCTCCTTACCTTGGATGATGGGTATCTCCTCACCGCCACTCCTCCTGACCTTGAACGTGGAATAGCTCCTCTAGGCCCTGCTGCACCCACGCAGCCACTGCCCCTCGGAAGGTCAGTGGGGCTCCAAAGTGATGAGTCAAGAGAATAAAAATCGAAAATGAGCTTAGAGAGATAAAAGGAAGGTAAGACCATGATCATGCAAGTAGATTTTGGTTGTGTTTCAGTTCAGTTCAGCCACTCAGTCATTTCCAACTCTTTGTGATCCGATGGACTGCAGCACGCCAGGCCTCCCTGTCTATCGCCAACTCCCAGAGTCCGCCCAAACCCAGGTCCATTGAGTTGGTGATGCCATCCAACCATCTCATCCTCTGTCATCCCCTCTCCTCCCACCTTCAATCTTTCCCAGCATTATGGTCTGTGCAGATGAGTCAGCGCTTCACATCACGTGGCCAAAGTATTGAATTTTCAGCTTCGACATCAGTCCTTCCAATGAATATTCAGGAATGATCTCCTTCACAATGGACTGGTTGGATCTCCTTGCAGTCCAAGGGACTCTCAAGAGTCTTCTCCAATACCACAGTTCAAAAGCATCAATTCGTCGGCGCTCAGCTTTCTTTATAGTCCAACTCTCACATCCATACATGACCACTGGCAAAACCATAGACTCGACTGTACGGACCTTTGTTGACAAAGTAATGTCTCTGCTTTTGAATATGCTGTCTAAGTTGGTCATAACTTTCCTTCCAGGGAGAAAGCGTCTCTTAATTTCATGGCTGCGGTCACCATCTGCAGTGATTTTGGAGCCCCCCAAAATAAAGTCAGCCACTGTTTCCACTGTTTTCCCATCTCTTTGACATGAAGTGACGGGACCGGATGCCATGATCTTTGTTTTCTGTATTTTGAGCTTTACGCCAACTTTTTCACTCTCCTCTTTCACTTTCATCAAGAGGCTTTTTAGTTCCTCTTCACTTTCTGCCATAAGGGGGGTGTCATCTGCATATCTGAGGTTATTGATATTTCTCTTGGCAATCTTGATTCCAGCTTGTGTTTCTTCCAGTCCAGCATTTCTCATGATGTACTCTGCACCAAAGTTAAATAAGCAGGGTGACAATTACAGCCTTGACGTACTCCTTTTCCTATTTGGAACCAGTTTGTTGTTCCATGTCCAGTGCTAACTGTCACTTCCTGACCTGCATATAGATTTCTCAAGAGGCAGGTCAGGTGGTCTGGTATTCCCATCTCTTGAAGAATTTTCCACAGTTTATTGTGATTCACACAGTCAAAGGCTTTGGCATAGTCAATAAAGCAGAAATCGATGTTTTTCTGGATCTCTCTTGCTTTTCCGATGATCCAGCTGATGCTGGCAATTTGATCTCTGGTTCCTCTGCCTTTTCTAAAACTAGCTCGAGCATCAGGAAGTTCATGGTTCACATATTGCTGAAGCCTGGCTTGGAGAATTTTGATCATTACTTTACTAGCATGTGAGATGAGTGCAATTGTGCAGTAGTTTGAGCATTCTTTGGCATTGCCTTTCTTTGGGATTGCAATGAAAACTGAGCTTTTCCAATCCTGTGGCCACTGCCGAGTTTTCCAAATTTGCTGGCATATTGACTGCAGCACTTTTACAGTATCATCTTTCAGGATTTGAAATAGCTCAACTGGAATTCCATCACCTCCACTAGCTTTGTTTGTAGTGATGCTTTCTGAGGCCCGCTTGACTTCACATTCCAGGATGTTTGGCTCTAGGTGAGTGATCACATCATCGTGATTATTGGTCTTGAAGATCTTTTTTGTCCAGTTCTTCTGTGTACTCTTGCCACCTCTTCTTAATATCTTCTGCTTCTGTTAGGTCCATAGCATTTCTGTCTTGTCGAGTCCATCTTTGGGTGAAATGTTCCCTTGGTATCTCTAATTTTCTTGAAGAGATCTTTAGTCTTTCCGATTCTGTTGTTTTCCTCTGTTTCTTTGCATGGATCGCTGAGGAAATCTTTCTTATCTCTTCTTGCTATTCTTTGGAACTCTGCATTCAGATGCTTATATCTTTCCTTTTCTCCTATGCTTTTCACTTCTCTTCTTTTCACAGCTATTTGTAAGGCCTCCCCAGACAGTCATTTTGCTTTTTTTTGCATTTCTTTTCCATGGGGACGGTCTTGATCCCTGTCTCCCGTACAATATCACGAATCTCAATCCGTAGTTCATCAGGCACTCTATCTATCAGATCTAGTCCCTTAAATCTATTTCTCATTTCCACTGTGTAGTCAGAAAGGATTTGATTTAGATAATACTTGAATGGTCTAGTGGTTTTCCCTACTTTCTTCAATTTCAGTCTGAATTTGGCCGTAAGGAGTTCATGATCTGAGCCACAGTCAACTCCCAGTCTTGTTTTTCTTGACTGTATAGAGCTTCTCCATCTTTGGCTGCCAAAAATATAATCATTCTGATTTCGGTGTTGACCATCTGGTGATTTCCATGTGTAGAGTCTTCTCTTGTGTTGTTGGAAGAGGGTGTTTGCTATGACCAGTGCATTTTCTTGGCAAAACCCTACTAGCCTTTGCCCTGCTTCATTCCGTATTCCAAGGCCAAATTTGCCTGTTACTCCAGGTGTTTCTTGACTTCCCACTTTAGCATTCCAGTCCCCTATAATGAAAAGGACATTTTTTTTTGCGGGGGGGGTGTTCTGGGGGGGGTGTCAGTTCTAAAATTTCTGGTAGGTCTTCATAGAACCATTCAACTTCAGCTTCTTCAGCATTACTGGTTGGGGCATAGACTTGGATTACTGTGATATTGAATGGTTTGCCTTGGAAATGAACAGAGATCATTCTGTCATTTTTGAGATGGCATCCAAGTACTGCATTTTCGACCCTCTTGTTGACCATGATGGCTACTCCATTCCTCCTAAGGGATTCCTGTCTACAGTAGTAGATATATTGGTCATCTGAGTTCAATTCACCCATTCCAGTCCATTTTAGTTCGCTGATTCCTAGAATGTCAACGTTCATTCTTGCCATCTCTTGTTTGACCACTTCCCATTTGCCTTGATTCGTGGACCTGACATTCCAGGTTCCTATGCAATATTGCTCTTTACAGCATCAGACCTCGCTTCTATCACTAGTCACATCCACAGCTGGGTATTGTTTTTGCTTTGGCTCCATCCCTTCATTCTTTCTGGGGTTATGTCTCCACTGATCGCCAGTAGCATATTGGGCACCTACTGACCTGGGGAGTTCCTCTTCCAGTATCCTATCATTTTGCCTTTTCTTGCTGTTCATGGGGTTCCCAAGGCAAGAATACTGAAGTGGTTTGCCGTTCTCTTCTCCAGTGGACCACATTCTGTCCGACCTCTCCACCATGACCTGCCCGTCTTGTGGGGGCCCACGGGCATGGCTTCGTTTCATTGAGTTAGACAAGGCTGTGGTCCTAGTGTGAGTAGATTGACTAGTTTTCTGTGGTTATGGTTTCAGTGTGTCTGCCCTCCGATGCCCTCTTGCAACACCTACCGTCTTACTTGTGTTTCTCTTACCTTGGGCGTGGGGTATCTCTTCACGGCTGCTCCAGCAAAGCACAGCCGCTGCTCCTTACCTTGGATGATGGGTATCTCCTCACCGCCACTCCTCCTGACCTTGAACGTGGAATAGCTCCTCTAGGCCCTGCTGCACCCACGCAGCCACTGCCCCTCGGAAGGTCAGTGGGGCTCCAAAGTGATGAGTCAAGAGAATAAAAATCGAAAATGAGCTTAGAGAGATAAAAGGAAGGTAAGACCATGATCATGCAAGTAGATTTTGGTTGTGTTTCAGTTCAGTTCAGCCACTCAGTCATTTCCAACTCTTTGTGATCCGATGGACTGCAGCACGCCAGGCCTCCCTGTCTATCGCCAACTCCCAGAGTCCGCCCAAACCCAGGTCCATTGAGTTGGTGATGCCATCCAACCATCTCATCCTCTGTCATCCCCTCTCCTCCCACCTTCAATCTTTCCCAGCATTATGGTCTGTGCAGATGAGTCAGCGCTTCACATCACGTGGCCAAAGTATTGAATTTTCAGCTTCGACATCAGTCCTTCCAATGAATATTCAGGAATGATCTCCTTCACAATGGACTGGTTGGATCTCCTTGCAGTCCAAGGGACTCTCAAGAGTCTTCTCCAATACCACAGTTCAAAAGCATCAATTCGTCGGCGCTCAGCTTTCTTTATAGTGCAACTCTCACATCCATACATGACCACTGGCAAAACCATAGACTCGACTGTACGGACCTTTGTTGACAAAGTAATGTCTCTGCTTTTGAATATGCTGTCTAAGTTGGTCATAACTTTCCTTCCAGGGAGAAAGCGTCTCTTAATTTCATGGCTGCGGTCACCATCTGCAGTGATTTTGGAGCCCCCCAAAATAAAGTCAGCCACTGTTTCCACTGTTTTCCCATCTCTTTGACATGAAGTGACGGGACTGGATGCCATGATCTTTGTTTTCTGTATTTTGAGCTTTACGCCAACTTTTTCACTCTCCTCTTTCACTTTCATCAAGAGGCTTTTTAGTTCCTCTTCACTTTCTGCCATAAGGGGGGTGTCATCTGCATATCTGAGGTTATTGATATTTCTCTTGGCAATCTTGATTCCAGCTTGTGTTTCTTCCAGTCCAGCATTTCTCATGATGTACTCTGCACCAAAGTTAAATAAGCAGGGTGACAATTACAGCCTTGACGTACTCCTTTTCCTATTTGGAACCAGTTTGTTGTTCCATGTCCAGTGCTAACTGTCACTTCCTGACCTGCATATAGATTTCTCAAGAGGCAGGTCAGGTGGTCTGGTATTCCCATCTCTTGAAGAATTTTCCACAGTTTATTGTGATTCACACAGTCAAAGGCTTTGGCATAGTCAATAAAGCAGAAATCGATGTTTTTCTGGATCTCTCTTGCTTTTCCGATGATCCAGCTGATGCTGGCAATTTGATCTCTGGTTCCTCTGCCTTTTCTAAAACTAGCTCGAGCATCAGGAAGTTCATGGTTCACATATTGCTGAAGCCTGGCTTGGAGAATTTTGATCATTACTTTACTAGCATGTGAGATGAGTGCAATTGTGCAGTAGTTTGAGCATTCTTTGGCATTGCCTTTCTTTGGGATTGCAATGAAAACTGAGCTTTTCCAATCCTGTGGCCACTGCCGAGTTTTCCAAATTTGCTGGCATATTGACTGCAGCACTTTTACAGTATCATCTTTCAGGATTTGAAATAGCTCAACTGGAATTCCATCACCTCCACTAGCTTTGTTTGTAGTGATGCTTTCTGAGGCCCGCTTGACTTCACATTCCAGGATGTTTGGCTCTAGGTGAGTGATCACATCATCGTGATTATTGGTCTTGAAGATCTTTTTTGTCCAGTTCTTCTGTGTACTCTTGCCACCTCTTCTTAATATCTTCTGCTTCTGTTAGGTCCATAGCATTTCTGTCTTGTCGAGTCCATCTTTGGGTGAAATGTTCCCTTGGTATCTCTAATTTTCTTGAAGAGATCTTTAGTCTTTCCGATTCTGTTGTTTTCCTCTGTTTCTTTGCATGGATCGCTGAGGAAATCTTTCTTATCTCTTCTTGCTATTCTTTGGAACTCTGCATTCAGATGCTTATATCTTTCCTTTTCTCCTATGCTTTTCACTTCTCTTCTTTTCACAGCTATTTGTAAGGCCTCCCCAGACAGTCATTTTGCTTTTTTTTGCATTTCTTTTCCATGGGGACGGTCTTGATCCCTGTCTCCCGTACAATATCACGAATCTCAATCCGTAGTTCATCAGGCACTCTATCTATCAGATCTAGTCCCTTAAATCTATTTCTCATTTCCACTGTGTAGTCAGAAAGGATTTGATTTAGATAATACTTGAATGGTCTAGTGGTTTTCCCTACTTTCTTCAATTTCAGTCTGAATTTGGCCGTAAGGAGTTCATGATCTGAGCCACAGTCAACTCCCAGTCTTGTTTTTCTTGACTGTATAGAGCTTCTCCATCTTTGGCTGCCAAAAATATAATCATTCTGATTTCGGTGTTGACCATCTGGTGATTTCCATGTGTAGAGTCTTCTCTTGTGTTGTTGGAAGAGGGTGTTTGCTATGACCAGTGCATTTTCTTGGCAAAACCCTACTAGCCTTTGCCCTGCTTCATTCCGTATTCCAAGGCCAAATTTGCCTGTTACTCCAGGTGTTTCTTGACTTCCCACTTTAGCATTCCAGTCCCCTATAATGAAAAGGACATTTTTTTTGCGGGGTGGGGGTTCTGGGGGGGGTGTCAGTTCTAAAATTTCTGGTAGGTCTTCATAGAACCATTCAACTTCAGCTTCTTCAGCATTACTGGTTGGGGCATAGACTTGGATTACTGTGATATTGAATGGTTTGCCTTGGAAATGAACAGAGATCATTCTGTCATTTTTGAGATGGCATCCAAGTACTGCATTTTCGACCCTCTTGTTGACCATGATGGCTACTCCATTCCTCCTAAGGGATTCCTGTCTACAGTAGTAGATATATTGGTCATCTGAGTTCAATTCACCCATTCCAGTCCATTTTAGTTCGCTGATTCCTAGAATGTCAACGTTCATTCTTGCCATCTCTTGTTTGACCACTTCCCATTTGCCTTGATTCGTGGACCTGACATTCCAGGTTCCTATGCAATATTGCTCTTTACAGCATCAGACCTCGCTTCTATCACTAGTCACATCCACAGCTGGGTATTGTTTTTGCTTTGGCTCCATCCCTTCATTCTTTCTGGGGTTATGTCTCCACTGATCGCCAGTAGCATATTGGGCACCTACTGACCTGGGGAGTTCCTCTTCCAGTATCCTATCATTTTGCCTTTTCTTGCTGTTCATGGGGTTCCCAAGGCAAGAATACTGAAGTGGTTTGCCGTTCTCTTCTCCAGTGGACCACATTCTGTCCGACCTCTCCACCATGACCTGCCCGTCTTGTGGGGGCCCACGGGCATGGCTTCGTTTCATTGAGTTAGACAAGGCTGTGGTCCTAGTGTGAGTAGATTGACTAGTTTTCTGTGGTTATGGTTTCAGTGTGTCTGCCCTCCGATGCCCTCTTGCAACACCTACCGTCTTACTTGTGTTTCTCTTACCTTGGGCGTGGGGTATCTCTTCACGGCTGCTCCAGCAAAGCACAGCCGCTGCTCCTTACCTTGGATGATGGGTATCTCCTCACCGCCACTCCTCCTGACCTTGAACGTGGAATAGCTCCTCTAGGCCCTGCTGCACCCACGCAGCCACTGCCCCTCGGAAGGTCAGTGGGGCTCCAAAGTGATGAGTCAAGAGAATAAAAATCGAAAATGAGCTTAGAGAGATAAAAGGAAGGTAAGACCATGATCATGCAAGTAGATTTTGGTTGTGTTTCAGTTCAGTTCAGCCACTCAGTCATTTCCAACTCTTTGTGATCCGATGGACTGCAGCACGCCAGGCCTCCCTGTCTATCGCCAACTCCCAGAGTCCGCCCAAACCCAGGTCCATTGAGTTGGTGATGCCATCCAACCATCTCATCCTCTGTCATCCCCTCTCCTCCCACCTTCAATCTTTCCCAGCATTATGGTCTGTGCAGATGAGTCAGCGCTTCACATCACGTGGCCAAAGTATTGAATTTTCAGCTTCGACATCAGTCCTTCCAATGAATATTCAGGAATGATCTCCTTCACAGTGGACTGGTTGGATCTCCTTGCAGTCCAAGGGACTCTCAAGAGTCTTCTCCAATACCACAGTTCAAAAGCATCAATTCGTCGGCGCTCAGCTTTCTTTATAGTCCAACTCTCACATCCATACATGACCACTGGCAAAACCATAGACTCGACTGTACGGACCTTTGTTGACAAAGTAATGTCTCTGCTTTTGAATATGCTGTCTAAGTTGGTCATAACTTTCCTTCCAGGGAGAAAGCGTCTCTTAATTTCATGGCTGCGGTCACCATCTGCAGTGATTTTGGAGCCCCCCAAAATAAAGTCAGCCACTGTTTCCACTGTTTTCCCATCTCTTTGACATGAAGTGACGGGACCGGATGCCATGATCTTTGTTTTCTGTATTTTGAGCTTTACGCCAACTTTTTCACTCTCCTCTTTCACTTTCATCAAGAGGCTTTTTAGTTCCTCTTCACTTTCTGCCATAAGGGGGGTGTCATCTGCATATCTGAGGTTATTGATATTTCTCTTGGCAATCTTGATTCCAGCTTGTGTTTCTTCCAGTCCAGCATTTCTCATGATGTACTCTGCACCAAAGTTAAATAAGCAGGGTGACAATTACAGCCTTGACGTACTCCTTTTCCTATTTGGAACCAGTTTGTTGTTCCATGTCCAGTGCTAACTGTCACTTCCTGACCTGCATATAGATTTCTCAAGAGGCAGGTCAGGTGGTCTGGTATTCCCATCTCTTGAAGAATTTTCCACAGTTTATTGTGATTCACACAGTCAAAGGCTTTGGCATAGTCAATAAAGCAGAAATCGATGTTTTTCTGGATCTCTCTTGCTTTTCCGATGATCCAGCTGATGCTGGCAATTTGATCTCTGGTTCCTCTGCCTTTTCTAAAACTAGCTCGAGCATCAGGAAGTTCATGGTTCACATATTGCTGAAGCCTGGCTTGGAGAATTTTGATCATTACTTTACTAGCATGTGAGATGAGTGCAATTGTGCAGTAGTTTGAGCATTCTTTGGCATTGCCTTTCTTTGGGATTGCAATGAAAACTGAGCTTTTCCAATCCTGTGGCCACTGCCGAGTTTTCCAAATTTGCTGGCATATTGACTGCAGCCCTTTTACAGTATCATCTTTCAGGATTTGAAATAGCTCAACTGGAATTCCATCACCTCCACTAGCTTTGTTTGTAGTGATGCTTTCTGAGGCCCGCTTGACTTCACATTCCAGGATGTTTGGCTCTAGGTGAGTGATCACATCATCGTGATTATTGGTCTTGAAGATCTTTTTTGTCCAGTTCTTCTGTGTACTCTTGCCACCTCTTCTTAATATCTTCTGCTTCTGTTAGGTCCATAGCATTTCTGTCTTGTCGAGTCCATCTTTGGGTGAAATGTTCCCTTGGTATCTCTAATTTTCTTGAAGAGATCTTTAGTCTTTCCGATTCTGTTGTTTTCCTCTGTTTCTTTGCATGGATCGCTGAGGAAATCTTTCTTATCTCTTCTTGCTATTCTTTGGAACTCTGCATTCAGATGCTTATATCTTTCCTTTTCTCCTATGCTTTTCACTTCTCTTCTTTTCACAGCTATTTGTAAGGCCTCCCCAGACAGTCATTTTGCTTTTTTTTGCATTTCTTTTCCATGGGGACGGTCTTGATCCCTGTCTCCCGTACAATATCACGAATCTCAATCCGTAGTTCATCAGGCACTCTATCTATCAGATCTAGTCCCTTAAATCTATTTCTCATTTCCACTGTGTAGTCAGAAAGGATTTGATTTAGATAATACTTGAATGGTCTAGTGGTTTTCCCTACTTTCTTCAATTTCAGTCTGAATTTGGCCGTAAGGAGTTCATGATCTGAGCCACAGTCAACTCCCAGTCTTGTTTTTCTTGACTGTATAGAGCTTCTCCATCTTTGGCTGCCAAAAATATAATCATTCTGATTTCGGTGTTGACCATCTGGTGATTTCCATGTGTAGAGTCTTCTCTTGTGTTGTTGGAAGAGGGTGTTTGCTATGACCAGTGCATTTTCTTGGCAAAACCCTACTAGCCTTTGCCCTGCTTCATTCCGTATTCCAAGGCCAAATTTGCCTGTTACTCCAGGTGTTTCTTGACTTCCCACTTTAGCATTCCAGTCCCCTATAATGAAAAGGACATTTTTTTTGCGGGGGTGGGGGGTGTTCTGGGGGGGGGTGTCAGTTCTAAAATTTCTGGTAGGTCTTCATAGAACCATTCAACTTCAGCTTCTTCAGCATTACTGGTTGGGGCATAGACTTGGATTACTGTGATATTGAATGGTTTGCCTTGGAAATGAACAGAGATCATTCTGTCATTTTTGAGATGGCATCCAAGTACTGCATTTTCGACCCTCTTGTTGACCATGATGGCTACTCCATTCCTCCTAAGGGATTCCTGTCTACAGTAGTAGATATATTGGTCATCTGAGTTCAATTCACCCATTCCAGTCCATTTTAGTTCGCTGATTCCTAGAATGTCAACGTTCATTCTTGCCATCTCTTGTTTGACCACTTCCCATTTGCCTTGATTCGTGGACCTGACATTCCAGGTTCCTATGCAATATTGCTCTTTACAGCATCAGACCTCGCTTCTATCACTAGTCACATCCACAGCTGGGTATTGTTTTTGCTTTGGCTCCATCCCTTCATTCTTTCTGGGGTTATGTCTCCACTGATCGCCAGTAGCATATTGGGCACCTACTGACCTGGGGAGTTCCTCTTCCAGTATCCTATCATTTTGCCTTTTCTTGCTGTTCATGGGGTTCCCAAGGCAAGAATACTGAAGTGGTTTGCCGTTCTCTTCTCCAGTGGACCACATTCTGTCCGACCTCTCCACCATGACCTGCCCGTCTTGTGGGGGCCCACGGGCATGGCTTCGTTTCATTGAGTTAGACAAGGCTGTGGTCCTAGTGTGAGTAGATTGACTAGTTTTCTGTGGTTATGGTTTCAGTGTGTCTGCCCTCCGATGCCCTCTTGCAACACCTACCGTCTTACTTGTGTTTCTCTTACCTTGGGCGTGGGGTATCTCTTCACGGCTGCTCCAGCAAAGCACAGCCGCTGCTCCTTACCTTGGATGATGGGTATCTCCTCACCGCCACTCCTCCTGACCTTGAACGTGGAATAGCTCCTCTAGGCCCTGCTGCACCCACGCAGCCACTGCCCCTCGGAAGGTCAGTGGGGCTCCAAAGTGATGAGTCAAGAGAATAAAAATCGAAAATGAGCTTAGAGAGATAAAAGGAAGGTAAGACCATGATCATGCAAGTAGATTTTGGTTGTGTTTCAGTTCAGTTCAGCCACTCAGTCATTTCCAACTCTTTGTGATCCGATGGACTGCAGCACGCCAGGCCTCCCTGTCTATCGCCAACTCCCAGAGTCCGCCCAAACCCAGGTCCATTGAGTTGGTGATGCCATCCAACCATCTCATCCTCTGTCATCCCCTCTCCTCCCACCTTCAATCTTTCCCAGCATTATGGTCTGTGCAGATGAGTCAGCGCTTCACATCACGTGGCCAAAGTATTGAATTTTCAGCTTCGACATCAGTCCTTCCAATGAATATTCAGGAATGATCTCCTTCACAGTGGACTGGTTGGATCTCCTTGCAGTCCAAGGGACTCTCAAGAGTCTTCTCCAATACCACAGTTCAAAAGCATCAATTCGTCGGCGCTCAGCTTTCTTTATAGTCCAACTCTCACATCCATACATGACCACTGGCAAAACCATAGACTCGACTGTACGGACCTTTGTTGACAAAGTAATGTCTCTGCTTTTGAATATGCTGTCTAAGTTGGTCATAACTTTCCTTCCAGGGAGAAAGCGTCTCTTAATTTCATGGCTGCGGTCACCATCTGCAGTGATTTTGGAGCCCCCCAAAATAAAGTCAGCCACTGTTTCCACTGTTTTCCCATCTCTTTGACATGAAGTGACGGGACCGGATGCCATGATCTTTGTTTTCTGTATTTTGAGCTTTACGCCAACTTTTTCACTCTCCTCTTTCACTTTCATCAAGAGGCTTTTTAGTTCCTCTTCACTTTCTGCCATAAGGGGGGTGTCATCTGCATATCTGAGGTTATTGATATTTCTCTTGGCAATCTTGATTCCAGCTTGTGTTTCTTCCAGTCCAGCATTTCTCATGATGTACTCTGCACCAAAGTTAAATAAGCAGGGTGACAATTACAGCCTTGACGTACTCCTTTTCCTATTTGGAACCAGTTTGTTGTTCCATGTCCAGTGCTAACTGTCACTTCCTGACCTGCATATAGATTTCTCAAGAGGCAGGTCAGGTGGTCTGGTATTCCCATCTCTTGAAGAATTTTCCACAGTTTATTGTGATTCACACAGTCAAAGGCTTTGGCATAGTCAATAAAGCAGAAATCGATGTTTTTCTGGATCTCTCTTGCTTTTCCGATGATCCAGCTGATGCTGGCAATTTGATCTCTGGTTCCTCTGCCTTTTCTAAAACTAGCTCGAGCATCAGGAAGTTCATGGTTCACATATTGCTGAAGCCTGGCTTGGAGAATTTTGATCATTACTTTACTAGCATGTGAGATGAGTGCAATTGTGCAGTAGTTTGAGCATTCTTTGGCATTGCCTTTCTTTGGGATTGCAATGAAAACTGAGCTTTTCCAATCCTGTGGCCACTGCCGAGTTTTCCAAATTTGCTGGCATATTGACTGCAGCCCTTTTACAGTATCATCTTTCAGGATTTGAAATAGCTCAACTGGAATTCCATCACCTCCACTAGCTTTGTTTGTAGTGATGCTTTCTGAGGCCCGCTTGACTTCACATTCCAGGATGTTTGGCTCTAGGTGAGTGATCACATCATCGTGATTATTGGTCTTGAAGATCTTTTTTGTCCAGTTCTTCTGTGTACTCTTGCCACCTCTTCTTAATATCTTCTGCTTCTGTTAGGTCCATAGCATTTCTGTCTTGTCGAGTCCATCTTTGGGTGAAATGTTCCCTTGGTATCTCTAATTTTCTTGAAGAGATCTTTAGTCTTTCCGATTCTGTTGTTTTCCTCTGTTTCTTTGCATGGATCGCTGAGGAAATCTTTCTTATCTCTTCTTGCTATTCTTTGGAACTCTGCATTCAGATGCTTATATCTTTCCTTTTCTCCTATGCTTTTCACTTCTCTTCTTTTCACAGCTATTTGTAAGGCCTCCCCAGACAGTCATTTTGCTTTTTTTTGCATTTCTTTTCCATGGGGACGGTCTTGATCCCTGTCTCCCGTACAATATCACGAATCTCAATCCGTAGTTCATCAGGCACTCTATCTATCAGATCTAGTCCCTTAAATCTATTTCTCATTTCCACTGTGTAGTCAGAAAGGATTTGATTTAGATAATACTTGAATGGTCTAGTGGTTTTCCCTACTTTCTTCAATTTCAGTCTGAATTTGGCCGTAAGGAGTTCATGATCTGAGCCACAGTCAACTCCCAGTCTTGTTTTTCTTGACTGTATAGAGCTTCTCCATCTTTGGCTGCCAAAAATATAATCATTCTGATTTCGGTGTTGACCATCTGGTGATTTCCATGTGTAGAGTCTTCTCTTGTGTTGTTGGAAGAGGGTGTTTGCTATGACCAGTGCATTTTCTTGGCAAAACCCTACTAGCCTTTGCCCTGCTTCATTCCGTATTCCAAGGCCAAATTTGCCTGTTACTCCAGGTGTTTCTTGACTTCCCACTTTAGCATTCCAGTCCCCTATAATGAAAAGGACATTTTTTTTGCGGGGGTGGGGGGTGTTCTGGGGGGGGGTGTCAGTTCTAAAATTTCTGGTAGGTCTTCATAGAACCATTCAACTTCAGCTTCTTCAGCATTACTGGTTGGGGCATAGACTTGGATTACTGTGATATTGAATGGTTTGCCTTGGAAATGAACAGAGATCATTCTGTCATTTTTGAGATGGCATCCAAGTACTGCATTTTCGACCCTCTTGTTGACCATGATGGCTACTCCATTCCTCCTAAGGGATTCCTGTCTACAGTAGTAGATATATTGGTCATCTGAGTTCAATTCACCCATTCCAGTCCATTTTAGTTCGCTGATTCCTAGAATGTCAACGTTCATTCTTGCCATCTCTTGTTTGACCACTTCCCATTTGCCTTGATTCGTGGACCTGACATTCCAGGTTCCTATGCAATATTGCTCTTTACAGCATCAGACCTCGCTTCTATCACTAGTCACATCCACAGCTGGGTATTGTTTTTGCTTTGGCTCCATCCCTTCATTCTTTCTGGGGTTATGTCTCCACTGATCGCCAGTAGCATATTGGGCACCTACTGACCTGGGGAGTTCCTCTTCCAGTATCCTATCATTTTGCCTTTTCTTGCTGTTCATGGGGTTCCCAAGGCAAGAATACTGAAGTGGTTTGCCGTTCTCTTCTCCAGTGGACCACATTCTGTCCGACCTCTCCACCATGACCTGCCCGTCTTGTGGGGGCCCACGGGCATGGCTTCGTTTCATTGAGTTAGACAAGGCTGTGGTCCTAGTGTGAGTAGATTGACTAGTTTTCTGTGGTTATGGTTTCAGTGTGTCTGCCCTCCGATGCCCTCTTGCAACACCTACCGTCTTACTTGTGTTTCTCTTACCTTGGGCGTGGGGTATCTCTTCACGGCTGCTCCAGCAAAGCACAGCCGCTGCTCCTTACCTTGGATGATGGGTATCTCCTCACCGCCACTCCTCCTGACCTTGAACGTGGAATAGCTCCTCTAGGCCCTGCTGCACCCACGCAGCCACTGCCCCTCGGAAGGTCAGTGGGGCTCCAAAGTGATGAGTCAAGAGAATAAAAATCGAAAATGAGCTTAGAGAGATAAAAGGAAGGTAAGACCATGATCATGCAAGTAGATTTTGGTTGTGTTTCAGTTCAGTTCAGCCACTCAGTCATTTCCAACTCTTTGTGATCCGATGGACTGCAGCACGCCAGGCCTCCCTGTCTATCGCCAACTCCCAGAGTCCGCCCAAACCCAGGTCCATTGAGTTGGTGATGCCATCCAACCATCTCATCCTCTGTCATCCCCTCTCCTCCCACCTTCAATCTTTCCCAGCATTATGGTCTGTGCAGATGAGTCAGCGCTTCACATCACGTGGCCAAAGTATTGAATTTTCAGCTTCGACATCAGTCCTTCCAATGAATATTCAGGAATGATCTCCTTCACAGTGGACTGGTTGGATCTCCTTGCAGTCCAAGGGACTCTCAAGAGTCTTCTCCAATACCACAGTTCAAAAGCATCAATTCGTCGGCGCTCAGCTTTCTTTATAGTCCAACTCTCACATCCATACATGACCACTGGCAAAACCATAGACTCGACTGTACGGACCTTTGTTGACAAAGTAATGTCTCTGCTTTTGAATATGCTGTCTAAGTTGGTCATAACTTTCCTTCCAGGGAGAAAGCGTCTCTTAATTTCATGGCTGCGGTCACCATCTGCAGTGATTTTGGAGCCCCCCAAAATAAAGTCAGCCACTGTTTCCACTGTTTTCCCATCTCTTTGACATGAAGTGACGGGACCGGATGCCATGATCTTTGTTTTCTGTATTTTGAGCTTTACGCCAACTTTTTCACTCTCCTCTTTCACTTTCATCAAGAGGCTTTTTAGTTCCTCTTCACTTTCTGCCATAAGGGGGGTGTCATCTGCATATCTGAGGTTATTGATATTTCTCTTGGCAATCTTGATTCCAGCTTGTGTTTCTTCCAGTCCAGCATTTCTCATGATGTACTCTGCACCAAAGTTAAATAAGCAGGGTGACAATTACAGCCTTGACGTACTCCTTTTCCTATTTGGAACCAGTTTGTTGTTCCATGTCCAGTGCTAACTGTCACTTCCTGACCTGCATATAGATTTCTCAAGAGGCAGGTCAGGTGGTCTGGTATTCCCATCTCTTGAAGAATTTTCCACAGTTTATTGTGATTCACACAGTCAAAGGCTTTGGCATAGTCAATAAAGCAGAAATCGATGTTTTTCTGGATCTCTCTTGCTTTTCCGATGATCCAGCTGATGCTGGCAATTTGATCTCTGGTTCCTCTGCCTTTTCTAAAACTAGCTCGAGCATCAGGAAGTTCATGGTTCACATATTGCTGAAGCCTGGCTTGGAGAATTTTGATCATTACTTTACTAGCATGTGAGATGAGTGCAATTGTGCAGTAGTTTGAGCATTCTTTGGCATTGCCTTTCTTTGGGATTGCAATGAAAACTGAGCTTTTCCAATCCTGTGGCCACTGCCGAGTTTTCCAAATTTGCTGGCATATTGACTGCAGCACTTTTACAGTATCATCTTTCAGGATTTGAAATAGCTCAACTGGAATTCCATCACCTCCACTAGCTTTGTTTGTAGTGATGCTTTCTGAGGCCCGCTTGACTTCACATTCCAGGATGTTTGGCTCTAGGTGAGTGATCACATCATCGTGATTATTGGTCTTGAAGATCTTTTTTGTCCAGTTCTTCTGTGTACTCTTGCCACCTCTTCTTAATATCTTCTGCTTCTGTTAGGTCCATAGCATTTCTGTCTTGTCGAGTCCATCTTTGGGTGAAATGTTCCCTTGGTATCTCTAATTTTCTTGAAGAGATCTTTAGTCTTTCCGATTCTGTTGTTTTCCTCTGTTTCTTTGCATGGATCGCTGAGGAAATCTTTCTTATCTCTTCTTGCTATTCTTTGGAACTCTGCATTCAGATGCTTATATCTTTCCTTTTCTCCTATGCTTTTCACTTCTCTTCTTTTCACAGCTATTTGTAAGGCCTCCCCAGACAGTCATTTTGCTTTTTTTTGCATTTCTTTTCCATGGGGACGGTCTTGATCCCTGTCTCCTGTACAATATCACGAATCTCAATCCGTAGTTCATCAGGCACTCTATCTATCAGATCTAGTCCCTTAAATCTATTTCTCATTTCCACTGTGTAGTCAGAAAGGATTTGATTTAGATAATACTTGAATGGTCTAGTGGTTTTCCCTACTTTCTTCAATTTCAGTCTGAATTTGGCCGTAAGGAGTTCATGATCTGAGCCACAGTCAACTCCCAGTCTTGTTTTTCTTGACTGTATAGAGAGAGCTTCTCCATCTTTGGCTGCCAAAAATATAATCATTCTGATTTCGGTGTTGACCATCTGGTGATTTCCATGTGTAGAGTCTTCTCTTGTGTTGTTGGAAGAGGGTGTTTCCTATGACCAGTGCATTTTCTTGGCAAAACCCTACTAGCCTTTGCCCTGCTTCATTCCGTATTCCAAGGCCAAATTTGCCTGTTACTCCAGGTGTTTCTTGACTTCCCACTTTAGCATTCCAGTCCCCTATAATGAAAAGGACATTTTTTTTTGCGGGGGGGTGGGGGGTGGGGGGGGTGTCAGTTCTAAAATTTCTGGTAGGTCTTCATAGAACCATTCAACTTCAGCTTCTTCAGCATTACTGGTTGGGGCATAGACTTGGATTACTGTGATATTGAATGGTTTGCCTTGGAAATGAACAGAGATCATTCTGTCATTTTTGAGATGGCATCCAAGTACTGCATTTTCGACCCTCTTGTTGACCATGATGGCTACTCCATTCCTCCTAAGGGATTCCTGTCTACAGTAGTAGATATATTGGTCATCTGAGTTCAATTCACCCATTCCAGTCCATTTTAGTTCGCTGATTCCTAGAATGTCAACGTTCATTCTTGCCATCTCTTGTTTGACCACTTCCCATTTGCCTTGATTCGTGGACCTGACATTCCAGGTTCCTATGCAATATTGCTCTTTACAGCATCAGACCTCGCTTCTATCACTAGTCACATCCACAGCTGGGTATTGTTTTTGCTTTGGCTCCATCCCTTCATTCTTTCTGGGGTTATGTCTCCACTGATCGCCAGTAGCATATTGGGCACCTACTGACCTGGGGAGTTCCTCTTCCAGTATCCTATCATTTTGCCTTTTCTTGCTGTTCATGGGGTTCCCAAGGCAAGAATACTGAAGTGGTTTGCCGTTCTCTTCTCCAGTGGACCACATTCTGTCCGACCTCTCCACCATGACCTGCCCGTCTTGTGGGGGCCCACGGGCATGGCTTCGTTTCATTGAGTTAGACAAGGCTGTGGTCCTAGTGTGAGTAGATTGACTAGTTTTCTGTGGTTATGGTTTCAGTGTGTCTGCCCTCCGATGCCCTCTTGCAACACCTACCGTCTTACTTGTGTTTCTCTTACCTTGGGCGTGGGGTATCTCTTCACGGCTGCTCCAGCAAAGCACAGCCGCTGCTCCTTACCTTGGATGATGGGTATCTCCTCACCGCCACTCCTCCTGACCTTGAACGTGGAATAGCTCCTCTAGGCCCTGCTGCACCCACGCAGCCACTGCCCCTCGGAAGGTCAGTGGGGCTCCAAAGTGATGAGTCAAGAGAATAAAAATCGAAAATGAGCTTAGAGAGATAAAAGGAAGGTAAGACCATGATCATGCAAGTAGATTTTGGTTGTGTTTCAGTTCAGTTCAGCCACTCAGTCATTTCCAACTCTTTGTGATCCGATGGACTGCAGCACGCCAGGCCTCCCTGTCTATCGCCAACTCCCAGAGTCCGCCCAAACCCAGGTCCATTGAGTTGGTGATGCCATCCAACCATCTCATCCTCTGTCATCCCCTCTCCTCCCACCTTCAATCTTTCCCAGCATTATGGTCTGTGCAGATGAGTCAGCGCTTCACATCACGTGGCCAAAGTATTGAATTTTCAGCTTCGACATCAGTCCTTCCAATGAATATTCAGGAATGATCTCCTTCACAGTGGACTGGTTGGATCTCCTTGCAGTCCAAGGGACTCTCAAGAGTCTTCTCCAATACCACAGTTCAAAAGCATCAATTCGTCGGCGCTCAGCTTTCTTTATAGTGCAACTCTCACATCCATACATGACCACTGGCAAAACCATAGACTCGACTGTACGGACCTTTGTTGACAAAGTAATGTCTCTGCTTTTGAATATGCTGTCTAAGTTGGTCATAACTTTCCTTCCAGGGAGAAAGCGTCTCTTAATTTCATGGCTGCGGTCACCATCTGCAGTGATTTTGGAGCCCCCCAAAATAAAGTCAGCCACTGTTTCCACTGTTTTCCCATCTCTTTGACATGAAGTGACGGGACCGGATGCCATGATCTTTGTTTTCTGTATTTTGAGCTTTACGCCAACTTTTTCACTCTCCTCTTTCACTTTCATCAAGAGGCTTTTTAGTTCCTCTTCACTTTCTGCCATAAGGGGGGTGTCATCTGCATATCTGAGGTTATTGATATTTCTCTTGGCAATCTTGATTCCAGCTTGTGTTTCTTCCAGTCCAGCATTTCTCATGATGTACTCTGCACCAAAGTTAAATAAGCAGGGTGACAATTACAGCCTTGACGTACTCCTTTTCCTATTTGGAACCAGTTTGTTGTTCCATGTCCAGTGCTAACTGTCACTTCCTGACCTGCATATAGATTTCTCAAGAGGCAGGTCAGGTGGTCTGGTATTCCCATCTCTTGAAGAATTTTCCACAGTTTATTGTGATTCACACAGTCAAAGGCTTTGGCATAGTCAATAAAGCAGAAATCGATGTTTTTCTGGATCTCTCTTGCTTTTCCGATGATCCAGCTGATGCTGGCAATTTGATCTCTGGTTCCTCTGCCTTTTCTAAAACTAGCTCGAGCATCAGGAAGTTCATGGTTCACATATTGCTGAAGCCTGGCTTGGAGAATTTTGATCATTACTTTACTAGCATGTGAGATGAGTGCAATTGTGCAGTAGTTTGAGCATTCTTTGGCATTGCCTTTCTTTGGGATTGCAATGAAAACTGAGCTTTTCCAATCCTGTGGCCACTGCCGAGTTTTCCAAATTTGCTGGCATATTGACTGCAGCACTTTTACAGTATCATCTTTCAGGATTTGAAATAGCTCAACTGGAATTCCATCACCTCCACTAGCTTTGTTTGTAGTGATGCTTTCTGAGGCCCGCTTGACTTCACATTCCAGGATGTTTGGCTCTAGGTGAGTGATCACATCATCGTGATTATTGGTCTTGAAGATCTTTTTTGTCCAGTTCTTCTGTGTACTCTTGCCACCTCTTCTTAATATCTTCTGCTTCTGTTAGGTCCATAGCATTTCTGTCTTGTCGAGTCCATCTTTGGGTGAAATGTTCCCTTGGTATCTCTAATTTTCTTGAAGAGATCTTTAGTCTTTCCGATTCTGTTGTTTTCCTCTGTTTCTTTGCATGGATCGCTGAGGAAATCTTTCTTATCTCTTCTTGCTATTCTTTGGAACTCTGCATTCAGATGCTTATATCTTTCCTTTTCTCCTATGCTTTTCACTTCTCTTCTTTTCACAGCTATTTGTAAGGCCTCCCCAGACAGTCATTTTGCTTTTTTTTGCATTTCTTTTCCATGGGGACGGTCTTGATCCCTGTCTCCTGTACAATATCACGAATCTCAATCCGTAGTTCATCAGGCACTCTATCTATCAGATCTAGTCCCTTAAATCTATTTCTCATTTCCACTGTGTAGTCAGAAAGGATTTGATTTAGATAATACTTGAATGGTCTAGTGGTTTTCCCTACTTTCTTCAATTTCAGTCTGAATTTGGCCGTAAGGAGTTCATGATCTGAGCCACAGTCAACTCCCAGTCTTGTTTTTCTTGACTGTATAGAGAGAGCTTCTCCATCTTTGGCTGCCAAAAATATAATCATTCTGATTTCGGTGTTGACCATCTGGTGATTTCCATGTGTAGAGTCTTCTCTTGTGTTGTTGGAAGAGGGTGTTTCCTATGACCAGTGCATTTTCTTGGCAAAACCCTACTAGCCTTTGCCCTGCTTCATTCCGTATTCCAAGGCCAAATTTGCCTGTTACTCCAGGTGTTTCTTGACTTCCCACTTTAGCATTCCAGTCCCCTATAATGAAAAGGACATTTTTTTTTGCGGGGGGGTGGGGGGTGGGGGGGGGTGTCAGTTCTAAAATTTCTGGTAGGTCTTCATAGAACCATTCAACTTCAGCTTCTTCAGCATTACTGGTTGGGGCATAGACTTGGATTACTGTGATATTGAATGGTTTGCCTTGGAAATGAACAGAGATCATTCTGTCATTTTTGAGATGGCATCCAAGTACTGCATTTTCGACCCTCTTGTTGACCATGATGGCTACTCCATTCCTCCTAAGGGATTCCTGTCTACAGTAGTAGATATATTGGTCATCTGAGTTCAATTCACCCATTCCAGTCCATTTTAGTTCGCTGATTCCTAGAATGTCAACGTTCATTCTTGCCATCTCTTGTTTGACCACTTCCCATTTGCCTTGATTCGTGGACCTGACATTCCAGGTTCCTATGCAATATTGCTCTTTACAGCATCAGACCTCGCTTCTATCACTAGTCACATCCACAGCTGGGTATTGTTTTTGCTTTGGCTCCATCCCTTCATTCTTTCTGGGGTTATGTCTCCACTGATCGCCAGTAGCATATTGGGCACCTACTGACCTGGGGAGTTCCTCTTCCAGTATCCTATCATTTTGCCTTTTCTTGCTGTTCATGGGGTTCCCAAGGCAAGAATACTGAAGTGGTTTGCCGTTCTCTTCTCCAGTGGACCACATTCTGTCCGACCTCTCCACCATGACCTGCCCGTCTTGTGGGGGCCCACGGGCATGGCTTCGTTTCATTGAGTTAGACAAGGCTGTGGTCCTAGTGTGAGTAGATTGACTAGTTTTCTGTGGTTATGGTTTCAGTGTGTCTGCCCTCCGATGCCCTCTTGCAACACCTACCGTCTTACTTGTGTTTCTCTTACCTTGGGCGTGGGGTATCTCTTCACGGCTGCTCCAGCAAAGCACAGCCGCTGCTCCTTACCTTGGATGATGGGTATCTCCTCACCGCCACTCCTCCTGACCTTGAACGTGGAATAGCTCCTCTAGGCCCTGCTGCACCCACGCAGCCACTGCCCCTCGGAAGGTCAGTGGGGCTCCAAAGTGATGAGTCAAGAGAATAAAAATCGAAAATGAGCTTAGAGAGATAAAAGGAAGGTAAGACCATGATCATGCAAGTAGATTTTGGTTGTGTTTCAGTTCAGTTCAGCCACTCAGTCATTTCCAACTCTTTGTGATCCGATGGACTGCAGCACGCCAGGCCTCCCTGTCTATCGCCAACTCCCAGAGTCCGCCCAAACCCAGGTCCATTGAGTTGGTGATGCCATCCAACCATCTCATCCTCTGTCATCCCCTCTCCTCCCACCTTCAATCTTTCCCAGCATTATGGTCTGTGCAGATGAGTCAGCGCTTCACATCACGTGGCCAAAGTATTGAATTTTCAGCTTCGACATCAGTCCTTCCAATGAATATTCAGGAATGATCTCCTTCACAATGGACTGGTTGGATCTCCTTGCAGTCCAAGGGACTCTCAAGAGTCTTCTCCAATACCACAGTTCAAAAGCATCAATTCGTCGGCACTCAGCTTTCTTTATAGTCCAACTCTCACATCCATACATGACCACTGGCAAAACCATAGACTCGACTGTACGGACCTTTGTTGACAAAGTAATGTCTCTGCTTTTGAATATGCTGTCTAAGTTGGTCATAACTTTCCTTCCAGGGAGAAAGCGTCTCTTAATTTCATGGCTGCGGTCACCATCTGCAGTGATTTTGGAGCCCCCCAAAATAAAGTCAGCCACTGTTTCCACTGTTTTCCCATCTCTTTGACATGAAGTGACGGGACCGGATGCCATGATCTTTGTTTTCTGTATTTTGAGCTTTACGCCAACTTTTTCACTCTCCTCTTTCACTTTCATCAAGAGGCTTTTTAGTTCCTCTTCACTTTCTGCCATAAGGGGGGTGTCATCTGCATATCTGAGGTTATTGATATTTCTCTTGGCAATCTTGATTCCAGCTTGTGTTTCTTCCAGTCCAGCATTTCTCATGATGTACTCTGCACCAAAGTTAAATAAGCAGGGTGACAATTACAGCCTTGACGTACTCCTTTTCCTATTTGGAACCAGTTTGTTGTTCCATGTCCAGTGCTAACTGTCACTTCCTGACCTGCATATAGATTTCTCAAGAGGCAGGTCAGGTGGTCTGGTATTCCCATCTCTTGAAGAATTTTCCACAGTTTATTGTGATTCACACAGTCAAAGGCTTTGGCATAGTCAATAAAGCAGAAATCGATGTTTTTCTGGATCTCTCTTGCTTTTCCGATGATCCAGCTGATGCTGGCAATTTGATCTCTGGTTCCTCTGCCTTTTCTAAAACTAGCTCGAGCATCAGGAAGTTCATGGTTCACATATTGCTGAAGCCTGGCTTGGAGAATTTTGATCATTACTTTACTAGCATGTGAGATGAGTGCAATTGTGCAGTAGTTTGAGCATTCTTTGGCATTGCCTTTCTTTGGGATTGCAATGAAAACTGAGCTTTTCCAATCCTGTGGCCACTGCCGAGTTTTCCAAATTTGCTGGCATATTGACTGCAGCACTTTTACAGTATCATCTTTCAGGATTTGAAATAGCTCAACTGGAATTCCATCACCTCCACTAGCTTTGTTTGTAGTGATGCTTTCTGAGGCCCGCTTGACTTCACATTCCAGGATGTTTGGCTCTAGGTGAGTGATCACATCATCGTGATTATTGGTCTTGAAGATCTTTTTTGTCCAGTTCTTCTGTGTACTCTTGCCACCTCTTCTTAATATCTTCTGCTTCTGTTAGGTCCATAGCATTTCTGTCTTGTCGAGTCCATCTTTGGGTGAAATGTTCCCTTGGTATCTCTAATTTTCTTGAAGAGATCTTTAGTCTTTCCGATTCTGTTGTTTTCCTCTGTTTCTTTGCATGGATCGCTGAGGAAATCTTTCTTATCTCTTCTTGCTATTCTTTGGAACTCTGCATTCAGATGCTTATATCTTTCCTTTTCTCCTATGCTTTTCACTTCTCTTCTTTTCACAGCTATTTGTAAGGCCTCCCCAGACAGTCATTTTGCTTTTTTTTGCATTTCTTTTCCATGGGGACGGTCTTGATCCCTGTCTCCCGTACAATATCACGAATCTCAATCCGTAGTTCATCAGGCACTCTATCTATCAGATCTAGTCCCTTAAATCTATTTCTCATTTCCACTGTGTAGTCAGAAAGGATTTGATTTAGATAATACTTGAATGGTCTAGTGGTTTTCCCTACTTTCTTCAATTTCAGTCTGAATTTGGCCGTAAGGAGTTCATGATCTGAGCCACAGTCAACTCCCAGTCTTGTTTTTCTTGACTGTATAGAGCTTCTCCATCTTTGGCTGCCAAAAATATAATCATTCTGATTTCGGTGTTGACCATCTGGTGATTTCCATGTGTAGAGTCTTCTCTTGTGTTGTTGGAAGAGGGTGTTTGCTATGACCAGTGCATTTTCTTGGCAAAACCCTACTAGCCTTTGCCCTGCTTCATTCCGTATTCCAAGGCCAAATTTGCCTGTTACTCCAGGTGTTTCTTGACTTCCCACTTTAGCATTCCAGTCCCCTATAATGAAAAGGACATTTTTTTTGCGGGGTGGGGGTTCTGGGGGGGGTGTCAGTTCTAAAATTTCTGGTAGGTCTTCATAGAACCATTCAACTTCAGCTTCTTCAGCATTACTGGTTGGGGCATAGACTTGGATTACTGTGATATTGAATGGTTTGCCTTGGAAATGAACAGAGATCATTCTGTCATTTTTGAGATGGCATCCAAGTACTGCATTTTCGACCCTCTTGTTGACCATGATGGCTACTCCATTCCTCCTAAGGGATTCCTGTCTACAGTAGTAGATATATTGGTCATCTGAGTTCAATTCACCCATTCCAGTCCATTTTAGTTCGCTGATTCCTAGAATGTCAACGTTCATTCTTGCCATCTCTTGTTTGACCACTTCCCATTTGCCTTGATTCGTGGACCTGACATTCCAGGTTCCTATGCAATATTGCTCTTTACAGCATCAGACCTCGCTTCTATCACTAGTCACATCCACAGCTGGGTATTGTTTTTGCTTTGGCTCCATCCCTTCATTCTTTCTGGGGTTATGTCTCCACTGATCGCCAGTAGCATATTGGGCACCTACTGACCTGGGGAGTTCCTCTTCCAGTATCCTATCATTTTGCCTTTTCTTGCTGTTCATGGGGTTCCCAAGGCAAGAATACTGAAGTGGTTTGCCGTTCTCTTCTCCAGTGGACCACATTCTGTCCGACCTCTCCACCATGACCTGCCCGTCTTGTGGGGGCCCACGGGCATGGCTTCGTTTCATTGAGTTAGACAAGGCTGTGGTCCTAGTGTGAGTAGATTGACTAGTTTTCTGTGGTTATGGTTTCAGTGTGTCTGCCCTCCGATGCCCTCTTGCAACACCTACCGTCTTACTTGTGTTTCTCTTACCTTGGGCGTGGGGTATCTCTTCACGGCTGCTCCAGCAAAGCACAGCCGCTGCTCCTTACCTTGGATGATGGGTATCTCCTCACCGCCACTCCTCCTGACCTTGAACGTGGAATAGCTCCTCTAGGCCCTCCTGCACCCACGCAGCCACTGCCCCTCGGAAGGTCAGTGGGGCTCCAAAGTGATGAGTCAAGAGAATAAAAATCGAAAATGAGCTTAGAGAGATAAAAGGAAGGTAAGACCATGATCATGCAAGTAGATTTTGGTTGTGTTTCAGTTCAGTTCAGCCACTCAGTCATTTCCAACTCTTTGTGATCCGATGGACTGCAGCACGCCAGGCCTCCCTGTCTATCGCCAACTCCCAGAGTCCGCCCAAACCCAGGTCCATTGAGTTGGTGATGCCATCCAACCATCTCATCCTCTGTCATCCCCTCTCCTCCCACCTTCAATCTTTCCCAGCATTATGGTCTGTGCAGATGAGTCAGCGCTTCACATCACGTGGCCAAAGTATTGAATTTTCAGCTTCGACATCAGTCCTTCCAATGAATATTCAGGAATGATCTCCTTCACAGTGGACTGGTTGGATCTCCTTGCAGTCCAAGGGACTCTCAAGAGTCTTCTCCAATACCACAGTTCAAAAGCATCAATTCGTCGGCGCTCAGCTTTCTTTATAGTCCAACTCTCACATCCATACATGACCACTGGCAAAACCATAGACTCGACTGTACGGACCTTTGTTGACAAAGTAATGTCTCTGCTTTTGAATATGCTGTCTAAGTTGGTCATAACTTTCCTTCCAGGGAGAAAGCGTCTCTTAATTTCATGGCTGCGGTCACCATCTGCAGTGATTTTGGAGCCCCCCAAAATAAAGTCAGCCACTGTTTCCACTGTTTTCCCATCTCTTTGACATGAAGTGACGGGACCGGATGCCATGATCTTTGTTTTCTGTATTTTGAGCTTTACGCCAACTTTTTCACTCTCCTCTTTCACTTTCATCAAGAGGCTTTTTAGTTCCTCTTCACTTTCTGCCATAAGGGGGGTGTCATCTGCATATCTGAGGTTATTGATATTTCTCTTGGCAATCTTGATTCCAGCTTATGTTTCTTCCAGTCCAGCATTTCTCATGATGTACTCTGCACCAAAGTTAAATAAGCAGGGTGACAATTACAGCCTTGACGTACTCCTTTTCCTATTTGGAACCAGTTTGTTGTTCCATGTCCAGTGCTAACTGTCACTTCCTGACCTGCATATAGATTTCTCAAGAGGCAGGTCAGGTGGTCTGGTATTCCCATCTCTTGAAGAATTTTCCACAGTTTATTGTGATTCACACAGTCAAAGGCTTTGGCATAGTCAATAAAGCAGAAATCGATGTTTTTCTGGATCTCTCTTGCTTTTCCGATGATCCAGCTGATGCTGGCAATTTGATCTCTGGTTCCTCTGCCTTTTCTAAAACTAGCTCGAGCATCAGGAAGTTCATGGTTCACATATTGCTGAAGCCTGGCTTGGAGAATTTTGATCATTACTTTACTAGCATGTGAGATGAGTGCAATTGTGCAGTAGTTTGAGCATTCTTTGGCATTGCCTTTCTTTGGGATTGCAATGAAAACTGAGCTTTTCCAATCCTGTGGCCACTGCCGAGTTTTCCAAATTTGCTGGCATATTGACTGCAGCACTTTTACAGTATCATCTTTCAGGATTTGAAATAGCTCAACTGGAATTCCATCACCTCCACTAGCTTTGTTTGTAGTGATGCTTTCTGAGGCCCGCTTGACTTCACATTCCAGGATGTTTGGCTCTAGGTGAGTGATCACATCATCGTGATTATTGGTCTTGAAGATCTTTTTTGTCCAGTTCTTCTGTGTACTCTTGCCACCTCTTCTTAATATCTTCTGCTTCTGTTAGGTCCATAGCATTTCTGTCTTGTCGAGTCCATCTTTGGGTGAAATGTTCCCTTGCTATCTCTAATTTTCTTGAAGAGATCTTTAGTCTTTCCGATTCTGTTGTTTTCCTCTGTTTCTTTGCATGGATCGCTGAGGAAATCTTTCTTATCTCTTCTTGCTATTCTTTGGAACTCTGCATTCAGATGCTTATATCTTTCCTTTTCTCCTATGCTTTTCACTTCTCTTCTTTTCACAGCTATTTGTAAGGCCTCCCCAGACAGTCATTTTGCTTTTTTTTGCATTTCTTTTCCATGGGGACGGTCTTGATCCCTGTCTCCCGTACAATATCACGAATCTCAATCCGTAGTTCATCAGGCACTCTATCTATCAGATCTAGTCCCTTAAATCTATTTCTCATTTCCACTGTGTAGTCAGAAAGGATTTGATTTAGATAATACTTGAATGGTCTAGTGGTTTTCCCTACTTTCTTCAATTTCAGTCTGAATTTGGCCGTAAGGAGTTCATGATCTGAGCCACAGTCAACTCCCAGTCTTGTTTTTCTTGACTGTATAGAGAGAGCTTCTCCATCTTTGGCTGCCAAAAATATAATCATTCTGATTTCGGTGTTGACCATCTGGTGATTTCCATGTGTAGAGTCTTCTCTTGTGTTGTTGGAAGAGGGTGTTTGCTATGACCAGTGCATTTTCTTGGCAAAACCCTACTAGCCTTTGCCCTGCTTCATTCCGTATTCCAAGGCCAAATTTGCCTGTTACTCCAGGTGTTTCTTGACTTCCCACTTTAGCATTCCAGTCCCCTATAATGAAAAGGACATTTTTTTTGCGGGGGGTTGGGGGTGGGGGGGTGTCAGTTCTAAAATTTCTGGTAGGTCTTCATAGAACCATTCAACTTCAGCTTCTTCAGCATTACTGGTTGGGGCATAGACTTGGATTACTGTGATATTGAATGGTTTGCCTTGGAAATGAACAGAGATCATTCTGTCATTTTTGAGATGCCATCCAAGTACTGCATTTTCGACCCTCTTGTTGACCATGATGGCTACTCCATTCCTCCTAAGGGATTCCTGTCTACAGTAGTAGATATATTGGTCATCTGAGTTCAATTCACCCATTCCAGTCCATTTTAGTTCGCTGATTCCTAGAATGTCAACGTTCATTCTTGCCATCTCTTGTTTGACCACTTCCCATTTGCCTTGATTCGTGGACCTGACATTCCAGGTTCCTATGCAATATTGCTCTTTACAGCATCAGACCTCGCTTCTATCACTAGTCACATCCACAGCTGGGTATTGTTTTTGCTTTGGCTCCATCCCTTCATTCTTTCTGGGGTTATGTCTCCACTGATCGCCAGTAGCATATTGGGCACCTACTGACCTGGGGAGTTCCTCTTCCAGTATCCTATCATTTTGCCTTTTCTTGCTGTTCATGGGGTTCCCAAGGCAAGAATACTGAAGTGGTTTGCCGTTCTCTTCTCCAGTGGACCACATTCTGTCCGACCTCTCCACCATGACCTGCCCGTCTTGTGGGGGCCCACGGGCATGGCTTCGTTTCATTGAGTTAGACAAGGCTGTGGTCCTAGTGTGAGTAGATTGACTAGTTTTCTGTGGTTATGGTTTCAGTGTGTCTGCCCTCCGATGCCCTCTTGCAACACCTACCGTCTTACTTGTGTTTCTCTTACCTTGGGCGTGGGGTATCTCTTCACGGCTGCTCCAGCAAAGCACAGCCGCTGCTCCTTACCTTGGATGATGGGTATCTCCTCACCGCCACTCCTCCTGACCTTGAACGTGGAATAGCTCCTCTAGGCCCTGCTGCACCCACGCAGCCACTGCCCCTCGGAAGGTCAGTGGGGCTCCAAAGTGATGAGTCAAGAGAATAAAAATCGAAAATGAGCTTAGAGAGATAAAAGGAAGGTAAGACCATGATCATGCAAGTAGATTTTGGTTGTGTTTCAGTTCAGTTCAGCCACTCAGTCATTTCCAACTCTTTGTGATCCGATGGACTGCAGCACGCCAGGCCTCCCTGTCTATCGCCAACTCCCAGAGTCCGCCCAAACCCAGGTCCATTGAGTTGGTGATGCCATCCAACCATCTCATCCTCTGTCATCCCCTCTCCTCCCACCTTCAATCTTTCCCAGCATTATGGTCTGTGCAGATGAGTCAGCGCTTCACATCACGTGGCCAAAGTATTGAATTTTCAGCTTCGACATCAGTCCTTCCAATGAATATTCAGGAATGATCTCCTTCACAGTGGACTGGTTGGATCTCCTTGCAGTCCAAGGGACTCTCAAGAGTCTTCTCCAATACCACAGTTCAAAAGCATCAATTCGTCGGCGCTCAGCTTTCTTTATAGTCCAACTCTCACATCCATACATGACCACTGGCAAAACCATAGACTCGACTGTACGGACCTTTGTTGACAAAGTAATGTCTCTGCTTTTGAATATGCTGTCTAAGTTGGTCATAACTTTCCTTCCAGGGAGAAAGCGTCTCTTAATTTCATGGCTGCGGTCACCATCTGCAGTGATTTTGGAGCCCCCCAAAATAAAGTCAGCCACTGTTTCCACTGTTTTCCCATCTCTTTGACATGAAGTGACGGGACCGGATGCCATGATCTTTGTTTTCTGTATTTTGAGCTTTACGCCAACTTTTTCACTCTCCTCTTTCACTTTCATCAAGAGGCTTTTTAGTTCCTCTTCTCTTTCTGCCATAAGGGGGGTGTCATCTGCATATCTGAGGTTATTGATATTTCTCTTGGCAATCTTGATTCCAGCTTGTGTTTCTTCCAGTCCAGCATTTCTCATGATGTACTCTGCACCAAAGTTAAATAAGCAGGGTGACAATTACAGCCTTGACGTACTCCTTTTCCTATTTGGAACCAGTTTGTTGTTCCATGTCCAGTGCTAACTGTCACTTCCTGACCTGCATATAGATTTCTCAAGAGGCAGGTCAGGTGGTCTGGTATTCCCATCTCTTGAAGAATTTTCCACAGTTTATTGTGATTCACACAGTCAAAGGCTTTGGCATAGTCAATAAAGCAGAAATCGATGTTTTTCTGGATCTCTCTTGCTTTTCCGATGATCCAGCTGATGCTGGCAATTTGATCTCTGGTTCCTCTGCCTTTTCTAAAACTAGCTCGAGCATCAGGAAGTTCATGGTTCACATATTGCTGAAGCCTGGCTTGGAGAATTTTGATCATTACTTTACTAGCATGTGAGATGAGTGCAATTGTGCAGTAGTTTGAGCATTCTTTGGCATTGCCTTTCTTTGGGATTGCAATGAAAACTGAGCTTTTCCAATCCTGTGGCCACTGCCGAGTTTTCCAAATTTGCTGGCATATTGACTGCAGCACTTTTACAGTATCATCTTTCAGGATTTGAAATAGCTCAACTGGAATTCCATCACCTCCACTAGCTTTGTTTGTAGTGATGCTTTCTGAGGCCCGCTTGACTTCACATTCCAGGATGTTTGGCTCTAGGTGAGTGATCACATCATCGTGATTATTGGTCTTGAAGATCTTTTTTGTCCAGTTCTTCTGTGTACTCTTGCCACCTCTTCTTAATATCTTCTGCTTCTGTTAGGTCCATAGCATTTCTGTCTTGTCGAGTCCATCTTTGGGTGAAATGTTCCCTTGGTATCTCTAATTTTCTTGAAGAGATCTTTAGTCTTTCCGATTCTGTTGTTTTCCTCTGTTTCTTTGCATGGATCGCTGAGGAAATCTTTCTTATCTCTTCTTGCTATTCTTTGGAACTCTGCATTCAGATGCTTATATCTTTCCTTTTCTCCTATGCTTTTCACTTCTCTTCTTTTCACAGCTATTTGTAAGGCCTCCCCAGACAGTCATTTTGCTTTTTTTTGCATTTCTTTTCCATGGGGACGGTCTTGATCCCTGTCTCCCGTACAATATCACGAATCTCAATCCGTAGTTCATCAGGCACTCTATCTATCAGATCTAGTCCCTTAAATCTATTTCTCATTTCCACTGTGTAGTCAGAAAGGATTTGATTTAGATAATACTTGAATGGTCTAGTGGTTTTCCCTACTTTCTTCAATTTCAGTCTGAATTTGGCCGTAAGGAGTTCATGATCTGAGCCACAGTCAACTCCCAGTCTTGTTTTTCTTGACTGTATAGAGAGAGCTTCTCCATCTTTGGCTGCCAAAAATATAATCATTCTGATTTCGGTGTTGACCATCTGGTGATTTCCATGTGTAGAGTCTTCTCTTGTGTTGTTGGAAGAGGGTGTTTCCTATGACCAGTGCATTTTCTTGGCAAAACCCTACTAGCCTTTGCCCTGCTTCATTCCGTATTCCAAGGCCAAATTTGCCTGTTACTCCAGGTGTTTCTTGACTTCCCACTTTAGCATTCCAGTCCCCTATAATGAAAAGGACATTTTTTTTGCGGGGGGTTGGGGGTGGGGGGGTGTCAGTTCTAAAATTTCTGGTAGGTCTTCATAGAACCATTCAACTTCAGCTTCTTCAGCATTACTGGTTGGGGCATAGACTTGGATTACTGTGATATTGAATGGTTTGCCTTGGAAATGAACAGAGATCATTCTGTCATTTTTGAGATGGCATCCAAGTACTGCATTTTCGACCCTCTTGTTGACCATGATGGCTACTCCATTCCTCCTAAGGGATTCCTGTCTACAGTAGTAGATATATTGGTCATCTGAGTTCAATTCACCCATTCCAGTCCATTTTAGTTCGCTGATTCCTAGAATGTCAACGTTCATTCTTGCCATCTCTTGTTTGACCACTTCCCATTTGCCTTGATTCGTGGACCTGACATTCCAGGTTCCTATGCAATATTGCTCTTTACAGCATCAGACCTCGCTTCTATCACTAGTCACATCCACAGCTGGGTATTGTTTTTGCTTTGGCTCCATCCCTTCATTCTTTCTGGGGTTATGTCTCCACTGATCGCCAGTAGCATATTGGGCACCTACTGACCTGGGGAGTTCCTCTTCCAGTATCCTATCATTTTGCCTTTTCTTGCTGTTCATGGGGTTCCCAAGGCAAGAATACTGAAGTGGTTTGCCGTTCTCTTCTCCAGTGGACCACATTCTGTCCGACCTCTCCACCATGACCTGCCCGTCTTGTGGGGGCCCACGGGCATGGCTTCGTTTCATTGAGTTAGACAAGGCTGTGGTCCTAGTGTGAGTAGATTGACTAGTTTTCTGTGGTTATGGTTTCAGTGTGTCTGCCCTCCGATGCCCTCTTGCAACACCTACCGTCTTACTTGTGTTTCTCTTACCTTGGGCGTGGGGTATCTCTTCACGGCTGCTCCAGCAAAGCACAGCCGCTGCTCCTTACCTTGGATGATGGGTATCTCCTCACCGCCACTCCTCCTGACCTTGAACGTGGAATAGCTCCTCTAGGCCCTGCTGCACCCACGCAGCCACTGCCCCTCGGAAGGTCAGTGGGGCTCCAAAGTGATGAGTCAAGAGAATAAAAATCGAAAATGAGCTTAGAGAGATAAAAGGAAGGTAAGACCATGATCATGCAAGTAGATTTTGGTTGTGTTTCAGTTCAGTTCAGCCACTCAGTCATTTCCAACTCTTTGTGATCCGATGGACTGCAGCACGCCAGGCCTCCCTGTCTATCGCCAACTCCCAGAGTCCGCCCAAACCCAGGTCCATTGAGTTGGTGATGCCATCCAACCATCTCATCCTCTGTCATCCCCTCTCCTCCCACCTTCAATCTTTCCCAGCATTATGGTCTGTGCAGATGAGTCAGCGCTTCACATCACGTGGCCAAAGTATTGAATTTTCAGCTTCGACATCAGTCCTTCCAATGAATATTCAGGAATGATCTCCTTCACAGTGGACTGGTTGGATCTCCTTGCAGTCCAAGGGACTCTCAAGAGTCTTCTCCAATACCACAGTTCAAAAGCATCAATTCGTCGGCGCTCAGCTTTCTTTATAGTCCAACTCTCACATCCATACATGACCACTGGCAAAACCATAGACTCGACTGTACGGACCTTTGTTGACAAAGTAATGTCTCTGCTTTTGAATATGCTGTCTAAGTTGGTCATAACTTTCCTTCCAGGGAGAAAGCGTCTCTTAATTTCATGGCTGCGGTCACCATCTGCAGTGATTTTGGAGCCCCCCAAAATAAAGTCAGCCACTGTTTCCACTGTTTTCCCATCTCTTTGACATGAAGTGACGGGACCGGATGCCATGATCTTTGTTTTCTGTATTTTGAGCTTTACGCCAACTTTTTCACTCTCCTCTTTCACTTTCATCAAGAGGCTTTTTAGTTCCTCTTCTCTTTCTGCCATAAGGGGGGTGTCATCTGCATATCTGAGGTTATTGATATTTCTCTTGGCAATCTTGATTCCAGCTTGTGTTTCTTCCAGTCCAGCATTTCTCATGATGTACTCTGCACCAAAGTTAAATAAGCAGGGTGACAATTACAGCCTTGACGTACTCCTTTTCCTATTTGGAACCAGTTTGTTGTTCCATGTCCAGTGCTAACTGTCACTTCCTGACCTGCATATAGATTTCTCAAGAGGCAGGTCAGGTGGTCTGGTATTCCCATCTCTTGAAGAATTTTCCACAGTTTATTGTGATTCACACAGTCAAAGGCTTTGGCATAGTCAATAAAGCAGAAATCGATGTTTTTCTGGATCTCTCTTGCTTTTCCGATGATCCAGCTGATGCTGGCAATTTGATCTCTGGTTCCTCTGCCTTTTCTAAAACTAGCTCGAGCATCAGGAAGTTCATGGTTCACATATTGCTGAAGCCTGGCTTGGAGAATTTTGATCATTACTTTACTAGCATGTGAGATGAGTGCAATTGTGCAGTAGTTTGAGCATTCTTTGGCATTGCCTTTCTTTGGGATTGCAATGAAAACTGAGCTTTTCCAATCCTGTGGCCACTGCCGAGTTTTCCAAATTTGCTGGCATATTGACTGCAGCACTTTTACAGTATCATCTTTCAGGATTTGAAATAGCTCAACTGGAATTCCATCACCTCCACTAGCTTTGTTTGTAGTGATGCTTTCTGAGGCCCGCTTGACTTCACATTCCAGGATGTTTGGCTCTAGGTGAGTGATCACATCATCGTGATTATTGGTCTTGAAGATCTTTTTTGTCCAGTTCTTCTGTGTACTCTTGCCACCTCTTCTTAATATCTTCTGCTTCTGTTAGGTCCATAGCATTTCTGTCTTGTCGAGTCCATCTTTGGGTGAAATGTTCCCTTGGTATCTCTAATTTTCTTGAAGAGATCTTTAGTCTTTCCGATTCTGTTGTTTTCCTCTGTTTCTTTGCATGGATCGCTGAGGAAATCTTTCTTATCTCTTCTTGCTATTCTTTGGAACTCTGCATTCAGATGCTTATATCTTTCCTTTTCTCCTATGCTTTTCACTTCTCTTCTTTTCACAGCTATTTGTAAGGCCTCCCCAGACAGTCATTTTGCTTTTTTTTGCATTTCTTTTCCATGGGGACGGTCTTGATCCCTGTCTCCCGTACAATATCACGAATCTCAATCCGTAGTTCATCAGGCACTCTATCTATCAGATCTAGTCCCTTAAATCTATTTCTCATTTCCACTGTGTAGTCAGAAAGGATTTGATTTAGATAATACTTGAATGGTCTAGTGGTTTTCCCTACTTTCTTCAATTTCAGTCTGAATTTGGCCGTAAGGAGTTCATGATCTGAGCCACAGTCAACTCCCAGTCTTGTTTTTCTTGACTGTATAGAGAGAGCTTCTCCATCTTTGGCTGCCAAAAATATAATCATTCTGATTTCGGTGTTGACCATCTGGTGATTTCCATGTGTAGAGTCTTCTCTTGTGTTGTTGGAAGAAGGTGTTTCCTATGACCAGTGCATTTTCTTGGCAAAACCCTACTAGCCTTTGCCCTGCTTCATTCCGTATTCCAAGGCCAAATTTGCCTGTTACTCCAGGTGTTTCTTGACTTCCCACTTTAGCATTCCAGTCCCCTATAATGAAAAGGACATTTTTTTTGCGGGGGGTTGGGGGTGGGGGGGTGTCAGTTCTAAAATTTCTGGTAGGTCTTCATAGAACCATTCAACTTCAGCTTCTTCAGCATTACTGGTTGGGGCATAGACTTGGATTACTGTGATATTGAATGGTTTGCCTTGGAAATGAACAGAGATCATTCTGTCATTTTTGAGATGGCATCCAAGTACTGCATTTTCGACCCTCTTGTTGACCATGATGGCTACTCCATTCCTCCTAAGGGATTCCTGTCTACAGTAGTAGATATATTGGTCATCTGAGTTCAATTCACCCATTCCAGTCCATTTTAGTTCGCTGATTCCTAGAATGTCAACGTTCATTCTTGCCATCTCTTGTTTGACCACTTCCCATTTGCCTTGATTCGTGGACCTGACATTCCAGGTTCCTATGCAATATTGCTCTTTACAGCATCAGACCTCGCTTCTATCACTAGTCACATCCACAGCTGGGTATTGTTTTTGCTTTGGCTCCATCCCTTCATTCTTTCTGGGGTTATGTCTCCACTGATCGCCAGTAGCATATTGGGCACCTACTGACCTGGGGAGTTCCTCTTCCAGTATCCTATCATTTTGCCTTTTCTTGCTGTTCATGGGGTTCCCAAGGCAAGAATACTGAAGTGGTTTGCCGTTCTCTTCTCCAGTGGACCACATTCTGTCCGACCTCTCCACCATGACCTGCCCGTCTTGTGGGGGCCCACGGGCATGGCTTCGTTTCATTGAGTTAGACAAGGCTGTGGTCCTAGTGTGAGTAGATTGACTAGTTTTCTGTGGTTATGGTTTCAGTGTGTCTGCCCTCCGATGCCCTCTTGCAACACCTACCGTCTTACTTGTGTTTCTCTTACCTTGGGCGTGGGGTATCTCTTCACGGCTGCTCCAGCAAAGCACAGCCGCTGCTCCTTACCTTGGATGATGGGTATCTCCTCACCGCCACTCCTCCTGACCTTGAACGTGGAATAGCTCCTCTAGGCCCTGCTGCACCCACGCAGCCACTGCCCCTCGGAAGGTCAGTGGGGCTCCAAAGTGATGAGTCAAGAGAATAAAAATCGAAAATGAGCTTAGAGAGATAAAAGGAAGGTAAGACCATGATCATGCAAGTAGATTTTGGTTGTGTTTCAGTTCAGTTCAGCCACTCAGTCATTTCCAACTCTTTGTGATCCGATGGACTGCAGCACGCCAGGCCTCCCTGTCTATCGCCAACTCCCAGAGTCCGCCCAAACCCAGGTCCATTGAGTTGGTGATGCCATCCAACCATCTCATCCTCTGTCATCCCCTCTCCTCCCACCTTCAATCTTTCCCAGCATTATGGTCTGTGCAGATGAGTCAGCGCTTCACATCACGTGGCCAAAGTATTGAATTTTCAGCTTCGACATCAGTCCTTCCAATGAATATTCAGGAATGATCTCCTTCACAGTGGACTGGTTGGATCTCCTTGCAGTCCAAGGGACTCTCAAGAGTCTTCTCCAATACCACAGTTCAAAAGCATCAATTCGTCGGCGCTCAGCTTTCTTTATAGTGCAACTCTCACATCCATACATGACCACTGGCAAAACCATAGACTCGACTGTACGGACCTTTGTTGACAAAGTAATGTCTCTGCTTTTGAATATGCTGTCTAAGTTGGTCATAACTTTCCTTCCAGGGAGAAAGCGTCTCTTAATTTCATGGCTGCGGTCACCATCTGCAGTGATTTTGGAGCCCCCCAAAATAAAGTCAGCCACTGTTTCCACTGTTTTCCCATCTCTTTGATATGAAGTGATGGGACCGGATGCCATGATCTTTGTTTTCTGTATTTTGAGCTTTACGCCAACTTTTTCACTCTCCTCTTTCACTTTCATCAAGAGGCTTTTTAGTTCCTCTTCTCTTTCTGCCATAAGGGGGGTGTCATCTGCATATCTGAGGTTATTGATATTTCTCTTGGCAATCTTGATTCCAGCTTGTGTTTCTTCCAGTCCAGCATTTCTCATGATGTACTCTGCACCAAAGTTAAATAAGCAGGGTGACAATTACAGCCTTGACGTACTCCTTTTCCTATTTGGAACCAGTTTGTTGTTCCATGTCCAGTGCTAACTGTCACTTCCTGACCTGCATATAGATTTCTCAAGAGGCAGGTCAGGTGGTCTGGTATTCCCATCTCTTGAAGAATTTTCCACAGTTTATTGTGATTCACACAGTCAAAGGCTTTGGCATAGTCAATAAAGCAGAAATCGATGTTTTTCTGGATCTCTCTTGCTTTTCCGATGATCCAGCTGATGCTGGCAATTTGATCTCTGGTTCCTCTGCCTTTTCTAAAACTAGCTCGAGCATCAGGAAGTTCATGGTTCACATATTGCTGAAGCCTGGCTTGGAGAATTTTGATCATTACTTTACTAGCATGTGAGATGAGTGCAATTGTGCAGTAGTTTGAGCATTCTTTGGCATTGCCTTTCTTTGGGATTGCAATGAAAACTGAGCTTTTCCAATCCTGTGGCCACTGCCGAGTTTTCCAAATTTGCTGGCATATTGACTGCAGCACTTTTACAGTATCATCTTTCAGGATTTGAAATAGCTCAACTGGAATTCCATCACCTCCACTAGCTTTGTTTGTAGTGATGCTTTCTGAGGCCCGCTTGACTTCACATTCCAGGATGTTTGGCTCTAGGTGAGTGATCACATCATCGTGATTATTGGTCTTGAAGATCTTTTTTGTCCAGTTCTTCTGTGTACTCTTGCCACCTCTTCTTAATATCTTCTGCTTCTGTTAGGTCCATAGCATTTCTGTCTTGTCGAGTCCATCTTTGGGTGAAATGTTCCCTTGGTATCTCTAATTTTCTTGAAGAGATCTTTAGTCTTTCCGATTCTGTTGTTTTCCTCTGTTTCTTTGCATGGATCGCTGAGGAAATCTTTCTTATCTCTTCTTGCTATTCTTTGGAACTCTGCATTCAGATGCTTATATCTTTCCTTTTCTCCTATGCTTTTCACTTCTCTTCTTTTCACAGCTATTTGTAAGGCCTCCCCAGACAGTCATTTTGCTTTTTTTTGCATTTCTTTTCCATGGGGACGGTCTTGATCCCTGTCTCCCGTACAATATCACGAATCTCAATCCGTAGTTCATCAGGCACTCTATCTATCAGATCTAGTCCCTTAAATCTATTTCTCATTTCCACTGTGTAGTCAGAAAGGATTTGATTTAGATAATACTTGAATGGTCTAGTGGTTTTCCCTACTTTCTTCAATTTCAGTCTGAATTTGGCCGTAAGGAGTTCATGATCTGAGCCACAGTCAACTCCCAGTCTTGTTTTTCTTGACTGTATAGAGCTTCTCCATCTTTGGCTGCCAAAAATATAATCATTCTGATTTCGGTGTTGACCATCTGGTGATTTCCATGTGTAGAGTCTTCTCTTGTGTTGTTGGAAGAGGGTGTTTGCTATGACCAGTGCATTTTCTTGGCAAAACCCTACTAGCCTTTGCCCTGCTTCATTCCGTATTCCAAGGCCAAATTTGCCTGTTACTCCAGGTGTTTCTTGACTTCCCACTTTAGCATTCCAGTCCCCTATAATGAAAAGGACATTTTTTTTGCGGGGGGGTGGGGTGGGGGGGGGTGTCAGTTCTAAAATTTCTGGTAGGTCTTCATAGAACCATTCAACTTCAGCTTCTTCAGCATTACTGGTTGGGGCATAGACTTGGATTACTGTGATATTGAATGGTTTGCCTTGGAAATGAACAGAGATCATTCTGTCATTTTTGAGATGGCATCCAAGTACTGCATTTTCGACCCTCTTGTTGACCATGATGGCTACTCCATTCCTCCTAAGGGATTCCTGTCTACAGTAGTAGATATATTGGTCATCTGAGTTCAATTCACCCATTCCAGTCCATTTTAGTTCACTGATTCCTAGAATGTCAACGTTCATTCTTGCCATCTCTTGTTTGACCACTTCCCATTTGCCTTGATTCGTGGACCTGACATTCCAGGTTCCTATGCAATATTGCTCTTTACAGCATCAGACCTCGCTTCTATCACTAGTCACATCCACAGCTGGGTATTGTTTTTGCTTTGGCTCCATCCCTTCATTCTTTCTGGGGTTATGTCTCCACTGATCGCCAGTAGCATATTGGGCACCTACTGACCTGGGGAGTTCCTCTTCCAGTATCCTATCATTTTGCCTTTTCTTGCTGTTCATGGGGTTCCCAAGGCAAGAATACTGAAGTGGTTTGCCGTTCTCTTCTCCAGTGGACCACATTCTGTCCGACCTCTCCACCATGACCTGCCCGTCTTGTGGGGGCCCACGGGCATGGCTTCGTTTCATTGAGTTAGACAAGGCTGTGGTCCTAGTGTGAGTAGATTGACTAGTTTTCTGTGGTTATGGTTTCAGTGTGTCTGCCCTCCGATGCCCTCTTGCAACACCTACCGTCTTACTTGTGTTTCTCTTACCTTGGGCGTGGGGTATCTCTTCACGGCTGCTCCAGCAAAGCACAGCCGCTGCTCCTTACCTTGGATGATGGGTATCTCCTCACCGCCACTCCTCCTGACCTTGAACGTGGAATAGCTCCTCTAGGCCCTCCTGCACCCACGCAGCCACTGCCCCTCGGAAGGTCAGTGGGGCTCCAAAGTGATGAGTCAAGAGAATAAAAATCGAAAATGAGCTTAGAGAGATAAAAGGAAGGTAAGACCATGATCATGCAAGTAGATTTTGGTTGTGTTTCAGTTCAGTTCAGCCACTCAGTCATTTCCAACTCTTTGTGATCCGATGGACTGCAGCACGCCAGGCCTCCCTGTCTATCGCCAACTCCCAGAGTCCGCCCAAACCCAGGTCCATTGAGTTGGTGATGCCATCCAACCATCTCATCCTCTGTCATCCCCTCTCCTCCCACCTTCAATCTTTCCCAGCATTATGGTCTGTGCAGATGAGTCAGCGCTTCACATCACGTGGCCAAAGTATTGAATTTTCAGCTTCGACATCAGTCCTTCCAATGAATATTCAGGAATGATCTCCTTCACAATGGACTGGTTGGATCTCCTTGCAGTCCAAGGGACTCTCAAGAGTCTTCTCCAATACCACAGTTCAAAAGCATCAATTCGTCGGCGCTCAGCTTTCTTTATAGTCCAACTCTCACATCCATACATGACCACTGGCAAAACCATAGACTCGACTGTACGGACCTTTGTTGACAAAGTAATGTCTCTGCTTTTGAATATGCTGTCTAAGTTGGTCATAACTTTCCTTCCAGGGAGAAAGCGTCTCTTAATTTCATGGCTGCGGTCACCATCTGCAGTGATTTTGGAGCCCCCCAAAATAAAGTCAGCCACTGTTTCCACTGTTTTCCCATCTCTTTGACATGAAGTGACGGGACCGGATGCCATGATCTTTGTTTTCTGTATTTTGAGCTTTACGCCAACTTTTTCACTCTCCTCTTTCACTTTCATCAAGAGGCTTTTTAGTTCCTCTTCTCTTTCTGCCATAAGGGGGGTGTCATCTGCATATCTGAGGTTATTGATATTTCTCTTGGCAATCTTGATTCCAGCTTGTGTTTCTTCCAGTCCAGCATTTCTCATGATGTACTCTGCACCAAAGTTAAATAAGCAGGGTGACAATTACAGCCTTGACGTACTCCTTTTCCTATTTGGAACCAGTTTGTTGTTCCATGTCCAGTGCTAACTGTCACTTCCTGACCTGCATATAGATTTCTCAAGAGGCAGGTCAGGTGGTCTGGTATTCCCATCTCTTGAAGAATTTCCCACAGTTTATTGTGATTCACACAGTCAAAGGCTTTGGCATAGTCAATAAAGCAGAAATCGATGTTTTTCTGGATCTCTCTTGCTTTTCCGATGATCCAGCTGATGCTGGCAATTTGATCTCTGGTTCCTCTGCCTTTTCTAAAACTAGCTCGAGCATCAGGAAGTTCATGGTTCACATATTGCTGAAGCCTGGCTTGGAGAATTTTGATCATTACTTTACTAGCATGTGAGATGAGTGCAATTGTGCAGTAGTTTGAGCATTCTTTGGCATTGCCTTTCTTTGGGATTGCAATGAAAACTGAGCTTTTCCAATCCTGTGGCCACTGCCGAGTTTTCCAAATTTGCTGGCATATTGACTGCAGCACTTTTACAGTATCATCTTTCAGGATTTGAAATAGCTCAACTGGAATTCCATCACCTCCACTAGCTTTGTTTGTAGTGATGCTTTCTGAGGCCCGCTTGACTTCACATTCCAGGATGTTTGGCTCTAGGTGAGTGATCACATCATCGTGATTATTGGTCTTGAAGATCTTTTTTGTCCAGTTCTTCTGTGTACTCTTGCCACCTCTTCTTAATATCTTCTGCTTCTGTTAGGTCCATAGCATTTCTGTCTTGTCGAGTCCATCTTTGGGTGAAATGTTCCCTTGGTATCTCTAATTTTCTTGAAGAGATCTTTAGTCTTTCCGATTCTGTTGTTTTCCTCTGTTTCTTTGCATGGATCGCTGAGGAAATCTTTCTTATCTCTTCTTGCTATTCTTTGGAACTCTGCATTCAGATGCTTATATCTTTCCTTTTCTCCTATGCTTTTCACTTCTCTTCTTTTCACAGCTATTTGTAAGGCCTCCCCAGACAGTCATTTTGCTTTTTTTTGCATTTCTTTTCCATGGGGACGGTCTTGATCCCTGTCTCCCGTACAATATCACGAATCTCAATCCGTAGTTCATCAGGCACTCTATCTATCAGATCTAGTCCCTTAAATCTATTTCTCATTTCCACTGTGTAGTCAGAAAGGATTTGATTTAGATAATACTTGAATGGTCTAGTGGTTTTCCCTACTTTCTTCAATTTCAGTCTGAATTTGGCCGTAAGGAGTTCATGATCTGAGCCACAGTCAACTCCCAGTCTTGTTTTTCTTGACTGTATAGAGAGAGCTTCTCCATCTTTGGCTGCCAAAAATATAATCATTCTGATTTCGGTGTTGACCATCTGGTGATTTCCATGTGTAGAGTCTTCTCTTGTGTTGTTGGAAGAGGGTGTTTCCTATGACCAGTGCATTTTCTTGGCAAAACCCTACTAGCCTTTGCCCTGCTTCATTCCGTATTCCAAGGCCAAATTTGCCTGTTACTCCAGGTGTTTCTTGACTTCCCACTTTAGCATTCCAGTCCCCTATAATGAAAAGGACATTTTTTTTGCGGGGGTGGGGGGTGGGGGGGGTGTCAGTTCTAAAATTTCTGGTAGGTCTTCATAGAACCATTCAACTTCAGCTTCTTCAGCATTACTGGTTGGGGCATAGACTTGGATTACTGTGATATTGAATGGTTTGCCTTGGAAATGAACAGAGATCATTCTGTCATTTTTGAGATGGCATCCAAGTACTGCATTTTCGACCCTCTTGTTGACCATGATGGCTACTCCATTCCTCCTAAGGGATTCCTGTCTACAGTAGTAGATATATTGGTCATCTGAGTTCAATTCACCCATTCCAGTCCATTTTAGTTCGCTGATTCCTAGAATGTCAACGTTCATTCTTGCCATCTCTTGTTTGACCACTTCCCATTTGCCTTGATTCGTGGACCTGACATTCCAGGTTCCTATGCAATATTGCTCTTTACAGCATCAGACCTCGCTTCTATCACTAGTCACATCCACAGCTGGGTATTGTTTTTGCTTTGGCTCCATCCCTTCATTCTTTCTGGGGTTATGTCTCCACTGATCGCCAGTAGCATATTGGGCACCTACTGACCTGGGGAGTTCCTCTTCCAGTATCCTATCATTTTGCCTTTTCTTGCTGTTCATGGGGTTCCCAAGGCAAGAATACTGAAGTGGTTTGCCGTTCTCTTCTCCAGTGGACCACATTCTGTCCGACCTCTCCACCATGACCTGCCCGTCTTGTGGGGGCCCACGGGCATGGCTTCGTTTCATTGAGTTAGACAAGGCTGTGGTCCTAGTGTGAGTAGATTGACTAGTTTTCTGTGGTTATGGTTTCAGTGTGTCTGCCCTCCGATGCCCTCTTGCAACACCTACCGTCTTACTTGTGTTTCTCTTACCTTGGGCGTGGGGTATCTCTTCACGGCTGCTCCAGCAAAGCACAGCCGCTGCTCCTTACCTTGGATGATGGGTATCTCCTCACCGCCACTCCTCCTGACCTTGAACGTGGAATAGCTCCTCTAGGCCCTGCTGCACCCACGCAGCCACTGCCCCTCGGAAGGTCAGTGGGGCTCCAAAGTGATGAGTCAAGAGAATAAAAATCGAAAATGAGCTTAGAGAGATAAAAGGAAGGTAAGACCATGATCATGCAAGTAGATTTTGGTTGTGTTTCAGTTCAGTTCAGCCACTCAGTCATTTCCAACTCTTTGTGATCCGATGGACTGCAGCACGCCAGGCCTCCCTGTCTATCGCCAACTCCCAGAGTCCGCCCAAACCCAGGTCCATTGAGTTGGTGATGCCATCCAACCATCTCATCCTCTGTCATCCCCTCTCCTCCCACCTTCAATCTTTCCCAGCATTATGGTCTGTGCAGATGAGTCAGCGCTTCACATCACGTGGCCAAAGTATTGAATTTTCAGCTTCGACATCAGTCCTTCCAATGAATATTCAGGAATGATCTCCTTCACAGTGGACTGGTTGGATCTCCTTGCAGTCCAAGGGACTCTCAAGAGTCTTCTCCAATACCACAGTTCAAAAGCATCAATTCGTCAGCACTCAGCTTTCTTTATAGTCCAACTCTCACATCCATACATGACCACTGGCAAAACCATAGACTCGACTGTACGGACCTTTGTTGACAAAGTAATGTCTCTGCTTTTGAATATGCTGTCTAAGTTGGTCATAACTTTCCTTCCAGGGAGAAAGCGTCTCTTAATTTCATGGCTGCGGTCACCATCTGCAGTGATTTTGGAGCCCCCCAAAATAAAGTCAGCCACTGTTTCCACTGTTTTCCCATCTCTTTGACATGAAGTGACGGGACCGGATGCCATGATCTTTGTTTTCTGTATTTTGAGCTTTACGCCAACTTTTTCACTCTCCTCTTTCACTTTCATCAAGAGGCTTTTTAGTTCCTCTTCTCTTTCTGCCATAAGGGGGGTGTCATCTGCATATCTGAGGTTATTGATATTTCTCTTGGCCATCTTGATTCCAGCTTGTGTTTCTTCCAGTCCAGCATTTCTCATGATGTACTCTGCACCAAAGTTAAATAAGCAGGGTGACAATTACAGCCTTGACGTACTCCTTTTCCTATTTGGAACCAGTTTGTTGTTCCATGTCCAGTGCTAACTGTCACTTCCTGACCTGCATATAGATTTCTCAAGAGGCAGGTCAGGTGGTCTGGTATTCCCATCTCTTGAAGAATTTTCCACAGTTTATTGTGATTCACACAGTCAAAGGCTTTGGCATAGTCAATAAAGCAGAAATCGATGTTTTTCTGGATCTCTCTTGCTTTTCCGATGATCCAGCTGATGCTGGCAATTTGATCTCTGGTTCCTCTGCCTTTTCTAAAACTAGCTCGAGCATCAGGAAGTTCATGGTTCACATATTGCTGAAGCCTGGCTTGGAGAATTTTGATCATTACTTTACTAGCATGTGAGATGAGTGCAATTGTGCAGTAGTTTGAGCATTCTTTGGCATTGCCTTTCTTTGGGATTGCAATGAAAACTGAGCTTTTCCAATCCTGTGGCCACTGCCGAGTTTTCCAAATTTGCTGGCATATTGACTGCAGCACTTTTACAGTATCATCTTTCAGGATTTGAAATAGCTCAACTGGAATTCCATCACCTCCACTAGCTTTGTTTGTAGTGATGCTTTCTGAGGCCCGCTTGACTTCACATTCCAGGATGTTTGGCTCTAGGTGAGTGATCACATCATCGTGATTATTGGTCTTGAAGATCTTTTTTGTCCAGTTCTTCTGTGTACTCTTGCCACCTCTTCTTAATATCTTCTGCTTCTGTTAGGTCCATAGCATTTCTGTCTTGTCGAGTCCATCTTTGGGTGAAATGTTCCCTTGCTATCTCTAATTTTCTTGAAGAGATCTTTAGTCTTTCCGATTCTGTTGTTTTCCTCTGTTTCTTTGCATGGATCGCTGAGGAAATCTTTCTTATCTCTTCTTGCTATTCTTTGGAACTCTGCATTCAGATGCTTATATCTTTCCTTTTCTCCTATGCTTTTCACTTCTCTTCTTTTCACAGCTATTTGTAAGGCCTCCCCAGACAGTCATTTTGCTTTTTTTTGCATTTCTTTTCCATGGGGACGGTCTTGATCCCTGTCTCCCGTACAATATCACGAATCTCAATCCGTAGTTCATCAGGCACTCTATCTATCAGATCTAGTCCCTTAAATCTATTTCTCATTTCCACTGTGTAGTCAGAAAGGATTTGATTTAGATAATACTTGAATGGTCTAGTGGTTTTCCCTACTTTCTTCAATTTCAGTCTGAATTTGGCCGTAAGGAGTTCATGATCTGAGCCACAGTCAACTCCCAGTCTTGTTTTTCTTGACTGTATAGAGAGAGCTTCTCCATCTTTGGCTGCCAAAAATATAATCATTCTGATTTCGGTGTTGACCATCTGGTGATTTCCATGTGTAGAGTCTTCTCTTGTGTTGTTGGAAGAGGGTGTTTCCTATGACCAGTGCATTTTCTTGGCAAAACCCTACTAGCCTTTGCCCTGCTTCATTCCGTATTCCAAGGCCAAATTTGCCTGTTACTCCAGGTGTTTCTTGACTTCCCACTTTAGCATTCCAGTCCCCTATAATGAAAAGGACATTTTTTTTGCGGGGGGTTGGGGGTGGGGGGGGTGTCAGTTCTAAAATTTCTGGTAGGTCTTCATAGAACCATTCAACTTCAGCTTCTTCAGCATTACTGGTTGGGGCATAGACTTGGATTACTGTGATATTGAATGGTTTGCCTTGGAAATGAACAGAGATCATTCTGTCATTTTTGAGATGGCATCCAAGTACTGCATTTTCGACCCTCTTGTTGACCATGATGGCTACTCCATTCCTCCTAAGGGATTCCTGTCTACAGTAGTAGATATATTGGTCATCTGAGTTCAATTCACCCATTCCAGTCCATTTTAGTTCGCTGATTCCTAGAATGTCAACGTTCATTCTTGCCATCTCTTGTTTGACCACTTCCCATTTGCCTTGATTCGTGGACCTGACATTCCAGGTTCCTATGCAATATTGCTCTTTACAGCATCAGACCTCGCTTCTATCACTAGTCACATCCACAGCTGGGTATTGTTTTTGCTTTGGCTCCATCCCTTCATTCTTTCTGGGGTTATGTCTCCACTGATCGCCAGTAGCATATTGGGCACCTACTGACCTGGGGAGTTCCTCTTCCAGTATCCTATCATTTTGCCTTTTCTTGCTGTTCATGGGGTTCCCAAGGCAAGAATACTGAAGTGGTTTGCCGTTCTCTTCTCCAGTGGACCACATTCTGTCCGACCTCTCCACCATGACCTGCCCGTCTTGTGGGGGCCCACGGGCATGGCTTCGTTTCATTGAGTTAGACAAGGCTGTGGTCCTAGTGTGAGTAGATTGACTAGTTTTCTGTGGTTATGGTTTCAGTGTGTCTGCCCTCCGATGCCCTCTTGCAACACCTACCGTCTTACTTGTGTTTCTCTTACCTTGGGCGTGGGGTATCTCTTCACGGCTGCTCCAGCAAAGCACAGCCGCTGCTCCTTACCTTGGATGATGGGTATCTCCTCACCGCCACTCCTCCTGACCTTGAACGTGGAATAGCTCCTCTAGGCCCTGCTGCACCCACGCAGCCACTGCCCCTCGGAAGGTCAGTGGGGCTCCAAAGTGATGAGTCAAGAGAATAAAAATCGAAAATGAGCTTAGAGAGATAAAAGGAAGGTAAGACCATGATCATGCAAGTAGATTTTGGTTGTGTTTCAGTTCAGTTCAGCCACTCAGTCATTTCCAACTCTTTGTGATCCGATGGACTGCAGCACGCCAGGCCTCCCTGTCTATCGCCAACTCCCAGAGTCCGCCCAAACCCAGGTCCATTGAGTTGGTGATGCCATCCAACCATCTCATCCTCTGTCATCCCCTCTCCTCCCACCTTCAATCTTTCCCAGCATTATGGTCTGTGCAGATGAGTCAGCGCTTCACATCACGTGGCCAAAGTATTGAATTTTCAGCTTCGACATCAGTCCTTCCAATGAATATTCAGGAATGATCTCCTTCACAATGGACTGGTTGGATCTCCTTGCAGTCCAAGGGACTCTCAAGAGTCTTCTCCAATACCACAGTTCAAAAGCATCAATTCGTCGGCGCTCAGCTTTCTTTATAGTCCAACTCTCACATCCATACATGACCACTGGCAAAACCATAGACTCGACTGTACGGACCTTTGTTGACAAAGTAATGTCTCTGCTTTTGAATATGCTGTCTAAGTTGGTCATAACTTTCCTTCCAGGGAGAAAGCGTCTCTTAATTTCATGGCTGCGGTCACCATCTGCAGTGATTTTGGAGCCCCCCAAAATAAAGTCAGCCACTGTTTCCACTGTTTTCCCATCTCTTTGACATGAAGTGACGGGACCGGATGCCATGATCTTTGTTTTCTGTATTTTGAGCTTTACGCCAACTTTTTCACTCTCCTCTTTCACTTTCATCAAGAGGCTTTTTAGTTCCTCTTCTCTTTCTGCCATAAGGGGGGTGTCATCTGCATATCTGAGGTTATTGATATTTCTCTTGGCAATCTTGATTCCAGCTTGTGTTTCTTCCAGTCCAGCATTTCTCATGATGTACTCTGCACCAAAGTTAAATAAGCAGGGTGACAATTACAGCCTTGACGTACTCCTTTTCCTATTTGGAACCAGTTTGTTGTTCCATGTCCAGTGCTAACTGTCCCTTCCTGACCTGCATATAGATTTCTCAAGAGGCAGGTCAGGTGGTCTGGTATTCCCATCTCTTGAAGAATTTTCCACAGTTTATTGTGATTCACACAGTCAAAGGCTTTGGCATAGTCAATAAAGCAGAAATCGATGTTTTTCTGGATCTCTCTTGCTTTTCCGATGATCCAGCTGATGCTGGCAATTTGATCTCTGGTTCCTCTGCCTTTTCTAAAACTAGCTCGAGCATCAGGAAGTTCATGGTTCACATATTGCTGAAGCCTGGCTTGGAGAATTTTGATCATTACTTTACTAGCATGTGAGATGAGTGCAATTGTGCAGTAGTTTGAGCATTCTTTGGCATTGCCTTTCTTTGGGATTGCAATGAAAACTGAGCTTTTCCAATCCTGTGGCCACTGCCGAGTTTTCCAAATTTGCTGGCCTATTGATTGCAGCACTTTTACAGTATCATCTTTCAGGATTTGAAATAGCTCAACTGGAATTCCATCACCTCCACTAGCTTTGTTTGTAGTGATGCTTTCTGAGGCCCGCTTGACTTCACATTCCAGGATGTTTGGCTCTAGGTGAGTGATCACATCATCGTGATTATTGGTCTTGAAGATCTTTTTTGTCCAGTTCTTCTGTGTACTCTTGCCACCTCTTCTTAATATCTTCTGCTTCTGTTAGGTCCATAGCATTTCTGTCTTGCCGAGTCCATCTTTGGGTGAAATGTTCCCTTGGTATCTCTAATTTTCTTGAAGAGATCTTTAGTCTTTCCGATTCTGTTGTTTTCCTCTGTTTCTTTGCATGGATCGCTGAGGAAATCTTTCTTATCTCTTCTTGCTATTCTTTGGAACTCTGCATTCAGATGCTTATATCTTTCCTTTTCTCCTATGCTTTTCACTTCTCTTCTTTTCACAGTTATTTGTAAGGCCTCCCCAGACAGTCATTTTGCTTTTTTTTGCATTTCTTTTCCATGGGGACGGTCTTGATCCCTGTCTCCCGTACAATATCACGAATCTCAATCCGTAGTTCATCAGGCACTCTATCTATCAGATCTAGTCCCTTAAATCTATTTCTCATTTCCACTGTGTAGTCAGAAAGGATTTGATTTAGATAATACTTGAATGGTCTAGTGGTTTTCCCTACTTTCTTCAATTTCAGTCTGAATTTGGCCGTAAGGAGTTCATGATCTGAGCCACAGTCAACTCCCAGTCTTGTTTTTCTTGACTGTATAGAGCTTCTCCATCTTTGGCTGCCAAAAATATAATCATTCTGATTTCGGTGTTGACCATCTGGTGATTTCCATGTGTAGAGTCTTCTCTTGTGTTGTTGGAAGAGGGTGTTTGCTATGACCAGTGCATTTTCTTGGCAAAACCCTACTAGCCTTTGCCCTGCTTCATTCCGTATTCCAAGGCCAAATTTGCCTGTTACTCCAGGTGTTTCTTGACTTCCCACTTTAGCATTCCAGTCCCCTATAATGAAAAGGACATTTTTTTTTGCGGGGGGGGTGTTCTGGGGGGGGGTGTCAGTTCTAAAATTTCTGGTAGGTCTTCATAGAACCATTCAACTTCAGCTTCTTCAGCATTACTGGTTGGGGCATAGACTTGGATTACTGTGATATTGAATGGTTTGCCTTGGAAATGAACAGAGATCATTCTGTCATTTTTGAGATGGCATCCAAGTACTGCATTTTCGACCCTCTTGTTGACCATGATGGCTACTCCATTCCTCCTAAGGGATTCCTGTCTACAGTAGTAGATATATTGGTCATCTGAGTTCAATTCACCCATTCCAGTCCATTTTAGTTCGCTGATTCCTAGAATGTCAACGTTCATTCTTGCCATCTCTTGTTTGACCACTTCCCATTTGCCTTGATTCGTGGACCTGACATTCCAGGTTCCTATGCAATATTGCTCTTTACAGCATCAGACCTCGCTTCTATCACTAGTCACATCCACAGCTGGGTATTGTTTTTGCTTTGGCTCCATCCCTTCATTCTTTCTGGGGTTATGTCTCCACTGATCGCCAGTAGCATATTGGGCACCTACTGACCTGGGGAGTTCCTCTTCCAGTATCCTATCATTTTGCCTTTTCTTGCTGTTCATGGGGTTCCCAAGGCAAGAATACTGAAGTGGTTTGCCGTTCTCTTCTCCAGTGGACCACATTCTGTCCGACCTCTCCACCATGACCTGCCCGTCTTGTGGGGGCCCACGGGCATGGCTTCGTTTCATTGAGTTAGACAAGGCTGTGGTCCTAGTGTGAGTAGATTGACTAGTTTTCTGTGGTTATGGTTTCAGTGTGTCTGCCCTCCGATGCCCTCTTGCAACACCTACCGTCTTACTTGTGTTTCTCTTACCTTGGGCGTGGGGTATCTCTTCACGGCTGCTCCAGCAAAGCACAGCCGCTGCTCCTTACCTTGGATGATGGGTATCTCCTCACCGCCACTCCTCCTGACCTTGAACGTGGAATAGCTCCTCTAGGCCCTCCTGCACCCACGCAGCCACTGCCCCTCGGAAGGTCAGTGGGGCTCCAAAGTGATGAGTCAAGAGAATAAAAATCGAAAATGAGCTTAGAGAGATAAAAGGAAGGTAAGACCATGATCATGCAAGTAGATTTTGGTTGTGTTTCAGTTCAGTTCAGCCACTCAGTCATTTCCAACTCTTTGTGATCCGATGGACTGCAGCACGCCAGGCCTCCCTGTCTATCGCCAACTCCCAGAGTCCGCCCAAACCCAGGTCCATTGAGTTGGTGATGCCATCCAACCATCTCATCCTCTGTCATCCCCTCTCCTCCCACCTTCAATCTTTCCCAGCATTATGGTCTGTGCAGATGAGTCAGCGCTTCACATCACGTGGCCAAAGTATTGAATTTTCAGCTTCGACATCAGTCCTTCCAATGAATATTCAGGAATGATCTCCTTCACAATGGACTGGTTGGATCTCCTTGCAGTCCAAGGGACTCTCAAGAGTCTTCTCCAATACCACAGTTCAAAAGCATCAATTCGTCGGCGCTCAGCTTTCTTTATAGTCCAACTCTCACATCCATACATGACCACTGGCAAAACCATAGACTCGACTGTACAGACCTTTGTTGACAAAGTAATGTCTCTTCTTTTGAATATGCTGTCTAAGTTGGTCATATCTTTCCTTCCAGGGAGAAAGCGTCTGTTAATTTCATGGCTGCGGTCACTATCTGCAGTGATTTTGGAGCCCCCCAAAATAAAGTCAGCCACTGTTTCCACTGTTTTCCCATCTCTTTGACATGAAGTGATGGGACCGGTTGCCGTGATCTTTGTTTTCTGTATTTTGAGCTTTACGCCAACTTTTTCACTCTCCTCTTTCACTTTCATCAAGAGACTCTTTAGTTCCTCTTCACTTTCTGCCATAAGTGTGGTGTCATCTGCATATGTGAAGTTCTTGATATTTCTCTTGGCAATCTTGATTCCAGCTTGTGCTTCCTCCAGCCCAGCATTTGTCATGATGTACTCTGCATATATATTAAATAAACAGGGTGACAATATACAGCCTTGATTTAGTTTCCATTAGTTCTTTGGTTTACTTTTATTTCTATATTCTGGGCATATTTCAAACTTAATATAGAAAGCGTCCTCATTAATTTTTTATTGCAATATAGTCCATTAGTCCCACACTGACAGACACGGGTAATTTCTAATATTTTCCCCTACCAACAGTACTTCAGCAAATAACCAGTAATATGAGTTGATACACTTGTAGGAATATCTATCAGATAAAGTCCCAGAAGTACAGTATCAGACCCAAAGAGTAAGTTTATTTTCAATTTTAATAGATATTATAAAATTGTACACCGTAAATACTAAAACATTTTGCATTTTCACCAGCAGTGTAATCTAAGTGAATGGCTATTTCTCCACAGCTTCCACAGAAGCTGGTATATTGTTAAACTTTAGAATTTTTGCCAGTCAAGCAGGTGAGAAATGCCATTTAAACATAGTCTCAATTTCCAGTTTTATTTTATGAGAGGGGTGAGAACCTTTCATATGTTTTGGGGTGCATTTATATTTCATTTTCCAAAAACTTTCTGTTCTCTACTTTTCAATTGGGATTTGGTTCCTTTGCATATTAATAAATTGTACAAATATATGACTGAAGTGGTATATAAAGTTACTAAGATAAATATTATTAAAATTTATTTGAAATGGATCCATCCAAGCTTATTTTTCTTTTCCTTTCTTTCCCTTTTCTTTCCCGCCCTTTCCTGTTTTACAGCCAACATGCCTGCAGTAAGTTCTTAGTATTATTCCTCAGTGCTGGAGAGTTTTCTTTCTTGGTGGTGGGACAAATCCAGCTTAATAATAAAGACTGTATCATCACCCTCCCAAACCGAGTTAGTCGGCTCTAACTTGCTAACCTCAGGAGCTCATTTTTCCTTGGATATCTTTGTGTGCCAAAGCATTTTCATCTAATACAAGTATTTGTTGTCTTGTATTAGATGATATTAGATTAGATGATATATTAGATATATGTTGAGCATATATCCTTGTCCACACTTTTCCCACAATGAACCTTTTCAGCTTTTCAATTTAGAAAAAGAAATAAATAAAAATAGTGTTTCTTCTTAGATTGAATTTTCATTAAGCAAGCTAAAACGAATCTCAAAAATTTTCCACCAACCTTTACTCAGTTGTAAACTTCGTTTCAGCAGATGCATTAGTACCTTCATCCTTTATCGTTTAAGAATGAGTGTTTACATGTTTCCGACTTTGTCCTGAAGTACATTCCTACTGAGAGGCATTTGTTTCCTGTATTTATCTTCTCATGACAAGTCGATCACCTTTTCAGCTTCCACTACAATCATTTCTCTCACTTGATGAGTAGTTTTTTCCCTGGTGACAACACTTAACTGAAATAGCTCTGTTAAGTTCCTGTATTTCTGTCTAAAGAGTGCTTGGACCCGAATATTCACCTTGGAGATGTGAATCATTACTAAATTTGATATTCTGCTTTTACATTCGAGCAAACCTTTTGCTTTCAGTCTGAGAGCTCCTTTTTCTCAGACTCTTCACTTCCGTCTCCAGTACTAGAAGCTGGCTTTTTCTCTCACTCTCTTTTTTTTGTTAGTCTCTCAGTTGTGTCCTATTCTTTGTGACCCCGTGAACTGTAGCCCACCAGGCTCTTCTGTCCATGGGATTCTCCAGGCAAGAATAGTGGAGTGGGTTGCCATTCCCTCCTCCAGGGGATCTTCTCAACCCAGGGATCTAACCCAGGTCTCCTGCATTGCAGTGGATTCTTTACCATTTGGGCTATCACATCTGCTTCTTCCTAAAAGGAGGTTTATCATGGCTAGACTGCCTTGTGAGAACTCTCTTACAGTATGACAAAAATTTGTAACATAAAAGTGGCTGCATAGAGTAGGGCTGGCCATGAAACTCTAAATATGATGCTTTCATCCACACAAACCTCCAAATGGCAACAGGTCTTTTATTTCTGTAATTAAACTTCCATCATTCTCGTACTGATACAAAGATGAGCTTCATGTGAATCATTTAGGGGCTACACTTGTATCAGGAGCATCCCTGCCAGAACATTTCTAACCGGGAGTGTAGAAGCTGAAAATGAACCACAAATTCACACAGCAGAAAGTTTTAGTGGGAGTAATGAACCTCTTAAGGCTGAGATCCACAGGGGTGGCTGTTTCATTAGATTCCTGCTTCAGTTTGCCATCTCCATAGGTCAGTGAAGTCTTTTTAGTTTAATGCAGTTTTGTTTTAACACATTTTTTCATGTATTAATAGGCATTCATACCTCTTCTGTGATCAGCTTGATTTTTCTTTTTTTAAAAGAAATCTTCAGCTCTTCAAAGGAAGGAACTATGGCTTTCACATTTACCAAAGGCCTACCAAATTTAAATTCAAGATCAATATTCTCCTCCATCATCTCTCTCATTTTCTAGCACTTACAACTTCCAGGAGTCACTGAGTTTTTCACTTAAGAAGAATGATATTTTCTTTTTAAAAAATATTTTTATGATATGGATTATTTTTAACGTCTTTATTGAACTTGTTATATTATTTTTGTTTTATGTTTTGGCTTTTTTAACCATGAGGCATGTAGGATAACTACCTGGTCAGGGATGGAACCCGTACTCCCCACGTTGGAAGTCCCAACCACTGGACAACCAGGGAGGTCCCTGAATTTTCCTTTTCATTTATGCCATCCCATCTCTGCTCTCTTTTCTCCTCTGTTCTCCCATCAGATCCCTGCATTCTTCATGATGACCCGCTCACAGGGTCACAGCTCTCTGGAAAGGGTAATTCATCCCCCGCTATCTTCCCCGAAACCACCCCCTCCCCCCCGGATCTACTTACACCACTACTGATCTTTCTTTTATATTTGCACATAGCCTATGATGAAATGCTCTATTTGGGCTGGGGAGCTGAGGAGACAAGGTTGCAAACCTACATACAACGAGGTTTTTGTCTCTATGGCTCTGTTTTTTCTATATGACTGTTTTTGTCTGTCCAACTGTCACCCTGATCCATCTTTGTATATTCCTGTGGAGCAATGTCTAATAAATAGCTCGCTTCTCTAGCCTTTTATCAAAAAGGATCAATTCATCTTTGATGATCTGAAATTGCTGCTCAGGGGAGCTTGGCTGAAGACAGTCCCCCCTGGAACAGCCTTGAGACTGGGAATAATTTTGTCCAGGAGCAAATTCATCGGAACTAGAATTCAGTTTCCCTTTTCAAGACCAGGCTTTCTGCTGTGAGTAGGGAAGTGGTCTAGGAGGAAAGCAGACACTAGACAGCCATCTCCATCTCTAATGTATTGGGATCGAGTCCATGTCCTCTGGGTCCCCAATTAATCAGAGGCTGAGTCTCAATCAGTGTGATTCTGACCATTCCCCTTATGACCTCTTGTGTTCCACAGGCAGGGAGCCAGTGACATGCAGACTCCAGCCTTCACCTAGGCTGGCTGTGGGCTGGGGATGGTGTTTACTCATCTTACTCACTTGGGCCCTCCTTAAATTTCATCCCTCTGTTCTCTGTCCTATTGTGCATGAGATTTGCTCCCCTGTGTCCCCACATCCTGATCCAGTTAATAGTTGGCTCTTGACAATACGATGGCTATAGTTCACAGTGCTCTATGATATATAGGAAAAATGTTAAGAGAGTACATCCTGAAAGTTCTCATCATAGGAAGAAGTTTTTTCTTTTTCCCTGTCTTCTTTCTTTTAATTCTCTTGTATCTATATGAGATGACGGCTATTAGTTGAAATAATTGTGATCTTTATTTCACAATATGTGGAAATGGAATCATCAAGTTGTACATCTTGAACTTATACAATGCCAATTGTTTCTCAATTGACCTGGAAAAAACAATTTGTTCTTGGTATAAGAATAATTCTCAACTTTGCTTAGTTAATCCTGACAATATATTGCTCAATCAAAAATCCAGGTTGCTTGCTTATGAGCTTCTAAGTATTATTCTATTGTGGATGGAGAAGGGCTTATTACAGTGGCTTTTCAAGTCAAGACCTGAATTGATCACTTGTCCTTTGAATCCTAGTTACTGTCCACCCTGATAAACACTGTCTCAAAGAGAGAAGTCAATCTTTCAGAGAAGCAGCAGTTTTAGTGGATTTGAGTTCATCAGCAGCAACGTAGGAGAAGACCTTGCAAGCAAGCCTTCACAGAGACATTATAGGCACTGCTTTCTTTATGTTCTAACTTGACTCAAAATCCTTTTCATTTCAGCTGTTGGCAAGTTCACCAAGTGAAGTCCTTTAATCTGAGTAGAGAACCACTTACAGCAGTGGTGCTGAGCTTATATGTGGCCAGTCCCACATTAGCAGCCAAGGTCCAGAGTATCCATTCTTAACTGGCAGGAATAAAGCAGTAACTCTCCCTATTGTGTATGAGAACATCATCATTGAGACTGGAAAGAGAATCTTCTATCTCCAGCAACAGAGACAAGAGTAGTCAACCATGAGTTGGATGTATTACTACTGTTTGGATGTACTTAGTGGCAACCAAGTCTGGCCCCAGGAAGAAAAGCAGGTCCCAGGCTCAGTTGCAGTCAGTGGCCAAGAAGATTTCAGGGATCTTCAGAATGCTAACCAGAGCTGAAAGGGAAATATTTGAATAGGGATAGGTAGGGGTGAGTTATAGAGATGGAGCCAAAAGACATTTCCCATCATTGTTTTAGCACTTCATTTTTAATTGTCCCCCCATTGCTGGGAGCCAGCATGAGGAACTCCGCCCATGGCAAAGGTCATGAGGAAGGAGGCTTTGGCATACGCAAAGGCGGGATCAAGCCTCAGGAAATCCCCTATTCCCGAGCATCTACCCCCAAAACCAGAGTCTGTTTTATGCTCTCACCTATACCTCTGACTTCACGGGGGACTGTTCCCCCATCACCATTTCTCTCGGAGAAGGAGTTAACTTGCAGCTCCAGTTAATAAAAATTCCTGGGCGTGACAAGAGTGTTTCAACTTACAAACTCCTCTGAAGGTTCTCTAGCATGCCTGATCAGGTTCATCCGGCCACATGTGATTGTTTACAGCCTCCCAACCGTGAGAGGCACGAGATGCTTTAAACTTTCTATATACAGATTCTTTTGAGAAGTTACAAAATTATTAGTATAGTATAGCGGGTTGATTAGAAATTATATTGGTGAAGGGTTTTTCATTTGTTGAGCCAATATTTGCTGCTAAATCTCCATATTCCCTGCCCTTATAATGAATATAACTAGCATACAGGAAAAATAAGTATTAACCTTTAAGATTAATCATGTTAAACCTTAGGCTAAGTAAATTCCTTCCTTGATTTTAACCCATTACACCCTCACCCTATAGGAATGCAACTTTATTTGGAGGGTGGCGCTTGGTTTAAGAAAATTCACCCCTGGAAAAAATAAGTTTTCTGGTTGACTGACCGTTATCAGAAAGGGCCATAAAATGTCAGCAGGCCTCATGGCCAGAAGATGATGTAAAAACCCATAAGACCTTTGTATAATTTTATATGAAGCACCTGATTTTGACAAGGGTCAGGTCTGCTGACCCCCTGCATGACTCTATATTCATCCCTATGTATAACAAAAAGTATATAAGCAAACCTGAAAAATAAAGAAATTGGATCAGTTTCTGGAAAGACTGATTCCCCCGTGTCGTTTCTTTCTTGGTCCCCATTTTGCTGGCTGAATTCCCATCTGGAACGTGGGCACTCACCAAGCCTGCTAATTTTGCCTGGGCTTCTAAGATCGGACTGGGGAGGCCTCAGTGCCTCCTCTCCTTCGGGAGAACGGAAAGACGCCTGTGGCCTACGTAGGTGGTGATTGGTATTCCACGTAAACCAAGTTATTCAGCCTGCTTTTCTCCACTAATTTTCCTACTACACTATCTGTTTTTTAATCTCTCTCTATATCTGTAATTAAATAAGTTTTTTCGTTGGACACCTACTCCGTCTCCCCTTCAAATTACCCTGGATCCACTGGGGCTGGACCCCAGCACCCCATAGCTTGAGAAAGTGCAGGTTACATATGTGAGTACAGAATTAATCTCAGCTGACCTGTTAGAAGTCTGCTTATTTCAGGGACACCTGGAGCCAAGGTGATGCTCCTGGTTAACCCAGGATAAAGTCAACTAGCTAGTGATAGATATTCCTGTGCCAGGGTCTGAGAGAGACATGGTGGGCAGTCTGCGCTAGTTTATTAATGTTGGTCATAAGAACAAACAAGAAAAAAAAGCACTGGCTTTCCTGGTGGCTCAGAGGTTCAGAATCCGCCTGCCAGTGCAGGACACATGGGTTCAATCCCTGATTCAGGAAGATACCATATCCCATGGGGCAACTAAGCCCATGAACCTCAACTTTTGAGCCTCTGCTTTAGAACCTGGGAGTCACAAATAGAGAAGCCACCACAATGAGAAGCCCACTTTCCACAACTAGAGAGTAGCTCCCACTTGCTGCAACTAGAGAAAAGCCCACATAGCAATGAAGACTCACAGCCAAAAATAAATGAAATCATTAAAAAAAAAAAACTATGATACTGATAGATGATTTGCACCCAGTTTCTGTAATTGTACTCAAACAGGACCTATGTGCCCTCCAGGGACCAGCCTTCCCCCATATTATGTGCTTTAGCATCTCTCCAGAAGTGCCTATTGTATAGATAACGGTATCAGATGGGCTTTTCCTGACTTGTTTTACAGATGGGAAAATCCCTTACCAAAGAACTAAAGAGCCTCCTGATGAAGGTGAAAGAGGAGAGTGAAAAAGCTGGCTTCAAGCTCCACATTCAGAAAACGAAGATCATGGCATCATGATCTTTCCATCGTGGCTTTGCAGGAGGTGAAGTGGTAAAAAAAACCCATCTGCCATTGCAAGAGTTCCAAGAGATGGGAGTTCTATCCGTGGGTAGGGAAGTGCCCAGGAGTAGGAAATGGCAATCCACTCAGTATTCTTGCCTGAAAAATTCTGTTATCTAAAAAATATGGTCACAACCGGAAAGTAGAGTTATTTTATTTGGTGGCAATGTTTAGGTCTCTGAGCCCAGGAGACAACACCTCAGCAACTGTGAGAAAACTGCTCCAAAGAGGCAGGAGGAGAAGTCAGGCTATATAGAATTTTGCAACAAAGGGAGCAGGCAGTCTGAAAATCACAGATCAGGTATCAAGTTAAAAAAAAAATTAGCATTCTATATATGGAAAGATGCAAGGTTTTGGACTCATTGAATTCATTCCTTTCATATGCACCTCAAAATTCTCCGAGTGAGGCTTCAACAGTACATGAACTGTGAACTTCCAGATGTTCAAGCTGGATTTAGAAAATGCAGAGGAACCAGAGATCAATTTGCCAACATCCGTTGGATAATAGAAAAAGCAAGAGAGTTACAGAAAACCATCTACTTTTGCTTTATTGACTATGCCAAAGCCTTTAACTGTGTGGATCGCAACAAACTATGTAAAATTCTTCAAGAAACTGGAATACCAGACCACCTTACCTGCCTCCTGAGAAATCTGTATGCAGGTCAAGAAGCAAAAGTTAGAACTGGACATGGAACAGCAGACTGGTTCCAAATGGGGAAACAAATACGTCAAGGCTGTGGGATCACTGCTCTTTTCTCTTGGGTCCTGGTGCACAGAAGATTTTTTTGTGTGTGTGCCCTCCAAGAGTCTGTTTCCCTAGTCTTGGGTAAGTTCTGTAATCAAATCCCACTGCCTTCCAAAGACAAATTTTGAACAGTATGAAAAGGCAAAACGATATGACCTGAAAGATAAACTCCCCAGGTCAGTAGGTGGCCAATATGCTACTGGAGAAGTAACCACAGAAAGAATGAAGAGACAGGGACAAAACATAAACAACACCCAGTTGTGGATGTGATGGGTGATGGAAGTAAAGGTCAATGCTGTGAGAACAATATTGCATAGAAGCCTGGAATATTAGGTCCATGAATTAAGGTAAATTGGAAGTGGTCAAACAGGAGATGGCAAGAGTGAACATTGACATTTTAGGACTTAGTAAACTAAAATGGGCTGAAATGGGTGAGTTTAACTCAGATGACCATTACACCATTATACAGGAGTGGCAGCTGCATGGCGCAGGAGCTGCTGAGAGGAGACCTCACATCCAATGTCAGGAGTGGTGGCTGTTAGGAGCTACCCTACTTCCAAGGTAAGGAGCAGAGGCTGCGTTTTGCTGGAGCAGCCATGAAGAGATACCCCACTTCTAAGGTAAGAGAACCCAAAGTAAGACAGTAGGCTCTAAGAGAGGGCATCAGAGGGCAGACAGAGGGAAACCAAAATCACAGAAAACTAACCAATCTGACCACATGGACCACAGCCTTGTCTAACTCGATGAGACTAAGCCATGCCATGTGGGGCCACCCAACATGAATGGGTCATGGTGGAGGAGTCTGACAGAATGTAGTCCAATGGAGAAGGGAATGGTAAACCATTTCAGTATGCTTGCCTTGAGAACCCCATGAACAGTATGAAAAGGCAAAAGGATAAGACACTGAGAGATGAACTCCCCAGGTCATTAGCTGCCAAATATGCTACCGATCAGTGGAGAAATAACTCCAGAAAGATTAAGGGATGGAGCCAAAGGGAATACAAGACAAAGTTGGGGATATGACTGGTGATAGAAGCAAGGTACACTGCTGTAAAGAGCAATATTGATAGGAACCTAGAATATTAGTTCCATGAATCAAGGCAAATTGGAAGTGGTCAAACAGGAGATGGCAAGAGTGGACGTCAACATTCTAGGAGTCAGTGAACTAAAACGGACTGGAATGGATGAATTTAACTCAGATGACTGTTATATCTACTCTTGTGGGAAGGAATCTCTTAGGAGAAATGGAGTAGCCATCATAGTCAAGAAAAGAGTCCGAAATGCAGTACTTGGATGCAATCTCAAAAATGACAGAATGATCTCAGTTCATTTCCAAGGCAAACCATTCAGTATTACGGTAATCCAAGTCTATGCTCAGACCAGTAACGTTGAAGAAGCTGAAGTTGAATGGTTCTGTGAAGACCTACAAGATCTTTTAGAACTAACACCCCCCAAACATGTCCTTTTCATTATCGGGGATTGGGATGCAAAAGTAGGAAGTCAAGAAACACCTGGAGTAACAGGCAAATGTGGCCTTGGAATGCAGAATGAAGCAGCGCAAAGACTGATAGAGTTCTGCCAAGAAAATGCACTCGTCATAGCAAACACCCTCTTCCAACAACACAAGAGAAAACTCTACACATGGACATCACGAGCTGGCCAACACTGAAATCAGATTGATTATATTCTTTGCAGTCAAAGATAGAGAAGCTCTATATAGTCAGCAAAAACAAGACTGAGAGCTGACTGGCTCAGAACATGAACTCCTTCTTGCCAAATTCAGACTTAAATTGAAGAAAGTGGGGAAAACCACTAAACCATTAAGGTATGACCTAAATAAAATACCTTATGATTACGCAGTGAAAGTGAGAAATAGATGAAAGGGCCTAGATCTGATAGATAGAGTGCCTGATGAACTATGGAAGGAGGTTCGTGACATTGTATATGAGACAGGGATCAAGACCATCCCCATGGAAAAGAAAGGCGAAAAAGCAAAATGGCTGTCTGAGGAGGCCTTACAAATAGCTGTGAAAAGAAGAGAAGTGAAAAGCATAGGAGAAAAGGAAAGATATAAGCATCTGAATGCAGAGTTCCAAAGAATAGCAAGGAGAGATAAGAAAGCCTTCCTCAGTGATCAGTGCAAAGAAATAGAGAAAAACAACAGAATGGGAAAGACTATAGAGATCTCTTCAAGAAAATTAGAGATACCAAGGGAACATTTCATGCAAAGATGGGCTCAATAAAGGACAGAAATGGTATGGACCTAAGAGAAGCAGAAGATATTCAGAAGAGATGGCAAGAATACACAGAAGAACTGTACCAAAAAGATCTTCACAACCCAGATAATTACGATGGTGAGATGACTCATACTCACTTAGACCCAGACATCCTGGAATGTGAAGTCAAGTGGGCCTTAGGAAGCATCATGATGAACAAAGCTAGTGGAGGTGATGGAATTCCAGTTAAGCTATTTCAAATTCTAAAAAACGATGCTGCGAAAGTGCTGCATACAATATGTGAGCAGTTTGGAAAATTAAACAATGGCCACAGGATTGGAAAAGGTCAGTTTTCATTCCAATCCCAAATAAAGGCAATGCCAAAGTTGCTCAAACTACTGCACAATTGCACTCATCTCCCATGCTAGATAAGTAAAGCTCAAAATTCTCCAAGCCAGGCTTCAGTGAAATGTGAACTGTGAACTTCCAATTGTTCAAGCTAGTTTTAGAAAAGGCAGAAGAACCAGAGAGCAAATTGCCAACATCTGCTGGATCATCAAAAAAGCAAGAGAGTTCCAGAAAAACATCGATTTCTGTCTTATTGACTATGCCAAAGCCTTTGAGTGTGTGGATCACAATAAAGTGTGGAAAAATTCTTCAAGAGATGGGAATAGCAGACCACCTGACCTGCCTCTTGAGAAACCTGTATTCAGGTCAGGAAGCAGCAGTTAGAACTGGACATGGAACAACAGACTGGTTCCAAATAGGGAAAGGAGTACATCAAGGCTGTATATTGCCACCCTGTTTATTTAACTTATATGCAGAGTACATCATGAGAAACGCTGGGCTGAAAGAAGCACAAGCTGGATCAAGATTGCCAAGAGAAATATCAAAACCTCAGATATGCAGATGACACCACCCTTAGGCAGAAAGTGAAGAAGAACTAAAGAGCCTCTTGTTGAAAGTTAAAGAGGAGAGTGAAAAAGTTGGCTTAAAGCTTCACATTCAGGAAACTAAGATCATGTCATCTGTCTGGTCACTTCATGGGAAATATATGGAGAAACAGTGGAAACAGTGGCTGACTTAATTTTTCTGGGCTCCAAAATCACTGCAGATTGTGATTGCAGCCATGAAGTTAAAAGACACTCCTTGGAAGAAAAGTTATGACCAACCTAGACAGCATATTAAAAAGCAGTTACATTACTTTGTCAATAAAGGTCCATCTAGTGAAGGCTATGGTTTTTCCATTAGTTATGTATGGATGTGAGAGTTGGAGTATAAAGAAAGGTGAGTACTGAAGAATTGATGCTTTGAACTGTGGTGTTAGAGAAGACTCTTGAGAGTCCCCTGGACTGCAAGGAGATCCAACCAGTCCATCCTAAAGGAGATCAATCCTGGGTGTTCATTGAAAGGACTAATGTTGAAGCTGAAACTCCAATACTTTGGTCACCTGATGTGAAGAGCTGACTCATTTGAAAAGACCCTGATTCTGGGAAAGATTGAGTGAAGGAGGAGAAGGGGATGACAGAGGATGACATATTGGGGTGGCATCACCAACTCAATGACATGAGTGTGGGTAAACTCTGGGAGTTGGTGATAGACAAGATGGTCTTGCATGCTGCAGTCCATGGGGTTGCCAAGAGTTGGACAGGACTGAGCGACTGAAGTGAACTGAACTGAACGGGGCCCTCATAGTCAACAAAAGAGTCTGAAATGCAGTACTTGTGTGCAGTCTCAAAAAGGACAGAATGATCTCTGTTCATTTTCAATGTAAACCATTCAATATAACAGCAACCCAAGTCTATACCTCAACCACTAATGCCAAAGGAGCCGAGTGGCTCTATGAAGGCCTACAACACCTTCTAGACCTAACACCAAAAAAGACGGCCTTTTCATCATAGGGGACTGGAATACAAAAGGATGAATCAAGAGATACCTGGAGTAACAAGCAAATTTGGCTTTGGAGTATGAAATGAACGAGGGCAAAGGCCAATAGAGTTTTCCCAAGAGAACACAGTGTTCATATCAAGCATCTTCTCTGAACAACACAAGAGAAGACTCTACACATGGACATCACTAGATGGTCAATACCGAAATCAAACTGATTACATCCTTTCAGACAAAAATGGGGAAGCTCTATACTGTTGGCAAAAACAAGACTGGGAGCCACTGTGGCTCAGATGATGCACACCTTATTGCCAAGTTCAGACTTAAATTAAAGAAAATGGGGAAAACCACTAGACCATTCATGTATGACCTAAATCAAATCCCTATGATTATACAGTGGAAGTGACAAATAGATCCAAGGGACTAGATATGATAGACAGAGTGCCTGAAAAACTATGGACAGAGGTTCATGACATTGTACAGCAGACAGGGTCAAGACCATCCCCAGGAAAAAGAAATGCAGAAAGGCACAATTGTTGTCCGAGGATGCCTTACAAATAGCTGAGAAAAGGAGAGAAACAAAAAGCAAAGGAGAAAAGGAATGATACACCCATTTGAATGCAGAGTTCCAAAGAACAACAAAGAGAGATAAGAGAGTCTTCTCAGTGATCAGTGCAAAGAAATAGAGAAAATAGAATGGGAAAGATTAGTGACTTCTTCAAGAAAATTAGAGATACCAAAGGAATGTCTCATGCAAAGATGGGCACAATGGACAGAAATGCTTCTAACAGAAGGAAAAGATATCAGGAAAAGGTGGCAGGAATATACAGAAGAACTAAAAAAAAAAACAACAACAAAATCTTCATAAACCAGATAATCACGACTGTGTGATCACTCACCTAGAGCCAGACATCCTGGAATGTAAAGTCAAGTGGGCCTTAGGAAGCATCACTAGGAACAAAGCTGGTGGAGATGATGAAATTCCAGTTGAGCTATTTCAAATCCTAAAAGAGGATGCTGTGAAAGTGCTGCATTCAATATGCCACAAATTTGGAAAACTCAGCAATGGCCACAGTTCTGGAATTCCAAGGACATTCCAATTCCAAGGAAAGGCAATGCCAAAGAATGTTCAAACTATCACACAATTGTACTCTTGTCACACTCTAGCAAAGTAATGCTCAAAATTCCCCAAGCCAGGCTTCAGTATTATTCGAACCATGAACTTCCAACTGTTCAAGCTGGATTTAGAAAAGGCAGAGGAATCAGAGATCAAATTGCCAACATCGTTGTATCATCAAAGAAGCAAAGGAGTTCCAGAAAAACATCTACTTTTGCTTTATTCACTATGCCAAAGCCTTTGACTTTGTGGATCACAAAAAGCTGTAAAATTCTCCAAGAGATGGGCATGCCAGGCCACCTGATCTTTCTCCTGAGAAATCTGTATGCATGTGAAGAAGCAACATTTAGAACTGGATATGGAACAACAGACTGGTTCCAAATTGGTAAAGGAGTACATCACGGCTGTATACTGTCTCCTTGCTAAGTTAACTTATGTGCAGAGCACATCATTCAAAGTGCCAGACTGGATAAAGCACAAGCTGGAATCAAGATTGCTGGGAGAAATATCAATAACCTCAGATACACAGATGACACCACCCCTATGGCATAAAGTAAAGAACTATAGAACCTCTTGATGAAAGTGAAAGAGGAGAGTGAAAAAGTTGGCTTATTTCTCCATCTATTAGTGTCCTCTTTGATTTCTTTCACCAGTGTTTTATAGTTTTCTATATATAGCTCTTTAGTTTCTTTGCTGCTGCTGCTGCTGCTGCCGCCGCTAAGTCGCTTCAGTCGTGTCCGACTCTGTGCGACCCCATAGACGGCAGCCCATCAGGCTCCCCTGTCCCAAGGATTCTCCAGGCAAGAATACTGGAGTGGGTTGCCATTTCCTTCTCTAATGCATGAAAGTGAAAAGTACCGGGAGCCAGCACGAGGAAAGGGGTCCAACAGAAAAGTAAAAGTGAAGTCACTCAGTCCGACTCTTCGCTACCCCATGGACTGCAGCCTACCAGGTTCCTCCATCCATGGGATTTTCCAGGCAAGAGTACTGGAGTGGGTTGCCATTGCTTTTCTTTAGGTAGACAGATATATTCCTAAGTATTTTATTCTTTTCGTTGCAATGGTGAATGGAATTGTTCCCTTAATTTCTCTTTCTATTTTCTCATTATTAGTGTATAAGAATGCACGGGATTTCTGTGTGTTGATTTTATATCCTGCAACTTTACTATATTCATTGATTAGCTCTAGTAATTTTCTGGAGCCTTTAGGGTTTTCTATGTAGAGGATCATGTCATCTGCACACAGTGAGTGTTTTACTTCTTCTTTTCCAATTTGGATTCCTTTTATTTCTTTTTCTGCTCTGATTGCTGTGGCCAAAACTTACAGAACTATGTTGAATAGTAGTGGTGAAAGTGGGCACCGTTGTCTTTTTCCTGACTTTAGGGGAAATGCTTTCAATTTTTCACCATTTAGGATAATGTTTGCTGTGGGTTTGTCGTATATAGCTTTTATTATGTTGAGGTATGTTCCTTCTATTCCTGCTTTCTGGAGAGTTTTTTTTTTTAATCATAAATGGATGTTGAATTTTGTCAAAGACTTTTTCTGCATCTATTGAGATGATCATTTGGCTTTTATTTTTCAATGTGTTAATGTGGTGTATTACATTGATTGATTTGCAGATATTGAAGAATCCTTGCATCCCTGGGATAAAGCCCACTTGGTCATGGTGTATGATCTTTTTAATGTGCTGTTGGATTCCGATTGCTAGGATTTTGTTAAGGATTTTTACATCTATGTTCATCAGTGATATTGGCCTGTAAGTTTTCTTTTTTGTGGCATCTTTGTCAGGTTTTGGTATTAGGGTGATGGTGGCCTCATAGAATAAGTTTGGAAGTTGACCTTCCTCTGCAATTTTCTGGAAGAGTTTAAGTAGGATAGGTGCTAGCTGTTCTCTAAATTTTTGGTAGAATTCAGCTGTGAAGCTGTCTAGACCTGGGCTTTTATTTGCTGGAAGATTTCTGATTACAGTTTCAATTTCTGTGCTTGTGATGGATCTGTTAAGATTTTCTATTTCTTCCTTGTTCAGTTTTGGAAAGTTGTACCTTTCTAAGAATTTGTCCATTGCTTCCACATTGTCCATTTTATTGGCATATAATTGCTGATAATAGCCTTTTATGATCCTTTGTATTTCTGTGTTGTCTGTTGTGATCTCTCCATTTTCATTTCTAATTTTATTAATTTGATTTTTCTCCCTTTGTTTCTTGATGAGTCTGGCTAATGGTTTGTCAATTTTATTTATCCTCTCAAAGAACCAGCTTTTGGCTTTGTAGATTTTTGCTATGGTCTCTTTTGTTTCTTCTGCATTTATTTCTGCCCTAACTTTTAAGATTTCTTTCCTTCTACTAACTCTGGGGTTCTTCATTTCTTCCTTTATTAGTTGCTTTAGGTGTAGAGTTAGGTTATTTATGTGACTTTTTTCTTGTTTCTTGAGGTATGCCTGTATTGCTATGAACCTTCCCCTTAGCACAGCATTTACAGCGTCCCACTGGTGTGCTGCGATTCATGGGGTCACAAAGAGTTGGACACGACTGAGTGACTGAACTGAACTGAACTGAACAAGTTTTGTGTTTTGTGTTTTCATTTTCATTCGTTTCTATGCATGGATTGGAAGAATCAATATAGTGAAAATGAGTATTCTACCCAAAGCAATATATAGATTCAATGCAATCCCTATCAAGCTACCAACAGTATTTTTCTCAGAGCTAGAACAAATAATTTCAGAATTTGTATGGAAATACAAAAAACCTTGAATAGCCAAAGCAATCTTGAAAAAGAAGAATGGAACTGAAGGTATCAACCTGCCTGACTTCAGGCTTTACTACAAAGCCACAGTCATCAAGACAGTATGGTACTGGCACAAGGACAGAAATATAGCTCAATGGAACAAAATAGAAAGCCCAGAGATAAATCCATGCACCTATGGACACCTTATCTTTGACAAAGGAGGCAAGAATATACAATGGAGAAAAAACAATGTCTTTAACAAATGGTGCGGGGAAAACTGGTCAACCACTTGTACAAGAATGAAACCAGAACACTTTCTAACACCATACACAAAAATAAACTCAAAATGGATTAAAGATCTAAACGTAAGGCCAGAAACTATAAGACTCCTAGAAGAGAACATAGGCAAAACACTCTCCGACATAAATCACAGCAGGATCCTCTATGATCCACCTCCCAGAATATTGGAAATAAAAATAAAAATAAACAAATGGGACCTATTAAAATTAAAAGCTTCTGCACAACAAGGGAAACTATAAGCAAGGTGAAAAGACAGCCTTCTGAATGGGAGAAAATAATAGCAAATGAAGCAACAGACAAACAACTCATCTCAAAAATATACAAGCAACTTATGCACCTCAATTCCAGAAAAATAAACGACCCAATCAAAAAATGGGCCAAAGAACTAAATAGACATTTCTCCAAAGAAGACATATGGATGGCTAACAACCACATGAAAAGATGCTCAACATCACTCATTATCAGAGAAATGCAAATCAAGACCACAATGAGGTACCATTTCACACCAGTCAGAATGGCTGTGATCCAAAAGTCTACAAGCAATAAATGCTGGAGAGGGTGTGGAGAAAAGGGAACCCTCTTCCACTGTTGGTGGGAATGCAAACTAGTACAGCCACTATGGAGAACAGTGTGGAGATTCTTTAAAAAACTGGAAATAGTACTGCCTTATGACCCCTCAATCCCACTGCTGGGCATACACACTGAGGAAACCAGAATTGAAAGAGACACATGTACCCCAATGTTCATTGCAGCACTGTTTATAATAGCCAGGACGTGGAAGCAACCTAGATGTCCATCAGCAGATGAATGGATAAGAAAGCTGTGGTACATATACACAATGGAGTATTACTCAGCCATTAAAAATAATACATTTGAATCCATTCTAATGAAATGGATGAAACTGGAGCCTATTATACATAGTGAAGTAAGCCAGAAAGAAAAACACCAATACAGTATACTAACACATATATATGGAATTTAGAAAGATGTTAATGATAACCTTGTATGTGAAACAGCAAAAGAGACACAGATGTTTAGAACAGTCTTTTGGACTCTGTGGGAGAGGGCGAGGGTGGGATTATTTGGGAGGATGGCATTGAAACATGTATAATAACATATATGAAAGGAATCGCCAGTCCAGGTTCGATGCAGGATACAGGATGCTTAGGGCTGGTGCACTGGGATGACCCAGAGGGATGGTATGGGGAGTGAGGTGGGAGGGGGGTTCAGGATAGGGAACACGTGTACACCCATGGTGGATTCATGTTGATCTATGGCAAAACCAATACAGTATTGTAAAGTAATTAGCCTCTAATTAAAATAAATAAATTAATATTAAAAAAATAAAGACAATCCCAAATGGGTGCTAAATGCAAAAAAAAAAAAAAAAAAAAAAAAGAATGAAAAAGTTGGCTTAAATCTCAACGTTCAGAATACTAAGATTATGGAATCTGGTCCATCAATTCAAAGCATATAGTTGGGGAAACAATGGAAACAGTGACAGACTTTATTTTTCTGGGCTCCAAAATCACTGCTAATGCTGCCTGCATCCATGAAAGTAAAAGATGTTTGCTCCTTGGAAGAAAAGCTATGACCAACCTAGACAGCATATTAAAAGCAGAGACATTACTTTGCCAACCAAGGTCCGTTTAGTCAAAGCTATGGTTTTTCCAGTAGTCATGTATGTATGTTAGAGTTGGACTATAAAGAAAGCTGAGCACCGAAGAATTGATTCTTTTGAACTGTTCTGATGGAGAAGACTCTTGGGAGTTTCTTGGATTGTAAGGAGATCAAATTATTCAATCCTAAAAGAAATCAGTCCTGAATATTCATTGGAAGTATTGATGCTGATGCTCCAATACTTTGGCCACCTGATGCGAAGAACTGACTCTTGGAAAAGACCCCGATGCTGGGAAAGATTGAAGGCTGGAGAAGGGGTGACAGATAATGAGATGGTTGGATGGCATCACTGACTCGATGGACACAAGTTTGAGTGAACTCCGGGAGTTGGTGATGGACAGGGAATCCTGCTGTGCTGCAGTCCACGGGGTCTTGAAGAGTTGGATATGACTGAGAAACTGGACTGAACTGAGCTGAAGGTTAATCAGGCAAAGGAGAAACTGTGGTGTGGTCAGGATATCAATGGCTGAGTTTGGATGGTCTGTTGCGTGTTTTTTTTTTGTTTGTTTGTTTGTTTGTTTGTTTGTTTTTGAGAAGGGAGAGGAAAAACATTTGAAGAAAGGAAATACAGCTGACCACTTTGTATGTGGATGTACTGCCATCTCTTGGTCTTTTCTTGTCATTGATCAGGTTTTGAAGGCTCCTGTTTCAGTGGCTTTTTTTGTGTGTTGAAATATAATTGACCCAGAGTATTATATTGTTTCAGGTATACAACAGTGATTTTATTACTAAATGACCATCATACTCAGTCTAATCATGATCTATTGCCATACAACGTTATTACAATATTATATTGACTATAGTCATCATATAGTACCATGATTTATTTATTTTATAACTAGAAGTTTACCCTCATGGCTCAGTTGGTAAAGAATCTGCCTGCAATGCAGGAGATCCAGGTTCGATCCCTGGGTCAGGAAGATGTCCTGGAGAAGTGATTGGCAGCCCACTCCTATATTCTTGCCTGGAGAATTCCATGGGCAGAGGAGCCTGCTGGTCTACTGTTCATGGGATCACAGAGTCAGACGTGATTGAGCAACTAACACTGGCACCTCTTAATGCCCTTTACTTATTTTGCTCAGTTGACCACACTCCTCTTGTCTGTAAGTCTGTTCTCTCTCTACATGAGACTGCTTTGGCTTTTATTATGTTTGTTTTTCTTTTTAGATTCCACATATAAGTGAAATTTTATGGTATTTGTCTTTCTCTGACTTATTTAGTTTAGGAAAAAACCTACTAGATCCATCCATGATGTTGAAAATGGCAAGATTGCATTTTTTTTATGACTAAGTAATATTCTATTGTGTATATATATACCATGTCTTCTTTATCCATTTTTCTACGGATGCACATTTAGGTTGCTTCTATATCTTGGCTGTAGTAAATAATGCTGCGACGAACATTGAGGTGCAGATTTAGATTCACTCCAGTTATCACTTTTTGTCCAGAGATCTTAAGATTCTCTTCGATGTCTTTTTTGCACTGGGTGAGAATCAGGAGACCTGGATTCTAGTTCCAACAATGGTACTAATTTGCCCCATGATCCTGGACAAATTCCAGTGGTTTTGTATGGTTATTTTCCCATTTGAAAATTAGCCAAAAGATTGATCATGGGAATCAAATTTTCATTGTGTTTACAAAATGACATTTATTAAATATTTTATTTTTATTGAAAAATAGTTGATATACAATATTATGCTAATTTCAGATGTACTAATGATTTAACATTTGCATGCTTATTAAATGATCACCATGATAGTCTAATATCTGCCCCATACTCAGATATTACACTATTATTGGCCATATTGCTTATGCTGTATATTTTATCTCGTGATGCCAAAGAACGTTCAAACTATTGCACTATTGCACTCATCTCACACACTAGCAAATCATTCTCAAAAATCTCCAAGCCAGGCTTCAACAGTATGTGAACCAAGAACTTCCAGATGTTCAAGCTGTATTTAGAAAAGGCAGATGAACCAGAGATCAAATTGCCAACATCCACTGGATCATCGAAAAAGCGAGAGAGTTCTAGGGAAACATCAACTTCTGTTTTTTGACTATGCCAAAGCCTTTGACTGTGTGGATCACAACAAACTGTATAAAATTCTTCAAGAGATGGGAATACCAGACTGTCTTACCTGCCTCCTGAGAAACCTGTGTGCAGGTCAAGAAGCAACAGTTAGAACCGAACATGGAACAACAGACTGGTTGCAAATTGGGAAAGGAGTACAACAAGGCTGTATATTGTCACCCTGCTTATTTAACTTACATGCAGAGTACATCATGCGAAATGCCAGACTGGTTGAAGCACTATCTGGAGTCAAGATTCTGAGAGAAGTATCAATACCTCAGATATGCAGATGACACTACCTTTATGGCAGAAAGCAAAGAGGAAGTGAAGAGCCTCTTGAAAGTGAAAGAGGAGAGTGAAAACGCTGGCTTAAAACTCAGCATTCAGGAGACTAAGATCATCACATCTAGTCCCAACATTTTATGGCAAATAGTTGGGGAAACAATGGAAACAGTGAGAGACTTTGTTTTTTTCGTCTCCAAATCACTGCAGGTGATGACTGCAGTCATGAAATTAAAAGACACTTGCTCCTTGGAAGAAAAGCTATGACCAACCTAGATGATGTATTAAAAAGCAGAGACATTACTTTGCCAACAAACGTCCATCTAGTCAAAGGTGTTGTTTTTCCAGTAGTCATGTATGGATGTGAGAGTTGGACTATTAAGAAGGCTCAGTGCCGAAGTAGTGATGTTCTTGAACAGTGGTGTTGGAGAAGACTCTGAGAATGCCTTGGACTGAAAGGAGATCAAGCCAGTCCATCGTAAAGGAAATGAATCCTGAATATTCATTGAAAGGACTGATGCTGAAGCTGAAGCTCCAATACTTTGGCCACCTGATGGGAAGAGCTGATTCACTGTAAAAGACCCTCATCCTGGGAAAGATTGAAGGCAAGAGAAGGGGATGACAAGAGGACGAAATGATTGGATGGCATCACCGACATGATGGACATGAGTTTGAACAAGCTCCAGAAGCAGGTGATGGATCAGGAATCCTGGTGTGCTACAGTCTATGGGATCACAAAGTCTGACATGAGTGAGCAACTGAACTTAACTGAACTGTGGTTTATTTATTATCTAAGTGGAAGCTTATGCCTCTTAATCCCTCTCACCTGTTTCACCCATAACAACTTCACCCTCCTCCATTCTGGAAATCATTTTGTTCTCTATGAGATTATTTTAATTTTGGTTTGTTTTGGTTAAATTTCGTATATAAGTGAAATTACGCTCTATTTGTTTTGGTCTGTCTTATTTAATTTAGCATACTATCCTCTAGCTCCATTTGGGTTGTCACAAATATCAAGATTTCATGCCTTCCTGTGGCTGAATAATATTGCATTGTGTGTGTGTGTCTTGGTATATATACACATATTTCTCTCTATATATGTCTGTATATATGCCAAGCTGTAAACACTTAAGTTGTCTCCCTATTTTGGCTAATGTAAATAATGCTTCAGTGATGTTGGGTGTATATGTATTTTTTACATTTAAATTAATTTTTATTTGGAAGCTAATTGATTTACATTGTTGAGTTGTTTTCTGCCATGAATCAGCCATAGGTATACATATGTCCCCACCCCCTTGAACCTCCATTCCACCTCCCTGTATACGTATTATGAATTAGTTTTTGTTTTCCTTTGGGTAAGTATCCAGAAGATTCAGATCAAAGGGCAGCTTTATTTTTTAATTTTTAGAGCAACGTCTATATTGTTTTCCATATGGCTACATCGATCTATAATCCCACCAACAGTTCATAAGTGTTCATTTTCTCTGTATCTTCACCAGTACTTGTTATTTTTTATCTTTTTCTTGATAGTTATTCTGAAAAGTGTGAGGTGGTATCTCATTTGATTTTCCTTGTTGATTAGTAATGTCGAGCATCTTTTCAGGTGTGTGTTGGCCATCTGTGTGTCTTCTTTGGAAAATATCTATTTTTTAATCTTCCCTTTTAAAATCAGATTTTGTTTTTGTTGTTGAGTTATATGAGTTCTTTAAATATCAAACTCTCATTTGCATTTCTTCTCCAACTCAGTACACTGCCATTTTTTTAAATGAGAGTTCCCCTCATTGTGAAAAGCATTTTGATAGTCCTATCTGTTTATTTTTGCTTCTTTTTTTTCTCGTCTGAGACATATCTAAAAGAATATTGTGAAGAGTAATGTCAAAGATGGCACTGCCTATGCTCTCTACTAGCAAATTTTTTGTTTCTGGTCTTAAATATAAATCTTTTCTCCACTTTGTGTTTATTTTTGAATGTGGTGTAAGAAAGTAGCCCATGATTCTTTGGCATATAGCTGTCCAGTTTTCCCAACACAATTCACTGAAGAGAATGTCTTTTCCTCACTGTATATTTTTGCCTCCTTTGTTGTAGATTAATTGCCAATAAAAGTGTGCCTATTTCTGAGATTTCTCTTTTGTTCCATTGATTTATATGTCTGTTTTTGTGCCAGCACCATATTATATTGACTATAGTAGTTCTGTAGAATACGTTGAAATCAAGAAGTGTGATATTTGTCGCTTTGTTCTTCCTTCTCAAAATTGATTTGACTATTTGGGGTCTTTTGTATTTCCATACAAATTTTAGAATCATTTATTCTAGTTCTGTGAAGAATGTCATTGGTATTTTGATAGGGATAGGCCTAAATCTGTAGAATGGTTTGGGTAGTATGATCATTTTAACAATATTAACTATTCTAATCCAGTTGCTTTCCATTTATTTGTATCATCTCCAGCTGCTTTCATCAGTGCCATATAATGTTCCAAGTATAAGACTTTTATCTCCTTGGTAATATTTATTCCTAATTATTTTCTTTTGGTGAATTGTAAGTGGGATTGCTTCCTTAATTTCTGTTTCTGATAGTTTTTATCAAAAAACACAACAGATTTCTGTATATCAATTTTGTAGTCTGCAACTTTACTGAATCCATTTAATAGTTTTAATAGTTTTTTTTGTGGCATGTTTAGGATTTTCTATATATAGCATCATTTTATCTGTAAACAAGACAGTTTTACTTTTTCCTTTCCAATTTGAATGCCTTTATTTCTTTTTCCTGTCTAACTTCTGTGGTTACAACTTCCAAGATTTTATTCAATAAAAGATATGAGATGGCCATTCTTGACTTGCTAGTGGTCTTAGAGGACATCTTCATCATTCATAATGTTAACTGTGGGGTTTTCATAAAGGGTCTTTGTTATGTTGAGGTGTGTTCCTTCTGTATCCACTTTGTTGAGAGTTTTTAATCATAAAAAGATGCTGAATTTTATTAAAGAAACATTTTCTTTATTTCATTATTTCTTTATTTCATTACTCATAAGTTTTATTCTTCAATTTGTTGATGTGGGGTGTCACATTGATTGATTTGTGGATGTTAAACCATCCTTGCATACCTGGAATAAATCCCACTTGATCATGATGTATGATATTTTTAATGTACTGTTTCATTACAAATACAGCTTTTCACCATTGAATATAATGTTCGCTGTGAGTTTATCATATTATGTTGAGGTATATCCCCTATATGCCTGCATTCTGGAAAGTTTTTATTGTAAATGGATGTTGAATTTTATCAAAAGCTTTTTCTGCATCAATTGAAAGGATCATATAGGTTTTATTCTTCAATTTGTTAATATGGTATATCACATTGATTGATTTATGGATATTGAACCATTCTCGCATCCCTGGGGTAAATCCCACTTGATCATGATGTACGATTGCTTTACTGTATTGCTGGATTCCATTTGCCAGTATTTTATTAAGAAATTTTGCATCTATGTTCATCAGTGATATTGGCCTCTAATTTTCTTTTTTGTGTGTGACATATTTGTCTAGTTTTGGTGTCAAGGTGATGTGGCCTCATAGAATAAGTTTGGAAGTTACCTTCTTTTGCAAATTTTTGGAATAGTTTCAGAGGATAAGTGTTAACTCATCTCTAAATATTTGGTATAGTATAATCTTTTAATGACCTATTGGTGTTTTCATATTTGAAGTAGGTTTTTCTTAGGAGTTTTGGTACTGATGATCTTGCTTTCAGTTCAGTTCAGTTCAGTCACTCAGTCGTGTCTGACTCTTTGAGACCCCATGAATCGCAGCATGCCAGGCCTCCCTGTCCATCACCAACTCCCAGAGTTCACTCAGACTCATGTCCATCGAGTCAGTGATGCCATCCAGCCATCTCATCTTCTGTCGTCCCCTTCTCCTCCTGCTCCCAATCCCTCCCAGCATCAGAGTCTTTTCCAATGAGTCAACTCTTCGCATGAGGTGGCCAAAGTAGTGGAGCTTCAGCTTTAGCATCATTCCTTCAAAAGAAGGAATGGTGATCTCCTTTAGGATGGACTGGTTGGATCTCCTTGCTGTCCAAGGGACTCTCAGGAGTCTTCTCCAACACCACAGTTCAAAAGCATCAATTCTTTGGTGCTCACCTTTCTTTATAGTCCAACTCTCACATCCATACATGACCACTGGGAAAGAACAGCCTTGACAAGACAGACCTTTGTTGACAAAGTAATGTCTCTGCTTTCCCTCTTTTACACGGTATTAACTCCCATGTTGAACCCTCTTATCTACAGCTTGAGGAGCAAAGAGTGAAGAATTCATTCAGTAGGAAGTTTGAAAGGAAAGCAATTTTTAAAGGTGGATAAAATAGAATTCTAATTGTGCTGCATCAAAGATGTTGATTTGATTATGTGTGGTAAAGAGAATACTGGACTGAGAAATAGACTCTTTTTAATCCCTAGGTCTGACAGTTGTATACATTGAAACTACTGTTTATATTGTTTTTTCTTCAGTCTTCTTCTTTGGAAAATAATAGAGAATACAAAATATTATATATATATATATATATATATATATATATATATATATATAGAAATATATATATATGGTATAAATGTAACATCATCCAGAAGAACATTTATGCATTCTTTTCTTTTTGTGGGTGTGTGTTTTGCAAGCATATTTTTTATTAACAAGAGATTGAAATAGTCAAATGCAATGAACTGTGGGATTCAAAAAGTTCCAGTTGCAAAATAAACACATCATGGAAAAATTCTTATATGTGGGAAAACATTTTAATCTTCCCCAGAAAATCAAATGGTATAAGGGAAAGTTCACCAGAGTTCATTAATAAAGGTTTCATGGACCTTGGTAAAAGCTGAGCAATGGAAAGTGAGTCAACAATTGTTGAACACGTGACAATGCAAGTATGAAATTTGAATGGTATACAAAATCTTGTCTTAAATTTATCCAGATATGGAACTACCATCACTAATTGTCAGTCTTGGAAAAATTTCCAACATCATTTTACTAACCCTGGAAATTATCATAGTAAGTGTAGTCAGTCAAAGAGGGAAAGACAAATACCATAGGATATCACTTATATGCACAATGTAAAAAAAAATGATACAAATAAACTTAATTACAAAACAAAAACATGCTCACAGTTTTAGAAAACAAACTTATGGTTTCCAAAGGGGAAAGCTGGGTGGGGGAAGGAATAACTTGGAAATTTGGAATTGTCCTATACACACTGCTGCTGCTGCTGCTGCTGCTGCTGCTGCTAAGTCGCTTCAGTCATGTCCAACTCTTTGCGACCCCAAGGACTGCAGCCCACCAGGCTCCTCCGCCCATGAGATTTTCCAGGCAAGAATACTGGAGTGGGGTGCCATCGCCTTCTCCAACAGTTACTTTAAGTCATAATTATAATCTCTTCTTAACCAACTAGAAAGAGAGTTGGTTTAGAGAAATACTTCTATTCCAGTTCTCCCTGGATCAGTTTCTTTCATCATTCTGCTCGTTGATGTCTTTTCACCACAAGCTGATTTAAGATTCCCATCACTCGTCATTGGAATGTTCACTCACCTTCTAGGATTATTGATTTTTAGTCTCTCCGTTTGCTTTTTAGCTTCCAGTCTAGCTTCCCTGGTGGCTCAGACGGTAAAGACTCTGCGTGCAACGTAGGAGATGCAGGTTCGATCCCTGGGTCAAGAATATCCCTTGCAGAAGGAAACAGCAACTGACTCCCATATTCTTGCCTGGAAAATCCCACAGGTGGAGGAGCCTGGCAGGCTACAGTCCATGGGGTTGCAAAGAGTCTGACAGGACTGAGCGACTTCACTTTCACTACATATACTCCTGACAGTTCTTTATTCTACTCCTTTAGCTATGAAAAAGAAGGTCGCTCAGTTGTGTCCTCATGGACTATACAGTCCATGGAATTCTCCAGGCCTGAACACTGAACTTGGAAGCCTTTCCCTTCTCCAGGGGATCTTCCCAACCCAGGGATCGAACCCAGGTCTCCCACATTGCAGGCAGATTCTTTCCCAGCTGAGCCATAAGGGACTAAAGTTGTTATAAATGGCTTACTCTGTTGTTACATGAGAATTTTGAAAACAAGAATATTTTCTTTTTCTTTTCAAAATACCAGCATGGCCATAGCCCTCCCCAAATAATGTTTTATTCTTTTCTCCATTTCCTGTACTCCCTTTCCTTTGCTCCTTCCTGCTCCTCTCCCTTCCCTTTCCGTACGTTTCTTTCTCATGAGATCTTGTATGAGAAATTTTGGAGACTGCCCTTGATTTTAGAGGAAATGTATTACATCTAAGTTGAATCCTCCTCAAATAGATGAAAACATTAACTCTATTTCCTTCTTTAATGTTTAACTATCTAGCATTTTCTTATAGGGGAAGTTTTTTTTTTTTTTTTCTTGTCATTTTATTTCTACTGAGTGGGGTCCATGATGAGGGGATACTATAGCAGACACCTGAATGAAGTGAAGGAGAAAACTGTGCAGATATACGCTAGAGATACACTGTAAACAGAAGGAAGAGAGAGTAAGTTTGTGAGCGAGCATCTTGCTTTACTTGTTGCCAGAGTGGAAAGTATCTGAGGGTACTGGTGGCAGTAAGGAGAATCTTGGACTTGGTAGTAATCGACTTCATTGGGCTCTTATGAGATTATAGATGAGTTAATTACCTTAATCTCTTTGAAGGATGCCTAGTTCAGTTCAGACACTCAGTTTTATCCAGCTCTTTGCAACCCCATAGACTGTAGCACGCCAGGCCTCCCTGTCCATCACCAACTTCTAGGGTATACTCAAACTCATGTCCATTACGTCGGTGATGCCATCCAACCATCTCATCCTCTGTCATCTCCTTCTCCTCCTGCCCTCAATCTTTCCAAGCATCAGGGTCTTTCCCAATCAGTCAGCTCTTCACATCAGGTGGCCAACGTATTGGAGTTTCAGCTTCAGCATCAGTGCTTCCAATGAACACTCAGGACTGATTTCCTTTAGGATGGGCTGGTTGGATCTCCTTGCTGTCCAAGGGACTCAAGAGTCTTCTCCAACACCACAGTTCAAAAGCATACATTCTTTGGTGCTCAGCTTTCTTTATAGTCCAACTCTCACATCCATACATGACCGCTGGAAAAACCATAGCTTTGACTAGATGGACCTTTGTTGGCAAAGTAATGTCTCTACTTTTTAATATGCTGTCTAGGTTGGTCAAAACTTTTCTCTCAAGGAGCAATCATCTTTTAATTTCATGGCTGCAGTCACCATCTGCAGTGATTTTGGAGACCTCAAAAAGAAAGTCTATCATTGTTTCTATTGTTTCCCCATCTATTTCCCATGAAGTGATGGGACAAGATGCCATGATCTTAGTTTTCTGAATGTTGAGTTTCAAGCCAACTTCATCACTCTCTTCTTTTACTTTCACCGAGAGGCTCTTTAGTTCCTCACTTTCTGCCATAAGGGCGGTGTCATTTGCATTTCTTAAGTTATTGATATTTCTCCCAGCAATCTTGATTCCAGCTGTGCTTCATCCAGCCCAGCATTTCTCATGATTTACTTTGCATATGAATTAAATAAACAGGGTAAGAATTTATAGCCTTGACAGACTCTTTCCTGATTTGGAACCAGTCTGTTGTTCCATGTCCAGTTCTAACTGTTGCTTCCTGACATGCATACCAGTTTCTCAGAAGGCAGGTCAGGTGGTCCGGTATTCCCATCTCTTTAAGAATTTTCCACAGTTTGTTGTGATCCACAAAGTCAAAGTCTTTGGCATAGTCAACAAAGCTGAAGTAGATGTTTTTCTGGAATTCTATGCTTTTTCGATGAGCCAAGAAATGTTGGCAATTTGATCTCTCATTCCCCTGCCTTTTCTAAATCCAGCTTGAGCATCTGGAAGTTCACAGTTCACGTATTGTTGAAGCCTGGCTTGGAGAATTTTGAGCATTACTTTATTAGCATGTGAGATGAGTGCAATTGTGCGGTAGTTTGAGCAAGGAAATCCAAGCAGTCCATTCTGAAGGAGATCAGTCCTGGGTGTTCTTTGGAAGGAATGATGCTAAAGCTGAAACTCCGGTACTTTGGCCACTTCATGCGAAGAGTTGACTCATTGGAAAAGACTCTGATGCTGGGAGGGATTGGGGGCAGGAGAAGAAGGGGACGACAGAGGATGAGATGGCTGGATGGCATCACTGACTCGATGGACATGAGTTTGGGTGAACTCTGGGAGTTGGTGATGGACAGGGAGGCCTGTCATGCTGCGATTCATGGGGTTGCAAAGAGTCGGACGCGACTGAGCGACTGAACTGAATTGACTGATACTGAGGAGAGAAAAGATTTGAAAAAATGGTATTGGATCCATTGAATGTCTGCATGGGAAAAAGGTGATCATTTACCCTTACCTCACAACACATAGTAAGGTCATCTCAAGATGATTTGGAAATCAAGATGTGAAAGGCAAGGAATTAAAACATTTAGAAAATAATATGGGAGAGGATCTCTGTGATATGTGGTTACAAATTTAAAAAAAAGCTACAAAAATACTAAAAGGAAAATATTGATTCTCTAAACCACATTAAAATTGAGACCATAGGCTTGCCTTTAAGAGCATAAACGTGTAAGACACACCAAGGAAAGATGTATTTACAATGAATATAGCTGGTATACCTGAAATACATGGATAATAATTATATATATATATATTTAACAAATAAGGAAATCTGGTGAAACAATGCGGGCAAACACTTGAGTAACCAACCACTGGTTATGTAAATGTCCTATAAATGTTACAAAGTTGCTCAGTCTCACTAGAAACTGGCAAAATGATTGGTAAAGCTCCAATGCAGCATTAGATTTGCCTTTGTCAGTGAAACATCTCTCAATTTCTCATGGAAAACTCTGTATAAATATAATAGAAATTCTTCACACATTTTGATTCTCAGTTTTTTTTTTTTTTTTGTCTGTATTGGAAAAAGACGCTAACTAAAATGATCACAATGTCAAATAAGGTATCCTTTGGAAAATTCTCTACTATGATGAACTTTAGATAAACAGTTCCAGAAATTGAGTCATCATTACACTGAAGTTTACTCTGTAAATAGCTAAAGAAGGAGGTAAGCAAAGGAGTCAAACACAGAAGACAAATATTTTGATCCCAGAGGATTTTTAAAAGCATTTAGAGGCAGCAAGAACATTTTAATTTCCTCTCCTCTTAATAAAATTCCCAAGGTATGGCATACTTTAGGGAAACAAATTCTCCCAGAACAAAAAATGATGTAACTACTTCTGAAAACCTTAATTCATGTGGAAACATTTTTTTTAGAGTGAAATCGTCCTACTTCCTTGGAGGAAAAACTAAGAAAGACTACAACCAAGTGACTGCTAGACAGTCGGACTTCCTCTCTATGCAAAGGCACAGGTCTGGGTGGGAAGATGAAATGCATGCTGAAAAAAGAGCACAGTTTGTACTCCAGTGTTAATTCTCTAAAGAAGAAAGGAACTCACTGACATGTAAGTTCAACTCACTTTTTAAACCTATTTCTGCTTCTCTATTTATCTTCGAATGTTCAAGATGAGTTCAATGGATTTATGGGAAAATAAGACTGACCAACATTTAAAATATTTTGTAGGTTTTCTAATGTCGAACAAACTCTTAGTTAAACCCGAATTTTCTCTCTAAAACATTTAAGCCGTATTGCTCTTTAGAACTGTATTTGATTTGCTGGCGTTTTATTCTAGCTTTTTTATGCCAACGTTCCTAAACTGAAAACCTGCAATTTCTTTTCATATGGATAATGTTATGCTTTTAAGGCATTTAAAGCTTTGTGCACTATCAATTTCTTGTTTTTTTCTTTTTCTCACTCTAGTGACTGAACTAACCAATGGCTGGTGAAAACTATACCAGGGTCACGGAGTTTATTTTCACAGGCTTAAAGTGCCATCCGCATGCGCAAGGCTTCCTCTTCTTGCTCCTCCTTCCTTTTTACCTTGTTACCGTGACGGGAAATCTGGGCATGGTTACCCTAATCTGGATGGATTCCCGCCTGCACACACCGATGTACTTTTTTCTCAGTCACCTGTCCTTTGTGGATGTCTGCTTTTCATCCGTGGTTGGCCCCAAGATGCTCAGAGACTTCTTCGCTGAAAGGAAAGCCATTTCTTTCCTGGGCTGCGCCTTGCAGCAGTGGTTCTTTGGGTTCTTTGTGGCCATCGAGTGCCTTCTCCTGGCATCCATGGCTTATGACCGCTACGTGGCCATCTGTAACCCACTGCTGTATTCAGTTGTCATGTCCCACAGGCTCTGCATACAGCTGGTGGTCGGACCCTACGCTGTTGGATTTCTGAACACCATGACCCACACAACAGCTGCTTCTCGACTTCCCTTTTGTGGTTCCAACATTATCAATCACTTCTTCTGTGACATGTCCCCACTTCTCTCTCTGGTATGTGCTGACACGCGGATCAATAAATTGCTAGTTTTCATCGTGGCTGGATCTGTACTTGTCGTCAGCAGCCTGACTATATTAATCTCCTATTTTTACATCCTCATCTCTATCCTGAGCATCCGCTCTGCTCATGGGAGGCACAGGGCCTTTTCCACCTGCTCTTCCCATCTCACAGCTGTCTCCGTCTTGTATGGGACTCTCTTCTTTATCTACGTGAGGCCAGGCACAGTTTTTTCTCTGGATCTCAATAAAGTGGTGGCAGTGTTCTACACAGCAGTGATTCCCATGTTGAATCCTCTCATCTACAGCTTGAGAAATAAAGAAGTGAAAGCTGCTATGTGCAGGATCGTCGCCAGGAGAAAGTTTTGCCTCAAAAGTTAAATTTCCATCTAAAGCAGAAAATAGATTAAAAAGTAAAGCTTCCAGACATGGTTAGACTATCTGACCATCATCCAAAGATGCTAAAAAGTTTGCAGAATTTGGGGATGCTATCCTTCCGTTCTTCTACATGATTTTTATTTTAGTACTTTTTTTTAAAAGCTCCATTTCACCATGTCCCTATTAGTGATAAAAATCCCCAATCACCCAGACTCAGAGCGATTCTTTCTCCTCAGATATCTTCATTGCTGAGAATATGATGGAATCTAATAAATGTTGAGGAAACCTAGTTACTAATGCTCTCACACTAGTTGGACCAACAGAAATGTCCAGATGAGGTGAGATTCTTTGGAACAGCAAACATTACCCCTATCCTTACATGTAGAGGTGAAAATATCAAACAGAACATTTACTTCTCTTACATATGCCTTTACAAAGTAAATAATGCTCCATACATTATATTTAGTATCTATTATGTTTATTTTCTTAATTCTTACCTTCCAAAAATACAATATCATGATCACTGAAAATAAAAAGAAAATGCAGCTAAGCAAGTGAAGAAAAATGTTAACGAAAACACAAAAGCAAAACAACAACAACAACAACTCTTTAGTTTTCTAACTATTACGTTAGCATTAATATTCAGTTTTCCCTAGTTCTTTCAAATAAAGATAGAGATAGCTTACTACAGAAAGCAGAAATAAATTACAAAGAAGTGAATGAAAAAATTGAGAAAACTTCTAAAAAATCAGGAACGATGTGCTGAGAAGTTATTGGTAACTAAAATGCAGAAAATTTATTTCTTATTGTCTTGTTAGTATTTTTGTTATTCTTTTCAAACTAAAAAAATACAATAGAATGGAGATAAAAATTATTTCAACACCTTTCTGCTCCCCTCAACCTCAGAAGAATCCAAAGAGGAATTATATGAATTGCAATCATTTTCATAAAATTTAAGTGCGTTTTGAAAAGTATCCATTTGGTATAAACTAAATTCTAACAACATCTATTTTTAGCCCTGATAGCTATTGGTGAATTAAAAATGTAAAATTTATCTCTAGGCTATACAGAGATCCACATATGAGTAGGGGAAACAAAACAAAACAAAAAACAGACATGCTTGAGTAGTGATGTAGGAAAGAAATAGGGTGTAGAATCTAACTCAAACCCCTGCCCAGATAAATATCTTGATGGGGTTGTTGGATAAGCAAATGATTTCTCAGGCAGTATGGATGAAAGGATAGGGTCACAATCCTTCTTCCTCAGACCAGAAGTTGTTGTATCTGCTTTGAACATTGCAACTATACTAAGAATAGCACGTTACAGGGACTGGACTGGGCATGGAGTGACTTGGGTTCAAGGGAAGTGAGCAGACTGTGGAATCAACTGGATACCAAGATGCGGAGCCAGTGTACAGGCTAGGAATAATGGCCTGCATTCAATGAAGCTGTTGCCTCTGCAGGAATGAGGCATGTGCTAAATAGTCAGAGAGACAGAAATAGTGCTAGTAGGAGGCTATTAAAAGGGTCAGGATGTTAGCTCAGAAATTTCCTCCATTTAATTTCCATTATTTATTTATTGTAGAAACAATTAATTAGATGGAGGCTGGGATGAACCATTTCAGATGTGTATGTGTTTGCTGCTAATAGTGTAATGAGGTGACTTTTCTTTCTCTTGATGGAAAGAAAATTATCACTGTTCTGATCTGTGCCTTAGAGCAGAGGTTCTTGGGGTTCTTGCAGATGGTAAGTCGTTCCTCTAAACATCTATGGCATCTAAATATCTTCTGGAAACCAGAGCTCTATTTATTTGCTGAGCCACACAGATGGTGTGTTATGGTGGTGGAGAGGGGTTTCTGCTCTTGGTTTTGCGAACACCATTATAGCTCATGACAACTGCTGATTTCCAATTATTCTCCAAGTCATTTCTAAGACATTGCCCTACTATTTGCCATCGAATGCTCTGACACTCCATCCAACGTATTTTTACTCAAAAATATTTTTATTATGGAATGTTTACATTTATAGCATAATATAACACAATGAGATCCTCTGTTCCCAATATCCAGGTTGTTACTGTTTATGTCTGGATTTATAGGTATGGTCTAGCCACCTGCGTGGGAAAGAAAGTTAAAAGGGGGCTTCCCTGGTGGCTCAGATGGTAAAGAATCTGCCTGCAATGCAGGAGCCCCTGGTTCCAACCCTGAGTCCTGAAGATAGCCTGGGGAAAGGAATAACAACCCACTTCAGTATTCTTGCCTGGAGAATCCCATGGACAGAGGAGCTTGCTGGGCTGCAGTCCATGTACTCTCTGTTTACCTCCTTATGGCCACTGTGAGAATTCACTCAGCTGCTGGAGGGCACAGACTTTCACCCTTGCTTTTACCCTGCATGATCTCTACACTGGATGAGAACTGCTTCTTTCTCTATGACTTAGTCTTCCAAGGTTTCCTGACTTTCTCTAAAGGAGCAAAGCCTTTAACACTAAGGTCTCATCAACAAAAGGAATATTTAGAAAAAAGAAGATTTTTTTCCCCCTAAGACCTAAATTCATATCCAATACAGGATATGGGGGAAAAAAGGGCTTCCATGAAAATCAAGTGAACTGGGAAAGTTCCTATGATTCTATACCATCTAGCAAGGATTCTGAATGAATGGGAAAAGGAGAGGCTGCTTGATCAGAATTTATGTTCCTGTCATTTGGACACCATGATTGCTTCTCACTTTCCCAGGAAAAGAATAAAGTTCAAACCCCATGCATCAAATCCTGCTGCCAAGAGATTGCTGTTAATCTTGACTTTGAACCACAAACAACAGTGCTATATTGCTTCAATCTTGTCTATTTGTGACCCTATGTACTGCAGCCCACCAGGCTCCTGTGTCTATGGGATTCTCCAGGCATAAATACTGGAGTGGGTTGCCAGGCCCCGCTCCAGGGGATCTTCCACACCCAGGGGAAGAACCCATATCTTTTATGTCTCCTGCATTGGCAGATGGGTTCTTTACCAATAGCACCATCTGGGAAGCCCTTTGAACCACACACAATTCCTTAAAATACCTTTATTAGATCTCTGCACCAAAGAAAATTTCTGGAGCATTCCTTTGTTTTTTCCTGTCCCAATCTCTAATGAGCTTTTTCACAGTTGAATTTCTAATACTAATTTTGATGTTATAACATACTGTCACAAAACTGATCTAATTAATCTATGATTTTGGACTAGAAGACATATATGGCAACATTAAAAAAGTCACCCAGAGATGAAAAATTACGTCCAAGGTAAGAGAAACCCAAGTAAGACAGAAGATGTTGTAAGAGGGCATCAGAGGGCAGACAGACTGAAACCACAATCGCAGACAACTAGCCAATCTGATCACATGGACCACAACCTTGTCTAACTCAGTGAAACTAAGCCATGCCATGTGGGGCCACCCAAGATGGATGGGTCATGGTGGAGAGGTCTGACAGAATGTGGTCCACTGGAGAAAGGAATGGCAAACCACTTCAGTATTCATGCCTTGAAAACCCCATGAACAGTATGAAAAGACAAAAAGATAGGATACTGAAAGAGGGACTCCCCAGGTCGGTAGGTGCCCAATATGCTACTGGAGATCAGTGGAGAAATAACTTCAGAAAGAATGAAGGGATGGAGCCAAAGCAAAAACAATGCCCAGTTGTGGATGTGACTGGTGATAGAAGCAAGGTCTGACGCTGTAAAGAGCCATATTGCATAGGAACCTGGAATGTCAGGTCCATGAATCAAGGCAAATTGGAAGCGGTCAAACAGGAGATGGCAAGACAGAACGTTGACATTCTAGGAATCAGCAAACTAAAATGGACTGGAATGGGTGAATTTAACTCAGATGACCATTATGTCTACTAATGCGGGCAGGAATCGCTTAGAAGAAATGGAGTAGCCATCATAGTCAACAAAAGAGTCTGAAATGCAGTATTTGAATGTGATCTCAAAAATGACCGAATGATCTCTGTTTGTTTCCAAGGCAAACCATTCAATATCACGGTAATCCAAGTCTATGCCCTGACTAGTAACACTGAAGAAGCTGAAGTTGAATGGTTCTATGAAGACCTACCAGACCTTTTAGAACTAACACCCAAAAAAGATGTCCTTTTCATTATAGGGGACTGGAATGCAAAAGTAGGAAGTCAAGAAACACCTGGAGTAACAGGCAAATTTGGCCTTGGAGTACAGAATGAAGCAGGACAAAGGCTAATAGAGTTCTGCCAAGAAAACGCACTGGTCATAGCAAACACCCTCTTCCAACAACACAAGAGAAGACCCTACACATGGACATCACCAGATGGTCAATACTGAAATCAGAGCGATTATATTCTTTGCAGGCAAAGATGGAGAAGCTCTATACAGTCAGCAAAAACAAGACCAGGAGCTCATTGTGGCTCAGATCATGAGCTCCTCCTTGCCAAATTCAGAATTAAATTGAAGAAAGTAGGGAAAACCACTAGACCATTCAGGTATGACCTAGATCAAATCCCTTATGACTATACAGTGGAAATGAGAAATAGATTGAAGGGACTAGATCTGATAGACAGAGTGACTGATGAACTATGGACAGAGCTTCATGACATTGTACAAGAGAAGGGAGCAAGACCATCTCCATGGAAAAGAAATGCAAAAAAGCAAAATGGCTCTCTGGGGAGGCCTTACAAATAGGTGTGAAAAGAAGAGAAGTGAAAAGCAAAGGAGAAAAGGAAAGATATACCCATTTGAATGCTGAGTTCCAAAGAATAGCAAAGAGAGATAAAAAAGCCTTCCTCAGTGATCAGTTGAAAGAAATACAGGAAAAGAACAGAATGGGAAAGTCTAGAGTTCTCTTCAAGAAGATTAGAGATACCAAGGGAACATTTCATGCAAAGATGGGCTCAGTAAGGACAGAAATTGTATGGACCTAACAGAAGCAGAAGATATTAAGAAGAGGTGGCAAGAATACAAAAACCTACTACGCCTGAGTTATTTGGGTCCAGGTAGTTCTGGGTGAGCCTAAGGCTACAGGGACCTTCATGACTCACGTGTTCCCTAGGCCAAGTGAGATGACTCTGGGCCCCTCTGAAGCAATCTGGGAGGATAGCTACATAAGAAAAAAGCCAGGGAATTCATTCACGGTCATCCAGTGACTACTCTGAGTCTCAGCAGTAATTGATGCAAACCACAGTTCATCCTCCTCCCCTAGAAAGACTGACTCTTGCATCTCTGGGAAGCTAAAGTGATGCTAGAAACAGTGTAGGTCTTATAGGCTTAGAATTTGTTCATCTCATGTCTGGAGACTCCATCAGGGCAAACTATACCTCATTTTATGTCTCAATCAAAGAAAGAAAGATTTATAAACAATTTAAGAAAGAGTAATTGGTCAGGAAAGAGGATACAGTGTTTACTGTAAGTCCCTGAGCATCTGAAATATCTCTTGATGGAGAACCCAACCTTTAGAAAGGATTAGGGGCTCTTGGGTCTTCTTCAGGTGTTTGAAAATTCCCTGAAACACAGGGATTATCCGAGTAGACATTCTACTTTGTCAAGGCTGTGGAGGCTTGAAGTGGAGCTCATTCAAACAGTGGACCTTCCACCTAGCTGGAAGTGGCTCCCATCTGAACTCAGGGTGATGGGTCAGTGACTGCACCCTCCCCAAATCTCACTTGAACCATTTCAAAGCCAAACATAATGGGGTTGAAGTCAGATATCCTGATGCCGATGGAGAGTAGATTTGTTTGTATCCTTCACAAAAGATCGCGTTGAGTGTGACAAGTTTTGAGCCATCCTGGAGATTCCATAAATTACTTTCTTGGACCATGGTTTTTATCACTCTTTAAAAATGATGGGCAGTTTTCTTAAAAAATTGAGAGGCTATTTCAACTTGCTTGGGTTATTATACAATTTAGTGTAAAAATCCAACAAAAAACTAATAAGAATATAAAATATTTGTGACTAAAGTTTAAAAAAAATATATTTTTTGTTGCCTAAGAAGAATAATAAAAGACACTTCTGGAGCTGGTACTTAAAATCACTCTAAAATATTTGGAAAATAGAACATGAAAGAGATAAAAATCACATGTAGTTGTAGTAGCCACATAAACATATTTTCATATGTTTATTTCAGTTATTTCTTGTTTATATGTATTTGTATAGTATATGTAGAACTCAGAAATATATCGATGTATGCAATTCATTTTATGAGCTAATGGGGTATTAAAAAACAAAAGTCCTTATATAATATGGTTATATGTACAGAACATTTGTGTTAAAGCATTTGTTTATATTCTTCCAGTATCTTTCTGTGTATGTACATGTAATATTTGAAAAGATTTCTTATGGAATATTCTTATGGAATATTCTTAAATCATAAATCCTAAATACTTTTAATTGGACTACTGTTATTAACTATTCTCAGTAGGAGTTTTAATTGCCAAAATAATTTATATGATTAACAAATACACTTGTGATGACTTATAATATGATGGTAGGTAGGCAGTATCCCAGGTTCTGAGGATTTATCTGTGAGCCACACAAGGAAAGACCTTCCTACATGGAGCTTACAATCCACTGAGAGGAGATAGAAAGAAAGAAAGTGAAGTCGCTCAGTCGTATCTGACTCTGTGACCCCATGGACTGTAGCCCGCCAGGCTCCTCTGTCCACAGGATTCTCCAGGCAAGAATACTGGGGTGGGTTGCCGTTTCCTTCTCCAGGGGATCTTCCCGACCCAGGGATCCAACCCAGGTCTCCTGCATTGCAGGCAGACACTTTAACCTCTGAGCCATCAGGGGAGTAACGCATTGAGAGGAGAGAGGCTTGCAAATAAAGACAAATCAAACTGTGGCCAGTACTACTGTGAAAGAAGAGCATAAAGAGGTGGAGTGTGTCTTGCAGTGGAGGCAGGGTCATGCAGCTGGTTTGTCGTGGGGCTGGGGGTTCCAACTCAGATCCTCAGACAGTAAAGCTTATACTTCTAGCTATTGTATTAATGCCATCATCATACTCAGATCACTGAGGAAAAGCAATAGATGAGAAGTCAAACGGACCCCATCTACTTCTGCAGCAGAAACTGCTGAAGAAACATCCCGTATTTCATTCTGCCCATCTTTAACGGATGACCTATGTTTGGTTGGTGCATTGAAGCCTGTGTGCATGTGCACCAAGTTGCTTTCATTGTGTCTGACTCTTCTCTGTCTGTGGGATTCTCCAGGCAAGATCACTGGAGTGGGTTACTATTTCCTTCTCCAGGGGATCTTCTCGGCCCATGGATTGAACCCGCGTATCTTATGTCTCCTGCACTGACAAGTGGGATCTTTACCACCAGCGCTACCTGGGAAGGCAGTATGAAAGACTGCGTTTCTCATCGTCCTTTGTAATTGGGTGTTGACACGTTACTAAGTCCTGACGGGTAAGTGGAAGATTTGTGAGGTACCTATAGGAAGTCTTCTTATACTTTCAGAGAGTGCCTTTCTTCTCAGCTAGCTCCCTTGTGCGGCTTTAATGATGGAACTTGAGCAATCATTTTGGACCACGAGGAAGCATTCGTATCCCTGATACTTTGTACAACCGTATTAGTCCTATATTGTGGTAAAAATAAATTCCTTTAAATACTTTTTGAAAGTCACCTATTTTGAGTTTTATATCATAGGACTAGGCAATCCTGATTCAAATTAACCCAGATGCCTATTTTGGAGGCAGAGGTGGCAACAGCTTATCTGTACCATACTTTGGTTGACTGTTGACTTGGTTTTTAGGTTTAGTACATTAAAATAGAGTAATATTCAGAGAAGATAGTAAAGGAATAGTTTCTATTTACTGTCTCTCTCTCCAGTTGACACACTTCAAGAGAAACAAATGTTGATTTTGACCCAACTCGTGCTTAGTAATCTGGTGGCTGTGTCCAGAGTGTTGGGGTTTCCTCCGCTGGAGCAAGTGCTTACATCAGTGATTAATTCGGGAGAGGCAGGGTCTCATGATTGACAGCCCTATCAGGTCTAGGATGGACAAGTTATTTATAATAAAAGAGTAATTCTGTTGCCAAAGAAGGAAAAAGGAAGATCTGGTCAGACAGATAAACACATCTGAAATGAAACTTTGAGGCAAGAGAGAGGAAGGTTTAAAGAAGATATTTTGGTGAAAGAAAGACACCATTTTCACAATTTCCTATGCCAGAGCAATGTGAGAAACACTCTGGAAAAAAAAAACAAACTCATTTTTAATGTGCTTAGATTTTTGTGTGTGCGAGAGGCAGAGAGACAGAGACAGAGACAGAAAGAGAGAAGTTAAATGGGAATGTCCCAGTGAATTTCAGGATATCCAAGTGAGGCTACATGATGAAAAATTTAAAATAAGAAGCAGTATTTAGTATCACAGATAATTTAAACAAAAGGTTTATTTTGCTCATCTGTGAAATGGGGACAACATTATGTGAGGCACTGGATGAATATAAAAATAAGTACGAGATCATGAAAAAGTGCTCAGAAGATTGTAAGCGACATTTTACTATTTTTATTATCAATATTCTTTTTTTATATAAAAACATTTATAGCAGTATTGACTGCAGGTTTTGTTGATTTTTAAATTTGATTTGCAAAGTAAATGCAATAGCTTTCTTTTTTTAGACTTCAGTAAGATAATTTAAAAATTTTTTATTTTTGCAAATTAATTTATTTTAATTGGAGGCTAATTACTTTACAGTATTGTAGTGGCTTTTGCCATACATTCACATGAATCAGCCATGGGTGTACAATATTCTTCAAGTTAATAAAAATTCCATATTATCATCTTTATAGGCATAAGACAAAATCAGTTCTTAATTAAACTTTATAAAGTTTTAGTAGCCCAGGAAAAGAGGAATTCTTATTGATCGAATGTCCTGGAGAAACACTACTTCTTTAGTGTAGGGAAATATATGACTCTGAAGCAGTTTATTCACTAGAAATTTGTGAGCTCTATCTTAGGGTTCCCCAGTGGCTCAGCAGCAAAGAACCCACCTGGCAATGCAGGAGACATGCATTCCATCCAGGAATCGGGAGGATCCCTGGAAGAAGGAAATGGCAACCCACTCCAGAATTCTTGCCTGGGAAATCCCACGGACAGAGGAGCCCGGCAGGCTACAGTCCATGGAGTCGCAAAGAGTCTGACACGACTTAGTGACTAAACAACAGCAAATCTCTCTTAGGGTATTTTGAAAGAAATGTGACAAAACATTAGCTTCTAAGACTCATACTAGTCCTGCTCCAGCATCATGTTAATAAAGATTCCCTCAAAATGACCTTATTTTCTAAACTATTATAAACCCGATTTTAAATATTTAGTATTACAAAGAAAGATTCCCCTCCACCTTTTTATTCATCTGCTATTTAACAGGATCTCAGGGAATACAGTGAACTGTAAGTGATAATGACTCAGTCGTGTCTGACTCTGTGACCCCATGGACTGTAGCCCACCAGGCTCCTCTGTCCATGGAATTCTCCAGGCAAAAATACTGGAGTGGGCTGCCATTCCCTACTCCAGGGGATCTTTCCAACCCAGGGATGGAACCTGTGTCTCCTGCATTGCCCGCAGACTTTTTGTCATTGAGCCACCAGGGAAGCTTCAGTGCATATAGAAAGCGTTAGTCACTCAATTGTGTCTGACTCTTTGTGACCCGTGGAGTGTAGCCCCCCAGGCTCCTCTGTCCATGGAATTCTCCAGGCAAGAGTACTGAGGTGGGTAGTCATTCCCTTCTCCAGAGGAACTTCCTGACCCAGAGATTGAATCCACATCTCCGGCATTGCAGGCAGATTCCTTACAGTCTGAGCCACCTGGGAAGCCCACTTTCTGCTGTATTGCCCCCATATTGAATATAGGGTGTGTTCAAATAAAGTGTAGGCAAGGTTCTTAGTGAAGTAAGTAACATTGTTATAGTTCCTTTGCAAGGTGGTGTTAAACGTTGCCACGAGGTGGCAGCATCAGCTTATCAATCACAATAAAAGTGTGTTCACATTTCCTTCATTATTTTTTAAGGTTTTTTTTTTTTTTTTTTTTTTTGATGTGGATCATTTTGAAAGTCTTTATTGAGTTTGTTACAATACTGCTTCTATTTTATGTTATTTTGGTTTTTTGGTCACAAAGCACAAGGGATCTTAGCTCCCTGACCAGGGATTGAACCTGCACCTCCTGCATGGGACCGGATACCACTGGATACCAGAGAAGTCCCATGTGCTAATTCAATTTACAAAGGATTCCATAGAGTTTCCTTGTGTAGCTTGGAACTAGAGAAAATGGAGAGCCTATATCCAGTTAGAAACAAATATAAAATTATCAGAAAATAGATCTCACTGGACTGACTGAGGTTATGGAGCAGAATTTTAATTGCACTTTCCCTTAACTGTTCTTTCCCAAGATACAGTCCACTTTGGGGACAGGACATCTTCAGTAAGAACACAGAGAAAATGACTCAACGAATTCGGGGGACTTGCAGCTAGTTGGCTAAGACTCTGTATGTGTTACAGTGGAGTCTTCCACACCTTCTTTCTGGAGGAAAGCAAAAAGCAAGATCAAATGACTATGGAAATTTGGACCCATTCTATGTGTGACGGTAAGGGAAGAGATGAAAGCTAACAAGCTTGATTTGTTTTTACTTTAGTTCTTCTTGCCATCTTTAAAGAAGAGGGACCCCAGGGAAACGAAAGTTAAGAACTTCTAAATCATTATCTGTTCCTTTTCCTACCTGATTTTTAGCAAGTTCAGGAGAACATAAATGAAGTAAATCGAAAGCAAATTTCATATTTGACTCATGGCCACGATGGCATGACCCTTGTCTTTGATGGATGGTTGAGGAAGGTCTAAGAAGAGATAACCTAGGTAGAGAAAAGTTCAGGTTCTGCAGTTGGATCAAAATATTATAACACGAGTATAAAACGGATCAGAGATGCCTTAGCAGCAGGAACAGGGGAAAAGAAAAGCCCTGAATTCAGTTCACATTCCAGTCTGAGCGATCTGGGTGATTTCCTTTCTCCTTGCTGAAAGAAGGTTATTGTGGGCTGTGGTGTTGTTATCCTAAGCGCTCTGAACCCCAGAGTGACTTGAGTTTCTCATCCTGTGTGGTCTCACCTGTTGGATCACTGTAGTCTATTCTAGGCATCAAGCCACATCGAAAAACTGAGAAATTAAAATGTCATGCAGAAGGCTTGGGCAGGGGCTTCCTTGGTTGTTTAATGGTAAAGACTCCGCCTGCCAATGCAGGAGACACGGGTCTGACCTCTGACCTGGGGAGATCTAACATGCTGTGGATCAGCTTCGTGGGTGCTGCACAGCTATTGAGCCCGTGGTGGAGTCCGCACACTGCAACTGTCACGCCTATGGGCTGCAGTCACTGAGGCCGAGCACTCTAGAGCCTGTGCTTAGCAACAGGAGAAGGACCAGTGAGAAGCCTGAGCACCGTGGCTAGAGAGGAGCCTCCGCCCGCCGCACCCAGGGAAAAAGCCGCTCAGCCGTGAAGTCCCAGCACGGCCTGTATAAGCGCTTGAGCAACTCAGGTTCAAGGAGATCAGCTGACTTAACCAAGGCTATTCTCACAGTGCATGATAAAAGAATACATAGAGGGTATCGAGTTGGGCTAATTCAGGCTCTTCTCATGGTTTCTTCCATGTACCGTTTCCATAAAGTGATGCTTAAACTCAGCATTCTAGTATCCTATGGGCTTCCCACTAATGACCATTGGCTGTAACCTCAAGAAAAGTAAAGAAGGCTTGAGCAGGTTTAGCAACAAACACTGACGACAGGAGTTGATGAGCTTTCAGCAAAGGGCAAACGGAAGACTGAGATGAGGTGCCTGAGTGATCCTGGAGAAAGTGTCAACAAGTGGTGGGTGTGACAGGTGGACGGCTTGACGGCCCATCCTACCTTTCTCTTTAATTTCCCTAAAGTGAAGAATATCATGCAAGCTATATTATTGGGCCTCAGAGGTATAGCCTTGCTGAAGTTGAATAATAAATTTCAAAATAAAAAGTGAAGGAAAAGTGCTTAGCATAAGTGTGATGTTGAACTCCAATATTCCTGGGCAAATAAAAATTTAAAGTATGTGCAGTTTTCTGAGCACTTACACATCAACCCTCTCATTCTAAGTGAGTAAGAGTTCTGAGAGGTCAAGTTACAGGGGTTTCAGCCACATTGAATGAATGAAGCAACTCAGGTTCAAAGAGATCAGCTGACCTAACCACGGCCATACTTACAGTGCATGAAAAAAGAATACATAGAGGATACAGAGTTGGGCTAATTCAGGCTCTTCTCATGGTTTCTTCCATGTACTGTTTTCATAAAGTGATGCTTAAACTCAGCTTTCTAGTATCCCATTGGCTTCCCACTAATGACCATTGGCTGTAACCTCAAAAAAATAGGAAGCCAAAATGTGTTTTGTGTACTCCTATTGCAATGTACATGTTTAACCTCTTTAAGATGAAAGGATTTTTGAAGACACAGGAGACATTGTTACAGTGTGAAAAAAGAAAGATTACAGTCTGCTTTGACAGGTAATACTTGATGCCCACTTCTGCCGGTCACTAGTATAGGGAAAAGGATTAAACTTTTATTTTGCTCCTATGTAAAAGGAAATATGATGTTTAGCCTGCAGGTTTGTTAAAGACAGCATGTAAGGCACAAATGCCAATAATCAGTCTGCACTTACTGGAAACTCAATAAGACTCGGTTAGATGTTTGCACGCATTAACTCATCTAATCCTCACAGCAATTTACAAGGTAGGTATTACTATTATTACTCCTATTTCACAGGTGAAGAAAAGTAACTTTCCTAGGGTCAGAGCACTTGCAGAACATGCACTTAGGCTTAAGCTGTAATCCCGAGGTGCACAGAACATGGCCTAACACGGGGCAGCTGCTCATTCTTCTCGGCTTGTTTCATTTCACTCTCCTACATCACTTCACCAGGCGCATACCCACCTGGTGAGCTCAGGAAAACATCACTGAAGTTGGAATTACCGGATACTTATTCTAGAATTTTCTCTGCTATTGGTTATGGGAATTTGAGTTTCTAAGCTGTGGTTTTCTCACCCATATATTGATGGATTCCTAGGGAACCTTGTAATATTATAGCTTCAAATCTGATCCTTTGCCCTGGCCTCATTTCACTTCTGTTTCCTTAGCCACAGCATGCAACTAAAAGTCATATGCTCTCCTCAGTTCCATTCAGTTCAGTCGCTCAGTCGTGTCCGACTCTTTGCAACCCCATGAATCGCAGCACTCCAGGCCTCCCTGTCCATCACCAACTCCCGGAGTTCACTCAGACTCACGTCCATCGAGTCCGTGATGCCATCCAGCCATCTCATCCTCTGTCGTCCCCTTCTCCTCCTGCTCCCAATCCCTCCCAGCATCAGAGTCTTTTCCAATGAGTCAACTCTTCGCATGAGGTGGCCAAAGGACTGGAGTTTCAGCTTTAGCATCATTCCTTCCAAAGAAATCCCGGGACTGATCGCCTTCAGAATGGACTGGTTGGTTCTCCTTGCAGTCCAAGGGACTCTCAAGAGTCTTCTCCAACACCACAGTTCAAAAGCATCAATTCTTCGGTGCTCAGCTTTCTTCACACTGCAACTCTCACATCGATACATGACTACTGGAAAAACCATAGCCTTGACCAGACCAGACGAACCTTTCTTGGCAAAGTAATGTCTCTGCTTTTGAATATGCTATCTAGGTTGGTCATAACTTTTCTTCCAAGGAGTAAGCGTCTTTTAATTTCATGGCTGCAATCACCATCTGCAGTGATTTTGGAGCCCCAAAATATAAAGTCTGACACTGCTTCCACCATTTCCCCATCTATTTCCCATGAAGTGATGGGACCAGATGCCATGATCTTTGTTTTCTGAACGTTGAGCTTTAAGCCAACTTTTTCACTCTCCTCTTTCACTTTCATCAAGAGGCTCTTTAGTTCCTCTTCACTTTCTGCCTAAGGGTGGTGTCATCTGCATATCTGAGGTTTTGATATTTCTCCCGTCAATCTTGATTCCAGCTTGTGTTTCTTTCAGCCCAGCATTTCTCATGATGCACTCTGCATATAAGTTAAATAAGCAGGGTGACAATATACAGCCTTGACGTACTCCTTCTTCTATTTGGAACCAGTCTGTTGTTCCATGTCCAGTTCTAACTGTTGCTTCCTGACCTGCATATAGGTTTCTCAAGAGGCAGGTTAGGTGGTCTGGTAATCCCATCTCTTTCAGAATTTTCCACAGTTTATTGTGATCCACACAGTCAAAGGCTTTGGCATGCTCTCCTAGGGACTAGTTTATTTCTGGGTCCCCCTTTTGAAGACATGCTTACCAAATTTCTCTTCTCTTCTCCAGCGGAATCCAGAGTCTGTCTCCGGCTAACGAAAGCGACACGAGGGTCACAGAGTTCATCTTCAGAGGTTTGAATTTCAGCCCTCAAGTTCAGGTCTGCCTTTGCCTGCTCCTTCTGAGTTTCTACCTCATCAACCTATCAGGAAACTTGGGTACGATTGTTCTGATACAGATGGATTCCCACCTTTACGCCCCATGTACTTTTTCCTCAGTCATTTATCTTCCATGGACATGAGCTTCTCTTCTGTTGTGAGCCCCAAGATTCTCTCCGACTTCTTTGTGAGGCGGAAACGCGTTCTGTCTGGGGCTGTGCTTGGCAACAGGGGCGCTTTGGGTTCTTCGTCATAGCAGAGTGTTTTCTCTGGCATCTGTGGCCTATGGCTGCTGTGGCTACACCCGAAACCCACTGTTGTATTCTATCGCCATGTCCCAGAGACTCTGAGTCCAGCTGGTGGTGGGTCCCTATGTCACCGGGTTCCTGAACCCCACAATGCACACGTGATGCTTTTCGCCTTCCTTTCTGCAGCCCCGATGTCATCCACCACTTCTTCTGTGACTTGCCGCCTCTGCTTTCCCTTGTGTGTGCTGACACCACTCTCAACAAGAGGGTGGTTTTTGTCGTGGGTGGAGCTGTGGGCGTTTACAGTGACCTGACTCTCCTGGGCTCCTCCACTGACATCCTCATCCCCATCCTGAAGATCCGCTCTGCTGACGGGAGATGTGAAGCCTCCTCTTCCTGCTCTGCACGCGGGACAGCCGTGTCTATCCTGTATGCCCTCTTCTCTTTATTTATGTCCGGCCTAGTGCCTGCGTCTCCCTGGGTCTCGACAAAGGTGTCTGTGGTTTACAGTGCAGGCATCCCCATGTTGAACCCACTTACCTATTGCTTGAGGAATAAGGAGGTCAAAGGTGCCATCCATAGGGCCGTGTTGAAAAGGATGTTTTGTAGGGCATAAATTCTTATCTAGAAAGGAAATTGGAGGAGAAAGCTAAAATGACAGACTGCAGGGGGGCGGTCCTAAGATGGCAGAGGAAGAGGACAGGGAGACCACTTTCTCCCTCAAAAAGTCATCAAAAGAACATTTCAATGCTGAGTAAATTCCACAAAACAACTTCTGAATGCCAGCAGAGGACATCAGGCACCCAGCAAAGCAGATCATTGGCTTCAAAAACAGGTAGGAAAAAATATAATAAGATGAAAAAAGAGACAAAGGAGATAGGGAGGGAGCGCTGTCCCGGGAAGGGAATCTTGTCCCGGGAAGAGACTCTTAGGAAGAGAAGTTTCCAAACACCAGGAAACATTCTCGCAGCCGAGTCTGTGGCAAGCTTTGGAAGCACAGAGGGCAACATAACAGGAAGGAAAAATAAATAAATAATTAAAACCAACAGATTATGAGCCTAACAGTAACTCCCCCCAGAGGAAAAGCAGCGCAGATGCCTGCATCTGCCACTAGCAAGTGGGGGCTGGGCAGGGAGGAACAGGAGGCGCAGCCAGCAGTGCTTTTTAAGAATTGGGCCGTGGGAGGTGCGGGCTGCAGTGCTTTTTTGAGAATTGGGCTGGAACGCCCCACGTGTGGACAGAGCAAACTAACTTGGGCTAGCAAACCAGACTGTGGGATAGCTACCAGGCAAAACGCTCGAACATAAGACACCGCCAGGACCGAGCACAGAACAAAGGACAGATCAGAAATAGCCAGCTGCATACCATCCCCCTCCGGTGACAGGCAGCCAGAGCCTTAAGGGCTGGAAGGGGGCAATCGCAGCCCAAGAGAGACATTACTTACCAAAATGCAAGCAGGCTTCTTTGTTAACTAAGACTTCTGGGGGTTCTGGACAGTCATCACCCACCTGAGAAGGAAGGCCAGCATTACACCCAGAAAACTGAGCAACAGGGAAAGGCCATAGTAGCAGTGATTGCACTCGCCAAACTCCTGAGCTACTCGGACCTGGGAAGGGCACAAAACGCAGGCCCAACCAAATCTGCGCCTCTGAGGGCTTCCTGAGCCCCGAGCCTGAGCAGCTTAGACCGGGGAGGTGCATGAAGCCTAGGGCCGGCCTCAGACTGTTACCTGGCGGAGCTAGGTAGAGCCTGAGCGGTGTGCACCATGAGCAGGGGCAAGCCCAGAGTGGATGAGACACTGCAAGCACACGCAAGTAATATTTATTTGCAGCATCCCTCCCTCCCCACAGCATGACTGAATAGTGAACCTAGTTGTCCACCACCGCCCTCGCTGTGTCAATATGGAAATCAGACACTGAAGAGACCAGTAAACAGAGGAAGTTAAACAGAGGGAACCGCCTTGGAAGTGACCCCACACAGCCCACAACACCAGAGAAAGGGCCGGATATACCTTTACTACTTTTACAATCTTTTTTTTTTTTTTTTAGTTGATGGGGTTGCGTGATTGTTTTTTCTTCTTTTTTTTTTTCCTCTTTTTTTTTTTTAACTTTCTTAAATTTTTAAGTACTCTTTCTCTAATTATTATTTTTAATAACTCTTGTGGCTTTGTTTTTTGTTTGTTTGTTTTTTCTTTCTTTTTTTCCTCTTCTTCTTCTTTTCTTTAATATTGTAGTTTTGAAAATCCAATCTCTACTCCAGAGTTTTAATCTTTGCTTTTTGGTATTTGTTGTCAAGTTTGTACATGTAAAAACCCAATTTTCAGTACTCAATTTTACCTGAGAGTGAGATTACTGGCTTGACCACTCTCCCCTCCTTTGGGCTCTCTTTTTTCTCCACCAGGTGTCCTCTGTCTCCTCCCTCCCACTTCTCTTTTCTACCCAACCCTGTGACTCTCCGTGTGTTTCAGATGGTGGAGAACACTCAGGGAACTGGTTACTGGCCGGATCTCTCTCTCTCCCTTTATTTCCCTCTTTTATCCTCCTGGCCACCTCTGTCTACTTCCTCCCTCTCCTCTTCCACTCTGTGAACACCTCTGAGTGGTCCAGACTGTGGAGCGTACATAAGGACGTGATTACTGGCTAGCTTGCTCTCTCCTCTTTTGATCCCACCTCATCTCATTCCAGTCACCTCTAACTACCCTCTCCCTCTTCTCTTCTCCGTCTAACTCAGTGAACCTCTATGGGTGACCCTCAATGTGGAGAAACCTTTCATCTTTAACCAAGATGCTTTATCATCAGTGCTCTATAGATGGAGAAGTCCTGAGGCTAGGGTAAAAATAAAACTGAAAACCAGAAACAGGAGGCTTGAGTCCAAATGCTAAGAACATCAGAGAAATCCTGAATCCAGGGAACATTAACCAATAGGAGCTCATCAAATGCCTCCATACCTACACTGAAACCAAGCACCACCCAAGGGCCAACAAGTTTCAGAACAAGACATACCACGCAGATTCTCCAGCAACACAGGAACACACCCCTGAGCTCTTCAATATATAGGCAGCTCAAAACTACTCCAAAACCATTGACGTCTCACAACCCATTACTGGACAATTCATAGCACTCCAGAGAGAAGAAATCCAGGTCCACCCACCAGAACTCCAACACAAGCCTCCCTAACCAAGAAACCTTGACAAGCCACTGATACAAACCCACCCACAGTAAGGAAACTCCATAATAAAGAGAACTCCACAGAATATAGTAAGGCCACCTCAAACGCAGCAATATAACCAAGATGAAGAGACAGAGGAATACCCAGCAGGTAAAGGAACAGGAGAAATGCCCACCAAACCAAACCAAAGAGGAAGAGATAGGGAATCTACCTGAGAAAGAATTCCAAATGTTGATAGTGAAAATGATCCAAAATCTTGAAATCAAAATGGAATCACAGATAAATAGCCTGGAGACAAGGATTGAGAAGATGCAAGAAAGGTGTAACAAGGACCTAGAAGAAATAAAAAAGAGTCAAAATATAATGAGTAATGCAATAAATGAGATCAGAAACACTCTGGAGGCAATAAATAGTAGAATAACGGAGGCAGAAGATAGGATTAGTGAAATAGAAGATAGAATGGTAGAAATAAATGAATCAGAGAGGAAACAAGAAAAACGAATTAAAAGAAATGAGGACAACCTCAGAAACCTCCAGGACGATATGAAATGCTCCAACATTCGAATTATAGGAGTCCCAGAATAAGAAGACAAAAAGAAAGACCATGAGAAAATCCTTGAGGAGATAATAGTTGAAAACTTCCCTAAAATGGGGAAGGAAATAATCACCCAAGTCCAAGAAACACAGAGAGTTCCAAATAGGATAAACCCAAGGCGAAACACCCCAAGACACATATTAATCAAATTAACAAAGATCAAACACAAAGAACAAATATAAAAAGCAGCAAGGGAAAAACAACAAATAACACACAAGGGGATTCCCATAAGGATAACAGCTGATCTTTCAATAGAAACTCTTCAGGCCAGGAGGGAATGGCAAGACATACTTAAAGTGATGAAATAAAATAACCTACATCCCAGATTACTGTACCCAGCAAGGATCTCATTCAAATACGAAGGAGAAATCAAAAGCTTTACAGACAAGCAAAAGCTGAGAGAATTCAGCACCACCAAACCAGCTCTCCAACAAATTCTAAAGGATATTCTCTAGACAGGAAACATGAAAAGGGTGTATAAACCCGAACCCAAAACAATAAAGTAAATGATAATGGGATCATACTTATCAATAATTACCTTAAACGTAAATGGGTTGAACGCCCCAACCAAAAGGCAAAGACTGGCCGAATGGATACAAAAACAAGACCCCTCTATATGCTGCTTACAAGAGACCCACCTCAAAACAAGGGACACATACAGACTGAAAGTGAAGGGCTGGAAAAAGATATACCACGCAAATAGAGACCAAAAGAAAGCAGGAGTGGCAATACTCATATCCGATAAAATAGACTTTAAAACAAAGGCTGTGAAAAGAGACAAAGAAGGCCACTACATAATGATCAAAGGATCAATCCAAGAAGAAGATATAACAATTATAAATATATATGCACCCAACATAGGAGCACCGCAATATGTAAGACAAATGCTAACAAGCATGAAAGGGGAAATCAACAATAACACAATAATAGTGGGAGACTTTAATACCCCACTCACACCTATGGACAGATCAACTAAACAGAAAATTAACAAAGAAACGCAAAGTTTAAATGATACATTAAATCAATTAGACCTAATTGATATCTATAGGACATTTCACCCCAAAACAATGAATTTCACCTTTTTTTCAAGTGCTCATGGAACCTTCTCCAGGATAGATCACATCCTGGGCCATAAATCTAAAGTTGATAAATTCAAAAAAATCGAAATCATTCCAAGCATCTTTTCTGACCATAATGCATTAAGATTAGATCTCAATTACAGGAGAAAAACTACTAAAAATTCCAACATATGGAGGTTGAACAACACACTTCTGAATAACCAACAAATCACAGAAGAAATCAAAAAAGAAATCAAAATATGCATAGAAACTAATGAAAATGAAAACACAACAACCCAAAACCTGTGGGACACTATAAAAGCAGTGCTAAGAGGAAAGTTCATAGCAATACAGGCATACCTCAAGAAACAAGAAAAAAGTCAAATAAATAACCTAACTCTACAACTAAAGCAACTAGAAAAGGAAGAATTGGAGAACCCCAGAGTTAGTAGAAGGAAAGAAATCTTAAAAATTAGGGCAGAAATAAATGCAAAAGAAACAAAAGAGACCATAGCAAAAATCAACAAAGCCAAAAGCTGGTTCTTTGAAAGGATAAATAAAATTGACAAACCACTAGCCAGACTCATCAAGAAGCAAAGAGAGAAAAATCAAATCAATAAAATTAGAAATGAAAATGGAGAGATCACAACAGACAACACAGAAATACAAAGGATCATAAGAGACTACTGTCAGCAGTTGTATGCCAATAAAATGGACAACGTGGAAGAAATTGACAAATTCTTAGAAAAGTACAATTTTCCAAAACTGAACCAGGAAGAAATAGAAAATCTTAACAGACCCATCACAAGCACGGAATTAAAACTGTAATCAGAAATCTTCCAGCAAACAAAAGCCCAGGTCCAGACGGCTTCACAGCTGAATTCTACCAAAAATTTCGACAAGAGCTAACACCTAGCCTACTCAAACTCTTCCAGAAAATTGCAGAGGATGTTTAACTTCCAAACTCATTCTATGAGGCCACCATCACCCTAATACCAAAACCTGACAAAGATGTCACAAAAAAAGAAAACTACAGGCCAATATCATTGATGAACATAGATGCAAAAATCCTCAACAAAATTCTAGCAATCAGAATCCAACAGCACATTAAAAAGATCATACACCATGACCAAGTGGGCTTTATCCCAGGGATGCAAGGATTCTTCAATATCCGCAAATCAATCAATGTAATTCACCACATTAACAAATTGAAAAATAAAAACCATATGATTATCTCAATAGATGCAGAGAAGGCCTTTGACAAAATTCAACATCCATTTATGATAAAAACTCTCCAGAAAGCAGGAATAGAAGGAACAGACCTCAACATAATAAAAGCTATATATGACAAACCCACAGCAAACATTATCCTCAATGGTGAAAAATGGAAAGCATTTCCTCTTAAGTCAGGAACAAGACAAGGGTGTCCACTTTCACCGCTACTATTCAACATAGTTCTGGAAGTTTTGGCCACAGCAATCAGAGCAGAAAAAGAAGTAAAAGGAATCCAAATTGGAAAAGAAGAAGTAAAACTCTCACTGTTTGCAGATGACATGATCCTCTACATGGAAAACCCTAAAGACTCCACCAGAAAATTACTAGAGCTCATCAATGAATATAGTAAAGTTGCAGGATATAAAATCAACACACAGAAATCCCTTGCATTCCTATACAGCAATAATGAGAAAGTAGAAAAAGCAATTAAGGAAACAATTCCATTCACCATTGCAACGAAAAGAATAAAATAGTTAGGAATATATCTACCCAAAGAAACTAAAGACCTATATATAGAAAACTATAAAACACTGATGAAAGAAATCAAAGAGGACACTAATAGATGGAGAAATATACCATGTTCATGGATCGGAAGAATCAATATAGTGAAAATGAGTATACTACCCAAAGCAATTTACAAATTCAATGCAATCCCTATCAAGCTACCAGCCATATTTTTCACAGAACTAGAACAAATAATTTCAAGATTTGTATGGAAATACAAAATACCTCGAATTGCCAAAGCAATCTTGAGAAAGAAGAATGGAACTGGAGGAATCAACTTGCCTGACTTCAGGCTCTACTACAAAGCCACAGTCATCAAGACAGTATGGTACTGGCACAAAGACAGACATATAGATCAATGGAACAAAATAGAAAGCCCAGAGATAAATCCACACACATATGGACACCTTATCTTTGACAAAGGAGGCAAGAATATACAATGGAGTAAAGACAATCTCTTTAACAAGTGGTGCTGGGAAAACTGGTCAACCACTTGTAAAAGAATGAAACTAGATCACTTTCTAACACTGCACACAAAAATAAACTCAAAATGGATTAAAGATCTAAATGTAAGACCAGAAACTATAAAACTCCTAGAGGAGAACATAGGCAAAACACTCTCAGACATAAATCACAGCAGGATCCTCTATGATCCACCTCCCAGAACTCTGGAAATAAAAGCAAAAATAAACAAATGGGATCTAATTAAAATTAAAAGCTTCTGCACAACAAAGGAAAATATAAGCAAGGTGAAAAGACAGCCTTCGGAATGGGAGAAAATAATAGCAAATGAAGCAACTGACAAACAACTCATCTCAAAAATATACAAGCAACTTATGCAGCTCAATTCCAGAAAAATAAACGACCCAATCAAAAAATGGGCCAAGAACTAAATAGACATTTCTCCAAAGAAGACATACAGATGGCTAACAAACACATGAAAAGATGCTCAACATCACTCATTATCAGAGAAATGCAAATCAAAACCACAATGAGGTACCACTTCACACCAGTCAGAATGGCTGCGATCCAAAAATCTGCAAGCAATAAATGCTGGAGAGGGTGTGGAGAAAAGGGAACCCTCCTACACTGTTGGTGGGAATGCAAACTAGTACAGCCACTATGGAGAACAGTGTGGAGATTCCTTAAAAAATTGCAAATAGAACTCCCTTATGACCCAGCAATCCCACTGCTGGACATACACACCGAGGAAACCAGAACTGAAAGAGACACATGTACCCCAATGTTCATTGCAGCACTGTTTATAATAGCCAGGACATGGAAACAACCTAGATGTCCATCAGCAGATGAATGGATAAGAAAGCTGTGGTACATATACACAATGGAGTATTACTCAGCCGTTAAAAAGAATTCATTTGAATCAGTTCTGATGAGATGCATGAAACTGGAGCCGATTATACAGAGTGAAGTAAGCCAGAAAGAAAAACACCAATACAGTATACTAACACATATATATGGAATTTAGAAAGATGGCAATGACGACCCTGTATAGAAGACAGGAAAAAAGACACAGATGTGTATAACGGACTTTTGGACTCAGAGGGAGAGGGAGAGGGTGGGATGATATGGGAGAATGGCATTCTATCATGTATACTATCATGTAAGAATTGAATCGCTAGTCTATGTCTGATGCAGGATACAGCATGCTTGGGGCTGGTGCATGGGGATGACCCAGAGAGATGTTATGGGGAGGGAGGTGGGAGGGGGGTTCATGTTTGGGAACACATGTAAGAATTAAAGATTTTAAAATTAAAAAAAAAAAAAAAAAAGAAATTCACTCCAAGAATAAATGTGATGGAAAGAAACAAACAAACAAAAAAGCTGTTTTCATTCAGTACTGTCCCCCTAGTTGAATGTCTGCTACAGAGTAGGTGTTTAGTAGTATTTGTGAAATGAATGTTCATAAACTAGCCAATATTTTATATTATCATATTCATCCTAATTTCAGTAGAAAATCTTTGCTTTGTCCTTGCATGGCTAAGAAGGTTACTGACAATAGCTGGAGTATTCCTCATAGTCAAAAATGTGGAACCCCCCCCCCCCAAATATCCATTGACAAATAAATGGATAATCAAAGTGATATATCCATATAGTGAAAAATGAAAGTGAAATTTTTTAGTCGTGTCCGACTCTTTGTGACCGAATGGACTGTACAGTCCATGGAATTCTCCAGGCCAGAATACTGAAGTGGGTAGATTTTCCCTTTTCCAGGGGATCTTCCCAACCCAGGGATTGAACCCAGGTCTCCCATATTGCAGGTGGATTCTTTACCAGCTGAGAAACAAGGGAAGCCCAAGAATACTGGAGTGGGTAGCCTATTCCTTCTCCAGCGGATCTTCCCAACCCAGGAATAGAATTTGGGTCTCCTGCCATGCAGGCGGATATCCATATTGTGGAATATTATTCAGCTTCATAAAGGAATGGGATTCTGATACATGCTATCACATGAATGAAATTTAAAATATTCAGTTTAGTGAAATAAGCCAGACACAAATGGACAAATATTGTATAATTCGACTTACGTGAGGTACTTGTGCTAAGTCGCTTCAGTTCTGTCTGACTCTGTGTGACGCTATGGACTGTCGCCTGCCAGGCTCCTCTTTACATGGGACCCTCCAGGCAAGAATACTGGAGCGGGTTGCCATTTCCTTCTCCAGGGGATCTTCCCGACCCAGGAATCAAACCTGCGTCTCTTACATCTCCTGCATTGGCAGGAGAGTTCTTTACCATTAGCGCCACTTGAGAAGCTAAGACTGAGCGACTTCCCTTTCACTTTTCCCTTTCATGCATTGGAGAAGGAAATGACAACCCACTTCCGTGTTCTTGCCTGGAGAATTCCAGGGACAGGGGAGCCTGGTGGGCTGCCGTCTATGGGGTCGCTCAGAGTTGGACATGACTGAAGTGACTTAGCAGCAGCAGGGAAGCTGAGTAGTCAAATTCACAGAGATGGAAGATAGAATAGTGGTCACCAGCAGGTAGGGGAGGCGACAGTACGGAGTTATTGTTTGATAGGTACAGGTTTTAGTTTCGAATGATGAGAAAATAATTCTGGAGTTGGATGGCAGCAATGGTTGTATGATGGTGTTATTTACTTAATGTCACTTGCTGCTGCTGTTGCTGCTAAGTCGCTTCAGTCATGTCTGACTCTGTGCGACCCCATAGATGGCAGCCCACCAGGTTCTCCCATCCCTGGGATTCGCCAGGCAAGAACACTTACACTGTCAATTACGTATAATGTCAATTATACACTGAATCATTAAAATGATAATTTTATATATGTTTATGTTCTTTTACCATGATTTTTTGAAAAAGTTGATTGATAGGATTTGTACAGAATAAGGGTGTATGTTCTGCCTTAAAGAAGTTTCCAGGTCTCTACCTTTTCTCTAAAAAAACCAACAACTAAAAAATGAGAACCTCAAAATAATTTTAAAATGGCTTTTATGAATTTCATCCTTAAAAGTACAAGCTCTGGGCTCAGATGCACCTGGCTACAGATGGAATGATCAACTACTAAAATAATCGTTTTTCTCTGTTGAACACATAAGCCCAATGAACTGTAGCATTATGTCCTATATATAAAAATATATTTCAGCTATTGCCAGTCTTAAACAAGTGTTTATAAATTGCAAAGATATCATTCTCTGGCTAAATATGTAGTAAAAATAAAATGTTATACAGATGTTTTCAAAACACGAAACAGGGGAGAAAGGCTGAAAACAAGCAAGATCAGAAGTGAACCACCTAACTTCATAGCAGTTATATTTGTGTGATGAGATCATTGAAAAAAATTTTCTATGTTTCTATGTTGTTTAAGCTTTTTATAATGAGTATGTTTTTATAATGTCTACTTTAAAAGGATCCTAGAATACCCTTAAGAATGTCCACGTAATTCTCTATTGTCCTTTTCGAGGGTAGTAACTCTCCTTTTATTTATTTTTAATTGAGATTGGGATTTGAAAATTAGCCTCTTTAACATATTTATTATTCAGTATCAGTCAATAACAATGCTTTAAGCATTCCCTTGCCAATTTATAGACTTCCAATTTCTAACTTAGTATTTCTCTGTATAAAAGACACATTCACCATTCTCATCTCATACTTTGATTTACCTGTTTAAACTTGAGGCCCCTATGGCATGGATTTTGCCCTTGATGAGGTACTTCTAAGGGCTTTTAGGAGATTCTGGGCTTGTGGACACTTTGGTGGGAAAAGAACAACGGGAATAGAAGATGGGACTGGGAAAGTTAAATGACTATAGTCTTTGCATAGTTTTGTTTTGTAAAAGTGAGATGAAACTAATACTCTGGCAAATGTGTAAGTGTCATGTGGGAATCCTGAGGGCATACGGACTGTTGACAACGTTGACAACACAGAACTGGTGATCTTGTCCCAGTAAGATTAAGAAGATATTGGTCTGAGAAGCTTACTGGCTAGGAAGTCAAAGGGGAGAGTATCAGACTGAACTTGGTTGTTAATTTTTTCTTTAACCTCCAGATACCTTGCTCCCAGAAGGGCTTCATTTTCACATTTATAAAATAGAATTACGACCGTTTCTGAGCAACAAAATAGGGCTTATTTACTACACTTAAAATACTATCATTTGTTGGCCTTTATTGTTGCTATTAATAAAAATAACCAGAAAAAATATAGTTTCTATCCTTAGGAAAGTCCCAATCGATTAAAGCATGGCTAACATATAATGACTAAAACTTATGACAGAATTGTCAATAGTCATAAGAAGGAAACACAGGGTTTGATGAAGACTCAAAGGAAGGAAGGGAAGAAGGAAGGAATACTCACTGTGTGTTAGACTAGGCAGTAAATAGTTGTTGTGGACGAGGTGACCTTTGAGACGGGCCTGAAGGTAGGGTTTGGATGCCCAGCTGTGATGAGAGGGATAGCAGGTGATGGGAATGACCCGAGGAGGGGCCTGGTGAGGTGACAAACAGGGGTCACGTTTAGCTGAGATTATGGCAATGGTGAAGTTGCGTGGTATGGGATGTGAGTAGAAAAATAGACGGAGTCATATCTAATTGGTTTAGTGAGTTGGAACATTATTCTCTAGAAAGAGGCTAATTTTTATCACATTAGGGCTACCCTGTTGGAAAGGTGGCTTTGTGTAGGATGGTCAGAGCGTCTAGAGGGGATGCGACCAGGTAGGAGCTAGTGCAATAGCCTGGGAGAGAATAGTAGTGATGGTTAAGCAGGAAGGAGACGTAATATTTATTGAGCACTTGCTATCCTCTAGGCACATTATGTACACTACCCCCATGTGATTCCTGACTGTGGGCACCACTAACTTGCAGCTACGCTTGAAGAAACAGAAACTCAAGGGTTTTAAATAACTTGCTGGAGATCAAGAGCTGGTGTTCCAACCTAAAGCGTCCTCCTGCGGCTCACACACAGTTTTGTTTTTGTTTTTAATTAAGTTTTTATTTTGAGATAATTGTAGATGAAATAATGAGAAATAATTATGAGGAATATGAGACATAAGTATGAGAAATAATACAGAGAGATCCTATGCACTTTTTTCTTAATTTTTCTAACGTAACATCTCCTGCACTTCACCTACTTTATGTATCTACCCTCCTCCAAACCCCGGACAATCAGTGATCTTTTTCTGTCTGTATATTTCTGCCTTTTCTATAATGTCATGTAATGGGAATAACAAAATATGTAGCTTTTGAAGACTAGGACCCATGTTCCTCAACTAGCAAAGAATTTGAATTACAGCCTTTTCTATATCTTCTGATTTTTATAAAGGAACTGAATCTTCCACCTTTGCCAGTTTTTGCTAAATGGGAATACATTTTTCTTTTGTTTGTTTTGTAAGGCAAACAATCTAACTTCAAGAAACTAGGATAACAATCAATAAACTTACAGTGCTAGAAAGAACTAGTCTGCACCTTACGTTAATTTACAAAGACATTATGATTCCCCCGAGGTCAGTTCTTTGCTGCCTCACTGTATCAGGCATCAAGAGCTACATTTCAGAGTTGAACAGCAATGATCACCCAAGAAGTTTTCTTATTTACAACTGCCTTCATTAATTAGTTCCTCTGAAACTTGTTTAGGAGTGAGGCAAATGATTTATTCCAATGTTAGTAATCGCCCATCTCTGGACACTCAATCAGTCTTAATAATGCCCAAAGCATCTTGTTGGAGAGAAGATTAGTTAAAATGTTGGGTCTTGGAGTCTGTCTCACACTGGGATGAAAAACTTAAGTTAGTTTTTTGCTGTAATAGCTTCTCCAAAGATTAAACTACTGATTGCTCAGGTTTGAAACTCATTCAAAGTTTTTCTGAATCCCAGAAATGTTAGAAGTGAAAACTGCCTTAGCGATAATCAGGGCTGATCCTCCTGTTTGTGAGACGAGGGACGAATAAATAAAGAACTGACAGTCTCAGGTCATGGAGGTAGAAGTGCAGCATTAAGAACCTGGTCCTCCTGATGGTTAGGGAGGTTACACCTTGTAGGGTCCCATGATATTATAAAAAACAGAGGAAAGAAGCAAGGAGGGAGGATAATAAGGCTCAAATAACTAATCACACTGAAAGAGAATATTAAACATTTTATGATTAACTCATGACTATTCCCAAAGGACATTCTATTAAAAAAGATAATCATATTCTTGTGGAATTTTAGAAATATGTGATAGAGAAGCAAAGAATTTTTAAAAAAGAAAGTCAATGCTTCCTGGTACTTTTTGACAGAGGCCGTAAGGGGAAGGAAATAGTCTTGAAACTCAAGGAAATAAAGACCATTGCTCTCAACTAAATCAACTTTGCTTTCTTTTCTGGCCAGCTTTTTTTTTTTTTTTTAAATGAATCTTTTCTCTGAGAGATAGTTGACTGGTATAATCTGCTGAATGGGTATAGCAAATATATGCAAACATACTTTATATAGTTTCAATACATGTAAACTTTGTATGTGTATCAGTTCAGTTCAGTCACTGTACTGTATCAGCTCAGTTCAGTTCAGTCACTCAGTTGTATCCGACTGTTTGCAACCCCATGAATCCCAGCACGCCACGCCTCCCTGTCAATCACCAACTCCCGGAGTTCACTCAGACTCACATCCATGGAGTCGGTGATGCCATCCAGCCATCTCATCCTCTGTCGTCCCCTTTTCCTCCTGTCCCCAATCCGTCCCAGCATCAGTCTTTTCCAATGAGTCAACTCTTCGCATGAGGTGGCCAAAGTACTGGAGTTTCAGCGTTAGCATCAGTCCTTCCAAAGAACACCCAGGGCTGATCTCCTTTATTTATTTATTTATGTTTTTAAACATTTTCACTTTCCTTTATTTTTTTGTTTGCTTTTTTAATTTTTACTTTATTTTACTTTACAATACTGTATTGGTTTTGCCATACTAGAATGGACTGGTTGGATCTCCTTGCAGTCCAAGGGACTCTCAAGAGTCTTCTCCAACACCACAGTTCAAAAAGTATCAATTCTTCGGTGCTCAGCTTTCTTCACAGTCCAACTCTCACATCCATACATGACCACAGGAAAAACCATAGCCTTGACTAGACGGACCTTTGTTGGCAAAGTAATGTCTCTGCTTTTGAATCTAGGTTGGTCATAACTTTCCTTCCAAGGAGTAAGCATCTTTTAATTTCATGGCTGCAATCACCATCCGCAATGATTTTGGAGCCCTAAAAAATAAAGTCTGCCACTGTTTCCACTGTTTCCCCATCTCTTTCCCACGAAGTGATGGGACCAGATGCCATAATCTTAGTTTTCTGAATGTTGACCTTTAAGCCAACTTTTTCACTCTCTTTCACTTTCATCAAGAGGCTTTTTAGTTCCCCCTACTTTCTGCCATAAGGGTGGTGCCATCTGCATATCTGAGGTTATTGATATTTCTCCCGGCAATCTTGATTCCAGATTCTACTTCTTCCAGCTCAGCGTTTCTCATGATGTACTCTGTATATAAGTTAATTAAGCAGGGTGACAATATACAGCCTTGACATACACCTTTTCCTATTTGGAACGAGTCTGTTGTTCCATATCCAGTTCTAGCTGTTGCTTTCTGACCTGCATATAGGTTTCTCAATAGGCAGGTCAGGTGGTCTGGTATTCCCATCTCTTTCACAATTTCCCAAGTTTACTGTGATCCACACAGTCAAAGGCTTTGGCATATACTCTATACACACACATAAACACACTCAGAGAAAATCTATGTACGGGGAAGTCCTGAATTGATGAAATATTTTTAAATAGGTATTACAAGGCATAACAATGCTGTTTTAAGATAAAAGTGAGAGGACTGCAAGAAAAAGCCATGACCAATTATGCAAAAGAGAAATACGGGTGGGCCCCTGCTGTTACAGCACATGCAATAGCCAACCCCAAATAGATTAGAGACTTAAATGTAACACTTTATACTGTAAAAACTAGAAGAAAACATAGAGGGAAATATCCTTGACATTGGCGATGATTTTTTGAATGTGGCACCAAAAGCCCAGAAATCAAAAGCAAACATATACAAGTGGACTATATCAAAATGCTTCTGCACAGAAAAGAAAACTATCATCATCATGGAAAGACAACCTGTACTTGGAAAAATACTTGAAAATCATAGATGTGATAAGGAGTTAATGTCCAAAACATGTGAGGATCTCAAACATCCTAGTAGAAGAAAATGTCAAAGAAGTTGATTTTAAAAATGGGAAAAGGACTTGAATAGGCATCTTTTTCCCCAAGGAAGGCATACAAATGACCATTAGGTATATAAAAATATACTCCACATCACTGGTCATCAGGAAAGCGCAAATGAAAACCATAATGAGGTATGGACTCAGACTTGTTGGAATGACTATTGTCAAAAAGACAAAAGATAACAAGTGCAGTGAAAGATGTAGAGAAAAAGGACCCTCATGCATTTTGGGGAAGGAACATTGCCATAGGCTTTATGGAATAGAGTTCGGAGGTTTCTCTAAACACAGAACTACCATATGAGTCAGTAATTTCATTTCTGAATATGTACCCAAAGAAAATGAAATCAGTACATTGGATATTCTAAATGTCCATTGATGAATGAACGGATAAAGAAACTGCGCCACATCTTTATCTGTCCCTATAATGTTAGAATGAAGGGAGCCTGGGTTTTGCAACAACATGGGCGGATCTGGAGGATAGCGTGCTCGGTCCCGAGCACAGTTGTGTCCGACGCATTGCGAGCCCGTCAGCCGTAGCCCCCCAGGCTCCCCTGTCCAGGGGATTTCCCAGGCGAGAATCATGGAGTGGGCTCCTCCTTCAGGCTCCTCAGGTCCCAGAGCCTGAGCCCGCATATCTTGTGTTTCCTGTTTTGCAAGCGGATTCTTTATTGCAGTTGCCACCTGGTAAGCCCCTGGAGGACGTTATCCGAAGCAAATGAGCCAGGCATAAAAAGACAAACACTGCAGGATCCCACTTAAATGTGAAATCTCAAAAAGTCAAATTCATAGAAATAGTGAGTACAGCAGGGACAGGGAGGTGTGGGAAACAGGGAGATATTGGTTGAAGTGTGTGAAGTTTCAGTTATGAACGATGAATGAGTTTGAGAAACCCAAAGTGCTGCATGGTGGTCACGGTTAACAGTTATATTATATTGGAAGCTTGCTAAGAGAGTAGACCTCAGGCGACCTCCACACACACACACACACACGCACACACGCACACACACACGATGATGTGAGAGGGCGGATGTGTTATTAGCGTGGATATAGTGCTCATTGCACTGTGTATGTGTGTGAAACACTGTGCTTTACTTCACGCCGGCTCAGTCATGTCTGACTCAGGGCAAAAATCACCCAGTGTTCCTGGGGTCTGTGGTTTAGAGAAGAGACAGGAAAATAAACAACTGCAAATATATGTAAATTATTCAGCATAATAAATACTACAAAGTGAGGATTCTAGATTATGGATACTTGGAAGGGTATGGATTGTATAAGTGACTAGGGTAGGAGAGCCTGGTTAAAGGACAGTGCTTCTTGTTGACCACATGTGTGAATACTTCAAGCACAGTATTATTTTTAGACACCACAAGGTGGCAAGATTTATCCAACAAAAGCATCTTTTCTTGTTATGCTGAAGTCGGACTGGGTTTTTTATGACTGTACACGTATGCACACAAATAATTATATAGAAAAAATTTTAAATCATTCATAAACAATGTCATCAATTATATTTAATATGTTTATAGATGGAAATAATTCTTTTAAATTCCTATTAGAAGGCTATATTAATTCATGTCTGTTACTAAAAAGAGTCAAAATCCCTAAAGTATATAGAAGGGAAATAAAAACTCCATTCAACCTACCTCTTTACGTTTAACCTGCTTCAGGTTCAACTGATGACCCAGAGGGATCGGATGAGGAGGGAGATGGGAGGGGGGTTCATGATGGGGAACACATGTACACACATGGCTGATTCATGTCAATGTATGGCAAAAACCACTACAATATTGTAAAATAATTAGCCTCCAATTAAAATAAATAAATTAAAAAACATAACAAACAAAAAAACCCCCAATCACTTTCTTTCATCTTTTTAAATAGACTAATAATTTTTTAAGGTTAAGTTTAATTTCAGAACAAAATTTATTGGAAAGTACAGGAGATACATCCTTTTAACAATTTTTTTTCTTTTAAATTTGCCTGCAAAAGAGAGAGTATTATAATGTTGTCGTTTAGTCACTCAGCCGTGTCTGATTCTTTAGTGACCTCACAGCGAGCCTGCCAGGCTCATCCGTCTATGGGATTGTCCAGGCAAGAATTCTGGGGTGAGTTGCCATTTCCCCTCCAGGGGACCTTCTGACCAAGGGATTGAACCCGTGTCTTCTGCATTGGCAGGCAGATTCTTTACCACTGAGCCACTTGGGAAGCCTGGTGTTACAATATTTGCTTACAGTTACATTTCCGTGATTGATTACTTATCTTTCTTGAAGGCAGGGACTACACGTTTGTTTGCTTTTGATTTTTAAAATCAGCAATGCCTATTTGTCTGACCATTCATGCATCTCTAATATTCTTGTCAGAGCACTACTTGATAAAATTTATGGAATTAGATAGGAATTTCACATTACCAGAAAAGCTGCAATTTCTGTGATTTTATGCCATCTTCCCTAAAGGATAGGAAAAGCACCTCAGTGTTCAAAATAAAGAAATCAAACAATATTAATATTAATTCTAAAATTATATATTATCTATTTTAAACAAGGTTCTAAACACTTTATGTGTTTTAACTTATTTTGCAAATTATTCATAGAATGCTTAAATATAGTTGCTATTTGCTATTTTTAAAAACTATTTTACTTCTTAGAGAAATGTGTATCTTATACACTTTTTATTTTAGTTATCTGAGGTTTAAGCAAGTTTCCTACTGCTCTAGGCAGGTTTTTATCTCTTTCAAGTGTTTGAGGTTTGAGTGAGATAATATCCATAAAATTCTCAACCCTGTGCCTGGAATTTAGCAAGAACATGCCATAGTAACCATTCTTTTAATTAAATATTGAGAGTTGAGGACAGATGTGGAGGGAATCCTGAGTTCTTGGTGTTGATGGTGCTTTGCACATGTGTCTTTTTGAATCATGGTTTTCTCAGTTATATGTTCAGCAGTGGTGATTCTATTTTTAGAGGTTTTTTTAAGGAATCTCCATACTGTTCTCCAAGTGGCTGTATCAATTTATGTTCCCATCAACAATGCAAGAGAACTCCTTTTTCTCCACAGCCTCTCCAGCATCTATTGTTTGTAGGTTTTTTGATGATGGCCATTCTGATCAGAGTAGATTGGCACCTCATTGTAGCTTTGATTTGCTTTTCTCCTGTATGGATGTGAGAGTTGGACTATAAAGAAAGTTGAGTGCAGAAGATTTGATGCTTTTGAACTGGAGAAGACTCTTGAGAGTCCCTTGGACTGCAAAGAGATCCACCCAGTCCATCCTAAAGGAGATCAGTCCTGGGTGTGTTCATTGGAAGCGCTGACGTTGAAGCTGAAACTCCAGTACTTTGGCCACCTGAGACGAAGGACCAGCTCGTTTGAAAACACCCTGATGCTGGAAAAGATTGAAGGCAGGAGGAGAAGGGGACGACAGAGAATGAGATGGTTGGATGGCATCACCGACTCAATGGACATGAGTTTAAGTAAATTCTGGGAGTTGGTGATAGACAGGGAAGCCTGGTGTGCTGCAGCCTATGGGTTCACAAAGAGTCGGACATGACTGAGCGACTGAATGGAACTGAATTGAACTGAATGAACTGAACAATTAGTGATGCTGAGCATCTTTTCCTGTGTCTCTTGGCCATCTGTGTGTCTTAGACTTTCAGCCAATTTTTTGATTGGTTGTTTGTTTTTAGAGAGTGAGTTTCATGAGTTCTTTGTATATATTGGAAATGAATCCTTGTCAGTACCTTGTACGGAAGTGTACCTCGTTGGGGATCACCATTACAAAGAACAGTGAGTGATTCATACTGTTTTTGCAAGATGGTGGGGGAATGCCAAATGTTTCAGGCTAATTTTTGACTTGAATTATGTGGCGTGACTAGAAGCATGCAAGGTGGAGTAGCTTGCAAAAATATTGCAAGCTCAAGGAACAGCATGCTCCAATCCAAGGAGAGGTGCTCATGGTGGAGGCTTTCCAGGTAATAAGACAGAGTTCTGAGGGTCTGCATCATTGAAAGCATGGTGGTGATGACTCGCAGAAAGGGTGACTGGGCAGGAAGGCCGTAATTTATGAGCCTTTTTGTGTCGTGTAGGGAAGCGTGAACTGTTATCTTGTCAAGTTCCAATACTGGTCTGAAGTTACTTAGAGGGACTGTGATTTACAGTAGGGTCATAAACAGAAACATTTTTCTTTAATTGAGGTTCTGTCTATAGAAGTGCAAATGACTCAGCCTTAATTTGTCCAGCCTTGTGCGGGGGATCTCTTCTATTATGCAGCTCGGTTGGTAAAGAATCCACCTGCAATGCAGGAGACCCCAGTTCAATTTCTGGGTCAGGAAGAAGTGGGTCAGGAGCGGGTCAGCAGTGGAGTACGGCTACCCACTCCAGTATTCTCAGGCCTCCCTTGTGGCTCAGCTGGTGAAGAATCTGCCTGCAATGTGGGAGAGCTGGGTTCAGTCCCTGGGTTGGGAGGATCCCCTTGAGAAGGGAAAGGCTACCCACTCCAGTGTTCTGGCCTAGAGAGTTCCATGGACTAGTCTATAGGGTCACAAAGAGTCTGACATGGCTGAGCCACTTTCACTTTCCTCTATTATGCAGGAGTATTTCATAAATTTAAGAACACAGTCAGTTATTATGACCTTGTTCCTTTTTCCTCTCCTTCCAAAAATGGCCCCTGTGCCTGACATAGTTACACTTAGGCAGCTTTGCCCTCTTGCATTCTCTGAGTATATTAGTGTGACTTGCTTAGTTGTGTCTGACTCTGTGATTGTATGTAGCCCAACAGGCTCCTCTGTCCATGGAATTCTCCAGGCAAGAATACTGGAGCTGGTTGCCATTTCCTTCTCCAGGGGATCTTCCTAATCCATGGATAGAACCTGGATCTCCTGCATTGGCAGGCAGATTTTTCATCATCTGAGCCACCAGGGAAGCTTCATTCTCTGAGTGGTCCTTAGGGATTCTAGGTGCACTGTGACATTTTCTGCCCCTATGCCTTAGTTCCCCTCCATCCTTTGCTTCAAGATTGGGCATGTGTGGATGGCACTGAGGGGGTGTTTAGACAGAGGAGGGCTCTCCTATCCCACCTGTAGTGGTGAAAGCCTCCAAGTCACACGATGGGAGTGACTCATAGGTTTTGCAGAGACTCTAACAGCATGTTGCCTGACCAAGTATTATTTCCTCCTTTTTCCATGACCCTCCTTATTTTGATTAGTCCCTGCTTATCACTCTCAAAACACCCTTTTGTTTTCTTCAGATGTGACGATCTTGGTTTTTCTTCCATTTATTTATTTAATTTTTTTTTCTACTAGGTTGTGAGCTTCAAGAACCTGGGCTCCTGGATCTCTTGGTCACATCATCTGGTCCAAGTCTGACACATGGTAAGTGCTCAATAAATATTGAAAGCTCAATAAATAATGAAGGATAAAGGTTTGCACAAGAAGGTTTATACTGAGTTAATTTATTTTCCACAACGTTAACCATGTTATATTCCCTTCACATAGCAACATTCTGATAAAACCCCCTTAAAGATGAAGCTGCTACACAATTCTTTATTGAAGATGAGCAATGAACTTTGTTATTTGCATAATCTGAGGTTTAGTTTTATAAATAAGCCCCTGAAAATTTAGAGATAGATTAATGGATAGAGAGACAGATGGATAGATATAAAATAAAACAAACTTACTAAATGTAACATCAAAATTTGGATGATAGCTGACCAGATAGATGTTCACTGGTAAATTCTTTCAACATGACTGTCTTTATGCAAGTTTTCATAAAGGAATGTGGGAAAGAAACAGTACCCGTGATTCCTCCTCTGGGTAGAGCTTACTTTCAATCTATACTTTCTATGTCCTTCAGGTGGATGATTAGCAGGGAAATAGCTAAGAAAATACTTTATAGTGTATTGTTTCAGGAACAAGTGATATATTGGGTATGATTTCCAGTAGAGAGTTGTGCACTCACATGGTTAATTAGAAGTTGGGAAAACTAGAGCCCATGACTCCCTATTCCTCTGGCTTAAGATCTGGCTGCTGGTTCCAGGGGACTGAGCAAAGTCAGAAGTGGAAGGTGACTCCCAATTGTTACCTGTTGTAACAGGAGAAATCATTGTCTCACTTGTAACTCATAATTCTCTCATCTAAGGAAATGTGCCCTTAGGATCATTAAGACGGTTCCCTGTCTTTCTGTCCTGTAAATCTTGTTGACCTTGGGGCCACTCTTGCTTTTGATGGGTCCAGGATGGGAGGAACCATCATTACAGTAATAACAATAACCAGCATGTGAATGAGTGTTCATGGCTTATGAAAGTATTCTATTTGCCTTACTTTATTTGGTTTTCCCAACAATGCTATGTTGCAGATAAACCAGGTAATATTATGTACCCACCTGTTTTACAGATCGAGGCAATGTGTGAGAGACATGGGCAATTACACGGTACGGTATTGAGGAGCTGAAATTAGGACTGAGGCTCCTGACTTCTAATCCAAGCAGTTACCCTTGTCTAATGCCCGACTGAAAATGTAGGGAGTAGTTCACTACCTGATTTTATGAAAAGGAGGGAGGCTATTTCAAGGAATTAGAATATCAGAGAAAAGCCCAAGGAAGGTGAACTCTTCCCAGGCTGAATTCATGCTACGTAATTGCAAAGACTCGAATCCAGTTCTCCATTCTGTTCTTCCATGTCTTTTGCAGTGTCTGTCCCTTCTGAAAGGAGAAATCTCTGCTTGATTCTCTCCCAGTGAGTTTCTCTGAGGTGAATAATACTCTTTTAGGGTTAGGGAGTAGAGACTAGCCAACAGGCATCCTTACTATGCTGCTGCTGTGCCTGTCGTATGTTCCGTGTATCCTCCCCTCCCCAGGTGGCTGATCCCAGTGAGGTGGAATGATAACTCCTTTAATACTTATTCCATCAGCTTCTGAGAAGCTATTAGAGTTCAAATGTGCCCACTGCTCATGACTTGTAATGCCATTTAATTCCCCTTCACTTTTGGTTTGTTGGAGGTTAATGAGTGTTGACTACGGAGTCAGACATCCCTGTGTCTGAGACTACACTCAGCTCACCTGTGCCATCAAGTAAGTCGCTCGGCTTCCCTTAAGTCTCATGTTTTTATCTACAAAATGAGATGAATTATAAAGCTTGCCCTTTGGAATTGTTGTGAGGACTAAATGGAATAATACTTATGAAGGGTACAACTCAGTACTTGCTGCTTAGAAGATGCTCATCACTATTGCTAAGAATTTTAATAATTCAGAGTTAGAATGTAGAAATGCACTTCATAAACTTGATAAAATTTATCTTACTCTCTAATTAGAAGGAATGCAGATGACACCACCCTTATGGCAGAAAGTGAAGAGGAGCTAAAAAGCCTCTTGATGAAAGTGAAAGAGGAGAGTGAAAAAGCTGGCTTAAAGCTCAACATTCAGAAAACGAAGGTCATGGCATCCAGTCCCATCACTTCATGGGAAATAGATGGGGAAACTGGAAACAGTGTCAGACTTTATGTTTGGGTGCTCCAAAATCACTGCAGATGGTGACTGCAGCCATGAAATTAAAAGACGCTTATTCCTTGGGAGAAAAGCTATGACCAACCTAGATAGCATATTCAAAAGCAGAGACATTACCTTGCTGACTAAGGTCTGTCTAGTCATGGCTATGGTTTTTCCAATAGTCATGTATGGATGTGGGAGTTGGACTGTGAAGAAAGCCGAGCACTGAAGAATTGATGCGTTTGAATTGTGGTGTTGGAGAAGACTCTTGGGAGTCCCTTGGACTGCAAGGAGATCCAACCAGTCCATTCTAAAGGAGATCAACCCTGTGATTTCTTTGGAAGGACTGATGCTAAAGCTAAAACTCCAGTACTTTGGCCACCTCATGCGAAGAGTTGACTCATTGGAAAAGACTCTGATGCTGGGAGGGATTGGGGGCAGGAGGAGAAGGGGACGACAGAGGATGGGATGGCTGGATGGCATCACCGACTCGATGAACATGAGTTTGAGCGAACTCCGGGAGTTGGTGACGGACAAGGAGGCCTGGCATGCTGCAATTCATGAGGTCGCAAAGAGTCAGACATGACTGAGCGGCTGAACTGAACTGAAAGCTACTTAACATGCATGATGCATGGTATGTTAGGCATCCATTGAAAGTCTATTTTTTTCAGCTATTTTGGTGGAGGAGAGTTATGAGGAAAACCAGTGAAGGAAAGTGGTTAAGACTGAAAGTTAAGAAAGATAAGTGTTTTGAATCTGAGATCTGCTGGCTTGGTGAACTTGAGTCAGTCACTTAACCACTCTGATTTCAGTTACTTCTTCCATAAAAGTGGGCTGTATCACCTGTATCCCACTGAATGAACTGCACGACTAAAAAGAGCTCTACAAAGTCTAAAAGCCTGTGTCACTGTACTCTTCAAACACTGCTCAACATTCTGATGCTCGCCAGATGGACTGCTGTCTACTTCACGCACCCCAGTTGTTAGGAGTCTGAGAAATTTCTACTTGGGTGAAGACGTTTTTCCCAGATTTTGCTCACCTATTTATAATTTTCTTCTTATAAGACAATAACTACATTTCAAAACAAAACAAATAAAACAAAAAACATAATGCCAAGAACAAAAACCAAAACCTGCAATATACATAGTATCTACTGTCAGCATGTGAGCCCACCCCAAACCTAGTGCAATTAGCTTTCAAGTTTTTGCTGGATAGGAATCCTAGAAAATTGGTTTGGGAGGAGATGAGTGATCATGGAGCTTGAACACATAGTTGAAATGCTTTTGGAAAGACAGCCAAGGTCCCAGCCACCCAGCAGCTGGAACAGAGAGCGAGAGGGCAGGCTTTGAGCACCTTACCGTGGCATCTTCCCCAGCGTAGTAGTGGAGGACCTGCCGCCCACCGGGATGCCGGTCTGCCCAGCCAGTAACATCGTAGACCTTGCAATTGATCACCAGCCACTGATCAGTCTTCTGATTGTGTCTCTGGATCTCCTGCCAGGTGTATGTGTTGAGGCTTTTTCTGGGCAAGTCGCACTTCGCATTTGCCTCCTGCCTTGCAGAGAGCTTGGCTTTCCCACTTGCTCCTGGATTCCCATTTGGCTGATGCTTCGCACCTAGGTCCAGCTGGTTCTCATCTATGAGGCTCCCATTGCCCTCAGGCTTTTCTTCAAATGTCATTGTCTTTGTACTTTTAGAATTTCTGGCTTGACACCTGGAATTTCTAATTCTCACCTGACTGAACTACAGAATGACCTTTTCCCTCTCCTGTGAAGTAAGCCTACACAGAAAACTGTTTAGCCTACTTGACTCTTGGCAAACCTGATGGTGAGCTCCTTCCCAGCCTCTCACTTCTCTGTCCTGTGTCTTTTTTGTCCTGATGAAGACTGTACTACCTTTCCCCGCACTCCAGAATGTTGGTCTACCTTTCTCTCTTCTCTCTGCTGGCTGATCTTTTAGCAGAGTTCTTATCCATCATTAAGTGTCCCTTAGTCAAGAGCTGGAGCCAATCACAGCCCAGAGGATGGTGTGGCCTGACCCCTGGGAGGAGGGGCTGGCTCCTCCTTTGCTGACTGTCTGCACTGGCATCATGCTGGGTCAGGCTCATTAGCTCTCCCCCATTGAAAGGAAGAGTTGTTTTAATTCAACACATGAGCAGAAACTTGCAAAACCTCTAGGAGGCTATGAACGCCTCCTGGAATTGGGAAATGTTCTTTCTTTGTTGTTGTTAAGATTGGAAATTTTCCTTTTATTCTTCTTTTCTCAGATTACTTAAAAATTTTTTTAAAAAAAGTTTGAACTGAAGGATAATTGCTTTACAGAATTTTGTGGCTTTCTGTCATACATCAACAAGAATCAGCCACAGGTATGACCATATCCTTTGTGTCTCCCTCTCCATCCCACCCTTTCAGACTGTCATAGAACCCCTGTTTGAATTCCCTCAGTCATACAGCAAATTGTTCTTTTGACAGCTGTTATTTCTCCCTAAGGGTTTTAAATTTCCGAAAAAAGCATTTTTGACTTTAAAATGTTTGTAACACTCTATTCAGGTTACATTGGTTTACTACATTATATAAATTTCAGGTGTGGGAAATTATAATATAATTCAACTTCTGAAGCAGTACAGCATGCTCACCATGAAAAGTTTTATTTTTCATCAGTTGCCATGCAGTTGACCTTTACCCATTCTACCATCCTCCCAGCACTCCCACTCGAGGAGCCACTGCACTGTATGTTTGTTTTTAACATTTCACGTTTGTATCCAGAAAGGAGTGAAGTCGTATGGTAGCTGTCTTTCTCTGCTTGATTTTTTTCACTTAGTATAATATTCTCAAGAACGTGAAGTTGCTCAGTGGTGCCCAAGTCTTTGCAACCCCATGGACTGTAGCCTACCAGGGTCCTCTGTCCATGGGATTTTCCAGGCAAGAATACTGGAGTGGGTTGCCGTCTCCTTCTCCACGGGATCTTCCCAATCCAGGGACTGAACCTGGGTCTCCCCTGAATTGTGGGCAGATGCTTTGCCATCTGAGCCACCAGGGAAGCCCATGCCTATTTCCAAAAGTGTGAAGATTTCATCTTTCAATCATTTTAATTATCTTTTAATGATTTCTGATAATTTTTGTCTGTTTTGTTTTCTTTGCTTTATTCTTCAGTTGGCACTCTGCTTTGGTTTTATTTATTTATTTATTTTAGCTTTTTAAAAATTGTTCAATTTCTTCTTTGGTTTCTTTAGTCCTCTTGTGTTTTGTTTTGTTTTTGGTTCTGTTGTCGTTGCTTTTGTGTATATGTTACTTTGTTCTTGTTTCTGTTTACAATTTGAGGTTTTGTCTTTTCTTTCTTTTTTCCTTTTCTTTAATCCTCATTGTGGCTTTCATTTGCATTTCCCTGATGGCTAACGATGTTGAGCATCTTTTCATGTATCTGTTGGCCGCCTGCATGTCTTCTTTGGAAAAATGTCTATTCATTTCTTCTGCCCATATTTTAACTGGGTTGTTTGTTTTTTGGAGGTTGAGTTGTATGAGCCATTTATGTTGTTTGGATCCCTTTTTGCTCATATCATTTACCAATATTTCCTTCCATTCATTAAGTTCTCTTTTTTGTTCTGTTGGTGGTTTCCTTTGCTGTGGAAAGCTTTTACATAGGCCCCCGTTTGTTTATTTTTATTTATTTATTTATTTTATTTTTCGCTGTGCTTGGTCTTCATTGCCTAGCACGGGCTTTCTCTAGTTGCAGTGAACAAGGGATGCTCTTTGTTGAAGTGGCTTCTCTTGCTGTGCAGTATGGACTCTAGGCACACAGGCTTTGGCAGCTGTCTTGTTGGCCCTAGAGTGTGGGCTCAGTAGTTGTGGTGTTGCTGTGGCTTAGTTATTCCATGGCATGTGGGATCCTCCTGGACAAGGGATTGAAACTGTGTCCGCGGCATCGGCAGGCAAATCCCTAACTGCTAGAGCACCAGGGAAGTCTCCTATGTGTTCAGTTTTTCTTCTATGCTGTTCAGTTGCTCAGTCGTGTCCACCTCTTTGTGACCCCATGGACTGCAGCACACCAGGCTTCCCTGTCCTTTGATGTCTCCCGGAGCTTGCTCAAACTCATGTCCTTCGTACATGTGTACATGTATGCTCACCCAAGTTCCTGCCCAAGTGCAAGAAGAATGAAAGCAGAGAAGCCAGTTAAGAAGCTCTTGCAGTACTCCGAGGGAGAGGTGATGATGGATTGCACATGAGGAGTGGCAGTTAAAGTGGAGAAATTGTGCAAATGAACTTATTCTTTAAGATTCTTCTCTGATATATTGCTTTTCTAACAAGGAAAAAAGTTGAATTTTTAAAAGCCAAATCTTTAGTCCAGGTAGCTATTTCCTCATACTCCAACAATACCCAATGATTAATCCCATCAGACCCCTCATTAGGTTGAATCACATATACTTGCTGTGTTTTAAACGTCAAGCCAATCAAATATAATTAGTGTCTTATGGCTCAGTGTAAGAGACAAAATTCATCTGAACATGCTCACATTGAGCATCTATTTTGTGCCGGCCTTGTGCTGGTTCCTACAATGTTGTATGTGTTCATTTTAATCACCTGAGTTTCACCCAGGGACACTTACTAAGGATCATGGCCTTTATATCTGCGTTCTAACCACCTAGACAGTGACTGGCAAATTTTAATAGAAAGAGCCCTATTTGTACAGAAGAAGCAAGGTTGGGGTCCTTGGCAAAGCTAGAAATAAAAGAATCCACAAAGATAGTGGTTTGGGGATGGATTTTTCTGGTTCAAAATGATAATGTCCTCATGGTTGGTAATTGAAGAGATAAAGGATTGGCAGGAATAGAAACAATTCTCTAACTCTTACTAAAACCTAAGGGAGTCTCATCTCTTGAGCCAAAGTCTTAAGAATACACAGGAAATAATTCTAAAGTTGGAATTTAGCTGTCTCTGTGGTGTGGAGTTGTATTTTTGAGATTGGTTCGTGCTTTGGAATATTATTCTGAAAGAATGAAGTTGGATTCCGGTTTATGGACTCCATGGTGGGGACTGGGCTGAATGACAGATAGAGCCAGTAGAAATCTTTTATGACACCAAGTAGAATTGGTAATTCTTGGTGGGAGTGTATGATTATGTAAAAACAGCATGTGGTTTTTTGAAGAAAGGAATTTCCTCAGCTAAGCCTATGGCATCTATCATGACCTTATCAGCAACCGAATGTATGTGATCTTTGAACTTACTCCTTGGCACCTGGGCCATATCCGAATCACGATATTTGTGGTATGATGATAAACGAAATGGGCTCTCCTCTCACAAGTAAAAGAAAACCCCCAGGAATAGCACTTTTGTTTGAAATAATGGTGATGATGATTTGACAGTGGTAACAATAAGAAAACGTTTATTAAGCACCAAAGATGTGCCAGCAGTATTCTAAACCCTTCACGTGCATTAGAAAAGCTAATCCTCACAACAATCCTATGGGACAAGCACTAAATGCTTTAGTAACTTGCTCTTATTTTCACAGCTCACAGTGGCAGGACAGGCAAATCACTTTCACAATGACTAGTCTTCTAGCCATAGTTACACTTCTCAGCCATGAAACTTCCTTCTGCTGCACAAAAACCTTTGTTTCTACAGTATACTTTGTTTGGGAACCTTCTCACCTTACCTGGCCAGGACAACGTCTATATAGACATTAAGACTCATTTAAGGAAACATGTGGAGTTATCTTTAAGTCTCTTGTGTTTTCTTAGTACTTAGAATATTTCGCTAAACACTAATGTTCATTATGTGCCTTTTTGCCTTAACTGCTAATCTCTACACAATTCTTGATTCTTTTTATCTTTTGGACCGGGTCAATGTATAGTAAATGTTTTATGAGTGAATAATGAAAGAATGACTATAAGAGCTTAATTATTTGAGCAGAGCCAAAATCCAGACAGTAAGCAGCTCAAATGAATTGTCCTCTGAGAAGTGCTGTTGAAATGTATTTAATTGTCTATCCATCATCTCTTTCTAATAGAATTGCCCCAGCCTCCGATGATGTAGTTCAATTGGATCAACTCTGTCTCTGTAATGTGACCCTTCTCCTCGAAGCCACAGAGGATGATTCAGGAGAGCTACTCAGCTCCAGCTGAGCCAGAGAACTTCTTTTGGAATCAGCTATTATCTTGAGTGGAGGATATGTAATTTTAAGAGCTATTGACCACAGTTGCTCTCCACGACTTGGACCAGGAAGCCCAAAGGCTTATCTGTAGCAAGTGCAAAAAGTGAGATTAAAAAAAGTCAAGATATAAATTCAGGAAAATTTCCTGGATAGATCTCTTGTAGTATTCTAGTGACTGAGAGCAATAGGCTCCATGAGAAAATAATCATTTTTATTGTGCCCACTATCATATTCTCAAGTCTAGCAGAATAGGTATTTCATAATTATTTGTTTAATGAATAAATAGGCAGGGTCCTATAAAGATGAAATACCTGGAGGAAGGAAAAGGACAGCAGGTCTAGTTCTTATATCTCATGTAGGATTAGAATTGATTGCCATAGTTGATGCCATCATTTGAACTTAGAATCTTATGTTCTAAAAAATGTTGCAAAAATTTACTTGGGTGGACTAGATAATTATGAGTTACCGGGAAAGCTTTAGTAAACGTTGAATTCTGGGTATCAACCTGTGGAAATTCTGATCCAGTTAGTTCAAGACGGGGTTTCCAGATTCTGCATTTTCTAGGTCTCCCAGATGATTTTACTGAACAAATAGGTTTTCAGAGCTTCTTGAATGGCCACACCCGATGGTTCATTCATCCCCCAGGTCTAGTACTAGACTCTTTGTTCCATTAAGAGTGCTTCAGATAACATCAATCTGCCATTCGTCAGGGACTGCTGATGAAAGGATCGGACGGAGGTAAAGAGCAGCGCAAACTGATGGCTCTGCTTTTACAGTTTCCTGGCGAAAAATCAGTTACCACCATCCTTCAACGAAGAAAACAATTCCGACTTTTGGCTCAGAAGTTTAAGGTACCATCTAATCAGAATGTAAGACAAACCCCGCTTTCATGTGTGAAGGCACGAATCAGCAATATGACAAGGCCAAAGAATGTGGGTTTTTAAAAAACCCTCTTTTCATCATTGTAGGCTGGCCTCATTTATCCTGACACTTTCTGTTTGCTTTCCACAGACTTAGTTTTATTCAAGATAAACTGGAAGCTGAAACTCTGCCCATAAACATAAATTGCACCATTGTGAACTGTGAATGGGTCTGTAATTAGAGATTGTGAGAGTCATGGTGCTGGCGGTTGCCTATTCAAAAAGGTGGTGCCTAAACTGTGATAAAGCAAATATTAATCAAGGCACCTGGGTTTTAACCCTCATTATTAATTGTTGTTGTTGTTGTTCACTCAGTCGCGTCCAACTCTTTGTGACCCCACTGACTGCAGCACCCCAGGCTCCCTGTCCTTCACTATCTCCTGGAGTTTGCTCCAACTCATGTCCATTGTGACAGTGATGCCATCCAACCATCTCATCCTCTGTCATCCCCTTCTCCTCCTGCCTTCCATCTCTCCCAGCATCAGGGTCTTTTCCAATGAGTCAGCTTTTCACATCAGGTGGCCAGAGTATCGGAGCTTCAACTTCAGCATTAGTCTTTCCAATGAATATTCAGGGCTGATTTCCTTTAGGACTGATTGGTTTGATCTCTTTGCTGTACAAGGGACTCTCAAGAGGCTTCTCTAAAACCACAGTTCAAAAACATCAATTCTTTGTTGCTCAACCTTCTTTATGGTCCAACTCTCACATCCATACACGACTACTGGCAAAGTCATAGTTTGACTGTATGGACCTTTGTTGGCAAAGTGGTCTCTGCTTTTTAAGACACTGTCTAGGTTTGTCATAGCTATTCTTTCAAGGAACAAGTATCTTTTACTTTTGAGGCTGCAGTCATCATTTGCAGTGATTTTGGAGCCCAAGAAAATAAAATCTGTCACTGTTTCTACTTTTTCCTCCTCTGTTTACCATGAAGTGATGAAACTGTATGCCATGATCTTCATCTTTTGAATGTTGAATTTTAAGCCAGCTTTTTCACTCTCTCACTTTCATCAAGAGGCTCTTTAGTTCCTCTTCTCTTTCTGCCATTAGAATGATATCCTCTGCATGCATGAGGTTGTTATTTCTCCTGGCAATCTTAATTCTGGCTTGTCATTCATCCAGCCTGGCATTTCACATGATATTCTCTGCAGAGAAGTGAAATAAGCAGGGTGAAAATAAACAGCCGTGATGTACTTTTTCCTATTTTGAAGCAGCACATTTCTCCATCCCGTTCTGTTATTTCTTGTCCTACATACAGGAAGCAGGTAATATGGTCTAGTATTCCCATCTCTTTAAGAATTACCCGCAGTTGTGATCCACACAGTCAAAGGCTTCAGTGTAGTCAATGAAGCAGAATTAGATGTTTTTCTGGAATTCCCTTGCTTTATCTATGATCCAACAGCTTTTGATAATTTGATCTCTATTTCCTCTGCCTTTTCTAAATCCAGCTTGTACATTTGGTCCTTCTTGGTTCACATACTGCTGAAGACTTGCTGGAAGGATTTTGTGCATTACCTTGCTAGCTTGTAAAATGAGTGCAATTGCACGGTAGTTTGAACATTGTTGATTAGCTGGATGCATTGCACAACCATTTTTCTTTTTGAGGTCTCCATATCCTTATCTCACATTGAGTGATGCATTAATGCTGTTCTCAAGGACTCAGGGATCCCAAAGAATACTAACTTTTAAATCAAAAGCTATTTTTTTGGCTGATCATTGAACATTGCATCGGAGAATATCTGAGATGCCTTCTGGCTCTTAGATAAACAGAAGCCCTGTCTGTTTTCCTTGCTCTGGTAAAGTTGGGTCTTCACTTTTCTCCCTTAACCATAGACAAAATGTACTTATGATTCTGCTCTATTGAGTGTGGGATTAAATCCTCAGATAATATGAGATTTCATAATAAATACTTGTCTCTGTTATATATGGGATTAAATCTTCAGATGAAATGAGATTTCATAATAAATACGTGTGACTGTTATATATCAAATTAAATCTTCAGATAATATGACATTTCATAATAAATATTTATCTCCTGTAGACATATGTGCCAATCATCCTGCTCGGCCTTCTTAGAGGATACACAGGAAAGGCAGGGTGTGTGATCTCTGCTCACAGTGGTTTCCCATCTGCCCCCCTCTTAGACTTTCTGCACTCCTGTTAAGGTCTATGTGTGATGTCACAAAGAAGTCACCACGCCCAGGTTAGTCCCCACCACCCTGCCTTTCCAGGGTACTCCTGCTCATTCTTGAGTTCGGTTGAAGCGCACGGTTCTGCTGCCTCGTGCTCAGTCTCGATGGAGCTGAAGCTCCTCGTTTGTGCCCCGCTATCCCTTCCTGCGGCGAGGTCTCCGCTTTGGTCGCGTCTTGTTCGTGTTGCCGTCACCTTGGTTGTCTCTCTCCTCCTCTAGATCAGCGATGGTTTGAAGGCAGGGAGCATGCCTTTCTCATGTCTGCGTTTTTCAAAGCAGGCACTAACTAGTGTTCAGTATTTGCTTACAGAGTGAATGACTGGTTCAGTGGAAAGCTAAGACCCAGCGTTGTGCACGCTCTGCTCTGTCATATATACTTTCTGTGATGGAGACGAAGGGGGTGAGTGCAAGTCCCACTTAAACTAACCCCCCAGCTCCTATCTCACCTTAGCAGTGCCAAGCCTTGTGACTGATGTCAGTGTTATCCCTGATTGTTCTTTCTCACCTGATGAGGAGTGTCCTTAGGTCTTTAATGCTAGGTGCACTCATTTATCTTTTGATGTGCTGTTAACATTCTTGTATCATTTACATAATCTTTAAGTCTGATGATAATTGCAAAATCTGCTAAGTAAATTCTTATGAAGGGCAAAAGGTGATTTCTGACGGCCTAACAAACTCTTCCGGTGACAAACTAAAGACCCAAACTGTGGTTTTCTAAGAAGCATTTGCTGTTTCAAGTGGCAGATTCATGCCTTTGCATTCAGCACTGCAGTTGACCTTCTGATTCTCATAGTTGTTTTTACCTTTTATTGCACAACTGCTATGTTTCAGAATGTTAATTGCAATTTCTCAGTCAGTCTTAACAGTTGATCCTTAGCCCCATTGCAGATGAGTTTCAGAATAGATATGAACAGCTCAAAGTAACATAGCTGGAAAGTGACTCAACTAGGATTTGAACTTGGTTATGGTTGGCTTCATAGCTGAAGCTGTTTCTGTTTTGACACAGTGTTATTCCACTATGACTAATTTTGTTACATAGCAGTTTATTGTCAACCTGCATCCTAATGACCCTCCAACTTTCCCCCTGAGTTTGAGCAGAGCCATTGGATATTTCAGAAAGGAATCTTTCTTCAATTGTGACACCTATGGGAAACAAAACAAAACAAAACAAAACAAACAAACAAAAAAACAAGTAAAAGTAGAACTACCACATTAACCATTAATTTTACTCCTGGGTATATACCCAAGGAAAACAAAACCGCGAATTCCAAAACGATATGTGCACCGGAATGGTCACTGCAGCATTGTTTATAGTTGCCAAGCTATGGAAGCACCCTATATGCCCATCCATAGGTAGATGAATAGATGAGAATGTGGCATACGGGGAGGTTTATGATCATAGTCTCAATGCCAGCACTTGTGATTAGTCTGTTTATATTTTCTGTTTCATCGTGCTTCAGTCTTGGGAGATTGTTCATTTCTAAGAACTCGTCCACTTATTCTAGGTTGTCCATTTTATTGGCATGTTGTTTGTAGTTGCTTGCAATAGTCTCTTATGATTCTTTTTATTTCTAGGGTGTCTGTTGTAACTTCCTTTTCATTTATCTCTTCATCAGTTTGGGCCCCCTTCCTTTTTTTCTTGATGAGTCTGGCTAGAGGTTTATCAACTTTGTTTATCTTCTAAAAGAACCACTTCTAGTTCACAGAGTTTTTTTTCTATCATTTTCTTCCTTTCTATTTCATTTATTTTTGTCCTGATCTTTTTGGTTTCTTCCCTTCTGCTACTTTGAGTTTTGCTTGTTCTTTCTCTAGTCCTTTAAGTATAATGTCAGGTTTTCCCAGGTCTGTGATCTTCCTTCCTTCCTGAGGTGAGACTGTATCGCTGCAGGTTTTCCTCTGAGTTTTGCTTGTTCTTTCTCTAGTCCTTTAAGTATGATGTCAGGCTTTCTCAGGTCTGTGATTTCCCTTCCTTCCTGAGGTGAGACTGTATCGCTGCAGGTTTTCCTCTTAGAACTGCTTTTCTGCATCCTATACATTTTGGATGACTGTGCTTTCATTTTCATTTGTCTCCAAGCATTGTTTGATTTTCTGTTTTGTTTCTTCTGTGATCCACTAGTTGTTTAATAGCATATAATTCTCAGGTTATTTGTTTAACCTTAACAGTGTGACTTGCCTCATTTAGAAGGCATTTGGAGTTGTTGTTTAGTCATATTTGGAGTAAGAATTAAATAAAATTTAAAGAGTTTCTCAAAGAAAGGCCACTTTCCTGCTCCATAGATTGACCTTCTACAATTAATACGACTTTCATTGTTTCCCCTGCCACATTACAGTCGCATTCTGGTTTTCTTCCACAACAGACAGAAACCAAAGAACCATGGCCTCTCTAAGATGCAAGCTCAGGGGGAAAGCAGCTCTGCAGCTGCTTGCACCTTGGTGTCAGATAATCGCTCATAATTCATCTGCATATCTTATCAAAAAGAGTCTAATTATCTTCTCCCTCTAAAAATTCTCTGGAGGGAAATCTTTTCCTACCTCCCCAAGACAAGTAATATCTTTGAGCTTAATTTCACCTTGGGGAAGCAGAAGAGAGAGAGAGAGAAAAAATGTATTTTTTCCTTTTTTATGTAATTAGTTTTTTTTTTAAACCCTGGTTTTCTGATTTTATAGAGAAATATTTAAAGTACTTAGACCCTAAACACAATATGTTATCAGGGAACCCCAATATGTGTGCAGTGGTAGAAACTAAGTTCTAAATCATGTATTTCTTCCCTTGAATTTCATTTCTCACCATCCAAGCTCACTGGGGCCAGAGGGAGGCTTAACTTAAACGGTATATTATGATGTCATATTACATAACATTTTATGTGTGTGTCTGTGTGTCTGTGTGTCTGTGTGTGTGTAGCTTAGCATCATGAGGTGGAGAGAAGCGTTTTCCCCCAATCATTTTGCCTAATGTCACCAGCTTAGATGAGTAATTCAGGCCTCTCAATGGCAAATTTTCAGGTGTTCATTATCTGGTTGATTACTTCAGTTTCCCACTAGACAGATGTAGACTGAATTAATGAGGTGAACAAGATTACAGACATTATACAAGGGAGTCTTTAAAGATTCTGCTTTGCACTTAAGAGATTAGCAAAGATGTCCATGATGTGAGTTTGGAGAGACATTTGTTTCTGTGAGATCCATTTCCATCGCCCCGTGTGTTTTATATTTCTCACCTACCTGGTGTGTAAGGAAATAGAGTTTTGTGCAGGTGCTGCTTTCATGGGTCAGGGAGTTGGAGATGATCAAATGAGTCATTTCAAGGTAAGGGACTGAAATCAAACCCTCTGATTGTCCTCAATTGGAATCTTTTTTCCCCCGGCATGAAGAAAACTGATTTCTGATAAGCCAGAGCAGTAAGCAGAGAATAAATCAGGTGAACCTGGAGCATTACTGCATTAGATTGTTAAAAGTACAAGGCAGGCAATGTGCCTTGTTCAAATTTGTACCTTCAGTACCATATAGTGGGCAATCAACTGACGGTATTTTTCAGTATCCATAATAGCAATAGCTTCAGCTTAAAAAGCACTTTGAAACGCACCAGTGTCTTTAATATTTATTACTTAATACAAGCGCCAGTAGAACAAAGCTGAGTATATCATCCTTACTTTGCAAATAAGGAAACAGACACTGATAATTTAAGAAATTGCTCCAAGTCACAGCTCAGTTCAGTTGCTCAGTTGTGTCCGACTCTTTGCAACCCAGTGGACTGTGGAACGCCAGGCTTCCCTGTCCATCACCAACTGCTAGAGCTTGCTCAAATTCACATCCATCGAGTCAGTGATACAACCCAACCATCTTATCCACTGTCATCCCCTTCTCTTCCTGCCTCCAACCTTTCCCAGCATCAGGGTCTTTTCCAATGATTCAGTTCTTCGCATCAGGTGACCAAAGTACTGGAGTTTCAGCTTTAGCATCCTTCCAAAGAACACCCAGGACTGATCTCCTTTAGGATGGACTGGTTGGATCTCCTTATAGTCCAAGGGACTCTCAAGAGTCTTCTCCAACACCACAGTTCAAAAGCATCAATCTTCAGTGTTCAGCTTTCTTTATACTCCAACTCTGACATCCATATGTGACTACTGGAAAAACCATAGTTTGACTATATGGACCTTTGTTGGCAAAGTAATGTCTCTGCTTTTTAATCTGCTGTCTAGGTTGGTCATTGCTCTTCTTCCAAAGAGCAAACATCTTTTAATTTCCTGGCTTCACTCACCATCTGCAGTGATTTCAGAACTCCCATAAGTAAAGTCTATCACTGTTTCCATTATTTCCCCATCTATTTACCATGAAGTGATGGGACCAGATGCCATGATTTTAGTTTTATGAATGTTGAGTTCTAAGCCAACTTTTCCAGTCTCCTCTTTCACCTTCATTAAGAGGCTCCTTAGCTCTTCTTTGCTTTCTGCCAAAAGGGTGGTGTTAACTGCATATGTGAGGTTATTGATATTTCTTCTGCCAGTCTTGATTCCAGCTTGTGCTTCATACAGTCCATCATTTCACATGATGTAAATAAACATGGTGACGACATGTAAATAAGCCACCTTGCTGTACTCCTATCCCAACTTGGAACCAGCCTGTTGTTCCATGTCCAGTTTGAACTTGCTTCTTGACCTGTAAACACTTCCCAGGAGGCAGGTGAGGTGGTCTGGTGTTCCCATCTCTTCAAGAATTTTACACAGTGTAATGTGATCCACACAGTCAAAGACTCTGGCATAGTCAATAAAGCAGACGTAGATGTTGCTCTGGAACTCTCTTGCTTTTTGATGATCCAACAGATATTGGCAGTTGAATCTCTGGTTCTTCTCCCATTTTAAATCTAACTTGCACATGTGGAAGTTCACAGTTCACATACTGTTGAAGCCTCACTTGGAGAATTTTGAGCATTACTTTACTAGCATGTGAGGTGAGTACAATTGTGTGGTAGTTTGAGCATTCTTTGGCATTGACTTTCTTTGGGATTGCAATGAAAACAAACCTTTTCCAGTCCTGTGGCCACTGCTGAGTTTTTGAAGACATAGAGCAGGTATTTATTAGTACACAAAGGTCCGTCTAGTCAAGGCTATGGTGTTTCCAGTGGTCATGTATGGATGTGAGAGTTGGACTGTGAAGAAAGCTGAGCGCTGAAGAATTGATGCTTTTGAATTGTGGTGTTGGAGAAGACTGTTGAGATTCCCTTGGACTGCAAGGAGATCCAACCAGTCCATTCTGAAGGAGATCAGCCCTGGGATTTCTTTGGAGGGAATGATGCTAAAGCTGAAACTCCAGTACTTTGGCCACCTCATGCGAAGAGTTGAGTCATTGGAAAATACTCTGATGCTGGGAGGGATTAGGGGCAGGAGGAGAAGGGGACGACAGAGGATGAGATGATTGGATGGCATCACGGACTTGATGGACGTGAATTTGAGTGAACTCTGGGAGTTAGTGATGGACAGGGAGGTCTGGAATGCTGCGATTCATGGGGTCGCAAAGAGTCGGACACAACTGAACGACTGAACTGAACTGAACAGAACTGATGAGGGCCGGCAAAAGCTCTTCCATATTTCATATTTCAGTTGAGTTTTCTTGTTCTGCCTCTGCTGCCCTCATTTTTTGGTAAAGTTTGAAAGAAACATGAATGAATGAATGATGGCTGTGGTAATATACCTTGTCTCCAGATTGTAGAGATTACCTTGGCAATCTTATTTAACTTCTGCTTAATTAATAGCACCCTGCTTATCTAACTTCTTTGCAGAGTACATCAAGCAATATGCCAGCATGGATGACTCACAACCTGGAATCAAAATTGCCAGGAAAATATTAGCAGCTTCAGGTATGCAAATGATACCACTTTAATGGCAGAAAGTGAAGAGGAACCAAAGAGCCTCTTTGCCAGGGTCCAGGCCCGGTGGATCCAGGGTATTCGAAGCGGGGATGGAGTCGGCGAGGAGAGACTTATTTATTTAGAAATATGAAGAGAGATTAGGAAAGAATAGTCTAGTACTAAAATTAGTGGAGAAAAGAGGCCGATATTCCTTGGTTTACATGGAAAGCTAATAAAGTCTCAAGACAAGAAACTTGCACCATCTACATTAGGCCACAGGTGTCGCTTGAATAGTGGAGGGTGCCCCACCTTGGGCTCCCTCTCGCGTGGGTCTTAGAAGCCCGGGCAAATAAGTAGACACAGAGAGCCTCCACATTCCAAGGGATCAGCTGGCAAAAGAGAGGGAGGGAGAGGGAGAAAGAGAGAGAGAGAGAGTCGACACGGGGGGAGCCAGATTTCCAAGAAACTAGTTTGAGAAACTGGTCTGAGAAACTGGTCCATCCTTTATTTTCCAGGAAAGCTTTTTATACTTTTGGTTGTACATAGAGATCAGTGGATAATACAAAGTTATGCAGGGTCAGCAGCCCTGACGCTTATCAAGACCAGGCTTTCTTTCTGCAAATCTTTCCGTATACAAAGGGTCTCAGGTGATTTACATTATCTTCTGGCCAAAAGGCTTGTTAACATTTTATGGCTCTCTTCCTTAATGAATGTTAATCTCATTTTCCCTTTAGTGTTTTTCCTTAATCTGCATCACCTTCAAAGTACTAAATAAAGTTACATTAAAAGATATGAAAACTTGGCAGCAAGTATTGGCTCAACAGTGAAACCCTTAATCAGTCCTATTCTAATGATTTTGACTCCTTGGAAGCCCCTACGTTCCTAGGATGTTTTAAGCTTCCTGTGCCTCTCAAGGTCGGGAGGCTGTGAGCAATCACATGCACAGTTGTAAAAGGTCCGGACAGACCTGTCAGGCAAGTTAGAAAGCTACCAGAGGGGTTTGAGTGGAGACACTCCTTTTGTATGCAGGAGACTGTTAGCTGGAGCTCTAAGTTAACTTTTTCCAGAAAAAGGTGGTGGGGGATAACCCTCTGTTAATGTCAGAGGAGTTGATGAAAGCATAATGCCGTAAGGTAGGCAGACTCTGGTTTTGCGGGTAGATGCTCGAGAATTTCCAGGGGGACCCCTGAAGCTCAATCCCACCTTTGCATATGCCGAGCCTCCTTCCTCATGACCTTTGCCACGGGTGGGATTCCTCACGCTGCCTCCCAGCATCTCTTGATGAAGGTGAAAGAGGAGAGTGATAAATCTGTCTTAAAGCTCAACATTGAAAAAATGAAGATCATACCATCTGATCCTATTTTATGGCAAATAGATGGAGAAAATTGGAAATCGTATCAGATTCCATTTTCTTGGGTTCTGAAATCAATGTAGACAGTGACTGCAGCCACAAAATTTAAAGATGCTTGCTCCTTGGAAGAATAGCTATGACAAACCTAGACAGTGTATTAAAAAGCAAAGACATTACTTTGCTGACAAAGGTTCATCTAGTCAAAGCTATGGTTTTTCCAGGAGTCATATATGGATGTGAGAGTTGGACCACGAAGAAGGCTGAGCACCAAAGAACTGACAATTTCTAACTATAGTGCTGGAGAAGACTCTTGACAGTCCCTTGGACTACAAGCAGATCAAACTTGTGAATCCTAAAGGAAATCAGCCCTGAATATTCATTGGAAGGACTGATGCTAAAGCTGAAACTCCAATTCTTTGGCCACCTGATGTGAAGAGCTGACTCAATGGAAAGGAACCTGATGTTGGGAAAGACTGAAGGCAGGAGGAGAAGTGGGTGACAGAGGATGAGATTACTGGATTGCATCACTGACTCAATGGACTTGTTTGAGCAAGCTCAACAAAGTAATGAAGGACAGAGAAGCCTGGTGTGCTACAGTTCATGGGGTCACAAGGATTTGGACACAACTTAGTGCTGAACATCAACAGTCGCTGTCACATCCAATTCTTTTACAACCAAAGGGACTTCAGCTCCCCGCACCTCCAGGCTCCTTTGCCCATGGGGTTTTCCAGGCAAAAATACTGGAGTGGGTTGCCATTTCCTTCTCTGAGGAATCTTCCCAACCAAGGGATTGAACCCACATCTCCTGCTTGGCAAGCAGATTCTTTACCACTGAGCTACCTGGGAAGACCTGGTGATGATGACATTGGTTAAAAAATAAGTGCAGAGATCTGGGAAGGGGCTATGTGCCTATCAGTTCAGTCCATAGATAGAGTCTGTATTCCTAAGTGTTGAAAGCAAAACAGACCTTGAGCTGTCTCTATTGATACTGTCAGGCCTAGGGAACACCCTTTACCAGCATCACATCCTAATCACATCTCTTCAAACTAGCTTGCATTGAGCTTACAGAGTTGAAAGGGGAAGAAATGATGAAAATTCTCCTGGCTAGTCAAGGGATTTAGGGGGAGTAGTCAGTTCCTCTTGAAGAAGGATTTGATTAGCATCCGAAACAGTCATTTTTAGAGGGGCCACAGGGTCAGTGTACTCCCACTTATGCAAAGAGGATTATGAAACCTCCCTGTGCACTACTTATCTTCTCAGAGTGTGCCCTATATAGGTGAAGTGACCTTTCTGAGTCAGGCAAGCAGTGAGGGCCTTTGGTTCTTCAGGGTAGTGGCTGGATACTGGTTGGGCCGAAATACCTAGTTTCGACATAGAGTTGTGAACCTCAGAGTCTCTTGACCTACCCCAGGGAAGTGTTTTGTAAGTTCAGAGGTAGATTGAGTGTGCTATGAGAAATTAGAGTAATTAAAATAAAAACCAATATTTATTTAATATCTATGATGTGAAAACTAAAGTGAAAACTAAAGTGAAAGTAAATTTACTCAATCATGTCCGAAACTTTGGGAACCCATGGACTGTTGCCTGCAAAGTTCCTCCATCCATGGAAATCTCCAGGCAAGAATAATGGAGTTGGTAGCCATTCCCTTATCCAGGCGATCTTTCTGAGCCAGTGATTGAACCCAGGGACAGGGCAGCCTGGTGGGCTGCCGTCTATGGGATCGCACATAGTCGGACATGACTGAAACGACTTATGAGCAGCAGTTCTTGTATTGCAGGCAGATTCTTCACCATTTGAGCCACCAGGTACTGACACTATTCTAGACACTGGGGAAAAAATCAGTGGAGTGAGAGTTGTGGAGTTAGGAGAAGAAAAATACAGGCACAAATATCTAACTTCCTGAGGCATATATTCAAGAATGGATGTCAGATAATATATAAAATAATTAAATGAAATTTATAGTATGTTAACTGGTGACAAATATTGCAGAAAAAAAGTAATGATGTTAAGGAGGGTGGGGGAGACATTGCAATTTAATTGGTTTGATCAGAAAACATCTCACTGAGATGACATTTGAGCAAAAACTTTAGGAGATGAAGAAGTGAACCACATGGATATCTGTAGATAACTTCAGAGGGAGGTTCGGGCTGTTTCAGGTAGATGGTGAATGAGCTGAAAGGTCAGTTCAGTTCAGTTCAGTCACTCAGTCGTGTCCGACGCTTTGCGACCCATGAATCGTAGCACTCCAGGCCTCCTTGTCCATCACCAACTCCCGGAGTTTACTCAGACCCACGTCCATTGAGTCAGTGATGCCATCCAGCCATCTCATCCTCTGTCGTCCCCTTATCCTCCTGCCCCCAATCCCTCCCAGCATCAGAGTCTTTTCCAATGAGTCAACTCTTCGCATGAGGTGGCCAAAGGACTGGAGTTTCAGCTTTAGCATGATTTCTTCCAAAGAAATCCCAGGGCTGATCTCCTTTAGAATGCACTTGTTGGTTCTCCTTGCAGTTCAAGGGACTCTCAAGAGTCTTCGCCAACACCGCAGTTCAAAAGCATCAATTCTTTGGTGCTCAGCTTTCATCACAGACCAACTCTCACATGACCACAGGAAAAACCATAGCCTTGATAGACGGACCTTTGTTGGCAAATAATGTCTCTGCTTTTGAAATGCTATCTAGGTTGGTCATAACTTTTCTTCCAAGGAGTAAGCATCTTTTAATTTCATGGCTGCAATCACCATCTGCAGTGATTTTGGAGCCCCAAAAGATAAAGTCTGACACTGTTTCCTCTGTTTCTCCATCTATTTGCCATGAAGTGATGGGACCGGATGCCATGATCTTCGTTTTCTGAATGTTGAGCTGTAAGCCATTTTTTTCATTCTCCTCTTTTACTTTCATCAAGAGGCTTTTTAGTTCCTCTTCACTTTCTGCCATAAGGCTGGTGTCCTCTGCCTATCTGAGGTTATTGATATTTCTCTTGGCAATCTTAATTCCAGCTTGTGTTTCTTCCAGTCCAGCATTTCTCATGATGTACTCTGCACAAAAGTTAAATAAGCAGGGTGACAATTACGACCTTGATGTACTCCTTTTCCTATTTGGAACCAGTTTGTTGTTCCATGTCCAGTTCTAACTGTCGCTTCCTGACCTGCATATAGATTTCTCAAGAGGCAGGTCAGGTGGTCTGGTATTCCCATCTCTTTCAGAATTGTCCACAGTTTATTGTGATTCACACAGTCAAAGGCTTTGGCATAGTCAATAAAGCAGAAATCGATGTTTTTCTGGATCTCTCTTGCTTTTTTGATGATCCAGCAGATGTTGGCAATTTGATCTCTGGTTCCTCTGCCTTTTCTACAACTAGCTTGAACATCAGGAAGTTCATGGTTCACATATTGCTGAAGCCTGGCTTGGAGAATTTTGGTCATTACTTTACTAGCATGTGAGATGAGTGCAATTGTGCAGTAGTTTGAGCATTCTTTGGCATTGCCTTTCTTTGGGATTGTAATGAAAACTGGCCTTTTCCAATCCTGTGGCCACTGCCGAGTTTTCCAAATTTGCTGGCATATTGATTGCAGCACTTTTACAGTATCATCTTTCAGGATTCGAAATAGCTCAACTGGAATTCCATCACCTCCACTAGCTTTGTTTGTAATGATGCTTTCTAAGGCCCACTTGACTTTAGATTCCAGGATGTTTGGCTCTAGGTGAGTGATCACATCATCGTGATTATTGGTCTTGAAGATCTTTTTTGTCCAGTTCTTCTGTGTACTCTTGCCACCTCTTCTTAATATCTTCTGCTTCTCTTAGGTCCATAGCATTTCTGTTTTGTCAAGTCCATCTTTGTGTGAAATGTTCCCTTGGTATCTCTAATTTTCTTGAAGAGATCTTTAGTCTTTCCGATTCTGTTGTTTTCCTCTGTTTCTTTGCATTGATTGCTGAGGAAATCTTTCTTATCTCTTCTTGCTATTCTTTGGAACTCTGCATTCAGATGCTTATATCTTTCCTTTTCTCCTATGCTTTTCACTTCTCTTCTTTTCACAGCTATTTGTAAGGCCTCCCCAGACGTCATTTTGCTTTTTTGCATTTCTTTTCCATGGGGATGGTCTTGATCCCTGTCTCCCGTACAATATCACGAATCTCAATCCATAGTTCATCTGGCACTCTATCTATCAGATCTAGTCCCTTAAATCTATTTCTCATTTCCACTGTGTAGTCATAAAGGATTTGATTTAGGTAATACTTGAATGGTCTAGTGGTTTTCCCTACTTTCTTCAATTTCAGTCTGAATTTGGCAATAAGGAGGTCATGATCCGAGCCACAGTCAGCTCCCAGGCTTGTTTTTCTTGACTATATAGAGCTTCTCCATCTTTGGCTGCCAAAAATATAATCATTCTGATTTCGGTGTTGACCATCTGGTGATTTCCATGTGTAGAGTCTTCTCTTGTGTTGTTGGAAGAGGGTGTTTGCTATGACCAGTGCATTTTCTTGGCAAAACTCTATTAGTCTATGCCCTGCTTCCTTCCGTATTCCAAGGCCAAATTTGCCCGTTATTCCAGGTGTTTCTTGACTTCCCACTTTAGCATTCCAGTCCCCTATAATGAAAAGGACATTTTTGGGGGGGTGGTGGTGTTAGTTCTAAAAGATCTTGTAGGTCTTCATAGAACCATTCAACTTCAGCTTCTTCAGCATTACTGGTTGGGGCATAGACTTGGATTACTGTGATATTGAATGGTTTGCCTTGGAAATGAACAGAGATCATTCTGTCATTTTTGAGATGGCATCCAAGTACTGCATTTTGGACCCTCTTGTTGAGCATGATGGCTACTCCGTTCCTCCTAAGGGATTCCTGTCTACAGTAGTAGATATATTGGTCATCTGAGTTCAATTCACCCATTCCAGTCCATTTTAGTTCGCTGGTTCCTAGAATGTCAACGTTCATTCTTGCCATCTCTTGTTTGACCACTTCCAATTTGCCTTGATTCGTGGACCTGACATTCCAGGTTCCTATGCAATATTGCTCTTTACAGCATCAGACCTTGCTTCTATCACTAGTCACATCCACAGCTGGGTATTGTTTTTGCTTTGGCTCCATCTCTTCATTCTTTCTGGAGTTATTTCTCCACTGATCTCCAGTAGCATATTGGGCACCTACTGACCTGGGGAGTTCCTCTTCCAGTATCCTATCATTTTGCCTTTTCTTGCTGTTCATGGGGTTCCCAAGGCAAGAATACTGAAGTGGTTTGCCATTCTCTTCTCCAGTGGACCACATTCTGTCAGAACTCTCCACCATGACCTGCCCGTTTTGTGTGGGCCCATGGGCATGGCTTCGTTTCATTGAGTTAGACAAGGCTGTGGTCCTAGTGTGAGTAGATTGACTAGTTTTCTGTGATTATGGTTTCAGTGTGTCTGCCCTCTGATGCCCTCTTGCAACACCTACCGTCTTACTTGTGTTTCTCTTACCTTGGACGTGGGGTATCTCTTCACGGCTGCTCCAGCAAAGCACAGCCGCTGCTCCTTACCTTGGATGATGGGTATCTCCTCACCGCCACTCCTCCTGACCTTGAACGTGGAATAGCTCCTCTAGGCCCTCCTGCACCCACGCAGCCACTGCCCCTTGGAAGGTCAGTGGGGCTCAAAAGTGATGAGTCAAAAGAATAAAAATCGAAAATGAGCTTAGAGAGATAAAAGGAAGGTAAGACCATGATCATGCAAGTAGATTTTGGTTGTGTTTCAGTTCAGTTCAGTCACTCAGTCATTTCCAGCTCTTTGTGATCCGATGGACTGCAGCACGCCAGGCCTCCCTGTCTATCGCCAACCCCCAGAGTCCGCCCAAACCCAGGTCCATTGAGTCGGTGATGCCATCCAACCATCTCATCCTCTGTCATCCCCTCTCCTCCCACCTTCAATCTTTCCCAGCATTATGGTCTGTGCAGATGAGTCAGCGCTTCACATCACGTGGCCAAAGTATTGAATTTTCAGCTACAACATCAGTCCTTCCAATGAATATTCGGGAATGATCTCCTTCACAATGGATTGGTTGGATCTCCTTGCAGTCCAAGGGACTCTCAAGAGTCTTCCCCAGTACCGCAGTTCAAAAGCATCATTTCGTCGGTGCTCAGCTTTCTTTATAGTCCAACTCTCACATCCATACATGACCACTGGCAAAACCATAGACTCGACTGTACAGACCTTTGTTGACAAAGTAATGTCTCTGCTTTTGAATATGCTGTCTAAGTTGGTCATAACTTTCCTTCCAGGGAGTAAGCGTCTTTTAATTTCATGGCTGCAGTCACCATCTGCAGTGAATTTGGAGCCCCCAAAATAAAGTCAGCCACTGTTTCCACTGTTTTCCCATCTCTTTGCCATGAAGTGATGGGACCGGATGCCATGATCTTTGTTTTCTGTATTTTGAGCTTTACGCCAACTTTTTCACTCTCCTCTTTCACTTTCATCAAGAGACTCTTTAGTTCTTCCTCACTTTCTGCCATAAGGGTGGTGTCATCTGCATATCTGAGGTTCTTGATATTTTTCCCGGCAATCTTGATTCCAGCTTGTGTTTCCTCCAGCCCAGCATTTCTCATGATGTACTCTGCATATATGTTAAATAAACAGGGTGACAATATACAGCCTTGATTTAGTTTCCATTAGTTCTTCGGTTTGCTTTTATTTCTATATTCTGGGCATATTTAAAACAATATAGAAAGCGTCTTCATTAATTTTTTATTGCAATATAGTCCATTAGTCCCACACTGACGGACACGGGTAATTTCTAATATTTTCCCCTACAAACAGTACTTCAGCAAATAACCAGTAATATGAGTTGATACACTTGTAGGAATATCTATCAGATAAAGTCCCAGAAGTACAGTATCAGAGCCAAAGAGTAAGTTTATTTTCAATTTTAATAGATATTATAAAATTGTACACCGTAGATACTAAAACATTTTGCATTTTCACCAGCAGTGTAATCTAAGTAAATGGCTATTTCTCCACAGCTTCCGCAGAAGCTGGTATATTGTTAAACTTTAGAATTTTTGCCAGTCAAGCAGGTGAGAAATGTCATTTAAACATAGTCTCAATTTGCAGTTTTATTTTATGAGAGGGGTGAGAACCTTTCATATGTTTTGGGGTGCATTTATATTTCATTTTCCAAAAACTTTCTGTTCTCTACTTTTCAATTGGGATTTGGTTCCTTTGCATATTAATAAATTGTACAAATATATGACTGAAGTGGTATATAAAGTTACTAAGATAAATATTATTAAAATTTATTTGAAATGGATCCATCCAAGCTTATTTTTCTTTTCCTTTCTTTCCCTTTTCTTTTCCGCCCTTTCCTTTTTTACAGCCAACATGCCTGCAGTAAGTTCTTAGTATTATTCCTCAGTGCTGGAGAGTTTTCTTTCTTGATGTGGGACAAATCCAGCTTAATAATAAAGACTGTATCATCACCCTCCCAAACCGAGTTAGTCGGCTCTAACTTGCTAACCTCAGGAGCTCATTTTTCCTTGGATATCTTTGTGTGCCAAAGCATTTTCATCTAATACAAGTATTTGTTGTCTTGTATTAGATGATATTAGATTAGATGATATATTAGATATATGTTGAGCATATATCCTTGTCCACACTTTTCCCACAATGAACCTTTTCAGCTTTTCAATTTAGAAAAAGAAATAAATAAAAATAATGTTTCTTCTTAGATTGAATTTTCATTAAGCAAGCTAAAACGAATCTCAAAAATTTTCCACCAACCTTTACTCAGTTGTAAACTTCGTTTCAGCAGATGCATTAGTACCTTCATCCTTTACAGTTTAAGAATGAGTGTTTACATGTTCCCGACTTTGTCCTGAAGTACATTCCTACTGAGAGGCATTTGTTTCCTGTATTTATCTTCTCATGACAAGTCGACCACCTTTTCAGCTTCCACTACAATCATTTCTCTCACTTGATGAGTCGTTTTTTCCCTGGTGAAAACACTTAACTGAAATAGCTCTGTTAAATTCCTGTATTTCTGTCTAGAGAGTACGTGGACTCGAATATTCACCTTGGAGATGTGAATTATTACTAAATTTGATATTCTGCTTTTACATTCAAGCAAACCTTTTGCTTTCAGTCTGAGAGCTCCTTTTTCTCAGACTCTTCACTTCCGTCTCCAGTACTAGAAGCTGGCTTTTTCTCTCACTCTCTTTTCTTTGTTAGTCTCTCAGTTGTGTCCTATTCTTTGTGACCCCGTGAACTGTAGCCCACCAGGCTCTTCTGTCCATGGGATTCTCCAGGCAAGAATAGTGGAGTGGGTTGCCATTCCCTCCTCCAGGGGATCTTCTCAACCCAGGGATCTAACCCAGGTCTCCTGCATTGCAGTGGATTCTTTACCATTTGGGCTATCACATCTTCTTTTTCCTAAAAGGAGGTTTATCATGGCTAGACTGCCTTGTGAGAACTCTCTTACAGTATGACAAAAATTTGTAACATAAAAGTGGCTGCATAGAGTAGGGCTGGCCATAAAACTCTAAATATGATGCTTTCATCCACACAAACCTCCAAATGGCAACAGGTCTTTTATTTCTGTAATTAAACTTCCATCATTCTCGTACTGATACAAAGATGAGCTTCATGTGAATCATTTAGGGGCTACACTTGTATCAGGAGCATCCCTGCCAGAACATTTCTAACCGGGAGTGTAGAAGCTGAAAATGAACCACAAATTCACACAGCAGAAAGTTTTAGTGGGAGTAATGAACCTCTTCAGGCTGAGATCCACAGGGGTGGCTGTTTCATTAGATTCCTGCTTCAGTTTGCAGTCTCCATAGGTCAGTGAAGTCTTTTTAGTTTAATGCAGTTTTGTTTTAACACATTTTTTCATGTATTAATAGGCATTCATACCTCTTCTGTGAACAGCTTGATTTTTCTTTTTTTAAAAGAAATCTTCAGCTCTTCAAAGGAAGGAACTATGGCTTTCACATTTACCAAAGGCCTACCAAATTTAAATTCAAGGTCAATATTCTCCTCCATCATCTCTCTCATTTTCTAGCACTTACAACTTCCAGGAGTCACTGAGTTTTTCACTTAAGAAGAATGATATTTTCTTTTTAAAAAATATTTTTATGATGTGGATTATTTTTAACGTCTTTATTGAACTTGTTATATTATTTTTGTTTTATGTTTTGGCTTTTTTAACCATGAGGCATGTAGGATAACTACCTGGTCAGGGATGGAACCCGTACTCCCCACGTTGGAAGTCCCAACCACTGGACAACCAGGGAGGTCCCTGAATTTTCCTTTTCATTTATGCCATCCCATCTCTGTTCTCTTTTCTCCTCTGTTCTCCCATCAGATCCCTGCATTCTTCATGATGACCCGCTCACAGGGTCACAGCTCTCTGGAAAGGGTAATTCATCCCCTGCTATCTTCCCCAAAACCACCCCCTCCCCCCCGGATCTACTTACACCACTACTGATCTTTCTTTTATATTTGCACATAGCCTATGACGAAATGCTCTATTTGGGCTGGGGAGCTGAGGAGACAAGGTTGCAAACCTACATACAACGAGGTTTTTGTCTCTATGGCTCTGTTTTTTCTATATGACTGTTTTTGTCTGTCCAACTGTCACCCTGATCCATCTTTGTATATTCCTGTGGAGCAATGTCTAATAAATAGCTCGCTTCTCTAGCCTTTTATCAAAAAGGATCAATTCATCTTTGATGATCTGAAATTGCTGCTCAGGGGAGCTTGGCTGAAGACAGTCCCCCCTGGAACAGCCTTGAGACTGGGAATAATTTTGTCCAGGAGCAAATTCATCGGAACTAGAATTCAGTTTCTCTTTTCAAGACCAGGCTTTCTGCTGTGAGTAGGGAAGTGGTCTAGGAGGAAAGCAGACACTAGACAGCCATCTCCATCTCTAATGTATTGGGATCGAGTCCATGTCCTCTGGGTCCCCAATTAATCAGAGGCTGAGTCTCAATCAGTGTGATTCTGACCATTCCCCTTATGACCTCTTGTGTTCCACAGGCAGGGAGCCAGTGACATGCAGACTCCAGCCTTCACCTAGGCTGGCTGTGGGCTGGGGATGGTGTTTACTCATCTTACTCACTTGGACCCTCCTTAAATTTCATCCCTCTGTTCTCTGTCCTATTGTGCATGAGATTTGCTCCCCTGTGTCCCCACATCCTGATCCAGTTAATAGTTGGCTCTTGACAATACGATGGCTATAGTTCACACTGCTCTATGATATATAGGAAAAATGTTAAGAGAGTACATCCTGAAAATTCTCATCATAGGAAGAAGTTTTTTCTTTTCCCCTGTCTTCTTTCTTTTAATTCTCTTGTATCTATATGAGATGACGGCTATTAGTTGAAACAATTGCGATCTTTATTTCACAATATGTGGAAATCGAATCATCAAGTTGTACATCTTGAACTTATACAATGCCAATTGTTTCTCAATTGACCTGGAAAAAACAATTTGTTCTTGGTATAAGAATAATTCCAACATTGCTTAGTTAATCCTGACAATATATTGCTCAATCAAAAATCCAGGTTGCTTGCTTATGAGCTTCTAAGTATTATTCTATTGTGGATGGAGAAGGGCTTATTACAGCGGCTTTTCAAGTCAAGACCTGAATTGATCACTTGTCCTTTGAATCCTAGTTACTGTCCACCCTGATAAACACTGTCTCAAAGAGAGAAGTCAATCTTTCAGAGAAGCAGCAGTTTTAGTGGATTTGAGTTCATCAGCAGCAACGTAGGAGAAGACCTTGCAAGCAAGCCTTCACAGAGACATTATAGGCACTGCTTTCTTTATGTTCTAACTTGACTCAAAATCCTTTTCATTTCAGCTGTTGGCAAGTTCACCAAGTGAAGTCCTTTAATCTGAGTAGAGAACCACTTACAGCAGTGGTGCTGAGCTTATATGTGGCCAGTCCCACATTAGCAGCCAAGGTCCAGAGTATCCATTCTTAACTGGCAGGAATAAAATAGTAACTCTCCCTTTTGTGTATGAGAACATCATCATTGAGACTGGAAAGAGAATCTTCTATCTCCAGCAACAGAGACAAGAGTAGTCAACCATGAGTTGGATGTATTACTACTGTTTGGATGTACTTAGTGGCAACCAAGTCTGGCCCCAGGAAGAAAAGCAGGTCCCAGGCTCAGTTGCAGTCAGTGGCCAAGAAGATTTCAGGGATCTTCAGAATGCTAGCCAGAGCTGAAAGGGAAATATTTGAATAGGGATAGGTAGGGGTGAGTTATAGAGACGGAGCCAAAAGACATTTCCCATCATTGTTTTAGCGCTTCATTTTTAATTGTCCCCCCATTGCTGGGAGCCAGCATGAGGAACTCCGCCCATGGCAAAGGTCATGAGGAAGGAGGCTTCGGCATACGCAAAGGTGGGATCAAGCCTCAGGAAATCCCCTTTTCCCGAGCATCTACCCCCAAAACCAGAGTCTGTTTTATGCTCTCACCTATACCTCTGACTTCACGGGGGACTGTTCCCCCATCACCATTTCTCTCAGAGAAGGAGTTAACTTGCAGCTCCAGTTAATAAAAATTCCTGGGCGTGACAAGAGTGTTTCAACTTACAAACTCCTCTGAAGGTTCTCTAGCCTGCCTGATCAGGTTCATCCAGCCACATGTGATTGTTTACAGCCTCCCAACCGTGAGAGGCATGAGATGCTTTAAACTTTCTATATACAGATTCTTTTGAGAAGTTACAAAATTATTAGTATAGTATAGCGGGTTGATTAGAAATTATATTGGTGAAGGGTTTTTCATTTGTTGAGCCAATATTTGCTGCTAAATCTCCATATTCCCTGCCCTTATAATGAATATAACTAGCATACAGGAAAAATAAGTATTAACCTTTAAGATTAATCATGTTAAACCTTAGGCTAAGTAAATTCCTTCCTTGATTGTAACCCACTACACCCTCACCCTATAGGAATGCAACTTTATTTGGAGGGTGGCGCTTGGTTTAAGAAAATTCACCCCTGGAAAAAATAAGTTTTCTGGTTGACTGACCGTTATCAGAAAGGGCCATAAAATGTCAGCAGGCCTCATGGCCAGAAGATGATGTAAAAACCCATAAGACCTTTGTATAATTTTATATGAAGCACCTGATTTTGACAAGGGTCAGGTCTGCTGACCCCCTGCATGACTGTGTATTCATCCCTATGTATAACAAAAAGTATATAAGCAAACCTGAAAAATAAAGAAATTGGATCAGTTTCTGGAAAGACTGATTCCCCCGTGTCGTTTCTTTCTTGGTCCCCATTTTGCTGGCTGAATTCCCATCTGGAACGTGGGCACTCACCAAGCCTGCTAATTTTGCCTGGGCTTCTAAGATCGGACTGGGGAGGCCTCAGTGCCTCCTCTCCTTCGGGAGAACGGAAAGACGCCTGTGGCCTACGTAGGTGGTGATTGGTATTCCACGTAAACCAAGTTATTCAGCCTGCTTTTCTCCACTAATTTTCCTACTACACTATCTGTTTTTTAATCTCTCTCTATATCTGTAATTAAACAAGTTTTTTCCTAGGACGCCTACTCTGTCTCCCCTTCAAATTACCCTGGATCCACTGGGGCTGGACCCTGGCACCCCATAGCTTGAGAAAGTGCAGGTTACATATGTGAGTACAGAATTAATCTCAGCTGACCTGTTAGAAGTCTGCTTATTTCAGGGACACCTGGAGCCAAGGTGATGCTCCTGGTTAACCCAGGATAAAGTCAACTAGCTAGTGATAGATATTCCTGTGCCAGGGTCTGAGAGAGACATGGTGGGCAGTCTGCACTAGTTTATTAATGTTGGTCATAAGAACAAACAAGAAAAAAAGCACTGGCTTTCCTGGTGGCTCAGAGGTTCAGAATCCACCTGCCAGTGCAGGACACATGGGTTCAATCCCTGATTCAGGAAGATACCATATCCCATGGGGCAACTAAGCCCATGAACCTCAACTTTTGAGCCTCTGCTTTAGAACCTGGGAGTCACAAATAGAGAAGCCACCACAATGAGAAGCCCACTTTCCACAACTAGAGAGTAGCTCCCACTTGCTGCAACTAGAGAAAAGCCCACATAGCAATGAAGACTCACAGCCAAAAATAAATGAAATCATTAAAAAAAAAAACTATGATACTGATAGATGATTTGCACCCAGTTTCTGTAATTGTACTCAAACAGGACCTATGTGCCCTCCAGGGACCAGCCTTCCCCCATATTATGTGCTTTAGCATCTCTCCAGAAGTGCCTATTGTATAGATAACGGTATCAGATGGGCTTTTCCTGACTTGTTTTACAGATGGGAAAATCCCTTACCAAAGAACTAAAGAGCCTCCTGATGAAGGTGAAAGAGGAGAGTGAAAAAGCTGGCTTCAAGCTCCACATTCAGAAAACGAAGATCGTGGCATCATGATCTTTCCATCGTGGCTTTGCAGGAGGTGAAGTGGTAAAAAAAACCCATCTGCCAATGCAAGAGATCCAAGAGATGGGAGTTCTATCCGTGGGTAGGGAAGTGCCCTGGAGTAGGAAATGGCAATCCACTCAGTATTCTTGCCTGAAAAATTCTGTTATCTAAAAAATATGGTCACAACCGGAAAGTAGAGTTATTTTATTTGGTGGGAATGTTTAGGTCTCTGAGCCCAGGAGACAACACCTCAGCAACTCTGAGAAAACTACTCCAAAGAGGCAGGAGGAGAAGTCAGGCTATATAGAATTTTGCAACAAAGGGAGCAGGCAGTCTGAAAATCACAGATCAGGTATCAAGTTAAAAAAAAATTAGCATTCTATATATGGAAAGATGCAAGTTTTTGGACTCATTGAATTCATTCCTTTCATATGCACCTCAAAATTCTCCGAGTGAGGCTTCAACAGTACATGAACTGTGAACTTCCAGATGTTCAAGCTGGATTTAGAAAATGCAGAGGAACCAGAGATCAATTTGCCAACATCCGTTGGATAATAGAAAAAGCAAGAGAGTTACAGAAAACCATCTACTTTTGCTTTATTGACTATGCCAAAGCCTTTAACTGTGTGGATCGCAACAAACTATGTAAAATTCTTCAAGAAACTGGAATACCAGACCACCTTACCTGCCTCCTGAGAAATCTGTATGCAGGTCAAGAAGCAAAAGTTAGAACTGGACATGGAACAGCAGATTGGTTCCAAATGGGGAAACGAATACGTCAAGACTGTGGGATCACTTCTCTTTTCTCTTGGGTCCTGGTGCACAGAAGATTTTTTTGTGTGTGTGCCCTCCAAGAGTCTGTTTCCCTAGTCTTGGGTAAGTTCTGTAATCAAATCCCACTGCCTTCCAAAGACAAATTTTGAACAGTATGAAAAGGCAAAACGATATGACCTGAAAGATAAACTCCCCAGGTCAGTAGGTGGCCAATATGCTACTGGAGAAGTAACCACAGAAAGAATGAAGAGACAGGGACAAAACATAAACAACACCCAGTTGTGGATGTGATGGGTGATGGAAGTAAAGGTCAATGCTGTGAGAACAATATTGCATAGAAGCCTGGAATATTAGGTCCATGAATTAAGGTAAATTGGAAGTGGTCAAACAGGAGATGACAAGAGTGAACATTGACATTTTAGGACTTAGTAAACTAAAATGGGCTGGAATGGGTGAGTTTAACTCAGATGACCATTACACCATTATACAGGAGTGGCAGCTGCATGGCACAGGAGCGGCTGAGAGGAGACCCCACATCCAATGTCAGGAGTGGTGGCTGTTAGGAGCTACCCTACTTCCAAGGTAAGGAGCAGAGGCTGCGTTTTGCTGGAGCAGCCATGAAGAGATACCCCACTTCTAAGGTAAGAGAACCCAAAGTAAGACAGTAGGCTCTAAGAGAGGGCATCAGAGGGCAGACAGAGGGAAACCAAAATCACAGAAAACTAACCAATCTGACCACATGGACCACAGCCTTGTCTAACTCGATGAAAGTAAGCCATGCCATGTGGGGCCACCCAACATGAACGGGTCATGGTGGAGGGGTCTGACAGAATGTAGTCCAATGGAGAAGGGAATGGTAAACCATTTCAGTATGCTTGCCTTGAGAACCCCATGAACAGTATGAAAAGGCAAAAGGATAAGACACTGAAAGATGAACTCCCCAGGTCATTAGCTGCCAAATATGCTACCGATCAGTGGAGAAATAACTCCAGAAAGATTAAGGGATGGAGCCAAAGGGAATACAAGACAAAGTTGGGGATATGACTGGTGATAGAAGCAAGGTACAATGCTGTAAAGAGCAATATTGATAGGAACCTAGAATATTAGTTCCATGAATCAAGGCAAATTGGAAGTGGTCAAACAGGAGATGGCAAGAGTGGACGTCAACATTCTAGGAGTCAGTGAACTAAAACGGACTGGAATGGATGAATTTAACTCAGATGACTGTTATATCTACTCTTGTGGGAAGGAATCTCTTAGGAGAAATGGAGTAGCCATCATAGTCAAGAAAAGAGTCCAAAATGCAGTACTTGGATGCAATCTCAAAAATGACAGAATGATCTCAGTTCATTTCCAAGGCAAACCATTCAGTATCACGGTAATCCAAGTCTATGCTCAGACCAGCAACGTTGAAGAAGCTGAAGTTGAATGGTTCTGTGAAGACCTACAAGATCTTTTAGAACTAACACCCCCAAAACATGTCCTTTTCATTATCGGGGATTGGGATGCAAAAGTAGGAAGTCAAGAAACACCTGGAGTAACAGGCAAATGTGGCCTTGGAATGCAGAATGAAGCAGTGCAAAGACTAATAGAGTTCTGCCAAGAAAATGCACTCATCATAGCAAACACCCTCTTCCAACAACACAAGAGAAAACTCTACACATGGACATCACGAGCTGGCCAACACTGAAATCAGATTGATTATATTCTTTGCAGTCAAAGATAGAGAAGCTTTATATAGTCAGCAAAAACAAGACTGAGAGCTGACTGGCTCAGAACATGAACTCCTTCTTGCCAAATTCAGACTTAAATTGAAGAAAGTGGGGAACACCACTAAACCATTAAGGTATGACCTAAATAAAATACCTTATGATTACGCAGTGAAAGTGAGAAATAGATGAAAGGGCCTAGATCTGATAGATAGAGTGCCTGATGAACTATGGAAGGAGGTTCGTGACATTGTATATGAGACAGGGATCAAGACCATCCCCATGGAAAAGAAAGGCGAAAAAGCAAAATGGCTGTCTGAGGAGGCCTTACAAATAGCTGTGAAAAGAAGAGAAGTGAAAAGCATAGGAGAAAAGGAAAGATATAAGCATCTGAATGCAGAATTCCAAAGAATAGCAAGGAGAGATAAGAAAGCCTTCCTCAGTGATCAGTGCAAAGAAATAGAGAAAAACAACGGAATGGGAAAGACTATAGAGATCTCTTCAAGAAAATTAGAGATACCAAGGGAACATTTCATGCAAAGATGGGCTCAATAAAGGACAGAAATGGTATGGACCTAAGAGAAGCAGAAGATATTCAGAAGAGATGGCAAGAATACACAGAAGAACTGTACCAAAAAGATCTTCACAACCCAGATAATTACGATGATGAGATGACTCATACTCACTTAGACCCAGACATCCTGGAATGTGAAGTCAAGTGGGCCTTAGGAAGCATCATGATGAACAAAGCTAGTGGAGGTGATGGAATTCCAGTTAAGCTATTTCAAATTCTAAAAAACGATGCTGCGAAAGTGCTGCATACAATATGTGAGCAGTTTGGAAAATTAAACAATGGCCACAGGATTGGAAAAGGTCAGTTTTCATTCCAATCCCAAATAAAGGCAATGCCAAAGTTGCTCAAACTACTGCACAATTGCACTCATCTCCCATGCTAGATAAGTAAAGCTCAAAATTCTCCAAGCCAGGCTTCAGTGAAATGTGAACTGTGAACTTCCAATTGTTCAAGCTAGTTTTAGAAAAGGCAGAAGAACCAGAGAGCAAATTGCCAACATCTGCTGGATCATCAAAAAAGCAAGAGAGTTCCAGAAAAACATCGATTTCTGTCTTATTGACTATGCCAAAGCCTTTGAGTGTGTGGATCACAATAAAGTGTGGAAAAATTCTTCAAGAGATGGGAATAGCAGACCACCTGACCTGCCTCTTGAGAAACCTGTATTCAGGTCAGGAAGCAACAGTTAGAACTGGACATGGAACAACAGACTGGTTCCAAATAGGGAAAGGAGTACATCAAGGCTGTATATTGCCACCCTGTTTATTTAACTTATATGCAGAGTACATCATGAGAAACGCTGGGCTGAAAGAAGCACAAGCTGGATCAAGATTGCCAAGAGAAATATCAAAACCTCAGATATGCAGATGACACCACCCTTAGGCAGAAAGTGAAGAAGAACTAAAGAGCCTCTTGTTGAAAGTTAAAGAGGAGAGTGAAAAAGTTGGCTTAAAGTTCACATTCAGGAAACTAAGATCATGTCATCTGTCTGGTCACTTCATGGGAAATATATGGAGAAACAGTGGAAACAGTGGCTGACTTAATTTTTCTGGGCTCCAAAATCACTGCAGATTGTGACTGCAGCCATGAAGTTAAAAGACACTCCTTGGAAGAAAAGTTATGACCAACCTAGACAGCATATTAAAAAGCAGTTACATTACTTTGTCAATAAAGGCCCATCTAGTGAAGGCTATGGTTTTTCCATTAGTTATGTATGGATGTGAGAGTTGGAGTATAAAGAAAGGTGAGTACTGAAGAATTGATGCTTTTGAACTGTGGTGTTAGAGAAGACTCTTGAGAGTCCCCTGGACTGCAAGGAGATCCAACCAGTCCATCCTAAAGGAGATCAATCCTGGGTGTTCATTGAAAGGACTAATGTTGAAGCTGAAACTCCAATACTTTGGTCACCTGATGCGAAGAGCTGACTCATTTGAAAAGACCCTGATTCTGGGAAAGATTGAGTGAAGGAGGAGAAGGGGATGACAGAGGATGAGATGTTGGGGTGGCATCACCAACTCAATGACATGAGTTTGGGTAAACTCTGAGAGGTGGTGATAGACAAGTAGGTCTTGCATGCTGCAGTCCATGGGGTTGCCAAGAGTTGGACAGGACTGAGCGACTGAAGTGAACTGAACTGAACGGGGCCCTCATAGTCAACAAAAGAGTCTGAAATGCAGTACTTGTGTGCAGTCTCAAAAAGGACAGAATGATCTCTGTTCATTTTCAACGTAAACCATTCAATATAACAGCAACCCAAGTCTATACCTCAACCACTAATGCCAAAGGAGCCGAGTGGCTCTATGAAGGCCTACAATACCTTCTAGACCTAACACCAAAAAAGACGTCCTTTTCATCATAGGGGACTGGAATACAAAAGGAAGAATCAAGAGATACCTGGAGTAACAAGCAAACTTGGCCTTGGAGTATGAAATGAACCAGGGCAAAGGCCAATAGAGTTTTCCCAAGAGAACACAGTGTTCATATCAAGCATCTTCTCCCAATAACACAAGAGAAGACTCTATACATGGACATCACTAGATGGTCAATACCGAAATCAAACTGATTACATCCTTTCAGACAAAAATGGGGAAGCTCTATACTGTTGGCAAAAACAAGACTGGGAGCCACTGTGGCTCAGATGATGCACACCTTATTGCCAAGTTCAGACTTAAATTAAAGAAAATGGGGAAAACCACTAGACCATTCATGTATGACCTAAATCAAATCCCTACGATTATACAGTGGAAGTGACAAATAGATCCAAGGGACTAGATATGATAGACAGAGTGCCTGAAAAACTATGGACAGAGGTTCATGACATTGCACAGCAGACAGGGTCAAGACCATCCCCAGGAAAAAGAAATGCAGAAAGGCACAATTGTTGTCCGAGGATGCCTTACAAATAGCTGAGAATACGAGAAGAAACAAAAAGCAAAGGAGAAAAGGAATGATACACCCATTTGAATGCAGAGTTCCAAAGAACAACAAAGAGAGATAAGAGAGTCTTCTCAGTGATCAGTGCAAAGAAATAGAGAAAATAGAATGGGAAAGATTAGTGACTTCTTCAAGAAAATTAGAGATACCAAAGGAATGTCTCATGCAAAGATGGGCACAATGGACAGAAATGCTTCTAACAGAAGGAAAAGATATCAGGAAAAGGTGGCAGGAATATACAGAAGAACTAAAAAAAAAACAACAAATCTTCATAAACCAGATAATCACGACTGTGTGATCACTCACCTAGAGCCAGACATCCTGGAATGTAAAGTCAAGTGGGCCTTAGGAAGCATCACTAGGAACAAAGCTGGTGGAGATGATGAAATTCCAGTTGAGCTATTTCAAATCCTAAAAGAGGATGCTGTGAAAGTGCTGCATTCAATATGCCACAAATTTGGAAAACTCAGCAATGGCCACAGTTCTGGAATTCCAAGGACATTCCAATTCCAAGGAAAGGCAATGCCAAAAAATGTTCAAACTATCACACAATTGTACTCTTGTCACACTCTAGCAAAGTAATGCTCAAAATTCCCCAAGCCAGGCTTCAGTATTATTTGAACCATGAACTTCCAACTGTTCAAGCTGGATTTAGAAAAGGCAGAGGAATCAGAGATCAAATTGCCAACATCGTTGTATCATCAAAGAAGCAAAGGAGTTCCAGAAAAACATCTACTTTTGCTTTATTCACTATGCCAAAGCCTTTGACTTTGTGGATCACAAAAAGCTGTAAAATTCTCCAAGAGATGGGCATGCCAGGCCACCTGATCTTTCTCCTGAGAAATCTGTATGCATGTGAAGAAGCAACATTTAGAACTGGATATGGAACAACAGACTGGTTCCAAATTGGTAAAGGAGTACATCACGGCTGTATACTGTCTCCTTGCTAAGTTAACTTATGTGCAGAGCACATCATTCAAAGTGCCAGACTGGATAAAGCACAAGCTGGAATCAAGATTGCTGGGAGAAATATCAATAACCTCAGATACACAGATGACACCACCCCTATGGCATAAAGTAAAGAACTATAGAACCTCTTGATGAAAGTGAAAGAGGAGAGTGAAAAAGTTGGCTTATTTCTCCATCTATTAGTGTCCTCTTTGATTTCTTTCACCAGTGTTTTATAGTTTTCTATATATAGCTCTTTAGTTTCTTTGCTGCTGCTGCTGCTGCTGCCGCCGCTAAGTCGCTTCAGTCGTGTCCGACTCTGTGCGACCCCATAGACGGCAGCCCATCAGGCTCCCCTGTCCCAAGGATTCTCCAGGCAAGAATACTGGAGTGGGTTGCCATTTCCTTCTCTAATGCATGAAAGTGAAAAGTGCCGGGAGCCAGCACGAGGAAAGGGGTCCAACAGAAAAGTAAAAGTGAAGTCACTCAGTCCGATTCTTCACGACCCCATGGACTGCAGCCTACCAGGCTTCTCCATCCATGGGATTTTCCAGGCAAGAGTACTGGAGTGGGTTGCCATTGCCTTTCTTTAGGTAGACAGATATATTCCTAAGTATTTTATTCTTTTCGTTGCAATGGTGAATGGAATTGTTCCCTTAATTTCTCTTTCTATTTTCTCATTATTAGTGTATAAGAATGCACGGGATTTCTGTGTGTTGATTTTATATCCTGCAACTTTACTATATTCATTGATTAGCTCTAGTAATTTTCTGGTGGAGTCTTTAGGGTTTTCTATGTAGAGGATCATGTCATCTGCAAACAGTGAGAGTTTTACTTCTTCTTTTCCAATTTGGATTCCTTTTATTTCTTTTTCTGCTCTGATTGCTGTGGCCAAAACTTACAGAACTATGTTGAATAGTAGTGGTGAAAGTGGGCACCCTTGTCTTTTTCCTGACTTTAGGGGAAATGCTTTCAATTTTTCACCATTTAGGATAATGTTTGCTGTGGGTTTGTCGTATATAGCTTTTATTATGTTGAGGTATGTTCCTTCTATTCCTGCTTTCTGGAGAGTTTTTTTTTTTTTTTAAATCATAAATGGATGTTGAATTTTGTCAAAGGCTTTTTCTGCATCTATTGAGATGATCATTTGGCTTTTATTTTTCAATGTGTTAATGTGGTGTATTACATTGATTGATTTGCAGATATTGAAGAATCCTTGCATCCCTGGGATAAAGCCCACTTGGTCATGGTGTATGATCTTTTTAATGTGCTGTTGGATTCTGATTGCTAGAATTTTGTGAAGGATTTTTACATCTATGTTCATCAGTGATATTGGCCTGTAAGTTTTCTTTTTTGTGGCATCTTTGTCAGGTTTTGGTATTAGGGTGATGGTGGCCTCATAGAATAAGTTTGGAAGTTGACCTTCCTCTGCAATTTTCTGGAAGAGTTTAAGTAGGATAGGTGCTAGCTGTTCTCTAAATTTTTGGTAGAATTCAGCTGTGAAGCTGTCTAGACCTGGGCTTTTACTTGCTGGAAGATTTCTGATTACAGTTTCAATTTCTGTGCTTGTGATGGATCTGTTAAGATTTTCTATTTCTTCCTTGTTCAGTTTTGGAAAGTTGTACCTTTCTAAGAATTTGTCCATTGCTTCCACGTTGTCCATTTTATTGGCATATAATTGCTGATAATAGCCTTTTATGATCCTTTGTATTTCTGTGTTGTCTGTTGTGATCTCTCCATTTTCATTTCTAATTTTATTAATTTGATTTTTCTCCCTTTGTTTCTTGATGAGTCTGGCTAATGGTTTGTCAATTTTATTTATCCTCTCAAAGAACCAGCTTTTGGCTTTGTAGATTTTTGCTATGGTTTCTTTTGTTTCTTTTGCATTTATTTCTGCCCTAACTTTTAAGATTTCTTTCCTTCTACTAACCCTGGGTTCTTCATTTCTTCCTTTTCTAGTTGCTTTAGGTGTAGAGTTAGGTTATTTATGTGACTTTTTTCTTGTTTCTTGAGGTATGCCTGTATTGCTATGAACCTTCCCCTTAGCACTGCTTTTACAGGGTCCCACTGGTGTGCTGCGATTCATGGGGTCGCAAAGAGTTGGACACGACTGAGTGACTGAACTGAACTGAACTGAACAGGTTTTGTGTTTTCATTTTCATTCGTTTTTATGCATGGATTGGAAGAATCAATATAGTGAAAATGAGTACTCTACCCAAAGCAATCTATAGATTCAATGCAATCCCTATCAAGCTACCAACAGGATTTTTCACAGAGCTAGAACAAATAATTTCAGAATTTGTATAGAAATACAAAAAACCTTGAATAGCCAAAGCAATCTTGAAAAAGAAGAATGGAACTGAAGGTATCAACCTGCCTGACTTCAGGCTTTACTACAAAGCCATAGTCATCAAGACAGTATGGTACTGGCACAAAGACAGAAATATAGATCAATGGAACAAAATAGAAAGCCCAGAGATAAATCCATGCACCTATGGACACCTTATCTTTGACAAAGGAGGCAAGAATATACAATAGAGATAAAACAATGTCTTTAACAAATGGTGCTGGGAAAACTGGTCAACCACTTGTACGAGAATGAAACCAGAACACTTTCTAACACCATACACAAAAAAAAACTCAAAATGGATTAAAGATCTAAATGTAAGGCCAGAAACTATAAGACTCCTAGAAGAGAACATAGGCAAAACACTCTCCGACATAAATCACAGCAGGATCCTCTATGATCCACCTCCCAGAATATTGGAAATAAAAATAAAAATAAACAAATGGGACCTATTAAAATTAAAAGCTTCTGCACAACAAGGGAAACTATAAGCAAGGTGAAAAGACAGCCTTCTGAATGGGAGAAAATAGCAAATGAAGCAACAGACAAACAACTCATCTCAAAAATATACAAGCAACTTATGCACCTCAATTCCAGAAAAATAAACGACCCAATCAAAAAATGGGCCAAAGAACTAAATAGACATTTCTCCAAAGAAGACATATGGATGGCTAACAACCACATGAAAAGATGCTCAACATCACTCATTATCAGAGAAATGCAAATCAAGACCGCAATGAGGTACCATTTCACACCAGTTAGAATGGCTGTGATCCAAAAGTGTACAAGCAATAAATGCTGGAGAGGGTGTGGAGAAAAGGGAACCCTCTTCCACTGTTGGTGGGAATGCAAACTAGTACAACCACTATGGAGAACAGTGTGGAGATTCCTTAAAAAACTGGAAATAGAACTGCCTTATGACCCCTCAATCCCACTGCTGGGCATACACCGAGGAAACCAGAATTGAAAGAGACACGTGTACCCCAATGTTCATTGCAGCACTGTTTATAATAGCCAGGACATGGAAGCAACCTAGATGTCCATCAGCAGATGAATGGATAAGAAAGCTGTGGTACATATACACAATGGAGTATTACTCAGCCATTAAAAATAATACATTTGAATCCATTCTAATGAAATGGATGAAACTGGAGCCTATTATACATAGTGAAGTAAGCCAGAAAGAAAAACACCAATATAGTATACTAACACATACGTATGGAATTTAGAAAGATGTTAATGATAACCTTGTATGTGAGACAGCAAAAGAGACACAGATGTCTAGAACAGTCTTTTGGACTCTGTGGGAGAGGGCGTGGGTGGGATTATTTGGGAGAGTGGCATTGAAACATGTATAATAACATATATGAAAGGAATCACCAGTCCAGGTTCGATGCAGGATACAGGATGCTTAGGGCTGGTGCACTGGGATGACCCAGAGGGATGGTATGGGGAGTGAGGTGGGAGGGGGTTTCAGGATGGGGAACACGTGTACACCCATGGTGGATTCATGTTGATCTATGGCAAAACCAATACAGTATTGTAAAGTAATTAGCCTCTAATTAAAATAAATAAATTTATATTGAAAAAATAAAGACAATCCCAAATGGGTGCTAAATGCAAAAAAAAAAAAAAAAAAAAAAAAAAAAAGAAAAGAAAAAACGAATGAAAAAGTTGGCTTAAATCTCAACGTCAGAATACTAAGATTATGGAATCTGGTCCATCAATTCAAAGCATATAGTTGGGGAAACAATGGAAACAGTGACAGACTTTATTTTTTTGGGCTCCAAAATCACTGCTAATGCTGCCTGCATCCATGAAAGTAAAAGATGTTTGCTCTTTGGAAGAAAAGCTATGACCAACCTAGACAGCATATTAAAAGCAGAGACATTACTTTGCCAACAAAGGCCCGTTTAATCAAAGCTATGGTTTTTCCAGTAGTCATGTATGTATGTTAGAGTTGGACTATAAAGAAAGTTGAGCACCGAAGAATTGATTCTTTTGAACTGTTCTGATGGAGAAGACTCTTGGGAGTTTCTTGGATTGTAAGGAGATCAAACTATTCAATCCTAAAAGAAATCAGTCCTGAATATTCATTGGAAGTATTGATGCTGATGCTCCAATACTTTGGCCACCTGCTGCGAAGAACTGACTCTTGGAAAAGATCCCAATGCTGGGAAAGATTGAAGGCTGGAGGAGAAGGGGTGACAGATAATGAGATGGTTGGATGGCATCACTGACTCGATGGACACAAGTTTGAGTGAACTCCGGGAGTTGGTGATGGACAGGGAATCCTGCTGTGCTGCAGTCCACAGGGTCTTGAAGAGTTGGATACGACTGAGAAACTGGACTGAACTGAGCTGAAGGTTAATCAGGCAAAGGAGAAACTGTGGTGTGGTCAGGATATCAATGGCTGAGTTTGGATGGTCTGTTGCGTGTTTTTTTTTTTTTTTTTTTTGTTTGTTTGTTTTTGAGAAGGGAGAGGAAAAACATTTGAAGAAAGGAAATACAGCTGACCACTTTGTATGTGGATGTACTGCCATCTCTTGGTCTTTTCTTGTCATTGATCAGGTTTTGAAGGCTCCTGTTTCAGTGGCTTTTTTTGTGTGTTGAAATATAATTGACCCAGAGTATTATATTGTTTCAGGTATACAACAGTGATTTTATTACTAAATGGCCATCATACTCAGTCTAATCATGATCTATTGCCATACAACGTTATTACAATATTATATTGACTATAGTCATCATATAGTACCATGATTTATTTATTTTATAACTAGAAGTTCACCCTCATGGCTCAGTTGGTAAAGAATCTGCCTGCAATGCAGGAGATCCGGGTTCGATCCCTGGGTCAGGAAGATGTCCTGGAGAAGTGATTGGCAGCCCACTCCTATATTCTTGCCTGGAGAATTCCGTGGGCAGAGGAGCCTGCTGGTCTACTGTTCATGGGATCACAGAGTCAGACGTGATTGAGCAACTAACACTGGCACCTCTTAATGCCCTTTACTTATTTTGCTCAGTTGACCACACTCCTCTTGTCTGTAAGTCTGTTCTCTCTCTACATGAGACTGCTTTGGCTTTTATTATGTTTGTTTTTCTTTTTAGATTCCACATATAAGTGAAATTTTATGGTATTTGTCTTTCTCTGACTTATTTAGTTTAGGAAAAAACCTACTAGATCCATCCATGGTGCTGAAAATGGCAAGATTGCATTGTTTTTTATGACTAAGTAATATTCTATTGTGTATATATATACCATGTCTTCTTTATCCATTTTTCTACGGATGCACATTTAGGTTGCTTCTATATCTTGGCTGTAGTAAATAATACTGTGATGAACATTGAGGTGCAGATTTAGATTCACTCCAGTTATCACTTTTTGTCCAGAGATCTTAAGATTCTCTTCGATGTCTTTTTTGCACTGGGTGAGAATCAGGAGACATGGATTCTAGTTCCAACAATGGTACTAATTTGCCCCATGATCCTGGACAAATTCCAGTGGTTTTGTATGGTTATTTTCCCATTTGAAAATTAGCCAAAAGATTGATCATGGGAATAAAATTTTCATTGTGTTTACAAAATGACATTTATTAAATATTTTATTTTTATTGAAAAGTAGTTGATATACAACATTATGCTAATTTCAGATGTACTAATGATTTAACATTTGCATGCTTATTAAATGATCACCATGATAGTCTAATATCTGCCCCATACTCAGATATTACAGTGTTATTGACCATATTGCTTATGCTGTATATTTCATCTTGTGATGCCAAAAAACGTTCAAACTATTGCACTATTGCACTCATCTCACACACTAGCAAATCATTCTCAAAAATCTCCAAGCCAGGCTTCAACAGTATGTGAACCAAGAACTTCCAGATGTTCAAGCTGTATTTAGAAAAGGCAGATGAACCAGAGATCAAATTGCCAACATCCGCTGGATCATCGAAAAAGCGATAGAGTTCTAGGGAAACATCAAACTTCTGTTTTTTGACTATGCCAAAGACTTTGTGTGGATCACAACAAACTATAAAATTCTTCAAGAGATGGGAATACCAGACTGTCTTACCTGCCTCCTGAGAAACCTGTGTGCAGGTCAAGAAGCAACAGTTAGAACTGAACATGGAACAACAGACTGGTTGCAAATTGGGAAAGGAGTACAACAAGGCTGTATATTGTCACCCTGCTTATTTAACTTACATGCAGAGTACATCATGTGAAATGCCAGACTGGTTGAAGCACTAACTGGAGTCAAGATTCTGAGAGAAATATCAATACCTCAGATATGCAGATGACACTACCTTTATGGCAGAAAGCAAAGAGGAAGTGAGGAGCCTCTTGAAAGTGAAAGAGGAGAGTGAAAACTCTGGCTTAAAACTCAGCATTCAAGAGACTAAGATCATCACATCTAGTCCCAACATTTTATGGCAAATAGTTGGGGAAACAATGGAAACAGTGAGAGACTTTGTTTTTTTCGTCTCCAAATCACTGCAGGTGATGACTGCAGTCATGAAATTAAAAGACACTTGCTCCTTGGAAGAAAAGCTATGACCAACCTAGATAATGTATTAAAAAGCAGAGACATTACTTTGCCAACAAACGTCCATCTAGTCAAAGCTATTGTTTTTCCAGTAGTCATGTATGGATGTGAGAGTTGGACTATTAAGAAGGCTCAGTGCCGAAGTAGTGATGTTCTTGAACAGTGGTGTTGGAGAAGACTCTGAGAATGCCTTGGACTGCAAGGAGATCAAGCCAGTCCATCGTAAAGGAAATGAATCCTGAATATTCATTGAAAGGACTGATGCTGAAGCTGAAGCTCCAATACTTTGGCCACCTGATGGGAAGAGCTGATTCACTGTAAAAGACCCTCATCCTGGGAAAGATTGAAGGCAAGAGAAGGGGATGACAAGAGGATGAAATGATTGGATGGCATCACCGACATGATGGACATGAGTTTGAACAAGCTCCAGAAGCTGGTGATGGATCAGGTATCCTGGTGTGCTACAGTCTATGGGATCACAAAGTCTGACATGAGTGAGCAACTGAACTTAACTGAACTGTGGTTTATTTATTATCTAAGTGGAAGCTTATACCTCTTAATCCCTCTCACCTGTTTCACCCATATCAACTTCACCCTCCTCCATTCTGGAAATCATTTTGTTCTCTATGAGATTATTTTAATTTTGGTTTGTTTTGGTTAAATTTCGTATATAAGTGAAATTACGCTCTATTTGTTTTGGTCTGTCTTATTTAATTTAGCATACTATCCTCTAGCTCCATTTGGGTTGTCACAAATATCAAGATTTCATGCCTTCCTGTGGCTGAATAATATTGCATTGTGTGTGTGTGTCTTGGTATATATACACATATTTCTCTCTATATATGTCTGTATATATGCCAAGCTGTAAACACTTAAGTTGTCTCCCTATTTTGGCTAATGTAAATAATGCTTCAATGATGTTGGGTGTATATGTATTTTTTACATTTAAATTAATTTTTATTTGGAAGCTAATTGATTTACATTGTTGAGTTGTTTTCTGCCATGAATCAGCCATAGGTATACATATGTCCCCACCCCCTTGAACCTCCATTCCACCTCCCTGTATACGTGTTATGAATTAGTTTTTGTTTTCCTTTGGGTAAGTATCCAGAAGATTCAGATCAAAGGGCAGCTTTATTTTTTAATTTTTAGAGCAACGTCTATATTGTTTTCCATATGGCTACATCGATCTATAATCCCACCAACAGTTCATAAGTGTTCATTTTCTCTGTATCTTCACCAATACTTGTTATTTTTTATCTTTTTCTTGATAGTTATTCTGAAAAGTGTGAGGTGGTATCTCATTTGATTTTCCTTGTTGATTAGTAATGTCGAGCATCTTTTCAGGTGTGTGTTGGCCATCTGTGTGTCTTCTTTGGAAAATATCTATTTTTTAATCTTCCCTTTTTAAATCAGATTTTGTTTTTGTTGTTGAGTTATATGAGTTCTTTAAATATCAAACTCTCATTTGCATTTCTTCTCCAACTCAGTACACTGCCATTTTTTTTTAATGAGAGTTCCTCTCATTGTGAAAAGCATTTTGATAGTCCTATCTGTTTATTTTTGCTTCTTTTTTTTCTGGTCTGAGACATATCTAGAAGAATATTGTGAAGAGTAATGTCAAAGATGGCACTGCCTATGCTCTCTACTAGCAAATTTTTTGTTTCTGGTCTTAAATATAAATCTTTTCTCCACTTTGTGTTTATTTTTGAATGTGGTGTAAGAAAGTAGCCCATGATTCTTTGGCATATAGCTGTCCAGTTTTCCCAACACAATTCACTGAAGAGAATGTCTTTTCCTCACTGTATATTCTTGCCTCCTTTGTTGTAGATTAATTGCCTATATAAGTGTGTCTATTTCTGAGATTTCTCTTTTGTTCCATTGATTTATATGTCTGTTTTTGTGCCAGCACCATATTATATTGACTATAGTAGCTCTGTAGAATACGTTGAAATCAAGAAGTGTGATATTTGTCGCTTTGTTCTTCCTTCTCAAAATTGATTGGACTATTTGGGGTCTTTTGTATTTCCATACAAGTTTTAGAATCATTTATTCTAGTTCTGTGAAGAATGTCATTGGTATTTTGATAGGGATAGCCCTAAATCTGTAGAATGGTTTGAGTAGTATGATCATTTTAACAATATTAACTATTCTAATCCAGTTTCTTTCCATTTATTTGTATCATCTCCAGCTGCTTTCATCAGTGCCTTATAGTGTTCCAAGTATAAGACTTTTATCTCCTTGGTAATATTTATTCCTAATTATTTTCTTTTGGTGAATTGTAAGTGGGATTGCTTCCTTAATTTCTGTTTCTGATAGTTTTTATCAAAAAACACAACAGATTTCTGTATATCAATTTTGTAGTCTGCAACTTTACTGAATCCATTTAATAGTTTTAATAGTTTTTTTTGTGGCATGTTTAGGATTTTCTATATATAGCATCATTTTATCTGTAAACAAGACAGTTTTACTTTTTCCTTTCCAATTTGAATGCCTTTATTTCTTTTTCCTGTCTAACTTCTGTGGTTACAACTTCCAAGATTTTATTCAATAAAAGATATGAGATGGCCATTCTTGACTTGCTAGTGGTCTTAGAGGACATCTTCATCATTCATAATGTTAACTGTGGGGTTTTCATAAAGGGTCTTTGTTATGTTGAGGTATGTTCCTTCTGTATCCACTTTGTTGAGAGTTTTTAATCATAAAAAGATGCTGAATTTTATTAAAGAAACATTTTCTTTATTTCATTATTTCTTTATTTCATTACTCATAAGTTTTATTCTTCAATTTGTTGATGTGGGGTGTCACATTGATTGATTTGTGGATGTTAAACCATCCTTGCATACCTGGAATAAATCCCACTTGATCATGATGTATGATATTTTTAATGTACTGTTTCATTACAAATACAGCTTTTCACCATTGAATATAATGTTCGCTGTGAGTTTATCATATTATGTTGAGGTATATCCCCTATATGCCTGCATTCTGGAAAGTTTTTATTGTAAATGGATGTTGAATTTTATCAAAAGCTTTTTCTGCATCAATTGAAAGGATCATATAGGTTTTATTCTTCAATTTGTTAATATGGTATATCACATTGATTGATTTATGGATATTGAACCATTCTCGCATCCCTGGGGTAAATCCCACTTGATCATGATGTACGATCGCTTTACTGTATTGCTGGATTCCATTTGCCAGTATTTTATTAAGAAATTTTGCATCTATGTTCATCAGTGATATTGGCCTCTAATTTTCTTTTTTGTGTGTGACATATTTGTCTAGTTTTGGTGTCAAGGTGATGTGGCCTCATAGAATAAGTTTGGAAGTTACCTTCTTTTGCAAATTTTTGGAATAGTTTCAGAGGATAAGTGTTAACTCATCTCTAAATATTTGGTATAGTATAATCTTTTAATGACCTATTGGTGTTTTCATATTTGAAGTAGGTTTTTCTTAGGAGTTTTGGTACTGATGATCTTGCTTTCAGTTCAGTTCAGTTCAGTCACTCAGTCGTGTCTGACTCTTTGAGACCCCATGAATCGCAGCATGCCAGGCCTCCCTGTCCATCACCAACTCCCAGAGTTCACTCAGACTCATGTCCATCGAGTCAGTGATGCCATCCAGCCATCTCATCTTCTGTCGTCCCCTTCTCCTCCTGCTCCCAATCCCTCCCAGCATCAGAGTCTTTTCCAATGAGTCAACTCTTCGCATGATGGCCAAAGGACTGGAGCTTCAGCTTTAGCATCATTCCTTCAAAAGAAGGAATGGTGATCTCCTTTAGGATGGACTGGTTGGATCTCCTTGCAGTCCAAGGGACTCTCAAGAGTCTTCTCCAACACCACAGTTCAAAAGCATCAATTCTTTGGTGCTCACCTTTCTTTATAGTCCAACTCTCACATCCATACATGACCACTGGGAAAGAACAGCCTTGACAAGACAGACCTTTGTTGACAAAGTAATGTCTCTGCTTTCCCTCTTTTACACGGTATTAACTCCCATGTTGAACCCTCTTATCTACAGCTTGAGGAGCAAAGAGTGAAGAATTCATTCAGTAGGAAGTTTGAAAGGAAAGCAATTTTTAAAGGTGGATAAAATAGAATTCTAACTGTGCTGCATCAAAGATGTTGATTTGCTTATGTGTGGTAAAGAGAATACTGGACTGAGAAATAGACTCTTTTTAATCCCTAGGTCTGACAGTTGTATACATTGAAACTACTGTTTATATTGTTTTTTCTTCAGTCTTCTTTGGAAAATAATAGAGAATACAAAATATTATATATATATGGTATAAATGTAACATCATCCAGAAGAACATTTATGCATTCTTTTCTTTTTGTGGGTGTGTGTTTTGCAAGCATATTTTTTATTAACAAGAGATTGAAATAGTCAAATGCAATGAACTGTGGGATTCAAAAAGTTCCAGTTGCAAAATAAACACATCATGGAAAAATTCTTATATGTGGGAAAACATTTTAATCTTCCCCAGAAAATCAAATGGTATAAGGGAAAGTTCACCAGAGTTCATTAATAAAGGTTTCATGGACCTTGGTAAAAGCTGAGCAATGGAAAGTGAGTCAACAATTGTTGAACACGTGACAATGCAAGTATGAAATTTGAATGGTATACAAAATCTTGTCTTAAATTTATCCAGATATGGAACTACCATCACTAATTGTCAGTCTTGGAAAAATTTCCAACATCATTTTACTAACCCTGGAAATTATCATAGTAAGTGTAGTCAGTCAAAGAGGGAAAGACAAATACCATAGGATATCACTTATATGCACAATGTAAAAAAAAATGATACAAATAAACTTAATTACAAAACAAAAACATGCTCACAGTTTTAGAAAACAAACTTATGGTTTCCAAAGGGGAAAGCTGGGTGGGGGAAGGAATAACTTGGAAATTTGGAATTGTCCTATACACACTGCTGCTGCTGCTGCTGCTGCTGCTAAGTCGCTTCAGTCATGTCCAACTCTTTGCGACCCCAAAGACTGCAGCCCACCAGGCTCCTCCGCCCATGAGATTTTCCAGGCAAGAATACTGGAGTGGGGTGCCATCGCCTTCTCCAACAGTTACTTTAAGTCATAATTATAATCTCTTCTTAACCAACTAGAAAGAGAGTTGGTTTAGAGAAATACTTCTATTCCAGTTCTCCCTGGATCAGTTTCTTTCATCATTCTGCTCGTTGATGTCTTTTCACCACAAGCTGATTTAAGATTCACATCACTCGTCATTGGAATGTTCACTCACCTTCTAGGATTATTGATTTTTAGTCTCTCCGTTTGCTTTTTAGCTTCCAGTCTAGCTTCCCTGGTGGCTCAGACGGTAAAGACTCTGCGTGCAACGTAGGAGATGCAGGTTCGATCCCTGGGTCAAGAATATCCCTTGCAGAAGGAAACAGCAACTGACTCCCATATTCTTGCCTGGAAAATCCCACAGGTGGAGGAGCCTGGCAGGCTACAGTCCATGGGGTTGCAAAGAGTCTGACAGGACTGAGCGACTTCACTTTCACTACATATACTCCTGACAGTTCTTTATTCTACTCCTTTAGCTATGAAAAAGAAGGTCGCTCAGTTGTGTCCTCATGGACTATACAGTCCATGGAATTCTCCAGGCCTGAACACTGAACTTGGAAGCCTTTCCCTTCTCCAGGGGATCTTCCCAACCCAGGGATCGAACCCAGGTCTCCCACATTGCAGGCAGATTCTTTCCCAGCTGAGCCATAAGGGACTAAAGTTGTTATAAATGGCTTACTCTGTTGTTACATGAGAATTTTGAAAACAAGAATATTTTCTTTTTCTTTTCAAAATACCAGCATGGCCATAGCCCTCCCCAAATAATGTTTTATTCTTTTCTCCATTTCCTGTACTCCCTTTCCTTTGCTCCTTCCTGCTCCTCTCCCTTCCCTTTCCGTACGTTTCTTTCTCATGAGATCTTGTATGAGAAATTTTGGAGACTGCCCTTGATTTTAGAGGAAATGTATTACATCTAAGTTGAATCCTCCTCAAATAGATGAAAACATTAACTCTATTTCCTTCTTTAATGTTTAACTATCTAGCATTTTCTTATAGGGGAAGTTTTTTTTTTTTTTTCCTTGTCATTTTATTTCTACTGAGTGGGGTCCATGATGAGGGGATACTATAGCAGACACCTGAATGAAGTGAAGGAGAAAACTGTGCAGATATACGTTAGAGATACACTGTAAACAGAAGGAAGAGAGAGTAAGTTTGTGAGCGAGCATCTTGCTTTACTTGTTGCCAGAGTGGAAAGTATCTGAGGGTACTGGTGGCAGTAAGGAGAATCTTGGACTTGGTAGTAATCGACTTCATTGGGCTCTTATGAGATTATAGATGAGTTAATTACCTTAATCTCTTTGAAGGATGCCTAGTTCAGTTCAGACACTCAGTTTTATCCAGCTCTTTGCAACCCCATAGACTGTAGCACGCCAGGCCTCCCTGTCCATCACCAACTTCTAGGGTATACTCAAACTCATGTCCATTACGTCGGTGATGCCATCCAACCATCTCATCCTCTGTCATCTCCTTCTCCTCCTGCCCTCAATCTTTCCAAGCATCAGGGTCTTTCCCAATCAGTCAGCTCTTCACATCAGGTGGCCAACGTATTGGAGTTTCAGCTTCAGCATCAGTGCTTCCAATGAACACTCAGGACTGATTTCCTTTAGGATGGGCTGGTTGGATCTCCTTGCTGTCCAAGGGACTCAAGAGTCTTCTCCAACACCACAGTTCAAAAGCATACATTCTTTGGTGCTCAGCTTTCTTTATAGTCCAACTCTCACATCCATACATGACCGCTGGAAAAACCATAGCTTTGACTAGATGGACCTTTGTTGGCAAAGTAATGTCTCTACTTTTTAATATGCTGTCTAGGTTGGTCAAAACTTTTCTCCCAAGGAGCAACCATCTTTTAATTTCATGGCTACAGTCACCATCTGCAGTGATTTTGGAGACCTCAAAAAGAAAGTCTATCATTGTTTCTATTGTTTCCCCATCTATTTCCCATGAAGTGATGGGACAAGATGCCATGATCTTAGTTTTCTGAATGTTGAGTTTCAAGCCAACTTCGTCATTCTCTTCTTTTACTTTCACCAAGAGGCTCTTTAGTTCTTCACTTTCTGCCATAAGGGTGGTGTCATTTGCATTTCTTAAGTTATTGATGTTTCTCCCAGCAATCTTGATTCCAGCTGTGCTTCATCCAGCCCAGCATTTCTCATGATTTACTTTGCATATGAATTAAATAAACAGGGTAAGAATTTATAGCCTTGACAGACTCTTTCCTGATTTGGAACCCGTCTGTTGTTCCATGTCCAGTTCTAACTGTTGCTTCCTGACATGCATACCAGTTTCTCAGAAGGCAGGTCAGGTGGTCCGGTATTCCCATCTCTTTAAGAATTTTCCACAGTTTGTTGTGATCCACAAAGTCAAAGTCTTTGGCATAGTCAACAAAGCTGAAGTAGATGTTTTTCTGGAATTCTATGCTTTTTCGATGAGCCAAGAAATGTTGGCAATTTGATCTCTCATTCCCCTGCCTTTTCTAAATCCAGCTTGAGCATCTGGAAGTTCACAGTTCACGTATTGTTGAAGCCTGGCTTGGAGAATTTTGAGCATTACTTTATTAGCATGTGAGATGAGTGCAATTGTGCGGTAGTTTGAGCATTCTTTGGGGTTGGAATGAAAACTGACCTTTTTGACTCCTGTGGCCACTGCTGAGTTTTCCAAATTTGCTGGCATATTGAGTGTAGCACTTTCACAGCATCATCTTTTAGGATTTGAAATAGCTCAACTAGAAATCCATCACTGCCACTAGCTTTGTTCACAGTGATGCTTCCTAAGGCCCACTTAACTTCACATTCCAGGATGTCTTGGTCTAAGTGAGTGATCACACCATCATGATTATCTGAGTCATGAAGATTATTTTTTGTACAGCTCTTCTGTGTATTCTTGCCACCCCTTCTTAATATTTTCTGCTTCTGTTAGCTCCATACCATTTTGGTCCTCTATTGTGCCCATCTTTGCATGAAATGTTCCTTTGGTATATTTAATTTTCTTGAAGAGATCTCTGCTGCTGCTGCTGCTGCTAAGTCGCTTCAGTCGTGTCCGACTCTGTGCGACCACATAGATGGCAGCCCACCAGGCTCCCCTGTCCCTGGGATTCTCCAGGCAAGAACACTGGAGTGGGTTGCCATTTCCTTCTCCAATGCAGGGAAGTGAAAAGTGAAAGTGAAGTCGCTCAGTCCTGTCTAACTCCTAGTGACCCCATGGATTGCCGCCTACCAGGCGCTCCTGTCCATGAGATTTGCCAGGCAAGAGTACTGGAGTGGGTTGCCATTGCCTTCTCCGTGAAGGGTCTCTAGTCTTCCCATTTTGTTGTTTTCCTCTGTTTATTTGCATTGATCACTGAAGAAAGCTTTCTTATTTCTCTTTGCAATTCTTTGGAACTCTGCATTCAAATGGGTGTATCTTTCCTTTTCTCCTTTGCCTTTCGCTTCTCTTGTCACAGTGGTGGCTCAGACGGTAAAGCATCTGTCTACAATGTGGGAGACCTGGGTTCAATCCCTGGATTCGGAAGATCCCCTGGAGAAGGAAATGGCAATCCACTCCAGTACTATTGCCTGGAAAATCCCATGGACAGAGGAGCCTGGTAGGCTACAGTCCATGGGGTCACAAAGAGTTGGACATGACTGAGCGACTTCACTTTCACTTTCTCTTTTCATAGCTATTTGTAAGGCCTCCTCAGACAACCATCTTGCCTTTTTGCATTTCTTTTTCTTGAGGATGTTCTTGATCCCTGCCTCCTATACAAAGTCATGAATTTCCATCCACAGTTCTTCAGGCACTCTGTCTATCGGATATAATCCTTTAAATCTATTTCTCACTTCCACTGTATACTCATAAGGGATTTGATTTAGGTCATACCTGAATGGTCTAGTGGTTTTCTCTCCTTTCTTCAATTTAAGTCTGGAGTTGACAATAATGAGTTCATGATCTGAGCCAGAGTCAGCTTCCGGTCTTGTTTTTTGCTGACTGTATAGAACGTCTCCATCTTTGGCTGCAAAGAATATAATCAGTCTGATTTTGGTATTGAGCATCTGGTGACGTCCGTGTGCAGGGTCTCCTCTTTTGTTGTTGGAAGAGGGTGTTTGCTGTGACCAGCGCATCCTCTTGAAGGATGCCTAGGATGCATCTCTAATGGCAGGATGAATGTCCTGGGGCAACGCCTATGCGAATAGATATTATCTGTTTTCTGTAATACCTCGAAAGATTCTTCATTGCTTAGAGTAAGAATTTTTACTCTAAATGTTAAAATGCTTTGAAGTTTGAGTCCAATCCTATTTTTAGTTTTGAAATTTTCATATATACAGTGTGTACTTATTTTGTCTTTCAAAGATGTTGTCCAAATTTTAGCACTCCTCTGCTGCTTAGATACCATCAGTCCACCTTATTTTTACTTACCTATACCTTAATCATACTGTTCATGGGGTTCTCGAGGCAAGAATACTGAAGTGGTTTGCCATTCCCTTCTCCAGTGGACCACATTCTGTCAGACCTCTCCACCATGACCCGCCCGTCTTGGGTTGCCCCTCGGGCATGGCTTAGTTTCATTGAGTTAGACAAGGCTGTGGTCTGTGTGATCAGATTGGCTAGTTTTCTGTGATCATGGTCTCAATGTGTCTGCCTTCTGATGCCCACTCGCAATACCTACCATCTTGGGTTTCTCTTACCTTGGATGTGGGGTATCTCTTCATGGCTGCGTCAGCAAAGCACAGCCGCTGGTCCTTACCTTGGGCGAGTCACGCCTCCTGACTTTGAACGTGGAGTAGCTCCTCTCGGCCCTCCTGCACCCGTGCAGCCACTGCTCCTTGGATGTGGGTGGTTCCTCTCGTCCGCCACCCCCGTCCTCGGACGTGGAGTAGCTCCTCTTGGCCACCACAACAAATAATCATGATGGTGAGAAACCTATATGCGGGTCAGAAAGCAACAGTTAGAACTGGACATGGAACAACAGACTGGTTCCAAATAGGAAAAGGAGTACGTCAAGGCTGCATATTGTCACCCTGCTTATTTAACTTATATGCAGAGTACATCATGAGAAACACTGGGCTGAAAGAAGCACAAGCTGGAATCAAGATTGCCAGAAGAAATATCAATAACCTCAGATATGCAGATGACACCACCCTTATGGCAGAAAGTGAAGAGGAAATAAAAAGCCTCTTGATGAAAGTGAAAGAGGAGCGTGAAAAAGTTGGCTTAAAGCTCAGCATTCAGAAAACAAAGAACATGGCATCTGGTCCTATCGCTTCATGGGAAATAGATGAGGAAACAGTGGAAACAGTGTCAGACCTTGTTTTGGGGGGGCTCCAAAATCACTGCAGATGGTGATTGCAGCCATGAAATTAAAAGACGCTTACTCCTTGGAAGGAAAGTTATGACAAACCTAGATAGCATATTGAAAAGCAGAGACATTACTTTGCCAACAAAGGTCCGTCTAGTCAAGGCTATGGTTTTTCCAGTGGTCATGTATAGATGTGAGAGTTAGACTGTGAAGAAAGCTGAGCACCGAAGAATTGATGCTTTTGAACTGTGGTGTTGAAGAAGACTCCTGAGCGTCCCTTGGACTGCAAGAAGATCCAACCGGTCCATCCTAAAGGATATCAGTTCTGAGTGTTCATTGGAAGGACTGATGCTAAAGCTGAAACTCCATAGATGATATTATACATGCTTCAATGTTGATGTATGGCAGAATCAATACAGTATTGTGAAGTAGTTAACCTCCAATTAAAATAAATAAATTTATATTAAAAAAATAAAGCTGAAACTCCAATAGTTTGGCCACCTGATGCAAAGAATTGACTGATTAGAAAAGACCCTGATGCTGAGAGGGATTGCGGGCAGGAGGAGAAGGGGACGACAGAGGATGAGATGGCTGGATGGCATCACCAACTTGATGGACATGAGTTTGAGTGATCTCCGGGAGTTGGCATGCTGTGATTCATGGGGTCACAAAGATTCAGAGATGACTGAATGCCTGAACTAAACTGAACTGAATATCTTAATCACCTTTTGAGATTGCTTATGTCCAAGAGACTATTCCCAAAACTTCTGTTACAATGATCCCACCCTTGTAGTTTAGCTTGTGAAGCAGTTTTGGGGTCCTTAGTGCTGCTGTGGACTCAGACTCCCCTTCTGATTGTAACCTCTCTGAAGCAGGACTTTATCTTATATTCTCAAACTGCATAGTGTCAAGGACTGGTGATAATTATGTTATAGTTGAAGGTTCAGAGTGGGAATTTCAGAGGCAGATGGTTACAAATGGAGGTGTAGTTTTAATTGGTGCAAGTACATTTGAGTCAAAGCCCCAAAATTATTTTCTCATAAAATGACTTTAATTTCTTCTCTATAAGCCTGATCTCCTGAGCTTCCATGTCCTTGTAGGAATTATTGATAATTTACACAACAGCTTTTTAGAAAATCCTCTGGTGAGTGTTGTGCAGAGTTGAGTCAATGAATTCACTAAAGTGCTATTAAGAAGATCCAAGTTTCAAGATGGTATCAGAATATTATCTATCCTCCTAGTCAACATGAAGAAGCTGAGAGAAAAATGGCATGTCTACATTTGTAGAGTAATTCATATGAGGGAATGTTAATTTCATAATTAATTTGGACATAACTAGTTTTGGTCATGTCTGTTTTTAATTTATTCATTTTTAATTGAAAGATAATTGCTTTACAATGTTCTGTTGGTTTCTGTCATACATCAACATGAGCCATAGGTATACATATGTCCCTTCCCTTTTGAACCTTCTTCCCACCTCCCACCCCATCCCACCCCTCTAGGTTGTCACAGTAGGGCATTTTTTCTTTTCCTTTTTAGGAAATTTCCCAAACTGCCATCAGGAAGCCAGACTTGGAAGGTGAGTTTAGAAGCTTAGGAAAGCATTATCTTTAAGCTTATTATGAGGGATAATTTGGTAGAAATAGAATGTTTCATCTTTGTCTTTTGGTTTAAATGACCTAACTTGAATGTACATTTTGTTTGAATTTTGTATTTGGCATAGAGATGCTGAATGTGCTTTAAGACATATGGGCTCATAGAATGTTAAAATGATGAGACCTTGGTTGGTTTCTCTGGGTCTTAATTTCTTCACATTACATATACTGGAATATTATATGTAGAAAACAAACCTCTGAATCAGCTAACTTAAATCTTATGCTACTAATGTCCAAAGATGATGAGTTTTCTGAACTGGAATATTTTATTTGGGCAAGGCTGGGAAAAATAAAGTGATATGTGTTTTGCCAGTCAGAAACTGTTGCTTTCACATAATACTTTGAGTTGATTGAGATCACAGATGAGCATATTCTGTTGCATCTTCACAGATTTTTTTTTAATCACCTTTATTTTGACACTTCAAATGCTTTGTTTCCATCTTTGAGTGAAAGTGAACATAAGTATAAATGACCTGAAATGATTTCTGTGTTTACAAAGAAACATTTCACTACTTAGGTATGATATTTTTGACTAATGTGAAATTCCACCCCTCCAGGTCTTTTCTTCTCTGAGCTCCATTGCCTCTGAGACCACAGGAGGTCTGTTGCCTTTATTTCATTAATTTCCTGTTAAGTAAAATCCTTTTCAAGGCGACTTACCAGGGAACGCTGGCATTCATTTTCTGTCAACACATCTCCTGCACACACTCAGTGTTTCTGGGTGATTGTGTGGCTGGAATCACCGTGATTATTTCCATGTCCAAAATGTGTATCTCCCTTCTTAAGTTTTCCTTTTTCTATAGTGCTCTACTCACTTCCCCTCCCTCTAACTTTCTATTCATTGTTTTCTAAAACCTTTTTATTTTGAAATAAATATTCACAGGAAGCTTCAAAGATAGTACAGAGAGGTCTCATGTACCTTTCTGTCAGTTTTACCCCAGTTTACTACTATAGTGCAATACAAAAACCCAGGAAATTGACATCGCTATGTTATGCGTATAGTTTTGTATTGTTTTGGCACTCATGTAGATTTGTTTAATCACCAGCACAATCAGGATACGAAACTATTCCATCCCCACAAAGATCTCCTGTGTGTTATCCTTTTATAGTAACACCACCATCCTCCTTCCCAACATTCTTAATCCCAGGCAACCTCTTCTCCATCTCTAAAATTCTGCCATCTGAGTGTGTTTTATAAATGGACTCATAGAGTACGTGACCTTTTCAGATTGTTTTCCTTTTTATCAGCTCCGCTCTTGACACTCAGCCAGATTGTTGCCTGTGCCATACTTTGCTCCTCTTTATTACTGAATAGTATTCTGTGGTATGGATATCCCACAGTTTGCTCAATTATTTTTGTTATTTCAAGTGTTTGATCATCATGAATACTGCTTCTATGAATACAGTTGTCCAGGTTTTTCTGTCAACATAGGTTTTTAGGGGGATAAATGCCCAGGTGTGTCATTTTCTTGCTTAAGATATCATTCTTCTCTCCCAGATTCTGATGTCACAATTGATTACAGCACCTATTGAATGTTTAAGAACTCGTCTCTCTAATGGGCTGAAAAAAGAATGGAGTTTGATAAAGTAATCAGCATGTGCATTAATAATATGAGGAATATAGGGGTTTTGGAGAAGGCATCACAGAGTAGATACTGCTAAGGACTTTGAACTCTGTTCGAAAGCCAACTTCATTTGTCTGAGCTTGCATTCCTTCTTAGACTTCAGAAGTTATCTTTTAGACAACACACTGACTTTTTTCCCCCCAGAATCTGAAGCAGTTAGCAAGCAAGTTATATTTCTTACAGCCTTTATCTAGGGTGGGAGTGAGAACTATCAGCCCAAATTCATTAAATGCACATGATACCTTATCTGTGAAACATGTCTTAAAATATCCTTGGTTCAAAGGCAGGGATTTTAAGAAACGTTGTCTGGCACAGTTAGAGGAATTGCTTTAGATAATCTCCAAAAGCTACTTCTACACCTAAAAATCTGTTTTAATCAAGAAGAAACTGAGGTTTAGTGACTTAATATCATGCAAACTATAAGTGGATGATGACCACTCAGAGGCAGAAGTCAGGAGTGTTGTCTGTCGATCTACCCTGTAAATGTAAAAAAGAGAAAAGATTCATTCATGTTTAAAATGAGGAAACCCAATTATGAATGGACTCCAAAGAAAGATCTCTCTCATTCTCATTATAGATTAGATCAGAGAAATGGATTATGGAAAATGAAACTCTGGTGACTGAGTTTGTTTCCGTGGGCTTGACAAATCGCCTCCAGCTGCAGGTTGTTCTTTTTGTGATATTTCTCTTGGTCTATGTGGCCACTTTTCTGGAAAACGTCGGGATGATCACTCTCATTTGGATGGATTCTCGACTGCACAGCCCCGTGAACTTTTTTTCTCAGCCCCTTGTCCTTTGTGGATGTCTATTCCTCTTCTGTCATTGGTCCCAAGATGTTAACTGACATCTTTGTGGAGGAAAAAGTCATCTCTTTCTTTGATTGTGCTGCCCAGATCTGTTTTTTTTGGTCAGTGTGTAGTGACTGAGTGTTTCCTCCTGGCTTCCGTGGCATATGACTGGCATATGGCCATCTGTAAGCCCCTATTTTACACACTCATTATATCTCAGTGAGTCTGTGGGCAGCTGGTGGAAGCTCCTTATATCAAGGGCCTTATAAGCACCATGATCCACACAACTTTCACCTTTTGCCTGCCTTACTGTGGTCCAAAAATCATCAGTCCCTTCTTCTGTGACCTTCTTCCGGTTCTCTCCCTGGCATGTGCAGATACACGGGTCCATGAAGTTTTACTTTTCTCCTGGCTGGAGCTCCAGGAGTACTCAGTGGCCGGATCACCTTGGCCTCCTACATTTAGTTGTTGTCACTGTCCTGAGGATCCGTCTGCTGACAGGAGGTGGAAGGCCTTCTCCACCTGCTCTTCACACCTGACTGCTGTCTCCATCCTTTATGGGGTACTCTTCTTCATCTATGTACGTCCAAGCTCCAGTTTCTCCTTGGATATTAATAAAGTGGTTTTTGTGTTCTACACAGCCCTGATCCCCATGTTGAACCCACTTATCTATAGCCTGAGAAACAGGGAAGTAAAAGAATCATTCAGAAGGACATATGGAAGGAAGAAGTTTCTTATGGGTAAATTAACTGGAACACCATTTATACTACAGATTGAGAGTAATCAGTAAGCAAGACATAACCACGTGGGCTGGGTATGCTGCTGCTGCTGCTAAGTCCCTTCAGTTGTGTCTGACTCTGTGCTACCCCATAGGCGGCAGCCTACCAGGCTCCCCCGTCCCTGGAATTCTCCAGGCAAGAACACTGGAGAGGGTTGCCATTTCCTTCTCCAATGCATGAAAGTGAAAAGCGAAAGTGAAGTCGCTTAGTCATGTCCGACTCCTAGCGACCCCATGGAGTGCAGCCTACAAGGCTCCTCCATCCATGAGATTTTCCAGGCAAGAGTACTGGATCTTTATTTTATGTTGAGATTTTGGGTCATTGACAAGTCATACAATGTCTTGGGTTATAAATTTCTCACTTTGTTTTTCTCATTTCTGATTCAGTAGGGATGGATTTTAGAACTTTAAACTCAAAAGAGTAGATTATTGAATCCTAAGACTTAAAAATGTTCTTATTCATATAAAAAATTTTATGACTAGGATATCAGAAGTTCTTTGTTCAGTCCTGAGTAAATGTAATCATAGCAGTGACTTAGCAGTACTTTTGTTTTTCTTACAGTGTGTTGAGATCTCTCGTTGTCTGTAATCTTGACCTTGACTCTTTCAACATAGACTGTTAAAAAATGTATTAAGGTCAAAGTTTAAAGCTTTCAATTATACGATAAAGATGTTCTGGGGCTGTAAAATATAGCACAGTTTCTATAGCTAACAATACTGTATTTTATATTTGTAAGTTGCTGAGAAAGGAAATTTTAATCATTCTCATGATGAGAAATAAAATTCAGAACTGTGTTAGGTGATGATAAGCTAAATGGGGTAATCATTTTGCAATATACACAAATATTGAATCATTATGCTGTATACCTTGGGCTTAATAAAATATTATGTTAATTATATATCAGTAAACCTGAAAAAGTGAGATATTCAGGAAGTATGTAACCATAGCACTCTCTAATATTACCTTCATGTTTGGTGTAGGTTTATTCCCAAGGCGTTTTATATCCTCTATACTCTTTAGTCATAGTAATAACTTATTGGGATTTTGCTGCTGTAATCATATGCTTTGTGCACATGAAGTACAGAATGCCTCCATGTTCTTTAATAAAGTATTAGCTATTATTCTTATAATGTATTGATCTTTGTGACATAGGCAAGATATTAGTTCTATATTTACAGATAACGCACCAACAGCTATGAAGAGTCAATGCATTACTTGTGACTCCACAATTTGGTCTCATGGTTTTATTTTCTCCAGTTATAATATTCCTTCAGCCATATTTTTGTGTTCTATTTTCTGGAACATGGCAACAAATCAAAAAATGGGGGAATAAATGATGTTTTGTACTAGTATAAGACTTATTGAGATCTACACTTTGTCATCCTTAAAGACTTTCTTTAATATGTATTTATGAGGGCGAAGGTGGGATGATTTGGGAGAATGGCCTTGAAACATGTATAATATCATACATGAGAAGAATCACCAGTCCAGATTCGATACATGATACTGGATGCTTGGAGCTGGTGCACTGAGATGAACCAGAGGGATGGTATGGTATGGGGAGGGAAGAGGGTGGAGGGTTCAGGAGGGGAACAGGCGGATTCATGTTGATATATGGCAAAACCAATATAATATTGTAAAGTAATTAACCTCCAATTAAAATAAATAAATTTATATTTTAAAAAACTGTATTTAAATTTCAATTAAAAAATAAAGAACAACAAAAAATGCATTTAATTTTAGTTCAGTAACTTTGAAGGATAAAAGTAGCTAGTAATATCCTAGAATTTTTGTTTTATGTATTCTTTGTCATGCTTTCTGCCAGTTTTCGTGACTATGTTGGTTAATTACACTGCAGTATATGTTAGAACTGGAGATAGAACAACAGACTGGTTCTAAATAGGAAAAGGAGTATGTCAAGGCTGTATATTGTCAACCTGCTTATTTAACTTATATGCACAGTACATCATGAGAAACGCTGGGCTGGAAGAAGCACAATATCAATAACCTCAGATATGCAGATGACACTACCCGTATGGCAGAAAGTGAAGAGGAACTAAAAAACCTCTTGATGAAAGTGAAAGAGGAGAGTGAAAAAGTTGGCTTAAAGCTCAACATTCAGAAAACGAAGATCATGGCATCTGGTCCCATCACTTCATGGGAAATAGATGGGGAAACAGTGGAAACAGTGCCAGACTTTATTTTGAGGGGCTCCATAATCACTGCAGATGGTGACTGCAGCCATGAAATTAAAAGACGCTTACTCCCTGGAAGGAAAGTTATGACCAACCTAGATAGCATATTGAAAAGCAGAGACATTACTTTGCCAACAAAGGTCTTGTCAAGGCTATGGTTTTTCCAGTGGTCAGGTATGGATATGAGAGTTGGATTGTGAGGAAAGCTGAGCACCAAAGAATTGATGCTTTTGCACTGTGGTGTTGGAGAAGACTCTTGAGAGTCCCTTGGACTGCAAGGAGATCCAAGCAGTCCATTCTGAAGGAGATCAGTCCTGGGTGTTCTTTGGAAGGAATGATGCTAAAGCTGAAACTCCGGTACTTTGGCCACTTCATGCGAAGAGTTGACTCATTGGAAAAGACTCTGATGCTGGGAGTGATTGGGGGCAGGAGAAGAAGGGGACGACAGAGGATGAGATGGCTGGATGGCATCACTGACTCGATGGACATGAGTTTGGGTGAACTCTGGGAGTTGGTGATGGACAGGGAGGCCTGGCATGCTGCAATTCATGGGGTTGCAAAGAGTCGGACACGACTGAGTGACTGAACTGAATTGACTGATACTGAGGAGAGAAAAGATTTGAAAAAATGGTATTGGATCCATTGAATGTCTGCATGGGAAAAAAGTGATCATTTACCCTTACCTCACAACACATAGTAAGGTCATCTCAAGATGATTTGGAAATCAAGATGTGAAAGGCAAGGAATTAAAACATTTAGAAAATAATATGGGAGAGGATCTCTGTGATATGTGGTTACAAATTTTAAAAAAAGCTACAAAAATACTAAAAGGAAAATATTGATTCTCTAAACCACATTAAAATTGAGACCATAGGCTTGCCTTTAAGAGCATAAACGTGTAAGACACACCAAGGAAAGATGTATTTACAATGAATATAGCTGGTATACCTGAAATACATGGATAATAATTATATATATATATATATATTTAACAAATCAGGGAATCTGGTGAAAAAAATGCGGGCAAACACTTGAGTAACCAACCACTGGTTATGTAAATGTCCTGTAAATGTTGCAAAGTTGCTCAGTCTCACTAGAAACTGGCAAAATGATTGGTAAAGCTCCAATGCAGCATTAGATTTGCCTTTGTCAGTGAAACATCTCTCAATTTCTCATGGAAAACTCTGTATAAATATAATAGAAATTCTTCACATATTTTGATTCTCAGTTTTTTTTTTTTTTTTTTTGTCTGTATTGGAAAAAGACGCTAACTAAAATGATCACAATGTCAAATAAGGTATCCTTTGGAAAATTCTCTACTATGATGAACTTTAGATAAACAGTTCCAGAAATTGAGTCATCATTACACTGAAGTTTACTCTGTAAATAGCTAAAGAAGGAGGTAAGCAAAGGAGTCAAACACAGAAAAGAAATATTTTGATCCCAGAGGATTTTTAAAAGCATTTAGGGGCAGCAAGAACATTTTAATTTCCTCTCCTCTTAATAAAATTCCCAAGGTATGGCATACTTTAGGGAAACAAATTCTCCCAGAACAAAAAATGATGTTACTACTTACGAAAACCTTAATTCATGTGGAAACATTTTTTTTAGAATGAAATCTTCCTACTTCCTTGGAGGAAAAACTAAGAAAGACTACAACCAAGTGACTGCTAGACAGTCGGACTTCCTCTCTATGCAAAGGCACAGGTCTGGGTGGGAAGATGAAATGCATGCTGAAAAAAGAGCACAGTTTGTACTCCAGTGTTAATTCTCTAAAGAAGAAAGGAACTCACTGACATGTAAGTTCAACTCACTTTTTAAACCTATTTCTGCTTCTCTATTTATCTTCGAATGTTCAAGATGAGTTAAATGGATTTATGGGAAAATAAGACTGGCCAACATTTAAAATATTTTATAGGTTTTCTAATGTCAAACAAACTCTTAGTTAAACCCGAATTTTCTCTCTAAAACATTTAAGCCGTATTGCTCTTTAGAACTGTATTTGATTTGCTGGCGTTTTATTCTAGCTTTTTTATGCCAACGTTCCTAAACTGAAAACCTGCAATTTCTTTTCATATGGATAATGTTATGCTTTTAAGGAATTTAAAGCTTTGTGCACTATCAATTTCTTGTTTTTTTTTTTTCTCACTCTAGTGACTGAACTAACCAATGGCTGGTGAAAACTATACCAGGGTCACGGAGTTTATTTTCACAGGCTTAAAGTGCCATCTGCATGCACAAGGCTTCCTCTTCTTGCTCCTCCTTCTTTTTTACCTTGTTACCATGACGGGAAACCTGGGCATGGTTACCCTCATCCGGACGGATCCCCGCCTGCACACACCGATGTACTTCTTTCTCAGTCACCTGTCCTTTGTGGATGTCTGCTTTTCATCCGTGGTTGGCCCCAAGATGCTCAGAGACTTCTTCGCTGAAAGGAAAGCCATTTCTTTCCTGGGCTGCGCCTTGCAGCAGTGATTCTTTGGGTTCTTTGTGGCCATCGAGTGCCTTCTCCTGGCATCCATGGCTTATGACCGCTACGTGGCCATCTGTAACCCACTGCTGTATTCAGTTGTCATGTCCCACAGGCTCTGCATACAGCTGGTGGTCGGACCCTACGCTGTTGGATTTCTGAACACCATGACCCACACAACAGCTGCTTTTCGACTTCCCTTTTGTGGTTCCAACATTATCAATCACTTCTTCTGTGACATGTTCCCGCTTCTCTCTCTGGTATGTGCTGACACGCGGATCAATAAATTGCTAGTTTTCATCGTGGCTGGATCTGTACTTGTCGTCAGCAGCCTGACCATATTAATCTCCTATTTTTAAATCCTCATCTCTATCCTGAGCATCCGCTCTGCTCATGGGAGGCACAGGGCCTTTTCCACCTGCTCTTCCCATCTCACAGCTGTCTCCATCTTGTATGGGACTCTCTTCTTTATCTACGTGAGGCCAGGCGCAGTTTTTTCTCTGGATCTCAATAAAGTGGTGGCAGTGTTCTACACAGCAGTGATTCCCAAGTTGAATCCTCTCATCTACAGCTTGAGAAATAAAGAAGTGAAAGCTGCTTTGTGCAGGATCATCGCCAGGAGAACGTTTTGCCTCAAAAGTTAAATTTCCATCTAAAGCAGAAAATAGATTAAAAAGTAAAGCTTCCAGACATGGTTAGACTATCTGACCATCATCCAAAGATGCTAAAAAGTTTGCAGAATTTGGGGATGCTATCCTTCCGTTCTTCTACATGATTTTTATTTTAGTACCTTTTTTTAAAAGCTCCATTTCACCATGTCCCTATTAGTGATAAAAATCCCCAATCACCCAGACTCAGAGCGATTCTTTCTCCTCAGATATCTTCATTGCTGAGAATATGATGGAATCTAATAAATGTTGAGGAAACCTAGTTACTAATGCTCTCACACTAGTTGGACCACCAGAAATGTCCAGATGAGGTGAGATTCTTTGGAACAGCAAACATTACCCCTATCCTTACATGTAGAGGTGAAAATATCAAACAGAACATTTACTTCTCTTACATATGCCTTTACAAAGTAAATAATGCTCCATACATTATATTTAGTATTTATTATGTTTATTTTCTTAATTCTTACCTTCCAAAAATACAATATCATGATCACTGAAAATAAAAAGAAAATGCAGCTAAGCAAGTAAAGAAAAATGTTAACCAAAACACAAAAGCAAAACAACAACAACAAGAACTCTTTAGTTTTCCAACTATTACGTTAGCATTAATATTCAGTTTTCCCTAGTTCTTTCAAATAAAGATAGAGATAGCTTACTACAGAAAGCAGAAATAAATTACAAAGAAGTGAATGAAAAAAATGAGAAAACTTCTAAAAAATCAGGAACGATGTGCTGAGAAGTTATTGGTAACTAAAATGCAGAAAATTTGTTTCTTATTGTCTTGTTAGTATTTTCCTGTTATTCTTCTCAAACTAAAAAAATACAATAGAATGGAGATAAAAATTATTTCAACACCTTTCTGCTCCCCTCAACCTCAGAAGAATCCAAAGAGGAATTATATGAATTGCAATCATTTTCATAAAATTTAAGTGCATTTTGAAAAGTATCCATTTGGTATAAACTAAATTCTAACAACATCTATTTTTAGCCCTGATAGCTATTGGTGAATTAAAAGCGTAAAATTTATCTCTAGGCTATACAGAGATCCACATATGAGTAGGGGAAACAAAACAAAACAAAAAACAGACATGCTTGAGTAGTGATGTAGGAAAGAAATAGGGTGTAGAATCTAACTCAAACCCCTGCCCAGATAAATATCTTGATGGGGTTGTTGGATAAGCAAATGATTTCTCAGGCAGTATGGATGAAAGGATAGGGTCACAATCCTTCCTCAGACCAGAAGTTGTTGTATCTGCTTTGAACATTGCAACTATACTAAGAATAGCACGTTACAGGGACTGGACTGGGCATGGAGTGAATGGGTTCAAGGGAAGTGAGCAGACTGTGGAATCAACTGGATACCAAGATGCAGAGCCAGTGTACAGGCTAGGAATAATGGCCTGCATTCAATGAAGCTGTTGCCTCTGCAGGAATGAGGCATGTGCTAAATAGTCAGAGAGACAGAAATAGTGCTAGTAGGAGGCTATTAAAAGGATCAGGATGTTAGCTCAGAAATTTCCTCCATTTAATTTCCATTATTTATTTATTGTAGAAACAATTAATTAGATGGAGGCTGGGATGAACCATTTCAGATGTGTATGTGTTTGCTGCTAATAGTGTAATGAGGTGACTTTTCTTTCTCTTGATGGAAAGAAAATTATCACTGTTCTGATCTGTGCCTTAGAGCAGAGGTTCTTGGGGCTCTTGCAGATGGTACGTCGTTCCTCTAAACATCTATGGCATCTAAATATCTTCTGGAAACCAGAGCTCTATCTATTTGCTGAGCCACAAAGATGGTGTGTTATGGTGGTGGAGAGGGGTTTCTGCTCTTTGTTTTGCGAACACCATTATAGCTCATGACAACTGCTGATTTCCAATTATTCTCCAGGTCATTTCTAAGACATTGCCCTACTATTTGCCATCGAATGCTCTGACACTCCATCCAACGTATTTTTACTCAAAAATATTTTTATTATGGAATGTTTACATTTATAGCATAATATAACACAATGAGATCCTCTGTTCCCAATATCCAGGTTGTTACTGTTTATGTCTGGATTTATAGGTATGGTCTAGCCACCTGCGTGGGAAAGAAAGTTAAAAGGGGGCTTCCCTGGTGGCTCAGATGGTAAAGAATCTGCCTGCAATGCAGGAGCCCCTGGTTCCAACCCTGAGTCCTGAAGATAGCCTGGGGAAAGGAATAACAACCCACTTCAGTATTCTTGCCTGGAGAATCCCATGGACAGAGGAGCTTGCTGGGCTGCAGTCCATGTACTCTCTGTTTACCTCCTTATGGCCACTGTGAGAATTCACTCAGCTGCTGGAGGGCACAGACTTTCACCCTTGCTTTTACCCTGCGTGATCTCTACACTGGATGAGAACTGCTTCTTTCTCTCTGACTTAGTCTTCCAAGGTTTCCTGACTTTCTCTAAAGGAGTGAAGCCTTTAACACTAAGGTCTCATCAACAAAAGGAATATTTAGAAAAAAGAAGATTTTTTTCCCCCTAAGACCTAAATTCATATCCAATACAGGATATGGGGGAAAAAAGGGCTTCCATGAAAATCAAGTGAACTGGGAAAGTTCCTATGATTCTATACCATCTAGCAAGGATTCTGAATGAATGGGAAAAGGAGAGGCTGCTTGATCAGAATTTATGTTCCTGTCATTTGGACACCATGATTGCTTCTCACTTTCCCAGGAAAAGAATAAAGTTCAAACCCCATGCATCAAATCCTGCTGCCAAGAGATTGCTGTTAATCTTGACTTTGAACCACAAACAACAGTGCTATATTGCTTCAATCTTGTCTGTTTGTGACCCTATGTACTGTAGCCCACCAGGCTCCTGTGTCTATGGGATTCTCCAGGCATAAATACTGGAGTGGGTTGCCAGGCCCCGCTCCAGGGGATCTTCCACACCCAGGGGAAGAACCCATATCTTTTATGTCTCCTGCATTGGCAGATGGGTTCTTTACCAATAGCACCATCTGGGAAGCCCTTTGAACCACACACAATTCCTTAAAATACCTTTATTAGATCTCTGCACCAAAGAAAATTTCTGGAGCATTCCTTTGTTTTTTCCTGTCCCAATCTCTAATGAGCTTTTTCACAGTTGAATTTCTAATACTAATTTTGATGTTATAACATACTGTCACAAAACTGATCTAATTAATCTATGATTTTGGACTAGAAGACATATATGGCAACATTAAAAAAGTCACCCAGAGATGAAAAATTACGTCCAAGGTAAGAGAAACCCAAGTAAGACAGAAGATGTTGTAAGAGGGCATCAGAGGGCAGACAGACTGAAACCACAATCGCAGACAACTAGCCAATCTGATCACATGGACCACAACCTTGTCTAACTCAGTGAAACTAAGCCATGCCATGTGGGGCCACCCAAGATGGATGGGTCATGGTGGAGAGGTCTGACAGAATGTGGTCCACTGGAGAAAGGAATGGCAAACCACTTCAGTATTCATGCCTTGAAAACCCCATGAACAGTATGAAAAGACAAAAAGATAGGATACTGAAAGAGAGACTCCCCAGGTCGGTAGGTGCCCAATATGCTACTGGAGATCAGTGGAGAAATAACTTCAGAAAGAATGAAGGGATGGAGCCAAAGCAAAAACAATGCCCAGTTGTGGATGTGACTGGTGATAGAAGCAAGGTCTGACGCTGTAAAGAGCCATATTGCATAGGAACCTGGAATGTCAGGTCCATGAATCAAGGCAAATTGGAAGCGGTCAAACAGGAGATGGCAAGACAGAACGTTGACATTCTAGGAATCAGCAAACTAAAATGGACTGGAATGGGTGAATTTAACTCAGATGACCATTATGTCTACTAATGCGGGCAGGAATCGCTTAGAAGAAATGGAGTAGCCATCATAGTCAACAAAAGAGTCTGAAATGCAGTATTTGAATGTGATCTCAAAAATGACCGAATGATCTCTGTTTGTTTCCAAGGCAAACCATTCAATATCACGGTAATCCAAGTCTATGCCCTGACTAGTAACACTGAAGAAGCTGAAGTTGAATGGTTCTATGAAGACCTACTAGACCTTTTAGAACTAACACCCAAAAAAGATGTCCTTTTCATTATAGGGGACTGGAATGCAAAAGTAGGAAGTCAAGAAACACCTGGAGTAACAGGCAAATTTGGCCTTGGAGTACAGAATGAAGCAGGACAAAGGCTAATAGAGTTCTGCCAAGAAAACGCACTGGTCATAGCAAACAGCCTCTTCCAACAACACAAGAGAAGACTCTACACATGGACATCACCAGATGGTCAATACTGAAATCAGAGCGATTATATTCTTTGCAGGCAAAGATGGAGAAGCTCTATACAGTCAGCAAAAACAAGACCAGGAGCTCATTGTGGCTCAGATCATGAGCTCCTTCTTGCCAAATTCAGAATTAAACTGAAGAAAGTAGGGAAAACCACTAGACCATTCAGGTATGACCTAAATCAAATCCCTTATGACTATACAGTGGAAATGAGAAATAGATTGAAGGGACTAGATCTGATAGACAGAGTGACTGATGAACTATGGACAGAGCTTCATGACATTGTACAAGAGAAGGGAGCAAGACCATCTCCATGGAAAGGAAATGCAAAAAAAGCAAAATGGCTCTCTGGTGAGGCCTTACAAATAGGTGTGAAAAGAAGAGAAGTGAAAAGCAAAGGAGAAAAGGAAAGATATACCCATTTGAATGCTGAGTTCCAAAGAATAGCAAAGAGAGATAAGAAAGCCTTCCTCAGTGATCAGTTGAAAGAAATACAGGAAAAGAACAGAATGGGAAAGTCTAGAGATCTCTTCAAGAAGATTAGAGATACCAAGGGAACATTTCATGCAAAGATGGGCTCAGTAAAGGACAGAAATTGTATGGACCTAGCAGAAGCAGAAGATATTAAGAAGAGGTGGCAAGAATACAAAAACCTACTACGCCTGAGTTATTTGGGTCCAGGTAGTTCTGGGTGAGCCTAAGGCTACAGGGACCTTCATGACTCACGTGTTCCCTAGGCCAAGTGAGATGACTCTGGGCCCCTCTGAAGCAATCTGGGAGGATAGCTACATAAGAAAAAAGCCAGGGAATTCATTCACGGCCATCCAGTGACTACTCTGAGTCTCAGCAGTAATTGATGCAAACCACAGTTCATCCTCCTCCCCTAGAAAGACTGACTCTTGCATCTCTGGGAAGCTAAAGTGATGCTAGAAACAGTGTAGGTCTTATAGGCTTAGAATTTGTTCATCTCATGTCTGGAGACTCCATCAGGGCAAACTATACCTCATTTTATGTCTCAATCAAAGAAAGAAAGATTTATAAACAATTTAAGAAAGAGTAATTGGTCAGGAAAGAGGATACAGTGTTTACTGTAAGTCCCTGAGCATCTGAAATTATCTCTTGATGCAGAACCCAACCTTTAGAAAGGATTAGGGGCTCTTGGGTCTTCTTCAGGTGTTTGAAAATTCCCTGAAACACAGGGATTATCCGAGTAGACATTCTACTTTGTCAAGGCTGTGGAGGCTTGAAGTGGAGCTCATTCAAACAGTGGACCTTCCACCTAGCTGGAAGTGGCTCCCATCTGAACTCAGGGTGATGGGTCAGTGACTGCACCCTCCCAAATCTCACTTGAACCATTTCAAAGCCAAACATAATGGGGTTGAAGTCAGATATCCTGATGCCGATGGAGAGTAGATTTGTTTGTATCCTTCACAAAAGATCGCGTTGAGTGTGACAAGTTTTGAGCCATCCTGGAGATTCCATAAGTTACTTTCTTGGACCATGGTTTTTATCACTCTTTAAAAATGATGGGCAGTTTTTTTAAAAAATTGAGAGGCTATTTCAACTTGCTTGGGTTATTATACAATTTAGTGTAAAAATCCAACAAAAAACTAATAAGAATATAAAATATTTGTGACTAAAGTTTAAAAAAATATATATTTTTTGTTGCCTAAGAAGAATAATAAAAGACACTTCTGGAGCTGGTACTTAAAATCACTCTAAAATATTTGGAAAATAGAACATGAAAGAGATAAAAATCACATGTAGTTGTAGTGGTCACATAAACATATTTTCATATGTTTATTTCAGTTATTTCTTGTTTATATGTATTTGTATAGTATATGTAGAACTCAGAAATACATCGATGTATGCAATTCATTTTATGAGCTAATGGGATATTAAAAAACAAAAGTCCTTATATAATATGGTTGGTCTGTACGGAACATTTGTGTTAAAGCATTTGTTTATATTCTTCTAGTATCTTTCTGTGTAGGTACATGTACTATATGAAAAGATTTCTTATGGAATATTCTTTAATCATAAATCCTAAATACTTTTAATTGGACTATTGTTACTAACTATTCTCAGTAGGAGTTTTAATTGCCAAAATAATTTATATGATTAACAAATACACTTGTGATGACTTATAATAATATGATGGTAGGTAGGCAGTATCCCAGGTTCTGAGGATGTATCTGTGAGCCACACAAGCAAAGACCCTTCCTACATGGAGCTTACATTCTACTGAGAGGAGAAAGAAAGAAAGAAAGTGAAGTCGCTCAGTCGTATCTGACTCTGTGACCCCATGGACTGTAGCCCACCAGGCTCCTCTGTCCACAGGATTCTCCAGGCAAGAATACTGGGGTGGGTTGCCGTTTCCTTCTCCAGGGGATCTTCCCGACCCAGGGATCCAACCCAGGTCTCCTGCATTGCAGGCAGACGCTTTAACCTCTGAGCCATCAGGGGAGTAACGCATTGAGAGGAGAGAGGCTTGCAAATAAAGACAAATCAAACTGTGGCCAGTACTACTGTGAAAGAAGAGCATAAAGAGGTGGAGTGTGTCTTGCAGTGGAGGCAGGGTCATGCAGCTGGTTTGTCGTGGGGCTGGGGGTTCCAACTCAGATCCTCAGACAGTAAAGCTTATACTTCTAGCTATTGTATTAATGCCATCATCATACTCAGATCACTGAGGAAAAGCAATAGATGAGAAGTCAAACGGACCCCATCTACTTCTGCAGCAGAAACTGCTGAAGAAACATCCCATATTTCATTCTGCCCATCTTTAACGGATGACCTATGTTTGGTTGGTGCATTGAAGCCTGTGTGCATGTGCGCCAAGTTGCTTTCATTGTGTCTGACTCTTCTCTGTCCGTGGGATTCTCCAGGCAAGATCACTGGAGTGGGTTACTATTTCCTTCTCCAGGGGATCTTCTCGGCCCATGGATTGAACCCGCGTATCTTATGTCTCCTGCACTGACAAGTGGGATCTTTACCACCAGCGCTACCTGGGAAGGCAGTATGAAAGACTGCGTTTCTCATCGTCCTTTGTAATTGGGTGTTGACACGTTACTAAGTCCTGACGGGTAAGTGGAAGATTTGTGAGGTACCTATAGGAAGTCTTCTTATACTTTCAGACCAGTGCCTTTCTTCTCAGCTAGCTCCCTTGTGCGGCTTTAATGATGGAACTTGAGCAATCATTTTGGACCACAAGGAAGCATTCGCATCCCTGATACTTTGTACAACCGTATTAGTCCTATATTGTGGTAAAAATAAATTCCTTTAAATACTTTTTGAAAGTCACCTATTTTGAGTTTTATATCATAGGACTAGGCAATCCTGATTCAAATTAACCCAGATGCCTATTTTGGAGGCAGAGGTGGCAACAGCTTATCTGTACCATACTTTGGTTGACTGTTGACTTGGTTTTTAGGTTTAGTACATTAAAATAGAGTAATATTCAGAGAAGATAGTAAAGGAATAGTTTCTATTTACTGTCTCTCTCTCCAGTTGACACACTTCAAGAGAAACAAATGTTGATTTTGACCCAACTCGTGCTTAGTAATCTGGTGGCTGTGTCCAGAGTGTTGGGGTTTCCTCACTGGTTTCCTCCGCTGGAGCAAGTGCTTACATCAGTGATTAATTCGGGAGAGGCAGGGTCTCATGATTGACAGCCCTATCAGGTCTAGGATGGACAAGTTATTTATAATAAAAGAGTAATTCTGTTGCCAAAGAAGGAAAAAGGGAGATCTGATTAGACAGATAAACACATCTGAAATGAAACTTTGAGGCAAGAGAGAGGAAGGTTTAAAGAAGATATTTTGGTGAAAGAAAGACACCGTTTTCACAACTTCCTATGCCAGAGCAATGTGAGAAACACTCTGAAAAAAAAAAAAACAACAACAAAACCTCATTTTTAATGTGCTTAGATTTTTGTGTGTGCGAGAGGCAGAGAGACAGAGACAGAGGCAGAAAGAGAGAAGTTAAATGGGAATGTCCCAGTTAATTTCAGGATACCCAAGTGAGACTACATGATGAAAAATTTAAAATAAGAAGCAGTATTTAGTATCACAGATAATTTAAACAAAAGGTTTATTTTGCTCATCTGTGAAATGGGGACAACATTATGTGAGGCACTGGATGAATATAAAAATAAGTACAAGATCATGAAAAAGTGCTCAGAAGATTGTAAGCGACATTTTACTATTTTTATTATCAATATTCTTTTTTTATATAAAAACATTTATAGCAGTATTGACTGCAGGTTTTGTTGATTTTTAAATTTGATTTGCAAAGTAAATGCAATAGCTTTCTTTTTTTAGACTTCAGTAAGATAATTTAAAAATTTTTTATTTTCGCAAATTAATTTATTTTAATTGAAGGCTAATTACTTTAAAGTATTGTAGTGGCTTTTGCCATACATTCACATGAATCAGCCATGGGTGTACAATATTCTTCAAGTTAATAAAAATTCCATATTATCATCTTTATAGGCATAAGACAAAATCAGTTCTTAATTAAACTATATAAAGTTTTAGTAGCCCAGGAAAAGAGGAATTCTTATTGATCGAATGTCCTGGAGAAACACTACTTCTTTAATGTAGGGAAATATATGACTCTGAAGCAGTTTATTCACTAGAAATTTGTGAGCTCTATCTTAGGGTTCCCCAGTGGCTCAGCAGCAAAGAACCCACCTGGCAATGCAGGAGACATGCATTCCATCCAGGAATCAGGAGGATCCCTGGAAGAAGGAAATGGCAACCCACTCCAGAATTCTTGCCTGGGAAATCCCACGGACAGAGGAGCCCGGCAGCTACAGTCCATGGAGTCTCAAAGAGTCTGACACGACTTAGTGACTAAACAACAGCAAATCTCTCTTAGGGTATTTTGAAAGAAATGTGACAAAACATTAGCTTCTAAGACTCATACTAGTCCTGCTCCAGCATCATGTTAATAAAGATTCCCTCAAAATGACCTTATTTTCTAAACTATTATAAACCCGATTTTAAATATTTAGTATTACAAAGAAAGATTCCCCTCCACCTTTTTATTCATCTGCTATTTAACAGGATCTCAGTGAATACAGTGAACTGTAAGTGATAATCACTCAGTTGTGTCTGACTCTGTGACCCCATGGACTGTAGCCCACCAGGCTCCTCTGTCCATGGAATTCTCCAGGCAAAAATACTGGAGTGGGCTGTCATTCCCTTCTCCAGGGGATCTTTCCAACCCAGGGATGGGACCTGTGTCTCCTGCATTGCCCGCAGACTTTTTGTCATTGAGCCACCAGGGAAGCTTCAGTGCATATAGAAAGCGTTAGTCACTCAATTGTGTCTGACTCTTTGTGACCCGTGGAGTGTAGCCCCCCAGGCTCCTCTGTCCATGGAATTCTCCAGGCAAGAGTACTGAGGTGGGTAGTCATTCCCTTCTCCAGAGGAACTTCCTGACCCAGAGATTGAATCCACATCTCCGGCATTGCAGGCAGATTCCTTACAGTCTGAGCCACCTGGGAAGCCCACTTTCTGCTGTATTGCCCCCATACTGAATACAGGGTGTGTTCAAATAAAGTGTAGGCAAGGTTCTTAGTGAAGTAAGTAACATTGTTATAGTTCCTTTGCAAGGTGGTGTTAAACGTTGCCACGAGGTGGCAGCATCAGCTTATCAATCACAATAAAAGTGTGTTCACATTTCCTTCATTATTTTTTAAGGTTTTTTTTTTTTTGGATGTGGATCATTTTTAAAGTCTTTATTGAGTTTGTTACAATACTGCTTCTATTTTATGTTATTTTGGTTTTTTGGTCACAAAGCACAGGGGATCTTAACTCCCTGACCAGGAATTGAACCTGCACCTCCTGCATGGGACCGGATACCACTGGATACCAGAGAAGTCCCGTCTGCTAATTTACAAAGGATTCCATAGAGTTTCCTTGTGTAGCTTGGAACTAGAGAAAATGGAGAGCCTATATCCAGTTAGAAACAAATATAAAATTATCAGAAAATAGATCTCACTGGACTGACTGAGGTTATGGAGCAGAATTTTAATTGCACTTTCCCTTAACTGTTCTTTCCCAAGATACAGTCCACTTTGGGGACAGGACATCTTCAGTAAGAACACAGAGAAAATGACGCAACGAATTCGGGGGACTTGCAGCTAGTTGGCTAAGACTCTGTATGTGTTACAGTGGAGTCTTCCACACCTTCTTTCTGGAGGAAAGCAAAAAACAAAATCAAATGACTGTTGAAATTTTGGACCCATTCTATGTGTGAAGTTAAGGGAAGAGATGAAAGCTAACAAGCTTGATTTGTTTTTACTTTAGTTCTTCTTGCCATCTTTAAAGAAGAGGGACCCCAGTGAAACGTAAGTTAAGAACTTCTAAATCATTATCTGTTCCTTTTCCTACCTGATTTTTAGCAAGTTCAGGAGAACATAAATGAAGTAAATCGAAAGCAAATTTCATATTTGACTCATGGCCACGATGGCATGACCCTTGTCTTTGATGGATGGTTGAGGAAGGTCTAAGAAGAGATAACCTAGGTAGAGAAAAGTTCAGGTTCTGCAGTTGGATCAAAATATTATAACACGAGTATAAAACGGATCAGAGATGCCTTAGCAGCAGGAACAGGGGAAAAGAAAAGCCCTGAATTCAGTTCACATTCCAGTCTGAGCCATCTGGGTGATTTCCTTTCTCCTTGCTGAAAGAAGGTTATTGTGGGCTGTGGTGTTGTTATCCTAAGCACTCTGAACCCCAGAGTGACTTGAGTTCCTCATCCTGTGTGGTCTCACCTGTTGGATCACTGTAGTCTATTCTAGGCATCAAGCCACATCGAAAAACTGAGAAATTAAAATGTCATGCAGAAGGCTTGGGCAGGGGCTTCCTTGGTTGTTTAATGGTAAAGACTCCGCCTGCCAATGCAGGAGACACAGGTCTGACCTCTGACCTGGGGAGATCTAACATGCTGTGGATCAGCTTCGTGGGTGCTGCACAGCTATTGAGCCCGTGGTGGAGTCCGCACACTGCAACTGTCGCACCTATGGGCTGCAGTCACTGAGGCCCGAGCACCCTAGAGCCTGTGCTTAGCAACAGGAGAAGGACCAGTGAGAAGCCTGAGCACCGCGGCTAGAGAGGAACCTCCGCCCGCCGCACCCAGGGAAAAAGCCGCTCAGCCGTGAAGTCCCAGCACGGCCTGTATAAGCGCTTGAGCAACTCAGGTTCAAGGAGATCAGCTGACTTATCCAAGGCCATTCTCACAGTGCATGATAAAAGAATACATAGAGGGTATCGAGTTGGGCTAATTCAGGCTCTACTCATGGTTTCTTCCATGTACCGTTTCCATAAAGTGATGCTTAAACTCAGCATTCTAGTATCCTATGGCCTTCCCACTAATGACCATTGGCTGTAACCTCAAGAAAAGTAAAGAAGGCTTGAGCAGGTTTAGCAACAAAGACTGACGACAGGAGTTGATGCGCTTTCGGCAAAGGGCAAACGGAAGACTGAGATGAGGTGCCTGAGTGATCCTGGAGAAAGTGTCAACAAGTGGTGGGTGTGACAGGTGGACGGCTTGACGGCCCATCCTACCTTTCTCTTTAATTTCCCTAAAGTGAAGAATATCATGCAAGCTATATTATTGGGCCTCAGAGGTATAGCCTTGCTGAAGTTGAATAATAAATTTCAAAATAAAAAGTGAAGGAAAAGTGCTTAGCATAAGTGTGATGTTGAACTCCAATATTCCTGGGCAAATAAAAATTTAAAGTATGTGCAGTTTTCTGAGCACTTACACATCAACCCTCTCATTCTAAGTGAGTAAGAGTTCTGAGAGGTCAAGTTACAGGGGTTTCAGCCGCATTGAATGAATGAAGCAACTCAGGTTCAAAGAGATCAGCTGACCTAACCACGGCCATACTTACAGTGCATGAAAAAAGAATACATAGAGGATATAGAGTTGGGCTAATTCAGGCTCTTCTCATGGTTTCTTCCATGTACTGTTTTCATAAAGTCATGCTTAAACTCAGCTTTCTAGTATCCTATGGGCTTCCCACTAATGACCATTGGCTGTAACCTCAAAAAAATAGGAAGCCAAAATGTGTTTTGTGTACTCCTATTGCAATGTACATGTTTAACCTCTTTAAGATGAAAGGATTTTTGAAGACACAGGAGACATTGTTACAGTGTGAAAAAAGAAAGATTACAGTCTGCTTTGACAGGTAATACTTGATGCCCACTTCTGCCGGTCACTAGTAAAGGGAAAAGGATTAAACTTTTATTTTGCTCCTATGTAAAAGGAAATATGATGTTTAGCCTGCAGGTTTGTTAAAGACAACATGTAAGGCACAAATGCCAATAATCAGTCTGCACTTACTGGAAACTCAATAAGACTCGGTTAGATGTTTGCACGCATTAACTCATCTAATCCTCACAGCAATTTACAAGGTAGGTATTACTATTATTACTCCTATTTCACAGGTGAAGAAAAGTAACTTTTCTAGGGTCAGAGCACTTGCAGAACATGCGCTTAGGCTTAAGCTGTAATCCCGAGGTGCACAGCACATGGCCTAACACGGGGCAGCTGCTCATTCTTCTCGGCTTGTTTCATTTCACTCTCCTACATCACTTCACCAGTCGCATACCCACCTGGTGAGCTCAGGTAAACGTCACTGAAGTTGGAATTACTGGATACTTATTCTAGAATTTTCTCTGCTATTGGTTATGGGAATTTGAGTTTCTAAGCTGTGGTTTTCTCACCCATATATTGATGGATTCCTAGGGAACCTTGTAATATTATAGCTTCAAATCTGATCCTTTGCCCTGGCCTCATTTCACTTCTGTTTCCTTAGCCACAGCATGCAACTAAAAGTCATATGCTCTCCTTAGTTCCGTTCAGTTCAGTCGCTCAGTCGTGTCCGACTCTTTGCGACCCCATGAATTGCAGCACGCCAGGTCTCCCTGTCCATCATCAACTCCCGGAGTTCACTCAGACTCACGTTCATCGAGTCCGTGATGCCATCCAGCCATCTCATCCTCTGTCGTCCCCTTCTCCTCCTGCCCCCAATCCCTCCCAGCATCAAAGTCTTTTCCAATGAGTCAACTCTTCGCATGAGGTGGCCAAAGGACTGGAGTTTCAGCTTTAGCATCATTCCTTCCAAAGAAATCCCAGAGCTGATCTCCTTCAGAATGGACTGGTTGGATCTCCTTGCAGTCCAAGGGACTCTCAAGAGTCTTTTCCAACACCACAGTTCAAAAGCATCAATTCTTCGGTGCTCAGCTTTCTTCACACTGCAACTCTCACATCTATACATGATCATTGGAAAAACCATAGCCTTTAACTAGACGGACCTTTGTTGGCAAAGTAATGTCTCTGCTTTTGAATATGCTACCTAGGTTGGTCATAACTTTTCTTCCAAGGAGTAAGCATCTTTTAATTTCATCGCTGCAGTCACCATCTGCAGTGATTTTTGGAGCCCCAGAAAATAAAGTCTGACACTGCTTCCACCATTTCCCCATCTATTTCCCATGAAGTGATGGGACTGGATGCCATGATCTTTGTTTTCTGAATGTTGAGCTTTAAGCCAACTTTTTCGCTCTCCTCTTTCACTTTCATCAAGAGGCTCTTTAGTTCCTCTTCACTTTCTTCCTAAGGGTGGTGTCATCTGCATATCTGAGGTTATTGATATTTCTCCCAGCAATCTTGATTCCAGCTTGTGTTTCTTCCAGTCCAGTGTTTCTCATGATGTACTCTGCATATAAGTTAAATAAGCAGGGTGACAATATACAGCCTTGACGTACTCCTTTTCCTGTTTGGAACCAGTCTGCTGTTCCATGTCCACTTTCTAACTGTTGCTTCCTGACCTGCATATAGGTTTCTCAAGAGGCAGGTCAAGTGGTCTGGTAATCCCATCTCTTTCAGAATTTTCCACGGTTTATTGTGATCCACGCAGTCAAAGGCTTTGGCATGCTCTCCTAGGGACTAGTTTATTTTTTTCTGGGTCCCCGTTTTGAAGACGTGCTTACCAAATTTCTCTTCTTTTCTCCAGCGGAATCCAGAGTCTGTCCCTGGCTAACGAAAGCGACACGAGGGTCACAGAGTTCATCTTCAGAGGTTTGAATTTCAGCCCTCAATTGCAGGTCTGCCTTTTCCTGGTCTTTCTGAGTTTCTACCTCATCAACCTATCAGGAAACTTGGGTACGATTGTTCTGATACAGATGGATTCCCGCCTTCGCACCGATGTACTTTTTCCTCAGTCATTTGTCTTCCGTGGACATGAGCTTCTCTTCTGTCGTGAGCCCCAAGATGCTCTCCGACTTCTTTGTGAGGAGGAAAGCCGTCTCTTTCCGGGTCTGTGCTTGGCAGCAGGGGCGCTTTGGGTTCTTTGTCATAGCAGAGTGTTTTCTCTGGCATCCGTGGCCTATGGCCGCTGTGGCTACACCCAAAACCCACTGTTGTATTCCGTCGCCATGTCCCAGAGACTCTGACTCCAGCTGGTGGTGGGTCCCTATGTCACCGGGTTCCTGAACCCCATGATGCACACGTGATGCTTTTTGCCTTCCTTTCTGCAGCCCCGATGTCATCCACCACTTCTTCTGTGACTTGCCCCCTCTGCTTTCCCTTGTGTGTGCTGACACCAGTCTCAACAAGAGGGTGGTTTTCGACCTGGCTGGAGCTGTGGGCGTCTACAGTGGCCTGACTGTCCTCGGCTCCTCCACTGACATCCTCATCCCCATCCTGAAGATCCGCTCTGCTGACGGGAGATGCGAAGCCTCCTCTACCTGCTCTGCATGCGGGACAGCCGTGTCTATCCTGTATGGCCCTCTTCTCTTTATTTATGTCCGGCCTAGTGCCTGCGTCTCCCTGGGTCTCGACAAAGTGGTGTCCGTGGTTTACAGTGCAGGCATCCCCATGTTGAACCCACTTACCTATTGCTTGAGGAATAAGGAGGTCAAAGATGCCATTCATAGGGCCATGTCGAAAAGGACGTTTTGTAGGGCATAAATTCTTATCTAGAAAGGAAATTGGAGGAGAAAGCTAAAATGACAGACTGTGCAGGGGCGGTCCTAAGATGGTGGAGGAAGAGGATGGGAAGTCTACTTTCTCCCTCAAAAATTCATCAAAAGAACATTTCAACGCTGAGTAAATTCCACAAAACAACTTCTGAATGCCAGCAGAGGACATCAGGCACCCAGAAAAGCAGATCATTGGCTTCAAAAACAGGTAGGAAAAAATATAATAAGATGAAAAAAGAGACAAAGGAGATAGGGAGGGAGCGCCGTCCCGGGAAGGGAATCCCGTCCCGGGAAGAGTCTCTTAAGAAGAGAAGTTTCCAAACACCAGGAAACATTCTCGCAGCCGAGTCTGTGGCAAGCTTTGGAAGCACAGAGGGCAACATAACAGGAAGGAAAAATAAATAAATAATTAAAACCAACAGATTATGAGCCTAACAGTAACTCCCCCCAGCGGAAAAGCAGCGCAGACGCCTGCATCTGCCACTAGCAAGTGGGGGCTGGGCAGGGAGGAGCAGGAGGCGCAGCCAGCAGTGCTTTTTTGAGAATTGGGCTGGAACACCCCACGCGTGGACAGAGCAAACTAACTTGGGCTAGCAAACCAGACTGTGGGATAGCTACCAGGCAAAACGCTCGAACATAAGACACCACCAAGACTGAGCACAGAACAAAGGACAGATCAGAAATAGCCGGCTGCATACCATCCCCCTCCGGTTACAGGCAGCCAGAGCCTTAAGGGCTGGAAGGGGGCAATCGCAGCCCAAGAGAGACATTACTTACCAAAATGCAAGCAGGCTTCTTTGTTAACTAAGACTTCTGGGGGTTCTGGACAGTCATCACCCGCCTGAGAAGGAATGCCAGTGGTACACCCAGAAAACTGAGCAACAGGGAAAGGCCATAGTAGCAGCGATTGCACTCGCCAAACTCCTGAGCTACTCGGACCTGGGAAGGGCACAAAACGCAGGCCCAACCAAATCTGCACCTCTGAGGGCTTCCTGAGTGCCGAGCCTGAGCGGCTTAGACCGGGGAGGTGCATGAAGCCTAGGGCCGGCCTCAGACTGTTACCCGGCGGAGCTAGGTAGAGCCTGAGTGGTGTGCACCATGAGCAGGGGCAAGCCCAGAGTGGATGAGACACTGCAAGCACACGCAAGTAATATTTATTTGCAGCATCCCTCCCTCCCCACAGCATGACTGAACAGTGAACCTAGTTGTGCACCACCGCCCTGCCTGTGTCAAGATGGAAATCAGTCACTGAAGAGACCAGTAAACAGAGGAAGTTAAACAGAGGGAACTGCCTTGGAAGTGACCCCACACAGCCCACAACACCAGAGAAAGGGCCGGATATATCTTTACTACTTTTACAATCTTTTTTTTTTTTTTTTTTGAGTTGATGGGGTTGCGTGATTGTTTTTTCTTCTTTTTTTTTTTTCCTCTTTTTTTTCAAACTTTCTTAAATTTTTAAGTACTCTTTCTCTAATTATTATTTTTAATAACTCTTGTGGCTTTGTTTTTTTTTTTTTTTTTTGTTTTTTCTTTCTTTTTTTCCTCTTCTTCTTCTTTTCTTTAATATTGTAGTTTTGAAAATCCAATCTCTACTCCAGAGTTTTAATCTTTGCTTTTTGGTATTTGTTGTCAAGTTTGTACATGTAAAAACCCAATTTTCAGTACCCAATTTTACCTGAGAGTGAGATTACTGGCTTGACCACTCTCCCCTCCTTTGGGCTCTCTTTTTTCTCCACCAGGTGTCCTCTGTCTCCTCCCTCCCCCTTCTCTTCTCTACCCAACCCTGTGACTCTCCGTGTGTTTCAGACGGTGGAGAACACTCAGGGAACTGGTTACTGGCCGGATCTCTCTCTCTCCCTTTCATTTCCCTCTTTTATCCTCCTGGCCACCTCTGTCTACTTCTTCCCTCTCCTCTTCCACTCCGTGAACACCTCTGAGTGGTCCAGACTGTGGAGCGTACATAAGGACATGCTTACTGGCTAGCTTGCTCTCTCCTCTTTTGATCCCACCTCATCTCATTCCAGTCACCTCTAACTACCCTCTCCCTCTTCTCTTCTCCATGTAACTCAGTGAACCTCTCTGGGTGCCCCTCAATGTGGAAAAACCTTTCATCTTTAACCAAGATGCTTTATCATCAGTGCTCTATAGATGGAGAAGTCCTGAGGCTAGGGTAAAAATAAAACTGAAAACCAGAAACAGGAGGCTTGAGTCCAAATGCTAAGAACATCAGAGAATCCTGAATCCAGGGAACATTAATCAATAGGAGCTCATCAAATGCGTCCATATCTACACTGAAATCAAGCACCACCCAAGGGCCAACAAGTTTCAGAACAAGACATACCACGCAAATTCTCCAGCAACGCAGGAACACACCCCTGAGCTTCAATATACAGGCAGCTCAAAACTACTCCAAAACCATTGACGTCTCACAACCCATTACTGGACAATTCATAGCACTCCAGAGAGAAGAAATCCAGCTCCACCCACCAGAACTCCAACACAAGCCTCCCTAACCAGGAAACCTTGACAAGCCACTGATACAACCCCACCCACAGTAAGGAAACTCCATAATAAAGAGAACTCCACAGAATATAGTAAGGCCACCTCAAACGCAGCAATATAACCAAGATGAAGAGACAGAGGAATACCCAGCAGGTAAAGGAACAGGAGAAATGCCCACCAAACCAAACCAAAGAGGAAGAGATAGGGAATCTACCTGAGAAAGAATTCCAAATGTTGATAGTGAAAATGATCCAAAATCTTGAAATCAAAATGGAATCACAGATAAATAGCCTGGAGACAAGGATTGAGAAGATGCAAGAAAGGTGTAACAAGGACCTAGAAGAAATAAAAAAGAGTCAATATATAATGAATAATGCAATAAATGAGATCAGAATCACTCTGGAAGCAACAAATAGTAGAATAACAGAGGCAGAAGATAGGATTAGTGAAATAGAAGATAGAATGGTAGAAATAAATGAATCAGAGAGGAAAAACGAAAAATGAATTAAAAGAAATGAGGACAACCTCAGAGACCTCCAGGACAATATGAAACGCTCCAACATTCGAATTATAGGAATCCCAGAAGAAGAAGACAAAAAGAAAGGCCATGAGAAAATCCTTGAGGAGATAATAGTTGAAAACTTCCCTAAAATGGGGAAGGAAATAATCACCCAAGTCCAAGAAACGCGGAGAGTTCCAAACAGGATAAACCCAAGGCGAAACACCCCAAGACATATATTAATCAAATTAACAAAGACCAAACACAAAGGACAAATATTAAAAGCAGCAAGGGAAAAACAACAAACAACACACAAGGGGATTCCCATAAGGATAACAGCTGATCTTTCAACAGAAACTCTTCAGGCCAGGAGGGAATGGCAAGACATACTTAAAGTGATGAAAGAAAAAAACCTACAGCCCAGATTACTGTACCCAGCAAGGATCTCATTCAAATATGAAGGAGAAATCAAAAGCTTTACAGACAAGCAAAAGCTGAGAGAATTCAGCACCACCAAACCAGCTCTCCAACAAATACTAAAGGATATTCTCTAGACAGGAAACACAAAAAAGGCGTATAAACCTGAACCCAAAACAATAAAGTAAATGGCAATGGGATCACACTTATCAATAATTACCTTAAACGTAAATGGGTTGAATGCCCCAACCAAAAGGCAAAGACTGGCTGAATGGATGCAAAAACAAGATCCTTATATATGCTGCGTACAAGAGACCCACCTCAAAATAAGGGACACATACAGACTGAAAGTGAAGGGCTGGAAAAAGATATTCCACGCAAATAGAGACCACAAGAAAGCAGGAGTAGCTATACTCATCTCCGATAAAACAGACTTTAAAACAAAGGCTGTGAAAAGAGACAAAGAAGGCCACTACATAATGATCAAAGGATCAATCCAAGAAGAAGATATCACAATTATAAATATATATGCACCCAACATAGGAGCACCGCAATATGTAAGACAAATGCTAACAAGCATGAAAGGGGATATAAACAATAACACAATAATAGTGGGAGACTTTAATACCCCATTCACACCTATGGACAGATCAACTAAACAGAAAATTAACAAAGAAACACAAACTTTAAAAGAGACAATAGACCAGTTAGACCTACTTGATATCTATAGGACATTACACCCCAAAACAATGAATTTCACCTTTTTTCTCAAGTGCTCATGGAACCTTCTCCAGGATAGATCGCATCCTGGGCCATAAATCTAATCTTGATAAATTCAAAAAAATCGAAATCATTCCAAGCATCATTTCTGACCATAATGCATTAAGATTAGATCTCAATTACAGGAGAAAAACTATTAAAAATCCCAACATATGGAGGCTGAACAACACGCTTCTGAATAACCAACAAATCACAGAAGAAATCAAATTATGCATAGAAACGAATGAAAATGAAAACACAACCACCCCAAACCTGTGGGACACTATAAGAGCAGTGCTTATAGGAAAGTTCATAGCAATACAGGCATGCCTCAAGAAACAAGAAAAAAGTCAAATAAATAACCTAACTCTACACCTAAAGCAACTAGAAAAGGAAGAAATGGAGAACCCGAGAGTTAGTAGAGGGAAAGAAATCTTAAAAATTAGGGCAGAAATAAATGCAAAAGAAACAAAAGAGACCATAGCAAAAATCAACAAAGCCAAAAGCTGGTTCTTTGAGAGGATAAATAAAATTGACAAGCCATTAGCTAGACTCATCAAGAAACAGAGAAAAATCAAATCAATAAAATTAGAAATGAAAATGGAGAGACCACAACAGACAACACAGAAATACAAAGGATCATAAGAGACTTCTATCAGCAATTATATGCCAATAAAATGGACATCGTGGAAGAAATGAACAAATTCTTAGAAAGGTACAACTTTCCATAACTGAACAAGGAAGAAATAGAAAATCTTAACAGACCCATCACAAACATGGAAATTGAAACTGTAATCAGAAATCTTCCAGCAAACAAAAGCCCAGGTCCAGACGGCTTCACAGCTGAATTCTACCAAAAATTTCGAGAAGAGCTAACACCTAGCCTACTCAAACTCTTCCAGAAAATTGCAGAGGATGTTTAACTTCCAAACTCATTCTATGAGGCCACCATCACCCTAATACCAAAACCTGACAAAGATGCCACAAAATAAGAAAACTACAGGCCAATATCACTGATGAACATAGATGCAAAAATCCTCAACAAAATTCTAGCAATCAGAATCCAACAACACATTAAAAAGATCATACACCATGACCAAGTGGGCTTTATCCCAGGGATGCAAGGATTCTTCAATATCCGCAAATCAATCAACGTAATTCACCACATTAACAAATTGAAAAATAAAAGCCACATGATTATCTCAATAGATGCAGAGAAGGCCTTTGACAAAATTCAACATCCATTTATGATAAAAACTCTCCAGAAAGCAGGAATAGAAGGAACATACCTCAACATAATAAAAGCTATATATGACAAACCCACAGCAAACATTATCCTCAATGGTGAAAAATTGAAAGCATTTCCTCTTAAGTCAGGAACAAGACAAGGGTGCCCACTTTCATCGCTACTATTCAGCATAGTTCTGGAAGTTTTGGCCACAGCAATCAGAGCAGAAAAAGAAATAAAAGGAATCCAAATTGGAAAAGAAGAAGTAAAACTCTCACTGTTTGCAGATGACATGATCCTCTACATAGAAAACCCTAAAGACTCCACCAGAAAATTACTAGAGCTAATCAATGAATGTAGTAAAGTTGCAGGATATAAAATCAACACTCAGAAATGCCTTGCATTCCTATACACTAGTAATGGGAAAGTAGAAAAAGAAATTAAGGAAACAATTCCATTCACCATTGCAACGAAAAGAATAAAATACTTTGGAATATACCTACCTAAAGAAACTAAAGACCTATATATCGAAAACTATAAAACATTGATGAAAGAAATCAAAGAGGACACTAATAGATGGAGAAATATACCATGTTCACGGATTTACAAGTGGTAAAGAATTGGATTGGAATTCAAATATAAGGATTGGAAGAATCAATATAGGGAAAATGAGTATACGACCCAAAGCAATCGACAGATTCAATGCAATCCCTATCAAGCTACCAGTGGTATTTTTCACAGAGCTATCTAGAACAAATAATTTCAAGATTTGTATGGAAATACAAAAAACCTCGAATAGACAAAGCAATGTTGAGAAAGAAGAATGGAACTGGAGGAATCAACTTGCCTGACTTCAGGCTCTACTACAAAGCCACAGTCATCAAGACAGTATGGTACTGGCACAAAGACAGGAATATAGATCAATGGAACAAAATAGAAAGCCCAGAGATAAATCCATGCACCTAGGGACACCTTATCGTTGACAAAGGAGGCAAGAATATACAATGGAGTAAAGACAATCTCTATAACAAGTGGTGCTGAGAAAACTCGTCAACCACTTGTAAAAGAATGAAACTAGATCACTTTCTAACACCACACACAATAATAAACTCAAAATGGATTAAAGATCTAAATGTAAGACCAGAAACTATAAAACTCCTAGAGGAGAACATAGGCAAAACACTCTCCGACATAAATCACAGCAGGATCCTCTATGATCCACCTCCCAGAATACTGGAAATGAAAGCAAAAAGAAACAGGTGGGATCTAATTAAAATTAAAAGCTTCTGCACAACAAAGGAAACTATAAGTAAGGTGAAAAGACAGCCTTCTGAATGGGAGAAAACAATAGCAAATGAAGCAAGTGACAAACAACTAATCTCAAAAATATACAAGCAACTTATGTAGCTCAACTCCAGAAAACTAAACGACCCAATCAAAAAATGGGCCAAAGAACTGAATAGGCATTTCTCCAAAGAAGACATACAGATGGCTAACAAACACATGAAAAGATGCTCAACATCACTCATTATCAGAGAAATGCAAATCAAGACCACAATGAGGTACCATTTCACACCAGTCAGAATGGCTGCGATCCAAAATCTACAAGCAATAAATGCTGAAGAGGGTGTGGAGAAAAGGGAACCCTCTTCCACTGTTGGTGGGAATGCAAACTAGTACAGCCACTATGGAGAACAGTGTGGAGATTCCTTAAAAAATTGCAAATAGAGCTGCCTTATGACCCAGCAATCCCACTGCTGGGCATACACACCGAGGAAACCAGAATTGAAAGAGACACATGTACCCCAATGTTCATTGCAGCACTGTTTATAATAGCCAGGACATGGAGACAACCTAGATGTCCATCAGCAGATGAATGGATAAGAAAGCTGTGGTACATATACACACTGGAGTATGACTCAGCCATTAAAAAAAAATATTTGAATCAGTTCTAATGAGATGGATGGATGAAACTGGAGCTGATTATACAGAGTGAAGTAAGCCAGAAAGGATAACACCAATACAGTACACTGACACATATATACCGAATTTAGAAAGATGGTAATGATGACCCTGTATGCGAGACAGCAAAAGAGACACAGATATATAGAACGGACTTTTAGACTCTGAGGGAGAGGGAGAGGGTGGGATTATTTGGGAGAATGGCATTGAAACGTGTATACTATCATGTAAGAAACGAAGTGCCAGTCTATGTTCGATACAGGATACAGGATGCTTAGGGCTGGTGCAAGAGTGATGATATGGGGTGGGAGGTGAGTGATGATATGGGGTGGGAGGTGGGAGCGGGATTCAGGATTGGGAGCTTGTATACACCCGTGGTGGATTCATGTCAATGTATGGCAAAACCAATACAGTATTGTAAAGTAAAATAAAGTAAAAATAATAAAATAAAATAAAATAAAATGACAGACTGTAGATTCCTAAGGTTCCAGGCCTCTAGCAAGTATTTCGGGATGCAGTGGTACCCCATTATCCACTCATCCATCCAATTATTCATTCATCTTGTCAATCAATGTGGATTCATTAAGCCTTGTATGTGATCTTTTCTGTATAATAAGCCAAAGTTATAGTTCAAATCCACAGCTCATTTAATTTGATTTCTCTCAGCCACCTCATAATCCAATTATTTTCAAAAAAAGTTTATTATTTAGTATCAGCTACTATTTTTAATAAAAACTCTGTATATCTATTTTCTTTCTCTGCTGACTCCTTGGAATTGGACTTTTAAAATGCCATTGTTTGCACCTTTAGCTCTGATCGATAGGAGTCGGTAAAATAAATGATGTGGAGTTTTATGTTCAACCTCATAAATGGAATGAAAGCCTTGGCTATACACACCAGTTTTGGGAATGGCCTTAATACAAGGAGTTATATGTATCTCATGAAGTAAAGATCTATTTCTGTTCAACTTCTGACAAATGGAGTGGTCCACAGAGCCAGTTTAGAGTAACACAGACCCTTGGGCTTATCTCTAATGCATTTCAAGCTTGAAAGACTTTCTGATGGAATGGAATAAAATTATATGTGTGTGTGTGTGTGTGTATGTGTGTGTGTGTGTGTGTGTGTGTGTGTGTGAGAAAATGTACAGCATTTGTCTTTTTCTATCTAATTTATGTCACTAAACATTAAACCTTCCAGGTCCATCCATGTTGTAATAAATGGCAAATTTTCATTTTTTTTATGGTTGAGTAAAACCACAGTGAGGTATCACCCCATGCCTGTTAGAACGGCAAACTAAAAAAGACAAGAAATAACAAGTGTTGGTGAAATGTGAAGAAAGGGAACCCTTTGTGCATGTGGATAGGGCTGTAGATTAAAGCAACCACTATGAAAAACAATACGGAATTTCCTCAAAAGATTAAAAATAGGACTACCATACAATCTGACAATTCCATTCCTGGGTATCTATCCTAAGAAAACAAAAACACTTATTTGAAAAGACTTATGTACCCTAATGTTCATAGAAGTGTTATCTACATAGCCTAGATATGGAAGCAACCTAATTGTTCATAAATGGATAAATGAGTAAAAAAGATGTGGTACATATATTTAATGGATATTTTCTGGGGTTTGGTTTGAAAATCATGATGGGTAAACATAAGTGTAACATAATACCAGTAAAGATACATGGGGGTAGTGGTGCATAAAATAACTGTCGAAAAAACCTGATAGATTTGACCATATATTGACATGAGTTTGAGCCAATTCCAGGAGACAGTGAAGGACAGGAAGCTTGACAGGCTGCAGTCCACGGGGCTCCAAAGAGTTGGACACGACTTAGTGACTGAACAACAACAATGGGAATGTTAGTGAAATCAGTTTTGTAGGACAGAATAGAATAGAATTGTTTAAAGGAATAGAATAGAATAAAGAAATAAAGTTGAATAGTTCAGTTCAGTTCAGTCACTCAGTCGTGTCCAGCTCTTTGTAACTCCAGGGACTGCAGTATGCCACGCCTCCCTGTCCATCACCAACTCCTGGAGTTTACTCAAACTCATGTCCATTGAGTTGGTAATGCCATCCAACCATCTCATCTTCGGTCGCCTCCTTATCCACCTGCCCTCAATTTTTCCCGGCATCAGGGTCTTTTCTAATAAGTCAGTTCTTCACATCAGGTGGCCAAAGTATTGGAGCTTTAGCTTCAGCATTAATCCTTCCAATGAATATTTGGGGTTGATTTCCTTTAGGACTGACTGGTTTGATCTCCTTGCAGTCTAAGGGACTCTCAAGAGTCTTCTCCAGCATCACAGTTCAAAAGCATCAATTCTTCAGTGCTCAGCCATGTTTATGGTCCAATTCTCACATCTGTACATGACTACTGGAAAAACCATAGCCTTGACTATATGAACATTTGTAGGTAAAGTGATGTTTCTGCCTTTTAATATGCTATCTACGTTTGTTATAGCTTTTCTTCCAAGGAGCAAGTCTCTTTTAATTTGATGTCTGCAATCTCCATGCACAGTGATTTTACTCCCATTAATATAAGTTGAAAAATATAAGTTTGAAAAACACTATTCTTATTCAGATCTAGAGAAGAAGTATATTATTAATACATATTAGTTAAGATCATATACATTAAAACAGAACTTGGGTTTATATTCTTACTTTTCTACTTAATAGCTGTGTAAACCCGGGAAAGTTACTTAATATCTCTGAGCTTCTGTAAACACATATATAGAGTGAAAATGATAATAATAGTAGTTACATAGTTAATTTTTGTGAGGTAACCGGAATAGCGTCTTGTTACCTAAGGAACTCTAGCTGTGTGATGTTGTCATTTGTGTTTGTATTAGTCAGGGTCCTCCAGAGAAACAGAACCAATAGCATGTGTGTGTATAAGTAGAATGGCATTTATTTTAAGTAATGAACTCATGATATTATGGAGGCTGGCAAGTACAAATTCTATAGGGTGGAGATTCAGGAAAGAGTTGTTGTTATAATTCAAGTCCAACCATCAAGCTGAAGACACAGGAAAATCCAATGCTGGAATTTCAAATCTGAAAGGAGTCTGCCACAGGATTCTCTCTTGTTCAGGAAAGATCAGTATTTTATTTTATTCAAGCCTTCAACTGATTAGATGATGCCCATCCACATGCTGGAGGGCAATCTGATTCAAAGTTCGCTGTTGAATGTTATTCTTATCCCCAAACACCTCACAGAATCATCTAGAATAATGTTTGGCCACAGATGGGCATTGTGACCCAGCCAAATTGACACATATAAGTAGTCATCATAGAGCTGAAAAGATTTCATGTCATGGTAACATAAAGAAACATGTTAATTGTTCAGCACCCTGAAGACACTGGGAAATGACTGGGGTATCCAAGTGGGATATTATATTATTTTCAAATTATTTTCAAATATCATATTTTAATGAAACAAATACAATTCAAAATGATAAGAAAGGTGATTTGAATTTGTATAAAAATTACAAATATTTTTTTTCCAAATTTTTGAATGGAAAACTTGAGTTTGCTTCCAACAGTTTACCTCAGCTTTTTCAGTTGAAATGACAATGAAAAATTTCTGAAGAATAATGTTTTAAATAAAAAATATATTTAATTTATTTATTGGAGTATAGTTGCTTTTCACTGTTTTGCTAGTGTCTGCTATGCAGCAAAATGAATCAGCTCTACATATGCATATTATCTCCTCTTTTTCGGATTTTCTTTCCAGTTATTTCACCACAGAGCATGGAGCCGAGTTTCCTGGGCTATGTAGCCAGTTCTCATCAGTTATCTGTTTTATTTGTGGGTGTTGTTTAGTCACTAAGTCATGTCAGACTCTTTGTGATCCCACGGACTGTAGCCCGCCAGGCTCCTCTGTTCATGGGACTTCCTAGGCAAGAATACTGGAGCGGGTTGCCATTTCCTTCTCCAGGGGATCTTCCCGACCCAGGCATCGAACCCAGGTCTCTTGCACTGCAGGCAAATTCTTTACCATCTGAGCCACCAGAGAAGCCCTATCAATTTTATCCATAATAATAATTTGAAATTTAGTTTTTGCCTCATTCAAATACTTAGAGGGCCTGACATTAAATTTAAAGAAATGATGTTAAAGCTCTTCTTCATTTTCTCCCTTTGAGAAACACAGTGTTGAGACTTCCTGTTACAATGCAAATGAATTTCAAACCCAGCCTTATGTTCACATAGAGCACATTCCAAAAGCTGACGAATGTCTAAACTGTGGAATGTTCACGTGGTGTTAGATAGTCACGTTGCAGCTTTAGTTAGTTAGTGAGTTCAGTCGCTCAGTCATGTCTGACTCTTTGTGACCCCATGAATCGCAGCATGCCAGGCCTCCTGGTCCATCACCAACTCCCGGAGTTCACTTAGATGTCAGTAAAATGACAAGTCAGCTAAAGGTGCACATGTTTCTGATGAATGTGAAGACAGATTTGGGAGCCCAGGTGGACCTGTATTTGCCAGGAAATTTCACCAGACACAATATTCACCCCTTCCTGCCTGACTGCCTCTCCACAGACCTATCTTGCTGTACCATGGCCCTTATCCACAATGGGGCCATGGAGACAGTTCTTCAGGTGCCTGTATTAACCAGATTAGCATACGATGGCAAAGCAGAGAATGAAGCAGAGGATGTCGGAGTTAGTCTCCTTGGGGTCCTGGGCGGTGGGGGGAAGGCCATCAGAGCACACTTTGCAAACTGCCTTCCTTATTGTACCTGAGGAGGTTGCCAGGTGTGTGTGGCCAGCTCCCCGTCTTTGTCCCGATATTTCTAGGCATGCTTGTACTTTGTACTTTAATCAAAAAGCTGTTTTCATTCAGCACTGTCCCCCTAGTTGAATGCCTGCTACAGAGTAGGTGCTTAGTAGTATTTGTGAAATGAATGTTCATAAACTAGCCAATATTTTATATTATCATATTCATCCTAATTTCAGTAGAAAATCTTTGTTTTGTCCTTGCATGGCTAAGAAGGTTACTGACAATAGCTGGAGTATTCCTCATAGTCAAAAACGTGGACCCCCCCCCCAAATATCCATTGACAAATAAATGGATAATCAAAGTGATATATCCATATAGTGAAAAATGAAAGTGAAATTTGCTCAGTCGTGTCCGACTCTTTGTGACCGAATGGACTGTACAGTCCATGGAATTCTCCAGGCCAGAATACTGAAGTGAGTAGATTTTTCCCTTTTCCAGGGGACCTTCCCAACCCAGGGATTGAACCCAGGTCTCCCATATTGCAGGTGGATTCTTTACCAGCTGAGAAACAAGGGAAGCCCAAGAATACTGGAGTGGGTAGCCTATTCCTTCTCCAGCGGATCTTCCCAACCCAGGAATAGAATTTGGGTCTCCTGCCATGCAGGCGGATATCCATATTGTGGAATATTATTCAGCTTCATAAAGGAATGGGATTCTGATACATGCTATCACATGAATGAAATTTAAAATATTCAGTTTAGTGAAATAAGCCAGACACAAATGGACAAATATTGTATAGTTCGACTTATGTGAGGTACTTGTGCTAAGTCGCTTCAGTTCTGTCTGACTCTGTGTGACGCTATGGACTGTCGCCTGCCAGGCTCCTCTTTACATGGGACCCTCCAGGCAAGAATACTGGAGCGGGTTGCCATTTCCTTCTCCAGGGGATCTTCCCGACCCAGGAATCAAACCTGCGTCTCTTACATCTCCTGCATTGGCCGGAGAGTTCTTTACCATTAGTGCCACCTGAGAAGCTAAGACTGAGCGACTTCCCTTTCACTTTTCCCTTTCATGCATTGGAGAAGGAAATGACAACCCACTTCCGTGTTCTTGCCTGGAGAATTCCAGGGACAGGGGAGCCTGGTGGGCTGCCGTCTATGGGGTCGCACAGAGTTGGACATGACTGAAGCGACTTAGCAGCAGCAGGGAAGCTGAGTAGTCAAATTCACAGAGATGGAAGATAGAATAGTGGTCACCAGCAGGTAGGGGAGGGGACAGTACGGAGTTATTGTTTGATAGGTACAGGTTTTAGTTTCGAATGATGAAAAAATAATTCTGGAATTGGATGGCAGCAATGGTTGTATGATGGTGTTATTTACTTAACGTCACTTGCTGCTGCTGCTGCTGCTGCTAAGTCGCTTCAGTCATGTCTGACTCTGTGCGACCCCATAGACGGCAGCCCACCAGGTTCCCCCCTCCCTGGGATTCTCCAGGCAAGAACACTTACACTGTCAATTACATATAATGTCAATTATACACTGAATCATTAAAATGATAATTTTATATATGTTTATGTTCTTTTACCATGATTTTTTGAAAAAGTTGATTGATAGGATTTGTACAGAATAAGGGTGTATGTTCTGCCTTAAAGAAGTATCCAGGTCTCTACCTTTTCTCTAAAAAACCAACAACTAAAAAATGAGAACCTCAAAATAATTTTAAAATGGCTTTTATGAATTTCATCCTAAAAAGTACAAGCTCTGGGCTCAGATGCACCTGGCTACAGATGGAATGATCAACTACTAAAATAATCGTTTTTCTCTGTTGAACAGTTAAGCCCAATGAACTGTAGCATTATGTCCTATATATAAAAATATATTTCAGCTATTGCCAGTCTTAAACAAGTGTTTATAAATTGCAAAGATATCATTCTCTGGCTAAATATGTAGTAAAAATAAAATGTTATACAGATGTTTTCAAAACACGAAACAGGGGAGAAAGGCTGAAAACAAGCAAGATCAGAAGTGAACCACCTAACTTCATAGCAGTTATATTTGTGTGATGAGATCATTGAAAAAAATTTTCTATGTTTCTATGTTGTTTAAGCTTTTTATAATGAGTATGTTTTTATAATGTCTACTTTAAAAGGATCCTAGAATACCCTTAAGAATGTCCACGTAATTCTCTATTGTCCTTTTCGAGGGTAGTAACTCTCCTTTTATTTATTTTTAATTGAGATTGGGATTTGAAAATTAGCCTCTTTAACATATTTATTATTCAGTATCAGTCAATAACAATGCTTTAAGCATTCCCTTGCCAATTTATAGACTTCCAATTTCTAACTTAGTATTTCTCTGTATAAAAGACACATTCACCATTCTCATCTCATACTTTGATTTACCTGTTTAAACTTGAGGCCCCTATGGCATGGATTTTGCCCTTGATGAGGTACTTCTAAGGGCTTTTAGGAGATTCTGGGCTTGTGGACACTTTGGTGGGAAAAGAACAACGGGAATAGAAGATGGGACTGGGAAAGTTAAATGACTATAATCTTTGCATAGTTTTGTTTTGTAAAAGTGAGATGAAACTAATACTCTGGCGAATGTGTAAGGTTCATGTGGGAATCCTGAGGGCATACGGACTGTTGAGAACGTTGACAACACAGAACTGGTGATCTTGTCCCAGTAAGATTAAGAAGATATTGGTCTGGGAAGCTTACTGGCTAGGAAGTCAAAGGGGAGAGTGTCAGACTGAACTTGGTCGTTAATTTTGTCTTTAAGATCCAGATACCTTGCTCCCAGAAGGGCTTCATTTTCACATTTATAAAATAGAATTACTACTGTTTCTGAGCAACAAAATAGGGCTTATTTACTACACTTAAAATACTATCATTTGTTGGCCTTTATTGTTGCTATTAATAAAAATAACCAGAAAAAATATAGTTTCTATCCTTAGGAAAGTCCCAATCGAATAAAGCATGGCTAACATATAATGACTAAAACTTATGACAGAATTGTCAATAGTCATAAGAAGGAAACACAGGGTTTGATGAAGACTCAAAGGAAGGAAGGGAAGAAGGAAGGAATACTCACTGTGTGTTAGACTAGGCAGTAAATAGTCGTTGTGGACGAGGTGACCTTTGAGACGGGCCTGAAGGTAGGGTTTGGATGCCCAGCTGTGATGAGAGGGATAGCAGGTGATGGGAATGACCCGAGGAGGGGCCTGGTGAGGTGACAAACAGGGGTCACGTTTAGCTGAGATTATGGCAATGGTGAAGTCGCGTGGTATGGGATGTGAGTAGAAAAATAGACGGAGTCATATCTAATTGGTTTAGTGAGTTGGAACATTATTCTCTAGAAAGAGGCTAATTTTTATCACATTAGGGCTACCCTGTTGGAAAGGTGGCTTTGTGTAGGATGGTCAGAGCATCTAGAGGGGATGCGACCAGGTAGGAGCTAGTGCAATAGCCTGGGAGAGAATAGTAGTGATGGTTAAGCAGGAAGGAGACGTAATATTTATTGAGCACTTGGTATCCTCTAGGCACATTTGTACACTATCCCCATGTGATTCCTGACTCTGGGCACCACTAGCTTGCAGCTACGCTTGAAGAAACAGAAACTCAAGGGTTTTAAATAACTTGCTGGAGATCAAGAGCTGGTGTTCCAACCTAAAGCGTCCTCCTGCGGCACACATACAGTTTTGTTTTTGTTTTTAATTAAGTTTTTATTTTGAGATAATTGTAGATGAAATAATGAGAAATAATTATGAGGAATATGAGACATAAGTATGAGAAATAATACAGAGAGATCCTATGCACTTTTTTCTTAATTTTTCTAACGTAACATCTCCTGCACTTCACCTACTTTATGTATCTACCCTCCTCCAAACCCCGGACAATCAGTGATCTTTTTCTGTCTGTATATTTCTGCCTTTTCTATAATGTCATGTAATGGGAATAACAAAATATGTAGCTTTTGAAGACTAGGACCCATGTTCCTCAACTAGCAAAGAATTTGAATTACAGCCTTTTCTATATCTTCTGATTTTTATAAAGGAACTGAATCTTCCACCTTTGCCAGTTTTTGCTAAATGGGAATACATTTTTCTTTTGTTTGTTTTGTAAGGCAAACAATCTAACTTCAAGAAACTAGGATAACAATCAATAAACTTACAGTGCTAGAAAGAACTAGTCTGCACCTTACGTTAATTTACAAAGACATTGTGATTCCCCCGAGGTCAGTTCTTTGCTGCCTCACTGTATCAGGCATCAAGAGCTACATTTCAGAGTTGAACAGCAATGATCACCCAAGAGGTTTTCTTATTTACAACTGCCTTCATTAATTAGTTCCTCTGAAACTTGTTTAGGAGTGAGGCAAATGATTTATTCCAATGTTAGTAATCGCCCCTCTCTGGACACTCAATCAGTCTTAATAATGCCCAAAGCATCTTGTTAGAGAGAAGATTAGTTAAAATGTTGGGTCTTGGAGTCTGTCTCACACTGGGATGAAAAACTTGTTAGTTTTTTGCTGTAATAGCTTCTCCGAAGATTAAACTACTGATTGCTCAGGTTTGAAACTCATTCAAAGTTTTTCTGAATCCCAGAAATGTTAGAAGTGAAAACTGCCTTAGCGATAATCAGGGCTGATCCTTCTGTTTGTGAGACGAGGGACGAATAAATAAAGAACTGACTGTCTCAGGTCATGGAGGTAGAAGTGCAGCATTAAGAACCTGGTCCTCCTGATGGTTAGGGAGGTTACACCTTGTAGGGTCCCATGATATTATAAAAAACAGTGGAAAGAAGCAAGGAGGGAGGATAATAAGGCTCAAATAACTAATCACACTGAAAGAGAATATTAAACATTTTATGATTAACTCATGACTATTCCCAAAGGACATTCTATTAAAAAAGATAATCATATTCTTGTGGAATTTTAGAAATATGTGATAGAGAAGCAAAGAATTTTTAAAAAAGAAAGTCAATGCTTCCTGGTACTTTTTGACAGAGGCCGTAAGGGGAAGGAAATAGTCTTGAAACTCAAGGAAATAAAGACCATTGCTCTCAACTAAATCAACTTTGCTTTCTTTTCTGGCCAGCTTTTTTTTTTAAAAAAATGAATCTTTTCTCTGAGAGATAGTTGACTGGTATAATCTGCTGAATGGGTATAGCAAATAAATGCAAACATACTTTATATAGTTTCAATACATGTAAACTTTGTATGTGTATCAGTTCAGTTCAGTCACTGTACTGTATCAGCTCAGTTCAGTTCAGTCACTCAGTTGTATCCGACTGTTTGCAACCCCATGAATCCCAGCACGCCACGCCTCCCTGTCAATCACCAACTCCCGGAGTTCACTCAAACTCACATCCATGGAGTCGGTGATGCCATCCAGCCATCTCATCCTCTGTCGTCCCCTTTTCCTCCTGTCCCCAATCCGTCCCAGCATCATTCTTTTCCAATGAGTCAACTCTTCGCATGAGGTGGCCAAAGTACTGGAGTTTCAGCATTAGCATCAGTCCTTCCAAAGAACACCCAGGGCTGATCTCCTTTATTTATTTATTTATGTTTTTAAACATTTTCACTTTCCTTTATTTTTTTGTTTGCTTTTTTAATTTTTACTTTATTTTACTTTACAATACTGTATTGGTTTTGCCATACTAGAATGGACTGGTTGGATCTCCTTGCAGTCCAAGGGACTCTCAAGAGTCTTCTCCAACACCACAGTTCAAAAGTATCAATTCTTCAGTGCTCAGCTTTCTTCACAGTCCAACTCTCACATCCATACATGACCACAGGAAAAACCATAGCCTTGACTAGACGGACCTTTGTTGGCAAAGTAATGTCTCTGCTTTTGAATCTAGATTGGTCATAACTTTCCTTCCAAGGAGTAAGCATCTTTTAATTTCATGGCTGCAATCACCATCCGCAATGATTTTGGAGCCCTAAAAGACAGTCTGCCACTGTTTCCACTGTTTCCCCATCTCTTTCCCACGAAGTGATGGGACCAGATGCCATAATCTTAGTTTTCTGAATGTTGACCTTTAAGCCAACTTTTTCACTCTATTTCACTTTCATCAAGAGGCTTTTTAGTTCCCCCTACTTTCCGCCATAAGGGTGGTGCCATCTGCATATCTGAGGTTATTGATATTTCTCCCGGCAATCTTGACTCCAGATTCTACTTCTTCCAGCTCAGCGCTTCTCATGATGTACTCTGCATATAAGTTAATTAAGCAGGATGACAATATACAGCCTTGACATACACCTTTTCCTATTTGGAACGAGTCTGTTGTTCCATATCCAGTTCTAGCTGTTGCTTTCTGATCTGCATATAGGTTTCTCAATAGGCAGGTCAGGTGGTCTGGTATTCCCATCTCTTTCACAATTTCCCACAGTTTATTGTGATCCACACAGTCAAAGGCTTTGGCATATACTCTATACACACACATAAACACACTCAGAGAAAATCTATGACCGGGGAAGTCCTGAATTGATGAAATATTTTTAAATAGGTATTACAAGGCATAACAATGCTGTTTTAAGATAAAAGTGAGAGGACTGCAATAAAAAGCCATGAGTAATTATGCAAAAGAGAAATACGGGTGGGCCCCTGCTGTTACAGCACATGCAATAGCCAACCCCAAATAGATTAGAGACTTAAATGTAACACTTTATACTGTAAAAACTAGAATAAAACATAGAGGGAAATATCCTTGACATTGGCGATGATTTTTTGAATGTGGCACCAAAAGCCCAGAAATCAAAAGCAAACATATACAAGTGGACTATATCAAAATGCTTCTGCACAGCAAAGAAAACTATCATCATCATGGAAAGACAACCTGTACTTGGAAAAATACTTGAAAATCATAGATGTGATAAGGAGTTAATGTCCAAAACATGTGAGGATCTCAAACATCCTAGTAGAAGAAAATATCAAAGAGGTTGATTTTAAAAATGGGAAAAGGACTTGAATAGGCACCTTTTTCCCCAAGGAAGACATACAAATGACCATTAGGTATATAAAAATATACTCCACATCAGTGGTCATCAGGAAAGCGCAAATGAAAACCATAATGAGGTATGGACTCAGACGTGTTGGAATGACTATTGACAAAAAGACAAAAGATAACAAGTGCAGTGAAAGATGTAGAGAAAAAGGACCCTCATGCATTTTGGGGAAGGAACATTGCCATAGGCTTTATGGAATAGAGTTCGGAGGTTTCTCTAAACACAGAACTACCATATGAGTCAGTAATTTCATTTCTGAATATGTACCCAAAGAAAATGAAATCAGTACATTGGATATTCTAAATGTCCATTGATGAATGAACGGATAAAGAAACTGCGCCACATCTTTATCTGTCCCTACAATTTTAGAATGAAGGGAGCCTGGGTTTTGCAACAACATGGGCGGATCTGGAGGATAGCGTGCTCGGTCCGGAGCACAGTTGTGTCCGACGCATTGCGAGCCCGTCAGCCGTAGCCCCCCAGGCTCCCCTGTCCAGGGGATTTCCCAGGGGAGAATCCTGGAGTGGGCTCCTCCTTCAGGCTCCTCCGGTCCCAGAGCCTGAGCCCGCATATCTTGTGTTTCCTGTTTTGCAAGAGGATTCTTTATTGCAGTTGCCACCTGGTAAGCCCCTGGAGGACGTTATCCGAAGCAAATGAGCCAGGCATAAAAAGACAAACACTGCAGGATCCCACTTACATGTGAAATCTCAAAAAGTCAAATTCATAGAAATAGTGAGTACAGCAGGGACAGGGAGGTGTGGGAAACAGGGAGATATTGGTTGAAGTGTGTGAAGTTTCAGTTATGAACGATGAATGAGTTTGAGAAACCCAAAGTGCTGCATGGTGGTCACGGTTAACAGTTATATTATATTGGAAGCTTGCTAAGAGAGTAGACCTCAGGCGACCTCCACACACACACACACACACGCACACACGCACACACACACGATGATGTGAGAGGGCGGATGTGTTATTAGCGTGGATATAGTGCTCATTGCACTGTGTATGTGTGTGAAACACTGTGCTTTACTTCACGCAGGCTCAGTCATGTCTGACTCAGGGCAAAAATCACCCAGTGTTCCTGGGGTCTGTGGTTTAGAGAAGAGACAGGAAAATAAACAACTGCAAATATATGTAAATTATTCAGCATAATAAATACTACAAAGTGAGGATTCTAGATTATGGATACTTGGAAGGGTATGGATTCTATAAGTGACTAGGGCAGGAGAGCCTGGTTAAAGGACAGTGCTTCTTGTTGACCACATGCGTGAATACTTCAAGCACAGTATTATTTTTAGACACCACAAGGTGGCAAGATTTATCCAACAAAAGCATCTTTTCTTGTTATGCTGAAGTCGGACTGGGTTTTTTATGACTGTACATGTATGCACACAAATAATTACATAGAAAAAAATTTTAAATCATTCATAAACAATGTCATCAATTATATTTAATATGTTTATAGATGGAAATAATTCTTTTAAATTCCTATTAGAAGGCTATATTAATTCATGTCTGTTACTAAAAAGAGTCAAAATCCCTAAAGTATATAGAAGGAAAATAAAAACTCCATTCAACCTACCTCTTTACGTTTAACCTGCTTCAGGTTCAACTGATGACCCAGAGGGATCGGATGAGGAGGGAGATGGGAGGGGGGTTCATGATGGGGAACACATGTACACACATGGCTGATTCATGTCAATGTATGGCAAAAACCACTACAATATTGTAAAATAATTAGCCTCCAATTAAAATAAATAAATTAAAAAACATAACAAACAAAAAAAACCCCAATCACCTTCTTTCATCTTTTTAAATAGACTAATATTTTTTTAAGGTTAAGTTTAATTTCAGAACAAAATTTATTGGAAAGTACAGGAGATAAATCCTTTTAACAATTTTTTTTCTTTTAAATTTGCCTGCAAAAGAGAGAGTATTATAATGTTGTCGTTTAGTCACTCAGCCGTGTCTGATTCTTTAGTGACCTCACAGCGAGCCTGCCAGGCTCATCCGTCTATGGGATTGTCCAGGCAAGAATTCTGGGGTGAGTTGCCATTTCCCCTCCAGGGGATCTTCTGACCAAGGGATTGAACCCGTGTCTTCTGCATTGGCAGGCAGATTCTTTACCACTGAGCCACTTGGGAAGCCTGGTGTTACAATATTTGCTTACAGTTACATTTCCGTGATTGATTACATTATCTTTCTTGAAGGCAGGGACTACATGTTTGTTTGCTTTTGATTTTTAAAATCAGCAATGCCTATTTGTCTGACCATTCATGCATCTCTAATATTCTTGTCAGAGCACTACTTGATAAAATTTATGGAATTAGATAGGAATTTCACATTACCAGAAAAGCTGCAATTTCTGTGATTTTATGCCATCTTCCCTAAAGGATAGGAAAAGCACCTCAGTGTTCAAAATAAAGAAATCAAACAATATTAATATTAATTCTAAAATTATATATTATCTATTTTAAACAAGGTTCTAAACACTTTATGTGTTTTAACTTATTTTGCAAATTATTCATAGAATGCTTAAATATAGTTGCTATTTGCTATTTTTAAAAACTATTTTACTTCTTAGAGAAATGTGTATCTTATACACTTTTTATTTTAGTTATCTGAGGTTTAAGCAAGTTTCCTACTGCTCTAGGCAGGTTTTTATCTCTTTCAAGTGTTTGAGGTTTGAGTGAGATAATATCCATAAAATTCTCAACCCTGTGCCTGGAATTCAGCAAGAACATGCCATAGTAACCATTCTTTTAATTAAATATTGAGAGTTGAGGACAGATGTGGAGGGAATCCTGAGTTCTTGGTGTTGATGGTGCTTTGCACATGTGTCTTTTTGAATCATGGTTTTCTCAGTTATATGTTCAGCAGTGGTGATTCTATTTTTAGAGGTTTTTTTAAGGAATCTCCATACTGTTCTCCAAGTGGCTGTATCAATTTATGTTCCCATCAACAATGCAAGAGAACTCCTTTTTCTCCACAGCCTCTCCAGCATCTATTGTTTGTAGGTTTTTTGATGATGGCCATTCTGATCAGAGTAGATTGGCACCTCATTGTAGCTTTGATTTGCCTTTCTCCTGTATGGATGTGAGAGTTGGACTATAAAGAAAGTTGAGTGCAGAAGATTTGATGCTTTTGAACTGGAGAAGACTCTTGAGAGTCCCTTGGACTGCAAGGAGATCCACCCAGTCCATCCTAAAGGAGATCAGTCCTGGGTGTGTTCATTGGAAGCGCTGACGTTGAAGCTGAAACTCCAATACTTTGGCCACCTGATACAAAGGACCAGCTCGTTTGAAAACACCCTGATGCTGGAAAAGATTGAAGGCAGGAGGAGAAGGGGACGACAGAGAATGAGATGGTTGGATGGCATCACCGACTCAATGGACATGAGTTTAAGTAAATTCCGGGAGTTGGTGATAGACAGGGAAGCCTGGTGTGCTGCAGCCTATGGGTTCACAAAGAGTCGGACATGACTGAGCGACTGAATGGAACTGAATTGAACTGAATGAACTGAACAATTAGTGATGCTGAGCATCTTTTCCTGTGTCTCTTGGCTATCTGTGTGTCTTAGACTTTCGGCCAATTTTTTGATTGGTTGTTTGTTTTTAGAGAGTGAGTTTCATGAGTTCTTTGTATATATTGGAAATGAATCCTTGTCAGTACCTTGTACGGAAGTGTACCTCGTTGGGGATCACCATTACAAAGAACAGTGAGTGATTCATACTGTTTTTGCAAGATGGTGGGGGAATCCCAAATGTTTCAGGCTAATTTTTGACTTGAATTATGTGGCGTGACTAGAAGCTTGCAAGGTGGAGTAGCCTGCAAAAATATTGCAAGCTCAAGGAACAGCATGCTCCAATCCAAGGAGAGGTGCTCATGGTGGAGGCTTTCCAGGTAATAAGACAGAGTTCTGAGGGTCTGCATCATTGAAAGCATGGTGGTGATGACTCGCAGAAAGGGTGACTGGGCAGGAAGGCCGTAATTTATGAGCCTTTTTGTGTCGTGTAGGGAAGCGTGAACTGTTATCTTGTCAAGTTCCAATACTGGTCTGAAGTTACTTAGAGGGACTGTGATTTACAGTAGGGTCATAAACAGAAACATTTTTCTTTAATTGAGGTTCTGTCTATAGAAGTGCAAATGACTCAGCCTTAATTTGTCCAGCCTTGTGCGGGGGATCTCTTCTATTATGCAGCTCGGTTGGTAAAGAATCCACCTGCAATGCAGGAGACCCCAGTTCAATTTCTGGGTCAGGAAGAAGTGGGTCAGGAGCGGGTCAGCAGTGGAGTACGGCTACCCACTCCAGTATTCTCAGGCCTCCCTTGTGGCTCAGCTGGTGAAGAATCTGCCTGCAATGTGGGAGAGCTGGGTTCAGTCCCTGGGTTGGGAGGATCCCCTTGAGAAGGGAAAGGCTACCCACTCCAGTGTTCTGGCCTAGAGAGTTCCATGGACTAGTCTATAGGGTCACAAAGAGTCTGACATGGCTGAGCCACTTTCACTTTCCTCTATTATGCAGGAGTATTTCATAAATTTAAGAACACAGTCAGTTATTATGACCTTGTTCCTTTTTCCTCTCCTTCCAAAAATGGCCCCTGTGCCTGACATAGTTACACTTAAGCAGCTTTGCCCTCTTGCATTCTCTGAGTATATTAGTGTGACTTGCTTAGTTGCGTCTGACTCTGTGATTGTATGTAGCCCAACAGGCTCCTCTGTCCATGGAATTCTCCAGGCAAGAATACTGGAGCTGGTTGCCATTTCCTTCTCTAGGGGATCTTCCTAATCCATGGATAGAACCTGGATCTCCTGCATTGGCAGGCAGATTTTTCATCATCTGAGCCACCAGGGAAGCTTCATTCTCTGAGTGGTCCTTAGGGATTCTAGGTGCACTGTGACATTTTCTGCCCCTTTGCCTTAGTTCCCCTCCATCCTTTGCTTCAAGATTGGGCATGTGTGGATGGCACTGAGGGGGTGTTTAGACAGAGGAGGGCTCTCCTATCCCACCTGTAGTGGTGAAAGCCTCCAAGTCACACGATGGGAGTGACTCATAGGTTTTGCAGAGACTCTGACAGCACGTTGCCTGACCAAGTATTATTTCCTCCTTTTTCCATGACCCTCCTTATTTTGATTAGTCCCTGCTTATCACTCTGAAAACACCCTTTTGTTTTCTTCAGATGTGACGATCTTGGTTTTTCTTCCATTTATTTATTTAATTTTTTTTTCTACTAGGTTGTGAGCTTCAAGAACCTGGGCTCCTGGATCTCTTGGTCACATCATCTGGTCCAAGTGTGACACATGGTAAGTGCTCAATAAATATTGAAAGCTCAATAAATAATGAAGGATAAATGTTTGCACAAGAAGGTTTATACTGAGTAAATTTATTTTCCACAACGTTAACCATGTTATATTCCCTTCACATAGCAACATTCCGATAAAACCCCCTTAAAGATGAAGCTGCTACACAATTCTTTATTGAAGATGAGCAATGAACTTTGTTATTTGCATAATCTGAGGTTTAGTTTTATAAATAAGCCCCTGAAAATTTAGAGATAGATTAATGGATAGAGAGACAGATGGATAGATATAAAATAAAACAAACTTACTAAAATGTAACATCAAAATTTGGATGATAGCTGACCAGATAGATGTTCACTGGTAAATTCTTTCAACATGACTGTCTTTATGCAAGTTTTCATAAAGGAATGTGGGAAAGAAACAGTACCCGTGATTCCTCCTCTGGGTAGAGCTTACTTTCAATCTATACTTTCTATGTCCTTCAGGTGGATGATTATCAGGGAAATAGCTAAGAAAATACTTTATAGTGTATTGTTTCAGGAACAAGTGATATATTGGGTATGATTTCCAGTAGAGAGTTGTGCACTCACATGGTTAATTAGAAGTTGGGAAAACTGGAGCCCATGACTCCCTATTCCTCTGGCTTAAGATCTGGCTGCTGGTTCCAGGGGACTGAGTAAAGTCAGAGGTGGAAGGTGACTCCCAATTGTTACCTGTTGTAACAGGAGAAATCATTGTCTCACTTGTAACTCATAATTCTCTCATCTAAGGAAATGTGCCCTTGGGATCATTAAGATGGTTCCCTGTCTTTCTGTCCTGTAAATCTTGTTGACCTTGGGGCCACTCTTGCTTTTGATGGGTCCAGGATGGGAGGAACCATCATTACAGTAATAACAATAACCAGCATGTGAATGAGTGTTCATGGCTTATGAAAGTATTCTATTTGCCTTACTTTATTTGGTTTTCCCAACAATGCTATGTTTCAGATAAACCAGGTAATATTATGTACCCACCTGTTTTACAGATCGAGGCAATGTGTGAGAGACATGGGCAATTTCACGGTACGGTATTGAGGAGCTGAAATTAGGACTGAGGCTCCTGACTTCTAATCCAAGCAGCTACCCTTGTCTAATGCCCGACTGAAAATGTAGGGAATAGTTCACTACCTGATTTTATGAAAAGGAGGGAGGCTATTTCAAGGAATTAGAATATCAGAGAAAAGCCCAAGGAAGGTGAACTCTTCCCAGGCTGAATTCATGCTACGTAATTGCAAAGACTCGAATCCAGTTCTCCATTCTGTTCTTCCATGTCTTTTGCAGTGTCTGTCCCTTCTGAAAGGAGAAATCTCTGCTTGATTCTCTCCCAGTGAGTTTCTCTGAGGTGAATAATACTCTTTTAGGGTTAGGGAGTAGAGACTAGCCAACAGGCATCCTTACTATGCTGCTGCTGTGCCTGTCGTATGTTCCGTGTATCCTCCCCTCCCCAGGTGGCTGATCCCAGTGAGGTGGAATGATAACTCCTTTAATACTTATTCCATCAGCTTCTGAGAAGCTATTAGAGTTCAAATGTGCCCACTGCTCATGACTTGTAATGCCATTTAATTCCCCTTCACTTTTGGTTTGTTGGAGGTTAATGAGTGTTGACTACGGAGTCAGACATCCCTGTGTCTGAGACTACACTCAGCTCACCTGTGCCATCAGGCAAGTCGCTCGGCTTCCCTTAAGTCTCATGTTTTTATCTACAAAATGAGATGAATTATAAAGCTTGCCCTTTGGAATTGTTGTGAGGACTAAATGGAATAATACTTATGAAGGGTACAACTCAGTACTTGCTGCTTAGAAGATGCTCATAACTATTGCTAAGAATTTTAATAATTCAGAGTTAGAATGTAGAAATGCTCTTCATAAACTTGATAAAATTTATCTTACTCTGTAATTAGAAGGAATGCAGATGACACCACCCTTATGGCAGAAAGTGAAGAGGAGCTAAAAAGCCTCTTGATGAAAGTGAAAGAGGAGAGTGAAAAAGCTGGCTTAAAGCTCAACATTCAGAAAACGAAGGTCATGGCATCCGGTCCCATCACTTCATGGGAAATAGATGGGGAAACAGTGGAAACAGTGTCAGACTTTATTTTGGGGGGCTCCATAATCACTGCAGATGGTGACTGCAGCCATGAAATTAAAAGACGCTTATTCCTTGGGAGAAAAGTTATGACCAACCTAGATAGCATATTCAAAAGCAGAGACATTACTTTGCTGACTAAGGTCTGTCTAGTCATGGCTATGGTTTTTCCAATAGTCATGTATGGATGTGAGAGTTGGACTGTGAAGAAAGCCGAGCACTGAAGAATTGATGCGTTTGAATTGTGGTGTTGGAGAAGACTCTTGGGAGTCCCTTGGACTGCAAGGAGATCCAACCCGTCCATTCTGAAGGAGATCAGCCCTGGGATTTCTTTGGAAGGAATGATGCTAAAGCTGAAACTCCAGTACTTTGGCCATCATGCGAAGAGTTGACTCATTGGAAAAGACTCTGATGCTGGGAGGGATTGGGGGCAGGAGGAGAAGGGGACGACCGAGGATGAGATGGCTGGATGGCATCACGGACTCGATGGACATGAGTCTGAGTGAACTCCGGGAGATGGTGATGGACAGGGAGGCCTGGTGTGCTGCGATTCATGGGGTTGCAAAGAGTCCAACACGACTGAGCGACAGAACTGAACTGATACTTACAGCATTTTGCCAACAAACATCCATATAGTCAAAGCTATGGTTTTTCCAGCAATCATGTACAGATGTGAGATCTGGGCCATTAAGAAGACTGAGCACCAAAGAGTTGATGCTTTTCAATTGTGGTGATGGAGAAGACTCTCAAGAGTCCCTTGAAGATCATGGAGATTAACCAGTCAATCCTAAAGGAAATCAACCCTGAATATACATTCGAAGGACTGATGCTGAAACTTCAGTATTTGGCTACCTATTTTTGAAGAGCTGACTCACTAAAAAAGACCCTGATGCTGAGAAAGACTGAGTGCAGGAGGAGAAGGGAGGAACAGAGAGTGAGATGGTTAGATGGCATCCCTGACTCAATGGACATGAGTTTGAGCAAACCCTGGGAGACAGCAAAAGACAGGGAATCCTGGTGTGCTGCAATTCTTGGGTCACAAAGAGAGCTGGACACAGCTTAGAGACTGAAGAACAGCAACATTTACACACAGCTGTTTCTTCCTGCCTCCTCCCTCCCTCCCTCCCTCTCTCCCTTCTTTCTATAGACTGAAAGAAAGGCCCAGTATGAGAGCTGTGAGTTAAGCTCTGTTGGGGCAAAATGAGGACTACAGGCTGGGAGACAGGATTTCTGATAGCTCTGAGAAACTGCTCCAAAGAGGACCTTCTGCCTGACTTATAGTTTTTGTTCTCTTATCTCTGAAAAAAGTTCAGTGTCTTGTTAGGGGATAAGGTAAGTGTCATATATGATTTTAGTGAAGGGGGCACCTGCAGTCATGCACGCATTTTGGCAGAGGTTTGCTGCTAGTCATGAGCAAATTTGCCATTAATGAGTTTAGTGCTTTTCTGGACATGAAGAGATGTAATAACTGGGCTCATAAAATCTTCTTCTGCAAATATCTAACTATCTGAAGACCTGTCCTGCCAGTTTTTCCAAGAGTACAGAGTGCCTCATTCCTGTTCTCCACTGTATATTCCTTTCAGAGGGTATTGAATGTCAGCAGCTGCAGCAGCACTTGATTTATTCTTTGTAGAGGTAGCTGTCAAGTGCCAATTTGTAGTTGACAAACTCCTTCTTTCCCCCCTTCCTTTCTCCTCTCCAGCTCCCTCCCTCCTTTCCTTCTGCACGTTGTCATTGGGTGTCTCTGTCATGTTAGGCAGTCTCTACTCTTACGGATATTGCAGGTTACAGTGGAAAACTAAGGAATCACATAAATGGATGTCAAATTATACCTTTAGTAATTACTACAGAATATATCAAAAGGAGGCCTTGAATTAATGGGGAGGCTTCCCTAAAATCTTTACCAAGCAAAGGGCTCACTACTTGAAGCACGTAGAAACCAATACTATGGCACCAGCTTTTGAGAAGAGTTCTATTTTGAGGCCAGCTGACGAGGAGACGTGGGGAGGGCTCAAATCTGTGTCTTTGATTTGAGATTCGGTCAAACATTATGAGTTGGTGGAGGATGTATTAGTTGGCAGAAATGTTGGTGAAGCAGGTTTCAATGAGTGGATTTTGTAACTTGTCCATTTATGATGGGATATGGTTGAAGCTTCAACATGGGATCTTCTAGGATGGAGAACCCTTCACTTCTAAAAGGATTCTGGCATTCAAATTCCAGTCATGTCCTGATCCTTTGGTTCCCTGGAGGTGGTATGGAGACTTAGTTTTTGGGTGTTATTTGAGATCAAAAATTCTTCCCTTGTGCCTACTTTGGCTGCCTGGGGCTGAAGCTGAGGGAGGGACTATACAAGGTGGGGCAGGGCTCCTGGAGGAGGGCCAATGCTGGTAGTCTGTTGGCAATCACCAGGTTGCAGATTGCAACTTTATTGCAAGAGCAATGGGAATCCTTTGAAGAATTTCAGGTAGGACTGTAACATAACTCTCATGAGTCATTTAGTTTACATGGAAGTCTGCCCAGTTAAGCCATCTTTATCCATGTGGCCAGTGAGCAGAGGGCAGACATGATCCACAGGATTGATCATCTGAATTCGAACGCCATGCTCAGTGATCTAGGAAATTGTGAAAGTAATAGGCCTTCATGTCTTCCTCTGGGAAGTTTATTGAACAAGCTGTTAAAAAAACTTCAATTGAGTAAATTTGAGGACTTCATTGGCTTTATTCAATGACTTATGAATCAAGCAGTATCCCAGTTATTAAGCAGAAGGGAGTTCTGAGGGGTTGTGCAAATGGAAGGTTTTTATAGGAAGAAAGGAAAGGCAAGGAAGCCATCAGCAAAGTATATTTGGGGCAGACACCTTTTTTTTTTTATGAGGGGGGAGGGATTACAAGGGTTTTATCATGCAGATAAATCTTTCACTGGGCCAGGGGCAGGAATGGAGAAGGGGTAGAATGCAACAGATTATCACCACACTGCCTACCCCAAAATTCCAGACTAGTTGATTAAGATTGTATTTCTGGGGAAGGCTTTAAGTGCAATTCTGTCAGGTATTATAGAGGTTTGGTATCATGGGCTTTAGTACAAGTGACACTTTTGGGGCCTGTGGTTTTTCTCTTTAGCACCAGCACATCTGGATTATATTTCTGAATGTGTGCAGTAAGCCTCCTTCCAGAGGGCTCCGTACTTCTTCAGGGCCCTGCAAGAGGTGCAGACAAAATCATGAGTAGGTGAGATTCGGGTCAAAGGAGCTACTTCATGGAACATTTGCTCTTTTACTTAATACTTTACAACGCTGTCATTTTCAGCTATATCTGAAAGGCCTCTTTCTATCTTGCCCGGTGGAGGGAGTCAAATACATTCTGACTTATGTTTTAGAAGGTGAGTTCACATTTTCTATATGGAGGAGATTGAGATTTTCTTTTGTTGCATGCTTTTCTGTACCCCAAAGCATCATTTCCCTTTTCTCCAGTATGAAAAGAAAAAGCTCGGCTGAATCTCTATAAGATAAATCATATAACTATAAACCAACTCATCCTGTACCCACCTACCTCACCTACTTTAAAAAGGGAAATATTTTTCTGGGCTCTGGTGATACAGGAGTGAATAGGAGTGATGAGAGTCTTGTCCACCTGGAATTCCTGGTCTGCATTGGGAGACACGTATTACCCAATATGCTCTTGAACCATGATTGTGATAAAGGTCAGACATGAAGAGAACCAAGCATTTCTCTTCTTCTCTACAGGTGTAGTCTTGGGGGCAAGGGAGGACTGAGATGAAGAAAAGACCTTTCAGGTGAGCTTTGGAGAGTGAATGGAACTTGAGAAGGTGACAGGAGGCGGGTGGCAAGTTGGAAGATTATTCCGGTAGAAGAGAAGGTGACCAAGGATGGGTCATGGCAAGGGGCAGGGAGTTCTGTGGCAACTGTAGGGAGGTCAGATATCTGGAGGGCAGGAAAGGAGGAGGGCAATGGTAGACAGTGAAGATGGATCACTCTTCAGGGATCTGATATGACTAGGTCTAGCCTGGCTGCATTATTTATTCATATTAATAGGATACTGTTTTTCTTTTTCCTAATCTTAAAAAAAAATGGCAACCAAGGTTTTGGCAGTTAATTTGACAAGCACAGGATCCTCCAGGGAACTGTGAATGCTTCAGGATGAGTACGGATTCTCAGTTCCTGTAGGAAGAGTCACCCCTGTCTGTCCCACCAGACCCTGCAAGCATCTTAGTTTGCAACCCTGGACCAGATGATTTGAGAGTCCCTCCCACCGGTTAAGTTCTAAAGCATGTCAAGGCTCTGTGGGTGATACAAAGACAAATAACACAGAACCCTGGTTTATAAGAAGCTTGAAATTTAGTAGGGTGTCAAGGTATTTTCACTAAGAAGTACCCAGAAGGCAGCAGGTAAATGGTAGGAATGACTGTTATCATTTTTGTGTTAGCGTTGTTCCGTACTGAGCCTCGGGTCCATGCTGGGCACGTGGATGCTCCTTAATAAATAGCTATTGGCTGAACGATTCATAAAGCAGTGAAGAGTCTGGGGACAAACAGTGAAGGGAAATGAGAGCTGTGGGTTGAGGGACTGTTATTACCTGTGAATATCTCCAAATGCCTTCAAGATGGGCTTTTTCACATATGGTAGTCCATGCTTGGCACACAGTGACTTCACCAGAGGTGCCACCTTGTGATAATTATGGCGTGGCATTGTGGGAAATAGACTAGGGAAACAGAGAAAGGAGATATAAAACTTCTCAGACCTAAGGAGAAACCCAAAGTTCCCTTTCCCCTTTTACAAAATAAAATGGTATCAGCCACACAGACCCAACCTTGACCTTGCACAATACATTTGTTCTGGGAAATTAAACTTGCTGCCAGACTCATCTTATCCCTTAAACCTCTACAAGCCTTGTGGGTGGCAGATGTTTAGGAAGAACTAAGAGAATATGTTTTAGCTCCATCAACTTGTTATTTTTGGCCTGATCCAATGAAAGTAAATCATTTAGAACTTTCTACCATTTAGAACTACCTAGAGAACTGGAAATACTGAACTGCCCACCCTGCCCCTGCTAATCTCTGTCTTAGTCTCTCTTTCTACCTTCCTAGCAAGAATAGATGAATGTTTATTAAGTGATGGGACATAGCTCAAAGTCCCCGGAAAGGAATGAGAAGGGAGGAGAGATGGACTTTTAATCCCAAGTTTTCATCAGTCTCCCGGATGATCGTCTCGGATGGAAACCTCTCCTTTGATGAAACTGTGAGTAAGAATCTGTTTTGTTTTGCTGAAATTTTCAAGCCCTAATATGAGAGAGAGAATGAAAAAAAATTCCTTGAACAAATAAAGGTCTTGTTCTTTCTTTGACTATCATAGACTCACATGGTTAGACAAAGAGAATGTGGAAAGCCTTTCCCCTGACACTCTGGGGAAATTGACTCTCAGTGTTTTAACTTGCATCAAGGTGTGAACTACCCATTTTCTCTTGGTAACTGACCCATTGGCAAAGTATTTCCAGATACCATGTATAAATTGCAGCAGGGACTCCACTTCATTAGTTATTTTGTAAACTTGGCTCTAAAGACACAGATAAGTAAATATTTGAATTATAACATAGTTAAGTTTGAACACAAGTTGGTTACTCAAGTGTCCTGATTTTTCTTAGGTTTTGCCAACAAAGAAAATGCAAAGACATCACCATTTCCTAAGCCCATAGGAATCTGGAAACTGAGTCACTGATACTTTTCCAAGATTTCACTCCATTTACTTGCAATTGTGACACTTCCTTCATTTCTTTCTTCCCTTATCTATCATTGTCGTTAATTGAAAAATAGCATCCTTTAGAGAATCCTGGTTCATTTTTTTCCCTTAAGATTGCGAGTCTCCTGCTCCTCTCTGGACTCTATGGAGGGCGGTTATTAGTGACAGCCCTTGCCCTTTATCATAAACTATTTCTCTTACTCACTGGTGCTCAATTTGGAAGTTCACGTGCCCAGTGAACCAGTCATTGAAAAAGGAATGTTCAACATTACAGGTGGCCAAGACCTGCAAAGAAAAAGCTTACATTAGATATAAATGAACCCGTATCAAACAAGATATTTAGTTATTCTTTTGTTTATCCATCATTCAACATGTGCTGATTGAGTACGTATTTTATGTAACAAACCATGCGGGATAAAAATAAGTCCCAGGTCTCAGGGACCTTACAATTATAAAGGAAATAGGCATTTTGCTAAGAAGTATTGATAAGGCAACAGATATGAAGAAGTGAATAGGATCTGAGAGGACTAAGTCACTATCAGCCCTCAAAATCAGAAGACTAAGGTATCATGAGTAAGGACTTTGGCAGATGGAAGCGGGATTGTAGGACTCGTAGAAATTGTGGGAGTTTGAATATTATTACCACAGAATAGACTTAAAGGACTTCTAAATGGGGAATAAAGCATGCAAGGGCTTAAATCAAGAGTTTTGTGCATAGAAATACATTTATTAATATATACAAGTAGCTTCCTTTTTAATCTAATGTATTTTATATTGTACAAAGTTCATAGGATTCTTCAGACTACTTAGAATGCTTATGAATGTGACTTTTATTCAGTGCCTTTCTAAGATTTAATTCTTGTTAGGGTTGTTGCCATTTTGAATGGTATTTTTGCAGTTGCTTTATGTCAGGGTTCCTTGAGTGTACTTTAGAGCACCTTGGGGTCCCTAGGACACTTTCAGGGGATCTTCAAGGTCAAAATGATCCCCATAATACTTCTGAGACAGTATTTGCCTTTTTTAATTCTCATTCATGCACGCTTATAGCATGGTTTTTTCCAGAGGCTATTAAACATGGGATGATGTAATCACCCTGATGTTAACCTTTATTGGCTTAATCGTGTTATTTTAAAATTAATTAATAGATATTTAAAAACTCTCAGTTTCAATTTCAAATACAGTAAGTCTCAGTGGATATAACCTCCAGCAACGAAAGCTCTTTGATGTTCTCAACAAGTTTTAAGAGTGGTTTCTTGACCAAAAAGATTGAGAATCACTACTGTGTGGAATGTCCACTGAATTTGCAAATGAGCATGGAGAAGGAAGCAGTATGATGACTGGATTCTCCAGTTAATCACGGCATAGCCAGTGTCAGGCTTAGGAGGCAGTGGTATTCCGCATGGGTCATGAATCTTTTAATCGTTAACAGCATGCTTGCTGAGAATACTGAGTCTCCTCTCTGGGCCCCACTATCTATACAATGAAATGAGGGGGATTCCAGGGTTCTCCCTTCTGTTATTCTAGGAGTGTGAGATTCATTGAAAGATCGTATCATGTTGAGGCAGGTTTAGTAAACCTTGCCTGTAAAGTGCCGCACAGTAAATGTTTCAATTCTGCATCACAGCTACGCAGTTCTGCTGTTTTAGAATGAAAACTATCATAGAGAATATGTAATGTATGAGTGTGGCTGTGTTCCAATAAAACTTAAAAAAATAAAGTAAAAAAAAACTGGGCTAGATTGTCCCTTGGACTGTAGTTTATTAAGCCTTGGTTAAAAGCCAAGGTTCTGAAATCAAACTGCTGAGGTTTTAAACCTGCTTCTAGGGAATTTCCACTGGTCCACTGGTTAAGACTGTGTGCTCAACACAGGTTTGATCCCTGGTAGGAGAACTAAGACCCTGCCTGCCACACAGTGTGGCCAAATAAATAAACAAAACCTGCTTCTGCCACTTAGCTGTGTGATCTTGCACAAGCTGTGCAGCTTCTTCATACCTCAATGTTATCATTTGCAAAGTGGGAATATTCTGAGTATGTAGGTACATGTAGCAACATCTCATGTAGCTACATGCAAAACAGTTGACAGTGCCTGGCCCCTGGCAAGCCTCCAACAAACATTATTTGAGGTAATCAGACAGTAATCAGAATGCTTTGGTGGATGTTTTCCCGGAACAGCATTATTACCTGAGAGCTGAACCAGGCCTGGTTCCCCTCTTTGCTTATTTTCATTGGTATGTGGCTCATCTGGGTAACATATGCAATCCAGGGACTTTCCAAAAACCTTTAAGAGAATAAGAAGATATGATCATTCCTTGGGGAGTCTAAGTTCCAGTCACTGGGCTTGCGTAACCACTGGCAGATCTGGCTGAGCAGTAGAGGAAATGGCAGTGACTCAAAGGTTCCATCATGTGGTGGTTTTTTGTTCTTCTTCTTTGCAGACCTTTCATATCTAAAGGTGGCATACTAGGTATTCAGTCACACTACCTGTCTTGCAGCCTACTGGACCAGAGCAGTGTCCCCAGTATTTTCTGTAGGCATTGGTGCCAGGCTCAGAAGATACCTAGATAACTGAAGGTCAGGCTTCCCTGGTGGCTCAGTGGTCAAGATTCCATCTGCCAGTGCAGGAGATCCAGGTTTGATTCCTGGGTTGGGAAGATCCCCTGGACAAAGAAATGGCAACCAACTCCAGTATTCTTGCCTGTGAAATCCCCAGAGCAGAGGAGCCTGGCAGGCTACAATCCATGGGGTCACAAAAGAGTCAGACATGATTTAGCGACTAAAGCAACAACAAATTAAGGATATACGCAACGTGATTAACAGCTTGGCTGTTGTCGTCAGATAGAACTGAGTACAAGCTCTGATTTGGCACTGCCACTGGCCCTTATTTGCTCTTGAGTAAGGGATTTAATTTCTCTGAACTTTAGTTCTCTTATCAGAAAAATGAAATTGAGACTATCTGCGTTGCCTGGGTGTGCATTTTTGATACATCAAATAAGACAATGCATGTGAAGTGAATGAAGTTGCTCCGTTGTGTCTGACTCTTTGCGACCCCACTGACAGTAGCCCATCAGCACTTCCACCCGTGGGATTCTCCAGGCAGGAAGACTGGAGTGGGTTGCCACTTCCTTCTCCAGGGGTTCTTCCTGACCCAGGGATTGGCCCGGGTCTCCCACAATGCAGGCAGGCGCTTCACTGTCTGAGCCACCAGGGCAGCCCACAAGGTAAAGCCTTTAGCAAATTGCCTGATGCATAGTAGCTACCGTTATTTTATTAATAGTAGTGCAAATGAATGAGGAAGGAATACATTGGGAAGTTGAAGAGGGTTATTCAGTTTAAAGTCATTTTGGTTTGGGGAAAATCTGTAGTTATAAAATAAATTTAAAAAGATTGGCCTCCTGTTATCTTTGGTAAGAATTATGATGTCCAGCTCAATTACAGTTTGAAGGACTTGGTGATCAGGCAGAATACAGTTGACCTTTGAGAAACATGCAGGTCCACTTAAATATGGATATTTTTAAGAAAACACACAGTACTACAAGATTAGTGGTTGCTTGAGTCCACAGTTGTGGAACCACATATATGGATAGATGACTATGGGGCTGGAATATCTTTGGATTTTGGTAACTGAGGTGGGTCCAGGGACTAATCCTCCTCAGATGCTGAGGGACTACTATACTGTAATTGGGAATTAATCACGTGGGAAAACAGGCAAGACTGGGCAAATGCAGTTTCCCAGAAACTCATTCAACTATTTCAGCTGTTTTATCCCACATTTTCTTGAAGTGTCTCAGCTACAAGAATGCAGTCTGGTGTCATAAACTGCAAACCTTTGCCAATCATAAATAGATCAAGTAAGAAAGGTAAGAGGACCATCCAGGCAGTAAGAGTAGGATAATATTATTGTTTTCTTACTTGGCTAAATATATGAGCACCATGGTTCCAAAGATTCCGTAGAAAGGACCGAATGTGATGAAACAGCGGATATAAAAGCTGATGGCCCAGGCAATGTCCTGCAGAAAGAAGTGCTTGAAAGTTAAGCTAGTGGAAATAAAACTGGTTAAGTCTTATATCCTTATACTCAAGGAAGCTGCATCTGGAAAGGATCAAGCATTTACCCTTCCCCTTTCTACCAGCCTGATCTAGCTCTAGAGAAGGAATCGAGTTACTCACCTCCCAGTGCCTTCCGTGGCACATATGTAGAATGGACCTCAGGTTGAAATTTACTGGTACGACAAAGGGGGAAACTGAAAAAAAGAAGAAGAAGAAGAAGAAGAAAAAAAAAAAAACAAAAAAACAAGAAGATAGTGAACACATGAGCAGACTGATCCCTACCGGGAGGTGATCTCCTAGCATGCTGCCCCTGGAGTGTTGCCCCTGAGAAGGATGCACGGTGGAAACTCACAACCACATCCTGGAGGCTGCTGGGCTTTCAGAGCCTCTGAGGGTGAACCAGGCCTTCAGTTCAAGCTCCCTTAAGGAGACTAGGGAAGCTTTGAAGATCTGAGTCATTCCATGAAGGCATCCTGGAAGGGCTTCTGCTGTGAGCTTTCAAGTTTTCTCAAGGTCCCTGGAATCCTTCAATTCTTCACGATCCTTCATGTTGGGCCCTGTCACAATATGTTGAGGTGGCAGATACAGAGCAGACCTGCATCTCCCCCAGGACCAGTGAAGTTGCCTGGAGCAGGTAGGAGTCATATGGAGGCCCTTCAGATTTTGACAACTCTCTTCTTAATCAAAATTTAGTCAGATGCTCTGAGTCCCCATCCTAACTAGGCTTCAAACGTGACCCATAGATTTTCAGAGTCTGTGAACTGTCAGCACAAATGATTTTCTCCACCCTACACACTAAGAAACTCACACAAATGCTAGAAATAGTTTCTAAGAACAATTTAAGGTCGTGCTCCTGGGATGACACTGACACCTTAAAGTCCCTGCCTGAGAAAGTTCAAGACTGTCTAAAGAACTTACTGCTTGTTCAGTAGGCTTCTGACCTCCTTTTCTTCAATCATTTGTTAGAAAACTTACAATTATAAAATTCTTAATCTGTCCCTCTGAGATGGATCTTCTCTGACCCAGAAATGTTTTTCTCAAGGACTTGGGAGTTATCCCTTTGAAATACAATCTTTGAAGATTGGGCTCTGTCCTGCAGCCTCTGGGAGGTTAGGAGTTTGACTTTGATAAGCACCAGTGAGAAGCCACATGTGGCTTAACCACATGACCAGCTTCCCCTCCCTTTATCCTCTTTCCCTGATTCCCATTAGCATGTCCCAGTGTTTTAAAAGTCTCCCACCTTTCATTGCTGGAGAGTTGAGCTCAGCCTATACTGAATTACCTTTCCCTACTACAGGAATCTGCATGAAAGCTGTCTCGCCACCTTTATGAAGTGTCAAGCCTCATCTCTCTCTGACAGGTTGAGTATGACTCATTTGTACCTGTCATACTACGTTGAAGACATTTGAAAGAAAATGACAAAATGAAACAGCTCCTGAGGATGATGTGGTTTGTAAGCTGGGCATTCTGCAGCGAGCTACAGTATTCATCCATTCCTCATAAGCTAAGGCTGTATTGGTTTACTACACACAGGAGGAGAGTTCAGATAAGAGACTCCAACAGTTTTTTCTTATGTGAATATACGTCTGTCTGGGCTGGAAGAGTTCCCTTTCAAACTGGGGCACCAATGTCCTCCACACCCTTTTTGGTTATAAAAGGGAATAACTGCATTAGGAGAAATGCCCAGAATTCTAGCCGTGGAAGAGGCTGCAGTGGTGGTTGAGCCTCGTGTCCCAGAAAATGGACTTACAGGCTATCCCGGTCAGGCATGAGACAGATGACCCTTGGTGGCCAATGTGTGGGCAAGCCAGATCATCTGTAACAGTTTCTGAATCTTAACACTGTTGGCATTTTAGGGTCAGATAATTCTTTATTGTTCAGGGCTGTTTGCGTACTATAAGACATTTCATAACATCCCTGGCTTCTGCCCCATGGGTGTAAATACCATTCTTCCCTCTTTGTTGCGATAATCAAAAAAGTATCTATACGGTGTCAAACGTCCCACTGGGGGCAGCAATGTTCTTAGTTGAGAACCACTGATCTTTAGGAAATGTTTGGAATCTTTCCTAATTTGGGTTTCTTTTCCAAATGAGTAAGCGTGTTTCAGATGAGCATATTTTGGGGTCCTAAACTTTTCTTCATGAGCAATCATGAGTTTGACTTGGTTAAGTGCAAAACACTTTTGCTTCTAATATTTGTATTGTTATTAGCATTATTCAGCTACTCTATTTTCTCTCAAGCCTAGAACATATCCCGACCTGTCTTATTAAATGTGTGTGTGTGTGTATGTGTGTGTGTGTATCTGTCCACTAAAATACCTTCTACAGCTGTATGTAAGCTGTGGGAACAGTCAACTATTTTCCACACAGAAGCTCTACAGCTGGCTTTTATTCATGAGACTCTGCTTTTCCTGGCACCTACTGTCAGTGCTTGAGCGTTCTTTTCCTGTTTTTCCTCCCTATCCATATACCACTGTCCTTTTCTTCTTGATAAGTATTGCATTTAGTTTATCCAGGACAAGAGTCACAGACACCAGGCCCCTTGATTGGCATCCTGCCTCCCATCCTTCTTGGACCATCACCTTCCCTGTACAGTAGCCAGAGTGATGAGATGCCCATTAAGAATGCTTAATCACTCTTCTGTTTTCCTCTTCAGATTCCAACCCAGTAAGTCTGAAATAAAACAGGCTGCTTTTCTGAGGCACAAGGCCTGGGATCGTCTCTCTGTGGGAGCATTTCAGTCATGCCTTCTGGCTCGACAGCTGTTTGCTTCAAGGAAACGGGGTGATAAGGATTGTGGCTCTCTGGTGACTCACCCAGGAAGAAGATCAGGTGCTGCTTCTCGTAGTCAAAGAATTTGATTCTGTTCTTGCCATACTGAATGGAGAGAGGATAGAACACAAGTAAGAACAATATAGACTTCTGTTACTATACTCAAGGCTGTGTGTGTGCGTGTGCGCGTGCACATGTGTGTGTGTCTGTATGTGTGTGTGTGCATGTGTGTGTGCATATGTGTGTCTGTGTGTGTGCATGTGTGTCTCTGTGTGCGTGTGTGTGTGTGTGTGTGTGTGTAGAATCTCTATGGAAAGAGCCATCTGGTCAGAGTTCATTTACTGTCAAAGTGAAGGCACTGAGGAACCAGAACTGAAGGGGAAGGAAATATTGTGGTGCCTTTTTCTTTACTTAAATGTGGGCAATTCTTGCAGGGATGGTTTATTCCATTTGCAGATGACACCACCCTTATGGCAGAAAGTGAAGAGGAGCTAAAAAGCCTCTTGATGAAAGTGAAAGAGGAGAGCGAAAAAGTTGGCTTAAAGCTCAACATTCAGAAAACGAAGATCATGGCGTCTGGTCCGATCACTTCATGGGAAATAGATGGGGAAACAGTGGAAACAGTGCCAGACTTTATTATTTTGGGCTTCAAAATCACTGCAGATGGTGACTGCAGCCATGAAATTAAAAGTCGCTTACTCCTTGGAAGAAAAGTTATGACCAACCTAGATAGCATATTCAAAAGCAGAGACATTACTTTGCTGACTAAGGTCCGTCTAGTCAAGGCTATGGTTTTTCCTGTGGTTGTGTATGGATGTGAGAGTTGGACTGTGAAGAAGGCTGAGCGTCAAAGAATTGATGCTTTTGAACTGTGGTGTTGGAGAAGACTCTTGAGAGTCCCTTGGACTGCAAGGAGATCCAACCAGTCCATTCGGAAAGGGATCAGCCGTGGGTGTTCTTTGGAAGGAATGATGCTAAAGCTGAAGCTCCAGTACTTTGGCCACCTCATGCGAAGAATTGACTCATTGGAAAAGACTTTGATGCTGGGAGGGATTAGGGGCAGGAGGAGAATGGGACGACCGAGGATGAGATGGCTGGATGGCATCACTGACTCGATGGACGTGAGTCTGAGTGAACTCCGGGAGTTGGTGATGGACAGGGAGGCCTGGTGTGCTGCGATTTATGGGGTCACAAAGAGTCGGACACGACTGAGCGACTGAACTGAAGTGAACTGATCATTTATTATTATTCTCATGGGAGCCATTTTAAAATTTTTGTCCTGGTGTAAATAGAATGGTGATGGAGGAGAAATATTTCTGATAAGTTTTCAAGGTCTTCTTCAACCTATGTGCTTAGAATTCTGTTTGAAGCTCAGTCTGCTTGTATCCATTCATCCATTTAACAGATATTTGTTGAATAGTTACATTATAAAACACATAGTCAGAACTCTGGTATCTACTTCATCTTTCATCCTTTAATTCCATCATGGATCTCATGCTGTGGTTTACTCATTTTAAGGCTTGATAATATATAAACTTACCACTTGGAATTTGAGTCATTTCCTAGGAGTCTTCTTAGTTAATTTAGTCTGTGCCCAAATGCCCAAAGGCAGCAAATATCTTGAGAGGAGGCATAGAAGTAATGGTTTAACTCTATAACCTAAGAGACACTTGATAAACGTTTAGTTGAAGGAATTAATGAATAAATGATAATTCAAACCCCCTCTATAATTTTACCTTATGTTCAGTTACAACACTGTGAGCCGTGTTTAATTTTTTGCTTTTCCCATTCTTTTGACACCTTCCCTTCTATATATTTCTTCTGTTATTTAGATATTAGACTTGACCCTTGGTTCTCTTACTATCATAAATAAAAATAAATGTCATGGTGATAAAGTAACGATAGTTATTTGCAGTTACTCCCAAGCTTCTGGATATTTAAGTGGTAGGAAACTTGGAAGAGGAAGTTGGTGGAGAATTCTGGAGAGTTGGCAAATGTAGGTGAAGGATTGACTTATGAGTATGGTTCCAAAGGAGAAGTCTAACTTTTCCAGAGTATGAGCACAGGACCTGGGCCTAGAGGATTTAAATAATACTTGTTAAAGGAATGAATGTTTGAAGAAAGTGGTAGAAAGACTGACAGTAAAATGGGAAGAACAGAAACATTTAAGGCTTATCAGAATTAGTTGTGTTGTAAAATAGCTGAATTTAGAGATAACTGATTGTAAGTAATGTGGTGTGCATTGGCTCTGAAATTATAGTAAATAGAAACCTAAGCCTCGAGGGATATGCCTCTCGAATGATGGAGGAGTGATGATGTCTCCATCCTCTGTGAAGAGGCAGCATGTGAACTGGACACAGTTCTACAGGAGGGACTTCTGGAGGGGCCAGGCTGCCTCACGAACTCCAGTGAGACAGATCTCCATTGCTGTGAGGGACGGAGGAGAGAAGTCAAAGTGTCATAAGTTTAGTGATCAGCAGAGGAGTTCACAGGGATTCCATGGTGCTCAGACTGTAAAGTCTGCCTGCAATGTGGGAGACCCAGGTTCGATCCCTGGAGAAGGAAATGACAACCGACTCCAGTATTCTTGCTTGGAAAATCCCATGGGTGGAGGAGCCTGGGGGGGCTACAGTCCATAGGGTCGCAAAGAGTCACTCAGGACTGAACGACTTCACTTTAGGTGTTTGCAAACTTTGGAGAGCTCTGACTTGTTTGTGGAGTCATTGTGAAGAACAACTGACTGAAGAATGCAGTCAAAGTTTCTTTCTTTCTTTTATTTTCTTTATATCTTGGCAGGAGACTCTTCCCTAATTGGAAGAAGGTTGTCTTCCCAAACTGGGAAAACCTATTTTGAGAAAGTTGCACAATTCTGGTTACGACAAAGTCCACACAGCAAGTGACCAAGCTACACTCCTTTGTTTTTAGAAAGCTCCTAAATTCTTCCAGAAGGAAACAGAGCCTCTTCCTAAGCACGTAATTCTCAGGATCCATCATTTCTTCTCAAGGAAAGATACCTTTCTGTGGTTATCCTTCTGCCTTCTATCTTGAAAGCAGACTCTAAAAATCTTGGTAATAATCCTTACATGTTGGTGTTTAAGCTGAGGTTTAAGAAAGTCAACAGCTGAGACATCCTGGAGTTTGCCTTCCTTTTTCTTTTCCTTAAGAAATCTGAATTAGAGGCGAGGTCCTGTGTATTATGAGGCATTTGAGCTGAGTTTCATGTATAAATGAACCAAAACGAACCTAAACTAAAAATAACAGCTTAGTTTCCTCCAACAGCTAGAATTAGTTGACATAACTAGATATATAGATGTTTCATGATTTAGCACTTGTTGAAGGTACTGCTATGCCTTCTATGTGATTTAGCCTGAATGATTTTTAAGATCATGAAGTCATTCCTTCCACATTTTCTTCTTTTCTTACAACACCAGATTCACTTATTTAAAATCTATATCCTGCAGATGAATGGATAAGAAAGCAGTGGTACATATACACAATGGAGTATTACTCAGCCATTAAAAAGGATACATTTGAATCAGTTCTAATGAGGTGGATGAAACTGGAGCCTATTATGCAGAGTGAAGCAAGCCAGAAAGAAAAACACCAATACAGTATACTAACGCATATATATGGAATTTAGAAAGATGGTAACGATAACCCTGTATGCAAGACAGCAAAAGAGACACAGATGTATAGAACAGTCTTTTGGACTCTGTGGGAGAGGGTGAGGATGGGATGATTTGGGAGAATGGCATTAAAACATGTATAATATCACATATGAAATGAATCACCAGTCCAGGTTTGATGCATGATACTGGATGCTTGGGGCTGGTGCACAGGGACGGCCCAGAGGGATGGTATGGGGAGGGAGGAGGGAGGGGGGTTCAGGATGGGGGACATGTGTATACTTGTGGCAGATTCATGTTGATGTATGGCAAAACCAAAACAATATTGTAAAGTAATTAACCTCCAATTAAAATAAATAAATTTATATTAAAAAATGAGTAAAATCTATATCCTGGACTTACAAAGAGATTCTCTGATAACATACTTGAAGCCAGAATCTCCAGCCTGATCTCCTCAAGACAAAGGCGTAGACCTTTCCAAGAACTACTTCCTGAAACATTTCTCTAGTGCTTAGCATTTCTAAACATACCTCGACAGGTTGTAAATCTCCAATAACAAAAAATGGGCCTGTGTCAATATCTGGGTCTTTGGGGTAGATGTTTGTTTTTACATGGTGTAGGGAGTGCTGGTTGTTCCACCATTTTGAAGATAAGCCCTAAGGAGAAAAGAACATTCATTAGATGCAAGATTTCTCTCCTGAAATATCTTTCATTATCAGAGTTTTCCAAAACTAAAGAAAATCAACCCTGAATATTCATTGGAAGGACTGATGCTGGAGGTGAAGCTCCAATCCTGACCTCCTGATGTGAAGCGCCAGCTCACTGGAAAAGACCCTGATGCTGCGAAAGACTGAGGGCAGGAAGGAAAGGGGATGCCAGAGGATGAGGTGGTTGGATGATACCACCTATTCAATGGACATGAAAAAAGCGACTTTGTGAACTGGTGATGGATAGGGAGGCCTTGTGTGCTGTGTTCATGAGGTCACAATGAGTCGGACCTGACCAGTGTCTGAATAGTAACAATCAGAGTTTTCTGCCTACATCTCCAAAGTTTAATTAGGATATGGATTCCTGGAACATGCCGCCACCCCTCATTCCTGGGTCACAGAATGATTCATTGCCTAGAGGCTCTAAAAGCTTACCAGCAAATAATTATCTTACCCAGGAACACAAATTCCAGGTTAAAACAACTCCTGATAATGAAGAAGAATAAAAACCATTGAAATGAAATGTTTTTCCATCTTTTTTTTTTTTTTTGTCCTCCTTTTAAAAAGAACCATGAAATAGGTAGAGCAGATAGAACACTTCTTATTTTATAAATAAAGAAACTTCAGCTCTAAAACTAATTAGTTCTGGGGGGAAAATGGCCCCAGGGTTCCTACTTCAATGAATATTTTAAAGAATCATGGATCTGAAGTCATCTCCTATGGGGGTTTGCCTCTGATCATCACGTGTTCAAGCTTCAGTGATCTCATTAAATATGAAAGAATAAAAGTATTTTAGTTGATGCCGAGCTCATGTCATCTCTGATTAAGTTGTTTGGGACTTTTTTTCTCTTTCAGTCAAAATCTTAAGGTTTTAACAGAGAAAAGGATTTGTAAGCACATCAACTTACTTGCATCCACTGGACGTATAAATGCATCTGTGTGGTTTGGGAAAATTATCTACCCTTTGATGTTCAGTTTCATCTTCAGTAAATATAGTATAATACAATGACATTTACCTGCATGGGTTGTTTAAGGAGACATGAATTGCTGTATGTAGAATACTGGCATATTGAGATATTAAATTTCTCTTCCCTTCCCCTATTATGTTAATCATTTATAGAAGAATAAGCAATAGTCATAGCTTTTACTGAATATATGACATCTCTCAAAAACTGATTAATGTGTATTTTAGATCTCCAGTGCTCAATAGAGTAGCCCTTATCTATTTGTGGCCACTGAGCACTTAATAAGTGACCAGTCAAATTGAGGCGGGCTGTGTAAGGATATAATACATACTAGATTCAAAGCCTCAGAATGAAGAAAGAATTTTTATATTTCTTTTGTGTTAAAATGAAAATATTTGAAATATATACAAGAATAATAAAGTTGGAAGAGGGTATTTGCTGTGACCAGTGTGTTCTCTTGGCAAGATTCTGTTGGCTTTTGCCCTGCTTCATTCATCCCAAGGTCAAACTTGCCTGTTACGCCAGGTATCTCTTGATTTCCTATTTTTACATCCCAGCTCCCTTTGATGCAAAGGACATCTTTTTTCAGTTTTAGTTCTGGAAGGCCTTGCAGGTCTTCATAGAACCATTCCACTTCAGCTTCTTTGGCATTAGTGTTTGGGGCATAGACTTCGATTACTGTGATATTGAATGGTTTGCCTTGGAAATGAACAGAGATCATTCTTTAATTTTTGAGACTGCATCCAAGTACTGCATTTAGGACTCTTGTTGATTATGAGGGTTACTCCATTTCTTCTAAGGAATTTTTGCCCACAGTAGTAGATATAATGTTCATCTGAATTACATTCGCCCATTCGGGTCCATTTTAGTTCACTGATTCCTAAAATGTCGATGCTCACTCTTGCCATCTTCTGTTTGACCACTTCCAATCTGCCTTGATTCTTGGGCCTAACATTCCAGGTTCCTATGCGATATCGCTCTTTACAGCGCTGGACTTTACTTCCACCACCAGTCACATCCACAGCTCACCACTGTTTTCACTTTGGCTCCGTCTCTTCATTTTTGCTGGAGTTACATCCCCACTCTTCTCCAGTAGCACATTGGGTACCTACCGACCTGGGACTTCATCTTTCAGTGTCATATCTTTTTGCCACTTCATCCTGTTCATGGGGTTATCAAGGCAAGAATACTGAAAAGGAGTACAAAATGAAGCAGGGCAAAGGCTAGCAGAGTTAGCTTGGCTTGGATTACTGTGATTCTAAATGGTTTGCCTTGGAAACGAACAGAGATCATTCTGTCATTTGGTTTCTCACCAAATCCTAGAACATCATAGAAAAGCTGATATCCAGTTGAAGTCCTGGTTTTCGAGATGAGAACACTGAGAGCCAGAGATAGAATCTGACTTGTTCAGGGTTGCACAGTGAGCATTATCAGAGCCTGGGCTAAAACTTACTTTCATCAATCCATGTCCTGTTATCTAGCATCTGTCCATCTATCCATCCATCATTCCATCCATCCATCCATTCCTTCATGCATTCAACAAATGCTTATTGAAGGCCTACTGTGTGTTAGGCACTCTGTTAGGTGCTGCATTTCAGGGGTGCATAGGATAGTGTTCCTGTCCTTCTGGAGCATATCTGAGGGGGATAAGACCAACTGCCCCTGCTTTTTCCAGTAGTCTGGATTTTGCAACCCTCAACTCTTAAACCGAGCCATCTAACTTTCCATGGTTTCTCTCTTTTGTTAAACTTTTATCTATTCTGCATCATTTCTTTTATTTGTACATTGTCTTCCCAGGATTAAATGGTTTGCTGGATTCCCCTAGCCTCCTAGAAGTACATGTCCAGACCCCTTCTAAGAATATCTCTACTCATGACTTTATAGGGTATATGTCCTGAGAAGTGGTTCTTTAATGGTGTACCAGGGATTGGGCCAAATAGTTTGTTGGCTAAGAAAAAACAGAACTTCTGAAATAAAATTAACCATTTCTCCTAAACATTTAAAATTCTAATTTTAGCATATATGTTATAATGTGTGTGTGTGTGTGTGTGTGTGTGTGTGTGTAGTCACTACATTGTTAGTATATTTACATTTACTTGTGGGGTGTGTAGTAACATTTTTTGCTGATAAGTGTATGTAGAAAGCACTGCTTAGTGAAATGACTTTCAGAATCCCATCATACTCCTGGAACATTCTGTACCTTGAGATGACCCATCACAAATTTTTGCATCAGGCGGTTCCACTTGGACTTCTTAAATATGGAAAGGTGTCCCATGTCATGTTGCAGAAATGAACCCTGAGCCTAGAAGAGACAGGGTTACTGTCAGAGAAGTTGACAAGGTAAGAAGAAATTAGTAAGTGAGCCCTCTGGTAGACTTGGGAACCCCTGGGAATATTGAGAGATCTCTGTGTGTGTCTGTCACACTTGCTGTGTTCTTTCCCATCTCTGTGCCTTTGCACAGGTGGTTCTGTTAGCTGACAGTACTCTTCTCTCAAATGCCACAATCTCCATTGTGGAATGGAAGGAGGATGCCTTTGGAGTCAGGTTGACTAGGGCTCTAAACTGTCCTTCACCACTTTACAAGTTATACAACTCTTGGCAAGCTAGTCGGTACCTCTGAACTCAGTTCTTTGTTTGAGAAGCAGGGATTATAATATACCTTGCTCATTCAGCTGTTTTGCAGCTGAATACATGTAAAATTCCTGATAATGCTAAGCAGTCAAATATTTGTTTCCTTTCTTGATTCCAAAAGTTGTTTTTCAAAGAATAAAGCACGTTGACTTTTCAAGAAAAAAATGAGCAGATAAAATTTTGTAATTAACACTGATGTTAATTCTCCATGAAATCATCCCCAATTGCCTCAATTAGAATTAGATACCTCTTTCTGCTCCAACAGCACATGCTTGTTTCTTTTCCTTCTGCCTTATATCATGTCTCCATATTTCAATGACCAGCTCCTCCCCTGGAAGACCATTTCCCAAGTGCAGGGTCAGGTGTGTTTCCCTTTGTGTCCACAATACAGTGTTGTGGTCATAGAATGCCATCTTCAGAGATCTGTGCTTCATTCAAAGGATTTATCAATTGCCCTGCTACATGCCAGTTGCTGATTGCCATTTCTGGTAGAATACATGATCCTTCAGTTCAGTTCAGTCGCTCAGTCATGTCCAACTCTTTGCCACCCCATGAATTGCGGCCTCCTGTCCATCACCAACTCCTGGAGTTCACTCAGACTCACGTCCTTCGAGTCTGTGATACCATCCAGCCATCTCATCCTCGGTCGTCCCCTTCTCCTCCTGCCCCCAATCCCTCCCAGCATCAGAGTCTTTTCCAATGAGTCAACTTTCAGCATGAGGTGGCTAAAGTAATGGAGCTTCAGCTTTAGAATCATTCCCTCCAAAGAAATCCCAGGGCTGATCTCCTTTAGAATATACTGGTTAGATCTCCTCGCAGTCCAAGGGACTCCCAGGAGTTTTCTCCAACACCACAGTTCAAAAGCATCAATTCTTTGGCGCTCAGCCTTCTTCACAGTCCAACTCTCGCATCCATACATGACCACTGGAAAAACCATCCTATTATCATGTAATAGTAAATAGACTCTCTTCATAGACTGCTGTATTGATAAGTATTGGTGAAATGAGGCTTTTGGCTAGGGTCTCACATAATTTTTTTAAAAAATACAGATATATAACTTCTTTTTAGTAGAATCTTTTTTTTTTTTTAAAGTGGAAGCATGTTTAAACAGCATGTATAAATAGTGATATATATATATATATATACACACATATATATACACACACACACACACACACACACGTATAGGTATAAATTAATGTGGGGCTTCCTTTCTTCATGGTGGCTAAGACAGTAAAGAATCTGCCTGCAATGTGGCAGACTCAGATTTGATCCCTGGGTCAGGAAGATTCCCTGGTAAAGGGAAGGGCAACCTACTCCAGTATTCTTGCCTGAGGAAATCCATGGACAGAGGAGCCAGTTACAGTCCATGGGGTCAAAAAGGTTGGAAACAACTGAGTGATTAAAAAGAGAACAAAATAAGCTCGTGTGTGTGCCTATAATCTTAACAAAATCGTCGAACAACCATGAGAAATGTTGGTTGGTTAATGAATGAAGGACAAAGGTGAAGGTTACGTGGCCTAGAACGGAACTGCAGTTACATTGTGTGGATAACGTCGGGCAAAGAGCAGCAACTGTAAGGATATTTACCACATGCCAGTCTCTGTGCTAAGTACTCTACAGAGTAACTTGCTTAGTTCTCCTCAGAATATTTCCATAAAAAATTGTTACCCCATGTTACAGATAACTTAGCTTAACAGGAAGTGCCAGGCAGCCACTGATACCAGTGTAAAGAGAGAAGAAAACTTCTGAGGCTTCCCATAGAGCCACTGCCTGGGCTTAAGATACCTACTTACCTGAGCAACCGTGAGAAGAAAAGAAATGAATATTGTGATAAGCCAGCCACTGCCAAAATGCCACACTATTACCCAAGCCAGGGCCTCCAAAATCAAGATCTGGGCAAGGTGAAGGAAGAAGAACCCCAGGTTGGCATTGAACATATTCAAGGTCTCTAATGTCCTCCGCAGTTCTTGGAAATCTTCCACCAACCAGGACTGTGAAATAAGCATGCAAGAAAGGAATTAGTTCCTTCAGTGGAAAGGGAGCACAGATGAGCATGTATTATTAATCTATTTTATCAATGTATGATACCTTAATTTTATGAATAGACATTTATTTATTTAATAAATTTAATTAGGCATAATTTAAACAAGAAAACGAAACCTTAAAAAATTAACAGAAAGCAAAATGCTTAAAACAAGTTATGATAATTTTTTTTTTTTTTTTTTTTTCTGGAGAAGAGACAAATGAGTAGTGATTTGTAAACTGTCCTCACATTGTAATGGGACTTATAACTTACTTCTTTTTGGGGGGATGGAGGAGGTTCAGTGAACAGATACATAACTTTAACAATTCGTTTAAAAACTGATTAATTAAACAAATTTGATGCAGATAATTTCTTTTGAGGTCTTTATTGAATTTGTGGCAATACTGCTTTTATTTTACGTTTTTGTTTTTTTGGGGGCTGTGAAGCATGTGAGATCTGGATTCCCTGATGAGGGATCAAAGCTGCACCCCCTGCATTGAAAGGAGAAGTCAACAACTGAGCTGCCAGGGAAAACCCGTTAAATTAATTTTCTACTTTTCCAAACCAAAAGGTTTATTGAAGTATAGTTGATTAACAATGTTGTATTGGTTTCAGGTGTACAGCAAATCATACATATATATATATATATATGTGTATATATATATATATATATATATATATACACACACACACACACATATCGTTTCTTCAGAGTCTATCCCATTGTAGACCATTACGAGATATTGAATATAGATCCCTGCCAAACAGTAGGTCCTTGTTGTTTGTCTGTTTTGTATGTAGAAGTGTGTAGCTATTAATAATAATTGCCTTTTTAAATCAATGTGTTGTTTGATCTCTGATTATACTTTGGGGAACTTTGCTATCTATACGGCTCTGTGTTACTTTTTATGTTATCAGCTATTTAGTGTGTGCAAAATACTCCTTTATGACAGATAGCGTTCACTTAGATTAGCTCAAAGGATGAATTTCTTGTGAGATGCTCAGAAGCTCTGAGGAACAAGACAGGGTGTCCTGTGGTATTTGTGGTGTGTCTATTGGCTGAAGGAGTCTTTATTCTGTGTACATGTACTGTGCTTACGTATGTACGTCAAGTGCCAGCATGGATTTATGAACTTGCACATACTCGAGAGTCAGCAGAAGGCCTGGGAAGAAATATCTCCTTAGCTTAATAACTATAGTGGGTTTGAAACTCAGACTGTTGAGAAAGTGACCAGGGTATAAGAATGAAAACTTGATTGTTCAGATGTAAAAGAAAAGAGTAAAATTTGAAATATTAATAAAAAAAAAGGTATGAACAATCCTAGAAGCAAGAAAATTCATTTCAAAATTCACTGATACAACTTTTAAATGATCCAATACCTGGGAAGGGTCTGGATGGGCTCATCTCTAAAGACCCCATGAACATCAGAATGCTGGTGGCCACAGATAACTTTAATAGATCACACAAGTGTGCTAGTCAACAAAAGGGTTCAAAATATAGTACTTAGGTGCAAAATCAAAAATGACAGATGATCTCTGTTCATTTCCAAGGGAAACCATTCACTAGCAGAGTAATCCAAGTCTGTGCTCTGATCACTAATGCTGAAGAAGCTGAAGTTGGATGGTTCTCTGAAGATTTACAAGACCTTCTAGAACTAACACCAAAGAAAGATGTTCTTTTTATCATCAGTTCAGTTCAGTCACTCAGTCGTGTCTGACACTTTGTGACCAAATGGACTGCTGCACGCTAGGCTTCCCTGTCCATCATCAACTCGTGGAGCTTACTCAAACTCATGCCCATTTAGGTGGTGATGCCTTCCAATCATCTCATCCTCTGTCATCCCCTTCTCCTCCCACATTCAATCTATCCCAGCATCAGGGTCTTTCTAAATGAGTCAGTTCTTCACATCAGGTAGCCAAAGTATTGCAGTTTCAGCTTCAGCATCAGTCCTTTAAATGAATATTCAGGACTGATCTCCTTTAGGATGGACTGGTTGTATCTCCTTGCAGTCCAAGGGACTCTCAAAAGTCTTCTCCAACATCACAGTTCAAAGGCATCAATTCTTCAGCGCTTAGCTTTCTTTCATCACAGGGGATTAGAATGCAAGGGATGTCAAAAGGTAACTGGAGTAACAGGCAAGCTTGGCCTTGGAGTACGAAATGAAGCTCAGCAGAGGCTAACAGAGTTTTCCCAAGAGAACAGACTGGTCATAACAAACACCCTCTTCCAACAACATGATAGATGACTCTACACATGGACATCATCAGATAGCCAATACCAAAATCAGATTGATTATATTCTTTGCAGCCAAAGATAGAGAAGCTCTATACAGTCAGCAAAAACAAGACCAGGAGCTGATTATGGCTCAGATCATGAACTCCTTATTGCCAAACTCAGACTGAAATTGAAGAAAGTAGGGGAAACCACTAGGCCATTCATGTATGACCTAAAGTAAATCACTTGCAGTTATACAGTGGAAGTGAGAAATAGATTCAAGGGATAACATCTGATAGACAGAGTGCCTGAAGAACTATGGACCTAGGTTCATAAATTGTACTGGAGATGGTGATCAAAATCATCCCCAAGGACAATAACTGCAAAATGGCAAAGCAGTGTTTGAGGAGCCCTTACAAATATCTGAGAAAAGAAGAGAAGTGAAAGGCAAAGGAGAAAAAGAAAGATATACCTATCTGAATGCAGAATTCCAAAGAACAGCAAGGAGAAATAAGAAAGCCTTCCTCACTGATCAATGCAAAGAAATAGAGAAAAACAATAGAATGGGAAAGACTGGAGATCTCTTTGAGAAAATTAGGGAAAATTTCATACAAAGATGGGCACAATAAAGGACAGAAACCATATGGACCTAACAGAAGCAGAAGATATCCAGAAGAGGTGGCAAGAATACAGAGAAGAACTATACAAAAAAGATCTTAATGAACCAGATAACCATGATGGTTTTGTGATCACTCACCTAGAGCCAGACATGCTGGAGTGTGAAGTCAAGTAGGCCTTAGGAAGCATCACTACCAACAAAGGTAGCAGAGGTGATAGAATTCCAGCTGAGCTATTTCAAATCCTAAAAGATGATGCTGTTAAAGTGCTGCATTCAATATGCCAGCAAACATGGGAAACTCAGCAGTGGCCACAGGACCTGAAAAATCAATTTTCATCCCAATCCCAAAGAAAGGCAATGCCAAAGGATGTTCAAACTTCTGCACAATTGCAGTCACTTCACACGTTAACAAAAGAATTCTTAAAATTCTCCAATCTAGGCTTCAACAATACGTGAACCAAGAACTTCCAGATGTTCCAGCTGAATCTAGAAGAGGCAGAGAATCCAGCAATCAAATTGCTAATATCTGTTGGATCATAGAGAAAGCAAGGGAATTCCAAAAGGCATCTACTTCTGCTTCACTCACTATGCTAAAGGCTTTGACCATGTGGATCACAGCAAACTGTGGAAAATTCTTCAATTGCTGGGAATACCAGACCACCTAACCTGCCTACTGAGCAACCTGTATGCAGGTCAAGAAGTAACAGAATTGGACATGGAACAACTGAGGTTCCAAATTGGGAAAGGAGTACATCAAGGCTGTATGCTGTCACCCTGCTTATTTAACTTCTATGCAGACTATATAATGAGAAATATTGGGCTGGATGAAGCAGAAGCTGGAATCAAGATTGCCAGGAGAAATATCAATAATCTCATATATGCAGATGACAGCACCCTTATGACAGAAAGTGAAGAGGACCTAAAGAGCCTCTTGATGAAGGTGAAAGAGGAGAGTGAAAAAGCTGGTTTAAAATTCAAGATTCAAAAATGAAGATCATGGCAACTGGTCTCATGATTTCATGAGAAATAGATGGGGTAAACAATAAAAACAGTGACAGACTTTATTTTCTTGGGCTCCCAGATCACTGCAGACTATGACTGCAGCCATGAAACTGAACCTTGCTTGCTCCTTGGAAGAAAAGACAAAACTAGACGACATTTTAAAAAGCAGAGACGTTACTTTGCCAACAAGTGTCTGTCTAGTTAAAGCTATGGTTTTTCTAGTAGTAATATATGGATGTGAGAATTGGACTATAAAGAAGTCTGGGCACCGAAGAAGTGATGCTTGAACTGTTGTGTTGGAGAAGACTCTTTAGAGTCCCTTGGACTGCAAGAAGATCAAACCAGTCAATCCTAAAGGAAATCAGTCTTGAATATCCATTGGAAGGGCTGATGTTGAAGCTGAGGTTCCAATCCTTTGACCACATAATAGGAAGAGCTGACTCATTGGAAAAGACCCTAATGCTGGTAAAGATTGAAGGTATGAGGAAAAGGGGACAACAGAAAATGAGATGTCTGGATGGCATCACCGACTCAGTGGATATGAGAGTTTGAACAAGCTCTGGGAGATGGTGAAGGACAGGGGAGCCTGGCGTGCTGCAGTCCATGAGGTCACAAAGAGTCAGACACAACCTAGCAACTGAACAACAGCAACAGGGTGTTTCCAAGCTTGGCTGATTTTACCATCACAGCCACTGTACTGTTGGGGATCACTAAAGCCCAGAAGAGTGATTAATGTGAAATCCTCAGCAAGTGATGGAAGCTGGACTTTAGCCTGTACTTCCTGACATTCAGTTTTGTGCTCAAACACTAATTGTCTATATACATATCTCCGGGTAATCACAGATGCACAAAGAAAATTCATATCAGCTCTTTACCCTCAGGGATCAACACTGTTTTAGATAATGAACAATTATAGCTCTCAACCATGAATGGGATTATGTTTTCCTTAGAGAAAATATTTAGGGAAAACAACAAAGCTCTGCATCATTTCCTCTTTTTACCCTAGTGCGTCCTTCCCTAAATGACTCTGTAAAGTTAGAGGCTTGCAAGGTACTTGCGTGACTGCTGAGTTTATGATAATTGTAGTCTCTAAAGTTTATTGAACATTTTCTACATTCCGGGCACTGTTCTAAGCACTTTAAATGCCTTTAACTCTTTCAGTAATCTCCCAATAACACTTATATGGTTGATTCTATTGTTGCTATTTTACACAGAGAGACACTGAACCACAGACAGGTTTGGTAACTGGCCTAGACTCATATCCCACAGTCTCAAGCCCTTCAAAGTCAGGGTCCCAAGACGGATGGGCCATGGTGGAAGTGGGAATGGCAGAAGGGAATGGCAAACCACTTCAGGATTCTTGCCTCAAGAATCCCATGAACAGTATGAAAAGGCTAAAGCTATGACACTGAAAGATGACCCCCCCCCCCCCCCCCCAGGTAAGTAGAGGTCCAATATACTACTGGGAAACTGTGGAGAAATAGCACCAGAGAGAATATGAGACTAGGCCAAGGCAGAAATGACACCCAGTTATGGATGTGTTTAGTGGGGAAAGTAAAGCCTGATGATGTAAACAACAATATTGCATAGAGACCTGGAAAGTTAGGTCCATGAATCACTGCACGTGGTCAAGCAGGAGATGGCAAGAGTGAACATCAACATTTTAGGAATCAGTGAACTACAATGTAAGGGAATAGGTGAATTTAATTCACATGACCAGTGTATCTACTACTGTGGTCAAGAATCCCTTAGAAGAAATGGAGTAGCTCTCATAGTCAACAAAAGAGTCTAAAATGTAGTACTTGGGTGCAGTCTCAAAAATGAGAGTATGATCTCTGTTCGATTCCAAGGCAAACCATTCAGTATCACAGTAATCCAAATCTATGCCCTGACCCCTAATGCTGAAGAAGCTGAATTTGAATGGTTCTCTGAAGTCCTACCACACCTTCTAGAACTAACACCAAAAAAAGATATCGTTTTCATCATAGGGAATTGGAACACAAAAGTAGGAAGTCAAGAGATACCTGGAGTAATAGGCAAGCTTAGCCTTGGAGTACAAAATGAAACTAGGCAAAGGCTAACAAATTTTTGCCAAGAGAATGCACTGGTTAAAGCAAACACCCTCTTCCAACAACACAAGAAACGACTCTACACATGGACATCACCAGATCGTCAATACTGAAGCCAGACTGATTATATTCTTTGTGGCCAAAGATGGAGAAGCTCTATACATCAGCAAAAACAAGACTGGGAGCTGATTATGGCTCAGATCACGAACTCCTTATTGCCAAATTCAGACTGAAATTGAAGAAAGTAGGGAAAACCACTAAGCCATTCAGGTAGGAACTTGCAGTAATACAGTGGAAGTGACAAATAAATTCAAGGGATAAGATCTGATAGAGCGCCTGAAGAACGATGGACAGAGGCTCATAACATTGTACTGGAGGTGGTGACCAAACTCATCCCCAAGGAAAAGAAAAGCAAAATGGCAAAGTGGGATCTGAAGAGGCCTTACAAATATCTGAGAAAAGAAGAGAAGTGAAAGGCAAAGGAGAAAAGGAAAGATATACCCAACTGAATGCAGAGTTCCAGAGAATAGCAAGTAGAGATAAGAAAGCATTCTTATGCGAACAAAGCAAGAAGTAGAGGAAAATGATAGAATGGGAAAAACTAGAGATCTCTTCAACAAAATTGGAGATGTCAAGGGAACATTTCATGCAAAGATGGGCACAATAAAGGACAGAAATGGTAAAGACCTCACCGAAAAGAAGATAGTAAGAAGATGTGGCAAGAATAAAGAGAATTCTACAAAAAAAGTTCTAATGATCCAGATAACCACAATGATATGGTCATTCACCTAGAGCCAAACATTTTGGAGTGTGAAGTCAAGTAGGCCTTAGAAAGCACTGATATGAAAAATGCTAATGGAGGTGATTTAATGCTAATGGAGGTGGTGTAATTCCAGCTGAACTATTTGAAATCCCAAAAGATAATGCTATTATAGTGCTACACTCGACATGCTAGCAAAGTTGGAAAACTCAGCAGTGGTCACAGGACTTGAAAAATCAGTTTTCATTCCAATCCCAAAGAAAGGCAAGACCAAAGAACATTCAAAATACCACATAATTGCTCTCATTTCACATGCTAGCAAGGTAATGCTCAAAATCTTTCAAACTAGGCTTCAACAGTGCATGAACTGAGAACTTCCAGATATACAAGTTGGATTTAAAAAAAGGAAGAGGAATCAAAAAATCAAATTACCAATATCTGTTGGATCATGGAAAAAGTAAGAGAATTGAAAAAAACAAAAACAAAAACAAAACCTGCTTCACTGACTACTCTAACATTCCTCTGGGTTTATTGTTTCTTCTGACCCTTTGTGGATTGCAACAATCTGTGGAAAACTCATAACAAAATGGGAGCACTAGACCATCTTTCCTGCCTCCTGAGAAACCTGTATGCAGGTCAAGAAGCAACAGTTCGAACCAGACTTGGAACAATGGACTGGTTCCAAATTGAGAAAGGAGTATGTCAAGGCTGTATATTATCACCCTGCATATTTAAATTATATGCAGAGTATATCATGTGAAATGCTGTGCTGGATGAAGCAGAAGCTGGAATCAAAATTGCTGGGAGAAATATCAACAACTTCAGATAAGATCATGCCACTCTAATGGCAGAAAGTGAAGAGGAATTAAAGAGTCTGTTGATGAAGGTGAAAGAGGAGGGTAAAAAACCTGGCTTCAAACTCAACATTCAAAAAATGAAGATCATGGCATTCAGTCCAATCACTTTATGGCAAATAGATGGGGAAAAATAGAAACAGTGACAGACTTTATTTTCTTGGGCTCCAAAAGTCACTGAAGCTGGTGACTGCAGCCATGAAATTAAAAGATGCTTGCTCCTTGGAAGAAAAGCAGTGACAAACCTAAATAGCATGTTCAAAAGCAGAGACGTTACTTTGCAAGCAAATGTCCATATAGTCAAAGCTATGGGTTTTCCAGTAGTCAGGTATGGATGTGAGAGTTGGACCTGAAAGAAGGCTGAGCATCAAAGAATCGTTGCTTTTGAACTGTGGTGTTGGAGAAAACTCTTGAGCGTCCCTTGGACAGCATGGAGACCAAACCTATCAGCCCTATAGGAAATCAACCCTGAATTTGCACTGAAATGACTGATGGTTAAGCTGAAGCTCCAATACATTGGCCACCTGATGGAAAGAACCAACTCATTGTAAAAGACCCTGGTGCCTGGAAAGGCTGAGAACAGGAGGAGCAGAGGGCGACAGAGGATGAGATTGTTGGATGGCATCATGGACTCAATGGACATGAGTTCAAGCAAACTCTGGGAGATAGTGTAGGAACATGTAGGCCTGGTGTGCTGCAGTTCACAGGGTCGTGAAGAGTCAGACATGACTTACTGACCAAACAACAATATCTCGGCTCCTACACCTTGTCATAGGAACCGGGCTGTGTCCAGTCTGTGTGCCTGATGGCCCACTCGTCTCAGTACCGTGCTTTGCTTCCTGGCACACAGCCTTGAGGGATGCACATGGGCCTCAGGTGTCAGCCTAAGTATTCGTCTTGGGCTTGCACTTAACCAGTCCTCTTTCCTCAGATTCCTGCTATCCCCTTGTGAGTTTGTTTCTTCATTTCTTAAAATGGAAATATAATTCATATTCTTTCTGCTGCACAGTGATATCTGGATCACCACCTTGTACAAAGTATTTCAAAAGAATGGTACAATTGTAAGCTGTTTTAAAACATGAAGTGCAAAAAAAAAAAAAAAAAAAAAAAAAAAAAGAAGAAGTGCTTAATATTACCTAAAATCCCTTTAAGCTTTGTGTGCAACCATTCTAGTGAATTCTAGTCTTATGGAGGCCCTGCCCTTTGAAGACACTTTTTCAGTCAACCAAAGTCTTGGTGAAATAAAAAAGTGGTGCTTTTCGTGGGGAATACCCAAAGGTTTGGAGACAGGTAGAGGTGAACTGGAGTTCCTGTCTTTGCTTTTCAGAAGGTAGTTTATTCTCCTGGAACTGTAATTTCTCCAATTGTAAAAAGAACTATAATTAGGATATAGTCACATCATTGATTCAACAGCTATTTATGGAATTCCTACTACAGGTCCAATCCTGCACCGGTAGGTACTGAGGACTGAGGGATGAGCAAAATTGACATAGTCTCTGCTCTCATGGAAACTGGTTTAACAGGGAACATCAAACAATCGTAAGCAGTCATGGAAAAAGAAAAGTTACTTGTAAGTTGTGTGGCAAGAAGTAGGTAGTTAGAAACATGGAATTACCATTTGGCACAGGGCCAAGCATCCCATTCCTTTGTTTCTCAGAGGTTTAAGAATTCTGAGGATCTCAGGAGGATGTCATTATTTTGAAATATTTGGAATCCACTCATTTATGCTATTTGGAGGAGGCAATGGCAACCCACTCCAGTACTCTTGCCTGGAAAATCCCATTGATGGAGGAGCCTGGTGGGCTGCAGTCCATGGGGTTGCTAAGAGTCGGACATGACTGAGTGACTTCACTTTCCCTTTTCACTTTCATGCACTGGAGAAGGAAATGGCAACCCACTCCAGTGTTCTTGCCTGGAGAATCCCAGGGACGGGGGAGCCTGGTGGGCTGCCGTCTATGGGGTCGCCTGGAGTCGGACATGACTGAAGTGACTTAACAGCATTTATGCTATTGCAGGTCCTCCCAGGCAGAATGGCTGGTTTCCCACAGAAAATGATAAGTTGCCCCTGAAATATACCTCTTCCTCATCTCTCCACATACTCTTGGGTCCCGAGACCTCACTCACATTTTTGTTTATCTCCTGATTGGGCTCTTCCGGAGCAAGCTCTCCGATGAGCAGTGGTTTAAGGTACAACCGCACAATGTCAGGGTCCGGATGCATGGCTCTGAAGACGTCCTGTGAATCAGAGAGAACTGTTAGAGGCTTAAAAATGACATGCTTATTCACAGATATCTCCCCTGTCTTACCTCATTCTGTACCGACCTTAGGAATCAGCACAGACTATGTTATAGAGCATTTACTTCTAACTCTAGGTTGACACTTCAAGTTCACTGATCAGAGTTACCCTTGAAATTCTTCTATGAGAGCCTCACACTGGAGATCCACCCACTGAGTGCATGGCTTACTAGGCAAGTCCTGGGTGGAAAGTTGATCCCCAAGCATTGGAAGAGATTGTTGTTTATTTTATTGAGCATGAGAAGAAGTAGTTGGCTTTGAGATTGTGGGCCATGGTGAATCTTTAGAGTCAAACCTCAGGCTTGGTGTGGAAGTTGCTCACACTGTTTGGAGCGTGCAGCAACCAAGACTGCCTATGCAAACCACGTCTATCAGTTTCTCTTTTAGTTCTTGGTCAAGGACCAGGGGACAGAGGCTCTTGCATTGAGTTATTTCCAAGGAAAGACAAGTTAAAGTTGATGATGATAACAAATGTCTAAGAGAGCATGGGAGCAAAGCCCTTGAACCCTTAGTTGTCTAAAGTGGCACTTTCTTGGCTAAGTTTATCACTGAAGAAGCCTTAGCATTCTTTCTAAAAAACAAAAACCAAAAAACAAAAAAGCACCATAGCATTCTCTGTAGGGGCTGGAGACAGGCACAAAATAGAGCTGACCCACTATATTTTTCCAACTCCATTCCCATGTTAAGTAGTAAGTAACTCCAAGTGGCTATGAGAAGCAGTGTTGATTCTCATGTCCTGCTTAAGTTTGGAAAGAAGACATAGACTTTTTTTTTTTCCTCGAGGGATTTAAACTGCTTTGGGGGAAGGAGCTTTCTCCAAGAGTAAGACACTGGACTTCATGCTATTATGGTTTTGAGAATAGGAATGGTCTTTATGAAGAAAAATAACCAAGGTTTATTAATTTGAATATGTGGAATCCACACACAATACCCTGGAGTGGTGGTGTTGCAGAGTGCTGATTAAGAAACCGGATCCCCGAGCAGCCTTCCTACACGTAAGTCTATGCTTGCTGTGTAATTGTGGACAAGTCTCTTGACCAGTCCATGCTCCTGTTTTCTCTTCCCTAACATGGGAGTGATGGTAATAGCTACTCAATTTATAAAGTTATAAAAATTAATTGAGCTGATTAGAATCTGAGTGGTTTATAGTAAATTCTCAAACATATTAGCTCTCTTTCCTATACGTGTGCCTCTGGGCTTCCCTGATGGCTCAGATGGTAAAGAATCCGCCTGTAATTCAGGAGACCCCGGTTAGATCCCTGGGTTGGGAAGATACCCTGGAGAATGGAATGGCACCCACTCCAGTATTCTGGGCTGGAGAATTCCATGGACAAAGGAGCCTGATGGGCTACAGTTCACAGCCTTGCAAAGAGTTGTACATGACTGAATGACTAAGATACACAGGATAAGAGAGACCTGCCTTCCTTCTCTTCAATTAAATATAACAGTTCAGAGATTTTCTTTCCATACTCCACTCGAAGTGAGCTCTGAATTGTTTTAGTGAAGACAATGAACCCTCCATCTTCAAAATCTAAAGCAACTTTAGATACATCTAGAACTACATACAAACCTACACATAGAGCATTTTCATATGTATAGGCTTGTATGTATATATATGACATGAATGAGGCTATTCAGAAGCGTGCAGTATCAACTCTTTAGACTCACTTTTCTAGATTCGGTGATGTAAGAAGGGATTTGTATCTGTGAGAACCAGTCCAGGACCTGCTGCTCCTTCTGCCTTTGTACACTTGCTCTGACCCCCTTGGGAAATGCTGCTTCCAAAGATGTGTTTTCGTTGTCACATTCAATGACACTAAAGTTAGTTTACCTAACCAGGATGAGAGTCATTCGGTGATAAACAATGTGACTAAAACATTTCAGGGTGGCCCATACTGAAAAATCATGTTCTGCCTGCTGTTAAGGAACAGAGGAGAGTGAGAAACGCTCTGAGGGATCAAGGTCAGGGTGTAGAGCAGGGGTGAGGCCCTGGACTTGCATGTTACTCTGAGAAGTCGCCCAGAGCCCTGGAACAGTGTGCTGAAGCTAATATTCCTCTGGGTTCACTGTTTCTTCTGATCTTCAGCAAGATTCACAGGTCAATACTGTGACAACAGAGCCTGAAGACCTACAGAGTTTTCCAGAAGAGTAAGAATTGCCCTGCTGTGTGGAACTCTTTTCATTGCATTAATGGGCAGTACAAATATGGCTCAGGCAGTCTTAGAATATTCAGTTTGAAGGAATTCACTATTAGAGTCTAGATACTGAGTAAGTTGTGAAATCTTCTCAAAAGACCTTCAAAAATGAGTTGTTATTTTTTCTTAATTAACTTTATTTGACAAGTATGCTCCTCCTGAAGAAAGTCTAGGGGTAAATGAAGGCGAGAGGGAGTAACACCATGTTCTTAGTGTATCCTGTGTACAAGGTGCTCTATGGGCCAGCTCATCATCATCAACTTACTTCTGTGAGGTTCCATCACTTTGTTATACATATAAAGACTCCAAATCTCAGAACATTGCCACAGTAAGTGGGAGAGCCAGGATTTGAACTCAAGGCTATGTGGCTTTACAGCCAGGAAGCCATAAAGGTCCATTCCAGCCTTAACATGTACAGTTCTTTTCCTGAAAGAAGGGTGACACAAGATTGTTTTGGGAGGATGTTAAGATCAGTATATGCATGCTAGGCAGTTAGTAAAGTGTTTCCCCACCTTAGGTTTTAATCACGTGTGTCACTTTGTCTGTGGCCCCAACCTACTTCTCCAGGTTGACCTCTCACCATACGCTTCATGCCTCATCCTGTCCAGTGGAACTCTCCCTATTCGATAAACACTGCAGGACCCTGTATAGTTCTGAAGCTTTTAATACATGCTGCTCCCGTTGCCTTGACTGCTTTCCTCCATTTTTTTTTTTTCCTACTTAAAAGTTCCTTCTCAGTCTTGAATATCCAGATGAAATATGGCTTCTTAACACAGTTAGGAAAGTTATTTATGGGCTTCCCATGACTCTTCTGGGCTCCCATGACACTTTGTTCCTAAAGCTTTTCAAATGATGCTGCAGTGAACCTGTGTATTCACAAAGGCCTTTCTCTAGTGGCTTTTACTTTTTTGAAGACTGAGACAATGCATTATTGATTAAATTATACCTGATGTTTTTCGCTGTGCCTGGAATATGACATGTGATCAAGAGATGGCGGATGAATAAGGGGAAGGGTGAATGAACAGAGCAGTATATGACTTCTCTAAAAAGGAGAAAGTTGAGAAGTATTGATTTCAAAGGATATGGGTCTTAAGCACTGCTGTCTCTTCCCCTCCCTCAGCATCTCTATTTTCTGATCTCTTAACTACTTTGTTATCTCTCATTTTCATCTGTTATCTTTTGATTCACTTCTCAACCATCATCTCTATTTCCTAACCTCTTCATAAATTAACACTGTAGCTCCTCTTAAAACTGATCATTTCCCAAACAGTATCAGCAGAGAGGAAAGATGTGATTATCTTTGCTTTCACAGTGACTTTGAAATCCTGCTGATTTTTTGCTGATATTTAATGGGGGCTGGAAATGTGCCCATTATTGGAAGAGCAGTATGATCCCTAGTGGGAGAGACAAGTATGTAAAGTGAGAAGGCCTGAGAAGGATCATGTCCTTGTAATTTAACTACTCTGTACAGGCTGTGCCCCGCATCAAGGCACTTGGCCTAGAGGGTATGTGTGGGTTGAAATTCAGGAGACACTCCATTTGCCAAATGTTGTTCTGCAATCAATCAAAGTGTGTGCCTATTAAACTTACACCAGAACACACTGCAGGGAGCAGTGCGGCATGTTGTTTATGTCGGGAAATTTGCTTAATCTCTGAGGCTTCGATTTGTTTTCTAACTGTGGATACTACTTAGTCTGCTCCATGGGCTCATTTATCCCTTCATTCATTTATTCCTTCATTCATTTATTCCGTCATTACATAACCTTGCCGAAGACTTAGCCAAGCAACAGAAAGCTTAAGCTTTGGAATCAGATGCTATTAAAATGATGATGTTTTTATATTATTATTATTGTTTGGTTCCTCTGAAGTGGGTTGAAATTTCCCAAAATTCAGAAAAAAAAAAAACCCACCCATGGTGAATTTATGTATATAGTCACAAAACAATATAACCAGAACATAGATTTTGATTTACTTATCTCCAAAAGCTCACAGGGGACTTCCCTGTCAGTCTGGTGATTAAGACTCCATGCTTCCAATGGAGGGTGTGCATTCCATCCCTGTTGGGCAACTAAGGTCCCACATGCCTTTCAGCACAGCCGAAAAACAAAACAAAACAAAACAAAACAAAAAAAACACCACCTCCCCAGAATATTCAATACCCAACCACGGACACCCATTCCTACACCTTTGGGTAGTTCCTCTTCTGGTTCCTTCTCAGATCTCACCTGTTTCAAGGCAAATGCTAAATCAAGGTCCCTTGTATTTCTGGGAGATCACAAGTTTTGAGTAGGCTGATTTATCTGGAGAATATAGTCTTTGCCTTCATTTGGGAAAAGAGCCACTTTGGAGTGGAGAATGTTTACATGAAGTCACTAAGATTCCCCTCCACCCACACGGATAAACAGAGTGGTATTTATTTATCTATTTATTTTTGCCATAACTCACTCTATTATTTGAGAATTTTCATTATTTGAGATTTTTTCCTGTGATATACTTAACTAAGCTCCAGGCCAGACTCTCTCTCTATCTCCACTGCCCCCACCAAAGCTGTTCATCTTTCCAGCTTCATTATCTCGTAATGGCAACTGCCACCCACCTACATACATAAGGCATCCATCAGACAGTTTAGACTCCTTACCCCTGCTTACTTACCCAGCCACTTATCCCCTATTATAAATTATGTCTCCTGGTTATCCACCCCTCTTCCTCATTTCTGTTGTCAGTGCCTTTCTCAGGACTTCAGCATGTTCCCTGGACTCCTTCCTTCCTTTTGATTCTTTTAAAAAGAATGTATATGGGGCCGTAGCCTATTAACAATGTTGTGATAGCTCCAGGCGGACAGCAAAGGGACTCAGCCATACAGATGCCTGTATCCATTCTGCCTTGACTAACTCTTCTTGATCTTCAGCTTTTACTTAACCACCAGGCTGACATTTGAAAAAGAGTCCCTCTTCATGGCCTTTGCCACCCATTAGCCCTTTAACTGCACCTGTCTCTTTACTCTTGTACCTTGTTTTCAACTTGAACCATCATTCAAATGAAAATCAAATTAAAATTTAATTTTAAAGTAAAAAATGTTGACAGCCCACAAAAGATGCAGTTATGACTGATGACAACTTTCCTTTTACAAACAGCTAGAATCCTGGTTGGTTTCCTTGTAGGATTGGGTGTAGGGAAGGATGCTGGGCTAGAGAAGTGTCATTACCTGCAGTGGGAGGAGAGGAAGACATACAGCGATGGTAAAATCCAGAGTCCTTCGCTCAGAACTCAAGACCCTTTCTCCCCCTCCTCCTTCTCTCTTTCTTTACCTCGCACACCCTTCATCCTCTCTTCCTCCTTCCCCTCTTCTCATCCTCAAGCCATCATATTGACCAGGATTGTGCTGAGCAAAGGATGTGGCCAAGCCGGGAGACCTATTCTGCTGGTGCTTCCTCGTGATGTGAACCTGATCTGTATGCCACCTCTGTACACCTCCTCTCTTGCCCCACCCCAGCCTTGCCTCTGCTGATTCCACATGAGTCTTTTGGACCTGCACACAGCTCTATCCTCGTCCACCTTGCAGTCTTCCAAGCAGTTGAAATAAATTTTGCTATATTTCCTCCAGGCTTTTGTCAACTTTTTCCTGTCATATTGGATTTTTATTCTGATGAAGAGCTTGAGTTTCTCAGTGTCCCTCTCAGACCCTGATGTTCAGACTTGAGGTGGCTGAGCATGCAGCTTTGGTAATAGCCATGACTCCTTTGTTCTGAACTGTCTGCTCTTGTGCATACCTCACAAGAGGTGTGTGTTTACTTCTTTTGTGGAACCTGGAAATATAGTTCACTTACTTGTATAAAACTTGGGACTTCCCAGGTTGTGCTAGTGGTAAAGAACCCACCTGCCAATGCAGGAGACATAAGAGATGCAGGTTCGGTTCCTGGTAGGGAAGATTCCCCTGGAGGAGAGCAGGACAACCCACTCCAGTATTCTTGCCTGGAGGATCCCCAAGGACAGAGGAGCCTAGTGGGCTCCATAGGGTCAGAGATGACTGAAGTAACTTAGCCCAACTTAGCATGCAGGATGCTTCATACGGACATGTTGTAATCTATGTGATTAATTGCTCTTGCTGGACATATAGGTTGTTTCTGGCTTTTCATAGGTAAGCTTTTCTAGGTGAGAAGGTCTAAGCCTTGACTTTAGTTATTAGCATTGTGCATTAGTTTTAAATCATATATTTTGAAGAAACAATCAAATCAACAATATGTTCTATAATAGGAATTGATATGCCTGTGTCTTGTATGATAGACTTACCCTCTTCCAACAACACAAGAGAAGACTCTACACATGGACATCACCAGATCGTCAACACCGAAAAAAGATATATTATATTTTTGCAGCCAAAGGTGGAGAAGCTCTATAGAGTCAGCAAAAGCAAGACTGGGAGCTGACTGTGGCTCAGATCATGAACTCCTTATCAGCAAATTCAGACTTAAATAGCAGAAAGTAGGGAAGACCATTATGCCATTCAGGTATGACCTAAATCAAATCTGTAAGTATTATTAAGTGGAATTGAGAAATAGATTCAAAGGACTAGATCTGATAGAGTGCCTGGTGAGCTATGGATGGAGGTTCGTGACATTGTACAGGAGGAAGGGAGCAAGACCATCCCCAAGAAAAAGAAATGCAAAAAGGCAAAATGGCTGTCTGAGGAGGGCTTACAAATAGCTTTGAATAGAAGAGAAGTGAAAAGCAAAGGAGTAAAGGAAAGATATATCCATTTGAATGTGGAGTTCCAAAGAATACCAAGAAGAGATAAGAAAGCCTTCCTCAGCGGTCAATGCAAAGAAATAGGGAAAACAATAGAATGGGAAAGACTAGAGATCTCTTCAAGAAAGTTATAGATTCCAAGGGAACATTTCATACAAAGATGGGCTAAATAAAGGACAAAATGGTATGGATGGAACAGAAGCAGTAGATATTAAGAAGAGTTGGCAAGGATACACAGAAGAACTGTACAAAAAAGATCTTCACGACCCAGATAATCATGATGGTATTGTCACTCAGCTAGAGTCAGACATCCTGGAATGTGAAGTCAAGTGGGCCTTAGGAAGCATCACTATGAACAAAGCTAGCGGAGGTGATGGAATTCCAGTTGAGTTCCAGTCAAATCCTAAAAGACGACGCTGTGAAAGTGCTGCACTCATTATGCCAGCAAATTTGGAAAACTCAGCAGTGACCATGGGACTGGAAAAGGTCAGTTTTCATTCCTATCCCTAAGAAAGGCAATGCGAAAAAATGTTCAAACTAGGGCACAATTGCACTCATCTCACATGCTAGTAAAGTAATGCTAAAAATTCTCCAAGCCAGGCTTCAGCATTGTGTGAACCATGAACTTACAGATTTTCAAGGTCGATTTAGAAAAGGCAGAGGAACCAGAGATCAAATTGCCAACATCCGGTGGATCATCAATACATCAAGGGAGTTCTGGGAAAACATATGTTTCTGCTTTATTGATGATGCCAAAGCCTTTGACTGTGTGGATCACAATAAACTGTGGGAAATTATGAAAGAGATAGGAATACCAGACCACCTGACCTGCCTCTTGAGAAATCCATATGCAGGTCAGGAAGCAACTGTTCGAACTGGACATGGAACAAGAGACTGGTTCCAAATAGGAAAAGGAGTACGTCAAGGCTGCATATTGTCACCCTGCTTATTTAACTTGTGTGCAGAGTACCTCATGAGAAACGCTGGGCTGGATGAAGCACAAGCTGGAACCAAGATTGCCGGGCAAAGTATCAGTAACTTCAGTTATGCAGATGACACCACTGTTATAGCATAAAGTGAAGAACTAAAGAGCCTCTGATGAAAGTGAAAGAGGAGAGTGAAAAAGTTGGCTTAAAGCTCAACATTCAGAAAACAAAGATCACGGCATCCGGTCCCATCACTTCACGGAAAATAGATGGGGAAACAGTGGAAACAGTGTCAGATTTTATATTTTTGGGCTCCCAAATCACTGCAGATGGTGACTGCAGCCATGAAATTAAAAGACGCTTACTCCTTGGGTAAAAAGTTATGACCAACGTAGACAGCATATTAAAAAGCAGAGAGGTTACTCTGCCAACAAAGGTCCATCTAGTCAAGTCTATGATTTTTTCCCAGTAGTCATGTATGGATGTGTGAGTGGGCTATAAAGAAAGCTGAGCGCTGATTAATTGATACTTTTGAACTATGGTGTTGGAGAAGACTCTTGAGAGTCCCTTGGACTGCGAGGAGATCCAACCAGTCCATCCTAAAGGAAATCAGTCCTGGATATTCTTTGGAAGGACTGATGTTGAAGCTGAAAGTCCAATACTTTGGCCACCTGATGTGAAGAACTGACTCATTTGATAAGACCCTGATGCTAGGAAAGACTGAAGGTGGGAGGAGAAGGGGATGACAGAGAATGAGATGGTTGAAGGGCATCACTGACTCAATGGACATGAGTTTAAGTAAACTCTGTGAGTTGGTGATGGACAGGGAGGCCTGGCGTGCTGCAGTCCATGGGGTGGCAAAGAGTCAGACATGACTGAGCAACTGAACTAACTAACTAACTCAGTAGAATTCTTTGGACAAAATGACAACTTATCTCAGAATAACTAAGGAATAATAAATGTCATTTTTGAGTGTTTAATCTGTGCCAGGTATAAAAAGAAGACCTTTATTTTATCTCTGCTGACTTTGACATCCATACTAAGACAGAAGTATCATTATCCCACTTTCTAGATAAAGGAGCTGAGGCTCCAAGGCTTCAGCAAGCTCCTCAGGACATTCCTAGTAAGTAGTGGAGACAAGATGCAAACCACACCTCTTTCATGCCCAAATTTGTACTCTTAATCATTAGACTGGACACCTCAAAAAGTTTTAGAATGATTGACCACATGAATGAATGAATGAATGAATGAATGAGTGACTCTATGGAACAAGCTACCTTGGTATCATTGTGTACTTTTCATGAGAAGGATGGACGCTTGGAGAAGAGTTTCTATGTAAATAAGGAAAGATGCCCCCCTCTGGGCAGGTGCAGCTATGGTCCAGGGCTTGTGCACAGAGATCATATTTGGTGCACATTTGCCTTTCAGGGCACCACCTGCAAACACTTTTTAGGCTGTAGAGAGACAGCATCTGACCTCAGGTTCTCTAACTAGAGTCTCGCCGTTTCCCCACCACATACTCCTCTGTTCCCAAAGAGTTGGCAGCAAACAATCAGGATTTCTAAGCAGGTGGTAAAGAGGAAATGTTAAGCATACCTCTGAGTCTATGGACGTGTGATACAAATAACAATATCTATGGTTTAATGAAAAGGGTGTCTGGCATTATGCTAAACACTTTACAAACTTTAGTCTCATTTACTAATTAGATGGGTAAGGTCATTCCCATTATGCAGATGATGAAGCTGAGTTCCAGAGCATTTCAGGGACTTTCCCAGGCTTATCTAACCAGTATACCGCACCTCAGGCTCCATGGACTCTGAGTGGCCATGGAATACCACAGTTGTCAGAATTCTCCTGGCACCCTTCCATCTTCTCTAGCCATCATCCACTGGGGACTTTCCTCTGAACATTCTGGATCTGCCTTCTAAAAGTCTAGGGTACATGACTGACCATGCTCAGGGTGTTCATCCTTAAGGCACTAATCCTGAGGTGTCATGGGTATTTTCCCACAGGTTCTGATTGTTTCTATTTTATTAATCAATTCTTCCTTGTTGACTAGAATTGGATGCAGAATCGTGGTCTTTCTCTAACTTCTGGGAGATAAAAACTCACCAGCAAATTGCAAATTCATCAGCTGACCTGCTTTCTGCAAGCTACATCTACCAGTTATATTCAAGGTGGTTGAAGGTACATATTTTTCTAACACATCCTCTGAGCTGATTCTGTGACTTGTGTTAGAAAAGCATCGTCCATATTTTCTTTGTGTTGTGGAGATGAGATCTGTGGTATTTTTTCCCTCTTTCTTTGCCACTTTATTTTTTTTTAAATTGAAGTAGAATTGCTTTACAGAATTTTGTGATTTTCTGTTATTTGTCAACAAGTATTTTTTCCCTTTATTTTTGTTAATTTTTCTCTCAATTCTTACACAAATGCCTGTCACTTGGCTTCTTCTATCTTCAGCTCTCTGGCTTCCTAGGGTCTTCCTGACACATGTGAGACTCCCATCCTGGACTACAAGCTCATGCACACTTTCCCAGGAAAAGGTTGAGCTTTGCTTTAAAAATATCAGATCAGATTGGAGTGGTGGAGATGTGGAAGGGTGTGTTCATAAAGGCATTCCTCTGACTACAGAATCAAGACAAGAAGATGGTAGAGGACCCTGATTAGACAGAGAAGTTGAGAAATTTGGAGAAAATGAGAATTGGGGAAAGAAGATGTTGCTAGTGTCAAAACCCAAAATCTTTCTTACTTTACAAGCTTGCCGTATGCTTGTGTATTCTGTTTTTATCAGTCAGGTAACACTCACAGAGCAGAGCTTCATGAATCAATATTTTTAGTCCTATGCTTTGAAACCAGTTGGAAAAATTATATACTAACATGAAAACCATAAGGGTAACATAAAAATAATCTGTTTAAATTTCTACTCGATAATATGCTAATTTTCTGATCTTGAATTAGTTTATTTAACACCTTTTATTCTCCATTTCTTCGTGTGTATAATATGGAGAAAAAGTTCCTAATTGGGCTAAAACCAACTTTCTTATAGAATATTTTAGAAGGGATTCCTAAATATATTTAAGGATTGAGAAACCTCCTTCTTCAATATTAAATGGAAATTTTATTTTTAAGATCAGCTATCAAGGGCTTTATGGTAAAAAACCTATCTGATTTTTAAAATTTGTCGCTGTTATTTGTGGACTGTGAGATACATTATTTTCATGTGTTAGCATCAGTTTTTTTCATCTTTAATATGGGAATACCATTCACTTTCCTTATGGTGAGGTTTAAGTGAGGCCATGCCTTTGAATGTGTCTGTGGTATCTTAGGGCTTCCCAAGTGGTGCTGATGGTAAAGAACACTCCTGCCATTACTGGAGAGGTAAGAGATACAGGTTTGATCCCTGGGTCAGGAAGATCCCCTGGAAAAGAGCATGGCAACGCGCTTCAGTATTCATGTCTGGAGGATCCCAAGGACAGATGGGATGTGCCAGGCGGGATGTGGTCCATAGGGTCGCAAAGAGTTGAATGTGGCTGTATGGATGTGAGAGCTGGACTGTGAAGAAAGCTGAGGGCCGAAGAATTGATGCTTTTGAACTGTGGTGTTGGAGAAGACTCTTGAGAGTCCCTTTGACTGCAAGGAGATCCAACCAGTCCATTCTAAAGGAGATCAGTCCTGGGTGTTCTTTGGAAGGACTGATGCTAAAGCTAAAACTCCAATACTTTGGGCACCTCATGCGAAGAGTTGACTCATTGGAAAAGACTCTGATGCTGGGAGGAATTGGGGGCAGGAGGAGAAGGGGACGACAGAGGATGGGATGGCTGGATGGCATCACCGACTCAATGAACATGAGTTTGAGCGAACTCCAGGAGTTGGTGATGGACAAGGAGGCCTGGCATGCTGCAATTCATGAGGTCGCAAAGAGTCAGACATGACTGAGCGGCTGAACTGAACTGAAAGGTACTTAACATGCATGATGCATGGTATGTTAGGCATCCATTGAAAGTCTATTTTTTTCAGCTATTTTGGTGGAGGAGAGTTATGAGGAAAACCAGTGAAGGAAAGTGGTTAAGACTGAAAGTTAAGAAAGATAAGTGTTTTGAATCTGAGATCTGCTGGCTTGGTGAACTTGAGTCAGTCACTTAACCACTCTGATTTCAGTTACTTCTTCCATAAAAGTGGGCTGTATCACCTGTATCCCACTGAATGAACTGCATGACTAAAAAGAGCTCTACAAAGTCTAAAAGCCTGTGTCACTGTACGCTTCAAACACCACTCAGCATTCTGATGCTCGCCAGATGGACTGCTGTCTACTTCACGCACCCCAGTTGTTAGGAGTCTGAGAAATTTCTACTTGGGTGAAGACGTTTTTCCCAGATTTTGCTCACCTATTTGTAATTTTCTTCTTATAAGACAATAACTACATTTCAAAACCAAACAAATAAAACAAAAAACATAATGCCAAGAACAAAAACCAAAACCTGCAATATACATAGTATCTACTGTCAGCATGTGAGCCCACCCCAAACCTAGTGCAATTAGCTTTCAAGTTTTTGCTGGATAGGAATCCTAGAAAATTGGTTTGGGAGGAGATGAGTGATCATGGAGCTTGAACACGTAGTTGAAATGCTTTTGGAAAGACAGCCAAGGTCCTAGCCACCCAGCAGCTGGAACAGAGAGCGAGAGGGCAGGCTTTGAGCACCTTACCGTGGCATCTTCCCCAGTGCAGTAGTGGAGGACCTGCCGCCCACCGGGATGCCAGTCTGCCCAGCCAGTAACATCGTAGACCTTGCGATTGATCACCAGCCACTGATCAGTCTTCTGATTGTGTCTCTGGATCTCCTGCCAGGTGTATGTGTTGAGGCTTTTTCTGGGCAAGTCGCACTTTGCATTCGCCTCCTGCCTTGCAGAGAGCTTGGCTTTCCCACTTGCTCCTGGATTCCCATTTGGCTGATGCTTCGCACCTAGGTCCAGCTGGTTCTCATCTATGAGGCTCCCATTGCCCTCAGGCTTTTCTTCAAATGTCATTGTCTTTGTACTTTTAGAATTTCTGGCTTGACACCTGGAATTTCTAATTCTCACCTGACTGAACTACAGAATGACCTTTTCCCTCTCCTGTGAAGTAAGCCTACACAGAAAACTGTTTAGCCTACTTGACTCTTGGCAAACCTGATGGTGAGCTCCTTCCCAGCCTCTCACTTCTCTGTCCTGTGTCTTTTTTGTCCTGATGAAGACTGTACTACCTTTCCCCGCACTCCAGAATGTTGGTCTACCTTTCTCTCTTCTCTCTGCTGGCTGATCTTTTAGCAGAGTTCTTATCCATCATTAAGTGTCCCTTAGTCAAGAGCTGGAGCCAATCACAGCCCAGAGGATGGTGTGGCCTGACCCCTGGGAGGAGGGGCTGGCTCCTCCTTTGCTGACTGTCTGCACTGGCGTCATGCTGGGTCAGGCTCATTAGCTCTCCCCCATTGAAAGGAAGAGTTGTTTTAATTCAACACGTGAGCAGAAACTTGCAAAACCTCTAGGAGGCTATGAACGCCTCCTGGAATTGGGAAATGTTCTTTCTTTGTTGTTGTTAAGATTGGAAATTTTCCTTTTATTCTTCTTTTCTCAGATTACTTAAAAAAATTTTTTAAAAAAGTTTGAACTGAAGGATAATTGCTTTACAGAATTTTGTGGCTTTCTGTCATACATCAACAAGAATCAGCCACAGGTATGACCATATCCTTTGTGTCTCCCTCTCCATCCCACCCTTTCAGACTGTCATAGAACCCCTGTTTGAATTCCCTCAGTCATACAGCAAATTGTTCTTTTGACAGCTGTTATTTCTCCCTAAGGGTTTTAAATTTCCGAAAAAAGCATTTTTGACTTTAAAATGTTTGTAACACTCTATTCAGGTTACATTGGTTTACAACATTATATAAATTTCAGGTGTGGGAAATTATAATATAATTCAACTTCTGAAGCAGTACAGCATGCTCACCATGAGAAGTTTTATTTTTCATCAGTTGCCATGCAGTTGACCTTTACCCATTCTACCATCCTCCCAGCACTCCCACTCGAGGAGCCACTGCACTGTATGTTTGTTTTTAACATTTCACGTTTGTATCCAGAAAGGAGTGAAGTCGTATGGTAGCTGTCTTTCTCTGCTTGATTTTTTTCACTTAGTATAATATTCTCAAGAACGTGAAGTTGCTCAGTGGTGCCCAAGTCTTTGCAACCCCATGGACTGTAGCCTACCAGGGTCCTCTGTCCATGGGATTTTCCAGGCAAGAATACTGGAGTGGGTTGCCGTCTCCTTCTCCACGGGATCTTCCCAATCCAGGGACTGAACCTGGGTCTCCCCTGAATTGTGGGCAGATGCTTTGCCATCTGAGCCACCAGGGAAGCCCATGCCTATTTCCAAAAGTGTGAAGATTTCAACTTTCAATCATTTTAATTATCTTTTAATGATTTCTGATAATTTTTGTCTGTTTTGTTTTCTTTGCTTTATTCTTCAGTTGGCACTCTGCTTTGGTTTTATTTATTTATTTATTTTAGCTTTTTAAAAATTGTTCAATTTCTTCTTTGGTTTCTTTAGTCCTCTTGTGTTTTGTTTTGTTTTTGGTTCTGTTGTCGTTGCTTTTGTGTATATGTTACTTTGTTCTTGTTTCTGTTTACAATTTGAGGTTTTGTCTTTTCTTTCTTTTTTCCTTTTCTTTAATCCTCATTGTGGCTTTCATTTGCATTTCCCTGATGGCTAACGATGTTGAGCATCTTTTCATGTATCTGTTGGCCGCCTGCATGTCTTCTTTGGAAAAATGTCTATTCATTTCTTCTGCCCATATTTTAACTGGGTTGTTTGTTTTTTGGAGGTTGAGTTGTATGAGCCATTTATGTTGTTTGGATCCCTTTTTGCTCATATCATTTACCAATATTTCCTTCCATTCATTAAGTTCTCTTTTTTGTTCTGTTGGTGGTTTCCTTTGCTGTGGAAAGCTTTTACATAGGCCCCCGTTTGTTTATTTTTATTTATTTATTTATTTTATTTTTCGCTGTGCTTGGTCTTCATTGCCTAGCACGGGCTTTCTCTAGTTGCAGTGAACAAGGGATGCTCTTTGTTGAAGTGGCTTCTCTTGCTGTGCAGTATGGACTCTAGGCACACAGGCTTTGGCAGCTGTCTTGTTGGCCCTAGAGTGTGGGCTCAGTAGTTGTGGTGTTGCTGTGGTTTAGTTATTCCATGGCATGTGGGATCCTCCTGGACAAGGGATTGAATCTGTGTCCGCGGCATCGGCAGGCAAATCCCTAACTGCTAGAGCACCAGGGAAGTCTCCTATGTGTTCAGTTTTTCTTCTATGCTGTTCAGTTGCTCAGTCGTGTCCACCTCTTTGTGACCCCATGGACTGCAGCACACCAGGCTTCCCTGTCCTTTGATGTCTCCCGGAGCTTGCTCAAACTCATGTCCTTCATACATGTGTACATGTATGCTCACCCAAGTTCCTGCCCAAGTGCAAGAAGAATGAAAGCAGAGAAGCCAGTTAAGAAGCTCTTGCAGTACTCCGAGGGAGAGGTGATGATGGATTGCACATGAGGAGTGGCAGTTAAAGTGGAGAAATTGTGCAAATGAACTTATTCTTTAAGATTCTTCTCTGATATATTGCTTTTCTAACAAGGAAAAAAGTTGAATTTTTAAAAGCCAAATCTTTAGTCCAGGTAGCTATTTCCTCATACTCCAACAATACCCAATGATTAATCCCATCAGACCCCTCATTAGGTTGAATCACATATACTTGCTGTGTTTTAAACGTCAAGCCAATCAAATATAATTAGTGTCTTATGGCTCAGTGTAAGAGACAAAATTCATCTGAACATGCTCACATTGAGCATCTATTTTGTGCCGGCCTTGTGCTGGTTCCTACAATGTTGTATGTGTTCATTTTAATCACCTGAGTTTCACCCAGGGACACTTACTAAGGATCATGGCCTTTATATCTGCGTTCTAACCACCTAGACAGTGACTGGCAAATTTTAATAGAAAGAGCCCTATTTGTACAGAAGAAGCAAGGTTGGGGTCCTTGGCAAAGCTAGAAATAAAAGAATCCACAAAGATAGTGGTTTGGGGATGGATTTTTCTGGTTCAAAATGATAATGTCCTCATGGTTGGTAATTGAAGAGATAAAGGATTGGCAGGAATAGAAACAATTTTCTAAGTCTTACTAAAACCTAAGGGAGCATTGGTCTCATCTCTTGAGCCAAAGTCTTAAGAATACACAGGAAATAATTCTAAAGTTGGAATTTAGCTGTCTCTGTGGTGTGGAGTTGTATTTTTGAGATTGGTTCGTGCTTTGGAATATTATTCTGAAAGAATGAAGTTGGATTCCGGTTTATGGACTCCATGGTGGGGACTGGGCTGAATGACAGATAGAGCCAGTAGAAATCTTTTATGACACCAAGTAGAATTGGTAATTCTTGGTGGGAGTGTATGATTATGTAAAAACAGCATGTGGTTTTTTGAAGAAAGGAATTTCCTCAGCTAAGCCTATGGCATCTATCATGACCTTATCAGCAACCGAATGTATGTGATCTTTGAACTTACTCCTTGGCACCTGGGCCATATCCGAATCACGATATTTGTGGTATGATGATAAACGAAATGGGCTCTCCTCTCACAAGTAAAAGAAAACCCCCAGGAATAGCACTTTTGTTTGAAATAATGGTGATGATGATTTGACAGTGGTAACAATAAGAAAACGTTTATTAAGCACCAAAGATGTGCCAGCAGTATTCTAAACCCTTCACGTGCATTAGAAAAGCTAATCCTCACAACAATCCTATGGGACAAGCACTAAATGCTTTAGTAACTTGCTCTTATTTTCACAGCTCACAGTGGCAGGACAGGCAAATCACTTTCACAATGACTAGTCTTCTAGCCATAGTTACACTTCTCAGCCATGAAACTTCCTTCTGCTGCACAAAAACCTTTGTTTCTACAGTATACTTTGTTTGGGAACCTTCTCACTTTACCTGGCCAGGACAACGTCTATATAGACATTAAGACTCATTTAAGGAAACATGTGAAGATATCTTTAAGTCTCTTGTGTTTTCTTAGTACTTAGAATATTTCGCTAAACACTAATGTTCATTATGTGCCTTTTTGCCTTAACTGCTAATCTCTACACAATTCTTGATTCTTTTTATCTTTTGGACCGGGTCAATGTATAGTAAATGTTTTATGAGTGAATAATGAAAGAATGACTATAAGAGCTTAATTATTTGAGCAGAGCCAAAATCCAGACAGTAAGCAGCTCAAATGAATTGTCCTCTGAGAAGTGCTGTTGAAATGTATTTAATTGTCTATCCATCATCTCTTTCTAATAGAATTGCCCCAGCCTCCGATGATGTAGTTCAATTGGATCAACTCTGTCTCTGTAATGTGACCCTTCTCCTCGAAGCCACAGAGGATGATTCAGGAGAGCTACTCAGCTCCAGCTGAGCCAGAGAACTTCTTTTGGAATCAGCTATTATCTTGAGTGGAGGATATGTAATTTTAAGAGCTATTGACCACAGTTGCTCTCCACGACTTGGACCAGGAAGCCCAAAGGCTTATCTGTAGCAAGTGCAAAAAGTGAGATTAAAAAAAGTCAAGATATAAATTCAGGAAAATTTCCTGGATAGATCTCTTGTAGTATTCTAGTGACTGAGAGCAATAGGCTCCATGAGAAAATAATCATTTTTATTGTGCCCACTATCATATTCTCAAGTCTAGCAGAATAGGTATTTCATAATTATTTGTTTAATGAATAAATAGGCAGGGTCCTATAAAGATGAAATACCTGGAGGAAGGAAAAGGACAGCAGGTCTAGTTCTTATATCTCATGTAGGATTAGAATTGATTGCCATAGTTGATGCCATCATTTGAACTTAGAATCTTATGTTCTAAAAAATGTTGCAAAAATTTACTTGGGTGGACTGGATAATTATGAGTTACCGGGAAAGCTTTAGTAAACGTTGAATTCTGGGTATCAGCCTGTGGAAATTCTGATCCAGTTAGTTCAAGACGGGGTTTCCAGATTCTGCATTTTCTAGGTCTCCCAGATGATTTTACTGAACAAATAGGTTTTCAGAGCTTCTTGAACTGCCACACCCGATGGTTCATTCATCCCCCAGGTCTAGTACTAGACTCCTTGTTCCATCAAGAGTGCTTCAGATAACATCAATTTGCCATTCGTCAGGGACTGCTGATGAGAGGGTCGGACGGAGGTAAAGAGCAGCGCAAACTGATGGCTCTGCTCTTACAGTTTCCTGGCGAAAAATCAGTTACCACCATCCTTCAACGAAGAAAACAATTCCGACTTTTGGCTCAGAAGTTTAAGTTACCATCTAGTCAGAATGTAAGACAAACCCCGCTTTCATGTGTGAAGGCACGAATCAGCAATATGACAAGGCCAAAGAATGTGGGTTTTTAAAAAACCCTCTTTTCATCATTGTAGGCTGGCCTCATTTATCCTGACACTTTCTGTTTGCTTTCCACAGACTTAGTTTTATTCAAGATAAACTGGAAGCTGAAACTCTGCCCATAAACATAAATTGCACCATTGTGAACTGTGAATGGGTCTGTAATTAGAGATTCTGAGAGTCATGGTGCTGGCGGTTGCCTATTCAAAAAGGTGGTGCCTAAACCGTGATAAAGCAAATATTAATCAAGGCACCTGGGTTTTAACCCTCATTATTAATTGTTGTTGTTGTTGTTCACTCAGTCGCGTCCAACTCTTTGTGACCCCACTGACTGCAGCACCCCAGGCTTCCTGTCCTTCACTATCTCCTGGAGTTTGCTCCAACTCATGTCCATTGTGACAGTGATGCCATCCAACCATCTCATCCTCTGTCATCCCCTTCTCCTCCTGCCTTCCATCTCTCCCAGCATCAGGGTCTTTTCCAATGAGTCAGCTTTTCACATCAGGTGGCCAGAGTATCGGAGCTTCAACTTCAGCATTAGTCTTTCCAATGAATATTCAGGGCTGATTTCCTTTAGGACTGATTGGTTTGATCTCTTTGCTGTACAAGGGACTCTCAAGAGGCTTCTCTAAAACCACAGTTCAAAAACATCAATTCTTTGGTGCTCAACCTTCTTTATGGTCCAACTCTCACATCCATACACGACTACTGGCAAAGTCATAGTTTGACTGTATGGACCTTTGTTGGCAAAGTGGTCTCTGCTTTTTAAGACACTGTCTAGGTTTGTCATAGCTATTCTTTCAAGGAACAAGTGTCTTTTACTTTTGAGGCTGCAGTCATCATTTGCAGTGATTTTGGAGCCCAAGAAAATAAAATCTGTCACTGTTTCTACTTTTTCCTCCTCTGTTTACCATGAAGTGATGAAACTGTATGCCATGATCTTCATCTTTTGAATGTTGAATTTTAAGCCAGCTTTTTCACTCTCTCACTTTCATCAAGAGGCTCTTTAGTTCCTCTTCTCTTTCTGCCATTAGAATGATATCCTCTGCATGCATGACGTTGTTATTTCTCCTGGCAATCTTAATTCTGGCTTGTCATTCATCCAGCCTGGCATTTCACATGATATTCTCTGCAGAGAAGTGAAATAAGCAGGGTGAAAATAAACAGCCGTGATGTACTTTTTCCTATTTTGAAGCAGCGCATTTCTCCATCCCGTTCTGTTATTTCTTGTCCTACATACAGGAAGCAGGTAATATGGTCTAGTATTCCCATCTCTTTAAGAATTACCCACAGTTGTGATCCACACAGTCAAAGGCTTCAGTGTAGTCAATGAAGCAGAATTAGATGTTTTTCTGGAATTCCCTTGCTTTATCTATGATCCAACAGCTTTTGATAATTTGATCTCTATTTCCTCTGCCTTTTCTAAATCCAGCTTGTACATTTGGTCCTTCTTGGTTCACATACTGCTGAAGACTTGCTGGAAGGATTTTGTGCATTACCTTGCTAGCTTGTGAAATGAGTGCAATTGCACGGTAGTTTGAACATTGTTGATTAGCTGGATGCATTGCACAACCATTTTTCTTTTTGAGGTCTCCATATCCTTATCTCACATTGAGTGATGCATTAATGCTGTTCTCAAGGACTCAGGGATCCCAAAGAATACTGACTTATAAATCAAAAGCTATTTTTTTGGCTGATCATTGAACATTGCATCGGAGAATATCTGAGATGCCTTCTGGCTCTTAGATAAACAGAAGCCCTGTCTGTTTTCCTTGCTCTGGTAAAGTTGGGTCTTCACTTTTCTCCCTTAACCATAGACAAAATGTACTTATGATTCTGCTCTATTGAGTGTGTGATTAAATCCTCAGATAATATGAGATTTCATAATAAATACTTGTCTCTGTTATATATGGGATTAAATCTTCAGATGAAATGAGATTTCATAATAAATACGTGTGACTGTTATATATCAAATTAAATCTTCAGATAATATGACATTTCATAATAAATATTTATCTCCTGTAGACATATGTGCCAATCATCCTGCTCGGCCTTCTTAGAGGATACACAGGAAAGGCAGGGTGTGTGATCTCTGCTCACAGTGGTTTCCCATCTGCCCCCCTCTTAGACTTTCTGCACTCCTGTTAAGGTCTATGTGTGACGTCACAAAGAAGTCACCACGCCCAGGTTAGTCCCCACCACCCTGCCTTTCCAGGGTACTCCTGCTCATTCTTGAGTTCGGTTGAAGCGCACGGTTCTGCTGCCTCGTGCTCAGCCTTGATGGAGCTGAAGCTCCTTGTTTGTGCCCCGCTATCCCTTCCCGCGGTGAGGTCTCCGCTTTGGTCGCGTCTTGTTCGTGTTGCCGTCACCTTGGTTGTCTCTCTCCTCCTCTAGATCAGCGATGGTTTGAAGGCAGGGAGCATGCCTTTCTCACGTCTGCGTTTTTCAAAGCAGGCACTAACTAGTGTTCAGTATTTGCTTACAGAGTGAATGACTGGTTCAGTGGAAAGCTAAGACCCAGAGCTGTGCACCTCTGCTCTGTCATATATACTTTCTGTGATGGAGATGAAGGGGGTGAGTGCAAGTCCCACTTAAACTAACCCCCCAGGTCCTATCTCACCTTAGCAGTGCCAAGCCTTGTGACTGATGTCAGTGTTATCCCTGATTGTTCTTTCTCACCTGATGAGGAGTGTCCTTAGGTCTTTAATGCTAGGTGTACTCATTTATCTTTTGATGTGCTGTTAACATTCTTGTATCATTTACATAATCTTTAAGTCTGATGATAATCGCAAAATCTGCTAAGTAAATTCTCATGAAGGGCAAAAGGTGATTTCTGACGGCCTAACAAACTCTTCCGGTGACAAACTAAAGACCCAAACTGTGGTTTTCTAAGAAGCATTTGCTGTTTCAAGCGGCAGATTCATGCCTTTGCATTCAGCACTGCAGTTGACCTTCTGATTCTCATAGTTGTTTTTACCTTTTGTTGCACAACTGCTATGTTTCAGAATGTTAATTGCAATTTCTCAGTCAGTCTTAACAGTTGATCCTTAGCCCCATTGCAGATGAGTTTCAGAATAGATATGAACAGCTCAAAGTAACATAGCTGGAAAGTGACTCAACTAGGATTTGAACTTGGTTATGGTTGGCTTCATAGCTGAAGCTGTTTCTGTTTTGACACAGTGTTATTCCACTATGACTAATTTTGTTACATAGCAGTTTATTGTCAACCTGCATCCTAATGACCCTCCAACTTTCCCCCTGAGTTTGAGCAGAGCCATTGGATATTTCAGAAAGGAATCTTTCTTCAATTGTGACACCTATGGGAAACAAAACAAAACAAAACAAACAAACAAAAAAACAAGTAAAAGTAGAACTACCACATTAACCATTAATTTTACTCCTGGGTATATACCCAAGGAAAACAAAACCGCGAATTCCAAAACGATATGTGCACCGGAATGGTCACTGCAGCATTGTTTATAGTTGCCAAGCTATGGAAGCACCCTATATGCCCATCCATAGGTAGATGAATAGATGAGAATGTGGCATACGGGGAGGTTTATGATCATAGTCTCAATGCCAGCACTTGTGATTAGTCTGTTTATATTTTCTGTTTCATCATGCTTCAGTCTTGGGAGATTGTTCATTTCTAAGAACTCGTCCACTTATTCTAGGTTGTCCATTTTATTGGCATGTTGTTTGTAGTTGCTTGCAATAGTCTCTTATGATTCTTTTTATTTCTAGGGTGTCTGTTGTAACTTCCTTTTCATTTATCTCTTCATCAGTTTGGGCCCCCTTCCTTTTTTTCTTGATGAGTCTGGCTAGAGGTTTATCAACTTTGTTTATCTTCTGAAAGAACCACTTCTAGTTTCACTGAGTTTTTTTCTATCGTTTTCTTCCTTTCTATTTCATTTATTTTTGTCCTGATCTTTTTGGTTTCTTCCCTTCTGCTACTTTTTTTGCTTGTTCTTTCTCTAGTCCTTTAAGTATAATGTCAGGTTTTCTCAGGTCTGTGATCTTCCTTCCTTCCTGAGGTGAGACTGTATCGCTGCAGGTTTTCCTCTGAGTTTTGCTTGTTCTTTCTCTAGTCCTTTAAGTATGATGTCAGGCTTTCTCAGGTCTGTGATTTCCCTTCCTTCCTGAGGTGAGACTGTATCGCTGCAGGTTTTCCTCTTAGAACTGCTTTTCTGCATCCTATACATTTTGGATGACTGTGCTTTCATTTTCATTTGTCTCCAAGCATTGTTTGATTTTCTGTTTTGTTTCTTCTGTGATCCACTAGTTGTTTAGTAGCATGTTATTTAGCCTCCACCTGCTTTACAATTTTTTTTTTTTCCTCTAGTAGTTGATATCTAATCTCATAGTATTGTGGTTGGGGCAGATGCGTGATGTGATTTTGATTTTCTTAAATTTACTGAGGTTTGCTTTGTGGCCCAGCATGTGGTGAATCTTGGAGAATGTTCCCTTGTGCACATGAGAAGAATGTGTATTCTGCTACTTTTGAGTGGAATGCTCTATAAGTATCAATTATGTCTGTCTGGCTTAACAAGCTACTTAAGTTCTGTGTTTCCTTGTGTTCTGGATGATCTGTCTTTTAATGTGTTACTGTCATTTTCCCTTCTCCTTTTCTGGCTGTATTTGACTTATGTATTGGGATGCTCTTATGGTGCATGTGTATATGTTTACAATTATTGTATCTTCTTCTTGGGTTGATCACTTGATCATTGCATAGTGTCCTTCTTTATCTTTTTTAATGGTCTTTATTCTAATGTCTATTTTGTCTCTTGTGAGTATTGCCACTGCACCTTTCCTTTGATTCACATGTGCATGGACCCCCCTTTTCCATTTCTTCACTTTCCGTCTGTATTTGTCCGTAGGACTGAAGCGGATCTCTTAAAGACAACGTGTATACAGGTCTTGTGTTTTTATCCATTCAACCAGTCTGTGCCTTTTGGTTGGAGCAGTTAATCTATTTATGTTTAAAGTAATTATTGATATCCGTGTCTTATTACCATTTTTGGTAATTGTTTTGGATTTGTTTCTGTAGGCCTTTCCCTCTCCTTTCCTCTTTTCCCCTCTTCTCTTGTGATTTGATGGCTAACTTTAGTGTCATGTTTGAGTTCCTTTTTCTTTATTTGTGTGTGTATCTGTTGTATTGGGTTGGCCAAAGTGTTCATTTGGATTTGTCTGAAGACCTGAATGAACTGTTTGGCCAACCCAATAGATTTTTGGTTTCAGGTGACCATGAGGTTTTGATATAGCAGTCTATATATAAACAAGGTTGCTTCAAGTTGTTGGTCTTTTAATTCTAAATGCATTTCCAATATACTGCATTTCTTCTCTCCTCTATCACAGTTGCTGCCTTTCTTATTATATTTGTGTGCAAATGATTTCACACCTTTCCAGTATTCAGGCAGAAATGTGGAGTTGGGCCATAATGTAGGTTGAGCATCGAAGAACTGATGTTTTCAAACTGTGGTATTGGCGAAGACTCTTGAGAGTCCCTTGGACATCAAGGAAATCAAACCAGTCAGTCCTAAAGGAAATCAACTCATTGGAGCGGAATGGAGAGGAAATTCTTAAGGAAATCCCTCATTGGAAGGACTGATACTGAAGCCTAAACTCCAATACTTTGGCCACCTGATGGAAAGAGCCAAGTCGTTGGAAAAGACCCTGGTGCTGGGAAAGATTGAGGGCAGGAGAAGAAGGGGGAACAGAGGATAAGATGGTTGGATGGCATCATTGACTCAATGAACAGGAGTTTGAGCAAACTCCGACAGATAGTGAAGACAGGGGAGCCTGGCATTCTTCAGTCCATGAGGTCACAAGGAATCAGGCACAACTTGGCAACTAAACAATGGCAACAACTCTGTTTACCTTTACTGGGGAGCTTTTCCATTTGTAATTTTCTTATTTCTGTTTTTTTTGTGTGTGTGTGTGTGTGTGCTTAGAGAAGTTCCTTTAACATTTGTTTGCAAAGCTGTTCTGGTGGTGCTGAATTGCCTTAGCTGTTGCTTGTCTGTAAATCTCTTGATTTCTCCATCAAACTTGAGTGTGAGCCTTGCTGGTTAGAATATTCTTTGTTCTAGGGCCTTTCATTTCATTATTTTAATATGTCATGCCACTCCCTTTCACCTAGAGTTTCTGCTGATAAATCAGCTGATAATTGTATGGAGTTTCCCTTGTATATTATTTGTTGCTTTTCCCTTGTTTCTTTTAGTAATTTTTCTTTGCCTTCAATTTTGGTCAGTTTGCTCACTATGTGTCTCAGTGTGTTCCTATTTGGGTTTATTCTGCCTGGGACTCTGCTGCCTGGACTTAGGTGAATGTTTCCTTTCTCATGTTAGGGAAGTTTTCAGCTATTATATCTCTTCAAATACTTTTTCAGGTCCTTTCTCAGGTTATTTGTTTAACCTTAACAGTGTGACTTGCCTCATATAGAAGGCATTTGGAGTTGTTGTTTAGTCATATTTGGAGTAAGAATTAAATAAAATTTAAAGAGTTTCTCAAAGAAAGGCCACTTTCCTGCTCCATAGATTGACCTTCTACAATTAATACGACTTTCATTGTTTCCCCTGCCACATTACAGTTGCATTCTGGTTTTCTTCCACAACAGACAGAAAGCAAAGAACCATGGCCTCTCTAAGATGCAAGCTCAGGGGGAAAGCAGCTCTGCAGCTGCTTGCACCTTGGTGTCAGATAATCACTCATAATTCATCTGCATATCTTATCAAAAAGAGTCTAATTATCTTCTCCCTCTAAAAATTCTCTGGAGGGAAATCTTTTCCTACCTCCCTAAGACAAGTAATATCTTTGAGCTTAATTTCACCTTGGGGAAGCAGAAGAGAGAGAGAGAGAAAAAATGTATTTTTTCCTTTTTTATGTAATTAGTTTTTTTTTTAAACCCTGGTTTTCTGATTTTATAGAGAAATATTTAAAGTACTTAGACCCTAAAGACAGTATGTTATCAGGGAACCCCAATATGTGTGCAGTGGTAGAAACTAAGTTCTAAATCACATATTTCTTCCCTTGAATTCCATTTCTCACCATCCAAGCTCACTGGGGCCAGAGGGAGGCTTAACTTAAACTGTATATTATGATGTCATATTACATAACATTTTATGTGTGTGTCTGTGTGTCTGTGTGTCTGTGTGTGTGTAGCTTAGCATCATGAGGTGGAGAGAAGCATTTTCCCCCAATCATTTTGCCTAATGTCACCAGCTTAGATGAGTAATTCAGGCCTCTCAATGGCAAATTTTCAGGTGTTCATTATCTGGTTGATTACTTCAGTTTCCCATTAGACAGATGTAGACTGAATTAATGAGGTGAACAAGATTACAGACATTATACAAGGGAGTCTTTAAAGATTCTGCTTTGCACTTAAGAGATTAGCAAAGATGTCCACGATGTGAGTTTGGAGAGACATTTGTTTCTGTGAGATCCATTTCCATCGCCCCACGTGTGTTATATTTCTCACCTACCTGGTGTGTAAGGAAATAGAGTTTTGTGCAGGTGCTGCTTTCATGGGTCAGGGAGTTGGAGATGATCAAATGAGTCATTTCAAGGTAAGGGACTGAAATCAAACCCTCTGATTGTCCTCAATTGGAATCTTTTTTCCCCCGGCATGAAGAAAACTGATTTCTGATAAGCCAGAGCAGTAAGCAGAGAATAAATCAGGTGAACCTGGAGCATTACTGCATTAGATTGTTAAAAGTACAAGGCAGGCAATGTGCCTTGTTCAAATTTGTACCTTCAGTACCATATAGTGGGCAATCAACTGACAGTATTTTTCAGTATCCATAGTAGCAATGGCTTCAGCTTAAAAAGCACTTTGAAACGCACCAGTGTCTTTAATATTTATTACTTAATACAAGTGCCAGTAGAACAAAGCTGAGTATATGATCCTTACTTTGCAAATAAGGAAACAGACACTGATAATTTCAGAAATTGCTCCAAGTCACAGCTCAGTTCAGTTGCTCAGTTGTGTCCGACTCTTTGCAACCCAGTGGACTGTGGACGCCAGGCTTCCCTGTCCATCATCAACTCCTAGAGCTTGCTCAAATTCACATCCATCGAGTCAGTGATACAATCCAACCATCTTATCCACTGTCATCCCCTTCTCTTCCTGCCTCCAACCTTTCCCAGCATCAGGGTCTTTTCCAATGATTCAGTTCTTCGCATCAGGTCACCAAAGTACTGGAGTTTCAGCTTTAGCATCCTTCCAAAGAACACCCAGGACTGATCTCCTTTAGGATGGACTGGTTGGATCTCCTTATAGTCCAAGGGACTCTCAAGAGTCTTCTCCAACACCACAGTTCAAAAGCATCAATCTTCAGTGTTCAGCTTTCTTTATACTCCAACTCTGACATCCATATGTGACTACTGGAAAAACCATAGTTTGACTATATGGACCTTTGTTGGCAAAGTAATGTCTCTGCTTTTTAATATGCTGTCTAGGTTGGTCATTGCTTTTCTTCCAAAGAGCAAACATCTTTTAATTTCATGGCTTCACTCACCATCTGCAGTGATTTCAGAACTCCCATAAGTAAAGTCTATCACTGTTTCCGTTATTTCCCCATCTATTTACCATGAAGTGATGGGACCAGATGCCATGATTTTAGTTTTATGAATGTTGAGTTCTAAGCCAACTTTTCCAGTCTCCTCTTTCACCTTCATTAAGAGGCTCCTTAGCTCTTCTTCGCTTTCTACCAAAAGGGTGGTGTTAACTGCATATGTGAGGTTATTGATATTTCTTCTGCCAATCTTGATTCCAGCTTGTGCTTCATCCAGCCCATCATTTCACATGATGTAGATAAACATGGTGACAACATGTAAATAAGCCACCTTGCTGTACTCCTATCCCAACTTGGAACCAGCCTGTTGTTCCATGTCCAGTTCGAACTTGCTTCTTGACCTGCAAACTTTTCCCAGGAGGCAGGTGAGGTGGTCTGGTGTTCCCATCTCTTCAAGAATTTTACACAGTGTAATGTGATCCACACAGTCAAAGACTTTGGCATAGTCAATAAAGCAGACGTAGATGTTGCTCTGGAACTCTCTTGCTTTTTGATGACCCAACAGATATTGGCAGTTGAATCTCTGGTTCTTCTCCCATTTTAAATCTAACTTGCACATCTGGAAGTTCACAGTTCACATACTGTTGAAGCCTCACTTGGAGAATTTTGAGCATTACTTTACTAGCATGTGAGGTGAGTACAATTGTGTGGTAGTTTGAGCATTCTTTGGCATTGACTTTCTTTGGGATTGCAATGAAAACAAACCTTTTCCAGTCCTGTGGCCACTGCTGAGTTTTTGAAGACATAGAGCAGGTATTTATTAGTACACAAAGGTCCGTCTAGTCAAGGCTATGGTGTTTCCAGTGGTCATGTATGGATGTGAGAGTTGGACTATGAAGAAAGCTGAGTGCTGAAGAATTGATGCTTTTGAACTGTGGTGTTGGAGAAGACTGTTGAGAGTCCCTTGGACTGCAAGGAGATCCAACCAGTCCATTCTGAAGGAGATCAGCCCTGGGATTTTGGAGGGAATGATGCTAAAGCTGAAACACCAGTACTTTGGCCACCTCATGCGAAGAGTTGACTCATTGGAAAAGACTCTGATGCTGGGAGGGATTAGGGGCAGGAGGAGAAGGGCACGACAGAGGATGAGATGATTGGATGGCATCACGGACTTGATGGACGTGAGTTTGAGTGAACTCTGGGAGTTAGTGATGGACAGGGAGGTCTGGAGTGCTGCGATTCATGGGGTCGCAAAGAGTCGGACACAACTGAGTGACTGAACTGAACTGAACAGAACTGATGAGGGCCAGCAAAAGCTCTTCCATATTTCAGTTGAGTTTTCTTGTTCTGCCTCTGTTGCCCTCATTTTTTGGTAAAGTTTGAAAGAAACATGAATGAATGAATGATGGCTGCGGTAATATACCATGTCTCCAGATTGGAGAGATTACCTTGGCAATCTTATTTAACTTCTGCTTAATTAATAGCACCCTGCTTATCTAACTTCTTTGCAGAGTACATCAAGCAATATGCCAGCATGGATGACTCACAAGCTGGAATCAAGATTGCCAGGAAAATATTAGCAGCTTCAGGTATGCAAATGATACCACTTTAATGGCAGAAAGTGAAGAGGAACCAAAGAGCCTCTTTGCCAGGGTCCAGGCCCGGTGGATCCAGGGTATTCGAAACGGGGATGGAGTCGGCGAGGAGAGACTTATTTATTTAGAAATATGAAGAGAGATTAGGAAAGAATAGTCTAGTACTAAAATTAGTGGAGAAAAGAGGCCGATATTCCTTGGTTTACATGGAAAGCTAATAAAGTCTCAAGACAAGAAACTTGCACCATCTACATTAGGCCACAGGTGTCGCTTGAATAGTGGAGGGTGCCCCACCTTGGGCTCCCTCTCGCGTGGGTCTTAGAAGCCCGGGCAAATAAGTAGACACGGAGAGCCTCCACATTCCAAGGGATCAGCTGGCAAAAGAGAGGGAGGGAGAGGGAGAAAGAGAGAGAGAGAGTCGACACGGGGGGAGCCAGATTTCCAAGAAACTAGTTTGAGAAACTGGTCTGAGAAACTGGTCCGTCCTTTATTTTCCAGGAATGCTTTTTATACTTTTGGTTGTACATAGAGATCAGTGGATAATACAAAGTTATGCAGGGTCAGCAGCCCTGACGCTTATCAAGACCAGGCTTTCTTTCTGCAAATCTTTCCGTATACAAAGGGTCTCAGGTAATTTACATTATCTTCTGGCCAAAAGGCCTGTTAACATTATATGGCTCTCTTCCTTAATGAATGTTAATCTCATTTTCCCTTTAGTGTTTTTCCTTAATCTGCATCACCTTCAAAGTACTAAATAAAGTTACATTGAAAGATATGAAAACTTTTATGAGCAGCAAGTATTGGCTCAACAATGAAACCCTTAATCAGTCCTATTCTAATGATTTTGACTCCTCGGAAGCCCCTACATTCCTAGGATGTTTTAAGCTTCCTGTGCCTCTCGAGGTCGGGAGGCTGTGAGCAATCACATGCACAGTTGTAAAAGGTCCGGACAGACCTGTCAGGCAAGTTAGAAAGCTACCAGAGGGGTTTGAGCGGAGACACTCCTTTTGTATGCAGGAGACTGTTAGCTGGAGCTCTAAGTTAACTTTTTCCAGAAAAAGGTGGTGGGGGATAACCCCCTGTTAATGTTAGAGGAGTTGGTGAAAGCATAATGCCGTAAGGTAGGCAGACTCTGGTTTTGCGGGTAGATGCTCGAGAATTTCCAGGGGGACCCCTGAAGCTTGATCCCACCTTTGCATATGCCGAGCCTCCTTCCTCATGACCTTTGCCACGGGTGGGATTCCTCACGCTGCCTCCCAGCATCTCTTGATGAAGGTGAAAGAGGAGAGTGATAAATCTGTCTTAAAGCTCAACATTGAAAAAATGAAGATCATACCATCTGATCCTATTTTATGGCAAATAGATGGAGAAAATTGGAAATCATATCAGATTCCATTTTCTTGGGTTCTGAAATCAATGTAGACAGTGACTGCAGCCACAAAATTTAAAGATGCTTGCTCCTTGGAAGAATAGCTGTGACAAACCTAGACAGTGTATTAAAAAGCAGAGACATTACTTTGCTGACAAAGGTTCATCTAGTCAAAGCTATGGTTTTTCCAGGAGTCATATATGGATGTGAGAGTTGGACCACGAAGAAGGCTGAGCACCAAAGAACTGACAATTTCTAACTATAGTGCTGGAGAAGACTCTTGACAATCCCTTGGACTACAAGCAGATCAAACTTGTGAATCCTAAAGGAAATCAGCCCTGAATATTCATTGGAAGGACTGATGCTAAAGCTGAAACTCCAATTCTTTGGCCACCTGATGTGAAGAGCTGACTCAATGGAAACGACCCTGATGTTGGGAAAGACTGAAGGCAGGAGGAGAAGTGGGTGACAGAGGATGAGATTACTGGATTGCATCACTGACTCAATGGACTTGTTTGAGCAAGCTCAACAAAGTAATGAAGGACAGAGAAGCCTGGTGTGCTACAGTTCATGGGGTCACAAGGATTTGGACACAACTTAGTGCTGAACATCAACAGTCGCTGTCACATCCAATTCTTTTACAACCAAAAGGACTTTAGCTCCCTGCACCTCCAGGCTCCTTTGCCCATGGGATTTTCCAGGCAAGAATACTGGAGTGGGTTGCCATTTCCTTCTCTGAGGAATCTTCCCAACCAAGGGATTGAACCCACATCTCCTTCTTGGCAAGCAGATTCTTTACCACTGAGCTACCTGGGAAGACCTGGTGATGATGACATTGGTTAAAAAATAAGTGCAGAGATCTGGGAAGGGGCTATGTGCCTATCAGTTCAGTCCATAGATAGAGTCTGTATTCCTAAGTGTTGAAAGCAAAACAGACCTTGAGCTGTCTCTATTAATACTGTCAGGCCTAGGGAACACCCTTTACCAGCATCACATCCTAATCACATCTCTTCAAACTAGCTTGCATTGAGCTTACAGAGTTGAAAGGGAGAAGAAATGATGAAAATTCTCCTGGCTAGTCAAGGGATTTAGGGGGAGTAGTTAGTTCCTCTTGAAGAAGGATTTGATTAGCATCCTAAACAGTCATTTTTAGAGGGGCCACAGGGTCAGTGTACTCCCACTTATGCAAAGAGGATTATGAAACCTCTCTGTGCACTACTTATCTTCTCAGAGTGTGCCCTATATAGGTGAAGTGACCTTTCTGAGTCAGGCAAGCAGTGAGGGCCTTTGGTTCTTCAGGGTAGTGGCTGGATATTGGTTGGGCCGAAATACCTAGTTTTGACATAGAGTTGTGAACCTCAGAGTCTCTTGACCTACCCCAGGGAAGTGTTTTGTAAGTTCAGAGGTAGACTGAGTGTGCTATGAGAAATTAGAGTAATTAAAATAAAAACCAATATTTATTTAATATCTATGATGTGAAAACTAAAGTGAAAGTAAAAGTTACTTAGTCATGTCCGACACTCTGAATCCATGGACTGTTGCCTGCAAAGTTCCTCCATCCATGGAAATCTCCAGGCAAGAATAATGGAGTTGGTAGCCATTCCCTTATCCAGGCAATCTTTCTGAGCCAGTGATTGAACCCAGGGACGGGGCAGCCTGGTGGGCTGCCGTCTATGGGATCGCACAGTCGGACATGACTGAAGCGACTTATGAGCAGCAGTTCTTGTATTGCAGGCAGATTCTTCACCATTTGAGCCACCAGGTACTGACACTATTCTAGACACTGGGGAAAAAATCAGTGGAGTGAGAGTTGTGGAGTTAGGAGAAGAAAAATACAGGCACAAATATCTAACTTCCTGAGGCATATATTCAAGAATGGATGTCAGATAATATATAAAATAATTAAATGAAATTTATAGTATGTTAACTGGTGACAAATATTGCAGAAAAAAAGTAATGATGTTAAGGAGGGTGGGGGAGACATTGCAATTTAATTGGTTTGATCAGAAAACATCTCACTGAGATGACATTTGAGCAAAAACTTAAGGAGATGAAGAAGTGAACCACATGGATATCTGTAGATAACTTCAGAGGGAGGTTCGGGCTGTTTCAGGTAGATGGTGAATGAGCTGAAAGGTCAGTTCAGTTCAGTTCAGTCACTCAGTCGTGTCCGACGCTTTGCGACCCATGAATCGTAGCACTCCAGGCCTCCTTGTCCATCACCAACTCCCGGAGTTTACTCAGACCCACGTCCATTGAGTCAGTGATGCCATCCAGCCATCTCATCCTCTGTCGTCCCCTTATCCTCCTGCCCCCAATCCCTCCCAGCATCAGAGGCTTCTCCAATGAGTCAACTCTTCGCATGAGGTGGCCAAAGGACTGGAGTTTCAGCTTTAGCATAATTTCTTCCAAAGAAATCCCAGGGCTGATCTCCTTTAGAATGCACTTGTTGGTTCTCCTTGCAGTTCAAGGGACTCTCAAGAGTCTTCGCCAACACCGCAGTTCAAAAGCATCAATTCTTTGGTGCTCAGCTTTCATCACAGACCAACTCTCACATGACCACAGGAAAAACCATAGCCTTGATAGACGGACCTTTGTTGGCAAATAATGTCTCTGCTTTTGAAATGCTATCTAGGTTGGTCATAACTTTTCTTCCAAGGAGTAAGCATCTTTTAATTTCATGGCTGCAATCACCATCTGCAGTGATTTTGGAGCCCCAAAAGATAAAGTCTGACACTGTTTCCTCAGTTTCTCCATCTATTTGCCATGAAGTGATGGGACTGGATGCCATGATCTTCGTTTTCTGAATGTTGAGCTTTAAGCCAATTTTTTCATTCTCCTCTTTTACTTTCATCAAGAGGCTTTTTAGTTCCTCTTCACTTTCTGCCATAAGGCTGGTGTCCTCTGCCTATCTGAGGTTATTGATATTTCTCTTGGCAATCTTGATTCCAGCTTGTGTTTCTTCCAGTCCAGCATTTCTCATGATGTACTCTGCATAAAAGTTAAATAAGCAGGGTGACAATTACGACCTTGATGTACTCCTTTTCCTATTTGGAACCAGTTTGTTGTTCCATGTCCAGTTCTAACTGTCGCTTCCTGACCTGCATATAGATTTCTCAAGAGGCAGGTTAGGTGGTCTGGTATTCCCATCTCTTGAAGAATTTTCCACAGTTTATTGTGATTCACACAGTCAAAGGCTTTGGCATAGTCATTAAAGCAGAAATCGATGTTTTTCTGGAACTCTCTTGCTTTTTTGATGATCCAGCAGATGTTGGCAATTTGATCTCTGGTTCCTCTGCCTTTTCTAAAACTAGCTTGAACATCAGGAAGTTCATGGTTCACATATTGCTGAAGCCTGGCTTGGAGAATTTTGGTCATTACTTTACTAGCATGTGAGATGAGTGCAATTGTGCAGTAGTTTGAGCATTCTTTGGCATTGCCTTTCTTTGGGATTGTAATGAAAACTGGCCTTTTCCAATCCTGTGGCCACTGCCGAGTTTTCCAAATTTGCTGGCATATTGATTGCAGCACTTTTACAGTATCATCTTTCAGGATTCGAAATAGCTCAACTGGAATTCCATCACCTCCACTAGCTTTGTTTGTAATGATGCTTTCTAAGGCCCACTTGACTTTAGATTCCAGGATGTTTGGCTCTAGGTGAGTGATCACATCATCGTGATTATTGGTCTTGAAGATCTTTTTTGTCCAGTTCTTCTGTGTATTCTTGCCACCTCTTCTTAATATCTTCTGCTTCTCTTAGGTCCATAGCATTTCTGTTTTGTCGAGTCCATCTTTGTGTGAAATGTTCCCTTGGTATCTCTAATTTTCTTGAAGAGATCTTTAGTCTTTCCGATTCTGTTGTTTTCCTCTGTTTCTTTGCATTGATTGCTGAGGAAATCTTTCTTATCTCTTCTTGCTATTCTTTGGAACTCTGCATTCAGATGCTTATATCTTTCCTTTTCTCCTATGCTTTTCACTTCTCTTCTTTTCACAGCTATTTGTAAGGCCTCCCCAGACGTCATTTTGCTTTTTTGCATTTCTTTTCCATGGGGATGGTCTTGATCCCTGTCTCCCGTACAATATCACGAATCTCAATCCATAGTTCATCTGGCACTCTATCTATCAGATCTAGTCCCTTAAATCTATTTCTCATTTCCACTGTGTAGTCATAAAGGATTTGATTTAGGTAATACTTGAATGGTCTAGTGGTTTTCCCTACTTTCTTCAATTTCAGTCTGAATTTGGCAATAAGGAGGTCACGATCCGAGCCACAGTCAACTCCCAGTCTTGTTTTTCTTGACTATATAGAGCTTCTCCATCTTTGGCTGCCAAAAATATAATCATTCTGATTTCGGTGTTGACCATCTGGTGATTTCCATGTGTAGAGTCTTCTCTTGTGTTGTTGGAAGAGGGTGTTTGCTATGACCAGTGCATTTTCTTGGCAAAACTCTATTAGGCTTTGCCCTGCTTCATTCCGTATTCCAAGGCCAAATTTGCCCGTTATTCCAGGTGTTTCTTGACTTCCCACTTTAGCATTCCAGTCCCCTATAATGAAAAGGACATTTTTGGTGGGGTGGTGGTGTTAGTTCTAAAAGATCTTGTAGGTCTTCATAGAACCATTCAACTTCAGCTTCTTCAGCATTACGGGTTGGGGCATAGACTTGGATTACTGTGATATTGAATGGTTTGCCTTGGAAATGAACAGAGATCATTCTGTCATTTTTGAGATGGCATCCAAGTACTGCATTTTGGACCCTCTTGTTGAGCATGATGGCTACTCCGTTCCTCCTAAGGGATTCCTGTCTACAGTAGTAGATATATTGGTCATCTGAGTTCAGTTCACCCATTCCAGTCCATTTTAGTTCGCTGGTTCCTAGAATGTCAACGCTCATTCTTGCCATCTCTTGTTTGACCACTTCCCATTTGCCTTGATTCGTGGACCTGACATTTCAGGTTCCTATGCAATATTGCTCTTTACAGCATCAGACCTTGCTTCTACCACTAGTCACATCCACAGCTGGGTATTGTTTTTGCTTTGGCTCCATCTCTTCATTCTTTCTGGAGTTATTTCTCCACTGATCTCCAGTAGCATATTGGGCACCTACTGACCCGGGGGGTTCCTCTTCCAGTATCCTATCATTTTGCCTTTTCTTGCTGTTCATGGGGTTCCCAAGGCAAGAATACTGAAGTGGTTTGCCATTCTCTTCTCCAGTGGACCACATTCTGTCAGAACTCTCCACCATGACCTGCCCGTCTTGTGTGGGCCCACGGGCATGGCTTCGTTTCATTGAGTTAGACAAGGCTGTGGTCCTAGTGTGAGTAGATTGACTAGTTTTCTGTGATTATGGTTTCAGTGTGTCTGCCCTCCGATGCCCTCTTGCAACACCTACCGTCTTACTTGTGTTTCTCTTACCTTGGGCGTGGGGTATCTCTTCACGGCTGCTCCAGCAAAGCACAGCCGCTGCTCCTTACCTTGGATGATGGGTATCTCCTCACTGCCACTCCTCCTGACCTTGAACGTGGAATAGCTCCTCTAGGCCCTCCTGCACCCACGCAGCCACTGCCCCTCGGAAGGTCAGTGGGGCTCCAAAGTGATGAGTCAAAAGAATAAAAATCGAAAATGAGCTTAGAGAGATAAAAGGAAGGTAAGACCATGATCATGCAAGTAGATTTTGGTTGTGTTTCAGTTCAGTTCAGTCACTCAGTCATTTCCAACTCTTTGTGATCCGATGGACTGCAGCACGCCAGGCCTCCCTGTCTATCGCCAACTCCCAGAGTCCGCCCAAACCCAGGTCCATTGAGTTGGTGATGCCATCCAACCATCTCATCCTCTGTCATCCCCTCTCCTCCCACCTTCAATCTTTCCCAGCATTATGGTCTTTGCAAATGAGTCAGCTCTTCACATCAGGTGGCCAAAGCATTGAATTTTCAGCTACAACATCAGTCCTTCCAATGAATATTCGGGAATGATCTCCTTCACAATGGATTGGTTGGATCTCCTTGCAGTCCAAGGGACTCTCAAGAGTCTTCCCCAGTACCGCAGTTCAAAAGCATCAATTCGTCGGTGCTCAGCTTTCTTTATAGTCCAACTCTCACATCCATACATGACCACTGGCAAAACCATAGACTCGACTGTACAGACCTTTGTTGACAAAGTAATGTCTCTGCTTTTGAATATGCTGTCTAAGTTGGTCATAACTTTCCTTCCAGGGAGTAAGTGTCTTTTAATTTCATGGCTGCAGTCACCATCTGCAGTGGATTTGGAGCCCCCCAAAATAAAGTCAGCCACTGTTTCCACTGTTTTCCCATCTCTTTGCCATGAAGTGATGGGACCGGATGCCATGGTCTTTGTTTTCTGTATTTTGAGCTTTACGCCAACTTTTTCACTCTCCTCTTTCACTTTCATCAAGAGACTCTTTAGTTCTTCCTCACTTTCTGCCATAAGGGTGGTGTCATCTGCATATCTGAGGTTCTTGATATTTTTCCCGGCAATCTTGATTCCAGCTTGTGTTTCCTCCAGCCCAGCATTTCTCATGATGTACTCTGCATATATGTTAAATAAACAGGGTGACAATATACAGCCTTGATTTAGTTTCCATTAGTTCTTCGGTTTGCTTTTATTTCTATATTCTGGGCATATTTAAAACTTAATATAGAAAGCGTCTTCATTAATTTTTTATTGCAATATAGTCCATTAGTCCCACACTGACGGACACGGGTAATTTCTAATATTTTCCCCTACAAACAGTACTTCAGCAAATAACCAGTAATATGAGTTGATACACTTGTAGGAATATCTATCAGATAAAGTCCCAGAAGTACAGTATCAGAGCCAAAGAGTAAGTTTATTTTCAATTTTAATAGATATTATAAAATTGTACACCGTAGATACTAAAACATTTTGCATTTTCACCAGCAGTGTAATCTAAGTAAATGGCTATTTCTCCACAGCTTCTGCAGAAGCTGGTATATTGTTAAACTTTAGAATTTTTGCCAGTCAAGCAGGTGAGAAATGTCATTTAAACATAGTCTCAATTTGCAGTTTTATTTTATGAGAGGGGTGAGAACCTTTCATATGTTTTGGGGTGCATTTATATTTCATTTTCCAAAAACTTTCTGTTCTCTACTTTTCAATTGGGATTTGGTTCCTTTGCATATTAATAAATTGTACAAATATATGACTGAAGTGGTATATAAAGTTACTAAGATAAATATTATTAAAATTTATTTGAAATGGATCCATCCAAGCTTATTTTTCTTTTCCTTTCTTTCCCTTTTCTTTTCCGCCCTTTCCTTTTTTACAGCCAACATGCCTGCAGTAAGTTCTTAGTATTATTCCTCAGTGCAGGAGAGTTTTCTTTCTTGGTGGTGGGACAAATCCAGCTTAATAATAAAGACTGTAGCATCACCCTCGAAAACCGAGTTAGTCGGCTCTAACTTGCTAACCTCAGGAGCTCATTTTTCCTTGGATATCTTTGTGTGCCAAAGCATTTTCATCTAATACAAGTATTTGTTGTCTTGTATTAGATGATATTAGATTAGATGATATATTAGATATATGTTGAGCATATATCCTTGTCCACACTTTTCCCGCAATGAACCTTTTCAGCTTTTCAATTTAGAAAAAGAAATAAATAAAAATAGTGTTTCTTCTTAGATTGAATTTTCATTAAGCAAGCTAAAACGAATCTCAGAAATTTTCCACCAACCTTTACTCAGTTGTAAACTTCGTTTCAGCAGATGCATTAGTACCTTCATCCTTTATAGTTTAAGAATGAGTGTTTACATGTTCCCGACTTTGTCCTGAAGTACATTCCTACTGAGAGGCATTTGTTTCCTGTATTTATCTTCTCATGACAAGTCGACCACCTTTTCAGCTTCCACTACAATCATTTCTCTCACTTGATGAGTCGTTTTTTCCCTGGTGAAAACACTTAACTGAAATAGCTCTGTTAAATTCCTGTATTTCTGTCTAGAGAGTACGTGGACTCGAATATTCACCTTGGAGATGTGAATTATTACTAAATTTGATATTCTGCTTTTACATTCAAGCAAACCTTTTGCTTTCAGTCTGAGAGCTCCTTTTTCTCAGACTCTTCACTTCCGTCTCCAGTACTAGAAGCTGGCTTTTTCTCTCACTCTCTTTTCTTTGTTAGTCTCTCAGTTGTGTCCTATTCTTTGTGACCCCGTGAACTGTAGCCCACCAGGCTCTTCTGTCCATGGGATTCTCCAGGCAAGAATAGTGGAGTGGGTTGCCATTCCCTCCTCCAGGGGATCTTCTCAACCCAGGGATCAAACCCAGGTCTCCTGCATTGCAGTGGATTCTTTACCATTTGGGCTATCACATCTGCTTTTTCCTAAAAGGAGGTTTATCATGGCTAGACTGCCTTGTGAGAACTCTCTTACAGTATGACAAAAATTTGTAACATAAAAGTGGCTGCATAGAGTAGGGCTGGCCATAAAACTCTAAATATGATGCTTTCATCCACACAAACCTCCAAATGGCAACAGGTCTTTTATTTCTGTAATTAAACTTCCATCATTCTCGTACTGATACAAAGATGAGCTTCATGTGAATCATTTAGGGGCTACACTTGTATCAGGAGCATCCCTGCCAGAACATTTCTAACCGGGAGTGTAGAAGCTGAAAATGAACCACAAATTCACACAGCAGAAAGTTTTAGTGGGAGTAATGAACCTCTTCAGGCTGAGATCCACAGGGGTGGCTGTTTCATTAGATTCCTGCTTCAGTTTGCCGTCTCCATAGGTCAGTGAAGTCTTTTTAGTTTAATGCAGTTTTGTTTTAACACATTTTTTCATGTATTAATAGGCATTCATACCTCTTCTGTGAACAGCTTGATTTTTCTTTTTTTAAAAGAAATCTTTAGCTCTTCAAAGGAAGGAACTATGGCTTTCACATTTACCAAAGGCCTACCAAATTTAAATTCAAGATCAATATTCTCCTCCATCATCTCTCTCATTTTCTAGCACTTACAACTTCCAGGAGTCACTGAGTTTTTCACTTAAGAAGAATGATATTTTCTTTTTAAAAAATATTTTTATGATGTGGATTATTTTTAACGTCTTTATTGAACTTGTTATATTATTTTTGTTTTATGTTTTGGCTTTTTTAACCATGAGGCATGTAGGATAACTACCTGGTCAGGGATGGAACCCGTACTCCCCATGTTGGAAGTCCCAACCACTGGACAACCAGGGAGGTCCCTGAATTTTCCTTTTCATTTATGCCATCCCATCTCTGTTCTCTTTTCTCCTCTGTTCTCCCATCAGATCCCTGCATTCTTCATGATGACCCGCTCACAGGGTCACAGCTCTCTGGAAAGGGTAATTCATCCCCCGCTATCTTCCCCGAAACCACCCCCTCCCCCCCGGATCTACTTACACCACTACTGATCTTTCTTTTATATTTGCACATAGCCTATGACGAAATGCTCTATTTGGGCTGGGGAGCTGAGGAGACAAGGTTGCAAACCTACATACAACGAGGTTTTTGTCTCTATGGCTCTGTTTTTTCTATATGACTGTTTTTGTCTGTCCAACTGTCACCCTGATCCATCTTTGTATATTCCTGTGGAGCAATGTCTAATAACTAGCTCGCTTCTCTAGCCTTTTATCAAAAAAGGATCAATTCATCTTTGATGATATGAAATTGCTGCTCAGGGGAGCTTGGCTGAAGACAGTCCCCCCTGGAACAGCCTTGAGACTGGGAATAATTTTGTCCAGGAGCAAATTCATCGGAACTAGAATTCAGTTTCTCTTTTCAAGACCAGGCTTTCTGCTGTGAGTAGGGAAGTGGTCTAGGAGGAAAGCAGACACTAGACAGCCATCTCCATCTCTAATGTATTGGGATCGAGTCCATGTCCTCTGGGTCCCCAATTAATCAGAGGCTGAGTCTCAATCAGTGTGATTCTGACCATTCCCCTTATGACCTCTTGTGTTCCACAGGCAGGGAGCCAGTGACATGCAGACTCCAGCCTTCACCTAGGCTGGCTGTGGGCTGGGGATGGTGTTTACTCATCTTACTCACTTGGGCCCTCCTTAAATTTCATCCCTCTGTTCTCTGTCCTATTGTGCATGAGATTTGCTCCCCTGTGTCCCCACATCCTGATCCAGTTAATAGTTGGCTCTTGACAATACGATGGCTATAGTTCACACTGCTCTATGATATATAGGAAAAATGTTAAGAGAGTACATCCTGAAAATTCTCATCATAGGAAGAAGTTTTTTCTTTTCCCCTGTCTTCTTTCTTTTAATTCTCTTGTATCTATATGAGATGACGGCTATTAGTTGAAACAATTGCGATCTTTATTTCACAATATGTGGAAATCGAATCATCAAGTTGTACATCTTGAACTTATACAATGCCAATTGTTTCTCAATTGACCTGGAAAAAACAATTTGTTCTTGGTATAAGAATAATTCCAACATTGCTTAGTTAATCCTGACAATATATTGCTCAATCAAAAATCCAGGTTGCTTGCTTATGAGCTTCTAAGTATTATTCTATTGTGGATGGAGAAGGGCTTATTACAGCGGCTTTTCAAGTCAAGACCTGAATTGATCACTTGTCCTTTGAATCCTAGTTACTGTCCACCCTGATAAACACTGTCTCAAAGAGAGAAGTCAATCTTTCAGAGAAGCAGCAGTTTTAGTGGATTTGAGTTCATCAGCAGCAATGTAGGAGAAGACCTTGCAAGCAAGCCTTCACAGAGACATTATAGGCACTGCTTTCTTTATGTTCTAACTTGACTCAAAATCCTTTTCATTTCAGCTGTTGGCAAGTTCACCAAGTGAAGTCCTTTAATCTGAGTAGAGAACCACTTACAGCAGTGGTGCTGAGCTTATATGTGGCCAGTCCCACATTAGCAGCCAAGGTCCAGAGTATCCATTCTTAACTGGCAGGAATAAAATAGTAACTCTCCCTTTTGTGTATGAGAACATCATCATTGAGACTGGAAAGAGAATCTTCTATCTCCAGCAACAGAGACAAGAGTAGTCAACCATGAGTTGGATGTATTACTACTGTTTGGATGTACTTAGTGGCAACCAAGTCTGGCCCCAGGAAGAAAAGCAGGTCCCAGGCTCAGTTGCAGTCAGTGGCCAAGAAGATTTCAGGGATCTTCAGAATGCTAGCCAGAGCTGAAAGGGAAATATTTGAATAGGGATAGGTAGGGGTGAGTTATAGAGACGGAGCCAAAAGACATTTCCCATCATTGTTTTAGCGCTTCATTTTTAATTGTCCCCCCATTGCTGGGAGCCAGCATGAGGAACTCCGCCCATGGCAAAGGTCATGAGGAAGGAGGCTTCGGCATACGCAAAGGTGGGATCAAGCCTCAGGAAATCCCCTTTTCCCGAGCATCTACCCCCAAAACCAGAGTCTGTTTTATGCTCTCACCTATACCTCTGACTTCACGGGGGACTGCTCCCTCATCACCATTTCTCTCAGAGAAGGAGTTAACTTGCAGCTCCAGTTAATAAAAATTCCTGGGCGTGACAAGAGTGTTTCAACTTACAAACTCCTCTGAAGGTTCTCTAGCCTGCCTGATCAGGTTCGTCCGGCCACATGTGATTGTTTACAGCCTCCCAACCGTGAGAGGCATGAGATGCTTTAAACTTTCTATATACAGATTCTTTTGAGAAGTTACAAAATTATTAGTATAGTATAGCGGGTTGATTAGAAATTATATTGGTGAAGGGTTTTTCATTTGTTGAGCCAATATTTGCTGCTAAATCTCCATATTCCCTGCCCTTATAATGAATATAACTAGCATACAGGAAAAATAAGTATTAACCTTTAAGATTAATCATGTTAAACCTTAGGCTAAGTAAATTCCTTCCTTGATTGTAACCCACTACACCCTCACCCTATAGGAATGCAACTTTATTTGGAGGGTGGCGCTTGGTTTAAGAAAATTCACCCCTGGAAAAAATAAGTTTTCTGGTTGACTGACCGTTATCAGAAAGGGCCATAAAATGTCAGCAGGCCTCATGGCCAGAAGATGATGTAAAAACCCATAAGACCTTTGTATAATTTTATATGAAGCACCTGATTTTGACAAGGGTCAGGTCTGCTGACCCCCTGCATGACTCTATATTCATCCCTATGTATAACAAAAAGTATATAAGCAAACCTGAAAAATAAAGAAATCGGATCAGTTTCTGGAAAGACTGATTCCCCCGTGTCGTTTCTTTCTTGGTCCCCATTTTGCTGGCTGAATTCCCATCTGGAACGTGGGCACTCACCAAGCCTGCTAATTTTGCCTGGGCTTCTAAGATCGGACTGGGGAGGCCTCAGTGCCTCCTCTCCTTCGGGAGAACGGAAAGACGCCTGTGGCCTACGTAGGTGGTGATTGGTATTCCACGTAAACCAAGTTATTCAGCCTGCTTTTCTCCACTAATTTTCCTACTACACTATCTGTTTTTTAATCTCTCTCTATATCTGTAATTAAATAAGTTTTTTCGTTGGACACCTACTCCGTCTCCCCTTCAAATTACCCTGGATCCACTGGGGCTGGACCCCAGCACCCCATAGCTTGAGAAAGTGCAGGTTACATATGTGAGTACAGAATTAATCTCAGCTGACCTGTTAGAAGTCTGCTTATTTCAGGGACACCTGGAGCCAAGGTGATGCTCCTGGTTAACCCAGGATAAAGTCAACTAGCTAGTGATAGATATTCCTGTGCCAGGGTCTGAGAGAGACATGGTGGGCAGTCTGCGCTAGTTTATTAATGTTGGTCATAAGAACAAACAAGAAAAAAAAGCACTGGCTTTCCTGGTGGCTCAGAGGTTCAGAATCCGCCTGCCAGTGCAGGACACATGGGTTCAATCCCTGATTCAGGAAGATACCATATCCCATGGGGCAACTAAGCCCATGAACCTCAACTTTTGAGCCTCTGCTTTAGAACCTGGGAGTCACAAATAGAGAAGCCACCACAATGAGAAGCCCACTTTCCACAACTAGAGAGTAGCTCCCACTTGCTGCAACTAGAGAAAAGCCCACATAGCAATGAAGACTCACAGCCAAAAATAAATGAAATCATTAAAAAAAAAAAACTATGATACTGATAGATGATTTGCACCCAGTTTCTGTAATTGTACTCAAACAGGACCTATGTGCCCTCCAGGGACCAGCCTTCCCCCATATTATGTGCTTTAGCATCTCTCCAGAAGTGCCTATTGTATAGATAACGGTATCAGATGGGCTTTTCCTGACTTGTTTTACAGATGGGAAAATCCCTTACCAAAGAACTAAAGAGCCTCCTGATGAAGGTGAAAGAGGAGAGTGAAAAAGCTGGCTTCAAGCTCCACATTCAGAAAACGAAGATCATGGCATCATGATCTTTCCATCGTGGCTTTGCAGGAGGTGAAGTGGTAAAAAAAACCCATCTGCCATTGCAAGAGTTCCAAGAGATGGGAGTTCTATCCGTGGGTAGGGAAGTGCCCAGGAGTAGGAAATGGCAATCCACTCAGTATTCTTGCCTGAAAAATTCTGTTATCTAAAAAATATGGTCACAACCGGAAAGTAGAGTTATTTTATTTGGTGGCAATGTTTAGGTCTCTGAGCCCAGGAGACAACACCTCAGCAACTGTGAGAAAACTGCTCCAAAGAGGCAGGAGGAGAAGTCAGGCTATATAGAATTTTGCAACAAAGGGAGCAGGCAGTCTGAAAATCACAGATCAGGTATCAAGTTAAAAAAAAAATTAGCATTCTATATATGGAAAGATGCAAGGTTTTGGACTCATTGAATTCATTCCTTTCATATGCACCTCAAAATTCTCTGAGTGAGGCTTCAACAGTACATGAACTGTGAACTTCCAGATGTTCAAGCTGGATTTAGAAAATGCAGATGAACCAGAGATCAATTTGCCAACATCCATTGGATAATAGAAAAAGCAAGAGAGTTACAGAAAACCATCTACTTTTGCTTTATTGACTATGCCAGAGCCTTTAACTGTGTGGATCGCAACAAACTATGTAAAATTCTTCAAGAAACTGGAATACCAGACCACCTTACCTGCCTCCTGAGAAATCTGTATGCAGGTCAAGAAGCAAAAGTTAGAACTGGACATGGAACAGCAGACTGGTTCCAAATGGGGAAACGAATATGTCAAGGCTGTGAGATCACTGCTCTTTTCTCTTGGGTCCTGGTGCACAGAAGATTTTTTTGTGTGTGTGCCCTCCAAGAGTCTGTTTCCCTAGTCTTGGGTAAGTTCTGTAATCAAATCCCACTGCCTTCCAAAGACAAATTTTGAACAGTATGAAAAGGCAAAACGATATGACCTGAAAGATAAACTCCCCAGGTCAGTAGGTGGCCAATATGCTACTGGAGAAGTAACCACAGAAAGAATGAAGAGACAGAGACAAAACAAAAACAACACCCAGTTGTGGATGTGATGGCTGATGGAAGTAAAGGTCAATGCTGTGAGAACAATATTGCATAGAAGCCTGGAATATTAGGTCCATGAATTAAGGTAAATTGGAAGTGGTCAAACAGGAGATGACAAGAGTGAACATTGACATTTTAGGACTTCGTAAACTAAAATGGGCTGGAATGGGTGAGTTTAACTCAGATGACCATTACACCATTATACAGGAGTGGCAGCTGCATGGCGCAGGAGCGGCTGAGAGGAGACCCCACATCCAATGTCAGGAGTGGTGGCTGTTAGGAGCTACCCTACTTTCAAGGTAAGGAGCAGAGGCTGCGTTTTGCTGGAGCAGCCATGAAGAGATACCCCACTTCTAAGGTAAGAGAACCCAAAGTAAGACAGTAGGCTCTAAGAGAGGGCATCAGAGGGCAGACAGAGGGAAACCAAAATCACAGAAAACTAACCAATCTGACCACATGGACCACAGCCTTGTCTAACTCGATGAAAGTAAGCCATGCCATGTGGGGCCACCCAACATGAACGGGTCATGGTGGAGGGGTCTGACAGAATGTAGTCCAATGGAGAAGGGAATGGTAAACCATTTCAGTATGCTTGCCTTGAGAACCCCATGAACAGTATGAAAAGGCAAAAGGATAAGACACTGAGAGATGAACTCCCCAGGTCATTAGCTGCCAAATATGCTACCGATCAGTGGAGAAATAACTCCAGAAAGATTAAGGGATGGAGCCAAAGGGAATACAAGACAAAGTTGGGGATATGACTGGTGATAGAAGCAAGGTACACTGCTGTAAAGAGCAATATTGATAGGAACCTAGAATATTAGTTCCATGAATCAAGGCAAATTGGAAGTGGTCAAACAGGAGATGGCAAGAGTGGACGTCAACATTCTAGGAGTCAGTGAACTAAAACGGACTGGAATGGATGAATTTAACTCAGATGACTGTTATATCTACTCTTGTGGGAAGGAATCTCTTAGGAGAAATGGAGTAGCCATCATAGTCAAGAAAAGAGTCCGAAATGCAGTACTTGGATGCAATCTCAAAAATGACAGAATGATCTCAGTTCATTTCCAAGGCAAACCATTCAGTATCACGGTAATCCAAGTCTATGCTCAGACCAGTAACGTTGAAGAAGCTGAAGTTGAATGGTTCTGTGAAGACCTACAAGATCTTTTAGAACTAACACCCCCAAAACATGTCCTTTTCATTATCGGGGATTGGGATGCAAAAGTAGGAAGTCAAGAAACACCTGGAGTAACAGGCAAATTTGGCCTTGGAATGCAGAATGAAGCAGCGCAAAGACTGATAGAGTTCTGCCAAGAAAATGCACTCGTCATAGCAAACACCCTCTTCCAACAACACAAGAGAAAACTCTACACATGGACATCACGAGCTGGCCAACACTGAAATCAGATTGATTATATTCTTTGCAGTCAAAGATAGAGAAGCTCTATATAGTCAGCAAAAACAAGACTGAGAGCTGACTGGCTCAGAACATGAACTCCTTCTTGCCAAATTCAGACTTAAATTGAAGAAAGTGGGGAAAACCACTAAACCATTAAGGTATGACCTAAATAAAATACCTTATGATTACGCAGTGAAAGTGAGAAATAGATGAAAGGGCCTAGATCTGATAGATAGAGTGCCTGATGAACTATGGAAGGAGGTTCGTGACATTGTATATGAGACAGGGATCAAGACCATCCCCATGGAAAAGAAAGGCGAAAAAGCAAAATGGCTGTCTGAGGAGGCCTTACAAATAGCTGTGAAAAGAAGAGAAGTGAAAAGCATAGGAGAAAAGGAAAGATATAAGCATCTGAATGCAGAGTTCCAAAGAATAGCAAGGAGAGATAAGAAAGCCTTCCTCAGTGATCAGTGCAAAGAAATAGAGAAAAACAACGGAATGGGAAAGACTATAGAGATCTCTTCAAGAAAATTAGAGATACCAAGGGAACATTTCATGCAAAGATGGGCTCAATAAAGGACAGAAATGGTATGGACCTAAGAGAAGCAGAAGATATTCAGAAGAGATGGCAAGAATACACAGAAGAACTGTACCAAAAAGATCTTCACTACCCAGATAATTACGATGGTGAGATCACTCATACTCACTTAGACCCAGACATCCTGGAATGTGAAGTCAAGTGGGCCTTAGGAAGCATCATGATGAACAAAGCTAGTGGAGGTGATGGAATTCCAGTTAAGCTATTTCAAATTCTAAAAAACGATGCTGCGAAAGTGCTGCATACAATATGTGAGCAGTTTGGAAAATTAAACAATGGCCACAGGATTGGAAAAGGTCAGTTTTCATTCCAATCCCAAATAAAGGCAATGCCAAAGTTGCTCAAACTACTGCACAATTGCACTCATCTCCCATGCTAGATAAGTAAAGCTCAAAATTCTCCAAGCCAGGCTTCAGTGAAATGTGAACTGTGAACTTCCAATTGTTCAAGCTAGTTTTAGAAAAGGCAGAAGAACCAGAGAGCAAATTGCCAACATCCGCTGGATCATCAAAAAAGCAAGAGAGTTCCAGAAAAACATCGATTTCTGTCTTATTGACTATGCCAAAGCCTTTGAGTGTGTGGATCACAATAAAGTGTGGAAAAATTCTTCAAGAGATGGGAATAGCAGACCACCTGACCTGCCTCTTGAGAAACCTGTATTCAGGTCAGGAAGCAACAGTTAGAACTGGACATGGAACAACAGACTGGTTCCAAATAGGGAAAGGAGTACATCAAGGCTGTATATTGCCACCCTGTTTATTTAACTTATATGCAGAGTACATCATGAGAAACGCTGGGCTGAAAGAAGCACAAGCTGGATCAAGATTGCCAAGAGAAATATCAAAACCTCAGATATGCAGATGACACCACCCTTAGGCAGAAAGTGAAGAAGAACTAAAGAGCCTCTTGTTGAAAGTTAAAGAGGAGAGTGAAAAAGTTGGCTTAAAGCTTCACATTCAGGAAACTAAGATCATGTCATCTGTCTGGTCACTTCATGGGAAATATATGGAGAAACAGTGGAAACAGTGGCTGACTTAATTTTTCTGGGCTCCAAAATCACTGCAGATTGTGATTGCAGCCATGAAGTTAAAAGACACTCCTTGGAAGAAAAGTTATGACCAACCTAGACAGCATATTAAAAAGCAGTTACATTACTTTGTCAATAAAGGTCCATCTAGTGAAGGCTATGGTTTTTCCATTAGTTATGTATGGATGTGAGAGTTGGAGTATAAAGAAAGGTGAGTACTGAAGAATTGATGCTTTTGAACTGTGGTGTTAGAGAAGACTCTTGAGAGTCCCCTGGACTGCAAGGAGATCCAACCAGTCCATCCTAAAGGAGATCAATCCTGGGTGTTCATTGAAAGGACTAATGTTGAAGCTGAAACTCCAATACTTTGGTCACCTGATGCGAAGAGCTGACTCATTTGAAAAGACCCTGATTCTGGGAAAGATTGAGTGAAGGAGGAGAAGGGGATGACAGAGGATGAGATGTTGGGGTGGCATCACCAACTCAATGACATGAGTTTGGGTAAACTCCGGGAGTTGGTGATAGACAAGAAGGCCTGGCATGCTGCAGTCCATGGGGTTGCCAAGAGTTGGACAGGACTGAGCGACTGAAGTGAACTGAACTGAACGGGGCCCTCATAGTCAACAAAAGAGTCTGAAATGCAGTACTTGTGTGCAGTCTCAAAAAGGACAGAATGATCTCTGTTCATTTTCAATGTAAACCATTCAATATAACAGCAACCCAAGTCTATACCTCAACCACTAATGCCAAAGGAGCCGAGTGGCTCTATGAAGGCCTACAATACCTTCTAGACCTAACACCAAAAAAGACGTCCTTTTCATCATAGGGGACTGGAATACAAAAGGAAGAATCAAGAGATACCTGGAGTAACAAGCAAATTTGGCTTTGGAGTATGAAATGAACCAGGGCAAAGGCCAATAGAGTTTTCCCAAGAGAACACAGTGTTCATATCAAGCATCTTCTGCCAACAACACAAGAGAAGACTCTATACATGGACATCACTAGATGGTCAATACCGAAATCAAACTGATTACATCCTTTCAGATAAAAATGGGGAAGCTCTATACTGTTGGCAAAAACAAGACTGGGAGCGGACTGTGGCTCAGATGATGCACACCTTATTGCCAAGTTCAGACTTAAATTAAAGAAAATGGGGAAAACCACTAGACCATTCATGTATGACCTAAATCAAATCCCTACGATTATACAGCGGAAGTGACAAATAGATCCAAGGGACTAGATATGATAGACAGAGTGCCTGAAAAACTATGGACAGAGGTTCATGACATTGCACAGCAGACAGGGTTAAGACCATCCCCAGGAAAAAGAAATGCAGAAAGGCACAATTGTTGTCTGAGGATGCCTTACAAATAGCTGAGAAAAGGAGAGAAACAAAAAGCAAAGGAGAAAAGGAATGATACACCCATTTGAATGCAGAGTTCCAAAGAACAACAAAGAGAGATAAGAGAGTCTTCTCAGTGATCAGTGCAAAGAAATAGAGAAAATAGAATGGGAAAGATTAGTGACTTCTTCAAGAAAATTAGAGATACCAAAGGAATGTCTCATGCAAAGATGGGCACAATGAAGGACAGAAATGCTTCTAACAGAAGGAAAAGATATCAGGAAAAGGTGGCAGGAATATACAGAAGAACTAAAAAAAAACAACAACAAAATCTTCATAAACCAGATAATCACGACTGTGTGATCACTCACCTAGAGCCAGACATCCTGGAATGTAAAGTCAAGTGGGCCTTAGGAAGCATCACTAGGAACAAAGCTGGTGGAGATGATGAAATTCCAGTTGAGCTATTTCAAATCCTAAAAGAGGATGCTGTGAAAGTGCTGCATTCAATATGCCACAAATTTGGAAAACTCAGCAATGGCCACAGTTCTGGAATTCCAAGGACATTCCAATTCCAAGGAAAGGCAATGCCAAAAAATGTTCAAACTATCACACAATTGTACTCTTGTCACACTCTAGCAAAGTAATGCTCAAAATTCCCCAAGCCAGGCTTCAGTATTATTCGAACCATGAACTTCCAACTGTTCAAGCTGGATTTAGAAAAGGCAGAGGAATCAGAGATCAAATTGCCAACATCGTTGTATCATCAAAAAAGCAAAGGAGTTCCAGAAAAACATCTACTTTTGCTTTTTCACTATGCCAAAGCCTTTGACTTTGTGGATCAAAACAAACTGTAAAATTCTCCAAGAGATGGGCATGCCAGGCCACCTGATCTTTCTCCTGAGAAATCTGTATGCATGTGAAGAAGCAACATTTAGAACTGGATATGGAACAACAGACTGGTTCCAAATTGGTAAAGGAGTACATCACAGCTGTATACTGTCTCCTTGCTAATTTAACTTATGTGCAGAGCACATCATTCAAAGTGCCAGACTGGATAAAGCACAAGCTGGAATCAAGATTGCTGGGAGAAATATCAATAACCTCAGATACACAGATGACACCACCCCTATGGCATAAAGTAAAGAACTATAGAACCTCTTGATGAAAGTGAAAGAGGAGAGTGAAAAAGTTGGCTTATTTCTCCATCTATTAGTGTCCTCTTTGATTTCTTTCACCAGTGTTTTATAGTTTTCTATATATAGCTCTTTAGTTTCTTTGCTGCTGCTGCTGCTAAGTCACTTCAGTCGTGCCCGACTCTGTGCAACCCCATAGACGGCAGCCCATCAGGCTCCCCTGTCCCAAGGATTCTCCAGGCAAGAATACTGGAGTGGGTTGCCATTTCCTTCTCCAATGCATGAAAGTGAAAAGTGCCGGGAGCCAGCACGAGGAAAGGGGTCCAACAGAAAAGTAAAAGTGAAGTCACTCAGTCCGACTCTTCACGACCCCATGGACTGCAGCCTACCAGGCTCCTCCATCCATGGGACTTTCCAGGCAAGAGTACTGGAGTGGGTTGCCATTGCCTTTCTTTAGGTAGACAGATATATTCCTAAGTATTTTATTCTTTTCGTTGCAATGGTGAATGGAATTGTTTCCTTAATTTCTCTTTCTATTTTCTCATTATTAGTGTATAAGAATGCAAGGGATTTCTGAGTGTTGATTTTATATTCTGCAACTTTACTATATTCATTGATTAGCTCTAGTAATTTTCTGGTGGAGTCTTTAGGGTTTTCTATGTAGAGGATCATGTCATCTGCAAACAGTGAGAGTTTTACTTCTTCTTTTCCAATTTGGATTCCTTTTATTTCTTTTTCTGCTCTGATTGCTGTGGTCAAAACTTCCAAAACTATGTTGAATAGTAGTGGTGAAAGTGGGCACCCTTGTCTTTTTCCTGACTTTAGGGGAAATGCTATCAATTTTTCACCATTGAGGATAATGTTTGCTGTGGGTTTGACATATATAGCTTTTATTATGTTGAGGTATGTTCCTTCTATTCCTGCTTTCTGGAGAGTTTTTTTTTTTTTAATCATAAATGGATGTTGAATTTTGTCAAAGACTTTTTCTGCATCTATTGAGATGATCATTTGGCTTTTATTTTTCAATGTGTTAATGTGGTGTATTACATTGATTGATTTGCAGATATTGAAGAATCCTTGCATCCCTGGGATAAAGCCCACTTGGTCATGGTGTATGATCTTTTTAATGTGCTGTTGGATTCTGATTGCTAGAATTTTGTGAAGGATTTTTACATCTATGTTCATCAGTGATATTGGCCTGTAAGTTTTCTTTTTTGTGGCATCTTTGTCAGGTTTTGGTATTAGGTTGATGGTGGCCTCATAGAATAAGTTTGGAAGTTGACCTTCCTCTGCAATTTTCTGGAAGAGTTTAAGTAGGATAGGTGCTAGCTGTTCTCTAAGTTTTTGGTAGAATTCAGCTGTGAAGCTGTCTAGACCTGGGCTTTTATTTGCTGGAAGATTTCTGATTGCAGTTTCAATTTCTGTGCTTGTGATGGATCTGTTAAGATTTTCTATTTCTTCCTTGTTCAGTTTTGGAAAGTTGCACCTTTCTAAGAATTTGTCCATTGCTTCCACATTGTCCATTTTATTGGCATATAATTGCTGATAATAGCCTTTTATGATCCTTTGTATTTCTGTGTTGTCTGTTGTGATCTCTCCATTTTCATTTCTAATTTTATTAATTTGATTTTTCTCCCTTTGTTTCTTGATGAGTCTGGCTAATGGTTTGTCAATTTTATTTATCCTCTCAAAGAACCAGCTTTTGGCTTTGTTGATTTTTGCTATGGTCTCTTTTGTTTCTTTTGCATTTATTTCTGCCCTAACTTTTAAGATTTCTTTCCTTCTACTAACCCTGGGGTTCTTCATTTCTTCCTTTATTAGTTGCTTTAGGTGTAGAGTTAGGTTATTTATTTGACTTTTTTCTTGTTTCTTGAGGTATGCCTGTATTGCTATGAACCTTCCCCTTAGCACTGCTTTTACAGGGTCCCACTGGTGTGCTGCGATTCATGGGGTTGCAAAGAGTTAGACACGACTGAGTGACTGAACTGAACTGAACTGAACAGGTTTTGGGTTGTTGTGTTTTCATTTTCATTCGTTTCTATGCATGGATTGGAAGAATCAATATAGTGAAGATGAGTATTCTACCCAAAGCAATCTATAGATTCAATGCAATCCCTATCAAGCTACCAACAGTATTTTTCACAGAGCTAGAACAAATAATTTCAGAATTTGTATGAAAATACAAAAAACCTTGAATAGCCAAAGCAATCTTGAAAAAGAAGAATGGAACTGAAGGTATCAACCTGCCTGACTTCAGGCTTTACTACAAAGCCACAGTCATCAAGACAGTATGGTACTGGCACAAAGACAGAAATATAGATCAATGGAACAAAATAGAAAGCCCAGAGATAAATCCATGCACCTATGGACAACTTATCTTTGACAAAGGAGGCAAGAATATACAATGGAGAAAAAACAATGTCTTTAACAAATGGTGCTGGGAAAACTGGTCAACCACTTGTACAAGAATGAAACCAGAACACTTTCTAACACCAAACACAAAAATAAACTCAAAATGGATTAAAGATCTAAACGTAAGGCCAGAAACTATAAGACTCCTAGAAGAGAACATAGGCAAAACACTCTCCGACATAAATCACAGCAGGATCCTCTATGATCCACCTCCCAGAATATTGGAAATAAAAATAAAAATAAACAAATGGGACCTATTAAAATTAAAAGCTTCTGCACAACAAGGGAAACTATAAGCAAGGTGAAAAGACAGCCTTTGGAATGGGAGAAAATAATAGCAAATGAAGCAACAGTCAAACAACTCATCTCAAAAATATACAAGCAACTTATGCAGCTCAATTCCAGAAAAATAAACGACCCAATCAAAAAATGGGCCAAAGAACTAAATAGACGTTTCTCCAAAGAAGACATACGGATGGCTAACAAACACATGAAAAGATGCTCAACATCACTCATTATCAGAGAAATGCAATTCAAGACCGCAATGAGGTACCATTTCACACCAGTCAGAATGGCTGCGATCCAAAAGTCTACAAGCAATAAATGCTGGAGAGGGTGTGGAGAAAAGGGAACCCTCTTACACTGTTGGTGGGAATGCAAACTAGTACAACCACTATGGATAACAGTCTGGAGATTCCTTAAAAAACTGGAAATAGAACTGCCTTATGACCCCTCAATCCCACTGCTGGGCATACACTGAGGAAACCAGAATTGAAAGAGACACGTGTACCCCAATGTTCATTGCAGCACTGTTTATAATAGCCAGGACATGGAAGCAACCTAGATGTCCATCAGCAGATGAATGGATAAGAAAGCTGTGGTACATATACACAATGGAGTATTACTCAGCCATTAAAAATAATACATTTGAATCCATTCTAATGAAATGGATGAAACTGGAGCCTATTATACATAGTGAAGTAAGCCAGAAAGAAAAACACCAATACAGTATACTAACACATATATATGGAATTTAGAAAGATGTTAATGATAACCTTGTATGTGAGACAGCAAAAGAGACACAGATGTTTAGAACAGTCTTTTGGACTCTGTGGGAGAGGGGGAGGGTGGGATTATTTGGGAGAATGGCATTGAAACATGTATAATAACATATATGAAAGGAATCGCCAGTCCAGGTTCGATGCAGGATACAGGATGCTTAGGGCTGGTGCACTGGGATGACCCAGAGGGATGGTATGGGGAGTGAGGTGGGAGGGGGGTTCAGGATGGGGAACACGTGTATACCCATGGTGGATTCATGTTGATCTATGGCAAAACCAATACAGTATTGTAAAGTAATTAGCCTCTAATTGAAATAAATAAATTAATATTAAAAAAATAAAGACAATCCCAAATGGGTGCTAAATGCAAAAAAAAAAAAAAAAAAAAAAAAAAAAAAGAAAAGAAAAGAAAAGAAAAAACGAATGAAAAAGTTGGCTTAATTCTCAACGTCAGAATACTAAGTTTATGGAATCTGGTCCATCAATTCAAAGCATATAGTTGGGGAAACAATGGAAACAGTTACAGACTTTATTTTTCTGGGCTCCAAAATCACTGCTAATGCTGCCTGCAGCCATGAAAGTAAAAGATGTTTGCTCCTTGGAAGAAAAGCTATGACCAACCTAGACAGCATATTAAAAGCAGAGACATTACTTTGCCAACAAAGGTCCGTTTAGTCAAAGCTATGGTTTTTCCAGTAGTCATGTAATTATGTTAGAGTTGGACTATAAAGAAAGCTGAGCACCGAAGAATTGATTCTTTTGAACTGTTCTGATGGAGAAGACTCTTTGGAGTTTCTTGGATTGTAAGGAGATCAAACTATTCAATCCTAAAAGAAATCAGTCCTGAATATTCATTGGAAGTATTGATGCTGATGCTCCAATACTTTGGCCACCTGATGCGAAGAACTGACTCTTGGAAAAGATCCCAATGCTGGGAAAGATTGAAGGCTGGAGGAGAAGGGGTGACAGATAATGAGATGGTTGGATGGCATCACTGACTCGATGGACACAAGTTTGAGTGAACTCCAGGAGTTGGTGATGGACAGGGAATCCTGCTGTGCTGCAGTCCACAGGGTCTTGAAGAGTTGGATACGACTGAGAAACTGGACTGAACTGAGCTGAAGGTTAATCAGGCAAAGGAGAAACTGTGGTGTGGTCAGGATATCAATGGCTGAGTTTGGATGGTCTGTTGCGTGTTTTTTTTTTTTTTGAGAAGGGAGAGGAAAAACATTTGAAGAAAGGAAATACAGCTGACCACTTTGTATGTGGATATACTGCCATCTCTTGGTCTTTTCTTGTCATTGATCAGGTTTTGAAGGCTCCTGTTTCAGTGGCTTTTTTTGTGTGTTGAAATATAATTGACCCAGAGTATTATATTGTTTCAGGTATACAACAGTGATTTTATTACTAAATGGCCATCATACTCAGTCTAATCATGATCTATTGCCATACAACGTTATTACAATATTATATTGACTATAGTCATCATATAGTACCATGATTTATTTATTTTATAACTAGAAGTTCACCCTCATGGCTCAGTTGGTAAAGAATCTGCCTGCAATGCAGGAGATCTGGGTTCGATCCCTGGGTCAGGAAGATGTCCTGGAGAAGTGATTGGCAGCCCACTCCTATATTCTTGCCTGGAAAATTCCGTGGGCAGAGGAGCCTGCTGGTCTACTGTTCATGGGATCACAGAGTCAGACGTGATTGAGCGACTAACACTGGCACCTCTTAATGCCCTTTACTTATTTTGCTCAGTTGACCACACTCCTCTTGTCTGTAAGTTTGTTCTCTCTCTATATAAGACTGCTTTGGCTTTTTATTATGTTTGTTTTTCTTTTTAGATTCTACATATAAGTGAAATTTTATGGTATTTGTCTTTCTCTGACTTATTTAGTTTAGGAAAAAACCTACTAGATCCATCCATGATGTTGAAAATGGCAAGATTGCATTTTTTTTTATGACTAAGTAATATTCTATTGTGTATATATATACCATGTCTTCTTTATCCATTTTTCTACGGATGCACATTTAGGTTGCTTCTATATCTTGGCTGTAGTAAATAATGCTGCGACGAACATTGAGGTGCAGATTTAGATTCACTCCAGTTATCACTTTTTGTCCAGAGATCTTAACATTCTCTTCGATGTCTTTTCTGCACTGGGTGAGAATCAGGAGACATGGATTCTAGTTCCAACAATGGTACTAATTTGCCCCATGATCCTGGACAAATTCCAGTGGTTTTGATTTGCCCCATGATCCTGGACAAATTCCAGTGGTTTTGTATGGTTATTTTCCCATTTGAAAATTAGCCAAAAATTGATCATGGGAATCAAATTTTCATTGTGTTTACAAAATGACATTTATTAAATATTTTATTTTTATTAAAAAAAAGTTGATATACAACATTATGCTAATTTCAGATGTACTAATGATTTAACATTTGCATGCTTATTAAATGATCACCATGATAGTCTAATATCTGCCCCATACTCAGATATTACAGTGTTATTGACCATATTGCTTATGCTGTATATTTCATCTTGTGATGCCAAAGAACGTTCAAACTATTGCACTATTGCACTCATCTCACACACTAGCAAATCATTCTCAAAAATCTCCAAGCCAGGCTTCAACAGTATGTGAACCAAGAACTTCCAGATGTTCAAGCTGTATTTAGAAAAGGCAGATGAACCAGAGATCAAATTGCCAACATCCGCTGGATCATCGAAAAAGCGAGAGAGTTCTAGGGAAACATCAACTTCTATTTTTTGACTATGCCAAAGACTTTGTGTGGATCACAACAAACTATAAAATTCTTCAAGAGGTGGGAATACCAGACTGTCTTACCTGCCTCCTGAGAAACCTGTGTGCAGGTCAAGAAGCAACAGTTAGAACCGAACATGGAACAACAGACTGGTTGCAAATTGGGAAAGGAGTACAACAAGGCTGTATATTGTCACCCTGCTTATTTAACTTACATGCAGAGTACATCATGTGAAATGCCAGACTGGTTGAAGCACTATCTGGAGTCAGGATTCTGAGAGAAATATCAATACCTCAGATATGCAGAAGACACTACCTTTATGGCAGAAAGCAAAGAGGAAGTGAAGAGCCTCCTGATGAAAGTGAAAGAGGAGAGTGAAAACGCTGGCTTAAAACAGCATTCAAGAGACTAAGATCATCACATCTAGTCCCAACATTTTATGGCAAATAGTTGGGGAAACAATGGAAACAGTGAGAGACTTTGTTTTTTTCATCTCCAAATCACTGCAGGAGATGACTGCAGTCATGAAATTAAAAGACATTTGCTCCTTGGAAGAAAAGCTATGACCAACCTAGATAATGTATTAAAAAGCAGAGACATTACTTTGGCAACAAATGTCCATCTAGTCAAAGGTATTGTTTTTCCAGTAGTCATGTATGGATGTGAGAGTTGGACTATTAAGAAGGCTCAGTGCCGAAGTAGTGATGTTCTTGAACAGTGGTGTTGGAGAAGACTCTGAGAATCCCTTGAACTGCAAGGAGATCAAGCCAGTCCATCATAAAGGAAATGAATCCTGAATATTCACTGAAAGGACTGATGCTGAAGCTGAAGCTCCAATACTTTGGCCACCTGATGGGAAGAACTGATTCACTGTAAAAGACCCTCATCCTGGGAAAGATTGAAGGCAAGAGAAGGGGATGACAAGAGGACGAAATGATTGGATGGCATCACCGACATGATGGACATGAGTTTGAACAAGCTCCCGAAGCTGGTGATGGGTCAGGAATCCTGGTGTGCTACAGTCTATGGGATCACAAAGTCTGACATGAGTGAGCAACTGAACTTAACTGAACTGTGGTTTATTTATTATCTAAGTGGAAGCTTATACCTCTTAATCCCTCTCACCTGTTTCACCCATATCAACTTCACCTTCCTCCATTCTGGAAATCATTTTGTTCTCTATGAGATTATTTTAATTTTGGTTTGTTTTGGTTAAATTTCATATATAAGTGAAATTATGCTCTATTTGTTTTGGTCTGTCTTATTTAATTTAGCATACTATCCTCTAGCTCCATTTGGGTTGTCACAAATAACAAGATTTCATGCCTTCCTGTGGCTGAATAATATTGCATTGTGTGTGTGTGTCTTGGTATATATACACATATTTCTATATATATATGTCTGTATATATGCCAAGCTGTAAACACTTAAGTTGTCTCCCTATCTTGGCTAATGTAAATAATGCTTCAATGATGTTGGGTGTATATGTATTTTTTACATTTAAATTAATTTTTATTTGGAAGCTGATTGATTTACATTGTTGAGTTGTTTTCTGCCATGAATCAGCCATAGGTATACATATGTCCCCACCCCCTTGAACCTCCATTCCACCTCCCTGTATACGTATTATGAATTAGTTTTTGTTTTCCTTTGGGTAAGTATCCAGAAGATTCAGATCAAAGGGCAGCTTTATTTTTTAATTTTTAGAGCAACGTCTATATTGTTTTCCATATGGCCACGTCGATCTATAATCCCACCAACAGTTCTATAATCCCACCAAGTGTTCATTTTCTCTGTATCTTCACCAATACTTGTTATTTTTTATCTTTTTCTTGATAGATATTCTGAAAAGTGTGAGGTGGTATCTCATTTGATTTTCCTTGTTGATTAGTAATGTCGAGCATCTTTTCAGGTGTGTGTTGGCCATCTGTGTGTCTTCTTTGGAAAATATCTATTTTTTAATCTTCCCTTTTTAAATCAGATTTTGTTTTTGTTGTTGAGTTATATGAGTTCTTTAAATATCAAACTCTCATTTGCATTTCTTCTCCAACTCAGTACACTGCCATTTTTTTAAATGAGAGTTCCCCTCATTGTGAAAAGCATTTTGATAGTCCTATCTGTTTATTTTTGCTTCTTTTTTTCTGGTCTGAGACATATCTAAAAGAATATTGTGAAGAGTAATGTCAAAGATGGCACTGCCTATGCTTTCTACTAGCAAATTTTTTGTTTCTGGTCTTAAATATAAATCTTTTCTCCACTTTGTGTTTATTTTTGAATGTGGTGTAAGAAAGTAGCCCATGATTCTTTGGCATAAGGCTGTCTAGTTTTCCCGACACAATTCACTGAAGAGAATGTCTTTTCCTCACTGTATATTCTTGCCTCCTTTGTTGTAGATTAATTGCCTATATAAGTGTGCCTATTTCTGAGCTTTCTCTTTTGTCCATTGATTTATATGTCTGTTTTTGTGCCAGCACCATATTATATTGACTACAGTAGCTCTGTAGAATACATTGAAATCAAGAAGTGTGATATTTGTCGCTTTGTTCTTCCTTCTCAAAATTGATTTGACTATTTGGGGTCTTTTGTATTCCATACAAATTTTAGAATCATTTATTCTAGTTCTGTGAAGAATGTCATTGGTATTTTGATAGGGATAGCCCTAAATCTGTAGAATGGTTTGGGTAGTATGATCATTTTAACAATATTAACTATTCTAATCCAGTTGCTTTCCATTTGTTTGTGTCATCTCCAGCTTCTTTCATCAGTGCCTTATAGTGTCCCAAGTAAAAGACTTTTATCTCCTTGGTAATATTTATTCCTAATTATTTTCTTTTGGTGAATTGTAAGTGGGATTGCTTCCTTAATTTCTGTTTCTGATAGTTTTTATCAAAAAACACAACAGATTTCTGTATATCAACTTTGTAGTCTGCAACTTTACTGAATCCATTTAATAGTTTTAATAGTTTTTTTTGTGTGGCATCTTTAGGATTTTCTGTATATAGCATCATTTTATCTGTAAACAAGACAGTTTTACTTTTTCCTTTCCAATTTGAATGCCTTTATTTCTTTTTCCTGTCTAATTTCTGTGGTTACAACTTCCAAGATTTTATTCAATAAAAGATATGAGATGGGCATTCTTGACTTGTTAGTGGTCTTAGAGGACATCTTCATCATTCATAATGTTAACTGTGGGGTTTTCATAAAGGGTCTTTGTTATGTTGTGGTATGTTCCTTCTGTATCCACTTTGTTGAGAGTTTTTAATCATAAAAAGATGCTGAATTTTATTAAAGAAACATTTTCTTTATTTCATTATTTCTTTATTTCATTACTCATAAGTTTTATTCTTCAATTTGTTGATGTGGGGTGTCACATTGATTGATTTGTGGATGTTAAACCATCCTTGCATACCTGGAATAAATCCCACTTGATCATGATGTATGATATTTTTAACGTACTGTTTCATTACAAATACAGCTTTTCACCATTGAATATAATGTTCGCTGTGAGTTTATCATATTATGTTGAGGTATATCCCCTATATGCCTGCTTTCTGGAAAGTTTTTATTGTAAATGGATGTTGAATTTTATCAAAAGCTTTTTCTGCATCAATTGAAATGATCCTATAGGTTTTATTCTTCAGTTTGTTAATATGGTATATCACATTGATTGATTTATGGATATTGAACCATTCTCGCATCCCTGGGGTAAATCCCACTTGATCATGATGTACGATCTCTTTACTGTATTGTTGGATTCCATTTGCCAGTATTTTATTAAGAAATTTTGCATCTATGTTCATCAGTGATATTGGCCTCTAATTTTCTTTTTTGTGTGTGACATATTTGTCTAGTTTTGGTGTCAAGGTGATGTGGCCTCATAGAATAAGTTTGGAAGTTACCTTCTTTTGCAATTTTTTTGGAATAGTTTCAGAAGGATAAGTGTTAACTCGTCTCTAAATGTTTGGTATAGTATAATCTTTTAATGACCTGTTGGTGTTTTCATATTTGAAGTAGGTTTTTCTTAGGAGTTTTGGTATTGATGATCTTGCTTTCAGTTCAGTTCAGTTCAGTCACTCAGTCGTGTCTGACTCTTTGAGACCCCATAAATCGCAGCATGCCAGGCCTCCCTGTCCATCACCAACTCCCAGAGTTCACTCAGACTCATGTCCAACGAGTTAGTGATGCCATCCAGCCATCTCATCTTCTGTCGTCCCCTTCTCCTGCTGCTCCCAATCCCTCCCAACATCAGAGTCTTTTCCAATGAGCCAACTCTTCGCATGAGGTGGCCAAAGTAGTGGAGCTTCAGCTTTAGCATGATTCCTTCAAAAGAAGGAATGGTGATCTCCTTTAGGATGGACTGGTTGGATCTCCTTGCAGTCCAAGGGACTCTCAAGAGTCTTCTCCAACACCACAGTTCAAAAGCATCAATTCTTTGGTGCTCACCTGTCTTTATAGTCCAACTCACATCCATACATGACCACTGGAAAGAACAGCCTTGACAAGACTGACCTTTGTTGACAAAGTAATGTCTCTGCTTTCCCTCTTTTACATGGTATTAACTCCCATGTTGAACCCTCTTATCTACAGCTTGAGGTAATGTCTCTGCTTTCCCTCTTTTACACGGTATTAACTCCCATGTTGAACCCTCTTATCTACAGCTTGAGGAACAAAGAGTGAAGAATTCATTCAGTAGGAAGTTTGAAAGGAAAACTATTTTTAAAGGTGGATAAAATAGAATTCTAATTGTGCTGCATCAAAGATGTTGATTTGATTATGTGTGGTAAAAAGAATACTGGACTGAGAAATAGACTCTTTTTAATCCCTAGGTCTGACAGTTGTATATATTGAAACTACTGTTTATATTGTTTTTTCTTCAGTCTTCTTCTTTGGAAAATAATAGAGAATATAAAATATTTTATATATATATGGTATACATGTAACATAATCCAGAAGAACATTTATGCATTCTTTTTTTTTTGTGGGGGTGTGTTTTGCAAGCATATTTTTTATTAACAAGAGATTGAAACAGTCAAATGCAATGAACTGTGGGATTCAAAAAGTTCCAGTTGCAAAATAAACACACCATGGAAAAATTCTTATATGTGGGAAAACATTTTAATCTTCCCCAGAAAATCAAACAGTATAAGGGAAAGTTCACCAGAGTTCATTAATAAAGGTTTCATGGACCTTGGTAAAAGCTGAGCAATGGAAAGTGAGTCAACAATTGTTGAACACGTGACAATGCAAATATGAAATTTGAATGGTATACAAAATCTTATCTTAAATTTATCCAGATATGGAACTACCATCACTAATTGTCAGTCTTGTAAAAATTTCCAACATCATTTTACTAACCCTGGAAAGTATCATAGTAAGTGTAGTCAGTCAAAGAGGGAAAGACAAATACCATAGGATATCACTTATATGCATAATGTAAAATAAAATGATACAAATAAACTTAATTATAAAACAAAAACATGCTCACAGTTTTAGAAAACAAACTTATGGTTTCCAAAGGGGAAAGCTGGGTGGGGGGAGGAATAACTTGGAAATTTGGAATTGTCCTATACACACTGCTGCTGCTGCTGCTGCTGCTGCTAAGTCGCTTCAGTCGTGTCCGACTCCGTGCGACCCCATAGACGGCAGCCCACCAGGCTCCCCAGTTCCTGGGATTCTCCAGGCAAGAACACTGGAGTGGGTTGCCATTTCCTTCTCCAATGCATGAAAGTGAAAAGTGAAAGTGAAGTCACTCAGTCGTGTCCGACTCTTCCCAACCCCAAGGACTGCAGCCCACCAGGCTCCTCCACCCATGAGATTTTCCAGGCAAGAATACTGGAGTTGGGGTGCCATCGCCTTCTCCAACAGTTACTTTAAGTCATAATTATAATCTCTTCTTAACCAACTAGAAAGAGAGTTGGTTTAGAGAAATACTTCTATTCCAGTTCTCCCTGGATCAGTTTCTTTCATCATTCTGCTCATTGATGTCTTTTCACCACAAGCTGATTTAAGATTCACATCACTCGTCATTGGAATGTTCACTCACCTAGGATTATTGATTTTTAGTCTCTTCATTTGCTTTTTAGCTTCCAGTCTAGCTTCCCTGGTGGCTCAGACGGTAAAGAGTCTGCGTGCAACGTAGGAGATGCAGGTTCGATCCCTGGGTCAAGAATATCCCTTGCAGAAGGAAACAGCAACTGACTCCCATATTCTTGCCTGGAAAATCCCACAGGTGGAGGAGCCTGGCAGGCTACAGTCCATGGGGTTGCAAAGAGTCTGACAGGACTGAGCGACTTCACTTTCACTATATATACTCCTGACAGTTCTTTATTCTACTCCTTTAGCTATGAAAATGAAGGTCACTCAGTTGTGTCCTCATGGACTATACAGTCCATGGAATTCTCCAGGCCTGAACACTGAACTGGGAAGCCTTTCCCTTCTCCAGGGGATCTTCCCAACCCAGGGATCAAACCCAGGTCTCCCACATTGCAGGCAGATTCTTTCCCAGCTGAGCCATAAGGGACTAAAGTTGTTATAAATGGCTTACTCTGTTGTTACATGAGAATTTTGAAAACAAGAATATTTTCTTTTCCTTTTCAAAATACCAGCATGGCCATAGCCCTCCCCAAATAACATTTTATTCTTTTCTCCATCTCCTGTACTCCCTTTCCTTTGCTCCTTCCTGCTCCTCTCCCTGCCCTTTCCGTACATTTCTTTCTCATGAGATCTTGTATGAGAAATTTTGGAGACTGCCCTTGATTTTAGAGGAAATGTATTACATCTAAGTTGAATCCTCCTCAAATAGATGAAAACATTAACTCTATTTCCTTCTTTAATGTTTAACTATCTAGCATTTTCTTATAGGGGAGGTTTTTTTTTTTCTTTTCTTGTCATTTTATTTCCACTGAGTGGGGTCCATGATGAGGGGATACTATAGCAGACACCTGAATGAAGTGAAGGAGAAAACTGTGCAGATATACGTTAGAGATACACTGTAAACAGAAGGAAGAGAGAGTAAGTTTGTGAGCGAGCATCTTGCTTTACTTGTTGCCAGAGTGGAAAGTATCTGAGGGTACTGGTGGCAGTAAGGAGAATCTTGGACTTGGTAGTAATCGACTTCATTGGGCTCTTATGAGATTATAGATGAGTTAATTACCTTAATCTCTTTGAAGGATGCCTAATTCAGTTCAGTCACTCAGTTTTATCCAGCTCTTTGCAACCCCATAGACTGTAGCATGCCAGGCCTCCCTGTGCAGCACCAACTCCTGGGGTATACTCAAACTCATGTCCATTATGTCGGTGATGCCATCCAACCATCTCATCCTCTGTCATCTCCTTCTCCTCCTGCCCTCAATCTTTCCAAGCATCAGGGTCTTTCCCAATCAGTTAGCTCTTCACATCAGGTGGCCAATGTATTAGAGTTTCAGCTTCAGCATCAATGCTTCCAATGAACACTCAGGACTGATTTCCTTTAGGATGGGCTGGTTGGATCTCCTTGAAGTCCAAGGGACTCAAGAGTCTTCTCCAACACCACAGTTCCAAAGCATACATTCTTTGGTGCTCAGCTTTCTTTATAGTCCAACTCTCACATCCATACATGACCGCTGGAAAAACCATAGCTTTGACTAGATGGACCTTTGTTGGCAAAGTAATGTCTCTGCTTTTTAATATGCTGTCTAGGTTGGTCAAAACTTTTCTCCCAAGGAGCAATCGTCTTTTAATTTCATGGCTGCAGTCACCATCTGCAGTGATTTTGGAGACCTCAAAAAGAAAGTCTATCATTGTTTCTATTGTTTCCCCATCTATTTCCCATGAAGTGATGGGACAAGATGCCACGATCTTAGTTTTCTGAATGTGAGTTTCAAGCCAACTTTTTCAGTCTCTTCTTTTACTTTTCACCGAGAGGCTCTTTAGTTCTTCACTTTCTGCCATAAGGGCGGTGTCATTTGCATTTCTTAAGTTATTGATATTTCTCCCAGCAATCTTGATTCCAGCTGTGCTTCATCCAGCCCAGCATTTCTCATGATGTACTTTGCATATGAATTAAATAAACAGGGTAAGAATTTATAGCCTTGACAGACTCTTTCCTGATTTGGAACCAGTCTGTTGTTCCATGTCCAGTTCTAACTGTTGCTTCCTGACATGCATACCAGTTTCTCAGAAGGCAGGTCAGGTGGTCTGGTATTCCCATCCCTTTAAGAATTTTCCACAGTTTGTTGTGATCAACAAAGTCAAAGTCTTTGGCATAGTCAACAAAGCTGAAGTAGATGTTTTTCTGGAATTCTATGCTTTTTCAATGAGCCAAGAAATGTTGGCAATTTGATCTCTCATTCCCCTGCCTTTTCTAAATCCAGCTTGAGCATCTGGAAGTTCACAGTTCATGTATTGTTGAAGCCTGGCTTGGAGAATTTTGAGCATTACTTTATTAGCATGTGAGATGAGTGCAATTGTGCGGTAGTTTGAGCATTCTTTGGGGTTGGAATGAAAACTGACCTTTTTGACTCCTGTGGCCACTGCTGAGTTTTCCAAATTTGCTGGCATATTGACTGTAGCACTTTCACAGCATCATCTTTTAGGATTTGAAATAGCTCAACCAGAAATCCATCACTGCCACTAGCTTTGTTCATAGTGATGCTTCCTAAGGCCCACTTAACTTCACATTCCAGGATGTCTTGGTCTAAGTGAGTGATCACACCATCATGATTATCTGAGTCATGAAGATTATTTTTTGTACAGCTCTTCTGTGTATTCTTGCCACCCCTTCTTAATATCTTCTGCTTCTGTTAGCTCCATACCATTTCGGTCCTCTGTTGTGCCCATCTTTGCATGAAATGTTCCTTTGGTATATTTAATTTTCTTGAAGAGATCTCTGCTGCTGCTGCTGCTGCTAAGTCGCTTCAGTCATGTCCGACTCTGTGCGACCACATAGATGGCAGCCCACCAGGCTCCCCTGTCCCTGGGATTCTCCAGGCAAGAACACTGGAGTGGGTTACCATTTCCTTCTCCAATGCAAGGAAGTGAAAAGTGAAAGTGAAGTCGCTCAGTCCTGTCTGACTCTTAGTGACCCATGGATTGCAGCCTACCAGGCGTTCCTGTCCATGAGATTTGCCAGGCAAGAGTACTGGAGTGGGTTGCCATTGCCTTCTCCGTGAAGGATCTCTAGCCTTCCCATTTTGTTGTTTTCCTCTATTTATTTGCATTGATCACTGAAGAAAGCTTTCTTATTTCTCTTTGCAATTCTTTGGAACTCTGCATTCAAATGGGTGTATCTTTCCTTTTCTCCTTTGCCTTTCGCTTCTCTTGTCACAGTGGTGGCTCAGACGGTAAAGCGTCTGTCTACAATGCGGGAGACCCGGGTTCAATCCCTGGATTCGGAAGATCCCCTGGAGAAGGAATGGCAATCTACTCCAGTACTATTGCCTGGAAAATCCCATGGACAGAGGAGCCTGGTAGGCTACAGTCCATGGGGTCACAAAGAGTTGGACATGACTGAGCGACTTCACTTTCACTTTCTCTTTTCATAGCTATTTGTAAGGCCTCCTCAGACAACCATCTTGCCTTTTTGCATTTCTTTTTCTTGAGGATGTTCTTGATCCCTGCCTCCTATACAAAGTCATGAATTTCCATCCACAGTTCTTCAGGCACTCTGTCTATCGGATATAATCCTTTAAATCTATTTCTCACTTCCACTGTTTACTCGTAAGGGATTTGATTTAGGTCATACCTGAATGGTCTAGTGGTTTTCTCTACTTTCTTCAATTTAAGTCTGGATTTGACAATAATGAGTTCATGATCTGAGCCAGAGTCAGCTTCCGGTCTTGTTTTTTGCTGACTGTATAGAACGTCTCCATCTTTGGCTGCAAAGAATATAATCAGTCTGATTTTGGTATTGAGCATCTGGTGACGTCCGTGTGCAGGGTCTCCTCTTTTGTTGTTGGAAGAGGGTGTTTGCTGTAACCAGTGCATCCTCTTGAAGGATGCCGAGTATGCATCTCTAATGACAAGATGAATGTCCTGGGGCAAAGTCTATGTGAATAGATATTATCTGTTTTCTGTAATACCTTGAAAGATCCTTCATTGCTTAGAGTAAGACTTTTTACTCTAAATGTTAAAATGCTTTGAAGTTTGAGTCCAATCCTATTTTTATTTTTGAAATTTTCATATATACAGTGTGTACTTATTTTGTCTTTCAAAGATGTTGTCCAAATTTTAGCACTCCACTGCTGCTTAGATACCATCAGTCCACCTTATTTTTACTTACCTGTACCTTAATCATACTGTTCATGGAGTTCTCAAGGCAAGAATACTGAAATGGTTTGCCATTCCCTTCTCCAGTGGACCACATTCTGCCAGACCTCTCCACCATGACCCGCCCGTCTTGGGTTGCCCCTCAGGCATGGCTTAGTTTCACTGAGTTAGACAAGGCTGTGGTCTGTGTGATCAGATTGGCTAGTTTTCTGTGATTATGGTCTCAATGTGTCTGCCTTCTGATGCCCACTCCCAATACCTACCATCTTACTTGGGTTTCTCTTACCTTGGAAGTGGGGAATCTCTTCATGGCTGTGTCAGCAAAGCACAGCCGCTGGTCCTTACCTTGGGCGAGTCACGCCTCCTGACTTTGAACGTGGAGTAGCTCCTCTCGGCCCTCCTGCACCTGTGCAGCCGCTGCTCCTCGGACGTGGAGTAGCTCCTCTTGGCCACCACAACAAATAATCATGATGGTGAGAAACCTATATGCAAGTCAGAAAGCAACAGTTAGAACTGGACATGGAACAATGACTGGTTCCAAATAGGAAAAGGAGTACGTCAAGGCTGTATATTGTCAACCTGCTTATTTAACTTATATGCAGAGTACATCATGAGAAACACTGGGCTGAAAGAAACACAAGCTGGAATCAAGATTGCCAGAAGAAATATCAATAACCTCAGATATGCAGATGACACCACCCTTATGGCAGAAAGTGAAGAGGAACTAAAAAGCCTCTTGATGAAAGTGAAAGAGGAGAGTGAAAATGTTGGCTTAAAGCTCAACATTCAGAAAACAAAGAACATGGCATCTGGTCCTATCACTTCATGGGAAATAGATGAGGAAACAGTGGAAACAGTGTCAGACCTTGTTTTGGGGGGGCTCCAAAATCACTGCAGATGGTGATTGCAGCCATGAAATTAAAAGACGCTTACTCCTTGGAAGGAAAGTTATGACCAATCTAGATAGCATATTGAAAAGCAGAGACATTACTTTGCCAACAAAGGTCCGTTTAGTCAAGGCTATGGTTTTTCCAGTGGTCATGTATGGATGTGAGAGTTAGACTGTGAAGAAAGCTGAGCACCGAAGAATTGATGCTTTTGAACTGTGGTGTTGGAGAAGACTCCTGAGCATCCCTCGAACTGCAAGAAGATGCAACTGGTCCATCCTAAAGGATATCAGTCCTGAGTTTTCATTGGAAGGACTGATGCTAAAGCTGAAACTCCATAGATGATATTATACATGTTTCAGTGTTGATGTATGGCAGAATCAATACAGTATTGTGAAGTAATTAACCTCCAAGTAAAATAAATAAATTTATATTAAAAAAATAAAGCTGAAACTCCAATAGTTTGGCCACCTGATCCGAAGAATTGACTCATTGGAAAAGACCCTGATGCTGAGAGGGATGGGGGCAGAAGGAGAAGGGGACGACAGAGGATGAGATGGCTGGATGGCATCACCAACTTGATGGACATGAGTTTGAGTGAACTCCGGGAGTTGGCATGCTGTGATTCATGGGGTCACAAAGATTCAGAGAAGACTGAATGCCTGAACTAAACTGAACTGAATATCTTAATCACCTTTTGAGATTGCTTATGTCCAAGAGACTATTTCCAAAACTTCTGTTATAATGATCCCACCCTTGTAGTTTAGCTTGTGAAGCAGTTTTGGGGTCCTTAGTGCTGCTGTGGACTCAGACTCCCCTTCTGATTGTAACCTCTCTGAAGTAGGACTTTTTCTTATATTCTCAAACTGCACAGTGTCAAGGACTGGTGATAATTATGTTGTAGTTGAAGGTTCAGAGTGGGAATTTCAGAGGCAGATGGTTACAAATGGAGGTGTAGTTTTAATTGGTGCAAGTACATTTGATTCAAAGTCCCAAAATTATTTTCTCATAAAATAACCTATAAGCCTGATCTCCTGAGCTTCCATTTCCTTCTAGGCGTTATTGATAATTTACACAACAGCTCTTTAGAAAATCCTCTGGTGAGTGTTGTGCAGAGTTGAGTCAATGAATTCACTGAAGTACTATTAAGAATATCCAAGTTTCAAGATGGTATCAGAATATTATCTATCCTCCTAGTCAACATGAAGAAGCTGAGAGAAAAATGGCATGTCTACATTTGTAGAGTAATTCATATGAGGGAATGTTAATTTCATAATTAATTTGGACATAACGAATTAGTTTTGGTCATGTCTGTTTTTAATTTATTTATTTTTAACTGAAAGATAATTGCTTTACAATGTTCTGTTGGTTTCTGTCATACATCAACATGAGCCATAGGTATACATATGTCCCTTCCCTTTTGAACCTTCCTCCCACCTTCCACCCCATCCCTGCCCTCTAGGTTGTCACAGTAGGGCATTTTTTCTTTTCCTTTTTAGGAAATTTCCCAAATTGCCATCAGGAAGCCAGACGTGGAAGGTGAGTTTAGAAGCTTAGGAAAGCATTATCTTTAAGCTTATTATGAGGGATAATTTGGTAGAAATAGAATGTTTCATCTTTGTCTTTTGGTTTAAATGACCTAACTTGAATGTACATTTTGTTTGAATTTTGTATTTGGCATAGAGATGCTGAATGTGCTTTAAGACATATGGGCTCATAGAATGTTAAAATGATGAGACCTTGGTTGGTTTCTCTGGGTCTTAATTTCTTCACATTTCATATACTGGAATATTATATGTAGAAAACAAACCTCTGAATCAGCTAACTTAAATCTTATGCTACTCATGTCCAAAGATCATGAGTTTTCTGAACTGGAATATTTGATTTGGGCAAGGCTGGGAAAAATAAAGTGATATGTGTTTTGCCAGTCAGAAACTGTTGTTTTCACATAATACTTTGAGTTGATTGAGATCACAGATGAGCATATTCTGTTGCATCTTCACAGATTTTTTTAAAATCACCTGTATCTTGACACTTAAAATGCTTTGTTTCCATCTTTGAGTGAAAGTGAACATAAGTATAAATGACCTGAAATGATTTCTGTGTTTACAAAGAAACATTTCACTACTTAGGTATGATATTTTTGACTAATGTGAAATTCCACCCCTCCAGGTCTTTTCTTCTCTGAGCTCCATTGCCTCTGAGACCACAGGAGGTCTGTCGCCTTTATTTCATTAATTTCCTGTTAAGTAAAATCCTTTTCAAGGCGACTTACCAGGGAACGCTGGCATTCATTTTCTGTCAACACATCTCCTGCACACACTCAGTGTTTCTGGGTGATTGTGTGGCTGGAATCACCGTGATTATTTCCATGTCCAAAATGTGTATCTCCCTTCTTAAGTTTTTCTTTTTCCATAGTGCTCTACTCACTTCCCCTCCCTCTAACTTTCTATTCATTGTTTTCTAAAACCTTTTTATTTTGAAAGAAATATTCACAGGAAGCTTCAAAGATAGTACAGAGAGGTCTCATGTACCTTTCTGTCAGTTTTACCCCAGTTTACTGCTATAGTGCAATACAAAAACCCAGGAAATTGACATCGCTATGTTATGCGTATAGTTTTGTATTGTTTTGGAACTCATGTAGATTTGTTTAGTCACCAGCACAATCAGGATACAAAACTATTCCATCCCCACAAAGATCTCCTGTGTGTTATCCTTTTATAGTAACACCACCATCCTCCTTCCCAACATTCTTAATCCCAGGCAACCTCTTCTCCATCTCTAAAATTCTGCCATCTGAGTGTGTTTTATAAATGGACTCATAGAGTACGTGACCTTTTCAGATTGTTTTCCTTTTTATCAGCTCCGCTCTTGACACTCAGCCAGATTGTTGCCTGTGCCATACTTTGCTCCTCTTTATTACTGAATAGTATTCTGTGGTATGGATATCCCACAGTTTGCTCAATTATTTTTGTTATTTCAAGTGTTTGATCATCATGAATACTACTTCTATGAATACAGTTGTCCAGGTTTTTCTGTCAACATAGGTTTTTAGGGGGATAAATGCCCAGGTGTGTCATTTTCTTGCTTAAGATATCATTCTTCTCTCCCAGATTCTGATGTCACAATTGATTACAGCACCTATTGAATGTTTAAGAACTCGTCTCTCTAATGGGCTGAAAAAAGAATGGAGTTTGATAAAGTAATCAGCATGTGCATTAATAATATGAGGAATATAGGGGTTTTGGAGAAGGCATCACAGAGTAGATACTGCTAAGGACTTTGAACTCTGTTCGAAAGCCAACCTCATTTGTCTGACCTTGCATTCCTTCTTAGACTTCAGAAGTTACCTTTTAGACAACACACTGACTCTTTTTCCCCCAGAATCTGAAGCAGTTAGCAAGCAAGTTATATTTCTTACAGCCTTTATCTAGGGTGAGAGTGAGAACTATCAGCCCGAATTCATTAAATGCACATGATACCTTATCTGTGAAACATGTCTTAAAATATCCTTGGTTCAAAGGCAGGGATTTTTAGAAATGTTATCTGGCACAGTTAGAGGAATTGCTTTAGATAATCTCCAAAAGCTACTTCTACACCTAAAAATCTGTTTTAATCAAGAAGAAACTGAGGTTTAGTGACTTAATATCATGCAAACAATAAGTGGATGATGACCACTCAGAGGCAGAAGTCAGGAGTGTTGTCTGTCGATCTACCCTGTAAATGTAAAAAAGAGAAAAGATTCATTCATGTTTAAAATGAGGAAACCCAATTATGAATGGACTCCAAAGAAAGATCTCTCTCATTCTCATTACAGATTAGATCAGAGAAATGGATTATGGAAAATGAAACTCTGGTGACTGAGTTTGTTTCCGTGGGCTTGACAAATCGCCTCCAGCTGCAGGTTGTTCTTTTTGTGATATTTCTCTTGGTCTATGTGGCCACTTTTCTGGGAAACGTCGGGATGACCACTCTCATTTGGATGGATTCTCAACTGCACAGCCCCGTGAACTTTTTTCTCAGCCCCTTGTCCTTTGTGGATGTCTATTCCTCTTCTGTCATTGGTCCCAAGATGTTAACTGACATCTTTGTGGAGAAAAAAATCCTCTCTTTCTTTGATTGTGCTGCCCAGATCTGTTTTTTTGGTCAGTGTGTAGTGACTGAGTGTTTCCTCCTGGCTTCTGTGGCATATGACTGGCCTATGGCCATCTGTAAGCCCCTATTTTACAGAGTCATTATATCTCAGTGAGTCTATGGGCAGCTGGTGGAAGCTCCTTATATCGAGGGCCTTATAAGCACCATGATCCACACAACTTTCACCTTTTGCCTGCCTTACTGTGGTCCAAAAATCATCAGTCCCTTCTTCTGTGACCTTCTTCCGGTTCTCTCCCTGGCATGTGCAGACACACGGGTCCATGAAGTTTTACTTTTCTCCTGGCTGGAGCTCCAGGAGTACTCAGTGGCCGGATCACCTTGGCCTCCTACATTTAGTTGTTGTCACTGTCCTGAGGTTCCGTCTGCTGACAGGAGGGGGAAGCTTTCTCCACCTGCTCTTCACACCTGACTACTGTCTCCATCCTTTATGGGGTACTCTTCTTCATCTATGTACGTCCAAGCTCCAGTTTCTCCTTGGATATTAATAAAGTGGTTTTTGTGTTCTACACAGCCCTGATCCCCATGTTGAACCCACTTATCTATAGCCTGAGAAACAGGGAAGTGAAAGAATCATTCAGAAGGACATATGAAAGGAAGAAGTTTCTTATGGGTAAATTAACTGGAACACCATTTATACTACAGATCGAGAGTAATCAGTATGCAAGACATAACCACGTGGGCTGGGTATGCTGCTGCTGCTGCTAATTCACTTCAGTCGTGTCCGACTCTGTGCTACCCCATAGGCGGCAGCCTACCAGGCTGCCCTGTCCCTGGGATTCTCCAGGCAAGAACACTGGAGAGGGTTGCCATTTCCTTCTCCAATGCATGAAAGTGAAAAGCGAAAGTGAAGTCACTTAGTCGTGTCCGACTCCTAGCGACCCCAAGGAGTGCAGCCTACCAGGCTCCTCCATCCATGAGATTTTCCAGGCAAGAGTACTGGATCTTTATTTTATGTTGAGATTTTGGGTCATTGACAAGTCATACAATGTCTTGGGTTATAATTTTCTCACTTTGTTTTTCTCATTTCTGATTCAGTAGGGATGGATTTTAGAACTTTAAACTCAAAAGAGTAGATTATTGAATCCTAAGACTTAAAAATATTCTTATTCATATAAAAAATTTTATGACTAGGATATCAGAAGTTCTTTGTTCAGTCCTGAGTAAATGTAATCATAGCAGTGACTTAGCAGTACTTTCGTTTTTCTTACAGTGTGTTGAGATCTCTCGTTGTCTGTAATCTTGACCTTGACTCTTTCAACATAGACTGTTAAAAAATGTATTAAGGTCAAAGTTTAAAGCTTTCAATTATAAGATAAATATGTTCCGGGGCTGTAAAATATAGCATAGTTTCTATAGCTAACAATACTGTATTTTATATTTGTAAGTTGCTGAGAAAGGAAATTTTAACCATTCTCATGATGAGAAATAAAATTCAGAACTCTGTTAGGTGATGATAAGCTAAATGGGGTAATCATTTTGCAATATACACAAATATTGAATCATTATGCTGTATACCTTGGGCTTAATAAAATATTATGTTAATTATATATCAGTAAACCTGAAAAAGTGAGATATTCAGGAAGTATGTAACCATAGCACTCTCTAATATTACCTTCATGTTTGGTGTAGGTTTATTCCCAAGGCCTTTTATATCCTCTATACTCTTTAGTCATAGTAATAACTTACTGGGATTTTGCTGCTGTAATCATATGCTTTGTGCACATGAAGTACAGAATGCCTCCATGTTCTTTAATAAAGTATTAGCTATTATTGTTATAATGTATTGATCTTTGTGACATAGGCAGGATATTAGTTCTATATTTACAGATAATGCACCAACAGCCATGAAGAGTCAATGCATTACTTGTGACTCCACAATTTGGTCTCATGGTTTTATTTTCTCCAGTTACAATATTCCTTCAGCCATATTTTTGTGTTCTATTTTCTGGAACATGGCAACAAATCAAAAAATGGGGGAATAAATGATGTTTTGTACTAGTATAAGGCTTATTGAGATCTACACTTTGTCATCCTTAAAGACTTTCTTTAATATGTATTTATGAGGGCAAAGGTGGGATGATTTGGGAGAATGGCATTGAAACATGTATAATATCATATATGAAATGAATCGCCAGTCCAGATTCGATACATGATACTGGATGCTTGGAGCTGGTGCACTGAGACGAACCAGAGGGATGGTATGGTATGGGGAGGGAAGAGGGCGGGGGGTTCAGGAGGAGAACACGTGTATACCTGTGGCGGATTCATGTTGATGTATGGCAAAACCAATACAATAGTGTAAAGTAATTAACCTCCAATTAAAATAAATAAATTTATATTTTAAGAAACTGTATTTAAATTTCAATTAAAAAATAAAGAACAACAAAAAATGCATTTAATTTTAGTTCGGTAACTTTGAAGGATAAAAGTAGTTAGTAATATCCTAGAATTTTTGTTTTACATATTTTTTATCATGCTTTCTGCCAGTTTTCATGACTATGTTGGTTAATTACACTGCAGTATATGTTAGAACTGGAGATAGAACAACAGACTGGTTCTAAATAGGAAAAGGAGTATGTCAAGGCTGTATATTGTCAACCTGCTTATTTAACTTATATGCACAGTACATCATGAGAAACGCTGGGCTGGAAGAAGCACAATATCAATAACCTCAGATATGCAGATGACACTACCCATATGGCAGAAAGTGAAGAGGAACTAAAAAGCCTCTTGATGAAAGTGAAAGAGGAGAGCAAAAAAGTTGGCTTAAAGCTCAACATTCAGGAAACAAAGATCATGGCATCTGGTCCCATCACTTCATGGGAAATAGATGGGGAAACAGTGGAAACAGTGCCAGACTTTATTTTGAGGGGCTCCATAATCACTGCAGATGGTGATTGCAGCCATGAAATTAAAAGACGCTTACTCCCTGGAAGGAAAGTTATGACCAACCTAGATAGCATATTTAAAAGCAGAGACATTACTTTGCCAACAAAGGTCTTGTCAAGGCTATGGTTTTTCCAGTGGTCATGTATGGATATGAGAGTTGGATTGTGAGGAAAGCTGAGCACCAAAGAATTGATGCTTTTGCACTGTGGTGTTGGAGAAGACCCTTGAGAGTCCCTTGGACTGCAAGGAGATCCAAGCAGTCCATTCTGAAGGAGATCAGTCCTGGGTGTTCTTTGGAAGGAATGATGCTAAAGCTGAAACTCCAGTACTTTGGCCACTTCATGCGAAGAGTTGACTCATTGGAAAAGACTCTGATGCTGGGAGGGATTGGGGGCAGGAGGTGAAGGGGACGACAGAGGATGAGATGGCTGGATGGCATCACGGACTTGATGGACGTGAATCTGAGTGAACTCTGGGAGTTGGTGATGGACAGGGAGGCCTGGCATGCTGCAATTCATGGGGTCGCAAAGAGTCGGACACGACTGAGCGACTGAACTGAATTGACTGATACTGATGAGAGAAAAGATTTGAAAAAATGGTATTGGATCCATTGAATGTCTGCATGGGAAAAAAGTGATCGTTTACCCTTACCTCACAACACATACTAAGGTCATCTCAAGATGATTTGGAAATCAAGATGTGAAAGGCAAGGAATTAAAACATTTAGAAAATAATATGGGAGAGGATCTCTGTGATATGTGGTTACAAATTTTAAAAAAAGCTACAAAAATACTAAACATAAAGGAAAATATTGATTCGCTAAACTACATTAAAATTGAGACCATAGGCTTGTCTTTAAGAGCAAAAACATGTAAGACACACCAAGGAAAGATGTATTTGCAGTGAATATAGCTGGTATACCTGAAATCCATGAATAATGATTATATATATATATTTAACAAATCAGGGAATCTGGTGAAAAAATGTGGGCAAACACTTGAGTAACCAACCACTGGTTATGTAAATGTCCTGTAAATATTGCACAGTTGCTCAATCTCACTAGAAACCGGCAAAATGATTGGTAAACTCCAATGCAGCATTAGATTTGCCTTTGTCAGTGAAACATCTCTCAATTTCTCATGGAAAACCCTGTATAAATATAATAGAAATTCCTCACGCATTTTGATTCTCAGTGATTTTCTTTTGTCCGTATTGGGAAAAGATGCTACCTAAAATGATCACAATGTCAAATAAGGTATCCTGTGGAAAATTCTCTACTATAATGAACTTTAGATAAACAGTTCCAGAAATTGAGTCATCATTACACTGAAGTTTACTCTGTAAATAGCTAAAGAAGGAGGTAAGCAAAGGAGTCAAACACAGAAAACAAATATTTTGATCCCAGAGGATTTTTAAAAGCATTTAGAGGCAGCAAGAACATTTTAATTTACTCTCTTCTTAATAAAATTCCCAAGGTATGGCATACTTTAGGGAAACAAATTCTCCCAGAACAAAAAATGATGTTACTACTTCTGAAAACCTTAATTCATGTGGAAAATTTTTTTTTCAGGGTGAAATCTTCCTACTTCCTTGGAGGAAAATCTAAGAATACAACCAAGTGACTGCTAGACAGTCGGACTTCCTCTCTATGCAAAGGCACAGGTCTGGGTGGGAAGATGAAATGCATGCTGAAAAAAGAGCACAGTTTGTACTCCAGTGTTAATTCTCTAAAGAAGAAAGGAACTCACTGACATGTAAGTTTAACTCACTTTGTATTTTTTTTTAATGTTTTTAATTTAAAAAAATTTTTTTTAATTTTAATTTTTACTTTATTTTACTTTACAATACTGTATTGGTTTTGCCATACATTGACATGAATCCACCACAGGTGTACATGCGTTCCCAAACATGAACCTCCCTCCCACATCTCTCCCCATAACATCTCTCTGGGTCATCCCTGTGCACCAGCCCCAAGCATGCTGTATCCTGCGTCAGACATAGACTGGCGATTCGATTCTTACATGATAGTATACATATTACAATGCCATTCTCCCAAATCATCCCACCCTCTACCTCTCCCTCTGAGTCCAAAAGTCCGTTATACACATCTGTGTCTTTTTTGCTGTCTTGCATACAGGGTCGTCATTGCCATCTTTCTAAATTCCATATATATGTGTAAGTATACTGTATTGGTGTTTTTTTTTTGGCTTACTTCACTCTGTATAATCGGCTCCAGTTTCATCCATCTCATCAGGACTGATTCAAATGAATTCTTTTTAACAGCTGAGTAATACTCCATTGTGTATATGTACCACAGCTTTCTTATCCATTCATCTGCTGATGGACATCTAGGTTGTTTCCATGGCCTGGCTATTATAAACAGTGCTGCGATGAACATTGGGGTACATGTGTCTCTTTCAATTCTGGTTTCCTTGGTGGGTATGCCCAGCAGTGGGATTGCTGGGTCATAAGGGAGTACTATTTGCAATTTTTTAAGGAATCTCCAGACTGTTTTCCATAGTGGCTGTACTAGTTTGCATTCCCACCAACAGTGTAGGAGGGTTCCCTTTTCTCCACACCCTCTCCAGCATTTATTGCTTGCAGATTTTTGGATCGCAGCCATTCTGACTGGTGTGAAGTGGTACCTCATTGTGATTTTGATTTGCATTTCTCTAATAATGAGTGATGTTGAGCATCTTTTCATGTGTTTGTTAGCCATCCATATGTCTTCTTTGGAGAAATGTCTATTTAGTTCTTTGGCCCATTTTTTGATTGGATTGTTTATTTTTCTGGAATTGAGCTGCATAAGTTGCTTGTATATTTTTGAGATGAGTTGTTTGTCGGTTGCTTCATTTGCTATTATTTTCTCCCATTCCGAAGGCTGTCTTTTCACCTTGCTTATATTTTCCTTTGTTATGCAGAAGCTTTTAATTTTAATTAGACCCAATTATTTATTTTTGCTTTTATTTCCTGAATTCTGGGATGTGGATCATAGAAGATCCTGCTGTGATTTATGTCAGAGAGTGTTTTGCCTATGTTCTCCTCTAGGAGTTTTATAGTTTCTGGTCTTACATTTAGATCTTTAATCCATTTTAAGTTTATTTTTGTGTGTGGTGTTAGAAAGTGATCTAGTTTCATTCTTTTAAACGTGGTTGACCAGTTTTCCCAGCACCACTTGTTAAAGAGATTGTCTTTACTCCATTGTATATTCTTGCCTCCTTTGTCGAAGATAAGGTGTCCATATGTTTGTGGATTTATCTCTGGGCTTTCTATTTTGTTCCATTGATCTATATGTCTGTCTTGTGCCAGTACCATACTGTCTTGATGACTGTGGCTTTGTAGTAGAGCCTGAAGTCAGGCAAGTTGATTCCTCCAGTTCCATTCTTCTTTCTCAAGATTGCTTTGGCTATTCGAGGTTTTTTGCATTTCCATACAAATCTGGAAATGATTTGTTCTAGTTCTGTGAAAAATATGGCTGGTAGCTTGATAGGTATTGCACTGAATTTGTAGATTGCTTTGGGTAGTGTACTCATTTTCACTATATTGATTCTTCCGATCCATGGACATGGTATATTTCTCCATTTATTAGTGTCCTCTTTGATTTCTTTAATCAGTGTTTTATAGTTTTCTATATATATGTCTTTAGTTTCTTTAGGTAGATATATTCCTAAGTATTTTATTCTTTTCATTGCAATGGTGAATGGAATTGTTTCCTTGATTTCCTTTTCTACTTTCTCATTATTAGTGTATAGGAATGCAAGGGATTTCTGAGTGTTGATTTATATCCTGCAACTTTACTATATTCATTGATTAGCTCTAGTAATTTTCTGATGGAGTCTTTAGGGTTTTCTATGTAGAGGATCATGTCATCTGCAAACAGTGAATGTTTTACTTCTTCTTTTCCAATTTGGATTCCTTTTATTTCTTTTTCTGCTCTGATTGCTGTGGCCAAAACTTCCAGAACTATGTTGAATAGTAGCAGTGAAAGTGGGCACCCTTGTCTTGTTCCTGACTTTAGGGGAAATGCTTTCAATTTTTCACCATTGAGGATAATGTTTGCTGTGGGTTTGTCATATATAGCTTTTATTATGTTGAGGTATGTTCCTTCTATTCCTGCTTTCTGGAGAGTTTTTATCATAAATGGATGTTGAATTTTGTCAAAGGCCTTCTCTGCATCTATTGAGATAATCATGTGGCTTTTATTTTTCAATTTGTTAATGTGGTGAATTACATTGATTCATTTGCGGATATTGAAGAATCCTTGCATCCCTGGGATAAAGCCCACTTGGTCATGGTGTATGATCTTTTTAATGTGTTGTTGGATTCTGATTGCTAGAATTTTGTTGAGGATTTTTGCATCTATGTTCATCAGTGATATTGGCCTGTAGTTTTCTTTTTCTGTGGCATCTTTGTCAGGTTTTGGTATTAGGGTGATGGTGGCCTCATAGAATGAGTTTGGAAGTTTACCTTCCTCTGGCATTTTCTGGAAGAGTTTGAGTAGGATAGGTGTTAGCTCTTCTCGAAATTTTTGGTAGAATTCAGCTGTGAAGCCGTCTGGACCTGGGCTTTTGTTTGCTGGAAGATTTCTGATTACAGTTTCAATTTCCGTGCTTATGATGGGTCTGTTAAGATTTTCTGTTTCTTCCTTGTTCAGTTTTGGAAAATTGTACTTTTCTAAGAATTTGTCCATTTCTTCCACGTTGTCCATTTTATTGGCATATAGCTGCTGATAGTAGTCTCTTATGATGCTTTGTATTTCTGTATTGTCTGTTGTGATCTCTCCATTTTCATTTCTAATTTTATTGATTTGATTTTTCTCTCTTTGCTTCTTGATGAGTCTGGCTAGTGGTTTGTCAATTTTATTTATCCTCTCAAAGAACCAGCTTTTGGCTTTGTTGATTTTTGCTATGGTCTCTTTTGTTTCTTTTACATTTATTTCTGCCCTAATTTTTAAGGTTTCTTTCCTTCTACTGACTCTGGGGTTCTCCATTTCTTCCTTTTCTAGTTGCTTTAGGTGTAGAGTTAGGTTATTTATTTGACTTTTTTCTTGTTTCTTGAGGTATGACTGTACTGCTATGAACTTTCCTCTAAGCACTGCTTTTATAGTGTCCCACAGGTTTTGGGTTGTTGTGTTTTCATTTTCATTAGTTTCTATGCATATTTTGATTTCTTTTTTGATTTCTTCTGTGATTTGTTGGTTATTCAGAAGTGTGTTGTTCAACCTCCATATGTTGGAATTTTTAATAGTTTTCCTCCTGTAATTGAGATCTAATCTTAATGCATTATGGTCAGAAAAGATGCTTGGAATGATTTCGGTTTTTTTGAATTTATCAAGTTTAGGTTTATGGCCCAGAATGTGACCTATCCTGGAGAAGGTTCCATGAGCACTTGAGAAAAAGGTGAAATTCATTGTTTTGGGGTGAAATGTCCTATAGATATCCATTAGGTCTAACTGATCTAATGTATCATTTAAAGTTTGCATTTCTTTGTTAATTTTCTGTTTAGTTGACCTGTCCATAGGTGTGAGTGGGTTATTAAAGTCTCCCACTATTATTGTGTTATTGTTGATTTCCCCTTTCATACTTGTTAGCATTTGTCTTACATATTGCGGTGCTCCTATATTGGGTGCATATATATTTATAATTGTTATATCTTCTTCTTGGATTGATCCTTTGATCATTATGTAGTGGCCTTCTTTGTCTCTTTTCACAGCCTTTGTTTTAAAGTCTATTTTATCGGATATGAGTATTGCCACTCCTGCTCTCTTTTCGTCTCTATTTGTGTGGTATATCTTTTTCCAGCCCTTTACTTTCAGTCTGTATGTGTCCCTTGTTTTGAGGTGGGTCTCTTGTAAGCAGCATATAGAGGGGTCTTGTTTTTGCATCCATTCAGCCAGTCTTTGCCTTTTGGTTGGGGCATTCAACCCATTTACATTTAAGGTAATTATTGATAAGTATGATCCCGTTACCATTTACTTTATTGTTTTGGGTTCGGGTTTATACACCCTTTTTATGTTTCCTGTCTAGAGAATATGCTTTCGAATTTGTTGGAGAGCTGGTTTGGTGGTGCTGAATTCTCTCAGCTTTTGCTTGTCTATAAAGCTTTTGATCTCTCCTTCGTATTTGAATGAGATCCTTGCTGGGTACAGTAATCTGGGCTGTAGGTTATTTTCTTTCATCACTTTAAGTATGTCTTGCCATTCCCTCCTGGCCTGAAGAGTTTCTATTGAAAGATCAGCTGTTATCCTTATGGGAATCCCCTTGTATGTTATTGGTTGTTTTTCCCTTGCTGCTTTTAATATTTGTTCTTTGTGTTTGATCTTTGTTAATTTGATTAATATATGTCTTGGGGTGTTTCTCCTTGGGTTTATCTTATTTGGAACTCTCTGTGTTTCTTGGACTTGGGTGATTATTTCCTCCCCATTTTAGGGAAGTTTTCAACTATTATCTCCTCAAGAATTTTCTCATGGTCTTTCTTTTTGTCTTCTTCTTCTGGGACTTCTATAATTCGAATGTTGGAGCATTTCATATTGTCCTGGAGGTCTCTGAGATTGTCCTAATTTCTTTTAATTCATTTTTCTTGTTTCCTCTCTGATTCATTTATTTCTACCATTCTATCTTCTATTTCACTAATCCTATCTTCTGCCTCCGTTATTCTGCTATTTGTTGCCTCCAGAGGATTCATGTGGAAATTTTTTTTTTTTCAGAGTGATCTTCCTACTTCCTGGGAGGAAAAACTAAGAATACAACCAAGTGACTGCTAGACAGTCAGACTTCCTCTCTATGCAAAGGCACAGGTCTTGGTGGGAAGATGAAATGCATGCTGAAAAAAGAGTACAGTTTGTACTCCAGTATTAATTCTCTAAAAAAGAAAGGAACTCACTGACATATAAGTTTAACTCACTTTTTAAACCTATTTCTGCTTCTCTATTTATCTTCAAATGTTCAAGATGAGTTAAATGGATTTATGGGAAAATAAGACTGACCAATATTTAAAATATTTTATAGGTTTTCTAATGTCGAACAAACTCTTAGTTAAACCCTAATTTTCTCTCTAAAGCATTTAAGCCGTATTGCTCTTTAGAACTGTATTTGATTTGCTGGCGTTTTATTCTAGCATTTTTATGCCAACGTTCCTAAACTGAAAACCTGAAATTTCTTTTCATATGGATAATGTTATGCTTTTAAGGCATTTAAAGCTTTGTGCACTATCAATTTCTTGTTCTTTTTTTTTTTTTTTTCTCACTCTAGTGACTGAACTAACCAATGGCTGGTGAAAACTATACCAGGGTCACGGAGTTTATTTTCACAGGCTTAAAGTGCCATCCGCATGCGCAAGGCTTCCTCTTCTTGCTCCTCCTTCTTTTTTACCTTGTTACCATGACGGGAAACCTGGGCATGGTTACCCTCATCCGGACGGATCCCCGCCTGCACACACTGATGTACTTCTTTCTCAGTCACCTGTCCTTTGTGGATGTCTGCTTTTCATCTGTGGTTGGCTCCAAGATGCTCAGAGACTTCTTCGCTGAAAGGAAAGCCATTTCTTTCCTGGGCTGCGCCTTGCAGCAGTGGTTCTTTGGGTTCTTTGTGGCCATCGAGTGCCTTCTCCTGGCATCCATGGCTTATGACCGCTACGTGGCCATCTGTAACCCACTGCTATATTCAGTTGTCATGTCCCACAGGCTCTGCATACAGCTGGTGGTCAGACCCTACGCTGTTGGATTTCTGAACACCATGACCCACACAACAGCTGCTTTTTGACTTCCCTTTTGTGGTTCCAACATTATCAATCACTTCTTCTGTGACATGTCCCCGCTTCTCTCTCTGGTATGTGCTGACACGTGGATCAATAAATTGCTAGTTTTCATCGTGGCTGGATCTGTACTTGTTGTCAGCAGCCTGACTATATTAACCTCCTATTTTTACATCCTCATCTCTATCCTGAGCATCCGCTCTGCTCATGGGAGGCACAGGGCCTTTTCCACCTGCTCTTCCCATCTCACAGCTGTCTCCGTCTTGTATGGGACTCTCTTCTTTATCTACGTGAGGCCAGGCACAGTTTTTTCTCTGGATCTCAATAAAGTGGTGGCAGTGTTCTACACAGCAGTGATGCCATGTTGAATCCTCTCATCTACAGCTTGAGAAATAAAGAAGTGAAAGCTGCTATGTGCAGGATCGTCGCCAGGAGAAAGTTTTGCCTCAAAAGTTAAATTTCCATCTAAAGCAGAAAATAGATTAAAAAGTAAAGCTTCCAGACATGGTTAGACTATCTGACCATCATCCAAAGATGCTAAAAAATTTGCAGAATTTGGGGATGCTATCCTTCCGTTCTTCTACATGATTTTTATTTTAGTACCTTTTTTTAAAAGCTCCATTTCACCATGTCCCTATTAGTGATAAAAATCCCCAATCACCCAGACTCAGAGCGATTCTTTCTCCTCAAATATCTTCATTGCTGAGAATATGATGGAATCAAATAAATGTTGAGGAAACCTAGTTACTAAAGCTCTCACACTAGTTGGACCACCAGAAATGTCCAGATGAGGTGAGATTCTTTGGAACAGCAAACATTACCCCTATCCTTACATGTAGAGGTGAAAATATCAAACAGAACATTTACTTCTCTTACATATGCCTTTACAAAGTAAATAATGCTCCATACATTATATTTAATATCTGTTATGTTTATTTTCTTAATTCTTACCTTCCAAAAATACAATATCATGATCACTGAAAATAAAAAGAAAATGCAGCTAAGCAAGTGAAGAAAAATGTTAACCAAAACACAAAAGCAAAACAACAACAACAACAAGAACTCTTTAGTTTTCCAACTATTACATTAGTATTAATATTCAGTTTTCCCTAGTTCTTTCAAATAAAGATAGAGATAGCTTACTACAGAAAGCAGAAATAAATTACAAAGAAGTGAATGAAAAAAATGAGAAAACTTCTAAAAAATCAGGAACGATGTGCTGAGAAGTTATTGGTAACTAAAATGCAGAAAATTTATTTCTTATTGTCTTGTTAGTATTTTTCTGTTATTCTTTTCAAACTAAAAAAATACAATAGAATGGAGATAAAAATTATTTCAACACCTTTCTGCTCCCCTCAACCTCAGAAGAATCCAAAGAGGAATTATATGAATTGCAATCATTTTCATAAAATTTAAGTGTGTTTTGAAAAGTATCCATTTGGTATAAACTAAATTCTAACAACATCTATTTTTAGCCCTGATAGCTATTGGTGAATTAAAAGCGTAAAATTTATCTCTAGGCTATACAGAGATCCACATATGAGTAGGGGAAACAAAACAAAACAAAAAACAGACATGCTTGAGTAGTGATGTAGGAAAGAAATAGGGTGTAGAATCTAACTCAAACCCCTGCCCAGATAAATATCTTGATGGGGTTGTTGGATAAGCAAATGATTTCTCAGGCAGTATGGATGAAAGGATAGGGTCACAGTCCTTCTTCCTCACACCAGACGTTGTTGTACCTGCTTTGAACATTGCAACTATACTAAGAATAGCACGTTACAGGGACTGGACTGGGCATGGAGTGACTTGGGTTCAAGGGAAGTGAGCAGACTGTGGAATCAACTGGATACCAAGATGCAGAGCCAGTGTACAGGCTAAGAATAATGGCCTGCATTCAGTGAAGCTGTTGCCTCTGCAGGAATGAGGCATGTGCTCAATAGTCAGAGAGACAGAAATAGTGCTAGTAGGATGCTATTAAAAGGATCAGGATGTTAGCTCAGAAATTTCCTTCATTTAATTTCCATTATTTATTTATTGTAGAAACAATTAATTAGATGGAGGCTGGGATGAACCATTTCAGATGTGTATGTGTTTGCTGCTAATAGTGTAATGAGGTGACTTTTCTTTCTCTTGATGGAAAGAAAATTATCACTGTTCTGATCTGTGCCTTAGAGCAGAGGTTCTTGGGGTTCTTGCAGATGGTAAGTCGTTCCTCTAAACATCTATGGCATCTAAATATCTTCTGGAAACCAGAGCTCTATTTATTTGCTGAGCCACACAGATGGTGTGTTATGGTGGTGGAGAGGGGTTTCTGCTCTTGGTTTTGTGAACACCATTATAGCTCATGACAACTGCTGATTTCCAATTATTCTCCAGGTCATTTCTAAGACATTGCCCTACTATTTGCCACCGAATGCTCTGACACTCCATCCAACGTATTTTTACTCAAAAATATTTTTATTATGGAATGTTTACATTTATAGCATAATATAACACAATGAGATCCTCTGTTCCCAATATCCAGGTTGTTACTGTTTGTGTCTGGATTTATAGATATGGTCTAGCCACCTGCATGGGAAGGAAAGTTAAAAGGGGGCTTCCCTGGTGGCTCAGATGGTAAAGAATCTGCCTGCAATGCAGGAGCCCCTGGTTCCAACCCTGAGTCCTGAAGATAGCCTGGGGAAAGGAATAGCAACCCACTCCAGTATTCTTGCCTAGAGAATCCCATGGACAGAGGAGCTTGCTGGGCTGCAGTCCATGTACTCTCTGTTTACCTCCTTATGGCTACTGTGAGAATTCACTCAGCTGCTGGAGGGCACAGACTTTCACCCTTGCTTTTACCCTGCGTGATCTCTACACTGGATGAGAACTGCTTCTTTCTCTATGACTTAGTCTTCCAAGGTTTCCTGACTTTCTCTAAAGGAGTGAAGCCTTTAACACTAAGGTCTCATCAACAAAAGGAATATTTAGAAAAAAGAAGATTTTTCCCCCTAAGACCTAAATTCATATCCAATACAGGATATGGGGGAAAAAAGAGCTTCCATGAAAATCAAGTGAACTGGGAATGTTCCTATGATTCTATACCATTTAGCAAGGATTCTGAATGAATGGGAAAAGGAGAGGCTGCTTGATCAGAATTTATGTTCCTGTCATTTGGACACCATGATTGCTTCTCACTTTCCCAGGAAAAGAATAAAGTTCAAACCCCATGCATCAAATCCTGCTGCCAAGAGATTGCTGTTAATCTTGACTTTGAACCACAAGCAAGAGTGCTATATTGCTTCAATCTTGTCTGACTATTTATGACCCTATGTACTGTAGCCCACCAGGCTCCTGTGTCTATGGGATTCTCCAGGCATAAATACTGGAGTGGGTTGCCAGGCCCCGCTCCAGGGGAACTTCCACACCCAGGGGAACTTCCACACCCAGGGGAAGAACCCATATGTTTTATATCTCCTGCAGATGGGTTCTTTACCAATAGCACCATCTGGGAAGCCCTTTGAACCACACGCAATTCCTTAAAATACCTTTATTAGATCTCTGCACCAAAGAAAATTTCTGGAGCATTCCTTTGTTTTTTCCTGTCCCAATCTCTAATGAGCTTTTTCACAGTTGAATTTCTAATACTAATTTTGATGTTATAACATACTGTCACAAAACTGGTCTAATTAATCTATGATTTTGGACTAGAAGACATACGGCAACATTAAAAAAGTCACCCAGAGATGAAAAATTACATCCAAGGTAAGAGAAACCAAGTAAGACAGTAGATGTTGTGAGAGGGCATCAGAGGGCAGACAGACTGAAACCATAATCACAGACAACTAGCCAATCTGATCACATGGACCGCAACCTTGTCTAACTCAGTGAAACTAAGCCATGCCATGTGGGGCCACCCAAGATGGATGGGTCATGGTGGAGAGGTCTGACAGAATGTGGTCCACTGGAGAAGGGAATGGCAAACCACTTCAGTTTTCCTGCCTTGAGAACCCCATGATCAGTAAGAAAAGGCAAAAAGATAGGATACTGAAAGAGGAACTCCCCAGGTCAGTAGGTGCCCAATATGCTACTGGAGATCAGTGGAGAAATAACTTCAGAAAGAATGAAGGGATGGAGCCAAAGCAAAAACAATGCCCAGTTGTGGATGTGACTGGTGATAGAAGCAAGGTCTGATGCTATAAAGAGCCATATTGCATAGGAACCTGGAATGTCAGGTCCATGAATCAAGGCAAATTGGAAGTGGTCAAACAGGAGATGGCAAGACAGAACGTTGACATTCTAGGAATCAGCAAACTAAAATGGACTGGAACGGGTGAATTTCACTCAGATGACCATTATATCTACTAATGCGGGCAGGAATCGCTTAGAAGAAATGGAGTAGCCATCATAGTCAACAAAAGAGTCCAAAATGCAGTACTTGAATGCGATTTCAAAAATGACAGAATGATCTCTGTTTGTTTCCAAGGCAAACCATTCAATATCACGGTAATTCAAGTCTATGCCCTGACTAGTAACACTGAAGAAGCTGAAGTTGAATGGTTCTATGAAGACCTACCAGACCTTTTAGAACTAACACCCAAAAAAGATGTCCTTTTCATTATAGGGGACTGGAATGCAAAAGTAGGAAGTCAAGAAACACCTGGAGTAACAGGCAAATTTGGCCTTGGAGTACAGAATGAAGCAGGACAAAGGCTAATAGAGTTCTGCCAAGAGAGCACACTGGTCATAGCAAACACCCTCTTCCAACAACACAAGAGAAGACCCTACACATGGACATCACCAGATGGTCAACACTGAAATCAGAGTGATTATATTCTTTGCAGCCAAAGATGGAGAAGCTCTATACAGTCAGCAAAAACAAGACCAGGAGCTCATTGTGGCTCAGATCATGAGCTCCTTCTTGCCAAATTCAGAATTAAATTGAAGAAAGTAGGGAAAACCACTAGATCATTCAGGTATGACCTAAATTAAATCCCTTATGACTATACAGTGGAAATGAGAAACAGATTTAAGGGACTAGATGTGATAGACAGAGTGGCTGATGAACTATGGACAGAGGTTCATGACATTGTACAAGAGAAGGGAGCAAGACCATCTCCATGGAAAGGAAATGCAAAAAAGCAAAATGGCTGTCTGAGGAGGCCGTACAAACAGGTGTGAAAAGAAGAGAAGTGAAAAGCAAAGGAGAAAAGGAAAGATATACCCATTTGAATGCTGAGTTCCAAAGAATAGCAAGGAGAGATAAGAAAGCCTTCCTCAGTGATCAGTTGAAAGAAATACAGGAAAAGAACAGAATGGGAAAGACTAGAGATCTCTTCAAGAAGATTAGAGATACCAAGGGAACATTTCATGCAAAGATGGGCTCAGTAAAGGACAGAAATTGTATGGACCTAACAGAAGCAGAAGATATTAAGAAGAGGTAGCAAGAATACAAAAACCTACTACGTCTGAGTTATTTGGGTCCAGGTAGTTCTGGGTGAGCCTAAGGCTACAGGGACCTTCATGACTCACGTGTTCCCTAGGCCAAGTGAGATGACTCTGGGCCCCTCTGAAGCAATCTGGGAGGATAGCTACCTAAGAAAAAAGCCAGGGAATTCATTCACGGTCATCCAGTGACTACTCTGAGTCTCAGCAGTAATTGATGCAAACCACAGTTCATCCTCCTCCCCTAGAAAGACTGACTCTTGCATCTCTGGGAAGCTAAAGTGATGCTAGAAACAGTGTAGGTCTTATAGGCTTAGAATTTGTTCATCTCATGTCTGGAGACTCCATCAGGGCAAACTACACCTCATTTTATGTCTCAATCAAAGAAAGAAAGATTTATAAACAATTTAAGAAAGAGTAATTGGTCAGGAAAGAGGATACAGTGTTTACTGTAAGTCCCTGAGCATCTGAAATATCTCTTGATGCAGAACCCAACCTTTAGAAAGGATTAGGGGCTCTTGGGTCTTCTTCAGGTGTTTGAAAATTCCCTGAAACACAGGGATTATCCGAGTAGACATTCTACTTTGTCAAGGCTGTGGAGGCTTGAAGTGGAGCTCATTCAAACAGTGGACCTTCCACCTAGCTGGAAGTGGCTCCCATCTGAACTCAGGGTGATGGGTCAGTGACTGCACCCTCCCAAATCTCACTTGAACCATTTCAAAGCCAAACATAATGGGGTTGAAGTCAGATATCCTGATGCCGATGGAGAGTAGATTTGTTTGTATCCTTCACAAAAGATCGCGTTGAGTGTGACAAGTTTTGAGCCATCCTGGAGATTCCATAAATTACTTTCTTGGACCATGGTTTTTATCACACTTTAAAAATGATGGGCAGTTTTCTTAAAAAATTGAGAGGCTATTTCAACTTGCTTGGGTTATTATACAATCTAGTGTAAAAATCCAACAAAAAACTAATAAGAATATAAAATATTTGTGACTAAAGTTTAAAAAAATATATATTTTTTGTTGCCTAAGAAGAATAATAAAAGACACTTCTGGAGCTGGTACTTAAAATCACTCTAAAATATTTGGAAAATATAACATGAAAGAGATAAAAATCACATGTAGTTGTAGTAGTCGCATAAACATATTTTCATATGTTTATTTCAGTTATTTCTTGTTTATATGTATTTGTATAGTATATGTAGAACTCAGAAATATATCGATGTATGCAATTCATTTTATGAGCTAATGGGGTATTAAAAAACAAAAGTCCTTATATAATATGGTTATATGTACAGAACATTTGTGTTAAAGCATTTGTTTATATTCTTCCAGTATCCTTCTGTTTATGTACATGTAATATTTGAAAAGATTTCTTATGGAATATTCTTTTGGAATATTCTTATGGAATATTCTTTAATCATAAATCCTAAATACTTTTAATTGGACTATTTTTACTAACTATTCTCAGTAGGAGTTTTAATTGCCAAAATAATTTATATGATTAACAAATACACTTGTGATGACTTATAATAATATGATGGTAGGTAGGCAGTATCCCAGGTTCTGAGGATTTATCTGTGAGCCACACAAGCAAAGACCCTTCCTACATGGAGCTTACTTTCTACTGAGAGGAGAAAGAAAGAAAGTGAAGTCGCTCAGTCGTATCTGACTCTGTGACCCCATGGACTGTAGCCCGCCATGCTCCTCTGTCCACAGGATTCTCCAGGCAAGAATACTGGGGTGGGTTGCCGTTTCCTTCTCCAGGGGATCTTCCCGACCCAGGGATCCAACCCAGGTCTCCTGCATTGCAGGCAGACGCTTTAACCTCTGAGCCATCAGGGGAGTAACGCATTGAGAGGAGAGAGGCTTGCAAATAAAGACAAATCAAACTGTGGCCAGTACTACTGTGAAAGAAGAGCATAAAGAGGTGGAGTGTGTCTTGCAGTGGAGGCAGGGTCATGCAGCTGGCTTGTCGTGGGGCTGGGGGTTCCAACTCAGATCCTCAGACAGTAAAGCTTATACTTCTAGCTATTGTATTAATGCCATCATCATACTCAGATCACTGAGGAAAAGCAATAGATGAGAAGTCAAACGGACCCCATCTACTTCTGCGGCAGAAACTACTGAAGAAACATCCCATATTTCATTCTGCCCATCTTTAACGGATGACCTATGTTTGGGTGGTGCATTGAAGCCTGTGTGCATGTGCGCCAAGTTGCTTTCATTGTGTCTGACTCTTCTCTGCCCGTGGGATTCTCCAGGCAAGATCACTGGCGTGGGTTACTATTTCCTTCTCCAGGGGATCTTCTCGGCCCATGGATTGAACCCGCGTATCTTATGTCTCCTGCACTGACAAGTGGGATCTTTACCACCAGCGCTACCTGGGAAGGCAGTATGAAAGACTGTGTTTCTCATCGTCCTTTGTAATTGGGTGTTGACACGTTACTAAGTCCTGACGGGTAAGTGGAAGATTTGTGAGGTACCTATAGGAAGTCTTCTTATACTTTCAGAGATTGCCTTTCTTCTCAGCTAGCTCCCTTGTGCGGCTTTAATGATTGGAACTCGAGCAATCATTTTGGACCACGAGGAAGCATTCGCATCCCTGATACTTTGTACAACCGTATTAGTCCTATATTGTGGTAAAAATAAATTCCTTTAAATACTTTTTGAAAGTCACCTATTTTGAGTTTTATATCATAGGACTAGGCAATCCTGATTCAAATTAACCCAGATGCCTATTTTGGAGGCAGAGGTGGCAACAGCTTATCTGTACCATACTTTGGTTGACTGTTGACTTGGTTTTTAGGTTTAGTACATTAAAATAGAGTAATATTCAGAGAAGATAGTAAAGGAATAGTTTCTATTTACTGTCTCTCTCTCCAGTTGACACACTTCAAGAGAAACAAATGTTGATTTTGACCCAACTCGTGCTTAGTAATCTGGTGGCTGTGTCCAGAGTGTTGGGGTTTCCTCACTGGTTTCCTCCGCTGGAGCAAGTGCTTACATCAGTGATTAATTCGGGAGATGCAGGGTCTCATGATTGACAGCCCTATCAGGTCTAGGATGGAGAAGTTATTTATAATAAAAGAGTAATTCTGTTGCCAAAGAAGGAAAAAGGGAGATCTGGTCAGACAGATAAACACATCTGAAATGAAACTTTGAGGCAAGAGAGAGGAAGGTTTAAAGAAGATATTTTGGTGAAAGAAAGACACCATTTTCACAATTTCCTATGCCAGAGCAATGTGAGAAACACTCTGAAAAAAAAAAAAAAAACACCTCATTTTTAATGTGCTTAGATTTTTGTGTGTGCGAGAGGCAGAGAGACAGAGACAGAGACAGAAAGAGAGAAGTTAAATGGGAATGTCCCAGTTAATTTCAGGATATCCAAGTGAGACTACATGATGAAAAATTTAAAATAAGAAGCAGTATTTAGTATCACAGATAATTTAAACAAAAGGTTTATTTTGCTCATCTGTGAAATGGGGACAACATTATGTGAGGCACTGGATGAATATAAAAATAAGTAAGAGATCATGAAAAAGTGCTCAGAAGATTGTAAGCGACATTTTACTATTTTTATTATCAATATTCTTTTTTATATAAAAACATTTATAGCAGTATTGACTGCAGGTTTTGTTGATTTTTAAATTTGATTTGCAAAGTAAATGCAATAGCTTTCTTTTTTTAGACTTCAGTAAGATAATTTAAAAATTTTTTATTTTTGCAAATTAATTTATTTTAATTGGAGGCTAATTACTTTACAGTATTGTAGTGGCTTTTGCCATACATTCACATGAATCACCCAAGGGTGTACAATATTCTTCAAGTTAATAAAAATTCCATATTATCATCTTTATAGGCATAAGACAAATTCAGTTCTTAATTAAACTTTATAAAGTTTTAGTAGCCCAGGAAAAGAGGAATTCTTATTGATCGAATGTCCTGGAGAAACACTACTTCTTTAGTGTAGGGAAATATATGACTCTGAAGCAGTTTATTCACTAGAAATTTGTGAGCTCTATCTTAGGGTTCCCCAGTGGCTCAGCAGCAAAGAACCCACCTGGCAATGCAGGAGACATGCATTCCATCCAGGAATCAGGAGGATCCCTGGAAGAAGGAAATGGCAACCCACTCCAGAATTCTTGCCTGGGAAATCCCACGGACAGAGGAGCCCGGCAGGCTACAGTCCCTGGAGTCGCAAAGAGTCTGACACGACTTAGTGACTAAACAACAGCAAATCTCTCTTAGGGTATTTTGAAAGAAATGTGACAAAACATTAGCTTCTAAGACTCATACTAGTCCTGCTCCAGCATCATGTTAATAAAGATTCCCTCAAAATGACCTTATTTTCTAAACTATTATAAACCCGATTTTAAATATTTAGTATTACAAAGAAAGATTCCCCTCCACCTTTTTATTCATCTGCTATTTAACAGGATCTCAGTGAAAACAGTGAACTGTAAGTGATAATCACTCAGTCGTGTCTGACTCTGTGACCCCATGGACTGTAGCCCACCAGGCTCCCCTGTCCATGGAGTTCTCCAGGCAAAAATACTGGAGTGGGCTGCCATTCCCTTCTCCAGGGGATCTTTCCAACCCAGGGATGGGACCTGTGTCTCCTGCATTGCCCGCAGACTTTTTGTCATTGAGCCACCAGGGAAGCTTCAGTGCATATAGAAAGCGTTAGTCACTCAATTGTGTCTGACTCTTTGTGACCCGTGGACTGTAGTCCCCCAGGCTCCTCTGTCCACGGAATTCTCCAGGCAAGAGTACTGAGGTGGGTAGTCATTCCCTTCTCCAGAGGAACTTCCTGACCCAGAGATTGAATCCGCATCTCCGGCATTGCAGGCAGATTCCTTACAGTCTGAGCCACCAGGGAAGCCCACTTTCTGCTGTATTGCCCCCATATTGAATATAGGGTGTGTTCAAATAAAGTGTAGGCAAGATTCTTAGTGAAGTAACATTGTTATAGTTCCTTTGCAAGGTGGTGTTAAACGTTGCCACGAGGTGGCAGCATCAGCTTATCAATCACAATAAAAGTGTGTTCACATTTCCTTCATTATTTTTTAAGGTTTTTTTTTTTTTTTTTTTTTTTTTTTGATGTGGATCATTTTGAAAGTCTTTATTGAGTTTGTTACAATACTGCTTCTATTTTATGTTATTTTGGTTTTTTGGTCACAAAGCACAAGGGATTTTAGCTCCCTGACCAGGGATTGAACCTGCACCTCCTGCATGGGACCAGATACCACTGGATACCAGAGAAGTCCCATGTGCTAATTCAATTTACAAAGGATTCCATAGAGTTTCCTTGTGTAGCTTGGAACTAGAGAAAATGGAGAGCCTATATCCAGTTAGAAACAAATATAAAATTATCAGAAAATAGATCTCACTGGACTGACTGAGGTTATGGAGCAGAATTTTAATTGCACTTTCCCTTAACTGTTTTTTGCCGAGATACAGTCCACTTTGGGGACAGGACATCTTCAGTAAGAACACAGAGAAAATGACTCAACGAATTCGGGGGACTTGCAGCTAGTTGGCTAAGACTCTGTATGTGTTACAGTGGAGTCTTCCACACCTTCTTTCTGGAGGAAAGCAAAAAGCAAAATCAAATGACTATTGAAAATTTGGACCCATTCTATGTGTGAAGGTAAGGGAAGAGATGAAAGCTAACAAGCTTGATTTGTTTTTACTTTAGTTCTTTTTGCCATCTTTAAAGAAGAGGGACACCAGTGAAATGAAAGTTAAAAACTTCTAAATCATTATCTGTTCCTTTTCCTACCTGATTTTTAGCAAGTTCAGGAGAACATAAATGAAGTAAATCAAAAGCAAATTTCATATTTGACTCATGGCCACGATGGCATGACCCTTGTCTTTGATGGATGGTTGAGGAAGGTCTAAAAAGAGATAACCTAGGTAGAGAAAAGTTCAGGTTCTGCAGTTGGATCAAAATATTATAACACGAGTATAAAACGGATCAGAGATGCCTTAGCAGCAGGAACAGGGGAAAAGAAAAGCCCTGAATTCAGTTCACATTCCAGTCTGAGCGATCTGGGTGATTTCCTTTCTCCTTGCTGAAAGAAGGTTATTGTGGGCTGTGGTGTTGTTATCCTAAGCGCTCTGAACCCCAGAGTGACTTGAGTTTCTCATCCTGTGTGGTCTCACCTGTTGGATCACTGTAGTCTATTCTAGGCATCAAGCCACATCGAAAAACTGAGAAATTAAAATGTCATGCAGAAGGCTTGGGCAGGGGCTTCCTTGGTTGTTTAATGGTAAAGACTCCGCCTGCCAATGCAGGAGACACGGGTCTGACCTCTGACCTGGGGAGATCTAACATGCTGTGGATCAGCTTCGTGGGTGCTGCACAGCTATTGAGCCCGTGGTGGAGTCCGCACACTGCAACTGTCGCGCCTATGGGCTGCAGTCACTGAGGCCGAGCACTCTAGAGCCTGTGCTTAGCAACAGGAGAAGGACCAGTGAGAAGCCTGAGCACCGCGGCTAGAGAGGAGCCTCCGCCCGCCGCACCCAGGGAAAAAGCCGCTCAGCCGTGAAGTCCCAGCACGGCCTGTATAAGCGCTTGAGCAACTCAGGTTCAAGGAGATCAGCTGACTTATCCAAGGCCATTCTCACAGTGCATGATAAAAGAATACATAGAGGGTATCGAGTTGGGCTAATTCAGGCTCTACTCATGGTTTCTTCCATGTACCGTTTCCATAAAGTGATGCTTAAACTCAGCATTCTAGTATCCTATGGCCTTCCCACTAATGACCATTGGCTGTAACCTCAAGAAAAGTAAAGAAAGCTTGAGCAGGTTTAGCAACAAAGACTGACGACAGGAGTTGATGCGCTTTCGGCAAAGGGCAAACGGAAGACTGAGATGAGGTGCCTGAGTGATCCTGGAGAAAGTGTCAACAAGTGGTGGGTGTGACAGGTGGACGGCTTGACGGCCCATCCTACCTTTCTCTTTAATTTCCCTAAAGTGAAGAATATCATGCAAGCTATATTATTGGGCCTCAGAGGTATAGCCTTGCTGAAGTTGAATAATAAATTTCAAAATAAAAAGTGAAGGAAAAGTGCTTAGCATAAGTGTGATGTTGAACTCCAATATTCCTGGGCAAATAAAAATTTAAAGTATGTGCAGTTTTCTGAGCACTTACACATCAACCCTCTCATTCTAAGTGAGTAAGAGTTCTGAGAGGTCAAGTTACAGGGGTTTCAGCCGCATTGAATGAATGAAGCAACTCAGGTTCAAAGAGATCAGCTGACCTAACCACGGCCATACTTACAGTGCATGAAAAAAGAATACATAGAGGATATAGAGTTGCGCTAATTCAGGCTCTTCTCATGGTTTCTTCCATGTACTGTTTTCATAAAGTCATGCTTAAACTCAGCTTTCTAGTATCCTATGGGCTTCCCACTAATGACCATTGGCTGTAACCTCAAAAAAATAGGAAGCCAAAATGTGTTTTGTGTACTCCTATTGCAATGTACATGTTTAACCTCTTTAAGATGAAAGGATTTTTGAAGACACAGGAGACATTGTTACAGTGTGAAAAAAGAAAGATTACAGTCTGCTTTGACAGGTAATACTTGATGCTCACTTCTGCCGGTCACTAGTATAGGGAAAAGGATTAAACTTTTATTTTGCTCCTATGTAAAAGGAAATATGATGTTTAGCCTGCCGGTTTGTTAAAGACAGCATGTAAGGCACAAATGCCAATAATCAGTCTGCACTTACTGGAAACTCAATAAGACTCGGTTAGATGTTTGCACGCGTTAACTCATCTAATCCTCACAGCAATTTACAAGGTAGGTATTACTATTATTACTCCTATTTCACAGGTGAAGAAAAGTAACTTTCCTAGGGTCAGAGCACTTGCAGAACATGCGCTTAGGCTTAAGCTGTAATCCCGAGGTGCACAGAACATGGCCTAACACGGGGCAGCTGCTCATTCTTCTCGGCTTGTTTCATTTCACTCTCCTACATCACTTCACCAGGCGCATACCCACCTGGTGAGCTCAGGTAAACGTCACTGAAGTTGGAATTACCGGAAACTTATTCTAGAATTTTCTCTGCTATTGGTAATGGGAATTTGAGTTTCTAAGCTGTGGTTTTCTCACCCATATATTGATGGATTCCTAGGGAACCTTGTAATATTATAGCTTCAAATCTGATCCTTTGCCCCGGCCTCATTTCACTTCTGTTTCCTTAGCCACAGCATGCAACTAAAAGTCATATGCTCTCCTCAGTTCCGTTCAGTTCAGTCGCTCAGTCGTGTCTGACTCTTTGCAACCCCATGAATCGCAGCACTCCAGGCCTCCCTGTCCATCACCAACTCCCGGAGTTCACTCAGACTCACGTCCATCGAGTCAGTGATGCCATCCAGCCATCTCATCCTCTGTCGTCCCCTTCACCTCCTGCCCCCAATCCCTCCCAGCATCAGTCTTTTCCAATGAGTCAACTCTTCGCATGAGGTGGCCAAAGTACTGGAGTTTCAGCTTTAGCATCATTCCTTCCAAAGAAATCCCAGGACTGATCGCCTTCAGAATAGACTGGTTGGTTCTCCTTGCAGTCCAAGGGACTCTCAAGAGTCTTCTCCAACACCACAGTTCAAAAGCATCAATTCTTCAGTGCTCAGCTTTCTTCACACTGCAACTCTCACATCCATACATGACTACTGGAAAAACCATAGGCTTGACCAGACCAGACGAACATTTGTTGGCAAAGTAATGTCTCTGCTTTTGAATATGCTATCTAGGTTGGTCATAACTTTTCTTCCAAGGAGTAAGCGTCTTTTAATTTCATGGCTGCAATCACCATCTGCAGTGATTTTGGAGCCCCCCAAAATAAAGTCTGACACTGCTTCCACCATTTCCCCATCTATTTCCCATGAAGTGATGGGACCAGATGCCATGATCTTTGTTTTCTGAATGTTGAGCTTTAAGCCAACTTTTTCGCTCTCCTCTTTCACTTTCATCAAGAGGCTCTTTAGTTCCTCTTCACTTTCTGCCTAAGGGTGGTGTCATCTGCATATCTGAGGTTTTGGTATTTCTCCCGTCAATCTTGATTCCAGCTTGTGCTTCTTTCAGCCCAGCATTTCTCATGATGCACTCTGCATATAAGTTAAATAAGCAGGGTGACAATATACAGCCTTGACGTACGCCTTTTCCTATTTGGAACCAGTCTGTTGTTCCATGTCCAGTTCTAACTGTTGCTTCCTGACCTGCATATAGGTTTCTCAAGAGGCAGGTTAGGTGGTCTGGTAATCCCATCTCTTTCAGAATTTTCCACAGTTTATTGTGATCCACACAGTCAAAGGCTTTGGCATGCTCTCCTAGGGACTAGTTTATTTCTGGGTCCCCCTTTTGAAGACATGCTTACCAAATTTCTCTTCTCTTCTCCAGCGGAATCCAGAGTCTGTCTCCGGCTAACGAAAGCGACACGAGGGTCACAGAGTTCATCTTCAGAGGTTTGAATTTCAGCCCTCAATTGCAGGTCTGCCTTTGCCTGCTCCTTCTGAGTTTCTACCTCATCAACCTATCAGGAAACTTGGGTACGATTGTTCTGATACAGATGGATTCCCGCCTTCATGCCCCATGTACTTTTTCCTCAGTCATTTATCTTCCATGGCCATGAGCTTCTCTTCTGTCGTGAGCCCCAAGATTCTCTCTGACTTCTTTGTGAGGCGGAAAGGCGTCTCTGTCCGGGGCTGTGCTTGGCAACAGGGGTGCTTTGGGTTCTTCGTCATAGCAGAGTGTTTTCTCTGGCGTCCGTGGCCTATGGCTGCTGTGGCTACACCCGAAACCCACTGTTGTATTCTATCACCATGTCCCAGAGACTCTGAGTCCAGCTGGTGGTGGGTCCCTATGTCACCGGGTTCCTGAACCCCACGATGCACACGTGATGCTTTTTGCCTTCCTTTCTGCAGCCCCGATGTCATCCACCACTTCTTCTGTGACTTGCCGCCTCTGCTTTCCCTTGTGTGTGCTGACACCACTCTCAACAAGAGGGTGGTTTTTGTCGTGGGTGGAGCTGTAGGCGTCTACAGTGACCTGACTCTCCTGGGCTCCTCCACTGACATCCTCATCCCCATCCTGAAGATCCGCTCTGCTGACGGGAGATGCGAAGCCTCCTCTACCTGCTCTGCACGCAGGACAGCCGTGTCTATCCTGTATGGCCCTCTTCTCTTTATTTATGTCCAGCCTAGTGCCTGCGTCTCCCTGGGTCTCGACAAAGGTGTCTGTGGTTTACAGTGCAGGCATCCCCATGTTGAACCCACTTACCTATTGCTTGAGGAATAAGGAGGTCAAAGATGCCATCCATAGGGCCGTGTCGAAAAGGACGTTTTGTAGGGCATAAATTCTTATCTAGAAAGGAAATTGGAGGAGAAAGCTAAAATGACAGACTGCAGGGGGGCGGTCCTAAGATGGCAGAGGAAGAGGACGGGGAGACCACTTTCTCCCTCAAAAAGTCATCAAAAGAACATTTCAATGCTGAGTAAATTCCACAAAACAACTTCTGAATGCCAGCAGAGGACATCAGGCACCCAGCAAAGCAGATCATTGGCTTCAAAAACAGGTAGGAAAAAAATATAATAAGATGAGAAAAGAGACAAAGGAGGTAGGGAGGAAGCGCCGTCCCGGGAAGGGAATCCCGTCCCAGGAAGAGACTCTTAAGAAGAGAAGTTTCCAAACACCAGGAAACATTCTCGCAGCCGAGTCTGTGGCAAGCTTTGGAAGCACAGAGGGCAACATAACAGGAAGGAAAAATAAATAAATAATTAAAACCAACAGATTACGAGCCTCACAGTAACTCCCCCCAGCGGAAAAGCAGCGCAGACGCCTGCATCTGCCACTAGCAAGTGGGGGCTGGGCAGGGAGGATCAGGAGGCGCAGCCAGCAGTGCTTTTTAAGAATTGGGCTGCAGGAGGCGTGGGCTGCAGTGCTTTTTTGAGAATTGGGCTGGAACGCCCCGCCCGTGGACAGAGCGAACTAACTTGGGCTAGCAAACCAGACTGTGGGATAGCTACCAGGCAAAACGCTCGAACATAAGACACCGCCAGGACCGAGCACAGAACAAAGGACAGATCAGAAATAGCCGGCTGCATACCATCCCCCTCCGGTGACAGGAAGCCAGAGCCTAAGGGCTGGAAGGGGGCAATCGCAGCCCAAGAGAGACATTACTTACCAAAATGCAAGCAGGCTTCTTTGTTAACTAAGACTTCTGGGGGTTCTGGGCAGTCATCACCCGCCTGAGAAGGAATGCCAGTGGTACACTCAGAAAACTGAGCAACAGGGAAAGGCCATAGTCACAGCGATTGCGCTCGCCAAACTCCTGAGCTACTCGGACCTGGGAAGGGCACAAAACGCAGGCCCAACCAAATCTGCGCCTCTGAGGGCTTCCTGAGGGCCGAGCCTGAGCGGCTTAGACTGGGGACGTGCATGAAGCCTAGGGCCGGCCTCAGACTGTTACCCAGCGGAGCTAGGTAGAGCCTGAGCGGTGTGCACCATGAGCAGGGGCAGGCCCAGAGTGGATGAGACACTGCAAGCACACACCAGTAATATTTATTTGCAGCATCCCTCCCTCCCCACAGCATGACTGAATAGTGAACCTAGTTGTCCACCACCGCCCTCCCTGTGTCAAGATGGAAATCAGACACTGAAGAGACCAGTAAACAGAGGAAGTTAAACAGAGGGAACCGCCTTGGAAGTGATCCCACACAGCCCACAACACCAGAGAAAGGGCCGGATATACCTTTACTACTTTTACAATCTTTTTTTTTTTTTTTTGAGTTGATGGGGTTGCGTGATTGTTTTTTCTTCTTTTTTTTTTGTTTTTCCTGTTTTTTTTTTTTAACCTTCTTAAATTTTTAAGTACTCTATTTCCCTAATTATTATTTTTAATAATTCTTCTGGCTTTGTTTTTTGTTTGTTTGTTTGTTTGTTTGTTTTTTCTTTCTTTTTTTCCTCTTCTTCTTCTTTTCTTTAATATTGTAGTTTTGAAAATCCAATCTCTACTCCAGAGTTTTAATCTTTGCTTTTTGGTATTTGTTGTCAATTTTGTACATGTCAAAACCCAATCTTCAGTACCCAATTTTACCTGAGAGTGAGATTACTGGCTTGACCACTCTCCCCTCCTTTGGACTCTCTTTTATCTCCACCAGGTGTCCTCTGTCTCCCCCCTCCCCCTTCTCTTCTCTACCCAACCCTGTGAATCTCCGTGTGTTCCAGACGGTGGAGAATACTCAGGGAACTGGTTACTGGCCAGATCTCTCTCTCTCCCTTTATTTCCCTCTTTTATCCTCCTGGCCACCTCTGTCTACTTCCTCCCTCGCCTCTTCCCTGTATAACTCCATGAACACCTCTGAGTGGTCCAGACTGTGGAGTGTACATAAGGACGTGATTACTGGCTTGTTTGCTCTCTCCTCTTTTGATCCCACCTCATCTCATTCCAGTCACCTCTAACTACCCTCTCCCTCTTCCCTTCTCCGTGTAACTCAGTGAACCTCTATGGGTGACCCTCAATGTGGAGAAACCTTTCATCTTTAACCTAGATGCTTTATCATCAGTGCTCTATAGATGGAGAAGTCCTGAGGCTAGGGTAAAAATAAAACTGAAAACCAGAAACAGGAGGCTTGAGTCCAAATGCTAAGAACATCAGAGAAATCCTGAATCCAGGGAACATTAATCAATAGGAGCTCATCAAATGCCTCCATACCTACACTGAAACCAAGCACCACCCAAGGGCCAACAAGTTCCAGAACAAGACATACCACGCAAATTCTCCAGCAACGCAGGAACACACCCCTGAGCTTCAATATACAGGCAGCTCAAAACTACTCCAAAACCATTGATGTCTCACAACCCATTACTGGACAATTCATAGCACTCCAGAGAAAAGAAATCCAGCTCCACCCACCAGAACTCCAACACAAGCCTCCCTAACCAAGAAACCTTGACAAGCCACTGATACAACCCCACCCACAGTGAGGAAACCCCATAATAAAGAGAACTCCACAGAATATAGAAAGGCCACCTCAAACGCAGCAATATAACCAAGATGAAGAGACAGAGGAATACCCAGCAGGTAAAGGAACAGGAGAAATGCCTACCAAACCAAATCAAAGAGGAAGAGATAGGGAATCTACCTGAGAAAGAATTCTGAATATTGATAGTGAAAATGATCCAAAATCTTGAAATCAAAGTGGAATCACAGATAAATAGCCTGGAGACAAGGATTGAGAAGATGCAAGAAAGGTGTAACAAGTACCTAGAAGAAATAAAAAAGAGTCAATATATAATGAAAAATGCAATAAATGAGATCAGAAACACTCTGGAGGCAACAGATAGTAGGATAACAGAGGCAGAAGATAGGATTAGTGAAATAGAAGATAGAATGGTAGAAATAAATGAATCAGAGAGGAAAAAAGAAAAATGAATTAAAAGAAATGAGGACAACCTCAGAGACCTCCAGGACAATATGAAATGCTCCAGCATTTGAATTATAGGAATCCCAGAGAAGAAGACGAAAAGAAAGACCATGAGAAAATTCTTGAGGAGATAATAGTTGAAAACTTCCCTAAAATGGGGAAGGAAATGATCACCCAAGTCCAAGAAACCCAGAGAGTTCCAAACAGGATAAACCCAAGGCGAAACACCCCAAGACATATATTAATCAAATTAACAAAGACCAAACATAAAGGACAAATATTAAAAGCAGCAAGGGAAAAACAACAAATAACATACAAGGGGATTCCCATAAGGATAACAGCTGATCTTTCAATAGAAACTCTTCAGACCAGGAGGGAATGGCAAGACATACTTAAAGTAATGAAAGAAAATAACCTACAGCCCAGATTACTGTACCCAGCAAGGATCTCATTCAAATACGAAGGAGAAATCAAAAGCTTTACAGACAAGCAAAAGCTGAGAGAATTCAGCACCACCAAACCAGCTCTCCAACAAATACTAAAGGATATTCTCTAGACAGGAAACACAAAAAGGGCATATAAACCTGAACCCAAAACAATAAAGTAAATGGCAATGGGATCACACTTATCAATAATTACCTTAAACATAAATGGGTTGAATGCCCCCAACCAAAAGGCAAAGACTGGCTGAATGGATGCAAAAACAATATCCTTATATATGCTGCCTACAAGAGACCCACCTCAAAATAAGGGACACATACAGACTGAAAGTGAAGGGCTGGAAAAAGATATTCCACGCAAATAGAGACCAAAAGAAAGCAGGAGTAGCAATATTCATCTCCAATAAAATAGACTTTAAAACAAAGGCTGTGAAAAGAGACAAAGAAGGCCACTACATAATGATCAAAGGATCAATCCAAGAAGAAGATATCACAATTATAAATATATATGCACCCAACATAGGAGCACCGCAATATGTAAGACAAATGCTAACAAGCATGAAAGGGGAAATTAACAATAACACAATAATAGTGGGAGACTTTAATACCCCACTCACACCTATGGACAGATCAACTAAACAGAAAATTAACAATGAAACGCAAACTTTAAAAGAGACAATAGACCAGTTAGACCTACTTGATATCTATAGGACATTACACCCCAAAACAATGAATTTCACCTTTTTTCTCAAGTGCTCATGGAACCTTTTCCAGGATAGATCACATCCTGGGCCATAAATCTAACCTTGATAAATTCAAAAAAATCGAAATCATTCCAAGCATCTTTTCTGACCATAATGCATTAAGATTAGATCTCAATTACAGGAGGAAAACTATTAAAAATCCCAACATATGGAGGCTGAACAACACGCTTCTGAATAACCAACAAATCACAGAAGAAATCAAATTATGCATAGAAACGAATGAAAATGAAAACACAACAACCTAAAACCTGTGGGACACTATAAGAGCAGTGCTAAGAGGAAAGTTCATAGCAATAGAGGCATACCTCAAGAAACAAGAAAAAAGTCAAATAAATAACCTAACTCTACACCTAAAGCAACTAGAAAAGGAAGAAATGGAGAACCCCAGAGTAAGTAGAAGGAAAGAAATCTTAAAAATTAGGGCAGAAATAAATGCAAAAGAAACAAAAGAGACCATAGCAAAAATCAACAAAGCCAAAAGCTGGTTCTTTGAGAGGATATATAAAATTGACAAGCCATTAGCTAGACTCATCAAGAAACAGAGAAAAATCAAATCAATAAAATTAGAAATGAAAATGGAGAGATCACAACAGACAACACAGAAATGCAAAGGATCATAAGAGACTACTATCAGCAATTATACGCCAATAAAATGGACAACGTGGAAGAAATGGACAAATTCTTAGAAAGGTACAACTTTCCATAACTGAACCAGGAAGAAATAGAAAATCTTAACAGACCCATCACAAGCACAGAAATTGAAACTGTAATCAGAAATCTTCCAGCAAACAAAAGCCCAGGTCCAGACGGCTTCACAGCTGAATTCTACCAAAAATTTCGAGAAGAGCTAACACCTATCCTACTCAAACTCTTCCAGAAAATGCCAGAGGAAGGTAAACTTCCAAACTCATTCTATGAGGCCACCATCACCCTAATACCAAAACCTGACAAAGATGCCACAGAAAAAGAAAACTACAGGCCAGTATCACTGATGAACATAGATGCAAAAATCCTCAACAAAATTCTAGCAATCAAAATCCAACAACACATTAAAAAGATCATACACCATGACCAAGTGGGCTTTATCCCAGGGATGCAAGGATTCTTCAATATCCACAAATCAATCAATGTAATTCACCACATTAACAAATTGAAAAATAAAAGCCACATGATTATCTCAATAGATGCAGAGAAGGCCTTTGACAAAATTCAACATCCATTTATGATAAAAACTCTCCAGAAAGCAGGAATAAAAGGAACATACCCCAACATAATAAAAGCTATATATGACAAACCCACAGCAAACATTATCCTCAATGGTGAAAAATGGAAAGCATTTCCTTTTAAGTCAGGAACAAGACAAGGGTGCCCACTTTCACCGCTACTGTTCAAATAGTTCTGGAAGTTTTGGCCACAGCACTCAGAGCAGAAAAAGAAATAAACGGAATCCAAATTAGAAAAGAAGAAGTAAAACTTTCACTGTTTGCAGATGACATGATCCTCTACATAGAAAACCCTAAAGACTCCACCAGAAAATTACTAGAGCTAATCAATGAATATAGTAAAGTTGCAGGATATAAAATCAACACTCAGAAATGCCTTGCATTCCTATACACTAATAATGAGAAAGTAGGAAAAGAAATTAAGGAAACAATTCCATTCACCATTGCAATGAAAAGAATAAAATACTTTGGAATATACCTACCTAAAGAAACGAAAGAGCTATATATCGAAAACTATAAAACACTGATGAAAGAAATCAAAGAGGACACTAATAGATGGAGAAATATACCATGTTCACGGATTTGCAAGTGGTAAAGAATTGGAGTGGAATTCCAATATATGGATTGGAAGAATCAATATAGTGAAAATGAGTATACTACCCAAAGCAATCTACAGATTCCATGCAATCCCTATCAAGCTACCAGTGGTATTTTTCACAGAGCTAGAACAAATAATTTCAAGATTTGTATGGAAATACAAAAAACCGCGAATAGCCAAAGCAATCTTGAGAAAGAAGAATGGAACTGGAGGAATCAACTTGCCTGACTTCAGGCTCTACTACAAAGCCACAGTCATCAAGACAGTATGGTACTGGCACAAGACAGACATATAGATCAATGGAACAATATAGAAAGCCCAGAGATAAATCCATGCACCTATGGACACCTTATCTTCGACAAAGGAGGCAAGAATATACAATGGAGTAAGACAATCTCTATAACAAGTGGTGCCAAGAAAACTCATCAACCACTTGCAAAAGAATGAAACTAGATCACTTTCTAACACCACACACAAAAATAAACTCAAAATGGATTAAAGATCTAAATGCAAGACCAGAAACTGTAAAACTCCTAGAGGAGAACATAGGCAAAACACTCTCTGACATAAATCACAGCAGGATCCTCTATGATCCAACTCCCAGAATACTGGAAATGAAAGCAAAAATAAACAAATGGGATCTAATTAAAATTAAAAGCTTTGCACAACAAAGGAAACTATAAGTAAGGTGAAAAGACAGCCTTCTGAATGGGAGAAAACAATAGCAAATGAAGCAACTGACAAACAACTAATCTCAAAAATATACAAGCAACTTATGTAGCTCAACTCCAGAAAAATAAACGACCCAATCAAAAAATGGGCCAAAGAACTGAATAGGCATTTCTCCAAAGAAGACATACAGATGGCTAACAAACACGTGAAAAGATGCTCAACATCACTCATTATCAGAGAAATGCAAATCAAGACCACAATGAGGTACCACTTCACACCAGTCAGAATGGCTGCGATCCAAAATCTACAAGCAATGAATGCTGGAGAGGGTGTGGAGAAAAGGGAACCCTCTTCCACTGCTGGTGGGAATGCAAACTAGTACAGCCACTATGGAGAACAGTGTGGAGATTCCTTAAAAAATTGCAAATAGAGCTGCCTTATGACCCAGCAATCCCACTGCTGGGCATACACACCGAGGAAACCAGAATTGAAAGAGACACATGTACCCCAGTGTTCATTGCAGCACTGTTTATAATAGCCAGGACATAGAGACAACCTAGATGTCCATCAGCAGATGAATGGATAAGAAAGCTGTGGTACATATACACAATGGAGTATTACTCAGCCATTCAAAAAAATACATTTGAATCAGTTCTAATGAGATGGATGGATGAAACTGGAGCCGATTATACAGAGTGAAGTAAGCCAGAAAGAAAAACACCAATACAGTACACTGACACATATATACGGAATTTAGAAAGATGGTAATGATGACCCTGTATGAGAGACAGCAAAAGAGACACAGATATATAGAACGGACTTTTAGACTCTGAGGGAGAAGGAGAGGGTGGGATGATTTGGGAGAATGGCATTGAAATGTGTATATTATCATGTAAGAAACGAAGTGCCAGTCTATGTTCGATACAGGATACAGGATGCTTAGGGCTGGTGCATGGGGATGATCCAGAGTGATGATATGGGGTGGGAGGTGGGAGGGGGATTCAGGATTGGGAGCTTGTATACACCCGTGGTGGATTCATGCCAATGTATGGCAAAACCAATACAGTATTGTAAGGTAAAATAAAGTAAAAATAATAAAATAAAATAAAATAAAATGACAGACTGTGGATTCCTAAGGTTCCAGGCCTCTAGCAAGTATTTCGGGATGCAGTGGTACCCCATTATCCACTCATCCATCCAATTATTCATTCATCTTGTCAATCAATGTGGATTCATTAAGCCTTGTATGTGATCTTTTCTGTATAATAAGGCAAAGTTATAGTTCAAATCCACAGCTCATTTAATCTGATTTCTCTCAGCCACCTCATAATCCAATTATTTTCAGAAAAAGTTTATTATTTAGCATCAGCTACTATTTTTAATAAAAACTCTGTATATCTATTTTCTTTCTCTGCTGACTCCTTGGAATTGGACTTTTAAAATGCCATTGTTTGCACCTTTAGCTCTGATCAATAGGAGTTGGTAAAATAAATGATGTGGGGTTTTATGTTCAACCTCATAAATGGAATGAAAGCCTTGGCCTACACACACCAGTTTTGGGAATGGCCTTAATACAAGGAGTTATATGTATATCATGAAGTAAAGATCTATTTGTGTTCAACTGTGACAAATGGAGTGGTCCACAGAGCCAGTTTAGAGTAACACAGACCGTTGGGCTTATCTCTAATACATTTCAAGCTTGAAAGACTTTCTGATGGAATGGAGTAAAATTATATGTGTGTGTGTGTGTGAGAAAATGTACAGCATTTGTCTTTTTCTATCTAATTTATCTCACTAAACATTAAACCTTCCAGGTCCATCCATGTTGTAATAAATGGCAAATTTTCATTTTTTTTTATGGTTGAGTAAAACCCCCCACACCTGTTAGAACGGCAAACTAAAAAAGACAAGAAATAACAAGTGTTGGTGAAATGTGAAGAAAGGGAACCCTTTGTGCAAGTGGATAGGGCTGTAGATTAAAGCAACCACTATGAAAAACAATACGGAATTTCCTCAAAAGATTAAAAATAGGACTACCATACAATCTGACAATTCCATTCCTGGGTATCTATCCTAAGAAAACAAAAACACTTATTTGAAAAGACTTATGTACCCTAATGTTCATAGAAGTGTTATCTACATAGCCTAGATATGGAAGCAACCTAATTGTTCATAAATGGATAAATGAGTAAAAAAGATGTGGTACATATATTTAATGGATATTTTCTGGGGTTCGGTTTGAAAATCATGATGGGTAAACATAAGTGTAACATAATACCAGTAAAGATACATGGGGGTAGTGGTGCATAAAATAACTGTCGAAAAAACCTGATAGATTTGACCATATATTGACATGAGTTTGAGCCAATTCCAGGAGACAGTGAAGGACAGGAAGCTTGACAGGCTGCAGTCCACGGGGCTCCAAAGAGTTGGACACGACTTAGTGACTGAACAACAACAATGGGAATGTTAGTAAAGTCAGTTTTGTAGGACAGAATAGAATAGAATTGTTTAAAGGAATAGAATAGAATAAAGAAGAAATAAAGTTGAATAGTTCAGTTCATTTCCGTCACTCAGTCGTGTCCAGCTCTTTGTAACTCCAGGGACTGCAGTACACCACGCCTCCCTGTCCATCACCAACTCCTGGAGTTTACTCAAACTCATGTCCATTGAGTTGGTAATGCCATCCAACCATCTCATCTTCGGTCGCCTCCTTATCCACCTGCCCTCAATTTTTCCCGGCATCAGGGTCTTTTCTAATAAGTCAGTTCTTCACATCAGGTGGCCAAAGTATTGGAGCTTTAGCTTCAGTATTAATTCTTCCAACGAATATTTGGGTTGATTTCCTTTAGGACTGACTGGTTTGATCTCCTTGCAGTCTAAGGGACTCTCAAGAGTCTTCTCCAGCATCACAATTCAAAAGCATCAGCCATGTTTATGGTCCAATTCTCACATCTGTACATGGCTACTGGAAAAACCATAGCCTTGACTGTATGAATATTTGTAGGTTAAGTGATGTTTCTGCCTTTTAATATGCTATCTAGGTTTGTTATAGCTTTTCTTCCAAGGAGCAAGTCTCTTTTAATTTGATGTCCGCAATCTCCATGCACAGTGATTTTACTCCCATTAATATAAGTTGAAAAATATGTTTGAAAAACACTATTCTTATTCAGATCTAGAGAAGAAGTATATTATTAATACATATTAGTTAAGATCATATACATTAAAACAGAACTTGAGTTTATATTCTTATTTTTCTACTTAATAGCTGTGTAAACCCGGGCAAGTTACTTAATATCTCTGAGCTTCTGTAAACACATATATAGAGTGAAAATGATAATAATAGTAGTTACATAGTTAATTTTTGTGAGGTAACCGGAATAGTGTCTTGTTACATAAGGAACTCTAGCTGTGTGATGTTGTCATTTGTGTTTGTATTAGTCAGGGTCCTCCAGAGAAACAGAACCAATAGCATGTGTGTGTATAAGCAGAATGGCATTTATTTTAAGTAATGAACTCATGATATTATGGAGGCTGGCAAGTACAAATTCTATAGGGTGGAGATTCAGGAAAGAATTGTTGTTATAATTCAAGTCCAACCATCAAGCTGAAGACACAGGAAAATCCAATGCTGGAATTTCAAATCTGAAAGGAGTCTGCCACAGAATTCTCTCTTGTTCAGGAAAGATCAGTATTTTATTTTATTCAAGCCTTCAACTGATTAGATGATGCCCATCCACATGCTGGAGGGCAATCTGATTCAAAGTTCACTGTTGAATGTTATTCTTATCCCCAAACAACTCACAGAATCATCTAGAATAATGTTTGGCCACAGATGGGCATTGTGACCCAGCCAAATTGACACATATAAGTAGTCATCATAGAGCTGAATAGATTTCATGTCATGGTAACATAAAGAAACATGTTAATTGTTCAGCACCCTGAAGACACTGGGAAATGACTGGGGTATCCAAGTGGGATATTATATTATTTTCAAATTATTTTCAAATATCATATTTTAATGAAACAAATACAATTCAAAATGATAAGAAAGATGATTTGAATTTGTATAAAAATTACAAATATTTTTTTTCCAAATTTTTGAATGGAAAACTTGAGTTTGCTTCCAACAGTTTACCTCAGCTTTTTCAGTTGAAATGACAATGAAAAATTTCTGAAGAATAATCTTTTAAATAAAAAAATTATTTAATTTATTTATTGGAGTATAGTTGCTTTTCACTGTTTCGCTAGTTTCTGCTATGCAGCAAAATGAATCAGCTCTACATATGCATGTTATCTCCTCTTTTTCGGATTTTCTTCCCAGTTATTTCACCACAGAGCATGGAGCCGAGTTTCCTGGGCTATGTAGCCAGTTCTCATCAGTTATCTGTTTTATTTGTGGGTGTTGTTTAGTCACTAAGTCATGTCAGACTCTTTGTGATCCCACGGACTGTAGCCCGCCAGGCTCCTCTGTTCATGGGACTTCCTAGGCAAGAATACTGGAGCGGGTTGCCATTTCCTTCTCCAGGGGATCTTCCCGACCCAGGCATCGAACCCAGGTCTCTTGCACTGCAGGCAAATTCTTTACCATCTGAGCCACCAGAGAAGCCCTTTCAATTTTATCCATAATAATAATTTGAAATTTAGTTTTTGCCTCATTCAAATACTTAGAGGGCCTGACATTAAATTTAAAGAAATGATGTTAAAGCTCTTCTTCATTTTCTCCCTTTGAGAAACACAGTGTTGAGACTTCCTGTTACAATGCAAATGAATTTCAGACCCAGCCTTATGTTCGCATAGAGCACATTCCAAAAGCTGACGAATGTCTAAACTGTGGAATGTTCACGTGGTGTTAGATAGTCACGTTGCACCTTTAGTTAGTTAGTGAGTTCAGTCACTCAGTCATGTCTGACTCTTTGTGACCCCATGAATCGCAGCATGCCAGGCCTCCTGGTCCATCACCAACTCCCAGAGTTCACTTAGATGTCAGTAAAATGACAAGTCAGCTAAAGGTGCACATGTTTCTGATGAATATGAAAACAGATTTGGGAGCCCAGGTGGACCTGTATTTGCCAGGAAATTTGACCAGACACAATATTCACCCCTTCCTGCCTGACTGCCTCTCCACAGACCTATCCTGCTGTACCATGGCCCTTATCCACAATGGGGCCGTGGAGACAGTTCTTCAGGTGCCTGTATTAACCAGATTAGCATACGATGGCAAAGCAGAGAATGAAGCAGAGGATGTCGGAGTTAGTCTCCTTGGGGTCCTGGGGTGGGGAAGGCCATCAGAGCACTCTTTGCAAACTGCCTTCCTTATTGTACCTGAGGAGGTTGCCAGGTGTGTGTGGCCAGCTCCCCGTCTTTGTCCCAATATTTCTAGGCATGCTTGTACTTTGTACTTTAATCAAAAAGCTGTTTTCATTCAGCACTGTCCCCCTAGTTGAATGCCTGCTACAGAGTAGGTGCTTAGTAGTATTTGTGAAATGAATGTTCATAAACTAGCCAATATTTTATATTATCATATTCATCCTAATTTCAGCAGAAAATCTTTGCTTTGTCCTTGCATGGCTAAGAAGTTTACTGACAGTAGCTGGAGTATTCATCATAGTCAAAAATGTGGAACTCCCCCCCCAAATATCCATTGACAAATAAATGGATAATCAAAGTGATATATCCATATAGTGAAAAATGAAAGTGAAATTTGCTCAGTCGTGTCCGACTCTTTGTGACCCAATGGACTGTACAGTCCATGGAATTCTCCAGGCCAGAATACTGAAGTGGGTAGATTTTCCCTTTTCCAGGGGATCTTCCCAACCCAGGGATTGAACCCAGGTCTCCCATATTGCAGGTGGATTCTTTACCAGCTGAGAAACAAGGGAAGCCCAAGAATACTGGAGTGGGTAGCCTATTCCTTCTCCAGCGGATCTTCCCAACCCAGGAATAGAATTTGGGTCTCCTGCATTGCAGGCGGATATCCATATTGTGGAATATTATTCAGCCTCATAAAGGAATGGGATTCTGATACATGCTATCACATGAATGAAATTTAAAATATTCAGTTTAGTGAAATAAGCCAGACACAAATGGACAAATATTGTATAATTCGACTTATGTGAGGTACTTGTGCTAAGTCGCTTCAGTTCTGTCTGACTCTGTGCGACGTTATGGACTGTCGCCTGCCAGGCTCCTCTGTACATGGGACCCTCCTGGCAAGAATACTGGAGCGGGTTGCCATTTCCTTCTCCAGGGGATCTTCCCGACCCAGGAATCAAACCTGCGTCTCTTACATCTCCTGCATTGGCAGGAGAGTTCTTTACCATTAGCGCCACCTGGGAAGCTAAGACTGAGCGACTTCCCTTTCACTTTTCACTTTCATGCATTGGAGAAGGAAATGGCAACCCACTTCCGTGTTCTTGCCTGGAGAATCCCAGGGACAGGGGAGCCTGGTGGGCTGCCGTCTATGGGGTCGCACAGAGTTGGACACAACTGAAGTGACTTAGCAGCAGCAGGGAAGCTGAGTAGTCAAATTCACAGAGATGGAAAATAGAATAGTGGTCACCAGCAGGTAGGGGAGGGGACAGTACGGAGTTATTGTTTGATAGGTACAGGTTTTAGTTTCGAATGATGAGAAAATAATTCTGGAGTTGGATGGCAGCAATGGTTGTATGATGGTGTTATTTACTTAATGTCACTTGCTGCTGCTGCTGCTGCTAAGTCGCTTCAGTCGTGTCTGACTCTGTGCGACCCCATAGACGGCAGCCCACCAGGTTCCCCCATCCCTGGGATTCTCCAGGCAAGAACACTTACATTGTCAATTACGGATAATGTCAATTATATGTTGAATCGTTAAAATGACAATTTTATATATGTTTATGTTCTTTTACTATGATTTTTTGAAAAAGTTGATTGATAGGATTTGTAAAGAATAAGGGTGTATGTTCTGCCTTAAAGAAGTATCCAGGTCTCTACCTTTTCTCTTAAAAAAACCAACAACTAAAAAATGAGAACCTCAAAATTATTTTAAAATGGCTTTTATGAATTTCATCCTTAAAAGTACAAGCTTTGGGCTCAGATGCACCTGGCTACAGATGGAATGATCAACTACTAAAATAATCATTTTTCTCTGTTGAATATTTAAACCCAATGAACTGTAGCATTATGTCTTATATATAAAAATATATTTCAGCTATTGCCAGTCTTAAACAAGTGTTTATAAATTGCAAAGATATCATTCTCTGGCTAAATATGTAGTAAAAATAAAATGTTATACAGATGTTTTCAAAACACGAAACAGGGGAGAAAGGCTGAAAACAAGCAAGATCAGAAGTGACCCACCTAACTTCATAGCAGTTATATTTGTGTGATGAGATCATTGAAAAAAATTTTCTATGTTTCTATGTTGTTTAAGCTTTTTATAATGAGTATGTTTTTATAATGTCTACTTTAAAAGGATCCTAGAATACCCTTAAGAATGTCCACGTAATTCTCTATTGTCCTTTTCGAGGGTAGTAACTCTCCTTTTATTTATTTTTAATTGAGATTGGGATTTGAAAATTAGCCTCTTTAACATATTTATTATTCAGTATCAGTCAATAACAATGCTTTAAGCATTCCCTTGCCAATTTATAGACTTCCAATTTCTAACTTAGTATTTCTCTGTATAAAAGACACATTCACCATTCTCATCTCATGCTTTAATTTACCTGTTTAAACTTGAGGCCCCTATGGCATGGACTTTGCCCTTGATGAGGTACTTCTAAGGGCTTTTAGGAGATTCTGGGCTTGTGGACACTTTGGTGGGAAAAGAACAACGGGAATAGAAGATGGGACTGGGAAAGTTAAATGACTATAATCTTTGCATAGTTTTGTTTTGTAAAAGTGAGATGAAACTAATACTCTGGCGAATGTGTAAGTGTTCATGTGGGAATCCTGAGGGCATATGGACTGTTGACAACGTTGACAACACAGAACTGGTGATCTTGTCCCAGTAAGATTAAGAAGATATTGGTCTGGGAAGCTTACTGGCTAGGAAGTCAAAGGGGAGAGTATCAGACTGAACTTTGTCGTTAATTTTTTCTTTAACGTCCAGATACCTTGCTCCCAGAAGGGCTTCATTTTCACATTTATAAAATAGAATTACGACCGTTTCTGAGCAACAAAATAGGGCTTATTTACTACACTTAAAATACTATCATTTGTTGGCCTTTATTGTTGCTATTAATAAAAATAACCAGAAAAAATATAGTTTCTATCCTTAGGAAAGTCCCAATCGAATAAAGCATGGCTAACATATAATGACTAAAACTTCTGACAGAATTGTCAATAGTCATAAGAAGGAAACACAGGGTTTGATGAAGACTCAAAGGAAGGAAGGGAAGAAGGAAGGAATACTCACTGTGTGTTAGACTAGGCAGTAAATAGTCGTTGTGGACGAGGTGACCTTTGAGACGGGCCTGAAGGTAGGGTTTGGATGTCCAGCTGTGATGAGAGGGATAGCAGGTGATGGGAATGACCCGAGGAGGGGCCTGGTGAGGTGACAAACAGGGGTCACGTTTAGCTGAGATTATGGCAACGGTGAAGTCGCGTGGTATGGGATGTGAGTAGAAAAATAGACGGAGTCATATCTAATTGGTTTAGTGAGTTGGAACATTATTCTCTAGAAAGAGGCTAATTTTTATCACATTAGGGCTACCCTGTTGGAAAGGTGGCTTTGTGTAGGATGGTCAGAGCGTCTAGAGGGGATGCGACCAGGTAGGAGCTAGTGCAATAGCCTGGGAGAGAATAGCAGTGATGGTTAAGCAGGAAGGAGACGTAATATTTATTGAGCACTTGCTATCTTCTAGGCACATTATGTACACTACCCCCATGTGATTCCTGACTGTGGGCACCACTAACTTGCAGCTACGCTTGAAGAAACAGAAACTCAAGGGTTTTAAATAACTTGCTGGAGATCAAGAGCTGGTGTTCCAACCTAAAGTGTCCTCCTGTGGCACACACACTGTTTTGTTTTTGTTTTTAATTAAGTTTTTATTTTTAGATAATCGTAGATGAAATAATGAGAAATAATTATGAGGAATATGAGGCATAAGTATGAGAAATAATACAGAGAGATCCTATGCACTTTTTTCTTAATTTTTCTAATGTAACATCTCCTGCACTTCACCTACTTTATGTATCTACCCTCCTCCAAACCCCGGACAATCAGTGATCTTTTTCTGTCTGTGTATTTCTGCCTTTTCTATAATGTCATGTAATGGGAATAACAAAATATGTAGCTTTTGAAGACTAGGACCCATGTTCCTCAACTAGCAAAGAATTTGAATTACAGCCTTTTCTATATCTTCTGATTTTTATAAAGGAACTGAATCTTCCACCTTTGCCAGTTTTTGCTAAATGGGAATACATTTTTCTTTTGTTTGTTTTGTAAGGCAAACAATCTAACTTCAAGAAACTAGGATAACAATCAATAAACTTACAGTGCTAGAAAGAACTAGTCTGCACCTTACGTTAATTTACAAAGACATTGTGATTCCCCCGAGGTCAGTTCTTTGCTGCCTCACTGTATCAGGCATCAAGAGCTACATTTCAGAGTTGAACTTCAACTGCCTTCATTAATTAGTTCCTCTGAAACTTGTTTAGGAGTGAGGCAAATGATTTATTCCAATGTTAGTAATCGCCCCTCTCTGGACACTCAATCAGTCTTAATAATGCCCAAAGCATCTTGTTAGAGAGAAGATTAGTTAAAATGTTGGGTCTTGGAGTCTGTCTCACACTGGGATGAAAAACTTAAGTTAGTTTTTTGCTGTAATAGCTTCTCCAAAGATTAAACTACTGATTGCTCAGGTTTGAAACTCATTCAAAGTTTTTCTGAATCCCAGAAATGTTAGAAGTGAAAACTGCCTTAGCGATAATCAGGGCTGATCCTTCTGTTTGTGAGATGAGGGACGAATAAATAAAGAACTGACTGTCTCAGGTCATGGAGGTAGAAGTGCAGCATTAAGAACCTGGTCCTCCTGATGGTTAGGGAGGTTACACCTTGTAGGGTCCCATGATATTATAAAAAACAGAGGAAAGAAGCAAGGAGGGAGGATAATAAGGCTCAAATAACTAATCACACTGAAAGAGAATATTAAACATTTTATGATTAACTCATGACTATTCCCAAAGGACATTCTATTAAAAAAGATAATCATATTCTTGTGTAATTTTAGAAATATGTGATAGAGAAGCAAAGAATTTTTAAAAAAGAAAGTCAATGCTTCCTGGTACTTTTTGACAGAGGCCGTAAGGGGAAGGAAATAGTCTTGAAACTCAAGGAAATATAGACCATTGCTCTCAACTAAATCAACTTTGCTTTCGTTTCTGGCCAGCTTTTTTTTTAAAAAAAATAAATCTTTTCTCTGAGAGATAGTTGACTGGTATAATCTGCTGAATGGGTATAGCAAATATATGCAAACATACTTTATATAGTTTCAATACATGTAAACTTTGTATGTGTATCTGTTCAGTTCAGGCACTGTACTGTATCAGCTCAGTTCAGTTCAGTCACTCAGTTGTGTCCGACTCTTTGCAACCCGGTAAATCCCAGCACACCACTCCTCCCTGTCAATCACCAACTCCCGGAGTTCACTCAAACTCATATCTATGGAGTCGGTGATGCCATCCAGCCATCTCATCCTCTGTCGTCCCCTTCTCCTCCTGCCCCCAGCCCTCCCAGCATCAGTCTTTTCCAGTGAGTCAACTCTTCGCATGAGGTGGCCAGAGTACTGGAGTTTCAGCGTTAGCATCAGTCCTTCCAAAGAACACCCAGGGCTGATCTCCTTTATTTATTTATTTATTTATTTATGTTTTTAAACATTTTCACTTTCTTTTATTTTTTTTGTTTGCTTTTTTAATTTTTATTTTTACTTTATTTTACAATACTGTATTGGTTTTGCCATACTAGAATGGACTGGTTGGATCTCCTTGCAGTCCAAGGGACTCTCAAGGGTCTTCTCCAACACCACAGTTCAAAAGTATCAATTCTTCGGCGCTCAGCTTTCTTCACAGTCCAACTCTCACATCCATACATGACCATAGGAAAAACCATAGCCTTGACTAGATGGACCTTTGTTGGCAAAGTAGTGTCTCTGCTTTTGAATCTAGATTGGTCATAACTTTCCTTCCAAAGAGTAAGCGTCTTTTAATTTCATGGCTGCAATCACCATCCGCAATGATTTTGGAGCCCTAAAAAATAAAGTCTGCCACTGTTTCCACTGTTTCCCCATCTCTTTCCCATGAAGTGATGGGACCAGATGCCATAATCTTAGTTTTCTGAACGTTGACCTTTAAGCCAACTTTTTCACTCTCTTTCACTTTCATCAAGAGGCTTTTTAGTTCCCCCTACTTTCTGCCATAAGGGTGGTGCCATCTGCATATCTGAGGTTATTGATATTTCTCCCGGCAATCTTGATTCCAGATTCTACTTCTTCCAGCTCAGCGTTTCTCATGATGTACTCTGTATATAAGTTAATTAAGCAGGGTGACAATATACAGCCTTGACATACACCTTTTCCTATTTGGAATGAGTCTGTTGTTCCATATCCAGTTCTAGCTGTTGCTTTCTGACCTGCATATAGGTTTTCTCAATAGGCAGGTCAGGTGGTCTGGTATTCCCATCTCTTTCACAATTTCCCACAGTTTAGTGTGATCCACACAGTCAAAGGCTTTGGCATATACTCTATACACACACATAAACACACTCAGAGAAAATCTATGACCGGGGAAGTCCTGAATTGATGGAATATTTTAAAATAGGCATTACAAGGCATAACAATGCTGTTTTAAGATAAAAATGAGAGGACTGCAATAAAAAGCTATGACCAATTATGCAAAAGAGAAATATGGGTGGGCCCCTGCTGTTACAGCACATGCAATAGCCAACCCCAAATAGATTAGAGACTTAAATGTAACACTTTATACTGTAAAAACTAGAAGAAAACATAGAGGGAAATATCCTTGACATTGGCGATGATTTTTTGAATGTGGCACCAAAAGCCCAGAAATCAAAAGCAAACATATACAAGTTGACTTTATCAAAATGCTTCTGCACAGCAAAGAAAACTATCATCATCATGGAGAGACAACCTGTACTTGGAAAAATACTTGAAAATCATAGATGTGATAAGGAGTTAATGTCCAAAACATGTGAGGATCTCAAACATCCTAGTAGAAGAAAATATCAAAGAAGTTGATTTAAAAAACGGGAAAAGGACTTGAATAGGCGTCTTTTTCCCCAAGGAAGACATACAAATGACCATTAGGTATATAAAAATATACTCCACATCACTGGTCATCAGGAAAGCGCAAATGAAAACCATAATGAGGTATGGACTCAGACTTGTTGGAATGACTATTGTCAAAAAGACAAAAGATAACAAGTGCTGTGGAAGATGTAGAGAAAAAGGACCCTCATGCATTTTGGGGAAGGAACATTGCCATAGGCTTTATGGAATAGAGTTCGGAGGTTTCTCTGAAAACAGAACTACCATATGAGTCAGTAATTTCATTTCTGAATATGTACCCAAAGAAAATGAAATCAGTACATTGGATATTCTAAATGTCCATTGATGAATGAACGGATAAAGAAACTGCGCCACATCTTTATCTGTCCCTACAATTTTAGAATGAAGGGAGCCTGGGTTTTGCAACAACATGGGCGGATCTGGAGGATAGCGTGCTTGGTCCCCGAGCACAGTTGTGTATGACGCATTGCGACCCTGTCAGCCGTAGCCCGCCAGGCTCCCCTGTCCAGGGGATTTCCCAGGAGAAAATCCTGGAGTGGGCTCCTCCTTCAGGCTCCTCCCGTCCCAGAGCCTGAGCCCGCATGTCTTGTGTCTCCTGTTTTGCAAGCGGATTCTTTATTGCAGTTGCCACCTGGTAAGCCCCTGGAGGACGTTATCCGAAGCAAATGAGCCAGGCATAAAAAGACAAACACTGCAGGATCCCACTTACATGTGAAATCTCAAAAAGCCAAATTCATAGAAATAATGAGTAGAGCAGGGACAGGGAGGTGTGGGAAACAGGGAGATATTGGTCAAAGTGTGTGAAGTTTCAGTTATGAAGGATGAATGAGTTTGAGAAACCCAAAGTGCTGCATGGTGGTCACGGTTAACGGTTATATTATATTGGAAGCTTGCTAAGAGAGTAGACCTCAGGCGACCTCCACACACACACACACACACACGCACGTACACACATGCACACACGCGTACACACACGCACGCACGCGCACACACGATGATGTGAGAGGGCGGATGTGCTATTAGCATTGATATAGTGCTCATTGCACTGTGTATGTGTGTGAAACACTGTGCTTTACTTCATGCCGGCTCAGTCATGTCTGACTCAGGGCAAAAATCACCCAGTGTTCCTGGGGTTTGTGGTTTAGAGAAGAGACAGGAAAATAAACAACTGCAAATATATGTAAATTATTCAGCATTATAAATACTACAAAGTGACGATTCTAGATTATGGATACTTGGAAGGGTATGGATTCTATAAGTGACTAGGGCAGGAGAGCCTGGCTAAAGGACAGTGCTTCTTGTTGAGCACATGTGTGAATACTTTAAGCACAGTATTATTTTTAGACACCACAAGGTGGCAAGATTTATCCAACAAAAGCATCTTTTCTTGTTATGCTGAAGTCGGACTGGGTTTTTTATGACTGTACACATATGCACACAAATAATTATATAGAAAAATTTTAAATAATTCATAAACAATGTCATTAACTATGTTTAATATGTTTATAGATGGAAATAATTCTTTTAAATTTCTATTAGAAGGCTATATTAATTCATGTCTGTTACTAAAAAGAGTCAAAATCCTTAAAATATATCGAAGGAAAATAAAAACGCCATTCAACCTACTCCTTTACGTTTAACCTGCTTCAGGTTCAACTGATGACCCAGAGGGATGGGATGAGGAGGGAGATGGGAGGGGGGTTCAGGATGGGGAACACATGTACACACATGGCTGATTCATGTCAATGTATGGCAAAAACCACTACAATAGTGTAAAGTAATTAGCCTCCAATTAAAATAAATAAATTAAAAAACATAACAAACAAAAAAAATAACCTTCTTTCATCTTTTAAAATAGACTAATATTTTTTTAAGGTTACGTTTAATTTCAGGACAAAATTTATTGGAAAATACAGAAGATAAATCCTTTTAACAATTTTTTTTTCTTTTAAATTTGCCTGCAAAAGAGAGAGTATTATAATGTTGTTGTTTAGTCACTCAGCCGTGTCTGATTCTTTAGTGACCTCACAGCGAGCCTGCCAGGCTCCTCTGTCTTTGGGATTGTCCAGGCAAGAATTCTGGGGTGAGTTGCCGTTTCCCCTCCAGGGGATCTTCTGACCAAGGGGTTGAGTCCGTGTCTTCTGCATTGGCAGGCAGATTCTTTACCACTGAGCCACTTGGGAAGCCTGGTGTTACAATATTTGCTTACAGTTACATTTCCGTGATTGATTACGTTATCTTTCTTGAAGGCAGGGACTACACATTTGTTTGCTTTTGATTTTTAAAATCAGCAATGCCTATTTGTCTTACCATTCATGCATCTCTAATATTCTTGTCAGAGCACTACTTGATAAAATTTATGGAATTAGCAATTTCACGTTACCAGAAAAGCTGCAATTTCTGAGATTTTATGCCATCTTCCCTAAAGGATACAAAAAGCACCTCAGTGTTCAAAATAAAGAAATCAAACAACATTAATATTAGTTGTAAAATTATATATTATCTATTTTAAACAAGGTTCTAAACACTTTATGTGTTTTAACTTATTTTGCAAATTATTCATAGAATGCTTAAATATAGTTGCTATTTGCTATTTTTAAAAACTATTTTACTTCTTAGAGAAATGTATATCTTATACACTTTTTATTTTAGTTATCTGAGGTTTAAGCAAGTTTCCCACTGCTCTAGGCAGGTTTTTATCTCTTTCAATTGTTTGAGGTTTGAGTGAGATAATATCCATGAAATTCTCAACCCTGTGCCTGGAATTCAGCAAGAACGTGCCATAGTAACCATTCTTTTTATTAAGTATTGAGAGTGGAGGACAGATGTGGAGGGAATCCTGAGTTCTTGGTGTTGACGGTGCTTTGCACATGTGTCTTTTTGAATCATGGTTTTCTCAGTTATATGTTCAGTAGTGGTGATTCTATTTTTAGAGGTTTTTTAAGGAATCTCCATACTGTTCTCCAAGTGGCTGTATCAACTTACATTCCCATCAACAATGCAAGAGAACTCTTGTTTCTCCACAGCCTCTCCAGCATCTATTGTTTGTAGGTTTTTGATGATGGCCATTCTGATCAGGGTAGATTGGCACCTCATTGTAGCTTTGATTTGCCTTTCTCCTGTATGGATGTGAGAGTTGGACTATAAAGAAAGTTGAGTGCAGAAGATTTGATGCTTTTGAACTGAAGAAGACTCTTGAGAGTCCCTTGGACTGCAAGGCGATCCACCCAGTCCATCCTAAAGGAGATCAGTCCTGGGTGTGTTCATTGGAAGCGCTGACATTGAAGCTGAAACTCCAATACTTTGGCCACCTGATACGAAGGACCAACTCATTTGAAAAGACCCTGATGCTGGGAAAGATTGAAGGCAGGAGGAGAAGGGGACGACAGAGAATGAGATGGTTGGATGGCATCACCGACTCAATGGACATGAGTTTAAGTAAATTCTGGGAGTTGGTGATAGACAGGGAAGCCTGGTGTGCTGCAGCCTATGGGTTCACAAAGAGTCGGACATGACTGAGCGACTGAACGGAACTGAATTGAACTGAATGAACTGAACAATTAGTGATGCTGAGCATCTTTTCCTGTGTCTCTTGGCCATCTGTGTGTCTTAGACTTTCAGCCAATTTTTTGATTGGTTGTTTGTTTTTAGATAGTGAGTTTCATGAGTTCTTTGTATATATTGGAAATGAATCCTTGTCAGTACCTTGTACGGAAGTGCACCTGATTGGGGATCACCATTACAAAGAACAGTGAGTGATTCATACTGTCTTTGCAAGATGGTGGAGGAATGCCAAATGTTTCAGGCTAATTTTTGACTTGAATTATGTGGCGTGACTAGAAGCATGCAAGGTGGAGTGGCTTGCAAAAATATTGCAAGCTCAAGGAACAGCATGCTCAAATCCAAGGAGAGGTGCTCATGGTGGAGGCTTTTCCAGGTAATAAGACAGAGTTCTGAGGGTCTGCATCATTGAAAGCATGGTGGTGATGACTCGCAGAAGAGGTGACTGGGCAGGAAGGCCGTAATTTATGAGCCTTTTTGTGTCGTGTAGGGAAGTGTGAACTGTTATCTTGTCAAGTTCCAATACTGGTCTGAAGTTATTTAGAGGGACTGTGATTTACGGTCTGTTCATAAACAGAAACATTTTTCTTTAATTGAGGTTATGTCTATAGAAGTGCAAATGACTCAGCCTTAATTTGTCCAGCCTTGTGCGGGGGATCTCCTCTGTTATGCAGCTTGGTTGGTAAAGAATCCACCTGCAATGCAGGAGACCCCAGTTCGATTTCTGGGTCAGGAAGATCCGCTGGAGAAGGGACAGGCTACCCACTCCAGTATTCTCAGGCCTCCCTTGTGGCTCAGCTGGTGAAGAATCTGCCTGCAATGTGGGAGAGCTGGGTTCAATCCCTGGGTTGGGAGGATCCCCTTGAGAAGGGAAAGGCTACCCACTCCAGTGTTCTGGCCTAGAGAGTTCCATGGACTAGTCTATAGGGTCACAAAGAGTCTGACACGGCTGAGCCACTTTCACTTTCCTCTATTATGCAGGAGTATTTCATAAATTTAAGAACACAGTCAGTTATTGTGACCTTGTTCCTTTTTCCTCTCCTTCCAAAAATGGCCCCGGTGCCTGACATAGTTACACTTAAGCAGCTTTGCCCTCTTGCATTCTCTGAGTATATTAGTGTGACTTACTTAGTTGTGTCTGACTCTGTGATTGTAGCCCAACAGGCTCCTCTGTCCATGGAATTCTCCAGGCAAGAACACTGGACCTGGTTGCCATTTCCTTCTCCAGGGGATCTTCCTAATCCACAGATAGAACCTGGATCTCCTGCATTGGCAGGCAGATTCTTCATCATCTGAGCCACCAGGGAAGCCTTATTCTCTGAGTGGTCCTTAGGGATTCTAGGCGCACAGTGACATTTTCTGCCCCTTTGCCTCAGTTCCCCTCCATCCTTTGCTTCAAGATTGGGCATGTGTGGATGGCACTGAGGGGGTGTTTAGATAGAGGAGGGCTCTCCTATCCCACCTGTAGTGGTGAGAGCCTCCAAATCACACGATGGGAGTGACTCATAGGTTTTGCAGAGACTCTAACAGCACGTTGCCTGACCAAGTATTATTTCCTCCTCTTTCTTTCCAGGACTCAGGTATGAATACTTGAATACATCATCAAAAGGCATTTTCTTTAAATTGACAAAAAGTTTTATATATTTAAGATGTACAACATGATACTTTGATATACATATACACTGGAAAATGATCATCACAATTCAGCTAATTAACAGATTCAGTACTTCATATAGTTATTTTTTACGAGTGATAAGAGCATTGAAGATTTATTCTCTTAGCAAATTTCAAGTATATGATATACTTGTTTTCTACAGTACTTTTTAAAAATTATTTTTAATTGGAGGATGATTGCTTTACAGTGTTGGTTGTTTCTGCCATAAATGGACATGAAGCAGCCGTAGATATGCCTAAGTCCCCCGACTCTCGCACCTCCCTCTCACTTCCCCACACCATTCCACCTCCCTACCCCATCACGCCTCCTCACCCCATACCACCCCATCCCTGTAGGTTGTCACAGAGCCCCACACCCCTTTAGCTTGTCACAGAGCGCTGGGTTGAGCTGCCAGTGTCATACAGCAGGTTCCCACTGGCTATCTATTTTACATATGGTAATGCATATGGTAATGTGCTTCCGTACTCCCCTCTCAATTCGCCCCGTCTCTCCTGCCCCCCCAGTATCCACAGGTCTGTTCTCTGTGTCTCTGCTGCTGCCTGAAGAGATGCAGAGGAGCCTGGCGGGCTCCAGTCCATGGAGTCACAAAAAGCTGGACACGGCTGAGCGTCTGAGCACTTAGGTTCATCAGTTCCATTTTTCTAGAGCCCATCAGTTCAGTCACTCAGTCATGTCCGACTCTGCAACCCCATGAATCGCAGCATGCCAGGCCTCCCTGTCCATCACCAACTCCCAGAGTTCACCCAAACTCATGTCCGTCGAGTCAGTGATGACATCCAGCCATCTCATCTTTTGTCATCCCCTTCTCCTCCTGACCCCAATCCCTGCCAGCATCAGAGTCTTTTCCAATGAGTCAACTCTTTGCGTTAGGTAGCAAAAGTATTGGAGTTCCAGCTTCAACATCAGTCCTTCCAATGAACACCCAGGGCTGATCTCCTTTAGAAGGGACTGATTGGATCTCCTTGCAGTCCAAGGGACTCTCACAGTCTTCTCCAACACTAGAGTTCAAAAGCATGAATTTTTCGGCACTCAGCTTTCTTCACAGTCCAACTCTCACATCCATAAATGACCACTGGAAAAACCAAAGCTTTGATTAGATGGACCTTTGTTGGCAAAGTAATGTCTCTGCTTTTGAATATGCTATCTAGGTTGGTCATAACTTTCCTTCCAAGGAGTGAGGTCTTTTAATTTCATGGCTGCAATCACCATCTGCAGTGATCTTGGAGCCCCCCAAAATAAAGTCTGACACTGTTTCGACTGTTTCCCCATCTATTTCCCATGAAGTTATGGGACCAGATGCCATGATCTTCGTTTCCTGAATGTTGAGCTTTAAGCCAACTTTTTCACTCTCCACTTTCACTTTCATCAAGAGGCTTTTTAGTTCCTCTTCACTTTCTGCCATAAGAGTGATGTCATCTGCATATCTGAGGTTATTGATATTTCTCCCGGCAATCTTGATTCCAGCTTGTGCTTCTTCCTGCCCAGCATTTCTCATGATGTACTCTGCAGATAAGTTAAATAAGCAGGGTGACAATATACAGCCTTGACATACACCTTTTCCTATTTGGAATGAGTCTGTTGTTCCATGTCCAGCTCTAACTGTTGCTTCCTGACCTGCATACAGATTTCTCAAGAGGCAGGTCAGGTGTTCTTGGTATTACCATGCTTTTCAGAATTTTCCACAGTTTATAGTGGTCCACACAGGCTTTGGCATAGTCCATAAAGCAGAAATAGATGTTTTTCTGGAACTCTCTTGCATTTTCCATGATCCAGCAGATGTTGGCAATTTGATCTCTGGTTCCTCTGCCTTTTCTAAAACCAGCTTGAACATCTGGAAGTTCACAGTTCACGTAGTGCTGAAGCCTGGCTTGGAGAATTTTGACCATTTCTTTACTAGCATGTGAGATGAGTGCAATTGTGCAGTAGTTTGAACATTCTTTGTCATTACCTTTCTTTGGGATTGAAATGAAAACTGACCTTTTCCAGTCCTGTGGCCACTGCTGAGTTTTCCAAACTTGTTGGCACATTGAGTGCAGCAGCATCATCTTTCAGGATTTGAAGTAGCTCAACTGGAATCTCATCACCTCCACTAGCTTTGTTCATAGTGATGCTTTCTAAGGCCCACTTGACTTCACATTCCAGGCTGTCTGGCTCTAGATTAGTGATCACACCATCGTGATTATCTGGGTCCTGAAGATCCTTTTTGTACAGTTCTTCTGTGTATTCTTGCCACCTCTTCTTAATATCTTCTGCTTCTGTCAGGTCTATACTATTTCTGTCCTTTATCGGGCCCATCTTTGCATGAAATGTTCCCTTGGTGTCTCTAGTTTTCTTGAAGAGATCTCTGGTCTTTCCCATTCTGTTGTTTTCCTCTATTTCTTTGCATTGATCACTGAGGAAGGCTTTTTTTATCTCTCCTTGCTAGTCTTTGGAACTGTGCATTCAGATGGTTATATCTTTCCTTTTCTCCTTCGCTTTTCACATCTCTTCTTTTCAAAGCTATTTGTAAGGCCTCTTCAGACAGTCATTTTGCTTTTTTGCATTTCCTTTCCATGGGGATAGTCTTGCTCACTGTCTCCTGTAGAATGTCACGAACCTCATTCCATAGTTCATCAGGCACTCTGTCTATCAGACCAAGTCCCTTAAATCTATTTCTCACTTCCACTGTATAATCATAAGGGATTTGATTTAGGTCATACCTGAATGGTCTAGCGGTTTTCCCTACTTTCTTCAATTTAAGTCTGAATTTGGCAATAAGGAGTTCATGATCTGAGCCACATTCAGCTCCTGGTCTTGTTTTTGCTGACTGTATAGAGCTTCTCCATCTTTGGCTGGAAAGAATATACTCAATACGTATGCATTAATATACAATGCTTGTTTTCCCTTTCTGACTTACTTCACTCTGTATAGCAGGCTGTAGGTTCATTCCCCTCCCTAGAACTAACTCAAATGTGTTCCTTTTAGTGACTGAATAATATTCCATTGTGTATATGTACCATAGCTTCTTTATCCATTCACCTGTTGATGGGCATCTAGGTTGCTTCCATGTCCTGGCTATTGTAAATAGTGCTGCAATGAACACTGGGCTATGTGTGTGCTTGAACTATCATTTATCACAGCCATCATGCTGTACATTGGATACTCACAGCTTCTTGGTCTTTACACTGAAATCTGTGCTCTTGTACCAAAGTCCTCCCATGTGCAGCACTGCCCAGTCCATAGCAACCACCCTTGAATCCCACTGTCTGGATTTAACACACAAGTGAGATTCTGCAGTACTTTTTTCTGCGTCTGGGTCTTTCATTTTGTAATATGCCCTCCAGGTTTATCCAGATAGCAAGGTTTCCCTCTCACTTATGGCTAAATAATAACAGACTTGATCCAGAAGGTTCTACAAATCACCTCTGACTGCTCCCACACTCTGGGATCAGATTTGCACAATTAAGCTCTTTTTCCCTCCAAGGTTGAGTGTTGTCCAAGGACACTCTCTAGTTCTCTGTGTAAATTTGCGTTTATGTGCCCACGTTTGTGTTATCCTTATACTTTGTGAGATAGCAAGAATTAAATTAGACACACAGCCTAAGCTTACCCATAGTCATACCTGTTTCAATTCTGGAGGAAATGAGGAAACAATGTGATATATTTTAAAGCATTGGAGTAAAAATATGACACAAGATTCTAGAGAATTATTAGAGCAGCTGTGTGAAGAGGAAGGATTCAAAGCAGGGGGAGTCAGGAGCCAGAAGTTTAGTGCCAGCACAGCAGTCTAAGCATGAAGCAGGCGGCAGCCAGACGGGAGGGGTGTTTTTGAGATAATGGGTTGCAGTAGGTTTAACAAGAGGTGTAGAAACTGAAAACTGAAAGAAAAAATAGATATAAGAGAGAACTCTGGGGGAAAATCAGAAAAAACCTGCTGTTTTCATGTAAATAGTCTACTTGGATTTTGATATAGGATATTGTATAAGCTGGAAAACAACAGCCCTTCCCCTTCAGTTGGGGAAGTAGAAGTAAAAGCAGTTCCATTTATAAATTTTTAATATATTATTAAAGCTGTTATGAAATTATGGAAGCAATCTCCAGCAAGATTTTTTTTTTTTAATTTGGAATGTCTACAGACAGTGTGCATGTGTGTGCTCAGTCATGGCTAACTCCTTTTAGACCAAGACCAACAGACAGTGTCCATGGACTGTGCCCGCCAGGCTCCCCTGTCCATGGGATTCTCCAGGCAAGAACACTGGAGTGGGTTGCCATTCCCTTCTCCAGGGATCTTCCCAACTCAGGGACTGAACTTGTGTCTCTTACATTGGCATGCAGATCTTGAGACCAATGTGGTCTTTTTTTTAAAAAAATTATTTATTTTAATTGGAGGCTAATTACTTTATAATATTGTAGTGATTTTCCCCATACATTGACATGAATCCACATATTTGAGGCTTTGTGTCTCTGAGGTGCTGAATTACGGCTGTTTCAACCAAGGTAGGAAAAGCTGCAAGCTGTTACCAAATGCAAAACTACTGGAATACAATTGCTAATTAAATGAAGAAGCGTTTCTGAGGTGACACTGACAGGGACAGGGAGGGAAAACAGAAAGGAACAAGCCTTTTACCCTCTTCTAGCTAGCTAGCCTCCTTCACCCTCTGTTCAGCTCCCGCAGTATAACTTGCAGGCAAACTTCCCAGGTCTTGCATGAAAATTTGCATCATCCCACCGCTCTTCAGGTGTATCCCAGAGTAGTCCTTGTACTGTCCCTCTGAGTTCTGCTTGGATATTATCTCTTGTACTTGGAAGCAAAGAAAAATGTATGGTCTCTATTTCATTATTGTAATTGTTCTTCTGTAGCTAATTTGTGTGCAACTCTTTGCAACCCCATGGACTGAAGAAGCCAGACTTCCCTTTCCTTTGCTCTCTCCTGGAGTTTGCTCAGACTCGTGTCCAATGAGTTGGTGATGCCGTCCAGCCGTCACATCCTCTGTCATTGTGGTGGTGGTTGAGTCGCTAAGTTGTGTCCGACTCTTGCGACCCCATGGACTGTAGCCCGCCAGGCTCCTCTGTCCATGGGATTCTCCAGGCAAGAATACCAGAGTGGGTTGCCATGCCCTTCTCCAGGGGATCTTCCCAACCCAGGAACCGAACCCATGTCTCCTGCATTGCAGGTAGTTTCTTTACCGACTGAGCTGTGGACTACAAATTATTCTTGAGCATTGGTTGTGTGCTGACTATGCTTTTGGTATTCCTTTCTGCCAAACTCTCTTTTATCACAAATGCAGGCATGGAAGTCACAAAGCTGAAGGGTTTTACAGATCAACTGGGCCAATTATATTCATGATGAGAGTTCTCTTCCTTCTTCATCCCAGAAAGATAAAATTGTTCACTTGGCACCAGGATAGCACGTGGCATGTTCTTTGCTTTTAGCAGCAAATCCCAAAGGGATTCTCAGGCTTATATTTTCTGCCAGTATTGTTACCTTTGGAAACAGGATTCCTGTGGAGTGAATAGAAGGCACTTTTGATTCTAAGGTAATCTGAAAAAATGTGGGCTTTAGTTGAAATTCAAGTGAGGAAACTATTTATAATTCACAAAGCAACTACCTTGTTGAATTGACCAGGCAAAAAAGGTCAGTAAATCACCATATGGTCAAAACCAAAACACTTTACAATATAATCAAATCATAATATATTTCCACTTCATGAAATACAGTAAGGTTTTCTTTCCTATAGTTATAATTGATGAAGAGAGTGGAAAGAAAGAAGTGAAGTTGCACAGTTGTGTCTGACTCTTTGCAATCTCATGGACTGTAGCCTGCCAGGCTCCTGCATCCATGGGATTTTCCAGGCAAGAATGCTGGAGTGGATTGCCATTTCCTTCCCAGGGCATCTTCCTGACCCAGGGATCAAACCCTAGTCTCCCACACTGCAGGCAGACTGAAATGCCTTCAAATGTCATTTCTTTCATTCTTGTTCTCCTTTTCAGTGAAACAGATAATTAGATGTATACTTTGTGGATGTTTTCATTCTCATAAACCCTGAGTAGTTGCATGTAGCTCTCTGTGGCCCAGTGTCTCCTTTTATCTTGTAGTGAGTTGATCCATCCTTAACGTCAGTAAGAGTATAGAAATACTAATATTGGTCAATATTTTCATGACTTTGAAATTTTTCTTTTTATATGTTGTGAAGTTCATGAGATAGAAGCTCTTTAAGAGAAAGAGCAAAATTTTATATGTCTATCAATCTAGCTCTGTGTATATTTATATCTTTGTCTATATTTATATCTATTTCCATATATAATATATCCATCTATATTTATAGTTCTATATATATTTCACTTTTCTTTTTAACATCTAAGATTTATGTATAAAATATAGATGTAGATGAATATATTTAGGCATTTCTTTAGGATCGCATTGTGCTATTATAACTACAACTCAAGAAGTACCTGATTAAATTATCAAACTGAATGACATAGATTGCAAACACATTAACCCTGAAGAGGGCTGAGAGATCACAAAGACCTCAGCAACCTAGATGTTCATCAGCAGACGAATGGATAAGAAAGCTGTGGTACATATACACAATGGAGTATTACTCAGCCATTAAAAAGAATACATTTGAATCAGTTCTAATGAGGTGGATGAAACTGGAGCCAATTATACAGAGTGAAGTAAGCCAGAAAGAAAAACAGCAATACAGTATACTAACGCATATATATGGAATTTAGAAAGATGGTAACAGTAACCCTGTATGTGAGACAGCAAAAGAGACACAGATGTATAGAACAGTCTTTTGGACTCTGTGGGAGAGGGAGAGGGTGGAATGATTTGGGAGAATGGCATTGAAACATGTATAATACCATATAAGAAATGAAAAAAAAAATGAAGGGCAAAAGAAGAGCTGCTGTATGAAACAGAAATGGAGAAGGAGATAAAGATAGATAATTAGAGAGGTGAAAAGATTTCAAAAGCTTTACATCCAAGAGAGGATTTGGAGCTTGTCAGGGCTGCCGTATCAAAATACCAGAGACTGCCTGTCAAAAACAGTTGAAATGTATTTCTCCCAGCTCCGGAGGCTGAAAGGCCAAGATCAGTGAGCCAGCGTGGCTGACTTGTTCTGACATCTTTTTCCTTTGCTGGCACTTGGTGACTTTCTTACTTTCTCCTGACTTGGATCTTTGTGTGTGTGTGTGTGTGTGTGCGCGCGCATGCAAAAGCATCCCTGGTATCTCTTTTCCTGTTTCCATTTTTGTTTTTTTTCTTTATAAAGATACCAGTCAGATTGCATTAAGTTTCATTCTAACCATCTCAGTTTAACTGAATTTCCTTTATAAAGGCTCTGTCTCCAAATTAAGTCACATTTGAAATTACTGGAGGTTACATCTTCAATATATGAATTTTAGAGGGTTGTGATCCAAGCCACGGCCTCAAGAATGGATAGTGTTTCCTGATGAATGAGGCAAGGAAGTGTAGCCTGGACAGACAGTGAGACATAAGAGAGGGAAAAACACTATGAATCACATGATAACATCTAGAAAAGTCCAGTTAGTATAATTTGGAGAGTCTTTTTTGTTTGTTTGTTTGTTTTTTTCTTTTTATCACACACATGCTGTGTGTGCTAAGTCAATTCAGTCATGTCCAACTCTGCAACCCTATGGACCATAGCCTGCCAGGCTCCTCTGTCCGTGCGATGTTCCAGGCAAGAAGACTGTGGGCTGCCATGCCCCTCTCCAGGCAATCTTCCCAACCCAGGGATTGAAACTGGGCCTCCTAGGTCTCCTGCATTGGCAGACAGGTTCTTTACCCTGGTGCCACCTGGGAAGCTCCCACACACAATCACACACAGGTATGATTACATTTGACATATTCATTCTGAGAGTGGACTTTTAATGAAATGCTCCTCATTTTACCATATCCTAACTCATATATTATCCCCATGCTCCAAAGGAGCTCCAATTGTGTCTTTGGAGAGGGAGGCACATATTTCTGGGATGCTCTGTGGAAGAGGTCCCAAAGGACTATTGAGGAAACACTTATATTAGATCTAACAAAGTTCCCCAAAGCATCAGAGGAGAGGGAAGAGGGTGTCACTTCCAGGAGTGTCCTTCCTGATCAAGGGTAAGAAACTAGGGCCAGGGGCAGGTAAGTGGTCTGGCTTTTCTGTGACCTCAGACAGCATCTGGCCTGGCTCTCAAAGGGTCATTCTCATGCCAAACACACACACACAATCTTCTAACTAGAGTTTTGTTCGTGTTATATATAACCCTCATTTAGAGTTCTAATTCAGTCTGGTAGCTATGCTAGGTCATCATATATTCACATACACAGTAGAGAAAATAAGAGGCAAAAAATAAAAAAGACATGCTTTTTTGACTCTAGTGGTTCTGAAAATGCTGTGCTCTTTAAATGGCTAGTGTGTGATATTTTCCTTCTTGGTCCTCATTTTCTGGTCCTAGAAAAATGCATTCTTCCCTCGAATTTTAAGTGCTTCAGTGAAGGGAGAAAGGGACAGAGCTGCTTCAGGGATCACACAACATATGAAGTCCTTGTATATGGGAGGCTCAACAGGACTGACTCTGACGTTTTCTTTGTTGCTTATTTTATTCACTTTTTAATTGCAATTTATCTCAAATTCAGAAATTATTTTAGTCCATCTTGGTGGTTATGAATCTTCTCTTTATTTACTCTTCCTTTTCATTAGTGACATAATACACTGACCACTTGAGGGAAGATGTGTCCTGGGGAGTCTGAGCAAGGTTAGAAAGGAGACACCTTTAAATTTTAAAGGTAATTACTCATTAATTAATTTTAGAAATATTTATTAAGCACCAATCAGATGCCAAGAACTGTTCTATACTTTGGAGTACAGCAGTAAACAAAACAGAAAAGTCTTTCTGACCTGTGTTGTTACATTCTGGTGAAGAAAGACAGATGACAAACTTAAGCAAAAGCAGAGGACTGCAGTTGTTGTCCAGTCACTGATTGACTCTGACAGTAAGTGACCACGTTGACTGCAGCACTCCAGACTCCCAGGTCCCCCCGTCTCCGGAGTTTGCTCAAATCCATGTCCATTGAGCCAATGATGCTATCTAGCCATTTCAACCTCTGCCGTCCCCTTTACCTTTTGGCTTTCAGTCTTTCCCAGCGTCAGAATCTTATGTCTGGGGAAAAAGGGCAGGATCCGAGCAGAATAAGAAGGATGGGGATTGTTAATGAGAAGGGAATATAAGATTTAAAATAGACTGATGAGGATGGGCAGAAATGCCAGAAAGTGTCATTTGATAGAAACTTAAAGAAGGTGAGAGAGTGAGTCTTGCAAACATCTGGGGAATAGTGCTCACACCGAGGAACAGATAGCTCCAATATATCTGATGCTGGGCTGGGGCTGCTATTAAGAAACAGCAATAAAGGAGGACTGAGTCTTAGAAGGTGAGGATCTGCAGGTAATGGAGGGTCTGCTTGTGAAGGACATTCGGGTCACTGCACAGACTTTAACTTTAAATAAATTAGTAAATTTGTAGGTTTTTTTTTTTCTTTTTTAAGAACAAGAGTTACATGAATTCCCTTATTTTTGTAAACAACAATACTGACTGATACATTGAAAATAAACTATAGAGGAACAAATGTGTAGACCAGTTTGAAGGATTTTGCAATATTTTTGGCAAAAATTGTAGTAGTTTGACCAAGATTCCACCAGTGGAGGTGATGAGAAGGGCTCAGATTCAGGGAATGTTTTGAAGGCAGGGACATGAGGATTCCTTGGAATTTTTAACAGGAGGCAGGAGAGAAGGAGAGTAGGTTGATTCCAAATGTGTGGCTTCAGTAGAATTTACTAATAATAAGAGAAATGAGCAGTTCAATCTGTTTGGGGGAGTGAGGGCTAGGGATTCAGCTGTAAACATGTGAAGTTCAAAGTATTTATCACTCATCTCATGATTATAGAATATTAGCATTGCAAAGAACTTAGGAATCTTTCAGGAGTTGTTTTTAATCTAAGAATCATAACTACTGAATCAATGAATAGATATCTAGTGATTTGTCTTCTCTCAAAACTTTTGATTGTTTCAGTTCAATTCAGTCTCTTGGTTGTGTCTGACTCTCTGAGACCTCATGGACTGCAGCACGCTAGGCTTCCCCATCCATCACCAACTCCTGAAGCTTGCTCAAACTTGTATCCATAAAATCGGTGATGCCATCCAACCATCTCATCCTCTGTCTTCCCCTTCTCCTCCTGCCTTCAATCTTTCCCAGCACAAGGGTCTTTTCCAATCAGTCAGTTTTTCACATAAAGTAGCCAAAGTATTAGAGTTTCAGCTTCAATATCAGTCCTTCCAAGGAATATTCAAGACTAATTTCCTTTAGGAGGGACTGGTTGGGTCTCCTTGCAGTCCAAGGGACTCTCAAGAGTCTTCTCCAACACCACAGTTCAAAGGCATCAGTTCTTCAGGGCTTGGCTTTCTTTATATTCCAACTCTCACATCCATACATGACTACTGGAAAAACCATAGCTTTGACTCTGTGGACTTTTGTTGGCAAAGTAATGTCTCTGCTTTTTAGCTTGCTATCCAGGTTGGCCATAGCTTTTCTTCAAAGAAGCAAGTGTCTTTCAATTTCATGGCTGCAGTCACTGTCTGCAGTGAATTTGGAGCCCCGCCTCCACCACAAAAAAACAGTCTCTCATTGATTCCATTGTTTCCCCATCTATTTGCCATGAAGGGATGGCCATTATTTCAGTTTTCTGAATGTTGAGTTCTAAGCCAGCTTTTCACTCTCCCGTTTCACTTTCATCAAGAGGTGCTTTAGTTCTTCTCTTTCTGCCATAAGGGTGGTGTCATCTGCATACCTGAGGTTACTGATATTTCCCCCAGCAATCTTGATTCCCATGTGCACTTCATTCATTCCAGCATTTCACATGATATACTCTGCATATTTGTTGAATAAGCAGAGTAACAATATACATCCTTGACATACTCCTTTCCCAGTTTGAAACCAGTCTTTTTTTTTTTTTTTTTTTCATTTTCAGTTCTAACTGTTACTTTCTTGACCTGCATACAGATTTCTCAAGAAGCAGGTGAATTGGTATGGTATTCCCATCTCTTTAAGAATTTTTTTTACAGTTTGTTGTGATCCACAGAGTCAAAGGCTTTGGCATAGTCAATAAAGCAAAAGTAGATGTTTTTCTGGAACTCTCTTGCTTTTTTGATGATCCAGGGGATGTTGGCATTTTGATCTCTGTTTCCTATGCCTTTTCTAAATCCAATTTGAACATCTGGAACTTCACAGTTCATGTACTGTTGAAGCCTGGCTTGGAAAATTGTGAGCAATACTTTGATAGCATTGTGAGATGCGTGCAATTGGGTGATAGTTTGAACTTCCATTGGCATTGACTTTCTTAGGGATTGGAATGAAAACTGACCTTTTCCAGTTATGTGGCCACTGCTGAGTTTTCCAAATTTCCTAGCATAATGAGTGCAGCACTTTCACAGCATCATCTTTCAAGATTTGAAATAGCTCAACTGGAATTCCATCACCTCCACTAGCTTTGTTCATACCAATGTTTCCTAAGGCCCATTTAACTTCACATTCCATGATGTCTGGCTCTAGGTGAGTGATCACACCATCGTGATTATCTGGGTCATGAAGATCTTTTTTGTGCAGTTCTGTGTATTCTTGCCACCTCTTCTTGGTATCTTCTGATTCTGTTAGGTCCATATCATTTCTGTCCTTTATGTGACCATCTTTGCATGAAATATTCCCTTGGTATCTCTAATTTTCTTGAAGAGATCTCTAGTCTTTCCCATTCTATTGTTTTCCTCTATTTTTTTGCATTGGTTACTGAGGAAGGCTTTCTTATCTCTCCTTGCTATTCTTTGGAACTCTGCATTCACATGGGAATATATTTTCTTTTCCCCATTGCCTTTTGCTTCTCTTCTTTTCTCAGCTGTTTTTAAGGCCTCCTCAGACAACTATTTTATCTTTTTGCATTTCTTTTTCTTGCGGATGGTCTTGATCACTGCCGCCTGTACAATGTCACAAACCTCTGCCCATAGTTCTTCAGCTACTCTGTCTATCAGATCGAATCCCTTGAATCTATTTGTCATTTCCACTGTATAATCATAAGACATTTGATTCAGCTCATACCTGAATGGTCTAGTGGTTTTCCCTACTTTCTTCAGTTGAAGTCTGAATTTGGCAATAAGGACCTCATGGTCTGAGCCACAGTCAGCTCCCAGTTATTGTTTATTTAAACACAGGGAATTTTGGATGCTGGGAAGAAGACAATAGTCCTTTTAATGTGTTCTCAAAGAGATCCACGAGTCCACAAATTTAATCCAAGTCAGCTAAAGAACCAGGAAGTGGCAATTAGAATAAACAAGCTCACATGATTGATTTTTAGGGAAACAAGAATGTGAGAATCTTAAAGTGAAAAGAAGAGTGCCCTTCTGTGGTGCATCGCATCTCTCTTCAATCCAGATGGTGAGAATGGCCCACGTATCCAAAACTACATGCATATTTAAGGATTGTTAATCTGTTCTTCTGGAGAAGGGAATGGCAACCCATTCTAGTTATTCTTGCCTGGAGAATTCCATGAGCAGAGTAACCTGGTGGGCTACTGTCCATGGGGTCACAAAAGAGTCGAACATGACTGAGGACTAACTCTAATCTGTTCTCATACATGATGTTGTAGACAACATTTCTACTCTTATCTTTATAATAGATTCTATAAGGGATGTTGATAAATGGTATCTTAGGAACTGAATGCTGGAAAAAGATCAACTAATTTTTCCTGAGGTGAAATTGTGCTCCAGGGAGGACACTGGCATTCTTAAAAGCACACGTTTGTATCTCTTGATCCCACAATCCTAATAGGTAAGCAAAAGGATCCACTGTACAGAATAGGAAATTATGTCTTGTAATAACCTTGAAATATAGGCAGAAAGATAACTGAATCACTGTGCTATACACCTGAAACTAACACACTATTGCAAATCAACTCCAGCTCCATAAAAAAGAAACAAAAAGGAAAAACACACACACATAGGTTATTAGCATCAGGCTCTGCCCCTATCAATTCAAGGCACTAAAATGTGCATTTCAAAGCCTGCCAATCCTTTGGTGAGTGCATGTGAGTAGGCAAATATATATATATATTACTTTTCTGGGTTTTAGAAAGATTATGGGGGACACCACTATTCTGGCTTAAATGGTTTCCTTGTGGAAACTTAGCTACGTTGCTTTTTCTTGAGGTCAGATTTAAAAGCTAAGTCAAGCATTACTCATTTTTCTCGGAATGAAAATAGCTGTTACTGTATGATATTTTCTGGTGACATTTTTATGTACATATCACTGATATTTTTCTCATTTCTTAAATATGAAAAAGTGTAGGTTGGAGGTTGTTAAAAGACTTGCTCACAATTACAGACCCATCAAGGGACCCAATCAGGATTTGAACTCAGGTGCCATTCCAATTGTGCAGCTATGTAAGGCTGACTATGCCAGCCCTGTCTGTTCCCAGCTAGGCTTGCTGATGGTCTCTGCTCAGCTGTTATGTTAGTGAGGGCTAGGTGAGGAAGAATGGACTCGCTCATATGACGGGGGTCCAGCTTGCTGTGAGAAAGAAGGTCCAAAAGAGAATGTAACCAGATGTCTCATCTTTCAGCAGTCTAACTGAGGCTTATTTATATTGTGGAGTCAGAATTTCAAACGTGAGAATGGAAGCAGGTAATGTTTCTTGTATGTGTGTTAGTTTCTTAGTCATGTCTGACTCTCTGTGACCCCATGGACTGTAGCTTGCCAGGCTCCTCTGTCCATGGAACTCTTCAGGCAAGAATGATGGAGTGGGTAGTCTTCCCTTCTCCAGGGGATCTTCCTGACCAAGGGATCGGACCTGGGTCTCCTGCATAGCAGGTGGATGCTTTACTGTCTGAGCCGCTAGGGAAGCCCAGCGTTTCTTGAGATCCGTGCTTAATAGCTACCTGGTGCTGACAATGTGGCAAACCATTTGTCAGTGCAAACCACAGGATCATTCCAGATCAAAGGGCAGAATACGAGCATCTCCTCTTGATTTTATGAAATCGGTTTTTTTAAAAAGTCATTTAAAAACATTAATCACATAGATCATTGGTTTGTGGTTAATTTACCTCTCTATTTTAGAGACTGACTCCGGGTCTCCCACATTGAAGGTGAGTTCTTTACTATCTGAACCAGCAGGGAAGCCCATTAGAGAGTTCATTTGGTGGGCTACAGTCCATAGCATCGCAAAGAGTCAGACTGAAGTGACTTAGCACACTGCACACATGCACAATGTATAATATGATTAATCTGTGATCTCAGAATGATGACTACATGATTTGGTGTTTTAACAGAATGTTGTAAAAGTTTCACCAAATTTATTTATTCACTCTTTCCAAGATTTTGGAGCTTCTTGTGTAAAAATACAGAAAAGATGCTTCCACTGTTAACTAAAACTTAAGACTTTCCTAGTCTTTGGAGGTTAAATTGCTATATAAATACACATTCCTGGTTAGAAGAGGAATTGAAACTGAGAGTCTTTGAGTTTGTTTGTTACTGTAAGTTCTCAGCTTATGCAAGCTGTAGTAATTTTCCTAAGACTTCTGAGTGCCTCTTCCCTACCTTTATGGGAGGATAACCTCAGCAGGCAATAAACAATGAAGGATTTCAGAGATATTTCTGTTGGAGGGAACTTTTCCTCTCTTTCAGTCCATTCTCTGATTTGCAGTCAAAATGAACCTTGAAAATATACATCTGACCATGTTACTTCCTCATGATGGCAGTGTTCCCGTTTGCGGTGGTTTCAAGACCCCAATTCCCAATATGGCTTCCAGTAAGCTTAGTGAATAAATAACTCTTACGACTCATTCCTGATTCCTCTCTCCACCCCTTTCTTAAGTTAACCATTCTTAGTTTCTTAGCTCACCAGAATCTCATGTTAAGGATCTGATATGTCTTTTTTCCTTGTCATGAAAATCCTCTCCTCTCTCACATTACCCTTGACAAGGGGCCAGAACTGGATTCATTTTACAGGATCATATAAATATCTTTCTTCTGGGAACACTTTCGGCATAGACCAGAACTTTTTTTTTTTTTAAATTATATTCCTCTTTAGAAGGCAGTTATAGAAGAGTAGTAATTGGTTTGTGCAGATATTTTAGTTTTGTTCCCAAATTATATTCTATGAAAAATGAATATTATGTTTATGGTGGTACATGTAGAATATTATTCAGTCCTAAAAATAATAAAGTAAAAGCATTTGCAGCCACATGGATGGATCTAGGTGCTTCCCAGGTGCTGCTAGTGGTAAAGAACCCTCCTGCCAGTGCAGGAGATGTAAGAGACTTGGGTTTGATCCCTGGGTCGGGAAGATCCCTTGACGGAGGAAATGGCAAGCCAGTGCAGTATTCTTGCTGAAAATCCCACGGACAGAGGAGTCTGGTGGGCTATAGTTCATAGGGTCACAGAGAACTGGACAGGACTGAGCATGCATGCACACCACGCTACACATAAAATCTATAAATAATAAGAACATGTTGTATAGCACAGGAGACCCTAGTCAATTCTCTACAACGGCCTATGGGAAAGGAGTCTAAGGAAGAGTGGAGATACATATAATGAATTTTCTTTACTGTACATCTGAAACTAATGCAGCACTGTAAATGAACTGTACTCTGAGGTAAACTTCTTTTAATGAGCTTAATAAGTCTCAGATATTTTCTATTCTTTAGTCAAGTGATAAAGTAGCAGAGAAAATTTATAGTAACTATTGAGATATGTCTATAGCCTTCTTATTCATTTATTTTTTGCATTGTGTTACTTTTTCTTCTTTTAATATTTATGTTTATTAATTTTTGGCCACATCGAGTCTCAGTTCTGTTGTTAGATGTCTCTGCTGCTCGTTGTGCATGCAGCATCTATTAGTCGCAGCATGCCAGCTCTTAGTTGCAGTGCATGGGATCTAGTTTCCTGAACAGGCATTGAACCTGGGCCTCTTGCTTTGGGAGAGTGGAGTCTTAGCCACTGGACCTAAAGAGAAGAACCTATAATGCACCCTTTTATACATTATCAATGTAAAGAAAACTGAGTACCAAAGAATTGATGCTTTTGAACTGTGGTGTTAGAGAAGACTCCTGAGAGTCCCGTGGACTGCAAGGAAACCCAACCAGTCCATTCTAGAGGAAATCAGTCCTGAGTATTCATTGGAAGGACTGATGCTGAAGCTGAAACTCCAGTACTTTGACCACCTGATGTTGAAGAACTGACTCATTTGAAAAGACTGTGATGCTGGGAAAGATTGAAGGCAGGAGGAGAAGGGGATGACAGAGGATGAGATGGTTGTATGGCATCACTGACTCTATGGACATGAGTTTGAGTAAACTCTGAGAGTTGGTGATGGACAAGGAGGCCTGGCATGCTGCAGTCCATGGGGTCACAAAGAATTGGACACGACTGAGAGACTGAACTGAATATAATGGCCAAAAACTCCACCCAAGATAATTCTATTAAGTTTGAGTATATTTAGAAAGTTGTATTGTACAACTGAATAACAATGGCACTATAACTGTGAAGCTCCCAGGATGTATGGGAATCAATCATGTAACCAATACACTTTGGTTGAAGTTCTAATAGATGAAGAGAAGTGGTAAGAGGGTGGATTATAAGAATTTAAGTTAAAACAAGTTTACAGAACCTAGGATATATGGCTAAAGCATCTGTGCTTTGGGTATTAATGAGAAGAAATCCATTATATGCTTAAAAGAAATGGAATGGCTTTCAGGACTCCAAAGTTGCTTTTACCATCATGTCATCAGTCAAGTCACATCCTCTCTGAACCCTCAGCTACACTGGAAAGGTTAGGATAACAAGTCATTGAAAGATTAGGCTGCTTCACTAAGTAACAAGTGGAACCAATATATCTTGAGGTAGAAAATTCAGATTTGCATTCTAGATATAGAATTGTCTCTGGTTTGCCTCAAAGATTAATATTTTAACATTAAAGTAAATCACAGCTCTCTTAGTTTTAGCTTGCTCTCACTGCCTCTACTGGGGGCTTTGCAGGTGGAGCTAGTGGTTAAGAATCTGCCTGTCAATACAGGAGATGTAAGAGACGCAAGTCCAATCTCCGAGAGCTCCGGAAGTTCAAGGTATACACCTGGAAGGAGTCGTGATTTTCAATGGAGCTTTGACACCAAAAAGTTGATTCTTTGTAATATTCAACATTACTGAATCCAAATATGCTTCAACTATATATATAAATCTCACATGAACTAGAGAAAAGTACAGAATACTTTTCTCAGTTTGAAGGCAAAGAAATTCAAGTTGTTAGAGAATTATAGGATTGCCTTAGCTGGAAGAAGAAGATAAAAGTATATTTACTTATAAGAGAGGTCAATGGCTTCACAATTGAGAACATGAGGTCTTGGTACAGAAAATTCTATATTCAACTACTATCTCTGCTGTTGATCAGTTCTAGGTCCTTGGAAACATTTCTTAAACTACATGAAGATTATAATAGTATCTTAGAAACTGTGGAAAGTATTAAGTGGGTTAAGTATAGGATTTGGACACTGTCCAAACAAGGTGAAATGTGTGTGTGTGTGTGTATGTGTGTGTGTGTGTGTGTGTGTGTGTGTGTGTGTGTGTGTTTCTATGCATGCTAATAGTGACAGGAGCAGTACAGTGTACTGATATTTGTTGAACTATCAGATCATGCTAGACACATAGATTCCCAATAATACATGCAGAATACTCAAAGTTTTGACCTCTCATCATGTACCAGACATTTGGCTGACCTTTTCCTGTGTATCTGCTTAACTCAATCAGTCATCCTGTCAGTGTCATCATTTTGTTCATCCATTGGATGAGACTCAGATACTAACCCTGCACTAAGCAAATAGCAAGTGCAAGCCTTAACTCTGAAGTCAATTATTTTCCCCAATTCTAGTGGTCTTCCCAAGTGATAGATTGAAGATGCGGTATTTTATGGATATTGTAAGGGATTAATATGCCTCCTAGCAGTTGTTGAGTTAATTGATACCTCTATTTCTTTATTCCAAAAGAAAAATCAGCAATTTTTTCTCATTATCTTATCAAGCTTTCTCCTAGTGGACATGGATGTTGGAAATCGCACCATCCTGACTGAATTCATCTTACTGGGTCTCTCAACAGACCCCCAGTGGCAACTAATACTATTTGGAGTATTTCTGACTGTCTATCTGGTTACCTTGTCAGGGAACATGACCCTGGTTATCTTAATTCGTATTGATTCCCACCTGCACACACCTATGTATTTTTTCATTGGCAATCTGTCTTTCTTGGATTTCTGGTACACCTCTGTGTACACTCCCAGAATCCTGGCGACTTGTGTCTCAGAAGATAAGCGCTTTTCCCTGGCTGAATGTGGAGCCCAGCTATTCTTTTCTTGCGTTGTAGCCTACACTGAGTGCTTTCTCCTAGCAGCCATGGCATACGACCGCCACATGGCAATCTGTAACCCGCTACTTTATTCGAGTTCTATGTCCCCTTCTCTCTGTACCAGACTTGTTGCTGGCTCCTATGTAGGAGGCTTCTTGAATGCCATAGCCCATACTGCCAACACTTTTCGCCTGAGTTTCTGTGGCAAAAATATCATCGACCACTTCTTCTGTGATGCACCACCGCTGGTGAAGATGTCGTGTACAGACACCAAGGTCTATGAGGAGGTCCTCCTGGGTTTCGTGGGTTTCACGGTCCTCTTGAGCATTCTTGTCATCATCATTTCCTATTTCCACATCCTTCTCACTATTCTGAGGATCCGCACGGCTTCGGGAAGGCGCAAGGCCTTCTCCACCTGTGCCTCACACCTGGTCTCGGTCACGCTCTTCTATGGATCCTTGCTCTTCATGTACTCAAGGCCAAGTTCCGCTTACTCCCTGAAAAGAGACAAAACGGCTGCCCTGTTCTACACTGTGATCAACCCACTGCTCAACCCTCTCATCTATAGCGTGCGAAACAAAGACGTCAAAGAGGCCTTCTGGAAAGCAGCAAAGACCATAAGACCTCAGAGATGAAGGTTATCTTTTCTGCAGAATGTTCTCGTTGTGTTTTCTAGCTTATTGGCTTATTAGCATGTTTGTAAACATTACCATATTTCAAGTAAATGCAGCATGTTATACTTAAGGGACACTGATTAAACCATATGTTTTTATTACTCCCTTTTTGTGATTAAACTATTTTGAACATACGATATTAGTGTGTTTGATGTTTTAAGATACTGTAGTATGCTTGATTCTGTAGTTGTGGTTTAGATGCTTAATCATGCTGGACTGTTGCAACTCCATGGACTGTAGCCTGCCAGGATCCTCTGTCCTTGGGTTTCTCCAGATGAGAATGTTAGAGTGGTTTGCCATTTCTTTCTGCAGGGGATCTTCCTGACCCAGGCATCAGACACACATCTCCTAAACTGCAAGTGGATTCTTTACCACTGAGCCACTGTGGGAAACTTATTATGCTTCTTAGCGATACTATATTTTTCATAACATTTATCTGCCTGATTATCTTTGGAAAGTCTTAAAGACAAAAAGGCATTTGATGGATTTTTGTATAAAATTTGATTTTGAATCTTAGTGCACAAACTTCATTCTGTGGGTAAAATATTTGGAGTGGCTAAATTTTTGGAAATTGACTCAATATTTTATACACGTTTATTTTTAGGAAGTAATTCCACCATATTTATTCAAGAGCTCTAAATGAGTACTAAGACAATATCATTGTAAATTTGTCTTTGTAAAATTTATGTATTCTACATTAATTTAATATAAGGTCAAATATTTGGCAAAATATTAAATTGATGTAGATGAAATGCTAGGTCCATGAATCAAGGCAAATTGGAAGTGATCAAACAGGAGATGACAAGAGTGAACATCGACATTCTAGGAATCAGCGAACTAAGATGGACTGGAACGGGTGAACTTAACTCAGATGACCATTATCTACTACTGTGGGCAGGAATCCCTTAGAAGAAATGGAGTGGCCATCATACTCAACAAAAAAGCCCCAAATGCAGTACTTAAATTCAATTTCAAAAATGACAGAATGATCTCTGTTTGGTTCCAAGGCAAACCACTCAATATTACAGTAATCCAAATCTGTGCCCTGATCAGTGATGCTCAAGAAGCTGAAGTTGAACAGTTCTATGAAGACCTAGAAGATGTTCTAGAACTAACACCCAAAAAAGATGCCCTTTTCGTTATAGGAGACTGGAATGCAAAAGTAGGAAGTCAAGAAACACCTGGAATAACAAGCAAATTCGGCCTTGGAGTACAGAATGAAGCAGGGCAAAGGCTAGTAGAGTTTTACCAAGAGAACGCCCTGGTCATAGCAAACACTCTCTTGCAACAACACAAGAGAAGACTCTACACATGGACATCACCATATGATCAATACCAAAATCAGATTGATTATATTCCTTGCAGCCAAAGAGGGAGAAGCTCTATACAGTCAAAAAAACAAGACCAGCAGCTGACTGTGGCTCAGATCATGAACTCCTTATTGCCAAATTCAGACTTAAACTGAAGAAAGTAGGAAAAGCAACTAGACCATTCAGGTCTGACCTAAATCAAACCTCTTATGATTATACAGTGGAAGTGAGAAATAGATTCAAGGGATTAGATCTGATAGACAGAGTGCCTGAAGAACTATGGATGGAGGTTCATGACATTGTACAGGAGGCAGGGATCAAGACCATCCCCAAGAAAAAGAAATGCGAAAAAGCAAAATGGTTGTCTGACGAGGCCTCACAAATGGCTGGGGAAAGAAGAGAAACTAAAAGCAAAGGAGAAAAGGAAAGATATGCCCATTTGAATGCAGAGTTCCAAAGAATAGCAAGGAGAGATAAGAAAGTCTTCCTCAGTGATAAATGCAGAGAAATAGAGGAAAATAATAGAATGAAAAATACTAGAATGCCTGTCTCAGAATCATTTAAATCAGTTTCTGCACCCCCAGGATTGTAGATTCCTGCAAACCCTTAGGATTTAATGGCAATTAAATAAAACTGTTTTTTGAGAAATTGGGAATTAGTAAGATGGAGAAGGGGACGACAGAGGATGAGATGGTTGGATGGCATCACTGACTCGATGAGTTTTACATAGAGTTTGAGGAAGCTCCAGGACTTGGTGATGGATACAGAAGCCTGGTGTGCTGCAGTCCATGGGGTCACAAAGAGTTGGACATGACTGAGTGACTGAACTGAAGATAGAGAATTTTTTTCCTGAGACTAAGTTTTCCTAGCGAGGATTTTCATTCTCATTTTTCCTTAGTTATGTAGAAGCCAACTTAAACTTATGTGTATACATATGCATACCATATATATATATATATATATATATATATATGTTCAGAACATACGTATATATGCATATGTTATTAAAATCATGTGCATATTAAAGTCACATGTTCATTAATATTATTTTTTAAACATTTTAATTTATCTATTTTTAGTTAAGGGAGAGTTTCTATCCAGTATTGTGTTGGTTTCTGCCATACAGCAACATGAATCAGCCGTAGATATATATATGTGTCTCTCTCTCCTGAACCACCCTTCCACTTCCCAGTCCACCCCACATCTCTAGGTTTGTCACAGAGCCCCAGTTTGGGCCCCTGAGCCACACAGCACATTCCCACTGGCTATCTGTTTTACATATGGTAATGTGCGTGTTCCCGGGCTACTCCTTCCATTCGGCCCATGATCTCCTTCCATGCCTTCTATCCCAAGTCTGTTCTCCATGTATTTGTCTCCATTGCTGCCTTTGTTACAAGTTGAATACCTTTCCTCTGTTCTTCCAAACCCATGCTCCATCTTTTTAATCTCATCTCTGCTCTAGGATGCTCCCTGGTACTAACTGCATCCGTGGGCTCATTTGTTCTCTGCATACTTAGTGTGTTTAGCCAGTGGTTGTGACTAGAAGGGAAGAGAGTAGGGTCAGAGTGTTTTTTTTCCAGCCTCCTTTCTTGCAAAAATGTCATAGTTGGCTTCATCCTTGGACCTAAACCATAGATCCTGCTGGATGGCCCATTTCAAAGCTTCCCCTTCAGTGCTCATAGCCTCTTTCTTTTCATATATTGATTCCTCCAGGAACAGAGGAGGCAACAGCTCTCAGAAGTTATTAGTTCTAGATTTATCACATTAGTCTGGAAATTCTGCAAGCCTTAGACATTCTTTTATATTAATACCTTTATTAAACCCTCACCAAATTAACCAGTTTGTGTGACCTTCCACTACCTGCCAGGTTCATAACTGATATTGGTGTTAGAGCAGTCTCAGGAGACAAACATTCAAATATAATTGAATTGTTCACATATTTGGAGATTAGACATTTAAACTCATCCTGGTGGGAAATGGCACAGTGGTAACATATAGCATCTTGCAGTGGTTTACCGTGCCCTTCTCCAGTGGATCTTCCTGACCCAGGGATTGAACCCATGTCTCTTATGTCTCCTGCCCTGGCAGGTGGGTTCTTTACCACTAGCGCCACCTGAGAAGCCCCTGCAGTAGTATCAGACTTAGTTGAGTGATCACCAGGGGCATCATGGAGTGAAAGCTAGGTGGAAACAAAGCACCAAGGGGTCGCTTCCTATAGCAGAGAAGCTTTCAGATGGAGACTGTAAACATCATGGGGGGAGTTAGCTTCCGCTGCAGTTTAAACCTGAGACTAACCAACTGATAAAACAGGCAGGTGGCAGCAAGCTTAAACTATGGATCTGAAGAAATCGCTCACTTCCTCTGATCCTTGGGAAACTATATTTGAGGATAGATGCTATGACCATATTGTAGCAGTGCAGAGTTACCTCCCCAAATAAATTCGTTTGGTATTTAAGGAAAGATAAGAATATGACCAGAAAGGAGTGAGGTTCTGAGGCAGGGGATAGGGGCATTTGGGCAGAAAAGTAAAAATCTGAGAATTTTCATCTCAAGTCCTTAAGTCTCATTTCAAAAACCAATAATTTCCCTCTTTATCTAGAGATAAGAACTTTCACAGCACTGTCTTGTTTATGATTCTACCTGGAGGGTTGAACCCATGCAGAAACAAGCCTCCCTTACACTCAACCCCATCATCCTCCTTTTCCTCTGTGTTTGGTGTGAAACTTCAAAACCCACATAGCCCAGACAGTGAAATGCCAAATCTGAAAATAATTGCAGGACATCACTAATTGAGGTTGGCAAGAGTCTGGAGAATATATATAAGAATGGATCCGGAGAGCGTGAGACCAAGGATAACGGAACTCTGAGTTTAGTATGGCTAACTCTGTGTTTAATATGACACAGAAACACTAAGCAAGGGTGTGGGATTTGAAATAAGAGGGTCAGACCAACCTGGCTTGGTATTGAAGATGGACGACAGAAATACTGTAAATAACCTATTAGGTGTGATCTACTCCATGGCTGCCTAAAGATCACCCTCCTCACCTCTCACCTGGCTTCTCCAAGGGCTTCGAGAACATTTACTTTTCCAAGGTATTCATCAGAAGGTCTGATGCTGAAGCTGAAACTCCAATACTTTGGCCATCTGATGGGAAGAACTGACTCATTTGAAAAGACTCCAATGCTGGGAATGCTTGAAGGCAGGAGGAGAAGGGGATGACAGAGGATGAGATGGTTGGGTGGCATTACTGACTCAATGGATGTGAGTTTGAGTAAACTCTGGGAGTTGGTGATGACAGGGAGGCCTGGCGTGTTGCAGTCCATGGGGTCGCAAAGAGTCAGCCATGTCTTAACGACTGAACTGAACTGAACTGAACTGAAGAAACACATTGTTTAGGGAGTCATTAGCACCCTTGTGAAGCTCGGCAGGAGCTACCATCAGTATGCTATGGGTGATGGCAAGAGAAGCTGCTGTGGGATTGGACTCCAAAATATTAGAAGCCAGGCTGCAGGTTTCTCTAAAGAGTTAGCTACCAACTGCTGAGGGTCAAGGCACACCTACACACATATTTGTTTGCTTACAGAGATGTTATATATAAAAACTACCTTAGAGGTGAATGGGCTGAGTCCTTGTCAGAGGAAGGAACTAGCAAATATAGTGGAAAACTGATGTGTTCAAGGTCACAAAGTTAAAAGCACAACTTTGTCAAGAACCTGATCTTCCTGATAGATTCTAGGGTACCATGATATCTGTTCATAGAAAAAGGACAAAAAGAAAGACAGAAGGGAGAAATGAAGGAGAAAAAGCTCCAATAGCTATCACACTGAAAGGGAATATCAAGCATTTTAATAATCCAGTAACTCATGACCCTTCACCAAAGACCTTCCATTAAAGAAAAAAAAAGATAAATGCATTTTTGTGGGATTTTAGAAATCACAATAAAGTAGCATAGGAATTTAACCCTTTAGTTACTTATTTTTAAAGAGAGTCAGTGTTTTCTGATACTTCCTGAAGAAGCTGTAAAGGGAGGGAAATAGTGTTGAGCACTCAGGGAAATAATGACACTTGGTCTCCTTTACCTTTACTTTGTCCTCTTTTCTTTGTTTTTAAAAGAGCTTGTTTTTCTCTGATGATGAGTGATGTTGAGCATCTTTTCATGTGTTTGTTAGCCATCCCTATGTCTTCTTTGGAGAAATGTCTATTTAGTTCTTTTGCCCATTTTTTGATTGGGTCGTTTATTTTTCTGGAATTGAGCTGCATAAGTTGCTTATATATTTTTGAAATGCAAATCAAGACCACAATGAGGTACCATTTCACACCAGTCAGAATGGCTGCAATCCAAAATTCTGCAAGCAATAAATGTTGGAAAGGGTGTGGAGAAAAGGGAATCCTCTTACACTGTTGGTGGGAATGCAAATTAGTACAGCCACTATGGAGAACAGTGTCGAGATTCCTTAAAAAATTGCAAATAGAACTGCCATATGACCCAGAAATCCCACTGCTGGGCATACAAACCGAGGAAACCAGAGTTGAAAGAGACACATGTACACCAATGTTCATCGCAGCACTGTTTATAATAGCCAGGATATGGAAACAACCTAGAAGTCCATCAGCAGATGAATGGATAAGAAAGCTGTGGTACATATACACAATGGAGTATTACTCAGCCATTAAAAATAATACATTTGAATCAGTTCTAATGAGATGGATGAAACTGGAGCCGATTATACAGAGTGAAGTAAGCCAGAAAGATAAACACCAATACAATATACTAACACATATATATGGAATTTAAAAAGATGGTAATGATGACCCTGTATGCGAGACAGCAAAAGAGACACAGATGTATAGAACGGACTTTTGGACTCAGAGGGAGAGGGAGAGGGTGGGATGATTTGGGAGAATGGCATTGAAACATGTATACTATCATGTAAGAAACGAAGTGCCAGTCTATGTTCAATACAGGATACAGGATGCTTGGGGCTGGTGCACGGGGATGATCCAGAGAGATGATATGGGGCGGGAGGTGGGAGAGGGGTTCTGGATTGGGAACTCATGTACACCCGTGGCAGATTCATGTCAATGTATGGCAAAACCAACACAGTATTGTAAGGTAAAAAGTTGAGTTATGTCGCTCAGTTGTGTCTGATTCTTTGTGACCCCATGGACAGTAGCCTGTAAAGTAAAAATAAAAATTTTTAAAAAAATTAAAAATAAATAAAAGAGCTTATTTTCTTTGGATGTGGACTCTTTAAAGTCTTTGTTGAACTTGTTGCAATATTGCTTCCATTTTATGTTTTGGTTTTTTGGCCATGATGCATGTTGGGTTTTAGCTTTCTCATCAGGAATTGAACCCACACCCCCTGCATTGGAAGATGAAGTATTAACCACTGGGAAATCAAGGAAGTCCCTGGAAGGTGCTTCTTGTTGAGCACAGACCTCTATAAACAGATGTTGTTGCTTTCACACACATTCGGTAAAAATTCTTCAAGAAAGGTACCTTTCCCTACTAAGCTCACTTTGGAATATATTGTTTAGCTATCCACATATGGATAAATGGTAATATAAAAATGAAAATGTTTTAAGTATATTATAAAAATGTCAATATTTATATACAATATATTTATCAGTTCAGTTCAGTTCAGTTGCTCAGTCATGTCCGACTCTTTGCAACCCCATGAATTGCAGCATGCCAGGCCTCCCTGTCCATCACCATCTCCCAGAGTTCACGGTGATGCCATCGCCATCTCATCCTCTGTCATCCCCTCTTCCTCCTGCCCCCAATCCCTCCCAGCATCAGAGTCTTTTCCAATGAGTCACCTCTTTGCATGAAGTGGCCAAAATACTGGAGTTTCAGCTTTAGCATCATTTCCTCCAAAGAACACCCAGGGCTGATCTCCTTTAGAATGGACTGGTTGGATCTCCTTGCAGTCCAAGGGACTCTCAAGAGTCTTCTCCAACACCACAGTTCAAAAGCATCAGTTCTTCAGCACTCAGCTTTCTTCACAGTCCAATTCTCACATCCATACATGACCACTGGAAAAATCATAACCTTGAGTAGATGGAGCTTTGTTGACAAAATAATGTCTCTGCTTTTCAATATGCTATCTAAGATGGTCATAAGTTTTCTTCCAAGGAGTAAGTGTCTTTTAATTTCATAGCTGCAGTCACCATCTGCAGTGATTTTGGAGCCCAAAAATATAAAGTCTGACACTGTTTCCACTCTTTCCTCATCTATTTCCCATGAAGTGATGGGACCAGATGCCATATTTTCTGAATGTTGAGATTTAAGCCAGCCTTTTCACTCTTCTCTGTCACTTTCTTCATATTTATAAACACTGGCAAAACCACATTAAATCTTTTTAAAGTTTTCTGTTACATAGAAGTGAAATAAAATTCATATTTTATGATGACACCAGAAAAATTTAGAGTTAAAAAAAAGTTTTGATGTCCTTTGGTCTCCTCTCTCCTCTGTAATGTGCATTTTGTATCAATATTACCCATCAAACCATCAATAGAAATGTGTGCTCAACCATAAAGACCAACCCTCTCCCTCTTTCCTTACTCAAGAAAACCTTGAGCAAGGTTTTCTTTTAAGGAGCAGTTGACGCTGGGAGAGGGTTGATTTTTAAGGTTGAGCACACATTTCTGTTGATGGGGAGAGAGGTGGGAGGGGGGTTCAGGATTGGGAACATGTGTACACCCGTGGCAGATTCATGTTGATGTATGGCAAAACCAATACAATATAGTAAAGTAAAAATAAATAAATAAATAAAAAGAAACCCTTGCTTCTTGATGCTGTAAGGGGCCACAGGCATATTTAGATTTGTATTGTGTAACCTGTCAATGGGCTTCCCTGATTGCTCAGTTGGTAAAGAATCGGCCTGCAACGCAGGAGACCTGGGCTCAGTCCCTGTGTTGGGAAGATTCCCTGGAGAAGGGAAAGGCTACCCACTCCAGTATTCTGGCCTGGAGAATTCCATGGACTATACAGTCCATGGGGTCACAAAGAGTCAGACATGACTGAGTGATTTTCACTTTTTTCAGCCTGTCAGTAATCCATCATTTACTGTACATCCCTCTGTATGAAAAAACTTTTATAGCATGCCTTGACTTCTTGATGGAGTTAATGGGGTTGCAAGGAGTCAAACATGACTTAGCAACTGAACAACAAACGACAATAACGACTTCTAAAGTGCAGAAGGCTTCTCAGAGTTTTCTGAGATGTTATAATTGTTTATTTGACTTGAATAAAATTTTTCTTCTCTTTCTCAGATTGACTAATTTTTCATTGACATAGGTAATATATTAATTCATGCCTGCTTGCTACTAAAGGAGTTATAAAGAAAGTGAAGTAGCTCAGTCGTTTCTGACTCTTTGAGACCCCTTGGACTATGGCCCATCAGGCTGCTCCATCCATGGGATTTTCCAGGCAAGAGTACTGGAGTGCGTTACCATTTCCTTCTCCAAGGAATCTTCCCAACCCAGGGATCGAACCTGGATCTTCCACATTGTAGCCAGACACTTTACCATGTGAGCCACCAGGGAAGTCCCCCAAAAAAGGAGTTAAGTCATGCTGAAATATAAAGATGAAAAATGATGAAAGTCCCCTTTAACCTTTTACTTCAAAATCTTCAAATCCAACTTTCTTCTCATGAGATAACAATCTTGCCTCTTAACTTTTTAAATGGACCTTTTTTTTTTTTTTTTTAAAGAATTTTTGCTTCCCAAAAAAATTGAATGGAAAGATTTGAAATAAATTATTAGTCCCAAGATGGAATCTCTTTTGCCTCAGGTGCCTGTCAGTAAAACTGAACTTTTATGTTCAGGTAAAAGCTCCACTTGACCAGAAGCTTTGTATATCTAACCTACCAGTCCCCAAAGGTCAATTCAACTGTGAGCTCTGACATAAGAGAGAGCCTGATGAGCACAGAAGCTGAGAGTGATTAACTTAAGATGGTTTGGAGAGAGCAACCAGAAATGAACCATAAATGTTATCAGCTCACCAAGTTTACTGGAAGCCATATAAGGTGGACTTGAAAACAACAGAAATGGGAACAATACCATCATGAGGACGTAACATGATCAGATTTACATTTTCAAGGTTTACTCTGGAAGTTGATCAGAGAATGGATTGAAATGAAGGAATGGATTGAAATGAAGGAAAAGTTTCCTCTTGAATTTCTCTGAAATCCTTAGTCCTCCATTCCCTGCTGTGGGAAGTTCTCTGACAAAGGCAGGAGAAAGGTATTTAAAAGTCTTGGAGAAATTATTAGGAATTGTATAAACTGTGAACTTATCCAATAAACAAGACTCAAAGACTCTCAGTTTCATTTTCTCTTCTAACCAGGACTGTGTATTTATATAGTAATTTTACCTCAAAAGACTAGGAAAGACTTGAAGACAATATAGTTTAAAGAATTAGTTGGTAATGAAAGTAATCTCTTCTGTAGTTTTACACAAGAATCTACAAAATCTTTGAAAGAGTGAATAAATAAATTTGGTGGAAACTTTAAAACATTCTGTAAAAAGACCAAATCATATATTCATCAGTGTGAGTTTTTAAGTCCTGATAGGTTACAGCTGAAAATAATCTACATGCCAGAGGGCCACATCTTGGAGAAACCTGCCCTTAGACCCATCAAGGTCAAATATGCAAAACCCACCAGTCATGCCCTCGTTCTGCACTGCTGGTTCTCAGTCGATTCAGTTGCTCCGCTGTGTCTGGCTCTTTGAGACCCCATGGACAGCAGCACAACAGTCTTCCCTGCCCATCACTAACTGCTGGAGCTTGCTGCTTCTAATACTCTATAAAATTTGCTGTTATCCAAAATCCCTAAGAAAGAGTTTGCACTGCCTGTGAGGCACTGTAGTCCCCTATTCATGGATTGCTTTCCTTTGAATAAAGGTATCAAACCTGGTGCTAATCTTTCTTTTTCTTTTTTCATTTGACAAAAATACACATGATAAAATTCTCTAACAGTCTTTGCTTGTTTGTTTGTTATTATACTTCTGTGGAAGAGATATAGTATTCTAATAACTTGCTTGGAATTACATTTTCCATGATTAAATTATCTTTCTTTTTTTTAAACATAAATTTATTTATTTTAATTGGAGGTTAATTACTTTACAATATTGTATTGGTTTTGCCATACATCAACATGAATCTGCCACAGGTATACACGTGTTCCCCATCCTGAAACTCCTCCCTCCTCCCTCCCCGTACCATCCCTCTGGGTCATCTCAGTGCACCAGCCCCAAGCATCCAGTATCATGCATTGAACCTAGACTGGTGATTCGTTTCATATATGATATTATACATGTTTCAATGCCATTCTCCCAAATCATCCCACCCTCTCCGTCTCCCACAGAGTCCGAAAGACTGTTCTATACATCTGTGTCTCTTTTGCTGTCTCGCATACAGGGTTATCATTACCACCTTTCTAAATTCCATATATATGCATTAGTAAACTGTATTGGTGTTTTTCTTTCTGGCTTACTTCACTCTGTATAATAGGCTCCAGTTTCATCCACCTCATTAGAACTGATCCAAATGTATTCTTTTTAATGATTGCTTGCAGTGATGATTGTTTTCATAATTATGATTTAGCCACTCAATTGAAATTCTTTAATATGAAAAACAGTAACACTTCAATTAGGACTTCTCTCTTTTTTTTTTTTAACAATGTCTGCAATAAAATCTCAGTATATCTTCTTTTATCTTCATAGTCCTCTTGGCAATGTTTTCATAAGATTTTAGCCAGGTGTCTTCTTCTGGTCTTACATCTCAACTGTGCTGATGACAGGGATCTGTTGATGTTATTTTATGGTTTATCCGCGTTTGTCTATCTCCCATAGTATCTATTCCCTAAATACTCCTCAGACCCTGCTTCTGACAATTAATACAGTCCAACCAACCCTCAGGTATATATCTGTGTGTTCCTAGAGAAGTCCTTGAACTCCCCATCGGGATTGTATTTGAAACTATCTTTAGGACCTAGAAGCAAAATGAGTGTTGAAGGCAAGGATTGATGTATGGCAAAACCAATATAATATTGTAAAGTAATTAACCTCTAATTAAAAGAAATAAATTTATATTTAAAAAAAAGAAAAGAAAAGATATAGATGTCTCCTGCCCCATAGACTACACTAGACAGTCATTAAAATATTTTTCCCTCCTGAGAGAAAGGAAAGTGGGTTTTCAAAAACAAAGAAATTTCAGAGATATTTGGGTGTTCAAAATTTTCATCATCAAGTCCCTTATATAAAGAGAGTTTTATTTAGGATTTTGTTTGACCGCACCATGCATCTGATTAAAACTCATCAACGGCTCCTCCTCACCGCACTTTGAATATATTCCAGAATCAACATTGACTGTTGTTGTTGTGTAGTCTCTTGTTGCGTCTGGTTCTTTTGCCACCCCATGGACTGTAGCCTGCCAGGCTCCTCTGTCCATGGGGTTTCCCAGGCAAGAACACTGGAGTGGGTTGCCATTTCCTTCTCCACAGGATCTTCCTGACCCAGGAATGGATACCAGTCCCTTTGCTGTCAGGCCTTGCCCACCTCTCACGCCTAATTCAGTTCTGTTCTCTTAACTCTCCTGGATTCTTCCACATGGATTTCTTTACCTCCTATAATCTACGGAGCTTTTTCTCAGCTAGTGCTTTTGCACTTCTTGTAACCTTCGCAGGACTCTTCTCTCTATCCTCCTTGAAGCTGCCACCCCCTCTACCATCACCCACTTTGACTAGAGAATTCCAATTACTATCCTTCTGCTCTTAAGTCAAATGTCATCTCCTCAGATAAGTCTCCTCTGATTCCACATCATGTCAGATCTTCTGAAGCAGTCTCATGATATGTTGTTATTTCCCTTCCCAACATAGTTATATTTTATAAGTATAAATTTATACAAGTTCTGGTTACCTCTGAAATGAGGGTATAAATTCCACAAGGGCAGGTATTATATCTCCCTTTTTGCTTTTCATTGTCTTATTAATTTCTACTGAGATGTATTAAAAACTTTCTATATATGTCATCTCATTTAATCTTCACAATAATTTTATGAAGAAGGAAAGTTATTTTCACTCTAAGGGGAGGGAAACTGAGGCTTGGCGAGTTTAGGTGCATTGCTCTTGGTCACATGACTGGTGAGTAGTAAGCCTGGGATTCACATTTAGATTATCTCTATCCTGAGCTTGCCTAATAACTGTTACTAAGCTCACTGCAGATAGTGATTGCAGCCATGAAATTAAAAGATGCTTACTCCTTGGAAGGAAAGTTATGAGCAACCTAGATAGCATATTGAAAAGCAGAGACATTACTTTGCCAACAAAGGTCTGTCTAGTCAAAGCTATGGTTTTTCCTGTGGTCACGTATGGATGTGAGAGTTGGACTGTGAAGAAAGCTGAGCATCAAAGAATTGATGCTTTTGAATTGTGGTGTTGGAAAAGACTCTTGAGAGTCCCTAGGACTGCAAGGAGAATCAGTCCATTCTAAAGGAGATCAGTTCTGGGTATTCTTTGGAAGGACTGATGTTGAAGCTGAAACTCCAATACTTTGGCCACCTCATGCAAAGAGTTGACTCATTGGAAAAGACTCTGATGCTGGGAGGGATTGAGGGCAGGAGGAGAAGGGGACGACCGAGGATGAGATGGCTGGATGGCATCACGGACTCAATGGACCTGAGTTTTAGTGAACTCCAGGAGATGGTGATGGACAGGGAGGCCTGGTGTGCTGCGATTCATGGGGTCTCAAAGAGTTGGACACGACTGAGCGACTGAAGTGAACTGAAGCTCACTTAGGATCTTATCATCCTTGCAGTTAGCATCCAGCTCAGTTCTGGGTAGCTAGGGTTTTCTTCCAATTCTGTTTTGATTGAATAAATATAAGTAAGTTCTGATAAGGAGATGAAGTTTGCTTTAACCATGTGATTCAATCTTAATTTCTCAAATTCTGTCTCAATTTAAATGTTTATAAAATGTGCAAATAAGGTAATCATTATGTTTCAGAACTGAAACTCTATCATTGTTATTTTAATTATCATTATTATTGTCATCGCTATGGACTACAAATAATTCCTGAACATCTACCTTACCAGCTTATGGTGTTGGCCATTCCTTTCTGCCAATTTTTCTTTTATTTCAAATGCATTAATTAAACTTAGCAATCAAAAAAAGGTTTTCAAGGGAATTGAATCAATTATATTGATGATGAATAATCTATCCCATTTAATTCCAGAAAGATAGTGAGCATTATAATTGGACACTTGGCACCAGAGTAGCACAAAGTCCTCTGCTTCTGGCAATATATCCCAAAGGGGTGCTCAGGCTTATAAGTTCTCCCCATTCTGTTATCAATGGAAAGATAATTCATTTGGAATGAGTAAAAAGCACTTTTATTTATTCTAATGTAATGTGGGAAATTCTGGACCAGGGTGAAATTCAAATGGAGTAACTATTCTCATGAAGCAAGAACTGTGTTTAATTAATTTAATTTAATTTAACCAGAGGGAAAAGCTCAGCAAATCATAATATGGACAAAACTGTGTTGAATGTAATCAAACCATAACAAAATTCTGCTTCATGGAAGAGAATAAAGTTTTATCTCCTATAATTACATTTAGTGAAGGAAGCTATTAATAAAATGTTTCCAAATATCTTTTCTTCAGGCCTCACTTTCTCTTTCAGTGAAACAAGCAGGTGGATGTGTTCTTGATGGATGTTTTCATTCTCATCAACTCTCTGTAGCCAGTGTGGCCATGTCTCACTGAGAAGAGAATGTCTTAGTCCTTAGGGCAAGTCAGAAAAATTGGAAAAATTAAAAAATTAGAAAAATTAAAATGGGTCAGTATAATCATGAGGTTACCATGCTTCTTTTTCTATATCAGGCTTTTCAGGTGGTGCTAGCAATAAAGAACCTGCATGCCAATACAAGAGACGAAGGAGACCTGGGTTTGATCTCTGGGGTCAGGAAGAACCCCTGGAATAGGAAATGGCAACCTGCTCAGGTATTCTTGCCTGGACAACCCCATGGACAGAGGAGCCTGCTGTGCTACAGCCCATAGGGTCACAAAGAGCCGGACATGCCTGAAGCGACTTAGCAAGTACCCTGCAGGAGGAGTGCAATAACCTAGAATTTATCTGTTTACCCATCATTGTCATCCATATCTATCTGCCCATAATGATTTATATCTATACCTACATCTTTCTTTGCTATTACGCTGTACTGTCACAATTGATATATAACTCAAGAACGATCTGATTAAAGTATCAAACTGAACCGCATCGATGGCAAAATGCATGAGTCCTGGAAAGGATTGGGAGATTACAAAGAGATCAACTCATCTCAGATGACCACGCCTTCAGCCGTCAATCTTTTAGAAAGGTCGCTGTGCAGGGAGGTGTTTGAGAGATGAGGAGGAGGAGACATGGATTTTGGGGAGAAAGTTTCTCAGTATCCCTTGAATCAAAGCACACAGCATATGGATAAATGGCAAATAAATGCAGCTCAACAAAATCTCTTTGTGTGTCTACATTTATCAGTCTAGTATTCAGTGGCGTCTGTGGGGTCCATGCGGACCATGAGGTCCATGGGGTCACAAAGAGTCAGACACAACTGAGTAACTTTCACCTGCATTCAATACGCTATATTATGCATTATCGTTTACTCAATTTTTTTGAAAGGATCCTTGAGAGAAGTGATTTCAAAGTTAAGATCAAGAATCGTAATATTGCCATTGGTAGTATTGCTGCCCACCTATTTTGGGTTAGTTTGTCTGTTTGTTGGACACCCCTGTTACTTAGTCACTAAGTTGTGTCCAACTTTTTATTACCCCATGGACTGTAGCCTGCCAGTTTCTTCTGTCCGTGGGATTTCCCAGGCAAGAATACTGGAGTGGGTTGCCATTTCCTCCTCCAGGGGATCTTCCCCACCCAGGGATCCAACTCATATCTTCTGTGTCTCTGCATTGGCAGGTGGATTCTTTACTGCTGAGCCACCTGTGAAGTGGCATTAGAAGTGTTGGACAGTACTAATTATATACAGGGGCTTCCAGAAAGTTTTGAGCCAAATTTATGGTCTGCACGGAGCAATGAGTAGGACTTGTTAAGTGTGTAGCAGGCTTTATCCTCGCCCGTTACATCCAGTGCTTGGTTTTCCATTTCATATTTTTCTAATTTATATTATTTACCCGGTTTTTATGTCTTACCCTAAGCCACTGCCAAAACTCTTTTTTTTTATATGAAAGCATTTGTATATATATTCACATATGTAGACATTCACACTTATGTCTATTTTATGTCTTAATAATGGTAGAAGAAAATAGGAAAGTTTAGGAAGGAAATGTCTCCTGCAACTTTCATTTCTAACTGTAATTCTGAGAATAATCCTAGCAATTTCTCAGTTTGTGCAAAAGCAATATGTTAAAGACTGGGACATTTATGCATGGGAAATACATGAAATTCATAGCAAGGTTGCCATTGAAAATCCTTAGGAGGTAAAGCAAATATAACTAAAGGACAGAATGCAGAGGTGAAAAATATCATGAAATCATAGAGGATGCAATTTGTAGTTTTAACTTCTAGTTCTCAAAGTGCTTTCTCACATCTGTGATCTCATAAAATTCACTGAACTAAGGTAAGTGTAAAAAAACCATAATTTTTAATGTTATCTAAAATAGTTGTTTATTTGCTAAGTCATGTCTGCTCTTTTGCGACCCCATGGACTGTAGTCCACCAGGCTCCTCGGTCCATGGGATTTTCTCGGCAAGAATACTGGAGTGGGTGGCCACTGCCTTCTCCAGGGGATCTTCCCCACCCAGGGATTGAACCTGTAGCTCCTGCTGTGGCTCCTGCATTGCAAATGGATTCTTTTACTGCTGAGCCTGCGGGGAAGCCTCTGTTATTTAAAATTGGTGGCAGCTAACTGAGATCAGAACCCAGGTCTCTTGGGTCTTGGTCTTAAACTGTTTTCAGGGATATGTTCTGTTAAAAATGACCTTTCCACATGACAGCATTGAAATTCAAAAAGAAATGAAATGTCTCTTATTACAACCTTCTTTTCTTATTGTGAAGAATTTCCACTTTGACAAAATCTATAGCTTTCATATTTGTTTTAAGCAATGTAATTATAGATTCTTACCATATCTTAGACTCGATGGATGTGAGTCTGAGTGAACTCTGGGAGTTGGTGATGAACAGGGAGGCCTGGCGTGCTGCAATTCATGGGGTCGCAAAGAGTCAGACACGACTGAGTGACTGAACTGTACTGAACCGAACCATATCTTAGGTATGGAGAGTCTCATACCGTATCTTAGGTATGAATCTGTCTGCCAATGCAAGAGATGCAGGTTCAGATCTGGAGTTGGGAAGATACTCTGGAGAAGGAAATGGCAACCCACTCTAGTATTCTTGCCTGGGAAATCCCATGGACTGGCAGGCTATAGGAGGAGCCTGGCAGGCTACAGTCTACGGGGTTGTAAAAGAGTAAGACACGACTTAGTGACTAAACAACAATCATTGTATGATTCCAAAAGAGCAATTTTTTATTTGCTATCTCAATTTTAAGTCTGTGGCTTAGCAAATTGGCCAAGAGGAAATTTCTCCCTAATATATTTTCAAAGCCTTGAACTCATTAACAGAAACTTTATGTCTCTTGCCAATTTAGAACGCCAACGAATATAAGTTAGCTTTTTTTTGATTGTGGTACATTGAGGTAAGGGGTCTATGGGTTGTAACATAGGCAAGCAGAGACAATGCTTCTTCTATTGCTGGCAAGAGTCCAGGCTCCTGCTCCTACCTTAAAGGAAAAAAGAGTGTTAGATGTTTTGTTCCATGAATATCTTTATTAGTTTCCTATTGCTCCTATATCAAATTACCACAAACTTGGTGGCTTAAAACCACAAGAATTTATTTTCTCCTAGTTTCTGGAAATCAGAAGTCCAAACAGTATAATCAGGCCAAAATCCAGATGTCGGCAGGGCCAAGACTCCATCTAGAGGGTCTAGTCCAGTCCTTGCCTCCCTAACTTTCTGTGACTGCTGACTTTCCTTGGGGTTGCATCACCCAGGCCTCTGTTTCTGCAGTCACATTGCCCCCTACTGTTGAGTCTGTACCTAAATTTCTATCTTCCTCCTTCATATAAGAATGATTGTGATTGTTTTGGGCTTCCCAGATGACTCAGCAGTAAAGAATCAGCCTGCAATGCAGAAGCTGTGGGAGACTTGGGTTCGATCCTTGGGTGGGGAAGATCCCCTGGAGGAGGAAACGGCAACCCATTCCTGGGAAATGCCATGGACACAGGAGCTTAGCTGGCTATGGTCCATAGGGTTGCAAAAAATCAGACACGACTGACTTAGCACGCATGCACAGATAATCTCCCTATCTCGTTTATTAATTTTAATAACTTTCTCTCATCTAGAATAACATTCATAGATTCAGAATCGAACCAGAGTCTCCCGCATTGCAGGCAGACTCTTTACCAGCAGAATTACCAGGGAAATCCAAGAAATTAAAATCTGGTTATATTAATGGACCATTATTCAGTGTATCATAGTACCAAAAGAATTTTTTCATGCAGTTTTTTTTTTTTTTTAATGTCAATTCTATGGGAAATCCAAGCCACGTTATGAACATAGTTTTTCTTTGATGAATCTTTTCATTTCCCTGCTGGATGCATACAGTTAGCTATGGTCTCAAATTCCTAGTATTTAAGTTAATTAATTTTTTAATTTAAATTACACATTTTCTATTTCATTATTCTTTTCTTTGTGGATTAAAAGCTTAAATAAAATATAAGTATTGCCTTCAAGGAAGTTAAGGCAAAATGCACTTCCATAGATAATGCAAAATATTCTTAGAAAAATAAAAGTATATTTCTTGATGTGACTATCTGAAAATGATGAAAGGATTCAAGTACCCAAGGAGAAAAACAAAGCATTTCCTCAAATTGCTTTAAAAAAAAAAACAACAACTTTGCATCAGTTCAGTTCAGTTCATTTCAGTCCCTTAGTCGTGTCCAACTCTTTGTGACCCCATGAATCACAGTATGCCAGGCCTCCCTGTCCATCACCAACTCCCGGAGTTCACCCAGACTCACATCCATCGAGTCAGTGATGCCATCCAGCCATCTCATCCTCTGTCATCCCCTTCTCCTTCTGCCTCCAATCCCTCCCAGCATCAGAGTCTTTTCCAATAACCTCAGATATGCAGATAACAGCACCCTTATGGCAGAAAGTGAAGAGGAACTAAAAAGCCTCTTGATGAAAGTGAAAGAGGAGAGTGAAAAAGTTGGCTTAAAGCTCAACATTCAGAAAATGAAGACCATGGCATCTGGTCCCATCACCTTAAGGGAAACAGATGGGGAAACAGTAAAAACAGTGTCAGACTTTATGTTTTGGGGGCTACAAAATCACTGCAGACGGTGACTGCAGCCATGAAATTAAAAGACGCTTACTCCTTGGAAGAAAAGTTATGACCAACCTAGATAGCATATTCAAAAGCAGAGACATTACTTTGCTGACTAAGGTCCATCTAGTCAAGGCTATGGTTTTTCCAGTGGTCATGTATGGATGTGAGAGTTGGACTGTGAAGAAGGCAGAGCGCTGAAGAATTGATGCTTTTGAACTGTGGTGTTGGAGAAGGCTCTTGAGAGTCCCTTGGACTGCAAGGAGATCCAACCAGTCCATTCTGAAGGAGATCAGCCCTGGGATTTCTTTGGAAGGAGTGATGCTAAAGCTGAAACTCCAGTACTTTGGCCACCTCATGCGAAGAGTTGACTCATTGGAAAACATTGCATATCTGGCCCCACATCATCCTAGGTGCAAACAGGAGAAAAGAAACGTGCTCTCTCAAAAGGTGGAAAATTAGATTAAAATATGAGGTGACACACTATGTTATGTTCACCTGCTCTTTCAAGGCAGCATACAATTATTTCCTAGGTATCAAAAAATGATAAATGGTTCAGCATAAACATGTCTTAAAAGTAATAGTATATATGTATCAGTTGGAATTTCCATGATTTAAAATGGCATATGATGATATACTGATATCTGTTCATGGGTTTTTATTGGAGTACAGTTGATTTACAATGTTGTATTAGTTTCTCATGTATAGCAAAGTGAAACAGTTATACATATACATATATTCACTTATTAGAAAAAACTTTTTCCCATATAGGTCACTATAGGGTATTGAGTAGAGTTCCCTTTGCTATACACCAGGTTCTTACTAAATATCCATTTTATACATAGTAGTGTGTACATGGCAATTCCAATCTCCCAGCTTACTTCTCTCCCCACCCTTTCCCTTTTGATATCCATGTTTGTTTTCTACATCTATGACTGTATTTCTGTTTTGTAAACAGGTTCATCTGCACTATTTTTAAATATATATCATATAAGCAGTATCAGATGATATTTGTCTTTGTCTGACATACTTCTCTCTTTACGACAATCTCTGGGTCCATCCATGTCACTGCGAATAGAATTATTTTATTCTTTTTAATGGCGGAATAATATTCCATTGTGGACTTCCCAGGTGGCTGTGTGGTAAAGAATCTGACTGCCAAGCAGGGGATACAAGTTTGATTTCTAGGTTGGGAAGATCCCTTGGAGAAGGAAATGGCAACACACTCCAGTATTCTTACCTGGGAAATCCCATGGACAGAAGGGCCTGGTGGGCTATAGTCCCATGGGTTCTCAAAAGAGCACACAACTTAGCAACTAAAATAACCATAACAATACCCCATCGTATTTGTGTACTGCATTTTCTTTATCCATTCCTCCACTGATGGACATTTAGGCTGCTTTCGGGTTCTAGCTATTGCAAATAGTGCAGCAGTGAATTGGGAATCATGGATTTCTTCAGGGATATGCTCATGAGTGGGGTTTCTGGGTCAGACGGTAGTTCTATTTTTAGTTTTTTTTAAGGAAACTCTTTACTGTTCTCCATGGTGGTCATACCAATTTATGTCCTCATCAATGGTGTAGGAGGGTTTCCTTTTTTCCATACTCTCTCTCTCCAGCATTTATTGTTTGTAGAATTTTTGATGATGGCTATTCTGATTGGTGAGAAGAGATACCTTCTTGTAGTTTTTATTCAAATTTCTCTGATAATTAGCTATGCTGGGCATCGTTTCTTTGCCTCTTGGTCATTTATAAGTCTTCTTTGGAGAAATGTCTGCGTAGGTTTTCCTCTCATTTTTTGATTGAGATTTTTGACATCAAACTACATAAGCTGTGTATTTAGAGCTAAATCCTTTGTCAGTTGGTTCATTTGCTTTTTTTTTTTTTTTCCTTTCTGTAGGTTATTTTGTTTTGTTTTGTTTATGGTTTCTTTTGCTATGCAAAAACTTTTAATTTTGCTTAAGTCACATTTGTTTATTTTTGCTTTTATTGTCATTACTCTAGTAGGTGGATCAAAAATACTCTTATTGTGATCTATGTCAGATAGTGTTCTGTCTATATTTTCCTCTAAGAGTGTTATAGTGTCCTGTCCTACATTTAGATCTTTAATCCATTTAGAGTTTATTTTTGGGTATGCTGTTAGAAATTGCTCTAATTTCATTTTTTCCCCCATGTAGCTTTTCAGTTTTCCCAGCACCGCTTACAGAAGAGACTATCTTTTCCCCATTGTGTATTCTTGCCTCCTCTGTCTTAGGTTAGGTGACCAGGGGGTGAGTGGGTGATATACTGACATCTTAAATTATGACATATTTATTAATCCATTTATAGAAAGGAACCATAGAAACACAAAATGAGAAAAATTTTACCACAGTGAAGGAGTTCACACTTTTAGGATTTACGACAGACCTGTGGCTACAGAGAGTTCTCTTTGACATCTTCCTCATCATTTATTTCATCAGTCTTTTAGGGAACATCACCCTGATTTCTCTGATCTGTCTGATTCTCGGCTCCATATACCCATGTATTTCTTCACTGGAAGTCTGTCATTCCTGGATCTCTGGTATGCTTCTGTCTATGCCCCCCAGATCCTGATGACCTGCATCTCTGATGAGAAGCGCATCTCTTTTGCTGGCTGCCTAGCTCAACTCTTCTTTGCTGCTGGAATGAACTGCACTGAATGCTACCTGTTGGCCGCCATGGCTTATGACCACTATGTGGCCATCTCCAACCCCTTGCTTTACTCCCAGGCCACGTCCCCAAGGTTATGTGCCAGTCTTGTTGCAGCATCATATTTTGGTGGCTTTGGGAACTCAACCATCGTCACTAGTGAAACATTTACCTTGAACTTCTGTGGGAACAATGCCATTGATGATTTCTTTTGTAATCTGCCCCCCTTGTCAAATTGGCCTATGATGTGAAGGAAAGCTGCCAGGCTGTGCTCTATTTCTTGCTTGTCTCTAATGTCATCACTCCCGCTGTGTTTACCCTTGTCTCCTATCTCTTCATCATCGCTGCCCTCTTGAAGATCCGCTCTACCCAAGGCCGCTTGAAGGCCTTCTCCACCTGTGGCTCTCACCTGACAGCTGTCACCTTGTACTATGGGTCAATTCTCTTCATTTACTTCCGGCCAAGTATGAGCTATGCCCTGCTGCTGCTAAGTCACTTCAGTCATGTCTGACTCTGTGTGACCCCATAGATGGCAGCCCACCAGGCTCCCCTGTCCCTGGGATTCTCCAGGCAAGACCGCTAGAGTGGGTTGCCATTTCCTTCTCCAATGCATGAAAGTAAAAAGTGAAAATGAAGTCGCCCAGTTGTGTATGACTCTTAGCAACCCCATGGACTGCAACCTACCAGGCTCCTCCTTCCATGGGATTTTCCAGGCAAGAGTACTAGAGTGAGGTGCCATTGCCTTCTCTGGAGCTATGCCCTGGAGAATGATAACATGGTGTCCGTGTTCTACACAGTGGTGATTCCCTTGTTGAATCCCTTGAACTATAGCTTAAGAAATAAAGATGTTAAAAATGCCTTGAGAAAAATGATAGATAAGGCAGTTTCTTAAACAAAGATTTTAGTAAACCAAGAGTGTTTTTTTCATTTTCTATTTTTTTTTTTACAGATTAATCTCGGCATCATTAATGGCAGCCTGTAGTCTCATAAATGAATAAAAAAGAAAACAAAGAAATTATTAAATAGTGTGGAAATACCAGCCTGTATTTTTTTTTCAGCTGACAATAATGTATGTGAATATGTTTTTGAAATAAAGGGGCTGGATTCTGAGAGTTTTGTGAGAGATTGGATTTCTAAAACAGTACTCATGGTTGCCTGCATATATAGTATCTTAATCTATGAAATCTTAATCTATGAAGTGAAGTGAAGTGAAATTAACTCAGTCCTGCCTGACTCTTTGTGACTCTATGGACTATACAGTCTAGAGAACTCTCCAGGCCATAATACTGGAGTGGGTAGGAGGTAAGTTCCCTTCTCCAGGGGACCTTCTCAAGCCAGGGATGGAACCCAGGTCTCCCACAGTGCAGGTGGATTCTTTACTAGCTGAGCCACAAGGGAAGCCCAAGAATACTGGCGTGGGTAGCCTATCCCTTCTCCAGCAGACCCTCCTGACCCAGGAATTGAACCAGGCTTTCCTGCATTAAAGGTGGATTAAAGGTGAATTCTTTACCAGCTGAGCTGCCAGGGAATAATAAAACTGATCATTAAATCATGGATTAAATGACTTGCTTCAAATCTTGCAGTTCACAGGTGAGAAAACAAAAATACAAACCTTGAACTTTTGGTTCTGAAGATATTTTTCCATTAGTTAGGAGAATGAGTTAAGATGTCACAAGTAAAATACCTGTCACAAAATGCCCTTAAAATAAATTTATTTTTTATTCTGATCATCTTTTCTTTGCTTGCCATGATATATTTCTTCAGCAATAGATGTAGAAGATACCAAACATGTTTACTTAGATTCACTGTGAGTTTTCAATAAAGGATTATTTCCTCCAAAAATTAGAGAATCAAGAACAAGAGTATAGCAAGTATAAAACTTAAAGTCATGAAATTAAAAGACACTTGCTCCTTGAAAGAAAAGTTATGACCAACCTAGATAGCATTTTAAAAAGCAGACACATTGCTTTGACAACAAAGTAATGTCTAGTCAAAGCTATGTTTTTTCCAGTAGTCATGTATGGATGTGAGAGTTGGACTATAAAGAAAGCTGAGAGCTGAAGAACTTGTGCTTTTGAACTGTGGTGTTGGAGAAGACTCTTGAGAGTCTTTTGGACTGCAATGAGATCCAACCAGTCCCGAGGGATGGGATGGGGAGGGAGGTGGGAGGGGGGTTTAGGATGGGGAACACATGGACACCCATGGCTGATTCATGTCAATGTATGGCAAAAATCACTAAAATATTGTAAAGTAATTAGCCTCCAATTAAAAATAAATAAATTTATATTCAAATAAATAAATAAATAAATAAATAATAAAATTAAATTAAATTAATGAATTTTTCTTTAAAAAGAAAAAAAAAGTGCTAGAAAAAATAAATAAATAAAGGAAATCAGTCCTGAATATTCATTGGAAGGACTGATGCTGAAGGTGAAACTCCAATATTTTGTCCACCTGCTGTGAAGAACTTACTCATTGGAAAAGACCCTGATGCTGGGAAATATTGAAGGCAGGAGGAGAAGGGGAAAACAGAGGATGATATGGTTGGATGGCATCACCAACTCAATGGGCATGAGCTTGAGTAAACTCTGGCTGTTGACGGTGGGCAGGGAGGCCTGGCGAGCTGCAGTCCATGGGGTTGCCAAGATTCGGACATGACTGAGTGACTGAACTGAACTAAACTGAAGACTTAAACATAAATGGAGATGTAGATAGAAATAGATAAGTAGAGGGACACAAAGAAAGATTTCAAATAGCTCTATATCTAAGAGAGATTCAGAATGAATATCTCAATGAAAGTGAAAATTGCTCAGTCATGTCCGAATCTTGGCAACCTCAGGGACTATATAGTCCATAGAATTCTCCAGGCCAGAATACTGGAGTGGATAACTTTTCCCTTCTCCAGGGGATCTTCCCAACCCAGGGACTGAACCCAGGTCTCCCAAATTGCAGGCAGATTCTCTACTAGCTGAGCCATAAGGGAAGCCCAAGAATACTGGAGTGGGTCTCCTATCCCTTCTCCAGTGGATCTTCCCAACCCAGGAATCAAACTGGGGTCTCCTGCATTGCAGGCAGATTCTTTACCGACTGAGCTATTGGGGAAGGCCTGAAAAATCTCTCTATGGTGAACGAATGACTGATGTCAGTTAAGGTCCCATCAATTTTTGTATTTCTTTACATGTTCAGCTTTACGTGTACATTAATTAAAACTTAGAGAGCATTTTATTATGGTCCTCACATTCTCTAACTTAAGTAGTCTTTATACATGTAAAACGTGACGTTTGCCAGCATAAAGAAGCCCTACTGTTGATAAGAAAGTATACTACTTTGATAGGTTATAACAAAATATTATGGACTGGGTGACTTAAACAACAGCAATTTATTTTATCACATTTCTGTATGATAAAAGGCCAAGGTTAAAACACCATCAGGGTTGCTGTCTTCTGCTGGTAGATGGCCACCCTCACAACAGAGGAGCAAATGGTTGGATGGCGTCGCTGATTCAGTGGACAAGAGTTTGAGCAAACTCTGGGAGATGGTAAAGGACAGGGAAAGTTGGTGTGTTGCATTCCATGAGGTCACAAACAGTCGGACATGACTGAGCAACTGAAAAACAACAACCCTCTTGCTTTTTCTACTCATCTTTTTTTCCTCTGTGTACAAGCATTCCTGGTATCTCTTCATGTGTCCAAATCTCAGTTTTCTCTTTTAATAAAGATACTTAGAAAAAGCAAGAGAGTACAGAAAAACATCTATTTCTGCTATACTGACTATGCCAAAGACTTGACTGTGTGAATCACAACAAACTGTGGAAAAATCCTAGAGACTTTGGAACATCAGGCCACCTAACCTGCCTCCTGAGAAATCTGTATGCAGGTAAAGAAGCAACAGTTAGAACTGGACGTGGCAAAACAGACTGGTTCCAAATCACGAAAGGGGTACATCAAGGCCATATGTTGTCACCGTGCTTATCTAACCTCTATGCAGTGTACATCATAAGAAATGCCTAACTGGATGAAGCACAGCTGGAATCAAGATTCCCAGGAGAAATATCAATAGCCTCAGATATGCAGATGATTCCACCCTTATGGAAGAACGTGAAAATGAACTCAAGAGCCTCTTGATGAAAGTGAAAGAGGAGAGTGAAAAAGTTGACTTAAAGCTCAACATTCAGAAAACGAAGATCATGGCATCTGGTCCCATCACTTCATGGCAAATAGATGGGGAAACAGTGGAAACAGTGACAGACTATCTTTTTGGCCTCCAAAATCACTGCAGATGGTGACTGTAGCCATGAAATTAAGATGCTTACTCCTTGGAAGGAAAGTTATGACCAACCTAGACAGCATATTCAGAGAAAGTGATGGCACCCCACTCCAGTACTCTTGCCTGGAAAATCCCATGGAAGGAGGAGCCTGGTAGGCTGCAATCCATGGGGTCGTGAAGAGTCAGACACAACTGAGTGACTTCACTTTCACGCATTGGAGAAGGAAATGGCAACCCACTCCAGTGTTCTTGCCTGGAGAATCCCAGGGATGGGGAGCCTGGTGGGCTGCCATCTATGGGGATGCACAGAGTTGGACACGACTGAAGCAACTTAGCAGCAGCAGCAGCAGACAGCATATTCAAAAGCAGAGACATGACTTTGCCAACAAAGGTCCATAGAGTCAAAGCTATGGTTTTTCCAGTAGTCATGTACGGGTGTGAGAGTTGGACTATAAAGAAAGCTGAGCGGGGAAGAATTGATGCTTTTGAACTGTGGTGTTGGAAAAGACTCCAAAGAGTCCCTTGGATACCTAGGCTATCCAACCAGTCCATCCTAAAGGAGATCAGTCCTGAATATTCATTGGAAGGACTGGTGCTGATGCTGAAACTCCAATACGTTGGCCACTGACTCATTTGAAAAGACCCTACTGCTGGAAAAAGATTAAAGGCAGGAGGAGGGGAAGGGAACAAAAGAGGTTGAGATGATTGGATGGCTTTACTGACTCAATGGCCATTTGTCTGAGAAGACTCCAGGAGTTGGTGATGCACAGGAAGGCCTGAGTGTTTCAGTCCTTGGGGTAGCAAAAATTTGGACATGACTGAACCACTGGACTGACTGACAAGTCATATTGGATTAAGGCTTATCCTAGTCACCTCATTTTAACTTAATCATGTCTCTTAAGGACCTACCTACTTCCCTGGTGGCTCAGTAGTAAAGAACCTGCCTGAAATACAGGAGATGTGGGTTCAATCCTTAGGTTGGGAAGATCCCTGGGGAAGGAAATGGCAACCCACTCCAGTATTCTTGCCCCACAAATCCCATGGACAGAGAAGCCTGGCAGGCTACAGTCCATGGGGTGGCAAAGAGCCAGACGTGACTATCACCACCATCTACAAATGCAGTCATGTTCTGAGTTAGCAAGCCAGGGGAGGTTAGGACTATAACAAAGGAGTTTTGAAGGGATACAGTTCAAGCCATAACAACAAAGGTGGGTTGGAATTGTCTGATGAATGAGAAAAGGAAGTGTGGCTTTGACAGAGAGAAGAGCATATGGCAAAGAAGAAAATTATGGATTGCATGATCCATTTTGGAGAAGTCTAGTTAATACAATTTGGAGAGTTTCAATTATCAGACATATGCAATAGTAAGATTGTGACTTAGATCCATTTAAAGAGCCAATTTTTAATAAAGTACTCTTCATATTGTTATATCCTAATTAACACATTATCCCCATACTTCAAATGAATGCTAACTATGTCTTTGGAGACTATGGTACATATTTCTGGGCTTCTGTGTGGAAGGAATCCCAAAGGGCTCCTGAAGAGATAAATGCCTCACTTTAGAGGAGGCAGAAAAGAGTGCACTCCCAGGAGTGCCCTTCTGGTCAAAGGTAAGCATCTCAGATCAGAGGCAGTTAAGTGATTTGGCTTCTCTTTGACCTCAGTTGGGCTTCCCTGATAACACAGACAGTAAGGAATCTGCCTGCAATTCAGGAGACCTGAGTTTTATCCCTGGGTTGGGAAGATCCCCTGGAAAAGAGAATGGCTATCCATTCCAGTGGTCTTGCCTGAATAATACCTTGGACAGAAGAGCTACAATCCATGGGTCACAAAGAGTCAGACACAACTGAGAGACTTACACTTTCACTCGACCTCAGTTGAAATCACAAGAGAAGTACAAAGTTTGTCTTTTGCCAAATGCACATGCGCGTGTGCACACAGACACAAAGACACACACACACTTCTAAACAGAGGTCCATTAATGATATACGTAACTCTCATCTAGAATTCAAATTCAGTGTGACAGTTATGCTGACTCATCGCATATTCCTTTACACAGTGGAGAAAACAAGAGGACATACAAGGTGACATGCTTTTTGACTCTAGTGATTCTGATACTCTGTGTTGACTCAACTATAGGTGTAATATTTTAACTTCTTGGTGCTCATTTTTTTAGGTGCAAACTTCAGAGGGAAGTTTGAAGAGGAAATAGGAGGAAAAAGAAAGTAGGTTGATTCCAAATTTGTAGTGTGAGAAGCTAGAATAATAGAATTTGTTATCTGATATAACAAATGAACAGAGAGATCACTTTGGAGGATTGAAGGTTAGGAATTCAGTTGCAAACTTCTGAAGTTTGAATTATTTGTTACTCATCTCTTAGGAGTATAGAATGTTAGCATTAGGTATCTTTTATTGTGTGTGTGTATTTGTGGGTGTGTGAGTCACTCAGTCTTGTCTGACTTTCTGACCTCATGGCCTGTGGCCGGCCAGACTCCTCTTTCCATGGAATTCCTCAGGCAAGAACATTGGCCTGGGTTGACTTCCCTTCTCCCAAGGATCTTCAAAAGTAAGAAATGACCCAGGGGTTGAATCGGGTCTCTTGCATGGCAGGCAGACTCTTTACCGCCTGAGCTACCAGGTAAGCCCCTTTTACAAGTAGAATTTTTAATTTAGAATCATGAGCACAAAATCTGTGGGTAGATTGATAGGGATTCTTGAGCCCTCTAAAATTTTTTTTTGTTTAAACATACATGCAGTTTTGGAAGCTGGGGAGAACATATGTTGCTTTTGTTAGGTTTTCAAAGAGCTTTAACATTCCAAAAATTTAAGAGCAGTTCCAATTATTTTCCTGATGAAGAAATTACGGAATGTACACAAAATCACATTATTGATTATTATAGAAACAAGTATGACAATGCAAATCTCATGTTAATCTTCACTTAAGTCAAGATGATGATATGCTTAATGTCTACAAAGATACATGCATAGCATAAAGGTTGTTAATCTGTTCTGCACACTGTATCATTTCAGGTGAGGTTACATGTTCTTATATTTATGATAGATTTTATAGAGGTTATAAGAGGTTTTAACAAACTGGAATCACAGAAAATTGGTTCTAGAAAAGGATCAACACATTTCTTCATGTGATAAACTTGTGTTCCAGGGAGGACAGGTGACTCTCTTAAAATTATACAGGCATTATATCATTATGTCTATTAAATCTGAATTTTTAAAAAATCACACAAATGGTAAATGCCAGGTCCTGTCCCTATCACAGGATCACAGGACTCCTTCATTCAAGGCCAGTGAACTTTGCACCCTGAACGTGATGCTCCTTTGTCAAATTACATGCAAATAGGTAACAAATATATTTACTTAAAATTTTAAAAAAAGTTCTGAAGGATATCACCAGTCTAAATCTTACTGTCTTACTAGCTTCCACTGGGTTTAATTTTTGTCCACAGCCTGGGCTACTCGTTTAATCTATAACATTGACATTTTCCTACCTTTTAAAAGATATAGAGATGTGGGATGGTGGCTATTTAGGACTTACCCAAGATTGCAGAGATATCAAGGGATGAAATCAGGATTTGAACTCGGGTGCCAGTTCAACCTAGTGGTTTTGCAAGGCTGCCGACACCAGCCCTGTCTTCTCAGAGCTAGGCTGGCTGATATGCCTGTGCACAGCTGCTAACTCAGTGAGAGCTAGATGAGGAAGAATGGGCCCACTCACAAGTCTGGGGTCCAGCTTACTGTCAGCTAAAGTCAAAAAGAGAATGAAGTCAGATGTCTTATCCAGAAAGCTAACCTAGGTTTATTTACATGGTTCAGTTTAGTTCAGTCGCTCAGTTGTGTTTGACTCTTTGTCACCCCATGGACTCTAGCACACCAGGTCTCCCAACTCCTGGAGTTTACTCAAACATATGTCCATTGAGTCAGTGATAGCATCCAACCATCTCATCCTCTGCCATCTCCATCTCTTCCCACCTTCAATCTTTCCCAGCATCAGGGTCTTTTCAAATGAGTCAGCTCTTCCCATCAGCTCTTTCAATACTGGCCACAGTATTGGAGTGTAGGCTTCAGCATCAGTCTTTCCAATGAATAATCAGGATGCATTTCCTCTAGGATGGACTGGTTGGATATCATTTCTGTTGAAGGGACTCTCAAAAGTCTGAAACACCATATTTCAAAAGCATCAGTTCTTTGGTATTCAGCTTTCTTTATATTCCAACTCTCACATTCATGCATGGCTACTAGAAAAACCGTAGCTTCGACTCTATGGACATGTGTTGGCAAAATAATGTCTCTGCTTTTTAATATGCTATCTAGGTTGGTCATAACTTTCCTGCCAAGGAGTAAGCATCTTTTAATTTCATGGCTGCAGTCACCATCTGCAGTGATTTTGGAGCCCCCCCAAATAAAGTCTGATACTGTTTCCACTGTTTCCCCATCTATTTGCCATGAATTGATTGGACCGGATATCATGATCTTTGTTTTCTGAATGTTGAGCTTTAAGCCAACTTTTTCACTTTCCTCTTTCACTTTCATCCAGAGGGTCTTTAGTTCTTCTTCACTTTCTTTCATAAGGGTGGTGTCATCTGCATATCTGAGGTTATTGATATTTCTCCCAGCAATCTTGATTTTAGCTTGTGCTTCCTCCAGCCCAGCATTTCTCATGATGTACTCTGCATATAAGCTAAATAAGCAGGGTGACAATATACAGCCTTGATGTTCTCCTTTTCCTATTTGGAGCAAGTCTGTTATTCTATGTCCAGTTCTAACTGTTGTTTTCTGACCTGCATACAGATTTCTTAAGAGGCAAGTCTGGTGGTCTGGTATTCCCATCTCTTGAAGAATTTCCCACAGTTTGTTGTGATCCACACATTCAAGGCTTTGGCATAGTCAATAAAGCAGAAATAGATGTTTCTCTGGAACTCTCTGGCTGTTTCAATGATCTAGCAGATGTTGGCAATATGATCTCTGGTTTCCAGAGATCATAAAACCAGCTTGAATATCTGATAGTTCACAGTTCGCATATTGTTGAAGAGTGGCTTGGAGAATTCTGAGCATTACTCTATTACTGTGTGAGATCAGTAAAATTGTGTGGTAGTTTCAGCATTCTTTGGCATTGCCTTTCTTTGGGATTGGAATGAAATTTACATTTTCCAGTCCTGTGGCCACTGCTGAGTTTTCCAAATTTGCTGACCTGTTGAGTGTAGGATTTTCACAGAATTATCTTTTAGGATTGGAAATAGTCAACTGGAATTCCATCACCTTCACTAGCTTAGTTCCTTGTGATACTTCCTCAGGCCCACTTGACTTGCATTCCAGGATGTCTGGCTCTAGGTGAGTGATCACACCATCGTGATTATCTGGCTCATTAAGACTTTTGCATATAACTCTTCTACGTATTCTTGCAACCTCGTCTTAATATCTTCTCCTTCTGTTAAGTCCATACCATTTTTGTCCTTTATTGAGCCGATCTCTGCATGAAATGTTTCCTTGGTATCTCTAATTTTCTTGAAGAGATCTCTAGTCTTTCCCATTCTATTGCTTTTCTCTATTTCTTTGCACTGATCACTGGTTTAAATAGTAGCAGCATTTCAAAAGTAAGACAAGAAACATGCAAATCTAAACTGTGGAAAATTCTTCAAGAGATGGGAATACCAGACCACCTAACCTGCCTCTTGAGAAATCTGTATGCAGGTCAGGAAGCAACAGTTAGAACTGGACATGGAACAACAGACTGGTTCCAAATAGGAAAAGGAGTATGTCAAGGCTGTATATTGTCACCCTGCTTATTTAACTTCTATGCAGAGTACATCATGAGAAAAACTGGACTGGAAGAAACAAAGCTGGAATCAAGATTGCCGGGAGAAATATCAATAACCTCAGATATGCAGATGACACCACCCTTATGGCAGAAAGTGAAGAGGAGCTAAAAAGCCTCTTGATGAAAGTGAAAGAGGAGAGCAAAAAAGTTGGCTTAAAGCTCAACATTCAGAAAACAAAGATCATGGCATCCGGTCCCATCACTTCATGGGAAATAGATGGGGAAACAGTAGAAACAGTGTCAGACTTTATTTGGGGCGGCTCCAAAATCACTGCAGATAGTGACAGCAGCCATGAAATTAAAAGACGCTTACTCCTTGGAAGAAAAGTTATGACCAACCTAGATAGCATATTCAAAAGCAGAGACATTACTTTGCCGACTAAGTTCCGTCTAGTCAAAGCTATGTTTTTTCCTGTGGTCATGTATGGATGTGAGAGTTGGACTGTGAAGAAGGCTGAGCGCCGAAGAATTGATGCTTTTGAACTGTGGTGTTGGAGTATACTCTTCAGAGTGCCTTGGACTGCAAGGAGATCCAACCAGTCCATTCTGAAGGAGGTCAGCCCTGGGATTTCTTTGGAAGGAATGATGCTAAAGCTGAAGCTTCAGTATTTTGGCCACCTCATGAGAAGAGTTGACTCATTGGAAAAGAGTCTGAAGCTGGGAGGGATTGAAGGCAGGAGGAGAAGGGGATGACAGAGGATGAGATGGCAGGATGGTGTCATGTACTCGATGGACATGAGTCTGAGTGAACTCTGGGAGATGGTGATGGACAGGGAGGCCTGTCGGGCTGCGATTCATGGGGTCGCAAAGAGTCGGACATGACTGAGCGACTGATCTGAACTGAAAGCCTCTTGAGACCCAGGCTTGGCATATAGTATATGCTATAAATTGTTGACCTAAACAAATAACAAGGCCATCCCAGGCACCAAGGATAGAATCTTGACATCAACAGAATTTATTTTTGAAATCAGAAAATCAGTAAAGAATTCTATCTCTTTTGCAATATATAACATATATAACATAGGTCATTGGTTTGTGGTTTATTTTTACCTTCTTTCTCTTTTAAAATTGGAGTATTAATTAAAGTATAACTACCAACAATGCTTATTTCCAACACTGCCATTCAATATTTCTATACATTACAAAATGATCACCATGATGATTCTAGGTATCATCTGCCACCATACAAAGCTATTACATTTTGACAGTATTCAGGTGTCACTCGATTGTGTCTGACTCTTTGAAACCACATGGACTGATCATGCCAGTCTCTCATTCCATCAGCAACTCCTGGAGCTAGCTCGAACACATGTCCATCAAGTCGGTGATGCCATCCAACCATCTCCTCCTCTGTCGTCCCTTTCTCTTCCTGCCCTCAATCTTTCCCAGCATCAGGGTCTTTTCCAATGAGTCAGTTCTTCACATCAGGTGGCCAAATTATTGAAGCTTCAGATTCAGCATCAGCCCTTCCAATGTATATTCAGAATTGATTGCCTTTAGGATTGACTGTTTTGACCTCGTTGCAGTCCAAGGGACTCTCAAGGGTCTTCTCCAACACCACAGTTAGAAAGCATCAGTTCTTTGGCACTCAGCTTTCTTCATGTTCCAACTCTCACATCTGTACATGACCACTAGAAAAACCATAGCTTTGACTAGACAGACGTTTGTTGGCAAAGCAGTCCCTACTTTTCAGTATCCTGTCTAGGTTGGTCATACCTTTTCTTCCAAACTATCGTCAGCCCTCTTCTTCTTAACAATACTGTTGGCTGTATTTACCATGGTGCACATTTCATTTCCGTGACTTGTTTATTTTGAAACCAGAAGTTTGTTGGTCACCTATTTCATTCACCAAACCCCGCTCCCCCCCACCATCCTCCTTTCCTTTGGCAGTCACCTCTTTGTTCTTTGTATCCCTGAGCCTGATTCTGTTTTGTTATGTTTTTCCACTTGGTTTGGTTATTAGACTCCACATATAAATGAGCTTATATAGTATTTGTCTTTCCCTGTTGTCTCAGTGGTAAAGAATCTGCCTGCAATGCCAGAGACCCAGGTTTGATCCTTGGTTTGGGAAGATCCCCTGGAGGAGGGCATGGCAACCCACTCAAGTACTCTTGCCTGGAGAAATCCATGGACAGAGAAGCCTGGAGGGCTGCAGTCCATAGTGTCACAAAGAGTCAGGCCCAAATGAAGCAACTAAGCAGCAGCAGTTGATTTAATCCCTTATAATATCCTCTAGATCCTTCCATGTGGTTGCAACTCATATAATTTCATCTGGTCCCAGATTTGTTTATTGGAAGATTTTTTGATCGAGGTCTTTTTCAATCTCATTACCAATAAAAAGCCCATATTTTCTATTTCTTCCTTATTTGGTCTTTAAATATTGTATATTTCTAAAAAATTATCCATATCCTCCAGGTTTTCTAATTTGTTGGCACTTATCTGTTTATAATATTCTCTTATGATTGCCTGTATTTCTGTTAAATAGGTTGTAACTTCTATTTTATTTCTCATTTTATTTATTTGGTCATTCTCTCCTTTGTTAATGAATATGGCTGAAGATTTATCTTTTTTTTAACTTTTCAAAGAACTAAGTTTTCGTTACACTGATATCTTCTACTGTTTTTCTAATGTACCTATTTCTACTCTGATATTTATTATTTCTACTAACTTTGATTTGTTCTTCTTTTTCTGGTTTCTTTGTGTGTACTGGGAAGTTGTTTATTTGAGATTGTTCTTGTTTCTTGAGTTTAACAAATGACTTACAAATGACTGCCTTTGCAAAGTTCTGTAGAATTTAGAGTTTTGTTTCTTTTTGAATTATTTTTCCAATTTTTAAATTTTTCTCTTTGAAGTTTTTAGTAACCATTGGTTGGTTGTTGTCAGTTGCTAAGTTATGCCCTACTTTTTGTGATCCCATGAACTATAGCCACAAGGCTCCATTGTCCTTCACTATAACCTAGAGTTTGCTCAAACTCATGTACATTGAGTCAATGATGCCATCCAACCGTCTTATTCTGTGTCACACCATTCTCCTCTTGCCCACTATCTTTTGCAAAATCAGAGGCTTTTCCAGCGTGTCACCTCTTCGCATCAGGCAGTCAAGGTTTTGGAGGTTCATTCAGTCTCAGCATCTATTCTTCCAATGAATGGTCAGGGCTGATTTCTTTTAGGATTGACTCGTTTGATGACCTTGGTGTCCAAGGGACTCTCAAGAGTCTTCTCCAGTACTACTGTTCAAAGGCATCAATTATTTGGCACTCAGCCTTTTTTATGGTCCAACTCCTCACATCCCTACATGACTACTGGAAAAAGCATAGCTTTGACTCTACCCTCAAAGTGATGTCTCTGCTCTTTAATATGCTGTCTAGTTTTGTCATAGCTTTTCTTCTGAGGAGTGAGTGTCTTTTAATTTCATGGCTATAGTCACCATCCACAGTGATTCTGGAGCCTAAGAAAATAAAATCTGTCACTGTTTCCACTTTTTACCCATCTGTTTGCCAAGAAGTGGTGGAACCAGATGCCATGAACCTCATTTTTTGAATGTTGAATTCTAAGCCAGCTTTTTCACTCTCCTCTTTCCCCCTCATCAGGAATTTTTTAGTTAATCTTCACTTTCTGCCATTAAAGTGGTATCATATGTATATTGGAGGTTGTTGATTTTTTTTTGGCAATCTTGATTCCAGTTGTGAGTCTAGGGCTTCTCAGGTTGCTTGGCCGTAAAGAATCTGCCTGCCAATACAAAAGCCTCGGGAGACGCAGGTTAGATCTCTAGGTTGGGAATGTCCCCTGGAGGAGGAAATGGCAACTCACTCCAATATTCTTGCTGGGATAAGCTCATGGACACAGGAGCGTCTTGAGGGTTACAGTACATGGAGTTGCAGAGTTGGACAGAACTGAGCATGCACACATTATATATGTGTGTATATCTATTTACTCTGTTAGACTGATGTCTGTATTATTTTGTAATGCCTTTGTCTATTGCTGTCTTTGTTGTAAAGTCGATTTTGTATGATAAAAGTATTGTTACCCCACATTCTTTCCAGTTACATTTAATACCTTTTTTCCATCCCTACACTTTCAGTATGTGTGTGTCTTTAGATCTGGAATATCTTCTAGGTGGTACATGTGTGTATATGTACTAAGTCACTTCAGTTGTGTCTGACTCTTTGCAACCCTATCAACTATAGCCCTCCAGGCTTCTCTGCCCATGGGATTTTCCAGGCAAGAATACTGGAGCGAATTCCCATGCCCTCCTATAGAGGATCTTCCTTAACCAAGGATTGAACCCACCTCTCTTATGTCTTCTGCATTGGCAGTGGTTCTTTACCATCAGTGCCACCTGGGAAGCCCAGTTAATAAATACCTGGGTCTTATTTTGTTATTCATTTAGTCACTCTGTATTTTTTGATTTGTTAATATATTCCATTTATATTTAAAATAAATATTCGTATGTATTTCTTAATGCCATTTTGTTAATTTTTTTTTAATTTTGGTAATTCTTTTAAAAATTCCTTTTTTTGTTGTTGTCTTCTCTTGTGATTTTTTGGACTCTCTTTAGTGTTGTGTTTGGATTCTTCTCTTCTCTTTTTGTGACTACCATGACATTTAAATATAGCTATCTCTCTCTCTCTATTTCTCTCTCTCTCTCTCTCTCTCTCTCTCTCTCTATATATATATATATATATATATATATATATATATGCAAGGTCTCAACTTATCTGTATCATCACATCTCCTATTTATCTCACGGTTTCTTCTTTATATATTCAGTTTCTTCAGTTGTGGAACGTCTTCAGATGATGCTCATCAATAGTTGCTGTGTAAATAGTTATAATTTAGGTGTGCCCAAGGGAGGAGATGAGCTCAGTGTTCTACTCTGTCATCTGGGCCGCTTCCTGTCCACACTTACAAGCAAATATCACTGATTAAAGAGCTTTTATTTATTTATTCATTTTTTGTTGATGTTCAGGGCTTGAAATTTCCCTCTAAGTGTTGCTTTACTATTTCCCACTTATTAATATGTTGTGTTTTATTTTCACTTTCTTAAAAATAATTTCTATATGTGCTTTAAAATTTTGATTACAAAGTATTTACAAGTATTTTAAATATTCTTTCAAATATTTGGGAATTTTTCATAGATCTATTTTCTACTGCTGGTTTCTAATGTAATTATCAACACATGGGGGTCAGAAAATATACTTCCCATAGCTTGAATTATTTTAAAATTATTGAATGTTTTTATGGCCCCAAATATGGTCTGTTGGAATCAGGTTGTCCTCATTGATAGCTGCTCTGTAAACGGTTGTAATTTTGGGGTGCCTATGGGAGGAGGTGTTCTACATTAAACAATTAGGAAGTGAAAGACCGAATTTCAAAATGAGATTTTAACTTGAATTCCAGTGGCCCCGAAGTCACAGACTGATGTTCTGTCATTCTAAGCAATAAGAGATAAAGGTCCATAAGCTTCCTAGGAATTGCTGGTTTAATATACAGTTTATTTCTTTCAATAGAAAATCATTAAATCATTTAGCAACTTTTTCTTATCTTATCAGACTTTCTCCTCTGTAGACATGGAAGTTGGAAATCGCACCCTCCTGACTGAATTCATCTTACTGGGCCTCTCAACAGACCCCCAGTGGAAACTGACCCTATTTGGAATATTTCTGATGCTTTATTTGATCACCTTGTCAGGTAACATGTCCTTAGTTATCTTAATCCATACTGATTCTTGCCTGCACACACCTATGTATTTTTTCATTGGCAATCTCTCTTTCTTGGATTTCTGGTACACCTCTGTGTACACCCCCCAAATCCTGGCGACTTGTGTCTCAGAGGATAAGCACATGTCATTGGCTGGATGTGGAGCCCAGTTTTTCTTTTCCTGCACTGTAACCTATACTGAGTGCTATCTCCCAGCAGCCATGGCATACGACCGCCACATAGCAATCTGTAATCCGCTACTTTATTCAAGTACTATGTCCCCTTCTCTCTGTACCAGACTTGTTGCTGGCTCCTATGTAGGAGGGTTCTTGAATGCTATAGCACATACTGCCAACACTTTTCGCCTGAGTTTCTGTGGTAAAAATATCATTGACCACTATTTCTGTGATGTACCACCACTGGTGAAGATGTCATGTACAGACACCAAGGTCTATGAGCAGGTCCTCCTGGGTCTCGTGGGTTTCACGGTCCTCTCGAGCATTCTTGTCATCATCATTTCCTATTTCCACATTCTTCTTGCTATTCTGAGGATCTGCACGGCTTTGGGAAGGGGCAAGGCCTTCTCCACCTGTGCCTCACACCTGGTCTCAGTCACGCTCTTCTATGGATCCCTGCTCTTCACATATTCAAGGCCAAGTTCCACCTACTCCCTGGGGAAGGACAAAGTGGCATCTCTGTTTTACACTGTGGTCAATCCATTGCTCAATCCTCTTATCTATAGCCTGAGAAACAAAGATATTAAAGCGGCCTTCTGGAAAGCAACACAGACTATAAGACCTCAGAGATGAAGGTGATCTTTTTGCAGGATGCTGTCGTTGCATTTTCCAAATTATTGTCTTATAAACATGCTTGTGCACATTGCCATATTTCAAGTAAATACAACACATTTTGCTTAAAAGATGAATCATTGATTGAACCATTTTATGTTGATTATTCTTTTGCTGTGATTAAACTATTAAAACTAATATTGAGTTGTTTGATGCTCTACAAGATTGCATTCTGCTACTTTGCAGTACTTGATTTTCATAAAAACTCATCCTCTTTGATTGGGGGGGATCTCTTTGAAAAAGAAAGTGGATTTGGATGGTTTTCAAATACATTAGCTTGAGTTTGAATCTTGGTGAGCAAACTTTATTGATTGAGAAGTAGATTTAAAATTGTGAAAAAGCTGGAAATAAAATTTGACAAATATTTGTTTTTATTAAGACATTCTTCCAAACTCACTCATAAAAAGATAATGTGTATATCGATTATTTCTTTGTCATCCGTGTGCCTTCAACTGCAAGGAAATATTAAGTAAAGTGTTTGAATTGTTTAGATTATGAAGAATATACTTTTCTAAACATAGAGGAACATATGTTATTAGGATTACATAGCACCTTAAGTGTGATCTCTTCCAGATAGAATGAGTAGTCTGCCGTGCCATCCATCTGATCATGAACTGCATATTCCCCATGAAGCAAAATAACAGCATCAAATGGGACAAATAGAAACAAAAAGAGAAGAGAGAACAAAAAAAAGCCCCAACAAATTAAAGCTCTGCTGTATTCTAGATTCAGTGTTTGCTCCCATCCTCACAGACAATGATGGAATTTCTTAATTACCTAGAACGTTACAGGTCAATATTTAGTACAAGGCAGGTTTAGTTGTTTTTCTTCCTGTGATTTGCTTGTAATATATAGCTCTTTTTGAAAACTGATTCTGCATTTTATGCTTAACATTTTTAAAAGTTCATAAAAAAATTCATTGTAAGCAATAATAACCTCCATTGCTTTTGGAAGAGTACTGATCCTTTTGCTGTCATCAATATTCATAACAAAGGTAATGAACAATAACTCTCCAGATACTCTTGCTGTTCATAATCTGATGTTATATATTTGACTCTCTCATGCCTATAAAAACAGTTTATAGAAACTGTAAACTATAAAACTGAAGATAATGTTTCCAAACATACTAATTCATTTGTTGTAGCTGATCCTTCAAGATATGTTTTAATTTCCACACATATGCAAAAATGATAGCTAGGCAAGTGCAAAACAATGAATCTATGATTCTAATCTGGAATTATAAGCTTCTGACACAGGTGATTAAGTTAAAAACTTATCTTGTTATTCTCCCCATTTTTGTAATATGTATTAGGCAGTTTACATTTTACCTTTAAAAAGAGGATAAATTCAAATCAGGCTACCATCCCCAAATGTGAATTTGCACGGCAAGGGAAAGCTAAGTGCTTAGTAACCTCGTTATTACCCTAAAAGTGAGCACATCCTGGTGTTGGTTCTGTTTCTGTCTGATTTGTCTACCTCCTGCCATAGTCAGCAAGTAGCTTTTGAAATACTTTGAACATAGTATGTATAGATTCTATATTTATGGAGTATATATGATATCATTGGCTAGTGGGAAATGTCTGCATCAGCTAGTGATCAGATGGAAAAAGAGAGAAGAAAACCAGAAGAAAGTAGAGGAACTCATTTCTTATAATAAAAAAGTTAAAATCATTCATTGATAAACATTGAAAAGAAGGTATTTGAGGACAACATTTAAAATTTTCAGGTCAACTTTACTTAATTTTTGACAATTTTAATGATTATTTTCTTTTTACTTTTTGACCACCTGAAATGACTAATTTAAAAAATGCTCTTTACAACAACACTGCAAATTACAGAATGTTGGTTGCATTTGACAAATGAGTAGTTTGCACGTCAGAAGTTACAATTTTTTGTTGAAAGGCATAGCTATTGTCATAATGGGCACATTTATAAAATACAGTTAAATAAAAGTTTCAGAACCAATAGTTGAGGCCAATTCATTATTTGTACTAGCTCTGATATTTCTGATTTTTGTTTTTATCTGTGTTTATTATCTAACACCTCATTGCCTCCTCTTTCCATCAAAAAATTCTTCACAGTCCTTACTCTTTCATTACCACAGAAGCATTGTATCAGACAAGAAGAGTTTGAGATATATTTCACAAGTGTCAAGGATCCATGTAATGGTTTCTTCACAATCTCTTAATGCTCATCAAGTAGGTGGAAAATGGGTCTATCCCAAGGAGATAGTAAAATTTAATCATTTGGAATTTCAGAAGTGTAATATACTCATGTATTATATTAAATTTTGATATCATTTTTAAAAGCTATATTAAGTTGAATTTATTAAGTTGTAGAATAGATTATAACAGAATTAGTAAACAAAACAAATTAAAGCAAAGAAAAAGACTTTTTCATTGAATTTCTTTGAGTAAAGAAACAGGTGTTTTTTAAAAAAAATATTCCTCCCAAACTTCCCCTGAAGCAGTCTGTTTTCACTGAGCAATGTTTCAAGAAATTTATGTCAGTTTAGATTTCAGATTATGTGAACCTGGAGAGCTTTTTCAGAGCATCTTTAACATCTGTATTCCTCATACTGTAGATCATGGGGTTCAACATGGGGAACACCACGGTGTAAAATGTAGACACCACCTTGTCCCTCTCAAGGGAATAGCTGGAACTTGGACGGGAGTAGATGTAGAGACTGGAGCCGTAGTACAAGGTGACAGAGATCAGGTGGGAGGAGCAGGTGGAGAAGGCTTTGAGGCGGCCCTGAGTGGAGCAAATTCGCAAGATGGCAGCAATGATGAAGGCGTAGGAAGCTAGGATGAGCACAGTGGGGGTGATGACGTTGGAGGCCAGGAGGAAGTACAACACATCCTGGTACGTCTCTTTCACATCACAAGCCAATTTCACGAGAGGTGGAACATCACAGAAAAAGTCATCAATAATATTACCACCACAAAAATTCAATGTGAATGTGTTGCTGGTGAGTATTATTGCATTGACAAAACCCCCAGTATAGGAATATATAACCAAACAGATACAGAGTCTCCTCGACATGACCTGAGCATAGAGCAGGGGACTGGAAATGGCCGCATAGCGGTCATAAGCCATGGCAGCCAGCAGGTAGCACTCGCTGTAGGCCAGCCCCGCAGAGAAGAAGAACTGGACTGCACAGCCAGTGAAGGAGATGCTCTTGTCTTCAGAGATGCAGGTCACTAGGATCTTTGGGGTGTACACAGAGGAGTAGCAGAGATCCAGAAAGGACAGATTCCCAATGAAAAAATACATGGGTGTGTGCAGTCGGGAGTCATTACCGATCAACACTATGAGGGTGGCATTTGCTACCAGGGTCATGGAGTACACACCAAGGAATACCACAAACAGGACCAGCTGCGTCTTGGGGTCTGTTGTGAATCCCACAAGGATGAACTCAGTCACCGTGTGATTGTTCTTCTCCATGGTTTAAAGAGACCTCACCTACAAATGAAGGAATTAAGAGTTTAATTACCTCAACCCATATCAAAGGAGGGCATTCTTTTATACAAATCTATGAAATATGGTCAAGACTATGGTTATTAAAGTAAGGAAGAGCTGAACAGAAATCTTGGCTTATTTGGGAAGATGAGGGAAGTTTTCTGAGCCTCAATATATTTATTTCAACAAAGTGACTTGAATACTAGAAAGCTTTAATGCTGTTTGGGGCTTACTTATTTATTTGGAAAATATTTCTTGAGCCCTTGGGGCTGTCTGGCCATTAGGATACAGAAGTGAAGCTAACAGCACTGATCGTTATTCTGTGGAGGCTTTACTTAGAAAGGAGAGATACATAGGCAATGCAGTGATAAAAATCCGCCTGCCAATGAGGGAGCTGCCAGAGGTGCAGGTTTGGTCTGAGTCAGGAAGATCCCCTGGAGGAGGACATGCTAACCCACTCCAGCACTCTTGCTTGGAAAATCCCATGGACAGAGGGGCCTGGTGGACTGCAGTCCATGGGGTCACAAAGAGTCAGACACGACTTAGTGACTGAGCATGTCCACACTATACAAGGAAACAAATAAGAAAGTTTTTCATTTAATGATAGATGATATTAAAAAGAAAAAACTGAATGATTTGGTGAAGAGGAACTGGGAAAGGAGCTAATGTAATTTTTGCCCTGAGAGAAAAAAAAAAAAATCTGTTTTATATTTCCCAGCTACAAGCAAAGTTGTTCAAAGCTCATGAGGTATGGTAAAGTCCCTATGGTTTAAGAGGTAGTAACATATGAAGGGTGGTAGGCATTCCCACCCCCAAATATGCCACTTTGACAGAAGAATTATTTCATCAGCATTTAAAAAACGGCAGAAACCTAAGGGACACTCTGATATCCCCTTCTCTTACTGAAAGCAGGAGATGAAACTCATGTGAGAACTGCATTCTCAATACCTGTGTTGTGTGCTCAGTTATGTCTGACTCTTTGTGACCCCATGGACTGTAGCCCACCAGTCTCCCCTGTCTATGGGATTCTCCAGGCAAGAATACTGGAGTGGGTTGCCATTTCCTATTCCAGAAGATATTCCTGACCCAGGGATAGAACTCATGTCTCTTGCATCTCCTGCATTGGCAGGCAGATTCTTTACCACTAATGCCACCTGGGAAGCCCAATACCCCAACAAAAAAGAAATATTCCTATGATCATTATTATAAACAGGAATTTGAGATAAAAAATTCTATACAAAGAGAGCTTATTAAGATAATTTTTCCTTTATTATCCATATGATACTTTTATTTTTTTATTTTTTTAATTTTTATTTTTACTTTATTTTACTTTACAATACTGTATTGGTTTTGCCATACATTGACATGAATCCACCACGGGTGTACATGTGTTCCCAAACATGAACCCCCCTCCCACCTCCCACCCCATAACATCTCTCTGGGTCATCACCATGCACCAGCCCCAAGCATGCTGTATCCTGCGTCGGACATAGACTGGCGATTCAATTCTTACATGATAGTATACCTGTTACAATGCCATTCTCCCAAATCATCCCACCCTCTCCCTCTCCCTCTGAGTCCAAAAGTCCGTTATACACATCTGTGTCTTTTTTACTGTCTTGCATACAGGGTCGTCATTACTTTTAAAATATACATTTATTTATTTTAATTGGAGGTTAATTACTTTACAATATTGTATTGGTTTTGCCATACATCATATCATAGCATATATCATTATTTTATTTTAAATTGGTTTTTTTTTTTCAAATTCCTTGTCAGTTTTTGGTAATACTGATTATTATTATTTTTTTTTGTTTCTAAAAATAAGAAATGCTACTTTTTCTTGTGAACTCTGAGCAGTTTCAGAAACTTCAATAGGAAGATGGTGAGATATTTGAAAAGAGGCCCTCTTACTAGCACATATATATCTTAGGATGTAAATGACCTTAGGATTGGTTGGAGGAATAAGTAAAATTTTCCATCTAATTCTAGTATCTCAGTTAGATAACTTACCTAAAATTGTCAGCCACACCACCACCTCAACAGAGTTCAAATCTGAGTGTTCCAGAGTCCTCTATACGAGTTTCTGAATCCCCAGGATGATAGATTCTGCAGTCTCTTAGGGTTTCACGGTCATGGGAAATGACTAACAAGACAATTAAATAAAATTGTGTGTTGACGAATTGGGCATTATTCAGTGATGAAGATTTTTTTAAGACTACAATTCTCAGCTGAAATGTAATCAATCAGAATTTTCATTCTCATTCTTTCCAGTTGTGTAGAAGGCAAAATAAACATGTGTGACATTTATTTAAGTGTACTATATATTCATATGTGTGTATTTGGATATTAAAACACATATGTTCAATGATACTGATATCTTCATTATCTGTTGAATACCTTTCCTTTGTTCTTCCCAATCCATTCTCTATACTTTTAAGCTCATCTTCTTTCCAGGATGCTCAACTCCATAAACTGTGTCCATGGGTTCCTTTGCTCTCTGTTTACTTAATGGGTTTAGCCAGTGGCTGTAAATAGCAGCACAGGAAGTGAGGTCAGAGTGGTTTTCTCTTTCCTATTTCTTGCAAAGATGCCACAGCTGGCTTCATCCCTGGACCTAGACCATGGAACCTTCCAGGTGACCCATTTCCCAGCACTCCCTTAAACTCATAAGCTGTTCTTTGTCTTGCTCCTTCAGGAATAGAGGAGATAATTGCTCTCAGAAGTTATCAGTTCTAAAGTTATTAAAGTTGTTTGGTATGCAATAGAAATCCTGTGTAGTGTGATAAGTTGATATTTATTGAAAATTAAACCTGGACTGTTCAACCAAAAAGGAAAAAAAAGAACCCAAGAAGCCAGAAAGCCATATCTTAGTGTGTAACTCTGAGAGATAAGATGGAAGCAGTTTTCCAATATGTCACAAACTCTAGATCTTAACCAAGTATTCTGCTGTTCACACATTCATGGCAGTATCTCATGAATCAGGGGATTCTAAGGAAATGAAGTAGATGGGAAAATAACCACAGTAATATTTCATTTTTACTTGGATAAAAATCAGCACAAAATGATCCAGTAGGCAAATACCATCTCATGTAATTCTCTGACCTAAGCTAGTTTACAGCCACTGAAACCCTAGACTTATGCAAAAGCATGGAGCCCTTTGATAAAAGATCTTGACGTTTAGCCAACATATGTTCTATCCATATTCCTCCAAGCCTTCTTGTAGATGGCCAAAAGCCATTTATGCGAATAATCCTACCCTGGGCAAAGGTAGGATTACCCAGCTCTTCTGTGGGTTATTGGATTCTGACTCTGAGTTAACACTAACCTTAAGTTACAGAAAAAGTGGGTCTAATGAAATAATTTAAATATAGCTTTGATCTGCTTTCGTCTTTCATTGGGTCTAAGACTAGACATACAGGTGATCATTATTTACCCATACTCAGAAATCATACTGGGTATAGACATATAGAATAAAACAGAATCCTAATTTTAGTTTCCTGCCCCTGGTCACTGGACACAGTGTTATAATTATTGGAATTTTCAAATGCATGTCTGTAAAGTTACTCCCCCAATACATTCTCTGCTCAGACAGCAAACAAAAAGCCATATTGCATCACTGGGGAGAAGTGCAAAGTTTAGTGTTTTTGCAAAGACTTGAAAGATGCAATGGTGAAGATCCTGATTCATCACCGTTAATTCCTCTGTCTGTCTGAGGGGAAAAGAATTGAAGATCTTCTAAGTGGAGATCATGAATGAACAACGTTTACAGGTAGAGAAGTTGAAGTAAGGATGCAGGACTAATAACATTTGTTTTGAGAAGCAAAATTGAGGAAGTCCATTTGGAATAAAAATAGATTTATATACCTTTTGAAACAGTACAATTGAACACCATCACACTAGCATTCAGTGGTTATAGCCTTTGAGGAATACCCAATGCATTGTGAGGTCATTAAATTTGCCAGAGAGGCTGAGAGATTGTCACATTTCATTAAATCTTCAAAGTCATAGACTAATCAGAAACTGAAACTCCAATACTTTGGCCACCTGATGCTAAGAACTGATTCAACTGAAAAGACCCTGATGCTGGGAAAGATTGAAGGTGGGAGGAGAAGGGGACGACAGAGGATAAGATGGTTGGATGGCATCACTGACTCAATGGACATGAGTTTGAGTAAACTCTGGGAGTTGGTGATGGACAGGGAGGCCTGGTGTGCTGCAGTCCATGAGGTGGCAAAGAGTCGGACACGACTGAGTGACTGACTGAATCAGAAGATATCCTAAACCCCTTATGCTCACACATATGCACAGAACTCTAGCCGCACGTACATAAACTGGAGGCTCCACAAATGAGGTGGATGAAGTGACCTTCCTCCGGAGTATTAGTCAGCCTCCTTCCCCCCACACCAGACTTCATGTTCACAGGGCCCTTGTACAAAGTGGCCATAGCATTTGAAATGAGTTCAACATGACTGTCTTCTCAATTAGGCTAATTTGGTTAATATCGTTGTGAGTTGTCAACACGCACAGAGGGGCCTGGCAGATGGCGATGGTCCATAGAGCCACAAAGAGTTGGACATGACTGAAATGAGTTAGCATGCATGTATGAGGTGCCAACAAGGCAAAAAAAAAAAAAAATCGTTTCTGGTAAACCACTGGGTAACAGGATGGTTAGATCAGACAGCTTCCTAAGAGTTGCAAAGGTAATGACTTTCCTCTCATGAGTTATCACATACTGGGGGAATTCTTTGCTTTATATTTCTTACCGGCTTTTTCTTGTCAGCACCTGTAGATGTAGACAAAAATACTGCCTTTTTTATGACCATGAGAAAGTGGGAGTGAAGTCGTGTCCCACTCTCTGCAACCCCGCGGACTATAGCCCACCAGGCTCCTCCATCCGTGGGAGTTTCCAGACAAGAATACTGGAGTGGGGTGCCGTTTCCTTCTCCAAGTGAAAGTGAAAGTTGCTCAGTTGTGTCTGACTCTTTGCAACTCCGTGGACTATACAGTCCACAGAATTCTCCAGGCCAGAATACTGGAGTGGTTCGCCTCTCCCTTCTCCAGGGGATCTTTCCAACCCAGGGATTGAACCCAGGTCTACCTCATTGTGGGCAGATTCTTTACCAGCTGGGCCACAAGGGAAGCTTTTATGACCAGGGTATGCATCAAACATTTCCTCTACTAAGAAGCACATTCCATGGCAAACTCTTCCAATCCACAGGAATAATTGATTTTACTATTTATACCATTATTCAGAAGCAATTAGCCTGAGAAATTCATGTCATGCTTATATGAAAACTCAATCATGGTTGTTGAGGTATATTCATGCTTTAAAACAGCAGTGAGTATATGACTTCATCTTCCCTTTATCAAGAATGTGCCTATTTAAGAACCAAAGAGATGAGGATGTGGGCCCTGTGGTGGCCAGGAAAATAAGCCTTTGAAAAATCCAAATGCAGACAGTATAATTGTCCAGATACTGGCTGCTGCTCTCTGAACTGTACTTCCCTATCTGTATCAGAGGTCATGCCTCCCACAAGGTGCTCTGAGCTAATGACTGAGCCAGATGGGAACACCACTGCCTTCTTAGATACTAGAATCCTTTTATCACTAAGGACCTAATCACAGACTAAAGAATGCTGTCAGACGATTTTGTCCATCTTTCCATCCATTTCTTCTTCCCTTGTGGTCATACTTGCATCAGATGGTGATAATCCTTGTATCACCTTGTATCAGGTGATAGTCCTGGCTTCTTCTCCATTTTCTTTGATACAAGCAGAGTATTTCCCTTAATAAAATCTTTGCACATTTATAGCCTATTTTATTTACTCCTACAACATGAACTAACCAAATTGAATTGAATTTCCCTACTCATAATCTTGTACTCAGTTCATTTGGAAGCCTACATGGCCCAGGATAAAACACTTCCCCAGGGAAACGCCTCATTGTTCTGATGAATTGGAATTTGGGTCTGTGCCTTGGCCACGGTGGACTCCTCATGCTTGATCTGACTGGGGTGTCTCTATCGGGAAAGGCAATTGATCCAGTCACCAGAGAGAAATTAGCAAATACAAAATGGGTCAAAAAGAATTATGTTTTGAACCAAGGGGATTTAGCAGTATATTTCTTAGCATCAATGTAGCCTTCTCTTTCAAAGAAAAGGTACTACCAACCCACCAACAAACAAACAAAACAAAACAAAACAAAAACCAAGATGACTGAAAACTCAGATCTTGAAAACTAAGAAAATCTGGACCACTTGCAAGGTAATTCTTATTCAGCTGAGATGCTGAGAAAGATTGAATGGGCTATTCTCATGCAAGAATGGAGATAGAGGTTTGCTTTGTTATTACAGGAGTGAAACTTGTATTGTGGTAGATAGTTTTGCAAATTTTAGATCCTGTCACTCACTTCCTTTTCCTTTCTTTTTTTTAAATTTTTAACTAGATATGAGACAATATGAATTCAAAACTCATAGAGTATGATTTGGAGGTTATCACAAGTACTGCTATCTAGAAGTCTAGAAGTGGTTACTCTTCATCCTGTGTTTTCAAAGAACATAAAGAGGTTTTTTTTAATGTAAATACAAATTAATTTTAAAAATTCATTTTTTAATTTATAAAAGAAAAATAAATAAAAATTAAAAAAACCATGTAAATCCCAGTATTTTTGCATGGAGGAAAATGTTCACAAACAATTGTATTTACAAAACTGCTTATTAAAACTCACGAAACTAAAAGACACATTTTAGAAACTTTTAGACACTTTTTAGAAAACTTTCTTTTAACACTTCATACTTCATTTGTGATTTGTGTAATAAAATTTCTTTAGAAATGTATGCTATAATTTCAAATTAATGTTGAAGATCCTTCTGAATGCTCACAACCGTAGGGTGCAGGTGGAATGGTTCCAAAAATGAGTAAAAGTCTTACTGCTAAACTTACACTTTAACCTATTCTAAAACATTTTAAAACACAAATGCCGCATATTTCTTTAAAGCTTTATTATCTACCTACATATTTTTATGTCTTTTTAAGATCATTATTAGCTGTACTTTACCTTCTTACTAATGACTTGATAATATCCTTTAGACTTGAACTGAGTTACAGTTGAGTTCTCTTTTCCATACACAAAATATGTATGATTATACACTTAGGCCAGTGAAGGTTATGGCATCTCAATATACATTGATAATTATTTGGAGAATCGGCCTTGGTTGCTTCTTCTGAAAGGATTATAATAGGAGTTCCTGTCCAGATCTGTTTTTGCAGTGAAACGGGCTTCCATGATGGCTCAGATGGTAAAGCCTCTGCCTGCAATGCAGGAGACCCAGGTTCAACCCCTGGGTCGGGAAGATTCCCCTGGAGAAGGAAATGGCAGCCAACTCTAGTACTCTTGCCTAAAAAATTCCATGGACAGAGGAGCGTGGTGGGCTACAGTCCATGGGGTCACAAAGAGTCAGACATAACTGAGTGACTTCATACTCACTCATAAGAATGTATGTTACTAGGATGTTTTAAGAATAAGTTTATTGCATCTGCTTAACTTTCTGTAACTGACATTTCCCTGTGGAATGGTATATTGTCTAGTTTCACTTTAAATTCTATTGACTAAATTTTTGCTACTCAAATGCACCAATTTGATCTGTTAACTTTACTTAAAAAAGAATATACATCGAACCTGGACTGGCGGATTCATGTTGATGTATGGCAAAACCAATACAATATTGTAAATAACCTCCAATTAAAATAAAAAAAATTATATTAAAAAATAAAAAAGAATATATTTTATACAATTAAACAATTATTAGTGGGTAATAGATATTATTTAGAAAATGAGTTTGAGTTGGAAATAAATAATTTTTGGATTTAGAGCATTTTCTAAATCAAGCTTCTTGAAATTATACTGTTGGACACAGTCTCTGTTGGTTTACTTTGTGTTACAACTAATAGTGATTATATAGGTTGGATTACATTTCCAGGTTAATATGTATCACTGCCTGTGATGATTAGCTTTTCCTTTTCTGAGTGAAGCTGCTACATTTTGGGGATCACTTACCTTTTGCTTTTTTTTTTTTTACTGCTTTTAGCTATAGAAAGAAGGATGTATACAGATTTTATTGGCATAAATTATATTAATATTGGTCTTACTTAAAAAATCAAAATTACTTTCATCTCCTCATTTTGCCTTTCTTGTTTGATCACTACCTTTATATATTCTCTAAATAAAATTTCACTTCAGAATAATGTATACTCACAGATGTTTATTTCTCAAGCTGTTTCTTCTCACTATAATTATTGTCATTATTTATTATAGTAACTGTGCTTTGGTGCTCAAAATATGACAAATGGAAATAGAAGTCTGTGTATATTCACCATGAAAAAATGAAAGAGGAGGCCAGGGAGATATATAGTGATTCATAAAAATCGTATATATGGAAATTCAGCTGAACTTCTTGCGGAGCATAGTTGTACTATTTTGTGGATGACTCTGGGTCATTGTTTTAGTGATTCTGGGGAAAAACACATAAAAATGCTTAAGAAATTATGTTATGGGAATGGAGATGATGATTTCAACTAGCTACTATTTATAGAAAAATATTAAAGACTAAGCACTTTTGTTTCTATTTCTAGGGAAACCTGGGCCAATACTATTCAATGAACATCTGTCAGCCAAAATATACACATGCTAAAGGAGTGGACAGTTCTCTTTATGAATGCAGAATGCATTTTTTTTGGTTTTATTTGCTTTTATTCTAGAGTAACATGAAATTTAATTCAAGTCTTTATATTTAAACTTTATCTCCTAGATTCCCCTAATTTTCTCATACCAAGTCTCTTGAATTGTCAGGTAGCAAGAATGCAAATTCTTTAGTTTGCTGTGTATAAATTCTTAGCTGTGATAGACAGCATGATGGCAGCTCTTCTTGAAATAGAGGAAACTTATCAAAAATTATCCACATCTCCTTAGAAGGAGAGACTCTTGATTTATTTGAGGAGTTTACTCAGAGCCTCTTTCACATCCTTATTCCTCAGACTGCAGATCATGGGGTTCAACATTGGGAACACTATGGTATAAAACATAGAAACTATTTTCTCCCTGTCCAGTGAATAGCTTGATTGTGGACAAGAGTAAACATAAAGAACGGAGCCACAGAACAGGGTGACGGAGATGAGGTGAGAGGAGCAGGTGGAGAAGGCTTTGTGGTGGCCCTGGGTGAACGGATCTTCAGGATGGTGGCAGTGGTGAAGAGGTAGGAGGCCAGGATGAACACAGTAGGGGTGATGACGTTGGAGGCGAGGACACAGAACAACACAGCCTGGTAGGCATCTTTTCTTCCACAAGCCAACTTTGCAAGAAGTGGGATATAACAGAAAAAGTCATCAATGACATTGTTACTACAGAAGTTCAAGGCAGAAGTTCCTTTGGTAACAATGAAAGTGTTAATAAAGCCACCAAGGTATGAAGCTGCTATAAAAAATGCACTTAGCCTGATGGGCATGACCGGAGAGTAAAGCAGTGGCTTTGAGATGGCCATATAGTGGTCATAAGTCATGGCAGCCAGCAGGTAACACTCACTGTAGGCCAGCCCTGCAGAGAAGAAGAACTGGGCTACACAGCCAGCAAAGAAGATGCTCTTCACAGATGCAAGTCACTAGAATCTTTGGGGTGTACACAGAGGAGTACCAGAGATCCAGGAAAGACAGATTCCCAGTGAAAAAATACATGGGTGTGTGCAGTCGGGAGTCGTTACCGATCAACACTATGAGGGTGGCATTCCCTAGCACAGTCATAGAGTAGACATCAAGGACCACCACAAACAAGACCAGCTGCACCACAGGATCTGTTGTGGAGCCCACCAGGATGAATTCCGTGAATGCTCTTCCCCATGGCTAGTGGAATCTCACCCAAGAGGAGAGAAAATGTGTTCAGGTTAAATCCCTGTGCTGAATACATAGAATATATGATAAATAAAGGACATTGCATTTTTACCAAACCTTGAAGCCTAGGATCTAGTAATGTAAGTGCTCATTTTAGAAAGAGCTAGCATTTGGCAACAAAAATCACCCGGATTTATGACTATATATTGCTAAAAGGTGACTTCGGCACATTATCATTTTTTAGTGTTTTTTGAGCAAACATCAGTTTGAATCAGGGAGGCCTAAACCGAATGTAATCAGGGGTTGTTTATAGACAGGGACAATGGGAGAGATTTTCCTAGAGATGACATGGAAGCAAAGCAAGGAAATTACTTGAATGATCATAACTTAAGAGGCTGCCTTATTAGGAAAACCTACTAATAATCGGCTGTGCTGAGTTGTTCTTAAGTTTCATTTTCTCAGTTTCAAGTGAATTAAGTCTGCCTTTGGTTTTGGTTTGCTCACATAGGCTGCCAAGGTATAAAAGACATCTAAGTCTGATGGCTTCCTCATTGAATGACTTTAACAATATTCAGTTCCAAATTTCTGTAGCTGGTTAATTAATTTTCCCTCTTAAGAAGGACTGATCAACCAAAGGAAGTATGGACTCATAATTTTTATTCTATTGTTATTTAGTCCTTTTTGCAATCAGTTTGCTTTTGTGCTACATGTGGGTTTCATATCTTAAATTATTGTCTGTTTGTATCTGAAATACTGAGTTTACCTATATTAAATATATTTATTTTAAAAATCGAGTATTTCTCTTTTAGTGCTTTGATATGTTGGGACCACCTACGCTGCTGCTGCTGCTTAGTTGCTTCGGTCATGTCTGACTCTGTGCAGCCCTATGGACTGCAGCCTGTCAGGCACCTCTGTCCACGGGATTCTCTAGGCAGGAGTACTGGAGTGGGTTGCTATGCCCTCCTCCAGGAGACTTCCCAACCCAGGGATCGAACCCAGATCTCCAGCATTGCAGGCAGATTCTTTACCACTGAGCCACCAGGGAAGTCCAGGTCAACCTCTAGCCATTACAAATTTGCATCTCTTAATACTATCTACAGGTAGGAGAAAAACACAAGATTATGAGTAAAAAAGAATATATGCAAAATTTTGGGGAAAAGTGTGTATCAGATCGGATCTGTATACATGTTCTACAATAAAAAAATAGTGACCAACAATGATCTAAAGGGCCTGTTTTGGATGTAATTCGTACAACTGCATAGATAATATAGTGCTAGAAATTATTGCATTGTTTCAGATTTTTATTCTTTTCCAAGTTTTTACTACTAAGGAGTTTTTTTTCCTTTGTAGGAACAATTTGGCTAAAAATATGTCTTCAGAATATGATCACAAAACTCAATATTGTATATGATAACATGGACATCTCACTCTCTTCAGGATTCTCTGCAGGCAGAACGATAAATTTTCTCTTGAAATGGATGTGTACGCGCTCAGTCGCTCAGTTGTGTCCTACTCTTTGCACCCCCATGGATAGCCTGCCAGGATCTTCTGTCCATGGAATTTTCCAGGCAAGGATACTAGAGCATCTTTCCATTTCTTATTCCAGGGGATCTTCCTGACCCAGGAATTGAACCCGTGTCTCTCACGTCTCCTCTGTCTCATGGGTTGGCAGGCAGTTCTTTAACACTGTGCCACCTGGGAAGCCCCAAAAGTAATGATACTACTCACTATATTTTGAGAAACCACTCTTTGCAAAACACCTTTCTGGGAATTATACTTAATTGTCAAACAAGTGTTGAACATGGAATGTAGTTCCCATGAAAGATAGGAAAAGATATTTAGGGCCATTAGTTAGGACACTGGTAGTTGCTAACTGGCTAAGGTATTATTCTTCTTAAATAAGAATACCATTTTGTGCTTGCCCAGGACACTAGTGGTTGCTAACTGGCTAAGGTATCAGTCTTCTTAAATAAGGATACAGTTTTGTGCTATAAACTTAATAATGCAGCTTTTTCCAATATTAATGTAATCACTTTTTTATATTTAGAGATGTTTCCTTTGTTTGGAATTCATCTCAGAAATGACGTATGCCTTTATGTTGTCTTAAAGAATATCAAACTGAAAGAAATTTAATAGTTGTCATGTCTTTTGAAGTTTAAAAAATTTTCATAATCTATGTAACTTCATAGCTTTGCCTAAATTGTTTTTGAGATATTAATAAAGTTGTTTCTTTTGCAAGTGGTTCCTGTTAGATGCTCGCTTATTAATTGTGCATTTATTTTTCCCCTTTGAATTTTTTATAGTTTAAAAAATTAATTTTTACTAGAGTATAGTTGTTTACAATATTGTGTTACCTTCTACTGTACAGCAAAGAGAATCAGCCTTATACATACATATATATCTGCTTTTTAAATGTTTTTTCCCATTTAGTTCACCACAGAACATTAAGCTGAGCTTAACAGTAGGTTTTCTATTTTATACATAGTATCAATACTGTGTATTAATTGCTCTTTTTTTTGTTTGTAATAATGAAAATGTTATTTCGCCTTGTGATCCTCTATGAATGCAGAAACTGTTATGGGAAATTAGTGAAGATATTTCACAAGAGTCCCTTTCATTAGCATTTATCCTATCTGAGTATGTTAACGACCATTGGACTGGTTGTGAGGGTCGAGTAAAATCTTCCTCTAGCATGCAAACTAGACAACTTACCTGAGGTTCTCTCAACACTATCAGCATTTGAATTGAACTAGATTCCAATCTATCTGTTTCAGAATCTTTATGTCAGTTTCTGGATGCCCAGCATTATAAACCCCTGCAACCCCTCAGGATTTCCTAGCCTTGAAAAATAACTAACAAGTCAATAAAATAAAGTATGTTGATAATGGATATTATTTAGTAACAGAGTATTTTTTTTTTGAGATTACAATTTTCTACTGAAAATTATCAGCAGAATTTTGGATTCTCATTCTCTCTTGAATTATGTGGAAGCTAAACAAAATATAAATTTATGTATACCATATATACATAAAAAGGTACACACGTTTTATGAGTACCATTCAGTTCAGTCCATGAACTGTAGCACGCCAGGCCTCCCTGTTCATCACCATCTCCCGGAGTTTACCCAGATTCATGTCCATTGAGCTGGTGATGCCATTCAACCATCGCATCCTCTGCCACCCACTTCTCCTCCTGCCCTCAATCTTTCCCTGCATCAGGGGCTTTTCAAATGAGTCAACTCTTCGCATCAGGTGGCCGAAGTATTGGAGTTTCAGCTTCAACATGAGTCCTTCCAATGAACATCTAGGACTGATCTCCTTTAGGATGGACTGGTTGGATTTCCTTGCAGTCCAAGGGACTCTCAAGAGCCTTCTCCAACACCACAGTTCAAAAGCATCAATTCTTTGGCGCTCAGCTTTCTTTATAGTCCAACTCCCACATCCATACATCACCACTGGAAAAACCATAGCCTTGACTAGATGGACCTTTGTTGACAAAGTGATGTCTCTGCTTTTTAATATGCTGTCTAGGTTGGTCATAACTTTCCTTCCAAGGAGTAAGCGCTTTTTTATTTCATGGCTGCAATCACCATCTGCAGTGATTTTGGAACCCCCAAAAATAAAGTCAGCCACTGTTTCCACTGTTTCTCTATTTGCCATGAAGTGATGGGACGGGATGCCTTGACCTTAGTTTTATGAATTCTGAGCTTTAAGCCAACTTTTTCACTCTTATATTCGTATATATACATATTAAAGCATAAGTGTTTACTGATATTTTTGTTATATGTTGATTACCTTTCATCTGTCCTTCCAAATTCATTTCTACCTTTTTATCCTTCTCTTTGCTCTGGGATGTTCAATCATATTAACTGCATCTTGGGCTCCTTTATATCTACTTAGCACGTTAGTTAACCAGGGGTTGCCACTGGCAGGGAAAAGAGTGAGGTCATGGAGGTTTTTCCCAGGCTCCTTTTTTGCAAAGATGCAACATCTCTGGAATCGACCATAAAGCCTGCCATGTGGCCCTTTTCAAAACTCTGCCTCCAGTGCACATAACCTCTTACTCTTCCTGCACAAGAGAGGAGATATCAGCTCTCAGAAGTTATTAGTTCTAGAGGAATCATACTGTTCCTTGAGAACTTCAAAACCATACGTATTCCTTTGTAGTAATCCCTTTATTAAGGCTTTTCTAAATTAACTAGTTTAAATGGACTTCTGTTACCTGCTAGGTTCATAACTGATACTGGTCTTAGAAGTAGTACAAGGAGATAAGCATTCAAGTAAAATTGAATTAATCATGTATTTGAAGATTAGAAATATAAATTCATTCCATCATTTTGATAAATAAGATAGTGGTAACCTATGGCAGCCAGTGGCATGAAATTTACTTAAATGATCACTAAGGTCATCATGAAATGAAGGATAGGTGAAGGTCAAGGCATTGAGAGGTCAATGTTTTGGGCAAAGATACATATAAATAAAGATTACACATAACATGTAGTGAGTTGTCTCCTGCTGGAATTTAAACCTGGGTTATTCACCTGAATAAACAAACAGGTTGAAAGAAAGCCAGATTGCAGTCCATAACTCTCAGAAACAAGGTGGAATCAATTATCTAAGTATCACAAACTCTCGATGGTAATGAAATAGTCAGACATTTGTGGAAATGTTTCATGGATTAGGTGGTTTCTGAGGAATGAAGTAGATGAAAAAACAACCGAAGTGATATTTTTTTCTTCTAAGAAAAAAAAAATATTTTTATGTGGGTTAACAATTCTCTGCCCTCTGATGGATGAGAGTGAGAGGCTTGTGCAAGCTTCCTGATGGGAGGGACTTGGAAGTGGGAGTCAAAGTGTTAGTTTCTCAGTCCTGTCTGACTCTTTGCAACCCCATGGATTATAGCCTGCAAGGCTCTTCCATCCATGGGATTTTTCTGGCAAGAATACTAAAGTGGGTTGAACCCAGGGATTGAAGCCGGGTATCCTGCATTTTAGGCAGCCTCTTTACCATCTAAACCACCAGCGAAGACTTGATGGGAGGGACTGGCTTTGGGGAAAACTGGGTCTTGCTCTGGTGGTCAGAGCCATGCTCAGTGAATCTTTAATCCAATTTTCTGCTGATGGATAGGGCTGTGTTACCTCCCTGTAGTTTGGCCTGAGGCCAAACAATCGTAGAGTAATGGTGACCTCCTCTAAAAGGACTTATGCCAGCAGGCCGCACCCCCTAGGACTGCTGCTGTCAGTGACCCTGACCTGGTGGTGGGCCACTGTTGACCCACACCTCCACTGGGTACTCCTGGACACTCACAGGCAAGTCTGGCTCAGTCTTTTAGGGCTCACTGCTCCTTTCTTCAGGGTCCTGGTATGCACAGGGTTTTATGTGTGCCCTCCAAGAGTCTGTTTCCCAGTCCTGTGGAAGTTCTGTGATCAAACCCCACTGACCTTCAAAGTCAGATTCCATGGGGATTCTCAGGCCCTTTGCCAGATGCCCAGGTTGGGAAATCTGTTATGGGACCTAAAACTTTCACAACAGTGTGAGAACTTCTTTGGTATAATTTTTCTCTAGTTTGTGGATTGCTTGCTCCGTGGCTCTATATTGGGGCTAATGGCGACCTCCTTCAAGAAGACTTATGCCACACTCTGTGCCTCCCAGGACCGGTGCTGCCAGAGTCCCTGTCTCCGCGGCTGGCCACTACTGACCCGTGCCTCTGCAGGAGACCCTCAAACACTCACAGGCATGTCTGTCTCTGTCTCTTGTGGAGGTCACTGCTCCTTTCCCAGGGTCCTGGTACACACAAGGCTTTGTTGGTGCCCTCCAAGCATCTCTGGTGGGTATGAGGCTTGATTTTAAACGCTATTGTGACCATCCTACCATCTTCTTGTGACTTCTCCTTTGACTGTCTATGTGGGGCACCTTTGGGTGGGTTGCCACTTTCTTATGTGTATGGTTGTTCAGCAGCTAGTCGTGATTTTATGTTCTCACAGCTGAGTGCACATCCTTCTACTCCACCATCTTGCAAAGTTGTAGCACAGAGAACTCAAAATTCTCTTTTCAGAAGGATCCTGAAACTTAGTCAGTGTGTACAGTGTCTTCCCCCAAAATCTTCTTGTGGATGGCTTATAGCCATTTATGATGGCAATCATACTTTGAGAAAAGGGAATACACAGACCTCCTGTGGGTTATTGGTTCTTGGCTCTGAACTGACAATAAGCTTCAGAGATGGAAATATATCAAAGGTACACTCTTGCCAGGGGTTCTAATGGAAATATCATGAAAGATAATTTTGGCTTGTATATATCTCTCAGGAGGTCCAATGGGACCAATCACATAGCTGATTATTATCTAGACCAAAAAATCATATCATGTATGAATATTCAGAATAAAATAGAATCTTCACTTTGCTTCCCTGTCCTTGGCACTTGGAACTAGGATTGTCATTGTTGGAAGATCTGAATAGAAGTCCTTGTAACTACTCGCATTAGACACTGTCTACTCCGAGAGGAAGCAAAATGCAATATCACATCCCTGGAGACAAATACAAAGATTAGTGTTTCATCAGACCTTAAAATTATAAGGGTGAGGATCCTAACTTATCAGCTTTATCTCCTGTCTTTGAAGGGAAAAGACTGAGGTCTCCAAAGTCCAGGTCATGACTGAACAGGGTTTATAGGTAGATAAGTTGAAGACAGGGCGCAGGACTAATTTTGAGAGATAAAATTAGGGGGTCAGTTTGGAGTAAGAACAGATTTCTATCCCTTAACATTACAATTGAACAGGTTTGCACTAGCATTAACATTTGAGGGATAAACAATGCATTTTGCATTGTTTGTGCAAACTTTGCAGAGGAGCCTGAGAAACTGGCATATTTTATTGAATCTTCAAGGTCATAAACAGTTCAGAAGATGTCCTAAACCCTTTATGTTCATACATATGTACACATTCTAGCTGCACGTGCTTAAACTGGTGGCTCCCACTAATCAGGTGGATGACCTGACCTGCTCTGTGAGTGTTAGACAGCCTCCTTCTCCAAATACCCCAGCTCATGTTCATGGCACCCTTGTACGAAGTTGGAATGGGCTCAACAAGGTAATCTCCTTATTACTATGGCTATATTGCTAATACTGCAGTTGGGTGTCCAAAATGCAAATTAGAAACCCCCATTATGCCTCTGAAATACTATCAATTCCTGGGAGGGTAGCAAGAAGATTAAATCAGACAACCTACTATAAATTAACAATTGCAGAGGTAATGACTTTCCTCCTGTGAATAGCCATATATTGGGGGATTTACTTCCTTTACATATTCATTTTCCTAATAGTTTATTTCTTCCCCGCCAGAACCTATAGATGTAGATTTACATAATGCCTTTGTCATGATTCTCCACCAAAAATTACCTCTACCAAGAAACACATTGAATGGCAGAGGAATAGTAACCATCTCTTCCAATCCACAGAAATAATTTGTATTAATATTTGTACAATTATCTAGAATTATCTGTCCTGATAAAATAATGAAATACACTGCTAAATGCCCTGGGTTCATCCTATAATTTTACGTTTATGAAAACTCAGCCATGGTTGTTGAGGTGTCTTCTGAGTATGCTACAAACTTAAAAGAGCAGCATATATATGACTCATCTTCCCTTAGCAGTTATGGATATTCTTATGAACCAAGATGGGGCGGGCATGACCCACATGGGCCAGAAAAATAGCCTTTCAAAGATTCAAGTGCAGACATTATAACTGTCCAAAGGCCCTAGCTGCTGATCTCTGAAATGTATTTCCTCATTTGTATCAAGGTCATGCTTCCCACAGGGTGGTCTAAGGTAAGGACTGAACACAGTAAGAATATGAATGCAGGGTCATCTCTGTTAGGTACCAAACTCCCTTGATCACTAGGACCTTATGGTGATCTTGCTGAACTAACTCTGGCCTGAGCAATGCTTTAGGGTGCTTTGGTTCATCCATCCTTCCATCTGTTTCTTATTCACCTTATGTACTTGCGTTGTGGTCAAAAACATGCCTTATGTCTATGACATTCCTTTCCTTCCTTCTTCTTTTTTTTTCCCTGGCTCCCTCTCCATCTTCTCTAACAGAGAAAGAGCTATTTCCCCTAATAGCATAGGTACATATTTAATTTCCCTTTGGTGTTTGCTCTGGGTCAGGAAGATCCTCTGGAGAAGGGAATAGCTACACATTCCAATATTCCTGCCCTGAGAATTCCATGAACAGAGGAGCCTTGCAGGCTATAAACCACGAGGTCACAAAGAGTCAGATACAATCGAGCAATTAACACACACATTTGCAGGATTATGGCTAACACAGTTTCTTTTACTATGACATGAATTACCTCAATAAGAATTTGATTTTCCTACACATAACCATACACTCAGTATACTTGGAAGTCTGTGTGTACAAGGATGAGATGCTTCCCCAGGGAAACACTCTCAAGTATTCTGGTCATTGGGAATTCAGGGAGCACTCTGGATTTCAGCTCCTCCTGCTGTGAACTGACAGGAATCATTCTTCTGGGCAGGGAGAACGATGCCAATCACTAGAGAAAAATTAGCTGATGCTATAAAACGACACTGACAAGAATTATGTTTGAAATCCAGAGGATTTAGCAGTATATTTCTTAACATCTCATTAGCCTTCTTTTTCAAAGGAAAAGTACTACAGCAAATAAAAACAAGATAATAAAAATACTCAGTTATAATAAAAATTGGACAATGTACTAGGTAACTCTCATTCATATGAGGTACTGAGAAAGACAAGATGGACCAGACTCATGGAAGAACTGAGGTTAAAAGAGGTTTGCTTGGTAATTACAGCCATAGGAAGTTACAGTAGTAGGGAGGTTTCTAAATTTCAGCTATATAGATCCTGTTACGTCACTTCTCTTTTTCTTATTCTTTTCTGCATGTGAATAGAAAAGCCAAATAGCATCATTTTGGGGAATGTCACAAGTCCTACTATCAGAAGTGCCCACTGTTTACTGTTTATGCATTGAAGGGCCACTATAGAAAATTTTTAAAAATAAAACAAGTCAATCCAAGAGAATACCTTTGTTGTATGGAGAACATTCATAAATATATGTACTTAAAAATGTTTATTAAAATTCATAGACCCAAACACACAATAGAAACTACTTTAAGATTTTAGACTTCATTTGTGATTTGAGCAATAAAATTCCCTTAGGAAACTATTGAGTTTTTAATTGAAAGTCGCTCAGTTGTGTCCGACTCTTAGGGACTCCATGGACTGTATAGTTCATGGAATTCTCCAAGCCAGAATACTGGAGTGGGTAGCCTTTCCCTTCTCCAGGGGATCTTTCCAACCTAGGAATCTAGCCCCTGTCTCCCACATTGCAGGCAGATTCTTTACCAACTGAGCTATCAGGGAAGCCCACTTTAATTCAAATTGATATGGAGATTCTTTTGAATACTCCATGACCATAAACTGCATATGAAAAGCTCCCAAGAGTGCTTAGAAACTTAATGTCAAACTTACATTATTCCAAGGCATTTTCTAAAATATCAGTGTCATGTGTTTAATTACAGTTTTACTCTATTTTTAGATATTTTATGTCTTCCTAAGATTATTACTAGCTGTAGTCTATCTTCTTACCAGGGTCTTGTTAATGTTATTTAGAGTTGATTTTGGAGTTGAGTTCACTTTTCTATACACAAAATATTTTAAATATACACTTAGACTGGTGAAAGGTACAGTATCTGTTACATATTGATAATTATTTGGAGGATGGGACTTGGTTGTTTCTCCTAAATGGATGAAATTATCTTAGAAAAGGAAATTTTCATCAGTAGTTAAATATATTTTTCTGTACTTAAATGTTAGGATTTATAATACGAGGATATTTAAGAATAGGTTTACTATACCAGTTTTACTTTTTGTAACTTATGTGTCCTTCTAGGATAATAAATTTTCTATTTTAAATTAGCCAACAATAAATAATTGATTTTCTGCCACTATAATATATCAACTAAATCTTTTAATTAGTTAAAAATATAGTTTATAGGAATTTTATGATTAATAGTGAGAAATAGAGACCTCTTTTAGGAAATGAGATTCTGGGTTGGCATTAATAGCTTTCCTTTTTGGAACATTGTCTAAACCACGAATCTTGAAATTGCACTATGGGTCCGTGTTTCTGCTGCATTACTGTGGGTTACAGGTGGCTGGGATTATATTCCTTGGATTTAATATTTAGCTTAGTATGCATTACTTTCAGAGCTGATCAGTGTTTCCTGCTCTTAGAAGACTTCCTGAAATCTTGGGGAATACTTGCTTAAATTTCACTTTTTTGCATTTTTGTTGTTGTTAATGCTTATAACAATAGAAACAAGGTCATTATTCACTTTTTAATTAACAAAAATTACACTAATATTATCTCACTTTTAAAAGTCAAAATTATATGCATCTCATCATATTTCATCTTTTGTTTGATCACTTCTTGTATATATTCCTTCTTTAACTTTTTCTTTTGGGTACTGTTTACTCATGGAGATAACTCTCAAGTTGTCTCACGTCACTATAGTGATTAGTATTATTATTATTGTGTAGTGATGCTCAGAATATCCTAATTTGGAGGCAGACAGCCTTGTAGGTTCACCCATATAATTAAAATAGAAGCCTGGGGAGATATAAAGTGATTCACAAGTATGATACTTATGAGAAGGTGACCAAGTTTTCTTTATTGAGGAACATGTAAACAGACAAGTAGCTTGGAGAGGTCATGCTTCCTGAATTACAGTTGTACTGAGTTATTTGGGGGGTACCACTGGGCCTTTGTGCTAACACTTCTGGGGAGAAAAAGGACATATAAACATGCTTTGGAAATTCTGCTCTAGGAATAAAAGTTATGATTTTAAGGGGTTGAGTTATATGAAAATATTAAAATGTAATTCAATATATTTCCTATTTTAAGGAAATAATTATTGGATACTATTCTCCATACATATATCAGTCAATCAAAAACATTGTCATTCTACAGTAGGCTATTCTGTTACTTCATGAGATAAAAGACAGGTTTTGGTTTTAATTTTTTTGTTTGTTTGCAACCTATAGTAATATAAAATTCAAAGCAAATGATTATATTTTGTATTTAAATTTTATCTCTTAAATCACACTTCTTCTTCTTCTTCTTTTTTTTTTTTTTTGCATCTCAGGTCTCTTTATTTGCCATGTACAAAGGGTGCAAATTCATAAACTGGCACTATAAAGATTCTTGATCCTAAAAGGAACACAATGGCAGCTCTTCTTGAAATAAAATAACCTGCTCAAAAATTGTCTATACATCTGCTTAAAAGGAGAGAAACTTTATTTATTTGAAGAGTTTATTCATGGCCTCTTTCACATCCTTATTCCTCAAGCTGTATATCATGGGGTTCAACATAGGATACACTAGAGTGTAAAATGTAGAAACAATTTTGCCACTATCAAAAGAATAGTTAGAGTGTGGACGGGAGTTGATGTAGAGAATGGAGCCATGGTACAAGGTGACAGAGATCAGGTGGGGGGAGCAGGTGGAGAAGGCCTTGAGGCGGCCCTGGGTGGAGGGGATCCTCAAGATGGTGGCGATGATGAAGAGGTAGGAAGCAAATATGAACACAGAAGGGGCGATGACATTAGAAGCCAGGAGGAAATACATCAGAGCCTGGTAGCCATCCTTGTTGCCACAAGCTAACTTCACCAGGGTAAGCAAAGCACACACACACAAAAAGTCATCAATGACATTGTCATTACAGAAGTTCATGGTAAATGTTCTCTTGGTGATGATAGAACAGTTAATAAAGCCACCAAGTTATGAGGCAGCTACAAAAGAATGCACATAGCTTTATGGACATGGCCTGAGAATAAACAAGTGGCTCTGAGATGAATGTACGGCCGTCAGCAGCCATGGCAGCCAACAGGCAGCACTCACTGTAGGCCAGCCCACCAGAGCAGAACTAGGCTAGCAGCCTGCAACGGAGATGCTCTTCAGAGATGCAAGTCACTAGGATCTTCGGAGTGTAGACAGAGGAGTACCAGAGATCCAGAAAAGACAGATTCCCAGTGAAAAAAATACGTGGGTGTGTGCAGTCGGGAGTCATTACCGATCAGCACTGTGAGGCTGGCAAATACATGGGTGTGTGCAGTCGGGAGTTGTTACCAATCAACACCGTGAGGCTGGCATTTCCAGCACAGTCATAGAATAGACACCAAGGGCCTCCACGGACAGGACAGCTGCACCCCGGGGTCTGTCGTGAAGCCCACCAGGAAAAGTCAGTCACTGAGTAATTGCTTCTCTCCATGGTTCCAGGGAATCTTACCTAAGAAGAGAAAAAATGAGTTCAGCTTGAATCGCTGTTGCTGAATACATAGGAAATGTGCCAAATAAAGGAGATTGTGTCAGTGTTGTAACTAGAAATCTATAATCCAACAATTTCCACTTTAGAAAGAGTTTTCATTTTGTAACCAACCACTGTTTACAGTCAAGAAACACCTGGAGTAACAGGCGGAATACGGAATGAAACAGGGCGAAGACTAATAGAGTTTTGCCAAGAAAATGCACTGGTCATAGCAAATATCCTCTTCCAACAACAGAAGGGAAGACTCTACACATGGACATCACCAGATGGTCAACACCAAAATCAGATTGATTATATTCTTTGCAGCCAAAGATGGAGAAGCTCTATACAGTCAACAAAAACAAGACCAGGAGCTGACTGTGGCTCAGATCATGAACTCCTTATTGCCAAATTCAGACTCAAGTTGAAGAAAGCGGGGAAAACCACTAGACCATTCAGGTATGACCTAAATCAAATCCCTTATGATTATACAGTGGAAATGAGAAATAGATTTAAGGGCCTAGATCTGAGAGATAGAGTGCCTGATGAACTATGGAATGAGGTTTGTGACATTGTACAGGAGACAGGGATCAAGACCATCCCCATGGAAAAGAAATGCAAAAAAGCAAAATGGCTCTCTGAGGAGGCCTTACAAATAGCTGTGAAAATAAGAGAAATGAAAAGCAAAGGAGAAAAGGAAAGATATAGGCATCTGAATGCAGAGTTCCAAAGAATAGCAAGAAGACATAAGAAAGCCTTCTTCAGCGATCAATGCAAAGAAATAGAGGAAAACAACAGAATGGGAAAGACTAGAGTTCTCTTCAAGAAAATTAGAGATACCAAGGGAACATTTCATGCAAAGATGGGCTCGATAAAGGACAGAAATGGTATGGCCCTGACAGAAGGAAGATATTAAGAAGAGGAGGCAAGAATACACAGAATAACTGCACAAAAAGGATCTTCACGACCAAGATAATCACCATGGTGTGATCACTCACGTACAGCCAGACATCCTGGAATGTGAAGTCAAGTGGGCCTTAGAAAGCATCACTATGAACAAAGCTAATGGGGGAGATGGAATTCCAGTTGAGCTGTTTTAAATCCTGAAAGACGATGCTGTGAAAGTGCTGCACTCAATATGCCAGCAAATTTGGAAAACTCAGCAGTGGCCCCAGGACTGAAAAAGGTCAGTTTTCATTCCAATCCCAAAGAAAGGCAATGCCAGAGAATACTCAAACTACCACACAATTGTACTTATCTCACATGCTAGTAAAGTAATGCTCAAAATTCTCCGAGCCAGGCTTCAGCTTCGTGAACCGTGAACTTTCTGATGTTCAAGCTGGTTTTAGAAAAGGCAGAGGAACCAGAGATCAAATTGCCAACATCCGCTGGATCATGGAAAAAGCAAGAGAGTTCAAAAAAAACCATCTATTCCTGCTTTATCGGGTATGCCAAAGCCTTTGACTGTGTGGATCACAATAAACTGTAGAAAGTTCTGAAACAGATGGGAATACCAGACCACCTGACCTGCCTGTTGAGAAACCTGTATGCAAGTCAGGAAGTAACAGTTAGAACTGGACATGGAACAACAGACTTGTTCCAAATAGTAAAAGGAGCACGTCAAGGCTGTATATTGTCACCCTGCTTATTGAACTTATATGCAGAGTACATCATGAGAAACGCTGGGCTGGAAGAAGCACAAGCTGGAATCAAGATTGCCAGGAAAATATCAATAACCTCAGATATGCAGATGACACCATCCTTATGGCAGAAAGTGAAGAAGAACTAAAAAGCCTCTTGATGAAAGTGAAAGAGGAGAGTGAAAATGTTGGCTTAAAGCTCAACATTCAGAAAATGAAGATCATGGCATCTGGTCCCATAACTTCATGGCAAATAGATGGGGAAACAGTGGGAACAGTGTCAGACTTTATTTTCGGGGGCTCCAAAATCACTGCAGATGGTGATTGCAGCCATGAAATTAAAAGACGCTTACTCCTTGGAAGGAAAGTTATGACCAACCTAGATAGCATATTCAAAAGCAGAGACATTACTTTGCTGACTAAGGTCCGTCTACTCAAGGCTATGGTTTTTCCTGTGGTCACGTATGGATGTGAGAGTTGGACTGTGAAGAAAGCTGAGCACTGAAGAATTAATGCTTTTGAACTGTGGTGTTGGAGAAGACTCTTGAGAGTCCCTTGGACTGCAAGGAGATTCAACCAGTCCATTCTGAAAGAGATCAGCCCTGGGATTTCTTTGGAAGGAATGAGGCTAAAGCTGAAACTCCAGTACTTTGGCCACCTCATGCGAAGAGTTGACTCATTGGAAAAGACTCTGATGCTGGGAGGGATTGGGGTCAGGAGAAGAAGGGGACGACAGAGGATAAGATGGCTGGATGGCATCACGGACTCGATGGACGTGAGTCTGAGTGAACTCCGGGAGATAATGATGGACAGGGAGGCCTGGTATGCTGTGATTCATGGGGTTGCAAAGAGTCAGACATGACTGAGTGACTGAACTGAACTGAACTGAACTGTTTACAGTTATATATTTTTTTCTCTTTCTTTTAAAAATTAATTTATTTTTTAATTGAAGGATAATTGCTTTACAGAATTTTGCTGTTTTCTCTCAAACTTCAACATGAATCGGCCATATGTATATATATATCCCCTCCCTTTTGAAGCCACTCCCATCTCCCTCCCCATCCCACCACTCTAGGTTGATACGGAGCCCCTGTTTGAGTCTCCTGATTCATACAGCAAATTCCAGTTGGCTATCTATTTTACATATGGCAACATAAGTTTCTATGCTACTCTTTCCATCCACTTAAGTACATTAAATTTTTCAACAGTTTATTTGGTCAAATATACCTCAGATATGCAGATGACACCACCCTTATGGCAGGAAGTTAAGAGGAACTAAAGAGCCTCTTGATGAAAGTGAAAGAGGAGAGTGAAAAATTTGGCTTAAAGGTCAAAATTCAGAAAACTAAGATCATGCCATCTGGCCCCATCACTTCATGGGAAATAGATGGGGAAACAGTGGCTGATTTTAATTTTTTGGCCTCTGAAATCACTGAAGATGGTGATTGCAGCCATGAAATTAAAAGACACTTACTCCTTGGAAGGAAAGTTGTGACCAACCTAGACAGAATATTAAAAATCAGAGACATTGACAACAAAGGTCCCTCTAGTCAAGGCTATGGTTTTTCCAGTAGTCACGTATGGATGTGAGAGTTTGACTATAAAGAAAGCTGAGTGCTGAAGAATTGATACTTTTGAACTGTGGTGTTGGAGAAGACTCTTGAGAGTCCCTTGGACTGCAAGGAGATCCAACCAGGCCATTCTGAAGGAGATCAGTTCTGGGTGTTCATTGGAAGGACTGATGCTGAAGCTGAAACTCCAATACATTGGCCACCTGATGCAAAGAGCTGACTCATTTGAAAGGACCCTGATGGTGGGAGGGATTGGGGACAGGAGAAGGGGATGACACAGGATGAGATGGTTGGATGGCATCACTGACTCAGTGGACATGAGTTTGAGTAAACTCTGGGAGTTGGTGATGGACAGGGAAGCCTGTTTTGCTGCAGTTCATGGAGCCGCAAAGAGTTGGACAGGACTGAGTGACGGAACTGAACTGAACCTTTGAATCGGGCAACCTCCAAAGTAGTTAAGAACACTCCATGGATAGGAGCTAGAGGTGTTTTTACAGAGACGACACAGAGCAGAGAGAGGAGGTCCTTTGTTTGGCTCTAGATTAATTGGTTGCTTTTCTTGGAAACCAGTGATAAGCAGCAATCCCAGCTGGCAGTTTGTGATTGCTGTCCCTAGTTTCATTCTGTGGGATTAGGTGGGCTGACTGTAGTTTAGTGCTCGGTTCGCTTACACTGGTTATCAAGGTATAAGTGAGAGATGCTGCACTGTATGGGCTTCCTTGTTTAGCGGCTTTATATTCAACTCCAAATTTCTGAAGTTGGTTAATTGATTTTACCTCTTAAGCTGAACATTCAGTTAAAAGAAGGATGAACTCATTGTTTCTAATTACTGTAATTAGTTTTCTTTATAATGTTAGTTTGCTTTTTGCTAAGTGCTTGACTTTTTAGCTTAAATTGTAATATTTTTTATATCTGAAAGGCTGAATTCCATGTGTTTTCATTATATTTTCAGAAGAATAGGTATTTTTTTCTTTCAGTGCTTCCATATACTGGGACACTGATCAGCAAATTCAATTCATATGCCATAATAATATCTATGTGGATAAGAAAGTATCCAGATTTTAAAAAGGTAATATTTCCAAATTTGGGGGGAAAATATATACTGAAGGATGACATGCAATGACAAAATTATAAAATACATGGGTTAACTGTGTTTTATACATATTCTAAGAGTACAAATTATGTTAGCAATAATCTAAAGACACAGTTTAGATGGAATTCATACATATTTCATAAGTAATATAGTACTAGAAATTTGCACTAAGTATATTTTTGTTGCTCTTTAATTTTTTATTATTAAGGATTTTTTTCCCTCAGCAACGTTACGCAAAAATACATGTCTTAGAATACAACTATGAAAACATGTATTCTATCTGATGATAAAGATATTTGCTCACTCTTTTCAGGGTTCCCTGAGTATAGATTATAGATGTTCTGTTGAAATGGGTAGACAGGGATATATCTAGCTGTTGTGCATTTGTATTACACTTAAGAGATAGTTTCAATCACATTAACTTGCCACCAACCTGTCACTATATGTCATAAGCAAAAAATCTGGGGAATAGAACATTGTTTCCTGTTTGTCTTGAAAGTTATACTAATGCTCCATTTGCACTAGCCTATTCATATGTTAATGAAACTTACTTCTGGGTAAAATATCAGAAAGTGTAAGATTGTTCCTTCCTTGCTTTTGTCACTCATACCCTCTAAAGGTTTCTTCATCAAGGCCAAAAGACCATGTAAACCCAAATATATACTGAAGGATGACATGCAATGACAAAATTATAAAATACATGGGTTAACTGTGTTTGATACATATTCTAAGAGTAAAAATTATGTTAGCAATAATCTAAAATAATGACCATTCTAGTCCTCACCTGATTTGATCTTTAACCAGCATTTGAAATAGCTTATCAGTCCTTCCTGCTGCATTCTCTTCCCTTTGTTTGCAGGTCATCAGACTTACCTTGGTCTTCTTCTCCTTCTAATGGTGCATATGCTCAGCGCTATCTCCCACCCCCTCCTCCACCACACCGTTTTGAATTTTGGCTAGTCCCAGAATCAACCCTGGAATCCCATCCCTTTTCTATCCATGGTTACCTCTTGGTGGACCATACAATTTAATGACTTTGAGTTATTTCTATATATGTGACCCTGTCTGTCTATCTACCTATATCATCTCTTTTTTAAAAAAATTGAATTTATTTATTTTAATTGGAGGCTAATTACTTTACAATATTGTATTGGTTTTGCCATACATCAACATGCATCCACCATGGGTGTACAAGTGTTCCCCATCCTGAAAACCCCCTCCCACCTCCCTCCGCATACCATTCCTCTGGGTCATCCCAGTGCACCAGCCGCAAGCATCCTGTATCCTGCATCGAGCCCAGGCTGGCGATTCATTTCTTCTATCCTCTCTTGATTATTTTTATTCTCTGACCTTCAGACTCCTGGATCCAAGTGCCCACTTAACATCTCTCACAGGATGTCTATTGGGAAGTTTAGGAAAAAGTGTCTTTCTAACAATCCTTCCTAAGCCTGCTTTTTCTCAATCTTCTTCACTGCAGTAAAGGCATTATCTTAATTAGTGGAGAGTGAAAAAGTTGGCTTAAAGCTCAACATTCAGAAAACAAAGATCATGGCATCTGGTCCGATCACTTCATGGGAAATAGATGGGGAAACAGTGGAAACAGTGTCAGACTTTATTTTGGGGGGCTCCAAAATCACTGCAGCCATGAAATTAAAAGACGCTTACTCCTTGGAAGAAAAGTTATGACCAACCTAGATAGCATATTCAAAAGCGGAGACATTACTTTGCCAACAAAGGTCCGTCTATTTAAGGCTATGGCTTTTCCTGTGGTCATGTACGGATGTGAGAGTTGGACTGTGCAGAAGGCTGAGCACCGAAGAATTAATGCTTTTGAACTGTGGTGTTGGAGAAGACTCTTCAGAGTGCCTTGGACTGCAAGGAGATCCAACCAGTCCATTCTGAAGGAGATCAGCCCTGGGCTTTCTTTGGAAGGAATGATGCTAAAGCTGAAATTCCAGTACTTTGGCCACCTCATGCGAAGAGTTGACTCATTGGAAAAGACTCTGATGCTGGGAGGGATTGGGGGCAGGAGGAGAAGAGGATGACAGAGGATGAGATGGCTAGACAGCTTCACTGACTTGATGGACGTGAGCCTGAGTGAACTCTGGGAGTTGGTGATGGACAGGGAGGCCTGGCGTGCTGCGATTCATGGGGTTGCAAAGAGTCAGACACGACTGAGCGACTGAACTGAAATGTTTAGACATTTTTTACTCCTTTTTGTTTTTTACACTGTAGCTAATTGGCAACATCTTCATTCTACCTTCAAAATATATCCAGAACTTAACCAACTGCTCCCAGTTTCAGTGATTCCACCATACATGAGCCCACTCTAATTTCACGTTTGTATTATTGCCATTTCCTAACGCCGTCCCTGACTCCTCCCTACTTCCATCCTCACCTCATTTGATTGTCTCAACAAGGAAGCCAGAGTGATCCTGTTAAAATGCCAGATGGATTGTGTTAGACCTCATCTTCAAACACTCCGTGACTTCAACACTTTTCCGGAGTAAAGGCCCAAATCCTTACAAAGATATGCAAAGCTCGTGACATTTCGGCTCTGGCTCTACTGGTCTCCCTTTCACTGTTCACTCCAGCTCTGCCACCCTCCTTTCAGTTCCCACATAAACTGATCCACTCGGAGCCTTGGTAGTTATTCACTCCTGTGGTTAGAATGCCCTTCCTCAAATATCTTTACAGACAAGATATTTCCCTGTCTTTTTTCAGGTGTCCGTTGCCACCAATATCCCCCATTTTCAAGAATTCCCTGATCACTGTACTCAGTCTGCTTCCTGATATTCTTATGTCCTTTTTCTTTTGTATGACTATCATAGAACTGCTTATTTTCTAATATTACATATATCCCATTAGTTTAACTTATTCTTTTTTATTATTAATAAAGTATAATCTTTCACATTCGCTTTTGATGGAAAATGTATGTCAGTTCAATTTTTATTTTATTTTAATTTGTAGGTTTCCTATGAAAGTTTTGTGGGCTGTTTTTTCTAACTGAATACAAAAATATATATACTGAAAACATTTGGTGGCTGGGCAAAATCTCTGAAAACATGGATTCATGAAAACTAGATGTGGTTTCCTATGAGAAAGTGTTGAACCATCCTGGACCACACTTTAAAATTCCTATCTTCCATTTCTTTATGTTCTATGATTCTCATATTATTCCAGAAGTTTGTCATTAATAAAAATATTTGACAAGTATTTTGAATATTTTCAGTTCAGTTTAGTTCAATCGCTCAGTTGTGTTCAACTCTTTGCGACCCCAGGAACCGCAGCACACCAGGCCTCCCTGTCCACCACAAACTCCCGGAGTCCACCCAAACCCATGTCCATCAAGTTGGCGATGCCATCCAACCATCTCATCCTCTGTTGTCCCCTTCTCCTCCTGCCCTCAATCATTCCCAGCATCAGGATCTTTTCAAATGAGTCAGCTCTGCCTATCAGGTGACCAAAGTATTGGAGTCTCAGCTTCAGCATCAGTCCTTCCAATGAAAACCTAGGACTGATCTCATTTAGGATGAACTAGTTGGATCTCCTTGCAGTCCAAGGGACTCTCAAGAGTCTTCTCCCACACCACAGTTCAAAAGCATTTCTGACTCAAATGCTTTGCTAGGTGTTTCACATGAATTGTTCCATTTATTCCCACAACATCTATCATAGGTATGTTTAAAGATTAAAGCAGTGATTTTATAGATGGCCAAGTAAAGGTTTCATAAGTATCTAGTAATTTCAGAGTTAGTAAATAATTGTGCTGTCTTCCTCCAGAGAGCTGGTACTTAACTTCTAAGCCACTTCCTTTAATACCTGATACTAGGTTAAGAGATGCTTATGCATTCCATGAGTCCCTCTCTTTTTAGTTATAAGACCTTAACTCAAACACAATAGAATAATGCCGAGAGATTCAGAGGCTATCCAGGTGAGTACTTCATACCATTGGCATCAGATGAATGCTTCCAAGTAGCTTCCAAATCATCTTCTGGCAGAGTCCTGTGTCTCTTTACTGGCAGCCAATACTGATTATGAATATAGAGATATTCCACTCACCTCACCCAGGACCATGACACTTGCCTATAGCTCTCGCAGTCACAGCCAACAGGACCATAACCTGCGTCTGGATAAATTAAACTTGCTCAAGTTTCCCAGGGTATTTGAGTTATTAAGTACTTCATGGGTTCATAGCTTTGAAAGTCTCTAAATGGCAATTAATCAAAAAGTGTGTTGACTTAATTTAGGAGAATCTGAGGCGGTATACTGACCTGTAATGTAATGACTTCTCATCTGTAATACTGCATTTCTTACAATTGTGGGGAGAGTTAATAGAGACAATGTATTTGAAGTGATAAGAATGGTTGGGATCCAATATGATGTATTGATTATTTGATGTTATGTTAGTTATTAATGTCATATAATTGTTAAGTGGTAGAATTATTATTATGAAAAAGAGCAAAGGTGCTAAAATTGGTGGTGAAACAGCCCTTTTCCTTTGCTCTTTTCCAACCTTTGCTCTTTTCCTCTGCTAGTCAAGCATATTCTCCTTTACCCCAGAGCTCTTTTGATGAGTTAAAATTGCCTATCATGGTGCCTCAACCCATCTTCTGGTGATTGCATTTCTCTATCTTATGCTCCAACTATGGATTTTTTGGGGGTCACTGATACCTCTGTGGATCTTCTCAATTGAAAATGCTCAGATCCACAGCATAAATACACAAACACACACAAAATAGTGCACACATTTTCACTGTGTTTCCCTTTAAGCTTAAACATGGTTACCTTCTCATGGGTTAAATATTTTACTTTAAAAAACATAATTCTTTTCCAGCAGTCTTACCCAGAAGTTATGACAACCTGAGAGGAATGATCAGCTATTGTCTAACATTCTTTTTAAATGTACATTTTGTCCTTGTATCCCTTGGGACAAAAACACATTTAAAAAATTAAACTTTTTGTGATTTATTTCGAGCCTGAGCATAGATGGCTTTTTTCAGCCTTCTGTCCCCTAGGGCTCTTGGAATAGCTACAAACGTCTTCCAGTGTAAATGATTCTCAATCGCTTTCTGGTTGTTGCATTTTTGTGTCAATTATGTCATTTTATTTACCTTTCCTTCCTTTAATATAAATTGCCCTTTGTCACCACAAACAGTAGGGAAATCAGGTCTCCCACTTTGACTCTCAGCAGTTTCAGGGACTCCCATAGGACAATGATGAGGTGTAAGAAATACTGGTTTATAGTTCCCATTGTAACAGAATATAAAAGGCTACTGAGTTATACAAATTAAACAGTATTTATTTCTATGTCAGGAGTAAATCTGCATCACACAACATACAGACATCTGTAGTATGACCTTATCCAGAATTCAGAGTCATTGATAACAGCGGATCCCGAGGGAATTCTTGGTTTTGTAGTTTGGGGGAAAGACAAGCTAGGTAGTTAACCATAACTATGCATTGACTAAGTCAGGTCAGTCTTATTAAATAAGACTCAGAAAGATTTTGTTTAGAGACTGGGATTCCCCAGGGATAGACATATTCAACCATAATTTTCTGTTACCTCTGTGTTGAGTTTTGCTGTATCCAGATATATATATAGCAATTATATCTACTGTGTACCTTTGAATATTAATACACAAATAGGTATCTATATGTCTGTGGGGTGCTCAGATAGCTTCCACTTCTCCTTCTGGATGGTCTCCCATCATTTGCCATCCTGCTTTCTGCTCCAGGAGATGAACCTACATGAACTAAGTCAGTTAAATTTTCAAGGAGGGGAGGAAATACAAAGAAAAGATTGGGATCAGAATACCTATTTCTGTTACCAACTCAGGTTCAGATGCTCATCACTCAAAAGCAATGATCAAGGGGCAAATGCTGGTGAAAAAGAAAGGTGCTTTATACAGAAAAGCCAGCTACCTGGGGAGAAGGTGAACTCTTGTCTGAAGACCAGTTACCAAGATCCTGCTCAGCCATGACAATTTGTAAAGGGAAAATGGAGAAATAATCTTGGTGAATCATTAAAGTAAGAGGTTAGATTCTTCACCATTCTTCCATAGTGTACAAACTGCTGACTTCTCCTGACCTTCCTTTGGATGCTGTTTTGCCTATGTGGTCCACCTACAATTGGATGCCAACTTGCCCATGTGGCAAATTTGCTAAAGAGAAGAGGGTTGGGGGTGGGTAGAAAGTCAATCATTCTTCAACTACATAACTCTTCATTCTTATTCTTTCTAATCCAGGAAAGAAATCAACAGGTTAGGCAAGCCATTGTGTGCATTCAGTAAAGCAAAAATCAGGAGTTAGGTTACATGTTGCCTAGTGATCTCATCTTTTAACATTGGGTGTAGTCCTAGAGTCAGACCTTTTAACTGGATCTCTGGATTAGTTTGCTGACAGTTAAAAAATGTGCAGATATGCCACTTGCCAGAGAAAGGGGACACTGGTGAGCCCTGGCAGGTAGTGGCGTCTTGATAGTTTAAATTATCACCAGTGATAATTCCATACCATGGAATGCAGTCAGAGAACAAAACACTGAAAATCAGTTGGTTGTAGCATTCATCATGACCATGACAATATCGGTTGTAAAATTCTTGGGGTCTTTTAAATTGAAAACTAGAATTATTCTACTGGGAACATGAAAGAACGTTTGGAATGCCCCAGCGGTAGGTTTGAAGGAGTTTCCCAACCACTTTAGTCCTTTAGGAAAGTTCAGGTTGAGGTTTAAGCCAGGGCCTGATTGTAAGAACTGCAGAAAAGACTTATTAATTAAATGCTAGGGGTTTTATCATAAGCTATATGAAATGATGGAGAGAATAATTGAGATCATAAAGTAATGGGATAGGGACATTGGGCAGACAAGAACAGAGGTAAAAACAAAATCCCTTGCTTTAAGAGGCAATCCCTAACTTCCCCTATCTGAAAGAATCAGCTTTCCCCGGGACAAATTCTTTCAGTGACTGTACTTAGCAACTTACGAGCTTGTGTAATTCTCCTCAACACTCAACCTGACCACTCCATATCACCTTTATAGCAAAAGTTAAATATCACTTGCCCAGATGATGAAATAAAAACTTGCTCTTAGGGGAAATGCATATTTAAAAATTTATGGGTTCTCACTAATCCGTATTGGCAAGAGTCTGGAAAGCATGTAAGGGACTGGCTTATAAAAGTGGTAAACCAAAAAGAATGATCTCTAAGGATTAATCAAGCACAAGTTATCAGCACATGTGCATCCTTATAGGATTCAAGAATTCACTGTTTCCTCAAGAAACTTAAGAATTTGTATTATAATTAAACATTTGTCATGATTGATTCTTTTGAACTGTTTAAATTCAATATACTTAACAAAGACAAAACATTCCTAATGCAGTGCTTGCAAAATATGGTTAACATCAATACCATAGGCTTAATTTCTTCATTATGTCTCTATTCAGTGTTTAGCTAAGATTTTTTTCATAGACTTATTTGTAATCTTTTTATGTTTTACTAATATTATTTAGAGCTTCCTTGGAGTTGAACTAATACAAAAACAAGTAAAAATATTCTCGGGCCAGCAGAAGTTTCTTATTGAAAAGTAGATGAGTTTTCTTAAAGTAAATAAAATAGGAGCAATGTGTCAAGTGGTTCCTTTTCTTTTTTTAATAGTTAAATTTTAATGTCAATATGATTATTTATGTCCACCATTTTATTTATTTATTTATTTAAATTTTTATTTTTACTTTATTTTACTTTACAATACTGTATTGGTTTTGTCATACATTGACATGAATCCACCACGGGTGTACATGTGTTCCCAAACATGAACCCCCCTCCCACCTCCCTCCCCATAACATCTCTCTGGGTCATCCCCGTGCACCAGCCCCAAGCATGCTGTATCGTGCATCGGTATGTCCACCATTTTAAACAATAGTTTCTTGTGCAAAATGACATCTCATTCTAAAATTATTTTTTAAAATGTCAGCCAGCATTAAATAATATTATATATTAATTTAATATATAACATTATTGAAAAATAATTTAATCTTCTGATAGCTTTATTCTAGTTAATAAACACACTCAGGTTTCCACTACAATGTCAGCGATTATGTCTGCACAAATTAGCTTTCATTTAAGAACTGTTATCTATTTACTTTGTCTCAACTTATTTATTTGATATGACAATTATTGATTATTATTAATAGTAATATTCATCAATGCTGGTTTTCCTTATTGTTCTTTGTAGAACTTCTAATTTTATTGGAACTTCTTAAAAATAGTTATTTATACTTATCATTTGCTGCTATACCAATAAAACATTCACATATATGTATTTATTTGAACTTCTATGTCATATACTTAATTAAATCATAACCTTTAAAGCACATTAAAAATGAAATAATCTATCACGTTTACTCTTATACTATCTGTGCTTTTTTCATTTTTTGAGAAGCCTTGAAGTCCTTGGCTTTCATTGACTCACTAAGTTGCGATTGAAATTTCTTTTTCAGTTATTATTAAAATTATTTTGATATTTAAGATATTGCAGCTCTTTAGATTGATTTATTTAGTCTCTGCCCCAATCATTTGTAGAAGCATCTACATTTTCTAAACAGAATATTTCAGGCACAAGTTATTTATTTTCTCACTGTAAAGCATAGACTGTTCTATCCTCTAAGAAATTTTTATTCCTTTAGGTAGGCAGCAGTGTTAGGGATGCAAATTAAGGACCAGAGTATGTACATGCAGCATAACATGGAGTACAATGAATATCTTGCTTTTCTTTTAGCATGGGAAGAAGGGGGGGGGTCTGAGATGTGTCCCTACACTTTTATAAATAGTACTTTGGACACCTGATGTGAAGAGTTGACTAATTGGGAAAGACCCTAATTCTGGGAAAGATTGAGGGCAGGAGGTGATGGGGACGATAAAGGATGAGAGGTTGAATGGCATCACTGACCCTGTGGACATGAGTTTGAGCAAACTCTGGGAGATGATGAAAGACGGGGAATCCTGGTGTTCATGAGTCAGACACAACTGCATTCTGCAAAGAGTCGGACACAGCTTAGCGTTTGAACAACAACAACTAGTTGACTGACAGAACAGGGTCTCAGGATAACACTGGAAAATACTTGACAGGGAAGTCTGGGCGAGATATATGGATGGATCTCTTGGAAAGGACTGTGAAGGTAGTATTCATGTTCCAATGTTAAGTGTCCCCTGGAGGGTCTTTTTTGCAAAAAGGACCCAAAACGTGAATGTTGGTGAACCTTATTCCCTGGAAAGCCCTGTACTTAAATAGTGAGACCATTACAGATTAACCATAGTGGCAAGGATGGAGGCCATGCATGAACTCAACAAAACTGGTTTTTCTTCGTTTTTCTTCCATTTTTAGCCATCTTCACAATTCAAATCTGAGGAGCCACAAATTTTCTCACCTAATTGGTACCACTGCCCTGTGTTTTGTTACCTAAATAAAAGTAATTTTAAATATAAATCAGATCAGTGTATTACTGCTTAAAATTTGCAAATATTGTAATCGGAATAAAACTTAAACTTCTTACAATTTAGCTAAAACTGTATTACTCAAAAGCATGGTTCAAAACCAGCATCATGGAAATCTTGTTTGAAAAGAAGACTCTTGGGCCCTGACTCAGAATCTGCATTTTAACAAGAAAACTATGCTATTCCTGTGTATATTAAAGTTTGATGAGAACTCATCCAGAAGATCAGGCATAATGTGTTCCCTATATCCTTTTCTCTTTAAAATGCCATATATGGTCATATTTAAATGTATTAGCTTTTATGTGTGTTTGTATGCGCTCAGTCAAGTCTGACTCTTGACTGTGGACTGTAGCCCTCCCGCATCCTCTGTCCATGGGATTTTTCAGCCAAGAATACAGGAGCAAGTTGCCATCTCTTGCTCCAGGTGACCTTCCCAATCAGGAACTGCAGCCCTCTCTCTTGCATCTTCTGCATTGGCAGGTAGATTCTCTACCACTGTGCTGCCTGGAAACTTTTACATGTGTTTACATATATTTATACATACATGCACATATAAACACATACATAATGTCATGATAAACCATGGATCACATTAGCTTATAATCTTATATTGATCAAGAAGCCTCCAGGGTTTGTAATATGTTCTTGGGATAACCATGGCCCTAGACTGCATGTCTATTAATATGAGAAATGTTTAATCACTTTTCATATCACTTATGGACTTTGCAAATCAAATCACGTGATCTGCTCTGATATCAGTCTAATGGAGTCCCCTCTGTTTCCAGAGTCCTGAGACTCAAATGAGAAAATCTATGTTAAAGGAGGCTGTGTCTACCATGTACTATTCCTCCTTGGCATATTGGGTAACTTCCACCATAATGCCAGGGTCAGTGCAGTCTGAGGGGGATGATAACTAATGGGGATCTAAGCTGGGTGTTGGAGATTACGAGTGAAATGACATAAAACAAGACACACAAAGGACAGACGACACGTACACACTCCAGCCGGAGGAACAAAACAGAACTGCCCAAACTATTTGGGCTTTATTATTATAAAGCCCCCCTAGGCAGAATTCCAGACTGCATGAATAAACCTTTTCAATACAGCACAGGTGCATACATGTTATCGTACAGCAAAGGGGAGTGAAATTCCGGCCTTCTGCAGAGTCTGTCCAGAGCCCTTATCACAAGAAGGGAATGTTCCCTTATTTGCAAGGGACCATCAATCTCAAGGCTGTGTCCGTCTCCTTGGCAGAACATCTTGTTTGCAAGCAGCACATCTCCACTTTCCCTATTGTGGCCACATTAACCCTTCACTGGGAGATTCCAGCAAAATGTAATTGGATATTTTGAAAAAAGTCTTAGATGAATGTTGTACATTTTAGATGGTTTTCACACAACGGTTCTTAAAAGCTGGAACACAGTAGGGAAAAAAAGTGGAAGTAACAAATGGAACTCCCAACATATTTCAGGCTTATCTTTGTCTAATCCACAATTATATCTTTTTCCCAGTAAAATGTTGAAAGAATAAGATTTCAAGGGCTCACCTCTGGGGCTTTTAAAAATACCATATACAGTATTGTAAAGGAAAATTAAGTAAACATTAAAATTAAAATAAAAAAATAAAAAATAATAAAAATACCATATCTGAGTCCTATCTGCAGAGATTTTGATTAAGGATATGGACTGGGAATTGACATTAAAATCAAATAAGCGACAACACCCAACTATAGTACATTCAGGAGTCGAGAATTATGAGATTAAGTTATATTATTATGTGGAGACATTATTTGACTCAGCTGGCTCTTTGCACATTGAAAGTAATTAATATTAACTTTCTAGTTTGCTTTCTTCCTCTCTCCTTCCCTTCTTCTCCCTCCCTTCCTTCCTTGCTTCTTTTCTTCCTTACTTGCTTTTTTCCTTCTTTTCTTCCCTTTAGATTCATAACAAGGGAACGATGTAGTGGTCTGAATGTTTTAATGTCCATTTTGAAAATGAGTAAACTTAGGAAAGTGAGATGATACACTTGCGGTTAAAAACTAGTAAGTTTCCATGCTGCCCTTACAGTTTCCTTATAAACAGTTTGCATTTATCAGCTATGCAATTGTGGATGATTCCAGAGTTTAGCGTGATCAAGGAGAAGAGAATCTAGGGTTCAAATATTCCATGTGTACAATTGAGAGTATATGAGGGTCACAATCATCTCTAAATTCCAGTTGATTTTAGGACATGACTCTGTGCACGGCCTTTGATGCCTGCACTTGAGTTTGCTGTTTTTGTGTTGAATGCATTTACCTTTATGATTGCCAGAATTAGGCAACACGGGAGGTTGAGAACACTCTGGTCACTTGGAAGGCATTGTATAACCTGGTAATGGTTCAAATGTAGGTGATGGAAAAGAAGGGAGCAACCGATACACACAGCAACCAGGACTCCCTCAGATCAAATCATTAATTAAATTTTAATCACTGATCTTGGGACATCATCCCTCAAGTATCTAAAATTCAGCCTAGATGAGAAAACTCAAATAACTTAGGGATTTCACTGTGCATTCATTATCTTTATTTTTAATCTATAAAAAGGTTGGGTTGGATTATAGCAGCATCTCATTTGTGGTTATCATAGAAGCAGCTTTATTTTATTTTCATGGAATTTTAGTTTTTACACATGGATATCATGTCTTTTTTTTTTGCATGAATATGTGGTGAGGACAGATATGAAGACTATTTCTACACAACATTTAACAGCTTTAGGTATTTTTTAATATAAATTTATTTATTTTAATTGGAGGTTAATTACTTTACAATATTGTATTGGTTTTGCCGTACATCAACTTTGGTATTTTATCTGTGGTGTTTCTGACTTAAATTGTTTATTGAGATATTAAAATAACAATAATAAAATAAAACAATAAATTATTTAACTAAAGGGCATTTTGGACTTAGGTAAACTCAAGTATAAATGTATGGCTTTGCTAAATATCCTACCTTTGAGACAGTTGTATACTCTCTGACCATCAATTTTCTCATATTTAAAATGGACATAAGTTCTATTGGAGTTGTGAAGATATGATTTACTATCAGCAAAGTACTTAAACAGTTTGTCATGTAATAGAGAATTATAATAGGTAGCACTTAATGTCACTTTTTAAGGGATGGTTTTCTTCTTTTCCATATAGAATTTTTTTTTTTTTTTTCCTGGGGGTTGGGTTCAGCTGGAAAAGTGATTTAACTACCTCAGTGTGTGTGTGCGCGCATGTCTGTGCTCAGTTGCTCAGTTATGTCTGACTCTTGATGACCCACCAATTGTAGCCCTCCAGGCTGCTCTGGCCATGGAATTCACCAGGCAAGAATACTGGAGTGGGTAGCCATTCCCTTCTTTTTATCCTTAAAAGACTTAGTTTATCTATCATGTGGTGTAGAGATTAAGAGTGCTCATAATTCCTGTCTTGGGCGCTTACCAAAGATCCCCTAATGAGGATCACATATATATGTATATAAAATAATGATGGAGTTAATATACCTTGAATCCTTACAAGATATGGCTAACTCTGCTCTAGGTGCTTCACATGTATCATCTCATTCACCTGGTCCATCAGCTCTATGAGAATGCCCACTCTTGTGCCTGTCCTTCAAGTAAGTAAAGTTAAGCACAGAATGGTAGTCTGAATTGTGCAAGCAAGGCCTCCCAGCTGGTGAAAAGCGGAGCCAGGCCTGTGATCTCAGCTCTCCAGCGGCGGACCCTGCTCACTGTGTGCCAGCTCGCTGCCAACTGAGAAACTCACTCTGCATATCCCTTCTTTTCTTGCCAATCACTTCTTAACAGTACCAGAATGGCTCATTTTCAGAAGGACTTTCTGACTGTTGTTTGGAGAGTCTGAAAGGCCTCTGTCCAGACCCATCCTTGCTTTATCTCTGAACTTCATATGTTAGATCATTTGGTTTATCAGCTCACTGAGCTGTTTGATTTGAAAAGTCTTGATTTAAATCAAAATATAAGATGACTGTCTAAAATGTATCACATGCAAATTAATATTATTTGAAAATGATGTTTTGCATAAAGTAGTCTTTTTCATGATCTGCAACTACTTGGTTCATAAATGTCTTCTTGGGACATTTATGAAGATTCCTCACTTTCTTGGGAATCAATTTGTTTCCTTCATCTCAACTTTATATGGACAGTAGGGTTTATGAGAGTATCAAAATGTCTGCTGTGTTTATCAGAGCAAGCCTAGCATCTGGTACATACTAGATTATTGAAAAGACAGATTTCAAAGGAAGAAAGAAAGAAAAATAAAGAATGAAGTATGGTGATATACAATATTGTAAAGTAATCAACCTCCAACTAAAATAAATAAATGTATATTAAAAAAAAAAGAATGAAGAATGAGTAGATGAATAACTGGCAGCTTCTTGATATTGTAACTGTGCCCACCTCTAGGACCCTTCATTACTCCATACCTTTCTAACTCCCTGCTTTTGAACTGCTGCAAATCAGTTAACCACACACACTATTGATAACTCTGTGCATAAACTAAGAGTAGGTAAACACAAGGCATGGAAGCTAAGGAACTCTCAGTGAACCAACCAAGTAAGTTTAACTTGTCTGGATCCTTTTTAATGCTATTATTTCTCTGAAATGTTTTATTAGAGAACTAAATTCTGGATAAATGCAGGAACACTGTATGTTATTATGGCTGTTAATAGTCGGTATTATTGTGAATAGGTATTATTTGTGAATAATTTTTTACATGTAAACATTGTCTCAAATTCGTTATACACATTATTTAATCCTCAAAACTTGGTTCTATCATTATTCTTATTGTGTGTGTGTGTATATAGATAGACAGATAGATAGATAATAAAACCATCCAAAACCCCACTGCACGAAAGTTGTGAAGCTGGGAGGACTGGTGATTAGTGTGATCCATCGCTGGTTTTGTGATTGTGCGCACACTCTCTTCTTAGGGTATCAGAGTTTCTAATCACTAGAAAGCTGCATCAAGGTGATACAGAAGATACACAGGCTGCCGTTCTGGCTTTTACTTTAAGGTTAGCGGGTAGCACATGAAGCAAAGCCCTTTATTGCTTTTTACTTGAGTGCTACAACATGCTATTGCTAGGTGTAGAACACAGACATAATTAGATCTATTTGAAGAGAGAAGCATAAGTAAGGTTTTGAAGAATGAGTATAATTTGGAAAGATTGCATGTGTATATGCTCCGTCACTTTAGTCCTGTCTGACTCTTTGTGACCCTCTAGACTGTAGCCCACCAGGCTCCTCTGTCCATGGGATTCTCCAGGCAAGAATACTGGTGTGGGTTGCGGTGCCCTCCTCCAGGAATCTTCCCAACCCAGGGATCGAACATGTGTCTCCTATGTCTTCTGCATTGCTGGCAGATTCTTTACCACTGAGCCCCCAAGGAAGCCTTGAAAAGATCGTGAACAGCCAAAAGCACACACCCTTAGAGAAAAGACAAGAATATCTACTTCACTTCATCAGTATTTGAGTTTGACTATTCTCTTGGAATATTTCCTTTGAGAGCAGAAGAAATGCTTTCCACTTGTAATACAACTCAGATACTCAAGATACATCATCAGACCAAGACTTCTCCTTGCTGTCCTTCTTACATCCTAAATCTCCAACATTGTGACCTAGAAGGCATTTGATTTCTTCTTCAGGTGAGTGGATGGTTTTATGAAAGAGAGGTCGCCTCAAAAATGAATATGATAACAACAAACTTCACTGTGACCGAATTTGTGTTCCTGGGGCTCTCATCACAGCCAAAGATGCAGCTCATTCCTTTTATTATGTTCTTGTTCTTCTATTTATTAACCGTGGTGGGGAATATTATTATTATCACTATCATCCAGATAGAAACATGTCTCCAAACTCCAATGTACTTCTTCCTCACTAATTTATCCTTTCTGGATATCTGCTACACATCCACTGATGTCCCACAAATGCTGTCCAACATGGTGGGCAGAAAGAAGACCATCCCGTTTCCTAGATGTGCTACTCAGATGTACTTCTCCCTCTCCTTGGGAATGACTGAGTGCGTTCTCCTTGGAGTCATGGCTTACGACAGATATGTGGCCATCTGCCACCCTCTTCACTACACAGTCATTATGAACCAAAGCACCTGTGTCCAGTTGGCAGGCATTTCTTGGGCCAGTAGTTTCCTGAGTTCCACAGTCATCAACATCTTCACCTTGAGTTTACCCTACTGCGGGCCCAATGTCCTGGATCACTTCTTCTGTGAGGTTCCTTCCATCCTGCGGCTGGCTTGCACTGACACCTCATTTACCGAGATGGTTGTTTTCGTCTTCACTGTTGTCATCGTATTTATTCCTTTTCTCCTCATTGTTGTTTCCTACGCCCGAATCCTTCTGACGGTTCTCAGGATGCGGTCAGCCTCTGGAAGGCACAAGGCTCTCTCCACCTGTGCTTCCCATCTGACAGTGGTGGCCTTATTCTATGGAACTGGTATCTTCATGTACATGAGACCCCAGTCAAAGACCTCCAGGGCTGGGGGCAAGATCATCGCGGTGTTCTACACTGTGATCACACCCATGCTCAACCCCTTGATCTATAGCCTAAGGAACCAAGATGTAAAAGGGGCTCTAAGAAGAGCTCTGGCAAAACGGAGGACATGAAGAGCACTCAATGGGACACGATGTCAGCTGTCATTATAAGATGACTGACTTCTGAATAGGAAGTGATAGAGTGAAAAGTAGCTCTGACGGTCAATATCTGCCCTGCCAACTCATAAAAGGCACATCATTCCAGCTGCAAACTCAACAAGCATCATGGCTCCCCCAAGGACAAACCACAGCTTCCATGTGTCAAAGCAACACCCTTTGTTGAATGACTACTCTTTTCTTACTCCCTGAAAAATCTTGTTTCTCTAAAATCATAGACTCTCTGTAAGTGATTTCTTTAAATCATATCAATAAGGTGAATTATCTCAACTTTGGCTATCTTAACTATACATGAAGTATGTAAAGGGCCTTGATAGAAGAATTCTCAATTTCCAGCTCAGATGCAGAACCCAGATAAGGGTTTTTGGATGCCACATTTCACATCTATCTTAATTTTGTAGTTTCCAAGGAACCAAGACCCCGCAGGGACTTTTTGGTTTAAACCTGATTTTGACCCCATTACACACAGCCCTGCTTTGAAATGAATCTATCAAATATTTCTTCATTTAACTTTTACTTTAACCCTACTCTTTCCCCTAAATCCTGGTGTATGCTATTCCTCTTGACAGTGGATCAATAAATTTGATTTTACCTGACTATAGGCTTATTTCTGATGGTCCTAGGCTGATTGTGTGGACAGGAGGATAGCAATGGTCAGAAGCAGAAGATTTGGTCAAATGTGAATGAATAAATAAACTCATTCATTCACTATGTATTATTGAATGATTATAGAACATAATGCTAAACAGAATAGAAATACTTCCTTTCCTTATGTATACATAAATATTTATAATATACATATAATAGGGACACATATTGGCAAATTACGATAAATGGAATAAGGGAAGTACTGATCAAGGGCAGTGGCAGGCAAGCTGCATACAAAGATTGGAAGGAGAAGTAGTCACATTGAGAAGGGTTTTCTATGTAAAGGGGGTTTGTGGGCAAAGACTGGAGACAGCTCTCTCTATCTGAGGGGATGAAGAAAGCTAGTGAGAAGCAGGAGGTGTGTGGTGAGCAGACAATAGCCAGACCATGCAGGACTAAACTGATGTGGTGAGGAGTAGGAATTTATTCTTAGAAATATGCAAGTATTATCAAGAAGGGCGATATGACATAATTAGTTTTGAAAGGTTTTTCTGAATGCTGTATAGCAGACAGATATACACGTGTGTGTCACAAACGTGTGGAAACGATTCCTGCGTTTTGAAGCTTTTCAACCATGATATCTTTAGAAAAGAATCATTCCTTAAATTAGTTCAGTTCAATCACTCAGTCATGTCCAACTCTTTGTGACTTCATGAATTGCAGCACGCCAGGCCTCCCTGTCCATCACCAACTCCCGGAGTTCACTCAGACTCACGTCCATCGAGTCAGTGATGCCATCCAGCCATCTCATCCTCTGTCGTCCCCTTCTCCTCCTGCCCCCAATCCCTCCCAGCATCAGAGTCTTTTCCAATGAGTCAATTCTTCGCATGAGGTGGCCAAAGTACTGGAGTTTCAGCTTTAGCATCATTCCTTCCAAAGAAATCCCAGGGCTGATCTCCTTCAGAATTCCTTAAATAAAGAGAATAGCAAAAAACAAACAATCAAACAAAAAGCTTAAAGATGGCATTTGAGTACAGAAATAGTGTTTTCTAAAATTTTATCACTTGCTTATTTCACAATTTAGAATAAAATAAAAAGAAAGTAATTTTTGTTTTATAGATGTCCAATAATTAAATGCAACCATTTATTTTAATTAAAAAAAAAGGTTGTACACAATCAAAAAGAGGACTATCTCTGATTAAACAGGTGAAGGAAACATCACTGATTTTAAAAATGTTTTAAAAAATTAAAAGCAGGGGCTTTTAATTTAAGATTGTAATTCCAATGCAGGTGTTATGGATTCAATCCCTGGTTAAGAAACTAAGATCCCACATGCTGTGCAGCCAAAAATAAATAAATTCTTTAAAAAAGCCATCAACCTTCTCTTTATCTTTATCTAGATATCTCTAATCTCTCTAGAAGAGATTTATTATAAAATAATTTTTAAATGTATATATTATAAACCTGTAAAAATTTCTTCTGAAATGGTTTTCACTTTTTGGACATGCTATATTAATTTTAAGAACAATATTGCAATTGCTGTAGTTACAGAAACACTACTATCATACATCAGGGTACCAGCTTTCTCAATAGGTATCTTTGTCCTTTAAGAGAACAAAATTAATTTAACATTACTGCTAGAAAATATGAGGGTTGTAAAATATTGAAAAGGAGAAAATTCACAGGGAAACAAATTATTTGTTATCAGTACCTCTATTCCAAAATCATCTGAAAGCTGAACTGCTTCTTTGATATCATCTACTTTGCTTTTTTCCTTCGCTTAAACATCAATAGTGCCTTTTTGGCCCATTTGAACTTTCAGTGGTTCAGCTCACCATAAACCATAAGCAATGAGGGGCTTTCAACAAACGCTTCACAACACAATACTGTCTAAATCTTGGCTCATCAATTTAATAAAAAATATCAGATTGAATACAGCCATGTACCAGATCTTCATAGAGTTTCCCCAAAGCTCTTCTCAGTTCTAATTATACTTATCATTTTTGATAAGGCTGTACATTTCTCTGTTTCCAGAATACTGCACTAGGAACCAGTAGAAGTTAGCTCTCTTCCCAGCTCTACTATTTAAGAGCACATTAACATGACATTTGGGCTCCCAGGTGGCTCTGGTGGTAAAGAACCTGCTTGCCAATGCAAAAAAGACATAGAAGACACCAGCTCAATCTTGTTATATCATATGATTTGAGGATGAAAAGAGACTACCTTCAAGTTTCACAGTCTACCAAGAAAACTTTCTGTGCTGTCTTGTTTGACTCTTTGTGGTCCCATGGACTGAAGCCCACCAGACTCCTCAGTCCATGAAATTTTCCAGGCAAGAATACTGGAGTGGGTTGCCATTTTCTACTCTAGGGGATTTTCCCCACCCAGGGGTTGAACTTGAATCTCTTGTGTTTCCTGAATAGGCAGCAGGTTCTTTACCACTGGCACCACTGGCTTCATATAAAAAGAGTATGTGTTTTAATGTTATAGAAAAATTACCTGTGCTGTACTTTTCTAGCACAAAGGACTGCTGCCATTAAGACCCCAAATGCTTAAATACACTACCTGGGATTTTCTTATATTTTAATATCTGAATTAGGGCATTTTTGAGAGTAAAAATTTGCACAATTGATACTTACTCCAAGATAGTAGGCAAAAAAAGTAAAACTCTCAAGGAAAGGGACAACTTGCCATGGTAATATTATCTTGCTTTGTTCTTACAGAAACTCCATGTTGTGGGTATAATTGGTACCATTTTACAGATGAGAAAAATCTGGAAAGTGATTTCAGGAGTGAGTCCTAGAAAAAGTAATGACTGATTTGTGGCATAAAACAAAAGCATGTGTTTTCTAGGTGGGTTAGTTTTATTCAATGCAAGAAATTTTAAGGTATATTCGAGTTCAATGTAACTTGTACTTCTAAGGGGTTTCCCTGGTAGCTCAGCTGGTAAAAATCCACCTGCAATGTAGAAGACTCCAGTTTGATTCCTGGGCCAGGTAGATCCCTGGGAGAAGGAACAGGCTACTCACTCCCTTTTTCTTGGGCTTCCCTGGTGGCTCAGGTAATAAAGAAACCACCTGCAATGCGGGAGACCTGGATTCCATCCCTGGGTTGGGAAGATTCCCTGGAGGAGGGCATGGCAACCCTCTTCTGTATTCTTGCCTGGAGAATCCCATGGACAGAGGGGCCTGATGTGCTACAGTCCTTAGAGTCACAAAGAGTCAGGCACAACTGAGTGACTAACACTTTCTTGTACTTCTAAGAGGTGGGATATAGAAGCAAATGCCTAAGATGAAGCTGAAAATGGTGAATTTCAGGTGTCATCTGTGGATGGCATTCATAGCACTGATTTTATTATGGGCTCCTAATCCTGTCTCCAGAAGTCAGGTCTGGTGAAGAGGCTTATTTCGCTAACATTTTATCTAATAGAGTTAAATACAAAGATACCAAAACAGCTGTTTTCAGAGCACCTCAAGTGGCTGCTTAGTTTCTGTGCTTGGCTATTTGAAGCAGTCTAGGTATCAAATCGGAGAAGACAATGGCACCCGACTCCAGTACTCTTGCCTGGAAAATCCCATGGACGGCGGAGCCTGAAAGGCTGCAGTCCATGGGGTCGCTAAGAGTCGGACGCGACTGAGCGACTTCACTTTCACTTTTCACTTTCATGCATTGGAGAAGGAAATGACAGCCCACTCCAGAGTTCTTGCCTGGAGAATCCCAGGGATGGCAGAGCCTGGTGGGTTGCTGTCTATCGGATCGCACAGAGTCGGACACGATGGAAGCAACTTAGCAGCAGCAGGCATCAAATACGTCAACTCACTCCTTTCTTTTCATAAACATTTCTCAGTGTCCATTGTGAGGTTTCTATTGCCATGGCAACACCCAGGCACATGTTATATAGTGTCTGTGTTTCAAGGCATTTATACACATATGTGTATAACTATCGCGTCCACAAGCACAACTTATCAATGAAAGGATTTGCTATTCAGAAGAGTAGGTTTTTTAGCAGTTTAGTAGACCAGAGAATGAGGGCTTTTGGGAGAGTGGTATGTAAGCTGATCCTTGAAGGAAGAGACAAGTTTGAATATTCCAAGACGTGGAGTTCAGATTATTAGAGAAGCAGGAAGTAGAGATGGAAGGAGTAGAAAGCTGGGAAGAATACAGAGGTAGAAAAATGTGAAGGCCATTCAAGAAATAACTTTATAGGAGAATTTTTGCCCAAAACAAGCAGGGAGAAATAATATCAGAGAAGTGGTTTAAGGAAGAGGACTTAGACTACTAAGCAAAACACTTTGTCAATTTTACAGTTTCCATGTTAGGGAATACAGGCAATTATGGGATAGGATGAGGAATCTTTCAGTTCAGTTCAGTCGCTCAGTCGTGTCTGACTCTTTGCGACCCCATGAATCGCAGCACGCCAGGCCTCCCTGTCCATCACCAACTCCCAGAGTTCACTCAGATTCACGTCCATCGAGTCTGTGATGCCATCCAGCCATCTCATCCTCGGTCATCCCCTTCTCCTCCTGCCCCCAATCCCTCCCAGCGTCAGAGTCTTTTCCAATGAGTCAACTCTTTGCATGAGGTGGCCAAAGTACTGGAGTTTCAGCTTCAGCATCATTCCTTCCAAAGAAATCCCAAGGCTGATCTCCTTCAGAATGGTCTGGTTGGATCTCCTTGCAGTCCAAGGACTCTCAAGAGTCTTTGCCAACACCACAGTTCAAAAGCATCAATTCTTTGGTGCTCAGCCTTCTTCACAGTCCAACTCTCACATCCATACATGCCCACAGGAAAAACCATAGCCTTGACTAGATGGACCTTAGTCAGCAAAATAATGTCTCTGCTTTTGAATATGCTGTCTAGGTTGATCATAGCTTTCCTTCCAAGGAGTAAGCATCTTTAAATTTCATGGCTGCAGTCACCATCTGCAGTGATTTTGGAGCCCCAAAAATAAAGTCTGACACTGTTTCCACTGTTTCCCCATCTATTTTCCATGAAGTGATGGGACCAGATGCCGTGACAGTTTTCTGAATGTTGAGCTTTAAGCCAACTTTTTCACTCTCCACTTTCACTTTCATCAAGAGGCTTTTTAGCTCCTCTTCACTTTCCGCCATAAGGGTGGTGTCATCTGCATATCTGAGGTTATTGATATTTCTCCTGGCAATCTTGATTCCAGCTTGATTTTCTTCCAGTCCAGCGTTTCTCATGATGTACTCTGCATATAAGTTAAATGAGCAGGGTGACAGTATACAGCCTTGACATACTCCTTTTCCTATTTGGAACCAGTCTGTTGTTCCATGTCCACTTCTAATTGTTGCTTCCTGACGTGCATACAGATTTCTCAAGAGGCAGGTCAGGTGGTCTGGTATTCCCATCTCTTTCAGAATTTTCCACAGTTTATTGTGATCCACACAGTCAAAGGCTTTGGCATAGTCAAGAAAGCAGAAATAGATGTTTTTCTGGAACTCTCTTGCTTCTTCCATGATCCAGTGGATGTTGGCAATATGCCTGGTATCCTCTCTAAGGGGCTCCCCAAGTGGCAGTAGTGGTAGAGATGCAGGAGTGTAAGAGACACAGATTCGATCCCTGGGTTGGAAAGATCCCCTGGAGGAGAGCATGGCAACCCTTTCCAGTATTCTTGCCTGGAGAATCCCATGGACAGAGGAGCCTGGCGGGCTACAGTCCATGGGGTCTCAAAGAGTCAGACACGACTGAGCCACTGAACTGAACTGATGCATGTCAACTCGATAAAGTCAGAAATGATAGATAGACAGACAGATAGATAGATTTAAGCACCAATTGTTGGAAAAATAATCTCACCTAAGCTTTTATAACTTGAGAGTGGAGAACCTGAATTTAGCTTCAGCTTTATCTTACTCTGACATCTTCTGTATTAATTGCTTCTGCATCAGTTTTTGCCCTTAGTTGCTCTTAGTATGGTGTTTACCAGTTCTTTGTTGATTAAAGGGAATAGCCATTCAAAAGGTCTTTGTAGTCTATTGTAGAGAATATGATCAAAATAAAAATACTTACCTTTATTATGATTGTATTCCTGGATAAAGTTTTTAATGGATGAAAGATAATTCAAGCCTTTTTAAACACCAGAGATTTATGTATAATTAATTGAGGAAACCAATAGGGTAGGTGAAGTGTAAATAATGCCTTCATTTTATTGTTGAAAAGACTGCAGTACAGAGACATTGCAGGATTTATCTGACATGATTATGGGTGGGACTGACTAAGACTAAGGTGATCCAACTTCTGTCCACTTTTCTCTTTTCATTATTAGTTGATATAATGCTCCAACCACCACTTACATGGAAAAAAATTAGTTTCCTCATTTTATTGCATCATAGTTACAGTGATATTTTTCGCAGTTAAGATATAAATGAAGCACAAATAGGAATTTATGTTTATTCAATAATTAATAGAACAGATTTTTAATAGAGATCATTGCATATTATTGGACAAATGCTAAAAAGTAAGCATTATTCCCATTTAGTAGGCAAAGAAATGTAGGCTTATAGAGACTTATTAAGTTGTCCAAAGTCCTAAACAGAAAGAAATAGCAGAACCTGTATGATGACTGTTTTCAAATACTATTTTCAAAAAGCCTGAATATTTGCCATTGGTCAGAGTGGACAGTAGAGCCCTTGGATCAACTTTTGACTCTATTGCTTACATTTGACAAGTTTATTGATCTTTCTGAATTTTGGTTTTATCCTCTTTAAAATTGAAATAATGCTTACCACTATTCATTGCTATAGGAACCTAAAGAAATTTAAAGTGATTCATTTACTCACTGCATACAACTGTCAATTAAGAGAGAAAAAAAAAAGATGATTCTTTAATATTAAAGTCATTGAATATTGATTTGAGACATAGAAGTGGTATTTAGAGATCTTTCTGGTGGTGAAGCTACTCAGTTCAGTTCAGTTCAGCCACTCAGTTGTGTCCGACTCTCTGTGACTCCATGAAGTGCAGCAAACCAGGCCTCCCTATCCATAACCAACTCCCGAAGTTAACTCAAACCCATGTCCATTGAGTAGGTGATGCCATCCAACCATCTCATCCTTTGTGGTCTCCTTCTCCTCCTGCCCCCAATCCCTCCCAGCATCATAGTTTTGCAATGAGTCAACTCTTCACATGAGGTGGCCAACATATTGGAGTTTCAGCTTTAGCATCAGTCCTTCCAAAGAACACCCAGGACTGATCTCCTTTAGAATGGACTGGTTGGATCTCTTTGCAGTCCAAGGGACTCTTAAGAGTCTTCTCCAACACCACAGTTCAAAAGCATCAATTCTTCATTGCTCAGCTTTCTTCAGAGTCCAACTCTCACATCAATACATGACCACTGGAAAAACTATAGCCTTGACTAGACGGACCTTTGTTGGCAAAGTAGTGTCTCTGCTTTTGCATATGCTATCTAGGTTGGTCACAACTTTCCTTCCAAGGAGTAAGTGTCTTTTAATTTCATGGCTGAAGTCACCATCTGCAGTGATTTTGGAGCCCCAAAAATAAAGTCTGACACTGTTTCCACTGTTTCCCCATCTATTTCCCATGAAGTGATGGGACCAGATGCCAAGATCTTAGTTTTCTGAATGTTGAGCTTTTTCACTCTCCTCTTTCACTTTCATCAAGAGGCTTTTTAGTTCCTCTTCATTTTCTGTCGTAAGAGTGGTGTCATCTGCATATCTGTTTCTCCTGACAACCTTCATTCCAGCTTGTGCTTCCTCCAGCCCAGAGTTTCTCATGATGTACTCTGCATATAAGTTAAATAAGCAGGGTGACAATATGCAGCCTTGATGTACTCCTTTTCCTATTTGGAACCAGTCTGTTGTTCCATGTCCAGTCTTAACTGTTGCTTCCTGACCTACATATATGTTTCTCAAGAGGCATGTCAAGTGGTCTGATATTCCCATCTCTTTCAGAATTTTCCACAGTTTATTGTGATCCACACAATCAAAGGCTTTGGCATAGTCAGTAAAGCAGAAATAGATGTTTTTTTGGAACTCTTGCTTTTTCGATTATTCAGCGGATGTTGGCAATTTGATCTCTGGTTCCTCTACCTTTTCTTTTCTTTCTTTGTTTTTTTACTTTATTTTAATTTACAATACTGTATTTTTTTGCAATACATCAACATGAGTCCGCCACGAGTGTACACGTGTTCCCAATCCTGAACCCCCCTCCCACATCCCTCCCCATACCATCTCTCTTGAACATCAGGAAGTTCACGGTTCACATATTGCTGAAGACTGGCTTGGAGAATTTTGAGCATTACTTTACTAGCGTGTGAGATCAGTGCAATTGTGTGGTAGTTTGAGCATTCTTTGGCATTGCCTTTATTTGGGATTGGAATGAAAACTGACCGTTTCCAGTCCTGTGGCCACTGCTGAGTTTTCTAAATTTGCTGGCATATTGAGTGCAGCACTTTCACAGCATCATCTTTCAGGATTTGAAATAGCTCAACTGGAATTCCATCACCTCCACTAGCTTTGTTTGTAATGATGCTTTCTAAGGCCCACTTGACTTGCATTCCAGGATGTCTGGCTCTAGGTGAGTGATCACACCATGTTGATTATCTGGGTCATGAAGATCTGTTTTGTACAGTCCTTCCATGTATTCTTGCCACCTCTTCTTAATATCTTCAGCTTCTGTTAGGTCCATACCATTTCTGTCCTTTATCGAGCCCATCTTTGCATGAAATGTTTCCTTGGTATCTCTAATTTTCTTGAAGAGATCTCTAGTCTTTCCCATTCTGTTGTTTTCCTTTATTTCTTTGCTTTGATAGCTGAGGAAGTCTTTCTTATCTCTCCTTGCTATTCTTTGGAACTCTGCATTCACATGCTTATATCTTTCCTTTTCTCCTTTGCCTTTCGTTTCTCTTCTTTTCACAGCTATTTGTAAGGTCTCCCCAGACAGCCATTTTGCTATTTTGCATTTCTTTTCCATGGGGATGGTCTAGATCCCTGTCTCCTGTACAATGTCACGAACCTCTGTCCGTAGTTCATCAGGCACTCTATCTATCAGATCTAATTTCTAGATCTGTTTCTCGCTTCCACCGTATAATCATAAGGAATTTGATTTAGGTCATACTTGAATGGTCTAGTGGTTTTCCCTACTTTCTTCAATTTGAGTCTGAATTTGGCAATAAGGAGTTCATGATTTGAGCCACAGTCAGCTCCTGGTCTTGTTTTCTTTCTTGTTTACTATTCTTTTCTTTTTTTAAAATTATGACATATACTACTTGGTTTGTAGTTAATGGGAAAGTAAATCCCATTTTTTTTTTTTTTATTTTTCACATAGCATATAGGATTATTCATTGTATTATTAAATATAAAAAATATAAAAACAAAAATACTCAAAACAGAAGGCTAAATCTCTGGACTGTTTCAGGACTGCCAACACTGCTGCTGCTGCTAAGTCACTTCAATCATGTCCGATTCTTTGTGACCCCATAGACAACAGCCAGCCAGGCTCCTCTGTCCCTTGGATTTTCCAGGCAAGAATACTGGAGTGGGTTGCCATTTCCTTCTCCTCCCAAATATACATCTGCCTATTAACCCCTATAGTTTCCTCCATAATGTGACAACAGGGATATTTTAATAACTCATGATGTGATTGAGTGATTTTGAACCAGATCAATTTCAACTCATATATAATGACATCCATTAAAATTACTGGTAAATTCTGAGGCTTCTATCCCTAAAACTCTCTGATGCTTTTCATGATGAGTGTGGATGCTCTGTACTTTAAGGCAACCATTGTGTTTCCCTGACCTTTCACTATATTGGACTGGAGGAAGGGCTGAGATAGAAACAGTTCAAGTATTTGAAATGAATCATATGGAATTTCAACATATCTGAGAAAAACTTAGGTGTCCTTAAATCCCAGTCTCTGTCTTTACCTGATCCTGATGCTAGCACTCTTACTTTCTAATTCAAGATTTGTAAGTTTCCCAGGTGTTCAGTCACTCAGTTGTGACCCCCATGGACTACAGCCACCAGGCTCCTCTGTCCATGGAATTCTCCAAGCAAGAATACTGGAGTGGGTTGCCATTTCCTTCTCCACTTCCCAGGTGGCACAGTGGTAAAAAAAGAATCTGCCTGCCTATTCAGGCGATGCAAGAGATGGGGGTTCGATCCCTGTGTTGGGAAGATCCCCTGGAGTAGGAAATGGCAACCTACTACAGTATCGTTGCTGAGATAACTCCATGGACAGAGGAACCTGGAGGGCTACAGTCCATGGAATCACAAAGAATTGGACACACGTGTGCACCCACACCATAACATTGAGAACACACAAAGAGAAGTTAAACCCTCCTCTATCGTCAGTCACTGATATGTTAGAGTTAATGGAACTATTCTTCGATAAGGGCCTTGGGAAGATGGTGGAAAACATGAAGACTCTTGGGCTTTGCATTGTCGTTCAGTTGCTCAGTCGTGTCCAACCCTTTGCAACCCCATGGACTGCAGTGTGCCAGGCTTCCCTGTCCTTCACTGACTCCCAAAGTTTGCTCAAACTTATGTCCATTGGGTTGATGATGCCATGCAACCATCTCACCCTGCCACCTCCTTCTCCTCCTGCCCTAGAGTTTACTTGCAATTAGAAGAGAGGGAAAGGAAGGCAGAGGGGAAATTAAGGATGAGAGCTGGACAGCCAATCCTATAGACATTACAGTCTTGCTAAAATTAGCCTTAGGGATTGATCCAAACTGTATCCTAGAGCTTCTCTGAGGACTGAAAGGATGTAAATATGTGAAATTGACCAAACTCAGATGTCTACCCTTTTCAATATTAAGAAGAAGAGATCATAGGGTACCAGTGATTATTAGGTGAAACCAACTACTTGGCATCAGGGAAAACTGAGGACAGGAAAAAAGAAAAGAGTCTTGTCAATATTCACAAACCTAGTTAGCAGAGCCTGAGTCTCCAGCTCTTACTCTTGGGCTTGGCATTGTCGTTCAGTTGCTCAGTCGTGTCCAACCCTTTGCAACCCCATGGACTGCAGTGTGTCAGGCTTCCCTGTCCTTCACTGTCTCCCAGAGTTTGCTCAGACTTATGTCCATTGGGTTGATGATGCCAAGTAACCATCTCACCCTGTCACCCCCTTCTCCTCCTGCCCTGAATCTTTCCCTTTGCATAGCTCCTGATTTTGTTGGTGGCAGGAGTCTCAGAGAGAAAACATGATAAACTCTCTCTGGAAGCACAGAAAACCCCTGTCCTTGGCACATATGTGTTTCATGTTTGTATCCTCCAGAGGCACATATCTAGCATATAAGGTTTTGCTGAATATATGAGTAAAAGGATCCTGGGATGAGTTAAGTCATCATTTATATCAGCCTGATTCCTCATGTATTTAGCTAAGTTTTCTCTGATTTCCTTTCACAGTAGAGAGATTTTCAACATTTGAATCTATCATTCTTCATGATTCTGAAAAAAAATATTCTCTAGAGCAACGGGTTATTTATTTCCTCTTTCATGTCCTATCTCCATTTTGAATCAACCTGTGAGCCAATTTTAAAAATAAGACCAAACAAACAAACAAAAAAACATGTATGTCAGCAGGTAATGTGAGGGAGGGGCAAATTGGAAGATTGGGATTGACATATATACTGCTGCTGCTAAGTCACTTCAGTCATGTCCTATCCTGTGTGACTCCATAGATGGCAGCCCACCAGGCTCCTCTGTCCCTGGGATTTTTCAGGCAAGAGTACTGGAGTGGGTTGCCATGTCCTTCTCCAACACATCAAAGTGAAAAGTGAAAGTGAAGTTGCTCAGTCATGTTTGACTCTTCGCAACGCCATGGACCGCAGCCTACCAGGCTCCTCCATCCATGGGATTCTCCAGGCAAGAGTTCTGGAGTGGGTTGCCATGTCCTTCTCCAACACATCAAAGTGAAAAGTGAAAGTGAAGTTGCTCAGTCACGTCTGACTCTTCGCAACGCCATGGACCACAGCCTACCAGGCTCCTCCATCCATGGGATTCTCCAGGCAAGAGTTCTGGAGTGGGTTGCCATGTCCTTCTCCAACACATCAAAGTGAAAAGTGAAAGTGAAGTTGCTCAGTCACGTCTGACTCTTCGCAACGCCATGGACCACAGCCTACCAGGCTCCTCCATCCATGGGATTCTCCAGGCAGGAGTTCTGGAGTGGGCTGCCATTGCCTTCTCCGGACATACACACTACAATATATAAAATAAAAAATTAGTAAGGACCTGCTGGATAGCATAGGGAAGTCTATTCAGTACTCTGTAATGACCTGTATGGAAAAGAATCTAAAAAAGAGTGGATATATGTATATCAGATTCATTTTAATGAGCACCTGAAGCTAATACAACATTGAAAAAGGTCTATCTTCCATTTTAATGAGCACCTGAAGCTAATACAACATTGAAAAAGATCTATCTTCCAATAAGAACTTTAAAAAAGAGAGAAACCTAATGCATCTTTCTCAGCTTGACTTTCAAAAATATTAGTCTATCTTTTCTTCAGATCATAGAGTTAAATATTACTGAAAATCCTTAGGAATTTAGGATTGACTTGGAGAATATAATGCTTAGTGAATAAAGCCAGACAGAGAAAGACAAATACTGCATGATATCTCTTATATGTGGAATCTAACAAAACAAAACAAACTATTCAATAGAGCAAATATACAAAATTAATAAGCTATAAGAATATCTTGTACAATACAAGGAACATAGGCAGTATTTTATAATAACTATAAGTGAAGCATAACCTTCAAAAATTTTTGAATCAGTATACTGTACATGGAAACTTATACAAAATGGCACATCAACTATACCTCAATTTAAAAAAAAATAGAAGATTGACTCAGCAAATAGTTGGTAACTTGTAGGGCTTAAGGGAAAGTAACTAGAATTTTTTATTTCCTGCCACATCCTTCTACCACTATTATTTACCTGTGTTAATTTTTTTTTCATTTTTATGATTAATATTATTGAGGTTTCTTTCCAATTATTTTCTTGAGAGCAGCTTTCACATCCTTGTTCCGTAAACTGTAGATCAAGGGATTCAACATGGGGATGATAACAGTGTAGAACACAGAAGCCCATTTGTCTTGATCCAGGGAGTAGCTGGATGTTGGCCTCAGGTACATAAACATGACTGTGCCATAAAAAAGTGTGACGCCAGTGAGGTGGGACCCGCAGGTGGAGAAAGCCTTGAGGCTGCCTTCAGCTGAGCGCATTCTGATAACTGCGATGAGGATGAAGGCATAGGAGATAAAGATGATGAGGATGGTGCTGAATTCAATGAAGCCACAGAGGCTGAAGAGCAAGATCTCGCTGATGTAGGTGTCCGAGCAAGAGAGGGCTAAGAGTGGTGGGATTTCACAGAAGAAGTGGTTGAGGATGTTGGAACCACAGTAACTCAGACTGAAAGTGAGGGCAGTGTGGGTGACTAAACTCACCAAGCCAGCCAGGTAGGAGCCCAGCATGAGAGCCAAGCAGACTCGCTTGGACATGAGAGCGCTGTAGTGGAGGGGTCGACAGATGGCCACAAAGCGGTCGTAGGCCATGGCAGCGAGGACATAGCACTCGGCATCCACAAAGCCTACGAAGAACGCAAACTGGGTGGCACAGCTGGAGAAAGAGATGACTTTGCGCTTTGTTAGGAAGTCAGCCAGCATCCTGGGGGCAATGGCTGAGGAGTAGCCCAGGTCGACAAAAGAGAGGTTGCAGAGGAAAAAATACATGGGTGTGTGAAGCCGAGTGTCTGTTATGATCAGGATAATCATCCCAACATTCCCCACTACATTGGCCAGGTAGACCAAGAGGAAGACTGCAAAAAAGATGATCTGTAGCTGAGGGTCTTGAGTGATGCCCATAAAGATAAACTCAGTCACCATTGAGTGGTTTTCTTTATCCATCTTTTCAGTTTTATGTGGGTCTGGATTTGGCTTATTATTTCAGGTGATTCTTAAAAATCCTCCCAGTAATTAGATTCAGTGATCCACAGGGCAAATCAAATGACTTTGGTGAAGGTGATGGTGGTGGGTTTCCAGCAGGAACTCAGTCAACATAGGAGAAGATGTTAGCGTCTTAGGAATGGAAAATATTCTTCAAAAACCTTGGTGTTCTGAGGTCATTTGCCACATATTACCAAATGTTTAACCTGATTGGTGTGAATATATACCTAATTAATTAGTAAAGAATTGTTTTGAGTGCCTCTTCTTTCTAAAACAAAGCAGACAGCAGACATTAACTCTCATTGCAGATAGACACATAAACACACACAAAAAGATCCCAGGGTCTCAGGATATAACACATCATACCACCCCACTCTCCACACACAAACACATACACAGAAAGTGAAATACTTGGAGCAGAGGGTGAGGAATATAAGATTAAAGCAATGAATAATGATAATTTTTAAAAGGCCAGAATGCTAGCTGTATGCCAGAATTTTCATTTCTTCCACACATTATGTTATTTCATCCTCATCACAGCTCTATGAAGTAGGTGCCAACATTATCTCCATCTTACATCTGAAAAGAGCAAGGCTAGATACTAAATAGCTTCCGTACAATCAAGAGTCAGTAAGTAGCAGAGCTGACTCTGACTCTAGAATCTACTTCACTTTGTCATCTTCTGTGTATATGTGATTTGATGGAGGTTATAGATCTTTACTTTTTTGTGCCCACCTTTCTTTCTTTCCTGTCTTGCCTATTATTCATGGGCACGAAATTTGTTCATTGATTTCTCTGATCTTTAGAAGCACCCAGGATTTTGGCATGGAGCATAACAAGGATGAAGACACTGCTGTGTCTTTGGAAGATTTTCTTGCCTAGCCAACAAGCTTCAACTCAGAGTTAAGATTCAAGGATTCCTCTCTTGGAAGAATAGGGAAAGTGTTATCCATCGCTATGGACACGCAGGAGCATGTGTTGGTAAACTTTTTCTCTGTTTTTATGGATACCTGGTCCATTGAAGAATTCTAAGAAAGGAATAAGCAAGAATAAACCAATCTAAACCAAAATATGAACTTAGAAATAAGTAGCACCCTCGATCTAAACCTGAAAGAAGTCAGACTGAATCTACTCTATTTGGTTTATTGCTCAAGAAAGACAAGAATGTAGAGCGGTATAGTGCGTCTTTCACTGGGGTGTGGTCATTCATAATGGGCTTCCCAGGTGGTGCTAGTGGTAAAGAACCTGCCTGTCAATGCAGGTAGATGTAAGAGGCCCGGGTTCAATTCCTGGGTCTGGAAGATCCCCTAGAGGGCACGGCAGTCCACTCCAGTATTCTTTCCTAGAGAATCCCTTGCACAGAGGAGCCTGGCAGGGTGCAGCCCATGGGACCACAGAGAGTCAAACGACTGAGGTGGCTCAGCACGCGGTATGCACACATTGATAATAAGCTAAGTCTTGGTGTGATTGATAGTAATACCCCCATCAACTAAATCAATTGTTTGAACTTGATGAATTGCTGTGAGATGCAGCTTCCTTATCTGCGAAATCCCCAACTCTAGCCGTTTAAATTCTGACTTAGAGCGAGACATCTGAAAGTCAAGCCCATGGTCTATATCTCTTCTGTAAACTTTAAGACGGCATGGGCCTGAAGTCAAGGAAACCCATGCCCAAAGGGGCACTTAGTAGCGTGACACTCCACTCTGAACGGGTCGCATTTGTTTTTAGTCCCAAACACGCTGACATGGGACTAACTTGCATGGTTTTGTGCTTGTTTTTTTTTTTTTACCTTTTGGGGAGAGGTCCAATGTCTCCCCTTCTCTTACTGAGCTATGCTGAACAAATATTCAGAGAAGAATCCGAAGATGAGCAATCACCCTCCTGCCGCCCTTGAGCCATCTGCTCATCCCACTTTTGCTCTATTGGCAGAAAGTATTTAAGTTTCAGAGTCATCACTTCTCCCAGAGGAAATATGATGAAATGGTTTTTGAACTCACAGGAGACTCAAAGATTTGATGAACTACTATTCCCCATGGAATTTCACTCTCTCTCCCTTCAACTTCAATGACAAAAGAAGGAAACACAAGGGAATTGTTTTCAGCCTCTCTAGTTGTGGTAACTGAGTCAATGATGAATGTTACCTGAACTGTTTTTACAACCCCTAAACTGCCTTCATGATATGATTTTGACTGTAATTTAGAAAGTTCTGCTTACTGATGCCTGAAGTCACTTCAAAGAGGCTGAGACTTTCCATGCTATGCAGAGGGGCCGTCTTTTATTGCTGTTTCATCACTCAGCCATGTCTGACTCTGAAACCTCATAGACTATAGCAGGCCAGGCTTCCCTGTCCTTCAACATCTCCTTAGTTTGCTCTGACTCATGTCCTTTGAGTCAGTGAAGCCATCCAATCATCTCATATTTAAATTATATTTCTCTATTTAATTTGAAAGAATCTGGAATAAAAGACTGCAATTTAACAGCAACAACAAAACCCAAATTTTTGAGATTGACCTTTTTTGAGAGCCTAGTGGATAGGAAAAGGAAAAAAAAAATTAGGCTGCAGAACATTAACATTTTTTGAGCATTTGTTCATCAGAGATTCTGCAGGGTAATTTCTTTATTTGGTCAATTGAATCTTCTGATGGTACCACAAATGAGATCAGAAAAGTCATATGAGGAAAAGTCATATCTTCGTTAGTCAGCATTACCTCTGTTTTGTGATGAATAAATGGTAGTTGCTTGCTTTTTTGGACTTGACAGTCCCATGGCTCTCCATGAAAACTGCCTTACAACTTGTCGGTGGATTCTCTTTTGTGGTGCCAATCTCTCATTCTTATTTCCAAGGTGAATTCTCAGAAAACTCCACGGAGCTCTCATTGCATCCTAACTTCTGATGGTTCTCATCTCGGTAGTAGGGAGATAAAATGCTGTCTGTTTTCTAAGATGGTTATTTCTTTGGCTGCGCCAGGTCTTAGCTGCAGCATGTGGGATTTTGCTGCTTCATGTGGAATCTTTCATTGCAGTGCGTGGACTCTCGTTGTTGCACATGAGCTCAGTAGTTGAGGCCAGCTGCTTCCAGTAGCTCTGGAGAGTAGGCTTAGTTGCTCTGGGCATGTATGATCCTAGTTCCCTGACCAGGAATTGAACTCATGTCCGCTGAATTGCAAGGTGGATTCTTATCCACTGGACTTCCAGGGAAGTCCCTGTCTGGTGCCTCTTTGAATGACACTTAAACTGGGTTTAGAAATTAATTATTTTCTTATTCTGAAGTTCCTTGAGACTTTCTGCTTCACAGCTTGGGCTAACTAGGACCTGTCCCCATCCTGTCCATGGTTAATTGCTCCTGTGTTGTTCAGTGGTCTCATTCCACCACTGTGTTGTCAGCTAGGGTCCTTTCACTCCTATATCCCTTACCATTGATTTAGTGCCGTGTGATCTTTCTTCCAGCTTCCACTCACACTTCTGTATAATAATGAATTCACTATTAATTGAAGAAATGTCATTTATTTACTTATTAAGTAAACTTCATTGTTTGCCAATTATGTTTCAGAATCTGTGTTGATAGGAGCCTACTGCATTTTCCCTCTAATGAAAGGCTAAGATTTAACCAAAATAATGCAAATATTGTCTGAATTGCTAGAGATAAAGCAATGTACCTTTTAAGTCTTTGTGTCCCCTAGCATTTAGTGAAAATTACATTGATTACATTGTACTGAGAGAAATTAATTGGGGTATCTTCTCAAAGTGACATAGATTATATAAATGATCATCATATGTTGATCAATTTATTTGCGACTCTGTATCTTATATGAAAGATACATTTAGGTGATGGGAGGCTTGTAAGCATCAATCTAGACTACATACGCTGGTAACTATTTCTCATTCTAGACAGTAGGAAGGAGAGTCAGGGTGGGGGAAGACGAGTCAGGGTGTGGGAAACTCTTGCTTATCAGTCGGCTATCTATATGTATTTGATGCAACAAATCACATGCATTCATCCATTTATCTACAGATTCAGTCTATGAGGTGGGTGTCGGTATTCCTACATAGATATGAGAAAGCTGAGATATAAAGAGGTTTGATGCATTATCCAAAATCACACAATCAGTGACAGATAGCCACGACTGAAAGTCAGGTCAGTCCTTGTTCTTGCTGCCTCCTTTTACCTCCCTCAATTAGTCCATTACCGTGATTCAGGCCGCAGAATTTCCCCTAGATACCCAAAGCCCTTATACAAGCAGAGATTGAACTAACCTGCTCTTTTGTGGATATTTTTAATGTTCCCAAGGGGACCAGACCACTAACTGTTGGGATGACAATAAAAGGGTGTTTAATGGTGATTAGAGGGGCTTCCCTGGTGTTTCAGTGATTAGCAATCTGCCTGCCAGTGCAGGGGACATGGGTTCGATCCCTGGTCTGGGAAGATCCCACATGCCAGAAAGACCTTGCTGGAGCTACTAAGCTTGTGCCACAGCACCCAGCACCCTGGAGTCTGAGAGCTACAACTACTGAAGCCCACACACCGGATCCCATGTGCTACAACGAGAGACCACCATAATGAGAAGCCTGCGGGCTGCAATGAGAGAGCAGCCCCTGCTCGTGGCAATTAGTGAAGGTCTGACATAGCAATGAAGCAATGAATAAAAAAGAAAAAAATCAAAACAGTGGTTAGGAATACTTATCTGAAAATTCATTCTATTTAGCCCCAGGTATCCCAAGGGTAAAGGAGAGGAACATAAAAGAGACGTGTGAGTCCCTTAGTTGCAGAGGGGAAAAAAAAAAAAGTATATTAAAATGAGATGAAATGAGGAACACAGTTCCCAGAGCCATAAGAACAGGAAATACATCCTATTTAAAATGTCAGGATGCTTACTCCAGACTCTGGTCGAGGGACCCTCCAACTGGAAATAGCTGCAAACAGTATTACAAATATACTGCAGCAATGTATTCTACATTTTGAAATGTATTTTACATTTTAACACATTGGGATTCTTACTGTAAGGAAAAGTAAAAATAAGAAGGACTCGGTCTCTGCTGAATGTGAGTGATTCTCTCATGACAGGGAAGAAATAAGTGTTTCAGTTTTCTTGTCTCTGTAATGGTTGGTGTCTAAAGTCCTTTACAACTGTGTCTACTGCTTAACCTGGGACAATTAGAGGAAATGTTTCTAAAAAGTTTTTATGTATGTTTTCTTGCCTCCTGATTTTCTTTTTCTGGTGAATTTGGGCATTGGATAAGAACAAGCAAAGGGATCAAGTAGAAGTCAACCAATTAAGAAAGGTAAGAAAAAAAATATTAAAGCTGTGTCCCATGTAGCTTACTGATCTGAAGAAAATTCACAATCTTGTTAATTTCTCCAATTACCCACAGACCCAAGGTTCCAAGAACACTAAATAACTAAGAAATTATGTTAAATAGCTGCTCTGTCCATTTTCATCAACACAGAATTTCTCAGTCTTTTGGAGAAAGCTAAGGAGAATAAATAATATATGACTTGAATTCTTTTTTAAACACCAGAGATTTTAAGGAAATCTTACTATTATTTTCACAAACTCTTAGAAATTGAAAACCCAGATGAAGAATCTCTGGACTAGATGGTTGACTTCAAACTCTCAGCTGGGGGAAAGAGTGTATTTCACAAAAACAAGTATTTGCTAAGGAAGAGGAGAGAATGAGGCATGTAATTTGAAATGCTAGACATAAAATGAATGGGATTTTGCTAAAAGACAAATTAATGAGTGTGAGTTCTGAAAAAGGCAATTTTCAGCCACTGTATTTTCTTTTTAGGAGATATACACATTTTTTCCTAATGTAGGTAAATGGATTCTAATGTATTGATGCAGTTCTGAGAATTACAATATCAACATCTCTGTGTATTAGTGCTCACACCTATTATTGACAAGGTCCTTATAAATGACCTCGAATGTTAAGAGAAGAAGAACTGCACTGACTGGATATAAATTAGACATCCATGGGCTGTCTCTGGGACTCTGAGCAGTAGTCACCAATCTTTGGTCCCTCTCATTTCTCCTGTGCAAAAAGAGGACTATAATACTGCCTACCTCCTAGAATTTAAATTAAATGATGCAGGAAACATACTTACACAGAGCTTGTAGATCATAGGGAATGATTAACCTAATTTAGCTCCTGTTATTTTTACACCCTGTTGCCTTTCTTTATGTGCCTAACACACACACACAAGTTTCTAGAGCATTTTATTCTTTCTGCTATTTCTGATGGAAAAGTACTCTCACGGAAGCTTTCTTGTTGAAGATGAGAGGAAAAGATCCTTTCCTTCTTTTTAACACCAGCTGAAGATGCTCTTCTAAGTTCAAACAGCACGTTTAGTCCAAGGACAAGGACCTAGGCTGAATATCTGCCCAGTTAAATCAGAAGAGGGGCAGTGTAGTTTTGAGGAACAAATAATGTGGCATCAAGAGACCTATGTTCTATCCAGCATTCACCACTGATTAGCTGAGACATTCCTACACTTCACTGACCTCACCTAACAAAAGATTATCTTCTTAATGCTCATGGGCTTATTCTTGATTATCTCCCTCACTGAATTGTGGTGAGGTTTAGATAAGATAATAGGTGCAGTGATACATTGAAAGTATTGCAGTACTGTATAAAAATGCCAGGCTTTTTCTTATTGGAGTATTGAGTCCCTGTCCCAGTGGAAACTGAGCAAATCTGAGCATGACTAGACATTTCTTGTACCCTGGTGTCTGTAAGAATGGAACCAGATCCTGCCACCCTACCCCCAAGATGTGCTCAGTAGATCCTTTAACATCAATATTAGCATAAGTGCTGAGATATTTTGATCTTCTGTTTTAAGTTTTTTTAAAAAAAGATTTATGTTAATTCAGTTCAGTTGCTTCCATTCAGTTCCGTTCAGTCACTCAGTCGTGTCTGACTCCTTGTGACCCCATGAATCGCAGCATGCCAGACCACCCTGTCCATCACCAACTCCCGGAGTTCACCCAAACTCATGTGCATCGAGTCGGTGATGCCATCCAACCATCTCATCCTCTGTCGTCCCCTTCTCCTCCTGCCCGCAATCCCTCCCAGCATCAGGGTCTTTTCCAATGAGTCAACTCTTTGCATGAGGCGGCCAAAGTATTGGAGTTTCAGGCTTGGCATCAGTCCTTCCAATGAACACCCAGGACTGATTTCCTTTAGGATGGACTGGTTGGATCTCCTTGCAGTCCAAGGGACTCTCAAGAGTCTTCTCCAACACCACAGTTCAAAAGCATCAATTCTTCGGTGCTCAACTTTCTTCATAGTCGAACTCTCACAGCCATACAGTTGCTTAGTCATGTCTGATTGTTTGCGACATGGACTGCAGCACACCAGGCTTCCCTGTCCATCACCAACTCCTGGAGCTTGCTCCAACACATGCCCATTGAGTCAGTGATGCCATCCAACCATCACCTCCTCTGTCATCCACTTTTCCTCCTGCCTTCAATCTTTTCCAGCCTCAGGGTCTTTTCCAATGAGTCATTTCTTCACATCAGGTGGCCAAAGTATTGGCATTTCAGCTTCACCATGAGTCTTTTCTGTCCATGGAAAGTTCTAGGCAAAAATACGAGAGTGGGTTACCATTTCTTTCTCCAGGGGATCTTCCCCACCCAAGGATCGAACCTGAAGCTCCTGTATTGGCAAGCTCGTTTACCATACAGCCAGCAGGGAAGCCCAACTGTTGTGCATTCATCTGACCAAACAGGATGTTCTATGTTTTCTCTTATTGCAGCTCAAATGGTCAGATATATGAAAGAGATGCCAACCAGGAATCAAACAGAAGTGACAGAATTTATTCTCTTAGGACTCTCAGACAATTCAGAGCTACAGGTCGTCCTCTTTGGATTATTTCTGGTGATCTATATGGCAACCATGGTGGGTAATTTGGGCATGATTGTGTTAATTAAGATGGACCCTTGTCTCCACACCCCCATGTACTTTTTTCTCAGCAGTCTCTCCTTTGTTGATGCCTCTTACTCTTCTTCTGTCACTCCTAAGATGCTGGTGAACCTAGTGGCTGAGAGGAAGGCCATTTCTTTTAATGGGTGTGCTGCCCAGTTCTATTTCTTTGGCTCCTTCCTGGGGACTGAGTGCTTCTTGTTAGCTATGATGGCATATGACCGCTACGTAGCCATTTGGAACCCTTTGCTGTATCCAGGTCTCATGTCTGGGAGAATTTGCTTCTTGCTAGCAGCTACCTCGTTCCTCGCAGGTTTTGGAAATGCAGCCATACACACAGGAATGACTTTCAAGTTGTCCTTTTGTGGCTCCAATAAGATCAATCATTTCTACTGTGATACACCACCCCTGCTCAAACTCTCTTGCTCTGATACCCGCATCAACGGCATCGTGATCATGGCTTTCTCCAGCGTTACTGTCATCAGCTGTGTTATGATTGTCCTCACTTCCTACCTATGCATCCTCATTGCCGTCTTGAGGATGCCCTCCTTGGAGGGCAGGCACAGAGCCTTCGCCACCTGTGCCTCTCACCTCATGGCCGTCACCATATTCTTTGGGACGATTCTCTTCATGTACTTGCGTCCTATGACTAGCTACTCAATGGAGCAGGACAAGATTGTCTCTGTCTTTTATACCGTAGTGATCCCTATGCTAAATCCCCTCATCTACAGTTTGAAAAATAAGGATGTGAAAGGGGCCTTAAAGAAGATCTTACAGCAACAGATACTGTGAAGCCATGTTACATATCACCCTACTATGTGGAATAAGAATGTTTTCATGTTAATTGTATTGTCTAATTGCTTGAACTATTTTTATGTGTTAAAGTATATTGTTTAAAATGAGATGTATTCTTAATTTCCTAGTGTCCTAAATGTGTATTTATTAGCCTATAGTATGAATCAATGCAGTGAAGGAAGGCAGTGTCTGGTAAAAACAAAAATCAAAATGCTTGGAATTAGCTGACCTAGATTTAAATCTCAATTTCCATATTGAGCCCTTTCACTCTTAATTATATATATATATATATATATATATACACATATGTAAATATATGACTTTGATTGGATCTTGGAAAATAGAGTCTGAGACAGATATTTGTATTTAGGAAATTTATTGGAGAGTGTTCCCAGGAACAATACTGATAAAGAAGTAAGGGAAATAAGATTGGGTAGAAGAAACTAAGTTGTGATGAAATTGCAACAGAATATTCAGCCAGTTCCACGTGGAGATCTGGAGTTGAAATTATCCTTCTCAGAGATGTTTCAAATTTGAACAGGTATTTATACCTCCATAATAACCTGCTTTAGATATGGGTCACCCACTGGAAGCGGTCTAATTTTCAGAATGACAGTGCCTTTCAGCAGGGATATTCCAAGAGTAGAGCTCAGCTATGAGGTGTGAGCTGTCAATGCCCTAGGAAGCTGGGGAAGTAAATACTTCAATACTGAAAGTCCAATCTGGGTAGTATATCACAGCATCTATTATAAATAGTAAACTCTTCCATTCACATGGATGTCAAGAGTACCAAATACTATAGAAGAAAGTCTTAGCTGTTTAATAATAAGGGTGCCATAGCAATAATGGGGTATAGTTTAGTGACTTTGTGAATTAACTGAGATATTTTGGAGCATAGTAATCTCAAAGTCAAAGTGTTCTTTTTATCTGCAGCCCAGCCAAAGTTTCACATAATTTTCAATAAACATTTATCAAACACAATTATCTATTTATTGCTCATTGTAGTGGGGTTGGGGCTGTCAATGTTGGAACAACAGGAAAAAAACTTTTTCATGAGGTGATATGTCGAATAAGGACTAAGTAATGATTTGGAATCAGCTAAATGTCTGTTTCCTATGTCTTTCCATCCCACTCTCCTCTACAGACCAGAAAGTGGAATACCAGTGTTCCAAATGAGACCACTTCATCCCCAAAAGGTTTGTTAGAGACCACAAAGGAGGAGGTAACTCATCCTATCCCCCTGGAACAGCCCTCCTAACTCCTGTTAATTCCACTTTTAATTATTAACCAACGTTTCTCTCAAAGACATTAGTGGAAAAATGTATTCAGCAGGTAATGCATGCTGAAGATATTCCATGTGAGAAAACAAAATTCTTGATTTCATTAAACCTGTTTTGGAGTGAAGAAGACTTTATTGTCAACAGCAAAGTGTGTATGCATGTGTGCACAGGCATTTGTTCCTGTTTGTGTGGGATGCATGTGTGTGACATGGATAAGAGTTGTGCTCTAGAGAAATTAAAGTGAGAGAAAAGGGTTGTATGGGAGTAGAGCAACCTGTGAAAATAACAGTTGAGCAAGTCCTACGTAGGAATAACATTGCATGAATATCTGTGGTGAATACAAAGGCCCTGAGGTGAGATCCTTCTTGGTTTGTTAAAAGAATAGTAAGGGAACAAGTGTACGTGGAACAGAGTGAGCAAATAAAAAGAGAGAAAAAAACTGCAATCAGGAAGGTGTTTGGGGAGTGATTAATCAATTGGAGTAGGTTATGGTAACTCATTCCAGTATTCTTGCCTATTAAAATAGATATGAGTATGGATTATATTTTCAGTGGAATTGTGAAAATTTGAGGGAAGACCTAATAAATTTTATATCATTTAATTTAATTCAGTGTTATTCACAATGGAGTCTTAGGACCATAAAAGAGATTTTGTACTTCAAATGCCTAACTTATTCACAAAGGTATAAGTGACTCCCTGGGGAGAAAACAGTTCAATTATCTCAGCGAAAAATAAGTGGATGTTTTAATTTGGGGTTAGTATATTTCAGGCTTTCATTTTTTTAGTGTTTTGCAAAGATGATGAAATCTCAAGAGCATCATCACAATCTTAATAATCTGACCCTCAGCTTCAAATTCAGAAGTAGCATCTTATACTCTTTGTTGAATTAATTAACCATATCTTAAATCTGTCACAGCTGAGCTCCTCATGCCACTTCCATTTTCATCAAAGCTAGAAATTTCACGCTGCAGGGAAAAAAAATTGTATTCTTCCAAAAACTGATAAATAAAACTAAACTTATAAACACCACTACTTCCAGTTAGTATGTCTTAAGGACAGCAGGTAAGATGTTTTAATTTATCTCTAAGTGGTTAGATTTGGAAAGCTTCAAAGAGGATTCAAAAAGCATTCAAGAAATTAAGACAAAAACCTCTCAGTGCTCTGTGACAACCAGGAGGGACAGGGTTGACAGGGAGAGAGGCTCAGCATGGAGGGGACGCATGTGTGCCTATGGCCGATTCATACTGATGTAGGAAAAAAAATCATAATATTGTAAAGTACTTATCCTCCAATTAAGATAAATAAATAAATAATTTAAAAACACTGTACCTCTAAATTGCAATATGTCTGAAACACTGAATTTATGGTGAGCAACTAAACTAACAATATTTTTTTAGAAGAAAGGGGTTTAGGATAACTAATAAGAGATGAGGATTTTATAGAATATTCAACCCATGCATACACATACAAACACACATGTACACATGCATCTCTCTGTGTATATCTGTGTGTTTTTGTGTGTGTACGAAGCTGTTGCTGCTAAGTCGCTTCAGTCACGTTCAACTCTGTGCGGCTCCATAGGCGGCAGCCTACCAGGCTCCCCCGTCCCTGGGATTCTCCAGGCAAGAACACTGGAGTCGGTTGCCATTTCCTCCTCCAATGCATGAAAGTGAAAAGTGAAAGTGAAGTCGCTCAGTGGTGTCCGACTCTTCGCGACCCCATGGACTGCAGCCTACCAGGCTCTTCCATCCATGGGATTTTCCAGGCAAGAGCACTGGAGTGGGGTGCCATTGCCTTCTCATGTATGAAGCAGGGAAATTTCATTAATTTTGTGCAGAAAGAGTGCCAAAGTACTTGGCATATTTAATACACTGTGTAGTACGTTAAATAAAATCATTTTATGCTCTTATACGCACACTTTGAGAAACTACTACAATTGTCAGCCTTTATCTATCTATCTATACATAAACATATGTAAATACACACATATAAGATCATATATGTCATATAGAATATAATTCCATTTATAGCATATATATATAGATAATGTGTATATATATGTATATGTATAAAGTGGGGATCTACAAAATGGCTGTGAATTTTTTAAGTGTGTATTTTACAGGGTGGAATTAAACTGATTTTAGAGAAAGAACGGTCAGTTAAAGGTTTTCACCTAGTAACCTAGGTGAAAGATGATGTTGGCTTGAGCCTTAACAGTAGAAATAAAGATGGAAGGAGGTAGTTGTTTTGTTGATTGAGATATTTTGAAAATAGAGATAACATAATTATCTGATAGACTAGTTACATAGTGTGTGAGAAAGCAAAGAGATCAATTTCTTCAATATTTATTTGCTTGTATTTATTTTTTATTTGAACACGTGGAAGTAGAGAGTTGTCACTGACTTGAGACAGAGAATGTTATGTTTGGGAAAATTAAAGGAAGACATGAGCAAATTAGCGCTGAGTCAGGTTGAGCCAGTATTTGATATTAATGTGAAAATGTGAGTAAGTGATTGCATTATAAGTCTGGGATTTGGGAAAGAGGTCAGGGCTGAAATAATTTCAGGAGCTGTAAATATATAGATAGTATTTATAGTCATGAGACTGAATAAGATCATGAAGGTAGAGTGTAAATAGAAAAAAGAAAAATAGAAGATCACGAAATAATGAGTTCTGAGCTACTCCAATCTTAACAGTCAGAGAAACGAGGAATAAACAAAGAAGGCTGAGAAGGAGCAACCCACATGGTGGCAGGAAAACTCAGAATGTCATGTCCTGGAAGACAAGAGATGATAGCTTTTCAAGTGGTAGTCAGCAATTAACTCTGCCAAATATTTCTTATAGATCAGGAAGATGAAGACTGAGAACTGGCCACTGAATCTGGCAGCATAAAGGACCCTGACAACCTCGGCAAGAACAGTTTCTGTGGAGTGATGGGGGGAAAGCTTGATTAGAGTGGGCTTAAGAGAAAACAGGGAAAAAACTGAACTGAATTCAGGAAGTATTATATATCCAAGTATGTCTTGGATATATATATATATACATATATATATGGAGAAGGCGATGGCACCCCACTCCAGTACTCTTGCCTGGAAACTCCCATGGAGGGAGGAGCCTGTTGGGCTGCAGTCCACGGGGTCGCGAAGAGTCGGACCCGACTGAACGACTTCACTTTCACTTTTCACTTTCATGCGTTGAAGGAAACGGAAACCCACTCGTGTTCTTGCCTGGAGAATCCCAGGGACCGGGGAGCCTGGTGGGCTGCCGTCTATAGGGTCGCACAGAGTCGGACACGACTGAAGCAACTTAGTAGTAGTAGTATATATACTTTTATACACAAAAATTGCAAAACTCATCCAACCACATTTTTGTCCTTTCATAGTATTAAAAGTGATGGTGAACTTCTTTATTTTTGCCAAAGATCTCAGCCACATAGTATAAAGCAGGGTACAAAGATGTTGCATAGAGATTTTGGTCTTGAAGGAAAATTAAAGATCTCAAAGCATGAAATTAAGGTTATGCCCTTGAGGGAACAAAATCTATCTTAATTGGATTATGAAAATTAAAAAAAAAATAGGGAATATTCCTAACAAACACTATAAATCTTCCCACCTTGTTTTAGAAAATATAGTAAGTCAGTTTTACAGGTAAGTCATTTTCTACATTTGTTCACTAAAAATATGTTTTTTATTTTGTGTGAAAATTAATATTCTCATTGATATTGAAAAAATTATTTTCATCATTTATACTTGTTTTTTTCTATTCAAATATTAACATTTCATAGCATCTCTGAAAAATCAAGTATTATATACAGGCCCTTCTGATGTATATGTGAAAACTAAATTTAAAAAGCCTTAAGGTGAAATTCTTGAGGCATAATGTTTCCAGTCATATCTTACTTTCACAAAAAAAACAGAAATATAATTCTAGCTGGGAGCTAAGTCCACATTTAAATATTATCCTAATGTGCTTCCTAAACAAATATATTCAGAGGTGTGTCAGTTTTAAAAACTAATACAACATTGTAAAGTAATTAACCTCCAATTAAAATAAATAAATTTATATAAAAAAGAAAACAAATAAAAAGTAATGGAAACAAATTCCTCTTCAGATATTTGAATTCTTTATTTACCGTTCAAATTCTGCCTTCTCAGATTTTCTTTGAATGGCCATCTAAAAGCACTCCGCCTTTAATTTTCTTCATGGTGTTTTCTTCTAAGTGACATCCTGCTGTAAACATTTGCCTATGTGCTCAATATCTATTACCTCTCTTACAATATATGGTTCACCAGGATAGGTAATTTGCTCACTCATGTAACCCCAGAAGCTAGAACAGAAAAAATAATGCCTCCGTAAATAACGAGTGGGTGAATTTAAAAAGCAGAAAGAACAATTCTTCATTCTGTACCTTCTTAGTCATATGTCAAGAGATGCATCTACTAATTAAATGTCTTCTGAATTAATTTAAGCTAGACAAATATGGGTTTCAGGAGAAAATGCTGGGCTGAACATGTCTCCTAATGTGTGTTGAAAACAATAGTGTATCAGAGGTGTAGGGACCATAGGAACTGCATCCTTCATTTGTCCATTTGAATGATACCACGGACCTGCTGCTTTCCAGACCTGGTTTTCATTCTTTTCGCTTTCTTTTTCACAGAATTTGAAAAAAAAAATATGGAGTTTTCCAAGAAAACAGATTTAATTATATACGTGTATACACGATTTACAAATAAGGAGAAAGAGAATGTGTGAGTTTCCAGTATATATATAGAAAAATATATCGCAAAGAGATAAGGTGCAAATATTTACATAGACGCTCTGATGCATTGGTTGAGAAGAGTAATTTCCTTATAGAGACATAGATCAAAAGTAAATGACGAAAGAGTGGATTAAATGCACCATCAGGATCAGATAGAATTTTTCACTTTACCACTTTCAGTTTTTAAGGGATGAGACTATGTCTCCCCCTAACCGCACTGCAGTGACTGAGTTCATTCTCCTGGGACTCACAGATGACCCAGTGCTGCAGAAGGCCCTGTTTGGGGTGTTCCTGGTGATCTACCTAATCACACTGGCAGGGAATCTGGGCATGATCGTGCTGATCAGGACCAATCCCCACCTGCAGACCCCCATGTACTTCTTCCTCAGCCACCTCTCCTTTGTAGACCTTTGCTATTCCTCCAATGTGACTCCAAATATGCTGCACAGTTTCCTCTCAGACCAGAAGACCATCTCCTACGTGGGATGCTTCACACAGTGTCTCGTCTTCATCGCCCTGGTGATCACGGAGTTTTATCTCCTTGCTTCAATGGCCTTGGACCGCTACGTAGCCATCTGCAGCCCTCTACTGTACAGCACCAGGATGTCCAAGGACGTTTGCATCTTTCTAGTCACAGTCCCTTATACTTGTGGATTCTTCAATGGTCTCTCTCAGGCGCTGCTGACTTTCCGCTTGTCCTTTTGTGACTCCCGGGAAATCAACCATTTCTACTGTGCGGATCCTCCTCTAATAATGCTGGCCTGCTCTGACACCTATGTCAAAAAGATGGCGATGTTTGTGGTTGCTGGTTTCACGCTGTCAAGCTCCTTGTTCATCATTCTCCTGTCTTATGCTTTCATCGTTGCCTCTATATTGGCGATCCGTTCTGTGGAAGGCAGGCACAAGGCCTTTTCTACCTGTGGTTCCCACCTGACAATAGTTACGCTATTTTATGGAACCCTGTTCTGTATGTACTTGAGGCCTCCAACTGAGAAGTCTGTAAAGGAGTCCAAAATATTTGCAGTCTTTTATAGTTTTTTGAGTCCGATGTTGAACCCACTGATCTACAGTATGAGGAACAAGGATGTGATTCAAGCCATGCAGCAAATGATAAAGAGAAACCTTTCATAAAATTGCACTTGAAGCATCTGTTCATTTGATGTGACTAAGTGTCCATAACAGCCTTGTGTTTTATTTTTATTTTATTTTAAATTTTTATTTTTACTTTATTTTACTTTACAATACTGTTTTGGTTTTGCCATATATTGACATGAATCCACCACGGGTGTACATGAGTTCCCAAACATGAACCCCCCCCTCCCACCTCCCACCCCATATCATCTCTCTGGATCATCCCCGTGCACCAGCCTTGTGTTTTAGAGATTAGAAATGAGTAACACAGAACTCTAACTGTGATAGAATTCCAGGTTCCATTTTTCTTTTATTTATTTACTTTTTTTTTTTTTTTTTGAGGATCAGGATCATTTAGTCATTGGGACATGACATATAGCAATCTCTTCTTTTGGTTAAGCAAAGAGATGTGTTTCACTCTTAGCCAACAGAATATTCTGATGTCAAGATTTATATCCAGTTAGAAAAATGTGTTTTAAAATCATTGTAAAGCACTGAACATTTTGCCTAATTTTTATAGTCTTGAAAACCACTGTGGCTTTTAGGACCCAAATTTAAACTCAGTCTTTGCAATTCTTAATCCAATGTTTTTTTTTTTAAATTTAAATTTATTTATTTTAATTAGAAGCTAATTACCTTACAATATTGTATTGGTTCTGCCACACATCAACATGAATCCACCATGGGTGTACACGTGTTCCCCATCTTGAACCCCCCTGCCACCTCCCTCCCCTTACCATCCCTCCGGGTCATCCCAGTGCACCAGCCCCAAGCCTATTTGGAGTCTCTCATTTTTCAATATTCAACTTATTGACCTCTATTTGTGATTTATGTTTTTGTACTTTGGGTGAAACTCACCTCAGAAATTCTTGAGAGTATAAATCAACATGTATGAAAATAATTATAAGTAACACAATTATAGTTGAATTCTCACTTTTCTGTTATTATGTGTTAGTGAAGTGAAGTGAAGTCACTCAGTCGTGTCTGACTCTTTGCGACCCCATTGACTGTAGCCTACCAGGCTCCTCTGTCCATGGGATTTTCCAGGCAATAGTCCTGGAGTGGATTGCCATTTCCTTCTCCAGGGGATCTTCCCAACCCAGGGATCGAACCCGGGTCTCCCGCATTGTAGACAGACACTTTACTGTCTGAGCCACCAGGGAAGTCTATTATGCATTAAATCCTAACAAATGAACTAGTGTGAAAATGATCATCTCCATTTATAAGTTTTACTTTGTTAGGCACAGAGAGACTAAATGACCTACCCAAAGTCATTCAGCCACTTAGTAGCAGAAAGGCAATTTGATTCCAAATTCTCTCTCTTTTCATATTGAAGTGGCTAAACCTCTTTTGTGTGCATCATAAGTTACTTCAGTTGTGCCTGACTCTTTGTGACCTTATGGACTGTAGCCCACCAGGCTCATCTGTCCATGGGATTCTCAAGGCAAGAATACTGGAGTGGGTTGCCATGCCCTCCTCCAGAGGACCTTCCTAACCCAGGAATCAAAGCCTCATCTCTTGCCTCTCCTGCTTTGGCAGGTGGGTTCTTTAGCACTAGCACCACCTGAGAAGCTCAGCTAAACCTCTTATTATACAACAAATACTGGATGGGATGTTGGGGGTAATGAATTGACCAGGTTATTGCTATAAATGATCATGGTGATTGTAATGAGAGCAAGATAACCAATAACAGCTAATGTGAATTTCTTCTACATGTCCTTAGGATAATTTGTGGGTAATATAGTCTTGTTGTTCCATGTAAATCAGGCAGTTTTGATATGTGGAATATTTATTTTGACTGTATTTTATGAATATATTTTTCAGATTATAAAACACACATGTTCATTATAAATGACTAGAAAATAAAAACAGATGTGAAGAAATAACTTTTATGAGTTATGTGCTCTAAACCAAGGAATGAATTCTCTTGTGTTTTTAAATATCTCTTCTCAATAATTTTATGTACATATATTATTATAATTGATAAAGCAAAATTGGAGTCATGTGCTATATATAAACCTTGAGTTTCATTTGATAGTATAAGGTTTACATTTCAAAGATATTATTTTTGATGAACATCGCTTTTAATGCAGTTAATATTAACAATTAAATCACACTAACTTAGTTACAAAAATAATTGAACATATTAATTGTAGAAAAACAAATACTGAAAATATATAAAACATGTTTTCCCTGTATTTTTAAAATTTATTTATTTATTTTAATTGGAGGCTAATTATTTTATAATATTGTAGTGGATTTTGCCATACATTGACATGAATCAGCCATGAGTGTACATGCGTTCCCCATCCTGAACTCACCTCCCACCTCCCTCCGCATCCCATCCCTCTGGGTCATCCGAGTTCACCAGCCCCGAGCACCCTGTCGCATGCATTGAACCTGGACTGGAGATCTCTTTCACATATCATAATATACATGTTTCAAAGCTATTCTCTCAGATCATCCCACCCTTGTCTTCTCCCACAGAGTTCAAAAGTCTGTTCTTTACATCTGTCTCTGTCTCGCATATAGGGTCATAATTACCATCTTTCTAAATTCCATATATATATTTATGCATTAATATACTGTATTGGTGTTTTTCATTCTGACTTACTTCACTCTGTATAATAGGCTCCAGTTTCATCCACCTCATTAGAACTGATTCAAATGCATTCTTTTTAATAGCTGAGTAATATTCCATTGTGTATATGTACCACAGCTTTCTTATCCATTCATCTGCCGATGGACATCTAGGTTGCTTCCATGTCCTGGCTATTGTAAACAGTGCTGCATGAACATTGGGGTACACGTGTCTCTTTCAATTCTGGTTTCCTCAGTGTATATGTCTAGCAGTAGGATTGCTGGGGCATAAGGCAGTTCTATTTCCAGTTTTTTAAGGAATCTCCACACTGTTCTCCTTAGTGGCTGTACTAGTTTGCATTCCCATGAACAGTGTAAGAGGGTTCCATTTTCTCTGCACCCTCTTCAGCATTTATTGCTTGTAGACTTTTTGACAGCAGCCATTCTGACCGGCGTGCTATGGTACCTCATTGGCTTCAGTTTCTTGTTGGTTCCTGAAAGTGTCCACACCCAATTCATTGTCACAAAAGTATCTTTCTAAGGAAACTTGCTATATAGCTGCTTACCTCGAATCCAGAGAGAAAGAGATATTACTGGCAAGACAAAAGGCACAGTTTTATATCTTCTAATTATGGAAGTGACATCCATCATCTTTGCCACATTCAGTGCTCCCTCTCCAGCACTTATTGTTTGTAGACTTTTTGACAGCAGCCATTCTGACTGGCGTGAGATGGTACCTCATAGTGGTTTTGATTTACGTTTCTCTGATAATGAGTGATGTTGAGCATCTTGTCATGTGTTTATTAGCCATCTGTATGTCTTCTTTGGAGAAATTTCTGTTTAGTTCTTTGGCCTATTTTTTGACTGGGTCATTTATTTTTCTGGAATTGAGCTGCAGGAGTTGCTTGTATATTTTTGAGATTAATGCTTTCTCAGTTGCTTCCTTTGCTATTATTTTCTCCCATTCTGAAGGCTGTCTTTTCACCTTGCTTATTGTTTCCTTCGTTGTGCACAACATTTTATGTTTAATTAGGTACAATTTGTTTATTTTTGCTTTTATTTCCACTACTCTGGGAGGTGGGTCATAGAGGATCCTGCTGTGATTTATGTCAGAGAGTTTTCTGCCTATGTTTTCCTCTAGGAGTTTTATAGTTTCTGGTCTTATATTTAGATCTTTAATCCATTTTAAGTTTATTTTTGTGTATGGTGTTAGAAAGTGTTCTAGTTTCATTCTTTTATGAGTAGTTGACCAGTTTTCCCAGCACCGCTTGTTAAATAGATTATCTTTTCTCCATTGTATATTCTTGCCTCCTTTCTCAAAGATAAAGTGTGTGGGTTTATCTCTGGGCTTTCTATTTTGTTCCATTGATCTATAGTTCTGTCTTTGTGCCAGTACTATACCGACTTGATGACTGTAGCTTGTAATATGATGAATAAGCTTGGTATGTCTTGCTCTGAAACTTGTTGGCTCTTGGGTGGGGCTTGGTTTCAGTGTAGGTATGGAGGCTTTTGGATGAGCTCTTCTCAATTAATGTTCCCTGGAGTCAGGAGTTTTCTAGTGTTCTCAGGTTTTGGATTTAAGCTTCCTGCCTATGGTTTTCAGTCTTATTCTTACAGTAGGCTCAAGACTTCTTCATCCATACTGCACTGATGATAAAACATCTCCTTCAAATAGAAAGGACTGCCTTTCTGGGTGCCTGGTGTCCTCTGCCAGCATTCAGAAGTTGTTTTGTGGAATTTGCTCAGCATTCAAATGATCCTTTGGTGAATTTGTTGGGGAGAAAGTGGTCTTATTCCTCTGCCATCTTAGGACCTCCATCCTTGTTTAGTGAAAGATTTTTTTTTAATTCTGCAATGCTTTAAAATTTTCAAGAGATTCATACACATGATTTTACATATTCTTATAATAACTCAATTTCTGCTGACCCTATATTGCCTTTCCCCAGTTCCCTCTCCCCACTGGTATCCATAGTTTGGTTTCTATATTTGTGAGTTTGTTTCTTTTTTGTTTATTAATCGTTTGTTTTATTTTTTATACTCCCCTTACATGTCATATCATACAACATTTGTGTGTTTTCTCTTTCTGCATTATTTCAGCAGTTTAATGCCCTCCAAGTGAATCTATGTTCTCACAAACAGCAAAACTGTATTCATATACAATAATTCCTTTTGAACCTTAATGCTCTGAATTTTCAAAGATGTGAACATGTTGTTCACATGTTGAATCATGTAAGTTAGTTCTCATGACTGGTGTACATTCTGTGTGCAAATCCTCTACAGGTGACTGTGCTTTTGTGTATTCTACTGTACAGTAGTGTACAGTGTCTTTATTTCAAAAATATCCAGTTCAGTTCAGTTGCTCAGTCGTGTCCGACTCTTTGCGACCCCATGAAACCCAGCATGCCAGGCCTCCCTGTCCATCACCAGCTCCTGGAGTTCACTCAGACTCACGTCCATCAAGTCAATGATGCCATCCAGCCATCTCATCCTCGGTCGTCCCCTTCTCCTCCTGCTCCCAATCCCTCCCAGCATCAGAGTCTTTTCCAATGAGTCAACTCTTCGCATGAGGTGGCCAAAGTACTGGAGTTTCAGCTTCAGCATCATTCCCTCCAAAGAAATCCCAGGGTTGATCTCCTTCAAAATGGACTGGTTGGATCTCCTTGCAGTCCAAGGGACTCTCAAGAGTCTTCTCCAACATCACACTTCAAAAGCATCAATTCTTCGGCACTCAGCTTTCTTCACAGTCCAACTCTCACATCCATACATGACCACAAGAAAAACCATAGCCTTGACCAGACGGACCTTTGTTGGCAAAGTAATGTCTCTGCTTTTCAATATGCTGTCTAGGTTGGTCATAACTTTTCTTCCAAGGAGTAAGCGTCTTTTAATTTCATGGCTACAGTCACCATCCAGAGGCAAGTGTAAAAGCAGTGTTGATTTTGAAGGACACTTCAGATCCTCTCTATAGATTCCCACTTAACTACACTGGTTTGATGAAGGGAAATATATGACATGATGAAAAAGATCACTACAGGTGCCTCATCATCAATAGAAATATCATTTTATGCTCTGTGTAGCTGATACCCATGTCCCTCCCAGTCAGGGATGCTGCTTGGTCATGTCAAAGGGGAAAAGGATGCAAGAATTATCTCACTATTCTGCTTGCCCAGGTGACTCTAATTCTCAAGAAAGGGGTGGAGAAGCCATGTCTAAGCCATATTCTCATATCCAGTTTTATATGCAATAATGCTGTATTTTAGCTGGTAAAGAATCCACCTGCCATGAAGGAGACCCTGGTTCAATTCCTGGGTCAGGAAGTTCCCCTGCAGAAGGAGTAGGCTACCCACTCCAGTGTTCTTGGGCTTCCCTGGTGACTCAGACAGTAAAGAATCTGCCTGCAATGCAAAGACCTGGGTACAACCCCTGTATTGGAAAGATCTGCTGGAGAAGGCCATGGCAACCCACTCTAGCATTTTTGCCTGGAGAATCCCCATGGACAGAGGTGCCTGGTAGGTGACAATCCATGAAGTCACAAAGAGTCAGACTTGTTGAGTGAATAAATATAGCACAATGCTGGTAATTTTAATCTCTGACTCCTGTGTGTAGTCTGCAAGTGATCCATGACCCAGAAGGATGATGATTCAATGGCCCTTTCAGTATCCAGCCATGGTGAAGCCAGAAATATCACTTCAATCACAACATTTATTGAGTAATTATTGTGTAACACTCTGGTCTGAGTCAGGGATGTGAGACAAACCAAAATCCTACTCAGATGTTTTAACTGAAGAGAATTTAATGGAAAGAATTTAAGTTAGTAAGGAGAATACTGGCAGTGTTAAGTAAATCAGTCCAAGAACTTGAAGTGCCTGGAGGCTAAGTTCATAAGACAGTTTTCATACCAGTCCTGAAGCAGTCAACACAAGGGCCGCTGTCAGGATTCTAGTGTCACGAGATCCTGGAAGAGCACGCCAGGCCACCTTTCCAACACACACCTTTGCAGGGATTTTCCTTGAAAAGATGCAGCCACCTTAACACTTCATTGTGAAACTGGGAGAAAATGAAATTTGGATACTTTTCTCTTCCTCTCATTTCTGTTATGCTCCTGGTTTCTCCCATTGGCCTAACTCAGATGGAAACTAGACACTCAAGGAGCCCTATTGATGGAATTTAAGGTTAAGCTCCAGGTAGACCAAAAAAAAAAAAAAAAAAAAAAAAGATAAACTGTATAGATGGTCTAGACTGAGAAAGGAAGCGTCGTTAGAACATTTATCGTATCTGTTTATCCATGGTGTTCCCTTTGCTAGGTATCTATTATTATAACAATTTAAAATATAAAGAACAAGGTTCAGAATCAGTAAATAAGTAGTTCAAATGCAGCAAAAGTTGTCTGACTGATGGTTTGCCTATACCCTTCAGTCTCTATCTGCATGAGAACTTAATAACTCTCCCAAGTCAAGTCTCAGAATATCCAGACATTTAGGCATAAGTTAAAAAAGAAATGAGTCCCATTAGTATATCATTTCAGAAGATTTGATTCCCTGAAGATACTGGGGAGAAGCAAGAATCATGTCCTCAATGGACTTAAGATTTTAAAAAGGGTAAATCACTCATGGTGGTTTATATTCTAAATGCTTTTCTGTGAAAAATAATTGAACCCTAGGGTGCTGATCCCTCCGTGACAATTCTGGGATAAATTCCTCAGCTTCTTCATATCTGGTTGTCACTGGGAAATCACTCTTCTTTCACAGGTAGGACTAGGTATTGAACAGTTTCCTGTGCTGTGTGCTTAGTCACTCAATCGTGTTTGACTCTTTGCGACCCCATGGACTGTAGCCCACCAGACTTCTCTGTCCATGAGGATTCTCCAGGCAGGAATACTGGAGTGGGTTGCAATGGCCTCCTCCATGGGATTTTCCCAATCCAGGGATCAAACCCAAGTCTTCTGCATTGCAGGCAGATTCTTTACCATCTGAGCCACCAGGGAAGCTCAAGAATACTGGAGTGGGTAGCCTATCCCCTCTCCAGGTGATCTTCTGGACCCTGCAATCAAAACGGGGTCTTCCTGCATTGCAGGCATATTCTTTACCAGCTAAGCAAAATCCTATTATTTACTTTCTTTCTTTCTTTCTTTTTTTTTTTTTTTGCATCGTGCACCGTTCAAAGAGAAATGCTTGAAGAAACATGTGTCAGCGCTACCCTTTTTTTTTCATAGTATAAATGTTTATAGATGCATCATGGAGTGGTATCACAATGGGAAAAGAATAGATCAAAGGCCACCAGACAGGGCCTCAGGTCAAGAGTGTCTGTCGAGAATACAAAGCTTCATAGTGCCCAGAGCCATTGCTGTCCACTTCTCTATACGATTACTTTGCCAAGTCAGTTCTTTGCATCAGGTGGCCAAAGTACTGGAGCTTCAGCTTCAGCATCAGTCCTTCCAATGAATGTTCAGGACTGATCTCTTTTAGGATGGACTGGTTGGATCTCCTTGCAGTCCAAGGGCCTCTCAAGAGTCTTCTCCAACACCACAGTTCAAAGCATCAGTTCTTAGGTGCTCAGCTTTCTTTATGGTCCAACTCTTACATTCATATCTGACTACTGGAAAAATCTTACCTTGGACTAGACAGACCTTTGTCAGCAAAGTAATGTCTCTGCTTTTTAATATGCTGTCTAGGATCATCATAGAGTTTCTTCCAAGGAGATGGTCTCCTTTATCATGTACAAAAGTTGGGAAATGCACTTTATGATTTCTTACATACTGTCTCAGCTTCATGGATAATATGATTATTATTATCAGTGTGACCTTTACAAAACTCAAATTGCATCCCTATCATACAGTTTATTCTTACATTCTGGAAGAGTTAAATAAGATAAAGTTACAACAAAAATATTACAATTTGGGGATGGGTGTGTCAATCACTTTTTAAAAAATTGTCTCCTCCTCAAGGTAACATTTTTAATACATAATTTTACCCCAATTATTCCTTCCTTTAATATTTAATACCACTGAAAAATATGGTATATAAAAATAATCACATATTGTTTATGTACTTTATTTTAACCTGTATTTATACAAAAATACCAATTTAATTTTGTGTCCCATGAGCCAATTGCTACTGCTGCCAAGTCAATTATTGTCCTAAATAATTGGCTGAAATATACAGAGGTAAGGATAGCCTGGGAGCAGTAAGATTTGGCCATGTGAGGGCAATCTGAGTTAGGCAAGGGTGGATAAAATGAACATGCATCGCAGGGTGAGGGACTACCTAGAAAATAACCTTGAGGTTAGAGTGGCAGGTAGATAGACACTGGTTCTATAAAGATGTATTTATTCCATTTCCCTAAATCATTCACCTGTGGGGGAAAAACAATGAATTTGAATTACTGACACTTTAGACACTACATCAAAATTATTCTGGAAACAAATCATAGTTTTAAAGAAAAGCAATATTTTAAGGGATTGTAAGTGACCAATTCATGATAATGATTTGTAGAAAAGATCTAAGCCTTTCAACTATGAAAAGACTTGCAGAAAAGCTTTTGAAACTATGTAAATGTGTTCTATATTAAGTCAGATATTGAGGCATCTAATGCATAATTACTAGGTTACATCTAGATATTTAAAGAAAAATTTGATGAGGAAACTTTTTAAAGACTACTGAATTTCTTATAACATTGCTTCTGTTTTATGTTTTGTGTTTTTGGCCATGAGGCATGTGGGATCATAGCTCCCTAAAAGGGGATCAAATCTTTGTTCCCTGCATTGCAAAATGAAGTTTTAACCACTGGATCACCTGGAAAGTACCCTATGTAACTTCTTTATGCCACATGTGTTTAGAAGTTTGAAAGAAATAGGCATTGATAAAATGATGTTAATAATGGAAAATGATTAAAAAATGCATTTTTATTTCATTTACTTTAGACATCATTGGAAGCTGAGCAAACACAATGTTAAAGGAAAACTACACAGAAGTGACTGAGTTTATCCTCCTGGGACTGACAGATCGAGTTGAGTTGCAGCCTGTCCTTTTTGTGGTCTTCCTAGTCATCTACCTGATCACAGTCTTCGGCAATGTGAGCATGATTTTGTTAATCAGAACTGACTCAAAGCTTCAGACTCCAATGTACTTCTTCCTCAGCCACCTCTCCTTTGTAGATCTCTGTTATGCCACCAATGTCACACCTCAGATGCTGGTCAATCTCTCATCTGAGAGAAAAACTATTTCTTTCCTTGGTTGCTTTATACAGTTTGATTTATTCATTTCCTTGGGGCTCACAGATAGCTATATGCTCACAGCAATGGCTTATGACCGCTACATGGCCATCTGCAAACCCTTGTTATATGGCAGCAAGATGTCCCGAGGTGTCTGCCTCTCTCTCGTTGCTATGTCTTATATTTATGGCTTTGCAAACGGTCTTGCACAGACCATCCTGATGCTCTGCCTCTCCTTCTGTGGACCCAATGAAATCAATCACTTTTACTGTGCGGACCCACCTCTCCTAGTCCTGGCCTGCTCAGATACTTATGTCAATGAGACTGCCATGTTCGTGGTGGCTGGTTCCAACCTCATGTGCTCTCTCACCATCATCCTCATCTCTTACATTGCCATCTTTACAGCCATTCTGCAAATGCATTCTCCAGAAGGGAGGCGCAAGGCATTCTCCACCTGTGGGTCTCATCTGACAGTTGTCACTATGTTTTATGGGACACTGTTCTGGATGTATCTGAGGCCACCTTCTGAGGCATCCGTAGAACGGACCAAAATTGCAGCTGTTTTTTATGTCTTTCTGAGTCCTATGTTTAACCCTTTGATCTACAGCCTTCGGAACAAAGATGTTAAAAGAGCAATAAGGAGAGTAATTCAAGAGATTTTTTTTGTCAAATTAGGTACACATTTGGCCAGAGGTATGTAATATATTTGTATTTTCTGACTGATTAAAGAGAATTTTAAATTAATAAGTCACTTTTTGTCATTGACTTATTTTTTTCTTTTGCAATTCACCTATGAAATGTGGAAGAATCTGTCAGATCATTAGCTTGTGTCATTTCAGTATATTTAAAATGAATATCACATGGAAATTCAATGACAAGACCAGATAGCATTGCTATTTTTGTATTAGTAAAGGACAGATAATTCTGTGTACAGTATTCATAAAGGTAGAAAGTTATAAAATACAGAATTACCAGTGATGCTAAGACCATGCCAATTTGTTTGATTTGAGGGGTTTAATAATTTCCAAATTATTTTCCAAAACTTGTTAACATATAAGGAGGAAAGTTTTTTGTTTGTTTGGTTGTTTTTTTCCTTTGTTCACGTTACATATCCAAGATCTTTGTGTATCTTAAATTATTACTTAAGAACTATATTTAGATATTAGTATTGGTCTAACAGAATCCTCATTGATTAAATGTTTAACCGAAATGCCAAATTTTCTTTAGATTTTTTTTTATTAATTCTTTTAATTTTTTTTTTTTTTTTACCAATATGCCTCCAGCATTAACTTATATTGGGTTTTCACTTTTTTTTTTTATGCACTGTTAACATCTCACAAACAAAAATAGTGAATGATATAAAGAGCACTTTTCAAAGCATAACTAATCATCATTAAGTTTTCACACAATGACACTTGTTTCAAATTTGCACAAATCTCCATTTCATGGACCTGACTGCTCACCTTTGGCGTCTCCCCCTGGGACATACAAGCTGGGGAAGTTTACGACGCTGAAAAACTCAGAAGAGGTGAGTTGAGAAGAACTTGGTTCTGTTAGGTCAATCGAGTTGATTTTTTAAAAAACTGATTTATAACTGATTTGTAATTTTAGGTTTCAGGTATACAACATTTGAAAGTCACTCAGTCGTGTCCAACTCTTTGTGATCCCATGAACTGTAGCCTGCGAGTCTCCTCTGTCCATGGGGATTCTCCGGACAAGAATACTCAAGTGGGTTGACATGCCCCTCTTTAGGGTATCTTCCCAACTCAGGGATCGCACCCAGGTCTCCCACATTGCGGGCAGATTCTTTACCGTCTGAACCACCAGGGAAGCCTGGTGTTCAGCATAGTGACTTTCAATTTTTAGAACTGGTAAAGAGGCTTTTCCAGTGGCTCAGTGGTAAAGAATCTGCTTGTAGCGCAGGCGACTCAGAAAAAGCAGGTTTCAGAACTGGGTTGGGAAGACCCACTGGTGGAGGAAATGTTTAAAAAGCAGTAAGAAGAGCGATTCAAGAGAAGTTATTTGCCAAATCGCGTAGACATTTTGGTCACGGGTATGTAACATATCTCTGATCAATCAGTGAGCACTTTAAATTGACAAATCATTTTGCCTACTGACTATTCTTTTCCTTTTATAATTCACCTATGAGACTTGGAAGAATGTTATCAAATTGTTAGTTCTGACTCAGTATATTAAAATAATACCACACATATATTAAGACGCAAGACAAAACAGCATTGTCATTGCTTTATAAAATTAGCAAATGTAGTGACTACATTACCCATAACCACCAAATATGTGAACTTGCTTGTTGGATTGTTTCTTTTGTATTTTTTATTAAAATTATATTGAAATGAAGATCTTTAGGAATCTCAGATTATTACTCCAAGATATATCTTTAGCTAATAGTACTGGTCCAATAGAATCCTCATTCATAAGACTGTTGATGTAAATCCTAAATATCCTACAGATTATCTTCATTATATATTTTAAGTGTTTTAATCTATCTATATCCCTATCACAAAACTAGTTTTGAGGTTTCATTTTGTTTTGTTTTGTTATGAACAATTTCCAGCATACATCCAAAATATAAAGCAACATAGACTACCAATGTCAGGATAACTAGCAATTAATATATCACACAATGCCAAATTTTTCATTTTTAAAATTTTTATTTTATCTTGGAGCATAGCTGATTGACAATGTTGTGTTAGTTTCAGATATACAGCAAAGTGACTCAGTTATACCTCTACATGTATCTATATTTTTCAAATTGTTTACCCATTTAGATTATTGTAGGATATTGAACAGTCCTCCCAGTGCTCTAACAGCAGGTCCTTTTATTGGATTGTTTTAGAAACTCAGACCCATGGCCTCTCCATGTCATGGACACTAGTGCTCATCTTTGGCATCTCCTCCTGAAGCATATCTGGGGGAAGACCAGGACCTGCGACATGCTTAGAAGGCATGGGAAGTGAGTAGAGCAGGGTCCTATAAAGTCTATCCAGTGAATTTTCTTTTATCAGATCTTCAGTGTCCTTACAGACGTTTGAATTTCAGACATGAAAATGGAGAAAGATGACGTGGGTTTGCCTATTTTCTTTTATAGTTTTTAAAACTATTGAGACTATATTATTAGGTCTTATCAAGTACTGAACTGGTATTATTCCTTTTATCATTTATACTTTCCCTTCTACGATGTATAAAGTCTAAAAGTCTGATTTGTCTGATATTCACATATATTTGGCTGTTTATTTTTTGTTTGTTTCTAGTTGGTTATGTCCAGTATGTTTACTTTGACTTTTTTGTTTTCAGGCCCAGAGTCCTTTTGATTACTATTTCTTATCTTATTGTAGATATTGACACTTTTGAATATTTCTGACAACATAGTTTGTGCTTTTCACAAACTACTTTATGCTTTTTCTCCTCTTTACCTACTGTGAATTAAATCATATTTTGCAACTTTCTTTCCTTTTCAATCCTTGTTTGACTATGACACATTCTATTTTCTATTATTAGTAAGTTCCCTTAAATTGTGTACGCATACTTATCTTAACTTAGTCTTCATTAATCAGTATATCTACTTTGCTATTAAATAATAAAAGGAACATACAATATTTTAATTATGAATTCATCCTGCTTCTAACTTATAAACTGTCATTTGCAGGTATAGAATAAATCATCAGTAGTAAATTATTTATTAATGAACTTTAAAATGATCTTTATTGTATATGATTACAGTTATAATTATATTAAATGGTGGTTCAATGTTCGTGTTCCTTTAACTTTCATGACATCAATTCTTCTCTCACTATTATTTGGCGCCCACTCTTCATTTATGGTTTAGTTTTCTTCTGCGTGATATACATCCTTAATCAGTTCTTTCAGTGAGAATCCCTCTCTGTTCACTTATCTGAGAATATAACTTGTCCATTCTCAAAGGAGAATTTATTTGGGTATGAATGTAGAAAGACAGATAGTCACTTTCAGTATTCAAAATATCTTATATTCTGGCTTATTTTTGTTTGCCTATGCAGATGGGTGTATTACCAGATTATTTGTTATTTCTCTGTGGGTAAGACACTATCTTTTTCATTTTCTAATATTCAGTTTCAGTGTTTGTTGGGATTTAGTTATATTTATGCTTTTGTATTTTCAGTGCCTCTTGGCTGATCTCTTAAAGTCGTATCCTCTTAGGATACATTCTCACAATATCATATAACTTTAATTCACAGAAATTTTTAAACTGCATGTTTAATATTATCATTGTGATTGACTCATGATTATATTATCCCCAGTTTTCTCAGTGTCATGAGGGCCAGGTCTAAGGTCCTTGTTTAGCGCTCACTAATTTAAAATCAGAATTTATCACAAAACCTAGAATAGAAATATTCTGAATAAATATCACTTGAGTTAATAAACTGTTACTATGATCTTTGCATTACAGTTCTTTGAGTAGTGAAAGATCTACTCCCTTCCACTTTTCAACATAATTTTTATTAAAAAAATTTTTTTTTTATTTTACTTTACAATACTGTATTGGTTTTGCCATACATCAACATGAATCTGCCACAGGTGTACATGTGTTCCCAATCCTGAACCCCTCTCCCACCTCCCTCCCCATATCATCTCTCTGGGTCATCCCAGTGCACCAGCCCCAAGCATCCTGTATCCTGCATCGAACCACAGTTTCTATGCCTCATGCCTCCTACCATGAAACAGAAACATTTGAAGGACAAAAGCCATCTTTGTCTTTTTCTTACACTTTCTCCATTGACCGCACAGTGGCAAACAGAAGATTTTCTCTGAATATTTGACAACTGTGTGGATGGATGAATGAACGGATTAATGGGTAAGTGAAAGCCTTTATACTCAGAGAATGTGCAGCACTGTGTGAACTTGCCACATTTCTACTCTAAGCGATTCCTTATCATTGACTAATAATCTGTTTGATCCCAGCCTCACAATGTATTAACTGTAGGTTCCAGGGAAAGGTAATTAACCTCTGCTTGTTTCAGTCTCCTATCTGTAAAATGAAGGTACTAATACGAAGAACCTACACCATTTGTAAGTTTAACTGAGCTAATACGTGTGTAGCTGTTAAGCCTAAGACTGGCACATATTAATTACTCAATGCCTGTAGCCTGTAACTAATTACTCCCATTGTGTTTTCTTCCTGTGACTTTGAAACAAGTTTGTCATGATCCCAAATCCTCTCTCTGTAGACTTTCAGTTTGAGGGCTGAGATGATGCATTCAGTGAAATGCAGATTAACCTGAGAGCAGGGAAACTAAGAGCTGTTTTACAGTCCTCAATAAATACACATTGCGCACTGCCTGAAGAACTTGGGACATATTGGCTCATAGCTGTTATCTCCAGGGACTGTGCTAGCTATGGAAACGACACTTCTGCTCACAGAGAGTCGGATTCTAGCAGTGACACTAGAAATGTAAGTAAGTCATGAAAGCGGAGTGTGTTAGTCAAGGGGAGGGCAGCGAGGTAGACAGCACGGTGAATGGAGGTCAAACTCTGGAGGCAAAACGAAATTATACTCATTAACAGAAGAGAATTTAATGGAAATAATTTATTTTAATAACGAGAACACAGGCAATGTTAAAGAAATCAGTCCAAGTAGTTGAAGGACCTCGAGGCTAAGTTCAGAAGGTAAATAAATCCCAGTCCTGAATCACCCAACACAAAGGCCACTGTCAGGAGTCCAGTGAAACTAGTCAGGCAGAACATCCCAGGCCTAATCTCAACACACACCCCAGCAGGAATTTTCCTTGGAAGAATGCAGCCACCTTAGCACTTCATTGTGAAACTGGGGGGAAATGAGAAAAAAATTTGGATACTTTTCTTCTATGCTCTCACCTCTGTTAGGCTCCTGGTTTCTCCCACTGGCCAAACTCAGAAATCCAAAACCACAGGAACTCTAGTGATGGAATCTAAGGATTAAATTTCAGGTAGGCAAAAAAAAAAAAAAAAAAGTAGAAAAAAAAGACCCTAGGTCTAGATGTGCTAGGCTGACAAAGGAAGAATCACCAGCACATTTACGTTATCTGTATATCCACCGTATTCTCTTTGCTAAATATGTATTATTATAACTGTTTAAAATATAAAGAACAAGGTTTAGAATCTGGATACGAGTAGTCCAGCTAACTAAATTTGCCTATTGTCCAGCGATTTTCCTATATCATGCACTCCTCTATCTCGTATGCTGAAATTTTAAACACAATAAAATGAACTGATGAAGATCTGTGAATATCAGAAACAACTTTTAGATCTTAAGTATTAGAGATGGGATAGAAACTATAAATAAGGTTAGGAATAAAACTAGTTTATTGCTTGACATAATCTAATAATATAAAGTCAATGTTTAGATAACTACAAAAAGAAACAGAAAAATCCACAAACATCTCTCTCATCTCTCTCATGTTCTGCATCTGAAATAATAAAACATATGGGGGGATACTGACGATCTGAGTAAAACAGAGCAATCAACTAGATTGATGTAACAGAACCATATTCTACTCAACTCCCATATCTTCTGAGAGCTTTCCAACACTGTAATCTTCCCAGCCTCAGGAGGAGGTGCCAGAGGTGAGCAATGGGGGCCATGACAAGGAGATATGTGCAAATCTGAGACAAAAGTGTCATTATGAGAAAACGTAAAGATGACTTGTTATGTTTAGACAAGAGCTTTTAAAATTATTTTCTATTTCTGGCTGTGAGATGTTAACAGTTCATGATAAAAAGTAATAAGTGAAAGCAAAATATCAGTTTTAAAGTGGGATGCATATTGGTAACAAAACCAAAAGTATATGCATATCTCATTTAGTATAACTAACAGAAACAGAAGATATTAAGAAGAGGTGGCAAGAATACACAGAACTGTACAAAATAGAGCTTCACAACCAAGATAATCATGATGGTGTGATCACTCACCTGGAGCCAGACATCCTGGAATGTGAAGTCAAGTGGGCCTTAGAAAGCATCACTATGAACAAAGCTAGTAGAGGTGATGGAATTCCAGTGGAGCTATTTCAAATCCTGAAAGATGATGCTGTGAAAGTGCTGCACTCAATATGCCAGCAAAGCTGGAAAACTCAGTAGTGGCCACAGGACTGGAAAAGGTCCGTTTTCATTCCAATCCCAAAGAAAGGCAATGCCAAAGAATGCTCAAATTACCCCACAATTGCACTCATCTCACATGCTAGTAAAGTAATGCTCAGAATTCTCCAAGCCAGGCTTCAGCAGTACATGAACTGTGAACTTCCAGATGTTCAAGCTGGTTTTAGAAAAGCCAGAGGAACCAGAGATCAAATTGCCAACATCTGCTGGATCATCAAAAAAGCAAGAGAGTTCCAGAAAAACATCTACTCCTGCTTTATTGACTATGCCAAAGCCTTTCACTGTGTGGATCACAACAAACTGAGGGAAATTGTTTAAGAGATGGGAATACCAGACCACCTGACCTGCCTGTTGAGAAACCTATATGCAGGTCAGGAAGCAACAGTTAGAACTGGACATGGAACAACAGACTGGTTCCAAATAGGAAAAGGAGTACGTCAAGGCTGTATATTGTCACCCTGCTTATTTAACTTCTATGCAGAGTGCATCACGAGAAACGTTGGGCTGGAAGAAGCACAAGCTGTAATCAAACTTGCTGGGAGAAATATCAATAACCTCAGATATGCAGATGACATCATGCTTATGACAGAAAGTGAAGAGGAACCAAAAAGCCTCTTGATGAAAGTGAAAGAGGAGAGCGAAAAAGTTGGCTTACAGCTCAACATTCAGAAAACTAAGGTCATGACATCTGATCCCATCACTTCATGGGAAATGGATGGGGAAACAGTGGAAACAGTGTCAGACTTTATTTTTGGAGGCTCCAAAATCACTGCAGATGGAGATTGCAGCCATGAAATTAAAAGACACTCCTTGGAGGAAACGTTATGACCAACCTAGATAGCATATTGAAAAGCAGAGACATTACTTTGCCAACAAAGTTTTGTCTAGTCAAGGCTATGGTTTTTCCAATGGTCATGTATGAATGTGAGAGTTGAACTGTGAAGAAAGCTGAGTGCTGTAGAATTGATGCTTTTGAACTGTGATGTTGGAGAAGACTCTTGAGAGTCCCTTGGAGTGCAAAGAGATCCAACCAGTCCATTCTAAAGGAGATCAGTTCTGGTTGTTCATTGGAAAGACTGATGCTGACGCTGAAACTCTAATACTTTGGCCACCTCATGCAAAAAGTTGACTCATTGGAAAAGACCCTGATGCTGGTAGGGATTGGGGCAGGACGAGAAGGGGACGACAGAGGATGAGATGGCTGGAACTAATTGAAAGGGGAAAATTGAAAATTTTCAAAAGATTCATTCTCCTCTTCCTCCAAGTTTGACCTCCATTCACCATGCTGTCTACCTCTGCCTATTCATGGCTGACACATGGTTTTTGTTACTTGCTAAATTTCTATTGCACCACTAGATTTCAGTTTTCCCCTTTCAATTAGTTCCATGACTGACCTAAATCTGATGAAAATGAGGAGTGCAGTGACTCAGGAAAAGCTAAAGGAATGTTTAAAAAAATAGTGAGGGGAGAAAGGACAAACTGTGTCTTTAGGTTGAGGAATGGAAACTCTCTATGATTGAAAAAATAGTCAACAGTGTTTGTGAAGGCAGGAATTCAAATCCTATCCCGAGACATACTAGCCATGTGGCACAGGTGAGTTAGTGATTCACTGTTCCTTTAGACGAAACTCTGTCTCTTTAGCTGAAACTTCAAGAGTAAATCACTGCCTCTTTGTTTAGAGGAATCAATTAAACTACCTACATAAATGGTGTTTGCCAATCACGTTGTAACTTTCAGAATCCTGTTCATGCCTGATCTGCCCAAGACATACATGTTCATCAGGAGGACATTGGTTAGAGCTCTGGATTTTGAAGAGGAGGCAGTTTCAGTATTAAAGAAAAGGAAAACATATAAAATTGAATGCTCATTAAATTTCAAATTGAAATATTTTGTGTGCCTGCATAGAGCTCTTAGGGCAATTTGATATTTTAAATTATTTAAAATAAGACTAAGGCATATGATTGACTTTCTGAACCCAGATGTTCCAGTGAATTTCATGTGGGGTTATTCCCAATATCACATTCATGTCTACTGCTCCTAAGTCCTTCTGAGATTTGCTCTAAGAGCAGGCCTTTACCTCTCATATTCTGGTAGAAATATGGTTGCATTTTTCACTTTAGAGCAGATCAGAGAGCTTTCTTAATCATAGGTAGAGAAAATAGGTTCATACCCAAACCAATATTAAGCCTCCGTGTTTCTACTTTCTATTTTTTGTTGAAAGTACATTTTATTAACATCTTAATCCTATGCCTACAATTTGCACTTTATTTTCTCAAGATATGTACATGCAATCCTTTCTGTTTTCAGTGTCAGTTTCAAATTCAACTAATTTCCTGGACAGCAGAGTTATTGAAATATCTGTTGATCTTAATGAACAATAGTTTACAGAGCTGTCACTGTTGCAGAATCAAAATAGGCAAGCCTTCCGCTCCCCACAAACATGTCCTCAGACGTAGAATGGGACTGATTCTAGTACAAGATATCTTATCATTAGAAATCTAAGAACCACTTAAATGTGGATTTGTTTATTTCTTTGGAAGATTTTGTGTCAGTCACTTAGTCAGCTCAGTTATGTCCGACTCTTTGCTACCCTATGGACTCCAGCACACCAGGCTTCCCTGTCCATCACCAACTTCCAGAGCTTACTTAAACACATGTCCATCAAGTCGGTGATGCCATCCAATCCTCTTGTCCTCTGTCATCCTCTTCTCCACCTGTCATCAATCTTTCTGAGCATGAGGGAAATCAGTCCTGAATATTCATTGGAAGGACTGACGCTGAAGCTGAAGCTCCAATACTTTGGACATCTGATGCAAAAAACTGACTCATTGGAAAAGATTTTGTGTGGGTGCATTGTTTTTATTGAAGATCCATTATTTTAACAGCCTGTCATCATTTTCTCATGAGATTTAAAACAAAACAAAGCACAGGGGAAACTTGAGAAATATTCTTACAGTGAATTTTTGCAAAGAGTATTTTTGCTGAATTTTTCAGGAAAAAAATAGTTTCCCTTTCACTTGTAATAGCATGTCCTATGAAATTCATCTAGACAGGTGGATTCTCTTTTTTAACAGTCTCACAAACATTTACCTGGAGGAAGAAATGGCTGTCCATGTCAGTATTCTTGCCAGTGAAATTCCCATGGACAGAGAAGCACGCTGGCTACATCCATGGGGTAGCAAAGAATAAGAATCAGCTTAGTTGCTGAGCACACACACTACACAAGCATTTAACACTTGATTTGGGGTGCAATTTTTCTTTCTTTTCTCCATTTTAAAAATATTTCTGTGGGTTTTAGGATACTTTCCTTTTTCCCTCCATACTCCATTGGCAGCTCTGCTTACAAACTGTGTCCCAGAGAAGGCAAACTTCATGCAGATCCAACTTGTGCAGTTAGCACGCTTCTGTTTTCAGAAGCCCATTAATTACATTTCATGCTCTACTCTCATTGTCTTAAAATGCTTGATAGTTTTTGAACAGCGATTGAGAACATTTTCCTTTGTACTAGATCTTGTCTACAGTATACAATACTCTAGTTCTAAGTTTAACAATTTGTAGATTTTAAATTATACAGTGAAAGTGACAAATAGATTCAAGGGACAAGATCTGATAGGCAGAGTGTTTGAAGAATTATGGACAGAGGTTCCATAGTACAGGAGGCAGTTACTTTTTCTTTTTCCCCAAGAAAAAGAAATGCAACAAGTCAAAAGTTTTAGGAGGCTTTACAAATAGGTCAGAAGAGAAATGAAAGAGAAAGGAGAAAAGGAAAGATTTACCCATGTGAATGTAGAGTTCCAAATAATAACAAGGAAAGATAAGAAATTTTTTCTAAGTGAACAATGCAAAGGAATAGAGGAAACCAATAGATTGGGAAAGACTAGAGATATCTTCACGGAGAAGGCAATGGCATCCCACTCCAGTACTCTTCCCTGGAAAATCCCATGAAAGGAAGAGCCTGGTTGGACCATGGGGTCACTAAGAGTCAGACACGACTGAGCAGCTTCACTTTCACTTTTTACTTGCATGCATTGGAGAAGGAAATGTCAACCCACTCCAGTGTTCTTGCCTAGAGAATCCCAGGGACAGAGGAGCCTGGTAGGGGGCCTCCTATGGGGTCACACAGAGTCGGACATGACTGAAGCGACTTAGCAGCAGCAGCAACAGAGATACCTTCAAGAAATTAGAGATACCAAGGGAACACTCTATGCAAAGATGGGCACAATAAAGGACAGAAATGGTAAGGACTTAACAGAATCAGAAGATATTAAGAAGAACTGTACAAAAAAGGTGATGTACATAACAAATCATGATGCAAAAGGCATCATAATTGAGTAACTCAAACTCTACTCTCCTCAACTACAGAACATGATTTTCACTTTCAGTGAAAGAAGGTTACACAGTCATGTCCTACCCTTTGTGATCCCATGGATTGTATCCTACTGGACTTCTCTCTCCATGGAGTTCTGCAGGCAAGAATACTGGAGTGGGTTGCCATTTCCTTCTCGAGGGATCTTCTCTACTCAGGGACTGAATGCAGGTCTCCTGCAATGCAGGCAGATTCTTTAGCAACTGAGCCACTAAGGAAGTCCCTCTAATTCTTAATAATTTAAAACCAGATCTTAGAACTGTAAAGTTTAATCCCTCCCACCATAATGAAAACATGCTTTAAGGACATAAAATATCTTTTGACTTTCTCTTAGACACAATTCATTAAGCATATGGTGATAAACAGAATGCCATGCCTGGATATTGGTTATTTATGTGGATGAATGAATTGATGGATAAATGAATGCCAAAATATCCAATTAAGTTCAGTTTAGTCACTCAGTTGTGTCTGACTCTTTGTGACGCCATGAACCACAGCACCCCAGGCCTCCCTATTGATCACCAATTGCTAGAGTCTACCAAACTCCTGTCCATCAAGTCAGTGATGCCATCCAACCATCTCATCCTCTGTCATCCCCTTCTCCTCCTGCCCCAATCCCTACCAGCATCAGGGTCTTTTCAAATGAGTCAGCTCTTCACATCAGGTGGCCAACATATTGAAGTTTCAGCTTCAAAATCAGTCCTTCCAATGAACATGCAGGACTGATCTCCTTTAGAATGGACTGGTTGGAACTCCTTGCAGTCCACGGGACTCTAAAGAGTCTTCTCCAACACCACAGTTCAAAAGCATCAATTCTTCGGGCCTCAGGTTTCTTTATAGCCCAACTCTCACATCCATACATGACTACTGGAAAAACCACAGCCTTGACTAGATGGACCTTTGTTGACAAAGCAATGTCTCTGCTTTTGAATATGCTGTCTAGGTTGGTCATAACTTTCCTTCCAAGGAGTAAGCGTCTTTTAATTGCATGGCTGCAATCACCATCTGCAGTGATTTTCAGTTCAGTTCAGTCGCTCAGTCATGTCCGACTCCTTGCGACCCCATGAACTGCAGCACACCAGACCTTCCTGTCCATCACCAACTCCTGGAGTTCACCCAAACTCATCTCCATCGAGTAAGTGATGCCACCCAGCCATCTCATCCTCCGTCGTCCCCTTCTTCTCTTGCCCCTAATCCCAACATCAGAGTCTTTTCCAATGAGTCAACACTTCACATGAGGTGGCCAAAGTATTGGAGTTTCGGCTTCAGCATCAGTCCATCCAAAGAACACCCAGGACTGATCTCCTTTAGAATGGAGAGTCCAAGGGACTCTCAAGAGTCATCTCCAACACCACAGTTCAAAAGCATCAATTCTTCAACACTCAGCTTTCTTCACAGTCCAACTTTCACATCCATACATGACAAACTGGAAAAACCATAGCCTCGACTAGATGGACCTTTGTTGGCAAAGTAATTTCTCTGCTTTTCAATATGCTATCTAGGCTGGTCATAACTTTCCTTCCAAAGGAGTAAGCATCTTTTAATTTCATGGCTGCAATCACCATCTGCAGTGATTTTGGAGGCCACAAAAAAAGTTTGGAACTGTTTCCACTGTTTCCCCATCTATTTCCCATGAAGTGATGGGACCTGATGCCATGATCTAGTTTTCTGAATGTTGAATGTTAAGTCAACGTTTTCACTCTCCACTTTCACTTTCATCAAGAGACTTTTTAGTTCCTCTTCACTTTCTGCCGTAAGGGTGGTATCATCTGCATATCTGAGGTGATTGATATTTCTCCCGGCAATCTTGATTCCAGCTTGTGCTTCTTCCAGCCCAGCGTTTCTCATGATGTACTGTACATATAAGTTAAATAAGCAGGGTGACAATATACAGCCTTGACGTACTCCTTTTCCTATTTGGAACAAGTCTGTTGTTTCATGTACAGTTCTAAACAGTTGTTTCCTGACCTGCATATAGGTTTCTCAAGAGGCAGGTCAGGTGGTCTGGTATTCCCATCTCTTGACGGATTTTCACAGTTTATTGTTATCCACACAGTCAAAGGCTCTAGCATAGTCAATAAAGTAGAAATAGGTATTTTTTTCTGGAACTCTCTTGCTTTTTCGATGATCCAGTGGATGTTGGCAATTTTATCTCTGGCTCCTCTGCCTTTTCTAAAGCCAACTTGAACATATGGAAGTTCATGGTCCACCTATTGCTGAAGCCTGGCTTGGAGGGTTTTTAGCATTACTTTACTAGCATGTGAGATGAGTGCAATTGTGCAGTAGTTAGAGCATTTTTTGGCATTGTTTTCTTTGGGATTGGAATGAAAACTGACCATTTCCAGTCCTGTGGCCACTGCTGAGTTTTCCAAATTTGATAACATATTGCGTTCATAACTTTCACAGCATCATCTTTTAGGATTTGAAATAGGTCAACTGGAATTCCATCACCTCCACTAGCTTTGTTCATAGTGATGCTTTCTAAGGCCCACTTGACTTCACATTCCAGGATGTCTGGCTCTAGGTGAGTGATCACACCATCATGATTATCTTGGTCATGAAGATCTTTTTTGTACAGTTCTTCTGTGTATTCTTGCCACCTCTTGTTAATATCTTCTGCTTCTGTTAGGTCCATACCGTTTCTGTCCTTTATCGAGCCCATCTTTGCATGAAATGTTCCCTTGGTATCTCTAATTTTTTTAAGAGATCTCTAGTCATTCCCATTCTATTGTTTTCCTCAATTTCTTTGCATTGATCACTGAGGAAGGCTTTCTCATCTCTCCTTGCTATTCTTTGGAACTCTGCATTCAGATGCTTATATCTTTCCTTTTCTCATTTGCTTTTCACTTCACTTCTTTTCACAGCTATTTGTAAGGCCTCCCCAGACACCCATTTTGCTTTTTTGCATTTCTTTTCCATAGAGATGGTCTTGATCCCTGTCTCCTGTACAGTGTCACAAACTTCCATCTATAGTTCATCAGGCTCTCTATCTTTCAGATCTAGTCCCTTAAATCTATTTCACACTTCCATTATATAATCATAATGAATTTGATTTAGGTCACTGAATGGTCTAGTGGTTTTCTCCACTTTCTTCAATTTAAGTCTGAATTGGGTAATAAGGAGTTCATGATCCAAGCCACAGTCAGCTCTCAGTCTTGTTTTTGCTGACTGTATAGAGCTTCTCCATCTTTGCCTACAAAGAATATAATCAATCTGACTTCAGTGTTGACCATCTGGAGATGTTCATGCATAGAGTTTTCTCTTGTGTTGTTGGAAGAGAGTGTTTGCTATGACCAGTGTGTTCTCTTGGCAAAATTCTATTAACCTTTGCCATGTTTCATTCCGTATTCCAAGGTCAAATTTGCCTGTTACCCCAGGCGTTTCTTGACTTCCTACTTTTGCATTCCAGTCCCCTATAATGAGAATGACATCTGTTAGTTCTAATAGGTCTTGGAGGTCTTCACAGAACTGTTCAACTTCAGCTTCTTTAGCATTACTGGTTGGGGCATAGGCTTGGATTACTGTGATATTGAATGGTTTGCCTTGGAAATGAATAGAGATCATTCTGTCGTTTTTGAGATTGCATCCAAGTACTGCATTTTAGACTCTTTTGTTGACCACAATGGCTACTCCATTTCTTCTGAGGGATTCCTGCCTGCAGTAGTAGATATAATGGTCATCAGAGTTAAATTCACCCATTCCACTGCATTTTAGAACACTGATTCCTAGAATGTCGATGTTCACTCTTGCCATCTCCTGTTTGACTACTTCCAATTTGCCTTGATTCATGGACCTAACATTCCAGGTTCCTGTGCAATATTGCTCTTTACAGAATCGGACCTTGCTTCTATCACCAGTCACATCCACAACTGGTCATTGTTTTTGCTTTGGCTCCATCCCTTCATTCTTTCTGGAGTTATTTCTCCACTGATTGGGCACCTACTGACCTGGGGAGTTCCTCTTTCAGTATCCTATCATTTTGCCTTTTCATACTGTTCATGGGGTTCTCAAGGTAAGAATACTGCATTGATTTTGGAGCCCCCCAAAATAAATTCAGCCACTGTTTCCACTGTTTCCCCATCTATTTGGCATGAAATGATGGGACCAGATGCCATGATCGTTTTCTGAATGTTAAGCTTTAAGCCAACTTTTTCACTCTCCTCTTTCATTTTCATCATGAGTCTCTTTAGTTCTTCTTCACTTTCTGCCATAAGGGTGGTGTCATCTGCATATCTGAGGTTATTGATATTTCTCCCAGCAATCTTGATTACAGCTTATGCTTCCTCCAGCCCAGCGTTTCTCAGGATGTACTGTACATGTAAGTTAAATGAGCAGGGTGATAATACACAATCTTTACATACTCCTTTTCCTATTTGGAACCAGTCTGTTGTTCCATGTCCAGTTCTGACTGTTGCTTCCTGATCTTCAAAGAAGTTTCTCAAGAGGCAAGTCAGGTGGTCTGGTATTCCCATCTCTTTCAGAATTTTCCACAATTTATTGTCATAGTCAAAGTCTTTGTCATAGTCAATAAAGCAGAAATCGATGTTTTTCTGAAACTCTCTTGCTTTTTCAATGATCCAGCAGATGTTCACAATTTGATCTCTAGCTCCTCTGCCTTTGCTAAAACCAACTTGAACATCTGGAAGTTCATGGTTCACCTATTGCTGAAGCCTGTCTTGGAGAATTTTTAGCATTACTTTATGTGTGAGATGAGTGGAATTGTGTGGTAGTTTGAACATTCTTTGGCATTGCCTTTCTTTGGGTTTAGAATGAAAACTGACCTTTTCCAGTCCTGTGGCCACTGCTGAGTTTTCCAAATTTGATGACATATTGAGTTCATAACTATCACAGCATCATCTTTTAGGATTTGAAACAGCTCAACTGGAATTCCATCACCTGCACTAGCTTTGTTCGTAGTTATGCTTCTAAGGTCCACTTGACTTCAAGTTACAGGAGGTCTGGCTCTAGGTGAGTGTGAGTGATCACACCATCATGATTATCTTGGGCGTGAAGAGCTTTTTTGTACAGTTCTTCTGTGTATTCTTGCTACCTCTTCTTAATATCTCCTGCTTCTGTTAGATCCATACCATTTGTGTCCTTTATTGAGTCCATCTTTGCATGAAATGTTCCCTTGATATCTCTAATTTTCTTGAAGAGATCTCTAGTCTTTCCCATTCTCTTGTTTTCCTCTCTGCATTGATCGCTGAAGAAGGCTTCGTTATCTCTCCTTGCTTTTCTTTGGAACTCTGCATTCAGATGCTTATATCTTTCCTTTTCTCCTTTGCTTTTCACTTCACTTCTTTTCACAGCTATTTGTAAGGCCTCCTCAGACGATCATTTTTGCTTTTTTCCATTTCTTTTTCTTGGGGATGGTCTTGATTTCTGTTTCCTGTACAATGTCACAATCCTCCAGAGGCTATGTAATATTATGTAAACTTGTCACATGTCTTTCCTAAACTGTTTGATATTAAAAAAAACAACAACTATCTATTAGTCTGTTTGAATCCTTACCTCACAATTCATTAGTTATCTCTCCCTGAGACATTAATTAACCTCACTAACCTCAGTTTCCAATCTAAAAAGTGAAGACAATAGTACTAACGGTCCATGGTTTTGTGAGGATTAATTAAGCTAATATGTGTAAAGTGATAATCCTAATGCTGGCATATACTAAGTATTCAGTGCCTATGATCTATATAAAACTACTCCAATTCTGTTTTCTTTCCTGTATTTTTAAAACAAGAGTGTCCCTTATCCCATATCATCTCCCTACAGAGTTTCAGTTTCTAGCGATAAAGATATGTCTTCAATGAATGTAAAATTACCTGAGAGAGAAATGCCAAGATTTTTTGTACAGTCACTGAATTAAATGCACACTGCACTCTCCTTAAATTATTCAGCACATATTTGTTCTTCATTTATTATCTCCAGGAACCTTAATAGCTGTGGGTATCATATCCTTCAAAAATGTTTGCAGTGTAGTAGTGGCAACAGGAAAATTAGTAGGTAATGAAAGTAGTACATTAGCCAAGGATAGGGCAGAGTGGTAATATAGCATGCAGCATGGAGGTTAATAGATTCAAGGGAATAGATCGATAGATAGAGTGCCTGGAGAACTACGGATGAGGATTCATAACATTGTACTGGAGGCAATGATCAAAACCATCCCCAAGAAGAAACACAAAAAGGCAAAATGGTTGTCTGAGGAGACCTTACAAATAGTTGAGAAAAGAAGAGAAGTGAAAGGCAAAGGAGAAAAGGAAAGATATATCCATCTGAATACAGAGTTCTGAAGAACAGCAAGGAAAGATAAGAAAGCAACCCCAAGTGATCAGTGCAAAGAAATAGAGGAAAGCAATAGAATAGGAAAGACTAGAGAACTCTTCAAGCAAATTGGAGATACCAAGGGAGCAGTTCCTGCAAAGTTGGGCTAAATAAAGGACAAAAATTGTATGGACCTAACAAAGCAGACGATATTAAGAAGAGGTGGTAAGGATACATAGAAGAACTATACAAAAAAGATCTTAATGCTCCAGATAATCACGAAGGTATCATCAATCATCTAGAGTCAAACAACCTGTAATGTGAAGTCAAGTGGGCCTTAGGAGGTATCGCTATCATCACTATGCACAAAGCTAGTGGAGGTGATAGATTCCCAGCTGAGCTATTTCAAATCCTAAAAGATGATGCTGCAAAAATGATGCACTCAATATGTCAGCAAATTTGGAAAACACAGCAATGGCCATAGGCCTGGAAAAGGTCAGTTTTCATTCCAGTCCCAAAGAGCAATGCCAAAGAGTGTTCAAACTGTCGCACAATTGCACACATTTCACACATTAGCAAAGTAATGCTCAAAATTCTCCAAGCCAGGCTTCAGCAATCATGAACCATGAACTTTCAGATTTTCAAACTGGTTTTAGAAAACGCAGAGGAACCAGAGATCAAATTGCCGACTTCTGCTAGATCATTGAAAAAGCAAGCGAGTTCCAGAAAAACATCTATTTCTGCTTTATTGACTATGCCAAAGCCTTTGACTGGGTCGATCACAATAAACTGTGGAAAACTCTGAAGGAGATGGGAATACCAGACCACCTGTCTTGCCTCTTGGGAAATCTGTATGCAGCTCAGGAAGCAACAGTTAGAACTGGAAATGGAACAACAGACTGGTTCCAAAGAGGAAAAGGAGTATGTCAAGGCTGTATATTGTCAACCTGATTATTTAACTTATGTGCAGCCTATATCATTAAAAATCCTGGGCTGGATGAAGCACAAGCTGGAACCAGGTTTGCTAGGAGAAATATCAATAATCTCAGAAATGCAATGGCACCACTCTTGTGGCAGAAAGTGAAGAAGAACTAAAGCGTTTCTTGGTGAAAGTGAAAGAGGAGACTGAAAAAGTTGGCTTAAAGCTCAACATTCAGAAAACTAAGATTATGGCATCCAATCCCATCTCTTCATGGCAAATCGATGGGGAAACCGTGGAAACAGTGATTACCTTGGCGGGGGGGAGGGTCCAAAATCACTGCAGATGGTGACTTCTGCCATGAAATTAAAAGACGCTTACTCCTTGGGAAGAAAGTTATGACCAACCTAGACAGCATATTCAAAAGCAGAGATGTTGGAGATTGCGAGTGAAATGACACAAAGACAAGACACAGAAGAGACAGACACAACTCCGGCCGGAGGAGAAAGAACTGCGCAAGCAAGCAAGCTTGCGGTTTACTGTTATACAGCCCCCCGGGCAGAATTTCACACTGTATGACTAAGCCTTTTTAGCACAGCGCATGTGTATAAATGTTATTGTATAGCAAAAGGGAGTGAAATTTCTGCTTACTGCAGAGTCTGTCTAGAGGCCTTTTTTTCTCCTTATCACAGGAAGGGAATGTTTTTTTTTTTTGTTTGCAAGGGACCATTAGACTCAAGGCTGTGTCCAGTCTCCTTGGCAGAACATCTTGTTTGCAAGCACGTTCAGCCCAGGCAGAGAGTCCCGTTTGCAGGCACATCTCCGCTTTCCCTATTGTGGCTGCATTAACCCTTCATCTCCCCCTTTTTTATTTTTTTAAGATATTTACACAAGGTACAATTAGCTCTTTTAATGATAGCTTGCCCTTGACTATTATAAGGAATACCAAAAGTATGAGTTATATGATATTGGGATAAAAAGTGAGCTAATTTTGCCGATTGGTAGGCAGGTGTATTATCAGGTTTTAATTTAATTGGTAATCTCATAACTGCAAAACAAGATAATAAATGAGTAATAACAGTGTCAGCCTTTTTAGAATGTAATGCAGTGGCCCATTGAAAATGTGTGCATGTATCTATAGTATGATGCACATATTTTTGTTGTCTGAAAGAAGAAATGTAAATTACATACATTTGCCATATCTGATTTGCTTGTTGTCTTTTTATGTTGACACCCGGTGAGGTAAACGGTAAAGCAAAGGGTGTACATATGGAACAAGAATGAACAACATTTTGAGCTTGTTTTTGAGTAATAGCATGAGATTTTTGTACCCCTTTGGAATTGGTATGCTGTAAGAGATGTTTTTGTTTTGCTGCTTTTATAGGATAAAGCAAGGCATCAATTGTAGCATTTTTGAATGATAAGGGTCCAGGAAGGGCGGAATATGTACGAATGTAAGTAAAGAAAATTAATTTTGAATGCTGCAAGAGCAATTGTTGTATTTGGTAAAACAATTTATCCATAGCTGTTTTAAGGGTCAGTGGAAGGGAGACATGGGGAAGCTGTAGGCAAGAGAGAACAGCATATCGAGAATTTGAAACAATGTTAATAGGAATTTGGGGAAAATATTGCAAAACTAAATAGATAGCCCACAACTTAGCTGGCTGTACAGAAGAAAATGAGTGGGGGAGAATCTTAGAACTTTCCGGGGTCCAATATCCAGCAGTATTTTTATTTGCATCTGTAAAAATAGTGGGTCCCTTAACTGGAACATCTGAAATTGGGGATTGAGATATCATAGAGTTAGTCTGGAGAAAATCAATCAATTTAGATGATGGATAGTGATTAGAAAATGAACTAGGAAATGAGGCAAGAGAAATCTGCCAGTTTTATAAAATTGTAAACATTGAGATATTTGAGCAGTTGTTAATTGAGTAATAATCTGATGTGGTTTATATCTTGACAATTGTAAAATACGATGGCGACCTTTTTGTATAAGGAAGGCTAATTTATCTATATATGTAGTCAATTTTTTGGAAAAACTGTTAGGTAAGAAAACCCATTCTATTAATCCTTTTTCTTGAGCAATTACACCAGATGGAGAATAAGGGGTATGAAATATTATAAAAGAAATAGGTTGAGACACATGTAAGTAAGTCAAAAAACCGTCATTTAGTCGTTGCTCAACAAATTTAAGTTTTTGTAAAGACAATGCGGTTAAAGTTTAGGGGTTATCTAGAGCTGTATCTCCCTCTAAAGTAGAAAAAAAAAAGTAGTAATTGATAAGTAGGAATTTTAAGTACTGGGCGTCGCCAAATGATATCGCCCAATAACTTTTGAAAATCATTTAAGGTTTTGAGATGGTCTCTTTTGATTTGCAACTTTTGGGGCCTTATTTTATGTTGTTTTAATACCATCTCTAAATATGAAATAGGAAAGTCTTTTTGAATTTTTTGGGGGGCTATTTGCAAATTGTATAGTCTTAAAGCCTCTTGTATTTTTAGAAAGAATTATCACATTTAGCAATATTAGGAGCTGCTAATAGGAGATCATCCATATAATGATATAGAATAAAGTTGGGGTATTTTTGGCAGAGGGATTGTAAAGAGCGAGCTATGAATTTTTGACACAATGTAGGACTATTTGTCATTTCTAGTGGTAAGACTGTCTATTGATAATGCTTAACAGGCTGAGCATGATTAAGAACAGGAACTGTAAAAGCAAATTTCTCTCTATCTTGCAATTGTAGGGGAATGGCAAAAAAACAGTCTTTAAGATCTAGCACCATTAAGGACCAATTTTGAGGAATAAGAGCTGGAGAGGGGAGTCCCAACTGTAATGTTCCCATAGGTTTAATACATTTATTAACTTCTCGTAAGTCGGTTAACATTTTTTTAGTTTTTAGACTTTTTTTTTTAAATAACAAAAACAGGAGAATTTTAGGGGGAGGTAGAGGGCTCTATATGACCAAGTTGGAGTTGTTTTTGTATTAATTGTTTTAATGCCTCGAGCTTTATTTGTGATAATGGCCACTGCTCAACCCATTTTGGAGTATTAGTCAATCATTTTAATGGGAGTGTTCGAGGAATTTGAGCCGTGGCTATTAGTTTTTTGGTGGAATGGTTACAAAAGTCCCAAAAGGAGAGAGAAGATCTCTTCCCCAAATATTAATAGGTATGTTTACAATATAAAAGGTAACAGACACTGATCTTCCATTATGGAATTGGCACTGCAAGGGATGGGTACTCTTTTAGACATCTGCAATGGAGCCCAGTCTCGTCAGCATTAGAGGGCTTTTTTTTTTTTTTTAATTTTGGGGCCATTGTTGAGAAGAAATGACTGAAACATCCACCCCGGTGTCTACTAGTCTCTTAAAGTTTTTTCCTTGTATAATCAAGGAGAGAACAGGGTGAGAATCTTTGATAAGCATTTTTCAAAATATATGTCGCCCAGTACTTTCAAATCTTTTTGTTCATTCATTAGGAAGAGCCAAAAAGGGATGATAAGGTAGGAGAAGTATTTGAGCAATAGGTTTCCCAGCTAACAATGAAAGCGTGGTAGAAGTAGAAACCATAATCAAAATCTCCCCAACATAGTCGGAGTCTATTACCCCAGGAATTATGGTTAGGCCTCTCAAAGCTGCATTACTATGGCCTAATATTAAGCCAAAGGTGCCTTTAGGCAGTGGTCTGAATACATTTGTTTTTAATTTGCAAATGCCTCCTCCTGGTGACAAAAGAACATTTTCAGCTAGTGACAAATTAGCAGTAGCACTCCCTGAAGTACCAGACCTAAGTCTGAAATCATCATTTGAGGTCTTTTTAATGAGGCATTGACTGGTAACTGTTGTTGGGAGGGAATAGGGTTGGGGTAGGCGGGATGGCAGGAGGACAGGGAGGAAAAGCCTTCGGTATTGTTTCTGGGCCCCAAGGACTTAGGCCCGCAGGATAGTTTTTTGGTATCGGGTTGCCCATTTTGTCTGTTTTAGATTTGCACTCATTAGTCCAATGAAGCCCCTTCCCGCATTGACGGCAAGGTCTAGGAGTAGTCTTATTCCTCCCAGCAAAAGATCTGTCTTCAGGAATTGCACCTTGATCAGCTTTTAATTTTCGACATTGCTTGGTGTCAAGTTCAGGTCAAAGAGCTTTCTTTGCTCATATCAGCAGGCTTCAACCTCTGCAACTCCCTCATCATCATCCTGTGTCTTATGCCTTCATTCTTGCTGCCATCCTCAGAATCAAATCAGCAGAAGGAAGGCACAAGGCATTCTCCACCTGTGGTTCCCATGTGATGATTGTAGCCCTATATTATGGGGCAATCTTCTGCACATATTTAAGATCACCAACAGATAAGAATGCTGAGGGGTCCAAGATAATAGCTCTTTTCTACACCTTTGTACGTCCAGTACTTAATCCATTGATTGACAGCCTGTGGAACAACAATGTAAAACTAGCATTGAAGAGAGTCCCCAGAAGAAATATGGTCACTCGGATGGCAACGCCTCCAATTTCCAATAAACGGTAACTCTTAACCTTTGACTCAAAGGCCTTTGCATTATCGTGATGGGTTTTCAGGTTCTTTATGGCTATGTCTTTATGGAAGAATATTTCACCAAAAAATACTCAGGTTGGAACAATGAACTACACTTAGTAGTCTAGGCTGTTGCCCTTCAGGATGCTGTCCATGAGCCGGAAGAAACAGAGTAACTTTGGAGGACTCAGCTCCATGCGGGCAAGGTTCATGTGTGGTTTTGCTCACTGTTTGAAGTGAACATTTATCACAAAACCTGTAAATAAGATGATTCTCAATAAATATGTCTTGAACTATTATTATAGCCCTTTCTCATTATGGAGAATTAAGTGCAACCTCTACACACTACTACTTTCCGGAATGGTCTTCAAGAAGGATTTTTAACAGTCTAAAATCCTATTATGTGACTTTAAATATGCATGTCTCACCTTTCCCACTGAGAAAAGGGAACGGTTTAAGGACACAAATCATCATTTACATGTCTGTTCTACTCTCTACATTCATAGCAAAGTGCAAACAGTAGTTTCTCCTTGAAAATGTATTAACTCTATGTATTAATGAATAAATGAATGAATGAATGATTGCCTCTACCCAGAATGTAGCACTGTGTGAGCTTGCCACATTTCTTTCCTAAACAACATGATATCAAAGACTATCTATTAATCTGTTTAAACCCAATCTCACAATTTATTAATAGCAATATGACAGAGAAAGTTAATTATCCTCTACTGTCCTCAGTGTCCCTTTTGTACAGTGAATATAATAATACCAATGACCCAAAGAGTTTGTGAGGATTGACTGAATCAACCCATGTAAAGTGGTGAGGTCAATGCCTCGCACATATTAAGAATTTGATGTCTATTACCCATAATCAATTATTTCCATTCACTTTTTTCCTGCAGTTTTTAAACAAGAGAGTCACTCATCACATATGATCTCCCTACAGAATTTCGAGTGTGAGGGATGAGGTTGTGTATTCAATAAATGCAAATGTACCTGGGAAGCAATATGCAAGAAGACAAGAAGTGCAGTATAGTTGCTGAATTATACACTGGACACACTCCTTAAATTATTCATCAATATTTGTTAACTTTTTTTCTTTTTTGCCACATCATGAGACACATGGCATGTGGGATCTTGATTCTGCCCATCAGTGCTTGTTGATCAAGTATTAATCTCCAGGGCACAAGCTAAGCTGTGGAGATTACAGTTCTTACAGATAAGAGATTGCGGTCTAGTGGTGGCAACAGAAATATTAGTAGGTGATGAAAACTGAGTGTGTCAGCCAAGGATGGGGCAAAGTGGTAAGACAGAGTGGAGGACGGAGGTCAAATCCAGTTCTGTGGAGGCAAGAAAGCATCCTTGGAGAATACTTCCATCAGCAGCAGCAGTAAGCATTTCCCAGTTTCAAGATTAACATGAACCAGAGGAGAACAATGAAAGCGCCAACTGAAAAGAAGCTGAAACAAGAATTTTTTTAAAAGGTGAGAGAAGGAAAGAGGACAAACTGTGACTTCAGGTTGAGGAAAGGCAGCTTCCTGAAAAAGTGGTTTTAAAAGTATCTTTGATATTAATTTCTCATTTAAATGCTTTCTTCTCTGCAATCACCCATTTTCTATTTTTTTTTTTCCAGTTTTCAATTTTATTGAAGCTTTCAATCTTTAAGTCAAAGATCTCTCTTGGCAAATGTCACATTGCACTTGAAAATATGTGGGTTATTTTCAAATATATTTTGATATCAATTTCTAACATAATTCTTCAGTAATAAGAGAACAGACTCTGTATGGTTTTAATACCTTCAGACTCTGAACATTTTGCATCTTCTTTTGTGTCCCTGGATATGTTCCAGTGTCTCTTAGTTTAGTCTGTGGGAACTTGAATAGAATTTGTATCTTACTATTGTGTGAAAATTGTATAAAGCTTAATTATGTTGAATTGGATCGTGGTGTTTTCAGGTCTACTATATCCTTCTATGTTCCTATATATTCATTTTATTAATTTTTGAGAGTTTGATATTAAAACTCCAACTAAAAATCTTATTTTTCACACTTAAAAATAATTAAAATATAGTGGAACTATGTCACTTCATTCTGTATTTCCCAAGTCTCCTGCATATGTGTTATCACACTTTCATAATTTAAAAAATAAAAAAAAGAAAGAAAAAAACTCATCAGTTGGGTACAGGAAGGCATAAATTCAAAACCTACACCAGTCCAGGTTTGATGCATGAGACAGGGTGCTCAGGGCTGGTGCACTTGGATGACCCTGAGGGATGGGATGGGGAGGTAGGTGGGAGGGGGGTTCAGAATGGGGAACACATGTATACTCATGGTAGATTCAAGTCAATGTGTAGCAAAACCAATACAATATTGTAAAGTCAAATAAATAAATTAATTAACTAAAAAAAATCCTACTCTGCCACTGTCTAGACATGTGGCATAGGGTTTACTGTTCCTTTAGTGGAGGGTCTGATTCTTTAGCTGAAATGACAGGAAGGAGTCCATACCTCCAAGTGTCATTTTGAGGAATCAATTAAATTGCCTATGGGAAAGTGCTCCACACATAAGAAGTGCTCAATAAGGTGATTGCCAAATATCTCATCTATTTCATAGTCCTGCTCATGCCTAATCTTGCCCAAGACATGGATGTCCATTAGGAAGGATATTGATAAGAGCTCTGGATTTTAGGAGAAGAGGAAGTTATAAATGTAGATAATGGCAATGCTCTTTAAGACTCTTTCAAAGTCTAGTGGGAATAAAAAGGGTAGAAAGTCACTTTAAAACTAATGAAATGGCTTCCAAACACACACACACACACACACACACACACACAAAGATAAAGGAAACATAAAATAAGACCATCTTCAAACTGTGAAAATGAAATCATCGTTTCCCTTCCACATAACTCTCAGGGCAAATAATAAATTAGAAAATATGAAAAAATATTTCTGGAACATATGATTAGCTCTTTGATCCCACAGCGTTACAGTGAACCCCCGAAGGGCTGATTCCTAATGACACACTTGTTTCTGCTGCTGCTAAGTACTTCTGAGATTTGCTTTAAGAACAGGCTCCTACCTCCCAAATCCTGCTAGAAATACATCAATGGTATTCAGCTTAGAGCAGCATCAGTGAACTTTCCTAAGCAGACCTTGAGAAAATGGGTTCATATCCACACCAGAAGTAAGCCTTTGTATGTCTTATTTTTAAGTCAGGAGGAGATTGTCGTAAAATCTCAAGCAGGTCCACCAACTTTTACACTGTTTGCTCAAAATATATGCATGCAAATCTTTATGTTTCAGTTGCTGTTGTCTTGCCTGGAAAATCCCATTGACAGAGGAGCCTGGTAAGCTGCAGTCCATGGGATCGTGAAGAGTCAGACACGAGTGAGCGACTTCACCTTCACTTTTCACTTTCATGCATTGGAGAAAGAAATGGCAACCCAATCCAGTGTTCTTGCCTGGAGAATCCCAGGGATGGGGGAGCCTGGTGGGTTGCTGTCTATGGGGTGGCACAGAGTCAGACACGACTGAAGTGAGTTAGCAGCAGCAGCTGTTGTTCAGGCACCTAGTCATGTTCGACTTTTTGCCTCTCCATGGATTGCAGTGCACTAGGCTTCACTGTCCTTCACTATCTCCTGGAGTTTGCTCACACTCATGTTCTTTGAGTCTGTGGTGCTATCCAACCATCTCTTCTGTTGCCCCCTTCTCCTGTCCTCAATCTCGAGCTCTAGCCCACTGAGCTGGGTTCCTCTCTAGCGTGACCTCATCAGGGCTGAACTCTTGCTTTCTGGACTCTGTCTCCTTCCTTTCTTTCTTCCTTCCATTTCTTTTTTTGCAGAAGAGAGGATACTCTCCTGCTCCATATACCCTATTGTCAGGTCTGCTGGACTGAGTGCTGTAGGGATGGCTGATTTCATGTACATGTAACTAATGCAGTTGACAGGGCTCTGTTTTCAGAAACTTTACAGATTAAATATAATGTTCTTCCTCACTGTCTTGAAATCCTTAATTATTTTTGAACAAGGATGTTGTATATTTTCTCTGTTACTGGATTGTGTCTATCGTGTAGATTGTCCTAGTTACCCAGGTTTAACAATTTGTAGGTTTCTACTGTCCTTGACAGAGAAGGCAATGGCAACCCACTCCAGTACTCTTGCCTGGAAAATCCCATGGACGAATGAGCCTGGTGGGCTGCAGTCCATGGGGTGGCTAAGAATCGGACATGACTGAGTGACTTCTCTTTCTATTTTCACTTTCATGTGTTGGAGAAGGAAATAGAAACCCACTCCAGTGTTCTTGGCTGGAGAATCCCAGGGACGGTGGAGCCTGGTGGCAGCCATCTATGGGGTCTCACAGAATCAGACACGACTGAAGCGACTTAGCAGCAGCAGCAGCAACTGTCCTTGAATTGCTCCTTTGCTGTCTCTTCCTCCATCAGAGAGAGGCTCTCCTTGGCTGTGAGGGAGTAAACCCACAAGGGCCCTGTTAAGAAGATGCTCACCTGTCATTCCACACTAACAAAGCAAGCCAGGTCAGCTGTGATTTTCTTTCTTACTCCCCATAGATGTTTTGGTATCTCTCCACCTATCAGTACTCCTGCTGCCCTGCAGTCTGGTTATGCCTGGATTCACAATGGTCACTGAGACTGTGAATCAAGACCTTTTCAGATCCCAGAAGCAATCATTATGTGACATGTAAGAAACAAGCCCTTCTGTAATTGGACTTCCCTGGTGGCTCAGACAGTAAAGCGTCTGTCTACAATGCGGGAGACCTGGGTTTGACGCCTGGGTCGGGAAGATCCGCTGGAGAAGGAAATGGCAATTCACTCCAGTACTATTGCCTGGAAAATCCCATGGACAGAGGAGCCTGATAGGTTACAGTCCATGGGGTCACAAAGAGTCGGACATGACTTCACTTTCACTTTCACTTTCACTTTCTTTCTGCAATAGTGGAGTGGTCCTTCAGTTTAATTTCCTGCCATGTCTTAACAAACCTGAAATTTTTACATCCTGATCTTTTTCTTTCTAGCATTTTCTCTTCCAGTAACTACTACCTATTCTCTCTCTGGGATTCTTGGGTGCTGAAGAACATGAAAAATCTACAAAGCTACCTTGTTGCTGGCATAAAAGCAGATAACTTGATTCAAGCTTATTTATTGCTAGACACTTCTTATAGGAAAGCTGAAATAAACCGCCAATTAACTTCTTTTTCTCCAGTGAATGTTGTGATATCTTGATAAAATCTCTTAGGCAGAGATAAATCAGTCCCTCAATGAAGTGAAACATTTGTGCTTTAGTGGAGGTATCAGCTCTGACTTTCTGCATTCCTCTGTATGAATTCTGTACATGCACATATAAGGCCTCAGTTCAGTTCAGTTCAGTTGTTCAGTCATTTCTGACTCTTTGTGATGCCATGAACCACAGCAGCCAGGCTTCCCTGTCCACCACCAACTCCCAGGGTTTACTCAAACTCATGTCCATTGAGTCGGTGATGCCATACAACAATCTCAGCCTTTGCAGTCCCCTTCTCCTCCCACTTCCAATGTTTCCCAGAATCAGAATCTTTTCCAATGAGCCAGTTCTTTGCATCATGAGGCCAAAGTATTGGAGTTTCAGCTTCAGCATTAGTCCTTCCAATGAATATTCAGCTCTGATTTCCTTTAGGATGGACTAGTTGGATGTCCTTGTTTACCAAAGGACTCTGAAGAGTCTTCTCCAACACCATGGTTCAAAAGCATCAATTCTTCATGACTCAGCTTTCTTTAGAGTCCAACTCTCACATCCATACATGACCACTGGAAAAACCACAGCTTTGACTAGACGGACCTTTGTTGGCAATGTAATATCTCTGCTTTTTAATTTGCTGTCTAGGTTGGTCATAACTTTTCTTCCAAGGAGCAAGCATCTTTTAATTTTATGGCTGCAGTCACCATCTGCAGTGATTTTGGAGCCCCACAAAATAAAGTCTGTCACTGTTTCCATTATTTCCCCATCTATTAGCTATGAAGTGATGGGACCAAATACCATGATCTTAGTTTTCTGAATGTTGAGTTTAAAGGCAACTTTTTCACTCTCCTCTTTCACTTTCATCAAGAGGCTCTTTAGTTTTTCTTCACTTTCTGCCATAAGGATAGTGTCATCTGAATATCTGACGTTATTGATATTTCTCCCAGCAATCTTGATTCCACCTTGTGCTTCACCCAGCCCAGCATTTCTCATGATGTACTCTGTATATAAGTTAAATAAGCAGGGTGACAATATACAGCCTTAGTATACTCCTTTCCCGATTTGGATCCAGTGTGTTGTTCCATGTCCAGTTCACATAGACCTACAGGTTTCCAAATGTATAACACATGGTATGTTTGTCCCTGGTCCTTACCCTTCCTAGAATCTTCTCTTTTGAATTGCTTGATTGATTTTTCTTTCTCTTTCAGCTTGTTATTTAAAAAGTCATTTTTAAATGAGTTCCTTGTTAATGTTGCTGTTTAAAATTTAAACAACCTTTCCTTCATTTTCTTTCTTTTCCTCCATGCCAGAGTCATTTGAAACACTAATGATCTATTGTGGCATTATCCCTCTGTGTCCACTAGAACATGAATGCCAGAAAGGCAGGGATTTTGAAGTTTAGGTTCATTTTTCCATCCATGATGCATAAATACATAATGCATTAATTATCAGTAAATACTTTTTGGACTACTTTGTGATGTCCATAAAGATTTTAGAGTGAAACAAAACAGATATTATCATTCCCGCTTACAGTAAGGACATGAAGTGCTTTCTGCATAAGAATCACTGTATACTATCAGTAACTATCAGCATATACCATAGCTGTATATTAAGCACTTAATATAAAATGGAAGGGAGGCATAGGTACAAAGCGCTTTTAAAAAAATATGAATTTATTTATTTTAATTAGAGGTTAATTACTTTGCAATATTATATTGGTTTTGCCATACATCAACATGAATCCACCACAGGTATACACGTGTTCCCCATCCTGAACCCCCTTCCCTCCTCCCTCCCTGTATCATCCCTCTGGGTCATCTCAATGCACCAGCCTCAAGCATCCAGTATCATGCATCGAACCTGGACTGGTGATTCATTTCATAAATGATAGTATACATGTTTCAATGCCATTCTCCCAAGTCATCCCACCCTCGCCCTCTCCCACAGAGTCCAAAAGACTGTTCTATACATCTGTGTCTCTTTTGCTCTCTCTCATACAGGGTCATCATTGCCATCTTTCTAAATTCCATACATATGTGTTAGTATAGTGTATTTGTGTTTTTCTTTCTGGCTTACTTCACTCTGTATAATAGGCTCCAGTTTCATCCACCTCATTAGAACTGATTCAAATGAATTCTTTTTAATGGCTGAGTAATATTCCATTGTGTATATGTACCACAGCTTTCTTATCCATTCATCTGCTGATGGACATCTAGGTTGCTTCCATGTCCTGGCTATTATAAAGTGCTGTGATGAACATTGGGGTACACGTGTTTCTTTCATTTCTGGTTTCCTTGGTGTGTATGCCCAGCAGTGGGATTGCTGGGTCATATGGCAGTTCTATTTCCAGTTTTTTAAGGAATCTCCACACTGTTCTCCATGGTGGCTGTACTAGCTTGCATTCCTCCCAACAGTGGAAGAGGATTCCCTTTTCTCCACACCCTCTCCAGCATTTATTGCTTGCAGATTTTTGTATCACAGCCATTCTGACTGGCGTGAAATGGTACCTCATTGTGGTTTTGATTTGCATTTCTCTGATGATGAGTAATGTTGAGCATCTTTTCATATGTTTGTTACCCATCTGTATATCTTCTTTGGAAAAATGTCTATTTAGTTCTTTGGCCTATTTTTTGATTGGGTCGTTTATTTTTCTGGAATTGAGCTGCATATGTTGCTTGCATATTTTTGAGATTAGTTGTTTGTCAGTTGCTTCATTTGCTATTATTTTCTCCCACTCAGAAGGCTATCTTTTCACCTTGTTTATAGTTTCCTTTGCTATGCAGAAGCTTTTAAGTTTAATTAAGTCCCATTTGTTTATTTTTCCTTTTATTTCCAGTATTCTGGGAGGTGGGTCATAGAGAATCCTGCTGTGATGTTTGTCGGAGAGTGTTTTGCCTATGTTCTCCTCTAGCAGTTTTATAGTTTCTGGTCTTATGTTGAGATCTTTAATCCGTTTTGAGTTTTTGTGTGTGTATGGTGTTATAAAGTGTTCTAGTTTCATTCTTTTACAAGTGGTTGACCAATTTTCCCAGCACCACTTGTTAGAGATTGTCTTTAATACACTGTATATTCTTGTCTCCTTTGTCAAAGATGAGGTGTCCATAGGTGCATGGATTTATCTCTGGACTTTCTATTTTGTTCCATTGATCTATATTTCTGTCTTTGTGCCAGTACCATAGTGTCTTGATGACTGTGGACAAAAGCACTTTTTAAACTGTATTTCTAAACCATAACTACAGTAAGTTTTAGTGACTCATTTGGAAATGAGATAAGAATTGGGCAAGTTTTAAAAAAATGAAGTGTGAGAGAAATAAAAACATAAAAGCACGTGTGGAGTACAAAAGAAGGGACTTAGCACTTATTTAGAAGTGACGATGAACTAGTAAGCTACAAATTGTCATATGTCTAGATAGATGGAGTCATATTTAAGTAAATACTTTTTTATGCCAAGCTTGTTTCTTTTCTTTATGAAAACACTCTGTCATTGCTGTAGACCATCCTCAAAATACTACGTGAGAATTCATTTCATCTAAAAATTCTTTGTTCATTGATTCGTCATGTGTTTATAGGACTCTGGTAACTGCCTTTGTGTTTTGGTTTGTAATTATATTTTTAAAGTGTGATTCTGGGAACATCTGTGTTAGGATCATCGGGATAAATGTTAAGTGTGAGATTCCACTGTCCCATATGACTTTCTGACACAGATGTTCTGTAGATTATCTTGATTAACAAGCTTTTTGGAGCAATTGTTTTGTCATACAGTTTATAAGCCCCCGTTTTTCCTATGAAAGATATAGCATTGTGAATCATTCTGTGGGGAATCAGAGATGAATAAAATATTGCAAGTAGTTTGGTATTCCATGCTCACGCTATTTTTTTCCTTTCTATTTTAAAGTAGTATATAAATATGCCCTTAGAAATCACAGAACAGTAATGAAGACTCATTTACTCTGCCCTTGAAGAACTAGCATATAAGTAGCAAGTGGACGCATTTTAGGGTGTGTGAGAAATCAAAAGCAGAAAGGGATTAATTCAGTTTTATGTGTGATGGGAGAGGAGTGAAAGTACTTCATAAAGGACAGCCTTGAAGCTGGGAACATAAAGGTATGTAAAATGCAGAAGCATAAAAACTGTAGGGAGATAGGGAATATGCAGTTCACTTATACATATGGACATAGCTATAAGCATAGTTATCTTTAGGTTCAGAGGTAGGTACAAGGTAGGTAAGAGGTGGAAATAGAATAATAGTTCTGTGTTAAAGAAGCTGAAACAATGGCTTAGTAGAAGCAAAGCATCATCTTACAATAGTATTCATTTTGAACGATCTGGAGGTGTAGATAAAAATCATTTCAATAGTCAGTAATGAAAAGCGTACCTTCATATCTCTGGTTCCATCTGTTTCAAGTGCAGAGAATGCCCCTCACCAATGACACCACACTAAGAGAATTCATTCTCCTGGGGCTCACAGATCGCCCAGAGCTCCAGCCTCTCCTCTTTGTGCTGTTTCTGGTCACTTACCTTGTCACCCTCTTAGGCAACCTGGGCATGATGGTGTTAATCAGACTGGACTCTCGCCTTCACACACCCATGTACTTCTTCCTCACTCATTTATCCTTGGTAGACTTGTGCTATACCTCTACAGCAGCCCCACAGATGCTGACTAATCTGGTTTCACAGAAGAAGACCATCAGCTTTGCTGGCTGCTTTGTACAATGTTACCTTTTCATAGCACTTCTCCTCACTGAGTTTTACATGCTGGCAGCAATGGCCTATGACCGCTACGTGGCCATATGCAACCCTCTGCACTACAGTGTGAAGATGTCCAGGTGCGTCTGCATAAGCTTGGCCACATTCCCTTATGTCTATGGCTTCTCAGATGGACTCTTCCAGGCCATCCTGACCTTCCGCTTGACTTTCTGTAGATCCAACATCATCAACCATTTCTACTGTGCTGACCCACCACTCATCAAGCTTTCTTGCTCTGATAATTACATCAAAGAGCATGCCATGTTGATATCAGCAGGCTTCAACCTCTCCAGCTCCCTCATCATCATCCTGATTTCTTACGCCTTAATTCTCACTGCAATCCTCAGGATCAAATCAGCAGAAGGAAGGCGCAAGGCATTCTCCACCTGTGGTTCCCACATGATGGCTGTAACGCTGTTTTATGGGACACTCTTCTGCATGTATGTGAGACCACCAACAGACACGACGGTGGAAGAATCCAAGATAATAGCTGTTTTCTACACCTTTGTAAGTCCAGCACTTAATCCATTGATCTACAGTCTGAGGAACAAAGATGTAAAACAAGCACTGAAGAGAGTCCTCAGAAGAAATATAGTCACTAAATGGCCATGCCCCCATTTCCAGTAAACTATAACTCTTAATCTTTGGCTCAAATATCTCTACATTTATAAGATCAGTTTTCATATGCTTTGTGTCTATGTTTCAATTGTTCTTCGGACTGAGAATAAGTAAGCTGGACTTAGTCTTAACTGCTGTCTTTAATATGTTTACCTGGGTGGAGAGTAGTAACATTTCCTTGGATATTGTTAGAAATGAAGCATAGAGTTCTGTACCTCAGATCAACTATTTCAAAACTGCTTTTATTTCTGTGTATGGTGTTAGAAGATTCATGTTGATATATGGAAAAACCAAAACAATATTGTAAAGTAATTAGCCTCCAATTAAAATAAATAAATTTAAATTTTTTTTAAAAAAACCCTGCTTTTAGAACCAAATTTTAGGTTCTTTGAAATCATTTCATTTTGAGGAGCCCTTCTCTAAGTGAAAATTACTACTAGGTATTCCCTGGAGCATTGGTATGTTCTTACTATTTACAATAGTAAACAGTATACATATGCTGTGAGCTCAGTTCTTTGAATTTATTCTCTTTTTATTACTATCTATTTTGAGGGGCTAAGAATCTTTAAGAAGACCAACCTTCTGTACTCTTCCCCTAACTTACTAAGTAAAACTGTGAACTATGGGTCTTGATAGTTTTTCTGGTTCTTATGAATGCACTTGCTTGATGGTCAGTCTGGAATGGGAAGAGAGAAGGATATAATCATCATTCTTTTCCCAGAGAGCTGTTTGTGGATCTGGTTTGAGGCCTCTGATCTGTAGGGACTTACTTTCTCCCTCAGATCTGCAAGTGTGAATACACATACTCAGATCTAGGGAAAGAAAAAAAGTTTTTTGTATCATTGATCTGAAAAATTCAGATTATTTAGGATTACCTTTTGCTTTCTTTTCTAGATTTTTTAAATGAAAATTTGAAACATTGATTTGAGTCTTGTTTCTTTTCTTATACACAAAATCTTTACATATTTCACATATGTATTACTTGAGCTGAAAGCCATTCACTTTCCTATATTTTATCCCTGAGTTTGTAATATTTTTTTTTCTGTATCTTTTTTAACTTGTGCACTATTTAGAAGACAGTGCTTAATTAACATATATTTAGGATATAAAGAAATATTTTTTATCAAGTGTTTTTAATTTATCTCTGTTGTCAAAGATCATATATCTCATGAGTTTAACTTTGAAAATTTATTAGGACTATGTTTATCCAGCTTTATTGTATCCATTTGACATAAAATATTGTATAAGCTTAAGATGTGATATTGTATATATTTTGATATGTTGTATTACAAAATGATTATCATAATAATAATAGTTGTCACATCTATCATCTCACACAAGTACAATTTTTTGTTGTTATTGTTTGGTGGTGAAAACCTTTAACATCTACTCTCTTAGCACTTTCACGTATACATCGTATAGTTAAGTGTTGTCACTATGCTGTATATCAGATTCCCAGAATTTGTCTTATACCTGGAAGTTTGTTCCTTTGGCCAACTTCTTCCCATTTCCCTAACCTCCAGGTCCTGATAATCGTAGTTTCATTCTATACTTCTGTGAGTCTGATGGTGTAGATTCCACAAAAAGATCAGAGTATTTAATACTTTTCGTTCTGTTCGTTTGACTTGTTACCCTTAATGAGTATCCTCAAGGGTCATTCATGTTGTAGCAAATGGCATTTACCCTCTTTTATTTTGACTGAATAATATTCCATGGTATAAGTCTTTATATATATATATATATATATATATATATATATATATATAATATAACCCATAGTAAGAGCTTTGATTTCAATATATCCTTTGAATGATATGTTCTACTGAAATATTCACCTGTCTGCAGATTTTCCAGTTAGACTAAGAACTACTTAAGCACATGGGTTTATACCATTTTTATCTTTGTATCTCTTGAAGAAGATAATAATTGAATACTTGGTAAATTGGAAGAAAATGCAGTAATGCTATCTTCAACTTTATCCTGTATATTTTCATTTGTGGTCAAATAAATAACATTGCTAAATTACATGCTCAGCAGGTGTCCATAAAATATTACTTTCCAACACCTGGACCTCACACTTTGCACTGACTTTACTACAACTCATTATGATATCTTGTCCAAGTGATTTTTCTCCCTGTGTCTAATAATTTAATCACTTTATTCTGGATATGAAAGTCTTTTTAACAATAAAGCTGGATAAACATAGTCCATTCACTCAGTAATAATTTAGGGGAAAGCACTTACAAAAACACCATTCGGACAGAAATGATCACACAGAAACATCATAGTGCATGAATTATAACCATCTTATATCTGTATTATTGTTCTATTGACCCAATTGAAAAAAGCGATGATCTATAATGCAAAAATCTCTTGATAATCCAAAGCCATCAGGTTCAAAATAACTACAAAATGCTGCAATATCATGGTGAAAATGCCAAGACTCTAATGAGTATAAATCCATATTTCTCAGGAGATTTCTCTTGCGATAACATTGCAATTATTTCTTCAGAGTGTGCTGAAAAATGCTTTATGGATAAAAGCTCCAAATTAGAAGGGGAGTATAGATCAGTCCTAGCAAACTCATCATTTGGGCTGCTAATATCTCTGAGAGAATCTTTCCTTTGGGTCAGGTGGGGATGAAAATTCTGACCTCTGTAGCTGCACTTTCTCTTGCTCTTTCAGGTTTGGATCTGCACTCAGTGGGAGTCAGATGACAACAAAAGCAGTTTTGAAAGCTATCTTAATTTCATAGCTAGTTAAAATGAGTCACTGCATATATTTCTTATTTAGATTGGTCTGTGTTTACACTCTTCATTCTACAAATAACATTATTTTCACTCATTCAGTATTTAACAGACACTGAGTAACCATATTACAGTGAGCACTTGACAATCATATAAACCTTTTAAGAATAATATCTGTTGAATGAATATCCCACGCCCCCCCCCCAAAAAAAAACTGTATGAAATAATTTAAAAGAGAGACAGATTCAACAGGAATTATGCTCGTTCTAGCAAAAAATAAAACTCATTTAAAATTATTTAGACAAAGTCTGATATTGAGTAGATGAGGACTCTGAAGTCCATGGGAGAAAGTCATCAATAGCAAGATAAAAAGATTGTTTTATAAATGAAGACTCAAGAGAGGTTTACTGATATAGCATTGGGTAGTACAAAAACCACTGTGTGTGCTGAAATCAGATAATGCACCTTGTCCTTACATTTGTGAGATATTGGACTGGAACGACATAGGAGGGAGAAGAGCCGGGGTTTATTATGGCACAGCAGACAAGGGCGGCTCTCCTTGGGAAATTAATATTCACTTGAGATGCCTTAATCCATCAACTACATGACTTATCTGTCTTCTTCACTTACTATCTTAAAATATCATCAGTTGCCAATCTATTCTTAGAGACTTATCTCTGTCTTTATGACTAGTGGAGATAGTTTCTAGACTGAAACTGAATTTCAGTAACTCACTTCCATTTCATCTTAAATGGCCCCAAAATTGTAGCCCTGGGCACTTAAAATTTTTGGTAAATGTGACAACAGTTCAAAATTAGTCTGTTACATTATTTTAAATGGACCCAGGAGGGGGCAAACTTTTCTCCTATAAACATTTCAATGAATAGTATTCCAGGCAACAGTGTCACTTGAAGAGATGAGCTTTGTACTTTCGCTCACTGATATTTTTGTTATTGTGGTTTGTTTTTCTTGGTGAGGGAGAAGAGGAAATTCTTGGAATTCCAAGATTGTACCAAATATTTACTACGTTTATCAATTTACCATAAGTGGCACCTCTGGTTTTTGGATCAATAATTCCTACTAAATTGCAAGTAAAACTTTTTTTCTTACATCTGTACGTAGCAAAGTATAAACATATATGGATATCAATATCCTTGTGAATCAAATTAATTAGGATAAACAAATCTATATTTCCTGTTACCTAACTTACTCTGGTTTGTTCCAATCTAGAGGAAAGCAGTTTCACATTATTGATCCAGTGAAACCTAAAGTGGAGTTTTATTTCAGTTATATTTCTTGAGAAAAGAAAAGTGACCTAGACTCTCAAAATATGGTTACTACCTACTTTGGCCACTAATGACCCAGACTTTCAAACTGGACATTTAAAAAAAATGGATATCAATATCCCATGAGAAAACCATTTTTAGAAGGATGAAGTTTACTTAATGTTTGTGTGTGATATTTCTCCAACAGAGAGCAAAATACTCATGGTTATTTTAAAAACTAGTTCAGCAATGTCTCCAATAATTATTTCCCAAACTTTAAACTTTTTATTCCATATTGAGGTACAGCTGATACAATAATTTAATACAAATTACTTAGTATTCCATATCAGAAAAGGAGTCAAAAATGAAAGAGTTGTGGATGATAAATTTAGTTACCACTTTGATAAGTATCAAATAAACAATATTTCTAACCACAGGAAATACTGGGTGCAGTAAAAATTGAATGGAAAGCTGTCAAAGGTTATTTTCATGGCTATTGGACATGAGTCTTTGACATATCTCAAGCTCTATAAGCATTTGCTTTTGGAAACAGAACTAACCTTCAATTGAATTTCTATAAAAAGTTCAGATATTTTCAGTGGGAAAAATAAAAGGCTTTAGCTCTAAAGCAATGACTGAATTTATCAAAAATCTTTAATGCCATTTTTATTTGTATGATGCACATTTAAGTTTTCAAAGAATTTTTAATTGAGATGTTGAGAATTATGTTTTCCAGTTACCACAGACCATTAAATTGTGAGTTAGACAAAAAATGTAATCAGAACACTCTTGGTAATGTGTGTGTCATGGATGGCAAAATAGAGGTGAAAAAAGAGAGAGGAGGAGAAACTCAGACAGATATGGTCTTAAAAAGAGCTTAATGTTACTAATTTCAACACAGACAATTTAAAATGTGTGAAAATTTTAAATATTTGAGAGTACTTAAAATATTTGCTTTCACAGTAGTTGCAGTGCACAGGCTTAGCTGTCCCACAGTATGTGGGATCGTCCTACCAGGGATCAAACTCGTCTCTGCTGTGTTTACAAGCAGATTCTTTACCACTGAGCCACCAGGTAAGCCCTGCTGAATAGTTTTGAAAATAGTAATATAAAAAACTCAGGTTATAGCAATGCTTTTCTCTGCCACGTTATCCTCATTATTAATACATCTTCTTTATATTAGTTGCAGGATTTTTATAAAGGTAAAATAAAATAGAAAAGCATAATTGCTTCATAAAATTGAAGCAACCATGTGCATGGGAGGAAGTACTCCTATCGAAATATAGTTTTGTTTTTTTTCTCCCCCCCTAAATTGTGGAATGCGGCCATTGAACCTATTTAAAGGAAAGAGTAGGAAGTAGTCACGTTAAATTCTCTCTTTTATTTTTTGATTTTATCTGTTTTTGTCTTTTGTTGTTCACTTGCTAAGTTGTGTACGACTCTTTGCAACACCACAAAGCGCAGCATGCCAGTATTCTTTGCCCATCACTAGCTCTGAGTTTGCTCAAACTCTTGTCCATTGAGTCATGGTGCCATTCAGCCATTTCATCCTCTGTTGCCCACTTCTCCTCTTGTCTTCGAATTTTCCCAGTATATGGATCTTTTCCATTGTGTCAGCTCTTTGCATCAGGTGACCAAAGTATTGGAGCTTCAGCTTCAGCATCAATCCTCCCAATGAATATTCAGGGCTGATTTCCTTTAGGATGGACTGATTTGACCTCCTTTCTGTCTAAGGGACTCTCAAGAGTTTCCCGCACAGTAGTTCAAAAGTGTCAATTCTTCAGCGCTCAACCTTCCTAATGGTCCAACTCTCACATCCATGCATGATTACTGGAAAAACAGCTTTGTCTATACGAACCTTTGTTGTATTTTTGTCTTTATTAATTGTTAAATGTAATACAGTGACCAAACAGATGCTAGTATTTGGGGCATAAGTATAGAGATGTAAAGATTAGATAAGTATCTTTATGCCATTGAAACGGAAGCTTCGTATATTCTAAATGAATATTTTCCAAAGGGACTCATTATTCTGCTGAGTGAAAGAATTAGTCGCTCAGTCATGCCTGACTCTTTGTGCCCCATTGATTGCGTCATCCATGGGATTTCCAGGCAAGAATACTGGAGTGGGCTGCCATTTCATACTCCAGGAGTTCTTCCGCACCCAGGGACTGAACCCGGGTCTACCTATATTGCAAGTGGATTCTGTACCAATAAGCCAGAGAAACCCAAGTGCTCTGGAAAGAGTACTCCTGTTATTTACATAAATTCTGATTCTCTAATTATCGTATTTTCCTCCCAAAGATCGAAGGTACAGATTTAAGCCCTGCAAATTATTTCTTTGAGAAATTAACAGAAAATGTTGGATCTAATCCATCTCCATAATTTGGGTGTAACACATACATTCCAGAAAAATTCAGAGATTTGCTACCTTGTAGCTTTCAAGGGTATTCATGCTTCTTAGCCTGTTATGGGGACTTTCAGTTTATTTGACTGTTTGCCAATAACATTTTTTAAAAAAATTAATGTTTTCTTTTGTACTATAAAAAAATTCAACCTTGTAGAAAATTCATCCTTGAAAATATATCTATGGGTTTATTTGATTTCTCTTGAAAGCCTTTTGTCTCTGCATGTTCACTCTGTCTGAAAGCACTCTTTTACCCTTGTCCTTGTGGAAAATACTTAGTTTTCCTTCAAGCTCTTGTTAAATGTTATTATTCTTTGATCCATATACTGATTCTAGAGCACAATGAATTACTCCATTCAAATCTTCATTATTGAACTAATCACTTCTCATGTTATTTTTCTCTTCATTTCTCTCCTTTACCATGAAGACACCAAACAGCTCTTTTGAGGCAAGCACTGTTACCATTTGCCTTTATTTCTCTGGCAAAGTGACTCATATACATGTAGGATTGACTGCTCTTGGTGTACAAAGATTACCTTATTATAGTGACTAACTCATATGCCGTCTTGGAAGTATCACAAAATTACAGTAGCTAACTTCTGAGGGTACTTCATTCAACCTCTAAGAATAACTTAGATACTTGGAAATATAGTCAATATATTGTTATCTGCATTTCAATAGATCAAGCACACAGATTGCTTTTGCTATGCTCTGGTTAAGAATAGGTTTAAAATTCAGATTATTTGCCAACACTGTGTTTTGTAAGTTTACATTAAAAAAAATAAATTCTAATATCTCTTTAAATTTGGAAGCTCTTGAGATCTTCGCTCTTAAGACTTCCCTGGTGGCTCAGACAGCAAAGCGTCTGCCTACAATGTGGGAGACCTAGGTTCAATCCCTGGGTCGGGAAGATCCTCTGGAGAAGGAAATGGTAACCCACTCCAGTACTTGCCAGGAGAATTCCATGGATGGAGGAACCTGGTGGGCTACAGTCCATGGTGTCGCAAAGAGTCGGACATGCCTGAGCAACTTCACTCACTCACTCACTCAAACTCTACATTATGAACGATTCTATCTCTGTTGATTATTATTTTTTTTGTTTGTTTTATAACTTCTGGACATTGTAAGTCTGTAAGGAAGATAATTGAACTATTTATTATATAAATTGACCTATATTGAATTAATTGAACTCTATGTGGCTAGGAAGGTTAGAGTCAAATTTCTGTTCCACTAGCAGTACAAAGTTACCAAATTTTGTTATATGCTATAAACTCCTTAAATGCTGTATTGGATAAATGAAAAATGAATAAATAAATGGGTAAGCAAACAAAACTAGCGTCTAAGTTTTTGCCACGTCTCTTTTCCCCATCCAAGTCTCTCTTGTTTTATTCACATAAACTCTTCTGAATGAAAACTCTTCCTCTAATTCATATAGGACTTTGTTATTTCCAAATTTGGAGTCTTTGCCTTTGGTCTATTCACATAGGAATGCTACATCCTCCTGTATTCAGGGAATATAGTAGTAAAATCGGATGGCCCCGGTGGCTGAGACTGTACAGACTCTGGCTGCAGTGTGGAAGACTCAGGTTTGATTCCTGGGTTTGGAAGATCCCCTGGAGAAGAGAATGACTACACAGACTAGTATGCTTGCCTGGAGAATTCCATGAATAGAGGAGGGTGGCAGACTCTAGTTCATGGGTTAGCAAAGAGTTAAAGATGAGTGATCAGTAAAATAGGCCTCAGTAATTTTTCTTCAAATTCCTATAATGCAGGACTCTCTAATACTCAGTGGTAAAGAATCCACCTGCCAATGCAGGAGTGGCAATTTCAATCCCTGGGACAGAAAGATCCTCTTAAGAAGGAATGGCAACCCACTGCAGTATTCTTGCCTGGGAAATCCTATGGACAGAGAAGCCTGGTAGGCTATAGCCCATGGGATCTCAAAAGAGTTGAGCATAACTTAGCAACTAAGCAACAACAACAGTAGAGTAAGTGGGAAGTACAGTTCTCAATGTTTCAATTTCTGAGCATGCACATACTGGGAAGCTTCCATGGTGGTCCAGTGCTTAAGACTCTGCTTCCACTGCAGGGGGCACAGGCCAGGTCCCTCATCCCTGGTCAGGTAACTAAGATCCTGCATGTGGCATGACTAAGAGACGAATAAATATGCACATACTGTTAAAGACTGCAAAAGTGTTTCCAAACATGCTCACCATTTTGTCCAGAACCATCCCTAGGACCAATGATGAATCCACGATTTTATAGCAATCTGTAAGTAACAGTTGGTGGTTGAAGCCATTTTAAGATAAACTTTGGGTCATAATTCCCTCGTTCCAAAATAAGGTGGAGACACAGGGGACATTCTGTTTGGGAATCATCTGCACATTGTATACCCAGATATTAGGGGTTCTGTTCAGTTCAGTTGCTCAGTCATGTCCGACTCTTTGAGACCCCATGAATCACAGCACGCCAGGCCTCCCTGTCCATCACCAACTCCTGGAGTTCACTCAGACTCACGTCCATCGAGTCAGTGATGCCATCCAGCCATCTCATCCTCTGTTGTTCCCTTCTCCTCCTGCCCCCAATCCCTCCCAGCATCAGAGTCTTTTCCAATGAATCAACTCTTCTCATGACGTGGCCAAACTACTGGAGTTTCAGCTTTAGCATCATTCCTTCCAAAGAAATCCCAGGGCTGATCTCCTTCAGAATGGAATGGTCTCCTTGCAGTCCAAGAGACTCTCAAGAGTCTTCTCCAACACCACAGTTTAAAAGCATCAATTCTTTGGCGTTCAGCCTTCTTCACAGTCCAACTCTCACATCCATACATGACCACAGGAAAAACCATAGCCTTGACTAGACGGACCTTAGTCGGCAAAGCAATGTCTCTGCTTTTGAATATGCTATCTAGGTTGGTCATAACTTTTCTTCCAAGGAATAAGCGTCTTTTAATTTCATGGCTGCAGTCACCATCTGCAGTGATTTTGGAGCCCAAAAAAATTAAGTCTGACACTGTTTCCACTGTTTCCCCATCTATTTCCCATGAAGTGATGGGACCAGATGCCATGATCTTCGTTTTCTGAATGTTGAGCTTTAAGCCAACTTTTTAACTCTCTACTTTCACTTCCATCAAGAGGCTTTTTAGTTCCTCTTCACTTTCTTCCATAAGGGTGATGTCATCTGCATATCTGAGGTTATTGATATTTCTCCTGGCAATCTTGATTCCACCTTGTGTTTCTTCCAGTCCAGGGTTTCTTATGATGTACTCTGCATATAAATTAAATAAGCAGGGTGACAATATTAGGGGTTATGACCTATTAAAAGTCTTACCTCCTACAGTCTTAGACTATGTCTGTTAATAGCTATGTGTGAAGGTAACTGAGGGTAGAAGAAAGAGAGAAAAGGAATACAAGAAAGAGAGAGAAGAAATGTATGATGGGCTTCTCATTCACTTCTTATTTTAATTTATCTAAATGAACAATGGTGACATCTAAGAAAATGGGCAGAGGGAATTCCACTGTGGTGACTGAATTTGTTCTCTTAGGATTAACAGATCGTCCAGATCTTCAGCGCATTCCCTTTGTGCTGTTCCTGGGGATCTATCTGATCACCATGGGAGGGAATGTTGGGATGTTGCTATTGATCAGGATAGATTTACACCTCCACACCCCTATGTACTTCTTTCTTGCCAGTTTGCCCTGCTTGGATTTGTGCTATTCCACTAATGTGAGTCCCAAGATTTTGGTGAACTTCTTATCAGAGGGGAAAAAAAAAAAAAAATTTCCTACACTGCTTGTTTAATCCAGTGTTATTTTTTCATTGCCATGGTGATTACTGAATATTATGTGCTAGCTGTGATGGCTTATGATAGGTACATGACCATCTGTAATCCTTTGATTTATAGCAGCAGGGGGTCTGCATTCACCTGATTGCTGGTCCATATACCTATGGGCTCTTAGTGGCCTGAGGGAAACCATGTGGACACACCACTTGACCTTCTGTGGCTCCAATGTCATTAATCACTTCTATTGCTCTGATCCACCCCTCACTTGACTCTCCTGCTCTGACACATTAAGGAGACATCCATGTTTTTGGTGGCCGGATTTAACCTCTCCAACTCTCTTCTCGTAACCCTCATCTCCTACATCTTCATTCTCACTGCCATCCTGAGGATGTGTTCTACTGAAGGCAGGCACAAAGCTTTTTCCACCTGTGGGTCCCATCTGGAGGCAATGACTGTGTTTCATGGGAGCCTGTTCTGTATGTACGTTAGACTTCCCACAGACCAGTCAGTGGAACAGTCTAAAATCATTGCTCTTTTCTACCCTTCTGTAAGCCCTATGTTGAATCCCATCATTTATAGTTTGAGGAACAAGGATGTGAAACAAGCTTTTCAGAAACTTATCAGAAGAAAGGTACTTTTGACCTAAAATTGCAGTATCTTTTTCTTTACATATTAAATAAAAGTTGTATTTATGGGAACTGGACCCAAGTTTAACTTCATTACTGAAATGTCAATTTTAAATCCATGATTACAAGCTATAAGCTATGACAGAATAGTTAAAGACTCAATTTGTAATTTCACATGTGACACGTGTGCATTGTGTGTAAGGTCAGTGAAGTCGCGCATTCATGTCCGACTGTTTGTGACCCTATGGACGGTAGCCCACCAGTTTCCTCCATCCATGGGATTTTTCAGGCAAGGTTACTGGAATGGGTTGCCATTTCCTGCTCCAGGGGATCTTTTTGACCCAGGGATTGAACCTGGGTCCCCCACATTGCAGGCAGACTCTCTACAATCTGAGCAACCAGGGAATCATGTAAAAGGTTGGGCAGTATATTTGTAGATATTTCACGTTTATGTTTATATCTATATATATACATTAATTTTATAATAAAAAGTACACATTCTCATAGTAAAACATTTAATCTCTAAAAGAATATAAAGTAAAAGACTTCCTTTTCTTTGTCCCACTGTGATCTTCCATTCTCAATTCTCAAATTCACCACTATTAACAAATCTTTATAATTCCAGAATATTTGTCTATATCCACAAATCAGTGTATGGTATGGCCATATATATATATGTGTATATATATATGTGTGTATATATATATATACACACAAAACTGTTAATAACACATGTTGTCTATGGTGAGCTAAATTTTAGTAGTTTATAATTTTGTGGTACTTACCATGCAGGCGCTTTGAACACATGGTTTAGAAGAATGTGATCACAACTGCTGATAAGACACTTGGGGAGACAATGTATGATGGTACCCTCATGTCCATGACTGACATCTATTTCTTTTTCTCCACCTGTGACAGTCATTTTCAAAAGACATTTTCCTCCTTAGGCCATAATGGGAAGTAAAACTTTCCAAACAATTTATTTTTATATATTAACTGCTGAAACAAAGAATCAGTTCAGTTCAGTTCAGTTCAGTCTCTCAGTCATGTCCGACTCTTTGTGACCCCATGAATCGCAGCAGGCCAGGCCTCCCTGTCCATCACCAACACCCGGGGTTCACCCAAACTCATGTCCATCGAGTCAGTGATGCCATCCAGCCATCTCATCCTCTGTCATCCCCTTCTTCTCTTGCTCCCAATCCCTCCCAGCATCAGAATCTTTTCCAATGAGTCAACTCTTTGCATGAGGTGGCCAAAGTACTGGAGTTTCAGCTTGAGCATCATTCCTTCCAAAGAAATCCCAGGGCTGATCTCCTTCAGAATGGACTAGTTGGATCTCCTTGCAGTCCAAGGGACTCTCAAGAGTCTTCTCCAACACCACAGTTCAAAAGCATCAGTTCTTTGGGACTCAGCTTTCTTCACAGTCCAACTCTCACATCCATACATGACCACTGGAAAAACCATAACTTGATTAGACAGACCTTTGTTGGCAAAGTAATGTCTCTGCTTTTTTTTTTTCTTTTTTAAAATATAAATTTTTTTATTTTCATTGGAGGCTAATTACTTTACAATATTGTATTGGTTTTGCAGTTCTAATGTCTGCTTTTGAATCTAGGTTGGTCATAACTTTCCTTCCAAGGAGTAAGCCTGTTTTAATTTCATGGCTGCAGTCACCATCTGCAGTGATTTTGGAGCCCCCCAAAATAAAGTCTGACACTGTTTCCATTGCTTCCCTGTCTATTTCCCATGAAGTGATGGGACCAGATGCCATGATCTTCGTTTTCTGCATGTTGAGCTTTAAGCCAACTTTTTCACTCTCCTCTTTCACTTTCATCAGGAGGCTTTTTAGTTCTTCTTCACTTTCTGCCATAAGAATAGTTCATACAAAGATTTAGGGTTTACCTCTGGAGGAATTGTATCGTCTCTAGAGTTTATCAACGTCATTCCAGGGTCCTAGAGTTTTCAAGCTTTCTCTCCTCTCTAGTAATCCATTTCTTCAGGACGTGGCAGATAGTTTCTGTCAATACCATAGTTCAAGTTTTACCCACAATTGTACTTTGTCGCAATCAATTCTATATGCCCAGTTTGTTGATTAATTATGGTGACTTACTTGTAAGTATTTTAATGTTAAAGATGCAAATATTAATACTAGTTGATTTGAAGTTCCATAGCTCAGGCACAGTTGAGGAATGTTTAGTGGATATCTACAATGAGCCAAGAACAGCTTCATGTACCAGTGAAACTGCAAGGAACACTAATGTTGCACAGTTTTATGACACTGTAAAGATACAAGTCAACAGATTTTGTTAAGTGCTGTAATAGAGAGAATGAAAGGGCTGATGCTATAGAAGAAAGAATCCATTTACTCTGAGTAAACTGCAGTGAGTCTTATAATTGCACAAAACAAGAACTTGTTCATCTTTTTGCACCTATCAAAATATACCCATAAGTCCCAGTTCAATATTATGTGAGACCAGGCAGGGTCTGAACAAAATCAGTGTTGGACGTTACTTTCAAAAAAGTAGGATGACACAAATATTATTACCCCTCAACTGACACCTTTTTTTCTCATTTGTATTTCAAAGCATCCTTTTCACCTTAGACCTTATTTTTGCTCAATATTTATTGCAGAGTAATATTTTTTATAGTTATTAATTCTATGCTATCCCATACCACTTCAATCTTTTCATTACTTGATATTGTTTTGAAATAACTTTAATTTGAAAGTTAGATTGCCTATAAATTCTGTTCAAACATGCATACAAATAACTAATCTTTTAACTTTTAACATCCAATTTATAGCTTGTTGAATTCTACCTAAATATCTAGAGATCTGTTGTTTTAAGCATACAAACATATTCAGTTGTGTTAAACTAGCCCTTTTATTATTTCAAATGTTGTGACTGAAAGGTCCATGTCTCTAGCTTTACAATCTAGCCAGGTTTCATGCTAAATAGAGATTCAGTAATGATTGTAGCATTAAAAAATGTCCATTTTGAACATGAACAAAATATGTGTCTCCATTTTTACATGTATAATAAAGTTTTTGAAAGGACCAAGTGACTCTGAGGAAGCATTATTTTTAAGCCAACAGTACTGTTCAGAAATTCAGGTGACCCACGTTGTCATTGATATTTATGACTGACACTAGCAATATGGTTCTCATATTTATGCACTCATGCACACAAGTTTAAGGCTTAAGAGGATTTCACCCACTACTTTCATAAGTTGTTGTCGCACTATCTAATCATCTCATCCTCTGCCACACTCTTCTCCTGCTACCCCATGTACTGCAGCACACCAGGCTTCCCTGTCCTTCACCATCTCCCAGAGTTTGCTCAAACTCATGTCATCCAACCATCTCATCCTCTGCTGGCCCCTTCTCCTGCTGCCTTCAATCCTTCCCAGAATCAGAGTCTTTTCCAAAGAGTCTGCTCTTTGCATCAGATGGCCAAATTTAGGAGCTTCAGCTTCAGCATCAGTCCTTCCAGTGAATATTCAGGACTGATTTCCTTTAGGATGGACTGGTTTGATCTCCTTGTTGTCCAGTGAACTCTCAAGAATCTCCTCCAGCACCACAATTCAAAAGCATCAGTTCTTTGACATGCAGCCTTCTCTGTGATCAAACTCTCACATCCATACATGACTACTGGAAAAGCCATAGCCTTGACTATATGGACCTTTGTCAGAAAACTGATGTCTTTGCCTTTTAATATGCTGTTAAGATTGGTCATAGCTATCCTTCCAAGGAGCAAGTGTCTTTTAATTTCATGGATGCAGTCACCATCCACAGTGATTTTGGATCCCCAAAATATAAAGTCTGTCACTTATTTTCAAATTATATTTGCCATAAAGTGATGGGACTGGATGCTGTGATCTTAGCTCTTTGAATGTTGAGTTTCAAGCCAGCTTTTTTTTTTTAATTGGAGGCTAATTACTTTACAATATTTTGGTGGTTTTTGCCATACACTGACATGAATCAGCCATGGGTGTATATGTGTTCCCCATCCTGAATCCCCTCCCACCCCCCTCCACATCCCATCCCATCCATCTGGGTCATCCCAGTGCACCAGCCCTGAGCACCCTGTCTCAAGCATCGAACCTGGAATGCCGATCTATTTCACATATGATAATATACATGTTTCAGTGCTATTCTCTCAAATCAAGCCAGCTTTTTCACTCTTCTCTTTAACCCTCATCCAGAGGCTCTTTAATTCCTCTTCACTTTCTGCCGTTAGAGTGGTATTATCTGCATATCTGATGCACTTTCCTAAGGAGCAATAACTGTGGTAAAATAGTTGCATTTTCATTCCCACCTGTCAGGAAGATCAGTGGCTCTAACTGACAGTTTTCTTTAATGAAAACCAGTCCTGGTGTATTTAAACAAATAGTTGTATATTCCAGGGAACAGTAATGCTAGAAGTCTAATATTTTTATTCCTACATATTTTCTTTGGAGTAGTGGATATTTGAAAAATATTTCGACTTTCACACTCACACATGTACACATGGAGGAGAGAGAAAGAAATAATCATACTTTTCAAAGATTAGGCACTGTTTTAATATTGGTTTGGCCAAAATATTAGTTCGAGTTCTTCCATAAGATGTTGCAGAAAACCGGAACGAATCTTTCTGGCTGACTTAATATCTGTTGTTTAACTTAATGTTATCACCAATATTATTATTTCAGTATTATAGTCCCTAATTTAGAGATGAGCATACAGAGACTACAGATTACCAACATAAAATCACATAACTTAAAAGAGAATTTCAAATATATTTGATTTCCAAGTTTATTGCTTTTTTTTAAATCTACTAAACCATCCTTTAGTTTAGTATCCTTTAGCGTGGGCGGCTGCGACGGCGCACAAGTGTGGCGGAGAGAAGCTACCCCACGTCCGAGATCAGGGGCAGAAGCTGGGAGGACACCATGCCCGAGGGGCGGCGGCCAAGAGGAGCTACCCCATGCCCTAGGTCAGGGGCAAAGGCCAAGAGTGCCAGGCTGCGACGGTTCAGGAATGGCCGAGAGGAGCTACCCCACATCCGAGGTCAGGGCGGTGGCTGAGAGTGCCGGGCTGCGACAGTGCAGGAGGGCCGAGAGGAGCTACTTCACGTTCAAGGTCAGGAGGGGCAGAGGTGAGGAGATACCCCTCATGCAGGGTAAGGAGCAGCTGCCCTTGGAAGGAATAGCTGTTTCCCCATCTATTTCCCATGAAGTGATGGGACCAGATGCCATGATCTTCGTTTTCTGAATGTTGAGCTTTAAGCCAACTTTTTCCCCTCTCCTCTTTCACTTTCATCAAGAGGCTTTTTAGTTCCTCTTCACTTTCTGCCATAAAGGTGGTGTCATCTGCATATCTGAGGTGATTGATATTTCTCCTGGCAATCTTGATTCCAGCTTGTGTTTCTTCCAGTCCAGCGTTTCTTATGATGTACTCTGCATACAAGTTAAATAAGCAGGGTGACCATATACAGCCTTGACGTACTCCTTTTCCTATTTGGAACCAGTCTGTTGTTCCATGTCCAGTTCTAACTGTTGCTTCCTGACCTGCATACAGAGTTCTCAAGAGGCAGGTCAGGTGGTCTGGTATTCCTGTCTCTTTCAGAATTTTCCACAGTTTATTGTGGTCCACACAGTCAGAGGATTTGGCATAGTCAATAAAGCAGAAATAGATGTTTTTCTGGAACTCTCTTACTTTTTCCATGATCCAGAGGATGTTGGCAATTTGATCTCTGGTTCCTCTGGCTTTTCTAAAACCAGCTTGAACATCTGGAAGTTCACAGTTCATGTACTGCTGAAGCCTGGCTTGGAGAATTTTGAGCATTACTTTACTAGCATGTGAGATGAGTGCAATTGTGTGGTAGTTTGAGCATTCTTTGTCATTGCCTTTCTTTGGGATTGGAATGAAAACTGACCTTTTCCAGTCCTGTGGCCACTGCTGAGTTTTCCAAATTTGCTGGCATATTGAGTGCAACACTTTCACAGAATCATCTTTCAGGATTTGAAATAGCTCAACTGGAATTCCATCACCTCCACTAGCTTTGTTCATAATGATGCTTTCTAAGGCCCACTTGACTTCACATTCCAAGATGTCTGACTCTAGATTAGTGATCACATCATCATGATTATCTGGGTCATGAAGATCTTTTTTGTACAGTTCTTCTGTGTATTCTTGCCACCTCTTGTTAATATCTTCTGCTTCTGTTAGGTCCATACCATTTCTGTCCTTTATCAAGCCCATCTTTGCATGAAATATTTCCTTGGAATCTCTAATTTTCTTGAAGAGATCTCTAGTCTTTCCCATTCTGTTGTTTTCCTCTATTTCTTTGCATTGATCACTGAAGAAGGCTTTCTTATCTCTTCTTGCTATTCTTTGGAACTCTGCATTCAGATGCTTATAGCTTTCCTTTTCTCATTTGCTTTTCACCTCTCTTCTTTTCACAGCTGTTTGTAAGGCCTCCCCAGACAGCCATTTTGCTTTTTTGGATTTCTTTTCCATGGGGATGGTCTAGATCCCTGTCTCCTGTACAATGTCACAAACCTCATTCCATAGTTCATCAGGCACCCTATCAGATCTAGGCCCTTAAATCTATTTCTCACTTCCACTGTATAATCATAAGGGATTTAATTTAGGTAATACCTGAATGGTCTAGCGGGTTTCCCCACTTATATAGTCAGTGTTTCCTAAAACATAGGTATGTGATAGATAGAAGATAGATAGATAGAAGTATAGAGAACTTTTGCAAAGTGGAAACTACAATTTAAGTCTTATAATATGAAAAGAATTAGACATCATGTTAACATACTGATGGTATCATCAATGTGTATAATTTATTCATGTGTATTAAATCTGTTTTTCTTTTCTTAAACAGAAGAATTCATCTGGAAATATTCTGAATAAATCAGACAAAAAAGAAGGATTTTAGCCTCCTGAAACTGACCAGTTGTTCAATTTTGCAACTTTTCTTCTTCATCTTATTCCTATTTCCCTGTATTCTCCTTCTTGTTGAAAATTTAGACCTAACTTTGAGATTAACACCATCATCCTGTCACTTTGCCCATCTGCCAATTTCACACTTTCAGGTTAACATTTTGTTTAAAAAGGTCATTTACTTGTCCAACTTATTTGAAGAGTATAATCTGATTACATTTCTGGTAACTCAAGGTTAGTTCCTGCTGCTCTCTGTGACCATTACATCCATATAATTACGTACTTCTCATGTCGATTTCATGTATTTTTCATTAGTTCCGAAATATACACTTATGTGGCTTCCATTGCCTACATATGTGATTTTTCATAGATTTGTACACAGCATCACAGTTTTTTCTTCAGAGCCGGAGATACGGAGCAACATTATGGTGTCTTGCCACTTTGTAATTACTAAGATCAAATGAAATTGTTATTTATTATAGACCATATTTGTACTGCAAAATATGAATAGGAATATATGGTAATCTCAAAATTTTACATTTTTGCAAATGATTTTTCCATGTTTTTAATTTTTGAAAACCAGAAAGATATCCCTGCTTTTTAATCCTCTTATGAATATGGTACTTCCTGGGAAGAATGACTAGTAAAATTGAAGTAGTGTCTCTCCTATATGTTTGTGATTCTTCATTTGAACTGCCAAATATTTAGAAAGAATATAAAGAATACCAAAGTTGAATTACTGCATATTTTTTTATTCATAAGCATGAAAAATCACTACCTGAAAAATTTGCATGGCTCATATTTAATTATCTTTTTCTACGGGATATTGTAAACATGATTTTAGTTTGTTTTATTTGAATAATAAAATAAAATATTATAAATTTTTAAGAATATTCAATCCAGAGTCAAGACTACTATTTATATCAGTGACTTATTTAAAACCCTTGGCTCTGAAGCCTTGATTTCTTATTTTTAAACTCATCTATCTCACATTCTACAAGTAGATGTTCAATGGAAATTTAATTGTTAAATAAATTTTCCTGAGTTTTAAAGAAATACAATACTCATTATTGAGCTTTGAAAATCAGAATACATGTAAAAGTAGTCATTGATTTGGAAATTGCAACATAGTTAAAATTATTGTTTATTTTGATGATCTTGGGTTGAGTAATCTATTATTTAAAAAATGGATTTTTTCCTAGAAAACTTCCTCTATTTGACGACCTTACTGGAAGCTTATTTACCTAGGCAAGACTATGTTGAGGTAAAGTTTCCTCTTATTTCACAGCTCAACTGATAGAGATAGTTTTAGAAGTCATCTGATAAAATATCTGATAAAAATATATTCATGGTCATGTATTAACTTACTCAACACAAAGTTATTAAGATTTGTCAAAAAGTAGAAATTGTAGGCTTTAAAAAGGATTAAATATACACCCACTGCCATGTTTATTTATGAAAAAAATTCATATGTATTTGCCATAAGACTTTCTAGGACAAGGGAAACAGTTAATGAATTTTTTAAAATTGTTTTGTGAAGAGATAGAAAAATTAATTCTGAATAAGACTTTTAGGAAAGAGCTAGGCTTTGAAAACTGAGTAGAATTTCAAAAAGCTAGAGGATGGTTGCAAAGGCATTTTCTAAAGAAAGAAGCAATAAGAGGCAATTGGTGGAAGTAGAATATCTTGATCATGCCTGGGGCATCAATAATGGATAGAAAACTGAGAAATTGCACACAGGATCACATGAGGTGGGATGGGAATGTGTTGCTAATATGTGTTGGATTAAATTTGTTACTCCTTGGAAGGAAAGTTGTGACCAACTGTTGGGGTCCAGCCCCGGTGGATCCAGGGTAATTCGAAGTGGGGATGGAGTCAGCATCCTAGGAATTAATTGCTTAATTAAAGATATAGAGGGAGATTAGAAAGAAATAGTGTGGTAGGAAAATTAGTGGAGAAAAAGAGGCTGAATAATTTGGTTTATGTGGGATACCAATAAAGCTTCGAGACAAGAAGCTTGCACTACCTACATATGCCACCGGCGCCCACTTGAATATGGGCAGGTGCCCCGCCTTGGGCTCCCTCTCGCGTGGAACTTAAAAGCCAGGGCAAAATTAGCAGGCTTGGCAAGCACCCACGCTCCAGATGGGAATTCAGCCAGAAAAACGGAGAGCAAGAAAGAACGACACGGGGGAATCAGTCTTTCCAGAAACTGATCTGATTTCTTCATTTTTAGGTTTGCATATATACCTTTTGTTACACATAGAGACAAATGAAAATTTTAAAGTTACACGGGGGTCAGCAGTCCTGACCTTTATCAAAATCAGGTGCTTCATATGAATGTATACGAAAAGGTCTTAGGGGTTTTACATCATCTTCTGGCCATGAGGCCTGCTGACATTGTGATCCTTTCTTTCTGATAATGGTCAGTCAACCAAAAAACTTATTTTCCAGGGGTGATTTTTCTTAAACCAGGCACCACCCTCCAAAGGTACCAGATAAAGTTGCATTCCTATAGGGTGAGGGTGCAGTGGGTTACAGTTAAGAAAGGAATTTACTTAGCCTAAGGTAAACATGATTAATCTTAAAGGTTAATACTTATTTCTCCTATATGCTAGTTATATATTCATTAACATATATAAGGGCAGGGGATTTAGCAGCAAACATTGGCCCAATAAATGAAAAACCCTTCACCAACATGATTTTTATCTTTAGAAAAACCCAATGATAACTAAGACTTTCAAAATACTCCAAATGTCTGTGCTGTTTATGGTTGAGAGGTTGTAAACAATCATGTACGTAGTAGCAAGAGTGTGGATAATTCTGTCACACAAGCTAGTCTGCCAGCAGAGAGGTTTGACCTGAGACACCCGTGTCATGCCCAGGAATTTTCATTAACTGGAGCTGTAGGTTAACTCCTTCTCCGAGAGAGGTGATGGGGGAGAGCCCCCCATAAAGTCACAGGTGTAGGTGAGAGCGTAAAACAGTAAAATAGGCAGACTCTGGTTTGGGGGATAGATGCTTGGGAACAGGGGGTTTCCTGAGGCTCGATCCCATCTTTGCGTATTCCGAAGCCTCCTTCCTCATGACCTTTGCCATGGGCGGAGTTCCTCATGCTGGCTCCCAGCAACCAACCTAGAGAGCACATTAAAAAGCAGAGACATACTTTGCCAACAAAGGTCCGTCTAGTCAAGGCTATGGTTTTTCCAATAGTCATGTATAGATGTGAAAGTTGGACTATAAAGAAAGCTGAGCATCGAAGATTTGAGGCTTTTGAACTCTGGTGTTGGAGAAGACTCTTGAGAGTCCCCTGGACTGCAAGGAGATCCAACCAGTCCATCCTAAAGGAGGTCAGTCCTGGGTGCTCGTTGGAAGGATTGAGGTTGAAGCTGAAAATCCAATACACTGGCCACCTGATGTGAAGAGCTGACTCATTTGAAAAGACCCTGATACTGGGAAAGATTGAGGGCAGGAGGAGAAGGGGACGACGGAGGATGAGATGGTTGGGTGTCCTCACCAACTCAATGAGCATGAGTTTGCGTGGACTCCAGGAGTCGGTGATGGACAGGGAGGCCTGGCACGTTGCAGTCCATAGGGTTGCAAAGAGTCGGACATGACTGAGCAACTGAACTGAACTGAACTGAAATTTGTTACAGATAGGAACCTTACATCCTTTAAACCTGAGTAGTGACAAGAAGGGTGTAAGAATGCCATTATTTGTTACATTTCTGAGATAAGAGTTCTGTGAAGAACAATGAATTCTTTTAGCCAAGGTAGAGAGTGACTACAGGAGTGGCCACCATTGTTAATCTGGCAAATGATAGCCCCCTTCCCAGACTACTTTTATTCCTCACTAGGATGTGTAGTTCTTCCTTTCATCTGGGGATACACTTTGCAAAAAAAAAAGAAAAGAAAAGAAAAAAAATATATATATATATATGAATTGGTAATTTGCGTATGTGCTAAGTCTCTTCAATTGTGTCCAACTCTTTGCCACCCTATAGACTATAGCCAGCCAGGGTCGTCTGTCCTTGAATTCTCCAGGCAAGAATACTGAAGTGGCTACCATGACTTCCTCTATGGTATCTTCCCAACCCAGTGGTCAAACCTGAGTATCCTTCAGCTCCTGCATCGCAGGTAGAATTTTTACTGCTGAGTCGCTAGGGAGGCCCAATAGGTTATTTATCCTCTCTTTATCTTTGCTGTCACTTTGGCTCCCCATTTATTTACAGATTTAGTGTTGTGTTGACCGGTTCCCTCTTATCAAGATCCTAATATGCATTTTCATGAATCACCCTTGTCTTCCAAATCACTGAACAAAAGCTGAGTTCCACTAACCTCTCAGGAAAAAAAAAAAAAAAAAAAAGCTATTTTTACTATAACAGTCCAAGCAAACTAAGACAATAATCCACACAATAACCAGACATCTAAAGTTCACTAAAAGACAATACATGGAAGAATATATTCTGTTTGATTTCAGTTATGTAGAATTCAGAAACCAACACAAGGGATCTACAGTGATACAAATGATCACATCATCATCACATCATGTAGTTGCTCAGTCTTGTCCGACTCTTTGCCACCCCATGGTCCGCCAGGCTTCTCTGTCCATGGGATTCTGCAGGCAAGAATGCTGGAGTGGGTTGTCAGTTCCTTCTCCAGGGGATCTTCCTGACCCAGGGATTGAATCCAGGTCTCCCACACAGCAGGCAGATTCTTCACCATCTGAGCGACCGGGGAAGCCCATCAAAAGTGAAGATGCAGCTAACTTGAGGGACAGTAACTGAGAAAGGAGGTGAGATGTGGTCTGAAGCAGTGTTAATCTTCTCCTTGCTTTTGAAACAGGTCTTATAAGTTTGCTTACTGTGTTAACTGTTCATTAGGCTGTATGTGTTTGTGCTGTGTATATTTTGCATGTGTGTATTAAACTTCACTATAAAGATTAAACATATATAAAAAATGACACTAGTCTGCAAAGAAGGAAAGCTTCATTCCAGTATCAAAGCATTCTGTTTGTAAAACACAGAGCATATCGATTTGCTAGGGCTGCCACAACGAAGTACCACACACTGGGAGGCTTAAACCAGCGAGATGGATTTTCTCCTAGTTTGGAGGCTATAAATTCAAGATCAAAGTGTCAGTAGGGTTGGTTTCATTCTGAAGCCTCTGTCTGGTTTGCAGATGCCTGTTATTTCCCTGTGTCTGTAGGTGCTCTATCCCTCGTGAGTTTCTATGTACTAATCTCTTAAAAAAATAATAAGAAAGACAGCAGTCATCTTGAGTTGGGACCCACTCATATGAACTCATGGCACTTTAATTTCCTCTTTCAAGATGCTATCTCCAAATTCAGACATATTCTGAAGTACTGACAATAGAGATGTTGATACATGGATTATAAAGGAACACAATTCAATCCATAACACTAAGTAAAGTAGTAGCACATTGTGACACAAAGTTATGATAATGGGGTGGAAGAAATTGCATTAAGCTAATATTATGGCAAATATAATGTAGTATGCGCATCCATGGCAGACATCAATACTATGGTGTGGACTTCCCAATGCAAGAAGAAAAATATTGAGACTGAAGGTTGGGTCCCATGGGAAATCTGCCTTGTACCCAGTTGTTATTTCTCCAGAGAACTCATGTATTGAAGAATAATTATCTTAAAAAGTAATTATTTCACCCTCACTTATTTGTGCAGTCTCTTAGGAAAATGGTATCAACCTACAAATGATATAAATTAGGTCTTCATCATTCCTCAGAAGAGCCATTGATATTCTTTCTGAAGACAGCTCTTCCCCCATTGGTAGGTAGATTTCTTTATTCTATGTGTATTTATAACCATCAAAAGCCTACTTATTTATTCAATCATGTATGATACCAACATTAGACTTATGATTTATAAATAACTAGATGGAAAAAGAGAAATGTCAGTGACCGGAAAAGTGCAGACTTTTAGTAAATATAGATGACGTCTACAGAAAAAAGCAAACACTAGTATTGTCACTGCTAGTATGTTTTTTTCTTTATTTCTTGCCAAAACAGAAGTCAACTCTAGCTTTCTTAAGCAAAAAATAAACTTTTTTGGAAACATATGGCCTTGCAGATCAATGTGTAGCCAGAATACCAGGCATAAAGAAGAAACCCAAGGAGTCTGAAAACAGGTCGGCTCAGACTTCATAGAGTCAGTCTTCCTTTGCAGGTTCAGTCTGGCCTTAAAGCCACACTGCAATCAATTTAATGCAAAACTACTTTGCATTCAAGTGACCACCTTAAGTCACTAACTGACTCATGTAAGATATCCCCAGGCCAGCATTTCATTTCTGCATATTCCTCTTTGAGCCAAGAATCTTTACCCTCAGGTTCCACAGTGAAACCAAAACTGAGACCAGGAAAAGAGAATCTTCCTCATGCCAACTCCAAGCAGTAGGAAATTCTCTATAAAATATTCTAACGGGATGCTAATGGCTGGAGAATTTAAAAGCTGGCCAACTGTCAGAACTGTTAAAAAATATTTTTTGAACAAAGTGAAGGAAAATTCCAGCTATTCACCTGGAAAGTTCTTATTCTATTGAATCTGAAAAAGTTGGAAAGCATAAAACTTGCCCAACTTAATTATTTTGTATTCTCCAGTAAGGAATTGATTATGTAAAAATTATCCAAAAAGAATAAGGTCATTTGGGAAAATATAGTTCTTTGATACCATACTCTTTTCTCTTTCTAAACTCTTTCTCACCTGTTTATATAATTAGATATAAAGATAAACAAACCTGAATGTGATATATGATGATGGCTATGCACATAAAGCATTTTTTCAAACAAAAAGACCAGGGAAGAGAAAGAGAAGGAGAAAGTGGATAAAGAAAAAAGTGAGAGAGCACAATTAGAAGGGAAATGAAAAATTGGGAAATAAAAAATAATGGAGGCCCATTTTTGATATGGCCCTCCATCATTTTTATTTCCCTAGTTTTCATTTCCCTTCTAATATCGCCAACATCTGCTGGATCATGAAAAACCAAGAGAGTTCCAGAAAAACATCTATTTCTGCTTTATTGACAATGCCAAGAACTTTGACTGTGTGGATCACAGTAAACTGTGGAAAATTATGAAAGAGATGGGAATACCAGACCACCTGATTTGCCTCTTGAAAAATCTATATGCAGGTCAGGAAACAACAGGTAGAACTGGACGTGGAACAAGAGACTGGCTTCAAATAGGAAAAGGAGTACGTCAAGGCTGTATATTGTCACCCTGCTTATTAAACTTATATGCAGGGTGCATTATGAGAAATGCTGGGCTGGAAGAAGCACAAGCTGGAATCAAGATTGCCAGGAGAAATATCAATCACCTCAGATATGCAGATGACACCACCCTTATGGCAGAAAGTGAAGAAGAACTAAAAAGCCTCTTGATGAAAGTGAAAGAAGAGAGTGAAAATGTTGACTTAAAGCTCAACATCCAGAAAATGAAGATCATGGCATCTGGTCCCATCACTTCATGGCAAATAGATGGGGAAACAGTGGAAACAGTGTCAGACTTTACTTTGGGGGGCTCCAAAATCACTGCAGATGGTGACTGAAGTGATGAAATTAAAAGATGCTTACTCCTTGGAAGAAAAGTTATGACCAACCTAGACAGCATATTCAACAGCAGAGACATTACTTTGCCAACAAAGGTCCGTCTAGTCAAGGCTATGGTTTTTCCAGTGGTCATGTATGAATGTGAGAGTTGGACTGTGAAGAAAGCCTAGTGCCAAAGTATTGGTGCTTTTGAACTGTGGTGTTGGAGAAGACTCTTGAGAGTCCCTTGGACTGCAAGGAGATCCAACCAGGCCATTCTGAAGGAGATCAACCCTGGGATTTCTTTGGAAGGAATGATGCTAAAGCTGAAACTCCAGTACTTTGGCCACCTCATGCAAAGAGTTGACTCATTAGAAAAGACTCTGATGCTGGGAGGGATTGGGGGCAGGAGGAGAAGGGGACACCAGAGGAGGAGATGGCTGGATGGCATCACTGACTCGAAGGATGCGAGTCTGGGTGAACTCCAGGAGTTGGTGATGGACAGGGAGGCCTCACGTGCTGTGATTCATGAGGTCGCAAAGAGTCGGACACGACTGAGCGACTGAACTGAACTGAACACCACTACCTTTTCATGTTGCTGTTTGTTTTTCCTGTTGCTAAGTTGTGTCCAATTCTTTGTGACCCCATGGGCTGTAGCATGCCAGGCGCCTCTATCCTCCACTATCTCCCGAGAGTTGGGTCAAATTCACGTCCATGGAGTCACTGATGTTGTCTAACATGCTCCTCCTCTGCTCAATCTTTCCCAGCATCAGGATCTTTTCCAATGAATCGGCTCTTTGCATTAAGTGTCCAAAGTAATGGAGCTTCAGCTTCAGCATCAGTCCAGGCAATGAATATTCAAGACGAATTTCCTTTAGGATAGAATGGTTTGATCTCCTTTTCACATCATTTTTTTTTCCTAGATCATCCTTGATACCACCCAATTAGATCTGACTTGCCAAACAAACTGTTCTCTATTGCTTATTCTTTAGAAATGTGTTAGTGTGGGGACATCTCTAGCGGTCTTGTGGATAACACATCACACTCCCAATTCAGGGGACATGGGTTACATCCCTGCTCAGGGAAAGAAGATCTCGAACAGTGCACAGTGAGTCCCACATGAGGGTGAACACCACTAGCAGCCACAGCACATTCTGCTGATTTAATACCAGCATGCCCTGCTGATGTGTCTGCAGTCCTTTTCAGGGATGAAACCTCTCCTTCACCTTTGTGTTTCCTCATTATTTATGATGGTTTCTACAACTTATTTCATCAATTTATTTTTGAATATGAAATTGCCAAACAGTGTTCTTGTTCAGGGCATTCAACTGTTTTCCAAAAATAATAGATTATCTTAAATTTTTTTAATATAGATTTATTTATTTTAATTGGAGGTTAATTATGTTACAATATTGTATTGGTTTTGCCATACATCAACATGAATCTGCCACAGGTATACACATGTTCTCCATCCTGAACCCCCCTCCCTCCTTGCTCCCTGTACCAGCCCTCTGGGTCATCTCAGTGCACCAGCCCCAAGCATCCTGTATCCTGCATCGAACCTGGACTGGTGATTTGTTTCATATATGATATTATACGTTTCAATATCATTCTCCCAAATCATCCCACCCTCTCCCTCTCCCACAGAGTTCAAAAGACTGTTCTATACATCTGTGTCTCTTTTGCTGTCTTGCATACAGGGTTATCGTTACCATCTTTCTAAATTCCGTATATATACTGCGTTAATATACTGTATTGGTGTTTTTCTTTCTGGCTTACTTCACTCTGTATAATAGGCTCCAGTTTCATCCACCTCATTAGAACTTATTCAAATGTATTATTTTTAGTGGCTACATAATACTCCATTGTGTATATGTACCAGAGCTTTCTTATCCATTCATCTGTAATATACTAGCATTATTTGGTAAGTTTACAGGTAAATCTGTAATCTGATTTTTGCTTCTTGTTCCTGTTGGGCAAATAAGTTCACAGGAAGCTCCAAATGACCCTTGAACACATTTGAGACAAATACAATCCTCCTTCAGTAGCCAACAGGGTTTGCTTCTTTCCCCAAGACACCAAACTCTGTAGAGATTCAAGTCCCTCCTACACAATGGCCTAGTGTTTGCATATGACCTATGCATATCCTCCTGTATAATTCATCATCTCTAGAACAGGTATGATATTATAGTATTTGTTACATTAATACCACTCTAAAGATTAGCATTCATCTCTTTGTTTTACTTATTTCTTAATCTGCAGCACATAACAGTGGAGGATATCTAGTTGATTATAATTGCATGCTAGATATGAAAGAGTCCTTAGCTAAGGAATATGCATAATGCTTGAATGTGAGGTTTCCTCTTTATTTTGATGACTATTGTGACCAGGTTCTCTCCCTTTAAATGAGCACAACTAGCAGGCTTAGATTAAGGATAACTTTTTATCTGGTAACTAAGGCTGATAATTGAGTTTGAGCAAGCTCCAGGAGTTAGTGATAGACAGGGAAGCCTGGCGTGCAGCAGTCCATGGGGTCACAAAGAGTCGGACATGACTGAGTGACTGAACTGAGGTCTGATAATACATCTGATTAAGTAGCTTCCATTTATAATCTAGGATAATATGGTTACAATTAGGAGGACATAAAGTAGTATTTGTGATGTGTTAAAAAGAGAAACTAACTCTCCATAAATATTTTAAAAACATGTGACTACCAAATATGCCAGTGTTAGAATCAAGGGGTATTTAGAAAGTAGTTAATGGACAATTGGCCAGTTACAAATTTTAGTACTAGCCTGGTTCAATCACATTTTATACAACTGTTACGTAATTAGAGTTGTATATTTATCCATCTAGTATTCATACTTATCAGAGGGACTGTTACATAGCAAGTGTTCAGACATGGTTTGTTGAAAAGAATGGAATAACATTCATAGATAACTAATACAGTAAAAATTGAAAGGGGACATAAAAAGATATAAAGTAGTAATAAATACTTGATTTTGAATTTGTTTCATTTTAATTATCACAGAGGCTTGTAAATAATACTGACCAAGAACAGAGAAAATGCTCAACTTCACGGATGTCAGAGAGTTTATTCTTTTGGGACTAACCAGTCGTCGGGAATGGCAAGTTCTCTTCTTTGTCATTTTCCTGCTGGTCTACATGATCATGGTGGTGGGTAATATCGGCATGATCCTGTTAATTAAGGTCAGTCCCCAACTCAGCAGCCCCATGTACTTTTTTTTGAGTCATTTGTCATTTGTTGATGTGTGGTTTTCTTCCAATGTCACTCCTAAAATGCTGGAAAACCTGTTATCAGAGACAAAAACGATTTCTTATGCTGGCTGTTTGGTCCAATGTTTCTTTTTTATTGCTCTTGTCCATGTAGAAGGTTTTATTCTTGCTGTGATGGCCTTTGATAGATACATGGCCATTGGGAACCCTTTGCTCTATGGCAGCAAAATGTCAAGGACTGTCTGTATCCGACTGATTTCTTTCCCTTATGTGTATGGTTTTCTGATTAGTCTGGCAGCAACATTATGGACCTATGGCTTGTACTTCTGTGGGAAGATTGAGATCAACCACTTCTACTGTGCGGACCCACCTCTCATCAAAATGGCCTGTGCTGGAACCATTGTAAAAGAATATACCATGATCATACTTGCCGTCATCAATTTCACATATTCTCTGACTGTAGTTGTCTTATCTTACCTGTTCATCCTCATTGCCATTCTGCGGATGAACTCGGCGGAAGGCAGGCACAAGGCCTTTTCCACCTGTGGGTCCCATGTGACAGCGGTCATCATATTCTACGGAACCCTTATCTTCATGTATCTCAGACGTCCCACGGAGGAGTCTGTGGAGCGGGGGAAAATGGTGGCCGTGTTTTACATCATGGTGATCCCCATGCTGAGCCCCATGATCTACAGTCTGAGGAACAAGGATGTGAAAGAGGCCATGAGCAAAGTGATCGGCAGGACAATTTTAAGAAAGTAAAATTGCGATACTTTTGTTCCCTGCATTTCATCAATATTCATTTGTCAAAAGATTACTGCTTGGTACACAGCTTTAGGGAATTCACAAAACGTAAGGACTTTACCCTTTACAAAAAAAAAAAAAGAAAAAATTAAAAATCAGAGGGAAAAAGTGAATTTTCTCTCACTGATACAAGTAGTCAAGCTTAGCTAAAATTAATAAATTAATAGAGAAGATTATTTCAGCCCGAGTTCACAGGTATATGTATTGACATTGTTTATATCCTTTGTTAGAATACATTTTTTCTTATTCAAAAATGTTCTGATGAATTTAGGATATATTTATCTATCTATTAGAGTACAATCTGAGGTAGAAGAAATAACAACGTATTTCATTTAGTTCTCTAATGTAAGTGCATAAAGATGGTGGTCTTGCTAATGGTTTTTATTTTCCTGAGGGGAAAGGAGAAGCACATGTGAATTTATTTCTGCTAACTCACACGTGCATTATGGGCAACATTTCAAAGCTCTTCACACATAAACAAATTGGGAATTTTGTTCAAATTATAATAACATCACTGAGTAGTTGAAAAACTTAAGCCTGATATTTAATGCCTTTTCCAATATGAAAGGTGGATCTGTTCGGAGACCTTTGTTTTGAAAATAGAAACATCATGATACGTAATCCTTCTCCAATATTTTTGTATTTAAGAGACACAACAGCATAAATGTCTCTCTTTCGCTGATACTAATAGCTGCTGTGGGGCCAGACTGTGCACATGTCATGTACCCCCGCCAAAATGCCATCATTCTAACTGAGAAGCAGGTAGAATTAGTGAATGTGTCATTTTGCATGTACAAAGCTACAGATTTCCCCTCACAAATTAAATTAATATTCACGTGGATTATTTTGCACTTTTTTGACTGAATTATGATATCAAATATTAATTTCTTTTTACTTGAAAGAAGGAATATTTGGGTGGTCTCTTTTGTTAACAATGACACATCCTGACTTAATAGTGTAAACATAGTTTGGCTTCTCTCTTGTAGCTTGTTTCATCTAATTCAGTGATGAGGCAACAAGTTTACAACTTGGACATCCGTAATGTTTCTCTGTCTTCTGATATAAGTAAACAAATAAATATCCTGATATCTTGATGAAACATATAGCCAGTGAAATGTCACTCACACATTAAAATGATGCATTTAAATCATCACAAAATGCATAATTTATCTACAGAGATGTAGATATAAAATAAGAATGATGTATAGGAGAACAAACATTTCTCTTTGTCCAGTGTGTTTTAAAAATTATTATATTTGTATGTTTATTGTTGGATGTGCTGGGTCTTCATTTCTGTGAGGGCTTTTCTCTAGCTGTGGCCAGTGGGGGGGATCTCTAGTTGCCGTCCACGGGCTTTGCCTCGCAGCAGCTCCTCCTGTCACCCAGTGCAGGGTCTAGGGCATGTGGACTTCAGTGGTTTGGGCACAGGGGCTCAAGAGTTGTGGCTCCAAGGCTCTAGAGCACAGGCTCAATAGTTGTAGCATTTGGGCTCAATTGCTTGCCTGCAGAATCCCAGGGACGGGGGAGCCTGCTGGGCTGCCGTCTATGGGGTCTCACAGAGTCGGACATGACTGAAGCGACTTAGCGGCAGCAGCAGCAGCTCCATGGCAGGTGGGATCTTCCTGGATCAGGGATCAACCCATGTTTCCTGCACTGGCAGGTGGATTCTTTACAATGAGCCACCAGGGAAATCCTCTTTGTCCAACGAGAGTTTTTATTTTCCTCAGGGGGAAGCAGAAGCGCATGTAAACTCATTTCCATTCATTCACCCATACATCATGGGCAACATTTCAAAGCTATTTGCATGTAAACAAATTGGGGATTTTGATTAAATTATAATAATATCATTGTGTCTATAATGTAAAACTTAACCTCCCTAAAGAATTTAAGCTCTTACTTAATGTTACTATTTGGGTGAGCTAAAAGTAATTCCTTTTGTCTGTAAGACTATTCACCATTTATTGGAAAACTCTTGGCGTTCCAAATTAGTTGATGATTACTAACAAATTTTAAAATGTAATTTTAAAGCTTTTAAATTAAGGATAGTTTTCATCTGGAATAGTTTTGTAAAACCGTTTTTAAAACTGAATGCTACTGTTACATTTGCTTCTATGTTTACCGACATCATTATAGTCAAGCATCTTCCGCATAAAGTATACTTATCTTTCTCAGTCACCCTTTCTCTTTCTTGATCTCTCCCTCACTAACACACACACACAAATGCCACAGTTTCTTCTTCTGAAATCTACATTTCCTTGAGGGAGTGCAGATTACACTGTAATGACCTACTGCAAGTGAGTTTACCAGATGCATTTTCTCCATAGTTAGTGAGAAGGAATTGAGGAATCCTGTATACTTGGGCACTGAAATTGCTATCATGAACTCAGCTCTCACGGGTTCATGAAACTCTATTAGCTATTTTGTCTTAAAAATACTAAGCCAAGAATTTATTTCAAATATTCTTAGGTTGAAAAAGCTCCAAAGTTTCTGGGAGAAAGTGAAAGTGAGAGTGAAATTCAGTCGTGTCTGACTGCGACTCATGGACTATACAGTCCATGGAATACTCCAAGCCAGAGTGCTGGGGTGGGTAGCCTTTCCCTTCTGCAGGGGACCTTCCCAACCTGGGGATTGAACCCAGGTCTCCCACATTGCAGGCAGATTCTTTGCCAGCTGAGCCACGAGGGAAACCAGGTAAGGAGAGGGAGGGATGGATTTGGTGTGTCTATTATGTTTTCAGTGCGTCTCTATGGGTTCCAATAGGTGTGAAGTGTGTGTGTGTGTGTGTGTGCATGTGTATGTGTGTGTGTGTATGTGTGTGTGTGTGTGTGCTCAGTCATGTCCAGCTCTTTGCAATCCCATGGACTGTAACCCACCAGACTCCTCTGTCCATGGAATTTCCCGGACAAAATTACTGGAGTGGGTTTGCTATTTCCTTCTCCAGGGGATCTTTCTGAAGCAGAAATTGAACACTTGTCTCTCGTGTCTCCTGCAGGAGTTGGACACGACTGAGCGAATGAACTGAACTGAACTGAGGAGCCTGGTGGGTTACAGTCCATGAGGTCGCAAAGAGTTGGACATTACTGAGTAACTAACACTTTCACTTTCAGCATGGAAATGGAGGTAAGGAAGTTAAAGTTTTACATAGGTAGCCCCGAGGAAATGCTGGTGAAAGAGATGGTCATTTTTATATGAATTACAAAAGTAGATTCTGCTTTATCTACATCTTTGGGGCCTGAAGAATAGAATCATGAAACTCAGTCTCTTGCTAAGTGAGTTGTCTTGCCTAGATTTCTCTGTGATAAATGAGTGATCCTCCTGGCTACTTACGTTGAGAACCATATTGGTACCATAAAACCCAAGAGCATCACATGCCTTGCCTTCTCCATAGAGGGTGAGAAACGTTAAGGTGATAAAATTAATTGGCAGTTGAAAAGTATCCTGGATCAGAGGTAGGTTTCTCTGAAAGATATTAGATCCAAGACTTCTATGAGGAGTTGATTCCTATTCCTGCGGAGCACATGGATTTTCTCAAGTTAAAAGTTTTTCTCTCAAGATCCACTCAGAGCACTAGCTTATACACACCAAATATGTTTATACCAATTACCAAAGCATGGCTTAATTATAACACTAGGGCTTCTCAGCCTTAAGCTGAGATGTACCTAAGTGTTAGTTAGATACCTGCCTCTCTTCCCTGTGTCAGTCACCTATTGAAAAATCTGATAATCATTATCTTTACTGAATGAATATTTCTTGCACTTCTACCATGTGCCCCATGTGTCATGGGTCTTGGGGCAGGGTCATGTCCAAGGCTCTCTAATAAAAGGTTTATTGCAAGAGAAAAACAAGAATAGCTTTGGAAGAAAATCAGCAATTCCCTTCATAATTCTTCATAAGCAGAAGTAGGCTCTTGTTATAAGAACGGAAGGGGAAGCAGTGTGAGTATACTGATCTGGGGAGGAAAGGAAAGGAGTTTAATGGATGGGCGTAAATTGCCAGGCCAATGAGTTAAAATGATCGAATGTATATACCACTAATATTATTAACGATTTTGTGGTTGTGCAAAGGACATTTTTTTCTGTGTGTGGGAGCATGCTGCTAAGCTTGTATGATTTTAGTTCTCCACCCAGGAACCCACAACAGTGAAAGCACCTAGTCTTAACCATTGGATCACCAGGGAATTCCCACAAAGGATGTATTTTTGTTTCCCAAGTACAGAAAACCATACGCATGCATGGTAAGTCACTTCAGTTGTGTCTGAATCTTTGAGAGCCTATGGACCTGGACTGCAGCCTGCCTGACTTCTCTGTCCACGGGATTCTCTAGGCAAGAATACTGGACTGGGTAGCCATTCCCTCCTCCTCTGGGGAGTCTTCCTGATCCAAGGATCTAACTACCCAGCATCCCTTAAGTGTCCTGCATTGGCAGGCAGGGTTTTTTTTTTTTTTAACCACTAGAATGGCAACTGTCCCTAGGTTCACAAAGATTTGGACACTGCTGAAGTGACTTAGTGCATAGGCAGGTGATGAGTAGGGCAAGTTTGGACTCTGCAGCATACTTTTTGTTTTTTTAATAAAATAGCATTGTTTGGGCAATTTACAGTTAGATCTGTAAGCTACTTTTCTTGATGCTGTTCCCATGGACTGAGGATATTCATAAGCCATTCAAAATGATCCTGCAATGCATTTGGGACAAATATAACCATCCTTAAGTAACTCAAGGGAAATTGGTTCCAGGACGGCCCTTCCCACCACTCCCCAGGACACTGAAATCCACATGCTCAAGTCTCTCTTACAAAATGGTGTAATGTGTTATTATACAGACCCCATGGACTGCAGCCTGCTAGGCTCCTCTGTCTACAGAATTCTTCAGGCAAGAATATTGTAATGGGTAGCCATTCCCTTCTCTAGGGGACCTTCTAACCCAGGGATGGAACCCTGGTCTCCTACATTGCAGGCAGATTCTTCACTGTATGAGGCACCAGGGAAGCCCATTATTATAATCAATGCACATCCCAATATATATTTTGTCATCTCTAGATTGCATGTATACTTATAATATTTAGATACATCTTTACCACTCTAAATAATGACATTAATCTCCATATTTACATTACTCATCTTGTTTACTCTGCACAATGTAACAGTGGAAGATACATATTAGATTTAAATTGCTTGTTAGGTATGGAAAAGAGTCTTTATCCAGGAAATATATATAATATATGAATGTGTTTAGGTGGTTTGCCACTTCATTTTGAAGTCTACTGTGATCAGGTTGTCCCTCTTTAAATGAGTATGAGATAAGATTAAAAATAATTTTTGATCCAACATTTAGGGATGATAGATTATTTGATTAAATGGTTTACATCTCCAACCATGGAGAATATAATTATAATAAAAAGAGATAATATGATATTTTGAGTTATATTAAGTGCCCATACATATCTTAAAAATAGGTGACTACAAAATATAACAGTATTGGAAAAAAGGGATATTTAAGAAGTATTTTTGGACTTCCCTGGTGGCTCAGATGGTAAAGAATTTGCCTGAAATGCAGAAGACCCAGGTTTGAATCTTGGTTGGGAAGATCCTTGGGAGAAGGGAACCTCTACCCACTCCAGTATTCTTGCCTGGAGAATCCCATGGACAGAGGAGCCTGTGGGCTACAGTCCATGGGGTCACAAAGAGTGGCACAAAACTGAGAGACCAACATTTTCACTATTTTCTCTTTCAGTCTTGGATAAATGACCATTTATCCCATTTATTCATTTAAAATTTAAATGATTTTCATTACAAGTTTTGTTCAATCACATTTTGTAAAAACTGTGACAATGGCAACTGAGTCTGTATATTTTTCCATTTAGGTAACCTTCAGAGAGTTTGTTAAATCGCAAATGCTCAGAAATGATTTGCTGAAAGGAGTGTCAAGGTACAGCCATAGATCCATTCAGTTCAGAGCCTCAGTCATGTCCGACTCTCGACACCATGGACTACAGCACGCCAGGCTTCCTGGTCCATCAACAATTCCTGGAGGTTGCTCAAACTCAAGTCCATCAAGTCAGTGATGGCATCCAACCATCTCATCCTCTGTCATCCCCTTCTCCTCCTGCCTTCAATCTTTCCCAGCATCAGGGTCTTTTCCAATGAGTCATTTCTTCACATTAGGTGGCCAAATTATTGGAGTTTCAGCTTCAGCATCAGTCTTTGCAATGGATATTCAGGACTGATTTCCTTTAGGATGGACTGGTTGGATCTCCTTGCATTCAAAGAGACTCTCAAGAATCTTCTCCAACACTGCAGTTCATGAGCATCGTTTCTTCTGCACTCAGCTTTCTTTATGGTCCAACTCTCACATCCATATGTGACTACTGGAAAAACCATAGCTTTGACAAGATGGACCTTTCTTGGCAAACTAATATCTGCTTTTTAATATGCTGTCTAGTTTGGTCATAGCTTTTCTTCCAAGGAATACTCATAGATAATTATTAATAATTAAAATAATGGGTCCATAAATAAAAATATAAATTAATAAATAATCAATACTTGTAGTTAAAATTTGTTTCCTTTTTATTATCCCAAAAGTTTCTATCTAATATTGACCAAGAACAGAGAAAATGCTCAATTTCATCAATGTGACAGAGTTTATTCTTTTGGGACTAAGCAGTCATCAGGAATGGCAAGTTCTCTTCATCATTTTCCTGCTGGTCTACATGATCACGATGGTGGGTAATATCAGCATGATCCTGTTAATTAAGGTTGGTCCCCAACTCAGTAGCCCCATGTACTTTTTTCTGAGTCATTTGTTTTCTGTTGATATGTGGTTTTCTTCCAACATCACCCCTAAGATGTTGGAAAACCTGTTATCAGAGACAAAAACGATTTCTTATGCTGATTGTTTGGTACAGTGTTTCTTTTTTATTGCTCTTGTCCACATAGAAGTTTTTATTCTTGCTGTGATGGCCTTTGACAGACACATGGCCATTGGGAACCCTTTGCTCTATGGCAGCAAATGTCAAGGATAGTCTGTATCCGACTGATTTCTTTCCCTTATGTGTATGGTTTTCTGATTAGTCTGGCATCCACATTATTGTACAACAACATTGTACTTCTGTGGGAAGATTGACATCAACCACTTCTCATCGAATTGGCCTGTGCTGGAACCTTTGTTATATATATATATATATATATATATATATATACATATATATATATTAATATATATAACCTTTGTTATGTACAATAGTTTGAATATAAAATGACTATCCATGCCAACATTAATCTCACCCATTCTCTGGTTATAGTAATCATATCTTATACATTCATACTCATTGCCATTCTACAGATACATTTACCAGAAGGGACGCACAAGGTCCGTCTAGCTAGGGCTATGGTTTTTCCAGTGGTCATGTATGGATGTGAGAGTTGGACTATAAAGAAAGCTGAATACTGAAGAATTGATGCTTTTGAACTGTGGTGTTGGAGGAGACTCTTGAGAATCCCTTGGACTGCAAGAAGATCCAACCAGTCCATCCTAAAGGAGATTAATCCTGGGTGTTAATTGGAAGGACTGATGTTGAAGCTGAAACTCCAATACTCCAGCCACCTGATGCGAAGAGCTGACTCATTGGAAAAGACCCTGATGCTGGGCAAGATTGAGGGCATGAGGAGAAGGAGAGGACAGAGGATGAGATGGTTGCATGGCATCACCAACTCAATGGACATGGGTTTGGGTGGACTCTGGGAGTTGGTGATGGACAGAGAGGCCTGGCGTGCTGTGGTTCATGGGGTTGCAAAGAGTCAGATACGACTGAGCAACTGAACTGAACTGACTGAAAAGGACTGAATGAAAAATATACAAATGAGACAATTTAGGGAATGGAGTGAGACAAAAACAGAGCATGCTGATAAACACAGAAATCAGAAGAGGCAGGATGCACTCAGAATTGTCAAAGATTTATTTTAAGGAGGTGACTTTTTAGTTATGGGCAAGTAGCCAGCTATGTTGGAGAAGGAAATGGCAACCCACTCCAGTGTTCTTGCCTGGAGAATCCCAGGGACAGCGGAGCCTGGTGGGCTGCCATCTATGGGGTCGCACAGAGTCAGACACGACTGAAGCAACTTAGCAGCAGCAGCAGCAGCCAGCCATGTAAAATACTGAGGAAAAAGAGAATGAAAATATGAAAAATTAGAAGAGGAAATATTTCAAAAACTATAAACTTTGTGATTGTGTCATGGCTCCCTCCAACTAGTAGCAACTCACAATTTGGAAGTTGATTAATCACTGTGAACTATTTTCCTACCCCTCAAATTATTCATATGGGAATTAAATACATCATAGAGAAAATGATTTGGGCACATAACATAGGCACCGATATTTCAGTTCTGGTCCGGGTTCACCTGTACCCTATATTTTCATGATCGTAGATCTTATGGCTGCTAAGTGTGAATATCCTAAGCTAGATGAGAGTTGCTGATTTTCACTGGGGATAGAGCTAAAACCAAGAATTTTCATGTATAAAAACTCTCGACTCTGCTTAGTGAATCCATAATTACCTAATTAACAGAGTTTGACTTGGATTATTGGTACAACTAATTATAAGAAGATGAGATGGTTAGATAGCATCACCAACTCAATGGACATGAGTCTGAGCAAACTCTGGGAGATAGTGAAGGACAGAGGAACCTTGCGTGCTGCAGTCCATGGGGTCTCAAATAGCTGAATACAACTTAGTGAACTGAACAATTATGATAGAAACCAGAATCTCGTGTAGCTTGTTCAATTTCATATTACAAAACTTAGACTACTTCTAGATATAAAGTAATAAATAAATATAATATAGCAAATATATTTCACATAAATTGGTTTTGATGTTTGTAAGTTAATTATTATAAACAATTATAACTACAGCCCATTTATGTCATAATATTCTCTTAAAGCAATATTATTATGGGGATTTTAAATTCCCAAGATGATGTTAATCCTATAGATGCATCCCTAAGTACTCAGAGCAGTTTACTTCTCAGAAGACTTATCTGGGGAAAGGTATTAAATGGAGAAAACATTCCTTGAGGACATTTTCCTTGTAATGACATTAAATTTGAAAATAAATAATTAGACATATAATGGATTGTTGCTGAAAAGCAGTAGAATCTGAAATAAGACAGTAATTTTAAAAACATGGCACCTGAATTTTATTTTATATGTATATAGAATTTGTTATTGATATAATTTTGATATGGTGATTGAACCACTTGCAGTTGACTTTTCTAACTGTTAAACTGATACAGTCCATGTTGTTAAATACCTCTTACCTCATCCTGCAAGCAGCAGTAATCAAGCAAGTGAAATATATAGCTAAGTAAAATAGCACATGACTGGGATTTTCATAAGTTGAAAGCTTTGATATCATATGCTGGCATAGTGTAGAAAAGTATGTCAATGACTAGATTGTAAGACCAAGGTTTAAGACAATCATCCCGTAAAACTCTGTAGATAAGAAGATATCTTCTGGACTTCCCTGGTGGCACAGAGGGTAAGAATCTGACTACCAGTACAAGGGACACAAGTTCAATCCCTGCTTGGAGGAAGATTCCACACGCCATGGAGCAACTAAGCCCGAGTGCCACAACTACTGAGCCTGCGCCCTAGAACCTGCAAGCCACAACCTCTTCAGCCTGGTCACCTGGAGTCCGTGCTCCACAACAGGAGAAGCCACTGCAGTGAGAAGACCACACACCCCAACCAAGAGGAGCCCAGGCGCAGCCAAAAATAAATAAACACATTTTTTTTAAAAAAAGGGTATCTTCCAAGTCATAGGAAAACGAGTAAGTTAATATTGCATGTGTATCTGTGTTAATATTGACAATGAGAAGCAACGATCATACACAAAGTTAGTATTCAATGGAGTTGCAGTGATTCACTCTTTTTACTTCCCCGCTCAGCACAAAGTGGTTGTCTGACCTTGGTTGAATATTTACACTTATGAGTCTCAAGTCTTTTTCTATAAGACAATACGTTGAAATGGATTCAGTCATGCTCTGATGATTCTCAGTCTAGCTTTACTTTTACTAGAACTCTATGAGGTTAACATTATTGTAATCATTTAGCAAAAATAACTAAAACTAGTAGTATATGAATGTAATTGTCTGTTTTAGAGTTAAGAAACTAATAAATATTGCAATAATTACCTATAAGGCCTATTAAAGGAAATAAATGTGATTATATAGCCTTCCATTAGACTTTGTGCAAAGTGTACATTGATTTTTATATCATTTGAACTAGAATACTGATAAACATGACTCAAAAATTTCAAGAATAAAATAAAGCCATTTGTTTCTTTTAATTTGTCCACAGGCAATGCAAACTGGATCTAAGTGAAGGCAATGCCAAATTTCACAGATGTGACAGGATTTATTCTTCTGGGGCTGACCAATCATCAGGAGCTTCAAGTTCTCTTTTTTGTGGTGTTTCTAGTAGTTTACATGATCACTCTGATAGGGAACATTGGTAAGATTATTTTGATCAGCATCAGCCCCCAGCTTCAGAGCCCCATCTACTTTTTTCTTGAGTCATTTGTCTTTTGTGGATGTGTGGTTCTCTTCCAGTGTCACTCCGAAGATGCTGAAAAACTTACTATCAGAGACAAAACCCATTTCCTATGTGGCATGTTTGGTGCAGTGTTACTTCTTCAGAGCTCTTGTCCACGTGGAAGTATATATCTTGGCTGTGATGGCCTTTGATCCCTACATGGCCACCTGCAACCCTCTGCTTTATGGCCATAAAATCTCCAGGATTGTGTGTGCTCGTCTCATCTCTGTGCCATACATCTATGGATTCTCTGTTAGCCTAATCTGCACACTGTGGACATATGGCCTGTGCTTCTGTGGAAACTGTGAAGTCAACCACATCTATTGTGCTGACCCTCCTCTTATCAAGATTGCCTGTGGAGGGGTCCACATTAGAGAATACACCATGATTGTTATTGCTGGGATTAATTTCACATATTCCCACTCTGTGGTTCTCATTTGCTCCACCCTCATCGTAGGCCGTGCTGCACATGCACTCTGCCGATGGCAGGAGGAAGGCATTCTCCACGGTTAACATGTTTTTTGGGACTCTCAAGCATCTGCCTCCAATGCGGGAGACCTGGGTTTGAGCCCTAGGTTGGGAAGATCTTCTGGAGAAGGAAATGGTAACCCACTCCAGTACTCTTGCCTAGAGAATCCCATGGACGGAGAAGCCCCGTAGGCTACAGTCTACGGGGTTGGAAAGAGTCGGACACGGCTGAGCGATTTCACCTCACCTCACCTCATCTTCATGTATCTCGGGCCCACTGAAGAGTCTGTGGAGCAGGGGAAGATGGCGGCTGTGTTTTACACCACAGTGATTCCCATGCTGAATCCCATGATCTACAGTTTGAGGAACAAAGATGCGAAAGAGGCAGTCAACAAAGCAATCGTCAAGGCAAACGAGGCAGTGAACCCGCAGTACACAATTCCGTGTATGCCACTTCCTGTTATAAATGTCCAGACACTTAAATAACCCTGTTTACAGTAGACTGTATACAGGCAACACTTAAGTATACTCAGAGGTCCAGTCTAACACAGCGATGGTTTACCCCATGAAGGGACTCTCAGGACTAAGCCTCCTTTATCTACATATGCAAACATCCTAACCCTGACCTATTACTGTTAGTCACAGTGTGTGTAAAATTGTGCTGAGTGTAGTCACTGGATAACTGATAAATACATTTGGATAAGCACATGTTAATTTGGAGGTATCTTTGTAAGAGTTGATGATTTCTTAGGATATTTTCTATATAGAATTGCTCTTCACTTGTTTTATAAGTAATATATAAGTTCATGAGAAAAAATTAAGACTTCATCTCTTTTCCATGAATATAAAAATTGGTGAATCCTCATTTACCAAGAAAGCTTTCAATAACATTCATGCATGCATGGACTTTTGAAAACAAAAATGTATTCAGAATCTTCAACTAGTGTCATGAATTCAGAAGGTTAATTCTCAGTATGTATTGCTCTATAATTAACACTATTTGTGTTTCAAACAATCTGTTGACTCACCGTAATTCTGCTCTTTAATTTGGATTTTGGCTAGTTTTTTTCTCTTCATTTAACAGTGAAATATTTATGACTAAAGCCTATCATGTCCTTTTCATAGTTTAAAAAGATGAAGCAATATGGATTTTTATCATTTAAAATCTAACTTTTGACCAGAAGAATGTCCTGTTAAACATTTGATTGCCATGATGAAGCTATTGTTTGATTCCAAATTCTTGTCACTAACATTACATTCTTAGGTCTGTGTTTAGCTGCTTAAGTCAAGCTTTTAATAACTAGAGTGGATCAACCAGATAAGAATCTCTGTAAAACCAAATGTCGTTGCACTCAGTTCAGTACACTTCAGTCGCTCAGTCGTGTCCGACTCTTTGTGACCCCATGAATCGCAGCACGCCAGGCCTCCCTATCCATCACCAACTCCCGGAGTTCACTCAGACTCACGTCCTTCGAGTCAGTGATGCCATCCAGCCATCTCACCCTCGGTCGTCCCCTTCTTCTCCTCCCCCCAATCCCTCCCAGCATCAGAGTCTTTTCCAATGAGTCAACTCTTCACATGAGATGGCCAAAGTACTGGAGCTTCAGCTTTAGCATCATTCCCTCCAAAGAAATCCCAGGGTTGATCTCCTTTAGAATGGACTGGTTGAATCTCCGTGCAGTCCAAGGGACTCTCAAGAGTCTTCTCCAACACCACAGTTCAAACACATCAATTCTTTGGCACTCAGCTTTCTTCACAGTCCAACTCTCACATCCATACATGACTACTGGAAAAACCATATCCTTGACTAGATGGACCTTTGTTGGCAAAGTAATGTCTCTGCTTTTAAATATGCTATCTAGGTTGGTCATAACTTTTCTTCCAAGGAGTAAGCATCTTTTAATTTCATGGCTGCAGTCACCATCTGCAGTGATTTTGGAGCCCCAAAAAATAAAGTCTGACACTGTTTCCACTGTTTCCCCATCTATTTCCCATGAAGTGATGGGACCAGATGCCATGATCTTCGTTTTCTGAATGTTGAGCTTTAAGCCAACGGTTTCCTGCTCCTCTTTCACTTTCATCAAGAGGCTTTTTAGTTCTTCTTCACTTTCTGCCATAAGGGTGGTGTCATCTGCATATCTGAGGTTATTGATATTTCTCCCAGCAATCTTGATTCCAGCTTGTGTTTCTTCCAGTCCAGTGTTTCTCATGATGTACTCTGCATATAAGTTAAATAAGCAGGGTGACAATATACAGCCTTGATGTACTCCTTTTCCTATTTGGAACCAGTCTGTTGTCCCATGTCCAGTTCTAACTGTTGCTTCCTGACCTGAATATAGGTTTCTCAAGAGGCAGGTCAGGTGGTCTGGTATTCTCATCTCTTTCAGAATTTTCCACAGTTTATTGTGATCCACATTGCACTAGACATGTATTAAAATATGATTAGCACAGCTCAAACTGGTATCCATTGGTATCTGATTATAAGTTTACTATTCAATTTATGTTGATTGGTGTCCATTTAATCTACCTTCATTCTTAATATAAGTGGAATACATTTTTTGTCCTTGTTGACTCTTGCTAATAGTACCAGCATAAAAGCAAATCAGAAACAGAAGTAATTTCTCATGAATGAGCTTATTCTTGTTTAAGGGCTAATCCAATTAAAAGGGGTGCACAATTGCACATGTGTAGAAAGACTCTGAGAAGTAACATTTACTTGTGGTAATATCACTGGAAAGATGTTTTCAATTAAGCACAGAAAGTATTGTTACTCAGGCTAATTTGCTAATTGCCCACAAGCCACATTCCCTCAGATTGGCTCTGAGAAAAGGCAAATGGTGGGAGGAGAGTTCCTTTTCATAACTTTAGGTTCTGAGCAGGAAGAAAGAGTACCATTTTATTAGTATTGGAAAATACATTAACAAAGTTTTTATTTTTTAATGTTTCCAAATCACCCAAGTTTGCTTCTAACAAGTTGGTGTCAAGTATGAAACGACAAGCTGCTCAAGAAACAATCGTACTGACAGAGATCATTATAACTTGACCCTTTAAGAGCACATTTTCTGTGATCCTTATGGCAGACATATTCCTCAGTGTCCACTATTTCATGTTTTATTTTATAAGTAAAACATTTGTCATCCAGCTGTTCACCACCATTCCCATTGCCCCTTTTCAGTGTGATACAAAATGTTGTCAAGTCTTGGCAATGAGCCATCAGTAGAAAGTGATGCCTGAAACCTAAAGATCACATTTTGTATGTTAAAGCCATTAGATATGGACTTTTTTTCTCTTCCTTCCCACTTGAAAATGTTGCCACTGAAATAATCACTTTTTAGACAAAGATGGAAAACACATATTGAGGGTCTAATTGCCCTTCCCAAACCCTGTAACTCATACTGCTCCCTGAGAAAGGAATGAATTACTTTATTAAGTCACTGCATCTTGGGAGTTCACTTAGCTATAGTGCTATATTTGCTCTTATAATACTTTCCATAAACATCCTTGGCACTTCTCTGCTTCTTACCACTCACTAGGACGATTTTTACCTGAGAATGATGAAGTCTGTTCAGAAACTATTCTGGTATTGAGAGAAGGGCATCTTGTCTTCTGTTTTAACCAGAAGGAGAAAAACTGAAACTTCTGATCTATCTCAGATATTAGGTTATATATCCCTTTGTCTGGACACGACTGAGCGACTGAACTGAACTGATCTGAACTGATACCTTTGTCCTAACTACTTGGTGAATCCTTGGGCTTATTATGACCTTTAAGACCTCCAGTTTTCACATTAAATGGTTTTGGATCCCTTTTGACCTGTCATCTAGGCCATTTTGCTAGCTTTTTTTAGGTACTTACAAGTCTCTTTCTTAAGCTTAGGAAATCTCAGCTATGTTTTTTTTTTTTTTTTTTTTTTTCTGCACTGCGCTTGCAGGTGCAGATCAGGTGTGTTTTCACCAGACACTTGAGCCAGCACGTCTTTGACTGTCCTTACTTATTAGTGGAGCTTCCCCAGTGGCTCTGCGGTAAAAAATCATCTGCAAAGCAAGAGACATGGTTTCAATCCCTGGGGTAACATCCCCTGGAGAAGGAAATGCTCCAGTATTCTCACCTGGAAAATCCCATGGACAGAGGAGCCTGGCAGGTTACAGTCCATAGGGTCACACAGAGTCAAACACAACCGAGCATGCACACACTTACACGCACTTATTATGAGTGAAATTGTTCCCCCCAAAGATGTGTTAAGTTCCTAACCTGAAGAACCCCAGAGTTCGGTTATAGGGCCATGATTTGGATATAGGGTAGCTGAAGGTGCGATTGTTAATATGAAGTCATACTGGAGTAAGGTGGACTGTTAGTCCAGTGTGAGTGGTGTCCTTACAGGAGGGAAGAATCTGGACACCGATGTAGAGGGAAGATGATCATGAGAAGACAGCAGAGACTGGAAAGATGCTTATAAGCCAAGGAATGCCTGGGACCATGAGCAGCTGGGAAAAACAAGGAAGGAACCTCCTTTAGAGCTTCACAGAGAACATGGTTCTGGCAATACCTTGACTTCAGACTTGTAGGCTCCAGAAATGTGAGAAAATAAATTTTTGTTGTTCTAAATCAATGAGTGTGTGGTAGTTTGTTAATGCAGACTGATGAAACTAATATATTTCTTTACAGTATTGTTTCAATGTTAGAACTTTGGTTTTACTTTAGTCTTGTTTAGTCTCCCAGGCTACCATCCTTTCTGCTCTGGGAACTCTTCAAATAAATCTGAACTTTATTTGGTAAACATGTGGTTTTGCAGCAACCTCCCCTGAATCCAGTGTGCTACCCAGAAGGGGCACCAGATTCCTTTTGAAAGATTCACTAACCTTTAAACCCTTCTCACATTGCCAATCTCAGGTTCAGCCCTTATTCTGCAGTTTACTATATAAGCTTGCTTCTGTGCTTCTAACTATTTAAATTATACTTCGGAATTATTTTAAAAAAATAGCAACAACAAAGATATTCTCTTTTCTTGAGTTTTATCTTTGGCAATTGACAGTCATGATTTCCAAGACTGATTTCTCTGCAACTATGCTCCCTGACTCCAAAAGAAGTTGTTTTAAGAACTTGAAAATCAGGATTGTAATTCATTGCTTCTCTTCAGAATTTGTACAATTTACCTCCACTTAGAACACCATGTTGCTGCTTTAATAATGGCATATATTAAAGGCATATATTAAAATAGAGTTTAATATAAATAATTTAACATGGCAATATTGATGTCTTCACATAAATCTGAAATCTAATTTAACAATGAAGTGTGTACTACGATAACTTGGATAAAATAAGCTAAAATGTTTCTAAATAACTTATACAATCATTTTTTTTTGCCAATATTTCCCAAAATAGCAGCCTGTTCAGCATATTCAGGAATTTTTTTTATTTTGCCCTACAAGACTAGCTCACAATATCACCCACATGGTAGACACCAAACATTTGAATCTGAATTTAAAAAAAAAAAAATACATTCCAGTTGACGTTTAAGTGGGTCTTAGATTGCATCACTTTACAACCACCCCAACATAAAACTATATTCCTGACATCTGAAAGCAACCACATTTATAACTTGGTTTTAAACTACCACTTCCTGTCCCCTCAACCCATTGTAATTTCTTCAAATCCCTAAAATATAAAAGGATCTTAAGCCTTGCTGAGGGAATATAGAGTTATGTCTTCATTTTTGTTTTGATATAGAAAAAGAGAGGATGACTTTCCAAAAGCTGACCCTGATTCCCAGATCTGCATGGCAAATAATGACATCTTTTAGAACATGAGGACCATGAAATTATAGAGAGTGACTGACAGTGAATCTAGTGGGGGTCAGACGCAGAGAAGAATGATGTTTAGCAGACAGGATACAGTTGAGGAACAGCTACTGCATAGAGTGACGTGGGGGTGGACAAGAAACTTACTTTACCGCCTCCCTTTTTCTGTCTCCACAATGTATAAAATAGAAACATTTTTGAAAGCAGTGGCTAAATCTTATTATCAGTTAAATAGAAACTATCCAGGTCAAAACTATCAATTGTCACATATGCAAAGAGTAGCAATATGTTAAAAATGTGCATTGTAATCTTTTAAACCTTTCATCTTACTTATAAATTATATGTAAAATAGAACACATGTGCAAAGTCATTTTGCTCATATAAAAATGGTAAAAATAAAATTAACCTATCAAAGATAATAAAAACAACATATCGGCATATGGCATAGTTCCAGGACAGTCAGTATTACAACTCACATTCTAATGTTTATTAGAGACAGGAAATAACATTTTTCAAAGGCTTTCCTCAAGGCATTTTTTACCTCTTGGTTCCTCAGGCTGTAGATCATGGGATTCAACATAGGAATGACTATTGTGTAGAAGACAGAGGCCATTTTGTCTGTGTCAAGGGAATGGTTTGATTTGGGCTGCAGATACATGAAGATCAGAGTCCCGTAGAATATAGTGACAGCAGTCAGATGAGAACCACAGGTTGAAAATGCTTTGTGCCTCCCTTCTGCAGACTGGATTCTCAGGATGGCAGCCACAATATATAGGTAAGAAACAAGGACCATGGTCAAAGAGCTGATCATGTTGAATGCAGCAAAGATAAAAATCAAGATCTCTTTGAGGCTGGTGTCTGAGCATGCAAGGGCCATCAAAGGGACATCATCACAATAGAAGTGATTAATAGCATTGGGGCCACAGTAGATCAATCGAAAAGTAACAACTGTGTGGAGGAAAGCAACAGAAAAGCTGTATGAGTAAGGGCCTGCTACCAGTTGCATGCACACCTTTCAGGACATGATCACCGTGTAGAGAAGAGGATTGCAGATGGCCACATAGCGGTCATAAGCCATTACTGCAAGAAGGAACATCTCCAAAACCAAGAAGTTCAGGAAAAAGCCCAGCTGTGTCGCACATGCATAGAAAGATATGGACCTGTGCTGGGTCAGGAGGGTCTCCAGGAACTTTGGGGCTATTGAAGAGGAGTAACAAAAGTCTACAAAGGCCAGATTACTGAGAAAAAAGTACATGGGTGTGTGAAGGTGAGGATCCAACTGGATTAATGAAATCAGGCCAATGTTTCCCACCAGAGTTAGAGAATATACCACTAAAATGAGGAGAAAGAGAAGGATTTCAATCTCTCTCTGGACTGAAAAACCCAAAAGAATGAATTCCATCACCCTGGTAGTATTCTCTTCAATCATGTGTTTTAGTTTCTGAACTGCAGAAAAGAGACAAGTTAAAGACAGATAAGTTATCAGGAGTAAGGAATAGTCATCAGATGCCAAATGTGTGTGTTTTAACTTGAGAAATTATTGCTCACTGAAGCAGAAGATCAGAACAAATAAATATATCCCTTCTCAAACTCTCTTGTTTGACTATTTATAATTTTCTGAAGCCAAAAATTGAGGTTTAATAAAAATATGGAATATTTTTATATGTTAATATGTTTATAAAAATATGGAATATTTTAGTTTTAGATTATTTTAGTTATATTCAATAGTAGAGAGAATAAAGATATTGTTAAATATTCTGCTCCCAATATTTACTTCTCAGTGGAGTAAAATTTTAATATGTAATATTTTATCTGTTTTAATAGACATATATTTTATTTTAAAAATGTACATTATGCTAAATATAATAATACAAAGCTAAACAGAATAGTCAATGGATAGAAAAATGGAGGCAATTAAATATTCCTATTTGTGAATTAGGCAAATTTTGATTCTTTTTCAAATGCTACTTTCTAAAAGTGATAATGCACACTTGCAGTTAGAGTCAGAATACACATATGTTAAAAAGTAGAGTTCTTGATAATCATTTAGTCAATGGACATGAGTTTGAGCAATCTCCAGGGGATAGTGAAGGACAGGGAAGGCTGGCATGCTGCAGCCCATGGCGTCACGAAGAGCCAGACATGACTGAGTGAGTGAACAATAACAAATAGTTTTACATTAATTATTTTCAGCACTTATAATCAGGAATGCTTTCTAAATTATCTGGTAAATTTTTAGTGTGACAATAGCATGCACTCCTGATTTTGAAAGGTAGCCATCTCTTTGACAAGAGAAATAGCAATTATATGAAAATGGTATTCCTATCATAATGTTCAACTTGCATGATGCGGTTTTTGAGAGTTCTATGCCTCTTTTCACTTCTGACACTAAGGAAGATAACTAGCTAATTTTAATTTCAGGAGTAAAGTTAAAAATAAAAATATTCAACATAGCAAATTAAAATGAAGTGTGCAAAATAGAAAGAATAACCCCATACTTTCCCCCTAAACATTTTACCCAAAGGGAAGCTTTGTTTCTTGTTGCTGGTTTTTTGTTGTTGTTGTTGTTGTTCTTTTAAAATTTATTGGAGTGTAAGTGATTTAAGATGTTGTGTTAGTTTCTGCTGTACAGCAAGTGAATCAGTTATACACATACATATTCATATATCCACTCTTTTTTAGATTCTTCTCCTATATAGGTCATTACAGAATATTGAGAAGAGTTCCCTGTGCTATACAGTAGGTTCTTATTAATTATCTATTTTATATATAGTAATGTTGCTGTTTTTTAACAAGTTACTGTGAGTAGTCAGAAAATGTGTCCTTTTAGTTTTTCCTCCTCTTTCTATTGACTCAGCTTAATGCAATGACTTGTACCTAATGTGTTTTCCAGAAAAAACAAAAAAAATACACATGCACCTATGTGTATATACTCGTGTGTGTTAAGTCCCTCCAGTTGTGTCTGACTCTTTGTGACACTATAATTTTTTTCTGCAAAGGTCTTCTGTCCACAGGATTCTCCAGGCAAGAATACTTTGGTGGGTTGCTGTACGTTCCTCCAGGGAATCTTCCCAACCTAGGAATTGAACCTGCATCTCCTTTGGCTCCTGAACTGCAGGCAGACTCTTTACTGCTGAGCCACTGGAGAAGCCTATATATATATATACACATACATACATATATGGTAAATCATCTGCCTGCAATGCAAGAGACCCAGGTTCGATTCCTGTGTTGGGAAGATCCCCTGGAGAAGGAAATGTCAACCCACTCCAGTATTCTTGCCTGGAGAATCCAATGGACAGAGGAGCCTGGTGGGCTATAGTCCATGAGATCGCAAGAGTCAGACACGACTTAGCAACTAAACAACCATCACATACATATATACATAATGGCAATCCACTCCAGTACTATTGCCTGGAAAATCCCATGGACAGAGGAACCTGGCAGGCTATAGCCTATGGGGTCGCAGAGTCGGACACGACTGAGCACCTTCATTCATTCATTCATTCATTCATATGCATATATACAAATACACACATATTTACACATAAGTACATACATAAAATGTCACAAGTAAACTGTTTTCCCCCATCCATTTATTTTCCTCTTGCTGGAGACAAAACCTAGCTTGTGAAAGGCATTGTTTTAACTAAGTTATCTTCCTGAACAGACATCCTAACAGAGCTACTGGCACTACAGCTTACCATTCTGGCAAAAGAATGGAAAAAAATGATAAAAGATTGATCTGAACATCATTTGCCCATTTCCATTACAGTAATATAATATCTCTAGTCTCACTTTGGTCTTCCCTGATAAATATCAATTTGGACATTTTAGAGGTAATTAACAGATATTTTGATACTGAGTTACTTTTCTTTGAGCATACATTGAAATCAGACTTATTTTCTTATATGTTTTCTTTGTAATAAAAGGAAAAAGATGCCAAACTCACACAGCCTCATCAATTAAAAAAAAAAAAAAAAACTTCCCTATTTTGTGAATCACTTTCAGCCGCAAATGTCTCTTTTTAATGTTTTTTTAAACCATCAAAAGTTTCCCCTGAGAGAAAGACAACACACACATACAATTGGCTTCCACAGTTTCATCAATGAAGTGTTTTCTTTTAAAGGAAACCCAAGTCTTGGGCAGAAGTCAAAGAGGATATCTTATTTGGGGTGGGCTAAGAAAGGTATTTCATTATTGTGTATACACGGCAGCTTCATCCAGTTGGAGTAGTTAGACAGAGTCATCTACTTTCCTTTAAATTGTGAAAAGTATAGAGGCTTGGAAAAGGAGGGTTATGGAAATGACCGACAGTACCTCTTAACCTACTTGGTTGTAGAAGAAATCTTCCCCTGAAAAGTTGAAATACCCAGGGTACCTGAATGTGTGAAGTAGGTCTTTATAAAGTGCAGTTTCTATTCCTTGGGGAGTTAATTCCTAATATTCCCCAGACATGACTGCACCAGGTTCACTGACCCTCCAGGGTGCAACTGTGATTAAAAAGCTTCATGTTGATGTATGGCAAAACCAATAAAATATTGTAAAGTAACTAGCCTCCAATTTAAATAAATAAATTTAAATTAAAAAAATAGCCTATAAAGACAAAGGTAACAATATGTCTTATTTTAAACTAGAATGTTGTGAAGTAATTAGCCTTCAATTAAAATAAATTAATTTAAAAAATAAAAAATAGGCTATAATGATGTAATCATGAAATCACTAATCCTTGATTCAGTTCAGTTCAGTCGCTCAGTCATGTCCAAGTCTTTGCAGCCCCATGGACTGCAGGATGCCAGGCTTCCCTATCCATCACCAACTCCTGAAGCTTACTCAAACTCATGTCTATCAAGTCGGTAATGCCATCCAACCATCTGATACTCTGTTGATCCCTTCCCCTCTCACCTTCAATCTTTCCCAGCATGAGGGTCTTTTCTAGTGAGTCAGGTCTTAGCATCAAGTGGCCAAAGTATTGAAGGTTCAGCTTCACCATCGGTCCTTCCAACGAATATTCAGGACTGATTTACTTTAGGATATACTGGTTGGATCTCCTTGCTGTCCAAGTTCAAAAGCATCAATTCTTCTGCACTCAGCTTTCTTTATACTCCAATTCTCACATCCATACATGACTACTGGAAAAACCATAGCTTTGACTAGAAGGACCTTTGTTGGCAAAGTAATGTCTCTGCTTTTTAACAGGGTGTTTAGGTTGATAACAGCTTTTCTTCCAAGGAGCAAGGGTCTTTTAATTTCATGGCTGCAGTCACCATCTGCACTGATTTTGGATCCCCCAAAATAAAGTCTCTCACTGTTTCCATTGTTTCCCCATCTATTTGCATGAAGCGATTGGACCAGATGCCATGATATAAATCATAAGTTGTTTTCTTTTTTCTTTGCTATGTGTAGACCTAAGAGCAATAAGTACCCTCTGTCTACATCATACATCATTAAAATTCAACTTTTAAAATTACATAGCATTAATTTGTTTGTGACCTGTGGCAAGAATCTAAGCTCTTGTATTTCCACACAGCAAACTAACTTCACTAATATTATTAATTAAGTAATCCATCTCCTTCTGATTAATTTATAATTAACAAGACTTTACAAGTATCAACTCATTTACTAAAATATCTCAATAAAATCCATGAGTTTAGAGTTTTAGAAAACTTTTAGTGCATCATTTTAATATATGCTTAACTTTATGAAAAGAAAATCTTTTTTAAGAACATAAATAAAATATGATTGACACCTGAACAACACGGGTTTGAACTGCATGGATCCACTCATATGCCATTTTCTTTTCAATAAATACTACTACAGTCCTACTCTATTCAAAGTTGGTTGACTCTTCAGATGAAGAATTGCATATCTAATGCAAAATTAAAGAAAATTATACAACCAGTGGGGTAGGATTAGGGACATAAACCCCACTGGTTGTAGAATTTGCTTTGATTTTGCATTAGATATGCAAAGATAGGCTCAATAAAAGACAGAAATGGTATGAACCTAAGAGAAGCAGAAGATATTAAGGAGAGGCGCCAAGAATACACAGAAGCACTATACAAAAAAGCTCTTCATGCCTCAGATAATCACTATGGCATGATCACTTTTCAACCCCATGGACAGCAGCATGGCAGTCTTCCCTGTCCTTCACTATCTTGAGAGTTTGCTCAAACTCATGTACATTAAGTCAGTGATGCCATCCAACCATCTCATCCTCTGTCACCTCCTTCTCTTCCTGCCCTAAAACTTTCTCAGCATCAAGGTCTTTTCCAATGAGTTGGCTCTCACATCAGATGGCCAAAGTATTGGAGCTTCAGATTCAGCATCAGTCCTTCCAGTGAATATTCAGGTTTAATTTCCTTTAGGATTAATTGGTTTGACTCTCAAGAAACTTCTCCAGCCTTACAATTTGAAAGAATAAATTCTTTGACTCTCAGTCTTCTTTACAGTCCAACCGCCTCATCCATACATGACTACTGGAAAAAAGCAAACAAACAAACATAGTCTTGTCCTTACTTTACTGCAAAATTATCTTCTTTGCAGCCCTGTTCTTTGCAAAGTTGTTTGTGTTTGTATGCTGCCCCCAGTGTATATCCTCCCACTCCTCATGAAATCATTATACTCATCCTTTTATTCCCATTATTCGATATAAAGTCCACTTAACAAGATCATGCTATTTAATCGATCAGCCATATTTGCCATAGTTTTTCCTTCCTTGATGAATTTTCTCACATTCGAATTTTCATGCCCCCCTGAATTTCTTCCTGAATGTTCATCCCCAGTTTCATTGCTGGTTTTTCTTCATTGCCTTGACCTCTAAATGTTGGATAGACATAAGTTCAAGTCCTTGTCAATTTCATCTGTTTATATCTACACATTTTCCTTTACTTGTTAATTTCATTCAGTCTTATTCCTTTTAACAGTGTCCATATGCAAATTGTTCCCAATGTAACTCTTCACCTGAGTACATTCTGAATTTTAAACTCTCATATTCAACATCAGATTGATGTTTTTACTTGGTAGTGCACTAAGCATCTTAGATTTAGTGTCCAAAACTGAGTTTCTAATACCATTCCCTTTCCTTTCTCAAGGATGTTCCTCTCAAACTCCTGTGAATCCTATGGTTGCTCCAGACAAATACCTTGAGTCACTCTTGATGTGGAGAAATTCAGAGTGGTGTTACCTTCCAATTCATCTGGCATCCAACTTATTTTACCAGCTAAAATGCTACTCCATGTTTTTTTCAGCTAGGTTCCCTGTGTCCATTCTTTCTCTCCTTAGTCGATCATAAAGCAGAGTAATTTGTTTAAAGAGTAAATTAGGTTATCTCATTCCCTGGCACAGAATCCTCCAATAGTTGCCCATTTCACCCAGTATAGAGATCAGATTTTTTTTTAATGTTTTTTTCAAATTTATTTTGAATTGGAAGATAATTGCTTTACAATGTTGCTTCGATTTCTGCTGTACAACAGTGTGAATCAGCTTTAAGCAGACATATATCTCCTTCTCTTGAGTTTCCCTCCCAGTTCCCCCCTGTATCCCATCCCTCTAGGTCATCACAGAGCACCAATGAGCTCCCTGTCCTCGACAGCAATTTCCCACTAGCCATCTATTATACACATGGTGGTGTATGCATGTCAATGCTCCACTCTCAATTTGCCCCACTCTCTCAGATATGCAGATGACACCATTCTGATGGCAGAAAGCAAAGAGAAACTAAAGAATCTTCTGATGAAGGTGAATGAGGAGAGTGAAAAAGCTGGCTTAATACTCAATAGTCAAAAAACTAAGGTCATGGCATCCAATCCCATTACTTCATGGCAAATAGACGGGGAAAAAGTAGAAACAGTGCTTGATTTTATTTTCTTGGGCTCCAAAATTTCTGCAGACTGTGACTATAGCCTCAAAATTAAAAGATGTTTGCTCCTTGGAAGAAAAGATAATAAATATAGACAACTTCTTAAAAAACAGAGACATTACTCTGCTGACAAAGGTCCATATAATCAAAGCTATGATTTTCTCAGTAGTCACATAAGGATGTGACAGTTGAACCATAAAGAAGGCTGACCACTAAAGAATTGATGCCTTCAAATTGTGGAGCTGCAGAAGACTCTTGAGAGTCCCTTGGACTGCAAGAACATCAATCCTAAAGGAAATCAACACTGAGTATTCATTGGAAGAACTAATGAAAAAGTTCCAATGATTTGGCCCTCTGATATGAAGCACTGATTCATTGGAAAAGACCCCAATGCTAGGAAAGATTGAGGGCTGGAAGAGAAAGGGGTGACAGAGGACGAGATGGTTGGATGGCATTACTGACTCGATGGACATGAGTTTGAGCAAACTCCAAGAGATGGGAAAGACAGGGAAGCCTGGCATGCTGCAGCCCATGGGTTTGAAAAGAGCCGGACATGCTTAGGGGCTTATCGACAACTCCTTCTCCCGTGTCCACAAGCCCCTTCTCTATGTCTGTGTCTCTATTCCTGCCCTGCAGATAGGTTCATCAGCACCATTCTTCTAGATTCCATATATATGCATTAATATATGATATTTATTTTCCTTTTTCTGACTTATTTCATTCTGTAAAACAGGCTCTAGGTTAATCAACATCACTTCAAAAATTTTACAGGGGTCCACAGAACTGGGAATGATTAGGCTGTTTATGGCATTCTGACTACATTTATCTTACTTCTTCCCCCTCCCACCATTCCCTTCTTTCTATCCATATATAAATATTTCGGGGCATGCCAGCTTGCATGTGTGTGTTCTAGGCTCCTCTGTCCATTGAATAATCCAGGCAAGAATACTGGAGTGGGTTGTCATGCCCTCCCTCAGGGGGATCTCCCCAGCCCAGGTATCAAACCCATGTCTCTCATACCTCCTGCATTGGCAAACTTGTTCTTTACCACTGGAGCCACCTGGGAGACCCCATGATTGCATTTGCTCCTTCTGCCTAGAATACCTTTCTTTGACATCTCAATCTTTCACCCCCTGGACACTTTCACAGTGTGAAATGTGAGAACACTAGGACCAAATTCTGGCTTTGTGAGATGTGCTGTGACAATACTTATTCATATAACACCCTGTGTTTTGTTTTCAAGATCTTTGAAACAAAAATGGACATAGTAACTGCTTCTGGTGTGGCTTTGAGGTTCAAATGTGTGTGTAAACTATGCAAATATGAAGGATGTAAATTGTGTAGAAGATCTAGAATTGTATACGTGCTATCATAAATGCACATCAGCATTAATTGCTAGTACATTACTTGTCTTCCCTAACTTAATTTTTTTCCCCAATATCATTTATCATTATACCAAATTTTTAGTTGGCTTGTTTCTTTGTCTCCTCTGTTATGTATCATGTGGGGAGAAGTTTTTGTCTCTTATCCATCTCTTTATATGTATTTGTTGACACAAACTGGAGACTCAATAAAGATTCTCAACAGAGTTGTAAGAGTTTACATTTTTTTCTGCACTAACATTAATAATTATATATATATAGTTTTCACTTGCCAAGCTCATTCTTTAAAAATAATACTTTATCTTTTATGCCTATTAAATCATTGTTGTTGTTTAGTTGCTGTGTCATTTCCAACTCTTCTGCAACCCCAAGGACTGTAGCCCACTAGGCTCCTGCGTTCATGGCATTTTCCAGATAAGAAAATGGAGTGGGTTGCCATTTCCTTCAGCAGAAGGTCTTCTTGACCCGGGGATTGAACTCGTGTTTCCTTCATTGGAAGGCAGATTCTTTATCACTGATCCACCAGGGAAGCATTAAGTCTTTAGTAAATTTTATGTTAATCATTATTTAACTTAGATGCGGAGTACATCATGAGAAACGCTGGGCTGGAAGAAGCACAAGCTGGAATCAAGATTGCCGGGAGAATTATCAATAACCTCAGATATGCAGAGGACCACCCTTATGGAAGAAAGTGAAGAGGAACTAAAAAGCCTCTGGATGAAAGTGAAAGAGGAGAGTGAAAAAGTTGGCTTAAAGCTCAACATTCAGAAAATGAAGATCATGGCATCTGGTCCCAACACTTCATGGGAAATAGATTGGGAAACAGTGGAAACAGTGTCAGACTTTATTTTGGGGTGCTCCAAAGTCACTGCAGATGGTGACTGCAGCCATGAAATTAAAAAACACTTACTCCTTGGAAGAAAAGTTATGACCAACCTAGATAGCATATTTAAAAGCAGAGACATTACTTTGCCAACAAAGGTCCGTCTAGTCAAGGCCATAGTTTTTCCAGTAGTCATGTATGGATGTGAGAGTTGGACTGTGAAGAAAGCTGAGCACCGAAGAATTGATGCTTTGGAACTGTGGTGTTGGAGAAGACTCCTGAGAGTCCCTTGGACTGCAAGGACATCCAACCAGTCCATTCTGAAGGAGATCAGCCCTGGGATTTCTTTGGAAGGAATGATGCTAAAGCTGAAACTCCAGTATTTTGGCCACCTCATGCAAAGAGTTGACTCATTGGAAAAGACTGATGTTGGGAGGGATTGGGGGCAGGAGGAGAAGGGGACGACAGAGGATGAGATGGCATCACCGACTCTATGGACATGAGTCTGAGTGAACTCAGGGATTTGGTGATGGACAGGGGGGCCTGGTGTGCTGCGATTCATGGGGTCACAGGGTCGGACACGACTGAGCAACTGAACTGAACTGAACTGAATAGTAAATAAATAAGCATAACAGAGGAAACATCCTTTGAAAATAATGAGATTGCTATTGTTCCGAGTCAAACTGCCAAAACTTTTTGAGAAATTCATTTATTGCTCAACAGTAAGTTATGAAGTCCCTAGTTTTGTCAGGAACTACAGATAAAGTGGCTAAAAAATGACTCCATTTAGTTATGTTTTCTTTTTTTTGTTGTTGTTTTTTAATTCCTAAATCAAGTTACATAAGGCTCCTTATTTTCTTTACCCAGTTTTTGGTACTTAATTTTTAATATACCTAGTTTCAATCTTTCTTATTTAACTACAAAGGAGGATATGGCTATTCATGAATAATTCTCTACATATACCTTCATTTGTATTTTTTCAGCTTTTATTTGGGCTTCCCTGGTAGCTCAGATGGTAAAAAAATATGCTTGCCATGTAGGAAACCCTGGTATTAAACACCCACACATACACAATTATTTCTCTGATACTTTTAAGTTGAAAACGTGACTTATTCCTTGAAGCAAGTTTTGTATTTGTTTTCACAGAGTAAGTTGATTTGAGGACTTCCAGATAATGATAAAGAATCTGCCTGCCAGTGCAGGATATGCAACAGATGAAAGTTCAATCCCTGAGCTGGAAAGATTCCCTGGATTAGGAAGTGGTAACCTACTCCAGTATTCTTGCTTGGAAAAGTCCATGGACAGGGGAGCTTGGCAGGTTACAATTCATGCAGTAACAAAGAGTTGGACACAGCTGGACACTCAGCCCTGGCGCTGACTGGACTTCATCTGATGCCTTCATTATCTTGTTTTCATTGTGATGAGACTTTTGTGCCCTAATTTCTAGAAAATGATCCAACCATAAATATGAGCATTTTAATCATATTTTGGTTCATAATTTCTATTCTAGAGTGATGAAGAAACCAAAACTTTGTCTAATTATTGCAGCTCACACACTATCACCTAATCCAAACTATGCGCACGTGGTATATGGCATCCTTCATTGGTTGTATATATATTTTACATTTGCTATTTCAATCCTATTTCCCATCTGAGTTAGCTTTTACCTAGCTGACTGTTTAGGATTTTATTTTTTAATTCAGAGAAGTATTAAACCCATTGGTATCCTTTAATGCATTCTAGCAGGACCTTCCCTTATATGTTAAAAATCTGAATTATGAAAAAAAAAAACAGCAGCAGCATCGAATTTGAAAAAAAATTAATCAGTGATTCTATTACCAAATTATTAGGTGTTAGTGAATATGAAGTATCTCTCCACAACACTTACAAGTTTCCAAGTGTCTGTAGCTTGCCCATAATATATAATATGAAATAAATTAGGTTAATATTTCCATTTCTAGTCAGATTGCAAAAATTCAGAATATCTGGAAAAACTAAGAAAAAAATATATTTTTTGTAGCTACCATTCTTTAGTTGTCTATTTTGATTGAATAATTCCTAATCATTAAGTAAAGAGAAACTGAAGTTAGAGTGTGTTTGAGTGCCAATGATGAAACTGTCTCTCTGGGTCTTATTACGAAACTCTTCCCTGCAAACAGAATCCCCTACTGTAATTGCTAAAGGTAGATTTACCTTTTAATCAGTTTCAAGGAGACTTATTAAAATAACTTCTCAGCCTTTGGGGGGAGGATGTATTAACAGAAACCAATTTCAACAAATAAAGTTTCAACTCAGGATTAATGAATATGGGGCAGAGTTTGAGTGAGTTGAAGTAATCACCTGATTCCTCAGGGATGACTCTGTCCTCAGCCTTGAAGCATCTTCCTTTGGGAGATCAAGCAGCAGACTGCAGTGGGAAGATTAGAGGTTTTGGAGCAGGATGTAGGTTTGACTCAGGCTCATCAATTACCTCCCCACACACACTTGGGAAAGTCATAAACTCTGAGTCCCAATTAAGAAAGAAAAATACTGCTTATAACACCAGGCACTTTTGATGAATAAACCTTTAATGGACAGTAAATGAATTTGCAAACTGCAAGTTAATGCTGCTGTAGCCATTGCAAGTAAAATGATAGTAAGGATTATAACTGTGACTAAGATTTATTGGGTCCTAATTATGTGCCAAGCAAGGTATTAAGAAGATCTACATACTGTATATTGTTATTCCTTACAAAACACAATGATGCAGGAAAAATACTCCCATATTTTAGATAGAAATTCAGATAATTTAAGTAATTTGTCTCAAGTCACAACTGATTAAATCATTAGCTAGTATCAAGAATCAAAGCCTGTCAAATGGCTATATATTTCAAAATTAATGCAATCTAATATTCTCAAGAATGTACTATTATTGTGTCCCTTTCAGAATATCCAACAAAATTCTTGGATACTTGCATCATTTTTGTAGTAGTATAATAGATAGATGATAGACAAATACATACATGCATATATACATATGTATATCATTAAATTGTTTTAAATATCTCAACCAAAGAAATTTTCTTTCCTCAAATAAGAATCCCAGCATGTAACCCCTTATCACACCAACATAAACCAGAGAACAATAAACTATAAAATTACATCCCTAATTCTCTTGTTTGTGAAGTACACACACATCATCTATAATATGTATTTTTTTCATTTTGAATTTCATTTTTTCTATCACATTCAGAGGTAACAATTATAAAGGACAGTTTGAAGGTATATATATATATATATATTTTCTTGTGTGAAGATTTGCTGACCTGTACGATATTAGTTTTAGAAAAGATGTATTAGTATTTCAAACCACAAGCTGAAGCAGCTACTTACAGACTTTCAAGGATTTTTATCTTTTTATTAAGAAAACTAATTATCATATAATCAGGTTTTCTGCTATGGAAATGTTCAAGCCCATACAAAATTACAAGATTTGATGCAATAATTTCCTCTATAAAAATTGCCAGCTTTAACATGTCTGTTCATTGTCAGATATGTTCCATCCATACCTCTTGTTGTTCAGTGGCTCGGTTCATCTGTGGGTCCCTTCATGTTGCTGCGAATGGCATTATTTTACTTTTGCTTTATGGCTCAGTAGTAGTATTCTATTGTATATATTTTAATTGTAAAGACATATAGATGGATAAACAATAAGGTCTCACTGTATATCACTGCTGCTGCTGCTGCTGCTAAGTCACTTCAGTCGTGTCCAACTCTGTGCGACCCCATAGACAGCAGCCCACCAGGCTCCCCCATTCCTGGGATTCTCCAGGCAAGACAGTGGAGTAGGTTGCCATTTCCTTCTCCAATACATGAAAGTGAAAAGTGAAAGTGAAGTCGCTCAGTCATGTCCAACTCAGGGAACTATATTCAATATTCTGTGATAAACCATAATAGAAATGAACATGAAGAATATATATGTGTGTGTGTGTGTATATATATATATATATATATATATATATATATGATGCATGCTCAGTCACTCAGTCATGTCCACCTCATTGTGACCCCATGAACTGTAGCCTTCCAGGCAGAATATATACATATATGTATACACAGAGATATGAATCACTTTGCTGTGCAGAAGAAATTAATATCAACTCTCCTTTAATAAAAAAAAAATTAAAAATAAAATGTGCCATATACATACATAGGAATGTCTGCCTTAAAAAGAAATTCTGCCATATGTGACAACATAAATGAGCCTGGAGGATATTATAAGTAAAATAAATCAGTGAGAATGGGATAAATTACTCATTATTCCACTTATATAATGTATCTAAAATAGTCCTTCAAAGAAATGGTAGAATGGTGGCTGCCAGGATCTGGGAGAAGGGGTCAATAAGAGTTGTTTAGGAAAGAAAAGTATCAGTTACACAAGATGAATAGCTCTAGAGATCTCCTGCACAACACTTTGTCTATAGTTAACAATATCTTATTGTGTACTTAAAAACTAAAGTGGGTAGATCTTACGTTAAGTGTACTTACTACAGGTTAAAAAAAAATAGAAAAAGAAGCAGGAACTTCCTTGGTGGCCCAATGGTTAAGTATCTGCCTGTCAGTGCAGGGGGCAGAGGCTCTATCCCTGGTCTGGAAAGATCCCACATGTTGTGGGGAAACTGAGCCCGTGCACCACAAACTCACAGACTTCTGAAGCCTGTGGTCCTAGACCCCCTGCTCCATAATGGGTACAGCCACTGGGATGAGAAAACCACACACTGCAAAGACCAAATGAATAAATTAAAAATAACATAAAAAAGAAATGAACCAAGGAAATCATGGCGTCATAAATGACAAGGAGTGAGATAATGTACATTGTCAGATTTCAGAGGAATCTAAGACTGACAAAAGTTTACCGTGTTTATCGATCACATAATAATCACACAAGCTAGAAAGGACTGGTGTCAGTGCTGTGGGAAAAAAAAAAAACTGGTTGGAAAGGACAAAGGTTAGGAGAAAATGGAAGCAGTGGATAACTTTTTCAGGAAGTTGGTCTACTGCTGTGAGTACCGTTTTCATGCACAAACATATTTTGAGATTGGTTTAAAGTTGATTTCCACCTCCCAGAATATTGGAAATCAAAGCAAAAATAAACAAATGGGATCTAATTAAACTTAAAGGCTTCTGCACAACAAAGGAAACTATAAGCAAGGTGAAAAGACAGCCTTCAGAATGGAAGAAAATAATAGCAAATGAAGCAACTGACAAACAACTAATTTCAAAAATATACAAGCAACTCCTGCAGCTCAACTCCAAATAAAATAAACGACCCAATCAAAAAATGGGCCAAAGAACTAAATAGACATTTCTCCAAAGAAGACATACAGATGGCTAACAAACACATGAAAAGATGCTCAACATCACTCATCATCAGAGAAATGCAAATCAAAACCACAATGAGGTACCATTTCACGCTAGTCAGAATCACTGCGATCCAAAAGTCTACAAGCAATAAATGTGGGAGAGGGTGTGAGGAAAAGGGAGCCCTCTTACACTGTTGGGGGGAATGCAAGCTAGTACAGCCACTATGGAGAACAGTGTGGAGATTCCTTAAAAAACTGGCAATAGAACTGCTTTATGACCCAGCAATCCTACTGCTGGGCATATACACTGAGGAAACCAGAATTGAAAGAGACACATGTACCCCAATATTCATCGCAGCACTGTTTATAATAGCCAGGACGTGGAAGCAACCTAGATGTCCATCAGCAGACGAATGGATAAGAAAGCTGTGGTATCTATACACAATGGAGTATTACTCAGCCATTAAAAAGAATACATTTGAATCAGTTCTAATGAGGTGGATGAAACTGGAGCCGATTGTACAGAGTGAAGTAAGCCAGAAAGAAAAACACCAATACAGTATACAAATGCATACATATGGAATTTAGAAAGATGGTAATGACAACCCTGTATGCGAGACAGCAAAAGAGACACAGATGTATAGAATAGTCTTTTGGACTGTGGGAGAGGGTGAGGGTGGGATGATTTGGGAGAATGGCATTGAAATATGTGTAATATCATATATGAAATGAATTGCCAGTCCAGGTTCGATGCATGATGCTGGATGCTTGGGGCTGGTTCACTGAGATGACCCTGAGAGATGGTACACGGAGGGCAGAGGGAGGGAGGTTCAGGATGGAGAACACGTGTATACCTGTGGCAGATTCATGTTGATGTATGGCAAAACCAATACAATATTGTAAAGTAATTAGCCTCCAATTAAAATAAATAAATTTGTATTTTAAAAAATAAGTAAAAATAAAAAAAGAAACAATAAATCTAATATCCCTAAATACAAAAAATTAAAAAATAAAGTTGATTTTCTAGTTTGAAATTTGTGAAAAAAAATCTGGATTTCATCATTAATGATAACGTTTCCTTTACTGTGCAGATTCACCAAGATAGAGTCTGACACTGTGTTGACGTGCTTCTGTTTTTCAGGTAGTTTTTTGGAGTGAGTATGTTTATTTATTTATTTATTTTTATGTTCTGATTTACTTCCCTTTTTAATGCAAGTATCTTTTGAGTATTCACTATTTATCATAGAGTTTACTGAGTCTACATCCATTAATACATTCAATATTCATTAAAACATGAAATATTGCCGGGAGCCAGCACGGGAGATCCCACCCATGACAAGGTCATGCGGAGAGGCCTGATGGGCAAAGCGAGTCAGGTCTCGAGGGGTCCTCTGTCTGAGCATCTACCCTGAAACCAAAATCTGTCTGTTTACTCTCTGCTATCGTATACTCTTCTGACATTAACAACTTTTCTCTGGAAAAAGTTAACTCAGGGCTTTAGTTAACAGTCTCCTGCATATGAAAAGAATGTTTCAGCTCAAACCCCTTTGATGGCTCTCTAACTTGCCTAACAGTTGGGGACTTTTACAACTTGTGAATTGTTTACGGCCCCCAACCGCGAGAGGCACGAAGCTTAAAGCATCTTAAAGATACAGAGCCTTTGCTAAAAAGCTAAAAATTATATTGGTAACAGGTTTCACTGTTGAGTCAATGACTGCTGCCAGGCCTCCATATTCTTTATCTTTTAGGCACCTGAAAGATATTAATCAATGTAATCGGGATATAGAAATAGGAATATAGTAGTTTTGATGTTAGCAACACTAGACTTTTGAGTTAATTACTTTTCTTTGCTATATATCACTGCACTCCTCTTGTGTCCTTGCTATGTAAGAATGTAACTTTATTTAGTTTTTTCTGAGAGTGGCACCAGACTTTGGGAAGAACAACACAAATAAGTCTTCTGGTTGACAAGCCCTTATCAGAAAAGGGCCGTAAAATGTTAATCGGGCTTCTGGCCAGAAGATGATGCAAATCACCTAAGACTTATGTATACAACTAGGTATGCAGAGAAAAAGCCTGGTCTCAGTAAGAGTCAGGGCTGCTGATGCTGCATAATTTTATATTATCCATTTATCTCTATGTACAAAAAAAAGTATAAAAGGCCTTTCTGGACAATAGAGGACAGGCCAGTTGCTGGACTGGTTTCCCCCGTGTCTTCTCTTTACTCTATTTTCAGGCTGAATTCCCATCTGGAGCGAGGAGGCTCACCATGTCTACTTACTTGCCTTGGCTTTTAAGTCCCGTGAGAGAGGGAGCCCAAGGCGAGGCACCCTCCACTATTCAAATGAGTGCCGGTGGCCTAACGTAGATGGTGCAAACTTCTTGTCCTGAAGTTTTATTGGCTTTCCCCATAAACCAAGTTATTCAGCCTCTTTTCTCCACTAAATTTTCCTACTATACTATTTCTTCCTAATCTCTCTTTATATTTCTAATTAAATAAATAAGTTTTTCCTCACCACGCCATCTCTCCTTCGAATTACCCTGGATCCACTGGGGCTGGACCCTGGCAAAATGTGTTTTACTTGATTTTAGAATTGAGGAAGATGAGATCTAAAAAAACAAAAACACGGACATTACCCACATTCCCATAGTTTACTCAGAATTTAAATACTGGTCTTAACCTTTCACAAAACTTGAGTTCTTATTTAAATGAATGAAAGTGTATGGTCTTTTTACATTGCTGTCCCTAATACAGCCTACTTTTGCTTCTGTGGAAATTGTCTGATAGGTATACTTGAAGTATAGTTCCTTCAGGAATACAGATAATTATATATATATTTTTCAAATTGCCACTATAATTTGTTCAGCTCATCATACTTTGAGAGAAACAGAGAAGGAGATATTACATCTTTCAGATATCTCTAGAGGGTCAACTTTAGACTCAGAGGGATCTAGGAACTATTAAGTCACCCAAACGACTTTGCTATGAGCACATTCAGAGCCAGAGTCACGGCTAAGCAGGTGAGTCGCGCGAAGTTTGTAGCGTGAACAGTCGACCGTCCACCTGGGACTTAGCTTTCCACTAGGAACCTTTCTGCTTAATGAGCTGCTGTATTAAATGGAATCATATACTTCTAGCACCTTAACTGCATTTCTTACTTTCATACTCTGCATTTCAGTCCTTCTACGATATCTGTTTGCACTTCATATACTTTTAGAAAGCTCTTTAAAAGTTTGACCTCCTGAAATTTGGCTCAACTACAGTTTTCATGTTTGAGTTCTCTAAATATTAGGTTCATACCAGGGCAAAATGGACATACCTTCCAGTATTGTTACACAGTGGGCAGCATGGCTCGATGGATTAGAAATATGGGCTCTGCAGCCAAACAAAGCCAGTCACACCCATACTGTACCATCTGCTCTCTGTGTTGCTGTCGTTGTTTAGTTGCTAAGTCATTTCCAAGCCTCTGCAACCCCATGGACTGTACCCCACCAAGCTCCGCTGTCCATGGGAAGAATACAGGAGTGGGTTTCCATTTCCTTTTCTAGGGGATCTTCCCAACTTAGGAACTGAACCTGCATCTCCTGCACTGGCAGGCATATTCTATACTGCTGAGCCACCAGGGAAGTCCCTATTCTGTGACCATAGCTCTAAGCCTGGGCTTTTTCCATTGCTACTCAGATATGATAGAAATTTCATCAGAGTGTGTTAGCAAGAAACTAGGAAAAGTGAAAGTCTCTCAGTCGTGTCCAACTCTTTGGGATCCCATGGACTTCACAGTCCGTGGAATTCTCCAGGCCAGATCCTAGAGTGGGTAGCCTTTCCCTTCTCAAGGATATTTCCAACCCAGGGATTGAACCCAAGTCTCCTGCATTGCTGGCAGATTCTTTATCAGCTGAGCCACAAAAGAAGCCCAAGAATACTGGAGTGGGCACCCTGTCCCTTCTCTAATGGGTTATCCAGACCCAGGAATTGAACTGGGTTCTCCTGCATTTCAGCTAGACCAACTGAGCTGTGCGGGAAGCCCATACCACAAGTGAATTCATGTTTTGCACTGTGTAGAGTATCTGTAAGGACAGTCCTCAACTTCAACAGATAAATAATAATAGTATTAATAGGTAAAATTTGAAATATGAAGGAGGTTACTATTTTTGTTAATATTTCATGGTTCCACTATGTGGGAAATAAAGACAGGATCAAAAATAAAATTCAAATAGGCTAACATTGGATCTAGAGAAACTAGTCTTATTTTTCCGGAGAAGGCAACGGCACCCCTCTCCAGTGCTCTTGCCTGGGAAATCCCATGGACGGAGGAGCCTGGTAGGCTACAGTCCATGGGGTCACTAAGAGTCGGACACGACTGAACAAATTCACTTTCATTTTTCACTTTCATGTGTTGGAGAAGGAAATGGCCACCCATTCCAGTGTTCTTGCCTGGAGAATCCCAGGGACAGAGGAGCTTGGTGGGCTTCTGCCTATGGGGTCGCACAGAGTCGGACACGACTGATGCGACTTAGCAGCAGCAGCAGCAGCAGCAGTCTTATTTTTCCAGAACTGTCAAAAATACAGGTAATTATTCTGAAGCATTCATCAAGAACTACTATACATGTTTCCACAAAACTTTGTTTACAACTGAAGGTAAGTACTTTGGATATTTTAAGCCCCTGAAATATGCTGACACATGTTTATGGGAAAAGGTGTTTATCTACATGTAGTATAGAATAAATCACCTAACAGACTACTCAATGTCACCTCTCAGAAACAAACTACAAAACGCAGTGAATGTTTGAACTGGAAAATAATGCTAAGTCTCTTTAATTCCTATGAAAATGATATTTTCCCACAGATCTGATTAATTACCTTTTAACTTACATAGCATCAAGTACTTACTTTATAAAAGTAAGTAAGTAAGTCATGCTAGATCATTTTTATATTTTAAAGCTTTGGGGACTTACACAAATTGAAAAACAGGGAAATAAAAGTGTAGTTTCATGTGTCTATTATGTATTTTTAACTGCCACATGTGTTACCTAATCCAAGCTCACTCTGCTGCTGCTGCTGCTGCTGCTGCTAAGTCGCTTCAGTTGAGTCCGACTCTGTGCGACCCTGTAGATGGCAGCCCACCAGGCTCCCCCGTCCCTGGGATTCTCCAGGCAAGAACACTGGAGTGGGGTGCCATCACCTTCTCCACTCCTTACTGCAAGGCAAGCCAATTAATTGTGAGTTTAGGTGTTGAGGCAAGGAATATTGACTTTATGCAGAAAGCCTGCAGACAAAGAAGATAGCAGACTGAGGTCTCAAAATAATCATCTAATCAGGGTCCAGATGACAGGTTCTTTTATAGAACAGAGATGATGGGAGGATGAAGAAGTAAATTTAAAAGGCCATTAGCTTTGCAAATATCTCCTGGAATGGCAAGCCTTGGGCAGAGGATGTGTTCATTTCTTCCCTGCTATAGCCATCCACAAGTGGACAGGGTCCTGAACAAATGCACTTTGATTTAACATTCAGGCAGAGGAGCAGGGTTTTCCGAAGCAGACCAATATGTATGAACAGTATTCTTTCAGTGAACAAGCGCAACAGGAAACAAAGGTTAAAGAAACAAAATATATCCAACACGGAGTAAGTTATTCCCTGTAGCATATACATGGGCACCAAAACCTTGGTGGCACCAAAAACACTGGAATATTACTATTAGTTGTCTCAAGTGCTTTCTTTCAGATACTATTTAATTTTTCATCAGCATCTTCCCATACTTTCTACATCATAAAGCAAAGAGCACCACTTCTTTGTAAAGCAAAGTAAGGCTTAAGAAGACTACTCTGAGAGTAATAGATTCCTTTTCCTGGAGCAAGAATGGCATGTCATTGGAGAGCGGCAGCTACCTTTTGCCCACAAGGTGGTGTGACTCATGGATAGAAGATGCTAATGATCACCTTCCCCAACACTGGCAAAGGCTGTAGAAGGTGTCATTTTTATTCTTCAACTCACAACAAACTCTTCAAAATCCATCAGATTAAATGGCTAAAGTGAATCTTACTTTTGTCACTGAATTCATTCTCAAGGGAATTACAGACCAGCCAGAGCTTCAGGTCCCCTGCTTCGTGGTGTTGTTGGTCATTTACCTGGTCACAGTGCTGGGCAACCTGGGTTTGATAACCTTGATCAGAAGTGATGCTCGACTCCACACACCTATGTACTATTTCCTCAGTCACTTGGCCTTTGTTGATCTCTGCTACTCCTCTGCTATCACACCAAAGATGATGGTGAACTTTGTTGTGGAGCACAACACTATTGCTTTCTATGCTTGTGCAACGCAACTGGGCTGTTTTCTCACCTTCATGATCACAGAGTGTTTCCTCTTAGCTTCCATGGCCTATGATCGCTATGTGGCCATCTGTAGTCCCCTGCATTATTCCACACTGATGTCAAAGAGAGTCTGCATTCGACTACTGGCAGTTCCATATATATACAGCTTTCTGGTCGCCCTGTTCCATACCATCATCACCTTCCGTCTAACTTACTGTGGCCCCAATGTTATTAACCATTTCTACTGTGATGACCTCCCTCTCTTGGCTCTGTCATGCTCAGACACACGCATGAAGGAAATTCTGATCTTTGCCTTTGCTGGTTTTGATATGATCTGTTCGTCTTCCATTGTCCTCACCTCCTACCTCTTCATCATCACCGCCATCCTAAGGATCCGCTCTACCCAGGGCCGACTCAAGGCCATTTCTACCTGTGGCTCCCACATGGTGGCTGTTACTATTTTTTATGGCACGCTGATCTTTATGTACCTGCAACCCAAGTCAAACCACTCCCTGGACACAGACAAAATGGCATCTGTGTTTTACACTGTGGTGATCCCCATGTTGAACCCACTCATCTATAGTCTAAGAAATAAAGAGGTGAAAGATGCCTCCAAGAAAGTCTTGGGAAAAGGTTGTGAAATTTTAAAGACATTAAAATTAAGAAAATAATAACATTGTATTAAATGCAAGAAGAAAAATAAGTCAGTCTTTGCCTTTTTGACATTGCTTATAATTTCTTTACTAGTAAAGTGAAAATGTGATTATTAATTCAATAGACCCTGGTAATTACTACAAGGACCCAGGTCAATTCTGGAAAGTCAGTTTGATTCTGAGTCCGGCTCAGGACATAGTAGCATTTAAAGACCATGAAATCATCTTCAAAAGCAAACAGAAATACACTCCCAAACACATATACATGTATCCCAAACAAAGGTAGCAGCATCTTTTTCTTGGAACTCAGAACTCTAGAACCAAGACTGCATCAGTTTGAATTCTATCTTCTTCTTTTATTAGCTGTGAAATTTGGGACAATTGACCTGAACTCTGCATGACTCTCTTTCCAACTTTACAAAATAATGGGAACTGAACGGTTGATTGGTTTTGAAGGTTAAACAGGTTAATGTTTATGAAAGGCTCAGAACTGTATCCTGTTATAGTAAGTGGCATGCCTGCTAAGTCACTTTCAGCTCTTCGTGACTCCCTGGACTTCAGCTTGCCAGGCTCCTCTGTTCATGGGATTTATTGGCCAAGAATACTGGAGTGGATTGCCGTGCCCTCCAGGGGATCTTCCTGACCCAGAAATCAAGTCTGCATCTCATATGTCTCCTGGAGGCAGATTCTTTACCACTAGCGCCACCTGGGTAGCCCACAAGTTCTATGTGTTGTTATATCAACACTTTCAAGTGTAACTAAAAATTAATCAGTTAAGTTTTCAAAAGTTTATCAGTCTTAAATAAGAAAGACAAAGCTTAGTTAGATTTCTACTACCTTCCAGGATTTTAATCACCTAGTTCCACTTAATCCTATATATCAAATCTACTGGAGTGTAAGGTTTCACATCTGGGTCTCAATAATTTATAAATTGTCTAAGGTCACATAACTAATAATAGGAATATTCTAAGTTCAAATTCAAGTCTATTTGAAGTTTGTTTTCTTAACACTTCGGCTGTTAAGAGTAAAGGGTATTATAGATTGTACTCTTAGTCTCTCGGTCATGTCCAATTCTTTGCAACACTTTGGACTGTATGCTACCAGGCTTCTCAGTCCATTGGATTCTCCAGGGAAGAATTCTGGAGTGGGCTGCCATTTCCTACTCCAGGGGATCTTTCCAACTCAGAGCTTGAATTTGCCTCCCCTGTGTCTCCTGCACTGCAGGCAGAATCTTTACCGCTAGAATCATCTGGGAAGCTCTAATTATAGATCATCCTGTTATTGTTATTTAGTTTGCTAAGTTTCATTAGATTCTTTGTGTCCCCATGGACTGTAGCCTACCAGTTTCCTCTGTCCATGGGATTTCCCAGGCAAGAATACTGGAGTGGGTTACCACTCCTTTCTCCCAGGGTTCTTCCTGAACCAGGGATCGAACTCAGGTCCCCAGCATTGGCAGGCAGATTCACTGAGCCAGCTGGGAAACCTAATTATAGGTTATCTATACTTAGAGGTGTCATTATCAGATTTTTAAATATAATTGGAAAACATGGTTTATAAGAAAGTATATTTTAAAAATGAATAAATTCTCATATGTTCAAATAGAAATAGTCTTAGGCCACAATGTCATTTATTCAATCACCCTTATAGAATCATGTCATGAAATTTAAAAATTGGTGATTCTAAGTTCTTTTATTATTTTGACAGTTCATAAAAATTGATTAAATTACTGATTTAATATTATCGTTTTACCATTTTGGAAGGTGATTTTGGTGGTTATGGTCATTATATAAACTACAGTTTGAGGTCTGTAATGTTGTTCTTTAGTTGCTAAGTCATATCTGACTTTTTCGTGACCCTATGGATTGTAGCCCACCAGGGCTCCTCTGTCCATAGCACGTTCCAGGTTAGAATACTGGAGTGGGTTGCCCTTTCCTTTTCCAGGGGATCTTCCCAATCAGAGATCAAACCTGAGTCTCCTGCATTGGCAGCTGAATTCTTCACCCCTGAGCCAATAGGGAAGCTTTGAGGTATATTGTACAAGGGAATTATTTCTTTCCTCTTCTGCACTTAATTTGTAAGAAACCCATGTATGTTGCCATGAAGTGTTTAGAATCTTGTGAGTTGAATGAATCCTCAGAGTTTTAAATCAGGTTTGACAGAGAACATGGCACTTCTAGTCACTGCACTATGCTTCGTGAGTACATATTTATATGATGGATATTCACACATATTCTCACATACCCCATACAAAACACAGAGAAACAACATAGGAAGCTTCTCTTTCACAGGTAAAGAAATTCAAACGTAAAGAATCTTAGTGCCGCACTTGAGGAACTCTGCTCTTCTGGAGTTTCACTTTACCTTTTTGCTTCCAGTGATTATTTACAATAGAAATGTTGAAACACTAATTGGAGTTTTCATGTCTACAGAATTTTAATCCCTTACTTTTAGCAGTCATTTCTTAAAGTAATCTTGACTTTTCTCAGGGAAATTCAAAAAGAAATTCACTGATAATCAACAGTTATGTTATTCAGCTTCTTCCTAAACAGACACATACAATTCTGTGCGGCCTTTAAAACTGTACTGTGAAACATCATTCCCTCAGCTAAAATATAAAAATCCATATTCTTAGGCAGTCTTAGGAGCAGCACTTCCCCAGGTCTGTCCCAGGCTGCACTCACTCTAACTGGAGTCAACCTGCCAAAGTCACCAGTTGCAAGCAGTGAACACCAGAGATGCACCCACACAAAGATACTCCTTCAAGACAAGGAGAGGTCAGTGCTTTGCCTAATTTGTAGGAACAGAAATCAAAAGTCAAGCATAATGAGGAGACAAAGGAATGAGTTCCAAACAAAAAAGCAAAATAAAACCCCAGAACAAACCATAATGAAATGGTCTTTAGATAAGTGTTTACCTAAGAGTTCAAAGAAATGATCAAAGGAGGTTCACCAAACTCAGAAAATGAATGGAGAGATTCAGTGAGAAACAGCAACAGAGACGGGAAATATAAGAAAGAACCAACACAACTGAATACAACAGCTGAAATTTTAAAAGATATATGTATATATATGTAAATGAGAGGAGATCAATGCTAGAGAAAAATGATTTGGAAGATAGAATAGTGAAAATCACCCAATAAGAACAGCAACAAGAAGACAAAATTTATAAAAATGAGGAGAGTTTAGGGGACCTCTGTGTCAATATCAAGTATAATAATATTCACACTAAAGGGATCCCTGAAAGAGAAGAGAGAGAGATAGGGGCAGAAAATATATTTGAAGAAATAATGGTATACAGGTATTTTTTTTTTTTTCCATAGCTCCAGATATATTTCTAAGGAGCAATCATGTTTAAAAACAACTGGACTACATGATGATGTCTTACTTTTACCTCGTTCATTTCACTTTTTCTATTTCATAATCAATGCTCCCATTTCATTTAGTTTATGTTTTCCAATTTCTCCATCATTTTTTTTTTGGATGTTCTTTCTTAAACCTTTATCAAAAGTAATAGAAAATATTTTGCATATACTTATATAAATAATATATATAATATATGTATTTTAGAAAAATTATGAATTTTTGCCTAACTAAAAATTTATGACATTTGATTCTACTTGTTTGACTTACTCTGAATAGAATGTTAAATTTCTAATTTAAAAATACACATGCAGTAAAGGTTTACTATGTAGCAAGGAACTATACTCAATATCTTCTGGTAACCTATAATGGAAATAATTTCAAAAATAATACAGTTGTATATAAATTTTTAAAAAGGCAGAAAATTACTCTAACCTGAGGAAAAAACAGACCCTTTCGTACAGAAAGCAAGCTCCTCTCAATTCTTTTCAGTTTCTTTTTTTAAAATTTTTTAAAATATAAATTTATTTATTTTAATTGGAGGCTAATTACTTTACAATATTGTATTGGTTTTGTCATACATCAACTTTTCAATTTCTTGAGTGACAATTGAATTATTTTAAAAAGGACAACACACTTTCTTTACAACTTATTTTTACATGATATATTTAAACAAAGACCATCACTCACTTATGCAATTGTTTACTAGCAACAAAGAAAAAGAAGAAAAATACCTTATATTTATTGAATGTTTCCTATTGCTTAGCCTAATTTTGAATTTTATCAACTCATTTAATCCTCTTACCAATGCTAAGAAATAAGTAATATGCATTTAAGTTTAGCAATGTGAAAATCAGGATTTACAAAATAAAGAAAGTGAGCTTTAACCCATTTTACCTTTTTGAAAATGATAAGTAGAAAACATATGAAGTTAAATTTTCTTGAAGTATGATTTATTAATTTAACAAAATAAGTGTTGTAGAAGTACTAGATTATGAAGAATACGTTTAGAATGTAAATATTCTGATGAGTTTAATTTTTTGTTGCTTATGTATAAGTACCTCATATTCCCTCAATTATATTTTTTATTTACATATTAGTTCAAAGAAGCCCATGTTTTAATATAGTTTGACTGTTTCATAGTAACATTACAGTGTTATCTATGAAGAAAAACCATTAGTAATTATATATTTATAGACTGTTTTTTTTCCCCTCAGACCTTCTTCTTGTCACTTAATTTGTTTTTCAGATAATTAAATTAAAGCATAGGATGTTGATATTTTATTATATAAGTAATAATCCAGGCTGAGGACCATTAGAGTTCATTTCTCCTGAATATCTCAACTTACATGAAAAACTTGTGCCTCCGAGCTGTTAAAATCCTTTCCTTATATTCTAAGCCAAAGCAGTTATGTAATAGCAAAGGGGCCAAGTGACGCCAAAGTGTAGAAGTGAAATGTGGATACACTTTTAGAAACTATTAAGACTATAGCTTTGGGGAGATGATTCAATATTCTCAGAAATTTCTGAAATTAACATCACTGGAAGGCGAAGGAATGATAAAGGAAAAGAGCTTTTGCCCCAAGTGTGGTGACTTTTCCCTTCATTTTCTCTTCCAGAGTATGTGAGCCTCACGAAAGCTTCATTCATTGTGCCAGATTCAGGCTCATCTATGTTTCAAATTATTTTTCTAATTAAACAAATAATTTAAATTTAGTTTGTAAGTGAATTTGGATCAATGTTCAAAACCAGTTCAGTTCAGTCACTCAGTCCTGTCCAATTCTTTGTGACCCCATGGACTGCAGCACACCAGGCTTCCCTGTCCATCACCAGCTCCTGGAGCTTACTCAAACTCATGGCCATCAAGTCGGTGGTGTCATCCAACCATCTCATCCTCTCTCATCCGCTTCTCCTCCTGCCCTCAAACTTTCCTGGCATTAGGGTCTTTTCCAATGAGTCGTCTCTTTGCATTGGGTGGACAAAATATTGGAGCTTCAGCCTCAGCATCAGTCCTTCCAATGAATATTCAGGACTGATATTTCTTTTTGGATTGACTGGTTTGATTTCCCTGTAGTCTGAGGGACTCTTGAGAGTCTTCTCTGACTCCATAGTTAAAAATGTTTAAAATAGTACCTAAAAATCTGTTTTACCAAAATTAAACTAATTTTTTTTCTAGTTATTAGCTACATGCTTATTAAAGAACTACAAAAACTGTTTTGGACTTTTTTATTTTTTAAATAGCCATCTCAGTAGAGTGTTATAAAAATTAGAAGATACCATCCAATTAAAGAGTTTCATCCAGCACCAGACACACAGAAGAAGATTCAACTGAGTTTATTTCTGTTTTTACTTTGAAAAGTGGAACTAAATAAATTAATATTTTATTAATGCAATCCTTATTAAATGTAAAAAAATAGCTTAAATTTTGTTTTAAGAAAATATATGCTTATTTTAATAGCAGGAATGGAAGAACCAAAAAAATTCAGTTTCAAATATGTTCACAAACACAAGAAAAACTAAATTTAAAATGGCCATTCAAAAATGAACTTAAAATGGCCAACTAGGTAAGTGAGTGAGTGAGTGAGTGAGTGATATTTGCTCAGTCCTGTCCAACTCTTTGAGACCTGCCAGACTCCTCTGTCCATGGAATTCTCCAAGTAAGCATATTTGAGTGGGTTGTCATTGCTACCCAACTGTAGTTTTGATTTGCATTTCAATAACAATTAGTGATATTGAGCATCTTTTCATGTATTCTTTTACTATCTATATGTCTTCTTTGGAGAAATGTCTATCCATCTTCAAAATATCTACAGACAATGCATGCTAGAGAGAGTATAGGGAAAAAAGAACCCTCCTATACTGTTGGTGGGGATGTAAATCAGTATAACCACTACGGAGAACAGTATGGAAGTTCCTTAAAATAAAACTACAGCTGCTGTCTGTGTCCTTACTTGCTCATTCATGTCCGATTCTTTGCAACCTATGGACTGTCACCCACCAGGCTCCTCTGTCCATGGGGATTCTCCAGGCAAGCATACTGGAGTGGGTTGTCATGCCCTCCTTTGAATGATCTTCCCCACCCAGGGCTTGAAACAAGGTCTCCTGGGCAACTTTACCAGCTGAGTTACTGGGGAAGCCCACCTGGACGTATATCTGAAGAAAACCATAATTTCTAAGAATACATGCACCCCAATGTGCATTGCAGCACAGTTTGCAATAGCCTGGACATGGGAGCAACTCAAATGTCCATCAACAGAGGAAGGGATAAGGAAGATGTGGTACACAGGTACAATGGAATCTCCAGTTCAGTTCAGCTCAGTTGCTCAGTCGTGTCCAGCTTTGTGACCCCATGAATCGCAGCACGCCAGGCCTCCCTGTCCATCACCAACGCCTGGAGTTCACCCAAACCCATGTCCATCGAGTTACTGATGCCATCCAGCCATCTCATCCTCTGTCGTCTCCTTCTCCTCCTGTCCCCAATCCCTCCCAGCATCAGGCTCTTTTCCAATCAGTCAACTCTTCGCATGAGGTGGCCAAAGTATTGGAGTTTCAGCTTCAGCATCAGTCCTTCCGATGAACACCCAGGACTGATCTCCTTTAGGATGGACGGGTTGGATCTCCTTGCAGTCCAAGGGACTCTCAAGAGTCTTCTCTAATACCACAGTTCAAAAGCATCAATTCTTCAGCGCTCAGCTTTCTTCACAGTCCAACTCTCACATCCATACATGACCACTGGAAAAACCATAGCCTTGACTAGACAGACCTTTGTTGGCAAAGCAATACCTCTGCTTTTGAATATGCTATGTAGGTTGGTCATAACTTTTCTTCCAAGGAGTAAGCGTCTTTTAATTTCATAGCTGCAATCACCATCTGCAGTGATTTTGGAGCCCCCCAAAATAAAGTCTGACACTGTTTCCACTGTTTCCCCATCTGTTTCCCATGAAGTGATGGGACCAGATGAATGGAATCTTACTCAACCATAAAAAAGAATGAAACAATACTAATAACAGGAACAAGGATGGACCTAGAGACTGTCAAAGTGAGTGAAGTAAGCCAGAAAGAGAAAGACAAATATATAATATCCTTTATATGTGGAATCTACAAAAATGGTAGATGAACTTGTTTGCAAAACAGAAATAGAATTGCAGATATAGAAAGGAAACTTATGATTGCCAAGGGAGGAAAGACAGATGGGTGAATTTGGAGACTGGGACTGACATATATACACTGCTCTGTATGAAACAGATAACTGATGAGAACCCACTGTACAGGACAGGGATCTCTATTCAGTGCTCTGTGGTGACCTAAATGGGAAGTGAATCTAAAAACCAGTGGATATGTGTGTACGTGTAACTAATTCACTTTGCTGTGCGGCAGGAAACGAATGCAATATTGTAAAGCAACTACACCCCAACAAAATTAATAAAAGCAATTGTGATGAAATTTAGGGGCAGTGGGAGGTAGGATGGGCTTCCCAGTTTGTGCTGGTGGTAACAACCTGCCTGCCAATGCAGGAGAAGCCAGGTACCCTCTTCCTTCCCTGGATCGGGAAGATGCCCTGGAGGAGGGCACGGCACCCCACTCCAGTATTATTGCCTGGAGAATCCCATGGGCAGAGGAGCCTGGTGGGCTACAGTCCATGGGGTCTCAAGGACATGACTGAAGGGACAGCATGCACACATGCGTGGGAAGTAGAATGCCCTTAGAATGGCTCAGTGGTGTGGATGCTGCACAGCATCTCAATGGTGTGGGCAATGCACTTTCAGAGAGTAATTATGCCAAATGTTCAACATGAAGCTGTTTGCACTTCTGAAATATAAAATTTTTCTGTCTTAAAGGGTTCATATTGCTGATTCCATTTATATCAAACTGTAGCAAATAAGCAGTCAGACATGACTGAAGCAAACTAGCATGCAGCATGCGTGTAAGAATAGCAAAGCAATCATAGTGGCAGGAACCAGGTGGTGGCTGCCCAGGGTCAGCGGAGGAGGAACCCTGGGGGATGGGACGAACTTGTTCAGCATTTTCATGTGGTGATGTTCCAAAACTTAACTATGTACAGCTTAAAAAGTCATTTATATCAATTTGAAACTAAAATGAAAAGGAATGAAATTGTTTTAATGATGACAATACAATAACTTGTTAGCTTTTATATTTTCATTTTGTTGATTTTAAAATAAAGCATATCACGTTGCCAACTCTTTCTAAAAAGGCTATGCATGCAATAACAATGCTGAAAATAATGATACTAATTAGGTGTAATAGTTAACACTCATGAAGTGCTTGGCATGTACTATGAACTATGTAAGCCTTTTATAGTCATAATCTTATTTAATCTTTACAATCAGTCCAGGACAAAAGAACTATTACTATTGTAGATGTAGAAACCAAGAAAAAGAGATGTGAAATATAACAATTTACCCAAGATAACAGCTATTACTTGGAAAACTAAAATCGTTGGCCAAACTGTATGAAGGAAGAGTCCATGTTCCTAATCACAATTGATACAGAAAAAGCAAGGAGTTATATGGCAGGAAAGAGCTCTAGTGAACTAGACTGACAAAGTGTCAGGATCGGTGTCACCAAGGGCTCAATGTCAAGGTGGCTCTGCTGGTGCTACTCTTTGAGCTGAATGCAAGAAGAGGAATGTTAGGAACATTATTCAGCGTGTTGGAAAAAAAAATCTTGCTGTTAATCTTTGCCTTATTTTCCAGATTATCTATGCAGCAATCTGAAATATAAGATAGCAAATGTTGGTCTATCTTAGTCTGACCCATATGACACAGAATTCAGATAAAGTCACTATGCCCGATGTTCCATTTCTTTAATTATAAAGATGTCTTTTCAAATAGGTTAAAATATCTCTATCTCTGTTTCACTCTGTGTTTCCTTGTTTGTCTGTCTCTTTCTCCTTTTACAATTTAACACCTTAAAATTTACAAAATGCCTTTCACGTGTAAATCACCAACAATGACAGAGTGGGTAAGACATTGAGTAAATATGAACACTGAAAGTGAGGAATTTGACCCTATCATTTATCAGCATTTTGACTCTAGATAAGCCTCAACTCCAAGTCTGTTGATTCCTCCCTGTCCTTGATTTTTTCAGTTATTTGATAGCCAAATGCAACTTTTCTATAATTCTCTTCAGTGCATTCTTTACTTCCTGATTCCTCAAGCTATAGATCAATGGGTTTAACATGGGAATCACTACCACATAGAACACCGAAGCAAATTTATCTGTGTTCAGAGAATGGCTTGAATTGGGCAGGAGGTACATAAAAATGATTGTTGCATAAAATATGGTGATGGAGGTGAGATGGGAAACACAGGTAGAAAAGGCTTTTTGCCTTCCTTCAGCAGAACGGATCCTCAGAATGGCAAAGAGGATGAAGATATAAGAAATGACCACGATCAGTAGAGAGCAAAGGGTGTTGAGTCCAGCAATGATTAACAGCATCAGCTCTTTGACGTGAGTGTCAGAGCAAGCCAGTGCAACCAACGGAACATCATCACAGTAGAAGTGGTTGACCCTATTGGAGCTACAGAAAGACAAGAGGAATGTTGCGACTGTCTGCGCAAGACCCACAGTGAATCCGTAAATATATGTGCCAGCAATGATCCGAATACAGAGTTTTTTAGGCATGAGGATGGCATACAGTAAAGGGTTGCAAATGGCAACATACCTATCATAGGCCATGACTGAGAGCAAATACTGTTCACAAACCACAAATGTGATGAAGCAGCACAGCTGAATGGCACACGCATAAAATGTTATACTGTTAACTTCACACAGAAAACTCACCAAGGTGTTTGGGGTGACAGACGAAGTAAAAGAAAAATCAATAAAAGCCAGGTGGCTGAGAAAAAAATACATGGGTGTGTGAAGCTGCGGGCTGACTTGCATTAGCACAATCAAAGCAAGATTACCCAGGACACTAGCAAAATAGATTACTAGGAATACACCAAAGAGAGTGGCTTGAAGTTCTGGATTATCTGTGAGTCCCAAGAGGATAAACTCAGACACTGCAGAATAATTGCCTTTTGCCATAGTGGAGATTTAACAATAAATTTTTGTTTTTAACAATAAAACCCCCTAGAGCACACAGTCTGAGTATTCTTGTCTCCCTTAGAGATAATCAAGCAGATGTTGGGAACTGATTCTGATCCACCCTGATCTTATGTTGAACACATTCAAAGGAGACTGTCCATGCAAATCTGGTTTCAGAATGAAGTGATTTGTTCTCTGCAGAATTTCCAAAGTATGAAATTCTATGGGGTTTGGAAAGATAGAAAGATGGCATTCTATTTAAAATCTAACATAATTGAATAATTTATCTATTTTTAATAAAAGAAAATATAAAGACAGAGTTATTTGAGCACAAATGATTTTTTAATTGTTGAAATACTTTAAACAAACATGCTAATTCTTTGAAAATTGTTAATTAACAGAAAACAATAAATTTAAAAAATAATTTCAGAAGGAGTAGTATGAAAGGTAAATTTAAATTCTGACCATCTTTATATCAGCTGTTTCAGGATGTTATTTTATTCTGTTCTCTTACTATGACTTCTAGTTTTCTTTCAATTACTATGTAATATTTGGGAATTAAAGGGAGAAAAGCCCTTAGAAACATAGGTAGTCTTGCTTTTTCTGAAATATGCATAGGATGATTAAAAATACATTAAATAAATCATAAAACATATTTATCAAGTGGCTCCTAACATCTAAATGCAAAACAGGAGAAGAAAAAATCAAGATAATTTTGTAGAACTAAAAGCCAATTTCTGGTTTATTAAAAGAAATGGCTTTTAATGATCTTCATTTGAGCAGAGATGTTTGATTTTTTAAATTTTTCTACTACTTCATCTCAGATTATCTTTCAACGATCAACTAGTGATAAGCTATTATCTTCATTTTCAGATATGGAAGCTGAGAGTGAGAGCTTGAACCCTCTTGCTGTTTCATGATTAGTGTGGGGTGAAGCAAAAGAGCTCATGAACTAGTTCTGGACTCCCTGACCTCAATTCATAGTTTATAGAAATGAACTCTTTTTATAGAGGCAAGAATTTCCCCATTAATCAGAAAATTTTGGAAAGGTGATCTCTAAGTCTGTCCACCTTAAGTGCTTAAAATAGTGCCTTTCATGCAGTAGGTGCTAAGTGAGTAAACTTTAGCTCTTAAGATGGGCTTCCCACATGGCAGGGCAGTAGCAAAGAATCCTCCTGCTAATGCCGGAGATGTGGGAGACAAGGGTTGGATCCCTATGTTGGAAGGTCCCCTGGATGTGGAAATGGCAACTCACTCCAGTATTCTTACCTGGAGAATCCCATGGACAGAGGAGCCTGGCTGGCTACCGTCCATGAGTCAGACATGACTGAGCGCGCACGCATGGTTTTTCATTCCATCAGTATTAATAGTATTCAGATTTAGGCTTATTCTCAAAAGAAAAGACTGTGCAATCCCATCACATCCATGACTGTAGCTTATTCTTTTTGCAATATTTTGAGATCTTTTTCCATTGCCTCATTGACTTGTGATCTCAGATCATTACCTTTCCTGGCTCTTAATTTTTCTAGTATTTATATTTCTCTGATGTGTAGGAGTCTGTGTAGCTCTTGCTCTGACGTTACCAAACTCACCAATATCTTCGGTCATTTTAGTTTCCTTTCTTTAAACTGAAACTTGTATCATCCTTGAAAACGTATTTCCCTCCAGGTTTCCAAAGGCTGTTCCATTTGAAACTATGCACATATGTTAAATCTGGCAGGTGAAATAAGGCATTGTTCATGTTGGAACATTCTTTCCTGTTTTTTGATATGTCTTGCGTTCAGGTACACTTCCCTGATGCTTAGAGGTTTGTCCCCATGTTCACTGCCATCACGTATGCATCCAGGTCGCTCCCTCTTATTCCTTAAAGGCTCTGGTATTGATGCCATCATGTTTATCTTCCACAAATTTGCCATCAGCATCATGAACACCACTTATTTTGTACCTTGGCTTCTTTGATCCTTGATCTTGGAAGCAGGGACCCCACTGCTATTCCACTTGAACATCTTACTCCCATGATTCCATTTTGAAGCTTGTTTTATGTGACAATTGATAAAATAGTAGCTATCCAAAATAAAAAAACTTATCCTATGACCACAACTTTCTGAATTTTCCTTTCACATCAGTTATGACACTGCAATGTTTTATGTATCCACTCAATCACTTTAACCCTAAGTATCCTTTACCTACTGTCGCCTCCTTTAAACAGCTCACCCTAAACAGCTTAGACTCTGTGATCAATTGCCGCAATGACTATTCACAACATACAAATCCTCTTTCTAATATATAAACTTATATTTTGGTTCTCAAGCTGCTTTGTTCATCTCATATGTTCATCCTCTACTAATTTATTTGATCTTCCCCATCAGTTTAAAAACAAGATACATGCTGAAATCATTACTAATGACCTGTGACTTCTTTTCCTTTCCCTCTATCCATCAACCCCTCTCCTCTTCATTCTTTCAGTACTAAACATCCTGGAAAGTCACTTGCTTTGTCTTTAGCATTTAGATATCAACTGGTATTCTGAAATTGTTCTCACCATAATTGTAATACAATTACTCATTCCAAGTTCCCCAACAATCTCCTTCTTCCCCGTAGGCAGTGGAGACTTCTTTCCTGTTGTCTCTGTAGCCCCAGATATCGTTCACACTGGTTTTCATGAAAACCATTGTTTTGTTTTGGTTTGGTTTGCAAGTCATCAGAATCCCATCTTTCTGTCCACTTTTGCTCTTTTTGGTGGCTCCATCCCCTGTGTCTGTGTTTTAATTAAAGCATTACTTTACATTTCATTCCTAAGCCATCCTGGGTCATTTTTGCACACTCTTGTGAAGCTCTCATCAAATGTTCTGAGGATGGTTGTCACCTTTGTGTCACAAAAGTCTAACTTTCTAGGCCAGATTTTGCCTCTGATCTCTAGGTATATATTCAAGAGATTCCCAGACAACTTCACTCAGGTATTCCCAAAGTACCTAAATATAGCATTCAGCAATTCAAAAGCCATCCTATATTTTTCATCTACTTTGAAGCATGCATTTTCTAACTCAGCAAGTGGTGTCATCTTCCAGCCAGTTATTCAGGCACAAAGCCAAGAAAATATAGTTCATATATCTTTCTCAGCTCCACTGATAAAAATTAGATATTGAACATACTAATTATCTAACCTATTTTTTTTTCAAACCTGTCTACTTATAATTTAGGCCTCTATCACAACTACTATATTGTTGTCCAAACATTTATCTTATCCATCCTTTCTCTGTTCATTGTAACTAGGGTGTACTTTCTAACATGCAAATCATAGCTTACTACTTCCTATTGACATAGGATAGAGTCCAAAAGCTTGGCTAACTTAACCTTTGATAAGCAACCCCTTCTTTTCAGACTAGTCTCACTTCTTGTGACATTTTTCATGTAATTCCCAGGCTTCAGCCATCATGTGTACTATCTGTCTCTCAGATGTGGTCATGAATTTTGTACATAGTTAAAGCAGAATCCCTTCCTTCTGTCTTTACAATCTAGTTGGCTTTATCTTTCTATGTATCCATCAGATCTCAGGTGAAATTTCACTTCTTCCTAGAAGTGTTTCATTACTTCTCAAGTGTTATGTCTAACAATTTATTCACCTATTAATTGCTTTGTAAAATAATCTAAATTTCACATTTTTGAAAAAAGCTGATAGTTATTTACCTTGTAGGAGCAAGTACTGTTTAGAAACTTCAAATATACTAGTAGAATAATGCAACAAATAAATACAAGTTGTGTGTTACCATAAACCCTTTTCTACTATTTCCGTTACCTTGATTTTTCCTCACTGCCTGCTGCCTTTGAGCAACCCACAATGAAATCAAAAAGACATCCAATATACCTTGTGGCAAACTCTGTGAATGTCAACAACATTTAACATTACTTAACTGTAGTGAGTATATTTTGTATTATTTGTTGGTCCCTCCAGAATGTGTTCCCTGTGTTGCATAATTTTAAGCAATTTCTGAACAAAACAATGTAATGATGTCTCACAGCATAAACAATCATTATGGCTAATCTTCTGGGACTCAGTTTGCTTACAGACAGGGATTGATCACTTGAAATTTCAGATCATTCTGCTGAATTTAAGTAAAATAAAACAATAATTACTAGCAAAGATGATTTTAACATGTGAGAAAACAACTCAGAAATGTTTAACTGTTTTTATTTACTTTTTATACTTTAGTATGAACTTTATTGGGGTTTGCAGGGGCACTAGTGGTAAAGAACACTCCTGCCAATGCAGGATACATAAAAAACAGGAGTTCAAACCCTAGGTCTGGAAGATACCCTGTAGGAGGATATGGTAACCCACTTCAGTATTCTTGCCTGGAAAATCCCTTGGACAGACGAGCCTGGTGGGCTACGGTCCACAGGGCCACAAAGAGTCAGACACGATTGAAGTGACTTAGCACTCATACATGAACATGAGCCTTATTAAAGTTTTAATTTTATAAGGAGTCAGTGCACATTAAAGCAGTGAATAAACTTTGCTGTTGGACTGTGCAAGGCTAACGAGCAATAGTTTATAGTGCACCAAAGATCCAGCCTTACATCTGCAACCCACTCAATTATCTGTTGGGTTGTAAGGAATAATAATTAAGCCATGAGTTTAGAAGCTTGGAGGTATATTTAGTTCAGTCTCAGAAAATTGTTGTTTGAACATTCTGTTCAAAGAAGAAAATAATTTAAAATTAACTTTATTTTTTCTTGAAGTTTAATAGAAAGCACTTAAAGGCATGCAAATCAGAGATAAATGAACACTTTTTTTCTTCAAACTCTGTAACAAATTCTCCTCATTCCACACATGTATAGAGTGATAAATAGAAAGACATACAGATAGAAAATTCATAGACAATGCTTATTACAAAGAAAGAAAGAACAGTTATTATTAAATGTGGATATTTTATCCTAGGAAGACTGTTATGATTTTTATAACACCATTTTCTCTAGCAGAATAAAAGTGTAAATGACAAAGGACCTTAAACATAAATTGTACAGAAGTCATCATATTTGTTTACATTTTATTTCTAACCAGTCTGTAATGATTTAACTCCGTGATTTTTCTTAGAGGCTTGGTAGAAATTCAAGAAAGTTTAAAAGAGATCTATCATGTATGGCAAAACCAATACAATATTGTAAAGTAATTAGCCTCCAATCAAAATAAATAAATTTAAATTAAAATAAATAAAAGAAAAGGAGGAAAAAAAGAGATCTATCAGCATGAACAAGGCTATGAGTGTCTAAAATACATTCCTCAATTATTTTAGGAAAGTATTTTAAACATTTTCCTTCTGTCAAAATCATAAAATCTATCTTCAGGATTTCTTATTAGAGTTCATTTCACTTCAAAGTTTTTTGCCATTCATTCTATGATCACTATTGCTTCAACTATCTAATAGCTTTTTAAAAGAAAACCCCCAAGTTTTAGAGACCTGAAGCAACAATGATTTATTATCTCTCATAATCCTGTGGGCTACGTACAATCTCTCTCCACATTGTGGTGTCAGCTGGGCAGTAGGCTGGCTGCATGGTCCGTGAAGACCTCAGTCACATGGCTGATATTATATTTGATGAGGCTGACAGCTGGATGTGGTCCATGTGATGAGTGTCTGGCTTGGGCTTCTAATGAAGATATGGTGGTTGAGTTCAAGCATTTAAAATTTCCCTGGAAAAAAGTTCTAGCCTTGGAAGTTGTACACTTTTAAGCATTCTATTGAATAAGGCAGGTCACAGGGATGATAGCTCTCAGCAACATGTTGGATATTTTGAAAGACTACCAGATTTGATTTAATCTCAGAAAGAGTAGCTTGTGCAAATAATCCAAAGATGTTGGAAATATCTGGGTTGGAAAAGACTGATGTTTGAGTCTCTGGAAAACTGAAATCATCATTGCTGCACAGGCCCTGGAGAAAATCCAGACCTACTGATGAAGAAATAAAATGGTTTTCTGTGTTCTAGCGCACCCCAGCAGAAACTAAGTCCAGATGATGAGACAGCAAGTAAACATTCGGCATCTGCTGCTTATTCTGTGCTGGGTATTACAGGATCCACCAACTCAAATTTTGGTCCAGCCCAGTAGAAATCCATCAGTTGGAAGTCATTTGCTTACAACCCGGTTAAATTAGGTTGAGATTTTAGTAACAAATTTTTTATATTGCCTGTCTCTGCCACACAGACCCCCACACAGTTCATGCTACAGTTTAATAAGCTAGGAGTTTCAAATTAAGAGGTCCCAAATAATATTTGGACCTTAAGAGGGTCCAAGCAAAAGGTTCCAAATAAGACTGGAGTGGCAACAGTGGTAGCGAATCTGCCTGCCAGTGCAGGAGATGCAAGAGATGGGGGTTCAGTTCCTAGATCGGGAAGATTTCTTGGAGTAGAAAATGACAACCCACTGGAAAATTCCACTAACAGAAGAGCCTAGCAGGCTACAGTCCAAGGAGTCACAGAGTCTGACATGACTGAGCACACACAGAAATAAGATTTGAGCCAAGTGCAAAGAAGGGCTTTTACACCATGTAGGAAACAGAGGTGGTCCTGAATGATAGTGGTGAGGGCAGTTTATCTCAGCGGGTAGAACATGGTCTTCTGTTCCAAACGGGGAGAGTGTGGCCTGAAGGTCATGGCCACTCTCTGACCCATAGATGGTGATAAATAGCCCCGGACACTTGCTTATGGGACTGAGGATATCAAGTGTCCGAGAACGGCATTTGAAGAAGAGGACTTTAGATGAACTTGTGAAAGGCACAAAGCATGCCGATTTAATTTTTATTATTATTTTTTTAACTACCAAGGAGTCACTGGGCTTCCCAGGTGGCTCAGTGGTAAAGAGTCTGCTTGCTAAGCAGGAGACAAGAGTTTGATCCTTGGATCAGGAAGACCCCCTGGAGAAGGAAATAGCAACCCTCTGCAGTATTCTTGCCTGGGAAATCCCATGGACAGAGGAGCCTGGTGGGCTACAGTCTGTGGGGCCACAAAGAAGAGAACATGGCTTAGAGACTAAACAGCGAGGAGTAACTACTGCAGAAGAGGTCTGCGCTGATGAGAAGGATTGGAAAACCCATCGCAGGCATATGTGCCACCTTGCCTTCCCCCTCACAGCCCCAGGGACACCATGGACAGCATGGCCAGTGTCAGGAATGAAGACCACGTATGTTCCCCAAAACACAGCTCCTTCCTACTGCTGCCAATGCTGAGTGCCCAATCTGTTAGAAGCAGAGACCTATGCCAAGGCCTGAGTGTGGCACCCCTCTTTTGAGATAAAAATCAGAAACACATGATACAACAGTTATATCAGACTCCTTCAATGTTGGACAGGACAGCAGTCCGTCCTCACTGAAATCAATATGTTGAAAAGGAATTTTTCTTCCCAAGACCCATTATCCTAGGATGTGTCATCTTGCAATAGTTTAAAGGGTATTTTGTTCTTTAAATAATAAGCCATACAATATTCCCTCAGAAGAAACACACTCACTCTACAGCAGTGAAAGTGTGACATGGCCATGGCATATAATGAATGGTCTTAACCGATCATCTCTTGTCGAGACTCAGTTGGCTTGATGGGACTTATGAATGGCAACCTGACCACACAGCCAAGTCACCAGCTCAGAAAATGATTTGGCCGCATTGGTGCACCGTCCTCCATGATACGCGGTAGGTAATGAACCGATGAGAACGTAAGTTATAGCGTCCCTCACAGCATGCGATCATGGGTCTGAGAACAAAGACGTGCTAATAGAACGGATGCTTCTCGTCATTACATCCTGTGGCCAATTTTCTGATTTTATGTCTCCTATTCATTCCTATCATATTAGGCTCACTGGATTGTAGCATGAGAATCCCAGAGGGCAAATATTTGCACTAGCAGCTCAATTTGTGTTTTAAGAAACTGGAATCTTTGACTACTTCACACCAACAGACTGGCAGACAAGGAAGGACTTAGTGTGCCAGTTCAGGTGATCAACTCAGATTTACTTAAGAAATTAGGGGTAGCCATGCACAATGGAGCCAGGAAAAATATATATGAAACACAGGAATTTACATGGCATCTTTAGAACTTCTGTGCCCAGTGATAATGCCACTGCTAGTGGGAGACTGCACAAACTATTCATATAAATTAACAAAGATGGGGCAATTAATTTCTCAGTAATCATGCAGAATAAAATTTATGTCACTGCACCCAGAAGTAATCAGTGGAGCTAAAGTGTAGGCTGAACATAAAAGTGACAGTGCTTAAATGATCATGTTAAAATGTTCAGCCAGGAGAGTTTGTGTGTTTCATACAAAAATGAACACATTTTTTACCATACAAATAAACAATGTATCCAAATGATTTGAAAACATGCATCTACATAAAAATATGCATAAAGATATTTATGTATAATTTATTCATAATTGTTAAAATTTTAAAGTAACCAAGATGTCCTTCAGTAGGTGAACGGATAAATAAATTGTGGTACATCCAGACAAAGGAATCTTATTCAAAGCTAAAAAGAAATGAGCTATTAGCTCTGAAAAGACACAAAGAAAACTTAAATGCATGTTATTAAGTGAAAAAAGACAACCAGAAAAAACTACATACTATATAGTCACAACTCTATGACATTTTGGAAAAGGCAAAACATCAGAGATGATCAGAAAATCCATGTTTGCCATGGATGAGGGTAGTGGGGATGAGATGAATAGACAGAGCAGAGAATCCTTCAGTTCAGTTCAGTCACTCAGTTGTGTCCGACTGTTTGCCACCCCATGAATCGCAGCATACCAGGCCTCCCTGTCCATCACCAACTCCTGGAGTTCACTCAGACTCATATCCTTCTAGTCAGTGATGCCATCCAGTCATCTCATCCTCTGTCGTCCCCTTCTCCTCCTGCTCCCAATCCTTCCCAGCATCAGAGTCTTTTCCAATGAGTCAACTCTTCGCATGAGGTGGCCAAAGTACTGGAGTTTCAGCTTCAGCATCATTCCCTCCAAAGAAATCCCAGGGCTGATCTCCTTCAGAATGGACTGGTTGGATCTCCTTGCAGTCCAAGGGACTCTCAAGAGTCTTCTCCAACACCACAGTTTAAAAGCATCAATTCTTCGGCTCTCAGCTTTCTTCATCGTCCAACTCTCACATCCATACATGACCACAGGAAAAACCATAGCCTTGACTAGACAGACCTTAGTCAGCAAAGTAATGTCTTTGCTTTTAAATATGCTATCTAGGTTGGTCATAACTTTTCTTCCAAGGAGGAAGCATCTTTTAATTTCATGGCTGCAGTCACCATCTGCAGTGATTTTGGAGCCCAAAAATATAAAGTCTGACACTGTTTCCACTCTTTCCCCATCTATATCCCATGAAGTGATGGGACCAGATGCCATGATCTTCGTTTTCTGAATGTTGAGCTTTAAGCCAACTTTTTCACTCTCCTCTTTCACTTTCATCAAGAGGCTTTTTAGTTCCTCTTCACTTTCTGCCATAAGGGTGGTATCATCTGCATATCTGCGGTTATTGATATTTCTCCCGGGAATCTTGATTCCAGCTTGCGCTTCTTCCAGCCCAGCGTTTCTCATGATGTACTCTGCATATAGGTTAAATAAGCAGGGTGACAATATACAGCCTTGACGCACTCCTTTTCCTATTTGGAATCAGTCTGTTGTTTCATGTCCAGTTCGAAAATAGAGCAGTGAAAATACTCTGTTCAGTAGTGCAATGAGGGATTAAGTCATTACACATTTGACCAGAATCATAGAATGCACAATACCTAGAGTGATACCTAATGTAAATTATGGACATTGTGTGATTAAGGTACATCAATGAATATTCATCTATTGTAACAAGTGCACCATTTTGGTGAGTGGTCTTGATAATTGGGAGGCTATGCATCTTTGACAGAAAGGGATATAAGACCAAAGATCTCCATCTCCCTCTCAATTTTGTTGTAAATATAAAACTTCTCTAAAAAATAAAGCCTTTCAAAATATGCCCAACCATATAAATATAGCACTGTAAAGATAATAATAAGTTCATTTTACAGACATTTTAAAACCAAAACACTTTAACCAAGCAACATATTATATTTAACTTTGGTTCAACATGGAGGAAAAAATGTACATGGTGTTTATACTATTTGCATCACTCGTGTCTCTCAAGATAGCCTAAAATCCTCAATATTAGAGAGAAATGAGACAAAGTTATGATTTTAAAGTGCTTTATTTTTCATCTCTATTGACAAAGCATTTTATGTTCAAAGAGAATGGATAGTTTCTATCTCATTTTTAGAATTTGACCATTAAAGTATTTCTGAGATATCTACTACGTGCAAGTCAAAATAGGAAAATATCTTTTTTTGAAGGAGGAAATAAGACATCAGCAAACTGAGTCACAAAGGACAAAGTCTCCTCTGCCTACTGATATTGAATCATTGTACAAGCATTGATTTAAAATACCCTAAGACTGTACCCCTATGGTAGAAAGTGAAGAAGAACTAAAGAGTCCCTTGATGAAAGTGAAAGAGGAGAGTGAAAAGTTTGGCTTAAAGCTCAACATTCAGAAAACTAAGATCATGGCATCTGGTCCCATCACTTCATGGCAAATAGATGGGGAAACAATGGAAACAGTGTCAGACTTTATTTTTTGGGGCTCCAAAATCACTGCAGATGGTGACTGCAGCCATGAAATTAAAAGATGCTTACTCCTTGGAAGGAAAGTTATGACCAACCTAGACAACATATTTAAAAGCAGAGACATTACTTTGCTGGCTAAGGTCCATCTAGTCAAGGCTATGGTTTTTCCAGTGGTCATGTATGGATGTGAGAGTTGGACTGTGAAGAAAGCTGAGCACTGAAGAATTGATGCTTTTGAACTGTGGTTTTGGAGAAGAATCTTGAGAGTCCCATGAACTGCAAGGAGATCCAACCAGTCCATTCTGAAGGAGATCAGTCCCGGGTGTTTATTGGAGGGACTGATGCTAAAGCTGAAACTCCAATACTCTGGTCACCTGATGCAAAGAGCTGACTCATTTGAAAAGACCCTGATGTTGGGAGGAATTGGGGGCAGGAGGAGAAGGGAGACAGAGGATGAGATGGTTGGATGGCATCACTGACTCAATGGGCATGAGTTTGGGTGGACTCCGGGAGTTGGTGATAGACAGGGAGGCCTGGCGTTCATGGGGTCGCACAGAGTTGGACATGACTGAGCGACTGAACTGAACTGAAATCTATGCGCAGCATATCTTTAGTAACAACACAATTCTTATTTTTTATTCAAATACATCTTTTCAATGATTTTTCTCAAAGCATTTTTTACCTCCCAATTCCTCAAGCTGTAGATCAGTGGGTTTAGCATAGGAATCACCACAGTATAGAAAACTGAGGCAAATTTGTCTTTATCTAGTGAGTGGCTTGACTTGGGCTGCAGGTACATAAAACTCAGGGTCCCATAATACATAGTAATAGAAAACAGGTGAGAGGCACAGGTAGAAAAGGCTTTCTGTCTCCCTGTAGCAGAATGGATCCTTATGATGGCAAAGACGATGAACGCATAGGATATGAGAACAATGAGAAGAGAACAGAAGACATTGAATCCTGCAATCGCTAATAACATTAGTTCTTTGACTCGCGTATCAGAGCAGGCCAGAGCAATCAAGGGAACATCATCACAGTAGAACTGGTTGATCACATTAGGGCCACAGAAAACCATGTGGAATGTAGCCACTGCTAGTATGAATCCCACCAGGAATCCATAAATATAAGAGCTAGTGACCATTTGGATGCAGAGTTTCCTAGGCATAAGAACTACATGGACTAAAGGGTGGCATATGGCCACGTACCGATCATAAGCCATGACAGACAGCATCAATAATTCCCAAACTGAAAATGTAATAAAGCCACACACTTGAGCGGCACATGCATAAAGTGACACGCTTTTAATTTCACGAAAAGTGTTTACAAGGATGTTTGGTGTGATGGTGGAGGAACCGTAAAAATCCACAAAAGCCAGATGACAGAGGAAAAAATACATGGGTGTGTGAAGTTGAGGACTCACTTGTATTAGCACAATCAAACCAAGATTACCCAAGGCAGTAATCAAGTAGATCAACAATAAAACACAAAAGAAAATGAGCTGAAGCTCTGGGTTATCTGTGAGGCCCAAGAGGATGAACTCCGTAACTGCTGAATGATTGCTTTCTGCCATGAAATAGACGATTCTCCAGTAAATTCCACCAGAGCACACACTGAATAATCTTGACTCTGTAGGGAATGATTAAGTGTGAGAAGGTATCCCTGGCTCTCCAGAATGTTATGCTAAATTCAGTTAAAGTAGAATCTTGATAAGGACTCTGAATTATGTATAAATTTACTTGTGAATTTACTGTAGAAAATATTGGTCTAGGTGGAAATTCCACTAAGAAGCTGTAAAAGAAGAAAGGGAGAATTTCAACTAAAATTTTATAATCAATACAATAGCAAAGCCTGTGTTGTACTTTTCTTTAAAGGAAAAAAAAAAAAAAAAACGTTCAGGATATAAAGTTGCTTTGATAGCAAATACATAAACATAATTTCTTAAGTTGTAAATTTCTTTCACAGAACTCATTTTATCATTTCATTAGAATATTAAAAATTAGCAAAATCAAGCATGGAAAGCATAAGTCAAAAATCAAAATACTAACAGTATGTATCTTTACTAACAGTTTGGTATAATATTAACATTTTCTTCATTTTGTTTATCTTCATATTCTATTTTTTCAATACATACATAATACTGATATTGAGGAAAACTGCATTGTGAAATTCTCTGGCTATCTTTTCAGAAAATACACACCAGTGAACAATTTTCCAGATTGTAAAATGTTTTCAAATAATTAGGATATGTTTTTAAGCTCTATCTTGAAGTATCAAATTGTCCCAAGTGAAAAGCATTTGGACAGCATTTAGAAGAACCTCATTTCACGGAAGATTGATACAGACCCAAGATGGATTCTCAGTGCTCAAAAACTGGTACAACTGAATTTGTTCCCATCCTTTCTTAACAGGGCAGAGGATAAGTTAATATGATTTTCCTTTATCACTGTATTGTCTCAGGTTACTTCACATACTCCTTAAAACATGACAAAATAAACATGAGAACTTCTCCCGTGTTAAATTTGGATTGACATCCCCTTGAAAACTTATCTTGGTTATTCCTTTCTCTTTCTGTTCCCATCACCAATTTTCAACCAAACTTATTGGAACAGGTATCTGTCCCCAATTTCTCAAATATATTTGTAACTATTTTCAGTCGCTAAGTTGTGTCTGAATTTTTGTGACCCCATGGACTGCCACATGCCAGGCAACCCTGTCCTTCACTATCTCCCAGAGTTTGCTCAAATTCATGTCCTTTGAGTCATTGATGCCATCCAAACATCTCATCCCATCTCAACTTCTTCTCCTCCTGTCCTCAATCTTTCCCAACACCAGGGTCTTTATCAATGAGTCTGCTCTTCACATCAGGTGGCCAGAGTATTGCAGCTTCAACTTCAGCATCAGTCCTTCCAGTGAATATTCAGGGTTGATTTCCTTTAGGATTGACTGGTTTGATCTTGCAGTCTAAGGGACTCTCAAGAGTCTTCTTCAGCACAACACTTTGAAGCATAAATTCTTTGGCACTCAGCCTTCTTTATGGTCCAACTCTCACATTTATACATGACTATTGGAAAAAATGATAGCTTTGACTATACAGACCTTTGTCAACAAAGTGATGTCTCGGCTTTTTAATATGCTGCCTAGATCTGTCATAGCTTTTCTTCCAAGAAGCAAGCATCTTTTAATTTCAAGGCTGCAGTCACCATCCGCAGTGATTTTGGAGCCCAAGAAAGTAAAATGTGTCAGTTTCCACCTTTTCCTCTTCTGTTTGCCATGAAGAGTTGGGACTGGATGCGATGATTCTTAGTTTTTTGAATGTTGAGTTTTAAGCCAACTTCTTTACTCTCCTCTTTCACCCTCATCAAGAAGCACTTTCTGCCATTAGAGTGGCTCTTTGTGATCCAATGAATTGTAGCCCACAGGCTCCTCTGTCCATGGAATTTTCCAGGCAAAGATATTGGAGTGGGTTACCATTTCATACTCCAAGGGATCTTCACAACTCAGATACGTAACCTGCATCTCTTATGTCTCCTGCACTGACAGGCAGACTGTTTACCACTGCTGCCACCCTGGAAGCTCCATTTATAACTTAACAAGGTGTAATCCACCTCTCTTTCCTGTTAAAACAAAAAAAATTCCCTGAGCATGTTTATTATCAACTTCCCTATTTTCAAATCCAATAAAACCTGCATTTTTTGGCAGCACTGCAGCCCTGAACTCTATTGAATACAAGTTTGGGTTCTAAAGCAAAGCAGTCTTCATTTGTTCATTTTGATTCTCAACCTTGGACTCTGTTCCTATCACTATGCTTTAGCTGGCATGTTCTTCGTGTTCTCTCCAAAGCTCCTTCCTCTCATTTTGGTACCTTCTTGATCAGTTATCCAAACCTATGCACTGAATAGGCATCTATATGCAGATTATGAGCAAATATATTAATAAATTAATTTTCCAACTAGCTTTTTTTCTGCTACAGTTTTATACATCTAAATATCTCTCAGAAATTACCATTTATCAAAAGTAAAAATACTTTCATCAAAGGTATTGCACACAGAAAAGAATTTGATATTTCTGCACATGGGACCCAAAACACAAGACTTGGAATATATATTTCCTAGTGCAATGAACAGGCTTCCCAGATGACATTAGTGGTAAAGAATCTGCCTGCCAATGCAGGAGACATAAGAGAAGTGGGTTCAATCCCTGGGTAGGGAAGATCCCCTGGAGGAGGAAATGGCAACCCACTACAGTATCCTTGCCTGGAGAATTCCATGGACAGAAGAGCCTGGCAGGCTCTAGTCCATGGGGTCACAAAGAGCCACAATGAACAGTGCCATTATCCATTTGCTCTCCAAATCAGAGGGCAACTTCTTTTACTATGCTTTCCTGATCCTCATGCAATGTTCAGTTTGCCCCCTCACTGCTGATAAAGAATCTGCCTGTTAAAGCAGGAGCCCCAGTAGATGCAGGTTCAATGCCTGTGTTGGGAAGATTCCCTGGAGGAGGAAACAGCAACCCACTCTAGTATTCTTGCCTGAGAAATCCCATAGACAGAGGAGTCTGGTGGGCTCCAGGGGGGCTATTCCAACGAGTCGAACATGACTGAGTGACTAAACAATGACAACACTAACAGTTTATCCCTTACACAATTTTCAAATCTGCTCATATTTATTGCTTTATTGGTCCAAGCACAATGATACTTTGTTTATTTTTTTTGCAAATGAAACCTAACTTTTAGTCTTGTCCCCAGTCAGTCATTGTTCTCTGTTCCTCAATTATCAGCATATATGAAATTTTACAGAAACTTTATTCTCATTTTGTCCTGATGAAATCCTTCAGTATCTTCCCATTGCCATTTGGATAAATTTCAAGCTCTTTCCAACATAGCCCTTAAAAACTTCATTTCTGCATCTCAGACAAGGTGCCTCCTGAAACATTTTTTATCTAGTTTCTATGTCACAGGTATTCCAAATTGCTCTATATATTTAAGTAGGAGACAAAATCTTACACATGCTCTGTTCTCTTCCTAGAACACTTTTCCTCTGCCATCATTCTTTTTATCTGCCTGATTATCCTTCTGCTTAGTTTTCTCTATTCTATTGAATCACTTCCTCTTAGAGGATTTCAAAGCAGTTTAAGTCCCCCTCTTATACACATTTTTGCAGCCACTAATTCCTTCATAATGCTTAAACCACACTGTAGTGAAGACAGCTATCGATATATCTATAACACATCCTAAGCTTCAACTCCTTTTGGCAAGCAATAATATTTCTATCTTATATTCAATTTAATCATTACCTCCAACTGTACCTAGTATACAGAAGATGGTCAATAATTATCCTTAAATGGTTAAATGGATAAAAGGTATATTTTTGTATGTCCAAATTGTTTCCCCGAAAAAAGGGATTGAGCACATTTTTCTACTACCTGATGCCTTTCAATATTCAATATGTCATCATTCAATTCAACAACAAACCTCTAAATAGTTCAGTGTACCTGAAAGGAATCTTTGTGAGGCCAGTAACATTTTAAATTACCTGGGTATTTATGAGACAACTTTGTATTTTGTGTATGTAGTCCCTCAGGGAGATTTCTTTCTGTACTACGTTCTTTTTAACAAACATTGAAAGACAATATAATTATACATACAAGAACATAATTATTTAATGTCTAGCAACCGGGGGAAAAACTGTTTCCCTTGAAATGGTAGATCACTTTTTCAGCTATGTTTAGTTAAAGAATCCAGAGTAAAGGAACATTTTAATGATCTCTTTGGGGAAACAGTTCGATTAGCTGCTATGTCTGCTGTGATTACTTGTTTTGAAGTCTGTCACAATGGCTTTATATTAAAATTATGAATTTATTTAAATTAAATGTTACATCTATGGGCCTTGTATTTAGTTTTTGGAAACCATTGGATAAAAATGACTTTCCCAATAAGTAACTTCTGAGATTAATGTTCAAATCGACATTATGATTGACATTTCAGTTCAGCTGCAAAGATTAAAATAATATTCATTTATTTCTCTTCAGTATTTAGAAGACAAAACACACCAATCATAGGTCAATTGACATTTCACAAAACTATATGGACCACTCCATTCACGACTTGCTTTAGAGGTAGAGCCGGATGATACCACATGTCTAAGAAGAAAAGACATTAAGAGTTTTGTTCACATAATGGGGCTTTCTAGGGAAAGGAGGGTGAAGTCCCAATCTGACCTGAAAATATGTCTAGGAGGAGCCAGTAATGGTTACGGGGCTTGAAGTTTTTTATTGTGGTGAGTGAGTTGGACTGAGTGAGGATTCCCATGTGCAAGAAAAGACTTGCAGGGTTTGAATCTTCTGCAAAGGAAGGAGCAGTGGGTTCCATACTCCAGTTATGGACTACAAGGACACAAAGTGGTGAGGCTGGAGAGCTGTAACTGGTCAAACAGCAAAAGACAGACTTAGACACTGCTCTCCACACCTCTTTTTTTCATCAGGCTCCCCATCCTGTGATATCAGAGATGAATTTTATAATCATGCATTTGAATACATCTTTTTCTGTCCCAAATAAGGAAGACTCTTTCTGTGATATAGGGTGAGATTGTTTGTGCAATAAAACAAAGGGAGTTGACTGAGGTTTGGACAAAGGCACCCAAGAGGATGTGCCCTTAGGCTGCTCCAGGCCTTTCTGGTGAGCAGGCACAGCCAGTGGACTCAGCATCCTGACATGAGTCCCTCAGGAGCCTGTACCAGGAGTCTGCGAAGTGAGCCTGGACAATATCTGACCATGTCCCAGCACAGAGTCTGTCAGCTTGTCAGCTGGAATCTCCCAGGCCATGCCCAGCACACGCTGGTCCACTAGTGGTCTGCCATGGGAGGAAGGAATGACACCCAGATTGAGGAATGGCAATACTCAGAGCCCACAACCAACAACCAGCCCTGAGCATGACCAGCCTCCTGAAGCTGCCCTGCTGCAGAGTTAGAGAGGGCCCACCCATCCTCAAGGAGATGCTGGTATCCAGGGAGCCTTAGTCAGAAGCTTGTTTTATTTATTTATTTATTTTCCTTTTGATGGAGCAAAGGTGTTTTAATCAACATGGTGTGGTTATATATACTGTCTTACAAGGTAGTTATTCTCAACAAAGATAAAGATTAAAATTCCAGACTTACAAAACATAGGCAATCCATATTAGAGAGAGAGAGAGTTCTAAACAATCACTTTTACCGTATGGTTCACAAGAAGGAAGAGGCATAGAAAAACTAATGAAAGAAATGCCTGGATTCTTCAGCCCCCGGGAGAGGCTTGCCTCTCCTCTTAATTCCTGACTATTCAGGAATTAATAAGGAGCAGAGAATTCCTGGGGAGACTGGTGGGCTGCCCTCTACGGGGTCGCACAGAGTTGGACACGACTGAAGTGACTTAGCAGTAGCAGCTTAGCAGACAATTCCTGACAGATCCAAAACAGCACACAGGAAGCCTCCTGTTAAATGCTTCCTAGAGAGTTCCCCCTATTTTATTATATTTGTAAAAAAAGGTCTTGACCAAATGAGTTTGGTTAGTATTAACCAACCTTATAGAAAGGTGACGGTAAACAACAAATATAATTATCAAGACAATCACCAAAGTTATAGTTCCAGACCCAATACTGTGGGTAATACTTTGAAACCATCTTCGTGGGTCTAACCCAGGTAATTTGTTCAGCTAAAGTTTCCAAATTAGGGGAAGAGGGCAGATTTTTAGAAAAAGTTTTAAAGATTTTCTTTTACAGTAATTGTACATTCAGAGAGGCAATATCATGTATATTTTGTAAATGAAATTTGATTTGTTCCCAGTTGTAGGCACTATGATTGAACAGGAATAACACAAAATTGAGTAGCTTAAAGAAACAGAGGAATCAATAGAAGTATATAGTTTGCAATTAATACAAGTTACAGAAGATAAAATTCTTATTAAATTGTAAATTTTCTATGGCTATAACAAAAGGAAGTGGGACACAGGCCTGTATAAAATATGACTGATTATAGCGAAAGAAATAGTTACTGCCACGACTGGTCCCTATGAAATGTCCGGTCCAAGTTCCAAGTTCTTCTGTGCTCTGGTGCTCGCAGCAAGTTTCCAAATAGCCCATTGTTCAGGCCCACTGTGTTTATCGAGGATGATCCTAGGACGAGGTGGGGCTAATCCATGGTCAAGCCACTCAAGAAGTCCTTTGTCATAGTAATGTTCCATCGTAGTGTCAGTGACCTTCCATATCACACACAGTGTTGTTAATATCCTCTGAGCAGTCAGATAACCACATACCATTTGGTCCCCAATCAACAATTGTATGATTAGACACAAACATTGATTTTCTTGACTTGGTTTGACATTTGTCCTAAGGAATGGGAGTATAAATAAATTTTTTTCTGTAAACCCTTTGCATAATGTTCTTTGTTCTTTCCCTAACTCTTTTCCTAAAGTCTCGGTAGTATAAACATGGTTTACAGACAAATAAAGGGCAGTAAATAATCCAAGCAATGTCTGAAAGTCTTCTTTTGGAGGCAGGAAAAAGCCCAAGTTTATCGACTGACGTTTTTGCACAGTTTTGCTGGGCCCATGCACAAGGGAAGGACTTCAAGCCTAAAGAAATGTTAATTAGTTTTCTTTCCTGCCCAAGGTGTGAGGGCCCTTTCATGTTCTAGGGAGAAAGCATATGTATAGAGTCATTAGTTAAAATGATTGGTCCTCTCTCCTTCCATTCGATCACCTGTAATAGAGGGGGGTTGGGTATTAGTTCGACGGGGTGGGGGGGGGGGAAGGGGGGGAAGGGGGGAGGTACAGGCCAAAAGACTGAGCATTGCCAGAAGAATGTATTCAGAACTCAGAGGCAATCCCTGTTGAGACACCAAATTTTCAGCTTGATTAGTAGGATTTTATTTGTCTCCAAGTGAGGAGATCATTGGGGTGATGCCGCCAAGGGCGGTGCTTTCTGGAGTTCTTTAGAGCAGACACAGCCCATATTGGCTCCAGTACTCATGCCTGGAAAATCCCATGGATGGAGGAGCCTGGTAGGCTGAAGTCCATGAGGTCGTAAGAGTTGGACACGACTGAGCGACTTCACTTTGACTTTTCACTTTCATGCATTGGAGAAGGAAATGGCAACCCACTCCAGTGTTCTTGCCTGGAGAATCCCATGGATGGGGGAGCCTGGTGGGCTGCCGTCTATGGGGTTGCACAGAGCCGAACACAACTGAAGTGACTTAGCAGCAGCAGCAGCAGCCCATATTGGGATTTCTTCTTCCTGGGGTTCTTGTTTCATCTCCATTTTGAATGCCAGGGGCCCCATTGGGTCGAATTGGCCTCAGTAGGCCCTCGGGTCACTCCGTCTGAGAATCTGCCTACGTGTACTAAGTCCCTGTTCTTGGCGCCACTTGTTGAGGTCCTTTAATGGACCAAAACCTGGTGGTCTGGAGTCGACAATAAGAAAATAAAGGAGAGAAAGAGGCTGATATTCCTTGGTTTACACAGAAAGCCAATAAAGCCCCTGCACAGAGCTTGCTCTGTTCACGAAGGCCTCAGGCGCCCTCTAGATGGGGTGAAGGCGCAGAGCACCTTCTCGAGAGGGTCTTAGAAGCCCGGGCAGGAAAGTGAACTCAGTGAGCCTCTGCGCTCCAGGGGATCAGCCTGAAAAAGAGAGGGAGTGAGAGAGAGAGAGAAATACACGGGGACCAGAGCTCTGATGGAGCAAAGGTCAGGAGCTTGTCTGAATTCCTTGAAAAAAACTTACTATGTATTAACTATTGTATTTTTGTTTCCTGGGCTGTTGCCAATGGCCTTGCTGTTTAGCCTGCCACATAGAATGTTGCATACAGAGAGGTTTGTGGCCACACACAGTGGAAGCAAGTAGTGGTTGCTGATAAATTTGTCTTAGACTTTCTCCAAGTGGGCTAAGGTGAAGTCCCTGCAATCTAACATATCCTGATGTACTGGATTAATGCCGCGAGACAACAGGGAAGGTCACTGAAAAAATTTCAGGTGAAAAGGCATCTGCCTTTCTCAAATATACTACACATTGGGGGAAATTTTCGGGGGCTCTGGTTGGATCCTGAAGAGCATGTTTGAGGTTTATATGAAGGTTGACCTCACCCTGTGTTTGGGAATCTTGTGATTTTGTATACGCTTGCTCTGTTGTATCTGGTTCTTTGCAACCCCATGGAATGCAATCCACCAGGCTCCTCTGTCCACGGAGTTTTCCAGGTAAGAATACTGGAGAAGGGTGCCTATTCCAGTGGTAAAGAATATACCTGCAGTGCAGGAGATGTAAGAGTCATGGGTTTGATCCCTGCGTGGGGAAGATCCCCTGAAGGAGGAAATGGCAACCCACTCCAGTATTCTTGCCTGGAGAATCCCAAGGACAGAGGAGCCTGGTGAGCTACATTCCATGGGGTCAGAAAGAGACAGAACTAAAACAACTGAAAACACATGCAGGCATATATATGTAACCTCCCTTTTCTTGTGCTGTGTGTATGCAGATGTTGAAATATAATGTTGTACACTTGAAACTTATATAATATTGTAAATCAATGTTACCTTAATAAATAAAGAATGTAAACACGTCAGTTCTTTTTATGCTAATAGGAATTGTGCCTTCAAGCAAGAGACTGTATCATAAACCATTTTTAAAATTTATTTCAGCTTTGAATTACCTTTTATAGATTATCACCATGAGCCTATAATATCTTGAAATATACTTGAGAAGACTCATCTTAGGAGTACACAGCACATAGTACATAGTGATGCAGACACAGTGAAATCTGTGGAAGTGACCCAGAATCTGACAGGTGGTGGCTATGATTTAAGCCTTCTCTGCTTGGGCCAGGAGGCACAATAAAAATGAAACAGTGGATACAGAGGTTGGTTCTCCTCTGTAATGCTTGCAAAGCACTTGACCTTCCAACATGAAGTAATGAAACTGAGTCTAAAACAGCTGTATTTATCCTCCTAACTTAAAAGAGTTGAATACTTGAGAAGAGAACTTGATATAGTCATTACTTTGGCTATAATTTTAAGGCTGATCATAAAGTTAATAACAAATATACAGCCATTTAAAAATATTATACAAAATTGCAATTTAAAGTTTTCTTAAAAAGTACTGTATATTGCTTTGTGACAGATTGTGACAAATGAAAACTACACTCTTAGTAATAAGCCCTTATAAAACAAAAGGCAATTGTGTTAAAATAAACTTTTAACACAACAGAGAAGATGCATGAATTGTTTTATTTATTTTCTTCAGGAAAGATATATTACTTTTAAGTATTACTGGCAAGAAGTTATAGCCTTTTAAAGTTACAAAGGGTTATGAACCAGAACATCAAAATAAGAAATATGTTAAAAATATTATTCAATTAAAGCATTAAATTAAAATTAAATAGCAAATGCTAGATGACTTATTTAACTTTTTATTTTGACATAAATTCAGATTTTCAAAAAAAGGTGCTAATATATTACAAAGAATTCGGGTACAACCTTCGCCCACATTCCTTAAATATTAACCATTTTAACACAATTTTTTTTTTCTTTTAACTCTTTGGTTGTCAAAGACATGATGCCTCTTTATTTTTATATACTATTTTTTATAACATTTATTGTCTTCTCTCTAATTATATAAACAATACTTTTCATTGCCCACAAATTGAAACACAGAAAAACCTAAAGTAAAAATTAACCATCACCTATAATCTGCATTCTCAGAGATAACCTTCATTTGCTTTTACCCCAGTGTCTACTTTTTCTTTTTTTTTTTTTTTTTTTAGTTGAATTATAGAATACTCATTGAAAGGAGTGATGCTGAAGCTGAAGCTCCAGTGTTTTGGTCATCTGATGTGAGAGTTGGACCATAAAAAAAGCTGAGAGCTGAAAGATTGATGCTTTGAAACTGTGATGTTGGAGAAGACTCTTGAGAGTCCATTGGACTGCAAGGAGATCAAACCAATCCATCCTAAAGGAAATCCGTCCTGGTTACTCATTGGAGGGACTGATACTGAAGCTAAAGCTCCAATAATTTGGCCACCTGATGCAAAGAACTGACTCATTTGAAAAGACCCTGATGCTGGGAAAGATTGAAGGCAGGAGGAGAAGTGGACAACAGAGGATGAGATGGTTGTGTGACATCGTCGACTTGATGGACATGAGTTTGAGCAAGCTCTGGGAGTTGGCGATGGACAGGGAAGCCTGGCGTGCTGCAGGCCATGGGATCGCAAAGAGTCGGACATGACTGAGCGACTGAAGTGAACTGAACTGATGCATATAGTTGACTCATCGGAAAAGTCACTGATTTGAGTAAAGATCGAGGGAAGAAGGAGAAGAGGGCATCAGAGGATGAGATGGCTGGATGCCATCACTGGTGCAATGGACTTGAACTTGGGCCAACTCCAGGAAACGGTGAGGGACAGGGAAGCCTGGGGTGTTGTAATCAAGAGGATTGCAAAGAGTCGGACACAACTGGGCGACTGAACAACGATAACAAAATAACTGACTTACAGCACTATGTTGGTTCCATCTGCCCAACATAGTGACTGAATACTCTTACACGTTACGAAATATTTGTCTAGTTACTGTCTGTTCCGTGATTTGTCTAGTTACTGTCTGTTACTGTACACATGTATTGCAACGTAATTGATTATATTGCCCATGCTGGCTGCATTTCAGACAGTGACTCACTTATTTTGTAACTGGAAGTTTGTACTTCTTAAGGTTTCTCACCTAGTTCACACACCTCCCCACTCCACTTTCTTCAAGAAACTACTTATTCTCTGTTTTATTATGTGTTTTTTTTAGACTTCACATGGAGGTTGAATTGTATGGTATTTGTCTTTTTCTATCTGACATTTCACTTAGCATAATACCCCCTAGGTTAACCTACATTATCACAAATGACAGGATTTCATTCTTTTTTTTTTTTTTTTTTATGGCTGAGTAAAATTTCATTTTCTTTGATGGATATTTATGGTACTTTCATAAATCGGTTATTGTAAATAATTCTGCAGTGAACATAAAGGTGTATATATCTTTTCAAATTACTGTCTTGTCTCCTTTAGAAAGATACCCAGAAATGGAGTTCTGATCACATGATATCTACTATTAATTTTTTGAGGAATCTCCTGTTCTTTTCAGTAGTTACTGTATCAACAGTGTGCAAGGGCGTCCTCTGTATTTTATTGGCAGCATTTGTTATTTGTTACATTTTTGGTAATAGTCATTCTGACAGATGTGAGGCAATATCTCACTGTGGTTTTAATTTGCATTTCCCTGCAACCTCATTTTACAAGGCAGATATTGCCTTGATACCAAAACCAGATAAAGACATTACCAAAAGAAATAATTACAGGTTAATATCCATGATGGACATAGATGCAAAAACCCTCAATGAAATATCTTCTTTTTAAAAGGAACAGTGGCAGATGATATGATATTCTGTACAAAACATTCCAAGAGGTCACCAAAATACTGAGAGAACTCACCAATGAATAAAGTTGTTGGACACAAATTTAATAAATAAAAATCTGTTATACTTCTATATAGTGATAATGAATCATCAGAAGAATTAAGAAAACAATCTCATTAACAATTGAATAAAAAGAATAAGATATCTGGGAATAAATCTAGCCAAAGAATTTTCTCAGAAATCAATGACATTTATGAATAAAATTAAAGAAAAAATAAATGGAAATATATATTCTGCTCATTAGTTTTGTTAAAATAATTATATTCTCCAAGGCTGTTTATATATTCAGTGTAATTATTTTCATATGGTCATAGGTGTATATTACTCAAAGCAAGGGTGTTCTTCAAAGACCAAATAATTTCAGTAAAAATCAGCAAATTAACTATATTATTGGATCTATAGACCTTACTCTTTGCAGAAGGACATGCTTCCCTTGTTAAAATTCAAGTTACTGTTTCAGTCTTTTTAAGTCAGATTTTCTGTCCGTGTTGGTATCTGTGTCCATGTTAGAGTTTTAGAATCAACAGTTCTTTTCAGATTCTTCTTACTCATGCGTGTGTGTGTGTGTGTGTGTGTGTGTGTGTATGAGTGTATTTTATACCATACTAATAGTTGAAAGCTTCTTTAGTAATCTAAAGATGATATGATTTTTTACCATGTATAATTTATGCATTGAAGAATTCAAGTCAAAATTCCACTATGAAAAAAAGAGTGATCTACAAAAGAAAATTTAACCCACTATTTGCAACTGAACTTATTTCAGCCTCATATCTTTCAATATTGATGTTGTAGTTCAATCACTAACCATGTCCAACCCTTTGCAACCCCATAGACCATAGCACTCCAGGCTTCCCTGTCCTTCATCGTCTCCTGAAGTTTGCTCAGACTCATGTCCGTTGAGTTGAGGATGCTATCCAACCATCTCATTCTCTTATCTTACTGCCTTCAATCTTTATCAGCATCAGGGTCTTTTCCAGTGAATCAGCCCTTCACATCAGTTGGCCAAAAATATTGGAGTTTCAGCATCAGTCTTTCCAATGCATATTCAGCCTTATCAGAAATTATAATTTACAAAATAATAAAAATAAAATTAGAAACTAAATGTATCTTCTGTATTAATATTAACTTTCACTTGGTGGCTTAGATGGTAAAGAATCTGCTGGCAATGTGGGAGATTGGCTCCATCCCCGTGTCAGGAAGATCCACAGGAGAAAGGAATGGAACTCACCCCAGTCTTCTTGCCTGGAGGATTCCTTGGGCAGAGGAGCCTGGCAGGTTACAGTCCATGGGGTAGCAAATAGTTGGACAACACTATCCCTTTCACTTTTTAAATATTGCAGTGTTAGAAAGCATGTTACTAAAGGCATGATCATGCAGAAAAACTGTTTGTTTTTTGTTCATTTGCTTTTTTGGGGGATATCCTAAATGTGAAGGCTTTCAGTTAAAGCATGGATCACTTATATTATAGTAGAATACACTTTTCCCATAGTTCTCTTCAAAGCATTTTTTACTTCCGTGTTCCTCAGGCTGTATATGAGAGGATTTACCATGGGAATTACCACTATATAGAATACAGAAGATATTTTATCAGTATGCAAGGAATGGCTTGTTTCCGGTTGCATATACATGAAGATGATCGGACCATAAAATATAGTGATGGAAGTCAAGTGGGAAGCGCAAGTAGAAAATGCTTTTTTTCTGCCTTCAGCTGATTTAATCCTTAGAATGGCAAATATAATGAATACATAGGAGACAAGGACAATAAAAAGAGAGAAAAAGATATTGAACCCAGCAAGTGTGAACAATAGCAACTTTTTGATATATTTGTGATGGGTTTCATGACAGGCCAGGGCAACCAAGGGGACATCATCACAGTAGAAGTGATTTATTATGTTTGAATGACAGAAAGGTAAGTGGAATGTAAGAATTGCTTGTAGGAGTCCCACGGAAAAGCTATATAGATATGTGCTAAGCACCATCTGAATACAGACCCTTTTGTTCACGACAATGGTATAGAGTAAAGGATTACAAATGGCCACATGCCTGTCATAAGCCATGACTGAGAGCATACAAAATTCACAAACCACAAACATGATAAAGCAAAACCACTGAATGGCACAAGCAGGTAAGGATATCCTTTTAGTTTCTTGGAGGAAGTTCACCAGAGTGTTAGGAGTGACCGAGGAGGTATAGCAAAAATCAACAAAAGCTAAGTGGCTAAGGAAATAATACATAGCTGTATGAAGCTGAGGACTGACACGAATTAGCATGACTAACCCAAGATTACCCATGGCACTAATTAAGTAGATCACTAAAAAGATCCCAAAAAGAAGGGCTTGAAGCTCAGGACTATCTGTGAGTCCCAAGAGGATGAATTCAGTGACTTGTGAATTACTGTGTTTGGCCATGAATTGCATATAGAAGCATATCATACTGTTAGCTGCAGAACATCCATTGCAGATAATCTTTCACGTTGTGGATTAAGGACCTCACTCATGCTTATTTTACGGTGACCATATTGGAAAGATAAATCCTCAGTGGTCAACGGGCCATTCTCAGATTTCAGTGCTGCCTACTTTGGATTTGAAGGGATTTGCTGCAGGCAAGAATTCCAACACACTCAGTAGTCAGGATATTTGTTAAGGAAGACAGAATATTTTGAATTAAAATATAGGATATCATGTACACAAAATTCCAGCATCATAGGTAGTATAGCAGGATAAATATTTCAAGAGTTAAAGAGATGGCCATGAATATATTAAGATTAATATATTAAGATGAAACACAAGGCATTTCAACTAGAATTAAGACAAACATGACTCTTACTAAATATTGTGCTTAATGTGCTAGCCAATGTAATGAAGGAAAAGGTGAAATATAGTTACATATATAGTATTAAAGTGTATCTAAACTAATTTGTTTAGTGAAAATATTGGATTTTTTTATGATTGTGACAATGTCTTCTATTACAGTAGATAGAAGAATGCTATGTAATGAAAATTATAGCATAATTTTCACAAAAATGTGAAACTTCAAAGAAAAGTGAAAACATAGTTTTCAGAATTCCACTTCATATGATAAACAAAACATTTAAACATAAAGCCTAATTTAATATTGAGCTTAGCAATATTAAATTGCTATATTCATCTTATATATTCATGCTATTTATGTTTAAGTCAAATAACTTCATAGTTTCACATTATTTTTGGTAGAATGACATTTAGAAAAGGAATTCATCTGTAGTCTTGGTCTCATGACAATAGATTTAGTCTTCGATATCCGTTTCACCTTCACAATGTTGAAGAGATGGAGGCGTACATAAGTGTCTGAGATGTTTTGACTCCTCAAAGATCAGATCTAGCATTCAGGTTTGGGCTTTCAGACACCAAGGAATCTATGGTCTTTAATTGAAGAGCTATGTCCTGGTAAAAGCTCCATCTTGCCAAGACAGGACAGTGTGAATTAAAGATATTAATGACAGGCTTTGAGTATATAGAATAGAGACTCAAAATTTGCTGCAGGAACCACTGAAATGTTCAAATAGTGGATAAATGTGTTTAAAGCAAAGACAAAAAAAGAAACTTTTGAGAACTGTAGATTAAGTCAACCCTGTATCTCTATGATTCACCAAAATGTGTACTATATTTCCTTTCTCTGGTTATGTTTCATTAAACATTCAAATGGCATACACACACACTCTCTCACACGTATGGTCTTCACAGGTGGTGCTAGTGGTGAAGAATCCGCCTGCCAGCTCAGGGGATGCAGGAGATACAGTTTCGATTACTTGGTCAGGAAGATCCGCTGGAGTAGGAAATGACAACACACTCCTCTACTCTTGCCGGGACAATTCCATGGACAGAGCAGCCTGGTGGGCTACTGTCCATTGGGGTGCAGAGAGTCAGACATAACTGAGCAACTGAACACACACACACACACACACACACACACACATAAACATTTATTAATATATATTAAAATGACATGCAAATTACAAACTCAAAACCATTTTCTGTGTAATTGCAAACTGTTCAGTTATCATTACACTTATCTGAAATTGTATATGCATACCTGTATATCTCTATCTATCTATCTATCTATATCACAGTCATCCATTGTCTACGTTAATTCTCATTTATAAATTGGCCTCTCACGTATAGTATAGTTGGGACTAGAATTAAGGTTCTTTAGCAAGAGAGATGATGTGCAAATGCTTATGATTTATTATTACTCTTTTGTGTATTCAATATTTTAGAAGACTCCAAATTTTGTAATGCTGTCCTTATTTAATTGACAAATAAGCTACAGGAAGCCCACACACAGTTCAAGTCCATCCTTTGACTACAAGGCATGTGTTCTTTTCCAAGCTAGGCTGCATTCGCTAGTGTGCTCATCACATTATAAACTATACCTTATTCAGTGATGACCAACTTACCTGAGATCTGCCCAGTGTAATTGCATAGGATCCTTGCTACTGAAAAATGATCTATGACGTTTCAATTATTTTGTGCATATTTATTTAGAATATATGATACCCCTGAGATTCCATTCTTGAGTTACACATTTTTTAGATACCTTGAAAAAATATAACAAGATCTCATAGGCTTTAAAAAAAGAAGTTCACTTAAAAATTAGTCTTCAGAGATCAAACCAGGTGCCAGGCCATGTTAAAGCAGTGACTAAGGTAAACTTCAGATGTATTATTCTTCTGAACAAAGACAACTTGAAAAATAAATAAAGACAATTTGTTAAATGTATAAATATGGAGAAGTTTTATGAATTCATTCATAATTTAAAATTATTTTTATTGGGTATACTTGATTTATGGAATAGTTTTATAACATTTTATTTTTTGAAGAAACTAGCAAATCAGGGAAAGAAGTACAATGTACATCTTTGTTCTTCATATAGGATATGATTAATGGAACTGGAGAATCCTGAACCAGGGATTTTAAAGTGGTGGAAAGGTGAAACCTTTGTCCTATAACTAGTTATATATCCAGATAATGATTTGTTATGCAATTATTTATTTGAGAAGTAAAAAACATTGGTATAAATTCTTATGGAACAAAGAATTATTTTTTAAAATACAATTTCATTTGAAAATGAGAGAATTGGCAAAAAATTCTAATGGACACTTTTATATCTGAAATCTCATTCTAAGTGAAAATCTTTAGAAAATTTTATTGCACAATGAACATACATGTAGAAATCCAGTATTAAGAATAGGCATTTTGGTAGCTTAAGACAAAAAAATCAGACTGTGAAGAAAATTCCGTTTTTATTCATTCAAGTCACTTTCTTAATTTCATGAACATAAAAGCCTGGTTTCTATTCATGATGACTTTTTTCAGGGCAGCTTTCACTTCCTTATTCCTCAGGCTGTAGAGTAAAGGATTCAACATGGGAATGATCGCCGTATAGAATACAGAGGCCATCTTATCCGTGTCAAGGGAATGATTAGAACTTGGCTGTAAGTACATAAAGATGAGGGTTCCATAGAATATGGTGACTGCCAGCATGTGGGAGCCACAGGTAGAAAAAGCCTTGCGTCTGCCTGCAGCGGAGCGCATCTTCAGGATGGCAGAAGCAATGTACATGTAGGAGACAAAGACAACAAGAAGGGAAGAAATGAACATGAGACCAGCGCAGGCAAAAATCCATAGCTGCTTGGAGTGAGTGTCTGACCTAGTGAGCCTCAGAAGAGGCATGTCGTCACAATAGAAATGATTGATGATATTGGAATGGCAGTAGGAGAGGTAAAAGGTGAGGATGGTATGAAATAGGGCAACCAGGAAGCTGTAGCCATAGGGGACAGCCACAAGCTGAATGCAGATGCCTGGGGACATTACGACCATATAGAGGAGAGGGTTACAGACGGCCACATACCGGTCATAGGCCATGGAAGCCAGTAGCAAACACTCGGCAGTCATGAAGGCCAGGAAACAGCCCAGCTGGGCAGCACATCCATTGAAAGAGATAACATTTTGTTTGTACAGGAAATTCCCCAGCATTTTGGGTGTAATGACAGAAGAATAACAGAAATCAACAAAAGCCAAGTTACTAAGAAAGAAGTACATTGGTGTGTGGAGTCTTGAATCTGTTCTGATGACTAGGATCAGACCCAGGTTGCCTGCTACTGTGAAGAGGTAGATGGATAAGAACAGCACAAAGAGGGGCATCTTCAACTCCTGACGATCTGTGAGGCCCATGAGAACAAATTCCGTCACCTCAGTGCAATTTATCTGGATCATGTGTCTTCACTATGTCTGGATGAAGAGAGGATAATGAAATCCAACATAATTAAATTCAAGTCTTAATATCCTTTAAAGCAATTGGTATAATCCACATGAAAATGCTAACAGTAAATGTGCTAGCATCCTTGAGTCTGGTGATGAGACAGAGTAAACGGAGATGTTTTAGAGGAGAGACATATTTATCTCCCCCAAATCAAGTGCATTTTATGAAATTAACAGCTGTAGATAGGATTCAGTCCACACTGACTCTTTGCTCAAAGCTCTTACATTGTTTAAAATTTAACATTATTGTTTTCAAAACATTAAAACTATTGCTTTTATCAAAAATATCCTAACATTAATACTATAAAGGAAAATGAACCCCTGCAGTGACATCACTCTGACAGACTTGCATATGTGATGCAAACCCCACATTGTTGCAGTGCTGACAGAGCCATGAACAGCATGCTCTAGCCATCTATTCTATACTCAGCACTTATTGCAGGGAGGCCACCATTGATTGCTACGTAGTCTTCACGAATGTGTTAATAATGCAAATGCTGAAAATGGGCAACTTTATGAAGGACTATGGCTACCTCATGGGTTGTTATTTTAAAAAATATAATATAATATTTTTTATTTGACTGCCCTGGTCTTCCTCAGTGCACTCAGGCTTTCTCAGCTGGCAGTGACCAGGGCTACCCCTCTGTGTGGTGCCCAGGCCTCTCATTTTGCTGGCTTTCCTTGTTGCAGAACACTGGCTCAGTAGTTGTGTCACATGGGCTCAGCTGCCCCGTGGCATTGTGGGATCTTCCTGAACCAGGTATCAGACTCATGTCCCCTGCATTGGCAGGTGGATTCTTAACCACTGGACCACGAGGAAAGTCCTACTCTGGTTCTGATATTCCCATCTTATAGACAGGGAAGAAACATTGAGAGGTAAAGCAAATGAAGTAAGCTCAGACAGCCTGTCTGTAGCACAGGGCTTTCAAACTAGTGTTCTTCTGATGCAGGAGCCCACTCACTATTAGAGAACTGACAAGCATCTGCCTTATAATGCAGGGGACCCAATTGTGTTGATCGCAGCATAAGAGATGTGAGTATATAAAATCCACCCAATGCTCCGAAATGGAAAAGTACCTACAAAAGATTGGATAGATGTATATGTATAACTGAGTCACTTTGCTGTTCAGCAGAAATTACAATATTGTAAATCAATTAAAAAATATGCTCCAATAAAAATTAAGAAGTCAATGTAAAATTTATATTTTATTTCACTTATTCTATTCCATCTATGAGAAAAAAATACAATAGAGCCTCAGTAATGAAAAACTGATTTTCTAACAGATAAATGTTGAAAAATGCCCTTCCTTTGAGACTTATGCCAAGCAAGGCACAGTAGAAAGAACCCTGAATGAAATTGGGAGGTCTTTATTTGAATGCTCTGTCACCCTCAAAATACATTAATTTTAGTACGTCAAAAATTCAGTTTATTCCTTAATTTCCTAATTTAACGTGGTGCCTATTTTATCAAAATCAAAAATAATTTTTAAGTGTACATGTGTGGATGTTTCTACAACTTTCTATGGGAAGAAGATAATTTTTGATGGTGTTGATCAGTACATGAAGCAAGTCATCAGAGTGTTTAAAAGCCTAGTTAGTGGTCCCACGAATAAATGAATTCCACTTTAAAATAATTAAGCAAGTACTTTATTGGAAGTTTGGTTTACTAGTTCCAAGACAGCAGCTAAGAGTTCATTGTTTAGCAACTAAACATGCTTCAGTATGCCATTTTATCTTATCTTAAAGGTAGCGCATGCATATATTTGACAATATATTTGAAAGTATATTATATATGATCTTTTATGATCTAACTCGTGATTTTTATATTCAGATTTTATATACTCGCATGTCTTATGCTGCAATCAACACACAGAATTATTCTGCAATCCTCAATTACAGTATGACTTTCCATTTCTCCCTACTTCCTGTGTGTTTTATCTTATACTTATCTCTACCAGGTGAATGGTAATTAACGAGTTGGAAGAAAAAAATCCTATTTACTCTTCAAAGCCTATCAAAACTCAAGCTTTCCTGAGAAGAGAATTCTTTAAATTCTAGTTCTTCTGTTACTTACCAGTTTTCATTTTTATGTTGTGGAAACATTTTATACATAATTTATTTACATATAATTTATGATTTCCATCTGTTTCTCTATTTCTTCTTTTGATAGATTGTCTACTCCATGGGTGGAAGTCATGAATTCTTTATTCATTTCTTAATATAGCCCCTTCTACATGCTTGGTGATAATGAATTAAACATTAATTTTGTCATGCTATTTCAATTTATGCCCCTGTTCATAATTCATACTTTTATTTGTATCAAATATGTTAAGGTCACCATGAAGATTTAATTTAATGTGCTTATCTCTCATTCTGGGTAAAGTGACTAGATTTACTAAAATAGAAAGGAGTCTTGACATAGTTTACAATCTAATCAGTTAAGTGCCTAACTTGTCTAAATGTTTGAATAGATTCTATCTCTATTCAATTTTTTTTGAATATTTGAATCTCAAAATATTTGAGATTTCAAATATTTTTTTCATCCCAAACTATTAAATATGCATTTTATATAACACCACATGCATAACTGAAATAAGATTAGAGGAGATATTCTTTCCCTTGTTTCCAAAATGTCATCTAAAATATTTTATTCTAAAATTTATTCTATTCTAATTCATTTTAAAACTGTCATTTGTATCCCAATTTTTAAATATATTCTTCTAAACTATACCTGGGCAGACTGTGTTCCTATTTCTTCTCCAAATAGGTCTGGGCAGCAGGAAACTGAAAGGTTTTGTCATTGACATATCCCGAGGGTTCTTTCTTACTTAGAGTAGGAGGCAAGTAAAAAAATCAGAAAGCTTAGAGCCCACACCCCAAAGGGATCCCAAGGCAGGCTGGAGATTAATTAGCATTATTATTCTGTTTTGAAGAACTTCAGGTGTACAGTTCTGCATTTGATGTCATTCCCTAAGATTTTCTAGTTTTTGAATTACTCTTATTTATTTGTTGCTTTAATTGTTATATGGTTGTTGTTGTTCAACAGAAGAATTTAAATCTGTCCTTGGAAGAAAGATAAAAATTACCTTGTGAATTTTCTAACTACATCTCTTCGAAGAAATAAATATATAACTCCTCCAAGAATCTATTTCTGAACATCATTGTCCTATTCTTTGAAATGTTCATGAAGTGCTCATTTTCTCTTTAGGTTGTCTCTCTCCATCATTACATGATTTCCTTGGTGACCTACTCTAAAGAACACTCTCCCAGAGAGCTTTCTTAGCTCTTCTGTGTCTACAACAAGGGTGTACAGATAGAAGATGGTTTTAAAATTTACTTGGAAACAATGTGTCTGCTGTAAACTGAATTGTATCCTCCCCAAATTCATAGATCAAGGGCCCAAACCCAATGTGATGATATTTGCAGATGGTACTTAGGTAGTTAGGGTTAGAAGCGATAATGAGAATGGGATCCTCATGATAAATCAGTGCCTTATAAGGAGAGACACTAGTTTGTTCCCTCTCTCTTTACACATAAACACACACAAACATGACACTCTCTGATACACACACACACACACACACACACACACACACACACAGAAGAGGCCATGTGAAGTGAGCACAGTTAGATAGCAGCCACATACAATGCAGCAAGAAGGTTCATACAAAAACCAAACTGATCAGGACCTTGACTTGGACTTACCAGCCCCCCAAATTATGAGAAAATAACTTTCTATTGTTAGAAACCACTCATTTTTATAGTATTTTGTTATGATAGCTTGAATGGACAAAGACAGCATGTTTATGGAAACAATAATTCTCTACATTGAAACAGTTTTTGTTGCGTTTGTGGGAGGGGATGATGAGGGAGAAAGGAACTGTGGAATTATGTTTATTTTTCCAATACAGAGCAATTTCTGTTGCCTTCTCATAATTTTTTTAGTATAAATTTATTTATTTTAATTGGAGGCTATTACTTTATAATACTGCATTGATTTTGCCATACATAGACATGAATCCGCCTCAGGTGTACATGTGTTCCCCATCCTGAAGCCCCCTCCCTCCTCCCACCCTGTACCATCCCTCTGGGTCATCCCAGTGCACCAGCCCCAAGCATCCTGTATCATGCATTGAACTTGGGCTGGAAGTTTGTTTCACATATGAAAATATAAATGTTTCAATGCCATTCTCCCATATCATCCCACCCTTGCCCTCTCCAACAGAGTCCAAAAGACATTTCTATACATCTGTGTCTCTTTTGCTGTCTTGCATACAGGGTTATTGTTACCATCTTTCTAAATTCCATATATATGCATTCAGTTCAGTTCAGTTGCTCAGTCATGTCCAACTCTTTGTGGCCCCATGAATCACAACACGCCAGGCCTCCCTGTCCATCACCAACTCCCAGAGTTCACTCAGATTCACGTGCTTCGAGTCAGTGATGCCATACAGCCATCTCATCCTCTGTTGTCCTCTTCTCCTCCTGCCCCAAATCCCTCCCAGCATCAGAGTCTTTTCCAATGAGTCAACTCTTCGCATGAGCTGGCCAAAGTACTGGAGTTTCAGCTTTAGTATCATTCCTTCCAAAGAAATCCCAGGGCTCTTCTCCTTCAGAATGGACTGGTTGGATCTCCATACAGGCCAAGGGACTCTCAAGAGTCTTCTCCAACACCACAGTTCAAAAGCATCAATTCTTCCGTGCTCAGACTTCTTCACCGTCCAACTCTCACATCCATACATGACCACAGGAAAAACGATAGCCTTGACTAGACAGACCTTAGTCGGCAAAGTAATGTCTCTGCTTTCGAATATGCTATGTAGGTTGGTCATAATTTTTCTTCCAAGGAGTAAGCATCTTTTAATTTCATGGCTGCAGTCACCATCTGCAGTGATTTTGGAGCCCAAAAAAATAAAGTCTGACACTGTTTCACTGTTTCCCCATCTATTTGCCATGAAGTGATGGGACCGGATGCCATGCTCTTCGTTTTCTGAATGTTGAGCTTTAAGCCAACTTTTTCACTCTCCTCTTTCACTTTCATCAAGAGGCTTTGTAGTTCCTCTTCACTTTCTGCCATAAGGGTGGTGTCGTCTGCATATCTGAGGTCATTGATATTTCTCCCACCAATCTTGATTCCAGCTTGTGTTTCTTCCAGTCCAGCGTTTCTCATGATGTACTCTGCATATAGGTTAAATAAGCAGGGTGACAACATACAGCCTTGACGTACTCCTTTTCCTATTTGGAACCAGTCTGTTGATCCATGCCCAGTTCTAATTGTTGCTTTCTGACCTGCATACAGATTTCTCAAGAGGCAGGTCAGGTGGTCTGGTATTCCCATCTCTTTCAGAATTTTCCACAGTTTACTGTGATCCACAGAGTCAAAGGCTTCAACATAGTTAATCAAGCAGAAACAGATGTTTTTCTGGAACCCTCTTGCTTTTTCCATGATTCAGCAGATGTTGGCAATTTGATCTCTGGTTCCTCTGCCTTTTCTAAAACCAGCTTGAACATCAGGAAGTTCCCGGTTCACGTATTGCTGAAGCCTGGCTTGGAGAATTTTGAGCATTATTTTACTAGCATGTGAGATGAGTGCAATTGTGTGGTAGTCTGAGCAGTCTTTGGCATTGCCTTTCTTTGGGGTTGGAATGAAAACTGACCTTTTCCAGTCCTGTGGCCACTGCTGAGTTTTCCAAATTTGATAACATATTGCGTTCATAACTTTCACAGAATCATCTTTCAGGATTTGAAATAGCTCAACTGGAATTCCATCACCATCACTACCTTTGTTCATAGTGATGCTTTCTAAGGCCCTCTTGACTTCACATTCCAGGTTGTCTGGCTCTAGACTAGTGATCATATCATCATGATTATCTGGGTCGTGAAGATCTTTTTTGTACAGTTCTTCTGTGTATTCTTGCCACCTCTTCTTAATATCTTCTTCTTCTGTTAGGTCCATATCATTTCTGTCCTTTATCAAGCCCATCTTTGCATGAAATGTTCCCTTGGTATCTCTAATTTTTTTGAAGAGATCTCTAGTCTTTCCTATTCTGTTGTTTTCCTCTATTTCTTTGCATTAACCACTGAAGAAGGCTTTCTTATCTCTTCTTGCCATTCTTTGGAACTCTGCATTCAGATGCTTATATCTTTCCTTTTCTCCTTTTCTTTTTACTTCTCTTCTTTTCACAGCTATTTGTAAGGTCTTCCTAGACAGCCATTTTGCTTTTTTGGATTTCTTTTCCATGGGGATGGTCTTGATTCCTGTCTCCTGCACAATGTCATGAACCTCATTCCAAGTTCATCAGGCACTCTATCTCTCAGATCTAGGCCCTTAAATCTATTTCATTTCCATTGTATAGTCATAAGGGATTTGATTTAGGTCATACCTGAATGGTCTAGCAGTTTTCCCTACTTTCTTCAGTTTAAGTCTGAATTTGGCAATAAGGAGTTCATGATCTGAGGCACAGTCAGCTCCTGGTCTTGTTTTTGTTGACTGTATAGAGCTTCTCCATCTTTGACTGCAAAGAATATAATCAATCTGATTTTACTGTTGAGCATCTGGTGATGTCCATGTGTAGAGTCTTCTCTTGTGTTGTTGGAAGAGGGTGTTTGCTATGACCAGTGCATTTTCTTGGCAAAACTCTATTAGTCTTTGCCCTGCTTCATTCCACATTCCAAGGCCAAATTCGCCTGCTACTCCAGGTGTTTCTTGACTTCCTACTTTTGCATTCCAGTCCCATATAATGAAAAGGACATCCTTTCCAGGTGTTAGTTCTAAAAGGTCTTGTAGGTCTTCATAGAACCATTCAACTTCAGCTTCTTCAGCATTGCTGGTTGGGGCATAGACTTAGATTACCGTGATATTGAATGGTTTGCCTTGGAGATGAATAGAGATCATTACCACCCTAGTCAAGGAGGCCAGCATTTGGCATCCTCAGCTTTCCGTGGCCCTTGGGGGGCCTGAAGATCCACTGAGTACTTGGAATACTATTTAAGTGGTCTACAGACATCAATTCCTTGCTGGAAAACACATACACATTTTCTTTAAAATAAGCAAACATTTATATAAATGAAACCTCAGAAAAAAATAAAATTTGTCATGGCTATAACTTTTATTCTCTGGATGCTATGTTTGACTAACTGGGACAAGCAGGAATCACTCTCAAGATATAATCACTAAATACCTACATAAGAGAGGAATGATAGATGCTCTGGCCTGGTTTCCAAACCTTGTGCTGCAGAGTTTCTGTAGATGAAGAGGGACATTGTTTCCAATAAGTGTCACTGATTGAATCATTTGGGACAATATAAAATGTTGTTCCGTGATGGGCTTTCTGTTGTCTTTTTGCTTTTTGCTTTCCTTTTTGCAATGCCAATTCAGGGGAGAGTGTGTTGTTTGCAGTGAGTGTGTAAGATGAAACCATTATGAACTGAAAATTCAATTCAAACTGATTGCTATGTTGCAATAAGTTAAGAGTGTCACAAATAAGTTGATGCTTGTAAGTGGATATACCAAAGTGTGGGAATGAGTTCCTCTACAAATTAGAGCCTACTCAATACTCTCCATGAAATCACAATGAGTCAGACGTGACTGAGCGACTGACATTTTCACTTTCTTTTTCCAACGCTCTCACCCTTTCAGGGTCACTTGTAAGCCCGTGTAGTCCAAAATGCTTTTCTAAATGGCAGAGAGAATTATAGCTAGTGAAAGAAATAACACATCCTTAATATCCAACCATGAGCCAATTCCTATCAATTAAGACAGCTACTATTAAAAATAAATAAAAACAAAGAATTAAAGAAATAAGTGTTGGCAAGGATGTGGAGAAATTGGAATCCTTTGCACTGTTGGAGGAAGTGTAAATGGTACAACTGCTATGGAAAATAGTATGGAAATGCCTCAAAAGTTGAATATGAAATTACCAGATGATGCAATAATTCCACTCTTTGGTATATTCAAAAGAATAGAGCACACTTTGTCAGTAGCAGCGTTATTTACCATAGTTCAGGGGTAGAAGGTTACCCCTACTGTCCATTAGAGGACAGCTGAATGCATAAAGAAAACATACAATAGAATGTTATATTCAAAGGAAGGGAATTCTGACACCTACTACATGAATGAACCTTGGGGACATTACGCTAAGTGAAATAAGCCAATCACAGAAACAGATACTGTATGAGAATAATTAAACTCAGAGAGATGGAAAGTAGAAGAGTGGTTGACAGGAGCTGGTGAGAGAGACGGGAAGTTGTTTAATGGGTTTCAGATTTGCAAGATGAGAATTCTGGAGATTACTTGCACACCAATGTGAATGTACTCAACACTACTGAACTGTACACTCAAGAGATAGTTAAGATGGTAAGTTTTATGTTATGAGCATTTCACCACAATTTTTTAAATTAAAAAAAATTTTATGAGATCATGGAGTATGTTGCCCATGAAACATCACCCAGCACTTGTGAAGGTGGAAAACCATTTTTCAGTATTGCAAAGCTGAGGGGTCCTCCTCAAACCATCACCCTCTCTCCTCCTCCTCCTCCATTTTCATCATCTTCGGTCTTGGTCCATTCACCACCAAGCCTATTACCTGCAAAATCTTGCTGATCTGCCCGTTCTTTTCTGTCTCTGCTGTTTCTGTCCTCTCATACCATCTGCATCCTAACTCATCTGCCCGACTCTAGTTTTCTCTTCCCTCCAATTCTTTCAGTGTGCCACTTCCATTCAAGTATTTCTACAAGACACCTTTGTGCATGTCACTAGTCTGCCCAATAAAAATAATTTTGCTGTTTTTGAGTTGCTTAGTTGTAACTGACTCTTTTGCAACTCCTCTGTCCATGGGATTTCCCAGGCAAGAATACTGGAGTGGGTTGCCATTTCTTTCTCCAGGGGATCTTCCCGACCCGGGGATTGAACCTGTGTTTCCTGCATTGAGGGCAGACTCTTTGTCACTGAGCCACCTGGGAAGTCCTAACAATTACCCCTGAATTTTTGCATTGTGCCTGGCTTCAATACTGTTTAGTATTAAACTACCACCCTTCTGGCAAACCAGGTTCTCTGTAGCTTTTTTACACAAGCTTTCACCTTTAGTTCAGCCAGACTCTCCATCAATCACCCCTTTGTGCCTCACAGTAAATCTCCCCATCTTTAAATGCAGTAGAATCCTGATTCTATCTGAGAGCAGCCTGGAAGTTCCATGGCCTGTGCTTTTCCGTCATCCATCTGAGCCCTGTACCCCGGGGAAGACACGAGAGCCGCTCAGTTAGAAGTGAGCCTGCTTTCATCTGCATCTCCACACGGCCCCATGGTTCTCCGCTTGTCACTGCAGAGGCAAAAAATCCTTGTGTTTGGCTGTAGCTTATGAAAGAAATGAAATATGATCATGGAATTGGTGACACTGGGAGCTTACAAAAATCAAGGCTCTACTAGACCTTCCTTCTCTTCCCCACAGGTTCATTCTTTCCTCACTTAAGAAGCCTCCCCTGGTTACTCTGAGGCTTGGGGTTCTCTGCCTTTTCTCTGTTCTGGTGACAAGAGAAGAAACTCTTTGTCCCTAGACATTTGGCCCAGGTTTATATTCTATCTGCTATTGTTCCTTAATTTACCGATTTGTATGATCCTTTCTTGTCCATCCTTTCTTGGGGGCTTCCCTGGTGGCTCAGAGGTTAAAGGGTCTGCCTGCAATGCAGGAGACGTAGGTTCGATTCCTGGGTCGGGAAGATACTCTGGAGAAGGAAATGGCAACCCACTCCAGTATTCTTGCCTGGAGAACCCCGTGGATGGAGGAGCCTGGTGGGCTACAGTCCACGGGGTCGCAAACAGTCGGACACGACTGAGCAACTTAGCTTTCACCTTCACGTCCAACAAGGTGGATGGAAAGATTAGGTACCATGACTTCCATGTCTCTTGATTTCATAACATCAGTTCAGTTCAGTCGCTCAGTTGTGTCCAACTCTTTGCGACCCCATGAATCGCAGCACGCCAGGCCTCCCTGTCCATCACCAACTCCCGGAGTTCACTCAGACTCGCGTTCATCGAGTCAGTGATGCCATCCAGCCATCTCATCCTTGGTCGTCCGCTTCTTCTTCTGCCCTCAATCCCTCCCAGCATCAGTCTTTTCCAACGAGTTAACTCTTCGCATGAGGTGGCCAAAGTACTGGTTTCAGCTTTAGCATCATTCCTTCCAAAGAAATCCCAGGGTTGATCTCCTTCAGAATGGACTGGTTGGATCTTCTTGCACTCCAAGGGACTCTCAAGAGGCTTTTCCAACACCACAGTTCAAAAGCATCAATTCTTCAGCACTCAGCCTTCTTCACAGTCCAATTCTCACATCCATACATGACCACAGGAAAAACCATAGCCTTGACTAGACGGACCTTAGTAGGCAAAGTAATGTCTCTGCTTTTGAATATACTATCTAGGTTGCTCATAACTTTTCTTCCAAGGATTGCTGTTTTTCTTTCTGGCCTTCTCCATAATCTAGGGCATCCAGCAATTAACTGAGAATTCACTAGACACTTTAATTATATCTTGCAGAGGTTTCAGACAGGAGGTGAAAAACACAACTTCAGTTACACATAGTGAACCTAAATGACATAAATGAGAGGATCAGTAAAACTTTTGATGTAAACTGTGAAGCCCAAAGCAAGGAGGAGTTTGCATCCCTATGGATTCTGGATTAATGATGGATAACCAGACTATCCTGCATGTGGTTTGTGAGGATACAGTGAGGGATTTGTCTGCTTTGTATAGTGATTTTGAATATAAATTTTACCATGTAGTTTTCTATGAAATAACTAGGGGCTTTAATATAATGGCTGCAGGGGAGTGGTAGTGTTAGTATCTAACACTGTTCGTACATAATGCATTAACACACGTGGTTCAGTGAACAGGAAAAGTAGCAAATCCTTGCATTTCACAGCTTGACATGATCATGATTTGTCAGCATCGATCAGGATTATATGAATTAACATGAATTATGCTTAGTAAATTACATATTTTATTTTAAATGACAAACATGGTCAATGCAGTTGGAAAAATGTTCTGATCTCATTTATGTTTAACTGTAAAATGGCTTGACTTCTACTTGGTATAGGGATGTTGGAAAATTAACTAAGTAGAAATCTTTTGTATAAATCCCTGCATGAAATACATTAGTTGAATTCAAGTGACCATAAAAAGGAGTTATTAACCACAACTTGTTAGGATTGAGTTTTTAAAAAGCTATTTCAGCATTGGTTTTATATATATATACATATACATATGTCATCAAGGGCTCTTCCCCGGGAAAGGTTTATCTTTCCATTTATTAAACTTTAGGAGAAAGAGTTCAGTTGAGTTGATCAAAGTTTTGGGGAGGGGAGAGTATTTGACTAGGAGATACATTAAGGGAATTTTTAAGGTGAAGGAACTGTTCTGCATGTTACCAAGGGGGTTATTGTTTAACTCTCTGCAATTACCATAAATTCATAGAACTGCATATTGCAAAGACTAAATTTTGTGTGTGTGTATATATATATATATATATATATATACACACACACATGAATAGAAAAGTTAGTGAGATTGTCAGACAATGCCAGGAAAAAATTGCATACAAATGTATTTAACTGTATTATGAATGTATGACATAATCACACTTAAGATGGGAGATTTATTGTTATGAGTAACTTTGGAAAATGGTTCTTTGATTAGTCATTGTAAAATTACAGACAAAAGGAACTGAATATAAACTTTGCATTCTGGCTTATAAATCTGTTTCTCACAGTGGTCCAAGTTAGTTCTGAAAGGATGTACATGTATATTGGTGTTGAACAAGTAATTAAATGGCTTGTAAGTAGTGGGGCCAGGTTTTTCACTGCTGAAGAAAAACTTGACAAATAAGCTTGCAAATGAGATAAGCATGCTGTTGAGGCAGGAGCTTTACAAAAAAACATGCAATTTAGACCGTGCTCCTGGTAGCTGTTCCCTGGAAAATAGTCCTTAACAATGGGATTTTCCCTTGTAGAGAGAGAGTTTGGGAGATTTGTGAGTTTTTTTTTTTTTTTTCCTCTCCCAAGATCTTCATTTGAAAGCCTGGGAGAACCTGAAGAAAGATTTCATGCCATCTCCATGAGAAAGTACCACTGGGACTCATTTATCTCTCATTCCTTTCTGAGTTGTCACAAGAGACATCTGTGAGTACTTGGGGATTGAACCTCTGTAAATAAAGCAAATGTATTACTACAGTTATTTAGAAACTTGTGGAATAGATTATGACAAAAATTATGACAAATGATGATCATTGAAACCTTGAATCCCCAAACACATCAATAAAATTAACCTCATTTCAATAACACATTTTAAATCAGACCCACACAGCAATTTCATGTTTTCCTTAACAGCATTACTAAAGAAAAGTTATACTTAACAGTTTGAAAATCACAACTGTTTTCCAAGCAATGCTAGTTACCTAGAGCTCAAAATTTTCAAGAGATAAGCTTTCTTAGATATTCCCTGGTGATCCAGTGGTTAGGGCTCTGGCTTCTCACTGCTGAGCACTTGAATTCAATCCTTGTTCAGGGAACTAAAATCTCACAAGCCATGTGGCCAAAGACCAACAAACAAGAGAAAAAAAAATTAAAGCTTCTTTTTCAAATTCAGGTTTTGCCATTTTCAGACGGGTAGAAGTCCTGGTAGAATTTACACCCTCATGAATGAGACTACATTGAAAAAAATTTATAATTGGAAGAATAGCTGGACATTAATATTGTGAAGTGAAGTGAAGTCACTCAGTCTTGTCCAACTCTTTGCGACCCCATGGACTGTAGCCTACCAGGCTCCTCTGTCCATGGGATTTTCCAGGCAATAGTCCTGGAGTGGATTGCCATTTCCTTCTCCAGGGGATCTTCCCAACCCAGGGATCGAACTCGGGTCTCCTGCATTGTAGACAGATGCTTTACCGTCTAAGCCACCACTGGGGGAAATCTAGGACAGCTCAGAAATAGCACTTGTGAGAGATGTCCCTTGTCAAAATAGAATTCCTATGATGCTTATGAAAAGATTGGAACTCAAAGAACTACCAAGCAGCATGGGACCATAAACCATTTTTAGTCTCACAGCTTTCAGAGAGTGCTATGAAAGCAACTTGGTCTTGTGGCACTGACTCAAGTTGTTTCTAAGTGGCCAGAAGGAATATAGCTGGAAAACGTGTTAAGAGGAACAAATGGTCAGAGCTTTGGTTCTACCACCCCACTCCCCCAGACTAATTTTAGTTATTATTGTTTATTGGAGCTTCCCAGGTGGTGCTAGTGGTAAAGAACCCACCTGCCAATGCAGGAGATGTAGAGATGCAGGTTTGATCTCTGTGTGGGGAGGATCCCCTGGAGGAGGGCATGACAACCCACTCCAGTATTCTTGGCTTGAGAATCCCAAGGACAGAGGAACCTGGTGGGTTACAGTCCACAGGGTCGCAAAGGGTCAGACTTGACTTAGCACCCATGCACACATTGATATTATTATTAATAACATTAAAAAAACTCTAACCAAAACAATTCTACAAAAAATAAAATCATGTATCTAACACAACCCAATCATCTACCAATGAGAAAGCTCACATCTTAAACAGGAAATAAAGTTAGTGGTTCTATCAGGAGTCAAATTCATGCCTCCTGATATTCACATCCATTCAATTAGCTTTCTTTTTCCAGAAGAAAAGAAAGAAAATGAAGGCAGTCAGTCATGTCTGACTCTTTGAGACCCCATTGACTATAGCCTACCAAGCTCCTCTATCCATGGGATTCTCCAGACAAGAATATTAAAGTGGGTTGCCATTCCCTTCTCCAAGGCATCTTCCTGACCCAGGGATTGAACCTGTGTCTCCTGTATTCCAGACAAATTCTTTACCATCTGAGCTACTAGGGAAGGCCCCAGAAGAGAAAGGACCCAGAATTTCATGGCTAAGAGCAAACTAGATTTGACAACATAGCCTAAATAATTCTTCAGACTTTTACTTTTTCAAAGGTTTGTTTTCAAATTTCTGAGCCCTTTTTGTGATAAGAAGAGGTGCTAGAAGCACTTCCTATTAAGTAGGCTGAGAAAAGTTGATGAACGTTAAACAATTTTAATGATTCAATATGGCATCTGGTCCCATCACTTCATGGCAAATAGATGGGGAAACAGTGGAAACAGTGTCAGACTTCATTTTTGGGGGGCTCCAAAATCACTGTAGATAGTGACTGCAGCCATGAAATTAAAAGACGCTTACTCCTTGGAAGAAAAGTTATGACCAACCTAGATAGCATATTCAAAAGCAGAGACATTACTTTGCCGACTAAGGTCCATCTAGTCAAGGCTATGGTTTTTCCTGTGGTCATGTATGGATGTGAGAGTTGGACTGTGAAGAAGGCTGAGTGCCAAAGAATTGATGCTTTTGAACTGTGGTGTTGGAGAACACTCTTGAGAGTCCCTTGGACTGCAAGGAGATCCAACCAGTCCATTCTGAAGGAGATCAACCCTGGGATTTCTTTGGAAGGAATGATACTAAAGCTGAAACTCCAGTACTTTGGCCAGCTCATGCAAAGAGTTGACTCATTGGAAAAGACTCTGATGCTGGGAGGGATTTGGGGCAGGAGGAGAAGGGGACGATAGAGGATGAGATGGCTGGATGGCATCAGTGACTCAATGGACATGAGTCTGAGTGAACTCTGGGAGTTGGTGATGGACAGGGAGGCCTGGCGTGCTGCAATTCATGGGGTCGCAAAGAGTCAGACATGACTGAGTGACTGAACTGATATATGACTATCATGAGGACTTTTCTTTCTGGAAAATTACACAAATAATATATTGCAAAAAATTATAATACCATCTTAATTTGGGTTCCCCCAAAATGAGACACTGAATCAATGATTGGTGTAAATGTGACTTGTTAAGAATTTTTCCCATGAATAGCTATTGGATTGAATGGGAGTGGCACCTAGTAAAAAAGTAAGCCAAGCAAGGATATAGTATCAAAGTCCCCATGATAGGAATTTTGGTTAGATTCCATGGAAGAGTTCTGGAGAGAGGTAGCTTAAATTGATCTGAGTGGGCAAAAGAGCTTGACTATAAACAGCTGACACTGAACAACCCATAACCCATAAATGTATGGATTAATCTGTGTATAACTTATCATTAGCCTACTGTATCAATGATTCCTCCCCCCATCATTGGATTCAAACAATCAGAGACCTTGTAGTACTATAATATTTACTAATGGACAATTATTCATGTGTAGGTAGACCTGTGCAATTCAAACTTGCAGTGTCCAAGGGCCACCTGTATACTCCTGTGCTCATATAAATCATTGCTAAGGGGTAGTCCCTGTGGGATGTAAATTTCCAGTTGCTTCTGTCTTACCTGGCCCACAAGCATAACAGCTTCAGGAAACCTGATGCAGTTCTCCAATAAAGAAATGTAGGTACTTACTCTTAAGCAAGAAAAGCCACCAGAAGCTGAATATAGATACGATAAAGAGATCATTTGAGGCAAGGGCTATCAAAGCAGAGCCCTGGACAAGCAACATCAAGACAACTTGGTATTGGTTTGCAAACATGAGAGTTTCCCAGGTGAGATCTGAAACTAGACAAGCATACATGAAGGGTGGGGAAACAAAGGAAGAAGCAGATCATCCCATATTGGTCAGTGGCAACTTTAAATAGCAAGGGAATATACCTATGAGTCTTGGCTTGGGTGGCTATAAGATGAGTAAATCTCTGCAAAGCCCCCTGGACGCCTAAAAGTTCACATAATAGACTTACGGGTTCACTCACGCCTACCATGGAGAAGACAACGGCACCCCACTCCAGTACTCTTGCCTGGAAAATCCCATGGACAGAGGAGCCTGGTGGGCTGCAGTCCATGGGATCACTAAGAGTTGGACAACAACTGAGCAACTTCACTTTCACTTTTCACTTTCCTGCATTGGAGAAGGAAATGGTAACCCACTCCAGTGTTCTCGCCTGGAGAATCCCAGGGATGGTGGAGCCTGGTGGGCTGCCGTCTATGGGGTCGCTCAGAGTTGGACAAGGCTGAAGCAACTCAGCAGCAGCAGCAGCACGCCTACCATCCAGATGGTTTCAACACCTTAGGCTGTCCAGGCTGCAACCTTGACAAAGGCTCCTGCCGTGGAAGCAACAGGCAGAAAAGTGCACTCCAAAGGCATGGAGGCAGGGATCGGTAGTGAGGACCTGCTGATTGTCCAGGTGCAGCTCAAGAGTCAGCCAAATGTCACATCCTCTCAGTAACCTCATTCAACACTTGGAAACTATAAGTAGCTGTTGAAAATGCTTTTTTTTTTTTTTTTTTTTCATGCTCTGTATCAGAGCTACTGACTCTTAAACTCTGGAAGTTTGATCCAGCAATACGTGTTCTAACAAGCCCTCCAGATATCATTAAGTAGAAAGGTACTAATTACACCAATCAAAAGGCATATATATTTAGTTACTTAAAAAAGGCAAAATCCAACTACTGGCTGTCTAGTTCAGTTCAGTTCAGTTCAGTCGCTCAGTCGTGTCCCACTCTTTGCAACCCCATGAATTGCAGCACGCCAGGCCTCCCTGTCCATCACCAACTCCCGGAGTTCACTCAGATTCACGTTCATCGAGTCAGTGATGTAAAAGAGACACAATTTTCACTCTGTTTTTGCCGCTGCCAATGCAGAGGACATGGGTTCAATCGCTGGTCCGGGAAGATTCCATATGCCTCAAGGCTACTATGTCTGTGCATTGCAGCACTGAGACCGCGCTCAAGAGCCAGCACTGAGACCGCGCTCAAGAGCCAGAACTCTGTACCAAGAGAACTCACCATAGTGAGAAGCCTGGATACTGTAGCTAGAGAGTAGTACCACTCACCAAAGCTAGAGAAAACCAGCTCACAGCAATGAAGAACCAGTATAGCCAAAAATAAAATTATACATATATTTTTTAAGGTAAAATGATAAAAAATGATTACATGCAAATAGTAACTATAAGAGAGTTGAAATTGTATGTTAAAGTCATAGAAAAATAGGACTACAGTAAACAAAGATGGCACCCCACTCCAGTACTCTTGCCTGGAAAATCCCATGGACAGAGGAGCCTGGTAGGCTGCAGTCCATGGGGTCCCTGAGAGTCACACACAACTGAACGACTTCACTTTTACTTTTCACTTTCATGCATTGGAGAAGGAAATGGCAACCCACTCCAGTGTTCTTGCCTGTAGAATCCCAGGGACAGTGGAGCCTGGTGGGCTGCCCTCTATGGGGTTGCACAGAGTTGGACACGACTGAAGTGACTTAGCAGTTAGCAAACAAAGATGGGTTTTTAATAATAATAACAGAAAAACACAGTAAATTTAGCAATTATAAATTCATGAACAAGTGACACAGTCACCTCAAGATTTATGAAATAGAGAGTGACAGATGTGAACAGAAAAGCATAATTCAGCTGGGGATTTAATGGCCCTTGATGGAAAAAAAATAAAGGGAAAATCAGCAAGTCTATAGGAGACTTTTCAAGTGGCTAGAGGTAAAGAATCTGCCTGCTAAGGCAGAAGACACAAGAGGAGGAAATGGTAACCCACTCCAGTATTCTTGCCTGGAAAATTCCATGGACAGAGGAACACGATGGGCTACCGTCCATGGGGCCACAGGGAGTCAGACACGAGTGGCCAAGAACGTAGGAAGCTTTAGTAACACCATTCCCCAGTCTGACCAGGATGAAGTCTGCAATTCTTGGAAAACAATTTCTGAGGGCAGACTTTCTCAGCATTGAAACTTAGTGTCTAGGACTATATAACTGTTTTGTGTGTGACGAATTTTTCATGCCCACTGCAGTTTATGTAGCAGCATCTACAGCCTTGGAGAGGGAGATGGCAATCCACTCCAATATTCTTGCCTGGAGAATCCCATGGACGGAGAAGCCTGGCAGGTTATGGCCCACGGGGCCACAAAGAGTCAGACACGACTGAGTGACTAACAAACACACCCACACCCTTGACTGTCTACATAGCAAGGATATTCGTTTACACCACCTTGTCATGGTGAAAATCAATAATATTTCCAGACATTGCCAAATAGCCCCTAGGAGAAAAATCTATTCAGATTGAAATCACTGATTTACAGTTGTCTCTTAGCATTTAATTGGGAATATATTACAAAAGCACTCTAACATACATTATTAAAGCATTCTTATAATTTTAAACTGGGTATTAAAGGGACTCAGTTTTGTCTACCTTTGGCTTATACCTAGTTATGTTAATATCACATTAAATGAATTATTATAAATATATAAATATACTTTTATGTCTAAATATATATATGCATATATAAAATTTGAGAGATGGCATGTAAGTTCCTATGATACTTTCTACATATAAATTATGATTCTAAGTCAAGTTTAATTACAAAGAATTCAGAGAAAGAATTTATTTTAGTTTGAAGAAATTTTTATTGAACACCAAATAAGGTCAAGTCATTTGACTAGTTTTTCATAGTCAACTAAAAAAAAAAAAAAATGCACCATGAAAGCCCACAGTGATTTATTTGAATCAATTTTTTTTTTTTTACTTTACAGTATTGTATTGGTTTTGCCATACATCAACATGAATCCGCCACAGGTATACACGTGTTCCCCATACTGAACCCCCCTCTCTCCTCCCTCCCCATACCATCCCTCTGGGTTGTCCCAGTGCACCAGCCCCAAGCATCCAGTATCATGCATCGAACCTGGACTGGCGATTTGTTTCATATATGATATTATACATGTTTCAATGCCATTCTCCCAAATCATCCCACCATCGAATCATTTTTAAATGTTGTGAACACAGAAGCCTGGTTTTTATCTGTGATGATTTTTTTCAGGGAATTTTTAACATCCTTATTTCTGAGGCTGTAGATTAAAGGGTTCAACATGGGAATGATCACTGTATAGAAGACAGAGGCCATCTTATCTGTGTCAAGAGAATGCTGAGAACTTGGCTGTAAGTACATAAAGATGAGGGTCCCGTAGAATATGGTGACTGCCAGCATGTGGGAGCTGCATGTGGAGAAGGCTTTGCGTCTTCCCTCAGCTGAGCTCATTCTCAGGATAGTAGAAATAATAAACATGTAGGAGATAAAGACAATCAGAACAGAGGAGATGAAAGTAACACCAGCACAGGCCAAAATCCACAGCTGTTTGGAACGTGTATCTGAGCAAGTGAGCCTGAGAAGAGGCATGTCATCGCAGTAGAAATGGTTGATGGTATTCGAGTGGCAATAGGAGAGACGAAAAGTGAAGATGGTCTGAAACAGTGCCATCAAAAAGCCATAGCTGTAGTGGACAGCTACGAGCTGAATACAGATTCCTCGGGACATTGAGGCCATATAGAGGAGGGGGTTGCAAATAGCCACGTATCGATCATAGGCCATGGAAGCCAGTAGCAAGAACTCGGATACCATGAAGGTGAGGAAACAGCCTAACTGGGCAGCACATGAGTTGAAAGAGATAACATTTTGCTTGTACAAGAAATTTCCAAGCATTTTGGGTGTAATGACAGAAGCATAACAGAAATCAACAAAGGCCAGGTTACTAAGGAAGAAGTACATAGGCGTGTGGAGTCTTGAATCTCTTCTGATGACTAGGATCAGACCCAGGTTGCCTGCTACTGTGAAGAGGCAGATGGATAAGAACAGGACAAAGAGGGGCATCTGCAACTCCTCTTGATCCGTGAGGCCCACAAGAATAAACTCCTTTACCTGAGTGCAGTTGATCTGTGACATATCTCTTCCAGAGGTCTGCATGAGGAAGTAGAAAACAAGAGTTAAATTCAAGTTACCATTATATAAGTGGTACTTTTATGCTTTGATATCTTGTAAGGAGATTTAATGCTAACATGTAGTTAGCATACAGGGATTCTGGGAATGGGATAGAGAGTAGAAACAGATAAACGTGGGAAAGGCATAGCTCTCCTGTCTCGGATTCATTATTTATACAAAGAAGAGAGCTGTGGAACAGTCTGGTTTCTGTTGAAAGTTCCTGAACATTAAGCTATCTGCAACTTTAATCTGACTTATTAAAATGTTCAGCCGTTCTTTAAAGTCTTTGGTGAATTCATTACAGTATTGCTTCTGTTTTATGTTTGTTGGTTTATTTGTCTGTTTTTTGGCCTTCAGTCAAGTGATATCTTAATTAATTAATCTGTTCTATTTTGTTTTATCCAGTTATTGCTCAGACTCTCAGTCATGTCTGAATCTTTGTGATCCAGTGGACTGTGTGCAGCTTGCCAGTCTCCTCTATCCATGTGATTCTCCCAGCGAGAATACTGGAGGGGGTTGCTATTCCCTCCTCCGGGGGATCTTCCCAACCCAGGGACAGAACCCGCTTCTCTTGAGTCTTCTGCATTGGCAAGCAGATTCCTTACCACTAGTGCCATCTGGGGACCCATACCCCTGCACTGAAAGGCAAAGTCTTAACCACTGGAAGTCCATAGCTATTTTTCTTTTATTGAGAAACTGTTAGCATTAATCGCATAAAGGAAATATTCTACTGTGGTACTTGTCTTTGATGTATCTGTCATTGTACCTGTGCAGACAGAACTCCATATTATCCCAGGGCAGGCAGAAACATAGTTCTGCATTTTCTGTTTTCCTTTAATAATTTATCACTAAAAGGTCACTATCAATTATAGACTATCTTCTTAGTTATGTTAATAATGCAAATACTGAAAATAGGTAAGTGTGCAAGCTACAATGAGGAGTTTATTTACTTCATTTGTTTTACCAAAACTTTAAACCTAAAATCATATCATTATGCTCACTCTGCATATGAGGAAAAGGAGATCAAAACAAGCATCCCAAACAAAATCGGCAGGCTGGTCTAAATATTAGTTGTTTTTCAAATGTGTGAGCTTCTGACTTCAGTCCACATCTTATTATTATGCTATCACTATATCTTATTAGTTCCATTAAAGAAGCAAATTATTTCCAGATTTTTTTTGCTATAATATTGCACATTTTTACCTCTAAAGCAGGAATTTACATGATCAAAAGAGATGAAAATAATTTGCATTTAAAAAAACAAATGTAATTTTTGAATAAATAAAAAAAAGAAAGAGAAAAAGAGACAATGTTTTTGTTCATAGAACTGCCCAGACCAAGCCACTTCTCTAGACAACTAGCTTTCAGACTCAAATTTTTTGACTACAAATCACAGAAATAAATACCTTTTACGTGATGGTGTAGACTAATAAATACATCTAGAATACTACTCTGATTACCTGACATCACTTACCTTGCATGGGCTATTGTGTTGTAATGTAATCTGTTCTATTTTATTTTGTCCAAATTATACAGGCCAAGACTCTAAAACTTGAGTTCATTATATAGAGGCCATTACAAGCACAATATCAAAAACTATAATCTAGCCCATCCCCCACCATCACCATTTTCACAAACACAGATAAACAACTTATCGATAAACACGTCTAGGCTACACCTCCCACTCTGATCTATAGCCAAGACTGTGCACCTCCTATCCTTAGCATTTGTCTTGATTATGTCTAAAGGACTTCCTTGGTGGCTCAGATGGTTAAGCATCTGCCTACAATGTAGGAGACCTGGGTTCAACCCCTGGGTCAGGAAGATCTCCTGGAGAAGGGAACGGCAACCCACTCCGATATTCTGGCCTGGAAAATCCCATGGACCGAGAGGCCTGGTGGACTACAGTCCATGGAGTCGCAAAGAGTTGGGCACGACTCAGCAGCTTCACTTTCAGGGCTTTTCATGTCTAAATGCTGCTTCTTTAGGAGCCTATTTCAGTTCACTCATTCCCTCATTCAAGAATATATGTTGAGAATTATTAATTTCCAAATACTACTTAGAGTCTGAAAGAAAAGACAGCAGACTAGATCAGAAAGAAAAAAGAACAAAAAAGCTCTGTTCACATGTTCTTTATTTTTCTGGTCTCCTCCTCTCAGTCCTCTTTCTCCACTTCCAAAACACAAAACTTTGACATTTATACATAGATATCATTTTGCTGTATATCAAAAACAAGGTATGAATTATATTTTAAAATATATGTGACCCTTCATAATTGTGTCCCTGAATAGTCTTATTATTCTGATTCCATTCAACTCTCCCAACCAATAAGGGATGCCCACTGGTCTCTTTGTCAATAAAAACATGACTTGCTTTGCTTCTTTTCCACTGTCTTTGCCATTCCTAGTACACTTCCCTACAAGAAAAATACATAAAGGGAAAACTATTTACTTTTAAGGACCATTCAATTATCACCTCTTCTTTGAAGCTGCTTCCCAAATTTAGTTAACATAGTTCATATTTGTGTTGTAAAATCTGTTCAGACATATTCCATTTATATATTCTCTCACATTTATAAAACCAAATGTTTCCATAACTCTGTCCTTGATAGAGTTTCCATACTTTATGTTTGACAGCCTTGTTCTCAGTGCTTTTGTTTTTGTTATTTTTTAAAATTATTTTTTAGTGAAGTCTCTTCTAAATGTTAGGTAAAGTGTTAGTCTCTCAGTTGTGTCCAGCTCTTTGTGACCCCAAGGACTGTAGCCTACCAGACTCCTCTGTTCATGGATTTCTCAGTCAAGGATACTGGAGTGGATTGCCATTTCCTCCTCTAGAGGAGCTTCCTGACCAAGAGATAAATCAAACTCAGATCTCCTGCATTGGCAGGCACATTCTTTTACCACTGAGCCACCAGGGTAATGGGAAATTAAATTTTATCTGGGTTAATTAAAGATTCATATCATGCTAATTGTATATAACCATTTCGTCTCCTTATTCTTAAGTTCTAGTCTTCATTTCGGTGGCTATCTCTAAGCATATAATGATGACATTTATCTGATATAATCCTCCCAAAGTAGAAAGCATAGTTTTGAAATAGATTGCAATGTGGTCAATCATATGCCTGCTTTTTTCAAATCTCCTCATAGAGTCTAAACTGTAATTTTTATTTTTAAAAAAGAATACATTTGAATCAGTTCTAATGAGGTGGATGAAACTGGAGCCTATTATACAGAGTGAAGCAAGCCAGAAAGAAACACACCAATACAGTATACTAACGCATATATATGGAATTTAGAAAGATGCTAACAATAACCCTGTATGCAAGACAGCAAAGGAGACACAGATGTATAGAACAGTCTTTTGGACTCTGTGGGAGAGGGCGAGGGTGGGATGATTTGGGAGAATGGCATGGAAACATGTATAATATCATATGTGAAATGAATCACCAGTCCAAGTTCGATGCATGATACTGGATGCTTGGGGCTGGTGCACTGAGACGACCCAAAGGGATGGTACGGGGAGGGAGGAGGGAGGGGGGTTCAGGATGGGGAACACGTGTACATCTGTGGTGGATGCATGTTGATGTATGGCAAAACCAATACAATATTATAAAGTAATTAACCTTCAATTAAAATAAATAAATTTATATTAAAAAATAATAAATGTATACACATATATAAGAGCAACACGTCATTAATTTGCAATTTGAATGCATTAAAACATCTTTACTGACTCCACATTATTGAACATCTTTCTGTGTTTTGACGGGACATCAAATAAATGTCAGACTTCAGATATCAGGGAGTAAAAACAGGAAGAGAGCCATCAAGACTATTTGGAATAGTGAGGTGCTGTATAATAACCTATTGGAGTTCAGTGCTGTACACCAGAAACGCATATGAGAGGAGGCCTGAAAACTGGAAGACTTTGAGGAGGGGACGGTTAAGGGAAGATTTCCCTGGATATGTATGTCAAAATTAACATGGAAAGATTTAAGACAAGGGAAGTTTCAAGCAGAGAATATGTAAAAAAGCAACTAGACGGTTCAGTTCAGTTCAGTTCAGTCACTCAGTCGTGTCCAACTCTCTGCGACCCCATGGACTGCAGCACGACAGGCCTCCCTGTCCATCACCAATACCCAGAGTTTACTCAGACTCATGTCCATCCAGTCGGTGATGCCATCCAACCAACTCATTCTCTGTTGTCCCCTTTTCCTCCTGCCTTCAATCTTTCCCAGCATCAGGGTCTTTTCTATTCTTTTCTTTTTTTACTTTACAATATTGTGTCTTTTTAAATGAGTCAGTTTTTTTGCATCAGGTGGCCAAAGTATTGGAGTTTCAGCTTCAACATCAGTCCTTCCAATGAATATTCAGGACTGATTTCCTTTAGGATGGACTGGTTGGATCTCCGTGCAGTCCAAGGGACAAGAGTCTTCTCCAACACCACAGATCAAAAGCATCAATCCTTCAGCACTCAGCTTAGGAGCTTAGGCACTGAGCAACTAGTTAAGTACATGCATAATTTCTATAAATTCTAGACATATGCATACATCATGCTTACTCAACTTTACTTTCTAGACTTGGTTCTGTCTTTAACTAGTTACATGAGCTTGGGAAACCCACTTGAACATTTTGGAGTTCAATTTATTCATGTGTATATGTTGAACCAGTCAATCTTAAAGGAAATCAACCCTGAATATTCATTGGAAGGACTGATGCTGAAGCTAAAGCTCTGATATTTTGGCCACCTGATGCGAAGAGCTGACTTGTTGGGAAAAGCCCTGATGCTGGGAAAGATTGAAGGCAGGAGTAGAAGAGGATGACAGATGATGAGATGTTTAGATAGCATCACCAACTCAGTGGACATGAATTTGAGCAAACTCCAGGAGATAGTGAAGGATAGGGGGGACCTTGCATGCTGCAGTCCACGGGGTCACGAAGAGTCACTCACCACTTAGTGAGTGAACAACTAACAACAACAATATATATTTTAAAAGGCACTAGACTAGGTTATCAGAGAAGGCAATGGCAACCCACTCCAGTGTTCTTGCCTGGAGAATCCCAGGGACGGGGGAGCCTGGTGGGCTGCCGTCTATGGGGTCGCACAGAGTTGGACACGACTGAAGTGAGTTAACAGCAGCAGCAGCAGCAGACCAGATTATCTCTCCACTTCCTTCTAATTATTTAACTGTTTACTTGAAAAACTAAATGTTTTTGATACTTTTGCCAAAACTAATATAAATACAAATAAAGCACTATCTTTAGGTTACAAAATGTATTTCAAATTGTTTTACTCTAGCCCATTGTATTAATATTATACTCTTTAATGTTAAAAATTATTATCTTGAGCTATTATAGCAATGTTATTCCACAAATGTGACTCACAGCTCGCCATTTCGAAATGCATTCTTCTAACCTACCTGAGCAGAGGCTGCACAAATTTCTTTTCCTAATAGTTTGGGTAAGAGATTACTGCATGCTTTTGTCAGTATCTCTATCCCAAAGGACTTTACCTCGGAGCGTCATGTAAGTGAGATCATCAAAAAAAGCACAGTCTGTACTCAGTTGGGAGGTGAAGGCTGACTGAAGATATATTAACACAAGTCCATTTTTGAAGAACGGCATATCTACAGCTAAAAATTTCATGAAATATCTACAGGGTTGTTGTTCACTCAGTTGTATCCAACTTTTTGTTACCCCATGGACTGCAGCACACAAGGCTTCCCTGTCCTTCACCATCCCCAGGTGTTTGCTCAAACTTATGTCCACTGAGTCGTTGATGCCATCCAACCATCTCATTCTCTGTTCCCGCTTCTGCTCCTGCCTTCAATTCTTTCCCAGAATCCAGGACTTTTCCAATGAGTTGGCTCTTCGCATCAGGTGGCCAAAGTATTGGAGCTTCAGCCTCAGCATCAGTCCTTTCAATGAGGGATTAAATATTCAAAAATTAGCAGCTTGATTATATTCTATAGGTGATGATTAGGATAGAAATTATATAGGCAGAAACAGTATATTGGAGATATTAAATATTCTATGAATATACAATGTCTGTTTTATTTCATTAATTAAATTTATAAATGAATCTATATTTGAACAAATGTCCCATCTCTGCTTGTACCTTGATATCTCAATCCCCTTTATTTCTGAATAGTATTCCATTGCATGGTTATATTACAATTTGTTTATGCATTCACCTATTAAAGGATAAATGGTTGTTTTCACTATCAGTTATAAATATGGCTGCAATAAATAAAACTGCAGTTTGAATAAGTAAAATCTATTGGCTAACTATCTAGAAATGTCATTTTGGAGGTGTCATGAGGATCCACAGCTTTGCTGCTAGATATGGGCTAATTTAATATGATGCAGAGCTTGAAAAAATCCATTTCTAGAGATGAATTTCAAAGCAAATGTGATCTCAGTGGCTTTTCTTGGAAACACTAAAGTTGTAGATAATGTGAAGTCACAGTACTGGTTGGTAAAACCAGTATAGTAGCAGATCAGCTGCCTATTTAATAGCAATATCAAACTCAAAATCATCAGCCACTAAGGAAAAGCAAATTAAGACCACAGCACCATTTCACTACGAATACACTAGAATGACTTTAATCAAAATGACCGTCAATACCAAGTGTAAAGACACTAAAACACTCATATGTCTGTTAGAATAAAAACTTTGGAAAACTTTTATTTGTATTTTCATAAAAGATTTAACATAAGACTCTCCAAACACCCTAGCAATTCTGCTCCAAAATATCAATCTAAGAAAAATAAAAATATGAATATAAGACTGTTACACAAATATACATACCAAAAATATTCCTAATAAGCAAAAAATAGAATAATCCAAATGTCTACCAATGAACAAATGAACAAACAAAAATGGCATATGCATATAAGCAAATGCTATTCAGTAATAAAATATAATATTTCTAACACATGCTACAACATGAATGAAACACAAAATCTTTTATTAGTGTAAGAAGTCAGACAAAGAAGTTTCCACATTTTAAGACTCTATTTTAATGAAAATTCCTAAAATGGCAAATATATGAGACAGAATGTAGATTACAAGCTGTCTGGAGATATGGATGGAAGTGAAAATTAACTGGAAATAAGCAGAAAGAAAGTTTATGTGGTGACAACATAAACATTTACAACTGGAACATGATTGCATATGTACAACTCTATTTATAAATATATACTTTATAAATTTGCAACTTTGGAACTGAATCTGGATAATGATATGGTTGCATAATTACTATAAATTTACTCAAAAGAATACTAATTCACTTACAATTTATTTCCTCACAATAGGTGCATTTTATTTTGCATATGTATACTTTAATAAAGCTGTTAAAACATTATCAAATTCAATGTGGAGGATACTTTTTCATCTCTTGGCTAAGTCCCAGTTTATCCAGTCATTATGCAATTTGTATGATCAATTATGTATATACTATAAATATTTAAATTTAGTTGCATTTTTTGTAGTGAAAATATGAACTAAACGTGATTTGATGCTAGTTCTTGGGAGTGTGAGCTTTGGAGTCAAATTTCCATTTTGAATCCCAACTTTGTCATTTATTAGCTGGAAGATTTTGGCAATTACTCTTCTCAAAGTCATAGTTATCTTATCTGAAAATCTGTTTCAAATTCAAATGCTGTTTGATTTGAGTTAAAAAAAAACAAATGGATTTAATGTAACTATTGAATAGTAAATAATGTCTATAAACTGCTTAACACACTGTCAGAAATAGCATACTTCAAAAATTTATGGCAATCAAAAGTTATTCTTCCCATTTTTTAAATTTATTTAATTAAGTATTTCCACATAAATTATTTCACAAGCTGAAATGAACTTTTTGTTTCAAAGTGTGGTCATAATAGATGACATAACATTTTTAATTATCTTTTCTTATGTCTTCTTATTTTAGGGATTGTGATGACTTTTGTTCCTTGTCTAAGAGTTGGTTCAACTTTGCTTTTTCATGGATTGTAACTTTATTATTGTTGTATGTTAAAGGTCTTTGTGGTTTGTCTCTATTATCACAAATAAGTCATATAAATATCAGAATCTACTAGGCTGTAGGAAAGTCTTCTAAGTCGGAATATGTTAGTTTCTAACTTTTTGCTTACATCTGTTTGGTCAGGAAGCAACAGTTAGAACTGGACATGGAACAACAGACTGGTTCCAAATAGGAAAAGGAGTACGTAAGGGTGCATATTGTCACCCTGCTTATTTAATTTATATGCAGAGTACATCATGAGAAACACTGGACTGGAAGAAGCACAAGCTGGAATCAAGATTGCTGGGAGAATTATCAATAACCTCAGATATGCAGATGACACTACCCTTATGGAAGAAAGTGAAGAGGAACTAAAAAGCCTCTTGATGAAAGTGAAAGAGGAGAGTGAAAAAGTTGGCTTAAAGCTCGACATTCAGAAAATTAAGATCATGGCAATCTGGTCCCATCACTTTATGGGAAACAGATGGGGAAAGAGTGGAAACAGTGTCAGACTTTATTTTTGGGGGCTCCAAAATCACTGCAGATGTTGACTGCAGCCCTGAAATTAAAAGACACTTAATCCTTGGAAGAAAAGTTATGATCAACCTAGACAGCATATTCAAAAGCAGAGACATTACTTTGCCAACTAAGTTCCATCTAGTCAAGGCTATGGTTTTTCCTGTGGTCATGTATGGATGTGAGAGTTGGACTGTGAAAAAAGCTGAGCACCGAAGGATTGATGCTTTGGAACTGTGGTGTTGGAGAAGACTCTTGAGAGTCCCTTGGACTGCAAGGAGATCCAACCAGTCCATTCTAAGGGAGATCAGTCCTGGGTGTTCATTGGAAGGAATGATGCTAAAGCTGAAACTCCAGTAATTTGGCCACTTCATGCGAAGAGTTGACTCATTGGAAAAGACTCTGATGCTGGGAGGGATTGGAGGCAAGAGGAGAAGGGGACGACAGAGGGTGAAATGGCTGGATGGCATCACTGACTCAATGGACATGAGTTTGAGTGAACTCCAGGAGTTGGTGTTGGACAGGGAGGCCTGGGGTGCTGGGATGCATGCGGTCACAAAGAATCGGACACGATTGAGTGATTGAACTGACTGACCAAGGGCTCATATAATAGAGACTCTGATCCTGGAAAAGACTGAAAGCAGAAGGAGAACAGAGCGACAGAAGATGAGATGCCTGGATAAGCATCACTGACTCATTGGACATGAGTTTGAGCGAAATCCAGGAGACTGTGAAGGACAAGGAAACTTGGCATGCTGCAGTCCATGGGGTCCAGAAGAGTCGGACACGACTGTGCTACTGAATGAGAAATGGTCAATATGCTCAAGTCACCGCCACACAGTCTCCTTGCATCATACTCCATGTCCTTGTAATATGTTCCTCTCGCCTTACATCTTTCTAATTATATGCGGTCCTTAAAAACGTCCGTGTGTGTTAGTCGCTCAGTCTTGCCCAACTCTTTGCAACTCCATGGGCTGTAGCCCACTGGGTTCCTCTGTCCATGGACTCTCCAGGCAAGAATACTGGAGTGGGTTGCCATTCCCTTCTCCTAAGAATGTTTAGGCTTTGAACCTATAGAATGTTTCCCCTGTAGATTATGAATGCATATAACATCGGTTCAGCTCAGTTCAGTCGCTCAGTCGTGTCTGACTGTTTGAAACCCCATGGTCTGCAGCATGCCAGGCCTCCCTGTCCATCACCAACTCCAAGAGTTTACTCACACCCATGTCCATTGAGTCAGTGACACCATCCAACCGTCTCAACCTCTGTTGTCCCCTTCTTCTCCTGCCTTCAATATTTCCCAGCATGAGGGTCTTTTCAAATGAGTCAGCTCTTTACATCAGGTGGCCAAAGTATTGGAGTTTCAACTTCAGCATCAGTCCTTCCAATGAATATTCAGGACTGATTTCCTTTAGGATGGACTGGTTGGATCTCTTTGCAGCTCAAGGGACTCTCAAGAGTCTTCTCCAACACCACAGTTTAAAAGCATCAATTCTTTAGTGCTCAGCTTTCTTTATAGTCCAACTCTCACATCCATACATGACCACTGGAAAAACCATAGCCTTGACTAGACGGACCTGTGTTGGCAAAGTAATGTCTCTTGCTTTTGAATATGCTGTCTAGGTTGGTCATAACTTTTCTTCCAAGAAGTAATTGTCTTTTAATTTCATGTCTGCAGTCATCATCTGCAGTGATTTTGGAGTTCCCCCAAAAAATAAAGCCTGCCATTGTTTCCTGATCTATTTGCCATGAAGTGATGGGACCAGATGCCATGATCTTTGTTTTCTGAATGTTGAGGTTTAAGCCAACTTTTTCACTCTCCTCTTTCACTTTCATCAGTATAACATAGTGCACATTATACTATGTCTTCATGCATTCTGTGTTCTCCTCATTCTCTTTTGATCTCGTGTCTTACTGTATTCATGTTGGTACCTGACTTATTTATCCGTGTTGCTACTTTTACCAGTCACATCACACTGTTTGACCTGAAACAATGTCAGTTCTTTTCTTTTTTTTTTTTTTTCTGTGTTGTGTGACATAAGGGATCTTAATTCTCAGACCAGGGATTGAACTTGCACCCCCTGCATTGTAAGTGTGGAATCTCAACTACTGAACTGCCAAGGAACTCCCAAAGTATCAATTTTGAGTGCCTGGTTAGAAGCTACTCTCTTTCATTTTCTTTAACAAATAGCATTTTCCAATGAGATCACACATTTCTGTTTACAAGGATAGTATTAATAGTTCAGTTCGGTCGCTCAGTTGTGTCTGACTCCCTGCGACCCCATGAACCCCAACACGCCAGGCCTCCCTGCCAGGAGGAGAAGTTGTCATCACCAACTCCCACAGTCACCCAAACTCATGTCCATTGAGTCGGTGATGACATCTATGTCATCCTCTGTCGTCCCCTTCTCCTCCTGCCCTCAATCTTTCCCAACATCACGGTCTTTTCAAATGAGTTAGCTCTTCACATCTGGTGGCCGAAGTACTGGAGTTTCAGCTTTAGCATCACTCCTTCCAATGAACATGCAGGGCTGATTTCCTTTAGAATGGACTGGTTGGATCTCCTTGCAGTTCAAGGGACTCTCAAGAGTCTTCTCCAACACCACAATTCAAAAGCATCAATTCTTTGGTGCTCAGCTTTCTTCATAGTCCAACTCTCACATCCACACATGACTACTGGAAAAACTATAGCCTTGACTAGACAGACCTTTGTTGACAGTGTAATGTCTCTGCTTTTTAATATGCCATCTAGGTTGGTCATAACTTTCCTTTAAAGGAATAAGCGTCTTTTAATTTCATGGCTGCAAACACTATCTGCAGTGATTTTGGAGCCCCCCAAAATAAAGTCAGCCACTGTTTCCACTGTTTTCCTGTCTATTTGCTATGAAGTGATGGGACCAGATGCCATGATCTTAGTTTTCTGAATGCTGAGCTTTAATCCAACTTTTTCACTATCCTCTCTCACTTTCATCAAGAGGCTCTTTAATTCTTCACTTTCTGCCATAAGGGTATTAATAGTTGTATTACACATGTACAGATACAGCAAATTCACTGTAATTTCTTTGTATTTTAAACGTGACATCTTTTTAAAGGCAAGTGATAAATAGAAATAAGTGACAAAACAAATTTATTCTGGTCCACAGAAGAGAGGTGTAAAAGAGACACAATTGGGAAACATTTACCCAATGATGCTGAGAAGAAATTTCTGAAATTAAAAAAGGATATTCAGAGATTTCCTTCCAAATGAAGTTATACCCATAGCACTGTTAGTTTGTACAACATAATTAAAAAAAATTAACCTGATACATTTTATCATGAAACACTGAGGGTTTTAATATTCTCTATTTGAGGATCCAAATGAAACTAACCTTTTTCAGGGATACTATTTGTGTACCAGGTATATGGCTAGTCTAGAAATTCAGACATTGTTAGTAACTTAGTATCAAACAAGACTTACTGTTTCACTGGAAATGCCCAGCTTGGTTACATGCACTATATAAATAATACTCCATTAATTTACCCTCATATTGGTTAACTCCATTCTGATTTGATAAATCTGAGATATAGTCTGGTCACCTGCATATATGTGAGTTGTCTGATAAATTTTGATATGCACTCAAAAACTATCAGAAACCAAAAAATTACAAAAGCAATTAATTTTCTTCTTAATGATGCAAAGGACTTTCCCAAAACATGATTCATTGAATGCTTATTTATATCAAAACACAGTACATTTATTAAACATACTACAGAAAACTGATACTTAGAGTAAGGAGAAGAGAAAATTCTTATAAACTCCATTTATAAGATTATCATACAGTAGTACTCAGAGTGAAAGCCATCAGTGATGATGCTTTGTGTTCTTCAATAAGTTGTATCAATTGTGTTCATTGCCATAAAAATAATTTCAACTGCATTTTGGTTATCATTCAAAATACAAATGTATCAGGACTGTGTAGCTTTTCCTTCAAACCGTACTAAGGAAGAGTTAGGGATTGTTTTAAATAAATTTGTCAGTTTAATTTTACTACTTAGTGATGAAAAGGATTTAGGCCATCTGCAATTCCAGATGCAGGGATCTGCTACATGCACAGAAAATAAAAGAAAGCCAAAGAATGAGAAAAACCCACTTACTTCTCTCAGCTATTATTTTCCTTCTTCTGTTTTGACTTATTTAAAACTTTCAAATTCATATCTCTCTTGGCTCCTGGAAATATTTATTTCAATGTAGATGTTTGCATAATCCTTGAGAAAATAAGTGAATAATGCTTTGTTTCTGTATTAAATTCATACATCCAAGTGCTTCAGATTATTTTTGAAATCTGTGCATCCCAAATTCTAGCACCTTTTAATTCCCAGAGTAGCCTGCATACCTATTAACCCGTCATCTAACCATTGCTTTTTCTGACACAATGGCAGTTTGTTTTAACTTTATTTACTTACAGATTTCTGAAATTACATCAGCTTAAAAGAACAGCATGAATTTGTCAGAAATCTCTTTAAAGCAGCCTTCACGTCCTTGTTCCTCAGGCTGTAGATCATGGGGTTCAGCATGGGAATCACCAGAGTATAAAACACGGAGGCCACTTTATCAGTATCCATAGAATGGTTAGTTTGAGGCTGCACATACATGAATATCATTGTGCCATAGAAGACGGATACTGCCATCATATGTGATGCACAGGTGGAAAAGGCTTTTTTCCTTCCTTCTGATGAACGTATTTTGAGAATGGACAAAACTATGTTAAAATAAGATACAAGAACTATAATTATGGAAACCACCAGATTTGTAGCTGCAGATATAAACACAAATGTTTCTGGAAAGGAAGTATCAGAGCAAGACAATGCTAGCAGAGGGGCGATATCACAATAAAAATGATTGATGATATTGCAAGAGCAATAAGTCACAGAGAATACAGAAGATGAGGCCACAACAGCTGTGGAAAAGCTATAGAGGTATGTGAGGGAAACTAGCAGGAGACAGACCCACCGAGACACCACCGCTATGTAGAGCAGGGGGTGACAAATGGCCACATAGCGGTCATAGGCCATCGCGGCTAACATGAGCACCTCAGCTACAATGAAAACCAAGAACGCTCCCAGTTGGGCGGCACATTCATAGTAGGAGGTGGTGTGTTTCTTTACTAAAAAGTTGACCAGCATTTTAGGGGCGATGACAGTTGAATTGCCAAGATTGATGATGGTCAAGTGCCGGAGGAAGAAATACATGGGGGTCTGAAGCCGAGAGTCCACACTGGTGAGGGTGATGATGCTTAGGTTCCCTGTCACGGTCAGTCCGTAGATGACCAGAAAGACAAAGAAGAGTGGGATCTGGAGGTCTGGATGTTCTGAGACTCCTGTGAGAATAAAGTCAGTGACTGGAGTGAAATTTCCATTAGCCATGTAAGAGTGTAGAAAGTCATCTGGGAAAGAAAGGAGAAGTGGTTACAGTTTTAAAAAATTTCTAGGACTGTTGTTATATGGCAAGGGCAATTTCTGGGGTAAGATTTCCTGGAATCATACTTTGAAATATATCCATTCCCTTGAGTAAGTGAAAGTCACTCAGCCATGTCTGACTCTTTGTGACCCCATGGACCTTACAGTCCATGGAATTTGCTAGGTCAGAATACTGGAGTGGTAGCTGTTGCATTCTCCAGGGGATCTTCCCAACCCACGGATAGAACTCAAGTCTCCTGCACTGCTGACAGATTCTTTACCGTTTGACCCACCAGCGAAGTCCATCAGTTCCCTTGCTGCTAAGCTGCTAAGTCGCTTCAGTCGTGTCCGACTCTGTGCGACCCCATAGACGGTAGCCCACCAGGCTCCCATGGGATTCTCCAGGCAAGAACACTGGAGTGGGTTGCCATTTCCTTCTCCAATGCATGCAAGTGAAAAGTGAAAAGTGAAAGTGAATTCGCTCAGTTGTGTCCGACCCTCAGCGACCCCATGGACTGCAGCCTACCAGGATCCTCCGCCCATGGGATTTCCCAGGCAGGAGTACTGGAGTGGGGTGCCATTGCCTTCTCCATCAGTTCCCTTACTTCTGCTAAATTCAAGCATGCTGATGGTTTATAACTTCCCAGGGGGTGCAGTAGTAGAGTCTGTCTGCCAATGCAGGAGACATGGGTTCAACCCCTGGGTCAGAAAGATCCCCTGGAGGAGGGCATGGCTACCCACTCCAGTCTTCTTGCCTGGAGAATCCCATGGACAGAGGAGCCTGGCGGGCTACAGTCCATGGAGTCGCAAAAAGTCGGGCACGAGTGAGTGACCGAGCACACACAGGCTGGTTATATCTCTTCTTAAATTGCAAAAGTAAATGTTGAAAAGCAACCGGTTAAATCCCAAACATTATCCACAGTCAGGTCTGCATCACTTTTTCAGTCATATTGTTTCACCAGACACACACCCAACCCTAGTCCCTCTGTTTCCCTGCTGATATTCAAAGATACCAGTTGAGCGAAGACAAGCAATCTAGAAAAAAAACATTTTTCCCCTCAGATTTTCTTTTCTCTTTAAGATACTTTCTGACTTATCAAACCAGAAATCTAGCCTGATCCAAGGAGTGGAGTTGAGAAGGAAAGACAGTGCTGGAGATTGCTGAGCCAGTTCCAGTCCTTCTTTCTAGATGGTGCCTGATCTTTCTCTACTCTACTGAGTCCCACTCTGATTTCAGTCTCCTTCTTCATGTACAGATTAGAACCAGGGGTAACATGGCTTGCTACCACAGGTTTTTTTTTTTTTTTTTTTTTACAAAAAGAGAGACACATTGGATTAAGCAATGGAATTCAGATTTCTAGAATCAGTTTTACCACTTTGAAGTCTTCATTTCTATTAAGAATCATCCTTATGTTTATTAGACATGTCTTCATTTTCAGTATCAGTTATTACATCCTTCTACATTTCCAGATCCTTGCACCTTGCCCGTTCTTTTAAATTTTTATTTTAACAATGTGGTAAGAACACATAACTTGAGATCTGCGCCATTAAGAGATATATGGCTGAACAGAACAGTATTGCTAATTACAGACACAATGCTGTGTAGCAGATCTCTAGATCTTATTCCTCTCATGTAACTGAAACTTTATACTTGTTGATTAGCAACTCTCTATATGGTCCAGCTTACAACTTCCAGGTGTTTATCAAAAGGAATTGCTATCAGAATGTTTAAGAGAAAGTGAAACCCTACCCATTCTAATTTGGGAAATGATACCTCTGGTCATTTTCTAATAGCCTGATGAAACACTTTATATTCGTTCATTTAGGGCTAACCATTAGAGGAGAATCCCATGGGGAGAGGAGCCTGGTGGGCTGCAGTCCATGGGTTTGCAAAAGTCAGACATGACTTAGAAATTAAATCACAGAGTACAAAATTATGCAATGGGATGACACTTTTCAATCTTCAGACTTGGTGATAACAGTTAGGAATTATTTGAGGTTCATAGCTTTCTCCATAACTCTTAAAAATGTCATTCTATTCATTTGCCAGTCTATTCACTCAGTTTGTAAATATCTGTCTGAAAAGAAACAAACAAATGAACAAACATAAGCATAAGCAGTCAGTAGGGGAAACAACTAAAATGTCTCTCAAGCATGGGAGTTTATTCACATATATAAGGAATATTATTGTAAACTTATTCAGTTCATAAAATGATTCATGAGTAACACGTATCTTAAAATATTATTTTCCTAAGATTGCACTGGGTATTTGTTTTTGTTGTTGTTCAGTTGCTAAGTCACATTCAGCCCCTGGCAACCCCATGGATTGTAGGCCACAAAGCTCCTCCATTCATGGCATTTTACAGGAAAGAATACTGGAGTGGGTTGCCATTTCCTTCTCCAGGGGATCTTCCTGGACCAGGGATCGAATCTAAGTCTCCTGCATTGGCAGGGGAATTCTTTACCACTGATCCACCAAGGAAGACCTGTGTTGGGTATAATTGTAGAAAAAAGTCAAATATTACATGCTGCTGCTGCTGTCACTTCGGTCGTGTCCAACTCTGTGTGACCACACAGACGGCAGCCCACCAGGCTCCCCCGTCCCTGGGATTCTTCAGGCAGGAATACTGGAGTGGGTTGCCATTTCCTTCTCCAAATGAGCCAGATATTAAAACGTAGTTATTATTTTTCTGAAATTTAAATTCAACTGAACATCCTATATTTTATCTGGAAATGTTAACTTTACTAATTTTAACAGATTAATTTGCTGGTGATTTTCAGATACTCCTAATTACTTCTGTACTTGCAATATCCAACTACCACTTTTCATTTTCACAAACCAAATGAATGTATGAGCTCTAGTCAATTCATAGGGTTTAATGTCCTAAAAAGCCATGATTTTCCAGGGAAACCAGTAAACAAAAGAGATAATGAAATTTTTGTGATGTAAAGAATAAGCTGTCAGTGACTGAAAGAGTATCCATAGTTAAGAATTAAGTGAAATTACCAAAAACTGTGGTGTTAATCAATATCTACAATTCCTATTTACTCACCTTTAATGAAGAATTCAATTTTCTGCTTTCAAATTACTCTGGCTTGTCTTTGGGTAGGGGCAATTTATATGTTCCCTCTCTCCTTGTGATGTTCCCTGAGGAAGTAGTATGAAATTTATTCAGATGATTCTCCCCAAATTACATGAGAGGTTTTTTTTTTTTTTTAATTGCCTGTGATGTCTTCAAATTACCTAGGATAAGCTGCCTATTCTCTAGTGAAACATTGTAAGGAACAATTTAAGGAAAGGAAGAAGACAGTATAATTTATCTATACAGTTCCAGGGAGACACTTACTTCAAGACAGCTATTACGGTAACAATGGAAAAAATGGATGTGCTTTCTCATAGTAAAACTACAACTGTTCCAGAAGTTATGATAAAATTGCAAGCAAATCATCATCATTGGATAGGATTTTAAAAAAATAATTTATAAATGGAAATAGGGATGAAATAATCTCATTGTGAGTTTAATTCTCATTTACTTACTAATGATATTGGACATTTGTCAATGTATTTGCTGGTCATTCATATATATATACATTGTAAAGAGTCCTAATTTTGTCCATTTTAATCAATTTTTCATTGATTTTTTGGACTTTTTATAAGTGTGTTAGATGAAACTACTTTTGGAAATTTTCTTCTAGAAGTGTTCTTAATTTATTTCATATTGAGGGAAATTTGCTCTGCAGTGTTTTGATATTATCTGCCATAGAGCAAAACAAATCAGCTATAATTATACATATATCACATCCCACTGAGGTTTCCCTCCACCTATTCCACCCCGCTAGGTCAAGACAGAGTGCCAGTCTGGGCCCCTGTGTTACGTAGCAACTCCTCACCAGCTGTCTGCTTTGCACAGGACGATATATACACGTCAGTGGTACTTTCTCCATTCATCCTGTTCTCCCTTTCCTCCACTGTATCCACAAGTCCATCCTCTATATCTGAGCTTCCTTTCCTCTTCTGCAAATAGATTCACCAATATCATTTTTTCTAGACTCACTCTCTCTATATATATATGTGCATGCGTGTCTGCATGTTTGTGTGTGTATGTTAATATGCAATATTTGTTTTTCTCTTTATGACTTACTTCACTCTATATAGCAGGTTGTAATTTCATCCACCTCTCTAGAATGGAATTAAATCCATTCTTTTTGGAGGCTGAGTAATATTCCATTGTATATTTGTATGACATTTTCTTTATCCATTCATCTGTCAATGGACATCTAAGTCCCTTCAATGTCGTAGCTATTGTAAATAGTGCCTCTATGAACATTGGGATACATGTATATTTTCCAATTATGGTTTTCTCAGGGTACATGCCCAGTAGTGGGATCACTGGGTCACATGGTAGTTTTATGCCTAGTGTTTTAAGGAATCTCCATACTGTTCTCCACAGTGGCTGTATCAATTCACATTCCCACCAACAGTACAATAGGATTCCCTTTTCTCCCACATTCTCGCCAGCATTATTGTTTGTAGATTTTTTGATGATGACCATTGTGACCTGTGTGAGGTGATACCTCATTGTGGTGATTTACATTTCTCTAGCAATAAGCAATGCTAAGCATTTTTTTTTTTCATGTATTTATTCTGTATGTCTTCTTTGAAGAATTGTCTACTTAGGTCTTCTGCCCATTTTTTGGGGTTGGTACAAAAACAGAAATATAGACCAATGGAATAAGATAGAAAGTCCAGAGATAAACCTGCACACCTATGGACATCTCATTTTTGACAAAGAAAGCAATGATATACAATGGAGAAAAGATAGTTTCTTCAGTATGTGGTGCTGGGAAAATTGGACAACTAATTGGACAATTATGTGTTAAAGAATGAAATTAGAACAGTTCCTACCACCATACACAAAGATAAACTCAAAGTGAATTAAAAAACAAAACAAAACTAAATGTAAGACCAGAAGCTATAAAATTCTTTTCTTTTCCTTTTTTTAAAAATTATATTTTATTGTACTTTACAATACTGTATTGGTTTTGCCATACATTGACATGAATCTGCCAAGGGTGTACATGAGTTCCCAATCCTGAACCCCCCTCCCACCACCCTCCCCATATCATCTCTCTGGGTCATCCCAGTGCACCAGCCCCAAGCATCCTGTATCCTGACAGAACACTCTTTGACATAAGTTACAGCAAGGTCCTCTTTGACCCACCTACTAGAGTAATGGAAATAAAAACAAAAATAGACAAATGGAACCTAATTAAACTTCAAAGTTTTTGCACAGCAAAGAAAACAATAAACAAGATTAAAAGACAATCCTCAGAATGGGACAAAATGGTTGCAAATGAAACAACTGACAAAGTATTAATCTCCAAAATATATAAGCAGCTGATATAGCTCAATGTTAGGAAAACAAACAACCTAATCAAGAAAATGAGCAGAAGACCTAAACAGAGATTTGTCCAAAGAAGACATCCAGATGGCCAATAAACACACAGAGGTTTTATTATTTTGATGTGTCTGTTTAGTTCTTTGGCTCAAGATCCTGCAGTGATTCAAAGCAGAATTATGCACCAGTAGGGACGGAGAAGGGATGGCACCCACCCTTGCCTGGAAAATCCCATGGATGGAGGAGCCTGGTAGGCTGCAGTCCACGGTGTCTCGAAGAATCGGACAGGACTGAGTGACTTCACTTTCACTTTTCACTTTCACGCATTGGAGAAGGAAATGGCAACCCACTCCAGTGTTCTTGTCTGGAGAATCCCAGGGATGGCGGAGGTTGGTGGGCTGCCGTCTATGGGGTTGCACAGAGTCAGACACAACTGGAGCGACTTTGCAGCAGCAGCAGCAGCAGCAGGGATGGAGAAGGCAACAGCAACCCACTCCAGTGTTCTTGCCTGGAGAATCCAAGGGACAGCGGAGCCTGGTAGGCTGCCGTCTATAGGGTCATGAAGAGTCGGACACGACTGAGCAGCTTCACTTTCACTTTCCACTTTCATGCATTGGAGAAGGAAACGGCAGCCCACTCCAGTGTTCCTTCCTGGAGAATCCAAGGGACGGCGGAGTCTGGTGGGCTGCCATCTATGGGGTCGCATAGAATCGGACATGACTGAAACGACTTAGCAGTAGCAGCAGCAACAGCAGGGAGGGCAGAAAATCTCCCCTCTGACAGCTTCTCATGTACAGAACAGATTGGGATGCAGGAGATGGAGTGGGTAGGAGAGACCATAAAGCTGATACAGTCCCATCTCAAGGTACACAGACTAACACTCTGAAGACTGAGAAGGGAGAAGGAAAACTTGAAACCACTCTGTTATCACTTCAAGGACTGTGCTGTGTTAGAGAAGTTTGGAGTCTAATTGGAAATTGTGATAGGATGCTGTGACAGTATCTAAATATTGCTACATTCTTCTTAAGAGGGCTGAGTTTATTTGTTCTTTTAGTTACTTATTTTTGCAGGAAATTAACAAAGTTTGTGTCAAACTGCAAACTCTGCCTCTGGATGGTTATATAAATGTTCCTGCACATTTTTAGCTTTGTCTGGGGTCTTCAACCTTTCCCCCACCTGCACGGCTCAGGTTTGAGTTGGACAGAGCGCTAGACATTCAGTGAGTTTTCTCACTAAGTTTGACAGAATTTTGGTGTGCTTCAATCCTGTGTGAAGTGGCAGTCTGCACCATCCAGACCTCCAGCCGTTTCTCACTCCCTCGTAGCTGCTCTTGACCTGGCCTTATGGAATCTCACCTTAATAGGTTTGTTCCGAAGTCACTGGCCTCTCAAGCAGCATTCAGGCTGATGGGTAGTCACTGTGTCTGCTTAGGTGTCTCCACTGTAGTTCCAACGCACATATCCCAGCACCTCGGCCCTGCTGCTCTGACAGTGTCTCCATCTTTACCTGAATACTGTGTTCTCCACGTGCCCACCATCACCCCACGTGAAGGACAGCTAACTGTACCCCTTGCTGACATCACAGTCCTGTGCTGCCAATCGTCAGATATCTGAAAACCCTCATTACATATGTGTCCTCTCTGTTCGCCAAATTCCCAGGAATTTTGCACACAGTGGATTGTGCCTGTTCTTCTGCCCCATCTTGTCTCTCTCCTCTTCCCTTTCCCCACTAGTCTGCTCTTTGCTCCTGAGAAACTATTTCTGTTTTGTTCTAGTCATTAGCGTGTTTTATTTATTTATTTAATTTCACATATGTAGTGTTCAACTACACCTAAAACTAATATTGTAAATCAACACTTTGTGGAAAATAAAGTATATCCAAATGTCCCTTATTTTACTGATTTCATTTCCTCTCAATTGCTTTTCAGTTCTTTCAAAACATAAACTTCTGATATTTGGACATAAAACCCATTTTATATTGCATTAAAAATAAAGTGTGGATTGTATTTGAAAGCTTATATGTTAATGTGAGTCTTTACAATCTTATCTCTGAATATTTTTGTAACCTCAACTCCTTTCAACTTTTCTTAAAATATGGTTTTAGTAATCTTTATTTGGTGATCTGACTTAATAAGTCTATGATACTGTCTGGTCACCCTTATCCATTCAGAGTTGGAGAACAGATTTTAGTGTAAGCTCATCAATCAAAAACTATCAGAAAACACAACAGAATACTTTTGGAAAACAAATTGTTTTTGTAATGGTATAAAGAACTCTGAAAAAGATTGTTCATTGAATGTCCATTGTCTCACAATAAAGTCCACCTATTAAACACAATAAAGAGGACTATACTCAGTAAGGAGAAAGGAAAATCTTAATGGTATCCACTAAGCTCATGAATAAAATGAGAGCATATTAAAAAATTGACTATGAACAAAGGGGGAAGAGGTAGGGAATCTACCTGAGAAAGAATTCCAAATATTGATAGTGAAAATGATCCAAAATCTTGAAATCAAAATGGAATCACAGATTAATAGCCTGGAGACAAGGATTGAGAAGATGCAAGAAAGGTTTAACAAGGACCTAGAAGAAATAAAAAAGAGTCAATATATAATGAATAATGCAATAAATGAGATCAGAAACACTCTGGAGGCAACAAATAGTAGAATAATGGAGGCAGAAGATAGGATTAGTGAAATAGAAGATAGAATGGTAGAAATAAATGAATCAGAGAGGAAACAAGAAAAACGAATTAAAAGAAGTGAGGACATTCTCAGAGACCTCCAGGACGATATGAAATGTGCCAACATTCAAATTATAGGAGTCCCAGAAGAAGAAGACAAAAAGACCATGAGAAAATTCTTGAGGAGATAATAGTTGAAAACTTCCCTAAAATGGGGAAGGAAATAATCACCCAAGTCCAAGAAACACGGAGTTCCAAATAGGATAAACCCAAGGCGAAACACCCCAAGACACATATTAATCAAATTAACAAAGATCAAACACAAAGAACAAATATTAAAAGCAGCAAGGGAAAAACAACAAATAACACACAAGGGGATGCCCATAAGGATAACAGCTGATCTTTCAATAGAAACTCTTCAGGCCAGGAGGGAATGGCAAGACATACTTAAAGTGATGAAAGACAATAACCTACAGCCCAGATTACTGTACCCAGCAAGGATCTCATTCAAATATGAAGGAGAAATCAAAAGCTTTACAGACAAGCAAAAGCTGAGAGAATTCAGCACCACCAAACCAGCTCTCCAACAAATTCTAAAGCATATTCTCTAGACAGGAAGCACAAAAAGGGTGTATAAACCCGAGCCCAAAACAATAAAGTAAATGGTAACGGGATCACACTTATCAATAATTACCTTAAACGTAAATGGGTTGAATGCCCCAACCAAAAGGCAAAGACTGGCTGAATGGATACAAAAACAAGACCCCTCTATATGCTGCTTACAAGAGACCCACCTCAAAACAAGGGACACATACAGATTGAAAGTGAAGGGCTGGAAAAAGATATTCCATGCAAATAGAGACCAAAAGAAAGCAGGAATGGCAATACTCATATCGGATAAAATAGACTTTAAAACAAAGGCTGTGAAAAGAGACAAAGAAGGCCACTACATAATGATCAAAGGATCAATCCAAGAAGAAGATATAACAATTATAAATATATATGCACCAAATATAGGAGCGCCGCAATATGTAAGACAAATGCTAACAACTTTGAAAGGGGAAATCAACAATAACACAATAATAGTGGGAGACTTTAATACCCCACTCACACCTATGGACAGATCAACTAAACAGAAAATTAACAAAGAAACGCAAACTTTAAATGATACATTAGATCAGTTAGACCTAATGGATATCTATAGGACATTTCACCCCAAAACAATGAATTTCATCTTTTTTTCGGTGCTCATGGAAGCTTCTCCAGGATAGATCACATCCTGGGCCATATATCCAAACTTGATAAATTCAAAAAAATCGAAATCATTCCAAACATCTTTTCTGACCATAATGCATTAAGATTAGATCTCAATTACAGGAGAAAAACTATTAAAAATTCCAACATATGGAGGCTGAACAACACACTTCTGAATAACCAACAAGTCACAGAAGAAATCAAAAAAGAAATCAAAATATGCACAGAAACTAATGAAAATGAAAACACAACAACCCAAAACCTGTGGGACACTATAAAAGCAGTGCTAAGAAGAAAGTTCATAGCAATGCAGGCATACCTCAAGAAACAAGAAAAAAGTCAAATAAATAACCTAACTCTGCAACTAAAGCAACTAGAAAAGGAAGAATTGGAGAACCCCAGAGTTAGTAGAAGGAAAGAAATCTTAAAAATTAGGGCAGAAATAAATGCAAAAGAAACAAAAGAGACCATAGCAAAAATCAGCAAAGCCAAAAGCTGGTTCTTTGAGAGGATAAATAAAATTGACAAACCATTAGCCAGACTCATCAAGAAGCAAAGAGAGAAAAATCAAATCAATAAAATTAGAAATGAAAATGGAGAGATCACAACAGACAACACAGAAATACAAAGGATCATAAGAGACTACTATCAGCAGTTATATGCCAATAAAATGGACAACATGGAAGAAATGGACAAATTCTTAGAAAAGTACAATTTTCCAAAACTGAACCAGGAAGAAATAGAAAATCTTAACAGATCCATCACAAGCATGGAAATTGAAACTGTAATCAGAAATCTTCCAGCAAACAAAAGCCCAGGTCCAGACGGCTTCACAGCTGAATTCTACCAAAAATTTTGAGAAGAGCTAACACCTATCCTACTGAAACTCTTCCAGAAAATTGCAGAGGAAGGTAAACTTCCAAACTCATTCTATGAGGCCACCATCACCCTAATACCAAAACCTGACAAAGATGCCACAAAAAAAGAAAACTACAGGCCAATATCACTGATGAACATAGACACAAAAATCCTCAACAAAATTCTAGCAATCAGAATCCAACAACACATTAAAAAGATCATACACCATGACCAAGTGGGCTTTATCCCAGGGATGCAAGGATTCTTCAATATCCGCAAATCAATCAATGTAATTCACCACATTAACAAATTAAAAAATAAAAGCCATATGATTATCTCAATAGATGCAGAGAAGGCCTTTGACAAAATTCAACATCCATTTATGATAAAAAACTCTCCAGAAAGCAGGAATAGAAGGAACATACCTCAACATAATAAAAGCTATATATGACAAACCCACAGCAAACATTATCCTCAAGGGTGAAAAATTGAAAGCATTTCCCCTAAAGTCAGGAACAAGACAAGGGTGCCCACTTTCACCGCTACGATTCAACATAGTTCTGGAAGTTTTGGCCACAGCAGTCACAGCAGAAAAAGAAATAAAAGGAATCCAAATTGGAAAAGAAGAAGTAAAACTCTCACTGTTTGCAGATGACATGATCCTCTACATAGAAAACCCTAAAGACTCCACCAGAAAATTACTAGAGCTAATCAATGAATATAGTAAAGTTGCAGGGTATAAAATCAACACACAGAAATCCCTTGCATTCCTATACACTAATAATGAGAAAGTAGAAAAAGAAATTAAGGAAACAATTCCATTCACCATTGCAACGAAAAGAATAAAATACTTAGGAATATATCTACCTAAAGAAACTAAAGACCTATATATCGAAAACTATAAAACACTGATGAAAGAAATCAAAGAGGACACTAATAGATGGAGAAATATACCATGTCCATGGAGTGGAAGAATCAATATAGTGAAAATGAGTACACTACCCAAAGCAATCTACAGATTCAATGCAATCCCTATCAAGCTACCAGTGGTATTTTTCACAGAGCTATCTAGAACAAATAATTTCAAGATTTGTATGGAAATACAAAAAACCTCGAATTGCTAAAGCAATCTTGAGAAAGAAGAATGGAACTGGAGGAATCAACTGGCCTGACTTCAGGCTCTACTACAAAGCCACAGTCATCAAGACAGTATGGTACTGGCACAAAGACAGACATATAGATCAATGGAACAAAATAGAAAGCCCAGAGGTAAATCCACACACCTATGGACACCTTATCTTTGACAAAGGAGGCAAGAATATACAATGGAGTAAAGACAATCTCTTTAACAAGTGGTGCCGGGAAAACTGGTCAACCACTTGTAAAAGAATGAAACTAGATCACTTTCTAACACCGCACACAAAAATAAACTCAAAATGGATTAAAGATCCAAATGTAAGACCAGAAACTATAAAACTCCTAGAGGAGAACGTAGGCAAATCACTCTCCGACATAAATCACAGCAGGATCCTCTATGATCCACCTCCCAGAATTCTGGAAATAAAAGCAAAAATAAACAAATTGGATCTAATTACAATTTAAAGCTTCTGCCCAACAAAGGAAACTATAAGCAAGGTGAAAAGACAGCCTTCTGAATGGGAGAAAATAATAGCAAATGAATCAACTGACAAACAACTAATCTCAAAAATATACAAGCAACTTATGCAGCTCAATTCCAGAAAAATAAATGACCCAATCAAAAAATGGGCCAAAGAACTAAATAGACATTTCTCCAAAGAAGACGTACGGATGGCTAACAAACACATGAAAAATGCTCAACATCACTCATTATTAGAGAAATGCAAATCAAAACCACAATGAGGTACCACTTCACACCAGTCAGAATGGCTGCGATCCAAAAGTCTACAAGCAATAAATGCTGGAGAGGGTGTGGAGAAAAGGGAACCCTCCTACACTGTTGGTGGGAATGCAAACTAGTACAGCCACTATGGAGAACAGTGTGGAGATTCCTTAAAAAATTGCAAATAGAACTACCTTATGACCCAGCAATCCCACTGCTGGGCATACACACCAAGGAAACCAGAATTGAAAGAGACACATGTACCCCAATGTTCATCGCAGCACTGTTTATAATAGCCAGGACATGGAAACAACCTAGATGCCCATCAGCAGATGAATGGATAAGAAAGCTGTGGTACATATACACAATGGAGTATTACTCAGCTGTGAAAAAGAATTCATTTGAATCAGTTCTGATGAGATGGATGAAACTGGAGCCGATTATACAGAGTGAAGTAAGCCAGAAAGAAAAACACCAATACAATATACTAACACATATATATGGAATTTAGAAATATGGCAATGACGACCCTGTATGCAGGACAGCAAAGGAGACACAGATGTGTATAACGGACTTTTGGACTCAGAGGGAGAGGGAGAGGGTGGGATGATTTGGGAGAATGGCATTGTAACAGGTATACTATCATGTAAGAATCGAATCGCCAGTCTCTGTCCAATGCAGGATACAGCATGCTTGGGGCTGGTGCATGGTGATGGCCCAGAGAGATGTTATGGGAAGGGAGGTGGGAGGGGGGTTCAAGTTTGGGAACGCATGTACACCCGTGGCAGATTCATGTCAATGTATGGCAAAACCAATACAGTATTGTAAAGTAAAATAAAGTAAAAATAAAAATTAAAAATAAAATAAAAGGATTAAAAAATAAAAATAAATAAAAAATAAATAATAAATAAATTTAAAATTAAAAAAGAAAAAAAGAAAAAAGTAAAAATAAAAAACTGACTATGTTTTTACATTGATGTATAAATTATATACATTTATAACAAATTCAAAATATATGAAGTATATTAATAGAATAAAATAGTCATATTTTGGTTGATATTCAGAATATAAATTCACTCCTACTATATGTTTTATCAAACAAACAATATTAAGAAAGAATAGGGAGTTTTAAAGATAACTGGCATAATTTTGCTAAAAAGAGTCAAAAAGATTTTAGCCATCTCTAATTACAATTCTTCAAGATGTAGTTATCTACTATATCCATACATATCCAGGATAAAAAGAAAAAGAAACAAAATAATAAGAAAGAGCAGCTTGTTTGTTTCATTTATAGATATTGCTCTGTTCTAGTTTACTTATCTCTTAATGTATCCATCCTGACTCCTGGAAACATTTCTGTCAATCTAGATAACTGAACACTTAGTAAAGTTAGTGAATATGCTTCATTTCTGTATTTATCTGAGAGTTCCAGGAGAGTCAGTTTATTTTTTAAATCACCATTTCCTAGAAACAGAATCCTATTTAATTTCCAGGATTACTTGAGAACCTATAAACCAGACATCTAATCTCAGCTGTCTCTAATCAATGGCATCCTATCTTCATTTATCTACAGAGTTTTAAAACTAGAATGATTTTAAAAAACAGCATGGATTTCTAATAAATCTCTTCAATGCAGCTTTCACGTCCTTGTGCCTCAGGCTGTAGATCATGGGGTTCAGCCTGGGTATCACCAGTGTATAGAACACTGAAGCCATTTTATCAGCACCCATAGAATGGTTAGTTTGATGCTGCAAATACATAAAAAGTAGCGTTCCAAAGAAGACTGACACTGCTGTCATATGTGAGGCACATGTGGAGAAGGCTCTTTTCTGTCCTTTTGATGAACGTATCTTTAGAATGGACAGAAAAATGTTGAAATAAGATGCTACAACAGTAATTAAGGAAAACATCAAATTTGTAGATGCAGATATATGTATTACTGCTTCTGGAACTGAAGTATCAGAGCAAGACAATGCTATCAGAGAGACAGTATCACAGTAAAAGTGACTGATTACATTGGAAGAGCAATAAGTCATAGAGAATACAGACAATGAAGTCACGATTGATGTGCAAAAGCTATAGAGGTATGTGAGGGAAACTAGCAGAAAGCAGGTCCGCCGAGACACCACCGCCATGTAGAGCAGGGGGTGACAAGTGGCCACATAGTGGTCATAGGCCATCACGGCTAACATGAGCACCTCAGCTACAATGAAAACTGAGAACGCTCCCAGTTGGGTGGCACATTCATAGTAGGAGGTGGTGTGTTTCTTTACTAAGAAATTGATCAGCATTTTAGGGGCTATGACACTTGAATTGCCAAGAATGATGATAGCCAAGTGCCGGAGGAAGAAATACATGGGGGTCTGAAAGTTGAGTCCATGCTGGTGAGGGTGATGATGCTTAGGTTCCCTGTCACGGTCAGTCCATAGATGACCAGGAAGACAAAGAAGAGAGGGATCTGGAGGTCTGGACGTTCTGAGACTCCTGTGAGAATAAACTCAGTGACCTGAGTGAAATTTCCATTAGCCATGTAACAGTTTGGAAAGTCATCTGTTTGAAGAAAAAAATAAGTAGTCACAAACTTTATGAATTATTTTCCAGGACTGTTATTAGATGTCAAAAGCAATCCATTGAGGAGATTTCCTATTGGTCTCAGTTATTAAACTCAAAGTTCTAGGTCTACTAAACCGACTTTGCAATCATTTACTGAAGAGTTGAAACAGGTATGGCAAACTGAACAGATGATCCAGTGTAATGTATATTTTGAAAATTTATTTTCTCATAATCTTATTTAATTATGAATGTTTTAATAGCTTAAAAAGTAGAGCAGAGATTCCAATCTGATGTCTCTTGCACAGAGTGTGAGGAAGACATGAGGAATTGCAAGTTCCCTAATAAGTCAAGATTTCCCAAGTGGCTTAATGGTAAAAAATCTGCCTGCCAATGCAGGATACGCAAGAGACAGAGTTTCTATCCCTGGGTTGGGAAGATCCCTGGGAATAGGAAATGGAAACCTGTTCCAATAGTCTTGCCTGGAAAATTCCATGGACAGAAGACCCTGGTGGGCGACAGTCCTGATGGGGGTCACAGAGTCGGACATGACTGAGTGACTAAGCATACAAATAATTTGGCATCTATTCTTAATTTCTTAATCTGAGATTTCTTGCTTTCTCTTTAGATAGTTTAGCCAGTGCTCTACCCCTTTTCGTTTATACTGTATTTCTATAGCTTTTATTCGGTGTATATTGAACTTGCAAATTTGACCATCTATTTCTGTTAACCTCTTTGCTCATTTTTCACTTTATTACCAGAAAAAAAATATGGAGACATGTTCTCAGATACATTTTTTTACATCAACTATTCTCTTTTCAATGGCACCCCACTCCGGTGCTCTTGCCTGGAAAATCCCATGGATGGAAGAGCCTGGTGGGCTGCAGTCCATGGGGTCGCTACAAGTCGGATGCAACTGAACAACTTCACTTTCACTTTTCACTTTCATGCATTGGAGAAGGAAGTGGCAACCCACTCCAGTGTTCTTGCCAGGAGAATCCCAGGGACAGGGGAGCCTGGTGGGCTGCCGTCTATGGGGTCGCACAGAGTTGGACATGACTGAAGCGACTTAGCAGCAGTGGCAGCATTCTCTTTTCAGCTTTAAAAAATTTTTGTCTTTGAAAGTGTTTTCCTCTCTTTCATAGCTCTTTTCCTTCTTGCCCACAGGTTGATGTAATTCCTCATGTTATTTCAATATGCTTTTATTTTTAACCATTATTTTTTATTTTTACAATTTTATAATGTTATTTTTTGAATTGTGAAATACTTCTGACCTCAATTTTAGTTCATCATTTTACTGATATTTTATCAAATTTTTTATATTTTTTCATCAATGCAATAATATTAAACATCTTTTTATAGAACTTCTATGGTAATTTCATTACATATATTTGCTAAAGGATCTACATGAGATTATAATATAACTGAATATTCTGCTAGAGATATTTGAAAGGTGATATTTGACCTCACTAAGTTGAGCTTTTTCTCAATAACAATTGATATCTAGTTGGGGGCATCTGACACAAAAGAAGTCTCTTCATAGTCTCTAATCCAAGGACTTGGAGAGAAGTTGTAGAGGGTCCAAGCTACCTGATCAATTAACATAAGATTTACCCTTTAGCAATAATTAACATATATATGAAATATATTAATAATAATTAATAAAGTGAGCAGGAAGAAACTTTTGTAGATGGTGAATCTGCTTATGGCATAAATTGTGGTGATTATTTCACTGATACACACATATCTCCAATCTCATCAAGTTGCATACATTAAACATGTAGAGTTTTTGCATGTCAATCATAATTCAATAAAGTGTTTTTTAAATCTATATATCATAAATATGTGACTTTTAAAAGACCAGAACTGTTGACATTTCTCTTCTAAACAAAATTAAAATAAAAATTCTACAGTAAGAAAAAAAAAAGACATGACAATGAAAAAGAATCAGAGCTATAAGACCAAAATTACTTCTAATATTGTTGAATATTTTATACTAGTTTGTTTCTGACACCAAACATTCTCTTTGGTTCCTTGAGTCATTTTCTTACTTAATTATCAGGTATTTGTTGATTTTCTACTTTTGTCAGAAAATAGTCAAGCTTCAGTTGAATTACTTGTCCCTTACCTCATGGACATTCTATTCCAATAATAGGGAAGAGAGAAAGGGCTGGTAACAAAACATAATCACAGGATAACTGTAGAGTATATTAATTTTAATATTAACACGTAACAAAGTATACATTAGGATAACCTGGGAGAACTATTTCACGCAAGATGTTATGAGAAGACCTTTTTGAGACATGACATTTGAACTAAAACTGAACAGTGAGGCAGAACCAACTTTTGAATGACTCACTGGAAGAACGTTCCAGGATTCCGATTTCCTGAAGATGCTGTTTTGGGGTAGAAAATAACTTTTCTTTTTCCTGTCTGTTTTGATAGCAAAACTTAATGGAGCCAGTGTGACTAAATAATAATGAGGAAATGGGGACAGTAGAATCATATGGCATAGGTCACAGTAAATAGTTGGATTTTATTTTAAGTGAATTCTAAAGCATTGATAAGTTTGAAGGTAGATAGGGAACATGGCCAGTTTTAAACCTTAGAAAGATAACTCTTGCTGTTATGAAGATAATAATTACATAATTGAAAAGAGGTAGAAGGCAATGGCAACCCACTCCAGTGTTCTTGCCTGGAGAACGCCATGGACGGAGGAGCCTGGTGGACTGCAGTCCATGGGGTTGCACAGAATCGGACACGACTGAGAGACTTGACTTTCACTTTTCACTTTCCTGCATTGGAGAAGGAAATGGCAATCCACTCCAGTGTTCTTACCTGGAGAATCCCAGGGACGGGGGAGCCTGGTGGGCCACCGTCTATGGGGTCACACAGAGTCGGACATGACTGAAGCAACTCAGTAGCAGCAGCAGAAATCATGAATAAAAATTTAAAAGTGAGTTAAGCAGTTGCTATAGGATTCCTGGTGTAAGATAATGAGCCAAAGTAGAGAAATGGAAATAGAGAGAAGATGGTATGTTAACAGCTGAGAGCAGAAACAAGAAAGCATCCGCAACATAATTCCTTGTGTGGGCTCTATGAGAAAGAGATGAGGGAATGACACTGAGACTAGGAACAAAAAATTCTTTTGTGGGTTTTTTTTTTTTTTTTTTTTTTTTGGTGACTGGATCAGATATGGTTTTTCAAATATTTGGGGTTATGATTTAAGATGGAGTGATGAAAGTGATATTATGAACTTATTACACTTTAAGTGTTTATGAGACATTTAAATATTACTTTGGGCAAGCTACTATGTAAGTCTGCAGCATGTTTGGTAAGTTAGACTTGCGGATATTTAGGAAATGAGCCCTAATGATCCTATGATATTTTTTCATCTATTTCAAGATTTTTTCATCTGCTTCCAGTTTTTTTTTTTTTTTTAATTGTAGCATAACTTCCCAATAGGTTTCTCAATCTACCTGCATCCTTTTCCACTGAGGACAACCCTGTCTGTTGAGATTCTAGTTTTTCTTTTGTCCTGTAACAATGCACGACAGGATGTCGATTCTGTGTCTCTCATGTCTCTTTTTTTTCTCAAGAAAAAAAAATTTATTGAAGTATAGTTGATTTGGGCTTCCCAGGTAGCACAGTGGTAAAGAATCTGCCTACAAATGTGGGGGACTTGAGTTTGATGTCTGGATTGAGGAGATCCCCTGAAGTAGGAAATGGCAACCTACTCTAGTATTTTTGCTTATGAAATTCCATGGACCTTGTCTACTTTTTAAATTTTGATTTTATGTAATAAAATACATAATATGAGATCTGCCCCATTATATAATTTATGAGTGAACAGTACAGTATGGTAAATTATAGTTAAATGTATAGAGTAGATCTCTAGATTTTATTCACCTTCCTTAACTGACTTTTTTTTATACCTGTTGATTAGCAACTCCCTGTATGGCCCAACATACAACTTCTGGGCATTTATTGAAAATGATTTCCACCCAAGATGGAAAGGTCATGGTGGAGAAGACTGACAGAATGTGGCCCACTAGAGAAGGGAATGGCAAATAACTTCACTATTCTTGCCGTGAGAACCCTATGAACAGTATGAAAAGGCAAAATGATAGGACACTGAAAGATGAACTCCCCAGGTTGGTAGGTGCCCAATATGCTACTGGAGATCAGTGGAGAAATAACTCCAGAAAGAATGAAGGGATGGAGCCAAAGCAAAAACACCATCCAGTTGTGGATGGGACTGGTGATAGAAGCAAGGTTAGATGCTGTAAAGAGCACTATTGCATAGCAACCTGGAATGTCAGGTCCATGAATCAAGGCAAATTGGAAGTGGTCAAACGGGAGATGGCAAGAGTGAACATTGACATTCTAGGAATCAGCAAACTAAGATGGACTGGAATGGGTGAATTTAACTCAGATGACCAATATATCTACTACTGTGGGTAGGAATCCCTTAAGGAAATGGAGTAGCCATCATAGTCAACAAAAGTCTGAAATGCAGTACTTGGATGCAATCTCAAAAACGACAGAATGATCTCTGTTTGTTTCCAAGGCAAACCATTCAATATCACAGTAATCCAAGTCTATGCCCCAACCAGTAACGCTGAAGAAGCTGAAGTCGAACAGTTCTATAAAGACCTACAAGACCTTCTAGAACTAACACCCCAAAAAGATGTCCTTTTCATTATAGGGGACTGGAATGCAAAAGTAGGAAGTCAATAAACACCTGGTGTAACAGGCAAATTTGGCCTTGGAGTACCGAATGAAGCAGGGCAAAGGCTAATAGAGTTTTGCCAAGAGAATGCACTGGTCATAGCAAACACCATCTTCCAACAACACAAAAGAAGACTCTACACATGGACATCACCAGGTAGCCAACACTGAAATCAGATTGATTATATTCTTTGCAGCCAAAGATGGAGAAGCTCTATACAGTCAGCAAAAACAAGACCAGGAGCTGACTGTAGCTCAGATCATGAAAACTCCCTAATTCCAAATTCAGACTGAAATTGAAGAAAGTGGAGAAAACCACTAGACCATTCAGATACGACCTAATCAAATCCTTTATGACTATACAGTAGAAGTGAGAAATAGCTTTAAGGGACTAGATCTGATAGACGGTGCCTGATGAACTATGGATGGAGGTTCATGACATTGTACAGGAGACAGGAATCAAGACCATCCCCAAGAAAAAGAAATGAAAAAAAGCAAAATGGCTGTATGGGGAGACCTTACAAATAGCTCTGAAAAGAAGGGAAGTGAAAAGCAAAGGAGAAAAGGAGAGATATACCGATTTGAATGCAGAATTCCAAAGAATAGCAAGAAGAGATAACAAAGCCTTTTTCAGTGATCAATGCAAAGAAATAGAGGAAAACAACAGAATGGGAAAGAGTAGAAATCTCTTCAAGAACACTAGAGATTCCAAGGGAACATTTCATGCAAAGATGGGCTCAATAAAGAACAGAAATGGTATGGACCTAACAGAAGCAGAAGATATTAAGAAGAGGTGGCAAGAATACACAGAAGAACTGTACAAAACAGATCTTCACAACCCAGATAATCACGATGGTGTGATCATTCCCCTAGAGCCAGACATCCTGGATGTGAAGTCAAGTGGGCCTTAGGAAACATCACTATGAACAAAGGTAGTGGAGATGATGGAATTCCAGTTGAGCTATTTCAAATCCTAAAAGATGATGCTATGAAAGTGCTGCGATCAGTATGCTAGCAAATTTGGAAAACTCAGCAGTGACCACAGGACTGGAAAAGGTCAGTTTTCATTCTAATCTCAAAGAAAGGCAATGCCAAAGAATGCTCAAACTGTCATACAATTGCACTCATCTCACACGCTAGTAAAGTGATGCTTAAAATTCTCCAAGCCAGGCTTTAGCAATACGTGAACTATAAACTTCCAGATGTTAAACCTGGTTTTAGAAAAGGCAAAGGAAAGGGAGATCAAATTGCCAACATCTGCTGGATGATCAACAAAGCAAGAGAGTTCCAGCAAAACATCTACTTCTGCTTCATTGACCAAGCCAAAACCTTTGACTGTGTGGATCACAATAAACTGTGGAAAATTCTGAAAGAGATGGGAATACCAGACCACCTAACCTGCCTCTTGAGAAATCTGTATGCAGGTCAGAAAGCAACAGTTAGAACTGGACATGGAAAAACAGACTGATTCCAAATAGGAAAAGGAGTATGTCAAGGCTGTATATTGTCACCTTGCTTATTTAACTTATATGCAGAGTACATCACGAGAAACGCTGGGCTGGAAGAAACACAAAGTGAAATCAAGATTGCCAGGAGAAATATCAATAACCTCAGATATGCAGATGACACCACCCTTATGGCAGAAAGTGAAGAGCAACTAAAAAGCCTGTTGATGAAAGTGAAAGAAGAGAGTGAAAAAGTTGGCTTAAAGCTTAACATCCGAAAAACTAAGATCATGTCATCCGGTCCCATTACTTCATGGCAAATGGATGAGGAACAGTGGAAACAGTTTCAGCCTTTATTTTGGGGGCTCCAAAATCACTGCAGATGGTGACTGCAGCCATGAAATTAAAAGACACTTACTCCGTGGAAGGAAAGTTATGACCAACCTAGACAGTATATTAAAAAGCAGAGACATTACTTTGTCAACAAAGGTCCATCTAGTCAAGGTTATGGGTTTTCCAGTAGTCATGTATGGATGTGAGGATTGGACTCTGAAGAAAGCTGAGTACAGAAGAATTGATGCTTTTGAACTGTGGTGTTGGAGAAGACTCTTGAGACTCCCTTGAACTGCAAGGAGTTCCAATCAGCCCATCCTAAAGGAGATCAGTCCTGGGTGTTCATTGGAAGGACTGATGTTGAAGCTGAAACTCCAATACTTTTGCCGCCTGCTGTAAAGAGCTGACTCATTTGAAAAGACCCTGATGATGGGAGGGATTGAGGGCAGGAGGTGAAGGGGATGACAGAGGATGAGATGGTTGGATGGCATCACTGACTCAATGGACATAGGTTTGGGTGGACTTCGGGATTTGGTTATGGACAAGGAGGCCTGCGTGCTGCTGTTCATGGGGTCACAAATAGTCAGACATGACTGAGTGACTAGACTGAACTGATACCCTGCCAAGTTGGTGTTTTTATTTTTTTGGAAAGGATATGTCTGTTTATAGATGCAGTTTCTATTCCTGTAGGGTCAGAAAGATACCCTGGATGAGGAAATAACAATCCACTCCAGTATTCTGGCCTGGAAAATCCCATAGGGGGCTACAGTTCATGGGGTCCCAAAGAGTCGGACACAACTGAGCATGCATGTGTTCTTTACAGCAGACAAGATACAAAATGCATGCAGGCATGACTGCGTTTTGAATCTTCAGAATTGCTGATGGCAGTTAGGAATTATTTGGGCTTAAAGTCTTTCTCCAAAACTCTTAAAAAGTCATCCTATATTTACCAGTCTACTTGCTCAATTTTTAAAGTGTTTTCTTTAAAAAAGAAATAGAAAAAGAAAAAAATGGACCATGTAGTTAGCAAGTTAGCAACTGGTAGAGAAAACAGAGTCGGACACTACTGAGCGACTGAACTGAACGGAACTAAACTGAGAGAAAACAAACGAATAAAAAATCTCCAAGTTTATGCATGGGAGTTGATGTTATATATAAGAATATGCATATCTTTAAATTAAATTATTTTCAATTTATAAAATATTTAATGGGTGACACAATATTTTTAAATATCCTTTTTAAAATATTGAATTGGTTACATTAACAAAAATGCCAAATGTTGCATGAGGTAGATACTAAAAGATATTTGTTATTGATCTGAAATTTAAATGCAGCTGAATATCTTGTATTTTATTTGCAAATTCTAGCCTTACTGGATTCTAGTAGTTAGATTGGTGATGATCTGTGCACTCTTTCTGCAATTGTAATATCCAAATGCAGCTTTCAACTTTCACAAGTTGAAACAGATATAGAACATGTTGTCAATTCATGGGATTTTAACACCTTAAATACCATACTATTCCAGAGAAACCAGTTAAAAAAGGAAATAATGAAATTTATGTGACATAAAGAATGATCTGTCAGCGACCATAAAAGTGTCTTTAGTCAGAATCTACGAATCAAGGTGAATTACCAACATTAGGAGATCATGAAAGTCAACAGCAATGTTTATCTACTCACATTTAAAGAGTAATTGCAGTTTTCTGCTCTCAAGTTCCTCTGACTTTTCTCTGAGTAACAAGAATTTACGCTTTTCTTCTATCTTTCTGATGTTCCTTGAGGAAGTAGTATGGTATTTATTAAGACATTTTTGTTTAAATTGTCTGAGAGATTAAAAAATTGCCTGTAGTTTCTGCTAATTATCCAAGATATTCTGCATATCCCCTAGTGAAAAAGTGTAAGGGGCAATTTAAGGAAAGGAAGAAACAGCATAAATGATCTGTACAGCTCCATTGAGACTTACAGCCTGTTTTACGTGTTCCTTCATTTACACAGACTCAATGATTATAGTAACAATGAAAATGCTACTGTATGGGCTTTAACTCAGCAAAACTGAGACAGTTCCAAAACTCATGACGTAATTGTAAATGAATCATCATCATTGTATAGAATTTTTTAAATTTATAATTCCAGGAAAAAAATATGTAGTTGGCACTGGTGTGAAAATATATCATTTAACCTATATGATATAACAATAAACAGAGGAAAACCAAGATCAGATAAATTATGTAATTTGACCAAAGCCATGATGAAATTAAAGCCTCATCTTTAAGTGAGTGGTATACATACCCTGACCTTTAATATGACAAATCTATAACAATTATTGAAATGCAGTGTGTGCTTAAACTATAGTGCTCCCTGAGCTGAGACACCAACACACTTGGATAATGTTCAGTACAACCCCATGGAAGGTAAAATTTAATATAAGACCGTACATGCCCTCTCATAACATTTTACCTATACCCTCATCCTTATGTATTAGAATTGAGGAGAAATCATAAACAACTAAAGATGGATCTAAATTGCATAGATGAGTAAGTTTTGGAAAATGTGTCATTTGTTCCTAATACCTAAATCAAGATATAGAATATTTTCAGCACCACAGAAACTTCTCTAATTCTTTATAACCCCTCCACCCTTCACCTCTCAAGGAATAATGGAAATTTCCCTCATTTAACTCCACAAACACTCTCACAACTCTAGCAACTACTACTGTTTTCTATCCCTAAACTTATTATCCTGTTTTCAAATTTTATGTAAGTGAATAGTCATTTTGAAATTTATCCAAGTGTGATTTTATAACTATACGATACCCGACTGCATTTGAGTACCACAACTCTTCAAATATTGATGGATATTGTGTTTGTTCTATTAAAACGTCTAGCATAAAGAGTCCTATATAAGTGTATGTGTGAGTATATATACACTACTTTCTCCTAGTTAGGGATCTTAGAATAACTAGGACATAGGTCACTGTATATTCAACTTTACAAGAAACTGCAAGATTACCAAACTTACTGTAGCATTTTACATTAGCAAAAGCTGTGCATGAGAATTTCATTTTCACCATATTCTTACGAATATTTGATGTAAAAATTAATACACACACACACACTTATATATAAATGAACATTGGGATAAAATAATTCTATTCCCTGGTGGCTCAGACACTAAAGAATCTGCCTGCAATGTGGGAGACCTGGGTTCAATCCAAGGAGCAAGCATATTTTAATTTTATAGCTGCAGTCACCATTTGCAGTGATTTTGGAGCCCAAAAAATAAAATCTGTCTCTGTTTCTATTCTTTCCCATCTATTTGCCATGAAATGATGGGACCGGATGCCATGACCTTAGTTTTCTGAATGTTGAGTTTTAAGTCAATTCTTTCACTCTCCTCTTTCACTTTCATCAAGAGGCTCTTTAGCTCTTCTTCACTTTCTGCCATAAGGGTGGTGTCATCTGCATATCTGAGGTTATTGATATTTCTCCTGGCAAACTTGATTACAGCTTGTGCTTCTTCCAGCCCAGTGTTTCCCATGATGTACACTGCATATAAGTTAAATAAGCAGGGTGACAATGTACAGCCTTGATGTACTGCTTTCCCTATTTGGAACCAGTCTGTGTTCAAATGTACATATTACGTCTAAATTTTGCCCATTGAAATTTAATCTTTACTTGATTATTTGAATTTTTACATGTGCTAGATAAAACAATTTTTGCATATTTTCCCCCTGATGTTTTATATTTTGATATTTCTGTTTTGTTCTATGACCCAATATCTTACTGTATTACCAAAGAGATTTTTGCTATCACTGCTGCTGCTTCTGCTAAGACACTTCAGTCGTGTCTGACTCTGTGTGACCCCATAGATGGCAGCCCACCAGGCTCCCTCGTCCCTGGGATTCTCCAGGCAAGAACACTGGAGTGGGTTGCCATTTCCTTCTCCAATGTATGAAAGTGAAAATTGAAAGTGAAGTTGCTCAGTCGTGTCGTACTTAGCGATCCCATGGACTGCAGCCTACCAGGCTCCTCTGTCCATGGGATTTTCCAGGCAATCACTAGGCAGGGCAAAAAGTTATCTCCCACCAGAAAAATTCCACAAGTACAAAACAGATTGGAATGCAGGAGATGAAGTGGGTAGAAGAGGCCGTGAAGTCGACAAAGTCTCAAACGAAGGTGCAGACTAATGCTCTGAAGATCTGAAGGCTGAGAAGGGAGCAGGAGAACTGAGAGCCACTCTGCTGTCACTTCAAGGATTACTTTAATTTTCTTCTATTGGCTATATTACTCTGTCAGGAACTTAGAATCTGTCTTGAACATGGTTATATTACGCTGTGAAGACATGTGAATATTGTTATCGTCTTAAGAGGGTTGATTTGTTTGTTCTTTTTAAATTAGAATAGGAAATTAAAAAGGTTTGTGGCAAACTACAAACTCTGCCTCATGGGTGATTTCATAAATATTAGTTCATTTTTTGGTGTGGTTTTTTTTTGGGGGGGGGTGTCTGGGGCAAGTGAAATCTTCCAGTAACCTACGTGGGTCAGTAGGATAAATGAACTTGGCTCAGGATAAGTGAACTGGACTGCTTTTACAAAGAATGGGGATCTCATTTTCATACACTGTTTCCTTTCTGCAATTCATTGCCAAAATTTCTGAGACTATTGTCTCAAATTCTGACTTTTTTTTCTTTAGATCAGAAAAAAAAAAAAATCTAGGTTATTTTTAAGATTTCTATTTGTATAATGCAGACTAGAGCCTTGCCTCAAAATAAATAAAATGGGAAAAACACCCATTCCATTAGCATCTAATGCTGTTCAGAGTCTCCTCCACACAATGCACCTTTCTTAACCATCTCCTCATTTACCTTAGAGTTAAAAATTACATCAGTTTAAAAGAACCGCATGAATTTGTCAGAAATCTCTTCAAGGCAGCCTTCACGTCCTTGTTCCTCAGGCTGTAGATCATGGGGTTCAGCATGGGAATCACCAGTGTATAAAACACTGAAGCCATTTTATCAACACCCATAGAATGGTTAGTCTGAGGCTGCAAATACATGAAAAGCAGAGTTCCGTAGAAGACTGACACTGCTGTAATATGTGAGGCACATGTGGAGAAGGCTCTTTTTCTTCCTTCTGATGAACGTATCCTTAGAATGGACAGAACAATGTTGAAATAAGATGCTACAACGGTAATTATGGAAAACACCAAATTTGTAGTTGCAGATACAAATACTACTGTTTCCGGAAAGGAAGTACCAGAGCAAGACAATGCTATCAGAGGGACAATATCACAGTAAAAATGATTGATTACATTGGAAGAGCAATAAGACATAGAGAATACAGAAGATGAAGCCACAATAGCTGTGGAAAGGCTATAGAGGTATGTGAGGGAAACTAGCAGAAAGCAGGTCCTCCGAGACACCACTGCCATGTAGAGCAGGGGGTGACAAATGGCCACATAGCGGTCATAGGCCATCACGGCTAACACGAAAATTTCAGCTACAATGAAAACCAAGAACATGCCTAGTTGGGTGGCACATTCATAGAAGGAGGTGGTGTGTTTCTTTACTAAGAAATTGACCAGCATTTTAGGAGCAATGACAGTTGAATTGCCAAGATTGATGATGGCCAAGTGCCGGAGGAAGAAATACATGGGGGTCTGAAGGTGAGAGTCCACGCTGGTGAGGGTGATGATGCTTAGGTTCCCTGTCACGGTCAGTCCATAGATGACCAGGAAGACAAAGAAGAGAGGGATCTGAAGATCTGGGCGTTCTGAGACTCCTGTGAGAATAAATTCAGTGACTCGGGTGAAATTTTCATGAGCCATGGTAGAGTTTGAAGAGTCATCTGTTTGAGCAAGAAAGGAGAAATGGTTAGTTTTTAAAAGTTGTACTTCCTAGGATTGCCATTAGATGGCACAGGCAATGCCTAGGGTGAGATTTCCTGGAATCATACTTCCAAATTATACCAGCGCCTCTATTTCTGCTGAAATTTAGTGTGTTGCTGGCTACATACACTTTTTAAATGGCAAACATAAAAATTTTAAAGGGAGCACTTTAAATCACAAATATTGTACCCATCCTCTAAATTTCTCTTTCAAAGTTCCACATTTTATTATTTGCCAGTGCCAATAATATTTTGCCATTCTACGCACTCCTACTTCCTTAGGTCAAGCTTTAATTAATGCTGTCATTGATGACTGTATCATTTTGACCTCCATGTCATGATTCTCTCAGTTTGGCTGATAGACAAATAACAGTCTTTAATAGTTTTTGAGTAGTCAAATTTGTAATCTGAGATTATTTTTAGAATAATTGAAGAATAAGCTTCAGCCTCATATTCAATGCATTTGACATTCAGCTCTGTATAGCCTTTCTACTTACATCACCTCACTCAGCATACACTCAGCCCTATATTTTTTTCTCTTGTCCTCTGTGTCCCTGCTGATATTCAAAAATACCGGTTGAACTAAAAGCAACCTAGACTATAAACATTTCTTCCTAGATTTTACTTCCTTATTAAGATACTACAGAATTTCTGTCTTGTTAAATCAAGAAACTAGTCTGATCCAAAAATGGGTTTAAGGATGGAACGTGATGCTGGGCTTGTGGAGCCAGCTCCATTGCTTTTTCCTAGATGACACTGTCTGCTGTTTCTCTATTGTGTCCCATTCGGCTTTCAGGCCCTTTCCTCTTTCACAGAGAAGAACCAAGTGTTGCCTGGCCTGCCATCATGGGTTTTCTTGTAGAATGTGAGACACACTGAATTAGGCAAAGGAATTCAGACATCCGCTACCAATCTCACCATTTTGAAGTCTTCAGTTCTGTTAAGGATTAGTCTAGTGTTTATTGACTGCATCTTCGTTTTCAGTGTCTTTTATTATTTTCTTCTAAATTTCCAGATTATTTTACCCTACCCATTCATTTTTAATTTTACTTTTCTCCTTAAGAATATATAACATAAGATCTGTTCCTTTAAAAGATTTAAGGTTCAATAGACTAGCATTCTTAATTATAGGCACAATGCTGCTCCTCTCTAGAACTTATTCATCTTCCATTACTGAAATTTGATATCTGTTGATTAGCAATTCCTCATATGGTCCAACTTACAACTTCTGGGTACTTATCAAAAAGAATTGCTATAAGAATCTTAAAGAGATAGTAATACTCCGCCCTTTCTTCTTATTTTGCAAAGGATATCTTTGGTCATTTTTGACTATTCTGATGCAACATTTATATGCTTCTATTTAGGGCTAACCATTAGAGCACACAGGATAAAAAAAGTATGCAAAGATACAACTGATATTTCAATCTTCAAACCTGGTGATAAGCGTTAGGAACTACTTGAGGTTCATGGCTTTCTCCTTAACTCTTAAAAAAGTATTCTACTCATTTACTAGTTTACTCAGTTAGTAAAGTCATTCCTGAAAAAAAAAAAAAAAAGTAAGCAACCGTTAGGGAAAACAAACAACTAAAAACTCTCCAAGTTCATGTGTGGGAATTGATTCTCATATAGAAGAATATACATATCCTTATATTAAGATCATTTTCAGTTTATAAAATGTTTCATGGGTAATACATATCCTAAAGTCTTTTTCAAATATTTCATTGGATATATTTATAGAAAATTCAAATGTTATATGAGGCAGGTACTAAAAAGTGTTTGCCATTGATCTGAAATTTAAATGCAACTGAACATCTTATATTTTATCTGGAAATTCTAATCTTACTGGATTTTAATAGATTAGATTGCTCATGATTTTTTCAGATATATCTAACTCCCTCTGCACTTACAATATCCACATCTGACTTTCAGGTTTCATAAATAAAATAGATGTATGACATCTAGTCAATTCATAGGTGCTGCCCTGACACTAACACAGTATTCCAGGGAAACAAGTTAACAACAACAGAAAATAATAATAATGGAGTTTTTGCGGTTAAAGAATATCTGTCAGTGTCCATAAAAGTGTTCATAGTCAGAATCTAAGAAACAAGGGAAATTACCAATGTCAAGGTAATAATCAAAATCAACAATTTCTGTCTACTCACGTTAATGAAGAATTGGATTTCCTCCTCTCAAATTTCTCTGACTTTTCTTTGAGTAGGGAGAATCTATGCTTTGTGATGTTTGTGATGTTTCCTGAGAAAGTATTAATAGCATGTGAGTTATTCAAATCACTTCTCTTAAATCTTCTGAGAGATTTAAAAATGATTGCCTGTGTGCCTACCTATCCTCCGGGATATCTGGCCTAGACTCTAGTGAACAGTCGTAGGAATAATTTAAAGAAAGGAAGAAAACAGCATAATGATCTTTACAGTTCCATGGAGATCCACATGGCATGAAAGTACTCAATCACTGACACAGAGTCAATGATCAGAACAACAACGAAAAACACTAAAGTGCTTTATTGCAGCACAATTGGAACAGTTTCAATAGTCATGATAAAATTGCAAATTAATCACCACCATTGCATGTAATTTTTTATTTAAGTTTATTATTCCAGTAAAAATATGTCATAGGTGCTGCATTAAAAATATACCATTTAACCTAAATGAGGTGGATATTACTATTCCCAGATTCAGAGGACACTAAGCTCAGATAAACTATGTGATTTGACCAAAGGTGTGTAATTGATGACTAGAAGATTTGAAATTAAAGCCTTGTCTTTAAACGAGTCATATACATGCATTTTCTCTTCATATGACAGACACATGACAATTACTGTAATGCAATGTGTTGCAATAGTAGTTGTCTAAATCATAGTGCTTCCTGAGCTGCGATCTACCGGTTTTGCATGATGTTGACATAGTCTCACAGAAGATAAAACCTAATGCAAGGAAATACATTCCCTCACATAACATTTAACCTATGTTCTCTTCTTCTATGAATTCCTTTTGCTTTAGAATTGAGGAAAATTTGCACACAGTAAAAGATGGCATTAAATTGTACAAATGGGTAAAATTGGAAAATGTGCCATTTGTTCCTAATACCTGAATCAAGATAACATTTCAACACCACAGACATTTCCCTGATACTTTATAACCCCCGCTTCTTTGCTACTCCCATCATAAAGGCAATTTCCCTTAGACCTTAACTTCCCAAAGAGCTCGCTCTCACCTAGAGGAAACGCTGCTCTGGTTTCTATCCCTAATCTCATTTTCCCTGTTTCTAAATTTCACATAAGTGAAACCACACAATAAATGTTCTTAGTCTGTATCTTGCACTCAGCTTAATTGTTTTGAAATTCGGCTGTGCTGAGTTTATATGGATGCATACAGCCCTCTGCCACATCTATCCCATTTTACTCATTCTCTTACCAATAGATATTTGAGTTTCGGTTTATTATAAAATATCTTGTATAAACACCCTTATAAAAGCATATGTGTGTATATATGTATTATTTTACTAGTTATAGATCTAAGAGGTAATTACTGTAACATAAACATCTGCTTTTTTTTACTTTATAAGAACCTGCTAACTTTATGAACTTATGGTAACATTTTACATTACCAAAAGCCATGTATGAGAATTCTATTTGCCCCATCTCCTTGGCAATATTTGATGTAGACATTTTAAAAATAACTTATAAATGGAATTGGGATAAAATAATCTCATTGTGAGTTGAATTTTCATTTACTTGGTGGCTAGTGAAAGTGGACAGCTTTCTATGTACTTGGTTATTCATATACTCACCTCTTAACAGTTCTAAAATTTGCCCATTTTAATTGTTTTCTTCTTTCTATTGATTTTTTGAATACTAAAAGTTTGGTAGATAAATCTGCTTTTTCAGATTTGTTTTTTTCCTAGACTCTCTTGCTTTTGATGCTTCTGTTTACTTCTGTCTCAAATTGCTGCAGTGATGCAGCGCAGAGTTGTGCGGCCAGTAGGAAGGGCAGAAAACCCTCGCCCACCAAAAAGTTCCAAACAAAGCACTTTGGGACACAGGAGATGAAGTGGATAGGAGAGGCCATAAAACTGATAAAACTGCAAGCCAAGGCACATAGAGGAACATTCGGAAGACAGGAAAGGAAGCCGGAAACTGAGAATCTCTCTCTGTTATCACTTCAAAAGAAAGAAAGAAAAGAAAGTGAAGTCTCTCAGTCGTGTCCAACTCTTTGAGATCCTGTGGACTGTAGCCTATCAGGTTCTTCTGTCCATGGGATTCTCCAGGCAAGAGGACTGGAGTGGATTGCCATTTCCATCTCCAGGGGATCTTCCCGACCCAGAGATTGAACCCGGGTCTCCCACATTGCAGGCAGACACTTTACCCTCTGATGTACCAGGAAAGCCCCAAGAATACTGGAGTGGATTGCCCTGCCCTCCTCCAAGGGATCTTCCCAACCCAGGGATCATACTCAGATCTGTCACATTGCAGGCAGATTCTTTACCATCTGAGCCACCAGGGAAGTCCTATCACTTCTAACATTACTCTAATTTTGTTGCATTGAATATACTGGTGTGTTAGGAAATCTGCAGTCTACTTTGGACATGGTGACACTCTGCTCTGAAGATATCTGAATATTGTCATCTTCTTAAGTGAGTTGATTTTATTTGTTCTTTTTCTTTTTTAATATTAGCTAAATATTAACTAAACTACAGACTCTGCCTCATGGGTGATTTCATAAATACCAGTTCATATTTTAGCCTTCTCTGGGGTACTGGAACTGTCCCCCACAGCCACATGCATCAGGATAAGTGAACTGGAAAATTCATACAAAGAATAAGGATCTGACTTTCACTGGCTCTTTTTTTTTTTCCTTCAATTCAGCCCCCAAATTCTGTGACTATTGACTCAAACATTTTTATTCTTTAGATCAGAAAACCTGGGTTGTATTCAAGATTTCTATTTCAATGGTGCAAACTAGGACCTTTTCTCAAAACAGAAATTGCAAAATGGGAAAATAACCCATTCCTTTGGCTTCTAATGTTGTAAGAATCTCCTCCACACAACGGCAGCCTATCTTAACGATCTCTTCATTGACCTGTAGAGTTCAAAAAGACATCAACAGCACGAATTTGTCAGAAATCTCTTCAAGGCAGCCTTCACATCCTTGTTCCTCAGGCTGTAGATCATGGGGTTCAGCATAGGAATCACCAGCGTATAAAACACTGAAGCCATTTTATCAGTTTCTAATGAATGGTTATTTCGAGGCTGTAAATACATGAAAAGCAGAGTTCCATAGAAGACTGCCACTGCCGTCACATGTGAGGCACATGTGGAGAAGGCTCTTTTCCTTCCTTCTGATGAACGTATCCTTAGAATGGACAAAATGATGTTGAAATAAGATGCTACAACTACAGTTATGGAAAACATCAAGTTTGTAGATGCAGATATGAACACTACTGTTTCTGGAAAGGAAGTATCGGAGCAGGACAATGCTAAGAGAGGGACAATATCGCAGTAAAAATGATTGATTACATTGAAAGAGCAATAAGCCATTGAAAATACAGAAAAGGAAGACACAATCGATGTGGAAAAGCTATAGAGGTATGTGAGGGAAACTAGCAGAAAGCAAGCCTGTCGAGACACCACCACCATGTAGAGCAGGGGGCGACAAATGGCCACATAGCGGTCATAGGCCATCACGGCTAAAATGAAAATTTCAGCTACAATGAAAACCAAGAACCCGCCTAGCTGAATGGCACATTCATAGAAGGAGGTGGTGTGTTTCTTTACTAAGAAGTTGATCAGCATTTTAGGGGCAATGACAGTTGAATTGCCAAGATTGATGATGGCCAAATGCCGGAGGAAGAAATACATGGGGGTCTGAAGGTGAGAGTCCACGCTGGTGAGGGTGATGATGCTTAGGTTCCCTGTCACGGTCAGTCCATAGATGACCAGGAAGACAAAGAAGAGAGGGATCTGGAGGTCTGGACGTTCTGAGACTCCTGTGAGAATAAATTCAGTGACTCGGGTGAAATTTTCATGAGCCATGTAACAGTTTGGAAATTAATCTATTTGGGGAAGAAAAGAAAATATGGTTACAAACTTCCAAGTAATTATTTTCATGGACTGTCATTAGATAACAAGGGCTATTCTTGGGGTGGGGTATCCTGAAATCATGTTTCCAAATTACATCAGCTCCTCTACTTCTGCTGAAATCTAGTGTATTCCAGCTTATATAGTTTGCCTAAATGGAAAAAAATAAATGTGAAAAAGCAACCACTGTAAAGCACAAATATTGTATCCATCCCCTAATTTTCTCTGTCAGAGTTCCACATTGTATTTTTTTTTTGTAATTTCAATTTTCATAATATTTGCCATTCTAAGCATCCCTTCACCTACCTCCCGAGGTCAAGCTTGTATTAACACTGTCATGGACTGTTGCAGCCTTCGGGTCTCCATGTCATGATTCATATTAGCTGATAGGCAGATAGCAGTCATTAAAACTTTTGGATAGCATGTAATCTGAGATATTTTTAGAATAACTGAAAAAATCTTTAGCCTTGTTTTCAATGCATTCCACAATCAGATACATATCATTTTTTCTATTCATATCACATCAGACCAGGCTTTTTGAACTCTAAATTTTCATCTCAATCTTTCTGTTTCCCTACTGACATTCAAAAGTACCAGTTGAACCAAGAGCAGACAACCTAGAATATAAAACCTTTATTCTTAGCTGTTATTTTCTCTTATGCTGCAGCAGTTCTGATTTATCAAACCGGGAATCTAGTCCAATCCAAGGAGTGGGGTTGAGAAAGAAAGGCAGTAGTAAATATTGCGGAGCAATCTTTTGCTCTTTCCTAGATAGTATTTTCTGCTGTTTCTCTGGGCTTCCATGGTGGCCCAGGTGGTAAAGAATCTGCACGCAATGCAGGAGGCCCAGGTTCGATCCCTGGAAGATCCCTGGAGGAGGAGATGGCTGCCTCTCTACGGAGCCCCACTCTACTTTCAGGCTCCGCGTCCTCATGCACAGATAAGGACCAGGTGTTGCCTGGCCTGCTCTCATGGCTTTCACTGTGCAAAGAGAGACACACTGGATTAAGCACAGGAATTCAGATTTCTAGTATCAGTCCTGCAACTCTGAAGTCTTCAGCTGTGCTAGGATTATTCAAATGCTTACTGAGGGTACCTCCATGTTCAGTGTCAGTAATTATCTCTTTCTGAAATTCCAGACTCTTTTACCTTGCCCATTCTTTTCTTAATTTTGATTTTAATTTTCTGCTTTAAGAATATATAGCATCTGCCACATTAAATGATTTTTGGGTTAATTGTACAGTATTGTTAATTAAAGTTACTATATTGTACAGTGGATCTCTATATCTTATTCAATCTTATGTAAATGAAACTGTATTTGTTGATTAGCAATTCCCCATGTGATTCAACTTATTACTTCTGGTTATTTATCCAAAATAACTGCTTCAGTATCTTAAAAAGATAGGGATACCCTGCCGATTCTTTTTCTTTGGGAAACGGTATCTCTGGTCATTTTTTAATATCCCAGTGCAGCATTTTATGTCCTTCCATTGAGGACTAATATTTAGAGTAGACAGAATACAGAAAGTATGCGGTGGGGAGACTGCTTTTTCAGTCTTCTGTCCTGGTGATAGCAATTAGGAGTTATGTGGGCTCATGGCTTTCTTATAGCTCTTAATAAATCATTATACTTTTTTACCAGTCTACTCACTAAGTTTGTTAAATCTTTTCTGAAAAACAAACAAACAAGTGCTAAGAAACCGGCAAGAAAAACAAACAAGTAAAAATTATCCAAGTTTATGCATGGGAGTTATTTTCATACTGAAGAGTATGCATATCTATATATCAAAATTATTTGGGGGCTTCCCTCATGGTTCAGTTGGTAGAGAATTCCCCTGCAATGTGGGAGACCTGGGTTCGATCCCTGAGTTGGGAAGATCCCCTGGAAATGGGAACAGCTACTCACTCCGTTATACCCTCAATCTTCTGGCCTGGAGAATCCAGTCCATGGGGTCATAAAGAGTCGGACATGACTGAGCAACTTTCACTTCACTTAACTTCAGAGTCAATTTTAAAATAAATAAAATTATTTTAGGTATATACAATGTTTCATGAATAATATATGAATTGTTATTTTTCAAATATTGCATTGGGTATATTTACAAAAAATAAATATTATATTAAACAAATACTAAAAAATATTTGTTATCGATCTGAAATTTAAATGCCGCTGAGCAGCCTGTATTTTATCTGGAAATCCTAACATAAATGGATTCTCTTAGATTAAATTGGTGATGATTATTTTCAGGTACCTGTAACTTCTTCACTTGCAATATCCGAATACCACTTTTGACTTTCACAAATCAAAGGATATATTACATGTAGTCAAGTCATGTGATTAATGCCTTTAAAACTACCATCTTATTCCAGGGAAATCAGTTAGCAAAGGAAATAATGAAATTTTTATGGTGTAAAGAATAAGCAGTTAGTGACCATGATAGTGTCCTTAGTCAGAATCTAAGAATCAAGGGAAATTACCAACACCAGAGTTGTTATCAAAATCAATATTTTTTATGTACTCACCTTTATGAAGAACTGGAATTTCTGCTCTTATGTTCACCTGATATTTCTTTGGGTAGAGAGAATATATGCTTTTCCTCTTTCTTTGTAATGTCCCTGAGGACGTAGTATGGAATTTAAATCATTTGCAAGATTTAAAAAAGAAATTACCTACAGTGCCTGCTAATTCTCCAGGATATTTTGCATATTCTCTAGTGGAAAAATTGTAAGGAATAATTTAAGGAAAGGAAGAAAGCAGCATAAATGATCTGCAGAGTTCCATGGAGACCTACATGTCATAAAGGACTTACTCACGGAGTCAATGATTTAAATAACAATAAAAGCATTACTGTATGAGTTCTATTTCAGCAAAACTGGAACAGTTTGAAAAGTCATGATAAAACTGTAAATGAATCATCATCACTGCATAGAGTTTTATTTATTTATTTATTTTCCCCCCAGTAAAATAAGTAGTAGGCCCTGGGTTAAAAATATAGCATTTGACCTATATGATATAGATATTACTATCCCCACATCCAGAGGACACCGAGCTAAGACAAACTATTTCATTTAATCAAAAACATGTAACTGGTGACTAAAAGATTTGAAATTAAAACTTCTTCTCTGAGTGATATACATACACTGGTCTTTAATATGACAAACACATAATTCTTACAGTGAAATGTGTTACAATAATAACAGTCTAAATGGTAATGTTTTCAGAGCTCTCTCATCATTCTTGCATAATGTTCAGCACAACTTCATAGACACTAAAATATAACAGAGGATAATATATTCGCTCTCATAACATTTACCCATGCTATCTTCCTCTGTTACTTCCTCATGTAGAATCGAGGGGAATTCTATATAGTTAAAAAGGATCTAAAATGTAAAAATGGGTATGCTTTAATAAATGTTCCATTTGTTCCTAATACCTAAACCAAGATATAGAACATCATCAACACCAAAAATGGCCCCTGATACTTTAAATGCCCCCAAAATATCCCTACATCCTAGGCTACTCCCATTATAATGATGAACAACATCCTCCAACTTCCACTTACTGCTGCTATAAGCTTATTTTCCCTGTTTCTGAATTTCATGTAAGTGGAATCACACAATAAACAGTCTCAAATGAGCAGTCTTTCGCTCAGCATAGTGATATTGAAATTTGTCTGTGCTGCACTTATACAGATACATAACAACTGACTACATGCATATATCCCATCTTTAACCATCCTCTTATTGATGGGCATTTGAATTTTCTCTTGTTGTAATAAGTCTAGTGTTAACACTCCTATATAACTGTATATGTGCACATACGTGGGGCTTCCCAGGTGGTAAAGAACCTGCCTGCCAATGAAGGAAACATAAGAGATGAGATGCAGTTTCCATCCCTGGGTTGGAAAGATCCTCTGGCAGAGGGCATGCCAACCCCTCCAGTATTCTTGCCTAGTGAATTCCATGGACAGGGGAGTCCAAAGTGTTGCAAAGAGTCAGGTGCAACTAAAGTGACTTAACATGCATGTGTATAGATGTATTAATTTCCCTAGCAATAGATCTATGAGGGAAATTACTGGAATATAGAAAACTATATATTTAACTTTATAACAAACTGCAGATTTCTAAGCTAACTGTTGCATTTTCATTACCTCAAACCATGTATGAGAATTCATATTTTCCCCACATACTTGCCAATATTTGAAGTCAAAATTAAAAAAAAAGACATAAATTGAAACTGGGATAAAAATAATATTGTGAGTTTGATTTTCACTTACTTGATTAATAATACTGAACACTTTTCTATATACTATATTCATTCATATATCTCCATCTTAAATTTCTGAATTTTTTACATTTTAATTGAGACTTTTCTTTTCATTGATTTTTAGAGTTTTTTTATAAGTGTGATAGATAAAATTACTTTTTCAAATTTTATTTGAAAAGTTTTATTTTTTGATTTTTCTCTTTAGCACTTTGACCCATGATCTTGCAGTTTTACAAAGAAGAGTTTTGCTACCACTGAAGAAGACAGAACAGTTTCTCCCACCAAACAGTTCCATGTGTACAAAACAGATTGGGATGAAGAAGATGAAGTGGGTAAGAGAGGACATAAAGCTGGAAAATTCCCAACATAAGGTACACAGACTGACACTGAAGGCTGGGAAGGGAGCAGGAGAACAGAGTCCCTCTCTGTTGTCACTTCGAGGATTACGCTAATTTTCTTGAAAACAGTGATGTTCAGCGGACTTGGAGTCCATGTTGGACATGGGGACATCGTACTGTGAGGATTTCTAAATATTGTTATAATCTTAAGAGAGTTGATTTATTTGTTCTTTTCCTTTTATTTTAGAAAAAATTAACACGGTTGTGTCAGACTATAGGCTCTGTCTCATGAGTGGTTACATAAATATTTCTTTATATTTTTAGCCTTGTCTGGGAGTCCCAGGTAGTTCAGTGATAAAGCATGCACCTGCAGGAGACTCAGGGGATGTGAGTTTTATCCCTGGATCAGGGAGATCTCCTGGAGGAAGAAATGGCAACCCATTTGAATATTCTTGCCTGGAAAATTCAATGGACAGAGGAGCCTGGCGGGCTACAGTCCAAGGGATCTCAGAGTGTCAGACGTGACTGGGCACATGCACACACGCATGCACGCACACACACACACACACACAACCTTTCCTGGGATACTGAAATCTCCACACCTATGTGCCTCGAGACCAGTGAACTGCACAGATTTTGTATAAAAAATATGGATCTGACTTTCACTAGCTGTTTATCCCCAAAATTTCTGTGGCTGTTGTCTCACATGTTTCACTTTTTAGATTAGAAAAATAGGGCTTGTATTTAAGATTTCTGTTTGAAAGATGTGGACTGGGACCTTTTCTCAAAACAAAAATTGTAAAATCGGAAAATCATCCATTCCTTTAGCTTCTAATATTCAGACTATATCCCACACAGTGGTAGCCTATCTTAAACATCTCTTTAGTGACCTATAGAGTTCTAACACTACATTACTAATTGGTCAGAAATTTCCTCAAGGCAGCCTTCACGTCCTTGTTCCTCAGGCTGTAAATCAAGGGATTCAGCATGGGAATCACCAGTGTATAAAACACGGAAGCCATTTTATCAGTATCCAGTGAATGGTTATTTCGAGGCTGCAAATACATGAAAAGCAGAGTTCCATAGAAGACTGACACAGCTGTCACATGTGAGGCGCATGTGGAGAAGGCTCTTTTCCTTCCTTCTGATGAACATATCCTTAGAATGGACAAAATGATGTTGAAATAAGATGCTACAACTACAGTTATGGAAAACATCAAGTTTGTAGATGCGGATATGAACACTACTGTTTCTGGAAAGGAAGTATCAGAGCAAGACAAGGCTAACAGAGGGACGGTATCACAGTAAAAATGATTGATTACATTAGAAGAGCAATAAGACACAGAAAATACACAACATGAAACCACAACAGCTGTGAAAAAGCTATAGAGGTATGTGAGAGAAATTAGCAGAAAGCAGGCCTGTCGAGACACCACCACCATGTAGAGCAGGGGGTTACAAATAGCCACATAGCGGTCATAGGCCATCACGGCTAACATGAAAATTTCAGCTACAATGAAAACCAAGAATGCTCCCAGTTGGGCGGCACATTCATAGAAGGAGGTGGTATGCTTTTTTACTAAAAAGTTGACTAGCATTTTAGGGGCTATGACACTTGAATTGCCGAGATTGATGATAGCTAAGTGCCGGAGGAAGAAATACATGGGGGTCTGAAGCCGAGAGTCCACACTGGTGAGGGTGATGATGCTTAGGTTCCCTGTCATGGTCAGTCCATAGATAACCAGGAAGACAAAGAAGAGTGGGATCTGGAGGCCTGGGCGTTCTGAGACTCCTGTGAGAATAAACTCAGTGACTTGGGTGAAATTTCCATTAGCCATGTATGAGTTTGGAAAGTCATCTATATGGAAGAAAAAGTTACTTGGTTAGAAATTAATGAATTATCTTCTAAGACTGTCAATAGATGGCAAAAGCATCCCTTGGATGAGATTTCCTCAAAGAATTTATTAAACTCATGTTTCTGGTCTATTAAATCAAATTTGAAATCATCTATTAAAGAGAATATTCAAGTGTGGCAAAAAAATAGATGATCCAACATTATGAATATTTCAAAGATCCAATCCATTGAATTTTATTAAGTTATGTATATCTTATCAGCTTGAAAATATTTAAAGCCATGATTTATATCATGGCGTCACATTGATATCTTCTGCACTGAGTGTGAGAAACTCTTGAGTAATTATATGCCTCCAAATAATTCAATATTCCTTGTGATCTCTAATTTGAAAATATTTTCTTCTTCTGAATAAAAATATTATTTAGTTGTGAAATCACATCCAACTCTTTTTTAGTGACCCCATGGACTCTAGATTGTCAGGCTACTCTGTCCCTGTCATTTTCCAGGCAAGAATACTAGAGTGGGTTGCTATTTCCTCCTCCAGAGGATCTTCCTGATCCACGGATCAAACCAGCGTCTCTTGCATTGGCAGGTGGATTCTTCACCACTCTACCACTGATCCAGTCACTATTCTGCCCTCTTTTCTTTATTCCATCTTTGTACTAACATTTATTCAGTGTAGACTGAAATTACAAATTCTGTCATTTTTACACTTTTGATAATTTTTATTGATATAATAATGCTAAACATTTCATTTTCATAAGGCTTTTCTGAAAATTACATTGTATATATTTGCCAAAGTATCAGCATGGAATTATAATGTTTTGCTAGAAATATCTGCTTGAAGGATGGCTTCCTGTTACTAACTAAGCCAATTATAGTCCATTCTCACTTTTAAATGATCTCAGTAATGGTCTGTGGCCTTAAATATTCTATCACAGTCTCTTATATGAAAAGGTAAAATTTAGATCCAGAGAATCAACACTATTTCATCATTTAATATAAGATCTACCCTTTAATGAAAAGTTAATTATGTATATGTATAAAATAATCATAATAATAAAATGGGCAAGATGATACTTTGGGGAATGGTGGGTATGTTTACAGCATAGATTTTTGGTAACTGTATCACTAATATATACTTATCTTCAAATTCATCAAATTCTATACATTAACCACATACAGCTCTTTTATGTCAAAGATAACTCAGTAAAGTGATTTTTAAAACATATGTATCATAATTTCCTGACCAGAAAAAATTATTGATATCTCTTCTCCTAAAGAAGAGATTTGATATCTCTTCTCCTAAAGAAGATTTAAAAAAAAAAACTGCAATGAAATAAAAAATGAAGCAGTGATATAAAACAACTGAAGAAATAAGGTGGTAATAACACCAAACATTTTTGAGTATTTGATATTAGTTGTTTTTGACTCCAAGTCATTCTTTCTCTTAACACTTTGAGTCATACTAGAAGGCTAAGTTTCCAAGAATTGACAGTTTCAAACTGTGGTGCTGGAGAAGACTTGTAAGAGTCCTTTGGACAGCAAGGAGATCAAACCAGTCGATCTTAAAAGAAATCAACTCAATGTTTATTGAAAGGTCTCATGCTGAAGCTCCAATACTTTGGCCATATGATGCAAAGAACCTGACGCTGGGAAAGATTGAGGGAAGGAGGAGGAGGGGGTGACAGAGGATGAGATGGTTGGATAACATCACCAACTCAGTGGACATGGGTTTAAGCAAATTCTGGGAGATAGCGAAGGAGAGGGAAGCCTGCCATGCTGCAGTTCATGGTGTCACAAAGAGCTGGACAACAGCAATATAATCTTGTTCCAAGAGATATTAAAGTTTCAGTTACTTTATTTGCCCCTTACCTCTGGACCTGGTTGGTTGGTTGGTTTAGTCACTACATTGTGTCCAACTCTTGTGACCCCATGGACTTTAGCCTGCCAGGCTCCTTTGCCCATGGGATTCTCCAGGCAAGAATATTGGAGTGGGTTGCCATTTCCTTCTCCAGGGGATCTTCCTGACCCAGGAATCAAACCTATATATATATAAAGGAGATTTATCTTGAGGAGTTCAGTTCCCTATATATGGAGGCTGAGAAATTCCACAATCATCTGCCTACAATGTATAAAGCCAGGAAAGCCAGTGGTAAGCCAGTGGTATAATTCAGTCCCAGTCTGAAGGCCTGTGTACCTCTGGACCTGCTGCTGCTGCTGCTGCTGCTAAGTTGCTTCAGTCGTGTCCAACTCTGTGTGATCCTGTAGACCACAGCCCACAAGGCTCCCCCATCCCTGGGATTCTTCAGGCAAGAACACTGGAGTGGGTTGCCATTTCCTTCTCCAATGCATGAAAGTGAAAAGTGAAAGTCAAGTCGCTCAGTCGTATTAGACTCTTAGCGACCCCATGGACTGCAGCCTACCAGGCTCCTCCACCCATGGGATTTTCCAGGCAAGAGTACCGGAGTGGGGTGCCATTGCCTTCTCCAACCTACTATTCCAATAATGAGGACAAAACAAAACAAATAATGAGGACAAAACAAAACAAAAGGGCTAGAATAAAACACATAAACAAGATAACTGTAGATTGTTTTAAGTACCATAGGTAAATTACACAAAAATGATGTATCAAGATAACCTGGGAGAATTGCTTCTTAGATGTTGTTAAGAGAATTCCTTTCTGAGGGTGAAGTTTCAACTAAAATCTAAAGAATGAGAAGTAATCAAGTACTGAATAAATCACAAGAAGAATATCCCAGGATTCCAGGCATTTTTAAGAGATACATTCATAATTATAATAGTGTATTTCCTAAAGATGCTGTCCTGAGAGAGAAAATCTTTTTTGTTTTTGTTTGTTTGTGTCATGGGAACTTAACAGAGGCTAGTGTTTCCTTTAATGCCAGAGTCACTGAATAATAGTGAGTATTAGTAAAATCAGATAATGTAGGTCACAATAAATATTTGGATTTTTTTCTAAGTAAATTGTAAAAAACTGATAGGTTTTTGGGTAGATGGGTAACAAGGTCAGCTTTACATTTATAGAAAATTCTACTCTTGCAGTTTCAAAGATAATGAACTATGTGATTGGAAAGGGGTAGAAATTATAGGTTGGAAGCGGGTAGAAAATATATGTGGAAAGGGAGTAGAAAATCGAGGAGGGGCGTAAAATTTTAACAGTGAGCTAAGCAGTGTTACGGGATTTCTGGCAGAAGACAATGAGCCAAAGTAGAAAACTTGGAAATAGAGAGCACAGGTAAATTTAACAATTGGAAGAAGAAAAAAGATAATATCTGAGACGTAATTTGTGTTACATTAGGAACAGGAAAGGGATTTGATTTAGGTCATACCTGAATGGTCTAGTGGTTTTCCCTACTTTCTTCAACTTTAAGTCTGAATTTGGCAATAAGTAGTGCATGATCTGAGGCACAGTCAGCTCCGTGGTTCTTTGTGCTAACCGTATAGAGCTTCTCCATCTTTGGCTGCAAAGAATATAATCAATCTGATTTCAGTGTTGGCCATCTGGTGATGTCCATGCGTAGAGTCTTCTCTTGTGTTGTTGGAAGAGGGTGTTTGTAATGACCAGTGCATTTTCTTGGCAAAACTATTAGCCTTTGCCTTGCTTCATTTTGTACTCCAAGGCCAAATTTGCCTGTTACTCCAGGTGTTTCTTGACTTCCTACTTTTGCATTCCAGTCCCCTATAATGAAAAGGACATCTTTTGGGGGTGTTAGTTATAAAAGTTTTTGTAGGTCTAAATAGAACCATTCAAATTCAGCTTCTTCAGCATTACTGGTTGGGGCATAGACTTGGATTACCTTGATATTGAATGGTTTGCCTTAGAAATGAACAGAGACCACTCTGTCGTTTTTGAGATTGCATCCAGGTACTGCATTTCAGACTCTTTTGTTGACTATGATGGCTACTCCATTTCTTCTAAGGGATTCTTGCCCACAGTAGTAGATATAATGGTCATCTGAGTTAAATTCCCCCATTCCATTCCATTTCACTTTGCTCATTCCTAAAATGCCGATGTTCAGTCTTGCCATCTCCTATTTGACCACTTCCAATTTGCCGTGATTCATGGACCTAACATTCCAGATTCCTATGCTATATTGCTCTTTACAGCATCAGGGTTTACTTCCATCACCAGTCACATCCACAACTGGATATTGTATATGCTTTGGCTCCATCCCTTCATTCTTTCTGGAGTTATTTCTCCACTGATCTCCAGTAGCATATTGGGCACCTACTGACTTGAGGTGTTCATCTTTCAGTGTCCTATCTTTTTGTCTTTTCATACTGTTCATGGGGTTCTCAAGGCAAGAATAATGAAGCGGTTTACCATCCCTGGAGAAGGAAATGACAACGCACTCCAGTACTCTTGCCTGGAAAATCCCATGGACGGAGGAGCTTGGTGCAGGCTATTGCCCAAGGGGTCACAAAGAGTTGGGCATGACTGAGTGACTTCACTTTCTTTCTTTCACTTTCCCAGTGGACCACATTTTGTCAGAACTCTTCATCATGACCCGTTGGTCTTGGGTGGCCCTACAAGGCATGGCTCATAGTTTCATTGAGTTAGACAAGGCTGTGGTCCATGTGATTATATTGGTTAGTTTTCTGTGACTGTGGTTTTCAGCCTGTCTGCCCTCTGATGGAGAAGGATAAGAGGCTTATGGAAGTGTCCTGATGGGAGAGAATGACTGAGGTGGAAACTGGGTCTTGTTCTGATGTGTGGGGCCATGCTCAGTTCAGTTCAGTTCAGTTCAGTCGCTCAGTCATGTCCGACTCTTTGTGACCCCATGAATCGCAGCACGCCAGGCCTCCCTGTCCTTCACCAACTCCCAGAGTTCACTCAGAGTCACGTCCATTGAGTCAGTGATGCCATCCAGCCATCTCATCCTTGGTCGTCCCCTTCTCCTCCTGCCCCCAATTCCTCCCAGCATCAGAGTCTTCTCCAATGAGTCAACTCTTCACATGAGGTGGCCAAAGTACTGGAGTTTCAGCTTTAGCACCATTCCTTCCAAAGAAATCCCAGGGTTGATCTCCTTTAGAATGGACTGGTTGGATCTCCTTGCAGTCCAAGAGACTCTCAAGAGTCTTCTCCAGCACCACAGTTCAAAAGCATCAGTTCTTCAGTGCTCAGCCTTCTTCACAGTCCAACTCTCACATCCATACATACTCAGTAAATCTTTAATCCAATTTTCTGTTGATGGGTGGAGCTGTGTTCCATCCCTGCTATTTACCTGGGGCCAAACTGTGCTGTAGGTAATGAATATAACGGTGACCTCCTTCAAAAGATCCCATGCAGACACTGCTACACTCAGAGCCCCCAACCCTTCAGGTGGCCACCACTGACCCACACCTCTGCTGGAGACTCCTGGACACTCACAGGCAAGTTAGGGTCAGCCTCTTGTGGGGTCACTGCTCCTTTCTCCTGGGTCCTGGTGGGCAAGGTTCTGTTTGTGCCCACCACGAGTCTTTTCCCAGGCCTGTGTAAGTTCTGGCAGCTCTCTGATAGGATTACTGGTGACCTCCTCTAAAAGGGCTTATGCCATACCTAAGTCTGCTGCACCCAGAGCCCCTGTCCCTGCGCCAGTCCACTGCCGACCTGTACCTCTGCAGGAGATGCTCAAACAGAGTTCTTTCTCAGTCTCTGTGGGGTCTCTGTGTCCTGGTGCTCACGATGTTTGTTTGAGCCCTCTGAGAATCTCTGGAGGGAATGGAGCTTGATTCCAAATATGAACTCGCCCCTCCTACCATCTTTCTGGAGTTTCTCTGACCTTGGACGAGGGGTATGTCCTTACAGCTGCTCCATGCCATGCAGCTGCCATTCCAATGCTGCAGCTGGAAAGTTCAACAGTACCGGAACCACGTACTTCCAGATGTTCGAGCTGGTTTTAGTAAAGACAGAAACCAGAAATCAAGTTACCAACATCCCCTGGATCATCAAAAAAGCAAGAGAGTTCCAGAAAAATATTTACTTCTGCTTTATTGCCTATGTCAAAGCCTTTTACTATGTGGATCACAACAAACTGTGGAAAATTCTTCGAGATTTCAGACCAGCTGAACTGCCTCTTGAGAAATCTGTATGCAGGTCAGAAAGAAACAGTTAGAACTGGACATGGAACAACAGACTGGTTCCAAATAGGAAAAGGAGTACGTCAAGGCTGTATATTGTCACTGTGTTTATTTAACTTAGATGCAGAGTACATCATGAGAAAGGCTAAGCTGGAAGAAGCACAAGCTGGAATCAAGATTGCCGGGAAAAATATCAATAACCTCAGGTATGCAAATGACACTACCCTAATGGCAGAAAGTGAAGAAGAACTAAAGAGCCTCTTGATAAAGTCAAAGAGGAAAATGAAAAAGTTGGCTTAAAGCTCAACATTCAAAAAACGAAGATCATGGCATCCGGTCCCATCACTTCATGGGAAATAGATGGGGAAACAGTGGAAACAGTGGCTGACTTTACTTTTTTGGGCTCCAAAATCACTGCAGATGGTAACAGCAGCCATGAAATTAAAATATACTTACTTCTTGAAGGAAAGTTATGACCAACCTAGACAGCATATTAAAAAGCAGAGACATTACTGTGCCAATAAATGTCCATCTAGTCAAGTCTGTGGTTTTTCCGGTAGTCATGTATTGATGTGAGAGTTGGACTATAAAGAAAGCTAAGTGCCAAAGAATTGATGTTTTTGAACTGTGGTATTGGAGAAGACACTTGAGAGTCCCTTGGACTGCAAGGAGATCCAACCAATTCATCCTAAAGGAAATCAGTTCTGAATATTCATTGGAAGGACTGGTGCTGAAACTGAAACTCCAAAACTTTAGTCATCTGATGGGAAGAATTGACTCATTGGAAAAGACCCTGATGCTGGGAAAGCCGGAGAAGGGGACAACAGAGCATGAGATTGTTGGATGGCATCACCGACTCAATGCACATGAGTTTGGCTAAACTCCGGGAGTTGGTGATGGACAGGGAGGCCTGGCATGCTGCAGTCCTTGTGATCACAAAGAGTCAGACATGACTGAGTGACTGAACTGAACTGAACTGAAGGAATAGGAAAGACTTTTGTGATCTTTTCACAGTTAGGCCATTGACCATGACATTTTTCAAATATTAAAAGATATGATTTAAAATGAAGTGATCAAAGTGATATTTTGAACATATTAAGTTTTAGGTACTTTATAAGACATTTATAAAACATTCAGGCAAGTTAATATTTAAGTCTGGGACACATTTCATGTGATTAGCCTTACAGGCTCTTAAGAAAATGCCAACCTTGATAGGTATGCTATATTTTTTTCATTTATTTCAAAATTATTTGTTAAAGGTTGTAAGAAAAATTCATAATATGTTCCTCAATCAACCTCCATCTTTTTACACTGCAGACAACCCTCTATTTTAAGATTCCAGCTTTTTTTTGCCCTCAGACACTGAGCTACAGAATATTGCTTCTGTGTTCCCCCGTCCCTGTCATGCCTCTTTTTTTTTTTTTTTTTGTCTTGTCTTCTCCATGTTTACAATTTTTAATGTTTTGTCTGCAATTGTCAGTTTCTCCATCATCTCCCTTGGCAAACATATCAACTATCAGCCCAAACCAAACTTCCAAGTTATATCAGCTCCTGTGTTTCTGCTGAAGTCTAATGCCTCACTGGTTATATACTTTATCTTAAATTGTAACATTACATTTGTAAAACCAACTATTTTAGATCCCAAGCATTCTACTCATCCTCTAATTTTCTTATTCAAGGTTCCACATTGAAGTATTTGGCAATTTATGTAATACTTTTGATCCTAAGCACCTCCTCTTTTTCTTTCTTAGGTCTAGACTTCCCTGGGTCAGTAACACAGTCATTGACTGTGATCCTTAATGGTCGCTGTGTTATGATTCTCAGATTAGCTGGTAGGCAAATGGCAGTATCACAGCTTTTTGATTTATTAATTCATGCAGTCTATGCTTTGCTTTTTAGCATAATTGAAGTATCTTTAGCTTCATTTTCAATATATTTCACAATCAGGTTCATATTATTTTTCTTGTCTTACTACCTTATACCAGGATACTTTTAAATCTGGAAATAAAATCAGATAACTTAGGTCACAATAAATATTTGAATTTTTTTCTAGTAAATTGTAAAACTGATAGTTTTTAATGTAGGTGAATAATAACATCAGCTTTAAATTTAAAAATGAAGATTATTCTTGCTGTTATAAAGATAATGAATTATATGATGGGAAAGGATAGAAATTGATTTAAAGGGGTAGAAATTGGAAGAGAGGAGTAACATTTTAAGAATAAGTTAAGCAGTGTACAGTATTTCTGGCCGAAGAGAATGCGTCAAAGTAGGGAATTTGGATTTTATTAGTATCTCTGGCCTTTTGTGCCCATATTCATATTGATTCTTCAAATACATACATTGGTGAGAGGTACCTTATTATCTGAAAAAAAAAAGATTGCTCATCTTGCAACAGTTGTCTTATGCTACCAGAAACTGCAAATGAATGTAACCTCAAATGAGGCTACAAAACTTGAACTTATAGTATTGAAAAAAGTCATTCCTGATCATACTCTAGGCATTTTCAATCTTCATATGATCACCAATGAGTAACAGGAAAGCCAAAAGAGAGGGGAATTATCTTTAAATTAGCAAAGATGCTTATGAATAAGGAGGAGTAATTATACATATATATGTATATAATAATTTCCTCCATGTACTTATAAATTTATTTTATTATAAAATTATAAGGCCAGTATTTTTAAAGTAAATTTATTTCAGATATTTTATTTTGGGTTACTTTAACTAAAAGCATCCCAGTAAATGAGCATTCTTTCTTTTGGGTTTCATTTCCTCCTTGAGAATGTTACAGAAAGCCTTGTCCTATCAAACCAGAAATTCAGGGTCTGCAGTTCTTAATGTCTCGATCCTGTTTACGCACTGTCTCTTCAAACTGAAGTCTTCTTTCTGAAAACTTCTTGAGTAAAATGTTGTCAGATTAATTTTATTGTACATAGATGATTTATCTAAATATATGTTATTATAGCATTGGTTATATATTATGTTTATATATATGTGTATATATATATATATATATATATATATATACACACACACATATATATTCACCTCTATTGTATTGAATATATTACCAGATATTTTCTTGAGAAAATTGGTGGTATATCATTATATTCTCAAAAAGAATCCTCATTTAAAATTTGGGTGATTCTGTGCTCAGTTTTCCTTCACAAGTGTTTTTGCATTATTTGTGTGAAAGATGAATTTTTCATTCTAGTTAGTATTACAGAAACAAAACTATGATATAAATAATCTCAGTGAGCAAAAATCCATTGTTTCAGAAGTGGTATAAGTATATAATATCTAATGATACCAGTTGTAAGTTTGAAATATAATAGCTAGATAGTTTTTAATAACTTGTTTTCTCCAAAAATGTTGTAAATCTTGGAATAGCCTTTACTTAAGTATTGTATTATTTGATCATACATGATGTCTGATGCCTTCCAAAATGAAAGTGAAGTGATGCACTTTGGGTGCAGATTTCAATCCTTTGAAGGCCATTATACCAAAATAAGATAAATATTTTCTACCCACCTCTAAGGCACAACTTAGTGAGAATTTCTACGTGGCTGTGTCAGTAAGAGTTGGTGGGGCTCTATAAACCTTTGAGAACCTAACTAAAACCCAGGTGATTCTAATATCCACAAACTGTCTTTTGCATCCTTTGGGAAGATGCCATCTGGGATTTGCTCTTTAATAAGATCTCCCCCTAGGAGTTCACCCAGACATCTCTCCAGTCTTCTCTCTCTCTCTCTCTCTCTCTTTTTTTTTTTTTTGGTGGCAGTATGACCTATATTATTGAAATGAGTTCAATTCCATGACGTCTGATTAAAGTGTATCTATCAAAGTAACTTTGTTGCATTCAGCGACTCATTACCGAAAAAATGCAAACCGAAGAACTAGAAACCAATGGACTAACAATGAAATAAAAACAAATTCCATCTACATATTTTGTTTTTATATGACACTATTTCTGTTTGCTTCCTACTTTTACTTCAAAGAATGCAATTTAGCACAGTCATTATTTCAAGAATAGGATAAATTGCATATTAAAGGTGAAGCTATGTCCTCCAAAAATAGTCTATATTAAAAATATTATTTTAATCCTTTATTTATAATTGTATTTCAGGTGAAAAAAAATGTAGAAGATAAATTCTAGGCAAGGATCAAATATAATATTTGAAACTAAAGCTTTTATTTAAAGCTTTAATATAAATTTCCTATCACACAATTTTTTTAAATACTAAATATTTTTGACATATATTTTCATGCATTTAAAGACTAAGAGAATCACGTAGAAGGAAAAGTGCCCTGGAGAAATTGTCAGCTTTGGGGCTTAACTTCTCTTTGCAACAACTTTTTTTTTTTTTTGTCATATTATTTTCCCCTTTAGGCCTTAAATTTAAAGCTGGAAGTTAGAGTAGATTCACATTAAATGCATTGGGATGGTTATCTAGTAAGGTTTTGTTGTTGTTTAGTTACTAAGTCATGTCCAACTTTTTTGTGACCCCATGGACTGCAACCTGCCAGGCTCCTCTGTCCATGGGGTTTCCCAAGAAAGAATACTGGAGTGGGTTGGGTTGCCATCTCCTCTCCAGGGGATCTTCCCAACCTAAGGATCAAACTTGTGTCTCCTGTATTACAGGCGGATTCTTTACAATTGAGCCACTGGGAAGCCCACCTCGTGGGGTAAATGAATAAAGATGAAAAATGTATTCATTTGCTTGAGCAGCTATAACAGAAATACCCAAAACAGGTTTGTTTAAATAAAAGAAATATGTGTTCTCAGTTCTGGAGTCTGCCCACGATCAAGGGACTTCCCTAGTGGTCCACTGGTTCAGGCTTCACACAGGGGGTGTGGGTTTGGTGCATGGTCGGAGAGCTGAGATCCCACATGCCTATGGTCCAAAAAAAGCAAAACATGAATCAGAAGCTATGCTGTAACGAATTCAGTGAAGACTTTAAAAGCAGTTCATATCGAAAAGGGTTTCCGCGATGGCTCAGCAGGCAAAGAATCTCTTGCCAATATGAGTTCATTCTCTGGGTCAGAAAGTTCTTGGAGGAGGAAAACGGCAACTCACTGCAGAATTCTTGCCTAAAACATCCCACGGACAGAAGAGCCTGGAGGGCTACCATCCAAAGGGTCACAAAGAGTCTGACACAACTGAGCAAATAAGCACACATATCAAAAAATCTTAAACAAATAAGTAAAGTCTATGAAAAATAGGTTAGCAGATTTGATTTCTTCTGGGGCCTTTCTCCTTGGCTTGCATATAGATGGCCCCCTTCTTGCTGTATCTTCATGTGATTGTCACTCGGTTGGGGTACATCGAACTGTGTGGTGTCTTTCTATGTGCTTTAGCTTCTTGTTATAAGGACACCTATGATATTGGATTATGGCTCACTTTAATAACTTGTTTTAACTAATTACTTCTTTAAAAAGCCTTATCTCTGAATACACTTAGATTCTGAGATATTGTGGATTGAGCCTTCAACATACCAATTTTGGTGGGACACAATTCTGCCCACAACAGATTGGAAGAAAAAATGAATAATAGAGCCTTTGTGTGGATTGCAATAAATGGTGGAAGTGTTTTATTTATTTATTTTAGAAATGATCTATTTATTTATTTTTTTTATAACCAAGGCCCATATTTTTATTGAAAACCTTGAAAAAAGAGATGATAATGCCAGACCACCTGACCAGTCTCCTTAGAAACCTGTGTAAGATTTAACAGGCAACAGTTAGAACCTTACATGGGACAACTGACTGGATCAATGTTGGGGAAGCAATACGACAAAGCTGCATATTGTCATCCTCTTTATTTAACTTATATGCAGAGCACATCACGTGGATGTTACAAGCTGGAATCAAGATTGCTGGGAGAAATATCAACAACCTCAGATAACATAAGCAGATGACATCACTCTAATGGCAGAAAGCAAAGAAGAATTAAACAGCCTCTTGATGAAGGTGAAAGAGGAGAGTGAATATGCTGGTTTAAAACTCAATATTCAAAAAACAAAGATCATGACATCCAGTCCCATCACTTCATGGCATCTAGAAAGAAAAGTAGAAACAGTGACAGATTTTTCTCTTGTTGGGCTCCAGAATCACTGCAGACAGTGACTTCAGCCATGAAATTTAAAGATGTTTGCTCCTTGGAAGAAAAACTATGACAAACCTAGATAGTGTATTAAAGATCAAAGATGTCACTTTACTGATAAAAGCCTGTATAGTGATAAAATATCAGTGATAAAATATCAGTTCTTTTATACTGATAAAAGCTGTGGTTTTCCTAGTAGTCATATATGGATGTTAGAGTTGGACCATAAAGAAGGATGAGCACCAAAGAGTTGATTCTTTCAGACTGTAGTGCTGGAAAAGACTTTTGAGTGTCCCTTGGTCTGCAAGGAGATCAAACCAGTCAATCCTAAAGGAAATCAACCCTGAATATTCAGTGGAAGATCTGATGCTGAGGCTGAAGCTCCAATATTTTGGGCACCTGATGTGAAGAGCAGACTCAATGGAAAAGACCCTGATGCTGGGAAAGATTGAAGGCAAAAAGAGAATAGGGTGCCAGAGGATGAGATGGTAGGATAGCATTACTGACTCAATGGACATGAACTTGGGCAAACTCTGGGAGATAGTGAGGGATAGGGTGGTATGGTGTGTTGCAGTCCATGGAGTGTCAAAGAGTCAGACACAACTTAGTGACTGAAAAACAACAACAACAAGAAAGTGAGCAGATAACTCATTTTTCTTGAATCTGCAATCCTAAATAAACTTATTTATCAGGAAGCTAGCATAAACCAAAACTAACGATAGCATGTGTCTCTGTCAAGGGAGACTCAGAGTTAGCAAGTAGTCTTCTCATGTTTCTTAATTTTATTATCTTCTAAAATACCCACTGTATCCCTGAGATGGGAAATATTAACTCAATCTGACTGAAAATTTAATTTTGAGAGGCATACTTTATTTTCTATATTGCATATGTTCTTGAAATAACTTGTTCAGTTATAATCATAAACTTATTTACTTTCTTGCCTCTTGTCTACTTTATACATTATTCATGGTTTAATATTCTTTACCTTTAGTACAGTGCCTGCTTTAACATACATATCCTAATTTTTGGTCCATTGTACTCCATTTTGACTAATAAATGCTTTTTAAATCTCTGGAAGTCTGAATTTGACCAAAAACTTGGCATGATTTGCCTTATTTCAAAATAACTTAGGTTCCAATATGATCTTGAAAATCAATTGAGACCTAATCATCTGGCACCATGTTTATCCAGGTGAAGTGGAGAAGAGTACTGGGAGAGATGAAAGGAAGCATTTTATCCTGAAAAAGATGAAACAATGTGGTAGAACATTTTTATTTTTGATGATTTCATTGGACTGATAGAGCATTCTACAAAGATTTTGGACCTACATTTGCAAATTGTATTAAGATATTAGTTGAGAATTTTGCATCGATTAGTTAAAGTTCTCCTCAGAGCATCTTTTACTTCTTTGTTCCTTAGACCATAGATCAATGGATTGAGCATAGGGATCACCAGAGTGTAAAACACAGAGGCCATTTTATCAACAGCAAAAGTGTGGCTGGACTTGGGTTGCAGGTACATAAACAGTAATGTTCCATAGAACAGTAGAACACGACCACCGCTGTCAGATGGGAACTACAGGTGGAGAAGGCTTTGTATCTCCCCTTGCTTGAGTTCATTCTGAGAACAGCCACAAGAATGAACATATAGGATACAAGAACAATCAAGAGGGAACAGAGCAAATTGCAGCCTGAAAAGATCAAGATGATCAATTCTAACTCATGTGTGTCAGAACAGAGCAGAGATATCAGAGGGACAGAGTCGCAGTAAAAATATCTGATGACATTAGAGCCACAGAAGGACAATTGAAATAACTTGATGGTGAGAAATAGAGACACGAAGGTGCTGTAGAGGTAGGGAGTGAGCACCAGCCCCCAACGCACTTTCTGTGCCATGATGACCACGTAGAGCAGAGGTTTGCAGATGGCTACATAGCGGTCATAGGCCATTGCTGATAGAATGAAGAGTTCGGTGATAATAAAAGTCTCAAAGAACGCCAGTTGGGTGGCACACCAATTGTAGGAAATAGTATTTTTGTGCACCACAAAGTTGACCATCATTTTTGGGCCAATGACAGTGGAGTAACCAAGATCAGTAATTGACAAATGTCTTAGGAAAAAGTACATGGGAGTATGTAGCTTGGAGTCCCAATGGGTCAGGATAACCATACCCAGATTTCCTGTCACTGTGACCAAGTAGATGACCAGGAAGATTCCAAAGAGAGGCGCCTTCAGCTCAGGACTGTCTGTGATCCCCGTAAGAACAAATTCAGTCACCTTGTGCATCACAGTATGGTTGTGTTTCTCCATGAGGTCTATTCTGGTTACCTGGGTATAAAATCAGTACTTTCTATTTTCAATGCGATCATCTAGGAGAATTTAATATATGATATGTGAGTCATTTTCCTTGTCTAAAATTATAAATACAGATTCATCTTCCCTTCAGGTCAGGACTACACCTATATTCACATCGCAGTGTAAGTGCGTAATGATCAGCTTTTTAAATTGTTATATAAGTTCCGATATTAACCTTTTCATTGCTGAGACAATAGATTTCAAAGATATACATCTCAAATAAACATATTTCTAGCTAAACACTTAGATAAATAGCTGGGCTGTCCTATCCATGAAATTTCCCTTTTAGAAAGCCCTGAATGATATAAGTAACTGCCAGCTTGATTGACCCTACTTTTCCCTTTCTGAATTTTATAACTCCTGCTCTTATTATCTTATGTTTTATTTCTCTTTAGCTTTACTTTTATTTTATTTTTTTAAAATTTTACTTTATTGTGCTTTACAATACTGTATTGATTTTGCCATACATCAACATGAATCCACCATGGGCATACATGTGTTCCCAATCCTGAACCCCGCTTCATGTTTTAAATTAACCAATAAAAATTTAACATAGGCACCTCATCCTTGTTCACAACAAAGGCAGAACCATGCTGTCCTCTCTTACTCTCCTTCTTTCTCTCTTTCTCTCCTTAACCTCTCTGTGTGTCCTTGGGTGTGCCATGTACCCTCCAGAATGTAACAAGACTTGTTTTTCAGAGTTACCTGATAGTTGTTGCCGAGATGAATCTTACAATCATAAAGAATCACAAGTGCTCTTCCAGCCACAGCACAGCTCTGACCGGGGAAATGTCTGTGCAGTTCACCACAAATAATAGGGCCCACTTGAGTGCCCACAGGCAGTCCTCATTGATAGAATCACGATCAACAGGCTGAGACCAACACAAAGCACATTCATTGAAACTTTGGGAAATTTTGCTTTAGAGGGACAAGACATTTTGAAATGATTGCTTTGATACAGCTTCTATGGCCTACTTGTTTTCACATGGTCTTTTTAAATATATCAAAAGATCTGTCTATTATATTTGAACTTTTAAAAAATGTTCAGATAATTTTTAAAACAAATATGTATACTCAAACAATAAAGCATATATTATTGACAATCATCTGTTCAAAGTTGCAAGGAATAATAAAAAGATTCTCTGTTGGTAGCTTGATGAATGATGTGAGTAGAAAAACTGCTAATTAAACACAAATTTCAATGTTCCTCATTTACTATAAGTTCAGCTTGTTTATTCAGTACAAAATCCAATGTTATAATGTCTTAATTTTCAAATTTTGCTATTAATATCTTAATCCTCATTTGCCATATTGATTATTTCTGATAATTGAATCACCTCTAATGGTCTTCCAATCACACATCCATCTTCTGAAAAAAAAAAAAAAAGGTTGATCATTCTAATTATTTATGAATCTGGTTATTTATGGAGATCCATGTAAATAGATCCACTGGAAAGAAGAATGCAAATGAATACCAAGCACTAATATGGAACTGAAAATTTGCCAGGGACTTTGCATGTATTAATTCACATGATTCACACAATAACTCTCGAAAATAAATAGCACAGTTGTCCCTGGTACTTGTGGGGAATTGTTTCCAGCATCCACTGAAGATAAAATCTACAGACACTAAAGTCCCATAGTCCACTTCCCTTATCCACTGGGGATACTCTATCTGTAGATCTGGCCAGCCATCACTGGTAAACATAGTGGTATAATTGCTAAGGAAAAGAAAAAAAAAAAGATCTGCATATAAGTGTACCCATATAGTCCAAAACATGTTGTTCAAGGGTCAACTATATGAGCATAATCCATTTACATGTCAAGAATAAAATAGCTTAATCAAGATCACCCAGACAATAACTGGCAGAATTAGGATTCCAACAAAATTAACTTTCTTCAGAATATATTCTCACAAACATGGCATTCTTCTGTTCTATCATGGTCATCCTGAATACACAGGCAATGAACAATGGAGAAGGGGAGGCACCCGGTAAGCAAGGATAGAGGAAGATGCTTGTTAAAATAGATGGGAGAGCTTTAAGTTCATTTGGAAAGCTACGATAGTCTAAATGCATTGCATCAGAAACCATACAAAAGGTCTGTCCCATACATTAATCTTGTTGATCAGAAAAGTATGCTGAAAGGGAAGAAACAGTTTTGCAGAGCATAATGCCTTCAAGATCTATGGTGATGATCGGGTTTGAGCTGTATGCCCTGAGAAACGTGCAGGCCAGTGTTTTCTACTTACCTTACTGAAGAATTTGCGTTGACTTGCTACTGTTTCAATCCTCCCTGTTTATTGCAGAATGTTTTAAAGTGTTTTTCTATCCCTTTGAGACTCATTTTGTTAAAATTTAGATCTGATTCAAAAATTAAAAAAAAAAACAAAACATTGAACATAATTACCTTAGGGAGAGTGCCCTGGATATCTGTTAGTTATTCTCCATATGTCTCATTAGGAAAAATCAAAAGTATTTCATTCCCTGGTCTAATTGAACAAACTAGGCAATATCACTAAACATTGGAAAACATAAATATACTTTTGTCAGTATCTCAGTTACACAATTTAATGCACATATTAGATATGTTACACATGCACACAGTGTATGAGTAAATGAAAAATGACTTTGTAGAAAAAGATTATGCAATATTTGATAACATAGCATTTGTTAACCAAGAATGTTTTTTAAGGATATAAAATTGTAGGTTGACACAAAACAATGTTTTATGATATATTGTTTCTGCAAAATGATCAGTGATAACTCTTTTATTTATCTGTTCATCTTCATCTATATCTTTCATTTCTACTTTATTAATGCTTTCATCTTCAGTTTTCAGAAACTTAACATGACATGCTTTGGTGTAATTTCCTTTCTGTTTATCCTGCTTAGAATTATTTTAGCTCTTTATATCTTAGGGTTATCTTTTTTAATGTTTGGAAAAAATTCTGGCCAATATTTCTCTTATTGATTTTTCAATCATATGTAATTTCTTCTTTCCACTTTTCTACACTTGAATATACAGTATTTAGGTTGCTATTGTTCTACAGATCACTGAAACTATTTTCGTGGTGTTTATCCAGTATTTTAGCTTTTCTCTTTGAGTACCATTATTGTGATGTGTTTAAGTGTAACCATCATTTCTTTTTCAATACACAATATGCTGTCACACTAATTCAATAAATACTTTGTTCCTAAATTTAGTGTTTTTATTAAATGATTCGGTATATAGAGCATATTTATAATACATTTTAAAGTCCTTGCCTGTTAATTATACCTTCACTGACATTTCAGGATCTGTTCTAATTATCTCCTGGGTGGGGGTCACATGTTCCTGCTTTCACATTTGTCTAGTATTTGTGACTAGATGCTAAATACTGTGAAGAAATACAGAATAATGAGTGCTGCAATTTCCTGTTGTCTTCCGAAAAGAATGTTAACTGTTTTTGTTTTTTACTTTACAATATTGTATTGGTTTTGCCACACATCAACATGAATCCACCACGGGTGTACACGTGTTCCCAATCCTGAACCCCCCCTCCCACCTTCGCTCCCCCACCCCCACCATCCTCCAGGTCATCCCAGTGCACCAGCCCCAAGCATCCTGCACCCTGCATGGAACCTAGATTGGAGAATAGTTTCTTATATGATATTATACATGTTTCAATGCCATTCTTCCAAATCATCCCACCCTCGCCCTCTCCCAGAGTCCAAAAGACTGTTCTATACATCTTTGTGTCTTTTGCTGTCTCGCATACAGGGTTATCATTACCATCTTTCTAAATTCCATACATATGTGTTAGTATACTGTATTGGTGTTTATCTTTCTGGCTTACTTCACTCTGTATAATAGGCTCCAGTTTCATCCACCTCATTAGAACTGATTCAAATGTATTCTTTTTAATGGCTGAGTAATACTCCATTGTGTATATGTACCACAGCTTTCTTATCCATTCATCTGCTGATGGACATCTAGGTTGTTTCCATGTCCTGGCTATTATAAGCAGTGCTGCGATGAACATTGGGGTACAGGTGTCTCTTTCAATTCTGGTTTCCTCAGTGTGTATGCCCAGCAGTGGGATTGCTGGGTCATAAGGCAGTTCTATTTGCAGTTTTTAAAGGAATCTCCACACTGTTCTCCATAGTGGCTGTACTAGTGTGCATTCCCACCAACAGTGTAAGAGGGTTCCCTTTTCTTCACACCCTCTCCACCATTTATTGCTTGTAGACTTTTGGATTTTTTTTAATGTTTTATTTTATTTAAATGTTGGATTTTTTTAAATGTTTTAAACAAGGATCAACTAGCTTCTTTTGAGACTTGTTTTCAAACTATGTGAGTCTAAAGTAGCTTTTATTATACCTCTGAGATCTCTACTGGATGCCCAGGTGTGGAATGAGGATTCCACTCTCTGGCTTTTTGGAACACTGATATCTTTCTGTTCTGTGTGATCTCTTGGATTGTTTAGCTCACAATCCCATGATCATTATTTTAACAGACTTGTGGCCTTTCACTGAAGGCATGCCCGAATTAGTTTCAGTCACATACGCAAGAAAATCTTGTAATGTAATTACCTTGTGTAATCGATTTGTTATTCTTATTATTAATAGTTTAATTAATAAATAGGTCTTTAAAAAAAAGGAAAATGGATTAAATTTCCCAAAGGTTGAGATAAGTAGAATGATTTTTTTTTTAAATTGTGATCCAAATGTCTGCTGAATGTAAGAGATTCACTCGATCTACACACAGTTGTTTATGTTAGGAAATACAGTGCAAAATGTTTGAAAGGACATCTTCCTAGAAAACAAACAAAAAGCTTGGCAGAAACAAACACATAGTTTACTAAGTAGAGTTTAATAAGAGCTTCCTTTGGGATAGATTCAGGGTTCTGTTGAATTGTTAAAAGAAACATAGAATCAACAGCAAGGAATGTGGGGAAGGGAGTGAGATTTCATTGAGATTTAAAGGATGAAAATTAACTGTACTGAATACAAAGGAAACAATCTATTTCTGTGTGTATTTTAATGAGCTTTTGTTCTGAAGTGACATATGCCTTAATCATAGTTTATTAAAATACTATTTCTTATTTCATTATTGGATATTAGATACAAAGTTTGCACTTATTCTTTAAGACCATTTGGAAGGCACTTTTTACTTCTTTGTTCCTTAAGCTGTAGATGAAGGGGTTAAGCATGGGAATCACTAAAGTATAAAACACAGAGGCCATTTTATCTGTATCAAAAGAGTGAGTGGAGTTGGGCTTCATATACATAAATAGTAGAGACCCATAGAACACAACCACCACCATCAGATGAGAACCACATGTGGAGAAAGCTTTTTTCCTGCTCTCTGCAGAACGCATTTGAAATACGGCTATCAGGATCAGTATGTAGGACATTAGGATGACCAGGAGGGAAGAGATCAAATTAAATGCTGAAAACAGTATGATCAACAACGCTATTTCTTGTGCATTTGAGCAGAGCATAAGCAACAAGGGAACATCATCACAGTAGAAATGACCGATGACATTAGAGCCACAAAAAGTCAATGTAAAAATCTTAATAGTAAACATGAGGGCCTGAAAGGTACTGTAGAGGTAGGGAATGCCTACCAGCATAAGACAAAGTCTCTGGGACATGATAACATTGTACAGCAGAGGGTTGCAGATAGCCAAGTAGCGGTCATAGGCCATGGCTGACAAGATAAAAAATTCACTGATAATGAACATAAGGAAGAAAGCCAACTGTGTGGCACATGCATAATAGGAAATGGTATTTTGATCCACAACAAAATTCACCAGCATCTTGGGACAAATGACAGTAGAATTGCCAAGATCAATGAAAGCCAGGTGTCTGATAAAAAAGTACATAGGTTTGTGTAGCCGGGAATCCACTTGAGTTATGATGATCATGCCCAGATTTCCCACCACTGTGATTGTGTAGATGATGAGGAAGACCCCAAAAAGGGGAACCTGAAGCTCAGGCTGCTTTGTGACCCCCATCAGAATGAATTCAGTCAGTGCTGATCGATTCTGTTGGTCCATTTAGTCCAGTTAGCTTTTCTGGAAAGAAATGTGAGTTTTCCCATAATGTCATTTAATTAAGTATGATATTTTTAGAGAGAGTAAATATTTTATTTCATGACAAGGGATAGAAAAATAATTTCAATATCTTATTTTGAAACTAAAATTAAGGACAGAATCTTCTACTTTCCAAAAAAAGGAAATCCTGAGAAATCACATGCACTGTTACTACAAATTAAATAGTCAGTGATATTTGGAAAATATCCATTGATTTAAATTACCATATAGCTATTAATATAGAAATATAGACTTTATTTCATCTATACAGGATATCACATTTTCCTTTAGTACACTTCCACTTTCATCTGAGAATTCTTTTGGACTTCTCAAATTGCACAGCACAGCATATATTGTACACTTGTACAATACAAAGCACAGCACCATGATTTTTAAAATGTCTCAGTGTTAAGCGCTGCCTCTTGCATTTCATAAAATTTACATGGGCTTCCCTGGTGGCTCAATTGGTAAAGAATCTGCCTGCAATGCAGAAGACCCAGGATCGATCCCTGGGTGGAGGAGATGCTCTGGAGGAGGAAATGGCAACCCGCGCCAGTATTCTAGCCTGGAAAATCCCATGGGCAGAGGAGCCTGGTGGGCTACAGTCCAGGGGGTCACAAAGAGTCAGATACTTAGTGACTAAATCACCCATCAGTAAAAACAATTAGAACTTCTCTTAGCTTAATCCATCTGGATTGCCTTTCTTTCAGTTTCTCCTTCAACAAAATCTGGAACTCTGTAAGCATGACTTTTAATTGGAGGAGTAATTCGAGTTCAAAAATCTCAATCAGACAAAATAAAGGCTAGAATTATTAATAGTAATAGAATGCTCAACTTTTGCCTGAGAAATCCAAATGGGCCAAGATGGAAACTTATACCAGGTGAAACTTCTGGAATCCGCTGATGAAAAAATTAATCAGTTGATCTAAGAATTAAATAGAAGATTTCATTTGAACAAAACTAAGGATTATAACCCAGAAACAGCCTCTCAGAAAGCTCTGGAATTGTTCTATCTTTTAAAGGTCAAAGCACAGTCAAGTAATTTTCTGAGACGAAGAGCTGTTCATTGAATGATGTATTTTTGACAGTGTAAACAGACCAGCTCTACATGTACAGTTAGTGGTGGGTCAGGGGTCATCATGGCTAGCCCCTTACAAGAAGGAAGGTTATTTCCTAAGGATTCATGTTGCTGATGCTAGGAGAATTTGTCTCTTTGTTTTGCAGTAGACATTTCTGCTGATGGGAAATTTGGTTGAGGCATAATAGAGATACACAGTGCACAGCAGAGGGGAGAGAGGATGCCAAAGGAAGAGAAAGAAAAATTATGCACACATTTCTCTGACTTGCCTTAGAATGTGCATTTTTATTTCATCAGAGCTGTCAGAGAGGAAATAATTCTCTTCTACCATCTTCCTAAGTTCTTTTGGCTGGTTGGTGAGTCTGAGAATTAAATTGCCATCAGACACATTTGCAGGAAGAAATCAAATACAAGTTGTATAACATGTATACATGGAAGCAACTCAGGAAAACTGAGTAGCTCATCAAAATGGCCAAAGTCTTTACCTTAAATACTGTCTTCAGCTAGAGACAAAAGCGGATGTTGAGGGTAGTGGTTTGGGACTTCCAAGGAGCAGGAGGGAATTCGCATGGAGATGGAAAAACAAATGCTTGATAAACTGATATCTGCTGGGTCTGATAGAGAGAGTGGTACATAATGGACTTGGATCTCTCGGCTCTGCCTGCGTTTCCCTGACTACACCTAGCTGACTTTCTCTGCAGATATCAACAAGCCCTTTATCTACTATCTTTTAGACAATCAGGGGGAAGATTAAAAATTATTCTGGAGTCTTCTGGATCTTGATTGTTTTCAGCTGGAAATAATCCACATGCCAAAGAGACATTTTGGGGGCTGGGGGGTTAAATATTGCTCCCTTACAAAGCTGACCAGAAGGTTAGCTGGAGTCTGAAGCCACTCAGTGGTACTTTGTAGTTTTTAGTATTGATTTAGCCAGTTTGATTCTAAGACTAGGGATGGCATACTGGAGATTGCTGAGCCATTTCTACCCCTTTCTCCTAGATTGTCGTCTGCGGATTCCCCATTGAATCCCATTCTGCTTTCAGGCCCCTTCTCATTTTAAAAATAAGAACCCAATGTTTCAGACTCTACTCTCAAGGCTTTCCTGCAGAATGCGAGACACACTGAGTTCAGTTCAGTTCTGTTGCTCAGTCTTGTCCAACTCTGTGATCCCTGTACATTACCAACTCCCGGAGTTTACTCAAACTCATGTCCATTGAGTCGGTGAATGCCATCCAACCATCTCATCCTCTGTCAACCCCTTCTCCTCCTGCCTTCAATCTTTCCCAGCATCAGGGTCTTTTCAAATGAGTCAGCTCTTCACATCAGGTGGCCAAAGTATTGGAGTTTCAGCTTCAACATCAGTCCTTCCAATGAACACTTAGGACTGGTCTCCTTTAGGATGGACTGGTTGGATCTCCTTGCAGTCCAAGGGACTCTCAAGAGTCTTCTCCAACACCACAGTTCAAAAGCTTCAACTCTTCGGTGTTCAGCTTTCTTTATAGTCAAACTCTCACATCCATACATGACTACTGGAAAAACCATAGCCTTGACTAGATGGACCTTTGTTGGCAAAACATCTCTGGTTTTTAATATGCTGTCTAGGTTGGTCATAACTAAGTTAAGACAATCCAAAATTCCAGTACCCTTTGAAGTCTTCAGTGTTTGCCAAGAATTATTTTAGTGTTTACTGAGTTGATCTCCAGAGTCAGCGATTACCTCCCTCTGAAGATGTCTTGATTCTTTTACCCTGCTCATTCTAGTATGAGAATTTACCCCATTAAAATACTTTGAAGTGTACAATACAGTATTATTAACTGTGTACACAATGGTGTACAGCATATCTTTATCTATTCATCTTGCAAAATTGTAATTTTATACTTGTTGATTAAAAGTTCCCCATATGATCCAACAACCTCATTTCTATAGAAATAGCAGATGCTAGAATCTTAAAGAGGTTTTGATATCCTGTCCATTCTTCTATTTCAGGAAAGAATATCTCCAGTCATTTTGATGCAGCATTTCATACACTTTCATTTAGGGAATTAAGGCATACAAAATGCAAAAATTATGCAAAAGAATAACTGCCTTTTCAATCTTCAGACATAATGATAGAAGTTAGGAGCTATCTGAGGGTCAGGGCTTTCTTGGTAACTCTTAAATCATTCTGTTTATTTGCCAGTCATTTTTTTTTTTTTTTCCAGTTTGTAAAGCCTTTCCTGAAAACAAACAAGCAAACAAAAAACACAAATCAAGTAGTAAGCAACCAGTATGGGGGAAAAGCAGACAACTAAAAAATGTAAAATACTTATGGTTTATCTTTATATATAAGGACTTGAAACTCTTAGTCACTTACTTGTGTCCGATTTTTTGCAAGCCCAAGGACTATAGGCTGCCAGGCTCCTTTGTCTGTGGAATTCTCCAGGAAAGAATACTGGAGTGGGTAGCCATTCCCTTCTCCAGAGGATCTTCCCAACTCTGAGATCAAACCCTCCTGCATTGTAGGCAGATTCTTTACCATATGAAACACCAGGGAAGTGCCTTAAAGACTTATATCGTTATATTAAAATTGTTTTCACTTAAAATATTGCAAATTTTAAAAATATATATTATAATATATAATACATAATTTAATATATTCTTTTTAAATATTGCATTGTATATGTTTATATGAATAATGATCAAATAGTACAAAAGACACCTACTAAAAAATATTTCATCTAAAATTCAGATGTAACTGGGCATCCTACATCTTATCTAAATAAATCTTAATCTTAATAGATTCTAATGAGAATCTATTAAGAGATTCAATCAGTGATGATTTTTTCAGATATTTCTAACTTTTTCATCCCATAAAATATCCAAATGCACTTTCACATTTCAGAAATCAGTGGATATATTACTTCTAGTCAATTCATAGGATCTACTACTCTAAAAAGTTCATACTACTCCAGATAAAAAGGGAGATAATAATGTTTTTGTCATGTAAAGAACTAGCGCTCAGTGACCATTAAGAGTCCTAAGAGTCCATGGTCAGAGGCCAGAAAACTTAGGAAATGACCAACATCCAGGTGCTAAGCAAAATCGACCACTTCTATCCACTCACCTTTAATGAAGAATTGGATTTTCTTCTCCAAAATTACTTTTTGTTTGGGTAGGGAGAATATATGACTTTTCTCTCCCTCTGTGATGATCCCAGAGGAAGTAGTATAATTTATTCAGACGATTACACCTAAATCATCTGAGCATTTATTAAAAACTGCCTGTGGTGACTGCTAATTATTCAGAATGTTCTGCATATTCCCAATTGAAAGAAAAAAAAAGTGTAAGGGATAATTCAAGGAAAGAAAGCAAGCAGCATAAAGGGTCTGTACAGTTCTCGGAGAGCTCTGTAAAAATACGTATCCCCTCACACAGAGTCAATGATTGAAGTAGCAACGAAAGATTCTTCAATCAGCTTTATTCCAGTAAAACTGGTACAATTACAAAGCCCATGATAAATTCTAAATGGCATTATCATCATCACATCCTTTTTTTTTTCTTTAAATGTGTTAGTCAAGTAAAAGTATGTAGTGAACACTGGGTTAAAAATATATCATTTAATCTATGTGAGATAGGTATTATTTCCATATTCAGAGGACATCAAGTTTTGGAGAACCAGATAATTAGACCAAAGTCATATAATTGATAACTAGACGATTTGAAATTAAACCCTCATCTTTAAGTGGATAATATATTCTTGTCTTGTCGTTCCATATGACCAACCATAACAAACTGAGATGCAGTATCTTACTGTGACGATCGTCTCAACCATAGTGCTGCCTGAGCTGAGATTCAACCATGCTTGGATAATGTTCAGTACAACCTCATCAAGAAAAAAACTCACATAAAATATTATATTCCTTCTCATAATATTTTACCCATGCCATCTTCCTCTATGATGTCTGTAGATACAATAATTGAGGGAAACTCATATACAGTTAAAGATGGATCTAAATTGTACAAATGGATATGTTCTGAAAACTGTTTTATTTGTTCCTAATACCTAAAACAATACATAGAACACTTTCAGTCCCAAAGAAATTTTTCTGATGCTTTATATCCTTTATCTAGACCATTTCCAATGTAGAAATGTTCCTCTCCCCTTGGCACCTCAAACAAAATCCTCCCACCTCCAGCAACTGCTGCTCTGGTTTGTTTCCATAAACTTATTTTCCCTGTTCCTGAGTTTCATGTAAGTAGAGTAATGCAATACATACTGTTAATACGGTATCTTTCACTTCATATAGTGATTTTGACATTTATCTATGTTGTGATTTTTATAGCTAGATTAAATCCCAATACATGCATGGGCCACCATTCTTTAGTCATGGATGAATATTAGTGTTTGGGGTTATTATAAAAAGCTTAGTATAAACATTTCCATTTAAATATGTTTGTGGACGGATGAGTTAATTTCTCATGGTTAGATCTAAGGGTGAAATTACTGGATCACAGGATAAATGAATATTTAAGCTTATAAGAAATTTGAAGCCTTCCAAGCTTATTGCAGCCTTTTACGTTACCAACAAATATCCATGAGAGTCCCATTTTCTGAGAATCTGTGCCAATATTTCATGTAGAAGTTTTAAATTTTTGAAATAGAAATTAGTGAAAATTATTTCATTGTGATCTTTTTTTGCTTGAAGACTAATAATAATAAACACTTTTCTGTATAAAATATGAGTCTTTCATACACTTCCTTTTGAAGCATCTACCTTTTGGTTCATTTTAATTTGGTTGTTTTTCTTTCTGATCAATATATTTTTTTGAACTTTTATATCTGTGCTAAATAAAACTGCTTATTCAGATTTTCCTCTATATGTTTTACTGTTTTATTAGTTATTTGGCCAGGGTCCTGCAGTGACACAAAGAAGAATTGTGCTCCCACTAGGGAGGGCAGAAAACCCTCTCCCACCTTTGCTCCTATGTGCTCAGTGGCTTCAGCCCTCTGGGACTCTTTGCAACCCATGGACTGTAGTGGCCAGCCTCCTCTGTCCATGGGATTCTCCAGGCAAGAATACTGGAGTGGGCTGCCATGCCCTCCTCCAGGGGATCTTCCCAAAGCCCTGAATTTCCTGTGTCTTCTGCCTTGCAGGTGAGATTCCTTACCACTGAGCTGCCAGGGAAGCCACTCAGATATAAAAGAGATTTGGGAATGAAACGGGAAGGGGAAATGGGAAAGTTAAAGCCACCACTCAAACTATACAGAACTATCTAAAGACTGAGAAGGGAGAAAAAGAGCAAAGAACCAATTTCTGCTGCCCTTTCAAGGCTTGTCCTAATTTTCTTGCACATTTGCGTGTCAAGAAATTTTTGACTTTATCTTGGATATTGTAATATCCTGCTATGTCTGAATATTGTTGTCCTTATCTTAAGAGAGTTGATTTTATTTTTTCCTTTTTCTTTTAGCAGAAAACTGAAATGCTTTGACTCAAACTCTGTCTCATGGGTTGTAATACAAATATTACTTCATATTTTTAGCTCTGTCTAGCATATAGAGTCTGCACCACACGTTCATGTTTCAGGATCAGTGAACTGGACAATGTTTTTACACAGGATATTAATCTCCCCTTCCCTGGCTCTCTCCTTCCTAGAATTCATCTCTCTCTCATTTCTTCCCTTTGACTATGTTTGTCCCAATTCTGTCTCTTTTGTTGTTCAGCTCAGAAAGACTGTGGGCTATTTACAGGGTAATCATTTGTTGCAAGATCAAGCCCTTCTCAAAATAGAATTTGTAAAAGGATAACATCACTTGTTCCATTAATGAATGTCTAATGCCTTTCATAACTTGCTTAATTTTCTGTCTCCAGTACTTTCAAGGTTGGCTATTTCTTTTTTCTCAAAGTTTTTAACTGTGATGTGATATCTTATCAAATTTTACCTGGTGATTGCCAGAAGCAGATAAGGAAAACGTGTCTTTCTTTAAATTTCTAGGTTGTGTTTTTGTCTGATATAAAATTATTGTTTGCTATTTTTCCAGTGTTGTTAAATGTTTGTTCATTTTCTTTTAGTGTGCATTATTTTTCACAAAGTCAGTGTTTATTATTCTTTTTTTAATATGTATAATGTATTTTACTTAGGCTTGTCAAGTGTCTAACTTTTTAGTGATTTCCATTTATCTCTCGGTACTTAAATGTAGAGAGTTCTGTTGTTTTGTGTCTTTTTCACTAAGTTATTTCTTCGATGTTTAATCTGCTTTTAACAAATACAGAGTAAAATGTTCATTCTTGATACTCTACTGAATCCTAGTGACTCAATTTGGTTTTCTATTATAACTCTCAGTTCTAATTTTCATATTTATATTTGCCTTCGAATTCTTAAAATATTTGCTACTGCTTTTAAAGTCCTTGTTTACCTATTCTGGGGCTTCCCTGGTGGCTCGGATGGTAAAGAATCTCCCTGCAGCGCAGGAGACACATGATCCCTGGGTTGGGAAGGTCTCCTGAAGAAGGAAATGGCCACCCACTCCAGTATTCTTGCCTGGAAAATTCCATGGACAGAGGAGCCTGGAGGGCTACAGTCTATGGGGTGGCAAAGAGTTGGACACGACTGAGTGACTAACCCTTACACCACTTATTCTCTCATCTGTTATTCCAGGATCTAGAAATGGTGACATATTTCTCATGGTTATGGATAACATTTTCTCTTCAACTTGCAGATATTTCTTTGGATGCTGGACATTCAGTACATTTTTCAGTTGAGTCCATAGTTTTTGTTTTTGTTTTTATTCTATCTTCAAAGTGTTGGGATTTGTTTTGCCAGTCAGTTTATTTGCTTGCTCACCTGCATAATCCTTTTGAGAGTTAATGTTGAGTTCTGTTAGATGGAATTTAGCAGATTATTTCCTTTGGGGCAAGTTCTCTCTTCAGCTGTCTTTATGGAAAGCCCTAGATGTTCAATGACATTCTTCAGTAAGATTTGACAAATTTGAATGTATCCTAACCCTATGAGAACTGGTAGTTTTCAAGGTACAAATTCCTTGCAGTTCCTTTTTTTGTTAGTAGCTGTTCTAGATTTCTCTTTAGCCACTAAATCGTGTCCTACTCTTGTGACCCCCATGGACTGTAGCCCATCAGGCTGCTCTGCCCATGGGATTCTCCAGGCAAGAATCCTGGAGTGGGTTGCTGTTTCCTTCTTCAGGGGATCTTCCCTACCCAGGAATCGAACCCAGGTCTCCTGCATTGTAGGCCAATTCTTTACCAACTGCGCTATGAGGGAAGCCCATTCTTGGCTTGGCTTTATACAATCTCAATAGCTGCAATTTAGAAGCCATAGGAAATGTCACCAGCCAACTTCATGGTGATGTGAAATCATTTTGCTTCGGTGTCTCCACTCCAGTGCTCAGCCCTGCGTATTCCAGGCACTGTAGCCTTCCTGACCTGACTCAGTGTCTTCCTCTCTACATGACTGTTATGTTCTTCATGTGCCGCACAATCATTCCATACCAGGGGCCAGTAATCACAATCCTTCTGTCATGGGCCACCAGTTGTCAAATATCTGAAAACTTTTGTTACATGTCTGTCTCTAATGTTTCAGTTATTTTTAGCAACAGATTTATTAAAATCCAATATTCTTGTTACAGAGATTGACAAAAGCCCTGGGGAAATGCATCCTACCAATTTTCCTACTTGTCTAATTTGAGTATTCTCTCATTTCTCCCCATGGTGATTATCCATTTCTTTATTTAAATTATCGATTTTAAACTCAACGTTCTATTTTAATTATAGATTTTTATATAATCTAAGTGTCTTTGGGAGTATATTTATTCTCCAATCTTTCTAAAAATGAAGATTAAACCATTTTTGATAACCCATTTATCTCTGTTTGTAAATGATGCCTAGAATATGTCGTTCTTCAGTAAACAGTTTGATGACTGTAAGCCTTGAATTTTCACCAGAGTTCTAGAAGGATTCTTTTGAACTCAGTTTCCAAGTTAAACTGAAAATAGAGATTGGCAATCTAACCACCAAAAATTCACTTTTTTATTCTCTCTCTGTGTATGATGCTTTTAAAGATTCTTTAAAATTAACTGTGTTTTCAGTTTCCTTATCTTACATATCTGCATAACAAGCCTAGTGACACCTGACCATTTATCATTTAGGTAAATCTCTGTTCTGTGGAGTAAATTCTTTCCATTATTTTTCTTTTTAAATTTTACTGAATTCAAGAATCCTCCAAGCTTGAAGATTTAAATTCTTTATAGTGTTTTAGTTAATTACACACTTTAGGGACATCTATGAATCAGGGGAAAATGTAAAGTCCTTTAAGAACTGTGTTTCCCAAGGTTTCATTTGTTAACTTTGTAACATTTAAGCTGTAATAGAACTCATTAGAAGCTGATGTAAAAGTGCCTGTATATATATATTTAGTTATACCTTCTATTCAAATTTGTTCTTTTAGAGCAAAAATAAAAAATGTTAAAAATTTGTTACTTTGTTACTCTATTTATTGTGTATTAATGATGATTTGCCTTCCGTTGTTTTACTTGGAGATATCATCTTCATCATATACTTTTAATTATTTTTTTTAATAAAGTTTTGTAAAAAAGAAAACATGGAAAACAACATGAAGTTTCTAAAGCTGAAATTTTAAAATATTTTCTTTTGGTAAGTTGAATTTATTTTACAATAATTGACTTCTTTCTTTTGTTTTTAAATTTTCCCCATATTTTAATAGATCACTTAGACTGTTTTAAATCTGATAGAATCATGAATGTTAAGAATATTAGAGGTCATTTAAACCAACTTAGCTCTATCCACTCCACCTGTATCATCTAGTTTTATTCACAATATTGTCTTATGTTTTACAGGGATAGGCATGCCTGATGAGAAATATAATTTAATTTTTAAATTCCATTTGGAAATCCTTTTTAATTATGCTTACAATGAAAACTATCTGTAAAGTATCTTTCCTTGAGACAATGCTATTTAATTGATACTTTAGAAAGATGAGTTAGAGAGTTAGATGAGAGCTCTAATCAATACAAGTCTTTCTGCAGTGACTGAAATGTTCTGTATTAGCACTGATCAATATAGTGGCTATATAGTCATGTATGACTATTGAGCGCTTGAGACTAAATCAGACTGTAGAATTTTACCTATTTTTATTATGTTTAACTTCTGTTTAAACATTCATATAAAGTTACTAATTACTGAATTAGATAGCTCAGATGGGATGAACTAATGTTCTATTTTGTTTTGAAATGTCTAGATTTAACATTACAGTTTGAAGAACTCATTCATTTTGGCAAATGTTTTGATAGTTTCTGAGTAATGTATTAGCAATTGTGAAAACTTCTAGGCTACATATTTATGAAAGGAAATATTAAAACATCCATTTCTATTTCATTGTATTTTTAAACAGAATGAACTAAAGATTTCAAATTTGGGAAATGTTAATAGATTCAGTGTTGTACCTTTTTTCATGATTTATACTCATCTGCATGACCATTAAATTTGTTCACCTTACAATTCTCTGTCAATATATTGCTTATCTACTAACTTATCTCCCCACCTTCCTATTTATCTATCTTATAATTTGTGCACTTATTATTAACTCAAAGTAAAACCTAGCATTTTTCCCATAGTATCTCTTATTTTCAGTAATCATGTGATGTAGGTGTGATTATACTAGCATAAAAGAAGATAAATGACTTTCCCAAAGTCAATAAATCAATAAATGATAGCAACATATTTTAATTGTAGGTTGGGCTGATGCCAACTATTTCGCTTTTGTGGCAGTTGAAATATTTATTAAAATAAATTAATAGAGTTGACGTAGATAAACCAAATTTTATCATTGTATTTATTTCTTTATATCTAAAAATATATGGAGAGCCCTACCCTCTTATGGATGTATTGATTCTTATATAAGCATAGTGGGGCTTCCTAGGTGGTACAGTGGTAAAGAATCTGCCTGTCACTATAGAAGGCAAAAGAAACACAGGTTCCATCCCTGAATCCATAAGAGTCCTTGGAGGAGGAAATGACAACTCCCTCCAGTATTCTTGTCTGGAAAATTCCATGGACAGAGGAGCCTGGTGGGCTACAGTCCATGGGGTTGAAAAGTGTCGGAAATGGCAGAGCACTCACATAGCATAGAAGCCTGGTGCAATAGACTAAAAAGCCTAAGTAACCAAATTACCTAAAAAATAGAAACTTTATTGAGAAAACCACAGTGTTCCCTAGTGGCTCAAACTGTGAAGACTCTGCCTGCAGTGCAGGAGACCCGGATTCAATCCCTGGTCAAGAAGAAAATGGGGTACCCCCCCCCCCCAAGTATTCCTGCCTGGAGAATTCCAAGGACAGAGGAGACTGGCAGGATACATTCCCTGGGCTTGCAAAGAGTCAGGCTTGACTGAGTGACTTTCATTTCAAAGTGCTGTTTTACTAATAAATATATTAGTGTTTTATATATATATATATATATAGTTATATATATGTGTGTGTGTATATATATATATATGTATATATATATATATATATATAGAGAGAGAGAGAGAGAGAGAGAGAGAGACCCGGATTCAATCCCTGGGTTGAGAAGAGAATGGCTACCCACTCCAGTATTCTTGCTCGGAGAATGCCAAGGACAGAGGAGACTGGTGGGCAGCAGTCCCTGAGCTCACAAAGAGTTGGGTACAACTGAAAGACTAAACACAGCACAACATACACATATATAAATATAAATACATGCATCTGCCTACAATGTGGGAGACCCAGGTTCGATCCCTGAGTCAGGAAGATCCTCTGGAGAAGAAAATGGCAACCCACTCCAGTACTCCTGCCTGGAAAAATCCCATAGATGGAAGAACATGGTAGGCTACAGTCCATGGGGTCGCAAAGAGTCAGACACAACTGAGCCACACTTCAATTTTATATATAGACTTATATAAAGGCATTCCAGAACATTAAATGAACAAAAAACATTCCAGAACAATAAATGATTGTGTTATTCCACATTTTACATTTTATCTTTTCTATGCATATATATATATATGTTTATATGTGAATGTTTATAATAAATAGTTAAATATTCTGTATAGAAATTTATATAACAACAGATGTAGCTAAAAAGCCCCATGTAATATATAACATCTTTTAACTGCTCCATTTAGACAAAGCCTCATTTTCTATGTTCTGAGTCTCAGCCTTGTGTGATTTCACTGAGGGTCTCTCTCTGTGATGCTTATAAGGAAGTGTCATAAGAGGCCAGAAATTTATGCACCTTAAAGAGCATCATGGCATCTTTGGAGGTCAGGACTCCATCACACAGCTTTGCTTTTATCTGGCTATATCATAGTGCTTTTATAGATTAACAATGGAGATAATAGTACAGCTGACTAAAGATCTTCTTGTAATTTACTCGTTTAAAAATGAAGACTTTTAAAGAAGGATTAAGTTTAATTTTGTGAATTCCTTATATTTTCCATCAGTATCCCTCAAGTTAGTATCACTTTCTCATAGAGGCAGGCACTTGGAGACAGAATTAGATTTTTGAGAGCCAAAATGAATTTTCATATATTTGTTTATGGAATAGAATTATAACTAGCACTAAATGAAAAAAATAAATAAATAACAGTCTAATCAAGCTTGGTTTGGCAAAATAATTTATTTTTCCAAGGACAGAAGCGTATATATATTTCTCTGAGTCTTTAATATTAAACACCAGATTCTCCTGTGTACATTCTAATCCCCACATCTGTTTTACTTACAGATTTCAAGATTAAGGAATTAAATGGCTGCAGAGAATTTTACGGTTGTTACTGAATTTATTCTTTTGGGACTGACAGACAATGCTGAGCTGAAAGTTATTCTTTTTGTATTGTTCCTGGTGATTTATGTTATTACTTTGGTGGGGAATCTGGGCATGATCTTCTTAATCCAAATCACCCCCAAGCTCCACACACCCATGTACTTTTTCCTCAGCTGCCTTTCATTTGTGGATGCCTGTTATTCATCTGTGATTGGACCAAAATTGCTGATCAGCTTCCTAGTTGTGAGGCAAACCATCTCCTTCTCTGCCTGCATAGTGGCAGCATTTGTTTTTCGGGGTGTTCATCACCACAGAAGGCTTCTTGCTGTCCGTGATGGCTTACGACCGTTATGTGGCCATTGTCAACCCTTTGCTTTACGCTGCAGCCATGTCTAAGAGGAAGTCTGTGGGACTGGTCACTGGATCACTCGTTGGTGGAATGATCAATTCACTGACCCACACCATAAGCTTTGGGAGATTGTCTTTCTGCAGGTCCAATGTCATCAGTCACTTCTGTGATGTCGCCCCACTGCTGAAGTTGTCATGTTCTGATACCTCCATGAACGAGCTGTTGCTCCTAACCTTCTCTGGAGTCATTGCTGTGGCCACCCTCTTGATTGTGATCATTTCCTACACCTTCGTAGCTGTTGCTATCCTGAGGATCCGCTCAGCAGCAGGCAGACAGAAAGCCTTCTCCACCTGTGCCTCTCACCTGACCGCTGTGACCATATTCTACAGCACCTTGAGTTTTAATTACATTCAGCCAAGTTCCCAGTATTCTGTAGAACAAGAGAAGGTGGTTTCAGTGTTCTATAGACTGGTGATTCCCATGTTAAACCCACTGATTTACAGTCTGAGAAACAAAGAGGTAAAGGGTGCTGTGAGAAGGGTCATAGAAATAAAACATTTGTCATGCTAATTTCACATTATTTAGCCCTATAGCAATCAGTCAGTCAATTCTTCCCTTACCAACATCCACACGAATTCAATGAATTCTAGAGCTTCTAAGTATAGGACAAATTATTTCATTCTATATAGTCCTTTTCACATGAGAAGCTGAGACCAGAAATCAGAAGTGATTTTATGCATAAGTCAATTTTTAAAAAGTCAAACTAAAAACTCAGGTTATTAATATCTGTACTAATCATTTTTAATAAAATGATTTTAACAAATTTATTTTATCAATTCAAAGAATTACATACATCTTCTCTGAAATTTGGAAAATAAACTTTGTGGATGTGTGTATACTATTGGAGATATAAAGAATTAAATATTTTTATAAAATACTTAAATGTATTGACTCATAAAATTAAGATAATTTTATACATGGCACTTTATTTTCCTCTTAAAGCTTGTATTAAAATTTTAAATATTGGTAAATCCCTATATTAGCAAAAAAGGAGACTATGATTCCAAATGAGATTTTCTAACTAGTAGTGATTTTCTTACTTTTCTTCCTGTTCTTGGACATCCATGACCTCAACAAAAAAGTTGAGTTGTTGGAAAATGACACTGTTGTAATTTTCAGTTTGCAGTAATGTTCTCTTCCTAAAAAAAAAAATGCCTAGTATAAAGATAGATACATATTTGGAATTTGAGAGTAGATATAATTCAGCACCCTTTCAGCACCCTTCCCATTCAACTCTGATTCTTAGAACCTACTTCATATTCTTCCAAGATTAAAAAAAAAAGAAAGAAAGAAAGAAAGAAAAATCTCTAGCAATTTTAAAATCACATGATGGGTGTTACTGCTGGATGAGAGTTTCTATTCTGTAATGATGGTTTACTTGATTATGTAACTTCAAAACTCCCCATCATTTTAGAAGTGATTATCTGTTACCAAAGGTCCTGCGAATAATATTGCAATAAATTTTGAAAATAAAAATTAGTTATACTATGGACAGTTTTCTGTATTTTTAGAGTCTTTATTAACTACTGATATCAGAAAGATACAGATTGGGATTTTTAAAACAAATGAGAAAATGTTTAAAATAGTTAAACAAGCTTACATTCACTAGTTCATATTTGACAATGAAGACATTGTCAATATGCTAGCAAGGATGACAGGATTTAAAGCAGGAAAAGCAATTTTTACCTTTCCTATGAAAGATAATAACAAAATATTGTAAAAGTAGTTGTCTTTGCACATACATTTTGCAAGGCGCATGCCATCCTTCCAATATCAGGGTTTTTTTTTTTTTGTTTTTGTTTTTGTTTTAATTTTAAAATCTTTAATTCTTACATGCGTTCCCAAACATGAGCCCCCCCTCCCACCTCCCTCCCCATAACATCTCTCTGGGTCATCCCCATGCACCAGCCCCAAGCATGCTGTATCCTGCGTCAGACATAGACTGGCACTTCGTTCTTACACAATAGTATACATGTTAGAATGCCATTCTCCCAAATAATCCCACCCTCTCCCTCTCCCTCTGAGTCCAAAAGTCCGTTATACACATCTGTGTCTTTTTTGCTATCTTGCATACAGGGTCGTCATTGCCATCTTTCTAAATTCCATATATATGTGTTAGTATACTGTATTGGTGATTTTCTTTCTGGCTTACTTCACTCTGTATAATCGGCTCCAGTTTCATCCATCTCATCAGAACTGATTCAAATGAATTCTTTTTAACTGCTGAGTAATACTCCATTGTGTATATGTATCACAGCTTTCTTATCCATTCATCTGCTGATGGACATCTAGGTTGTTTCCATGTCCTGGCTATTACTGGCAGGATTTGTCTCTCTCCTTCTCATTCCTCTCCCTTATCCTCCTGACCACCTCTGTCTACTTCCTCCCTCTCCTCTTCCCCGTATAACTCCGTAAATACCTCTGAGCGGTCCAGACTGTAGAGCGCACATAAGGAAGTGACTACTGACTAGCTTGCTCTCTCCTCTTTTGATCTCACCGCATCTCATTTCAGTTACCTCTAACTAACCCCTCCCTCTACTCTTCTCCTCTCCTTGTAACTCAGTGAACCTCTCTGAGTGTCCCTCAATGTGGAGAAACTTTTCATCTTTAACCTAGATGTTTTATCATTGGTGCTGTATAGATGGAGAAGTCTAGAGGCTACTGTAAAAATAAAACTGCAAACCAGAAGCAGGAGGCTTAAATCCAAAGCCTGAAAACATTAGAGAACTCTTGAATTCAGGGAACATTAAGCAATAGGAGCTCATCAATGCCTTCATACCTACACTGAAACCAAGCTCCACCCAAGAGCCAACAAGTTCCAAAACAAGACATACCACTCAAATTCTCCAGCAACACAGGAACACTCCCCTGAGCTTCAATATACAGGCAGTTCAAAATTATTCCAAAACCTTTGATGTCTCATAACCCATTACTGGTCACTCCACTGCACTCCAGAGAGAAGAAACACAGCTCCACCCACCAGAACTCCAACACAAGCCTCCCTAACCAGGAAACCTTGACAAGCCACTGATAGAACCCCACCCACAGTGAGGAAGCTCCATAATAAAGAGAACTCCACAAATTACCAGAATATAAAAAGGCCACCCCAAACGCAGCAATATAACCAAGATGAAGAGACAGAGGAATACTCAGCAGGTAAAGGAACAGGAGAGTTGCCCACCAAACCAAACAAAAGAGGAAGAAGTAGGGAATCTACCTGAGAAGGAATTCCGAATATTGATAGTGAAAATGATCCAAAATCTTGAAATCAAAATGGAATCACAGATAAATAGCCTAGAGACAAGGATTGAAAAGATGCAAGAAAGGTTTAACAAGGACCTAGAAGAAATAAAAAAGAGTCAAAATATAATGAATAACACAATAAATGAGATCAGAAACACTCTGGAGGCAACAAATAGTAGAGTAATGGAGGCAGAAGATAGGATTAGTGAAATAGAAGATAGAATGGTAGAAATAAATGAATCAGAGAGGAAACAAGAAAAACGAATTAAAAGAAACGAGGACAATCTCAGAGACCTCCAGGACAATATGAAATGCTCCAACATTCGAATTATAGGAGTCCCAGAATAAGAAGACAGAAAGAAAGACTATGAGAAAATCCTTGAGGAAATAATAGTTGAAAACTTCCCTAAAATGGGGAAGGAAATAATCACCCAAGTCCAAGAAACACAGAGAGTTCCAAATAGGATAAACCCAAGGCGAAACACCCCAAGACACATATTAATCAAATTAACAAAGATCAAACACAAAAACAAATATTAAAAGCAGCAAGGGAAAAACAACAAATAACACACAAGGGGATTCCCATAAGGATAACAGCTGAACTTTCAATAGAAACTCTTCAGGCCAGGAGGGAATGGCAAGACATACTAAAAGTGATGAAAGACAATAACCTACAGCCCAGATTACTGTACCCAGCAAGGATCTCATTCAAATACGAAGGAGAAATCAAAAGCTTTACAGACAAGCAAAAGCTGAGAGAATTCAGCACCACCAAACCAGCTCTCCAACAAATTCTAAAGGATATTCTCTAGACAGGAAACATGAAAAGGGTGTATAAACCCGAACCCAAAACAATAAAGTAAATGGTAACAGGATCATACTTATCAATAATTACCTTAAACGTAAATGGGTTGAACGCCTCAACCAAAAGGCAAAGACTGGCCGAATGGATACAAAAACAAGACCCCTCTATATGCTGCTTACAAGAGACCCACCTTAAAACAAGGGACACATACAGACTGAATATCAGGGTCTTTTAAAATGAGTCAGCTCTTCACATCTGGATTGATTTCCTTTAGGATTCACTGGTTTGATATCCTTGCTATCCAAGGAACTCTCAAGAGTCTTTTCCAGCACCACATTTCAAAAGGGTCAGTTATTCAGCACCCAGCCTTCTTTATGGTCCAACTCTCACATCTGTACATGATTACTGGAAAAACTGTAACTTTGACTATATGGACCTTTGTTGGCAAAGTAATGTCTCTACTTTTCTTTTTTTTTTCATATTTTATTTTTATTTTTTAATATAAATTTACTTATTTTAATTGGAGGCTAATTACTTTACAATATTGTATTGGTTTTGCCATACATCTACATGCTTGTTCATATGCTGTCTAGGTTTGTCACAGATTTTCTTTCAAGGGTCAAGTGTCTTTTAATTTGGTGGCTGCAATCCCATACCACAGTGATTTTGGAGCCCAAGAAAAACAAATCTGCCACTGTTTCTACTTTTTGCCAAATCTATTTGCCATGGAGTCATGTTATCGGACCCCAATTTCTTGTTAGTTGCATCTATCAGAAATATATCCTCTTATCAAGGTTTGTCTTGTCTTAATTTCCTCTTCTGACAACAAGTGAAGGTTGCACAATCGCTCAGTCGTGGCTGACTCTTTGCGATCCCATGGACGATACAGTCCATGGAATTCTCCAGGCCAGAATACTGAAGTGCATAGACTTTCCCTTCTCCAGGGGATCTTCCTGACCCAGGAATGGAACCAGGGTCTCTTGCACTGCAGAAGGATTCTTTACCAACTGAGCTATGAGGGAAGCCCATTTTGACAACAAAAACATGTAGACTTTCAGCATATGATAAATTTATATATTTATATATTTATATATATAAATATTTATATATTTTACAGTTAGAATTTTCTACCCTGAGTCTAATGAGATATATTATCATCGAAAAAGGTTATGTTTTACCTTGTGTTTATATACAAATACACAAATATTCAGCACCATTTATCAAAAAGAGCAGCTATTTTCTGTTTTGTATCAATTCTTCCTAATTTAGGGATTCATACATATCTGGAAAACAATTCTCATTCAGTGTTACTCCAGTATTCTATTGATCTATTCCTGTGCCAATATTACAGTTTATCAAACACTCTAGCTACTGCATCTGAGTATCTGTGTGAACTGGAACATGTCCCTTGGTCTTCTTTTTCAGAAGGATTTAGCTACTCTTGACTGACTCTTTATACCTTTCATATAAGTTTTATAATCAATACATATTGATAGGATTCTTTTATTTCTAAGGCACAGATACAACAGAAATATAATAACTTTGTCTTTCACAGGTTTACTCTATGCCTCTAAACTTTTTACAGTATCAAAAATGCCTCATAGAAAGAATCTGACACAGTTTTGAACTTCTTTTAAATTCACATTTTTCATTAGTGTTGGTCAACACATTCTTTACAGTTTTTCACTTTCCTATCAGAGATTCCCAATCAGGATAGATTGACCCTGTAATATATGTCAGATTAGGCAAATACTCCCCGAGGGGGTGTGGGGGTGGGGAAGAATGATTGGAGTTTCTCAATTGTTTTGAAAAAAAAAAATCTCCAGTAGAAATTAGAGTTCATATAAAAATAAGTTTTTTTATACTCACTGAAGCCTTAAATTAGGATTCTAAAAATTATGTAACATTAAAGCTTGTTAGTTGGACAATTGCCCCATAACAATTTAGCATTTTCTACCTTTCTACCATAAAGATACTAACTTATCTTTACCTATACAGAAGCAGAAATTTCATTTAAAGAGATGTTTATAGGTTCCAGCTTGTTTGAGGAGTTATTCCAGAAGATATGATTGTGCATTGACAGTGAGCTGGACCCAGATAGCAGATGTTCCTCACCACCCCCTCATCCTGGGAATATATGTTCTGCCCAGCATTCCTATAACAGGCATTGCTTAGGGACACTCCCCTGAGAGAGTAAGATGCTGTTGAGATAATCTGGACTGAATATATGACTGAATCCAGTTAAGGTCTCTCCATGAAATTTTAAGATTCTGGCAAGCAGGGGTTGCGATTTACAAAAATTTGGTCTCCCAAGACAAGCTCATTTGTTAATTTCCCTTGTTTATTAAACCTGCCACCTTCCTTCTGGAGTGGTCAGACTCTTTCTGCTGTCTCTATTTGCACTCCATGCATGGGGGCTAGTTTGCAACCCCAAACAATTATCTGTCAGCATTTCCTATCTTGTCTTTACATTCCTTTAACATATAGCTCATATTTATGTTAATATTCACATATAAAATTTTAATGTATTTTTCTAGTTATTCTAGTATTTTTATTGGAAAATATATGGGGAAACAGTGGCTGACTTTATTTTGGGGGGTTTGAAAATCACTGCAGATGGTCATTTCAGCCACGAAATTAAAAGACGCTTCCTCTTGGAAGGAAAGTTATGACCAACCTAGACAGCATAGTCAAAAAGTAGAGACATTATTTTGCCAACAAAGGTCCTTCTAGTCAAAGCTATGGTTTTTCCATTAGTCATGTATGGATGTGAGAGTTGGACTATAAAGAAAGCTGAGCTCCAAAGAATTGATGCTTTTGAACTGTGGTGTTGGAGAAGACCCTTGAGAGTCCATTGGACTGTAAGGAGATCCATCCAGTCCATCCTAAAGGAGATCAGTCCTGAATATTCACTGGAAGGACTGATGCTGAAGCTGAAACTCCACTACTTTGGTCACCTGATGTGAAGAGCTGACTCATTTGAAAAGACCCTGATGCTGGGAAAGATTGAGGGCAGGAGGAGCAGCAGACGACAGAGGATGAGATGGTTGGATGGCATCACCGACTGGACATGACTTTGAGTAAACTCCAGGAGTTGGTGAGGGTCAGGGAGGCCTGGCCTCCTACGATCCATGGAGTCACAAACAGTTGGACAGGACTGAGTGACTGAATTGAACTGGAATTGAACTGATTGATATATTTTCAAATACTTGGTTATTATTGTGTTCTGATCATGCCTATGGAACTTATAGCTGATATAGTTTGGTATAGATTATATTAATGAAAATATTGTTTTTGCAAGCAATGGGAGTTCTTTGCATATCTCAGATATTGTCCTTTATTGGTTTCATGTTTCAATAAAATTCTCCCTGTTATTTTCTTTCTGTATTTTGATGAACAGAAGTTCAAATTTATTACCTTCAATCAAGTCAACTTAATCAATGGTTTTCATCAATCAATTTTTATTGTTCTGATAAAGATGCTACATAACAAAGTACCCAAAAGTTTAGTGTGTTGAAACAACAGCCCCCTCCTCTGCAATTTTCTGGAAGGATTTGAATAGGATAGGTGCTAGCTCTTCTCTAAATTTTTGGTAGAATTCAGCTGTAAAGCCATCTGGACCTGGGCTTTTGTTTGCTGGAAGATTTCTGATTACAGTTTCAATTTCCGTGCTTGTGATGGGTCTGTTAAGATTCTCTATTTCTTCCTGGTTCAATTCTGGAAAGCTGTACTTTTTAAAGAATTTTTCCATTTCTTCCACATTGTCAATTTTATTGGTATATAATTGCTGATAGTAGTCTCTTATGATCCTTTGTATTTCTGATTTGTCTGCTGTGATCTCTCCATTTTCATTTCTAATTTTATCAATTTGATTTTTCTCCCTTTGTTTCCTGATGAGTCTGGCTAATAGTTTGTCAATTTTATTTATCCTTTCAAAGAACCAGCTTTTGGCTTTGTTGATTTTTTGCTATGGTCTCTTTTGTTTCTTTTGCATTTATTTCTGCCCTAATTTTTAAGATTTCTTTCCTTCTACTAACTCTGGGGTTCTCCATTTCTTCCTCTTCTAGTTGCTTTAGGTGTAGAGTTAGGTTATTTATTTGAATTTTTTCTTGTTTCTTGAGGTATGCCTGTATTGCTATGAACTTTCCTCTTAGCACTGCTTTTATAGTGCCCCACAGGTTTTGGGTTGTTGTGTTTTCATTTTCATTAGTTTCTATGCATATTTTGATTTCTTTTTTGATTTCTTCTGTGATTTGTTGGTTATTCAGAAGCGTGTTGTTCAGCCTCCATATGTTGGAATTTTTAATAGTTTTTCTCCTGTAATTGAGATCCAATCTTAATGCATTATGGTCAGAAAAGATGCTTGGAATGATTTCAACTTTTTTGAATTTATCAAGGTTATATTTATGGCCCAGGATGTGATCTATCCTGGAGAAGTTTCCATGAGCACTTGAGAAAAAGGTGAAATTCATTGTTTTGGGGTGAAATGTCCTATAGATATCAATTAGGTCTAATTGATCTACTGTATCATTTAAAGTTTGCGTTTCTTTGTTAATTTTCTGTTTAGTTAATCTCTCCATAGATGTGAGTGGGGTATTAAAGTCTCCCACTATTATTGTGTTATTGTTAATTCCCCCTTACATACTTGTTAGCATTTGTCTTACATATGTTGGGTGCATAAGCCACCATCACCCTAATACCAAAGCCTGATAAAGATGCCACAAAAAAAGAAAACTACAGGCCAATATCACTGATGAACATAGATGCAAAAATCCTTAACAAAATCCTAGCAATCAGAATCCAACAACACATTAAAAAGATCATACACCATGACCAAGTGGGCTTTATCCCAGGGATGCAAGGATTCTTCAATATCCGCAAATCAATCAATGTAATTCACTACCTTAACAAATTAAAAAATAAAAGCCATATGATTATCTCAATAGATACAGAGAAAGCCTTTGACAAAATTCAACATCCATTTCTGATAAAAAAAAAAAAACTCTCCAGAAAGCAGGAATAGAAGGAATATACCTCAAAATAATAAAACCTATATATGACAAACCCACAGCAAACATTATCCTCAAGGGTGAAAAATTGAAAGCATTTCCCCTAAAGTCAGGAACAAGACAAGGGTGCCCACTTTCACCGCTACAATTCAACATAGTTCTGGACGTTTTGGCCACAGCAATCAGAGCAGAAAAAGAAATAAAAGGAATCCAAATTGGAAAAGAAGAATTAAAACTCTCACTGTTTGCAGATGACATGATCCTCTACATAGAAAACCCTAAAGACTCCACCAGAAAATTACTAGAGCTAATCAATGAATATAGTAAAGTTACAGGATATAAAATCAACACACAGAAATCCCTTGCATTCCTGTACGCTAATAATGAGAAGGTAGAAAAAGAAATTAAGGGAACAATTCCATTCACCATTGCAATGAAAAGAATAAAATACTTAGGAAAATATCTACCTAAAGAAAGTAAAGACCTATATATAGAAAGTTCTAAAACACTGATGAAAGAAATCAAAGAGGATACTAACAGATGGAAAAATATACCATGTTCATGGATTGGAAAAATCAATATAGTGAAAATGAGTATACTACCCAAAGCAATCTACAGATTCAATGCACTCCCTATCAAGTTACCAGCAGTATTTTTCACAGAGCTAGAACAAATAATTTCACAATTTGTATGGAAATACAAAAAACCTCGAATAGCCAAGCAATCTTTAGAAAGAAGAATGGAACTGGAGCAATCAACCTGCCTGACTTCAGGCTCTACTACAAAGCCACAGTCATCAAAACAGTATGGTACTGGCACAAAGACAGAAATATAGATCAATGGAACAAAATAGAAAGCCCAGAGATAAATCCACACACGTATGGGCAGCTTAACTTTGACAAAGGTGGCAAGAATATACAATGGAGTAAAGACAATCTCTTTAACAAGTGGTGCTGGGAAAACTGGTCAACCACTAGTAAAAGAATGAAACTAGATCACTTTTAACACCACACACAAAAATAAACTCAAAATGGATTAAAGATCTAAATGTAAGACCAGAAACTATAAAACTCCTAGAGGAGAACATAGGCAAAACACTCTCCGACATAAATCACAGCAGGATCCTCTATGATCCACCTCCCAGAATTCTGGAAATAAAAGCAAAAATAAACAAATGGGATCTAATTACAATTAAAAGCTTCTGCACAACAAAGGAAACTATAAGCAAGGTGAAAAGACAGCCTTCGGAATGGGAGAAAATAATAGCAAATGAAGCAACTGACAAACAACTAATCTCAAAAATATACAAGCAACTTATGCAGCTCAATTCCAGAAAAATAAATGACCCAATCAAAAAATGGGCCAAAGAACTAAATAGACATTTCTCCAAAGAAGACATACGGATGGCTAACAAACACATGAAAAGATGCTCAACATCACTCATTATTAGAGAAATGCAAATCAAAACCACAATGAGGTACCATTTCACACCAGTCAGAATGGCTGCGATCCAAAAGTCTACAAACAATAAATGCTGGAGAGGGTGTGAAGAAAAGGGAACCCTCTTACACTGTTGGTGGGAATGCAAACTAGTACAGCCACTATGGAGAACAGTCTGGAGATTCCTTAAAAACCTGGAAATAGAGCTGCCTTATGACCCAGCAATCCCACTGCTGGGCATACACACCAAGGAAATCAGAATTGAAAGAGACACGTATACCCCAATGTTCATCGCAGCACTGTTTATAATAGCCAGGACATGGAAACAACCTAGATGTCCATCAGCAGATGAATGGATAAGAAAGCTGTGGTACATAAACACAATGGAGTATTACTCAGCCATTAAAAATGATACATTTGAATTAGTTCTAATGAAATGGATGAAACTGGAGCCTATTATACAGAGTGAAGTAAGCCAGAAAGAAAAATACCAATACAGTATACTAATCAGATATATGGAATTTGGAAAGATGGTAATGATAACCCTGTATGCAAGACAGCAAAAGAGGCACAGATGTTTAGAACGGACTTTTGGACTCAGAGGGAGAGGGAGAGGGTGGGATGATTTGGGAGAATGGCATTGAAACATGTATACTATCATGTAAGAAACGAATCGCCAGTCTATGTTCGATACAGGATACAGGATGCTTGGGGCTGGTGCACAGGGATGATCCAGAGAGATGATATGGGGTGGGAGGTGGGAGGGGGGTTCAGGATTGGGAACTCATGTACACCTGTGGCTGATTCATGTCAATGTATGGCAAAACCAATCAGTATTGTAAAGCAAAATAAAGTAAAAATAAAAATTAACAAAAAAAAAGAAAGAAACAACAGCCCCTTTACTTTGCTCTCTGTTTGTGTCTCAGAAATTTGAAGATGTTCTTTCTCATATTGATTTGCAATTGGATGGTGAATATACATTAAACAGGACTTCTCTATGATATTCCTGGAAGACTGCCTCTGTTAGGGACCCCTCAGTGCTACCAACTCAATCTGTTGTATGTTAATTTCTAGCTTGAAGAAGCCTCACTTGTGCAGACAGCAAAATCCAAACTTGAACCCATGTGAGGAAACGCTGTGACAGTTGATTCTACATGAGGATTTTTTCCTAACCAGATATCCGACCATGACAGTTAGGTTATTTGATTTTTGTGGACAAGCAAATTTATTTAATTAACACTGATAATGAAAATGTCAGTTTTTAAAGGTAATGGATTTATATATAGATTTTAATGGGATATTATGTTGCTCTTATTCTCAAAGGCTTTGCATTTTTTAAACTTAATCTCAATTATGAAGTTAAAATTTTTGTGAATGCCCATAGGAGAGCCTTGGTGTCAGCACCTATGTTTACTTCGGATTTACTTCTTTTTCTTCCTTTTGAGCCTGATCATTTCATTCATTTTTTGTAACCTGCAAATGTTATAGAATATTTTACATTTATATTTAGCATTTCAATGTGTTATCTTTTAAAATAATTTTGAGGAGCATGGAGTTATAACTTGTCTTCCATTTGTTAGTAATGGATAGCCAATCATGTTTGCTTAACTTTGATTTTTATAATCCCTGATTTATTAGTGCCAACACAATGTCCAGCTAGACTTTTTCATTCAACAAATATTTGTGAAATAAATGAGATTATTGAAGCTAAAGATCACTTCAAATAAGAGTAACACATGTTCATTCTACCTGTGATGTCAAATGCAGAATTGGGCTCTAAACAGAATTGTATAGATATAGGCAGTAAGATGCCACTTCCTAAGAAGTTCTAGACACAATAGCCTTGTAAAGCTAATTTTACTTATGCAATTTTTCCTTGCAAAGGTTAAGTTTAGTCCATATTATATCTTAATGAAATTCTTTCCATGTTATGCAAAAGTTATTTATAATCAATAATTCTACTATTTTTTAACCTTTGGCTTTGCCCCTTTCCACCCTTTGTAACATTTTTTTATATTGCACATCTTAAAACAACAACAACAACAACAAGAAAGAAAAAAAAAAAAAAAAAAAACAGTTCCACTGAGGTACACTGAGAAGATCCCTTGAGAAACTAGGATGAAATTCAAAGTGTAATTGTGTCTCGCATACAAAACCAATACAATATTGTAAAGTAAAACAATAAAAATAAAATGAAATCTAAAAAAAAAATAAGTAAACAAAGTGTAATTGTGTTGTTCTTGTTGCTTTAGAGTAATCAGCATTTCAACTACAGGAAACGGACCTCATTAAAACAAACCCTGCATATGTGTATATGTGCACCTGCCCTTTCTTTCCAGTTTGTTCTCTTTGAGGAGAGAATTAAAGACATAAAACTGTTGTTTCTTTTTTCCAATATGTTTGTTTTGTATTAAGTTTTGTTGGGGCATATTTTAACCTGAAAAGATCTTCAGTTATCTATTATTAATGTATTGATCAATCTGTCTCTCAGAAAAAACATTAACTGATTTCATGTCCAATAAGACAGTAAGAAACCATGAAAATATACACAGGAGTATCCTACATAAACTGATATCCTAAACTTTTCTATCTTTGGTAAGTTAAATTAGTGTCTTTCTATTTATTCTTTTCAGATTTAGCCTACATTCTGCAGATATTTAAAATATTGAAACATGATAGAGTTCTATTGTTATAACCAAATGCTCCAGGAAACAAACTCACTCGGAAGGACAGCATGGATAGTGGAGTGCAGTTTATGACACTGGCGGGTCCGAGGCAGAGTTTCCTCTTTAGGCAGGGACCCCAACCAACTATTGTGAAAACCTTATATATCTTAACTGTATCACTCAAGCCCACATCCCCAAGGTCCTTAAACCTAGCCTGGAAAGTGTTAAAGGGAGATGCAGTCAGGTTACAGCCATGATTCATAATCAGAAGGGTCCGCTGGTTTTACATTGAAGCCTACACCAATTGGTGCCACAAAGATTACAAAGGTGATTGATTACATAGGGGATTATTACATTCCTTTTGGGGATGGGAAATATTGGTATGGAATCTGGTGTTTATCAGTCCAGGAAGCCAGTTCAGCTGTAGGTATGCTATCCCCATGGCTACCGGGCACATAGTCCAAAGTTCATGGAAAGTGCAAGATGGAGATTCTTTCTTTTTCAAGAATGAGTCAGCTCGGCCTATTCCATTCCTCCCTCACTATTACTATTTTAATCTTAAAATTCATCTTATTTGAATTCATAGCTTATATAATTCAATTGATAGAGTTGCCGTCAAATTTTGCTGTTGAAATTAACAGTTCAGTTCAGTTCACTCGCTCAGTCATGTCCGACTCTTTGCGGCTCCATGAGGGAGGCACCCCAGGCCTCCCTGTTCATCACCAACTCCGAGTCCACCCAAACTCATGTCCATTGAGTCGGTGGTCCCATCTAATCATCTCATCCTCTGTCGTCCCCTTTTCCTCCTGCCTTCAATCTTTCCCAACACAGGGTCTTTTCAAATGAGTCAGCTCTTGGCATCAAGTGGCCAAAATACTGGAGTTTCAGCTTTAACATCAGTCCTTCCAATGAACACCCAGGACTGATTTCCCTTAGAATGGACTGGTTGGATCTCCTTGCAGTCCAAGGGACACTCAAGAGTCTTCTCCAACACCATAGCTCAAAAGCATCAATTTTTCTGTGCTCAGCCCTCTTTAGAGAGCAACTCTCACATCTACACATGACCACAAAAAAACCATAGCCTTGACTAGACGGACCTTAGTTGGCAAAGTAATGTCTCTGCTTTTTAATATGCTGTCTAGGTTGGTCATAACTTTCCTTCCAAGGAGTAAGTGTCTTTTAATTTCATGGCTGCAGTCACCATCTGCAGTGACGTTGGAGCCCAAAAAAATAAAGTCAGTTACTGTTTCCACTGTTTCCCCATCTACTTCCCATGAAGTGATGGGACCAGATGCCATGATCTTCGTTTTCTGAATGTTGAGCTTTAAGCCAAAATATTAGAAAGTATATTAGTAATCTATATATCAGTTCAGTTCAGTCACTCAGTCATGTCCAACTCTTTTCGACCCCATAAATCACAGCACGCCAGGCCTCCCTGTCCATCACCAAATACCAGGGTTCACTCAAACTCAAGTCCATCGAGTCGGTGATGTCATCCAGCCATCTCATCCTCGGTTGTCCCCTTCTCCTCCTGCCCCCAATCCCTCCCAGCATCAGGGTCTTTTCAAATGAGTTAACCCTTTGCATGAGGTGGCTAAAGTATTGGAGTTTCAGCTTCAGCATCAGTCCTTCCAATGAACACCCAGGACTGATCTTTAGAATGGACTGGTTGGATCTCCTTGCAGTCCAACGGACTCTCGAGAGTCTTCTTCAACACCACAGTTCAAAAGCATCAATTCTTTGGCACTCCGCTTTCCTCACAGTCAAACTCTCAAATCCATACATGACCACTGGAAAAACCATAGCCTTGACTCGACAGACCTTTGTTGGCAAAGTAATGTCTTGGCTTTTTAATATGCTATCTAGGTTGGTCATAACTTTCCTTCCAAGGAGTAAGAGTCTTTTAATTTCATGGCTGTAATCACCATCTGCATTTATTTTGGAGCCCCCCTAAAATAAAGTCTGACCCTGTTTCCAATGTTTCACCATCTATTTCCCATGAAATGATTTAATATGGTGTAAATTTAAAGTTTACAAAGTATGGTACTGGCACAAAGACAGAAATATAGATCAATGGAACAAAATAGAAAGCCCAGAGATAAATCCACACACATATGGACACCTTATCTTCGACAAAGGAGGCAAGAATATATAATGGAGTAAAGACAATCTATTTAAAAAGTGGTGCTGGGAAAACTGGTCAACCACTTGTAAAAGAATGAAACTTGATCACTTTCTAACACTGCACACAAAAATAAACTCAAAATGGATTAAAGATCTAAATGTAAGACCAGAAACTATAAAACTCCTAGAGGAGAACATAGGCAAAACACTCTCCGACATAAATCACAGCAGGATCCTCTATGATCCACCTCCCAGAATTCTGGAAATAAAAGCAAAAATAAACAAATGGGATCTAATTACAATTAAAAGCTTCTGCACAACAAAGGAAACTATAAGCAAGGTGAAAAGACAGCCTTCTGAATGGGAGAAAATGATAGCAAATGAAGCAATTGACAAACAACTAACCTCAAAAATATACAAGCAACTTATGCAGCTCAATTCCAGAAAAATAAACGACCCAATCAAAAAATGGGACAAAGAACTAAATAGACATTTCTCCAAAGAAGACATACGGATGGCTAACAAACACATGAAAAGATGCTCAACATCACTCATTATTAGAGAAATGCAAATCAAAACCACAATGAGGTACCATTTCACACCAGTCAGAATGTCTGCGATCCAAAAATCTGCAAGCAATAAATGCTGCAGAGGAGAGGGTGTGGAGAAAAGGGAACCCTCTTACACTGTTGGTGGGAATGCAAACTAGTACAGCCACTATGGAGAACAGTCTGGAGATTCCTTAAAAAATTGCAAATAGAACTGCCTTATGACCCAGCAATCCCACTGCTGGGCATACACACCAAGGAAATCAGAATTGAAAGAGACACGTGTACCCCAATGTTCATCGCAGCACTGTTTATAATAGCCAGGACATGGAAACAACCTAGATGTCCATCAGCAGATGAATGGATAAGAAAGCTGTGGTACATATACACAATGGAGTATTACTCAGCCATTAAAAAGAATACATTTGAATCAGTTCTGATGAGATGGATGAAACTGGAGCCGATTATACAGAGTGAAGTAAGCCAGAAAGAAAATCACCAATACAGTATACTAACACATATATATGGAATTTAGAAAGATGGCAATGACGACCCTGTATGCAAGACAGCAAAAAATACACAGATGTTTAGAACGGACTTTTGGATGCAGAGGGAGAGGGAGAGGGTGGGATGATTTGGGAGAATGGCATTGAAACATGTATACTATCATGTAAGAATCGAATTGCCAGTCTATGTCCGACGCAGGATACAACATGCTTGGGGCTGGTGCACAGTGATGACCCAGAGAGATGTTATGGGGAGGGAGGTGGGAGGGGGGTTCAAGTTTGGGAACGCATGTACACCCGTGGTGGATTCATGTCAATGTATGGCAAAATCAATACAGTATTGTAAAGTAAAATAAAGTAAAAATAAAAATTAAAAAAAAAATTAAAAAAAATTAAAGTTTACAGCATGTTGATTTGACCCATTTATATAGTTTAATATGGCAACAATTTATCACTAGCTAACATTTTCACATTACATAATTATCATTCCTTTTTGTGAGGTGAGAATATTTAAGGCCCACTCGTTTAGCAGCTGGGAGGAGCCACACACACCCAAGGCTAGGGCCAGCAGCCGGGAAGAGCAACCCGAGGAGCCGTGGCTGCGCAGGCACAGGAGGGCCTAGAGGAGCTATCCCACGTTGAAGGTAGGAATGGCGGCGGTAAGGAGATACCCCTCGTCCAAGGTAAGGAGCAGCGGCTGTGCTTTTCTGTGGCAGCTGTGAAGAGATACCCCATGCCCAAGGTAAGAGAAACCCAAGTAAGATGCTAGGTGTTGCAAGAGGGCATCAGAGGGCAGAAACCCTGAAACCATACTCACAGAAAACTAGTCAATCTAATCACACTAGGACCACAGCCTTGTCTAACTCAATGAAACCAAGCCATGCCTGCGGGGCAACCCAAGACAGGCAGGTCATGGTGGAGAGATCTGACAGAATGTGGTCCACTGGAGAAGGAAATGACAAGCCACTTCAGTATTCTTGCCTTGAGAACCCCATGAACAGTAGGAAAAGGCAAAATGATAGGATACCAAAAGAGGAACTCCCCAGGTCATTAGGTGCCCAATATGCTACTGGAGATCAGTGGAGAAATAACTTCAGAAAGAAAGAAGGGATGGAGCCAAAGCAAAAACAATACCAGCTGTTGATGCGACTGGTGATAGAAACAAAGTCAAATGCTGTAAAGAACAATATTGCATAGGAACCTGGAATGTCATGTCCATGAATCAAGGCAAATTGGAAGTGGTCAAACAAGACATGGCAAGGGTGAACGTCGACATTCTAGGAATCAGCAAACTAAAATGGACTGGAATGGGTGAATTGAACTCAGATGACCAATATATCTACTAGTGCAGACAGGAATCCCTCAGAAGAAATGGAGTAGCCATCATGGTCAACAAAAGAGTCCAAAATGCAGTACTTGGATGCAATCTCAAAAATGACAGAATGATCACTGTTCGTCTCCAAGGCAAACAATACAATATTACAGTTATCCAAGTCTATGCCCCAACCAGTAACACTGAAGAAACTGAAGTTGAACGGTTTTATGAAGACCTACAAGACCTTTAGAACTAACATCTTAAAAAAGATGTCCTATTCATTATAGGGGAATGGAAACACCTCGAGTAACAGGCAAATTTGGCCATGGAATGCAGAATGAAGCAGGGCAAAGACAAATAGAGTTTTGCCAAGAAAATGCACTGGTCATAGCAAACACCCTCTTCCAACAACACAAGAGAAGACTCTACACATGGACATCACCAGATGGTCAACACTGAAATCAGATTGATTATATTCTTTGCAGCCAAAGATGGAGAAGCTCTATACAGTCAACAAAAACAAGACCGGGAGCTGACTGTGGCTCAGATCATGAACTCCTTATTGCCAGATTCAGACTTAAATTGAAGAAAATAGGGAAAACCGCTAGACCATTCAGGTATGACCTAAATCAAATCCCTTGTGATTATACAGTGGAAGTGAGAAATAGATTTAAGGGCCTAGATCTGATAGATAGAGTGCCTGATGAACTATGGAATGAGGTTCGTGACGTTGTACAGGAGACAGGGATCAAGACCATCCCCATGGAAAAGATGCAAAAAAGCAAAATGGCTCTCTGGGGAGGCCTTACAAATAGCTGTGAAAAGAAGAGAGGTGAAAAGCAAAGGAGAAAAGGAAAGATATAAGCATCTGAATGCAGAGTTCCAAAGAATAGCAAGAAGAGATAAGAAAGCCTCCTTCAGTGATCAATGCAAAGAAATAGAGGAAAAGAACAGAATGGGAAAGACTAGAGATCTCTTTAAGAAAATTAGAGATACCAAGGGAATATTTCATGCAAAGATGGGCTCGATAAAGGACAGAAATGATATGGACCTAAGAGAAGCAGAAGATATTAAGAAGAGGTGGCAAGAATACACGGAAGAACTGTACAAAAAAGATCTTCATGACCCAGATAATCATGATGATGTGATCACTAATCTAGAGCCAGACATTCTGGAATGTGAAGTCAAGTGGGCCTTAGAAAGCATCACTTATGAACAAAGCTAGTGGAGGTGATGGCATTCCAGTTGAGCTGTTTCAAATCCTGAAAGATGATGCTGTGAAAGTGTTGCACTCAATGTGCCAGCAAGTTTGGGAAACTCAGCAGTGGCCACAGGACTGGAAAAGGTCAGTTTTCATTCCAATCCCAAAGAAAGCCAATGCCAAAGAATGCTCAAACTACCGAACAATTGCACTCATCTTACATGCTAGTAAAGTAATGCTCAAAATTCTCCAAGCAAGGCTTCAGCAATACGTGAACCGTGAACTCATTAATGTTCAAGCTGGTTTTAGAAAAGGGAGAGGAACCAGCAATCAACTTGCCAACATATGCTGGATCATGGAAAAAGCAAGAGAATTCCAGTAAAACATCTATTTCTGCTTTGTTGACTATGCCAAAGCCTTTGACTGTGTGGATCACAATAAACTGTGGAAAATTCTGAGAGAGATGGGAATACCAGACCACCTGAACTGCCTCTTGAGAAATGTGTATGCAGGCCAGGAAGCAACAGTTAGAACTGGACATGGAACAACAGACTGTTTCCAAATAGGAAAAGGAGTACGTCAAGGCTGTGTATTGTCACCCTGCTTATTTAACTTCTATGCAGAGTACATCATGAGAAACACTGGACTGGAAGAAATACAAGCTGGAATCAAGATTGCCAGGAGAAATATCAATAACCTCAGATATGCAGATGACATCACCCTTATGGCAGAATGTGAAGAGGAACTAAAAAGCCTCTTGATGAAAGTGAAAGAGGAGAGTGAAAAAGTTGGCTTAAAGCTCAACATTCAGAAAACGAAGATCATGGCATCCAGTCCCATCACTTCATGGGAAATAGATGGGGAAACAGTGGAAACAGTGTCAGACTTTATTTTTTGGACTTGAAAATCACTGCAGATGGTGACTGCAGCCATGAAATTAAAACACACTTACTCCTTGGAAGAAAACTTGTGACTAACCTAGACAGCATATTCAAAAGCAGAGGCATTACTTTGCCAACTAAGGTCCATCTAGTCAAGGCTATGGTTTTTCCTGTGGTCATGTATGGATGTGAGAGTTGGACTGTGAAGAAGGCTGAGCACGGAAGAATTGATGCTTTTGAACTGTGCTGTTGGAGAAGACTCTTGAGAGTCCGTTGGACTGCAAGGAGATCCAACCAGTTCATTCTGAAGATCAACCCTGTGATTTCTTTGGAAGGAATGAAGCTAAAGCTGAAGCTCAAGTACTCTGGCCACCTCATGCGACGAGTTGACTCATTGGAGAAGACTCTGATGCTGGGAGGCATTGGGGGCAGGAGGAGAAGGGGACGACTGAGGATGAGATGGTTGGATGGCATCATGGACTTGATAGACGTGAGTCTGAGTGAACTCCGGGAGATGGTGATGGACAGGGAGGCCTGGCGTGCTGCAATTCATGGGGTCGCAAAGAGTCAGACACGACTGAGTGACTGAGCTGAACTGAACTCTTTTAGCAACTTTCAAGCATAGAATATTGTTAAAGACTATTTAAAAATGTATCTGGTACAAGGAATACTTTAGCAACCTGTTGCAAAGAACTGATCCTTTGGAAAAGACCCTCCTGCTGGGAAAGATTGAAGGCAGGAGGAGAAGGGGACAGCAGAGCATGAGGTTGGTGGATGGCATCACTGGTGTGATGGACAGGGAAGCCTGGCATGCTGCAGCCTATGGGATAGCAGAGTCGGACATGACTGAGTGACTGAACTTGAATTTACAGAGAAACGGTGTGACTTAGACAAATAAGATATTGTGAGTTACTGAGTTGCTAAGTGTGCTGAGTCTAAAGACTTTCTAGGGCTCATATATGAAAGCAACTTCACTGATGAGAACAGAGCAGGATCGTAAAGTCTTCCACGTGACAAGGGAACATCTCTATCAGTTGAGATGACTGATGAATTCAAATCATTGTACTACACTGAGCCTCCTAGAAACCACCATAAGTTTAATTTTAATACATGCTTTAGAAAAATATAGCAAATAAAAAAGCAGAAGTATCCACTTACATAAAACCACATGTACATGTACAAACACATGTAGACACTAGGAAATTTATTCTAATAGTTGGGAATAACAATAATCCTTTGAATCCTTTTATATATGCTATTCTTCCTCACTCGACTTTATTTACTTGCCCTTACAGTGTCCTAACTCATTCTAAGACATGGTGCTATTTACTTAATTATATTTGTAATTCATCACTTCCCCTCAGGAAAGGCAGATATTTTCCCCCTTTGGGTGCTAATGTATGTATAGCACATAGAAGTATGACCAGCCCTGTGGCTCAGAGGTTAAAGCATCTGCCTGCAATGTGAGAGACCTGCCTGGGTTCGATCCCTGGGTTGGGAAGATCCCCTGGAGAAGGAAATGGCAACCCACTCCAGTATTCTTGCCTGGAGAATTCCATGGATGGAGGGGCCTGGTGGGCTACAGTCCACGGGGTCGCAAAAAGTTGGACACGACTGAGCAACTTCACTTTCACTTTAGAAAGCATTTTCTAAATATGTGCTGAACATTTCCATACTTTTTATTCCTTTTAGAGACACAGAGAGCAGTATGAAGCCCATCACCTACATTATAGGATTCATATTGTACAGAAGCCTTAAGAGAGAGAATTGCATAGTCTTTTCCATGTACTTTGTAGGCCATGTTTTACATCTTTGTTCCTCAAACGGTAGATCAAGGGATTTAGCATAGGGATAATGAGAGTGTAAAATGTAGATGCCATTTTATCTGTGTCAAATGAATGGTTAGACTCTGGTGGCACATACATGAATATTAAAGCCGCATAGAACACTGTGACCACCGCCAGGTGAGACCCACAGGTAGAAAAAGGCTTGTGCTTGCCTTCAGCAGAGCTCATCCTGAGAGTGGATGCAAGAATAAGAAGGTAAGACACAAGAACTAACAGAAGGGATGAAATCAAATCAAAACCAGCTGTAATTAGTATAATTATTTCTACTTCATGTGTATTTAGCAGAGCAAAGATAGCAAAGGGAAACTGTCACAGTAGAAATGTCTGATGACATTATAACCACAGAATGGTAAACTAACTGTCTTTACAGTGATGAGAAGAGATACAAATGCACTATAGAGGTACAGGATTGTCACCAACACCCTACATACCCTTGGTGACATAATAGGTGGGTAGAGCAGAGGGTTACATGTGGCCACATAGCGGTCATAGGACATTGTTGATGGAATAAAATGTTTGCTAATAATGAACACAAGAAAGAAAGCTAGCTGTATAGCACAAGAACAATAAGAGATTGTATTTTGATCCAAAACAAAATTTCCTAGCATTTGAAGTCCTATGTTTATAGAGCAACCAAGGTCAGTAAAAGCCAGGTGTCAGGGAAAAAATTACATGGAGTTTGTAGCCTGAAGTCTGTCTTGGTAAGGATGACCATGCCCAAGTTGCTCACCACTGAGATCACGTAGATGATGAGGAAGAGCCCAAACAATGGAGCCTGCAGCTCAGGGCGGTCTGATTCCCATAAGGATGAATTCACTCAGCATCGTTATATTGTGTTTGTCCATCCACGTCTATCAGAAACTTATTCTGGATAGAGATATGAGCATAGCAAGCAGATTTCATGTATTATCACCTGGAAGATTTTTAAATGCAAAGTTGGTCTATATAAAATGCATATTAATGTCTCAAAATAGGATATTTTAAAATAAACCCATGTTTTACATGTAATAATACACACAAAGGTAGAGACAGAGTCAGGAATATGTATTAGTTCTCAACTGAAAATTATTTTACTAACCAAAGAACATTTGTCAATGTCTAGGAGTCATGTTGGTTGTCACAACTAGGAGTTGGGGGCTACTTGCCAGCAATGGTTAAAGGTCAGTTATGCTTCTCAACCTCTTATAATACCCTTTATCAGTGCAATATCCGAGGAGTTATAAGATTGAAAAACCAGGATGGTTAGATAGATAAATAGGTACATATATAGTTGAATAGATAGAGCTAGATAAATATAGATATATAGATACAGACATATAAACTTAGATATGCAAAGGAAGAAAGCTAAAACAAAAATTTTGGGTTACACGTATAACTATTTTTGTGCTATTCTTCTAAGCTTTCTATTAGTCATTTACATAACTGCAATCACATAGGGGTATGTATAAATGATGTTTGCTAATATGGCTTAATGCATATGCCAGTTATGTAACGGATTATATTGCACAATTAAATAATAATAAAACCATAAAACTGGGTACTTAAAAATCTGTTACTCTCCAATTAATTCTTTCCACATTTCAGTCTGTGTTCAAAACTCCATTTTGCCTCATCATGGGATCTGGAAAGAATTGTACATTTACTGGGGCTTCCATGATAGTTCAGTTGGTAAAGAATCGGCCTGCAATGCAGGAGACTCCAGTTCAATTCCTGGGTTCGGAAGATCTGCTAGAGAAGTGATAGGCTACCCATTCCACTCACTCCAGTATGCTTGTGTTCCCGTTGGGGCTCAGCTGGTAAAGAACGGGCCTGCAATGCAGGAGACCTGATTTCCATCCCTGGGTTGGGAAGATCCCTTGGCGTAGGGAATGGCTACCCATTCCAGTATTGTGGCCTGGAGAATTCCATGTTGCAAAGAGTCGGACACAACTGAGTGAATTTCACTTTCACTTTGGATCCGAGAGATATGAACGAAACATTTCATGCAAAGATGGGCACAATGAAGGACAAAAATAGTATGGACCTATCAGAAGCAGAAGATATTAAGAAGAGGTGGCAAAAATGCATAGAAAAACTGTACAAAAAAAATCTTCATGATCCAGAGAGCCACTATGGTGTGATCACTCACCTAGAGCCAGCCAACCTGGAATGTGAAGTCAAGTGTGCCCCAGGAAGCATCACTATGAACAAAGCTAGTAGGTGATGAAATTCCAGTTGAGCCACTTCAAATTCTAAAAGATGATGCTGTGAAAGTGCTGAACTCAATATGCCAGCAAATTTGGAAAACGCAACAGTGGCCACGGGACTGGAAAAGGTCAATTTTCATTCCATTCCCAAAGAAAGGTAATGCCAAAGGATGTTCAAATTACCACACAATTGCACTCATCTCACAAGGTAGTAAAGTAATGCTCAAAATCCTTCAAGCCAAGCTTCAACATTATGGGAATCATGAATTTGCTAAACCTTTGCTAAGCCAGGTTTAGAAAAGGCAGAGGAGCCAGAGATCAAATTGTCAACATCCATTGGATCATAGAAAAAGCAAGAGAATTCCAGGAAAACATCTATTTCTGCTTTATTAATTCACCAAAGCCTTTGACTGGATAAATCAGAACAAACTGTGGAAAATTATCAAGATGGGAATACCAGACCACCTGACCTGTCTCGTGAGAAATCTGGATGTAGCTCAAGAAGAAACAATTAGAACTGGACATGGAACAACAGACTGGTTCTAAATCGGGAAAGGAATATATCACCCTGCTTATTCAACTTATATGCAGAGTACATCATGGAAAATGGCAGGCTGGAAGAAGTACAAGCTGGAATCAAGATTGCCAGGACAAATATTGATAACCTCAGATACAGAGATGAGACCACCCTTATAGCACAAAGTTTAGACGAACTAAAGAGCCTCATGATGAAAATGAAAGAGGAGAGTGAAAAAACTTACTTAAAACTCAACATTCAGAAAACTAAGATCATGGCATCCGGTCCCATCACTCATGGCAAATGGATGGAGAAACAATGGAAACAGTGCAAAACTTTATTTTCTTGGGCTCCAAAATCGCTGCAGATGATGAATGCAGCCAAGAAATTAAAAGATGCTTGCTTCTTGCAAGAAAAGCTGTAACCAACCTAGACAGCATATTAAAAAGCTAAGACATGACTTTGCCAACAATGTACATCTAGATATAGCCATGGTTTTTCCAGTAGTCATATATGGATGTAAGAGTTGGCCTATAAAGAAAACAGCACTGAAGAATTGATGCTTTTGAACTGTGGTCTTGGAAAATACTCTTGAAAGTCCCTTGGACTGCAAGAAGATCAAACCAGCCAATCTTAAAGGAAATCAATCTTGAATATTCATAAGAAGGACTGATGCCGAAGCTAAAACTTCAATATTTTGGCCACCTGATGTGAAGACCTGACTCATTGGAAAAGACTGTGATGCTGGGAAATATTGAAGGCAGGAGGAGAAGGAGACGACAGAAAATGAGATGGTTGAATGGCATTATTGACTCGATGGACATGAGTTTGAGTAAGCTCCAGGAGTTGGTGACGGACAGGGAAGCCTGGCATGCTGCAGTCCATGGGATCACAAAGAGTTGGACATGGCTGAGTGACTGAACTGAACTGAACTGAACAATCCCTAAGTCCATTCATGTTCTTGCAAATGGCTTTATTTGATCTTTTTAATGACTGAGTAGTAATTCCATTGTATATATGTGCTATATCTTCTAGGGACTTCCCTGGTGGCTCAGACGGTTAAGCATCTGTTTACAATGTGGGAGACCCGGGTTCAATCCCTGGGACAGGAAGATCCCCTGGAGAAGGAAATGGCAATCCACTCCACAACTATTGCCTGCAAAATGCTCTATCTTCTTTATTTATTCCTCTGGTTTTGGACATTTATGTTGCTTCCATGTCTCGACTACTGTAAACAGTGCTGCAATGACATTGGTTGTGTATATATTTTGAATCATATTTTTCTCCATATATATGCCTAGGAGTGGGACTCCAGGGTCATATGGTAGGTCTATTTTTATCTTTTATGTAACCTCCATACTGTCTTCCATAGTTTCTGTACCAATTTATATTCCCACCAATAGTTTAGGAGGGTTCCTTTCTCTTCACACCCTTTCCAGCATTTACTGTTTGTGGATATTTTGAGGCTAGCCATTCTAGCTGACGTGAGGTAACATCTCATTGAAGTTTTGATTTGGATTTTTCTAATAATCAGCAACACTGAACATATTTCCATGTGTCTCTTGGCCATCTGTATGCCTTATTTTGAGAAATGACTAGGTCTCCTGATCATTTTTTGATTGGATTATCTAGATTATGTTTTGATGTCATACAAACTTTTCACTAGCCCTTGGTCTTGGATATAGATTTTCCCTTATTGCTTTATCTGAACGTTTTATGGTTTAGCATTTTACACCTTTTTTTTTTTTTTTCATTTTGAGTGCATCTTTATAAGGTTCGGATCAGCATTATTTGTTAATTTGTTTATTTTTGTCTCTGTACTCCCAATAACATCAGCACATGTTTTTAAAAGGCTATCATCCATTTTCTGGATATACCATCTTTTTTTATCCATACTCATATTAAAGGAAATCTTGGTTGTTTTGTGTCATGTTGTTTAAAAATTGTATTCCAGGGAAGATTTTTTATTAAAGCTTCATGGGATAAACAAATAATTTTATTGCAAGATACTAAACAAAGCATATATTGTAGACTAATAGCCTCAGTAAAGTTGCAGGATTATTAAATAGATTAAAAGGTAGCACATCGGAAAATGTAGAAATCATTTATAAAAAGCAAGATAATTGCATTCCTGCCATGTATGAGGCCTTAGAAATATGGTATAGTGCCAACAATGAGATTGTTTCCATTTGCTTCCCACAAGTAGAATAATGAATTGTGCAGTTAAATACTGAAAGTCAATTAAAACTTACTGCATAAACAGTATTGATAAAAATTGGAGACATCAATCCAAGGGAAGAGAACCAACAGTTAATTCAGCAGCACTTCTCTTACTCAAGAATACAAAACGTAGAACATTATTTTAAACATGGATAAATATTTTTATTCAAAAAGACAAAATTATTTTACTCTCCCTTCAATGAAACTACCAGTTATGAAGAAAGAATTATCACTTGAGAGAACAAAAGTACCAATCTGGGAGCTACTGAGGGATCTCAAATTTTATCTTGATTTAAATGTCCTCTGATTTCAACAAAATGTATGAATTGAGGCAAAATCAGGCTTCAGTGGGACCTATGAATTGCTGGATTGCAACATATTTTCAGTTACTAAGTGAATAGATTCTTATAAGGAATTAGAGGAATTGCTGATAAAAAATGTGGGAGCTCAGTGTAAAGAATAAGGGTATTTGAGAAAACAAATGTGATTGATGACTTCAAATACACAGATGAAACATACTGGGGAAAAGTCTGAAGGCAAAAATGAAAGAAAATAAAAAACTCACAGACACACACAATATGCCATAATTTTATTCTAAAAGATGAGAAAACATTCAGGAACCTGGACAGTCATTTCTTTGTCTATATCCTCCTAACACATTCTCCTAACATTTAATTTATATACAAAATTGTTCTTTTGTGCTCAAGGCAAATTTTTTTTTTTTTACTATTTTGTTCATTAATCTCTGCAGCAATTGGAAGTGCCTAGTATATATAATATAATCTATAAATAATTGTTGAACATATTTATACTCACTACTTAATTTGGAGGCATATAGAACAAAATTTAGAGTCCATAACCAGTTTATAGAAATTGTATTGCATGTTAATAAAAAAAGCTGCATGATTTTTTCCACATCCTATGTAGTGCACATTTTACATCTTTATTCCTCAAGCTATAGATTAAGGGATTCAACATAGGGATAATGAGAGTATAAAATATGGAAGCCACTTTATCAGTGTCAAAGGAATGGCTGGACTCTGGTTGCACATACATAAAGAGTAAAGTCCCATAGAACACGGTGACCACAGTCAAGTGAGATCCACAGGTAGAAAAAGCCTTGCGCCTGCCTTCAGCAGAGCTCATTCTGAGAATGGATGCAAGAATGAGAAGGTAAGACACAAGAACTATCAGAAGAGAGAAAATCAAATCAAACCCAGCTAAAATCAGAATAATCATTTCTACTTCATGTGTATTTGAGCAGAGCAAAAGTAACAAAGGAAGACTGTCACAGTAGAAATGACTGATGACTCTATAGCCACAGAAAGATAAATTGAATAATTTTACGGTGACGAGAAGAGACACAAACATGCTGTAGACATAGGGGATGGCTACCAGCACCCAGCACACTCTTTGTGACATGATGATTGGGTAGAGAAGAGGGTTACAGATGGCCACATAGCGGTCATAGGACATTGCTGACAGAATAAAAATTTCACTAACAATAAACACAAGAAAGAAAGCTAGCTGCATAGCACAAGAGTAGTAGGAGATTATATTTTGATCCTCAACAAAATTTACTAACATTTTGGGTCCCACAGTTGTTGAATAACCAAGATCTGTAAAAGCAAGGTGTCGAAGAAAGAAGTACATGGGTGTCTGTAGCCTGGAGTCCATCTTGGTGAGAATGACCATGCCCAAGTTTCCCACCACTGAGGTCACATAGATGATGAGGAAGAGCCCAAACAATGGAGCCTGCAGCTCAGGGCGGTCTGTGATTCCCATAAGGATGAATTCACTCAGCACTGTTCCATTGCGTGTTTCCATTCAGGTTTATTAAAGAACCTGTTCTGGGTAGAAACATCAACATAGTCAATAGGTTCTATGTATCGTCATCTGGAAGAGTTTCACTATGCAAAGCTAGTATAAACAGATTAAACATTCCAGTTTAGGATATTTGAAAATAAACTCAGCTCGTGGCTCAGATAGTAAAGAATCTGCCTGCAGTTCAGGAGATCTGGGTTCAATCCCTGAATTGGAAAAATCCACTGGAGAAGGGAATAGCAACTCACTCCAGTATTCTGGCCCAGAGAATCCCAAGGCCAGAGGAGCCTGGCAGGCTACAGTCCATGGGGTTGCAAAGAGTCAAACATGACTGAGCAACTAACATTTTAATTTTCCTACATATAATAAAATATATAAATAATGATAGAGACACAGATAGTTGCTGTTTCTCAACTGGAAATTATTTTACTAACCAAAGGACATTTGGCAAAATTGAGAAGACATGTTAATTGTTACAACTGGAATGTGGAAGCTATTGGCATATGATGGTTAGAGGTCAGTGATGCCTCTAAACATCTTATAAATCACCATATCTGTCTAAAATCTCAGTAGTACTAAGGTTGAAAAACTGGGATGTTATAGGTAGATAGATGATAGATAAATAGACAAATACATATATACATACATAGATGTTATAGATACAGACAAGAAATACAATAGATACAGACATAGATATGACAAGAAAAAATTTAAGACATAAATTTGAAGGCTACATATATAAACTATTATTGTGCTGTTCTTATAAACTTTCTATTCTTTCTATCTAGTCAGTTATATAATTGCAATTACATAGAGACATGTATAAATTAAATTTAATAATATGACAATACATATGCCAATTATATAATAAATTATGATGCAGTTAAATACTATCCATAATAAAATTTTAAAACCAGAATTCAGAAAATGTGTAGAACACGATACTCCAACACAGAGTTCTATATTCTTCTATGCACAGTTGATATAAGCTGAAACAGTTAACACACTAGACACATATTAGACAGCTGTATAAATAAGAAAACTGTAACAGATCACAGTGAGGCTTATTTGCATTTCTGTGAAGAAACATATAAGACATATAATAAGTAGATAGAAGGATAGATAGATGATAGAATTCCTGTTCTAAAGTTCCTGATGATATATAAAAAAGGCTAGTTTGGGCAAATAATTCAACTTCTCTGAAAGTTTATTTTTTTACACAAAGCCAGTATGGTTACAGGATTGTTGGGTGGGAAAATGAAGGTTAAATAATTAAATGTCTTTATGTTACCTGGAAATCAAGTGTATATATATATATATATGCTGCTAAGTCGCGTCAGTCGTGTCCGACTCTGTGTGATCCCATAGATAGAAGCCCACCAGGCTCCTCTGTCCCTGGGATTCTCCAGGCAAGAACACTGGAGTGGGTTGCCATTTTCTTCTCCAATGCATGAAAGTGAAAAGTGAAAGTGAAGTCGCTCAGTCGTGTCCGACCCTCAGCGACCCCATGAACGGCAGCCTTCCAAGCTCTCTGTCCATGGGATTTTCCAGGCACGAGTACTGGAGTGGGGTGCCATTGCCTTCTCCGATAATGAAGTCAATAGCTTAGCTCAAAGAGATCTTCTTTATGTTTGTAAATTCTATCTTCACTGTGACATACCTTCTTTGTCAAGGCAATATGATTAACAAGTGAGGATTATATAATGTACAATGGAATACATGCAATTTACTCCAAGCCTTGCCCCTTCTGCAGAAATAATATTGGGCCATCAGAGTACTTGGATTTCCTTATCTTCTAAATTTCTTAGTTATTTTAGCAAAATGTGAATAAAACTTTATTTTGATCTTTAGTTCCTTAAAATATTAACCTGACCCAAGGTGCATTTTCACTATAATGGACTTCTACTAACTTGTAAGAATTCAAATGTGCTTTATTATGCAAGAACCCAGGGTAATATGAGGAAATTTGAGCAAATTGGACGAAAGAGAAGTCATTAGCATTCTTTTCATATCTTGAATATCATAATAATTTGCTTTGAATAAAGGGATGCTAAACTTTAAAAGGGGACTTCCCTGGTGACTCAGGATTAAAGAATTTGCCTGCCAATGCAGGAGACATGAGTTCAATCCCTGGGTCGGAAAGATCCCATGGAAAGAAAATGGCAACACATTCCAGTATTCTTGCCATGGAAAATCCCATGGACCTAGAAGCCTGGCAGGCTACAGTCCATGGGGTCGCAGTCACCTGGAACTTAGCACAATGGGCCAGAGTATGATAAAAAAAAATGTTCAAATTTCCTATGTTAAGTAATAATGTACGAGAGTGATGGGATAAAATACACTATAGAATGGCTATACACGGATCCTTGCATATCATTTTAAATTTTACATCTTAAGCCAAAGAAATTCCTTCAAACTATAATATAAAATGTAGTTATTTTTATATAATCAAATAAAAGTATTTCTGGAGGTTCCTAATAATGCACACATCAAGAATATACCAGTGTAAGAAGTGGATGGCAGATTAAGCTAGATAATTATGAAATTTAAAATATTGTGAGCCTGAATGTTTCTTTAAAGAAATAGAAATGATACAGGTTACAATAAAAATTACAGTGACAGTAGTCGCTAAAGGATCTCTATAAGAAAAGGAATAAAAGCACAATTTTATAATATTACATGTGAAAATGATTACATTAAATCTGCATTTAATTCACTAAAAATATTGCTTACAATTTTATGACCTCCTAATCACCAGTCTTGCCTTGATGCATACACTTTTCTTATATCAGAAATGTTGAAATGTGCATCACTAGAGAATAAATTTAGAGAATTATCTTCAATATATTTAATAAAAAGTAGTATGAAACTTGTTTTTGTTTCTTTGCTTTGTTTTGCAATTATGAAAGTGAGAAAATACAAACTTAGCAAATTTCAATTTTCCTGTAAATATAAGAAAAGATAGAAGTGTTTTTGTTTTTCTCTCATGGTTTAGCATTCTACAAAGCCAAATAATTTTCTCAGAGTTTAACATCTTTGTTGAATATCAACTGTTATATTTTTTAAAGCTGTACCTCATGAAATAATTAGATATTTTTAGTCTGATCTCACTTGACATCAAAGAACATGTTGATCACTGTACCATTACCATAAAACTTGCTACTTAGAAGTCTCTTAATATGCAAATAATGTTTTCTACATTTCAGTGTGAGGTGGGAATTCCATTTTGCCTCATCAAGGGATCTGGAAATAATTATACTTTTACACTTATTTAAATAATCATTCGGAGAAGGCAATGGCACCCACTCCAGTACTCTTGCCTGGAAAATCCCATGGATGGAGGAGCCTGGAAGGCTGCACTCCATGGGGTCGCTGAGGGTCGGACAGGACTGAGCAACTTCACTTTCCCTTTTCACTTTCATGCATTGGAGAAGGAAATGGCAACCCACTACAGTGCTCTTGCCTGGAGAATCCCAGGGACGGGGGAGCCTGGTGGGCTGCTGTCTATGGGGTCGCACAGAGTCGGACACGACTGAAGCGACTTATCAGCAGCAGGAGCAGCAGCAGCAAATAATCATTAAATATTAAATGATATTGAGCGGAGGTCACAAAAAATCACGTGGAGCGCTAAATAAGAATTCAGGAAGGAGTTTAAAGAAAAAGACAATACCCCCAGCTTCTGAATTTTCCCAGTTTCTAAACATTCACATCTCTTTTGCTATGTGTCGTTTTCTCTCTACTTTGCCCTCCATTAGAGATATTGTTATTTATATAAAACAAATATCACGGTGATGTTTCAAAGATGCTTTTCAGCATTTTGTCTATCATCCTATGGAGTAACATTCAACAAATTAATATGAAGAGACAAGAAAAGTGGTCCTATTCCTCCTCAGGAATTATGGAGTAGTGGAAAACAAAAAAACGGTATCAAAAGTGGTCTCATTTTGCTTGGGCTTTGCCATTGAGCTAAACTGGAACTTTGAATATGTCACTGAAACATTGTTGATATTGAAAATGAGGCATCACATGCAATATCCCGTCATTTTACCTGTAGTGAAGAATCTCTCGAGACTCTCACCTGCATTTCTGACATGGCTAAGTGAGAAGAATTTATGGATTTCTTGCACTTTTTGAGATTCTCCCTGAGGAGATACCAAGCAATTTGTTGATTATCCCTGAAGTATTGAGAGCAAAACAACATGTCTAGAGATTGTCTTTTAATTGCCTGGGACATTTTTCTTTTCTTTCTTACTTCTTGACTTCCTTCTTCCCACACCCCTTCTTTCTTTGCATATATATACATACATTTATATATTTTTTTAACTCTTGGTTACCTTTCCTTTTGTAGCACACAAGACTCTTGATTAAATCTTGCATTGATAGGGCATGCCCACAAAGAGTCAGTATTTCTACAGGTTCCCCTCAAATGTGTGACTGTGGAGAAATTTTCAACATTGTTTTATTACAGTATTTAATATATTGAGGAAATTAAAATAATATGTTATGCTGATATGAGGTGTCGCCCCCTTGCTTTGTTGCCCATGTGATTATTTTTACTTATCTCTCAGAGACAGAAATTAGTTACTTACTGTTGCTTCTTATTTCTGGAGGAGGAAATGGCAACCCACTTGAATATTCTTGTCTGGAGAATCCCATGGGCAGAGGAACCTGCTTGTCTACAGTCCACGGGGGCACAAAGAGTTGGACACGCAACTAAGCACAGCACAGCTCTTCTTATTTCATCGTGAGTTTCTGTCACCTGGCTGTTTCCAACCTCTGCTACTTTCTCTCTCTTCACTGCATAAATCGCCACTTTAGTCACTCCAGCCTGTCACCCCATTCCAATAAGGGCCTGTGCCATCGCACACTCCCTGCGCCTGCCTTTTACAGCCACACCTCTTTCCTCCTCTGCTGCCATCCCCAACCCTTGGTCATCACTAGTCTCTTCTATTGCTACACTTTTTCACATAGAAAACAGGGATTAGAGTTTTCTTTCAACATAAAACTTTTGAGATTCTTTGCACTTTTGTGTGTATAGATCATCTGTTCCCTGCGTTGTTGAGTAATATTCCATGATATTGATGACAATTTGTTTAAATATTCACTTATTGAAAGACTTGTGGGTTCTTTCCACTTTTGTACTATGATAAATACAGCTACCATGAACTTCCACTTAAAAGTGATTGCATTTTTGGTGATGAAAGCTATCCTCTACTGTTCTAGGTTCTTTTGACCTCAAATGAATGGACATTTCTGCTGTTTCTGGGCTTTGATCACCACACAAAAATAAATTAAAAAATCAATAGATCAAGTGGAAGAAACACATCTTCTTTACACAATGGCTCTTGCCTGGATTAATAATTAGATTGACATAAGATTAACAGGACAAAAACCATATATATTTTATTTAGTAATTGTACATGTAGATGGGAGTCATCACCAGACTACTTAAGATCCAAGAAGTGGGTACTGTAGGTTACCTAGTGGTAAAGACTCTGCCTGCCAGTGCAGCAGACAGAAGAGAACTGGGTTTGATTCCCGAGTTGGAAAGATTCCATGGAGTAGGAAATGGCAACTCACTGCAGTATTCTTTCCAGGAGAATTTCATGGATAGAGGAGCCTGGTGGGCTAGTCTATGGGGTCACATAGAGTCAGATACAACTGAGCAACTGATCACACAAATGTTTATATGCTAGGCTGAACCAAAAGCAGCAATTGTAGGCAACTCATTAAATATATATGGGAAGACTAAAGACAAAGGGGCATAGACTTGGATAACTGTGACATTAAATGGTTTGCCTTGGAAACGAACAGAGATCATTCTGTCATTTTTGATGCATCCAAGTACTGCATTTCAGACTCTTGTTGACCATGATAGCTACTCCATTTCTTCTGAGGGATTGCTGCCCGCAGTAGTAGATGTAATGGTCATCTGAGTTAAATTCACCCATTCCAGTCCATTTCAGTTTGCTGATTCCTAGAATTTCGACGTTCACCCTTGCCATCTCTTGTTTGACCACTTTCAATTTGTTTTGATTCATGGACCTGACATTTCAGGTTCCTATGCAATATTGCTCTTTACAGCATCGGATCTTGCTTCTATTACCAGTCACATCCACAACTGGATATTGTTTTTGCTTTGGCTCCATCCCTTCATTCTTTCTGGAGTTATTTCTCCACTGATCTCCAGTAGCATATTGGGCACCTAATGACCTGGGGAGTTCCTCTTTTGGTATCCTATCATTTTGCCTTTTCCTAATGTTCATGGGGTTCTCAAGGCAAGAATACTGAAGTGGCTTGCCATTCCCTTCAGTTACTGAAGTCTACGCCCCAACCAGTAACGCTGAAGAAACTGAAGTTGAATGGTTTTATGAAGACCTACAAGATCTTTTAGAACTAACACCCAAAAAAGATGTCCTTGTCATTATAGGGGACTGGAATGCAAAAGTAAGAAGCCAAGAAACACGTGGAGTAACAGGCAAATTTGGCCTTGGAATGCAGAATGAAGCAGGGCAAAGACTAATTGAGTTTTGCCAAGAAAATGCACTGGTCATAGCAAACACCCCCTTCCAACAACACAAGAGAAGACTCTACACATGGACATCACCGGATGGTCAACACCAAAATCAGATTGATTATATTCTTTGCAGCCAAAGATGGAGAAGCTCTGTACAGTCAACAAAAACAAGACCGGGAGCTGACTGTGGCTCAGATCATGAACTCCTTATTACCAAATTCAGACTGAAATTGAAGAAAGTAGGGAAAACCGTTAGACCATTCAGGTATGACCTAAATCAAATCCCTTATGATTATACAGTGGAAGTGAGAAATAGATTTAAGGGCCTAGATCTGATAGATAGAGTGCCTGATGAACTATGGACAGAGGTTCGTGACATTGTACAGGAGACAGGGATCAAGACATCCCCATGGAAAAGAATGCAAAAAAGCAAAATGGCTGTCTGGGGAGGCCTTACAAATAGCTGTGAAAAGAAGAGAGGCGAAAAGCAAAGGAGAAAAGGAAAGATATAAGCATCTGAATGCAGAGTTCCAAAGAAAAGCAAGAAGAGATAAGAAAGCCTTCTTCAGTGATCAATGCAAAGAAATAGAGGAAAAGAACAGAATGGGAAAGACTAGAGATCTCTTTAAGAAAATTAGAGATACCAAGGGAACATTTCCTGTAAAGATGGGCTCGATAAAGGACAGAAATGGTCAGGACCTAACAGAAGCAGAAGATATTAAGAAGACGTGGCAAGTAATACACGGAAGAACTGTACAAAAAGATCTTCATGACCCAGATAATCATGATGATGTGATCACTAATCTAGAGCCAGACATCTTGGAATGTGAAGTCAAGTGGGCCTTACAAAGCATCACTATGAGCAAGGCTAGTGGAGGTGATGGCATTCCAGTTGAGCTGTTTCAAATCCTGAAAGATGATGCTGTGAAAGTGCTGTACTCAATATGCCAGCAAGTTTGGGAAACTCAGCAGTGGCCACAGGACTGGAAAAGGTCAGTTTTCATTACAATCCCAAAGAAAGGCAATGCCAAAGAATGCTCAAACTACCGCACAATTTTACTCATCTCACATGCTAGTAAAGTAATGCTCAAAATTCTCCAAGCCAGGCTTCAGCAATACGTGAACTGTGAACTCCCTGATGTTCAACCTAGTTTTAGAAAAAGCACAGGAACCAGAGATCAAACTGCCAACATCCACTGGATCATGGAAAAAGCAAGAGACTTCCACAAAAACATCTATTTCTGCTGTATTGACTACGCCAAAGCCTTTGACTGTGTGGATCACAGTAAACTGTGGAAAATTCTGAGAGAGATGGGAATACCAGACCACCTGACCTGCCTCTTGAGAAATCTGTATGCAGGTCAGGAAGCAAAAGTTAGAACTGGACATGGAACAACAGACTGGTTCCAAATAGGAAAAGGAGTACGTCAAGGCTGTATATTGTCACCCTGCTTATTTAACTTCTATGCAGAGTACATCATGAGAAACACTGGACTGGAAGAAACACAAGCTGGAATCAAGATTGCTGGGAGAAATATCAATCACCTCAGATATGCAGATGACACCACCCTTACGGCGGAAAGTGAAGAGGAACTAAAAAGCCTCTTGATGAAAGTGAAAGAGGAGAGTGAAAAAGTTGGCTTAAAGCTCAACATTCAGAAAACGAAGATCATGGCATCTGGTTCCATCACTTCATGGGAAATAGATGGGGAAATAGTAGAAACAGTGTCAGACTTTATTTTTTGGGGCTCCAAAATCACTGCAGATGGTGACTGCAGCCATGAAATTAAAAGACGCTTACTCCTTGGAAGAAATATTATGACCAACCTAGATAGTATATTCAAAAGCAGAGACACTACTTTGCCGACTAAGGTCTGCCTAGTCAAGGCTATGGTTTTTCCTTTGTTCGTGTATTGATGTGAGAGTTGGACTGTGAAGAAGGCTAAGCGCCGAAGAACTGATGTGTTTGAACTTTGGTGTTGGAGAAGACTCTTGAGAGTCCCTTGGACTGCAAGGAAATCCAACCAGTCCATTCTGAAGGAGATCAGTCCTGGGAATTTCTTTGGAACGAATGATGCTAAAGCTGAAACTCCAGTACTTTGGCCACCTCATGCGAAGAGTTGACTCATTGGAAAAGACTCTGATGCTGGGAGAGAATGGGGGCAGGAGGAGAAGGGGACGACAGAGGATGAGATGGCTGGATGGCATCACTGACTCGATGGATGTGAGTCTGAGTGAACTCTGGGAGTTGGTGACGGACAGGGAGGCCTGGCGTGCTGCGATTCATGGGGTCGCAAAGAGTCGGACACGACTGAGCGACTGAACTGAACTGAAAGACAAAGGTACTTGATTCTGAATATTCACTGAAGCTCCAATACTTTGACCACCTGATACAAAGAGCTGACTCATTGGAAAAGATCTTAATGCTGGGAAAGATTAAGGACAGGTGGAGAAGAGGGTGACAGAGGATGAGATGGTTGGAAGGCATCACTGAGTCAATGGACGTGAACTTGAACAAATTCCAAGAGATAGTGAAGGGCAGGGAAGTTTGACGTGCTGCAGTTCATGGGTCACAAAGAGTCAGACATGACTTAGTGACTGAGGAACAACATTTAAAATGGAAAAAATATATATTAGCAAACTTTGTAAATCTCTACATATTTTATTCTCTTTCTGATTCATCTTTGGAGGTACTATACAATGTACAGCAAGATTTATTTTAGAAATAGGATATTGGTATATATATAGTCACAGTTTATTTTTTCAAATCCAGATATTAGATTTTTCTACTTTTTTCTGTTATAAAAGTCACATTCAGTGAAGATAATTTAGAAAAGTACATATCCAAAAATATTAATTTAAATTTTCATGTTCTCAGAAGCTATCAATATGTAATCATCATTTTACTGTATCTTTTTCCAACATGCATTTTCCAGAAACCAAAATCTTTCTGCATTTATATTCAGAATGTTTATATTCAGTACATATTTTTCTTAGTAATTTAAAAAAATCAGCTATGTAAATTCCTTACATTTTACCTCATTTGAAAGAGTACCTATATTTTATTCCAATAAATTATTTTAATTTGAATTTGATTGACTACATAAAGAATTTAATCTGTGATGGTGAAAAAAGTGTTTAAACTATGATTCAAATAAAGTTTCATGAGTGTTAAAAATACTAAATATAACCAAACAAAGTGGAAATTTAGAAGGATTAGGGGAGCTCACAAGACATAATATTTATATAGTGGTACTTATCTCACTACACTTTCATTAGAAACATACTATAGAACAAATCATGGAATTACCTTCTTTTGCTTCTTATAAGAAGAATTATCAAATTGACCTTAATAAAAATATATCATAAGCTTTTATGAACTAATGTTGAGCAAAGTCACCCCATGAAAGAGACAGCAAGCCTAATTCAGTATAGAATAGACCACTTATGTAAAGATGCACAAATATTAAACAAGAAATATTCTTGATCTTCACAAGGTCAGAAAATATAACAACCTCATGAAACAAAGGTCCTTATAGTCAAAGTTATAGATTTTCCAGCAGTCATGTACAGATGTAAGAGTTGTACCATAGGAAGGCTGAGTGCTGAAGAATTGATGCTTTCATATTGTAATGCTGAAGAAGACTCTTGAGAGTCCCTTGGACCGCAAGGAGATCAAACCAGTCAATCCTAAAGGAAATCAACTCTAAATATTCATTGGAAGGACTGATGCTGAAGCTGAAGCTCCATTATTTGACCCCCTAATGAGAAGAGTAATATCACTGGAAAAGATCCTGATGCTGGGAAAGATTGAGGGCAAGAGGAGAAAGGGGTGATAGAGAATGAGGTGGTTAGTTAACAGCAATGACTCAAAGGATATGAGTCTGCTCAAACTCAGGGGGATGGCAAAGGACAGGGAAGCTTGGCATGCAGCAGTCCATTGGGTCTCAAAGAGTCAGACATGACTTATCAACTGAACAACAACATTAAACAAAAAGAAGCAGTTAGGAATCAAAATCTCCAAAAATCATAAATACAAAATTGAAAGTGTCCATGGGCGACTTCAAGAGATTTATTTTTTCTGCATCACTGAGATATAATTGACTTATAGCATTGTGGAAGTTTGTGGTGTACAATGTGTTATTTGATACTCTTACACACTGCAGCATGATTACAACTTAGCATGAGGTAATACCTCCATCAGTAGAAGGAGAAGGGAGTGGCAGAGGATAAGATGATTAGATAGCATCACTGACTCAATGGACATGAATTTGAGCAAACTCTGGGATTCTCTGGTGAGTCAGTGGTAAAGAATCTGCCTGCCAATGCAGGAGATGCAGGTTCGATCCCTGGGTCAGGAATATCTCCTGGAGAAGGAAGTGGCAACCCACTTCAGTATTCTTGCCTGGGAAATCCCATGGAGTGGAGCCTGGCTGGCTATAGTCCATGGGGTTGCATATAGTCTGACATGACTTACTGACTAAACAATAAAGATGGGATATAGTGGCAGACAGAGCAGCCTAGAGTGCTACGATTTATGGGGTTGCAAAGACTTGAACATGACTTAGCGACTGAACACCACCAACAACACCTCCATCATATTACCTTTCCTTTTGTGATGAAAGCATTTAAATATTGCTCTCTTAACCTTCAGATACAGAGAAGGCAATGGCACCCCACTCCAGCACTCTTGCCTGGAAAGTCCCATGGATGGAGGAGCCTGGTAGGCTGCAGTCCATGGGGTCACTAAGGGTCAGACATGACTGAGCGACTCTACTTTCACTTTTCCTTTTCATGCATTGGAGGAAGAAATGGCAACCCACTCCAGTTGTTCTTGCCTGGAGAATCCCAGGGATGGGGGAGCCTGGTGGGCTGCCATCTGTGGAGTCGCACAGAGTCGGACACGAATGAAGCAACTTAGCAGCAGTAGCAGCAGCAACCTTCAGATATACAGTAAAGATTGCTAACTATAATCAAGGAAATTGATCTTATTTGGAATGTCCACTGGTACAGAAAATGAACTGATTGAAATAAAATATTGTGCTGATTTTGTAGGTTACTGAATTGCAAAGTGTGCTGAGTTAATAGGCTTTCTAGGGCTCATGTATGAAAGTAACTTCACTGATGAGAACAGAGCAGGACACTAACCTCCTCCATGTGGGATGGAAACATCTGGGAAAGTTCAGATAATTGCTGAGGTCAAATCATTATGCTACACTGAGCCTCCTTGAAACCACAATAAATTTAATTTTTGTGTTGTGTTCAGTCATGTCCAGTTCTTTGTGGCCCCATGGAGTGTGGCCCACCAAGCTCCTCTGTCCATGGAATTTTCCAGCAAGAATACTGGAGTGGAGGCCATGTCCTTTTCCAGGAAAGTTTAATTTTTCATATGCCTTAGAAGTGTATGGATGCTCAAACAGATAGATGTTCTTACACAAAAACATATGCACATGCCCAAACACACACATAGTCATGGGGAAGTTTATTCTAGTAGCTGAGAAAAGCAATAAACATTTAAACTCACCTTTTATATCTACTATTCTTCCTTTTTCATTGGAAAAGACCCTGATGCTGGGAAAGATTGAGGGCAGGAGGAGAAGGAGATGAAAAAGGATGAGGTGGTTGGTGGCATCACCGATTCAATGGACATGGGTTTGGGTAGACTCCACGAGTTGGTGATGGACAGGGAGGCCTGGCGTGCTGCAGTTCATGGGGTTGCAAAGAGTTGGACACGACTGAGCGACTGAACTGATTCTTCCTTTCTCACACACAGCATACCCACTCTCCTTTCCTGCTTGAATACTCTGTAGTTTCCTAATCAATTATCCTGTATAATAACATTTACTTAATTATATTTATGATTAATCTCTCTTATTCAAAGAAGGCAGATATTTTCCTTACTTTGTGTGTTAGTGTAGGTACAGCATATAAAATTGTTACTGGAACATAAAAGGCAATCTCTAAAAGTACATTGAACTTACTTGTGTTCACTATTCCATTTAAGGACATACAGAGAAATGTCTGAAGCCCAGGATCTAAATGATAGGAATCGTATTGTACGTAGGCTTTAAGAGGAAATGTTACAAAGCTTATTCCACACGTTTTGTAGGGCATATTTTACATCTTTGTTCTTCAAACTGTAGATCAAGGGATTTAACATGGGGATAACAAGGGTGTAAAATATAGATGCCACTTTATCAGTGTCAAAGGAGTGTCTGGACTCTGGTTGCGCATACATAAATATCAAAGCCCCAAAGAACACTGTGACCACTGTCAGGTGGGACCCACAGGTAGAAAAAGCCTTGTGCCTGCCCTCAGCAGAGTTCATCCTGAGAATGGCTACAAGGATGAGCAGATAAGACATAAGAATTATTGGAAGGGACAGGATCACATTAACACCAGCGAAGATCAGAATGATCAGTTCAATTTCTTGAGTATTTGAACAGAGCAAAGATATCAAGGGGAGACAGTCACAGTAGTAATGTTTGATGACATTGTAGCCACAGAAGGATAAATTAAAAATCTTTACAGTGATTATAAGAGACACGAATGTGCTATAGAGGTAGGGGATTGCCACCAGTATCTGACACACCCTTTGTGACATGATGACTGTGTAAAGTAGAGGTTGACAGATGGCCACATAGCGGTCATAGGACATTGCCGCCAGGATAAAAAATTCACTTATAATGAACATGATGAAGAAAGCCAGCTGTGTGGCACACATATAATAGGAGATTGAATTTTGACTCACAATAAAATTTGCCAACATTTTGGGTCCTACAGCTGTTGAATAGCCAAGATCAGTAAGAGCCAGGTGCCTGAGAAAGAAGTACATGGGTGTCTGTAGCCTGGAGTCCACCTTAGTGAGGATGACCATGCCCAAGTTGCCCACCGCGGAGGTCACATAGATGATGAGGAAGAGCCCAAACAATGGAGCCTGCAGCTCAGGGCAGTCTGTGATTCCCATGAGGATGAATTCATTTGGCACAGTTAGATTTTGTGTTTTCATGCAGCTTTATCAGAATATGTATTCTGGGTGGAGACATCAAGCATAGTAAGCAAATTTCATGTATTATCATCTGGCAGATTTTTCATATGTGAAGCTTGTATAAATAAAATACATCCTAACTTCCAAAAACCGGATATTTTTTAAAACTCCCATATCGTATATATAATAATATGCATAAATAAAGATAGACACAGAGTTTGAGATATTCATTAGTTCTCAAATAGGAGTTATTTTACTAAGCAAATAACAACTGTCAACATCTGAAAGACATTTGTTATTGCAGCTGGAAGGTGAGTGGTACTTGCATATAATGATCCATGGTCAGTTATGTTTCTAAACATCTCATAACACCCCTTATCAGTCCAAAATCTCAGTAGTGCTAAAGCTGAAAAACAAGAATGGTATAGATGGTATGCTGCTGCTGCTGCTAAGTCGCTTCAGTTGTGTCCGACTCTGTGCAATCCCATAGACGGCAGCCCACCAGGCTCCACGGTCCCTGGGATTCTCCAGGCAAGAATACTGGAGTGGGTTGCCATTTCCTTCTCCAATACATAAAAGTGAAAAGTGAAAGTACCTAGATATAAATACAGAGATAGAAAAATATCCTCTGTCCATGGGATTCTCCAGACAAGAATACAGAAGTGGATTGCCATGCCCTCTCCAGGGATTCTTCCTGACCCAGGGATTGAACCTGTGTCTCTTATGTCTCCTGCCTTGGCAGGCAGAGTCTTTACCACTAGGGCCACCTGGGAAGCCCCATATAAATATATAGATACACATATAAGTGTGGATACCTATAGGTACCTAGATCAAGATACAGAAATGTATGCATAGAAGTATATTAGAAATGAAATAAAAATTAAAAGTGTGATTCATATATACATATATAAACTTATATGATACATATTTAAAGTTTTCTACTAGTCATTTATGTAATTGCAATCACATTATGGTATTTATAAATTATATTTGATCATATCAATTAATCATATCATTTAATACATATAAAATTATATTATTCAATTATATGAGAATTATGATAAAAATGTAAAGCTATAAATTCCAAAAAATGTGTAGAACACACTGGAGCCTACTAGGCTCCTCCATCCATGGGATTTTCCAGGCAAGTGTACTGGAGTGGGTTGCCATTTCCTTCTCCAGTATATAGATATAATCTCTGCTATATTTTCTTTTATATTATATACAAATGATTACTTTGGGCAAATAATTTATCTGAAAATCTTTATTTTCTTATGCAAAACCAATATTTCTTTACAGGGTGGTTGGGAGAGAAAAATGAAGATTAAAGGATTCAATATGTTTAGGCTTACCTGGAATTCAGGTTAAATATATATATATATAACCTGGTGACAATAACTTAGCTCAAAAAGAGTTTCTTTATACATTTGTGTGTCAGTTCTTCTGCACTGTGACATTATCTTATTTGTCAAGGGTATAATATAATGATCAATAGGTTAAGATTAGGTCAAGTAGAATGGAGCACATTTAACTTACTCCAAGCCCTTCACTATTCCCCTCTGCAGGACTAAAACTGGATCTCTGAAGTCCATAAAGTGGATTCTTTATGTTCTAGTTTTATTTACTATGCTAGCAAAAATGAAAGTTCATTACGATGCAAATTTCCCTAAAATATAATCTTTCCCTAGGAGCATTTTCACTACAATTGGCATATATTAATTTGAATGTACCAATTCAAATATACGTTGTCATGCATGAACCCAGGAGAATGCGAGGAGATCTAACCAAACTGAAAGAAAGAGTAATCATTGGCATTTTTTTCTGCATAATGAAGATTCATTAAAAACTCCTTTTGGAAAAGAAGATGCTGTGCTTTAAAGAACAATGTGTAAGGTCACTATGTTACACAATGCTACGCTGCTGTTTAGTCACTAACCCCTTTCTGACTCTTTGCGACCCCATGGACTGTATTCTGCCGGGCTCCTCTGTCCATGGGAACTCCCAGACAAGATTAATGGAGTGGGTTTGCCATTTCCTGACCCAGGGATCAATCCGCATTGACAGGTGGATTCTTTACCACTGAGCCACCAGGGAAGCCCCACACAATAATAATGTAGACGTGAATAAAATAATATACATGGATTAGAGGTGTTACTTAACTTTTTTTTGTATTTTAAGGCCACAAAATTCCACCAAATGATAATGTAATAAAAATCACAAATCAACATTTTATAAAATCAAATAAAAGTATATCTGAATATAATAATAATAAACATAGTGTGAATATACCAGAATAAGAGGTGGGTTTCCCTGGTGGCTCAGACGGTAAAGAATCTGTCTGCAACACAGGAGACCTGAATTCAATCCCTGGGTTGGGAAGATACCTTGGAGAATGGAATGGCTACCCACTCCAGCCTTCTTTCCTGGAGAATTTCATGGACAGAAGAGCCAGCGGGCTACAGTCCATGGGGTCTCAAAGAGTCAGATATATCTAAGCAACTAACTCACAAGAGTAAGAGGTAAATGGCAGATCAAGGTAAAAGGATTATTAGGTGCAAAATATTGTCAGCATAAACACCTCCTTAAAAAAATATCAATAACATTGGTTACAATAAATTTTCAGTGACTTCAGTCTCTGAGTGCTCTGTAAGAAAATTAATTTAAAAAATTTATAACATTAAATATAAAAGTATTTACGTGAAGTTAGCATTTTGCTCACTTAAAATATCGTTTACACTTGTAAGACCTTCTGATAGTCTACCTGGACTTGACGCAGACAATTTTCTAATGTTAGAAACATGAAATGTATATCAGTCAACAGTTATTGTAGAGAAATATCTTCAGTAAATGTAATAAGAAGTAGTATAAATCTTGTTTTCTTGTCTTTGTTTTGCAATTATGAAAAGCTAAAAAAAAAAATAAGACTTTGTAAATTCCAAATTTTCCTGTAAAGGTCAGAAATGATAGAAGTGTTTTTGGTTGTTTTGTCACAAGCTTTATCATTCTATGGATATACCCAAATAGCTATCTCATAGTTTAACATTTTTTTTAAATTCTGATTGTCAATTTTTTTAAAGTTGTGCCTTGTGAGATAATTTCATCTAATTTGTGGTCAGATTCCACTTGAAATTGAAGGACACGCTAAAAATTGCACCATTGCCATAAAACTAGGTACTTAAAAGCCTGCTAATAACCAAACAGCAATTTCCACATCTCATTGTAAGGTGGACATGCTCTTCTGTCTCATCAAGGGATCCAGAAATAATCACATTTATATACTGATGTACATAATCATTAAACATTAAATTATATTGAAACAGTCACAAAAAAATGCCCAGAGCACTAAATGGCTAAGAATTTAGAAGACCATCCCAGTAGGAGACTGAACACATGAGGCTTCTTAATTTTCCCAGTTTCTAAATATTCATGTATTTTTGGCAGTGGTGATTTCAGTTGCTAAATCATGTCTGACTCTTATAACCCCTGGACTGTAGCCTGCCAGGCTTATCTGTCCAAGGGGTTTCTCTGGCAAAAAATGCTGCCATGGGTTGCCATTTCTTTCTCCAGGGAGCCCCCCTGACGCAGGGAAGGAACCCGGGTTGTTGCAGGCAGATGCTTTACCAGGTGGGCCACCACGGAAGCCCTCATGCACCTTTAGTTTTGCTTTATTTACTCTTAGTCTTGCCTTCCACTAGAGACATCATTATTTATACAAATGGGTATCACAATGATGTTTCAGAAACGCTTTTCAGGGTTTAGTCTGTAAATATGTGACTATTTTCAAAAAATTAATATGAAATGACAAGAGGAGTCCTATTCCTGACAGAACTGAACCAGAAATGGTCTCATTTCACTCAGGCGCTGCCAGTAAATTAATGTGAGACTTTGAACCTGTCACTGAAACGCTGTCAGCATATTGGAAACAAGACATCACATGAAATACTCCATCATTTTACCTGTAATGAAGTCTCTGTCATGCCTCCCTCATGTGAATCTTACATGGCTAAGTGGAACAATTTATGGATCTTCACATTTTGATACTCTCCCTGAGGAGATGTCAGAGAATGTGCTGATCATCCCTAAAGTTCTAAGACCACAACAAAATATCTGGAGATTGTCTTTTCAATTTTCTAGGGAAATTCTTTCTTTCCTATTTTTTTTTTTTTTAAATTCTTGGCTAACTTACCTTTTGTAGTATGCACGTCTCTTAATTAAACCTATCTCTAGGGCAGGCCCATTAAGTCTGCAAGTCCACAGCAGTCTTCTCAAATGAATGATGGTATAGAAATGCTTAAACATTGTCCTATTTAATTATTGAAAAACAGGGAATTAAAGACAGGCTTCTCAGGTGGCTCAGTGGTAAAGAACCTGCTTACCTAGCAGGAGACACAGGTTCTATTTCTGGGTCAGAAAGAGCCCCCGGAGAAGGAAATGATAACCCACTCCAGAATTCTTGCCTAGAAAATCCCATGGACACAGGAACCTGGTGGGCTACAATCCATGGGGTCTCAAAAAGTTGGACACAGCTGAGGGGCTGAGCACATACGCATGCGATGAAGTCTTCACCAGGCCTAGATCCGACATGGATCTTCTCCTATTGTTCTATCTGAATATTTTATTTCTGGCTGTTGTTTAGTTGTTAAGTCATGTCCGACTCTATTGTGAACCCATGGACTGTAACCTGCCAATCTCCTCTGTCTGTGGAATTCTCCGGGCAAGAATACTGAATGGATTGCCATTTCCTTCTCCAGGGAATCTTCCCAACCTGGTGTTTCCTGCACCACAGGCAGTTTCTTTACCACTGAGCCGCCAGGGAAGCCCTAAATGTTTCATAGTTTAGCATTTTTACAGTTAAGTTGTTCTTCATTTTGAGTTAACTGTTGTATTAGGTCAACATTATTTATTTGCTTGCTTATTTTTTCCTCTAATTAGCTCAGCACAATGATTTTAACAGGCTATACCCCTTCTTTTGAAATACTTTTGCAATTTTATGAAAGCTTAGTTGAACTATTTATAAAAATCTATTTCTGTATTGTCTATTCTGTTCCATTAATTTATACGTTTGTGTTTCTACCAATATCAAAATCTTGATTATATGGTTATATAATTAATCCTAACATGAAGGAGTGTTTTTTCCTATTCATAGTAAATTTTAAAATGTGCTTTCATCTATGTTCTGCCCTTAACCTTTCAATAAAATTCAGTATAAAATCAATTCTGCACTAAATCTTGCTGAGATTTTATTTAGGTTTGCATTAAATCTATGGATCAATTTGGGAAGAATTTTATCTTATGTATACTGATCTGAGCTAAATATATCTACTAAATTATTCAAATCACCTTTGATTTTTAATTGGGATTTGTACTTTTCAACATACAGATCCTGTGCAGGCTTTGTTAGTTTTTATGCACATTTTCATTAGATATGAAGTGACTGTAAGTGGTCTTATTTTATTAATATTGCTATTTCCTTCTCCAGGAGATCTTCCCGACCCAGGGATTGAACCCTGGTCTGCCGCATTGCAGGCAGACGCTTTACCGTCTGAGCCACCAGGGAAGATATTTGTATGCATATCATATATAAACAAATTGTTACATATCTTATTACATTTTTCCTAGAAATATTGACCAAATCATGGAATTTTGTCTTTTGTTTCCTACAAAGAGGTGATCAAACCGTGGCAATCAAACAATATAATAAAATTATAGAAGATAATAAAATATTTTACAATAAAATACACAATACAGTGGACAGACATGCACGCATATGTGGTAAAAGATTGTTATACACTCTTGTGAACCAACACTGAAGAAGGCTCAGCTCAGTTCAGTTCAGTCGCTCAGTCGTGTCCGACTCTTTGTGACCCCATGAATCGCAGCACGCCAGGCCTCCCTGTCCATCACCAACTCCCGGAGTTCACTCAGACTCACGTCCATCGAGTCCATGATGCCATCCAGCCATCTCATCTTCTGTCGCCCCTTCTCCTCCTGCCCCCAATCCCTCCCAGCATCAGAGTCTTTTCCAATGAGTCTCTCTTCAAATGAGGTGGCCAAAGTACTGGAGCTTCAGCTTTAGCATCATTCCTTCCAAAGAAATCCCAGGGCTGATCTCCTTCAGAATGGACTGGTTGGATCTCCTTGCAGTCCAAGGGACTCTCAAGAGTCTTCTCCAACACCACAGTTCAAAAGCATGAATTCTTCAGCACTCAGCCTTCTTCACAGTCCAACTCTCACATCCATACATGACCACAGGAAAAACCATAGCCTTGACTAGATGGATAGTTGGCAAAGTAATGTCTCTGCTTTTGAATATGCTATCTAGGTTGGTCATAAGTTTTCTTCCAAGAAGTAAGCGTCTTTTAATTTCATGGCTGCAGTCACCATCTGCAGTGATTTTGGAGCCCCAAAAAATAAAGTCTGACACTGTTTCCACTGTTTCCCCATCTATTTCCCATGAAGTGATGGGACCAGATGCCATGATCTTCGTTTTCTGAATGTTGAGCTTTAAGCCAATTTTTTCACTCTCCACTTTCACTTTCATCAAGAGGCTTTTTAGTTCCTCTTCACTTTCTGCCATAAGGGTGGTATCATCTGAAGAAGGTTATCCCATAACAAAGGCACAGAGCTAGTTCAGCATAGAGTAGACTTCTTATGCAAAACTACAAAAATAATTAGAATACAAATTTTAAAGAAATATTTTTGTTTTTCAGACAGATAAGGAAATGTAACTATCTTGTTTGATCAAAAAGCAATTAGGAATCAAGTCCCAATAAAATATAAAAATATAACTCAAAGCTTCCATGGGAGAATCTCAAGAAATTTAACTTTTTTCCGTCTGGCTTTACTGTGACAAAATTGACAGTTAATATGGTGTAAATTTAAAGTCTACAACGTGTTGGTCTGATGCATTTATATAGTTCAATATGGCTACAATTTAGCACTAGCTAACAGGGAGGCCTGGAGTGCTGCAATTCATGGGGTCGCAAAGAGTCAGACACGACTGAGTGATTGAACTGAACTAAACAATTTCACATTACATGATTGTCATTCCTTTTTCTGAGGTGAGAATATTTAAGGCCCACTGTGTTAGCAACTTTCAAGTATAGAATATTGTTAAAGACAATTAAGAATACTTTGGCCACCTGATGCAAAGAACTGACTCATTGGAAAAGACCCGCTTGCTTAGAAAGATTGAAGGCAGGAGGAGAAGGGGACGTCAGAGCATGAGGCTGGTGGATGACATCACTGGTGTGATGGGCCTGAGTTTGAGCAATCTCCTGGAGTTGGTGAGGTACAGGGAAGCCTGGTGTGCTGCAGCCCATGGGGTAGCAAAGAGTCGGACATGACTGAGTGACTGAACTTCAATTTACAGAGAAATGGTCTGATTTTGATAAATAAGATGTTGTGAATTACTGAAATGCTAAGTGTGCTGAGTCTAAAGACTTTCTAGGGCTCATATATAAAAGCAACTTCACTGATGAGAACAGAGCAGGATCCTAAACTCTTCCACATGATAAGGGAGCATCTGAATTAATTCAGACGAATGATGAATTCAAATCATTGTACTACACTGAGCATCCTAGAAACCACCATAAGTTTAATTTCAATACATGCCTTAGAGAAGTAGAGTGAACCGAAACAGAAGAATGCACTTACATGAAACCACATGTGCGTGCACAAACACATGTAGGCACTGGGAGCTTATTCTAGCTGTCGGGAACAACAATGACCATTTGAATCATTTTACTTTATTTTTAATATAGACTTATTTATTTTAATTGGAGGTTAATTACTCTTCAATATTGTATTGGTTTTGCCATACGTCAACATGAATCCCCCACAGACATACACATGTTCCCCATCCTGAACCCCCCTCCCTCCTCCCTCCCCGTACCATCTCACTCAACTCTCTTTACTGGTCCTTAGAGTGTCCTAACTCATTCTAAGGCATGGTGTTACTTACTTAATTATATTTGTAATTCCTCTCTTCCCCTCAGGAAAGGCAGATATTTCCCCCCTTTTTGTGCTAATATATGTATAGCACATAGAAGTATGACCAGCCCTTAGAAGGCAATTTCTAAATATGTGCTGAACATTTCCGTACTTTTTATTCCATTTAGAGACACACAGAGAACCGTTTGAAGCCCATCACCTAAATTACAGGATTCATGCTGTACAGAAGCCTTAAGAGAGAGAACTGCATATTCTTTTCCACGTACTTTGTAGGGCATGTTTTACATCTTTGTTCCTCAAACTGTAGATCAAGGGATTTAGCATAGGGATAATGAGAGTATAAAATATAGATGCCGTTTTATCTGTGTCAAATGAATGGTTGGACTCTGGCTGCACGGTACATGAATATTAAAGCCCCATAGAACACTGTGACCACCGTCAGGTGAGACCCACAGGTAGAAAATGCCTTGTGCCTGCCTTCAGCAGAGCTCATCCTGAGAATGGATGCAAGAATGAGAAGGTAAGACACAAGAACTATCAGAAGAGAGAAAATCAAATTAAAACCTGCTGAGATAAGAATAATCAGTCCAATTTCATTTGCATTTGAGCAGAGCAAAGATAGCAAGGGGAGACTGTCACAGTAGAAATGTCTGATGACATTATAGCCACAGAATGATGAGTCAAATATCTTTACAGCTATAAGAAGAGACTCAAATATGCTGTAGAGATAAGGCATTGCCACCAGCACCTGACATACCATTTGCGACATGACCACTGGGTAGAGCAGAGGGTTACAGATGGCCGCATAGCGGTCATAGGACATTGCTGCCAGGATAAAAAGCTCACTAATAATGAATACAAGAAAGAAAGTGAGTTGTGTAGCGCAAAAGTAATAGGAGATTTTATTTTGATCCGCCACAAAATTTACTAACATTTTGGGGCCCACGGTTGTTGAATAACCAAGATCAGTGAAAGCCAGGTGCCTGAGAAAGAAGTACATGGGTGTCTGCAGCCTGGAGTCCACCTTAGTGAGGATGACCATGCCCAAGTTGCCCACCACTGAGGTCATGTAGATGATGAGAAAGAGCCCAAACAATGGAGCCTGCAGCTCAGGGCGGTCTGTGATTCCCATGAGGATGAATTCACTCAGCACTGTTCCATTGTGTGTTTCCATCCAGGTTTATGAGGAAACCTATTCTCGGTAGACACAGCAGCAGAGTCAATAGATTTTGTGTAAAATATCCTCTTAGATCTGTTAGTATGCAGAACTGGTAAGTAAGATAAATTTAAATTTCCAGGTTAGAATATTTAAAAGTAAGTCCATCTGTCGCACATTAAAATATACATAAATAGAGACAGAAGGAGCTACGAAGGTAGACCAGCTATTCTCAGTTAGAGTGATTTTACTCCCCAAAGAATATTTTTCCACTGTCTGGAGACATTTTGGCTGTCATAACTGAGAGTTGAAATGCCATTGGCTTCTAATGTTTATAGGCCAGTTAAAGCACTCAATATCTTAACATATCAAATATGCAACCTGTTACAATATTGAGCCAGTAGTCACAATAGTATCCGGGTTGACAAGCACTATAGTATAGGTATAGAAACACAGACAATTCGAGATATGTAAATATAGATAACAAAGCAAAACCAAGAAGCTAAACAATCACAAAACTTTAGGTATTATGGATAATTATTGTACTATTCCTTAAAGTCCTATCTTCATTCTTTATAAGATATAATCACATAATGGCATTTTAAAAATACATCGATCCTAGGATATAGTTCAGTTCAGTTCAGTTGCTCAGTTGTGTCCGACCTTTTTTGACCCCATGGACTGCAGCATACCAGGATTTCCTGTCCATCACCAACACCTGGAGTTTACTCAAACTCATGCCCATTGAGCCGGTGATGCCATCCAGCCATCTCATCCTCTCTTATCCCCTTCTCTTCCCACCTTCAGTCTTTCCTCGCATCAGGGTCTTTTCAAATGAGACAGTTCTTTGCATCAGGTGGCCAAAGTATTGGAGTTTCAGCTTCAACATCAGTCCTTCCAATGAATATTCAGGAGTGATTTCCTTTAGGATGGACTGGTTGGATCTCCTTGCAGTCCAAGGGACTCTCAAGGGTCTTCTTTGACACCACAGTTCAAAAGCATCAATCCTTTGGCACACAGCTCTCTTTATGGTCCAACTCTCACATCCATGCATGACTACTGGAAAAACCATAGCCTTGACTAGATGTGTCTTTGTTGGCAAAGTGATGTCCCTGCTTTTTAATATTCTGTCTAAGATATAATGCATATGCTAATTATACAATAAATTTTCAAACCAAAAATTCCCAAAATTCATATAACCCACTACTCAAAACATAGTCTGTGAAAGATATTTTTCCTTCAGGAGGTACTGACTCAAATTTAGCACACCTGACAGGTATGATTAAGTGTATGAATAAGAAATGCATAATGGTCCACAGTGGGAATTAAATTTGTTCACATGGTGAGTCATACCAGGACATGCCTGACTATGTATATGTCATGTATGTCCATGTATAGGACATATATGTCTATAAATACAGTTTTTGCAGTGGCTTCATTCATGGTGAGAAGAGGGCAGCAGAGGATGAGATGACTAGATATCACCATCAACTCAGTGAACATGAATTTGAGCAAACGCCAAGAGATAGTGAAGGAAATGGAAGCATAGCATGCTGCAGTCCATGGGATCACAGAGTCAGACACGATTTAGCGACTGAACAACAACAAGGGTTTAATCTGGGTCAATAGTGTAAATTATCTAAAACTCCTTATTACCATATATAATGGAAAACAGTGTGCACAGTTTTGAGGAAAGATACATGAACAGTCAATAATTCAATGAGTCTATCTTACCTGGTGGAGAAGGCAATGGCACCCCATTCCAGTACTCTTGCCTGGAAAATCCCATGGACTGAGGAGCCTGGTAGGCTGCAGTCCATGGGATCGCTAAGAGTCGGACAGGACTGAGCAACTTCACTTTCACTTTTCACTTTCATGCATTGGAGAAGGAAGTGGCAACCCACTCCAGTGTTCTTGCCTGGAGAATCCCAGGGACGGGGGAGCCCGGTGGGCTGCCATGTATGGGATCACACAGAGTCGGACACTACTGAAGTGACTTAGCAGCAGCAGCAGCAGCAGCATCTTACCTGAAAATAGTTCTCAAATGTCAAATGCATAGTTTTTTGTTTTGTTTGTTTGTTTAATGTTTATTTGTTTCTAATAGTGATAGTAACTTACCTGAAAGAGATTTTCTTCACCATATAAACATATTCTCTGGACTGTGGTTTTATGTCTCTGTCAGGGCAATAGTTATGGGTGAGTGAGGAATTGGTCAAGTAGGATGTAATACAGGTAATTTATTTCAGTCCCCACCCCACCCCTACCCCATAACTAAATGTAGAATCTATGTCATAGAATTAGAGTGGAGCTTGGCAAATGTCACTGAAATATTGTGGATATTGGTAGCATATTGTACCACATGCAATATTATTTTTACCTGTAATGAAGTTTCTGTGTTGGCTTCTTCCTGTATTTCTTATGTGGCTGTGAGAACAATATATGGATTCCCTTACCTTTGAGACTCTCCCTGAGGAGATGTCAAGCAATTGGTTGATTAGCCCTAATGCCTAGGAGAACACAACAAAATGTCTGGAGGTCTTTCAATAATTGTTAAGGACCATTTATATTCACCAGTGAGTAAATTCAGTACTTATTTAACTCCCATTTTTCACTCTTAGTTAACGTCCCACTTTTAGCACACGGGGCTCTTGATTCAAATGATGTATTAATCCATTTAGGAAAGGCCCATTTCTACAATGGTCTTCTCAAAGGGGTGACCTGATAGAGAAATGTCAAAATTCTTTTTTAATATACCATTTTTTTAATTAAAAGGAGTTAAAATTACATATTAGGTAAATGTGGCCTGTGATTTCCTTGATTTAGTTGGTTTTGCTGTTTTTCTTCACTTCTGAGGCAGACATTAGTTGCTCATTTTTCTCATTTCAGAGTTAGTTGCCATCCTCATTTATCTCATTCTGTCCAACTCCAATTCCTACTCCAATTTTCTTTCCCATCTCTGAATATTTTATACTATGAGCTCAGTATGTCTTATAATGCGTCAGATCTTTGATTTCTTTCACCAGCATACTTTTCAGCATACGTATCCTGCACATTTTCTGAGTTTATTATTTCATTACCTTTTGTATTGTAAATGGCATATGTATATATATATACATGCATGCTTACATAATCAGTTGTTTCAGTTGTATCTGACAATTTTCGACTGTGTGGATTGTAGCCCACCTTGTCCATGGAGTTTTCCTGGCGAGAATACTGGAGTGGGTTGCCATTTCCTCCTCCAGGGTATCTTCCCAACCCAGCGATCAAACCCACATTTCCTGTGTCTCCTGCATTGCAGGCAGATTCTTTACCACTGTGCCACCTGGAAAGTCACAAATATGCATATTTTTGGTTCCTGAATGTTATATATTATATCAATATGTTCATATATATATATACATTGACAAGATATTTGCTTGTTGAGTTTGTATCCTTTTATCTTGTTGAATTCACAATTGTGAGGGGATTCCGGAACTCACATTTATGATAGGGTTCCTTGAGGTTTTCTGTTAGAAAACAGGTCCTTTGCAGTTATGAGAGAATCTACTTTCTTTCTTTTTCCACATTGTATGCCTTGTATGACATTTTTTGTTAATTTTTGACATTTCTTGTTTGATCTGCTTTGTGCAACTATAAATGAACCTTCATTTTAGAATGTTTTTACAACTGAATTTTAGATTATCAGATCTTTTAAGTCTGGCATCCTTTACTCTGCTTAATAATTTTGAGAGTTGTCATATTTTTGTGTGTACTAACAATTTATTACTCTTTACAGCAGCATGGAATTCACTTGTCAGGATTTACTTATTCATCCTCAGTGGAGAAACATTTAGATTGTTCCCAAGTTCTGACTAATATAAACAAAGCTTCTATTAACATTTGCATACAAAGAAATCTGCTGTCCTGGGTAAGTACAAGGCAGTGAAATGGATAAATATTATGTTAGAGGTGAGATATATTTAAAGTCTTAAGACAATATTTTTTTTTGTATTTTTATTGAACCATAATTTACTTAGAATGCTGTGTTAGTTTTGGGTGTAGAGCAAAGTGATTCAATCATATGTAAACTTTTTTTTTCATCTTCTTTTCCCTTAAAGGCTATTACAAAACATTGAATATAGTTTTCTGTACTATACAATAGGTACTTATGGCTATCTATTTTATACATAGTGTGTGTTTATGTCAATCCCAGACTCCTAAACTGCTCCCTTTTTCCCCACTCAAGTAACCATTAGTTTCACTTCCATGTCTGAGGGTCTATCTCCATTCTATATACAGTTTCAACTGCAACACTGTTTTTCATGGTCCACATATAAGTGATATCATACAACATTTGTCTTTCTCAGCCTGGCTTATTTCATTGAGTATGATTGTCTCTAGATCCATCCATGTTGCTGCAAATGCCATTATTTCATTCACTGTTACTCATATTTATGGCTGAGTACTGTTACATTCTACAAATATACCACATTTTTTATCTCTTAGAGGACAAATAGGTTGCCTCCATGTTTTCACTATTGTAAATAAAGCTGCAATGAACACTGGGGTGTATCGTTTTGAATTATTGTTTTCTCTGGTTATATGACCAGGAGTGAGATAACAGGGTCATATGAAAATTTTCACAGAACTAGAACAAGAAATTTTTAACTTTGTATCATAAAAAAGACCCTGAGGCAGTCGTAAGATGGTGGAGGAATAGGATGGGGAGACCACTTTCTCCCCCATAAATTCATCGAAAGAACATTTGAGCGCTGAGCAAATTCCACAGAACAACTTCTGAATGCTGGCAGAGGACATCAGGCACCCAGAAAAGCAGCCCATTGTCTTCAAAAGGAGGTAGGACAAAATATTAAAGATAAAAAAAGAGACAAAAGAGGTAGGGATGGAGATCTGTCCCAGGAATGGAATCTTAAAAAAGAGAGAAGTCATCCCAGCACACCAGCCCCGAGCATCCTGTATCATGCAACGAACCTGGACTGGTGATTCGTTTCACATACGATATTATACATTATGATATTATGCATGTTTCAAGTCTATGGGGGAGGGAGGTGGAAGGGGGGTTCAGCAGAGGGAACACATGTACACCCATGGCAGATTCATGTTGATGTACGGCAAAACCAATACAATATTGTAAAGTAATTAGCCTCCAATTAAATAAATTTATAGTTAAAAAAAGAAAAAAAAAAGCCCTAACCACCACCAGTCAGGCTCACAGAACAAAGGACTGAGCAGAGCTAGCCTGCTGTGGACCAGCCCGTCCCCCACCAGAGACAGGCAGGTGAGGGCAGCCAGAGCTGGAAGGGGGCAATCGCGGCCCCAGAAAGGCATCCTATACCAAACTGCAAGCAGGCTTCATTGCTAACCAAGGCTTCTTGGGATTCTGGATGGTCGCCATGCGCCAGGAGAGTTGTAGCCAGAGATCAGGTTCCTGGAAGAGAGAAGGTGCACCGGCTGTACACCCAGAAAACCGAGAGGCTGGGACGGGGGAGGGGATAAGTCACAGCCTTCAACTGGGGGTGACTACATGCGCCAAGGACCTGGTCACCTGAGCTGCTCAGACGTGGCACAGGTGCAAAACGCAGACCCAACAGTCTGCACCTTTGTGGAGTAACCGAGAACCTGAACTTGAGCGGCTTAGACCTGGGAAGTGCATGCAAACCAGGGCCTGCCTCAGACAGTTCCTGGCAGAGCAACCTAGAGTCTGATCAGTGTAGACTGGGGAAGCACACATGCCGTGAGCAGGGCAAACCCAGTGTGGCTGGATCACTGTGGACACACGCCAGTGATGTTTGTTTGCAGTGTTCCTCCCTCCACAAAGCACGACTGAACAAGTGAGCCTAAAAAAGAGTGACCACCACCGCACCTCTTGTGTCAGGGCGGAAATCAGACACTGAAGAGCCTAGCAAACAGAAGAAGCCAACATAATCAGAGGGAACCGCTTTAGGAGTGACAGGAGCAATAGATTAAAACCCTGTAGTTAGCACCAACTACATAGGAAGGGGCCTATAGAGCATGAGAAGTACAAGCCGGACCAAGGAACTATCTGAAAATGAACTGACCCCACACTGTCTGCAACAGCTCCAGAGAAAGTCTTAGATATATTTTTACTATTACCATTTTTTTAATTAAAAAATAATTATTTTATTTTTTCTTATTTTTAAGTCCCCATACTCCTTTAATTTTCATTTTTATAACCTATTACCTTTCAAAAAAAAAAAAAAAAAGAAAGAAAGACCCTATTTTTAAAGCAAACTTCATATATATATCTTTTATAATTTCTGTCACTTTTTTTTGGTTTGTTTGTTTTTGGGGGGTTTGTTTTGTTTTTGTTTTCAATATTGTATTTTTGAGAATCTAACCTCTACTCAAGATTTTTAATTTTTGCTTTTTGGTATTTGTTATCAACTTTGTAGCTTTAAGAACCCAATCTTCAGTATCCATTTTTACTTGGGAGCAAGATCACTGGGCTGATTGCTCTCTCCTCCTTTCGACTCTCCTTTTTCTCCACAAGGTCGCCTCTATCTCCCCCATCCCCCTTTTCTTCTCTACCCAACTCTGTGAATCTTTTTGTGTGTTGTGCGCTGTGTGGAACACTTACGGAACTGATTACTGGCTGGATCTGTCTCTCTTCTTTTGATTCCCCTTTTTATTCTCCTGGCCACCTCTGTCTCCTCCCTCCCTCTTTTCTTCTCTCTGTACCTTTGTGAACATCTCTGAGGGATCCAGACTGTGAGAGCACATGGGGAAGTGATTACTGGCTAGCTTGCTCTCTCATCTTTTGATTCCCCCTCTTCTCCTCGTCACCTCTATCTCCCTCAAACCTCTTCTCTTCTCCATTTAGTTCAGTTCAGTTCAGTTCAGTCCCTCAGTTGGGTCCGACTCTTTGCGATCCCATGAACTGTAGCACGCCAGGCCTCCCTGTCCATCACCAACTCCCGGAGTTCACTCAAACTCACATCCATCAAGACAGTGATGTGATCCAGCCATCTCATCCTCTGTTGTCCCTTTCTCCTTCTGCCCCCATTTCCTCCCAGCATCAGAGTTTTTTCCAATGAGTCAACTCTTCTCATGAGGTGACCAAAGTACTGTAGTTTCAGCTTTAGCCTCATTCCTTCCAAAGAACACTCAGGACTGATCTCCTTTAGAATGGACTGGTTGGATCTCCTTGCAGTCCAAGGGACTCGCAAGAGTCTTCTCCAACACCACAGTTCAAAAGCATCAATTCTTCAGTGCTCAGCCTTCTTCACAGTCCAACTCTCACATCCATACATGACTACTGGAAAAACCATAGCTTTGACTAGATGGACTTTGTTAGCAAAGTAATCTCCCTGCCTTTGAATATGCTATCTAGTTTGGTCATAATTTTCCTTCCAAGGAGTACTCGTCTTTTAATTTCATGGCTGCAATCACCATCTGCAGTGATTTTGGAGCCCAAAAAAATAAAGTCTGACACTGTTTCCACTCTTTCTTCATCTATTTCCCAAGAACTGATGGGACCAGATGCCATGATCTTTGTTTTCTGAATGTTGAGCTTTAAGCCAACTTTTTTGCTCTCCTCTTTCACTTTCATCAAGAGGCTTTTTAGTTCCTCTTCACTTTCTGCCATAAGGGTAGTGTCATCTGCATATCTGAGGTTATTGATATTTGTCCCGGCAATCTTGATTCCAGCTTGTGCTTCTTCCAGTCCAGCATTTCTCATGATGTACTCTGCATATAAGTTAAATAAGCAGGGTGACAATATACAGCCTTGACATACTCTTTTTCCTATTTGGAACCAGTCTGTTGTTCCATGTCTAGTTCTCACTGTTGCTTCCTTACCTGCATATAAGTTTCTCAAGAGGCAGGTTAGGTGGTCTGGTAATCCCATCTCTCAGAATTTTCCACAGTTTCTTGTAATCCACACAGTCAAAGGCTTTGGCATAGTCAATAAAGCAGAAATAGATGTTTTTCTGGAACTCTCTTGCTTTTTCCATGATCCAGTGGATGTTGGCAATTTGATCTCTGGTTCCTCTGACTTTTCTAAAACCACCTTGAAGATCAGGAAGTTCAGGGTTCGCGTATTGCTGAAGCCTGGCTTGGAGAATTTTGAGCATTGCTTTACTAATGTGTGAGATGAGTGCAATTGTGCAGTAGTTTGAGCATTCTTTGGCATTGCCTTTCTTTGGGATTGGAATGAAAACTGACCCTTTCCAGTCCTGTGGTCACTGATGAGTTTTCCAAATTTGCTGATATATTGAGTGCAGTACTTTCACAGCATCATGTTTCAGGATTTGAAATAGCTCAACTGAAATTCCATCACCTCCACTAGCTTTGTTCATAGTGATGCTTTCTAAGGCCCACTTGACTGCACATTCCAGGATGACTTCAGGCTCTACTACAAAGCCACAGTCATTAAGACAGTATGGTAATGGCACAAAGACAGAAATATAGATCAATGAAACAAAATAGAAAGCCAGAGATAAATCCACACACCTATGGACACCTTATCTTTGACATAGGATTCAAGAGTATACAATGGAGAAAAGACCATCTCTTTAATAAGTGGTGCTGGGAAAACTGGTCAACCACTTGTAAAAGAATGAAACTAGAACACTTCCTAACACCATACACAAAAATAAACTCAAAATGGGTTAAAGATCTAAACGTAAGGCCAGAAACTATTAAACTCCTAGAGGAAAACATAGGCAAAACACTCTCTGACATAAACCACAGCAGGATCGTCTATGACTCACCTCCTGGAATTTTGGAAATAAAAGCAAAAATAAACAAGTGGGACCTAATTAAATTTAAAAGCTTCTGCACAACAAAGAAAACTATAAGCAAGGTGAAAAAACAGCCTCCAGAATGGGGGAAAATAATAGCAAACGAAGCAACACACAAAGAATTAATCTCAAAAATATACAAGCAACTCCTGCAGCTCAATTCCAGAAAAAGAAATGACCCAATCAAAAAGTTGGCCAAAGAACTAAACAGGCATTTCTGCAAAGAAGACATACAGATGGCCAACAAACACATGAAAAGATGCTCAACATCACTCATTATCAGAGAAATGAACATCAAAACCACAATGAGGTACCATTTTTTGCCTTTCAGAATGCCTGCTATCCAAAAGTCTACAAGCAATAAATGCTGGAGAGGGTGTGAAGAAATCTGTAACTCAGTTTTTTTTTTTTTTTTTTCCGTTTATAATCCGAGGGATAATCAAATGTATTCTAACCTGTATTCTAGGAGTGGGATATTAGGTTATGTTTATTCACAACTTACCTTCTCAAATCCATGTGCTGTTAGCATTCCTGTGTATTTCTGCTCATTATATGTAATCTCAGATGCACACATTTTTATCTTTATATATGAATAGATGAGACATATATACATTTATTATAATTTAAAATGATATATGAAATATAAGTAATAATTATCCTCATTTGACTATTATAAATTATTTTTATTCAAATTCAATTTGTTCATTGATTATTTTATTTTTTGATGATGTACATAGAAGACAATCCAGGATCTCTATGATGTAAATATTAAATGTTAAAAAGTAACTGAAATAAGCAAAAGAGAAATTAGGAAAGTTAAAGAGAGTTTTGTAAGAAGTATATTCAAAGGACATGAAAGACTTAGAGGTTACAGAATATTGCACTACACTTTCACTAGAAATATCACCATTCAAATCATAGAATCATCTTATGCTGCTTTCTCCAAGTAAGATCATCAAATGCATATAGTCAAACAATGTCTTTTAATCAAAACATGATACATATTTTAAACAAATTTGTGGAAAATGAGCCAAATGAAAGAGAGGCAAGACCCTTATTTTTCATAGAGTAGACTTCATATGTAAGGAGACAAAAACAACTAGAATATGTTCATTTATTAATGTGTTCAGAGCACTCAGTTTAACTGGTGCACAGAAGTCAATCTCTAAATATATGTTGAAATCATTTATCCTTGCATTTGCCTCTGAGAAAACATAAAAAATGTCAATGTTCATAGCCTCATTCAAGGAATCACATAGCAAAATGAACTTAAGAAAAGGTATTACATTGTTTTTTCCATAGTCTATGAACAGCATATTTTACATCTTTGTTCCTCAAGCTGTAGATCAAGGGATTTAACATGGGGGTAATTAGTGTGTAAAATATAGATGCCACTTTATCAGCGTCAAAGGAATGGCTGGACTCTGGCTGAACATACATAAATATCAAAGTTCCATAGAACACTGCAACCACGGTCAAGTGGGATCCACATGTAGAGAAAGCCCTGTGCCTGCCTTTATCAGAGTTCATCCTGAGAATTAGCTGTGAGGATGAGCAGGTAAGACACAAGAACTATTAGCAGGGATGGAATTAAATTAAAACCTGCAAAGATCAGAATAATCAGTTCAATTTCACGTGTATTTGAACAAAGCAAAGATATCAAACAGAGACAGTCACAGTAGAAATGTCTGATGACATTGTAGCCACAGAAGGATAAATTAAATATTTTTACAGTGACTAGAAGAGACACAAATGTGCTATAGACATAGGAGATTGCCACCAGCATCCAGCATGCCCTTTTTGACATGCTGACTGTGTAGAGAAGAGGGTTACAGATGGCCACATAGCGGTCATAGGACATTGCTGCCAGAATGAAAAGCTCACTAATAATGAACATAATGTAGAAAGCTCCCTGAATGGCACAAACATTGTAGAAGATTTTATTTTGATCCACAACAAAATTTACCAACATTTTGGGTCCCACAGTTGTTGAATAACCAAGATCAGTAAGAGCCAGGTGCCTGAGAAAGGAGTACACGGGTGTCTGCAGCCTGGAGTCCACCTTAGTGAGGATGACCATGCCCAAGTTGCCCACCACTGAGGTCATGTAGATGATGAGGAAGAGCCCAAACAATGGAGCCTGCACCTCAGGGTGGTCTGTGATTCCCATGAGGATGAATTCACTCAGCACTGTTTGATTGAGCTTTTCCATCAAGGTTTATCAGAAAATCTATTCCAGATAAAGATATCAGCATAGTCAGTAGTTGTCATATAGTATCATCTGGTAGGGTTTAGTACCCAAAGCTAGTACAAATATGACAAATTTGAATTTCTAATTCATGATATTTTAAAATAATCCTAACTGCCACACTAAATATATATAACAATGATAGATAGATGATAGACAATCAGTGATGATAGAAATAGGGGTGGCAATAAAAATAAATCAATGGTTTTTCAACTGGTGAAAAGCTGTCCTCCAAATAACCTTGATAATCTTTTGAGAGATTTGGATGCAGGAATTGCAGATAGTGGAGGGAAGCTACTGCTGGCATGTAATGGTTAGAGTCTAGTGATGCTGCTGGAACGAACCACTCCCCCATCAGCATAAAAAACAAAAATTTACCAAACCCAAAATGTCAATAGGGCCAAGATTCACAAAGACTTTTATAGACAGATATAAATAGATACAAAGATATAGGAGGTAAAAATGAAAAAAAAACCAGTTAATATTTTATATATTAATTTTACAGATATTATTAAACTTTTAGTATGTCATTTATATAATAATAACATAATTGGGGCATTCCAGGCTCAGCTGTAAAAAATCTTTCTGCTAGTGCAAGAGACATAGTTCGATCCTTGGGTTGAGAAGACCCCCTGGAGAAGAAAATGGCAATCCTCTCTAGTATTTTTGCCTGGTAAATCCTGAGTAAAGAGAAGCCTTGTTGGGCTACAGTCCATGGGGTTGCAAAAGATTAAGGCATGATAGTAACTAAAAATCAACAATAACATAATTACATTATCACATAACAGTCCCTGATGGCTCAGATGGTAAAGAATCTGCCTGTAATGTGGAAGATCTGGGTTCAATCCCTGGGTCAGGAAGATTCCATGGAGAAGGAAATGGTTACTCACTCTAATGTTCTTGCCTGGAGAATTCCATGGACAGAAGCTACAGTCTATGGGGCCACAGAGTCAGACACAACTGAACAATTAACACTAACTAACTAATATGTTAGTTACATAAAAAAACTGAACCCAAATTTTAATACTCTATGGAAATATTAAAGCAGTTTATAGTAAAAGTCATGCAAGACCCTTTGTGAATGCAGATGGTGCAGGATGAAGCAATGAACACTGTTGATACAGGACATAAGCTTTCAGAAGGAAACTCTAACAGATTGTGGTAGAAACTACTTGTATATAGCCTGGGAAATACTCCAGGAAATAGACATGGATAGATAGAGTCAGCCATACATACAATTGTGGTATATATATGAAGGAATACTTTGGAAAAAAATGATATAACTAATCTTACTCTATTTTTCCATAGTGGAAAAATCAACTCTTCCTTTTTTTGCAGAGTTTCTGGGAAGACAGATGAGAATTAAATGTTTCAGGGTGTCAGTAGTATTTGGAAATATGCCTCAAATATCATGTATTTAGTGTGTTCTTAGTGTGTTTATTTGAGGGTTGATTATCTGATTATTATTTTTAAGACTATGCATTTTGAGAAAAACATATGTATTTGTTTTATTTATTTATTTATTTAATTTATTTATTTTTTTAATTTTAGAATCTTTAATTCTTACATGTGTTCCCAAACATGAACCCCCCTCCCACCGCCCTCCCCATAACATCTCTGTAGATTCTCCTGAAAACTGAACATGTTATATATCCTAATACCACTGTAAACCTGAATACTTGAGAGATTCCTAACCACCAAAAATGTTTTTTCATGTCGATGTAAAGTAGAAATGCCCATCTTTGCTTATTAAAATATCAGAAAAAAATCAAATTTACAGATCTTTTAAAATTTGTATTAATTCCCTGGTAGCTTAGCTGGTAAATAATCTGCTTGCAATGTAGGAGTCCCTGGTTTGAATCCTGGGTCAGGAAGATCTGCTGGAGAAAGAGTAGGCTAACCACTCCTGTGTTCTTGGGCTTCCCTTGTGGCTCAGCTGGTAAAGAATCCACCTGCAATGCAGGAGACTTGGGTTCAATCCCTGGGTTGGGAAGATCCCCTGGAGAAGGGAAAGGCTACCCACTCCAGTATTCTGGTCTGGAGAATTCCATGGACTGTATACTCCATGGCATCCCAAAGAGTCAGACATGACTGAGCGACTTTCACTATTAATATTTCTGAGAAGAAAATAAGAAGAGCAGAGACAATGACTGAATACAATTTCGATAGAAACTAACAACTTGCAGCTTCATGATTCTGCTGTGATTTTCATTTTTATTCTTAACCCTTTAGTTAGGCTTCTTGTGTTATACTTTTCCTTTCTTATTTGCATAATTAGGCATTTATAAAAAATATAAATATTACATAAACAGTATGGCACTGATGTTTCAAAGATGCTCATTAGTGTTTGTGAAAATATTTGTATAATTAGTCTGAAGAAAAAGTATCGACGTCCTATTCTGCTTATACATTAACAATAACAAGGCGTACACAGACTTATATCAGAAATCCTCTTATTTTGCAGTGGTTTATCCTAGAATAAAAACACTACCTTGTTAGTATCTTCAGAACCATCTGGATATTGATAAAATAGGACACTACATGAGCTATGCTGCTTACCTTTCATGAAACGTCTGTCTTGGCTTCCTCATGTGCCTCATGACATGCACAGTGAGAACAATTTATGGATTCTTTTCTGTCCTCTGGGACTCTCCCTGAGGAGATGACAGGCAATTTCTTGCTTGCCCCTGACGCATTTGAAAGCTCAACAGAAACAAGGGAAGGGGTATTTTCATTAGTGGTACAGGACAATTTATACACACCAATGAGTTAGAATATTTACAGGTATTTTTGTGTTCCGTTTTACCTTTTACTCTTGAATAATTTTCTTCTTCACATGATGCTAAAGTTTATTTTCTGTATCTGTGTGGCTAGACTATGCTACCCAGATGTTTACAGTCAAGGTGTCTCTGCAGAGATACTTTTTTAGATGTGATAAACTTTCAAAGCAGTAGATTTTGAGTATAGCTTATTTCCTTCCAGAATATGGTGAGACTCTTTCAATTAAGAGTGAGGAATCCCAAAGAAAAAGGAATTATTTTTCCAGATTTCCACAAAAAAAGTCTGCCTCGGTTTCCTGCATTTGTACTCAGCATCACCTAGTGCTGTCTGCCAGCCTGGCCCACAAACTTCTGCCTTACCAGCCCCCATTATAACATTGTGCACTTTCTTAAATGAATCTATTTATCTCTCTGTCTATCATATATCTATATTATATTCCCTGGAATACCCTAATACAGCCATATAGGAATCTGGATTAATATATCTCATCCATAAGACAAGCCGGTCAGTATTCCTCCAGCTCTCCAGTAGTCTCTCCAGTGGATGACAAAATGCTGTCCTAAATTACTGTTCTAGGGCATCATTTAAAATGTTTAAATGAAATACAAATAATAGTGTATATATATATATGAAGAATTTTGTTTATATATTCTTTCCTTTTTTTAACTTTATGAAGCAGTCATGTCTGACTCTTTGCGATGCTATGGACCTTAGCCAGCTCTCCTCTGTCCATGGGATTCTCCAGGCAAGGACACTGGATTGGATTTGACTTTAACACATTTCAATATTTCTTGCTTTTCCATCATGTCCAAATCCTCTCCAGGTCTTCTTGTCTACCTGACATATGTTTCCATGTGTCTGATACAATCCACATGCTCTACAGCAGTGTAACTTGTTCAGTTCAGTTCAGTTCAGTCACTCAGTCATGTCTGACTCTTTGCGATCCCATGAATCACAGCACGCCAGGCCTCACTGTCCATCACCATCTCCCGGAGTTCACTCAGACTCACGTCCATCGAGTCAGTGATGCCATCCAGCCATCTCATCCTCTGTCGTCCCCTTCTCCTCCTGCCCCCAATCCCTCCCAGCATCAGAGTCTTTCCCAATGAGTCAACTCTTTGCATGAGGTGGCCAAAGTACTGGAGCTTCAGCTTTAGCATCATTCCTTCCAAAGGAATCCCAGGGCTGATCTCCTTCAGAATGGACTGGCTGGATCTCCTTGCAGTCCAAGGGACCCTCAAGAGTCTTCTCCAACACCACAGTTCAAAAGCATCCATTCTTCGGCGCTCAGCCTTCATCACAGTCCAACTCTCACATCCATACATGACCACAGGAAAAACCATAGCCTTGACTAGACGGACCTTAGTTGGCAAAGTAATGTCTCTGCTTTTGAATATACTATCTAGGTTATTGAGCTGTAAATGTCCATTGTTGAATATAATTCAGTAGCTATTTGTGGTTTATCTATGCTGTAACTTTTCAGTGTTCATTAAACTAAAAATTCATGGATTTTTTAATTTATTGATTCTTTTTTATGGCCAATTAATCTACGACCAAGTAGAAAATAACACTGCAATGAAGAAAAGATGGTTTCTTCAATAAATGGTGGTGGGAAAAATGGACAACTATGTGCAAAAGAATGAAATTAAAACATTCTCTATCACTATACACAGTAGATTAAAGGTCAAAATGTAAGACCAGATACTATAAAACCATTAGAAGAAAATATAGGCAGAGCACTCTTTGATATAAACCACAGCATCCATCTCCTAGAGTTATGGAAATATAGACTACTCTTTCTTATCCCACATTGTCCCAGGCAGCCTTAAACTTGATTTAAAAAAAAAATTGTGTTGAAGTAATACAGGATCACAAGAAGGTTTCAAAAAGAGAACACGGAGACTTCTGTCCGTTTTAGTGCTCCTAGAGGTAAGAACTTGCATAAAACAGTACAATATCATAACCATGAAATTATCTTTGGTACAATCCACTGAATTTGTTCACACTTCACTGGACTTGCACACACTAATTTGTGTATCTTCATTTATATAATCACATACCCTCCTCAATGTTATCATCACACAGACTTACTTCATCATCACGAATATCGCTCATGTCGTTTCTTCATAGTCACACCCATTCTCTCCTCTAATTCTTATCTTTAACCTAAATACTAAGCAGCTTTCATCACTATAATTTTTTAAATATAAATTTATTTATTTTAATTGGAGGTTAACTACTTGACACTATTGTATTGGTTTTGCCATACATCAACATGAATCCATCACTATAATTTTAACCATTGAATAATTTTATAAAGAAAATACCACGTGTAATCTTTCCCAATAGGTTGTGTTCATTCAGCATAATTTTATTGAAGTGCATTCATACTTTTTGTATATCAATGCCTGTTCCTTTTTCAGGGCTGAATATTATTACATGATGGTACACCTTCTTCACTCATTGAAAGGCATGTGGGTTGTTTTCAGTATTAAACTATGTGAAGTGAGTAAGTTTACCAACTCATTCAATTTGTCTTTGGTTTTGTTGCTCAGCACTCTGTACTTTTCAGTACACTGATCTTGTTTATGTATTTTTTTATTTGTTTGTCTCACCAAAACATTTCATTTTGCTTGGTGAATTTAAATGCCTTCTTAGTTTCTACTCAATTATTTTATTGTATTAATATTGGGGAGATTTAAATGGTCTGTGTATAAATTACTTTTTTAATGTGAAATATATTCTTTTCTCATTATGCATTCTTGTTTCCATATTTTGCTAGATTCAATTTGATACAATTTTGTTTAGAATTTTGGAATATATGGTAAGACTAATAAACTGTTATTTTTTTGTTAAAATAACTTCTCCTGCACTTTTATAACAGAAAAGCTTTCCAAGTAGAGTTAGGAAATGTACCTTATCTTTAGTTTTCTGAAAGAATTAGAAGCCATTTATTTACTTCTTTAGCCCTAAACATTATGTAGAGTTTTGCAATCAAGGCACCTGAATCAGATTTTGGAGTGGAGTTATTTTAACACAAATTTATGTTTGAGATCATCTTAATTCTTGATTTTTTAATAGTGTGTCTTAGTGTCCAAACACATCTATATATATATATATATTTAAGTTATATCCTTTCATATGGTTCTGGCCTTAAGCACAAATTGCTATTTCAAAGAAATATTGGTGTTGGTAAAGTTTCCTTGTACTTTCCTTTCTATCTAACTTTATTTATTTTAAAAAATATTATTATTATATTATGCATTAAATTATATTGACATCAAAAATGTCCATTCAAATTATTCATTTGTGTATAAACTGCTATTTTTCAATGTTTGCATTCCATGAAAAATTAGCCAACTTCCTTAAACAACTGATATGTTTACTGAATATAACAAAGTAGCATAAAATAAATGAAATATATGATATATTATATATACTTAGTCACAGTTAATTTTTAAAATTCAGATATTAGAGACTATATCTTTCTTCATTATGAAAGTTATAGTGTTAGTTGCTCAGCCCTGTCTGATTCTTTGTGACCCTATAAACTGTAACCCGTCAGGCTCCTCTATCCATGGGATTCTCCAGGCAAGAATACTGGAGTGGATTGCTGCTCCCTTCTGCAGAGGATCTTCCTGACCCAGGGATTTAACCCAGGTCTCCTGTACTACAAGCAGATTCTTTACCATCTGAGCTATAGGAAAGATCATGAAAGTTATAACTACTCATTTAAAATCCTTGGGGAAGAATATATAAACAAAAATATAAAATTAAGCATTTTAATAATCTCAATAGCCACTACCATCTAATCTTATTTTACTGTGTTTCTGTCAACATAATTTCCTAGAAACAAATATTTTTATTTTACTTATGTGTGTATTGTTCATACTTTTTTCCTAATTAAAAACCAACTGTAAACCTGTGAGTAATATTTATTTTATATTTGTGTGTGTGTTAGTTGCTTAGTCATGTCTGACTCTTTGCAACTCCATAGACTATAGGCCACCAGACCCCACCATCCACAGGATTCTCCTGGCAAGAGCACTGGAGTGGGTTGCCATTTCCTTCTCCAAAAGGAACTATAGAAAGAAAGAAAGTGATGTCATTCAGTCATGTCCGACTCTTTGCAACTCCATAGACTATAGGCCACCAGACCCCGCCATCCACAGGATTCTCCAGGCAAGAGCACTGGAGTGGGTTGCCATTTCCTCCTCCAAAAGGAACTATGGAAAGAAAGAAAGTGAAGTCATTCAGTCCTGTCCGACTCTTTGTGACTCCATGAACTGTAGCCTACCAGGCTCCTTCATCTACGGAATTTTCCAGGCAAGAGTACTGGAGTGGGTTGCCACTTCCTTCTCTGTATTTTTATATGACATTATACATATTTCCTTGATGCTGGGTACGATTGAAGGAAAAAGGAAAAGAGGATGAGAGAGTAGTAGATGAGATGATTAGGTAGCATCTCTGACTCAATGGACATAAATTCGAGCAAAATCTGGGAGATAGCAGAGGACATAGGAGCCTGGTATGCTGCAGTGTATGGGGTTGCAAAGAGTTGGACATGACTTAGCAGCTGAACAGCAAAAACAACATACACATAATTATTTTATTTCAATGAATGTTATTTATTGAAATTTTTTATGGTCAAAAAATTTTAATATAAATTTATTTATTTTAATTGGAGGTTAATTACTTTACAATATTGTATTGGCTTTGCCAAAAATCAACATGAATCTGCCACAGGTATACACGTGTTCCCCAAGAATGTCATTTATTGAAATTTAATTGACTACATAGAAAATTCTACTTCTTTGTTAGTGGACAAAGAAGTGAGTCTACACCCTCCTTGATGTAAAGAAAATGTCTTGAATGTTAAAAATACTAAAAGTAAGCAAAAAGTGGGGTTCTTTAGTGAGGGTTTGGAGGACGTTAGTCCAGGTATCATATGACATATATCAATTGCTACATTTCACATTACACATTCGCTATAAATACAGCATAGACAAAATCATGAGAATGTCTCCTTTTTACTTCTTAAAAGAGAACCTGAGTTTGCTTTTAACACACTTTGTGGAAGAACAGGAAGACCAAAATGGAGTGAATGCGCTAACACAAAACACACACAGGTACACAAACACAAATTGATACTTTAAAGTTTATTCCAAAGACTGACTATCCTAAATGGCATTTCATTCTCCTTTTGTACCTACTGTTTTTCATCATTCCCACGTAGCTTACTCACCTTGACTGCTCTTATGGTGCATGTGTCTTAACTCATTCCACCGTACTCTAAAATTGATTTCATATCTTGCTTATATTTCATCTCTTGTCAAAGATGGCAACTATTTTCCTGTTTTTTCTTACACTAATAAATTTATATCACATAGAAGTGTGAATGGCACATAGAAGTTATTCTCTAAATGTCTAAACTGTTGTGTTCATTTTGCCCTCTGAACACACACAAAAAAATGAGATATGAAGTCCTTAACCTAATTTGTAGCAATCACATTGACACTGATCATTAGGAAAAGATGCTGCATAGTTTTCTCTACATCTTCTGCAGTGCATAGTTTACATCTTTGTTTCTTAAGCTATAAATCAAAGGATTCAACATGGGAATAACAAGAGTGTAAAATATAGATGCCACTTTATCAGTGTCAAAGGAATGACTGGACTTGGGTTTCACATACATAAATGTCAAAGTCCCATAGAACACGGTGACCACTGTCAGGTGGGATCCACAGGTAGAAAAAGCCTTCCGTCTACCTTCAGCAGATTTCATCCTGAGAATAGCTGCGAGGATGAGCAGGTAAGACACAAGAACTATCGCCAGGGTGAAAGTCAAATTAAAAGCTGAGAAAATCATTATCAGAAGTTCAATTTCATGTGTGTTTGAGCAAAGCAAAGATAACAAGGGGAAATTGTCACAGTAGAAATGATTGATGACATTATAGCCACAGAAGAATGAATTAAAAAGCTTTATGGTAATCAACAGAGAAACGAATGTGCTATAGACATAGGGGTTCACCACCAGCACTTTACACACCCTTTGTGACATGATGACTGTGTAGAGCAGAGGGTTACAAATGGCCACATAACGGTCATAAGACATTGTCGCCAGAATAAAAAGTTCATTAATAATGAACATGATGAAAAAACCCATCTGTGTAGCACACAAATAATAAGAGATTTTATTCTGATCCACAACAAAATTTACCAACATTTTGGGGCCCACAGCTGTTGAATAACCCAGATCAGTAAGAGCCAGGTGCCTGAGAAAAAAGTACATGGGTGTCTGTAGCCTGGAGTCCACCATAGTGAGGATGACCATGCCCAAGTTGCCCACCACTGAGGTCATGTAGATGATGAGGAAGAGCCCAAACAATGGAGCCTGCAGCTCAGGGCAGTCTGTGATTCCCATGAGGATGAATTCACTCAGCACCATTCTGTTGTGTTCTTCCATTTTATCAGAAAACATATGCTTGATAAAGACCTCAAAGTAGTAAATAGTGTTATGTTTTAAATCCTGGTGATTTTTTTTAGCACTCAAAGTTAATATAAATATAATAAATTGAATTTTAAAGTTTAGATTCTATTAAAATGACTGCCTCCTGGAAGGAAAGCATACATTTATAGAAATAGAAACGGTTACAGAGATAGCAATACAGTTGGAGAGAGGGCTAGGTTTGTCACTTTCCAATGGGAAAAATTAGTTCCCCAAAGAGCATTCAATAATATCTTGAGGCATTTTGATTGTCACCAATGGAGGAAGCAAGCTGCTGGCTTCAAATGGTTATAGTCCAGCGACACTTCTAAATATGATACTGTATTATGGTATCCCCCAACCAGAAAGAATTATTATGCTTCCCTCGTGGCTCAGATGGTAAAGAATCTTCCAGCAATGCAGCTGACCTAGGTTTGATCCCTAAGTCCGGAAGATCTCCTGGAGAACGGAATGGCTACCCACTCCAGTATTCTTGCCTGGAGAATTCCATAAATGGAGGAGCCTGGTGGTTAGAGTCCCTGGGGTCACAAAGAGCCCACAGACAAATACTTTCACTTTTACAGGCTTTCCTGGTAGCTCAGATGACAAACAATCTGCCTGCAATGCAGGAGACCCTGGATCAATTCCTGGATTGGAAAGATCCTTGGAGAAGGTATAGGTGAATCACTGCACTTTTCTTGGGCTTCCCTGGTGGCTCAAATGGTAAAGAATCTGCTTGCAATTCAGGAGAGCTGGATTTGATCCCTGGGTTGGGAAGATTCCTTGGAGAAGGGAACAGCTACGCATTCTAGTATTTTGCCCTGAAAAATTCCATGAACAGAGGAACCTGGCAAGCTATAGTCCATGGGGTTGCAAAGAGCTGGACATAATTGAGCAACTTTCCCTTACTCAAACGTCAAATGGCTATTTTTGGCAAACACTGACACATGTGTAGATATATAGATTGATATAAAAGTAGATAAAGGAAGCAGAAAGGAAAAGTATTAACATAACCTGTATTACTTGACAACTTTTTAATTATATATTATATGCTATCAATTCTGTAACTGTAAATCTTTAATTTGTAAGCTGTCTAAGATGCAAGCGTGTTTTCATGTGAACAATTGTGTAAGTTAGTTCAGATGTCTGGCATCCATTATAATGCACCTGCATCCATGTAGCTGTGGTTTTTGGCACTTACTGTACCGTACTTTGTACTGCAATACAGCATATTTATTCCTATCCCAGGATAGAAGCAAATATACAAACAATGGTGACGGGTGCTATAAACCTATTACAGCTCAATACTCTATAGTCAATTGCGTTAGTTGGGGACCTAGGGTAATTTTGATGATGAAAAAAGAATATGTTAGCTCCTCAGTCTTGTCTGACTCTTTGTGACCCCATGGACTGTGGCCCACAGTCTCCTCTGTTCATGGGATTCTTCAGGCAATAATACTGGAATGAATTGCCATTCCTTTCTCCAGGGGATCTTCCAGACCCAGGGATAGAACCCCAGTCTCCTGCATTACAGGCAGATTCTTTACCATCTGAGACACAAGGAATCCGACTGGCAAATCAAACTTGCAAACACGCTCTCAGAAGGAAACCCATTATTATGTAGAGGACTTACTGTAATTATAATTATACTTACATAATTACAATCATATAGTATAACATAGTCATGTTCTAGCTGCATAAATTTATAAAATTCTATTTGCAATTGTGTGCAGATACATTTAGTAGCCCCTATATTCAAACATATTTATATGAAAGGCCTTATGTCTATTGATAGTACAAGATGAAATGATTAATACTCTTGACTAATATTGGACAGAGGTGTAAAAGTAAGGAAATTCTATCAGAAGTTACTAGACATTTGTCTTCATATAAGGAAATTTTAAGAAATATACATAGATTGATATCTGTTATTCTTATATTTTTGTATAAACAAAGGTATAATTTGGCAAGTGTAAATTTTGTGAATATCTTTATATACATCAGCAAAATCAACCCTGTTTCTTGCAGGGTTGCAGTGATAATAATCAAAAATAAAATATTTCAAGATATTCATGGTACCTTAAATACCCTCAAAATCAATTACATAGGAAATTTTTGTTGTTTGTTTTCAACTTCTTAGTAGAGACAGCAGGTTACCTAAAATAGATTATGCTTACACAGGTATTTATAAATTCATTTTTCTGTGATTTAATTTTTTTGTCAGAATTATCATGATGATGAATAGGTTGATACCTGTGTTCAGGTAACAGGTCCCAACTCCATGACTACAAGGGGACTGTCATTTCTTTTGAATAATTTATGGACTACCTTACCTCATATATGTAACATATATTTACCTAAAATTTTGCACATTTCTTCCCCCAAGATTATTTTCAGTGTAACTGACATATTCCACGTTGTTTGTAACATGTAATATATATTTTGTCAAGGAGGAACCAAAGATATTTTAAGGAATTTGAGCAAATTGAGAGAAAGTGATGTCACTGGAATTTGTTTTATATAATGAAATTTTATAAACATTATTTTTGGATAAAGACATTGTCTACCTTATATAAAAAATGTTTTAAATCACTATATTGCATAACAGGATACATAAAATACATGTATGTGTTAGTTGCTCAGCCATGTCTGACTCTGTGCTCCCATGGACTGTAGCCCACCAGGCTCTTCTGTCCATGGGATTCTCAAGGCAAGAAGACTGGAGTGGTTTACCATGCCCTTCTCCAGGGAATCTTCCAGAGCCAGGGATCAAACCCAGGCCTCCCACATTGCTGGTAGATTCTTTACCATCTAAGCAACTAGGGCCTACCCTCATATATATACTCTTTGCTGCCCCATGACCTGTAGCCCACCAGGCTCCTTTGTCATGTAATTTACTAATTACAAACAAAATAGTAGTGTCAGGAGTTTCTGAATTTTAATAATTGAAAAAATATTTTATTAAAAAATAAAAATATTTTATAATGTTAAATTATAAATATGTTTGGAGGAAATAAACACACCACAAGTAAATCTTGTGTACAAGGCTGTGAGCTTCTGATATCATGTCCTTGCATACATTAATTTCTTATGTCAGAAATACTGAGCTACAATTAATTTTTTTAATTAATGAAAGAAGGCATAGAAGTCTTGTTTAGGTGCAATTTTGAGAGGCTAAAGAATAAATAATTACACTGGCAAGTGCTGATTTTCCTGTAAGATAATTAAGGACTGAAAAGCTTATTAACAACATCAGAATTGTATGGAAAGCATCAAATTACTTTTTCCTATTTGCTATCTGTGTTGATTATCTGATGATTCATTTTTAAAATCTAGTCTTTGAGAAAACTATATGTATGTGTTTTCTGTCTGATTCCACTGGAAACATGCTGTACATTATATCATCACCATAAAATTAGGCATTCAAAGTCCCCTAGGCTCCAAAAATTACTTTTCACGTCTCAATGAAAGAGGGAAATCCCCATTTTTCTCATCAAAAGATCAGGAAAAAAAATTACACATTAATTTAAACATTCATTAAATATACAATTTTTGAGAGGAGACTAAGAAAAGCTCAGAATCAATAACTAAAGATTTGGAAAGACAACAACCTGGAAATTGACTACTTGCCACTTCATAATTAGGCCATAATTTATTTATACATATATATAATTTCTTACTCTTTCAGTTCAGTCGCTCAGTCGTGTCCGAGTCTTTGTGACCCTGTGAACTGCAGCACACCAGCCCTCCCTGTCCATCATCAACTCCCAGAGTTTAGTCAAACCCATGTCCATTGAGTCGGTGATGCCATCCAGCCATCTCATCCTCTGTCGTCCCCTTCTCCTCCTGCCTCCAATCCCTCCCAGCATCAGGGTCTTTTCCAATGAGTTAACTCTTGACATGAGGTGGCCAAAGTATTGGAGTTTCAGCTTCAATATCAGTCCTTCCAATGAATACCCAGGACTGATCTCCTTCAGAATGGACTGGTTGGATCTCCTTGCAGTCCAAGGGACTCTCAAGAGTCTTCTCCAACACCACAGTTCAAAAGCATCAATTCTTCAGCACTCTGCTTTCTTCACAGTCCAACTCTCACATCCGTACATGACTACTGGAAAAACCATAGCCTTGACTAGACAGACCTTTGTTGGCAATGTAATGTCTCTGCTTTTGAATATGCTGTCTAGGTTGGTCATAACTTTCCTTCCAAGGAGTAAGCGTCTTTTGATTTCATGGCTGCAATCACCATCTGCAGTGAATATGCGTCTTACTCTTTAAGCTGTCTTATCTCTCAGTTTTGTCCTTTCTTATTTAAATTGTCATGCTGAAAAGACTCTTAAGAGTCCCTTGGATTGCATGGAAATCAAACCAATCAATTCTAAAGGAATCAATCCTAAAGGAATCCAACCCTGAATATTCAATGGAAGGACTGATGCTGAATCTGAAACTTCAACACCCTGGACACATGACGTGAAGAGCTGACTCATTGGAAAAGATGCTGATACTGGGAAAGATTGAAGGCAAAAAAGAAGAGGGTGGCAGAGTATGAGATAGCTGAATAGCATCACCATCTCAATGGACATGAATGTGAGCAAACTCCAGGAGATAGTTAAGGACAGGGAAGCCTGGCAGGCTGCAGTCCATGGGATAGCAAAGAGTTGGATACAACTTAGCAACTGAAGAACAAATTCATATACTGAAGTCTTGATATGAAACACAAATATTACATAAACTTTGTAACACTGATGTTTCAAAGGTGGTCATCAGCAGCAGTGAAAATATTTGTATATTCATCTATAGAAAAAGGGGAGCAGTCCTATTCTGATTGTGCGTTATCAATAACAGGATGCACAGAGAAGTCAATCAGAAATCTGGATATTTTGATATGCTTGGTTATAGAATAAGTGCTCTATTGCAAATTACCAAACTACTTGTATATTGGTAAAATATGATACCACATGAAATATACTACCTGCTTACCTGTCACAAAAGGTGTGTCTTGACTTGTCCATGTGTTTCAGAATATGCATAGTGAGAGCAATTTATGGAAAATTTTCACTCTCTGTGTCTCTCCCTGAGGAGATAATAAGCAACTTTGTGATTGTCCCTGAGGCATTGGAAACCTTAATGGAAACTAGGGAGTAGGTGTGTTTATTACTAGTCCAGAATGATTTGTATTCCTCCAAAGTGAGTAACGGGGAAGGAAATGGAAACCTGCTCCAATACTCTTGCCTGGAAACTCCCATGGAGGAGCCTGGTAGGCTGCAGTCCATGGGGTTGCTAACAGTCGGTCACGACTGAGCGACTTCACTTTCACTTTTCACTTTCACGCATTGGGAAGGAAATGCCAATCCACTCCAGTGTTCTTGCCTGGAGAATCCCAGGGACGGGGGAGCCTGGCGGGCTGCCGTCTATGGGGTCGCACGCACAGAGTCGGACACGACTGAAGCGACTCAGCAGCAGCAACGGCAGCAAAGTGAGTGAGATCTACTTATGTGCTTTTCTTTCTACTGTTACTCTTAGTTAGCTTCCTATTGATTCTGTTTCTCTGGTGTGCTCTAAATCCCACCAGACAGGGATCTAGAATAGTGTATTTTACCTGTACAACAAGCCTGTCAGTACTCCTATCAACCGCAATGGTCTCCTCAAGTGGGCGATGCAAAGGGGATCTGCTGAATCACTGTCTTATTGTGTTACATAAAACATGTAAGCAAACTAAAAATAATAGAACATTGTGCATATGCAAAATATTTTCTTTCACATTTCTTTCTTCTTTTTTTTTTTTAATAGGAGATTACTCTTTTAATTTCTGTGCTGTGCTTAGTCACTGCAGCTGTGTCTGACTCTATCTGAATTTTCATAAAGGTGGTTGCCCAAGCATAAGTTTTCATTTCCTCAGCTGAGTGCTCACGAGCAATTGGTATTAAATATATCCTTTTAATTCAGATGCAGTTCAATTTATAAAGTCTACTATGATACCTACTAATCTTGATATCATGATCTATAAACTCTTCACTAGTTCTGTAACAGAGAACAAACCTGCCTCCATATCTCGTATTCCTTCAGCTCTGAATTATATGCTCTGTTGCCTGTGCTTAGTCATGTTGGACCTGCCCCCTTTTGTAAATGAATTTGTATATAGTCTGAAGTATACATAATAGCTCTTTTTTAAAACTCTGATGTTTAAAGGTACAAAGAGTGTAACAGTTGTCTTGCTGGAGGTTGGCATGAACATTGTGACCAGATCTGTGTGGACTTCTGCAAGAACCCAGGATTCCTGTACGGAAAAGTTTGCAACAACCAGCCACAACCCTTTCCCTTTTATTATTAAAGAAGCCTGAAGTCTACCTCTGTTAAGATGATTCTTTGGAACATTAGACTACCATCTTCTCCGTTTGCTGGCTCTTCTAATAAACTCACTATTCCTTGTACCAACAACTCCTCTCTCGATGTATTGCCCTATTCTGCAGTACAAGCTTAGACTAGATAACAATTCTGGGTCCCAGACAGAGATTTTGCCCTATATTGTTCTCTAAAGATTTTCTGTCTTACATTTTGCATTTTTATACTTTTAATTAATTTGATTTACAAAAGGTTTAGATAAACATTATTTGTAGTTTGTTTCCCTTCAGTTCAGTTCAGTTCAGTCGCTCAGTTGTGTCCGACTCTTTGTGACTCCATGGACTGCAGCACACCAGTCCTCCCTGTCCATCACAAACTCCGGGAGGCCACCCAAACCCATGTCCACCGAGTCGGTGATGCCATCCAACCATCTCGTCCTCTGTTGTCCTCTTCTCCTCCTACCCCTAATCCCTCCCAGCATCAGGGTCTTTTCCAATGAGTCAACTCTTCACATCAGGTGGTTTCCCTTTTGAATGCCTAATTCATCTACCCCATTGTAAAATATACTGTCTTTCTTTCATTGAATTACCTTTGCACATTCATAAAGAATTAATCAGATTTCAAGGTCTACTTGTGAATTTTTATTTTGTTCTGTTGATTTATAGGCCATCTCTCCACCAGTACCAACAGTTTTTATTACTGTAGCTACATAGTAAGATAGTAATTTTTAGCACAATGAGGAATGGTCATTCTTTATTATCCTACATTTTAACATGTGTTGGGCTTCCCTGGCAACTCAGATGGTAAAGAATCTGCCTGCAGTGCAGGAGACCAGGGTTCAATCCCTAGGTCAGGAAGATCCCCTGGAGAAAGGAATGGCAACCCACTTCCATATTCTTGCCTGGAAAATTCCATGGACAGAGGAGCTTGGTGGACTACAGTCCATGATGTTGCAAGGTCACACTCAGACTTAGTTATTCTAGGTCCTTGGCCTGTCATATATATTGTAGTATAAACCCATCTGTGTCTGTAGAATATCTGCTGAAACTTCATGGACTTTGCATTAAATCTACAGATCACTTTAGAGAGAACTAGGATCTTTACCACATTTAGTCTTTCAACTGTGAACTGAGTATGCTTAACATCTCAATCCGAATATCTTTGATTTTGTTAATCAGTATTTTTTACTTTTCAATATACAAATATTCTTAATTTTTTCTTCATTCCACAAAAGTATTTCACTACATTGGGTGATTTCCATGCTTGCTTAGTTTTTACCTAAGTATTTCATTTTACTTGAAGTGAATTAAATGGTATGTATGTAAATTTTTTTAATATTAAACTTATGATACTTTTCAGGGATTAGCTAATCACTGATGCTTTATTATTTATACATGTTGCTAGATTAAGTCTGTTCAATTTTTGTTTAGAATTTTTGAATATCTATTAAGACTCGTATTTTTTTCTTAATATCGTTTCCGGTTTTTTATACTATTGGAAAGCATTGCTTTAAAAGTTGGAAAATGCAATATGTTTTTTTCTTATTTGGCTCCACAATCACTGCAGATGGTGACTGCAGCCATGAAATTAAAAGACGCTTACTCCTTGAAAGGAAAGTTATGACCAACCTATGGCCAACATATTAAAAGCAGAGACATTACTTTGCCAACAAAGGTCTGTCTAGTCAAAGCTATGTTTTTTCCAGTGTTCATGTATGGATGTGATAGTTGGACTGTGAAGAAGTCTGAGCACTGAAGAATCTATGCTTTTGACCTGTGGTGTTGGAGAAGACTCTTGAGAGTCCATTGGACTGAAAGGAAATCCAACCAATCCATTCTAAAGGAGATCAGTCCTGGGTGTTCATTGATAGGACTGATGTTGAAGCTGAAACTCCAATTCTTTGGCTACCTGATGGGAAGAGCTGACTCACTGGAAAAGACCCTGATGCGGGGAGGGATTGAGAGCAGGAGGAGAAGGGGACGACAGAAGATGAGATGGCTGGATGGCATCCCTGACTCAATGGACATGGCTTTGGGTGGACTCGGGGAGTTTGTGATGGACAGAGAGGCCTGGTGTGCTGCAATTCATTGGGTAGAAAAGAGTTGGACACGACTAAGTGACTGAACTGAATTGAACTGAAAGAAAAGAAGAAAATCAGTTACTTCTTTATCCTCAATATCAAGTAGTCAATGCACAAGAACCTGATTTGGAGTTTGAGGGAGTTATGTTTAATATACATTTCTATCTGAGATAATCCTTATTCTGAAATTTGTTGTAAAGTGTTTCTTAGTGTACTTACATGAATACATACATACATTTATGTATATGTTTAAATTACACCTCATAATTCTGACTGAAAACTCAGATTGCTGTTTCAAATACAATAGTAGGTTCGTTAAAATTTCTTTTGTATTTGTCTTTTTCTAATATTCTAGTGCTCTTTTAAAATTGTTTCTATATTATGTATTAAATATAACTGATATTCAAAATACTCTATCAAATTATTCATTTATGTTGGTAAATCATTCATTTACCAACTCCTATTTTTTCAAGTATTCGTATTCTATTAAAAATTGAAAAAGTTCCTTAAATAAAGTTTGTCTGTGTGCTAAGTTTCTTTAATCATATCAGACTCTGTGAGACCTATGGACTGCAGGCTGCCAGGCTCCTCTGTCCATGAGATTTCCCAGGCACGAATACTAGAGTGGGTTGCCATGCCCTCCTCCAGGGGATCTCCCTGAATCAGGCATTGAACATGTGTCTCTTACATCTACCTGTTTTGACAGGTGGGTTCTTTACCATTAATGCTACTTGGGAAGCCCAAATAAAGTATGGATTCACATAATACTGAAATAGAGAGTAATTTATAGAATGTATGAAATATATTGGAAACATCTGTGAATCTGAATTTTTCCCCTTTTGTACATCATTTTAAGGGGACTATTATATGAAGCACACTAAGACTGATATTAGAAAAGGTATATTGCATTATGCTTACTCAAGATTTTTTAAATTCCAGATATTAGTCATAAAAGTTGTCATAAAAGTTGCAATTATTTACTAAAAATGTTTTGGGAAGAACATAGAACATATAAGCAAATTTATTAAATGAAGAATACTGATAATCTCAGCAGCCATCAATAACTAAAATTAAAATTTCACAGTATCGCTGTCCAATATAATGTTCTAGGAAGATAGTTTATGTTTATAAGTACATATTTCTTAGCTATATTAATTTTCATAATTAAAAAAATCAACTATAAAAGCTTATTAGCAATATTTACTTTTACACCCTGCTTATTTAATTTATATGCTGAGTACATCATGAGAAACGCTGGACTGGAAGAAGCACAAGCTGGAACCAAGATTGCCGGGAGAAATATCAATAACCTCAGATATGCAGATGACACCACCCTTATGGCAGAAAGTGAAGAGGAACAAAAAAAACCTCTTGATGAAAGTGAAAGTGGAGAGTGAAAAAGTTGGCTTAAAGCTCAACATTCAGAAAACGAAGATCATGGCATCTGGTCCCATCACTTCATGACAAATAGATGGGGAAACAGTGGAAACAGTGTCAGACTTTATTTTGGGAGGCTCTAAAATCACTGTAGATGGTGATTGCAGCCATGAAATTAAAAGACGGTTGCTCCATGGAAGGAAAGTTATGACCAACCTAGATAGCATATTAAAAAGCAGAGACATTACTTTGTCAACAAAGGTCCATCTAGCCAAGGCTATGGCTTTTCCAGTGGTCATGTATTCATGTGAAAGTTGGACTGTGAAGAAAGCTGAGCACTGAAGAATTGATGCTTTTGAACTGTGGTGTTGGAGAAGACTCTTGAGAGTCCCTTGGACTTCAAGGAGATCCAACCAGTCCATTCTAAAGAAGATCAGCCCTGGGTGTTCTTTGGAAGGACTGATGCTAAAGCTGAAACTCCAATACTTTGGCCACCTCATGCGAAGAGTTGACTCATTGGAAAAGACTCTGATGCTGGGAGGGATTGGGGGCAGGAGGAGAAGGGGACGACAGAGGATGAGATGGCTGGATGGCATCACCAAGATAAGTTTGGGTGAATCTGGGAGCTGATGATGGACAGGGAGACCTGGCGTACTGCAATTCATGGGGTCGCAAACAGTCAGAGACGACTGAGCAACTGAACTGAACTGAACTGATAACATAATTTTAATCCAAATGAATTTTGTTTATTCAAATTTATTTGACTACATGAAAAATGTTAATAGTTTTTTTTTAATATTTTTATTATAAATATTTATTTATTGCTGGGAGCCAGCGTGAGGAATCCCACCCATGACAAGGTCATGCGGCAGAGATCTGATGGGCAAGGCAAGTCAGATCTCAGGGTGTCCCCCTGGTATTTCCTGAGCATGTACCCCCAAAACCAAAAATCTGCTGGCCTTTGTACTCTGCTTTTCCACTCTTCTGACACACTCTGGAAAAAGTCAACTCAGGGCTTTAGTCTTCTGCATTTGAAAGGGATGTTTCAGTTAAACCCCTTCTGATAACTCTCTAACTTGCCTAACAGGTTCCCCCAGACTTCTTACAGCTTGTGAATTGCTTACAGCCCCCCAACCACGAGAGGCACAAAACTTAAAAACATCTTAAAGATACAGAGCCTTTTCTAAAGAACCAAAAATCATATTGGTGACAGGATTTCACTGTTGACTCAATGATTGCTGCCAGACCTCCATATTCTTTATCTTTTAGACACCTGGGAGAATGTTAATCAATATAAACGGGATATGGAAAAAGATATATAATAGTTTTGATGTTAGCAACACTAGACTTTTGAGTTAATTACTTTTCTTTTGCTATAAATCACTGTACTCCTTTTACTTGTTATAAATTGCTGTATCTTTGCTATGTAAGAATGTAACTTTATTTAGTGTTTTCTGAGAGTGGCACCAGACTTTGAGAAGAACAACACAAATAAGTCTTCTGGTTGACAAACCTTATCAGAAAAGGACTGTAAAATGTTAATTGGCCCTTTTGGCTGGAAGATGATGTAAATCACCTAAGACTTGTGTATACAACTAGGTATGCAGAGAGAAAAGCCTGGTTTTGATAAGAGTCTGGGCTGCTAACGCTGCATAATTTTGTATTACCCATTGATCTCTATGTACAATCAAAAAGGTATAAAAGGCCTTTCTAGACAATAGAGGAGGGCCAGTCATTGGAAGGACTGGTTTCCCCGTGTCTCCTCTTTACTCTAATTTCAGGCTGAATTCCCATCTGGGGCGTGGAGGCTCGCCATGTATACTTACTTGCCCCGGCTTCTAAGATCCACGTGAGAGGGAGCCCAAGGTGGGGCACCCTCCGATATTCAAGAGGACGACAGTGGCCTAATGTAGATGGTGCAAGCTCCTTCTCTGGAACTTTATTGGCTTTCCACGTAAACCAAGTTATTCAGCCTCTTTTCTCCACTTAATTTTCCTACTATACTATTTCTTCTTAATCTCTTTATATTTCTAATTAAATAAATAAGTTTTCCTCGCCAATACTGTCCCCGCTTCGAATTCCCTCGATCCACCAGGGCTGGACCCCGGCAATTTATTTTTGGCTGTTCTTGGTATTCATTGCTGCATGCAGGCTTTCTGTAGTTGCAACAGGTGGGAGCTTCTTTTTTTGTGAAGCACAGGCCCTAGGTATTGTGGTTTCAATGACTGTGGCACAAGGGCTTATTATATCCAGAGTATGAGGGGGTCTTCTACAACCAGGGATCAAACCTGTGTCCCTGGCAATGGCAGGTAAATTCTTAAGCACTGAACCATCAGAGAAGTACTGATCACATGCAAAATTTTAGTCCCTGACAGTGGCTGAAGGAAAAAACCTAGTCCCTCTATGACATAAATACAAACATTAATGCTAAAAAATACAAAAAGTGAACAGAAATCTGGAGATTTAAGAGCTTCTTGATGAAAGAGAGAGAGAACAGTAAAAAAAAAAAAAAAAAAAAGTTGGCTTAAAACTCAACATTCAGAAAACTAAGATCATGGCATCTGGTCCCATAACTTCATGGCAAATAGATGGGGAAACAATGGAAACAGTATTTTGGTGGGGAGCACCAAAATCACTGCAGATGGTGACTGCAGCCATGAAATTAAAAGATGCTTGCTCCTTGGAAGAAAAGCTATGACCTATCTAGACAGTATATTAAAAAGCAGAGGCATTCATTTCAGTTCAGTTCAGTTGCTCAGTCGTGTCCTACTCTTTGCGACCCCATGAATCGCAGCACGCCAGGCCTCCCTGTCCATCACCAACTCCCAGAGTTCACTCAGAATCACATCCATCGAGTCCATGATGCCATCCAGCCATCTCATCCTGGGTCGTCCCCTTCTCCTCCTGCCCCCAATCCCTCCCAGCATCAGAGTTTTTCCAATGAGTCAACTCTTCGCATGAGGTGGCCAAAGTACTGGAGCTTCAGCTTTAGCATCATTCCTTCCAAAGAAATCCCAGGGTTGATCTCCTTCAGAATGGACTGGTTGGATCTCCTTGAAGTCCAAGGGACTCTCAAGAGTCTTCTCCAACACCACAGTTCAAAAGCATCAATTCTTCGGCGCTCAACCTTCTTCACAGTCCAACTCTCACATCCATACATGACCAATGGAAAAACCATAGCCTTGAATAGACGGACCTTAGTCGGGAAAGTAATGTCTCTGCTTTTGAATATACTATCTAGGTTGGTCATAACCTATCTAGACAGTATATTAAAAAGCAGAGGCATTACTTTTCCAACAAAGCTATGTTTTTCCCAGTAGTCATGTATGGATGTGAGAGTTGGACTATAAAGAAAGCTGAGTACCAAAGAATTGATGCTTTTGAACTGCGGTGTTGAAGAAGACTCTTGAGAGTCCCTTGGACTGCAAGGAAATCCAACCAGTCCATCCTAAAGGAAACCAGGTCCTGAATATTCAATGGAAGGACTGATGCTGAAGCTAAAACTCCAATACTTTGACCACCTGATGCGAAGAGCCGGCTCATTGGAAAAGTCCCTGATGCTGGGAAAGATTGAAGGCAGGAGGAGAAGGGGATGACAGAGGATGAGATGGTTAGATGGCATCACTGACTCCATGGACTTGAGTTTGAGTAAACTCTGGGAGTTGGTGATGGACAGGGAAGCCTGTTGTACTGCAGTTCATGGGGTCACAAAGAGTTTGACATGACTGAGCAACTGAACTGAACCTGAATGGCAGTTTGGAGTAAATCAATACAGACATCATAACTTGCACATCAATTGTTACATGTCACACTATACTTTCACTTGAAATACAGCATAGACCAACTCATGGGACCGACACATTACATATATTAGAACAGGAACTCAAATCAATGCAGTGAGATAATGTATCCTTATCATTGAATGTGCATATCCTATAATGTACACTCAATCAATCAAATCTGAGGAAAAAAAGCAACATGAAAGAGAAGCAACAAATATAATTTATCATACAGTGGACCTCTTATCCAAATATAGTTTGCATATGACCCTCATATGGTCAATTTGCAAAATGACCCTTAGATAAGAACTATTTAAAATAATTTTGTCTCTAAGAAATTTGTCTTAATTGATATATTCACAAGTATAGACAAAAAGACTGAATAAGACAGAAACTGATGCTGTGCTGATCCGAGTTGCTGAAACGCCATGGTGTTGAGCGCATAGGTTCTGTAGGACTCATATGTGGTAACAATAAAACTGAGGAGGAAAAAACAGGACCCTAAGTTCCCCACGTGGAAGGAGGGTGTTTGAGCAAATTCATATGACTATTGAGTTTAAGTCATCCCACTTCAAGGAGCTTGCTTGAAACCACAAATAAGCTTGCTCTTCAAATGAACCATGACACACAAAGATAACTTCAATGTTTATTCTAAAGTTTGAGGATACAATGAATCATTTAAATTCCCCTTTTGTACCTACCATTCTCTCTCTCTCTCCCCCATAGCATGCCCACTTTCCTTGACTATTCCATGGTCTATAGTTCCTAATTCATTGTACTACACTCTAAAAATTGATTTAACTACTTTGGTTATGTTTCATTTCTTTTTCTCAGAAATGGCAATTTTTTTTCTTCTGTTTTTCTTACATGAATGGATTTATAGCCCTTAGAAGTGTGACTGACATGCAAAAGCCATTCTCTAAAATATGTGAAGAACTCATTTATATTTGCTTTTTCTTCTGAAAACACAGACAGCAAAGTAGAAAGTCCTGAAACTAATTTACAGGAATCACATTGATAGTGATCTTTAAGGAAAAAAATATTTCATAATTTCATCCAAATCCTTTGTAGGGCATATTTTACATCTTTGTTCCTCAAACTGTAGATCAAGGGATTTAACATGGGAATAACAAGAGTGTAAAATATAGATGCCACTTTATCAGTGTCAAAGGAATGACTGGACTCTGGTTGCACATACATAAATATCAAAGTCCCATAGAACACGGTGACCACTGTCAGGTGGGATCCACAGGTAGAAAAAGCCTTCCGCCTATCTTCAGTAGAGTTCATCCTGAGAATAGCTGTGAGGATGAGCAGGTAAGACACAAGAACTATTAGAAGAGAGAAAATCAAATTAAATCCTGATAAGACCAGGATAATTAATTCAATTTCGTGTGTGTTTGAACAGAGCAGTGATAATATGGGGAGACTGTCACAGTAGAAATGACTGATGATATTATAGCCACAGAAGGATGAATTAAAAATGTTCACGGTGACTAGAAGAGAAACGAATGTGCTATAGAGGTAGGGGATTGCCACCAGGGCCCGACACACCCTTTGTGACATGATGACTGTGTAAAGAAGGGGTTGACAGATGGCCACATAGCGGTCATAGGACATTGCCACCAGGATAAAAAGCTCACTAATAATGAACACGATGAAGAAAGCCAGCTGTGTGGCACACAAATGATAGGAAATTTTATTCTGACCTACAACAAAATTTACCAACATTTTGGGGCCCACAGCTGTTGAATAACCCAGATCAGTAAGAGCCAGGTGCCTGAGAAAGAAGTACATGGGTGTCTGCAGCCTGGAGTCCACCTTAGTGAGGATGACCATGCCCAAGTTGCCCACCACTGAGGTCACGTAGATGATGAGGAAGAGCCCAAACAATGGAGCCTGCAGCTCAGGGCAGTCTGTGATTCCCATGAGGATGAATTCACTCAGCACCGTTCTGTTGTGTTCTTCCATTTTATCAGAAAACCTATTTTAACAGAGATATTGTATAGTCAATGATATCATTAATGGAATTTAGTGATTTCTTTTAGTTTACATACATGACATAAATAAAATTAATTTAAATTATATTTTAAACACAAAGAAAAATTCTTCATCCTCTAAATAAAACATACAAATTAAATAGAAATAAAAAAGAGAGGTAACTATACATCTGGAGAGAGAGAGACCTGTAGTTTTTCACTGGTGAGATTAACCCCCCAAAGAATATGTAACAATATTTTGAGGCATTTCCATTGTCAGCATTGGAGGTAGTTAGAAACCAGTGACACTGGTATTTATCCTAATATATTAGGGCTGCCCCCCAAAACAACAAGGGGGCTTCTCCAATGGCTTAGTGAGTAAAGAATCTGCTTGCAATGCAAGAGACTCAGAAGACATGCGTTCAATCCCTGGGTTGGAAGGTACCCTGGAGGAGAAAATGGCACCCTACTCCAGTATTCTTGCCAAGAAAATTCAGTGGGTACAATCTGTGGGGTCACAAAGTGTTTGATGTAGCAACAAGAAATTATACAGCCCAAAATGCCAAAGGGCCAAGACTGACCAGAGTTGGTAGATGTGGGGATATAGATATGGATTGATATAAATATAGATGAGGGAAACATGTCTAAAAAACTTTATAAATTTTAGGTGCTGTTTTATAGGTGAAGGTAAACTTTTCTGTCATCTTTTTGTATAATGACCATCACACCATTATATTTACAAAATTAAAGTCACATAATATTACATACTACACATGCTAAACTTTACCTCATAAAAAAATGAAACCCAAATTGCAATTATGTGTGGAAAGATTTAGAAGCCTTTATGTTAAAATAAGTTTATCTGAAAGCCATTATGTCTACAGGGGGTGCAAGATGATAAAATTAATACATTTGACCAATATTGAACAGAGGTTTAAAAATAACGGAGTTCTAACACATCATACTACACTGGTTTTTTTTTTTATTTATTCTTTTTTTTACAAGGAAACATTCCATATAACATACATGGGTTGATATAATCTCTGTTATAGCTATACTTTTTGTATATGCAAACGAGTACCCTGCTAAATATGGTAGATTATTTCAATCTCTTTCTTGACAAGTTGTTGGGAAGATATATGAGATTTAAATATTTAATTGCATTTATGTTATCTGAAAATACCCTTCAAATGTCTAATACATAGAATTTCTGTGTGCATTTGCTTTTAATTTCTTAGTGGGAAAAGCACGCTACCTGAATTGGACTCTCCTTACACATGCACATATAAATTATTTTTGTGTGACTTCCTTCTTGGGTGTATGATGGTGAATAGACTGAGGGCTGTGTTACCCAGGAAACAGCCCTCAGTGCCCCCACTCCCCTCCTGACCCCTCCGCATGACTGCAACTGGGACCATCAGTGAGCTCTTGCTCAAGGTATTTTAATCTGCTATATAACTTAAAATATGTAATGTATATTTACTTAAAGTGGAGCATTTTTCTTCCTCCCCAACTGCATTTTTATTAAAACTGACATATACTGAATTATTTGTAACATGGACAGTATATTTAGCCAAGGAGAAACCGAGGTCACAATGAGGAAACTGAGCAACTTGAGAGACTGTGATGTAACTAAAGTTGGTTTTAGATGATGAAGTTTCATAAATAATTCCTTTGGATAAAAGGGTTCTCTATAGAAAAAGAAAAGTTTTTAAATTATTATATATTATACAATATCATACTGAAAAAAGTTAAGGATACACAAGCATACATCTATATCTATCTATGTATATTTATATGTATCATATATTTCCAGAATGTTATTTCATCTGCTTTCACATTAAGGCTGCAAATAACATCCATACAACATTAAATGCAGAGGTATAAGTACAGTGAATTAAAGATATATATGAATATTCCTAAAAAACATCATTCTTATCATGAATATTACTAAGAAAACAGAATGATACCAGAGTAGAATGTAGATTTTTTTTAACGTAAAAGATTGACTGAGGTTTGCAACACTGTACAGTATGTGGTGATCAAAACCATCCCCAAGAAAAAGAAATGCAAAAAGGAAAAATGGTTGTCTGAAGAGGCCTTACAAATAGCTGAGAATAGACTAGAAGCTAAAGACAGAGGAGAAAAGGAAAGATATAGCATCTGAATGCAGACTTCCAGACAATAGTAAGGACAGATAAGAGAGACTTCCTAAGTGATCAATGCAAAGAAATAGAGGAAAACAATAGACTGGGAAAGACTAGAGATCTATTCAAGAAAATTACAGATACCAAGGGAATATTTCATGCAAATATGGGCACAATAAAGGACAGAAATGTTGTGGACCAAACAGAAGCAGAAAATATTAAGAAGAGCTAACAAGAATACACAGAAGAACCAAAAAAAAAAAAACAAACTTAATGACCCAGATAACCAAAATGGTGTGATCTCTCAAAATACCAGCAAATTTGCAAAACTCAGCAGTGGCCGCAGGACTGGAAAAGGTCAGTTTTGATTCCAGTACCAAAGAAAGCAGTGCCAAAAAATATCCAAACTACCACACAATTGCACTCATCTCACATGCAAGGAAAGAAATGCTCAAAATTCTCCAAGCTAGGATTCAACATTACATGAACCAAGAACTTGCAGATGTTCAAACTGAATTTAGAAAAGACAGAGGAACCAGAGATCAAATTGCCAACATCCATTGGATCATACAAAAAGCAAAAGAACTACAGAAGAACATCTACTTCCGCTTCAGTGACTGTGCCAAAGCCTTTGATTGTAGATCACAACAAACTGTGGAAAATTCTTAAAGAGATGGTAATACTAGACCACCTAACCTGCCTCCTGAGAAACCCGTATGCAGGTCAAGAAGCAACAGTTGGAACTAGACATGGAACAAGGTGTCCTTTGCCAACAAAGGACTTCATAGTCAAAGCTATGGTTTTCCAGTAGTGATCCATATATGTGAGAGATGGACCATAAAAAAGGCTGAGCACTGAAGAATTGGCGCTTTTAAACTGTGGTGTTGGAGAAGACTCTTGAGAGTCCCTTGGACGGCAAGGAGACCTAGCCAGTCAGTCTTAAAGGAAATAAATCCTGAATATTCATTGGAAGGACTGATGCTGAAGCTGAATCTCCAATACTTTGGCCACCTCATGTGAAGAGCTGACTCATTAGAAAAGACCCTGATGCTGGGAAAGATTGAAGGTGGGAGGAGAAGGGGACAATAGAGGATGAGATGGTTGGATGGCACCACCAACTCAATGGACATAAGTTTGAGCAGGCTTCAGTAGATGGCAAAGGACAGGGAGACCTGGCATGCTGCAGTCCGTGGGGTCACAATGAGTCAGACACAATGGAGTGTCAACAACTAAAAGAAAAGCAATAGCGAGAAAAATAAAAGTCATTTTTTTTAATGTACTAATGCTTTACTAAAAAGAAATAAATAAATAAGAATTAAAATTGATACTATTACAAGAAAAACAAGTATCAGGATTCTCTGTGAACTCTAGAAAAGTAAATAAAAATATAATATTCATAAAATTAGGTTATGTATGTGTTGATTCGGAAACCACATTTATCTCATCAAATACATTGCTTATAAGGTTTTGAACCTCTGATGTCCTAACCTATCCCCATATACATGGTTTCTTATATCAGAAATATGGCACTACAAATAGGAAACCATGACGTGACATAAATCTTTGTTTAGTTTGCTTATGAAAGGCTACAGCAAAAAAAAAAAAAAAAAAACTACACTGGTAAATGCTGATTTTCCTGTAAGGTAAGGTGGAGGGGAGGTCATTGAAGAGAATCGTTTGTTTGTTTGTTTCACCAGCTTCAGAATTGAATGAAATGTGTGAAATTACTTTTCTATAGTTTACTACCTGTGCTGATCTCCTGATTATCATTTTTAGAATTATACTTTAAAAAATTATGTGTTTTTTGTCCAATTCCACTGGAAACTGAACTTGCTGGATTGCAGATTCACCGTAACACTGGGTACTCAAAATTCCTAGCCTCCAAAAATTTCTTTTCACATCACAGTGCAAGATGGAAAACCCTGCTTTTGCTCATCAAAAGATCAGAAACATTCCCATGAATATATTGATTTAATTATTCATTAGAAACACAATATTTTCAGAAGGCAATAAGATCCCAGAGTTGCTAACTGACTAAAGACTTGGAAGAACATCCAACCATAAGCTGACCACCAGCAGCTTTGTAATTCTGACTTAATTTTTTTTTAAATTCCTGAATCTTTGGGTTTTCTTGTCCCACAGTTGTGTCCTTTCTTATTCATACAATTAAGCATTTATAGAAACATCTGTTCCTATTGTTCAGTCCCTAAGTCATGTCAGTCTCTGTGACCCCATGGACTGCAGCGCACCAGGCCTCCAAATAGTAAATAATATGACACTGACATTTCAAAGATGCTCCTTAGTATTTGTGAAAATATTCGAACAGTTGTAGGCAGGGAAAGGGATGCAGTTCTATTCTGCTCATACATTATCATAGAAAGTTGTACATGGAAAAGAGCCAAATATCCTCATGATTTGCTATGATTTGTCATAGAATAAAATCGCTATCTTGCAAACGTCACCAAAGCTATCCATCTATTGTTAAAATAAGGCACCACATGAAATATGCTATTTACCTGTAATGAAACCTCTGTTTGACTTTCTCATGTGCTTTGCAACACAAATAGTGAGAACAATTTATGCATTTTTCTCTCCCTCTCTGACTCTCCCTGAGGAGTTGCCAAGCAATTTCTTGACTGTCCCTGAAGCATTAAAATATAACAATGCAAGTACTGAGGTGTTTAATAATCCAGAGTAGTTTGTATGTACCTGTAAATAAGTTACATATATTGGTTTCCTATTTTTTACCCTTTATTAATGTTCCTTTTTTCCTGCTTTGATGGTTGATTTCTGTACCCATTTGGCTAGGCTGTGGTGCCCAATTGTTTAGTTAAATATCAGTCTAGTGTCACTGTGAAAATTATTCTTTTTAAAATTTTTATTAACTTTTAAATGAATAGACTTTCAGTACAGCCAATTGCTCCTCAAAATATAGGTGGGCTTCATCTAATCATTTGAAAGTCTTCAAAACCAAATATTGAGGTTCTTTAAAGGAAAAACTGTCTGTCTCTAGACATTATGTAAGTAATTAAATAAACTGAAAGTAACAATGCATCATGTAGATTTCATATATATATAAAGGACAGGGAGCTATATTTAATATCCTGTAATAAACCATAATGGAGATATATATATATATATATATATATATATATATATACATATGCTGCTAAGTTGTTTCAGTCGTGTCCGACTCTGTGCAACCCCATAGACGGCAGCCCACCAGGCTCCCCCATCCCTGAGATTCTCCAGGCAAGAACACTGGAGTGGGTTGCCATTTCCTTCCCAATGCATGAAAGTGAAAAGTGAAAGTGAAGTCGCTCAGTTGTGTCTGACTCCCAGCGATCCCATGGACTGCAGCCCACCAGGCACTTCTGTCCATGGGATTTTCCAGGCAAGAGTACTGAAGTGGGGTGCCATTGCCTTCTAGTCTTTATTTATTTCCAAGCTCCAAACTGATCCTTTCCCCTGCTTTCCACTTTGGGAACCATAAGTTTTTGTCCATGCCTCTGAGTTTATTTCTGTTCTGTTGCTAAGTTAGTGTGTAGCATTGCTTTTAGATTCCACATGTAAGTGATATCATGTGGTATTTGTCGTCCTCTTTCTGACTTCACTTGGTATGGTACACTCAAAGTGTATCAGTATTGATACAAGCGGGACTATTTCATTCTATTTTTATGGCTGAAGAGCATTTCATCATGTACATACACCACATCTTTATCTGTCCATCCCTCAGTGGACAGGTGTCTTCCATGTCTTGGCTATTCTTAATGGTGCTTCTATGAACCTTGAGGTTCATGTATCTTTTTGAATTGCTCTTCTCCATATATGTGCTCAGAAGTGGGATTGCTGGGTCATGTGGCAACTTTAGTTGGCACAGGGACCTCCATGCTGTCTTCCATAGTGGTGATGGTCATTCAGTCGCTAAGTCGTGCCCGACTCTTGCGACCCCATAGTGGCAGCACCAAATTTTATTTTCACCGACAGTGTAGGATGATTCCCTCTTCTTCAAACCCTCTCTAGCATATACTATTTGTAGACTTTTTAAATGATAGTCATTCTGAACAGTGGGAAGTGATATCTTACTGTAGTTTTGATTTGCATTTCTCTAATAATTATCAAAGTTGTGCATCTTTTTATATGCTTATTGGCCATTTATATATCTTTTTGGAGAAATGTCTATTTAGATCTTCTACTCGTTTTTTGACTGGGAGCGGTCTTCCCCTAAAGATACACATATTCCATACACTCAAATTCTCAAGAGTTTATTTAAGCATCATTCTTACACAAGGCCACCTGACAACTTTAATCAAAATTTAGGCTCCATCCTGGCTATTTCCTCTTTTTCATTTTAACAATGCTCAACAACATCAGTCATACTATACAGCTCACTTTTCATTCTGCAAATTTTCTGTATTTTCTCTAAGCTTCATGAAGAATGAGTGTTGGTTGTTAAAAAGCCAATGCATGTTTAATTTCTTGAACGAATCATTTATGTAGTATTTATCAGCCATTCTTTTTTATACCTTTTACTCTGCTAGCACTAAAGAAAAACTGTGAATGTACTATAAATTATCTGGTTTATAAAAATAAGTGTTTTAACAAAGAGACACATAATAGGTCACCCATAAGAACACATGGGAATGGCAGATGAGGGCCTGAAACTAGGGATGGGTGAATATCTGAGCAGGGATAGATCAGTTGTTAATGATATATGTTCTTTCAGAGTAATGACTAGTTTTCTTTATTTGTATGCTTCTTGTACATCAGTTCTTATTCATCCAATAGAGGTAAGTTTACAAGGCTTAAACAACACCAATAATAGTATACATTCACTAATACATTGCCCATTGTTAGCATATCCTAGAGTGAATTTTAAATAGTATATTTGCAAATATTTTCCAGCTTCTAGACAAGGCATTTTTCACCTCTTTGTTCCGCAAACTGTAGATCATTGGATTCAGCATAGGTATTACTAAAGTATAGAATAAAGATGCCATTTTATCAGTATCAAAGGAATCACTGGATTTGGGCTGCATGTACATAAAGAAGAAAGTACCATAGAATATGACATCCTCTGTCAAATGAGACCCACAGGTGGAGAAAGCCTTGTGTCTGCTTTCTGCCGAGTTCATCCTGAAGATGCAGACAAGGATCAAGATACAGGACACGAGAACTATCAGAAGAGATGAAACCAAACTAAAAATTGAAAAGATCAGAATTATCCATTTAATTTCACGTGTGTCTGAACAGAGCAAAGATATCAAGGGCAGACTATCACAATAGAAATCCTTAATGACATCATGACCACAAAACGATGAAATAAAAATTTTTATGATGGTCAGCAGAGACAAAAAGAGGCTGTATAGATAGGGAATGGCCACTAGTGTGTGACGTAACCTTTGTGACATGATGCTTGTGTAGAGCAGAGGGTTGCAGATGGCCGCGTAGCAGTCATAGGCCATAGCAGACAGAATGAAAATTTCACTGGTGATAAACCAACTGAAGAACGTGAGTTGGGTAGCACACCAATGATAAGAAATTGTACGTTGATCTATGGCAAAATTTACTAGCATTTTGGGTCCTACAGCTGTTGAGTAACCAAGATCAGTAAAAGCCAGGTGTCTGAGGAAAAAGTACATAGGTGTGTGTAGCCTGGAGTCTATCGTGGTGAGAATGATCAAGCACAGGTTACCCCCCACTGAAAGCCATGTAAACAATGAGGAAGAGTCCAAACAAAGGCTCCCCGAAGGGAGATCGGTGATTCCTACGAGGATGAATTCATTCAGCATCGTCAGATTGTTTCTCCAGTCAGGCCATTCAGGAAACATAAACTGGAAATAAATATAAAAATAATGATTAACCCTCATGGGCTATGATGAGATTATCATTGTAATAAGTGGTTAAAATCTTAAATCTTATGTTTATGGTTTGTTAATTTAATTGGCAGCTCAGTTCTCTCTCTCCCAAGTCACTTAGCTCCTGACAGGTGTCTTAGACATGACACAGAAACAGTACAAAAAAAATAAGTAAATAATTTGACTTCATCTAAATGAAAATTAAAGCAAAGTTTTGTCTGTCAAAGGACATTCTCAAAGTGTTAAAAAAATGTGACCCTCACAATGGAAAAAGTTGGGAATCATATGCCTGATGTGTCTAATACATTAAATATACAAAACACTTTTATAATTCAACAATAGAAAAAACACCCAAATTAAAAGCAGACAAAGGATGTGAACAGAAATTTCTCGCAGGAGATATACAAATGGCCGAAAATCACCTGAAAATATGTACAAAACACAATGGGCAAGGGCGAACATTGGACCTTCACTGTATACACTAAGTACAGAGGTTAGAGAAGCTAAATCATTTCTAATCCTTCTCCCCCACCCACCTCCACTGATGCCATCGACTATACCTTTCAACAATAAGTGCATGATAGTAAATGTAATCTACAAAGAGAGATCAAAAATATGCATTTAAATGCATGTAGTTAAACATCAAAGTAATTTTTTAAGAGAGAATAAAGTGAGTTTTGGAAAGAGCTATTAAATAAATAAAGAATGGAAAATAACCTTAATTTTAAGTAAAATATACATTCCTGCTTCATAATTTTGAAAGGATTGTCCTGTGAGTAAATCTGTATTTGTACAGATTTTCTTTTTCATTCCAATCTCCATTAGATGTGCAGTTAGTCATTTAACGGGTGATTTGAAAGCCTCAAAGATTTGTAGGTGGGAGGGAGTGAGAGTCCTCTAACCAATTAGATATTATGGTGTGATGAAGTCACAATGTAGTGAAACAGATGCTTTAATATTTTATTTTGACCTCACCTCTAGCAAAAAATAAAAATGATGACTTTCAAATGGCACTGATCCTTGCAATAATATGGATAAATCTGGGAAACCCATAGTATATTAGAAGCAGATAAATTACAAGCACTATAAATACATTGATATAATGCCTTTAATTCAGACATAGTTGGAAAACACTGGGAATGTGTCATTATTTGGCGTTAAAATTTTGAAATAAATTCCATTTATATCAAATCTATATCATATTTATATACCATTTTGTATCATATGATATCAAATAACATATTTCACATCTTCATTAAGGGTCCAAGTATAATCATGAAAATCTTAAAAAGTGGAGTTTCTTAATAATATTAACTCCCTTTCCAAGGGTTACATTTTTTTTCACTATTCAAAGAGTACAAGCCTATAACATGAAACTAAATGTATATCATTCATCAAAAAACATAATAAAGATGTATGTTGTTGTTCAGTCACCCATTGTGACTGACTCTTTGCCACCCCATGGACTGCAGCACGCCAGGCCTCCCTGTCCTTCACCACCTCCCAAAGTCTACTCAAGATCATGTCTGTTGCATCAGTCATGCCATCCAGCCATCTCTCATCTTCTGATGCCCTCTTCTCCTTCTGCCCTCACTCTTTTCCAGCATCAGGAACTTTTCCATTGAGTCATCTGTATGCATCAGATGACCGAAATACTGGAACTTCAGCTTCAGCATCAGTTCTTACAATGAGTATTCAGTTGATTTTCCTTAAGATTTCCTGGCTTGATTTTGCTGTCCAAAGGACTCTCAGGAGTCTTCTCCAGCACCACAGTTCTAAGGCATCAATTCTTTGGTGTTTTGTCTTCTTTACGATTGAGCTCTTACAACCATACATGACCACTGGGAAGACCATAGCCTTGATTATATGGACCTTGTTGGCAGAGTTATGTCTCTGCTTTTCAACACACTACCTAGGTTTCTCACAGCTTTCCTGCCAAGGGTGATCATCTTCTGATTTCATGGCTGTGGTCACCATCCGCAGTGATCTCAGAGCCCAAGAAGAGGAGATCTGTTGCTACATCCACCTTTCCCCCTTCTGTTTGCCGTGTACAATGTTATGGACCTCTGCCCATAGTTCTTCAGGCACATTGTTTACTAGATCTAAGGCCTTGACTCTATTAGTTATCTCCACTGCATAATCACAGAGGATTTTATTTAAGTCATATCTTAAAAATGAACATTCAGAAAACTAAGATCATGGCATCTGGTCCCATCACTTCATGGCAAATAGATGGGGAAAGAGTGGAAACTGTGAGAGACTTAATTTTGGGGGGCTCCAAAATCACTGCAGATGGTGACTGCAGACATGAAATTAAAAGACGTTTGCTCCTTGGAAAAAAAGTTCTGACCAACCTAGACAGCATGTTAAAAAGCAGAGGCATCAGTTTTCCAACAAAGGTCCATCTAGTCAAAGCTATGGTTTTTCCAGTGGTCATGTATGGATATGAGAGTTGGACTATAAAGAAAGCTGAGCACAGAAGAATTGATGCTTTTGAGTTGTGGTGTTGGAGAAAACACTTGAGAGTCCCTTGGATTGCAAGGAGATCCAAGCAGTCCATCTTAAAGGAAATCAGTCCTGAATATTCATTGAAAGGACTGATGCTGGAGCTGAAACTCCAATACTTTGGCCACTTGATGCAAAGAACTGACTGAGAAGACAGTCAAGACAGTGGAGAAGACACTGATTCTGGAAAAGATTGAAGGCAGGAGGAGAAGGGGATGACAGAGGATGAGATGGTTGGATGGCATCACCGACTTGATGAACATGAGCTTGAACAAGTGCCAGGAGTTGGTGATGGACAGGGAGCCCTGGTGTGGTGCAATCCATGGGGTTGCAAAGAGTCGGACATGACTTAGGGACTGAACTGAACTGATAATTGCCTGGCCTAGTGGTTTTCCCTGCTTTCTTTAGTTTAAGCCTGAGTTTTGCTATGAGAGCTGATGATCTGAGTCACAGTCGGTTCCAGGTCTTAATTTTGCTAACTGTAAACAGCTTCTCCATCTTTGGCTAAAATAATTTAATTGATTCTAACACCAAAATAAAAAAATATATATGTTCTACTCATCATTGGGTATTGGAATGCAAAAGTAGTAAGTCAAAAGAACCTGGAGTAACAAGCAAGTTTGGCTTCAAAGAATAAAATGAAGCAGGCTACTCTACAAAAATAGTCTACAAAGTTACTATTTCTGTATGCTGACATTATAGCCATCAACCTGGTAAAATTCATTTCTTATTTCTAATATTTTAGTTTGAAATTTATTTTTTGATTTTTAATTAACATATCCAAAATAGAATAACTGCTGTTTTATTTTTGTTTCCCCAAGCTTAAAAGTGTTTGTTTCATAATTTGACAGAAATTTGAGATGACAGCAGCCATAAAGGGGACATGGCTAATGTTTCATTAAGGCAAATATTTTTGATGTATTGCTCATTGTTGTACTCGCCAGCAAAAGAACACTAACTGCCATCTTCTACTTAGCCAGTATGATGGGCACTAGTATTTAAATGTTATGTAATACACATACACACACAAAAAAAAACATTTTATTAAAAGACACAAGAATGTCTTTAAAAAATATTTAATGATGGATGTAGTAAAAAAAAAAAAAAAAAGGGCTTCTCTTCAATTGAAACATAAACACTTGGCAAAGTGAGACCAGTGATCTGGACTTGAGTCTCTTGCACTGAAACTTGAGGTTAAACCAAAGTTGGCACTGGAAGAATGATCACGACGTGAACATCTACAGTTGACACAAGAGAAACCATTCCTAGTGTGCATGATTTTCAGACATTACTGCTTTTGAGTAATTTGCCACATAAAATAAACAGTTGTCTATAATCTAATTTATCTTGCATGCCTTCTATATTTACTTTTACATAGGAATTTTGCAGAGATTTTTCCACATCCTATGCAGAGCACCTTTTACTTCCTTGTTCCTCAAGCTGTAGATCATAGGGTTCAGCATGGGTATGACCAAAGTGAAAAATACAGAGGCCATTTTGTCAGTATCAAAAGAGTGGCTGGATTTGGGCTGCATATACATAAAGGCTAGGGTGGCATAAAGTACAGCCACCACTGTCAGATGAGAGCCGCACGTGGAGAAAGCCTTCTGCCTGCCCTGTGCAGTGTTCATTTTTAGGATGGCCTTAAGGATCAGTATGTAAGATACAAGGACTATCAGAAAAGATGAAACCAAATTAAACACGGAACAGGTCAGTATGAACAGCTCAATTTCCCATGTGCTTGAGCACAGCAAAGTTAGCAAGGGGAGACTGTCACAGTAGAAATGACTAATGATGTTATAGCCACAGAAGGATGAAGTAAATATCTTAATGGTAGTTATCAGAGAAACGGAGGCACTGTAAACATAGGGGACTGCAACCAGCACCCAGCATGCTCTCGGGGACATAACTACTGTGTAGAGCAGAGGGTCACAGATGGCCACGTAACGGTCATACGCCATTGCCGACAGGATGAAAAGTTCACTGATGATGAACAGGATGAAGAAAGTCAGCTGGGTAGCACACCAATGATAGCAGATTGTGTTTTGCTCAGCTACGAAATTTACCAGCATTTTGGGTCCCACAGATGTGGAATAGCCAAGGTCGATGAAAGCCAGGTTTCTGAGAAAGAAGTACATGGGTGTCTGTAGCTTGGAGTCCACCTTGGTGAGAACGATCATGCCCAAGTTTCCCACCGCCGACACCGCATAGACGGTGAGGAAGAGCACGAAGCAGGGAGCCTGCAGCTCCGGCCGGCCGGTGATTCCCGTGAGGATGAATTCGCCAGGCACAGTTTGATTTTGTTTGTCCATCCAGCCCATCAAGGGAAGGAACTGTGGGAAGAACCGTAAGAATAGACGTTGGAATTCAGAAGATACCATCTGATGAATGTTTAGTAGACAAAGCCATTATGTGTAAAATGAATCTAATTATTTTCAATGGAGTGATTTAAAACAAGGCTCAGGATGCTTGGGGCTGGTGCACTGGGATGACCCAGAGGGATGGTATGGGGAGGGAGATGGATGGGGTTCAGGATGGGGAACACGTGTACACCCGTGGCAGATTCATGTTGATGTATGGCAAAACCAATACAATATTGTAAAGTAATTAGCCTCCAATTAAAATAAATAAATTTAAATTAAAAAAAAAAAAAGACTCACCTCCATCACTGAACCTGGAACCAAATTTAGAAACCATTACAAGGTAAAATGGACTTTGCTGGTGGATCAGGGATACAGAATCTGCCTGCAATGCAGGAGAGGTGGTTTGATTCTGGAAGATCCCCTGGAGAAGGAAATGGCAACCCACTCCACTCTCCTTGCCTGGGAAATCCCATGGAAGAGGAGCCTGGCAGACTACAGTCTATGTAGTTGCAAAGAGTCAGACACAACTAACCACCACCACCACATCATAACCTAACATATATAACAGTCACTTTACTCTTTATGTCATGTACTGATTCTCATTACAAAATATAAACAGTTCATTCATGGCTGCTAACAAACTATCATTACAAACATTTGGACAGAGTGGGAAACCTGATTTTTTTTTCAAAAATATTTTTCAGTTGAAATACATATAATTGGTAAAAAAATGTATCAAATTTTAGAAATAATCATAATACAAAGTAACAGTACTTTCTTTCTTTCCCTTGGAACTTCAGTCCCAGTCTCTGAAGAAAATTATTACTAACTTATTTAATAGACTTTGATTTAATTCTCTTTAGTGTAACTCCACATATTCAAACATTATTTTCATTCCAATATCCATTTTGTAAAAAATTGTACTAAATTTATTATCTCTATAGAAAATGGTGAAATTAAATCTTTAGCTCATACATATAAAAATCAGTCACAGACTGGTCAAGAACTTGGTATTAAAAAAATAATTTTTAACTCATGGTGCTGAAACTGAAGCTCCAATATTTTGGCCACCTGATGCAAACAGCCAACTCATTGGGAAAAACCCTGATGCTGCGAAGGACTGAAGGCCGAAAGAGAAGGGGGAGTAAAAGATAAGATGGTAGATGGCATCACCTACTCAATGTAGGTGAATCTGAGCAAACCTTGGGAGACAGTGAAGGACAGAGGAGCCTTGCTGCAGTCCTTGGGGTTGCAGAGACTAGAATAAGACTTAGGGACTGAGAAAAAGCAAGTTAAAAGCTAAAACTTCTGGATGTCACTAAGCAAATATAAATTTCAAGAACATCAAAATATAAATTTGCTTGATTTGGAAGATTAAATCTGCTTCATACAATTCATTCTTTCTTAAAAGCTATTCACAATATTAACAAATTATTTACAAAAAAAGGTAAAAACAAACATTCATTCAGTTCAGTTTAGTTCAGTTCAGTCGCTCAGTCATATCCGACTCTTTGCGACCCCATGAATCACAGCACACCAGGCCTCCCTGTCCATCACCAACTCCCGGAGTTCACTCAGACTCACGTCCATTGAGTCAGTGATGCCATCCAACCATATCATCCTCTGTCGTCCCCTTCTCCTCCTGCCCCTAGTCCCTCCCAGCATCAGATTCTTTTCCAATGAGTCAACTCTTTGCATGAGGTGGCCAAAGTGGAGTTCAGCTTTAGCATTATTCCTTCCAAAGAAATCCCAGGGCTGATCTCCTTCAGAATGGACTGGTTGGATCTCCTTGCGGTCCAAGGGACTCTCAAGAGTCTTCTCCAACACCACAGTCCAAAAGCATCAATTCTTTAGTGCTCAGCCTTCTTCACAGTCCAACTCTCATATACATACATGACCACTGGAAAAACCATAGCCTTGAGTAGATGGACCTTAGTCAGCAAAGTAATGTCTCTGCTTTTGAATATGCTATCTAGGTTGGTCATAACTTTTCTTCCAAGGAGTAAGCGTCTTTTAATTTCATGGCTGCAGTCACCATCTGCAGTGATTTTGGAGCCCAAAAAAATAAAGTTTGACACTGTTTCCATAGTTTCCCCATCTATTTCCCATGAATTGATTTACAAAAAAGGTAAAAAAACAAACATTCATTAGCAGCAACCAAACAAGAAAGAGGGAAAAATCTAGGGCTTTTAGCTACAAAATTATACTTAAGGAAAAGAATTTTTCCACAGAAGCTTGTGCATTGTGGCAAACCTTTTCATCCAAATTATGTTGTACTTTACAAATCCTTGGAGTTCTGAAACTCAACTGAGTCGATTTTTTTTTTTTAATTTTAAAATTACTTTTTTTAAAGCATATTGAGATAAAGTCCCTTGGTATTGGAAACAAGACAAGCTTTCATTTTATAGGCATATTTATGACTTGGAGGAGTTTGGCTTCCTAACTGTGAAAGTGACACCCGACCTTATGTGTCTAGGTCTTCATGTGATGGATTCAAGAGCAGGATGGTTTATTTGTGGTTAGAGGGCTCCTCAGGTATAATCAGAGGGATGTTCACTTCTCTACGTAACCACAAGCTCTCATCTTCTTCTTATTATATACTGTCATCTGATTCTCCCCACATCACCCCTACCCAAGCATCAAAGCACCAACTGGAAAAAGAAACAGGAAAGTTGAGCAATAAGACTGACTCTTCTCTGATAGAAGCACAAACTTCAGAGTTTCACCAGGACTTAAGAATGAATGTACATAAAACCTATTAATTATTATCTTATGCAAACTCAAACACCCAGTCTTAACTATGTATTCTAAAACTTCGCAAATAGTCTCAACTGAGATACATGGGTTGGTCAGATTGAGAATATTATTTTTCAAAGGGCAGACAAAAAACTAAGGAGGATAAAAAAGAAGAAGAATCTTGAATGGGTCTTAAAGTAGGTCAGGGTCAGAAGTCTTTAGGTGACTTAACATCGGCAAAAATATTTACACACATTAATTTAAAAGTATAAAAGGACAATACTTTCTCATTCAATACAGCTAATAAGGCCAAAAGTCCTTATCTTCCCTTTCCTTATTTTGTAAAATACACCATATTTTCTCAATCAGGGAGCACTAACTCTTCAATTATGTAGCATTAGTGGAGGGCATAAAATCAGTCTAAATCTTTTCCAATTACATCTTTGGAATTTGGCAAATCCTCCTTAGCAAACACCAAAATTTTCTAACTTAAGATATCCAGTATTATACTCACCAAATGTGGGATTCAGTGTTGATTGCTAGACCACTATTATATGGCTTTTTATAATTCATGAAGATTATTTAAAACTGTACCACTTCATTATAATGATATCCCATGATGTGAGATTCTCAAATATGCAGAAATTCTATGAGCTGAGTAACGGTTTTTTTACTTGTGCTATATACCTGGGAGCTGTGAAGAGGTGTAGGGAGGTCTTCTGCCCTCTTCTTCTCATACTTCAAAAAATAATTCTTCCTATTCAATTCTGATGTGTGCAGTTTGTAACACAAAACACAAGAGATCAAGAAGAAAGCTTCTCTTAAGGCATTTAGATTAATGAGAGTGAAAAGGCAATACCCTAGGCTAGATTATGAAGTGTTTAAGGTGCGGCAAATTCACAAATACTGAAACCATAAAGCATGCACTAGATTAAGAAATCTTCCAAGGAGTGATGTTCTTGACTCTTATTGGTATTGATTTTAGACTCAGTTTTGCTCCACTATATACATAATGCTTCCAAGCCTTCAGCCTCATTATCTGTATGACATTAAACTTGATACAAAGGTGATAGGGTCAAAGACATCCTATCATGGTGGTGTGGAGGATGCAGTACCCAGAGTCAAAAAGTCTATTTTGGAAACCAGGGAAGAGCAAAAGTCTCCTTCCTGTTACATGGGTTTGAAATGGCCAACAGAGTGTAGCCCACACACTCGTGTTAGCAGAATTTACTGACATCTGTGTGAGGAGAGAATACCTGCAAACAGGAAAGAATAAATTAACAGCTTCATCTCTGTATAGAAGCTGGTTTTTCCTGAATGCCTCTAAAGACAAAGAGCAGAGGAGGTTGGCCTTTTTGGGATCTCAAGGTCCTTCTGCCTGTGGGTGTGGTGGGGGCTGGTGAAGGAACTGTGACTCTGAAGGCAAATTATAGAGATGTCAATGTGATTCCTCAGCATAATATTGATGAAGAATGACCCAGAGAAGGAGTGAAAGAGGAACCAATGGCAGCTTCTCAGAAAATGTTTTTAAAAGTTTATTCTGTGTTATTTTGCCTTTTCCATCAACTTACTCCTGCAAATATCACTGAGCAGACACGGGTGTCCCCCACGCTCTGTGTTTGAGGTCACCTCTGAGTTGACCTGGGCTTCTCTGCTGGCTCAGACCATAAAGAATCTGCCTGCAATGTGGGAGACCCCAGGTTGATCCCTGTATGGGGAGATGCCCTGGAGAAGGGAATGGCAGGGCCCTCCAGTATTCATACCTGGAGAATTCTGTGGAGAGAGGACCCTGGGGAGTTATAATCCATGGGGTCGCAAAGAGTCAAACATGATTACTTGACTGACACTCTCTTTTTCTTTCTGATTTGACCTACAAGCCAAGATGATTGTTTTCTGACATGCTGGTTGCTTTCCATCTCTAGTGTTTGACTACATTTCCTGAGGGCAAAGGGATCTCGCTTGGACACCACCCACAGCAGTTTGTAAGGGCCTGAGATCTAATGTGTTAAGAGAAATATTAACTAATAAGTGACAGGACTCAATGGATAAAAACACAAGCTTTTCTAGCCCTCTTTTATGCAGGAAGCTAAAGTTATGACCAACCTAGATAGCATATTGAAAAGCAGAGATATTACTTTGCCAACAAAGGTCCATCTAGTCAAGGCTATGGTTTTTCCAGTGCATGTATGGATGTGAGAGTTGGACTGTGAAGAAAGCTGAGCACCGAAGAATTGATACTTTTGAACTGTGGTGTTGGAGAAGACTCTTGAGAGTCCCTTGGACTGCAAGGAGATCCAACCAGTCCATTCTAAAGGAGATCAGCCCTGGGTATTCTTTGGAAGGAATGATGCTAAAGCTGAAACTCGCATACTTTGGCCACCTCATGCGAAGAGTTGACTCATTGGAAAAGACTCTGATGCTGGGAGGGATTGGGGGCAGGAGGAGAAGGGGACGACAGAGGATGAGATGGCTGGATGGCATCACCGACTCGATTGGCATGAGTCTGAGTGAACTCCGGGAGTTGGTGATGGACAGGGAGGCCTGGCGTGCTGTGATTCATGGGGTCGCAAAGAGTCGGACATGACTGAGCGACTGAACTGAACTGAACTGAAACTATCTTAAGTAATTGAAATTCAGTTGCATGCAGCAGTACTTTTTCTTTATTCCGTACTTGGTTAGCTTTCCCCCTAATCAGGGGAGTCTCACGTTCCTTATCTACCAGGGAATGTTTAATTTTAAGGAAACCTGTATGTTGTTTTCTGTTTCTCAAGGGCCTTCTGTTCCTTATCAGTTCCTGGAAAACAGGAATGAGCAGAGCTGCACGCATCTCTCAGGGCTGAGGTCATGAGATGGAACACATACGTGGATTCCTTTCAGTAACCTTTTGCTTTTCTGTAGAACTACTTAGTCATGTTCCTATTTCCAATACATGGATTGTCTTCTGGCCCCGTGATGATTGTTATTCCCCTAGTTACTATGGTTATGCACTTGGTTTCAGTGTTTTTGCTCAACTTTATTTTTCTGCCTAAAGCTTCCTTGTATAACAATATATAAGCACATGCCGCCATGATGAAAGCACCCTTGTTCCACCAGACACTTGGGTCCCCCATGGCCTTCTTTTCTTCACCTTCTTTTCATCGACTCCTGTCCCCAGGTTCTGGTCTGTCAAGATGACCATAACACTTATCCCTCATTTTTGCTTCCTAAAATCCTCTATGAGTAAACATTAAAAGTTCAGCTCCTTGACTCAGAGTCTTCCTTTGAAATTTACACTCTGACCAACACCGTCTCTTATATATTAACAGAAAGAGGCACCAAATATATATATATACATATATATATACATATATATATATAGCACAAATAAAACTCCATGGAGCCATGATAATGATAATAATATCATGTTGCTGTATAAATGAAAGTTCTGGCAGAAACTTACCATCTGAGGCATAGACAGTTCTTTAGTATCAGAAACTCCAGTCTGCAATCAGCATCTTTGCATTAACAGCATTTTATGTGGAGGTTTCAAGAAATACCTACACTCCCTTCAGAATGTTTATGGTTTTAGAATCCCAGTATAGAGTTAACAACAAATAGAAAAAAAGATTATTTACTATTTGCAAAGAATACAATAACTGAGTTTACTCTGTAAATTTCTCCATAAATCAGTTATGACAAGAGAGTATTAATAATCATGGGCTAATGTATTGGGTCTGGCATCAGTGACTAAATTCATCTATAATTTTAAACTGAAGATAGAAATCAACAGTTGTCACTGGAGCTAATCTAGTAATCAGCCATCCACTCACCAAAAACAAGGAATGCCTTCTTGTTCAGCCATGTGGTTAGTAGTCTGACTGAAGTCAGAAGAATTTATGAATGTCCTTCCCCTTTGAGACAGTCCCCTAGAAATCTGAATGCAATTTCTTGATTATTCCCAAAGCATCTAAGAACACGAAATGAAGCCTCTATAGTCTTGGTTAATTATTTTTGATTTCCCTATTGAGGAAACACTCTTTTAGACCGAATTCACATGCTTTTTTATTATTTATTTTATTGCACTCACTCAAATATCTGGATTTCAGTTTATCATTTATTGGAGAAGTCCTTTCAGTTCAGTTCAGTTCAGTCACCCAGTTGTGTCTGACTCTTTGCGACCCCATGAATCACAGCACACCAGGCCTCCCTGTCCATCACCATCTCCCGGAGTTCACTCAGACTCATGTCCATCAAGTCAGTGATGCCATCCAGTCATCTCATCCTTGGTCGTCCCCTTATCCTCCTGCCCCCAATCCCTCCCAGCATCAGAGTCTTTTCCAATGAGTCAATTCTTTGCATGAGGTGGCCAAAGTACTGGATTTCAGCTTTAGCATCATTCCTTCCAAAGAAATCCCAGGGTTGATCTCCTTCAGAATGGACTGGTTGGATCTCCTTGCAGTCCAAGGGACTCTCAAGAGTCTTCTCCAACACCACAGTTCAAAAGCATTAATTCTTCGGCACTCAGCCTTCTTCACAGTCCAACTCTCACATCCATACATGACCACAGGAAAAACCATAGCCTTGATTAGCCGGACAATCACCCATAAATTACTTCAATATTCAGTATTTTCCACCATGGCTTCTGCCCAAGTTTTATGTCTGAGGATAAAGACAAAATTCTTTAAACATGTCCTAGAGTGGTTCTAAAGACTCAGAAGGAATACAAATTATGAATATGTATGTAACTCATTTTTTAAAGGGACTACATTGAGTTAATCACACACTTATTCTGTATCCTATAATCCTCTTCAATCCTCATTTCCCATCCTCACTCCAGTTCTCCTTCCTCATACAGGCACCTTCTCTATGAGAGCTGCTATATGCTCTTAAAAAGAAATATAGCCGTATAATGTAAATATAGTATACCTTTTAATGTGCACTCATGCTATCATTCAGAGAAGGCGATGGCACCCAACTCCAGTACTCTTGAATGGAAAATTCAACAGAGGAGCCTGGTAGGCTGCAGACCATGGGTCACGAAGAGTCAGACACGACTGAGTGACTTCACTTTCACTTTTCACTTTCATGCATTGGAGAAAGAAATGGCACCCCACTCCAGTGTTCTTGCCTGGAGAGTACCAGGGATGGGGGAGCCTGGTGGCCTGCCATCTATGGGGTCGCACAGAGTTGGACACTACTGAAGCGACTTAGCAGCAGCAGCAGCATGTTGTCATTTAACTTGCTTTGATGCTTAAAGAGTCCCATTCAACTCTACATTTTTGAAGCACATTCATTTTACTGTGTATGGAGGGGGATTGTGGGTGTGTGTTAGTTGCTCAGTCATGTCCAACTCTTTGCAACTCCATAGACTGAAGCCCACCAGGCTCCTCTGTCTGCGGAATTTTCTAGGCATTACTAGAAATTACTAGAATGGGATTACTAGAGTGGGCATCCATTCCCTTCTCCAGGGGATTTTTGTAACCTAGGGACTGAACCCAGGTCTCCTGTATTGCAGGCAGATTCTTTACCATCTGAGCCCCCAGGTAAGCCCCGTTTTAGTGAGTGAGTGAGTGAGTGAAGTCACCGAGTTGTGCCCAGCTGTTCGCGACCCCATGGACTGTAGCCTACCAGGCTCCTCCATCCATGGGATTTTCCAGGCAATAGTACTGGAATGGGGTGCCATTTCCTTCTCCAGGGACCGTCTTAGTACAAACACAACATTATGTCTCTTCTTTCTGTTTTGTAAAATTACTATTATCTGGGCCTCCTTTAATTTGAAATCTTTGCTTCCATAGTACTGGAATTCAGCTAGTTACCAACTCTGGAATTTTATCTGTGTCACCACAGTTAATGACTTTATGTGTGTGGTCCCCACAGATCCATGAATGAACTTTTCTGTGCTATATTGGGTTAGTCCAAAAGTTTGTTTGCTTTTTTTCCCATAAAATGACTCTAATAGCATTTATTTATCTTTAATTTCATTTGAAACAATTTACTTAGATTGTATCAAAACAGCTGTCATATCAACATGCATTTTAAAATTATCGAAACTGGTGAATGTTTGTATAGCCATTTTAATATTGAAGATGGAAGCAAAAAGCAACATTTTGGCATATTATGCTTTATTATTTCAAGAAAGATAAAAGTGCAACTGAAACCCCCCCAAAAAAAGATTTGTGCAGTGTATGGAGAAGGTGCTGTGACTGATCAAATGTGTCAAAAATGATTTGCTAAGTTTTGTGCTAGAGATTTCTTGCTGGGCGATGCTCTACTGTTGGGTGGACCAGTTGAAGTCAATAGCGATCAACTAGAGACACTGAGGACAATCAACATTATACCACATGGGAGACAGCAGACATACTCAAAATATCCAAATCAAGCACTGAACATCTTTTGCACCAGCCTGGTTATATTAATCACTTTGATGTTTGGGTTCCACGTAAGTTAAGTGAAAAAAACCTTCATGATCATATTTCCGCAAGCTACTCTCTACTTAAACATAATAAAAACATTTTGTTTTTTTAAAAAAACTGTGGTGGGTGATGAAAAATGGATACTGTACACTATTGAGGAATGCAAGAAATCACAGTGCAAGTGAAATTAACCACCATCAACCACACCAAAGGCTGTTCTTCATTCAAAGATGATGTGTATATGGTGGGAGTAGAAGGGAGTCCTCTATTATGAGTTCTTTCTGGAAAACCAGATGCTTAATTTCAACAAGTACTGCTCTCAATTAGATCAAGTAAAAGCAACACTCGATAAGAACCATCCAGAATTAGTTAACAGAAAACATTTAATCTTCCATCAGGATAACGTAAAGCCACATATTTATTTGATGACCAGGCAAAAACTGTTACAGCTTGGCTGGGAAATTCTGATTCAACCACTGTATTCACCAGATATTGCACCTTCAGATTTCCATTTATTCTGCTCTTTATAAAATTCTCATAATGGAAAATATTTTCAATTCCCTGGAAGACTATAAAAGGCACCTGCAACAGGTTTTTGCTCAAAAAAAATACAAAAGTTGTTGAGAAGATGGAAATATGAAGCTACTTAAAAGGTGGCAGAAGGTGGTAGAATGAAGTGGTGAATACATTGTTCAATAATGTTCTTGGACAAAATTAAAAATATTTCTTGTATTTGCACTTAAAAACTGAGGAAACTTTTTGACCAACTCAGTATCTCCTAGAGTGAGTCCCTGATAAGAGAAATACAAGCAAAATTAATATATTTCAATTAATATGAATCTATGCCAAGATTTATCAATATACATTATATCATCACTACACAAAATTTTATACTTTGGACATCCAACTTATGAATATGTACAATTTGTTCACATGATAAGGGACTGTAAAAAATAATTAAACCAGATTCAAATTTTTAGAGCCAAAATTGCTTTCTTCTCTTAATACATTATTTTTTTAGTAATCATCCAAATGATTTGGAATAGAATGATATACTAAGCACTATCCATGCCAACTGATACAGAGAACACATATTTTAAAATAGTTTTAATACCCAAATGCCTATAATAGTGATAAGACTGACAATTTTAAAAAGTGCTGAAGAAATAATCATCGAAGCGGCACAAAATCTGCCGCATACATCCTGAGCCGAGACTGACTGGCCATCAAATCGTTTCAGTTTTCATTTTGACCACTTCTACCTATATATCCAGTTTTCAGTTCAGCCTACTTATCTTTTGAATGATTTCTTTGAATGGACTCTTTCATTTCCTTAGAAGTGGCTCGTGGAAACAGCCCTTTGGAAAGTAGAGATGCAGGTATGGCAAGGTAGACAAATGGAGTCAATGCTTGTGGACTTTCAGGGTGAGAGTGATAGCTGCTCAAACTAAACTTATCCATAATATCTCATATTCTTTTTCCAATCATTAGTAACCTCTTCTGACCAAGAGACAATCTTAACTTAGCTGAAAACCTTAAAAAATCTTAACTGAAAATCTTAACCTTAAAATCTTAACTGAAAACCTTAAAACTTAAGTTTGCTTTTAAATGAAAAAGAAAAGAAAAAGAAAACATAAGTGGGACCAGTTTATATTATCTTTTTGGTTATTGAACTAGAAACTTCTTTTAAAACTGAGTGTTTTGAGACATACATAAAATAATGGAGATACATGATCACAGTCCTTCAAAACAAAAGGGATTACTGAGAAAATGGCAGGGTCTTTTAGTAGGCTTTTGGATTTAAATTTGTAAAATGGCATTTGTTAGTCTGAAGTTGGGAAATTTGAATGGCTTTTCTTATTTTCATGATCTTGAAAGGATTTATTTATGACCTCCACCTCCAAGATTAACACACTTGCAGTGCTTTCTGCCGAGGGCATCTTTATATTACAGAGCTGGGCTCAAGTTATTATACTTACTGTCTCTATTGCAGCTACAGAATGAGAGGTCCTTCTGGTTGCTGTTCCAAGTCTTTCCTAACCTTGGGAGATGGGAGGGAGGTTCAGGAGTGAGGGGCCATATGCTTACCTGTGGCTGATTCATGTGACATATGGCAGGAACCAACACAACATTGTAAAGCAATTATCCTCCAACGGAAATGTTAAAGCAGAAAAGAGATTTACCAGTGTGAGTAAGTAAAGGGCCTTAAGTGAGTGAGTCGAAAGTAGTCACAGGGAGAGAAAGATGCAAAAGTTGGAAGCAGAGATGTGTCAGTGAAAGCAGAGGTTAGAATGATGGCTTTGTTGGATGGAAGGCAAACTCTGGGCAAGGTATATGGAACCTGCAGGAGCTGGGAGAGGCAAGGAGACAGATTGAACCCTATTTGGGTCCTGAAAGGAATACAATCTTCTGATACCTTGATTTTAGGTCTGGATGACTCATTGTGAACTTCTGACCTCCAAAATTGTGCGACAAGAAGTTCACATTGTCTCAAGCTGCGAAATTGGAGATGATTTGTTATAGCTCCATTAGGAAGCTAATACAAGTGATAATATAATTATTTTAGAAAATACATATATGTCAACCAAATTAAGAAGTAGGAAACACTACAGTGTTCATTCTTAACTTCATTTCAGTTCAGTTGCTCAGTCATGCCCAACACTCTGTGACCCTATGCACTGTAGCACACCAGGCCTCTCTGTCTGTCACCCTCCTGGACCTTGCTCAAACTCATGTCCATTGAATCAGTGATGTCATCCAACCAGCTCATCCTCTGCCATCTCCTTGTCTTCCTTCCTTCAATCTTTCCCAACATCCCTTTCCAATGAGTCAACACTAAATCAGGTGGCCAAAGTATTGGTGCTTCAGCTTCAGCATCAGTTCTTCCAATGAATATTCAGGACTGATTTCCTTAACTTAAATTCCTAACTTAAGTTAATAAAAAAGATTGCAGAAAATTGGTAGAAATACAAGTGTGAGTTTAGCCCTGTTGCTCTATTTCTGTTGACCTAACCAGACTCAAAGAGAATTGTTTTCTGCTATAAAGTAAACTTTTCTGATTGCAAGTACCTAGGTTGATGAAGCTAAATAAAACTGTAATAAAAGAAAACAAACATTCCCTATGGACTTTTATGTAATTATAAATAATAAAATATAAAATTCTAAAGGCTAATGATACCAAGTTATTACTGGCATTGTCCTTGAAGAACAGAAATGTACATTATATACTACGATTTTTCTGTCTTCAAATAATCTACTTACTTGTGAGTAAAGGTGAAAATTAACTCATAAACTTGACTCTCACTAAAAGAAGTATTTGCTGTTATGATCTTATAACAAAATCTTTTTAATATGAGTCTATGTTAGGAAAAACAATTATATATTTTATATTTGAATGAAGATTGATATTTTGCTTTATGTATATGTACAAAACATAAAGGAGGAAAAAATAGAATAGTTTTATATGTATTTTTAGTCAGTTTTGCAATATGTCCTATTTTCATGTATATCTAAGCATTCTATATTCAACATTTATTTTCCTGTACAAACTTATTTTTTTTCAGATTTATTTTAAATGCAAAATGACAATTGGTTGAAAAGCTCAATAAACTGATGGGTAAATACTACAAAAAATTATGAAACTTTTAGTAGTTGAAGAAAAGATACTTGTGACAAGGAAGATAATCTAACTCATAGCAAATATCCAAAACAGTTCCTACAGGCATTCATTGTTATCTTCTATATTTAGAAATTCTGAAAACCTTTTATATACTTATATTTTATTTTTTTAAGTATTTATTTTCAAATTATTAGTATTATTTATATTAGTATATTTTTTCACTTAATGCATTTTGTATGGAAAATTATATTTAAAGATGAGATTAAAAGGATTAAGATTTTTCCTTAAAATTAATGGAAATTTTATTTATTGCTTTATCGCTTAGCAAAATTTTCAGGAACAAATAAAACCTTTAAATGGAGATAGTTGCAATTTTAACTTTACACTGATTGGAATGACTGACACGGGTTATCCAAGAATCTCTTCAATGCATCTTTCACATCCTTGTTCCTCAGGCTGTAAATGAGGGGGTTCAGCATTGGAATCACCAGGGTATAGAAGACCGAGGCCATCTTATCAGTATCTAATGAGTGGTTGGTCCCTGGCTGCAAATACATGAAGAGTAGTGTCCCATAGAACACAGTGACAGCCATCATGTGAGACGCACAGGTGGAAAAGGCTTTTTGTTGCCCTTCTGAAGAACGTATCCTCAAAATAGCAAGGATGATGTTGAAATAGGATGTTAGAACAACAATCATAGAGAAAAACAAATTGGTCCCTGAAAAGGTAAACACTGCTGTTTCTGGAATGTAAGTATCAGAACAGGACAATGCTAACAAAGGGACATTATCACAGTAAAAATGGTTGATCACATTGGACGAGCAGTATGACATGGAAAACACACAGGAGGAGACCGTCAGTGCTGTGGTCAGACTGTAGGTGTAAATAAGGGCCATCAGGAGAAGGCAGATCCCTGGAGAAACCACCACCCGGTAGAGCAGGGGGCTGCAAATAGCCACATAGCGGTCATAGGCCATGGCAGCCAGCACGAAAATCTCAGCCACAATAAAAACTAAGAATCCACCTAGTTGAACTGCACATCCATAATAAGATATGGTTTTCTTTGCAACCAAGAAGTTAACCAACATTTTGGGGGCAATGACAGAAGAATTGCCCAAATTTATGATAGCCAAGTGCTTGAGGAAAAAGTACATGGGGGTTTGAAGCTGAGAGTCCACGCTGGTGAGGATGACGATTCCCAGGTTCCCTGCCAGGGTCAGTCCATAGACCATCAGGAACACACAAAAAAAGGGAATCTGGAATTCCGGATGGTCTGAGACACCTATTAGAATGAATTCGGTCACATGAGTGTGATTCCCTGGAGCCATTTATTTTGCTGATTTCCTGTTTTAATGGGGAAAATAGAAAGGGAATAACAGAGGATAAAATCATGTTTTTTCTGTTAGATGTCAGATTATTAAATGTTTCAGTTAAAGTCAGTTTTCTTCTGTTCAAAAATAGTTAAAAGTCTCAGATCTTCCTTGTTTTCCCCTCTATCATTTCACAAAATTCAGGTATACTAACTCTACAGAGACCCGTTTCAGGATCTTATAACTATTTGACCAAAATATTAATGTATTATTCACTGAAGGATATGGTTTATATTGAATAAATGCATATTATTGTATTATGCCATTACGTGTATTCATATTAATATTATTAATTATATTAACATATATTTAATGAATATTTAATTAATACATATTTAATACACATACACTTGCCTCTGTGTAGGTATTTCCAGTGATTAACAAAAGGCACCTAAAAGATGTTGATGAGCTAGAGAAATATGCAGTTATTTTTTATTAGCTCCTACATGTCATCACCTCAGACCAGGCTTTGCCATCATTTCTGGGAATTTCCATTTTTCTATGGGGAACACTTTCAGTAATGCAGTTTTATCTTTAATAATCATTACCACTTCTGCTTCAGTTGCCCACAGGCAGTCTTATATTTTAATATTGTTCCTTAGCATCAGGGAGAAATTCTTCTGAATCTTCTTTCCTTTATCTCATTTCCTTTCTTCTGCCAAATAAAAAAAAACAGTCCAGTCTTATCATTCTGATTTCTAATTGCTCTCTCTTCCCTATTGTTTTATTCTCACAGCCTTTTTTTTTTTCCTTTCCAACATATACCCTTTTTCCCTTAAATGGTTTAAAGTCCATTTTGATTTTTAAAAAACATACTGTGGGCAGTTTTGATTTTGTGAAAATTCGATCCATTTGTTTATTTATACAGATAAATGAGTAGAAAGCTTAACATTACTTAGTATGTAGTATACACTTCCCTGGTGTCTCAGATGGTAAAAAGACTGCCTGCACTGCAGGAGACCCAGGTCCAATTCCTGCTGGAGAAGAAAATGGCAATCCACTCTAGTATCCTTGCCTGGGAAATCCCACGGATGGAGAAGCCTGGCAGACTATAGCCCATGGGGTCACAAAGAGTTGGACATAACTGAGTGACTTCACTCTGTTTTCTTTCTTTCTTTCTTTCTTTACTCTGTGCCCAGAGGTATGTGAAGTATTTTGAAATAATCATTTTATTATTTTGCAGAAGCGTCCAGGAAGATGGGTGTTTGTTTTTTTTTTTTTTTTTTTTGGTCTGTTGAGACAATTTAGGCCTAGTGAAATTAAGTTACTCAGTGTCTGTATAGGATATCAGTTAATAACATGGTTTTATAATTTTTTATATTGCTTGTTTGGTCTATTAGTCTTTCGGTTATTTGTTAGTCCACCAATTATTAGTTGTGTGATTTTTACCAGGTAATTGTGTCTTTGTGCTTTATAAATTAAATGAGGTAATTTACACGTAAACTTAGTTCTCACAAAGTGGAAATAATGAACCTCACATAACTTGCCATGCGGCCTTCAGCACTTGCAGCTTGAGGCTCAGTGATTGGAGCCTGCAGGCTCTAGAGCACAGGCTAAGTAGTTGTGGTTCATGGGCTTAGCTGCAGCACGGCATCAGGGATCTTCCCAGACCAGGAACTGAACCCGTGTTCCCAGTATTGACAAGCAGATTTTTAACCACTGAAACCACCAGGAAAGTCCCTTGAATAACTTTTTAAAATGTGGTTTCTCATTTCAGTCCCAGTAACTCATTTTCCCTTACTGGAAATTTTATAGTTGAGATGAAAATATTAAATGAATTATAATTTTGTATTTTCAAAACACAGTGACAGATTGTATCTATCTCTACAGTTATTCAAATCCAGATATGCGCTCGTACGAGCTGACTCTCTTACATCTGCCTTTTTAGTTTCTATTAAGTAAAGATACTCTGCTCCATACATCACATATGTGTCTAATGAGTTGATCTGATTGTTGCACCATCTATGCCTTATTTCTTGCCATCTACAATGCATTTAAAATAAATGCATAAGTAAGCTTTTGATGGCAAACATAATGGAAACACTTAGAGCAAAATGTTCACTTGCTATACATAAAGCAAGTCGGTGCAAGTTTCACTATGATATAATATATTCAATAACCTCATTCTTAATTTAACAAGAATAAAAAAAGTGTCAATAACAGAAAATATTGTCTAGTCTCAATTTGTGCGGTTAGCTTTTAAAATGGAGACCATGATATGCATCATGGTCTATTACTGGTTACCACTTATCATAAAATATAAAGAATGCAAAGCTTTTTCATTAGGTAAGTACTTGTCATTGAAATAAAGTTTTTATAGAAGAGCCCCAGTTTTCACCTATGTATTTACAATCTTGTTTGACTTAGAATTTGCTACTGATGGTAGCTATTTTAATTCTTGAAAAATAGTTTTCTCAAATTTATTTCCAAAATGAACTATTTTGTAGATTTTCTAAAACAACAGATTCTCAGTGAATAAAATTTTAAAAAATACAAATGTTAATCATTTATCTCAAAATGTGAATGAAAAATAATATTGCAAGTTATTTTTTAAATAGATGCTGATGTGATTTCAAGAGTATGTTCCATTGGTCTCTGACTATGAAATTTATCCTAAATGGGTTGTGTTAGGGACAAACGCTGCATCTCAACATGAGCTCTCAGTGTCCACCAGCAATAGAAAATGACTGCTTACTCCAAAACTCTTTCTGTCTGAAGGTTTATCACACTGGGCAACACATAAAACAGGAAGGGAAGAAAAACTTGTTTTTATTGGCATTAGGTAAGAATAGATCTTACTTGGAGACATAGAATCTTGTATAGACATAGAGTTTCCAGTGTGGTGTAGTGTGTCCCCTAAAACATCCATCAATTCTGCAGAAAACACTTCTTTATAAATTAAAGTAAAATATAATTCCTTAGTCACACTTTGTTATTCTGTGCAAAAGGTCACTCTATCGGTGGGAATGCTAGAAAATACGGTTTATGCTATATCACCAGCACTTCCACTTTGCAATCAATCAGCAGGTAGAGAAGTGAATGACTTGAAAAGAGAACAAAGTGGATATAACTTCAATTCTGATTGCAGTTCACTACTTTTTATCTTTTTTTTCCCTCTTGGCCATGCTCTGAAAAGCATGCAGGATAGATATTACTCCCCCGATTAGGAAATTGAACCCATGCCTTCAACATTAGAGTGTGGAATCTTAACCACTGGACAAGTTCTAGTTCTGATTTGAATTGAATAAGTTTTCAGTATCCTTGCTTGTCTCTTCCAGAATTTGTAATAAACAAGATTTTTAAGTTTACCTACCTGAACAGAGAGAGCTGGGGAGACCCGCTCCTGAGGCCTTGGCCTGAGTTGCACTAACTGGTTTATGTGCTGTGCTCAGTGGCTTCAGTCATGTCTCATTCTCTGCCTCTTTGGAGACTGTTCCTGCCAGGCTGCTCTGTTGGGGGCATTTTCCAGGCAAGAAAAATGGAGTGGGTTGTAATGCCTTCCGCTGGGAGATCTTCCCAACCCAGGGATAGAACCTGCATCTCCTGTGTCTCCTCCCTGGCAGGATAATTCCTTACTACTGAGCCACCGGTGACTGAATTATACAAGATTCTGAAGTCCCTGAAGACCTTCACAATGAAATCTCCATTCATGGCCTAGTTCCTGAACAGGAGAACCAGAATCCCCTGGCTCAGGCCAGATTCCCCAGGGAAAGAATGACAAACTGAATATGCATTAGTCAAGTCTGTGCAAAACTGCCCCCCAAAGTGAAAATGTGGAGACTGCTTGTGGGCATGCTTGGATAAGCACATTCAATAACTATCGCCTACAGTGATTTCATCTTTTGATTGGTTTGAAATGTACCTCTACATCTTCTGACACTTTCTGAGAGTGTTGCCTCTGGCCCTGGGACGGAGAAAATCCAATGGTGAGAAAACACAGAATTCTGACCCCAATGTTCAACTTAATGTGAATGTTGGAAGTAGAACCAATTGCAAAACCTCCATTTTTGTGTCAACAATAAACCCTGCTGTATTTGCTGCATATTAAAAAAAAGCGGACAATTTCAACATAAAGTCAAATGGGAATGGTTGTCAAGACAGTGAATATCAACTTTTTAATTGAAATTCTTAGAGTAGCTCTCATACATGTTATTGCTGTTGTTTAGTTAACTACTTCTTTTGCAACTTTTCACTTTCATTGATGCTTTATTTGACAACTTGATCTCAATTGTAGCCTGCTATTTATTGTATAAGAGGTATTTTCTATCACAGAATTACAAAATTTCACTTTCAAACTATTTATAAGAAGCACACACATATAAATAAGCAGAAAAATGACATTATGGACACTATGATTCAATCACTCATGTTAAACCATAGTTTTATCTTACTAGGTTTATTATTTTAAAGTAACACAGAATTACATGTAAGCCAAATTTCCATCAGTCCAGCCTCTCTCAATCCGATTCCATCCACCTCATCTAGAGGAAATAACTATTGACTAATACAATATGTCTGACTCTTTGCCATACCATGGACTATAGCCTACCAGGCTCCTCTGTCCATGGGATTTCCCAGTCAGTAATACCGGTGTGGGTTGCCATTGCCATCTCCAGTGGATCTTCCTAATCCAGGGATCAAACCCATTGCATTGAAGAGGATTCTTTACCACTGAGCCAGCAGGGAAGCACTATATACATATGTGAAAAGTGAAGTTGCTCAGTAGGGTCTGACTCTTTGCAACCCTATGGACTGTAACCTACCAGGCTCCTCCATCCATGGGATTTTCCAGGCAAGGGTACTGGAGTGGGCTGCCATTCCCTTCTGCAGGGGATCTTTCTGACCCAGGGATTGAACCCAGGTCTCCCACGCTGCAGGCAGAGGATTTACCATCTGAGTCAACAGGGAAGCCCCATATACGTATTAAATATGTACATATGTATAATTGTTAGTTATGTGGTTTCAAAATTGATTTGAGAGAATTTAAGATATTTATATATTTTTGTGATTGGTTATATACATGTGCATTCTTGCCACCTCTTTTTAATATCTTCTGCTTCTGTTAGGTCCATACCATTTCTGTCCTTTATCGAGCCCATCTTTGCATGAAATATTCCCTTGGTATCTCTAATTTTCTTGAAGAGATCTCTAGTCTTTCCCATTCTGTTGTTTTCCTCTATTTCTTTGCATTGATCGCTGAAGAAGGCTTTCTTATCTCTTCTTGCTATTCTTTGGAACTCTGCATTCAGATGCCTATATCTTTCCTTTTCTCTTTGGCTTTTTGCTTCTCTTCTTTTCACAGCAATTTGTAAGACCTCCCCAAACAGCCATTTTGCTTTTTTTGCATTTCTTTTCCATGGGGATGGTCTTGATCCCTGTTTCCTGTACAATGTCACGAACCTCATTCCATAGTTCATCAGGCACTCTATCTATCAGATCTAGGCCCTTAAATCTATTTCTCACTTCCACTGTATAATCATAAGGGATTTGATTTAGGTCATACCTGAATGGTCTAGCAGTTTTCCCTACATTCTTCAATTTAAGCCTGAATTTGGCAATAAGGAGTTCATGATCTGAGCCACAGTCAGCTCCCGGTCTTATTTTTGCTGACTGTATAGAGCTTCTCCATCGAGGTGGCAAGAAGAGACAGAAGAACTGTACAAAAAAGAGCTTCATGACCCGGATAATCACTATAGTGTGATCACTCATCCAGAGCCAGATATCCTGGAATGTGAAGTCAAGTGGGCCTTAGAAAGTATCGCTACGAACAAAGCTAGTGGATGTGATGGAATTCCAGTGGAGCTATTTCAAAACCTGAAAGATGATGCTGTGAAAATGTTGCACTCAATATGCCAGCAAATTTGGAAAACTCAGCAGTGGCCACAGGACTGGAAAAGGTCAGTTTTCATTCCAATCTCAAAGAAAGGCAATGCCAAACAATGCTCAAACTATGGCACAATTGCACTCATCTCACATGCTAGTAAAGTAATGTTCAAAATTCTCCAAGCCAGGCTTCAACAATATGTGAACTGTGAACTTCCTGACGTTCAAGCTGGTTTTAGCAAAGGCAGAAAAACCAGAGATCAAATTGCCAACATCTGCTGGATCATGGAAAAAGCAAGAGAGTTCCAGAAAAACATCTATTTCTGCTTTATTGACTATGTTGAAGCCTTTGACTGTGTGGGTCACAATAAACTGTGGAAAATTCTGAGAGAGATGGGAATACCAGACCACCTGACCTACCGCTTGAGAAATCTGTGTGCAGGTCAGGAAGCAACAGTTAGAACTGGACATGGAACAACAGACTTGTTCCAAATAGGAAAAAGAGAACATCAAGGCTGTATATTGTCACCCTGCTTATTTAACTTCTATGCAGAGTACATCATGAGAAGTGCTGGACTGGAAGAAACACAAGCTGGAATCAAGATTTCAGGGAGAAATATCAATCACCTCAGATATGCAGATGACACCACCCTTATGGCAGAAAGTGAAGAGGAACTAAAAAGCTTCTTGATGAAAGTGAAAGAGGAGAGTGAAAAAGTTGGCTTAAAGCTCAACATTCAGAAAACAAAGGTCATGGCATCCAGTCCCATCACTTCATGGGAAATAGATGGGGGAACAGTGGAAACAGTGTCAGACTTTATTATTTTGGGCTCCAAAGTCAGTGCAGATGGTGACTGCAGCCATGAAATTAAAAGGCGCTTACTCCTTGGAAGAAAAGTTATGACCAACCTAGACAGCATATTGAAAAGCAGAGACATTACTTTGCCAACTAATGTCCATCTAGTCAAGGCTATGGTTTTTCCAGTGGTCATGTATGGATGTGAGAGTTGGACTGTGAAGAAAGCTGAGCGCCGAAGAATTGATGCTTTTGGACTGTGGTGTTGGAGAAGACTCTTGAGAGTCCATTGGACTGCAAGGAGATCCAACCAGTCCATTCTGAAGGAGATCAGCCTTGGGACTTCTTTGGAAGGAATGATGCTAAAGCTGAAACTCCAGTACTTTGGCTACCTCATGCAAAGAGTTGACTCATTGGAAAAGACTCTGATGCTGGGAGGGATTGGGGGCAGGAGGAGAAGGGGACGACACGACAGAGGATGAGATGGCTGGATGGCATCACTGACTTGATGGACATGAGTCTGAGTGAACTCCGGAAGATGGTGATGGACAGAGAGGCCTGGCGTGCTGTGATTCATGGGGTTGCAAAGAGTCAGACACGACTGAGCTACTGAACTGAACTGAACTTTCCTATTGATTAGATTGTGTGTGCTTAAGCTAGTCTGATATATAATTATCAAATTACTAGTAACTGCAACTACAGTAACATAGCCATTTTGGATTATATGTGAAGAAAGTTGATACTACATATTTTAAGGTAAAGATTTCATGCCCACGGGACTGTGTCTGTGTAAATATACATAGAATATATACCAATATACCTACATTGAAATCCTAACCCTCTGTAGTTCAGAATGTAACTATTATAGCAATAGGATTTTCATGGAGATAATTAACTTCAAGTCTTCAGTTGTTGTTCCCAAGTCACTAAATCACTTTAGTTGATCTTGCTAAAATCTCAATCACTTCTGACTCTGTTGCAACCCCGTGAACAGAGGAGCTTGATGGGCCCCATTGCTCGTAGCCCACCAGACTTCTCTGTCCATGGTCTTTCCCAGGCAAGAATACTGGAGTGTGTTGCCATTTCCTTCTCTAGGGAATTCTCTTGACCCAGGGATTGAACCCACATCTCTAGCGTCTCCTGCATTGGCAGACTAATTCTTTACCACAGCACCATCTGAGAAACTATAATTCTAGGTACTTCTTCTGCATGTACATACTATGTACATACTTCTGTATGTAGTTTATTATTTATAAATTTAACCGAAGCATAACTGTATCTATTTTCTCTTGTTTATGGCTAGTTTTTTTTTTTTTCCTATATTTGTGTTTATTTTTCTTTAAAGCATAAAATTTATTCTTGTGATATTGAATTATGTTTAAGAATCTCTTCAATGCTGAATGATACACACACACACGCATACACACACACTATTCAACAACACACTTGCATAGTATGGATTTGCAACTATAACTAATATCAGTGAACATGGCTTAGTTTTGATATTTAGTAGAAGAAACTGTATGAAGAGCAGCGAGAAAAGTATCCCGAACAGGAAAAATTAGAGCAGAGATATGCATAGGAATAAATACAATAAGGGCTTCCCTGATGGCTCAAGCAGTGAGGAAGAACCTGCCTGCAATGCAGGAGACCCAGGTTCGATCCCTGGGTCATGAAGACCCCCTGAAGTAGGAAATGGCAACTCATTTCAGTATTCTTGCCTAGAGAATTCCATGGACAGAGGATCCTGGTGGGTTATAGTCCACAAGGTTGCAAAGAGATGAACACGACTGAACTACAAGCACTTTCACATACAGGTAAGATAGGTGAGAGGGTTCTGCACAAGAGCTGTTGAATTATAATTTAAACTTAATCCCAATTCAGAAAAGTATCATTAGATTGGACTCTAAATCTCAGAAGATTGTCTTGGATTTAAAAATAAGGATGCTCCTTTAAGAAGAAAATGAGTTTTTGAAAACTTGTAATTAAAAGTTAATAAATACAAATGAGTGAAAGCAGGACAGGAGAATACTACATCTTAAACTTATCTCTGAAGGACACATGTTCTCGCAATGAAAATGAGGCCTATTGGAAGCAAGGCTTAAACATGCATGTAGGAGAGACCCTTCTGTAATGAGGTTCTTGGGCCTGAGCATGAGGAGTGGGGGTTTCTGCAGGGGCATATCAGAGTTGAAAGGGTCCAAGGAACAGAGAGCTAAAATCTGAGTCAGTTCCAGACCTGTAATGAAATCCATAAAGGGGGATTGGGGCTCAGCTGTGGAAAGAACCGAATACACAGGCCAGCTATACACTACTCTCTGAACTGTGTTTTCTTTTTTAATGTGTGATCGTGATAGATGTCAATGCCAGGACTTTATTTTCTGTGAGAAATTAAAGATTTGTTTAGCACTCAAGCTCTGAATGAAATAACAAAAATGGAAGAAATGCATCCTTATCAATCAGCACGGTAGTTAACACCAGGAATTTGAACATGTTATCTATGTTCCCCAAACCACAGACTGGGATTAGATAGCTGCCAATGAATAAATCTAAGGATAGAGCAGAATGCTTTGAAATGAATTCAGATACCAATGACTCCATGGTATGGGATCATATGAACTGTGGGTTTGGTATCGATTAGTTGGTATTTAATCAAGCTAGTCAGATATAATGTTAATTACAGTTGTGAATATTGGGGACTATACATTCAAGTTTATATCAAGATGAAAAAAGAAAGGAATACATAATATGCTAAAGAAAAGTTACATACACATATGCCTGTGTGTGTTTGTGTTGTATCAATCAAGATGCCTTTTACATACAAGCATTTATATGTGTGTGTACGTGTGTGTATGATAATGTGTGTGGATGCATCTATCAGTAAGAAAATATTAAGGTATAGATGGATGATACAATTTTTTCTGCATATAAAATAACATAGATTGAAATTTAAGTATGATCTTTATATTAAAATATCCAGGAAGAAGAGAAATATATTAATAAATCAAAACAAAGCATTTTTATCATGTCTTCTTGATATTATATACAGAACCTCACTCTCAATTTTTTAATATTTACTGTGAAAATACACTTTATTGATAAGCCAAATTTTCCCAAACACTTTTTTCATTGACTCTTTTACGTCTTTGTTCCTTAAACTATAGATGATGGGATTCAGCATGGGAATTACAATGCTATAAAATACAGACACAATCATATCATGATCTGTGGCATAGCTGGAACTTGGTCTCACATACATGAAGAGAACAGTACCATGAAAAATGGACACTCCAGTTAAGTGAGAACCACATGTGGAAAACACTTTCCTTCTCCCTACAGCAGATGGCATCCTCAGAATGGCCAGCAGGATGAAGCCATAGGAGATGAGGACAATCAGGACAGTGACCATCTCAATAGAGCCCGCAAAGTAGAAGAGCAGAAGCTGGTTCATGTGAGTGTCAGAGCAAGAAATAGCGAGGAGGGGAGGGATGTCACAGAAGACGTGTCTGATTTCACTTGAGGCACAGAAGGAGAGGCTGAAAGTGGCCACTGTGTGTACAGTAGCATGCAAGATGCCACCCACATAGGAAGCAATGATGAGTGGCAGGTAGACTCTGGGAGCCATGATGACTGAATACAGGAGGGGGTCGTAGATGGCCACATAGCGATCATAGGCCATTGCAGCCAGAAGAAAACATTCTGTCGTTCCAAAAGTAACAGCAAGGAACATCTGTGTTGCACATTCAAGGAAGGAAATGGCTTTGTTCTTTGACATAAAATCTACTAACATTTTGGGGGTAATTACTGAGGAATAGCAGGCATCCACAGATGAAAGCACACTCAGAAAATAGTACATGGGGTTGTGGAGCCGGCAATCCCCAATGACTAATACAACCAGGCCCAAATTTCCAATCAGCGTGAAGAGGTAAATTGCTAGAAACAAGAAGAAAAAGATGATTTGCAGTTCAAGATTGTCTGTGAAGCCTTTCAGTAAAAAGGATGTTACTTCGGTGACATTCTTCATCTTGATACCTCATGGAACAAACTCAAATATTTTCAAAGAATTGCAATTCACTTCCTACCAAAAGAATGAATAACATTGTGACTCAATGGAATGTGATTTGTGTCCTCATATTTACTTTTTGCCAGAGTATAATTTCCCAGGTGTAGATCAGAACATGGTGACAGGACAGTGTGTCAAGCGTTCAAGCCATTCACTGAAGACTCAAGTGGGAAAATACGTGTATTCATTCACTCATGGGCTGAATTCACGCCATCTAAACCCGTTGGATAAACCAGTTAATTTACTACTGCATTCTATTAGTTGCTTCCATATTAAATTAGCTTAAAACACCAAATCATTGGCTAAAATCAATTTCCTTCTTACATACAATAACATGACCTACTGTATCAGTGTGCAGATAACTTGAATAGAATATCAGCAATCTAGTTACATTTAGTAACTGTTTAAAATGTTTTCTTATAATTTGCTTATGCATAGAATGAAACATTAATATTGATTTTACAAGGTGGAGCAAATACTGTACTATAAAATACATTAATATAGCTGAATCTTCAAAATATTGTTAAATAGATAATGCTAAATTAGGTTGGTCTTGCAGAGTAGCAACCTCTCAGACTGGAACATTTTATGTGCTATTCCTAAATTCTTTCTAACTCTATTAGCCCTTATTAGGTGTATCCAAAGGAAATAATCAAGGTTTTCAAGATGATGGGCCACTATTAAATTAAACAATTATATTGCAACTTATAGCTCATTTAAATGTATTTCTGAGATAGTTAGCATTATATTGTCTTTTCTCTTACTAAATAATCAGTCATATTTATTATTTTCAGATATCTAAAGTCTCTGATTTTCAATGGTCTAAAAACTTGTGGTGAAAAGGTGAATTTTTCTGAAAACAAAATCAATTTTTTAAATTATTATACTTGTTTAGACATTGTTTACTGTGGTTCCAGTGAATTATCAACTAGACAATCCAAGTCACAATTAAAGTCACCTATAAAAATTGTAACTAAATTATGACAGTAATAAACAAATGTAAACATCAACTTAATCCTTTGTATTTTCTTTGCTGTATTTATTCACCTATGTGATAGGAAACAACTATTAATAAAAGGATTACACAGCATATCTGATCTTGTTAGGTCCAAACTCCTAAAATATTCAGCAAATGTCCTGAAGTTCTCTCTTACCTCAGCCAAAGCACGTTTTGATGTCCTTTGAATACAATTAACTCAAGCTGCTTATATCTACCTACTCAACTGTTGATGAAACCACAGGAGAGTCCCCAAGGGGAATATACTCCAATTATGATCTAGTTCAAAATAGCAACATGGTGACTCATTCAATTAAATGGTCCTGGAATAATTCATGACCCACTAATATTTGTTGAATAAGTAAAGTCATTCAGCCTCAGATTTATAACAATGCTTTATATTTGTATTTCCGTAATAACTAGTGGTATTAAGTATTTTTTCAGCTAACCTGTTGTCCATTTGTATGTCTTCTTTGGGGAAAAGTCTGTTCAGGTGATCTGCAAACATTTTTTCCTACTCTGTAGGAAGCCTTCTTACTCTGTGGGTTCTTTCCTTTGCTGTATATAATTTTAGTGTGATGTATGCACCTTTATCTGATTATGCTGTTGTTGCCTGTCTTTATGGTGTCATATCTATGAAATTATCACTAGACTTAGTGTCATGAGGATTTTCACTTATATTTCTTCTGAGAGTATTATAGTTTCATGTACTACGTTTAAGCCTAAGTTGACTTTTGTTCATGGTTTAATGAGGGTTGATTTTCATTCTTTTGCATGTGAATATCCAGCTTTTCCAACAGCGACTATCCTTGATTGATATTAGAATCTTGGTGAGATATTGCACTCCCATGTTCTTTGCAGTATCACTCCCAACAGCCAAGATATGAGAACCACTTAAATATCTTTAAGAAAAATGTATTTTAAAAATCTGGTGCATATGTATACAATTAAATATTACTCAGCCTTAATAAGTGAGAAAATACTGTCATTGCAATAATATGGATGGACAATGTCAAACGTGTAGACACCAGTTTGGAAGGTAAGATTTATCTAGCTATGGGACTCAAGAAACGCTAGGTAGAAGCTATAATGAATTAGGCTTCAGTTTAGTTGCTCAGTCATGTCTGACACTTTGAGACCTCTACTGAAAGTTAAAATAGTTAGAAAATGACAGTATTTTGAGATTATAAAAACATATGAGACATCATTTGAGCATGATTTTAAAATGTTAACTTCACCAATTCAACATAAACAGGCTTCACCAATGGCTCAGTGGTAAATAATCTGCAATGCAGGGGATGCAGGAGATTTGAGTTTGAAATCAAGGTTGAGAGATTCCCAGAGGAGAAAATGAAAACCTACTCCAGTATTGTTGCCTAGAAAGTCCCATGGACCTAGGGGACTGCAGTCCATAGAGTCACAAAGAGTTGGATATGACTGAGTGAGTAATATATATATATATATAATTAAATATTATATGGTTATATTATAATACAATACATATTATATTATAAATATATATATTTCCTTATGATACTCAAAATGTCCAGCTCATTTAAACATAGAGGGAGGAGTAGTTGGAAAAAGTGTATATTATATTAATAGTATATATAATAATATACTTTTTCTAACTACTAATTACTAATTAAGGATCAACCTAATCAATATAATAGCATATAACTTATACATGAATAAAAAGAAAATGTTTGTTTCACTTTTCTAGGTTTTTTACTGACTGACATCTCACTATTTCTACTTTATTCTTTCTCAGACTTCTTTGTTTTTTCATGTAAATTGTAGAGTCAGAAGATCTATTTTTACAAAAGACTTGTTTAATTTTACTTGTAGTTGTATTAAATCTGTATATAGGTCAATGTAGAGTTGCATTTAATTGATGGATCCTATCTTCAAAGTTGGGCTACCTGTCAGTATTATCTTTATTCCTTCTTCTTCTGTTTATTTACATTCAGATTTTAAAACCAACATTCCTTTTTACTAGCCTGAACTTCCAGATGTTCAAGCTGGTTTTAGAAAAGGCAGAGGAACCAGAGATCAAATTGCCAACATCCACTGGATCATCGAAAAAGCAAGAGAGTTCCAGAAAAACATCTATTTCTGCTGACTGAGGTTGTTGAAGCCTTTGACTGTGTGGATCACAATAAACTGTGGAAAATTCTGAAAGAGATGGGAATACCAGACCACCTAACCTGCCTCTTGAGAAACCTGTATGCAGGTCAGGAAGCAACAGTTAGAACTGGACATGGAACAACAGACTGGTTCCAAATAGGAAAAGCAGTATGTCAAGGCTGTATATTGTCACCCTGCTTATTTAACTTATATGCAGAGTACATCATGAGAAACGCTGGACTGGAAGAATCACAAGCTGGAATCAAGATTTCAGGGAGAAATATCAATAACCTCAGATATGCAGATAACACCACCCTTATGGCAGGAAGTTAAGAGGAACTAAAGAGCCTCTTGATGAAAGTGAAAGAGGAGAGTGAAAAAGTTGGCTTAAAGCTCAACATTCAGAAAACAAAGGTCATGGCATCTGGTCCCATCACTTCATTGCAAACAGATGGGGGAAACGGAGTCAGACTTTATTTTGGGGGGCTCCAAGATCACTGCAGATGGTGATTGCAGCCATGAAATTAAAAGACGCTTACTCCTTGGAAGAAAAGTTCTGACCAACATAGACAGTATATTCAAAAGCAGAGACATTACTTTGCCGACTAAGGTCCGTCTAGTCAAGGCTATGGTTTTTCCTGTGGTCATGTATGGATGTGAGAGTTGGGCTGTGAAGAAAGCTGAGCACCAAAGAATTGATGCTTTTGAACTGTGGTATTGGAGAAGACTCTTGAGAGTCCCTTGGACTGCAAGGAGATCCAACCAGTCCATTCTGAAGGAGATCAGCCTTGGGATTTCTTTGGAAGGAATGATGCTAAAGCTGAAACTCCAGTCCTTTGGCCACCTCACGGGAAGAGTTGACTCATTGGAAAAGACTCTGATGCTGGGAGGGATTGGGGGCAGGAGGAGAAGGGCATGACAGAGGATGAGATGGCTGGATGGCATCAGTGACTTGATGGACTTGAGTCTGAGTGAACTCTGGGAGTTGGTGATGGACAGGGAGGCCTGGCGTGCTGCGATTCATGGGGTCGCTAAGAGTCAGACAGGACTGAGTGACTGAACTGAACTGAACTGAATCTCTTAATTTAGAACTTTGGTATCTGTGTGTTTGACACAAATTACTTATGTACAAAGTGTTACTAATCGATTTTCGGAAGTGGAGTCTTTACATTCCACAGATATAAAACCCTATACACAAAATATCTGACCTTTCTCTCCTCCGTTCCTTTCACATTCTAACGCTCTATGACCCAGAAGATTGTAGTGACCTGTGTGCCGTCACATCTCCTTCAGTCCTTCCTATCTGTGTATTCACATCTCATCATTCTTACTGAGCTTTTTTATATAGCTGCCTCTCTTTACTTGGGCTGTGCTGGGTCTCTGCTGCTGCAGGGGCTCTGCTCTAGTGTAGGTGATGGCGGCTGCTCTCCAGCTGCCATGCGTGGGCTTCTGCTCTTGTGGAGCAGAAAGTGAACATGTAGGTTGCTCTGTCGTGTTCAGCTCTTTGTGACCCCACAGACTGTAGCTTGCCAGCCTCCTCTGCTCATGGAATTCTCCAGGCTAGAATACTGGAGTGGGTAGCTGTTCCCTTCTCCAGGGGATCTTCCCAACCCAGGGGCTGAACCTAGATTGTGGAGCAGAGCACAGGCTCAGTAGTTGTGGACACGGACATGGGCTTAGCTTCTCTGAGGCAAGTGGAATCTCCCCAGATCCGGGATCAAGCCCGTGTCTCCTGCATTAGCAGGAGGATTCTTTACCACTGAGGCAGCAGGGAAGTCTACTCTCATTAAACTGTTAATGAACTAAAAGTATAGTATTTTAAAATTTACAATACACACACACACACACACACATATATATATATATAATTATCCTTATTTAAGAAGAGACACTACTCTTTTGACAAAGGTCCGTATAGTCAAGGGTCAAGGGTATTATCTTACAAGTGGTCACATACAGTTGTGAGATTTGGATCTTAAAAAAGGCAGAATGTCAAAGAATTTATGCCTTCGAACTGTGGTGCTGAGAACTCTCCTGAGGGAGATCAAACCAGTCAATCTTAAGGGAAATCAACCCTGAATACTCGTGGAAAGGACTGATATTGAAGCTGATGTGCCAGTATTTTGGTTATCTGATGTGAACAGCCAGCTCACTGGAAAAGTCCCTGATGTGGGAAAGAATGAGGGCAGAAGGAGAAGAGAGCATCAGAGGATGAGATGTTTGGATGGCATCACTGATACAATGTACATGAACTTGAGCAAACTTTGGGAGATGTTGGGGGACATGGAGGCCTGATGTGCTGCAGTCCAAGTGGTCACAAAGAATCTCTGACATGACCTGGCCACTGAACAACAACAAAGAATTATAAATTTTGTCATATGTTATGATTTCAGTATCTTCATGTTTTAGAGAAGAGAATTAGAAAGGCTTTACTTCCAGAAAGAGACAACTGGACTTTGCAAAATTGTGGTTATCAACCTCATGTGTTGTTGCCATTTAGTCCTAAGTGTTGTCCGATTCTTTTGTGACTCCATGGACTGAATCCTGGAGTGGGTTACCATTTCCTTCTCCAGAGGATCAACCTAATAGCATACAGCTATTTAGGACCAGAATTTAGAATAGTCCTATAATAGTAGATTTTTTTTTACCACTGAGGGATTGTTTTAAATTAAAGTATGTTGATGTAATCATTCTCATCAGGTAGTTCATTATCCAGAAGCATCCACTTGTTTACAATGAAAAAAGTTCATCTTGAAACTTTTCTGTCCCAGAAAGTAGAGTGCTTTCCTCTAGAGACTTCACTGTAGACTTTAAGAAGAACTTGAGAACATGGCGGAGTATAAGAATATAAATGCATAATATTCACAGAGTATCTTGAGTGAAGAGTTCATTTCCACAGGTAAGAGGAAAGTGTTTTCATAACTCGCAAGATATTTTAGAAAATATACCTTTGAATTTGAAACTGGAATAAGTGTCTTAATATTTCTATTCAAGAGAGAAGATTTGAGTTAAATCAAAGTTTTATTACAAATAGAATATACTCCTTTCAGGAAACATAGCAAAGAAAATAAGAAGGATTCCACACATATTTTGGTCAACAGAATTGTAAATTAGAAATTTCAATTAATTTCTTTGATGAAAGATAATGTTCTGTATGGGAGCAGAACAATTAAGGAGTTACATTTAAATTTTATGAAAATTGTTAAATGGAGAAAAATTAACTATTAACCAACCATTGGGTATATTACACTTTGGAATCACAAATTTTTGACAGAAGAATACAAACTAATTTTAAATGTATTTATTGCCAGTTAATTGATTTAAAAGCCACTTGTACGTGGGTGTATGTGTTTTAACTTCTTGGCTTAATAAACTTAATTGCTTAAAAAAAGAAACTATTCAAAGTTTCTATCTCATGCAGTTTCTAGGTTGTAAAATTTCCTGAATTATGCCAAGTCATAATGAAATTTTAATGCAATCATGTAGAAATAGTACAGAGTCTGAAGTCAGAGAAATCTAGGCTTCAGTCCTGGTTCTCGTAAGAACTTCATGATTCTGGTCAAGTTTTATGTCTAGTTGAGCCTTGGTTTTCCCATCTATTAATACAAAATTATGCTGAATTATATAGCTTGCAGGTTGCTATGTAGAGTACATTAGGTAATATGCATAAAATTCCTAACCCTCTAGTAGCCACTCAATAATACATAATAGCTGCCCTCCTAACTTTCCTTCTTATTGAGGTTACTATCTGTAATACTGCTTCCAACAACACTTGGTACTTTAAATTTTTTATCATGAGTGTTGGGAAATATTTTGTTTTTGTTTTTTAGATTCATTATATTTTGCTAAAAAATTATGATTTCTAGTTCCCATCCATTAAAGTGAAATAGTAAGGCATTAACACAGCCAGTTCTGTTTTTTCTCAAATATCACTTAACAAAAAAGCCTGTTTGAAAAACCAGATGCAGTAGCTAAACATCATACTTTTTCTCTGTCACAGCTCCAGTGCCCGATAATGAAATAAATTCTGTAATTGGGCATAATTTTGAATAAAGCATACCTTCTTTAATAAACTCATCTTTTAGCTCTTCACGTAAGAACAGAGACATCAAAGATTATTATAAATTTATACTGGCCAGAAGAACAGGAGAATTTAAATAAATACATTATTATTTTAAATTGACAAGCCACATTTTCTTTTTAACATTTATATCTTTTATTTTGAAAAATGATACTAATTCTTACCTTTTCCTTTTCTGAGCTTAAAAAGTCCATAAGCCAAGCTTTTTATATGCTTTTGTTTTTTAGACTGGATCACAGAATGCCATTTATAAATTCTAATTTTAAGCACTCCGTTAACTTCAAAGGACATTTATGGGAGGGCTAGTTTTTAGAGGAGATGATTCACCACTCTAATTTCAGAACAGACAGATTTCAGTGAGTGAAACGTATTTTAATGCATTTAATGCAGTTTCTTATAGAATATTGGTACTTACTGTGTCTAATTTCAATAGAAGAGTATTTTGATATCTATCTAGTGCCATATAACAAATACGTGTATTTTTTATTATTTTTTTAATTTTACTTAATTTTACTTTACAATACTGTATTGGTTTTGCCATATATCAACATGAATCTGCCACGGGTGTACACGTGTTCCCAATCCTGAACCCCCCCTCCCACCACCCTCCCCATACTATCTCTCTGGGTCATCCTAGTGCACCAGCCCCAAGCATCCTGTATCCTGCATCAAACCTAGCTAAATGCTGTTATTTTTCAATGTGATTTAAAATTTTTCACTCTATTGGAGTTAAATAAAGTTTGGAAGTTATATTTCATGTATATGCATCATTCACAAATGTTTAATACTTTAACCTAATAAACCATATGTTAATGCAGCTGATTGAAAAGTGTTCCCTTCTATGACATCATATTCAGGTAGAAGAATAAGATATGCCTGAAAATTATGGTCAATTAGTTTTTCTCTCTCTCTTTTTTTTTTTTTGGTGGTTCAGAAATAACTTTCCCAAGCATATGCTGTCAGTAAGCACTAAATCTGAGATTTTAATACAAGGTTTTAGCTCCCAATAAAGTTCATAATTTCTCATAGTTGTCTTATTATAAGCATATCAGTTAAGCAAATCTTCAACTGCAATGTCCCTGAAATTTCTCCTGTACATGTCTGTGAACATATATTTTGTGATGGCTTCCTTAGAGGACCACATGATGGTGCAGTCTTCAAAATCTGCTTGCATATCTGTATCTGTTTTCTCCGTGCTTATTTCTACCTGCTTAATTCCTGTTTTTTTTTTTTTTTATCTTACTCTCTATAGTAAATATTTCTATATATAGTTCATGAATTTGAGAGAGAAAGAAATAGGAAAAGAAATAAAGAAGGAGATATATTTGGAGTGACAAAGAGAACACAAAAATTTAAAAAGTAATGTAATTTTGATGATGCCCCAAATTTATTAATACATATTTGTATATTAATTGATGTTCTATAAACGATTTTATTATGATGGCTTAAAACTCAACATTAAAAAGAAAAAAAAATTAGATCATGGCATCCAGTCCCATCATTTCATGGCAAATAGAAGGGGAAAAACTGGAAGAAGTGACAGATTTTCTCTTCTTGGGCTCCAAAATCATTGTGGATGCTGACTGCAGCCATGCAATGAGAAGACGTCCTCTTCTCGGAACAAAAGCAATGACAAACTCAGACAGCATATTAAAAAGCAGAGACATCACTTTGCCGAGAAAGCTTCATAGAGTCAAAGCTGCGTTCTTCCCAGTAGTCATGTACGGATGTGAGGTTTAGTCCAGAAAGAAGGCTGTTACTGTTAGTCGCTCAGTCATGCCTGACTCTTTGCAACCCAATGGACTGCAGCCCACCAAGCTCCTCTGTCCATGGTATTTTCCAGGCAGGGATAGTGCAGTGGGTTGCCATATTCTTCTGCAGGGGATCTTCCTGACCCAGGGATCCAACCCAGGTCTCCTGCATTGCAGGCAGATTCTTTACCATCTGAGCTACAAGGGAAACCCGGAGGGCTGAAGGATTGATGCTTTTGAGCTGTGGCAGGGAGGCCTGGCATGCTGCAGTTCATGGGATAGTAGAGTCAGATACCACTTAGTGACTGAATAAAAACAATTTTCTTAATATAACAATTCATATTTAATTATACTTTATTATTTTTGTCTCTTTGTGTTCTTATAATTATTATGTAAGTTGTATGGATTTATTCCCTGGTGGCTCAGAGGTTAAAGCGTCTGCCTGCAATGCAGGAGACCTGGGTTCGATCCCTGGGTGGGGAAGATCCCCTGGAGAAGGAAATGGCAACCCACTCCAGTATTCTTGCTTGGAGAATCCCATGGTCAGAGGAGCCTGGAGGGCTACAGTCCATGGGGTCGCAAAGAGTTAGACACGACTGAGCAACTACACTTTCATACAGAAATCAGAAGCTTTTTTTTTTCTCTAGACTTTTCTAAGAATCAAATGAGCATTTTTTGGTATCGCAAACTTATACTTGTCTTTGTTGTTTAGTTCCTAATTCGTATCCGGCTCTTTTGCAACCCCATGGCCTGTAGCCTGCCAGGCTTCTGTCCATGGAATATCGCAGGAAAGAATATGAAAGTGGGTTGCCATTTCCTTCTCCAGGGGATCTTCCAGACCCAGGAATCAAACCTGTGTCTCCTGCATTGGTTGGCAGATTATTTATCACTGAGCCGCCAGGGAAGTCCTTAAACTTACACTTATCAATCTATTTATTCATTAGAAATAGCCTCTAAATGGATCTATGGGAACGTTTCTGGGAAAATAGAGACGTGGCTTTCTTCTAACATCAAGTTGAAGATTTTTATTTATTCTCTTCTTAATGCGTGGCATCTAAATGCAATAAAAATGTAGTCTGTTTAACATCATAAATATAAATTACTTATAAGTTTTTGAATTCAGCCTAGCCCTGTATATGGCAGATTTTTCATCACTTTTTAATGCTTCTTAATTATGACATGCTGAAGGAAAAATAAAAGGTAACATGCCAAAACCTGCCCTTTAATGTGATGGACAGGGAGGCCTGGCATTATGCAGTCCATGCAGTCGCAGAGTCAGACACGACTGAGCAACTGAACTGAACTGATTGAATGTGATGAATCCAGTAATTAGTTGTGTTTCGGTAACTAGCTGAGATTTCAGTTCAGATGCGACTGACTCTTGAACTTTAGAAAAAATGTATATATATATATATATGTACTTTCCTTTATTTGTGTACCACCAAATGAGAAACAGTGTGATAATATAGAGGAAAAAAATAAATCAAACACAATTTTGTGGCAAATAGAGTGATTTTATTTTCTTAGCAAAAAACTTGTAAAAAACTATTTTTTGTCTATGATCTGGTGACATTAATTTCACAAATATTTTAAAAACCTCATAAAGAACTATGATATATTAAAAGATTTGTTTTTGACAGAAATATATCCAAGAACTTTGCAGAGACAATAGTATATGACTATAGAAACACCTCACATTGCTACTAAAATAAAATTTGAAAATCAGTAACAGTATGGTAAGCTGCAGAGGCCAACATGAACACCTTAATGACACCTATTTTTAGAAAAAAATTAACATTCACATTGTTATTCTTTGCAAAATGGGCACATAATCTCCAAAATACTGTCTGCTGTTCAGTGTATCACTGTTCTTGAATGGAAATCAACAGGACAGTAAAATTCTCAGAAAAATGGATATAAAATGATTTTGTTTAACCAAACAGCTCTGCACAAAATGTTGAAATATAGGTTTCATTTATGTCATTTCTTACTTATCTGGAAACATTTAATATTAAATAATTTTATATTGTTTTCTTATTTAAATCAAACCCAATCTTGTGACATGTGATTACTTCCATTTTTACAGTTGTGAACATAAAAAGACACTTCATGCACCTTATAGCAAAGCTAGTATTTAATTGTGTCCTTTCCACTATAATATTTCATGGTTATAATAGTCCTACGGTTATTCATATTTGTTCATTTTAAAGCTATGTAGTACGAAAACAGATGGTAAAGAATATAACAAAAAATAAACTAGAAAATAAATCACTTAAATTGACATGCTATTTTAACATGATGAATCTAGTCAACAATTAAGTGTAATACCTTCTTTTATTAACAGCAAAATGCATCCATTTGAATCCAACATCTTCATCACTGACCATTCCATGACTACAAAGGAAATCATTAGATCCTGCTAAGAAACAAATAGGAAGATATAGTTGGGTGGATTCTATTTTCACAAAATACTGCCTTTAGAACCTATAGAGAAAAATTAAAATGGTGCAGTTCTCATCAGATTTAGAGTCATACCAGATTCAGATGAAAAACGTGACTAAATTAAACATGTTTATACTGATGGGCTTTATGGATGATTTAGAGGTGCAAGTATACCTATTTTTACTTTTTCTGGCAATCTATTTTTGACACTGGTAGGAAATTTGGGACTGGTTTTGTTGGTCATTGTGGATTCTCGGATCCAAAACCCAATGTACTATTTTCTGAGTGTTTTATCATTCCTGGATGCCTGCTATTCTTCAGTTCATGTCAGTTCAGTTCAGACGCTCAGTCATGTCCGACTCTTTGCAACCCCATGAATTGCAGCACATTAGGCCTCCCTGTCCATCACCATCTCCCGGAGTTCACACAGACTCACGTCCATCAAGTCCGTGATGCCATCCAGCCATCTCATCCTCTGTTGTCCCCTTCTCCTCCTGCCCCCAATCCCTCCCAGCATCAGAGTCTTTCCCAATGAGTCAACTCTTCGCATGAGGTGCCCAAAGTACTGGAGTTTCAGCTTTAGCATCATTCCTTCCAAAGAAATCCCAAGGTTGATCTCCTTTAGGATGGACTGGTTGGATCTCCTTGCAGTCCAAGGGACTCTCAAGAGTCTTCTCCAACACCACAGTTCAAAAGCATCAATTCTTCAGCGCTCAGCTTTCTTCACAGTCCAACTCTCACATCTATACATGACCACTGGGAAAACCATAGCCTTGACTAGACGGACCTTTGTTGGGTATGACCTAAATCAAATCCCTTATGACTGTACAGTGGAAGTGAGAAATAGATTTAAGGGACTAGATCTGATAGACAGAATGCCTGATGAACTATGAACCGAAGTTCATGACATTGTACAGGAGACAGGGATTAAGACCATCCCCAAAAAAAGAAATCTGAAAAGGCAAAATGGCTGTCGAAGGAGGCCTTACAAATAGCTGTGAAAAGAAGAGAAGCAAAAAGAAAAGGAGAAAAGGAAAGATATACCCATTTGAATGCAGAGTTCCAAATAATAGCAAGAGAGATAACAACGCCTTCTTCAGCAATCAATGCAAAGAGATAGAGGAAAACAATAGAATGGGAAAGACGAGAGATCACTTCAAGAAAATTAAAAATACCAAGGGAACATTTCATGCAAAGATGGGCTCAATAAAGGACAGAAATAGTATGGACATAACAAAAGCAGAAGATATTAAGAAGAAATAGCAAGAATACACAGAAGAACTGTACAAAAAAGATGTTCACAACCCAGATAATCATGATGATGTGATCACTCACCTAGAGCCAGACATCCTGGAATGTGAAGTCAAGTAGGCCTTACAAAGCATCACTATGAACAAAGCTAGTGGAGGTGATGGAATTCCAGTTGAGCTGTTTCAAATCCTGAAAAATGATGCTGTGAAAGTGCCACATTAAATATGCCAGCAAATTTGGAAAACTCAGCAGTGGCCACAGGACTGGAAAAGGTCCCTTTTCATTCCAATCCCAAAGAAAGGCAATGCCAAACTACCACACAATTGTATTCATCTCAGACACTAGTAAAGTAATACCCAAAGCCAGGCTTCAGCAATACATGAACCGTGAACTTCCAGACGTTCAAGCCGGTTTTAGGAAAGGCAGAGGAACCAGAGATCAAATTGCAAACATTCGCTGCATCATCAACAAAGCAAGAGAGTTCCAACAAAACATCTATTTCTGCTTTATTGAGTATTCCAAAGCCTTTGACTGTGTAGATCACAATAAACTGGGAATATTCTGAAAGAGATGGGACTACCAGACCAACTGATCCACATTTTGAGAAAACTGTATCCAGGTTAAGAAGCAACAGTTAGGACTGAACACAGAACAGACTGGTTCCAAGTAGGAAAAGGAGTACGTCGAGGCTGTATATTGTCACCCTGCTTATTTAACTTATATGCGGAGTACATCATGAGAAACGCTGGGCTGGAAGAAGTATAAGCTGGAATCAAGATTGCCGGGAGAAATATCAATAACCTCAGATACGCAGATGACACTACCCTTATGGCAGAAAGTGAAGAACTAAAGAGCCTCTTGATGAAAGTGAAAGAGGAGAGTGAAAAAGTTGGCTTAAAGCTCAACATTCTGAAAACTAAGACCATGGCAACCGGTCCCATCACTTCATGGGAAATAGATGGGGAAACAGTGGCTGATTTTATTTTTCTGGGCTCCAAAATCACTGCAGATGGTGATTGCAGCCATGAAATTAAAAGATGCTTACTCCTTGAAAGGAAAGTTATGAGCAACCTAGATAGATATATTCAAAAGAAGAGACATTACTTTGCTGATAAAGATCCATCTAGTCAAGGCTATGGTTTTCCCAGTAGTCATGTATGTATGTGAGAGTTGGACTATGAAGAAAGCTGAGTGCCGAAGACTTGATGCTTTTGAACTGTGGTGTTGGAGAAGACTCTTCAGGGTCCCTTGGACTGCAAGGAGATCCAATCAGTCCATCCTAAAGGAGATCTGTCCTGGATGTTCATTGGAAAGACTGACATTGAAGCTGAAACTCCAATATTTTGGCCACCTGGTGGGAAGAGCTGACTCATTGGAAAAGACCCTGATGCTGGGAAAGATTGAGGGCAGGAGGAGAAGGGGACCACAGAGGATGAGATGGTTGGATGGCATCATCGACTCAGTGGACATAGGTTTGAATAAACTTTGGGAGTTGGTGATGGACAGGGAAGCCTGGCGTGCTGCAGTTCATGGGGTTGCAGAGAGTCAGACACGATTGAGTGATTGAACTGAACTGAACTGAGTCCATCAATGTAACAATTTACAAATATGCTGATTATTACATTTAAACTGATCCATATTAAATATTCACTGATCTAAGTGTATTGCAGGTGTCATTCATTCTGTGATTTGTTTCACACCCTATTGTTATACCTATAATCCTGGAATTCTGTAGATTGATGTTAGCTCACATTAATTATAGGAAGTCTTCAGCACACATCGTGAATTACTTCTCCATTCTGGAGCCCCTGTGAAGAACCTCCATGTGAGCTCACACAATATGTTCCATCCAGGTATATGGGCATGACTTTTCCACTTTGGCTCAACATCATATATTTTTATTCCATTATCAAAGTATTTTTTTATTACTGTAGAATCATAGAAATAAATTAGTCCATTTTGAAACTCCAAAAATTATACTGAAGGTAGAAGTAATATTTATTGAGAGTATGCTTAAGGTTAAGTCAGTTCAGTTCAGTTGCTCAGTTGTGTCTGACCCTTTGTGACCCCATGAACCACAGCAAGCCAGGCCTCCCTGTCCATTACCAACCTCTGGAGTTTACCCAAACCCATGTCCACTGAGTCGGTGATGCCATCCAACCATCTCATCCTCTGTCTTCCCCTTCTCCTCCTGCCCTCAATCTTTCCCAGCATTAGGGTCTTTTCAAATGAATCAGCCCTTCCCATCAGGTGGCCAAAGTATTGGAGTTTCAGCTTCAACATCAGTCCTTTCAATGAACATCCAGGACTGATCTCCTTCAGAATGGACTGGTTGGATCTCCTTGTAGTCCAAGGGACTCTCAAGAGTCTTCTCCAACACCACAGTTCAAAGGCATCAATTCTTCAATGCTCAGCTTTCTTCATAGTCCAACTCTCACATACATACATGACTATTGGAAAAACAATAGCCTTGACTAGACGGACCTTTGTTGGCAAAGTAATGTCTCTGCTTTTCAATATGCTGTCTAGGTTGGTCATAACTTTCCTTCCAAGGAGTAAGCATCTTTTAATTTCATGGATGAAGTCAACATCTGCAGTGATTTTGGAGCCCAGAAAAATAAAGTTTGACACTGTTTCCACTGTTTCCCCATCTATTTGTCATGAAGTGATGGGACCAGATGCCATGATCTTCACTTTCTGAATGTTGAGCTTTAAGCCAACTTTTTCACTCTCCTCTTTCACTTTCATCAAGAGGCTTTTTAGCTCCTCTTCACTTTCTGCCATAAGGGTGGTGTCATCTGCGTATCTGAGGTTATTGATATTTCTCCCGGCAATCTTGATTCCAGCTTGTGCTTCTTCCAGCCCAGCATTTCATTAATTCATGATAATTAAGTCAGTTGTCAAGTAAACTTGAAAGGAATTCTTCTGGGAAACTCCGCTTATACACCAGAATTTCAGAAGCAGATTTGTAGGTTTGTATAAAACAGTTGTAATAAATTATTGTAAATTTGATGAAGTTAGGAAGACCAATTCTAATCATGAAATGTTTGTCTTACTAAGACAAGTGTGAAACAAAAATCATATTTATGGGTAGATAAAAATGTAAAGCAATTTTAAAGAAATTTATTTCCTAAAATTATATAAAAAATAATTTAATAAATAACAAAATATGACTTTAATAAGTACTTTAGTACTGATCATTTTTCATTGACTTAGAATACATTATATCCATTCTATAGGAAGTTTAAATTTTTTTTTTTCTTTTCAGGGGAAAATAAACCTTGTTTGTATCTTGTGATATGGTTTCTGTTATTTTGGCTTGGTGTTCATCTTTGAAAATCTTTTAAGTATGTCTTGCTTTCTTTGTCTATATATTTTTCCTGTGTTCTATTTTCCTGACTTTAATTTAATGGAGTTTATTCTTTTTTTTTTTAATTCCCATGATCTCTTTTCCTTCATCTTGTGTAAATAATATTTTGTTGTTGCTCAGTCACAAAATCATGTTCAGCTCTTTGTGACACCAGGGACTGCAGCTTTTCTGTCCTCTATTAACTTCTGGAATTTGCTGAAACTCATGTCCATTGAGGCTGTGATGCCATCCAACCATCTCATCCTCTGTTGTCCCGCTTTCACTCTTTCCCAGCATCAGAGACTTTTCCAGTGTGTCAGCTCTTCCCATTAGGTGGCTGAAGTAAGAGAGCTTCAGCTGCAGCACTTCAGCATCTGACCTTCCAACGAATCACTTGATGGTCATTTGAGCTGTTTCTATTCTTTGGCTTTCATTCATAGTGTTTATGAACATTCTCATGCATGCACTTAAGTGAATTTATGCTTTCAAATAACTTTAGATACTGAAGATTAGACCAAAACCAGATGGCTTTGTGATAAAATGTACCAAATATAATGTTTTTTTAAATCAATCATTCAACAGTGCAGAAGAGGACAGCATTTGGGAGGACAATGATCAGCAACATAAAAGAAACTTAGTTTGCAGGATTGTTGTCATTTATTCGCTAAATCGTGTCAGACTCTTTTTGGTCACATGTACCGTAGCCCACCAGGTTTCCTTTGTCCATGGGATTTTCCAGGCGGGAATGCTAGCCTGGGCCTTCTCCAGGGGATCTTACTGACCAGGGCCCATGTCTGCTGCTCCTGCATTGGCAGCAGAATTCTTTACCACTGATTCACTAAGGAAGCCCAGTTTCGAGAATTATGTTGTGAAAAAGACTCATCCACATATCCTAGTCAGCCAAAATCTGGAAGTTTATAACCAAGGATACTTTTTTCTTTGCTGAGCCAGTCTTTCTGAATCCCATTTTTACATCAAGCTAGCCTGTACTCTGACTATTACCGATTCTCTTCCTAGAACAATATCATCTTTGGGAAGACTGTTCTTTGCTTAATGGAATTTTCCTTCTGTGAATAGGGCTGGGCCTGGACATTTGAAAAGACTTAGCTACTATTGTCCAAATCACGCTGGCTGGTATTAGCATGTTTTAGAAAATGTCTGCCAACAGTATAAGCCTTTCAACAGCCCCTGGTATTTTATGTAATACTTTCTTTAATATAGTAATGAATTTTATTTTCTCAGTTCTGGTAATCATAGTACCATTTTGTTGAAAATGTCCAATCAGTGGTGATGAGAAATATTAACAGTGGAGTTAGACTATCAGTGTTCAAACGTGAGCTTGTTCTTTGACTAGTGAGTGATCATGGACCACTGGTTTACTGTGTTCTTTAGTTTCATCCTCTATAAATTGCAGCCTTCAGGTACATTCATTGAGGTTTAGAGCTAGGTGCTGGGGAGATGGTGCTGAACAAACTAAACAAGAATCCTCATTCATTAAACTTACAGGATAGTGTGAGGTGCAGCAGACAAGAACTCAAACACGCTAGTAAAATACGACAAAAGCTTAAATGCAGATAACTGCTATGGAAAATAAATGAAACTCACAAGGGGGAAGGGAATAGGTACACATTTGAATGTTCTTACTAAGAATAAAATAGGAAGGAAAGCATGCATTTCTCTGCAAATAGGACATTTCTGAATGAAAGGGAAAAATGGAAAAATTCCAAGAACTATCATTATTAGTGTGGACAGAAGAGTTAGGGTGTCAGTCATCAAATCAAAATGAGCGTGATTGATAGAATAATACAGAATGAGTTAATGCAGGTAAGGAGTGGGACAAGGTCACTGTGGAGCAGTGGGCTATCATGAAGATTATAACACAAAAAGAACAACCATATGACAAAGAAACCCCACTCCTAGGCATATACCTGGAAAAAACTATAATTCATAAAATGCATACACTCAAATGTTCATTGCAACACTATTCACAAAGGCCAGAAAGTAGAAATAAGCTATATGTCCATTAACAGAGTGAAAATTTAATTCAAGAATTTATTTTTAATAATCATAACAAACTTATGGGAATTATGAGAAAGGCAATGCTATTTTAAAATGCACAGAATTTCAACCAAAAAAGCAGTTTTCTGAAGCTTTTGACACATCACACACATTTAGGGGTTTTAAGTGTTTTCAGAAAGCTACTGAAGAAATATCACTGCATGCAGATTTTTAACTTGATGAATTTGCACACATGTCATGTCCAAAGCATTGCAAAATGAGTCTGGATTTTTCCCATTTGCCAAAAACACATTCACCCTAGATTTCAATGACAGAAGAATAACTAATGGTAAACTTGTAAGAGTACAAAGAAAGCTGCTGAAAACTTCATAGGAAATGAGAGAAATGCGACTTATCTAATGCAATACCACGTACATACTAACTATCGATCGAGCATGTGCTGTTGTTGTTAGCCCCTAATTGGTGTCCGACTCTTTGTGACCGCATGGACTCTAGCCCGCCAGCTTCTTCTGTCCATGGGCGTTTCCAAGCAAGAATACTGGAGCGAGTGTGATTTCCTTCTCCAGGGAATCTTCCGGGACCAGGGCTCAAACTGGTAACCCCTGCATTGACAGGTAGATTCTTTTCCACTGAGCCACCAGGGAAGTCCCCCAGAAGATTATGTTATTGCTGCTGTTCAGCTTCTCTGTTGTGTCCGACACATGTGTGTGACTACATGGACGGTCGCCCATTAGCCTCCTCTGTCTGTGGGGACTGCCAGGCAAGAATACTGGAGTGGGTTACCATTGCCTTCTCTGGAGGATCTCCCTAAATCAGGGATCCAGCCTGTATCTCCTTCATTAGCAGGCCAATTTTTTTTTTACCACTAAGGCTACAGGAATGCCCAGAAGAACATATATAAAAACTTTTTCTTTTCCAATTTTATATTTTCCAAGTTTTTTGAAGAAATCTTGAAGTGTTGAGCATTTACTTAGTTGTTTGTGTATTTGTCTTTTAAGTAAACTAAAGATAATTTATAAATTAGAATAATATTCTTTAAGAAAAAAATAAAACATTATAAGTTAAAAATAAGCAAGGATGTGAACATTCTAATAGTTAGCATTTCTTTGTAAGGCCTTAAATGCTTTACATCAATTGTGTGATATAATATCTACAATAACACTATATATCTGGAATTATTATTTACTTGGTGAGGCTGAGGAAACGAGTCCAAAAGTTTCAATGATTTTTTCAAATGTTACAGAGCTACAAGGGTTGCAAATCAAGAAAAGAAATCCTGTAACGGATAGTTCCAAAGCAAGTGCTACTAATCACTCTGTTATATTGCTTCTCTACAAAGTACATGAAATAATTTCTAAAACTGTTATTACTGTTCCTAAAATGGACCTCTTTTCATAATAAAATTCTCTAAATTTGTATGATACTGTTTAAAAGGTAATAACTATACGTCATCATTCTGCAAATCAGTTGTCCTTAAAAGAACACCATGAATTTAGCATGTTTCAACATTCCAAATTATTTTCTTGAGGCATATTCCAGGAAAAAGGCTTCCCATGGCTCAGGGTCAAAATTTGTTCCCAGTGCAGGAGACGTAGAGGATGCATGGTTCAATCCCTGGGTTGGGAAGATCCCTTGGAGAGGAAATGACAACCCATTTCCGTATTCTTGCCTGGAATATTCTGTGGACAGAGGAGCCTGGTGGGCTATGGTCCATGGGGTCGCCAAGAGTTAAACATGACTGAGCATGACCATAGTGCCAAGAAATGCCCAAGATCATATTAGATCAAGCAAAGAATCATTCAAAAAAGAAAGCAAATAAATAAATAGTTCGGTTTGTTTCTGGAAAGAGAAAAAAGGGAAATAAAATACAAATAAGAAAAAAAAAATGGCGAGCATGAACACTTACCTTCAATGCTATTTTAATTGTTCAGAACCCTTTATCTGGGCTTCCCTCATAGCTCAGTTGGTAAAGAATCCGCCTGCAATGCAGAAGACCCCAGTTTGATTCTGGAGTCTGGAAGATCCCCTGGAGCAGGGACAGGTTACCCACTCCGGTATTCTTGAGCTTCCCTTGTGGCTTAGCTGGTAAAGAATCTGCCTGAAATGCAGGAGACCCAAATTCGATCTCTGGATTAGGAAGATTCCCTAGAGAAGGCAAAGGCTCCCCACTCCAATATTCTGGCCTGGAGAATTCCGTGGACTGTATAGTCCGTGGGGTCACAAAGAGTTGGACACGACTGAGCGACTCTCACTTCGTCTTCTGCATGACTCTACTGAGAGCATTTTTCACTTCCTTGTTTCGAAGACTATATATGAGTGGATTCAGCATGGGGATGACAATAGTATAAAACACAGAAGCTATCTGATCCTTTCCCAAGGAGTAGGATTTACTTGGTTTTAAGTAAGTAAAAATCATAGTGCCATAAAAGACGGTGACCCCCAGAAGATGTGATGCACAGGTAGAGAAAGCTTTTTGCTTACTAGAAGTGGAAGTAATTTTCAGGATGGTAGACACGATGGAGACATAGGACACTGCTATTGTAAGAAGAGATAGCACTAGGCTGGAGCCAGCAAAAGTGGATATGATGATTTCTATGTCATGTGTGTCAGTGCAGGACAAGGCTAAAATCGGGGATAGATCACAGAAAAAGTGAAAGATTATATTGAATTTGCAGAAATGCAATCTGCTCATGCAAAGTCCATTAACAAAAGAGTCCATAAAGCCCATCAAATAACATCCAAAGACTAGGGAGCAGCAACGTCTGGTGGACATGACAATCGGGTAACGCAGAGGGCTGCAGATGGCTGCATAGCGATCGTAGGCCATGGAGGAGAGAAGGAAACATTCAGTAGCGCCCAAGAAGACAAAGAAAGACATCTGAGTGAAGCAGTTCAGGTATGAAATATTCTGCTTGGAAGTCAGTAAGTTGTCTAAGGTTTTAGGGGTGATGACACTTGAGTAACTGAGGTCAAGAAATGACAAGTGACTGAGGAAAAAGTACATGGGGGTGTGAAGCCGGGAATCCAGGTAGATTATCAGGATCATCCCCACATTCCCCAGCACAGTGATCAGGTATATCAGGAGGAAGAGGGTGAAGAGGACCAGCCGGATCTCTTCAGAGTCTGTCAGTCCCATGAGGATGAAGTCAGACACTTGTGTGATATTCCTTCTGCCCATAGTGTCCAAATGCTCCAAACTGTTGAGAAATCAAAGTTGATGATATTCAGCAGGAATTACTTCAAAAAATAAAAAAAAAATTACTTTGTGTATGTATGAATGACATCACTTATTTATATTAATTTAGTGTTTCCATGAAGTGATGATAAGGAGGTGTGTATAGTGTATGTGGAGACAAAAACTTACCTTGATTTCCAAATGTAAAAATAGGTGTGAGTTGACATTTGAATATAGTATAACAAAAACTAATTCATTGAAGAATTAGAATAAGCCTGATATGGTCCTAAATGCTCCTTTTAAGGCATTTAATTAATGCATTTCATGAGATTTTTATATCATAATTAGTACTGTTTTAGCCATATTTTTCTGATGAGACAAAGTGCACAGATAGTTTAATTAACTTGTCCAGATATAGAACTACTAAATTTTGAAACTGCAATTCCGCCTCCATAGATTAACTCCAGAGAGCATGTCCATAATACCATGAGATTTTTATATCATATTTAGTACTGTTTTAGCCATATTTTTCTGATGAGACAAAGTGCACAGATAATTTAACTTGTCCAGATGTAGAACTACCAACTTTTGAATCTGCAATTCCGTTTTGATAGATTGACTCCAGAGAGTATGTCCATAATACCATGTGTGTGTGCTCAGTCATGTCCGACTCTTTGCAAACCCTATGCACTGCAGCCCTCCAGGCTCTTCTGTCCATGGAATTTTCCAGGCAAGAATACTGGAGTGGGTTGCCATATCCTCCTCCAGTATATCTTCCCCACTCAGAGATTAAACCCATGTCTCCTGCATAGCAGGCAGATTCTTTACCACTACACCACACCATAATACCATACTCCTATTTATAACTAACTTCAACAAAACCAAGGGTAAACTGCTGGCTATATGATGAAGAATGATAAAAGAATAGTTTTAATGTACTATGTTGTTCTGTTCTTTCATTTCAAATACTATTTAATGGTAATGACAAGTATCCAAACTCAGCGGACTTTAATAGGGAGCATTAAAATGATAGACCATACGTTAGTACTAATTTCCAAAAAATATGATATCTTTCTAACTTGACCACTAACAAATTTCTTCCAAAATTATATTTCTAAAAAATGCTAATGACTTGTAGACCCTGATTATATCAACTCTGTACTTCTCCTTCCACAAATCCTGACACTTTTTAATAAGGTCTAAAAGATAACTGCATGCATATTCTGCTGATAAAGTTCCCGTTTTGTTGGATCCTGCCTAAAACCTTCCAAATTTGAGAATGATACTTACTTTCAGCCAAGTCGGTGTAAAAACACTTTCTTCCAGTATTTTCTCTCTAGCAGTATGTCAAACTCCAATTTTTCTCACAAATAACACCAGAAAACCATTTCAGTTGAAAATTTCTGTGAGGCGATATTTGTTTTCTTTGAGGTAAGTTCTTTTTAAATTTTAGCACATTCATTTTGTTTTATTCTGAGGCAAAAAGAAATCAAATAAAGTTTTGTTCAACTCCTGATCATGCATAAAATTTGCCAGGAAGTTATGTCTAAAATGAGTATCAGGGATCAACTGTGTACATATATGTAAGTGGAGCACCATATCTCTTGCCTCTCATCCTGATAACTCCAGGGTACCTCATATTCTGGAGACTGATGATAATGCAAACTTTGGTCATCTCTGTGGACCAATTTCCAAGCAAGATTACTTGGCATGTCTCCAAGGACAAAATTTCAAGTACTAGATGCTGCTATGCTAAGTTCTGAGAAACTAATTTTTTCCCTTAAAAGTTGATGTATGGCTAAACCAATACAGTATTGTAAAGTAAAATAAAGTAAAATTTAAAAAAAGAAAAAAATAAATAAATGAGCAGTTTCTGGCTTAGGTCAGGTAATTTCTCAAGATGATTTTTTTAGGCCTATTATGTAGAGTAATCAACCAGCTCCAAGAACATCCTAAGAGAAACGTGTGTGTTTAGTATACTTAACATGTCTGAATTTCCCGTGGCCTTCAAAATGTATATTCCAGCTCTGCTCCTATTTTATCTGCCTGAAACATCTTTTAAAGGAATTCATAAACATAACAAAGAAGTTTCTAAATAAATACTTGGGTCTTGATTCTCTACAGTTTTGATAAATCAAACTCCCCCCGCCCTTTTCTTAAATTTAGCCAGAGGAAAACTAAATGAAAGATTATACAAAAATGATCCCTTTAGATGCTTTCTGACTCAAAGTACAATTTTTCTCTTGGGTATATGCCTTCCCTTTTATGCAATGATTCAAAGCAGAAGCAAGCTGATGATACTACATTCAAAGTAAAAATCCAAGTAGAAAAAAAAAAAAGCAGCCACACAGTGAAGAGCCTAACGCTGTGGCCATCCAACGTGATGCTCTAAATCTATGCCTACTGTGGTAGAGAAACTGTTTTTAGAGGAATACTTACTTATTCTGTGACTGAAACTATCAGGGATGGAATGATGCATTTTTACGATGAAACGTTTATATTTAAATTGTGACAATATAATAGGAGTGGACTTCCCAGGTGACACTAGTGGCAAAGAATCTGCTTGCCAATGCAGGAGATACAAGAGACACGGGTTCAATTACTGGCCAGGGAAGATGCCCTGGAGGAGGAAATGGCAGCCCACTCTAGTATTCTGGCCTACTGAATCCCATGGACAGAAGAGCCTGGTGGGCTACAGTCCTTAGTGTTGAAAAGAGCCGGACACAATAGAAGTGACTTAGCACACATGCATTATAGTAGTAAATATGTACATTGGGGGAAAAAAGTAAATATAATAAAATTCAAAGGACAATATGAAATAAACCGAGCTAATTTAACATTTTGATTAGTTTCCCAATTATCTTTTTCTTCATAAAATGCTTATTTGTAGACCTCTAGATTTGCAATAAAGGACAAAAAATGGTATGGACCTAACCGAAGCAGAAGATATTAAGAAGAGGTGGCAAGAATACACAGAAGAACTGTACAAAAAAAGATCTTCATGATCCATATAATCACGGTAGTGTGATCACTCACTTAGAGCCACACATCCTGGAATGTGGGTCAAGTAGGCCTTAGGAAGCATCACTATGAACAAAGCTAGTGGATGTGATGGCATTCCAGTTGGCCTACTTCAAATCCCTGAAGATGATGTTGTGAAAGTGCCACATTCAATATGCCAGCAAATCTGGAAAATTCGGCAGTTGCCACAGGAATGGAAAAGGCCCGTTTTCATTCCAATCCTAAAGAAAGGTAATGCCAAAGATTGTTCAAACTACCACACAATTGCACTCATCTCACTCGCTAGCAAAGTAATGCTCAAAATTCTCCAAGCCAGGCTTCAGCAATACATGAACTGTGAACTTCCAGATGTTAAAGCTGGTTTTAGAAAAGGCAGAGGAACCAGAGATCAAATTGCCAACATCTGCTGGATCATCGAAAAAGCAAGAGAGTTCCAGAAAAACATTTATTTCTGTTTCATTGACCATTCCAAAGTCTCATACCGTGTGGATCACAATAAGTTGTGGAAAATTCTGAAAGAGATGGGAATAACAGACCAACTGACCACCCTCTTGAGACATCTATAAGCAGGTCAGGAAACAACAGTTAGAACTGGACATAGAACAACAGACTGGTTCCAAATAGGAAAAGCAGTACGTCAAGGCTGTGTATTGTCGCCCTGCTTATTTAACATCATGAGTAACGCTGGGCTGGAAGAAGCACAAGCTGGAATCAAGACTGCCAGGAGAAATATCAATAACCTCAGATATGCAGATGACACCACCCTTATGGCAGAAAGTGAAGAGGAACTAAAGAGCTTCTTGATGAAAGTGAAAGAGAAAAGTGAAAAAGTTGGCTTAAAGCTCAACATTCAGAAAACGAAGATCATGGCATCTGGTCCCATCACTTCATGGGAAATAGATGGGGAAACAGTGGAAACAGTGGCTAAACAGCATATTAAAAAGCAGAGACATTACTTTGTCAACAAAGGTCTGTCTAGTCAGGGCTATGGTTTTTCCAGTAGTCATGTATGGATGTGAGAGTGGGACTATAAAAAAAGCTGAGTGCCGAAGAATTGATGCTTTTAAAATGTGGTGTTGGAGAAGACTCTTGAGAGTCCCTTGGACTGCAAGGAGATCCAACCAGTCCATCCTAAAGGAGATTAGTCCTGGGTGTCCATTGGAAGGACTGATGTTGAAGCTGAAGCTCCAATACTTTGGCCACCTGATGGGAAATGCTGACTCATTTGAAAAGACCCTGGTGCTGGGAAAAAGTTTGATGGTGACAGGAGAAGGGAATGACAGAGGATGAGATTGTTTGATGGCATCACCGATTCAATGGACATGAGTTTGGGTAAACTGTCGGAATTGGTGATAGACAGGGAGGCCTGGTGTGCTGCAGTTCATGGGGTCGCAGAGTCAGACACGATTAAGCTATTTTCACTTTCACCTTTAATACATACTTTAATACTGGTTATTCTTTGTTGATTTACTCATAACACATTATATGTATTCAATAGGTAATTTTTAATCTTTTCATATTTTGGGGAAAGATAAATCTTGTTATAGCTTGTGATATCTCTTCTCTTTCTTTGACTTAGTTTTCATTTTTGGAGGATCAAAATATATGCATATTCTGCATTCTTGATCTATGTTGTCCTACTGTCTTCCTCACTATATTCTTTCTAATTCATTTATTTATAATTAGAGGATACTTGCTTTACAAATTGTGTTGGCTTCTGTCATACATAAACATGAACCAGCCATAGGTATACATATGTCCTCTCCTTCTTGAACCCTCTTCCCACCTCCCACCGCATCCCACCCCTCTAGGTTGTCAGAGAGTACAAGATTTGAGCTCCCTGTGTCATATAGCGAATTTCCACTGGCTATCTAGTGTTGCATGAGGTAATGTACAGGTTTCCACGCTACTCTCTTAATTTGTCCCCCCGCTCTATCCCCTGTTGTGTCCAAAGTCTGTTCCCTGTGTCTGCGCCTCCATTGCTGCCCTGCCGATAGGTTCATCGTTACCATCTTTCCAGATTCCATATATATACGTCCTGAGAAAACCACAATTGAAAAAAACACATACATTTACCCCAGTGTTCATCATTGACTATATTTTTATGAGATGTATTCACTTTGAAATTATTTGGCAGGACTTGTTTTCCGTTATCTAACATAAATAATATTTAGAGAAACACAAACCATAGGCATTTTCTTAAAGTTATATACCATAAATTTCACATTTTGTACAACACCAAAGCCTTTGACTATGTGGATAACAATAAACTGTGGAAAATTATGAAAGAGATGGGAATATCAGACCACCTGACCTACCTCCTGTGAAATCTGTATGCAGGTGAAGAAGCAACAGTTAGAACTGAACGTGGAACAACAGACTGGCTCCAAATTGGGAAAGGAGAATGTCAAGGCTGTAGACACCCTGCTTATTTAACTTATATGCAGAGTACATCGTGAGAAATGCTGAGTTGGATGAGGCACAAGCTGGACTCAAGATTGCCAGGAGAAATATCAATAAGCTCAGATATGCAGATGACACCACCCTTATGGCAGAAAGCAAATAAAAAACTAAAGAGCCTCTTGATGAAAGGGAAAGAGGAGAGTGAAAAAGTTAGCTTAAAGCTCAGCATTCAGAAAACTAAGATCATGGCATCTGGTCCCATCACTTCATGGGAAATAGATGGGGAAACAGTGGAAAAAGTGGCTAACTTTTTTTCTTCTGAGCTCCAAAATCACTGCAGATGGTGATTGCAGCCATGAAGGAAAGTTACTCCTTGGAAGGAAAGTTAAGACCAACCTAAACAGCATGTTAAAAAGCAGAGACATTACTTTGCCAATAAAGGTCCATAGGGTCAAGGCTGTGGTTTTTCCAGTGGTCACGTATGGATGTGAGAGGTAGACTATAAAAAGGCTGAGCACTGAAGAACTGATGCTTTTGAACTGTGGTGTTGGAGAAGACTCTTGAGAGTCCCTTGGACTGCAAGGAGATCCAACCAGTCCATCCTAAAGGAAATCAGTCTTGGATGTTCATTGGAAGGACTGATGCTGAAGCTGAAACTCCAATACTTTGGCCACCTCATGCGAAAAGTCGACTCATTGGAAAAGACTCTGATGCTGGGAGGGATTGGAGGCAGGAGGAGAAGGGAATGACAGAGGATGAGATGGCTGGATGGCATCACTGACTCGATGGACATGAGTTTGGGTGAATCCGGGAGTTGATGATGGACAGGGAGGCCTGGTGTGCTGTGGTTCATGGGGTCGCAAAGAGTCGGACACGACTGAGCGACTGAACTGAACTGATAGTCCATGGGGGCTCAAAGAGTAGGACACCACTGAGTGACTTTCACTTTTAATGGACTGGAAATAGATAATAATGCAACACTTGGTCATCCCAATTACCAAGGAAGATTTATCAGAATGTCTCCAAGTACAAAAGTTCGAGGACTAAATGCAGTTGTGCTGTGTTTTGAGAAGCCGATTTTCTCTTCCTTAGGAGCCATACAATGAATAGCTTAATGGTTAGGTTGCCCTTTGTGATTTGCTAAATTTATCCCTAGATGGTAGAGAAACTATTTCTAGAGAAATTCTTAATCTATCATTGAAGCCACCAAGGGTGAAATGACATATTGTTTACAGTGAAACTTTTATATTTAAACATGTGATATGGTTATAGGCATTAATATGTTCATTAGAAATGAGACTACAACAAAATTCAAAGAATAATATCAAAATTTTGTCACATTTTGATAAATTTCTCCCAATTATGGTTTGTTCATAGAATGCATATTTGTATACCTCTAGATTTTCATACAGAGAAGGCAATGGCACCTCACTCCAGTATTCTTGCCTGGAAAATCCCATGGATGGAGGAGCCTGGTGGGCTGCAGTCCCTGGGGTCGCACAGTCAGACACAACTCAGTGACTTCACTTTCACTTTTCACTTTCATGCATTGGAGAAGGAAATGGCAACCCACTCCAGTGTTCTTGCCTGAAGAATCCCAGGGATGGGGGAGCCTGGCGGGCTGCTGTCTATGGGGTCACTCAGAGTCGGACAAGACTGAAGTGGCTTAGCAGCAGCAGCAGCAGATTTTCATAATTAATATCAGAATGCTTGTTCAATACCCGTTCTCAATTTATGCTAAAATTTCATAACATATTATGACCAACGCTATATTAGCCTTTTGTAAAATCCATAATTTCATGTTCTATGCATTGACTGATAGCTCACAACCAACTTTGTTCTAGTGAAGTCTTCCTCAAATGTTAAGAACTTTCTTAAATATTACTTATCCAGCATGAGGAAACAAAGAAAGACTTAGAAGCAATAACAGAGCATCAGATGAAATATTCTTGTGAAGCTTTTTTTTCTCTGAGTTTTTTTATTTTTTTCCTTTTTTTCAAATTATTATTATTTTTTACTTTACAATATTGTATTGGTTTTGCCACACATCAACATGAATCCACCATGGGTGTACACATGTTCCCAATCCTGAACCCCCTCCTACCTGCCCCTCCATCAACTCATGATAATTAAACCTATTTTATATAGATTTAAAAATGACTCTTACAGAAATCTCTGCTCATACTTCAGAATTTCAGGAGATAATTTGTTGGTTTGGATAAAGGAGCTACTTTTGCATTTATTGTATCATTTTTGAACTTTAGATGGAGAAGGAAATGGCAGCCCACTCCAATATTCTTGCCTGGAAAATCCCATGGATCGCGGAGCCTGGTAGGCTACCATCCATGGGGTCACAAAGAGTCGGACACAACTGAGCGACTTCACTTCACTTCACTTTGAAATTTAGAAGGGCAAATTTAGTCACCAAAAGTTAGTTTTACTAAAACAAATGTGAAATAAAAATCAGGTTTATGGCAAGATAAGATAAAACTAAACATAAATTTTTAATTTTTGCTTTAAATTGTATAAAAAATTTTAACATAATAAAGACACTTTGACTTTAACCAATCCTTTAATCTGATCATTCTTTATTGACTTACACAGAACACATTATATCCATTCATAGGAAATTTCAAATATCCTTTCATTTGCTTATTCTAAATAGTTCATGTGAATTGCTTCATACTGTATGTTGTGTCTTGTGACTAAAGTATTTCCTTAAAATAAAGGTTTCAAAGTTCACCTATGATGTAACATGCATACTCACTTTATTTTTTTCTTTATTGTCATACTTCCCTCTATTGAATGCTTATATCACACTTCATTCATTCATCATCATCTGATGGCCATTTGAGTTGTTTCTATTCTATAGCTGTTATTCACACTGCTTATGAACATTTTCATGCATTTGCTTAAGTGGATTCATGCTTTCAATTAACTTGAATAGATACTGAAGAGTAGGCCCAGGCACAGATGGTTTTACTGGTAAATTCTACCAATACTTATGAAAAATCATCGATACTTTCAACAATGCAGAAGAGGACAACATTTGGGGGCTAACCAATTAAAAACATAAAAGAAATGTAATTTCCAGGATTATTCTGTGAAAAAGAGTCATCCACACACCCTACACAGTTAACATCTAGGAATTTGCAACCGAGGATATTGTTTTCTTTATTGAGACACTCTGTTTTTGAATCTCACTGTTACACCAACATAGCCTATTCCCTGATTATTACAGATTTTTTTTAGAATAATACTATTGAGGGATAAACTGTTCTTTAATTTTCCTTCTGTGAATAGGACTGTGACTGTATGTTTGCAAAGGCCTATCTAGTAATGCCAAAACTACACTGTCTTCAATCAGCATTTCCAGAGAATGTCTGCCAGGTACATACACCTTTCAACAGCCCCTGGTATTTTCTTTAATGTTTTCTTTAATATAGCTATGAATTCTACATTTTCAACTATGATAATTGCAATACAATTATGTTGAAAAAATATCCAATCAGAAAGTGGTGATAAAGCACATGAACGCTAGAGTTAGGGTATCTGTGTTCAAATGTGAGCTAGCTTGTTCTTTAACTAGTGGACTGACTATGGACCACTGTTTACTCTTTCTGCACTGCAGTTTCCTCATCTGTAAATTGCAACCTTCAGATATATTTTGAGGCATAGATCTAGTGCTGGGGATACAATGTTGAACAAATTAAGCAAGAATCCTGAACTTATTAAGTTTATATGATAGTGCGTGTATGGAGGGGGGAGAGGAGCAGACAAGAAAAAAAATGCAAAAATGCACTAGCAAAATATTATTGATGGTCGGATGTAGATACTTGGTATGGGAAACAAACGAAACATGAAAAAGAATAGAGAACAGGTACAATTTTAAATAAAGTGGCAAGGATGTTTTTATTCAATAGAATAAGACCAAAAAAAAAAAAAAAAAAACATGTAATTGTCTATGAACAGACATTTCTGAATGAAGGAAAAATGGAAAAAATCTCAGGTAGTATCAGGACTGGTATACACAGAAGAGTTAGGATGTCATGTGGTTAAATCAAAGGGAATATAATTGATACAATAGTAAGGAATGAGTTCATGGAGGTTAGTAGTGGATGCAAGGTTATTATGGACGAGTGGGATCTTAAGATTTTCATTTTTACTCTTAGTGAGATAAGACCTGTAGGATTATTGAATGAAGTAATATATTCCAACTTACTCTTTAACAGTATGATCGCTCTGGCTCTCACATTGACATTTAAATTCAAGAGGGACAAGGCCAAGCAGAGACAAGCCCAGAGACTGCAGCAACGATTCTAAGACTATGATGGTTCTTTGAACCAGAGTGGGTAGCAGAAAAGATGTTGAGAAGTAGTCAGAATTCAAATATACCATGTGTTTTGAATCTATATATTATCTTGATAGATTGGATGTGAGGTGTATGAGAAAAAGAGAAAATTTCAGGAGTCCTTTTAAGTCATTGACTGAATAAGTAGGAGGATGGCCTTCCATCACCTGAAATTAACATGTGGATGTTGCTGGTACTTACCTGTAAGTTCTCTTGTGAAGATAAACTCTTTCACTCTATATCTAAATCCCTTTAAATATTGGTGGTAGATGGGAAATACTTAGCAAAATATATTATGATCATTCTATTTATCAATTATTTGACAATAAATGCAGCTGATTATGTTTTTGTATTTCTCTCTGTATCATATTTTATTAAATAGCATTTTGGCATGGCACCATAAAATAGCATATTATATTTTAAATTACTTCAGACACCGTTTTACATAAAATGTGGTATGCACTAATATAACAAGGAATTGAAAATATTTGAAATATTTCATATGGCCTATAGATGATATAACACAATGCACATGTGTAATAATATTACTTATGTTTCTATTATCATATAAATGTATTCTAAACTACATTATTATAAGAAGGGTATAGTCAATTTATAGAGTTTAGGTTGATTTAAAATTTACTAATTTAAGAATTGTCCACATCATAGAATCTGTTCATCATATTTGTTTGCAGAAAATAAGAGGATACGTTTCCTAACCATAGAAATAGAAATGAAAGCATAATAAAAGCATACTTTATAAAAGAGGCTAGAAAACTGAAAAGGGCCCATAAATATATGCAAGTACATTATGCTTATGAATGATAACAAAAAAGACAAAAAGTATATTGTTAAACTAATGGAAGCAAAAACAAGTAGCAATTGCTTTAAGTAAACAATCTAGAAAACATTGAAATCAGAGAAAAGCAGTCATGATAACTTTAAATGGCCTTGATAAATGATGTTACTTTTGAAACAAATTATCAGAAAATGATTCATATTTAAAACACTTAAATATGTTAACAGTTTGAAGTAGTAAAAGCAATGTAAACTTTTAACTCCTAAAAGAGAATTGCACTTTTGCATCTTATTATTATTAAAATAATCAACTATAATTTTCAAGAGAAAAAAATTATTTTAAAAAATGAAAGTTTATAATTATTATAGTGTGAATAAATTGATCTATCTAGTTACAAAAATTTAAACAAAAAATATTAAATGCTTGGTAAATGAATGAAAGAGGAGAGTGAAAAAGTTGGCTTAAAGCTCAACATTCAGAAAATGAAGATCATGGCATCTGGTCCCACCACTTCATGGCAAATAGATGGGGAAACAGTGGAAACAGTGTCAGACTGTATTTTGGGGGCACCAAAATCACTGCAGACGTTGACTGCAGCCATGAAATTAAAAGACACTTACTCCTTGGAAGGAAAGTTATGACCAACCTAGACAGCATATTTAAAAGCAGAGACATTACTTTGCCAACAAAGGTCCATCTAGTCAAGGCTATGGTTTTTCCAGTGGTCATGTATGGATGCGAGAGTTGAACTGTGGAGAAAGCTGAGTGCCGAAGAATTGATGCTTTTGAACTGTGGTGTTGGAGAAGACTCTTGAGAGTCCCTTGGACTGCAAGGAGATCCAACCAGTCCATCCTAAAGGAGATCAGCCCTGGGCATTCTTTGGAAGGAATGATGATAAATGAAACTCCAGTACTTTGGCCACCTCATGCAAAGAGTTGACTCATGGGAAACAACTCTGATGCTGGGAGGATTGGGGGCAGGAGGAGAAGGAGACGACAGAGGATGTGATGGCTGGGTGGCATCACTGACTCGATGGACATGAGTCTGAGTGAACTCTGGGAGTTGGTGATGGACAGGGAGGCCTGGCGTGCTGTGATTCATGGGGTCGGCAACGAGTCGGACACGACTGAGCGACTGAATTGAAATGAAAAATATGATCTTAACCTTTAAATAGCAGAGTAGATTAAAATTGAAATTCAGTATTATGTACAAGAAAAACTTTAAAATAAGGGAAATTTTTAGCGCTCTACCAGACTAAAATTAATGAGCTAACACAAAGACTGAATTCATTGTAAATTTGTAGTTTTACTTCTTATCTCTAACTGTTGCTTCCTGACCTGCATCCAGGTTTCTCAAGGGGCAGGTCAGGTGGTCTGGTATTCATGTCTCCTTCAGAATTTTCCACAGTTTGCTATGATCCACACAGTCAAAGGCTTTGGCATAGTCAATGAGAAATCCTGAGCTGGATGAGGCACAAGCTGGAATCAAGATTTCAGGGAGAAATATCAATAACCTCAGATATGCAGATGACACCACCCTTATGGCAGAAAGTGAAGAGGAACTAAAAAGCCTCTTGATGCAAGAGAAAGAGTCTCAAGAGTGGAAAAGTTGGCTTCTAGCTCAACATTCAGAAAACAAAGATCATGGCATCTGGTCCCATCACTTCATGGGAAATAGATGGGGAAACAGTGGAAACCGAGTCAGACTTTATTTGGGGGGGCTCCAAAATCACTGCAGATGGTGACTTCAACCATGAAATTAAAAGACACCTACTCCTTGGAAGGAAAGTTATGACCAACCTAGGTAGCATATTCAAAAGCATCGATATTACTTTGCCACCAAAGGTCCGTCTAGTCAAGGCTATGGTTTTTCCAGTGGTCATGTATGGATGCGAGAGTGGGACTATAAAAAGGCTGAGCACCGAAGAATTGATGCCTTTGAACTGTGGTGTTGGAGAAGACTCTTGAGAGTCCCTTGGACTGCAAGGAGATCCAACCAGTCCATTCTAAATGACATATTTTAACTTGATGAATTTACAAACACTTCATGTTCAAAGAAGTGCAAAATGAAAGTCAATCTTTCCCATGTATCAAAAACACATTCATCTTAGAATTCATTGACAAAGAAATAAAGTTAATCTTGATAATGTACACAGTAAACTGCAAAAAGGTGCATATGAAATGACAGAAGTATTGTTCTAGCACATTATATATATACATATACATAACTATCAATCTGGAAGAAAACATACAAATTTATTAATTTTTAGGGTGTTTCTATTTCCTTAAATTTTCAACATTTTTCAAGTTCTCTGCAATATTGACATGTACCATTTTAAATCCAAACCTGTGAGGTGCTGAGTTTTCTCTTAGCTGTTTGTGTGTTTGTCCTTTAAATGTACCAAAAGTAATTTAATACAATAAAGAGAATATTCTGTAAGAATAAGACACTGTGCATTAAAAATACTGAACAAATAAGAGTGTTCTAATGATAATGCTGCTGCTGCTAAGTCGCTTTGGTCATGTCCGATTCTATGTGACCCCATAGATGGCAGCCCACCAGGCTCCCCTGTCCCTGGGGTTCTCCAGGCAAGAATACTGGAGTGGGTTGCCATTTCCTTCCCCAGTGCATGAAAGTGAAAAGTGAAAGTGAAGTCGCTCAGTCGTGTCCGACTCCTAGCGACCCATGGACTGCAGCCTACCAGGCTCCTCCATCCATGGGATTCTCCAGGCAAGAGTACTGGAGTGAGTTGCCATTGCCTTCTGCCTTCTTCTTCTTCTAATGATAATAGCCTTTAATAGTACTACCTTAAACACTTACATCAGTTATATGATTTAATCTTTAGAAAAACTCTATGGACCTGGAATCATGATTTATTATGTTCGATTGAGAGGATGTTTTATTTAAGAGTGACACAGCTGAAAGAGTTGCAGATCTAGAATCAAAAGTCTGGAGTGTTTAGTTCAATAACAAAAGCACTCTGCTATACTGCTTTTCCTCAATGTAAATGGAATAATTTCTAAAATTATCATTGTTCCCAAAATGAAGCTCTTTTCTGTCATAAAATTCTCTGAATCTGCACGAAATACTTTAAAATGTGGTAAGTAAAATTTTTATTTTGCTAATCAGTTACCCTTAAAAACAGATAGATTTGCACCATGGATTTAACATGTGTCAGTGTTTCCAATTACAATGCGGATTTCTAAAGGCATATTCTAATAAATGTCCAAGAAAATATTTGGTCAAGCAAAGGAAAATTCTACTGAATAAATGAAAAAATAAAGAACAAGTAAAGTCTTCAATTCATTTCTGGAGAAAGAGGAAGGAAATGCCATAAAGGGAAGAAGAAAAAAATAATAGCTTAAAAGTTCAGCATCACTCTTATTTTAATTGCTTGGAAGCCTTTCTTTTCTGAATGACTCTACTGACAGCATTCTTCACTTCCTTGTTTCTAAGACTGTATATAAGGGGATTCAGCATGGGGATGACAATAGTATAAAAAACAGAAGCCACTTGATCCTTTCCCAAGGAGTAGGACTTACTTGGTTTTAAGTAAGTGAAAATCATAGTGCCGTAAAAGATGGTGACTCCCAGGAGATGGGAGGCACAGGTAGAGAAGGCTTTCCGCTTCCCTGAAGTGGAAGAAATTTCCAGGATGGTGGACAGGATGAACACATAGGACACGGATATTGTGATAAGAGACACCACTAGGGTGCAACCAGCGACAATGAACACCATGATTTCAATGTCGTGTGTGTCAGTGCAGGACAGGGATAGAATTGGGGATGTGTCACAGAAGAAGTGGTAGATTACATTGGAGTTGCAGAAATGCAATTTGTTCATGCAAAGCACATTGACAAAGGAATCTGTAAAGCCAATCAAATAGGATCCAAAGACGAGAGAGCAGCATCGCCTGGTGGACATAACCACCTGGTAACGCAGAGGGCTGCAGATGGCTGCATAGCGATCATAGGCCATGGAGGAGAGAAGGAAACATTCAGTGGCACCCAAGAAGACAAAGAAAGACATCTGAATGAAGCAGTTCAGGTATGAAATATTTTTGATGGAAGTCAGTAAGTTGTCTAAGGTTTTAGGGGTGATGACGCTTGAGTAACTGAGGTCAAGGAATGACAAGTGACTGAGGAAAAAATACATGGGGCTGTGAAGCTGGGGGTCCAGGCGGATTATCAGGATCATCCCCACACTCCCCAGCACAGTGATCAGGTATATCAGGAGGAAGAGGGTGAAGAGGACCAGCCGGATCTCTTCAGAGTCTGTCAGTCCCATGAGGATGAAGTCAGACACCTGTGTGATATTCCTTCTGCCCATAGTGTTCAAATGCTCCAAACTGTTGAGAAATTAAAGTTGAAACTTATCAGAAATTACTATATTGTGTTGGCTTTGTGTTGCTATATATGACCTGACATATTTATATTTGCTTAGTGTTTCTAAGAACTGATGATAATGAGGTATGGACTGTATATAAAGAAAAAAATTGATTCCCAAATGTATAAATAGATGTAAATTGACATTTAAACACAACAAAAAGTAGTATATTGAATAAATTGTATAAGCCTGAAAGTAAAAGAAAGTGAAGTTACTCGGTCGTGTCCGACTCTTTGAGACCCCGCGGACTGTAGCCCACCAGGCTCCTCCATCCATGGGATTTTCCAGGCAAGAGTACTGGAGTGGGGTGCCATTTCCTTCTCCAGGGGATCTTCCCAACCCAGGGATTGAACCCGGGTCTCCCACATTGGAGGCAGAGGCTTTAACCTCTGAGACACCACGGAAGCCTCCTAAATGCTTCCCATTATTAATGCATTTAATGCCCATGAGTTTATTATACCATAGTATTATTACCCACATTTTTCATATGAGAAAAAGGGAACAGAATTTGGGTAATGTGTCTGTCCATAGTTAGAACTATTAAATGTTGGCTCTGTATTTCTACCAAGATAGACTGACTCCAGAGAGTATGTCCATTATATTCCTGTCATAGTTAATTTCAAACATGCCTATTAAAATGCTGTATATATCATAAACAGTCATATTAGAATATTTTTAATATACTACGTTCTGCTATTTCTTCCAATATTATTTAATACAAATGAAAAATAACTATCAATCTTTGGACTTCAGTAGACTGACCACATACTTAGTATTAATTTCCAAAAGACACAAACTTATCATAACCTGGCCATTCAAAATCAATTAAAATAAATAAATTTATATTAAAAAAAAGAAAATCAAATTTCTTCCAAAATTATATTTCTAAATGGCTAAAAGACCAAGATTATACCAACGCTATATTTCTGGGTCCACCAGTCCTGGCACTACTGAAGGCAAAGATATCTAAAATGATATCTGCATGCATACTCTTCTGATATTATTCATGCTTTATTTGATTTCAACTAAAATCTTCAATTTTTGAGAACAGTACTTACTGGGAAGCAAGATTGACTGAAAAACACCTTCCTCTAATATTATCTGTCTTTCTGTCATATAATATTTGTTTCTTTGAGATAAATTCTTTTTAAATTTAAGTGCAGTCATTTTGTTTTATTCTGAAGGAAAAATTAGTCAACCTAGAAAGTTTGTTCAGTTCCTGATCAAATGTAGCATCTGCCAGGAATGTATGTCTAAAATGAATATCAGAAGCAGAGCAGAGTATGCCTTGCCTCTTATCCTAATAATTCCAGGGCACCTCACATACTGGGGATTGATGATTGCAACACTCGGTCATCCCTGTGGACCAATTTCCAATGAATAATTCTTGGCATATCTCCAAGGACAAAAAGGACTTGGCATGTCATCAGGGCTAAATGCAAGCATGCTAGGTCATGAGAAACTAGATGTCTTCCTTTCCAAGACCCACAGTGAGGGGCCTAATGGCTTGGTCTTCCTGTGTGATGCTCTAAATTTTTGCCTGGGTGGTAGAGAAACTATTTCTAGAGCAATTACTCTATGCCTGAAACTGTCAGGGAAGGAATGATTTTTTCATCCCTTCATTTCTAAGGAGAGACTCATTTGTCACAATGAGTCTTTTATATTTAATTGTGTGACACTATTATGGGAGTAGACATTTTCATTAGAAATAAATTGAGAATTTAACAAAATTGAAAGAATGATATGAAAAATTTCAACATTATGTAACATTTTGATAAATTTTGTAACATTTTGACAAATTTATCCAGATGATTTTTTAATATAATGCTTATTTGCATACATGTAGAACTTCATAATTATTATCATACTGGATATTCAGTATACATCCTTATTTTATAATTTAAATTTCATAACATACTATAACCAATCTTATCCTAGTCTCTCATAAAACCAATAACTTCACGTTTTATTTATTGACTGACACCCTATAACCAACTTTATTCTAGTGAAGTCTTCTTCAGATGTTAAGAATGTTATTGAATATTGTTTATCCAAGGTGAGATAACAAGGAAAGACTATAAAAAGGGATACACTGAAAATCAGGTTAAAATACTCTTATGAATCTTTCATTAATTCATGAGAATTAAACCAATTTTCATATAGATTTAAAAGTGACTCTTATAGGAAACTCTGGTCATCCTCCCGAATTTCAGGAGATAATTTATTGTTTGGAAAAAAGGAAACAATTGTGCATTTATTTTAATTTTAATGAATTCTGGAAGGGCATTTATACTCACCCAAAGTTTGTTCTGTTAGAATAAGTGTGAAGTAAAATTCATATTTTATGATAAGAAAAATTATAAACAAAAGTGTCCTTCTGTCCTTTCACCTCTCTCCCCTCTACCGTGTACTGTGTATCTGCTTTAAGCATTGGCCAAACCTCCACTATCAGCAGAAACCTGCTCAGCCATAAAAAGCAACATCTGCTAGCATCAACAAAGCAACTCCTTAAGATATTCCTTCTTAATCTCATATGATACCACTATGACCCACGACTTCCCTGGTGGCTCAGATGGTAAAAAATCTGCCTGCAATGTGGGAGATCTGGGCTAGATCCCTGGGTCGGGAAGATTCCCTGGAGAAGGAAATGGCAGCCCACTCCAGTACTCTTGCCTGGGAAACCCCATGGACAGAGGAGCCTGGTAGGATGCAGTCCATGGGGTCATAAAGAGTCAGACGCGACTCTAACACTTTCACATGAACCATGACCTATTACTTGCTTAGATCTAGACTGTATCCACTGTCAAATATACATCATTTAATTACATGTCTCTGTCTCAAAAACTTATGCAACTGTCCTTGGACTTCTAATGGGCAGAAAGTACTAGTGGATTTCTGAGTTGTCCTCAGGTTATAATCCTCAGTTTGACTTGAATAAAAGTTTCCATTTCATCTTCGAGTGACCAATTAATTTTTCACTGAAAGTCTGACTCTTTGCCACCCTATGGATTATAGCTCACCAGGCTCCTCCATCCGTGTGATTTTTTTAGTCAAGATTCTTGGAGTGGTTGCCATTTTCTTCTCTGCAGATCTTCCCAACCCAGGGATCAAACTCAGGGCTCCGGCATTGCAGGCAGACTCTTTACCCTCTGAGCCACCAGGGAATCCAGTCTTATTTGGAGATTAGAAAGCCAGAGTAAACTTATTTGATGATAGGTAACTTTGGGAGTTAAGCAAAATAAGAGGCTAACAGTAATTTTCAATGTAAAAACCATCTCAACAACCATAAGATTAGCATTGGTCACTTAGTTGTGTCCAACTCTTTGCAACCCCATGGACTATAGCCTACCAGCTTTCTATGTCCTTGTAATGCTTCAGGCGAGAATACCGGAGTGGGTATTGATTTCCTTCTCCAGGGAATCTTCCCAACCTGGGGACTGAACCCAGGTCTTGGGGATTTCAGGCAGATTCTTTACCATCTGAGCTACAGGAGCTTCCCTGTAGCTTTTGGTGACTATAATTTTGACTCTATATTTGTGACTATAATTTGGTGACTGCAAAATTACCAGAAGCAAGTCACTTGCTTAATATTTTCCCATCCTTGAAATTTATCTTGATTATGTTCAATATTTGGGTTTTTTATGATTTGGGGCTATTATTGTACCTTTTATTGTATCATGGCAGAAACCAAAGTCTGCTCAGAGATTTTTTTAAAAAATCTCTCTTGATTTAATATGATATAGTTTCATCCTTTAATTTGCTAGTTTTAACTATGCCATACACACACATTCCTTTCTCTCTTGGACTATACTGGTTAATTTTTTTTTTCTTTCTTCTTTAATGAATGAAAGAATGTTTCTTTTGTTTTCTTTGGATGCTGCTGTTGCTGCTGCTTAGTCACTTTATTCATATCAAACTCTTTGCAACTCTATGGACCATCGCTCGCCAGGCTCCTCTGTCTTTTTTGATAAATGCTATTAAATTATCTTTTTTTGTTTTCTAATTCACTAATTGTTATCTAGTTTGTATCACTTTTCACCTACTTTATGAGACTTGTGGGGAATAAAAAATAATTTTCATTCTGTCCTTTCAAATTTTTGGCTGAAACCCACTTTCTTGTAATGAAAAGCAGATGACCAGGATAAAAACAAAGAGAAATTTAGTAACATGTATATCCCCTTTATACATGGGAGACACCCAAGAAAACTAAGTAATTCCCCAAAAAGGGTCCAAGCCACTACCTTAAATACCATCTCCAGCTAAAGGTGAAAGAAGATGTGGGAGGGTGGGAGTCAGGGAAAGAACAGTAACCAAGAGTGCAGCTGTTAATGCAGACTCAACTTCGTTCTTTCTTCACTGAATAGAGGTTTAGTCATCTTTCTCCTCCTGGTATAGAAAGGGAGGCAAAGTTAAAGGGATAGTCACTCAGCCATGTTGGACTCTCTGTGAATCTTTGTGACATCATGGACTGTAGCCCTCCAGGCTCCTCTGTCCTTGGAGTTCTCCAGGCAAGAATACTGGAGTGGGTAGCCATTCCCTCTCCAGGGGATCTTCCCAACCTAGGGATCAAACCAGGTCTCCTGCACTGAAGGCAGATTCTTTACTCACTGAGCCAGCAGGGAAGACCACAGAGAGGGAGACGTCCTCCCAAATGGAGAGTAGTAGTGTTAGTCACTCAGTTGTACCCAACTCTTTGCGACTCCATGGACTGGATTGCAGTCCACCAAGCTCCTCTGTTCATGGGTATTCTCCAGGCAAGAATACTGGAGTGGGTTGCCATTTCCTTCTCCAAGGAATCTTCCACACCCAGGGATTGAACCCAGGTCTCCTGCATTTCAGGCAGATTCTTTACCGTCTGAGCTACATGGATTTTTCCCCTTTAAATGTAAATGCCTCCTACCAAAGGATAACTTCTAGTCAATTTTCAGAACATATTCTGTGTCTACTGGTTTATTTTATTTTATTTTTTAAATAACTAAATAATCCTTGAGCATAGGAAGCATCTATTGGCATTGAAAATTCTGTTCCCTTTCAGGTTGAATTTATTGTTTGTCCCTAGGACCTAGTAATACCTGCTTAAACCACTATGGAAAGATATGAAATAGAAGTTTTCAGGGATGGTACAGATAGAGCAGTTCAAAGAGAGAATGATGAGAGGTCCCGAAGGATAAGTTTGAGGTGTATATCAAAATATGTATACATATGCACATTTAATCATAACTCGACAAGTAAAATATATTTCTACATTTTATGATTAACTGGAAAAGTGTAGTATGTTTCTGCTCTTAGAGAGAGATTAACTAGGAAACATTAAAACATAAAAAATAGCAATTTGATATATAATTTTATTAATACTAAATAAATATAAAGGCCTGAAATGATCTGCAGAACACATACACGATGCAGTGCAAATAATACAGACAATTGGAACTGAGGAAAATATAGGTAAATATAAATAAATTTCAACAGCTGACATTTTTCACACAATTATAAAAATTTAAGCATTATAGTTATAGTGCATAAATGAAAAGCTTTGAAAAGAAAAAAAAGGAAATATCAGTTTAATAATTTTCCATGATGATGGTCAAATATAATGAAAGCAATCATCTGAATCAGATATTATCCTTAGAATGAAAAATATATGTAGGTTTAAGCAAGGGAATGAGTGATGAGTTGTTAAGACAGCCTTCAGTTCAGTTCAGTCACTCAGTCATGTCTAACTCTTTGCAACCCCACGAATCGCAGCATGCCAGGCCTCCCTGTCCATCACCAACTCCCGGAGTTCACCCAAACTTACGCCCATCGAGTCAGTGACACGATCCAGCCATCTAATATCCTTTGTCGTCCCCTTCTCCTGCCCCTAATCCCTCCTGGCGTCAGGGTCTTTTCCAGTGAGAGTCTTTTCCTCTTCGCATGAGGTGGCCAAAGTATTCGAGTTTCAGCTTTAGCAACAGTCTTTCCAAAGAACACCCAGACTGATCTCCTTTAGAATGGACTGGTAGGATCTCCTTGCAGTCCAAGGGACTCTCAAGAGTCTTCTCCAGCACCACAGTTCAAAAGCATCAATTCTTCAGTGCTCAGCTTTCTCCACAGTTCAACTCTCGCATCCATACATGACCACTGGAAAAACCATAGCATTGACTAGACGGACCTTTGTTGGCAAAGTAATGTCTCTGCTTTTGAATATGCTATCTAAGTTGGTCATAACTTTTCTTCCAAGGAGCAAGTGTCTTTTAATTTCATGGCTGCAGTCACCATCTGCAGTGAAAAATAAAGTCCGACACTGTTTCCACTGTTTCCCCATCTATTTGCCATGAAGTGATGGGACCAGGTGCCATGATCTTCATTTTCTGAATGTTGAGCTTTAAGCCAACTTTTTCACTCTCCTCTTTCACTTTCATCAAGAGGCTTTTTAGTTCCTCTTCATTTTCTGCCATAAGGGTGGTGTCATCTGCATATCTGAGGTGATTGATATTTCTCCCAGCAATCTTGATTCCAGCTTATGCTTCTTCCAGCCAAGCGTTTCTCATGATGTACTCTTCATTTAAGTTAAATAAGCAGGGTGACAATATACAGCCTTGATGTACTCCTTTTCCTATTTGGAACCAGTCTGTTGTTCCATGTCCAGTTCTAACTGTTCCTTCCTGACCTGCATACAGATTTCTCAAGAGGCAGGTCAGGTGATCTGGTATCCCCATCTCTTTTAGAGTTTTCCACAGTTTATTGTGATCCACACAGTCAAAGGCTTTGGCATGGTCAATAAAGCAGAAATAGATGTTTTTTTGGGACTCTCTCCCTTTTTCCATGATCCAGCGGATCTTGGCAATTTGATCTCTGGTTCCTTTGCCTTTTCTAAAACCAGTTTGAACACCTGGAAGTTCACAGTTCACGTATTGCTGAAGCCCGGCTTGGAGAATTTTGAGCATTACTTTACTAGCATGTGAGATGAGTGCAATTGTGTGGTAGTTTAAGCATTCTTTGGCATTGCCTTTCTTTGGGATTGGAATGAAAACTGACCTTTTCCAGTCCTGTGGCCACAGCTGAGTTTTCCAAATTTGCCGGCATATTGAGTGCAGCACTTTCACAGCATCATCTTTCAGGATTTGAAATAGTTCAATAAGTCCCTAAATAATACATAGTATATGTCATCAGCTGTCACTTGCAATAGTTTACAATGCAAAATCACATTGTAAAGTGAAGTTTTCAGGAGTCAGATATCAGTAATGTAGATCAGAGGAGAAAGTTATAATTTTAAATCCAAATATATACATTGTGCATACGCACATATTCTTCACATGAATAGTCTTCAGCTAGTCCCAAGACTGAAGACTGTGTATTTCTGCAGGAGGCTGGTTTGTGATATGTGTAAGATATATAAGAAGGCCTAACCAGTTGACTGTGATGGTTACAAAACACATCAACTATAAATCTACATACACTCATTTCCTTACCTTAACCATTAAAGAAAACAATCATTTGAAAAGAAATCTATTAATCACTATGCCATTTTTAACATACAAGTAAGCAATGTTTTTGAAAGAATCCTTGAAATAGAATTTTCAATTAATGTTTTTTGAGTGCTGATATTCACAGGATTGTCTAAATACCAGGCAAGATATAAACATGAATAAAATAGAATTCTTAACCTTAATGAATTCATCACTATGTTTCCACAAGCCAAAAAAGAAAGAAAACATTTACTTATATACTGCATATGTGACGCATTTGTTCCATGTCAGGGAGAGCAAAACTATGACTAGACAAATTTTTCTCAAAGAGCTTACAGTCTTGTTGAAGAGAGAGACAAATATTTTAAATACACATATTTTCTCCTAAAAGAACTTTATGAAATTAATCTTTGGTTCCTTTCAGTAAATGTTTTGACTGCTCAATTTGTTTCATTACTTCTCAAGATTCATGCACAATGAAGGCAGCAGTGGGGATTTCCTCTTTTCCAGAGGTCATTTTGTAGCAATGCTGGGAAGAGTGTGTTAAATTGGGTTGATATTCAAGTCTCTTTTCAAAGAAAAATAAAAGCAAAACCTAGTTTCATTTTTAATACTATCGACATAATGAAGTTTTTGTGCCTGATTTGGAGAAATGAGAATCTCTAAATATACCTCCAAAATGGCATAGGAATTATGCTATGCTAAAGTACTTCATGTTTTTACACACATACATAGAGACGCACACACACACATTAAGAAATTATCGACACTTTGATCTTAGAGAAGCACATTATAGTGAATAAAAATTAAACCCAGCTATTTTTTTATGATTTCTGTACTCCACTGCATAAATGCATCATCTTTATCTTGAAAACAAGGTATAAACATAGCTTGTCAAAAGCCTAGAAAAATGAAAAATACCCAGAAATATAGGAAAAAGCATTATGGTTCCAAAAGATGAAAGAGGAGTCAAAAAGTATATTATTGAACAAATGCGAGCAAAAAAAAATATATATATATATGTATATTTAAAACTATCCATCTGTTTACAAATATATATATATATACAATGAAATATTACTCAGCTATTTAAAAAAATGCACTTTTTACGAATTTTTCTTTACCTCAGTTCTAAACTGAAGCCTAATATACAGAGTGAAGTAAGTCAGAAAGAAAAGCACCAATACAGTATATTAATGCATGTATATGGAATTTAGAAAGATGGTTAACAACAACGCTACATGCGAGACAGCAAAAGAGACACAGATGTAAAGAAAAGACTTTTAGACTCTGTGGGAGAAGGTGAGAGTGGGATGATTTGAGAGACTAGCATTAAAACATGTATATTACCTTATGTGAAATAGAGCACCAGTCCAAATTAGATGCATGTAACAGGGCACTCAAAGCCGGTGCACTGAGAGAACCCTGAAGGATGGGATGGGGAGGGGAGTGGGAAGGGGGTTTGGATGGGGGACACATGTACATCCACGGCTGATTCATGTCACATTATGGCAGAAACCACCAAAATATTGCAAAGTAATTAGCCTCAAATTAAATAAATAAAAAACAACCGATCTAGAAGAACACACACAAAACACTGAAGAACTTCTTAGGCATTTCTGTTTCGTTACATTTTTCAAATATCTTCAGTATTAACACACTCCATTCTAAATGCTAAACTGAAATACTAGGTTTTCCTTTAGTTTTTTTTTTGTGTGTGTGTTTTTCCTTTAAATCAACCAAAGCTAATTCACAAAACTACACATGAATATTTGTTAAGAAAAAGGCATTGGGCATTGAAAATACTGGAATGTGAATGTTCTGATGATAACAGCCAATATTTATTCAGTTCAGTCGCTCGGTCGTGTCCAACTCTTTGTGACCCCATGAACCGCAACACACCAGGCCTCCCTGTCCATCACAACTCCCGGAGTTTACCCAGACTCATGTCCATCAAGTCAGTGATGCCATCCAGCCATCTCATCCTCTGCCATCCCCTTCTCCTCCTGCCCCCAATCCTTCCCAGCATCAGGGTCTTTTCAAATGAGTAAACTCTTGGCATCAGGTGGCCAAATATTGGAGTTTCAGCTTTAACATCAGTCCTTCCAATGAACACCCAGGGTGATCTCCTTTACGATGGACTGGTTGGATCTCCTTGCAGTCCAAGGGACTCTCAAGAGTCTTCTCCAACACCACAGTTCAAAAGCATCAATTCTTCAGTGCTCAGCTTTCTCCATAGTTCAACTCTCACATCCATACATGACCACTGGAAAAACCATAACCTTGACTAGACGGACCTTTGTTGGCAAAGTAATGTCTCTTCTTTTTAATATGCTGTCTAGGTTGGTCATAACTTTCCTTTTAAGGAGTAAGCATATTTTAATTTCATGGCTGCAATCACCATCTGCAGTGATTTTGGAGCCAAGAAAAATAGTCAGCCATTGTTTCCACCGTTTCCCCATCTATTTGCCATAAAGGGATGGGACCGGATGCCATGATCGTAGTTTCCTGAATGCTGAACTTTAAGCCAACTTTTTCACTCTCCTCTTTCACTTTCATCAAGAAGCTCTTGAGTTCTTCTTCACTTTCTGCCGTAGGGTGGTGTCATCTGCGTATCTGAGGTTATTGATATTTCTCCCAGCAATCTTGATTCCTGCTTTTGCTTCCTCCAGCCCAGTGTTTTTCATGATGTACTCTGCATATAAGTTAAATAAGCAGGGTGACAATATATAGCCTTGACCATACCCCTTTTCCTAATTGGAACCAGTCTGTTATTCCATGTCCAGTTCTAATTGTTGCACCTGACCTGCATATAGGTTTCTCAAGAGGCAGGTCAGGTCATCTTGTATTCCCATCTCTTTCAGAATTTTCCACAGTTTATTGTGATCCACACAGTCAAAGACTTTAGCATAGTCAATAAAGCAGAAATAGATATTTTTCTGGCACTCTCTTGCTTTTTCAATGATCCAGCCTTAAAAAGTTAACATCAATTAAGTGATTTAATCCTTACAGTAACTCTTTGGACCTGGAATCATTATTTATCTGTGCAGTTTAGGAACATGAAACTTAAAGTTTCAGTGATTTTTTAAAAGCATTCTACAGGTAATTGAGTAGAAGTTTTGAAATCTAAATCCTTGACCATTTGGTTCTCAACAAAGTACTCATAAATCACTCTGCTCTCTTGCTTCTCCATCAAGTAAAGGAGTTGATTTCTGAAACTGGTATCATTTTTCCCAATATGGGACTCTTTTCAATTATAAAATTCTTTGAAGTTTGATCATGCATGGGGATTTGTACAGCACACTTTAAAAACTGACAACTATACTTTTCATTTTGAAAATCAGTTGCCCTTAAAAACATACATATTGAGACCATGGTTTAAACGTGTTTCATGGTTTCCAATAACAGTGTAGATTTCTAAAGTCATATTCTTAGAAAGGCCTGAGATTGTATTTATTCAAGCAAAGGATGGATCAGTAGAATAAATAAATAAATAGTTATATGTGTTTTTGGAGAAAGAGCAAGGAAATACACTATAGGGACAAAAATAAAAACACACACAGACAAACAGAGAAGCTTAAAAGTTCAGGATCAGTGTTAGTTTAATTGTTTGGAGCTCTTTCTCTTCTGTAAGACTCTGCTGAGAGTATTTTTCACTTCTTTATTTCGAAGACTGTATATAAGTGGATTCAGCATGGGGATGACAATACTATAAAAAACAGAAACCACTTAAAGAGTAGGACTGACTTGGTTTTACATAAGTAAAAATCGTAGTGCCATAGAAGATGGTGGCTGACAGGAGATGGGAGGCACAAGTAGAGAAGGCTTTCTGCTTCCCTGAAGTGGAAGTGATTTTCAGGATAGTGGACAGGATGGACACATAGGACACAGATACTGTAATAAGAGACACCACCAGGGTGGAGACAGCAAAAATGGATATCATGATTTCAATATCATGTGTGTCAGCGCAGGACAGGGCTAAACCTGGGGGTGCATCACAGAAGTGACAGATGACAGTAGAGTCACAGAAATGCAATTTACTCATGCAAAGCAGAGTGACAAAGGTGTCCATGAGGCCAGTCAAGAAGGATCTGAAGACCAGAGAGCAGCAGCGTCTGGTGGACATGATCGCTGGGTAACGCAGAGGCTTGCAGATGGCTGCATAGCAGTCATAGGCCATGGAGGAGAGAACACACTCAGTGACCCCCACGAAGACAAAACAGTTCATCTGGAGGAAACAGTTCAGGTAGGAAATGCACCTGTTGGAAGTCAGTAAGTTGTCTGAAGCTTTAGGGGTGACGGCAGTTGAGAAACTAAGGTCAAGAAATGACAGGTGAATGAGGAAAAAATACATGGGGCTGTGAAGCTGAAGATCCAGGAAGATTATCAACACCATTCCTGCATTGCCCAGCACAGTAATCAGGTACATCAGGAGAAATAAGGTGAAGAGGACCAGCCGGATCTCTTCAGAGTCTGTCAGTCCCATGAGGATGAAGTCAGACACCTCTGTGATATTCCTTCCGCCCATAGTTTTAAAATGCTCCAAACTGTTGAGAAATCAAAGCTGATTCTTAGCAGGAATCACTGCAAAAAGATTTATGTTTCTATGAACAACATGGCATATTTATATTACCTTTTTCTGAAAAAGGATAATATAGAGGGGTGTCTCAAGTATAAAGAGAAAAATCTTTACTTGATTTCTAAATATAGAAATGTGCATAAATTGACATTTGGATGTAATATATTAAAAGCTACTGTATTGGAAAATTAGAAATAGCCTTGTAGTGTTTTAAACGTTTCACTTTATTAAAGCATTTAATTCCATAGAGAAAATTATACCATAGATATTAATATTAGTCATGTCTTTTAGATGAAAAAAAGTACATAGAGAATTTAGGTAATTTATGCAGAGCCAGAGCTAGTACATGTTGTCTCAGTAATTCTATGAAGACAGATTGATCACAGAGTGCATACCCATAATACTAATTCCTGTTCATAATTAATTTCAGCAACCCTGAAAAACAAATGCTAGATATAAAATAATGATGAAAGAATTGTTTCAACACATCATGCACAATTCTTTTTTTCCAATATTATTTAATACTAATGAAATAAATTCAACCTTTGGAATTCAGTAAGGTGTATTAAAATGATAGACCACATATTTTAGCATTAATTTCCAAAAAATAACTTGATATTCAAAATCAAATTTCTACAAAAACTTATATTTCTAAAATACACACATTCCTTGCAGACCCTGATTACATCAGTGTTATCTTTCACAAGTCCTGGGAGTACCTAAGGTAAGGTTAAATGATATCTGCATGCATGCTTCTCTGATGTCCTTGTTTTGTTTGAACCTAACTAAAACTTTCTGATTTTCAGAATAATACTTACCAGCAGCCAGAGTCGGTGGAAAAGCAACTATTTCCAATATTATCTGACTAGCAGTATGAAATAGTTTCCCTCACAAATAAAATATAAAGACTATTTCAGCTGAAATTTTCTGTAACATGATATTTTTTGATAAGTTCTTATTAAATCTTAGTTCTTTTGTTTTATTCTGCAGGAAAAGTAAATCAATGTAGAAATTTTGTTCAACTGCTGTTCAAATGTAAAATTTGTCAGGAAGTTGTGTCTAAAAAGAATACCAGGGATCTAACTGTGCATGAATGCAGAGTAGAGTATGCTTTGCCTCTCATCCTGGTAACTCCAGGGAACCTCATATACCGGGGATTGGTGATTATGCAACATCTGGTCATCCCTATGGACCAATTTTCATCAAAGATTGCTTTGCACGTCTCCAAGGACAAGAGTTCAAGGACTAAATGCAGCTGTGCTAAGCTTTGAAAAGTTGGTTGTATTTTCCCTTAGGAGCCACACAATGAAGAGCCCAATGTTTTAGTTTTCTTTGTAATGTTCTAAATTTATTCCTGTGGTGGTAGAGTAATTATTTCTAGAGAAATGATTAATCTCTGACTGTAATCATCAGGGATGGAAAGATATAATTTTTACAATGAAATTTTATATTTTATATTTAAATATATGTGTGACACTATGCTAAGAGTAAATATGTCTATTAGATACAAAATAAAATCTCCAAATATAAAAAGAATGGTTCTCCTAGAGGTGATCAAAACTGATTTTTCAAGCTTTACTGAAGCATCATTGATACAGGAAGATTTATACACGTTTACTGTATACTTATTAATGAATTTAGACATCTGCATATATCCAAATGCCATCACCACACTCCAGGTTCTAAATCCAGCCGTCATCTCCAAAAATTCCCTTGTGCTCTTCTATGCATGTGTGTGTATTGTGGTAAAAAATGATTTCTAAAGATAACCACCACATACTAAAATATAGCATGTACAAAATAAAATTAATATATAACAAAGTTCAAAAATGATATGAAAATAATCAAACTCAAATTTTGGTGAATGTCCGAGCTATTTATGTTCGTTGAATGATTAATCGTATTCTTCTGTATTTGCATACTTGTCATACTATGTAGTCAGTATGCATCTGCATTTTATAACTAAAATTTCACAATATAATGTGACCAATTTTATATTAGCCTTTCATAAATCCCATAATTAAATGCCTTATGCATTGACTGATACCCCTTGACCAACTTTCCTCCAGAGTTCAGTATGGTCACTGAGTTGTATTCTCTTTGTGACCCCAAGGTCTGTAACATGCCAGGCTTCCCTGTCCTTCACGATCATCTGGAGTTTGCTCAGACTCATGTCCAATAAGTCGATGATGCCATCCGACCATCTCATCCTCTGTCATCCCCTTCTCCTCCTGCCTTCAGTGTTTCCCAGCATCAGGGTCTTTTCTAATGAGTAGGCTCTTCACATTAGGTGGCCAAAGTATTGGAGCTTCAGCTTCAGCATCAGTCCTTCCAAGAATATTTAGGAATTATTTCCTTTAGGATTGACTGGTTTGATCTTCTTGCAGCCCAAGGGACTCTTCAGAGTCTTCTTCAACACCAAGTTCAAAAGCATCGATTGTTTAGTTTTCAGCCTTCTCTATGGTCCAACTCTCACATTCATACATGACCACTGGAAAAACCATAGCTTTGACTATATGATCCTTTGTCAACAAAGTAATTTCTGCCCCTCCAGAAAAGTTCATCAAATATTAAATATTTCATTGAGGATTATTTGCCCAAGAAGAAGAAGACTCCGAAAGGGGGTAGACTAAATATGAGATTACAATATTATTATAAATTTCTTGCTGATTCATGATAATGAAATCAATGTTTATGTAGATTTAAAAGTGAATCTTACAAGAAAGTTTTCCTATACATCCAGAATTTCAGGTAATATTTTATTGGTGTTGATAAAGAAGCTACATTTTTATGTGTTATACATTTGATACAGGGCAATTCTATTTATCAAAAGACAGTGCTGCTAAAACAGGAATCTTTAGAAATTAAAATGCCAGTTTGACAACAGACAAGTTTGGGAGCTAAACCAACTGAGAAACTCTCTGTTATTTTCAGTCTAAAGTCACCTCAATAACCATAGTGTTTGCAAAATTGTCAGAAGCAAGTTCTTGCTCAGTAATATCCCAATGTTGAAACTCATTTTGTTAAATTTAGGATTATGCTTTCAGAACATTTATTTGTTTGACCATGACCATTTATTTTGTCATGTTGATACGAAGTCCTCATAAAACCAAGCTCCTCTGCTGAGTTTATGATTAACATCTTTATCCAAAATGTTATTCCCTTCCTTGTCCAACACCTGTTCCCCACAAAGTTGAGGATTATCAAAGAAAAGAGGGCTTGAAACCCAGCAGGACCTTGTGGGGCCCTCCCTGGTACAAATGCCATTTCTAGTCCCCAGTTTCCCATTTGTAGAAAGAAGGTTTTCATCCTCCTTGAACTTTCCTGAGTTCCGAGGACATATTCAAACAATAACTGTTTAGGTCAGTGAGCACACGTGGAAAGCAACAATAGTATAGTAATGGGCTAGTGTGCTGCTTCCTCCACAAGAGAGACACGTAACAGTGCATGTCCCTGCGACCTGCTATAGGAACCAAGGCCCCACCCAGACGGAGCATGGTAGCTTCAGGCTGCACACAAGAACGGGGACCCCAGACTGGCTGGTACCAGAAGGTAGATCCTGGAACACCGCCCTGTGATCTCACCACCCACCAATCAGAAGAAGGTCATGTATCCTGCAGAACTCCCTGCAAATTTTGCCCATGAAACTTTTCCTTGAAAAGCATCTGGGAGTTTGGGTCTTTTGAATATGTGTGGGTGTGTGCTAACTCACCTCAGTCGTGTCTGACTCTGTGCAATTCAATGAAATGTAGTCTGCCGGCTCCTCTGCCCATCGGATTCTCCAGACAAGAATGCTGCAGTGGGTTGCCATGCCCTCCTTTAGGAGATCTTCCCCACCTAGAAATTGAATTCTCAACTCTTATGTTTCCTGCATTAACAGGTGAGTCCTTTACCACTAGCCACCTGGGAAGCCCTTTGATCATGAACACCATATCCTCCTTGCTTAACTTTGGAATAAAGTTCTCTTTGCTCCAAATAGCAACATTTCTCAACAATACCTAACCAGTTGAATTCAATTACTTATAATCACCTATACAATGTATAATTCTGTATACATTCATTTCAATGTCCTAATACTAAGGAAAACATGATTTGAAAAGATATTTATAAATAAAAGATGTTGTGGTGAACCAAGGACGAAAGAGCAGATAAAACCAAGGAGGGTCCTGGAATGCAGGAGCAGAAACACCAGACCCTTATCATCCTTCCCTCCCCCGCGTTGTAACTATTAATGGATTTCAGGTCCTCCAGAGCAGTATAAGTATAGCCTGTCTTCCCTCCTACTGGATAGGGAGAAGGCATTTGCCTGACTCTGGAGAAGGCATTTACCTGACTCTGGAGAAGGCAATGGCAACCCACTCCAGTACTCTTGCCTGGAAAACCCCATGGACGGAGGAGCCTGGAAGGCTGCAGTCCATGGGGTCTCTAAGACTCGGGCACGACTTGAGCGACTTCACTTTCACTTTTCACTTTCCTGCATTGGAGAAGGAAATGGCAACCCACTCCAGTGTTCTTGCCTGGAGAATCCCAGGGACGGGGGAGCCTGGTGGGCTGCCATCTATGGGGTCACACAGAGCCGGACACGACTGAAGCAACTTAGCAGCAGCGGCAGCAGCCCCCCGCTCAGTATACCTGCCTCATCCAACCAGCAAATGGCCCGCCAGGCCCCATCCCGCTCCTTGCACTGTGGGTGTAAAAGTAGCCTAAGGACCCCTGTTCAGCGTCGGTTCTCCCTTGAGCTGGTCCGCTGTTCTAACAGCATCTCCCACTCTAATAAACTTTATTTCCCTCTCCTTCTGTCTCATGTCTAGAAATTCGTTTCCAACCCACGGCCAGACCCTGACAGATGTCTTTGAAATGATTTCTTAAATAGAATTTTCAACAAAACTAATAGTTTTTGAGTGCTAATGTGCACGTGTACTCAGTTGCTAAGGCATGTCCAATTCTTTGGGTTACCACGGACTGTAGCCTGCCAGGCTCCTCTGTCCATGGAATTCTCCAGCAAGCATACTGGAGTGGGTGGCCATTCCTTTTTCCAGGGGATCTTCCCAACCTAGGGATCAAACCCTGGTCCCCTGCATTGCAGGCAGACTCTTTAGCGTCTGAGCCACCATCTCTATAGATCCTATGCATACCCTATAGATATCTCCAAAATGCCTCAGGAATTGTGCTATAGCCAGTGCTTTATTAATCTACACACACACACACAAACAGTTTATTCAGTCTTTGAACTTAGAGAGGCACATTGTATTTGTTAAGAAATGGAACTCTGTGGTTTTTGAAATATTCTCTACTTCATAAAATGAGGTTTCATAGATAAATGGTAAGAATTTTAACTCTCACAGCAAAATGAATGGGCATTAACAAGAGATTTCTCTGTATTACCCAATGTCCTCTTATCACTTGTGTTTACACCTCATGAAAATTAATAACTCTAATCCCTCACCATTCCCTTCCGGCCACAGATTTATAATCACTTTTATTATTTCTCTATGCCTTCACTTCCTCTAGGCTAATCAGCAATCATTTCTTGTTAATAGTATTTGAGTCATCATTTTTTAATCTACCAATTTTCTACTCTCAATTTGTTGATAATGGAGAAAACACCATGTCCAAACTTATAAAAAATCAATTTAATAGTAGTTCAACATTTTGCAGTGTGATGGCATAATTATAGGTGGGGTTTAGCCACCATTCAGATGCTTTACGTATCTGTGCATGTCTATGTCTGAAAAATTTTAGCACTGAAATGAACACTTTCCATGGTGATCCAGTATCCATATCAACAAATAAAATGATAATTCATCTCCTGCATTTCATGACTCTGTTATCATTTATTTTGTCTTATTCTTTCAGGGGTTACTCTACTAGTTCCCAGATTTTTGAGCCATTGAATGCCTGAAGCACTCTAGGTTTGCTTTAGTTGCAACATGTACAGATTTGTCATAGAAACAGTTTTTGAAATGCTCTCAGGAGAGCATTCTTTACATCTTTGTTCCTCAAACTATAGATAAGCGGATTCAGCATGGGAATGACAATGGTATAGAATACAGATGCCACCTGTGCCTGGGTCAAGGAAGATGTGTTATCAGGCTGCAAATACGTGAAAATCAGGGACCCATAGAAGACGGTCACCCCCATGATGTGGGACATACAGGTGGAAAAGGCTTTCTGTCTCCCTGCTGCAGACCGGATCTGCAGGATGGCTGAGATGATGGCAATGTAGGTGACCGTGATGATGAAGAGAGAGCTAAGAAGGGTGAAACCAGCTAAAACAAAGATCACCATTTCTGTGCTGAATGCATCCACACAGGACAGAGCCAGAAGCGCTGTGGTGTCGCAGAAAAAGTGATTGATGCTGGCATCACAGAATGCCAATCTGCTGATCACACAGATGGAGAACAGAGAATTGGTGAAGCCGATCATGTAAGGGATGACTCCCAACCACCTGCACACCGTCTGGGACATGACCACAGAATACAGTAAGGGATTGCAGATAGCCACATAGCGGTCATAGGCCATGGACCCCAGAAGGAAACACTCACTACACACTAAACCCACAAAAAAATACATTTGAACAAGGCAGCCAACGAAGGAGATGGTTTTCTGAATTGACTGGAGATTTACCAGTGCCTTGGGTGTTACAGTAGAAGAATAAAATATATCAATGAATGCTAAATTGCTAAGGAAAAAGTACATAGGTGTGTGGAGCTGACAGTCGAATCTGATTATCAGAATTAGTCCAAGGTTCCCCAAAACAGTGATGAGATAAATAAAGAGGAACATCATGAAGAGGCTGACTTGTAGCTCAGGGTGATTTGCAAATCCAGAGAGGATGAAGAACGTCACCTCCGTGAAATTTTTCCCAGCCATTTCTGTCAACTCAGACCCTTGACTTCTCTGTTGAAAAATGATAAGAAAAGTTAGAGGAAATTCAAATCCAAAGGCATGATAACCAGCACTGACCTAGATTCCCATAATGAGAGAGTAACAGATGGGAAGCAAATATTAAATGACTTCAAGTTAACTGAGAATTTATATATGATTTTAATTAAAAAAAAATAGAACTAACAAACACTAATCAAAAATTCCAAGTGCATATTCACTGGAATTGGCTGCCCTCTATAAAAACCAAATCTATCTGGATTGCTTTTTAAAGAAATTTCTCTAGAGATAAACCATCCTCTTCCCTTATCTATCACTGGGACCCAATTCATATACTTAGAAACTTACATACTATAATTGATTTTGTATTATTCTTAGAAAACATGGAGCTCAGCTGGAAATTTAAATTTTGGTATGTAATGACACCTTGTGTGGCAGTCATAAAATTTCAGCAGCCAATAACTACTTTACAGGGTTGTTTTAGGTGCTGAATGAGATCTTCAGTGGGCATATCTAATAGTTCTTTGGACTCAATAAAGCTTGCTACATTTTGCAAATATATATATGTATGTAAATATATAAAATGTATATTTTACAAAATGTTATATATAAACATATGCATATATTTACATATAGTAAGTGAGATATTATATATATAAAATGGAGAAGGGGATGGCAACCCTTTCTCTAGCATTCTTGCCTGGAGAAGTCCATGGACAGAGAACCCTGGTGAGCTAGAGTCCATGGGGTCACAAAGATTTGGACACGACTGAGTGATTCACACACACACACGCACACACACTTTATGTATATATATGTAAGACACCTAATACGAACCCCCAAGTTGTGAACTTTCAAAGATGCGAATGTGCTTTCACATGTTCAGTTACATGTCCGTTTACGTGTCTGGCGTGCGTTGTCCACCCTCTACGATTGGCTGTGCTTTCCTGTATTTTACTGTACATTGCTATGTGGAGTACAGTAGTGCAGGATCTTTATTTCAAGCATAAAAGCAGCAGTGATGTAGCTGGTACTGCTCAGAAGAGATTCAGGAAATGGTAAGGGGATTTTATTTATTTGAGGAGACACTGCTAGCGTTTTGAGGCACAGGACCCAAATGTACAAGAATGGTACATGAAAGCTCCAGCAGCTGTTCAGAATGCAATCCATTGCTAGCCTGTCATCTGACAAGAATAAAACAGCTACTCCTCAGACATCTCTGCATCGATTCTTCAAGAGGGTATTCATCGGTAGAACTGAATCCGGCAAGGAGCAAGAGCCTGTGCATCAGCGTCAGGCCTGAGTGGCCTGCAGCTTTCCCTGCTACTATCCCAGCTCCACCACCTCCCAGCTCCTCTCTGCCCTTCAGTCGATAACTTCTTGCCTGCTCACTCAGTGCCAGCCCCTGTATGCCGGCTGCTGTTCTAGAGTACTGCACTTTTCAAGGTACTGTTCTGTAAGATTTAAAATGTTTTCTTTCTCTTTTGTGTTTGCTTTTTATGCATTATTTGTGCAAAAATTATTATAAGCCTACCACAGGACAAAACTATAGCTGATTGTGTTAGGTGGGTACCTAACTTAACTTTGTTGGGCTTAATGAAGAAACTGGACTTACCAATGTGCTCTAGGAACAGAACTCATTCACATGGAGGGGCCTTATATGTTAATATAAAAGGAAAGAAACATCTTGTTTATTTTATATGTTAATGCTAAAATCCTCTCTACTTTTCTTTCTATCACATACCCTTTCTTTCTATTGGTGAACCCTTCTAAATGGGGAACATAGTCTATGATGCAGCCAAATTGTTTTGTTTCTGTGGTTACAATCAGGTTTATTGCCAGAATGAAACACTTGGTTATCTACAACATCAGGCAATAACTAATTCACTGCCAATAGCAAGATTCATCTTAATAATATGATGTGAAGAAGCCTACAAATGGTAAAATGAATATGATTTGTTATATTTAAAACATAAAGTGATTTCACTAAAAATTAAAGAACTTATTTTCCTAGTTATATTGACATAAGCATGTGCTAAATAAGTAAAACTGAAACTGGTGTGATATTAATGCAGTTTATTTCAGACATGTGGCACTCTGCTTGAGTAGCCCAAAGGAATCTTATGTTATATAAAGTATACTTAATCCCTTAGTATCTCTCATGTTCACAGTGTTCCTGTTTACTTATCCATTCATTCCTTTATTTAGCATTTAGCCAATGAAGACATTTGGTCTTGGCTGTCATTAAAGGCACTTTTCTTAAAGCATACTGGAAGGTGCTGGTGTATAAAAATAAAAACTGTGTCAATGTGAGAAACATACATAACTACACAATAATTAAAAGAAGAAGGTGATAAAATTAGACTTACCTGGGATTTAGTCATCAAAAGGAAACTCTCTTTTCATTCAGGACTCTTCCACCTTTTTTCAGGTTTATGATCAGACAATAGGAAGAGAAAACATTGCTTAATACTTGCAAAATTCATCATAATTTTTGGCACATAACTATATTTTTCTCACCTATAAGTCTGAACTCTGTGAATTTCCAGTAAGAGGACTTGGATCTGTTGCTGTTTTTGCTGCTGCTGTGTTTATCACAGAGCTCTATTTCTAACATAATGGACCCCTAATGATATCAGGAAGTTGATGGGGAAAATGGTGGTGGTTTGATGACAGTTATGGAAAATATGTATATCACCTTCCAATGACAGGATAAAATATGAGCCAAATTAGCAAAGTGGTTTATTATTTGCATGTAACTTCTCAAGAATTCAAATCTACATTTTAGTTCAAATTTAGATTTGTATTCAGAATTATTTTTGTGCTCAGTGTTTTTATAAAGCAGTCTCATGACAAAGAATTATCTTCAGAAATCTAGTCTTAAACTGTCTTTTTGTACCAAAATCTTTGTTTAAACCCACAAATATATATCATAAAGGAACTGGTCAATTAACACCTTTCATCTCTTGGGATTTGTATTTTAATTGTATCCCAAGGTTTATTTTTAATTTGCATGGGATGCATCCACAGTGAAAAGGTTTGGAAATAAATAGCCTTTACTTGCATGTATTTGTTTAAATGTCCATAGGCATACTGAAAAATGCAATTTAATATAGTTTTCAAAATTATATTTATTTTATATGATACATTTAAATTATTAAAATTTATATTTATTATATTTGTTTTTATTATATACATTTTAGATTTTCTGTTATTAAATTGTTATATATATTATTCATATTATATAAAAATATATATAGCAGCTTTTCTAAAATATGAAATGTATATGAGATTCATGGTATTAGAAAATATCAGATAACTACTGCCCCTTTCTAAGGTTTCCAGGTAACTCTCCCAGCAAAGAGAAGTGAGTCTTCCTATCTACTGATTTAACATTGAAATCATGTTACCACCTATGTTAATAAATCATGTATGCTTTTTTTTAATGCAGGCATCCAGTGATTTTTAATTGACTTCCTCCATGGTATGTACACAAAATAACTAGTTGAGAATAAGTACGCCATCTAGAAAAATAAACAAAAAATCTTAAGTAAAATTAAAGTTGTGCTCTGAGTTTCATGCTCAGCAGAATGGTCAGTAATTTGAAACAATTTAATTATATTATTATTGTTTCTTTATTTTCTAATCAGCTTGATAGAACACACTATATAAGGATGCTAGGTTAGTAAATCTGTGACTGACCTACAAAGGTGAAATTTTTTAAGTGTCTCAGGTCCGTGGACTCTTTCCAAATACTAGCTTAGAAGAATCTCACAGATTTGTCTAATTAAGTTACTTTTCAATTGGTATAATTATATTTTATTATTTTACTTACCTTTAGAAGGGATTTAGTATTACAGTGATGAAACATGACAGATTTTTCATTGGGAAAGAAAAAAAAAAACACATCTCTAATTCTACTTGTTGCACTATATATTTAAAAAGGGAAATAAAATCTATTACACATGGGCCATATCAGTTAAAGGTGGACAGCAAATTAAGATATTAGGAAGAAAGAAATTGTACTACATTTTCCCACTCTAAACTTAAACTTTGAAAAAATTGGGATGTAAATATCAAATTTCCATCCATTATCTTACTTCTTTCAACATACTTTTATCGAGCAACTATTAAATAACAGATACTGTGCTTTATGTGGGAAAACAAAGATGAGAATAAAATCATCTCTACTTTTACATCCCTTAGAGTTGGTTGCCACCTTCAAGTTTCAAAATTTGTCTCAGTTCTTCAATATTCTGACATTTGATGAGCTAAAGTTATTGTGGTTACCATTGTTTAATTGGTTTAGGGACTTTGTTTGACCATGCTATAGAGTGAATGTGTGCATGCATGCTAAGTCACTTCAGTCATGTCCAACCCTTTGCAACCCTATGGACTGCAGCTCACTAGGCTCCTCTGTCCATGGGGATTCTCCAGGCAAGAATACTGGAGTGGGTTCCTGTGCCCTCCTCCAGGGGATCTTCCCAACCCAGGATGGAACCCACGGCTCATGTCTCCTGCCTTACCAGGAGGGTTCTTTACTATGTAATAAATGCTTGCTCAATTCAATTCATATTTCTTATAAACCCATTTATAAGAGAGTGAAAAAACTGGCTTGAAATTCAACATTAAAACAAACAAACAAATGAAGATTATGACATCTAGTCCCATCACTTAATGGAAAATAGAAGGGGAAAAAGTGGAAGCATTGACAGATTTTATTTTCTTGGGCTCCAAAATCACTGCAGGCAGTGACTGCAGCTATGAAACTGAAAAATGCTTGCTTCTTGGAAGAAAAGCTGTGATAAACCTAGACAGTGTATTAGATCCATAACATCAAAGCTATGGCTTTTCCATTAGTCATGTAGGGACTAAGAGTTAGACCATGAGTTATACCATGTGAGAGTCAGACCACAAAGAAGGATAAAGAATTGATGCTTTCAAATTGTGATGCCAGAGAAGACTCTTAAGAGTCCCTTGGACTGCAAAGAGATCCAACCAGTCCATCCTATAGGAAATCAACCCTGAATATTCATTGGAAGGACTGATGCTGAAGCTCCAAACTTTGGCCACCTGATGTGAAGAGCTGAAGGCTCATTAGAAAAGACCCTGATGCTGGGAAAGATTGAAGGCAACAGGAAAAGTGGGTGGCAGAAGATGAGATGGTTGAATAGCATTACTGACTCAACGGACATGAATTTGAGCAATAGTGAATGACAGGAGCTTGGCATGCTGCAGGCCATGGGGTTGCAAAGAGTCAGATATGATTTAGCCACTAAACAACAATAACAAGAAAATGAACCCACTTTGGGTTCTGGCTGTTGTTAATCAGCTGTATTTTTAGCTTTTTATTGGGTATTTTCAGACTTGCAGATGCACCTTACCTTGCTCAGGAAACCTAACAGCTTACACAATTATAGCCTAATTATTAGCATAAAGAAGAAATAAAGAGTTTACTTAATTCTACCAGTGTTTACACTAATTTCTTTTTTCCTGTTCCAAGATCTGAGTCAGAATAGCATGCTGCAGTTGCTCTAGCAGACACTAATGAGGCACCCCATTATGTTAGCCTTTCTTCAGCTCTTGTTCTCTCCACCGATTTAACCTACAGATGTTTGTTCCTCTCTGTCTTGCTTAATTGCACTCTGAAAATGTTTACCCTCCAGCTACACCCCTCCAAGACAACACTCTCTAACAGTCCTTTCCTCTGGAGGCATTCTTCATTTCAGAAAGAGTATCACAGGATAATGACCTCAAGAAACATCAGAACCTGTCCTAGAATCACCTGAGGTCCTGGAATCACCCTAAAGATCTCAATGCCTCCAAGAGGAGAAGAATACAAGACCACATCAACCCTGATCTTTATCTTCAGCCCCACTTCGCATTCTGAAACTATAAGACCTCTTCCAGCTTCTGAGGAAGGGGGCGCAGTCTTGGAAGTATTAGTTTGCTGTGGTTCCCCTTTGACTGGCAAAGTAATATAGCTACTCCTTTCTACTCCTCTAAAGCTCTGTCTCCATGTTTCTTTTCGATATTAGCAAAGAGAGGCCGTTTTTTGGCAACACAGTTAATGTCTTATCTCTTTAGTTTTCTGTTATCAGTAATTGCCCCCCCTTTCTTTCTTTTTCCTTCATGACCTTGATGCATTTTAAAGAAATTGGTCAAATATTTGAAGAATATCCCTCAATTTAAGTTAGCCTGGTTTCTTCTCATGATTAACTTGAGATTATTCATTATGGGAAAAAGTACCAAAGGCCCATATATATGCCTTGTTCACATTATCAGAGGATACATTACATGGATAAATATTTCTAGTAATATTAAACTAGGTCACTTAGTTAAGGTAGTGTCTGCCTGAATTCTTTACTGTAAAAATACAATTCCTTACTCTGTAATTTACATAAATTAATATTTATATGTAATTATATATATGCAATATTAACATTCTTACTTCAATTAATATCATTTACTATGTCTTTTATATAAAGTCACATATATGTAAGAAAACAGACTATGTTAGGTTATTTCATTCATATTTTTTGGAATCCATCAATAAGCTACATCTGATGACTATCACAGCGGTGCTTTCATAGTAAATTTCCATTTTCCATATTCTGTCAACATATTTTAACTGAAAATATCCTCTAAGGGAGAGTTGCTCTTATGTATTTATTTATACCAGTATGCACTTGTTTGTAAGTGTTTTGTCCTTTGAGGTTGTTATCCAACACCGTCATCACTTATTTTGTTGTTCAAATTGTTCTAGCTTTGTTAGTGGGAACATCATTGCTCCTCTGCGCATTGCTGTTTGTGCATGCTTGTCATTTCTCTTTGTTTTATTTCTACTTCTTACACCCTGGAAGCGCAAGGGACTGCAGGTTTATTTTATATTTTCCTGGGGAAACGACCACTTTTCCAAGGACGCCTGTTATCTTTTATGAGAGTAGGGTGTTTGGAATCCAGGCTATTTTATTTTCACTTGCATTTCATTTTCATGTGGGCATTTATATTGTTCCCTTAAGAATATATAACAAGTTTTAAACCTTTTTAATGTTTTTAAGTTTCAAGTCTTTCTAATCATAATTTTATAAATGAAGATTCTATGCTTTAGTTGAAGATGTTTAGAACTGAGAAACATAATTCTGAGTTTGTGTTCAGAAAAACCAGTTGCTAGCTTTATGGCCATGTAAGCATTTCGTATCACTTTGATTCACAGTGTCCTTGTCTGCAAAGTGACAATAGTAGTACCCACCTTACATGTTTGTGAAAATTAAATTAAATTATAAAATATTCTGCATGATATTGAGATTTTACCAGGTATTCAATCAATACCCGAGTGGCTATTGATATATTCAATCAGTTCCCTGGTGGCTCAGATGGTAAAGAATCTGCTTGCAATGTGGATGACTTGAGTTTCATCCCTGCATTGTGAAGATCCCCTGGAGGAGGACATGGCAGCCTACTCCAGTATTCTTGCCTGGAGAATCCCCAAGGACAGAGGAGAATGGCAGTCTACAGTACATTGGGTCGTGAAGAATCAGACATGAATGAATGACTAAGCACACATCCAATCAGTATCTGTCTTGTGTCCTTAATATAAATGCTTTATAGTAATCTATTACAACCATACATCCACATTTATTGAACTGTTTCCTCTACTGTTTGACTTACACTAATCATGATTTTTTGTTGTTTATTTTTATTCATTTTTTAAAAATTTTATTGGAGTATAATTGATGTACAATGTTGTGTTAGTTTCATCTGTAGGTCGATATGGAATTACAAAATACATATAGGAAATTCTGTTTATGTAAAATGGTAGGAGGACTATATACTAATATATGAACATATGTGTGCTTGAATTCTGCTTCTGAAATCTTGATTTTTTTTATCTTGATCAACTTTTTAACCCCATTGATCCTTTGTTTCCTCAACTATGAAAGCCATTAGTTCTTCTAGAGTTTAAAAAAGAAGAAAAATTGAGACCACTCTCTGCAACTGATTTTTTTAGGGGGTGCTTTGTATAGAAGCATGAATGTGTGGGTGTTTGTGTGATTATCATCTACTGGGTCATTGTTATTCAATCAAAACTGCAAATCATATTTTATAACTAAACAACCTGTAGAAGATGGTGTCAGTTTCTTATATAAGAAGTTAGAAGAGATTCAAAATAATAATTTGGGAATTGAAGGAATCCAAACTGTACAGTGGTATAAAATTATTGTATACTGGGCAGGTTATGGTGGAGAGGTCTGACAGAATGTGGTCCACTGGAGAAGAGAATGGCAAACCACTTCAGTATTCTTGCCTTGAGAACCCCATGAACAGTAGGAAAAAGCAAAATAATAGGATACTGAATGAGGAACTCCCCAGGTCAGTAGGTGCCCAATATGCTACTGGAGATCAGTGGAGAAATAACTCCAGAAAGAAAGAAGGGATGGAGGCAAAGCAAAAACAATACCCAGCTGTGGATGTGACTGGTGATAGAAACAAAGTCCGATGCTGTAAAGAGCAATATTGCATAGGAACCTGGAATGTCAGGTCCATGAATCAAGGCAAATTGGAAGTGGTCAAACAAAAGATGGCAAGAGTGAACATCAACATTCTAGGAATCAGCGAACTAAAATGGACTGGAATGGGTGAATTTAATCCAGATGACCATTATATCTGCTACTGTGGGCAGGAATCCCTCAGAAGAAATGGAGTAGCCATCATGGTCAACAAAAGAGTCTGAAATGCAGTACTTGGATGCAATCTCCAAAACGACAGAATGATCTCTGTTCGTTTCCAAGGCAAACCATTCAATATCACTGTAATCCAAGTCTAAGCCCCAAACAGTAATGCTGAAGAAACTGAAGTTGAACGGTTCTATGAAGACCTACAATATCTTTTAGAACTAACAAGCAAAAAAGATATCCTTTTCATTATAGGGGACTGGAATGCTAAAGTAGGAAGTCAAGAAACACCTGGAGTAACACGCAAATTTGGCCTGGAATGCAGAATGAAGCAGGGCAAAGACTAATAGAGTTTTGCCAAGAAAATGCCCTGGTCATAGCAAACACCCTCTTCCAACAACACAAGAGAAGACTCTACACATGGACGTCACCAGATGGTCAACACCGAAATCAGATTGATTATATTCTTTGCAGCCAAAGATGGAGAAGCTCTATACAGTCAACAAAAACAAGACCAGGAGCTGACTGTGGCTCAGATCATGAACTCCTTATTGCCAAATTCAGACTGAAATTGAAGAAAGTAGGGAAAACTGCTAGACCATTCAGGTATGACCTAAATCAAATCCCTTATGATTATACAGTGGAAGTGAGAAATAGATTTAAGGGCCTAGATCTGATAGATAGAGTGCCTGATGAACTATGGAATGAGGTTTGTGACATTGTACAGGAGACAGGGATCAAGACCATCCTCATGGAAAAGAAATGCAAAAAAGCAAAATGGCTGTCTGAGGAGGCCTCACAAATAGCTGTGAAAAGAAGAGAGGTGAAAAGCAAAGGAGAAAAGGAAAGATATAAGCATCTGAATGCAGAGTTCCAAAGAATAGCAAGAAGAGAAAAGAAAGTCTTCTTCAGTGATCAGTGCAAAGAAATAGAGGAAAAGAACAGAATGGGAAAGACTAGAGATCTCTTCAAGAAAATTAGAGATACCAAGGGAACATTTCATGCAAAGATGGGCTCAAGAAAGGACAGAAATGGTCTGGACCTAACAGAAGCAGAAGATATTAAGAAGAGGTGGCAAGAATACACAGAAGAACTATACAAAAAAAATCTTCACAACCCGGATAATCACGATGGTGTGATCACTCATCTAGAGCTAGATATCCTGGAATGTGAAGTCAAGTGGGCCTCAGAAAGCATCACTATGAACAAAGCTAGTGGATGTGATGAAATTCCAGTGGAGCAATTTCAAATCCTGAAAGATGATGCTGTGAAAGTGCTGCACTCAATATGCCAGCAAATTTGGAAAACTCGGCAGTGGCCACAGGACTGGAAAAGGTCAGTTTTCATTCCAATCTCAAAGAAAGGCAATGCCAAAGAATGCTCAAACTATGGAACAATTGCACTCATCTCACACGCTAGTAAAGTAATATTAAAAATTCTCCAAGACAGGCTTCAGCAATACGTGAACCGTGAACTTCCTGATGTTCAAGCTGGTTTTAGAAAAGGCAGAGGAATGAGAGATCAAATTGTGAACATCCACAGGATCATGGAAAAAGCAAGAGAGTTCCAGAAAAACATCTATTTCTGCTTTATTGACTATGCCAAAGCCTTTGACTGTGTGAATCACAATAAACTGTGGAAAATTCTGAAAGAGATGGGAATACCAGACCACCTGACCTGCCTCTTGAGAAATCTGTATGCAGGTCAGGAAGCAACAGTTAGAACTGGACAAGGAACAGACTGGTTCCAAATAGGAAAAGGAGTACGTCAAGGCTGTATATTGTCACCCTGCTTATTTAACTTATATTCAGAGTACCTCATGAGAAATGCTGGACTGGAAGAAACACAAGCTGGAATCAAGATTGCCGGGAGAAATATCAATAACCTCAGATATGCAGATGACACCACCCTTATGGCAGAAAGTGAAGAGGAGCTAAAAAGCCTCTTGATGAAAGTGAAAGAGGAGAGTGAAAAAGTTAGCTTAAACCTCAACATTCAGAAAACGAAGATCATGGCATCCAGTCCCATCACTTCATGGGAAATAGATGGGGAAACATTGGAAACAGTGTCAGACTTTTTATTTTGGGGGGCTCCAAAATCACTGCAGATGATGATTGCAGCCATGAAATTAAAAGGCGCTTACTCCTTGGAAGAAAAGTTATGACCAACCTAGATAGCATATTCAAAAGCAGAGACATTACTTTGCTGAGGAAGGTCTGTGTAGTCAAGGCTCTGGTTTTTCCTGTGGTCATGTATGGATGTGAGAGTTGGACTGTGAAGAAGGCTCAGTGCGGAAGAATTGATGCTTTTGAACTGTGGTGTAGGAGAAGACTCTTGAGAGTCCCTTGGACTGCAAGGAGATCCAACCAGTCCATTCTGAAGGAGATCAGCCCCTGGGATTTCTTTGGAAGGAATGATGCTCAAGCTGAAGCTCCAGTACTTCTGGCCACCTCATGCAAAGAGTTGACTCATTGGAAAAGACCCTGATGCTGGGAGGGATTGGGGGCAGGAGGAGAAGGGGACGACAGAGGATGAGATGGCTGGATGGCTTCACTGACTCGATGGACGTGAGTCTGAGTGAACTCTGGGAGTTGGTGATGGGCAGGGAGGCCTGGCATGCTGTGATTCATGGGGTTGCAGGGTTGGACACGACTGAGTGACTGAACTGAACTGAACTGAACTGGAGATACTTTGGATTCAATGTAGAGAGACTTCTCAGAGCTTTCTTTATCTGACTGAAGGCAGTACTTCTGAGAGTGAGGCTGCCAGAAACCCCTCTCTTTGGGGCTGCTTTGTCTGCCAGGAAAAGACAGAGAAGGCCCCCTGCCTCTATCATAAATAAATGATGCCCCAGGGTTTCTCATCTCCCATCTCTTCCCTTAGAAGCCCATTTGTTTTTCTCACAGAAGCCATTTCACTCTCCCTTTCCTCTATGTCAAATTATTGAACAAGCAAATTTTTTGTACACTTTTATATACATATGAATAAACTTCATCTATTCTCCCATTAATCTACCTTTTGTCAATTTAATCCACAGTCCTTCAATTAATAAACTTAAGAAAGTAAAAGAAAAGATTTCTTCCTTCGTGAAAGAAAGTATTGCATATGTATGTGCGTATATGCACACAGATAAAATGTAATATAATGTATGAGCATCTGTTTCCAAATGCCAATGAAAAGTATCTTTGTTCATATGCTAATTTAAAACATCATCCTTCTTTTCTCCAAAATTCTCACACATATTTAATAATGTTCCCATATGTAGCATCAACTAGTATTCTTAAAAGTTTCTGCCTGAAAATCATAGTCACTGAGCAAATATTTTTCTCATGATAATTCTTCTCATTGCTTCTTTGGCTTCTGTGTTCCTTATGCTGTATATCAGAAGATTTAGTACCGGCAGCAAAAGGGTATAGAACACAGACAAGATTTTGGCTTTCTCGTCTGGGTAGCTAGAGCTGGTCCCCAAATAAGTAAAAATCACTGTTCCATAGAAGAGACTCACTACCGTTAGGTGGGAGGCACATGTGGAGAAGGCTTTGTATCTGCCTCTCAAAGACCGTGTCTTCAGGACCGTGAGAAGGATTCCCAGATAGGAACTAACCACCATCAAAAAGGTAGCCACGGATGTGGTTCCAGAGAAGACAGTAAATAAAGCCTCACTGTAATTGGTGTCAGAACAGGCAAGTTGGAAAAGCAGTGGGATATCACAGAAATAGTGGTTAATGACATTGTGCCCACAGAAGGACAGATTGAGCAAACCAGACAGGTGGGTGAATGAGTTGGCACAACCCAGGAGATAGGAGGCAGTGACGAGGTGGATGCAGAAGGTGGGCGTCATGAGACCTTTATAGTGGAGAGGACGGCGGATGGCAAGGTAGCGATCATAGGCCATGGCGGACAAAAGGAAGCATTCCATGGTCAGGAACAAGCTGAGAAAGCCGCACTGAAGGAGGCAACCACGGTAGGAAATAACTTTCCGTCCTGCGATGTAGTTCACCAACAGCTTAGGAGTGAAGACTGAGGAATAGCAGAAATCCAGGAAAGCCAACTGGCTAAGGAAAAAGTACTTGGGAGAGTGGAGCTGATCACTAGCCAGGATGATGGTGATGATCCAGACATTGCCCAGGACAGTGACGAGATACATCAAGAGAAACAGCACAAATAGGACTGTATTCAGTTCAGGGTTATCGGTCAGCCCCAGGAGGATGAACTCAGTTATCCCACTGACATTGCTGTCAGCCATTTATGTGACTCCTCTAAGACTGATCTGAAGAGGGTAAGAGAAGAAAGAAAATAAACCAAGGAAAAACTTGAATATATGAATTCCATTTGCTAGTAGCTTTAGAAAACTGCATGGTTTTAGTTAATAATAATAACCTGAAAGTGAAAGTGAAGTGTTAGGCACTCAGTCTTGTTCAGCTCTTTGTGGACCCATGAACTGCAAACCTACCAGGCTCCTCTGTTCATGGAGTTCTGCAAGCTGGAATACTGGACTGTATTGACAATGCTTTCTCCAGAGGATCCTCCTGACCCAGGGATGGAACCTCGGTCTCCTGCATTGTAGGCAGATTATTTACTGTCTGAGCAACCAGGGAAGCCTCAACAATAATAATAATAGTAATCTATAATAATCCAATTCTTTTAAGTATGAAAAGTTTACCGGATATAAAACTTTATTTGGTACAAAGTGTCACCAGTGTGTATAACCTGGCAATATGCATCATAAAAGAATCTCTAGAGAAATTAAAGTCCTCATGAAGAGGACTCCTAAGAGGAGTCTTTAACAAAGGAAATTCAGGAGATAGATCCTGGATAACAGTATAATCCAAATTCCAGACATAGACAAGAATTCCATATTTTAAGAAAGTACATCTGTTAACAAAGAGAAAAAAAAAAAATTCAGTATTTAACAGGTAAATTCTTGAGACATCTAGCAAAATTATTCTCTATAACAACTTTTTCACCTAGACAAAAGCATATGTTAAGCAATAAAAACAACAAATGAATAGAATATATATATATGCATACACATATGCAAGTATATAATATCACCTAATAAAATTAATGATTATCCATAAAAATGAAAAATGGCAATTATGGGCATCTAGAATATAGAAAGAAACAGATTTAAAAGTTGTCTATCCTAACATACCTTACTTGTTAAAACTCACTCACTGCAGGAAGTCATTCTTTGTTCCTCCAATAGATATTTATTATTTCATCCTGATTTCCCATTTTATTATCCAAAATGGCTTGAATTAGTCCATATCAGATTTTTTAAATTAAGATAGAAAACTTTCAATATTTTTTACCCTGGCAGTCAAAAAGCCTCAAATCTAATTCCAAGTATAATACATATGCTTTTGGCATATTTCATCCCATATCTGAATTTTTGCTGCTGCTGCTAAGTCACTTCAGTTGTGTCCGACTCTGTGTGACCCCATAGACGGTAGCCCACCAGGCTCCGCTGTCCCTGTGATTCTCCAGGCAAGAACACTGGAGTGAATTTTTACTCAGGTATAATTATCCAGGAATAGTTAGATCATTATTTTCTTTTAGGTTTTTATCATATAACTCAAAGTACATAAAAGTCGAGGTTCTTGTAAAGCAATTATCCTTCAATTAAAAATAAATAAATTTTTAAAAGCAAGGTTTTGTATTTAATATATTGGGGAAATACTTGATTAAACAGTTTTTAAGGAAGGTTTTCTTTACTGCAGAACTTTTAGTAGTGCATAGCATATAACTATGCTTTGTGAGATCCAACAAATAAATCAACAAAGAAATAAATATAGAACATGTTTCACATCCAATTAACAGTTGAATATATTTTCACTAAAAATTAATGAATATGATGTTCCAAAAATCCATGCTTTGGAAATAATACTTCCTGGTATTGAATGAAGAATGAATGAGTTTGGATCTCTATGCCTTATTATCAATGCAGTGTAAAGTAAGCCATTTAATAACATTAGTGTGATGTAAGTCATTAAAAACAATTCAAATACTGTAAACCATGCTACAAATACCTTTGATTATGTCCATGTTACCAAAGCACAAAATGTAATAAAGAATGACTAGACACTTTTTATTACATTAAACTGTGGTTCCATATCTCTTAGCTTCATTTATAGCCCTTCCTCAGATGTAGTTATAAGAATTAAGTAAGAAAACATGTGAAAGCCATGTTGTATACCATAGGTACTCTCTGAAAGGTTGCTTTATATTCAAAGTAAAACTAATAGGGAAAATAGAGATAAGACTATCTGCTGACATACAGAACAAACAGCTTTTGGCTAAAGTCACTTTTCGGATCATTGCTGTTTTGGGTTTCATTTTCTTAGCTTTGCCTTGACTAACTTTGTTTCTTAAAAACTCAATGTGTTTCTTTAATGATGAGTTTCTTATTTCATTGATTTCATATTTATTTTTTACTTGAGTGTCAATTTCTCAGTCATGTCTGACTCTTTGCAACCCCATGGACTATAGCCTGCCAGGTTCTTCTGTCCATGAAATTCTCCAGACAACAATACTGGAGTAGAATCCCCTTCTGCAGGCAATCTTTCTGATCCACGGACAAACACAAGTCTCCCACATTACAGGCAAATTCTTTACTATCCGAGTCACCAAGGATCACTTAATAAACGGTAATTTTCCTCTATGCTGGCTTATAACAGCACTTTTCTTTTGCTATAAATTCAGGTATATAAAATAAATTAATCTTCAAGTCTCAGGATTAGCTTTGGTAATAGGACCAAATAAATGACTGCTCTTTCCCTCAGCGTTAACAAAATTCAACAGTTTGCAATAATTAGTTTTAGTTCTTAAAGAATTTCTTTGAATATATTATTTCTTTTAATTTATGTAGTTATGAGAAATTTTAAGCACAGCCACTTGAGGAAATATGGACTAAGCCCGCTGATTCTTTCAAGAGAGTTAGTTAACTTGTACTGAGTTCTATTTCCAGTGATCAGAATAGATTTGAGGCAGGTGATTTTTCTTCCTCTTCCATTCACAGCATGTACCAAGAGTTGCTGTTTTTGAGAAGTGGAAAAGGCATTTATAATTCCTTTGTTAGAACCCATAAATGCAACACCGACCTGGTGCCAAAAGGAAGTCTGTTCCTTTCTCTTAGTTTCCTGACCTGTGTTTATATTTGGCTCTGGGCCTTTGGAGGATGTGATCACCGGGGATTCTGTGAACACTGAGTTTCATCAAAACGGCTAACAAGAGGCATGGGGAAAGTAAGATCCCAGCACTATCTTTCCAAATTACTGCAATTCATGGATTCGGCTTTTTCTCAGTCTTAGGGAAAATTGTTGTCTATGTTCTTGTCTAACTAATAGGAGGCTCTACATGGGAAAGTGCTTCCTTGGTGGTTCAGTGGGAAAAAAATCTGCCTGCAATACAGGAGACATGGGTCCTATCCTTGGGTGAGGAAGATCTTCTAGGGAAGGAAATGGCAGCCCACTCCAGTATTCTTGCCTGGGAAATCCCACAGACAGAGGAGCTTGGTGGGCTACAGTCCTTGGCATCACAAAAGAGTTGGACATGACTTAATAACTAAACAACAACAAGAAGGGAAAACCAAATTATCAAAAATGAACTCCATGGTGTTTATAGTTATGATTTACGTGGTCTAATTATATCTACTTGTGTGTGTGTGTGTGTGTGTGTGATAAAGAATGCTAAGTTCCATTTTTTGATGACCACGTGTCCCTGTTGTGGCATTTGTTGTTCAGCCGCTAGCCATGTTCGACTCTTTGTGGCCCCATGGACTGTAGCCCTCCATGGGATTTCCTAGGCAAGAATACTGGAGTGGATTGTCATTTCCTTTTCTGAGGGATCTTCCTGACCCAGTGAACACATGTCTCCTGCATTGCAGATGTATTCTTGGCCTCTGAGCCGCCAGAAAATGAGCCATAGTGGCCCTGTGCTTGTGTGCATGCCAAGTCACTTCCACTGTGTCCAGCTCTTTGCAACCCTATTGATTGTAGCCCTCCAGCCTCCTCTGTTCATGGGATTCTCCAGGCAAGAATATGAGGGTGGGTGGCCATGGTCCTCTTCCAGGGGATCTTCATGACCTAGGGATTGAATCCGTGTCCCTTACATCTCCTGCACTGGCAGGTGAGTTCAAAGCACCACCTGGGAAGCCCAAAGAAACCTCAAATCTCAGAAACATAAATTGCATTGACTTCAGAGTCTCCTAATAAGTATCAAAGATGACCACAATGCCAGTTTGCCATGGCTAGTCCAGATGCTGCCAGTAACTTATTTTTGTAAAGGTTTGGACCATTTCCGAATTGCAGACTCTAGGTTTACACATATGAAATAAAATTAGCACATATTTGGTAGAGGTTCTCTGAGCACTGAAAGAAAATTATGTGATATAAACATCAGCTGAGCCATGATTTCTCTCAATATGGATATTAAACAGTGACCAGTTTTATGTATGAAGTGCAGGGCTTAGAGCTACAAGTGCTCATTCTCAATTTTTTTCCTGATAATTTACATGACAGTTGATAGAGTACTAACCAATATTTCATTGGTGAAGTCCTCATTGATTTCCCATTGACTAATTGCATTTGTCATTTAAAGACATTTAGAATGTGCTTAACTCGGTTTATTTACTTTCAGGATATATACTAATATATATATTTAGTTTGTTACTAATTTTTGTTATATTCCTAATTTTTCAATGTAATAATATGAACTACAAATCTGCGAAAAACTCTCCATTTGTCTGAGAATTCTAAGACAGAGATTTATTTTCCTCACTTAAGCAGCCAGTTTCTTTTTATAGTATAATATGGTAGCTCTTCACTGGAGAAGAAAATGGCAAACCACTTCAATATTCTTGCTTTGAGAACCCCATGAACAGTATGAAAAGGCAAGGAGCTCCCCAGGTTGGTAGGTGTCCAATATGCTACTGGAGATCAGTGGGGAAATGACTCCAGAAAAAATGAAGGGATGAAGCCAAAGCAAAAACAACACCCAGGTGTGGATGTGACTGGTGATAGAAGCAAGGTCAGATGCTGTAAAGAGCAATATGGTATAGCAACCTAGAATGTTAGCTCCATGAATCAAGGCAAAATGGAAGTGGTCAAACAGGAGATGGCAAGAGTGAACTACTGCAGACGGTGACTGCAGCCATGAAATTAAAAGACACTTATTCCTTGGAAGAAAAGTTATGACCAACCTAGACAGCATATTAAAAAGCAGAGGCTTTACTTTGCCAACAAATGTCTGTCTAGTAAATGTTATGGTTTTTTCAGTAGTCATGTATGGATGTGAAAGTTGGACTATAGAGAAAACTGAGCGCTGAAGAATTGATGCTTTTGAACTGTGGTGTTGGAGAAGATTCTTGAGAGCCCCTTGCACTGCAAGGAGATCCAACCAGTCCATCCTAAAGGAAATCAGTCCTAAATATTCACTGGAAGGACTGATGCTGAAGCTGAAATTCCAATACTTTGGCCACCTGATGCGAAGGGCTGACTCATTTGAAAAGACCCTGATGCTTTTCAAAAAGAAAGAGTGAAGGCGAAAGGAGAAGGGGATGACAGAGGATGAGATAGTTGGATGGCATCACTGACTCAATGGACATGAGTTTGATGAGACTCTGGGAGTTGGTGATGGACAGGGAGGCCTGGTGTGCTTCAGTCCATGGGGTCGCAAAGACTCAGACATGACTGAGTGACTGAACTGAACTGATAGGAGCAATTGGGCTACCAGGTGCTAAAGAATCACCTGCCAGTGCAGGAGATGCAAGAAGGCAGATTCAGTGTAAGTCAGGAAGATCATCTGGAGGAGCAAGTGGCAATCCGCTCCAGTATTCTTGCCCGGAGAATCCATGGGCAGAGGAGCCTGGTGGGCTGTAGTCCACAGCGTCGCAAAGAGTCAGGCAAACTGAAGCAAGTTAGTACAGCACACAGAACATACTATAACAGGATTTTTAAAAAAATTAAAAATTAATATTTCTGAGTTTAATAATCTTATCTGTATACCATTCCTTGTGTTCCATACTCTAGGATACAAGATTTTGAATGTTCTTGAGAAATTGTGAAGAATTATATAAAATTAAGCTTGAATACTATCATTATTTTATTTTATTCTGAAAATTACTTTCTTACAAATGCATTTACATGACATTTCATACCAAAAAAATTTTTTAATGTAGCCATATAGGAGTCAATATCAAATAATATATTAAATGATTTTGGAAAACTGTCAAGGTCTGTACAAATGGACTTCCCTGGTGGTTCAGACAGTAAAGCGTCTGCCTACAATGCGGGAGACCTGGGATCAGTCCCTGGGTCAGGAAGATCTCCTGGAGAAGGAAATGGCAACCCTCTCCAGTGTTCTTGCGTGGATAATCCCATGAGTGGAAGAGCCTGGTAGGCTACAGTCCATGGGGTCGCAAAGAGTTGGACACGACTGAACGACTTCACTTTCATACAAATGTTATATGCTCCTTTGATAGTAGTCATGGTGTTATCTCATCCTAAAAAGTAAACTTCCAAATGAATTACTTTGCATGAATGGCTAATATAATAAGTATTTCAACTTGCTACCTTCTCAGGTAGTGGAACCATTTACATATTATTTTAATTGAAACAGAAAAAATATTAAAAACATGACAGTATTTATTGAGCCTTCAGCTTTCTCACTGAACTGTTAGCCTACTTGCCACTAGTTATTTCAGTATTTAGAAAATTAAATGTGATTTTATTTATAAATGAAAGTATTCTTTAGAACACTGTTTCTGTTTTGCAGATACTCCAATTTATAGCAATTTAGGGAAAGGAGATCACTATGGGACAACCAGTATTTACAGGCCTGATTTTATCATTATGCATCTGTACATAAAATTCGGGGTTTTATTTTTTCTTATTTTGTAAAGTTTTTAACTGAGATTTTACATGTGCTGTGCTCACTTGCTCAGTCGTGTCTGACTCTGTGACTTCATGGACTATAGCCTACCTGGCTCCTCTGTCCATGGGGATTCTCCAGGCAAGAATACTGGAGTGGGTTGCCATTTCCTTCTCCAAGAATTAACATACACAGACACACAGAGAAGCCCATAAATTGTAAGTGAATAGATTTTAATAGAATGAACACACTCATGTAACTACCACTCAGATCAAGAAACATAGCATTACCAGCAATCCAGAAGCCTCCCTCAAAATGGGAGAAAATATTTTCAAATGAAGCAACTGACAAATAATTAATCTCCAAAATGTAAAAATAATTCATATAGCTCAGCATGAAAAAAAAAAATGCAATCAAAATATGGGTGGCAGACCTAAACAGGCATTTCTCCAAAGACATACACATGTTCAACAAATATATGAAAAGATGCTCAACACCACTAATTGTTAGAGAAACGCAAACCGAAACTATGATGAGGTATCACCTCACACAAGTCAGACAGGCCAAGATCAAAAAATGCACATATAATTTGAGTCAGAAGGAAAGTGACTGGCTTCACCCATTTTCTTTCCCTAGAATTCACACCATGTTTTCTCCTGTCTAAACTACTGTCAGAGAATTTTTGTTTAATGTATAAAGAAGATGTTGGAAGATCTTAAGGCTTTAGGAAGATCTTAAGGAAAGGGGAATAAGTCTGATTATTAATGGCTCCTTAATTAACTTGACAGCACCCTTTCTAAACATTAAGTAAACTTTTTCAGGATATATTTTCTGTGAGTATTAGTGGCCCTTCTGTGTGAAATGGTAAAGAAACCGAGGCATTCTATCTTTCTCAGTTCCATGTGATTTAATAGTAATGGAAACCATGGCGAGAAAAAAAGAAATGGTCTAGACTAACCCCTGTGAGTGGAAAGGTAATCAAGAACCAAGTCCTTTCTCTGACTGTTTTTGCGTGTTTGCATTCATTTTGCAGAATATCGGACTATAAGTATTTCAGGCTAATTCCAGGAACATGCATCTATCAGTGTTATTGGATAGTTCAAATACCAATGCCTTTCACTTTAAAATTATTTTGCTTTTTGTCTGTGCTTAACAGAGAAAATGAGATGAGATACTCCATTACTTATGAATTTTATGTTTGTGTCTCTCTATTTGTGGGTGTGTCTGTGTGTCTGAATGTATATATTTATTTCTACCTAAATACAGGAATAAAAATGTTAACAATTAGCCAGAGATAGCTAAACTGGAACCTAATATGGCTTATTAGCTTAGTTTACACAGTAACCAGCCATATGTACTATGACATGCTATTTTTCCAAGCCTTTTCCTTCCATTGCAAAACAGTTCATAATTTTAATAAATGCATATAAATATCATTATCCAAAGGACTCATTTGTCTACAAACAATTTGGTGCATATGGTATGACATTAACAAGGAATATGCTTCATTTCTTTAGCCCTTTTCACAGCATCCTTCACTTCTTTGTTTCTTAAGCTATAAATTAATGGGTTTAACATAGGAACAACCAGGGTATAAAACACAGATACCACCTTTTCCTGTTCTAAGGAATACTGGGAGCTTGGTTGAATGTAGCTAAAGCTTACAGAGCCATAGAGTAGAGTCACAACCGTGAGATGTGATGCACACGTGGAGAAGGCTTTGTGTCTGCCTGCTGCGGAGCGGATCCTCAGGATAGCAGCAACAATGAAGATGTAGGAGACCACCACAGTCATGAAAGTGATCACGGCAATAACGCCAGAGAAGATTAAAAGCAGCAGCTCATTCATGGATGTGTCAGAACAGGACAGCTTCAACAGCGGGGGAAGGTCACAGAAGAAGTGCCTGATGACATTTGGCCCGCAGAAAGACAACTTCAGCAAGCCAATTGTGTGAGTCAACGAGTTGATTATGCCTCCTACACATGATGCAATGACAAGAACACAAACTCTTCTTGTCATAGCCACGGTATAAAGTAAAGGGTTCACAATGGCCATAAAGCGGTCATAAGCCATTGTTGCCAGCAAGAAGGCCTCAGCGGTAAGGAGAGACACGAATGAAAAGTACTGCACAATGCATGCAGAGAACGAGATTGTCTCCCGTTCAACAAAGAAGTTCAGCAGCATTCTCGGTGCAAAGACTGACGAATAGCAGGCATCAGTGAGTGACAGGCAGCTGAGGAAATGATACATGGGCGTTTGGAGTTTGGGAGTTATTTGGATTAGAAGGAACATTCCTAGATTCCCCACCAAGGAAACGGTATAGATGAGCAGGAAAACCAGGAAGAGGACCACTTTCAGTTCAGCATGATCTGTCAGTCCCAAAAGGATAAACTCGGTCACCAGTGTAAAATTAACATCAGCCATGGGTTTGTTTATCTTGGTAACTGTCAACAAATAAACTGAGAATGGTCATGCAGCATGATCAAGACTACTCGGAATCTCTAACTAGCAATATGACTTGAGTTACTGACTGCTCTGCTCTGGTAGTTTTAGCTATAAAATAAGGGAAAAAATTTAACTAGAAATATCTAGTCTCTTCAAGCACTGTCTATTTGCTTGTCTCATAGAAAATTCCAAGGATTGAAGCAAGAAAACATTAGAGTTTTAGCTTCAGGATACATTCAAAATGCTATTCTTAGTGTGAAGGAAAGCACATAAGTGAATTTCACTCTGTGTGTATATGAATTGCTCAGTTGTGTCCTACTCTTTGTGACCTCGTAGACTGTAGCCTTCCAGGTCCTTCTGTCCATGGGATTTTTCCAGGCAGAAACACACGAAGGGGTAGCGTTTCTCCAGGGGATCTTCCCATGGATCAAATCCAGGTCTACTGCATCACAGGCAGATTCCTTACCATCTGAGGCACCAGGGAAGCTTCTAAAATAGGCAAAATCTAGATTATAAAGCATAATTAGTTACATTGGAAGTTTAATCTGTGATACCACTGAAGTTCTCTTTTAAAAAATGATACAGGGATGTCCCTTAGAGTCTGGTGGTTAGGACTCCACGCTTCCATTGCAGGGGGGTGTAGGTTTGAGCTCTGATCAGGGAGCTAAGTCCCCACAGTCAAAAACTGAAAGGAAAAAAAAAGTTTTAAAAAACGATACAAATGAACTTATTTACAAAATAGGAACGGACTTACAGACTTAGGAAACAACCTTATGGTCTCCAAAGGGAAAGGGGATGGGGAGATATAAAGAGAAATTTGAGAGTAACATATGCACACTGCTATAAATGAAATAGATAAAACCAGGAGCTACTGAATGACACAGGGAACTACACTCATGAGGGACTGGGGGCAGGAGGAGAACGCGACGACCGAGGATGAGACGGCTGGATGGCATCACCGACTCGATGGACGTGAGTCTGAGTGAACTCCGGGAGATGGTGATGGACAGGGAGGCCTGGCGTGCTGCAATTCATGGGGTCGCAAAGAGTGGGACACGACTGAGCGACTGAACTGAACTGACATGAGAAAAGAATCTGAAAACAATTCCATATACATTATATACAAAAATATTGTATGCATTATATACATACGTATATATGTGTGTATATATATATATATAGAGAGAGAGAGAATCACTTTGCCATACACCAGAAACTAACACAATATTGTAAATCAACTACACATCAATAACAACAAAAAAATAAACTTACATCTGGTTTAATTGTGGCAGATGTCATATCTATAAATATCTGAGCATAAACTGTATCATAGCCTTTTTTAAAAAATATTTATTTATTTATTTTAATTGGAGGTTAATTACTTTACAATATTGTATTGGTTTTGCCATACATCGACATGTATCCGCCACAGGTATACACGTGTTCCCCATCCTGAATCCCCCCTCCCTCCTCCCTTGTTTTCCCACTTATGTTTTCATGTTTAGTGTGTAGTCCACACATTTTTAAACTTTGATTTGACAAAAGGCAAGGCCCCAATATCAAAAATTCTGGATTTATTCTTAGAAAATAGCCAGAAGCATTGACTTTTGAGAATGATGTCCACTAGAAATTGAGAGAGAGGGTACTCTGAGCTGAAATATGATAAATAGAACTTATAATTGGCCTTCTTTGGGAAAACTTTCTCTTTTAAAAAAAATTACTGAAATAGTTGGCATGTTTAGGTGGTTCCCATTTTCCAAAATGACAAGCCATGCAACAATATACTCCTACATCCGTATGGTAGTGTGGAAAGTCTTATAGGATAAATGACATAAGAAGCAGGACTGTTACTGACCTACTTTGGATGGTTTGTATTAACAATGCATTTCTAATACAAAGGACAATTTATGGCCTTTGATATCCAATAGAAACGCCATACTCAAGAGATTCAGGAAACAATCTTTATACTTTTCTAAGTAAAGCAAGTTTATAAAATAAAGCCAACCTATAAAACATACAGCTACTTCTCTGCAATATTTTTTTCATGATATTGCCACAGGTTTCTTAAAATACGCCACGTCTTTTCCACTTAACAGATAGACATCTTCTGAGCACTTGGAAGGTCCCATAAATTGAAACCAACCTATAGAGCATATGGCTACTTCTTTGCAATATTTTTTTCATGATATTAGAGCAAGTTTCTTAAAATATGTCATGTCTTTTCCAATGCACATTTATTATTTCTAAATATTGCCCACAAAATGGAACTCTTTTTTCACATTTATATTAAAAATGAAAACATTGTAAATAAGTCAGGATTACTAGTGCAACTGTGGCTCAGACATTGAAATAATCTTTCTGCAATCTGTCTGGGCTCAATCTCTGGGTTGGAAAGATCCCCTGGAGAAGGAAATGGCAACCCAACCCACTATTCTAGCCTGGGAAATTCCATGGACAGAAGAGCCTGGAAGGGCTACAGTCCACTGGGTGGCAAAGAGTCATATACCACTGAACAACTAACACACACACACACACACACACACACACACACACACACACACAGAGTAACTTTACTTCTACAGAATAAAGGATTAGATTTTCTTGGATTTAACATCCTTCCACATGGGAGATGCTAGCCCTGTGTTCAGTATGTAAAACCCAATATTTCCTTTCTTCTTATTATTTTCATAATCTCACAATATTGTTCTTCTAGTATAATACTTTTATAGATCTAGAATATCTCTGGAGACAGGTGAATAGTCTTCATAAGGTTACATAGTTCTGATTCATATTGAAATTCATTCTTTAGACAATACTCCAAACTGAATCCAAACATTCATTTTTATTTCCCCCAAAGCAGTTGCATGACAACTTTGAGGCTAAAGTAGAGAAAGAGACTTAAGTGGCGGATATAGAGGGAGATGAGAACCAAACTACACATCCCTCCCTCCTCTACGCCTTGAAGTCTTTATCACATTAAAATCTGAATGTGATCTTCTTTTTCTTCTTCTTTGTATTTCAACTTATTCACAGAATGCATATATACTGAGTGTTGCATGAATTTTACTTACCAGTGAGTGGAAGAAAAAAAATGGACAATAACTTAGCTCATTTATGAGCCTCATCACCACCCATTCTTGTGGCCTATTTTTCTATATTTCCCCCAAACACAAACAAGCACACAAAAGAGAGTTAAATCTGTTGGTTTGCAGTGATGCATGAATTAAGTCAGTGGCAGAAGTTAACAGAGAGTAGATTTTAAATTTTAAATTTTTTAAAGGAAAGAACAAAAAGCACAGATTCCATGCTGTCAATGCAAGAGCAAGATGAACAAAGAACAATCATATCAGAAAACGGATTTAGTTAAAAAGTTCATTTATACAATTACCTCAGTTCAAATGGGAATAGAGTCCCTGGAGTTCATCTTGTGATCAAAGATCATATAATAAATATGTTATTGAAAGTTCCTCTGTGTATCTTGGGGGATGTAGGAAACTCACAAGAATGCAATTTGCCCCTTAAGGCATTTCACTTCCTTACTTTACAATGAATAAAGGAAATTTGCGACAAGTAAAGAGAAAAATCATGTGTGTGTGTGTGTGTATGTGTGTGTGTGTGTGTGCGTGTGTATACATACCAACAAATGTCCGTCTAGTTAAAACTTTGGTTTTTCCAGTGGTCATGTATGGATGTGAGAGCTGGACTGTGAAGAAAGCAGAGCGCTGAAGAATTGATACTTCTGAACTGTGGTGTTGGAGAAGACTCTTGAGAGTCCCTTGGACTGCAAGGAGATCCAACCAGTCCATCCAAAAGGAGATCAGTCCTGAGGGTCTACTGGAAGGACTGATGCTGAGGCTGAAATTCCAATACTTTGGCCACCTCATGCAAAGAGCTGACTCATTGGAAAAGACCCTGATGCTTGGAAAGATTGAAGGCAGGAGGAGAAACGGACGACAGAGGATGAGATGGTTGCAAGGCATCACCGACTCAATGGACGTGAGTTTGAGTAAACTCTGGGTGTTGGTGATCGACAGGGAGGCCTGGTGTGCTGCGATCCATGGGGTCAAAAAGAGTCGAACACGACTAAGTGGCTGAACTGAACTGAACTGAAATATATATATATATGTGCAATAGATAGTGGCCCCTGCTTGGTGCTTTAGGAAGAGGAGCTTTTCAGAATGTATTATCTGTGCCTAATGTCGGAAACACACACAGACACACACATATTCCAATAAACACACAAACAGAAGCAAAAGCAAACATCAGTGAACTTTAAGATAGTAGAACAAGACCTGATATTTACAAAATCTATCCCTTTACTTCCTTGGATTGTAAGAATGCCATCAAGAAAATTACAATTAAAACTACTACCTCATAAAAGGCTTCCTTGCAAAGAACCCAACCATTCATCCAGTCTAGCCCGTGTTTGCTGATAAAAATTTGGGGTTTTTTATCTTTATCTTAAAATGAATCATGAGTGATTCTGGTAGCAGTATTTCAAACTATTCCATATTATATATATATATATATATATATATATATATATATGACCTGTCCTTTATTATTTATTATAAAATCAATTACAATTTTTCAACATAAATGCAAATTTCTTAAATCTCTGAATTAACAGCTGATGGGGAAAAAGTTAGGAGTGGGGGTTAGTTGATATTCTAAGATTGAGTTAGGCCAGAAGATACTCAATTATTTGATGAGACCTACAGCATTTTAAGTATTTGATGTGTTCTCTCTTTGCTTGTTTGTTTTTACTATATAACCCATTTTCAGTCCATATATGACATATTTATATAAGAAATACACAACTGACTCTTGAGTAATGTGTTGCGGTGCCAGTCCTCTTGAGCAGTTGAAAAATCCATGTGTAATTGGGAGTCTTCCCTCTGTTTTTGTGTTTTTGTGGTTCATCCACTTCCACAAATTCAACTGAGGATCCTTTAGTAATGTAGTAGCTACAATGGAAACAAATTAATGCATAAATGGACCACTGCAGACAGAAGATGAGGTAATCACAACTCAATGAACATGAATTTGAGCAAGCTTTGGCAGTTGGTGATGGACAGGGAAGCCTGGCGTGCTGCAGTCCGGTTCAGTTCAGTTCAGTCACTCAGTCATGTTTGACTCTTTGCGACCCCATGGACTGCAGCACACCAGATTTCCCTGTCCATCACTAACTATGGCGGCTTGCTCAAATTCACGTCCACTGAGTCAGTGATACCATCTAATCATCTCATCCTCTGCTGTCCCCTTGCCCTCCCACTTTCAATCTTTCCCAGCATCAGGGTCTTTCCAATGAGTCAGTTCTTCACGTCACATGACCAAAGTATTGGAGTTTCTGCTTCAACATCAGTCCTTCAGTGAATATTCAGGACTGGTTTCCTTTAGGATGGACTGATTGGATCTCCTTGCAGTCCAGGGGACTCTCAAGTGTCTTCTCCAACACCACTTCACCACTCAGCTTTCTTCAGAATCCAAACCTCACATCCATACATGACTACTGGAAAAATCATTGCTTTGACTAGATGGACCTTTGTTGGCAAAGTGATGTCTATGCTTTTTAATATGCTGTCTAGGTCAGTCACAGCTTTTCTTCCCAGGAGAAAACATCTTTTAATTTATGCCTGCAGTCATCATCTGCAGTTTTTTTTGGAGCCTCAAAAAGTAGTCTCTCACCATATCCATTGTTTCCCCATCTATTTGCCATGAAGTGATGGGACCGGACGCCATGATCTTAATTTTCTGAATGTTGAGTTTTTAGCCAACTTTCTCAAGCCTTAATTAGTTACTGTGTGAATATGCCCTTTGGGACATAGGGAAGGTCTAGGAGGGTGAAAGCTTTCTTTCTACAAATAAGAAACTGGAGGACAATGTTTTCGCATTTGAAAGGCCCCCAGGGTGTCCTCTGCATTTCAATTCAACTTTTCTTTGATAACTTTCAACCTTGTGGGGAACAAGTGATGGATAAGAAAGGAGATCTTATTTTGCATAGAGATGTTAATCATAAACTCAGCAGGGTAGCTCAGTTTTAAGAGGACCTGGTCCATAAGGGTCTGTTTTTTCTGTTCCTACATACCAAGACCCTCCTTGGTTTTATCTGCTCTTTCGTCCTTGGATCACCACATTCCTCATTCTCTTTATTTTCAGGGCTAATTCTTTGGCCCCTTTTGATACCCTGCTCATGTCTAACTATCTACCTATTTGCCTTCTCAGACACTTGAGAACCCAGTCTCAAAGGAAAAGGGATGATGACCGCTCTGACTTCTTCAGGCTGTACAGGGGCATCATGGAGCTCTGGGTGCCCTTTGCCTGCTATCTGTCAGGGTGCATTTAGAAGAGAGCTGAAAAGGTGAATTGTTTCAGCATTGTCTAGGTGTTGGTCAGGGAAATTCATGTCGTACCTGGAGACTTGCGGTATTCTAGAAGAAACAAGCTTAACAAGAAAGTTAAAGGTATGTGGCCCAAAGATGAATAGAAGTAGAAAAGCTTCTGGGGGGCTACCAGGAGAACCAGGCCCAGACATTAGTTCATGGCGTCAGTGTTTCTCTGGGTACGAGTAGAGGCAAGGATTTGGGCTCATAAAATCTTTACTTGAAAACATCTGACTATCTGAAGGCCAGTCCTTCTGGGTTTTTCCCAGAGCACAGGGTGCCTTATTTCTGAATTCCACCCTGAACTCCTTTCAGGGAGTGTTGAGGGTTAGCAGCTTGCAGTGGTCATGATGTAATCTTTGTAGGGGCAGCTGGCAAGTGCCAACTTCCAGTCAGCAGGGTCCCTTCAAAGCCACTATTTGACTATGTTTTGGGGGCATTTTAAGGCCATTGTGTCCCATGGGGCTGGGAAAACTCATTTCCATGTCTAGGGAAGATTCAATTGACAGGCCCCTCACTGTGCTATTATTGGACCAGGGATTGGGGGCAGGAGAAGGAGACGACCGAGGATGAGATGGCTGGATGGCATCACTGACTCGATGGACGTGAATCTGAGTGAACTCCGGGAGTTGGTGATGGACAGGGAGGCCTGGTGTGCTACGATTCAGGGTCGCAAAGAGTCAGACACGACTGAGCAACTGAACTGAACTGAACCTGTGAGAGCAAACGTTTCGGGATTATATCTATCTTACTAGCCTCTTGGTCCAGGAAAATATTCCTCTTGTTTCTATTTTCCATATCTAGAGTTACATTAGTACAATCGTAGACTTCATAGGGAACTGCACATCAGCATTTTATCACAGGCTCAGTCACACAATTGTGACTAAGGTAAGGATCTTCTGAAACAAGTGACATAGAAAATAAAATAGCTATAGCTAAAAGTTATTAGTGAAGTCATAAGTAAGAATTATAAGTCAAGAACTTTCATTAGGTGGAGCCCAGTATACCTCAGATCATCTGACTTCATTTGTTAAATGACTATAGCCTGGTATTAATCTTCTGATTGTACATCATGGATCATCTGATCTTTTTTTAATATTATAAATTTATTTATTTTAATTGGAGGTTAATTACTTTACAATATCTGAAGGCTGGTTACTGAGATAAGCTTTAGAAACAAACTTAGAATGTCCTTTTTAATAATTTAATTAAATTTTTGAGCAATATAATATAACAAGGAACTATCTCAGGAGTCTTAGTAAACAAAACTAGAAACTTGGTTTAACAATTAGCAAAACTTAATATTCAGTGAAACTTGATTTTTTCATTATGAGGGCATTAACCCCGGTGCCAGAGAAGGCTTTAACCCATCAAATGAAAATGAGGTTTGTCAGGGAGCTGGGTAAAGCCAAGGAGCCATCTTGGATTTCCCATAGCCCTGACTCTTTGATTTACAGCTATCATTCACCCATTTTTAATTGCCCAATTTAGGAGTAGACTGTTGCCATGTTTTAAGGACATCAGGATAGCATAAGTCTAACAGTGAGGGGTTAGTTTTTATAGAAGCAGAATGACCTTTTACATGTACCATAATCTTAAATATGCTTATTTACTTTACCAAAGTCACAAAAGATTTTAAAAACAAGTATAAATCACTTAAAGGCAAAAAAATTCATAATTTGTTATTGAAAGCTTCATTCTAAGAAAATTTCCTCTCTTAACATAGAGAGTAGATTAAATTCCAGTCTGTTACCAGTTTACCAGATAACAAACAGAAGTTGTTTATCAGTTAACCTTAGAAAAGTCTTTTCCATGCACCTTGAAAAATGAGCAGTATTTTTCTAAAGGCATGAGACTGAAACCATAGAAGACATATTTACAATCTAATTAAAGTGCAATTGACAAAGTAGCCTGGTCATTGCTGTGACTTGTGACACTTTAACATGTTAACTAGAATTATAAATGAAAACATTTTACCAGGACATATCAGATTTTCATGAATTTCACATAATTTCCAGGATATCTATATAAGTAACATCAATATACAATATAAAATATAACCTGAGAAGATTCAATCCCTCCTCCAACAATACTTCCTATGTAATTTAACATGTCAAATGAACTCAGGTAGTTTAATAGCTCTTTTGGATGTCTCAGGGGCCCTCTGAAGCATCCCAAAGTCAGCTAGAAGTCAAACTCACATCCCTGGAGTCGGCAATGCCATCCAGCCATCTCATCCTCTGTCGTCCCCTTCTCCTCCTTCACCCAATCCCTCTCAGCATCACAGTGTTTTCCAATGAGTCAACACTTCACATGAGGTGGCCAAAGTGCTGGAGTTTCAGCTTTAGCATCATCCCTTCCAAAGAACACCCAGGGCTAACCTCCTTCAGAATGGACTGGTTGAGTCTCCTTGCAGTCCAAGCAACTCTCAAGAGTTTTCTCCAACACCACAGTTCAAAAGCATCAATTCTTCGGCAGTCAGCTTTCTTCACAATCCAACTCTCAGATCCATATATGACCACTGGAAAAACCATAGCCTTGACTAAACATACTTTTGTTGGCAAAATAATGTCCCTGCTTTTCAACATGCTATCTAGGTTCTTACACATGTCTATATTAGATTAGCAAACAAACATTAATGCTAGATATTTAATATTGAATATCTCCTAGTTCATAAGACTCTGAAATTCACTTAGGTTAATTTCTCTTGTATTTAGAATTGTCTGATTTGTAAGCACTTACTTTTCTTTCATTTCAATTCAGTTCAGTCTCTCAGTCGTATCCGACTCTTTGCGACCCCGTGAATCGCAGCACACCAGGCCTCCCTGTCCATCACCAACTCCTGGAATTCACTCAGACTCACGTCCATCGAGTCAGTGATGCATTCCAGCCATCTCATCCTCGGTCCGTCCCCTTCTCCTCCTGCCCCCAATCCCTCCCAACATCAGAGTATTTTCCAATGAGTCAACACTTCGCATAAGGTGGCCAAAGTACTGGAGTTTCAGCTTGAGCATCATTTCTTCCAAAGAAATCCCAGGGCTGATCTCCTTCAGAATGGACTGGTTGGATCTCCTTGCAGTCCAAGGGACTCTCAAGAGTCTTCTCCTACACCACAGTTCAAAAGCATCAGTTCTTCGGCGCTCAGCCTTCTTCACAGTCCAACTCTCACATCCATACATGACCACTGGGAAAACCATAGCCTTGACTAGACAGACCTTAGTCAGCAAAGTAATGTCTCTGCTTTTGAATATGCTGTCTAGGTTGGTCATAACTTTTCTACCAAGGAGTAAGCGTCTTTTAATTTCATGGTTGCAATCACCATCTGCAGTGATTTTGGAGCCGAAAAAATAAACTCTGACACTGTTTTCACTGTTTCCCCATCTATTTCCCACGGGAAAGTAATAGGACCGGATGCCATGATCTTCGTTTTCTGAATGTTGACCTTTAAGCCAACTGTTTCACTCTCCTCTTTCAGTTTCATCAACAGACTTTTTAGCTCCTCTTCACTTTTTGCCACAAGGGTGGTGTCATCTGCATATCTGAAGTTATTGATATTTCTCTGGCAACCAATCTGATGTTCCATATCCAGTTCTAACTTTTTTTTTTTTTCTAACTTTTCTTTAAGTGGATTAAATTAGAACACACTTACAAGTTCAGCAATATTATAGATTTAAAAAAAAAAAAAAAGACACACTGAGATATACATAAACCTGGACAGACAGACAGAGATCTGATAGTTTTCCACTTGATATTTAAAATCTCTCTTTGAACCGCCCTCCTTTTTTTTCCTTTTTTCCTGAAGTTCTAATTTGCCCAAGGCTGAGAAGGAAATGGCAACGCACTCCAGTACTCTTGCCTGGAAAATCCCATGGATGGAGGAGCCTGGTAGGCTGCAGTCTATGGGGTCGCTAAGACTGGGACATGACTGAGCAACTTCACTTTCAATTTTCACTTTCATGCATTGGAGAAGGAAATGGCAACCCACTCCAGTGTTCTTGCCTGGAGAATCCCAGGAACAGGGGAGCCTGGTGGGCTGCCATCTATGGGGTTGCACAGAGTCAGACACTACTGAAGTGACTCAGCAGCAGTAGCAGAGGCCTCAGGCAAAGTGGGCTGTGTATTTCAGGGATATGGAATGGGTTAATTTTCCCTTAGGCTGCATTTTTAACAAACTAGTTGCTTTTAATTGCATATGCATAAAGAATGGGTTTTGAAGCATAGAGGAGAGTTTTTGATCCTTCAGGCTTTTGAATATAGATGAAAGACCTGGACCAAAGGGAACCTCAGAATCCTTTCCTAGAGATCATGTGGATATGACAGATCGAGCTAGGGTAGTCTAGGAAATCTGATGGAAAGACAGACAGAGGGCAAAAGGAGGTGAGGAGGCAACAGAAAGACACATGCGGCAGGAGTCCCTCAAATCTGGGGATTCTGACTGAGGGTCATGAAGGACTGAAAGGAAGGAAATTCTGAGTCCTTTCCCTGCTTTTGGCAAAAGCTAGCCTTTGACTGTGTGGATCACAATAAACTGTGGAAAATTCTGAAAGAGACAGGAATACACACCACCTGACCTGTCTCTTGAGAAACCTATATGCAGATCAGGAAGCAACAGTTAGAACTGGACATGAAACAACAGACTGGTTCCAAATAGGAAAAGGAGTATGTCAAGGCTATATATTGTCACCCTGCTTATTTAACTTATATGCAGAGTACATCATGAGAAACACTGGGCTGGAGAAAGCACAAACTGGAATCAAGATTGCCGGGAGAGATATCAATAACCTCAGATATGCAGATGACACCATCCCTATGGTGGAAAGTGAAGAGGAACTAAAACGCCTCTTGATAAATTGAAAGAGGAGAGTGAAAAATTTGGCTTAAAGCTCAACATTCGGAAAATGAAGATCATGGCATCTGGTGCCATCACTTCATGGGAAATAGATGGGGAAAGAGTGGAAACAGTGTCAGACTTTATTTTGGGGGGCTCCAAAATCACTGCAGATGGTGACTGAAGCCATGAAATTAAAAGACGCTTACTCCTTGGAAGAAAAGTTATGATCACCTAGATAGCATATTGAAAAGCAGAGACATTACTTTGCCAACAAAGGTCCATCTAGTCAAGGCTATGGTTTTTCCAGTGGTCGTATATGGATGTGAGAGTTGGACTGTGAAGAAACCTGAGCACCGAATAATTGATGCTTTTGAACTGTGGTGTTGGAGAAGACTCTTCAGAGTCTCTTGGATTGCAAGGAGATCCAACCAGTCCATTCTAAAAATCAATCCTGGGTGTTCTTTGGAAGGACTGATGAGGCTGATACTCCAATACTTTGGCCAGCTCATGTGAAGAGTTGACTCATTGGAAAAGACTCTGATGCTGGGAGGAATTGGGGGCAGGAGGAGAAGGGGACGACAGAGGATGAGATGGCTGGATTGCATATCCTACTCAATGGACATGAGTTTGTGTGAACTCCGGGATTTGGTGACGGACCGGGAGGCCTGCTGTGCTGCAATTCGTGGGTTTACAAAGAGTCAGAGATGACTGAGTGACTGAACTGAACTGAACTGAATGTGCCATTCAGAGGATATATATATATAAATATATATATATATGTGTGTGTGTGTGTGTATATATATGTATATATATGTGTTTATATATATGTATATATATATATATATGTATATGTTGGCCCCTCAGTTTGTATTGGAGCCAGGCCTTTTGCAGGGTCAAAATTTTCCAGTTTCTGAGAATAGCCAAGGGGTGAGTCTGAGAGAGGCTCCCAGAACATACTAGAACACACTCTTAGCCTATGTACCGTGGAATGCAGGTACTGAGAGTCACTGGCTCACAAAAAGGTGTCCCTTTTGTCTCAGTGACCTCTGCATAAGACTAGTGGCACGAAAATGGCCGACCGTTCAGCAGTCACATGCACAGGGGTGACCCCTGAGAATGGTGCAGCTAAGGCACCCTGTGACCTGGGCAGAGAAAGACAGAGATTCCCGGGAGCAACCAGGTGTCTCACTGGTGATTTCCTGAAACATGGAAGGCACCCTTGGGATGGCTCAGAGGCTACACCTAGGCTCCTGTAAATCAAAATCTGGACAGAAAGGAAATGAAGTGAAAATGATAGGGAAGAAGGATGAGGGATCAGCCTTACAATCCTCTCGGGAAGGTGTTGGCCAGGGAACAATGGTCTCTGTTTTGCTTCAGCCACTGTGTACCTGACATGGTGCACGGAAGTTGTCTTGCTGGGGGCGGATGCCCTTGTGGCCTGATCGGTTCTGTGTCCCCCTCATCCTCACACAGGCATCTTCATGTGGCAGGCACCCTGATGGCTTTTAAGTGCCTGACCCATGCACACAGTATTGGTTGGTCTAGTCCTCAGTTGGAGAGAAGAAAAAGGAGAGACCCCTAATCATTCTGGGGGCAGCTACCAGGGCTCTGTGAGCAGTGGGGGCTTTGGAACACACCAGAGGGAAATCCTGGCCAGAGTTTCTCAGTTGCTTCCACAGCACTCGCCTGTTCTCAGAGGGTCCCTGTGAGAAAGGAGAAGCGAGGAGGTGGGGGAAAAGACCCCAACTCCCCGTACGGGCCACAAAAACTGTCATGGTGTGGGCGCGAGTAGGAAAAGAATTTCCAGACAATAGACAGAGTGAGAGGGAAATAAAGTTTATTAGAGTGGGAGATGCTGTTAGAACAGCGGGCCAGCTCAAGGGAGAACCGACGCTGAACAGGGGTCCTTAGTCCACTTTTATACCCAGGATACAAGGAGTGGGAAATAGGACTTGTGGGTCATTTGCTGATTGGATGAGGCAGGTATACTGAGTGGGGGGAAGAGTAAGGCAAATGCCTGCTCCCCTCCTAGGAAGGGATACAGGTTATACTTCTCAGGAGGACCTGAAATCCATTAATAGTTACAACATGGGGGAGGGAAGGATGGTAAGGGTCTGGTTTTTCTGTTCCTGCATTCCAGGACCCTCCTTGGTTTTATCTGCTCTTTCATCCTTGGTTCACCACAGTGCAATATTTGATGAACATTTCTGAGGAAAGTTGGTCATGGGCTATATCACTCAATGCATAATGCATGAAATTATGGGTTTTAAGAAAGGACAGCATAACATTGGTCATAGTATGTTGTGAAATTTTAGTTATAAAATGCAGATGGATACTAAATATACAGTATGATAAAAAGTATGCAAATCTAGAGGCACCCAAATAGGTGTTTATGAACCAGAAAAATTTGGAAAACTTTATCAAATATTACAAGGTTGATATTTTCCTATCATTTTTGAATTTTATTATATTCTCATTTTGTATCTTCATTTTTCCTGATATGTTTTAGTATGCAACAGTTATTTTAGAAAAATCAGTTATCATAAATTATACATATGCAAAAAAGAACACAAGGACATTTTTGCAGATTTTTGGATAGATTTAGATATTTGATTGTGGTGGTGGCATCATGGATATATACAGAAGTCCAAACTCATTAATATGCACCTAGTAAATGAGTGCAAATCTTCCTGTTTCAATTATATTTCAATAAAACTTAAAAAAATTAGTTCTTACCTCACCTAGAATTCCCTTCACATTTTCAGATTTCATTTTCTTCCTAATGAACATAACTCCTATAATCATGTTACACATTTAAATATAAAAGTTTCATTGTGAAAAGTGCATCATTTTGTCCCTAATAGTTCCAGTCATAAAGTAATCAAGCATTTGTTTAGAAATAGTTTCTCTATCACCACATGCATAAATCTAGAGCATAACAAAGGAAGATTAAACCATCATGCTCTTCACTGTCTGATTACTAAGGGAAAAGATAACTAGCTTTTGAAAACCTTAGCATAGCTACATTTAGTTTAAGAAATCTTGTCCTTGGAGACATACAAAATAATATTCCTTGAAACTAGTCCACAAGGATGATGAAATTTTGCATTAATATAAATCCCCAGTATGTGAGGTACCTTGAAATTGTTAATATAAGAGGTAAGCCATACTCTGCTCTGTTTACTTACATGGTAGAGCCCTGATGTTCTTTTTAGACACAACTTCCAGGCAAAATTTACACATGATCAGCAGCTGAACAGAATTTATATGTTGATTAACTTTTCTCTCAGAGTAAAGCAAAATGAACACACTAAGAAGTCAAAAGAACTTATCTCAAAGAAAACAAATATTATATTACAAAAATTTTTGACTGAAAAGATCATATTTCATTTGTCAGCAAAATTTGAGGTTGACATACTTATAGACAGATAATATTAGAAGAAAATGATTTTTCACTAAATTTGCCTCCTGGTGAGTACTATTCTCAAAATTAGAGGACTTTCATTAGGTTCAGATATAATATAATCAGAAGTCTCTGCATACAGGTACCATTTTTAAAATGATATCTGTATCATTTCTTACAGATTCATTTAAATGATTTCTGTATCATTTCTTAATGAAAGTGAAAGAAGAGAGTGAAAAATTGGCTTAAAGCTCAACATTCAGAAAACTAAGATCATGGCATCTGGTCCCATCACTTCATGGGAAATAGATGGGGAAACAGTGGAAACAGTGTCAGACTTTATTTTTGGGGGGGCTCCAAAATCACTGTAGATGGTGATTGAAGCCATGAAATTAAAAGACGTTTGCTCCTTGGTAGAAAAGTTATGACCAACCTAGACAGCATATTAAAAAGCAGACATTACTTTGCAAACAAAGGTCCATCTAGTCAAGGCTATGATTTTTCCAGTGGTCCTGTATGGATGTGAGAGTTGGACTGTGAAGAAGGCTGAGCGCCGAGGAATTGATGCTTTTGAACTGTGGTGTTGGAGAAGACTCTTGAGAGTCCCTTGGACTGCAAGGAGATCCAACCAGTCCATTCTGAACGAGATCAACCCTGGGATTTCTTTGGAGGGAATGATGCTAAAGCTGAAACTCCAGTACTTTGGCCACCTCATGTGAAGAGTTGACTCATTGGAAAAGACCCTAATGTTGGGAAAGATTGAGGGCAGGAGGAGAAGGGGATGGACCGAGGATGAGATGGCTGGATGGCATCACTGACTAGATGGACATGAGTCTGAGTGAACTCCGGGAGTTGGTGATGGACAGAGAGCCCTGGCGAGCTGCAATTCATGGGGTCGCTAAGAGTCGGAGATGACTGAGCGACTAAACTGAACTGAACTGATATCATTTCTTACAGATATTATTTGAATGATTATTTACTCTATCATTTCTTCTTCTTACCCTAAGAAGTCCCAGGACTTGTGGATCCTAAAATATAAAATTGATGTAATCAAGGTGTGTAAGGAAATTGTTAATTTTATTTATTTATTTATTTATTTATTACTTTACAATACTGTATTGGTTTTGCCATTCATTGACATGAATCCACTATGCGTGTACATGAGTTCCAAACATGAACCCCCCTCCCACCTCCCACCCCATATCATCTCTCTGGATCATCCCCATGTACCAGCCCCAAGCATCCTGTATCCTGCATCAAACATACTGGCAATTCGTTTCTTACCTGATAGTATACATGTTTCAATGCCATTCTCCCAAATCATCCCACCCTCTCCCTCAGAGTCCAAAAGTCAGCTCTACACATCTGTGTCTCTTTTGCTGTTTCGCATAAAGGGTCATCATTACCATCTTTCTAAATTCCGTATATATGTGTTAGTATACTGTATTGGTGTTTTTCTTTCTGGCTTACTTCACCCTGTATAATCGGCTCCAGTTTCATCCATCTCATTAGAACTGATTCAAATGTATTCTTTTTAATGGCTGAGTAATACTCCATTGTGTATATGTTGTTAATTTTAGAAGAAATTTGATTTTGAATAGTCAAATTAAGAAAATGCATATTTTGGAAATTAATATGAATATGCAGCTACAATTTTAATACTCTTTACAACTAAAAAGTCAAGACGTTGATATTTATTTTTCATTAGTATTAAAGAATATTTGAATATAGTGCACAGTACATGATACATTAAAATAATTCTACCACTGTTCCTTTTATATCTAGCATTTATTTTCAGGTTTGCTGAAATTAATTATAAATAGGGATAGAGTATCATGAGCATACTCTCTTGAATCAATCTATATTGGTAGAATTACAGAGAAAACATGAAATAGCCCTGACTGAAAAAATTACCTAAATTCTCTGCACACTTTTTCTTTCCTAAAACCTGTGGGTAATAGTAATACCTATGATGCAAACTTCTAATGATAATTAAATATTTTAACAAAGGGAAATGGTGTTAGGGTTATCCCAATTGTTTTTGATATATTAGAATTTATTATATTATATTCAAATGTCAGTTTATACCTGTTTCTGTATTTATATATTTGGCAATCAAATTAAGATGTTTCTCTTCACACTCTGTACACAATTATTATCACATCCTAGAAACACTAAGCTAACTTAAATCTGTCATGTCATTAATGAAAATGCAAACTTTTTGAAAAAATTTTTCCTGAGTGTCAACTTTGATCTCAACAGTTTGGAGCACTTGAACACTATGGGCAGAAGGAATATCACACAGGTGTCTGACTTCATCCTCATGGGACTGACAGACTCTGAAGAGATCCGGCTGGTCCTCTTCACCCTCTTCCTCCTGATATACCTGATCACTGTGCTGGGGAGTGTGGGGATGATCCTGATAATCTACCTGGATTCCCGGCTTCACACCCCCATGTACTTTTTTCTCAGTCACTTGTCATTTCTTGACCTCAGTTATTCAAGTGTCATCACCCCTAAAACCTTAGACAACCTACTGACTTCCAACAAGTATGTTTCATACCTGAATTGCTTCATCCAGATGAATTGCTTTGTCTTCTTGGCCATCACTCAGTGCTTCCTTCTCTCCTCCATGGCCTACGATAGCTGTGAAGCCATCTGCAATCCTCTATGTTACCTGGTGGTTATGTCCACCAGACACTGCTGCTCCCTACTCTTTGGATCCTATTTGATTGGTTTTATGGACTCCTTTGTCAATATGCTTTGCATGAGCAGATTGCATTTCTGTGACTCCAATGTAATCTATCACTTATTCTGTGAAGCACCCCCAGTTTTAGCCCTGTCCTGCACTGACACACACGACATTGAAATGATAATATCCATTTTTGCTGGCTCCAGTCTACTGGCATGTCTTATCATGGTGTGTGTGTGTCCTATGTGGCCATACTCTCTACTATCCTGAAAATTACTTCCACTTCAGGGAAATGAAAAGCCTTCTCTACTTGTGCCTCCCACCTCCTGGCAGTCACCATCTTTTATGGTACTGCAATTTTTACTTACATAAAACCAAGTAAGTCCTACTCTTTGGGAAAGGATCACATGGCTTCTGTGTTTTATACTATTGTCATCCACATGCTGCATACACTCATATATAGTCTTCAAAACAAAGAAGTGAAAAATGCTCTCAGAAGAGTCATGCAGAAGAGAAAAGGCCCCAAACAATTAAAATAACAGTGATGATAAATTTTAAAGCTCATTTTTTTTTCCATCCCTATAGTGTATTTCCTTGCTTTCTCTACAAAAACAAATAGAATTATTTATATTTATTTATTTACATATTTATGTTGTTGTTGAACCATCCTGCTTGACCAAATATAATTTCAAATATTTTAAAAATATGTCTTTAAAAATCTACATTGTAATTGAAAATCTTGAACCATGTTAAATCATGGTCTATATATATTCATTTTTAAAGGCAACTGGTTTGCAAAATGAAAGATTACAGTTTTCATCTTTTAAATATATCATACAAGTTCACATGCATAATCCAACTTCCCAGAATTTCAGGATGGAAAATAGCTCAGTTTGGGGAATAATAGATTATTTTGGAAATTATTTCCTTTACCTTGTGGAGAATCAACATAGCAGAGTGATTATGAGCACTTGCCCAGACCCAACCAACCATTCCAGAATTTTAGATTCTAGATCTGCTGCACTTTTGCTTATATAACCCTTTAAAGTATTGCTGAAAGTTTAAGTTTAAAGTTTCCTCAAGAAAAAAAGTAATTTATCTTTCTCAAGATAAATAATAATTCCAGGTCCATAAATATTCTGTAAAGATTAAATCAGATAATGATGGCATTTAAGGACATACTAATAAACGCTGGCCATTATTGTTTGAAAACTCATAACCCTGCAGTATTTTATATGTACAATGGCTTTTTCTTATCAAATACTCATTTTTTATGAATTAATTTTGATTGATTTGGTTATTTTCTACATTACAACGAACTGAAAGATGAGCACCAAAGAAATGATGTTTTCAAACTGTGTGCTGGAGAAGACTCTTGAGAGTCCCCTGGGCAGCAAGGAGATCAAACCAGTCACTCCTAAAAGAAATCGACACTGAATATTCATTGGAAGGACTGATGCTGAAGCTGAAGCTCCAACACTTTGGCCACCTGATGTGAAGAACCAACTCATTAGAAAAGACCCTTATGCTGGGAAAGATTGAAGACGAGAAGAGGGTGAAAGAGGATGAGATGGTTGGATGGCATCACCAATTCAGTGGACTTGAGTTTGAGCAAGCTCCAAGAGATAGTGAAGACAGGGAAGCTGTTTTATTGCCATCCACACAGTTGCAAAGAGTCGGACACGACTTGGCAACTGAACAACAACAACAATGTGCATGTTTGTGAGTATGTGTACAATCATGACGTACTAGGTATAAAATATCACTGTGACATTTGCGAGGTATATTTAGAGACTCTCAGTTCTCCAGATTGGGAAGAAAATTTTCATTAAATCTATAGTATTAAAAAGAGAAACTGGGTTTTCCTTTTATTTTTCCTTGACAAGAGACTTGAACATAAACCCTGTTTATACAAAATGATCCCTGGAAAAGATGAAATCCTCAGTACTGCCTTCACTGTGCATGAATCATTTAGAAGTAATGGAAGTTGGGTAATCTTATTTAAATGTTTATTGAAAAGAACTGAAGATTAATCCATAAAGTACTTTTAGGAGAAAATATGTGGGCTTATATTTCTCTTTTTCAGACAAGATTATAAGCTTTTTGAGAGAAGAGTCTGTCTAGTCATAGTTTGACTATTCCTCTCCACAGCATGGAACAAACACATATGTAATATTTATGATATTTACAATAAGTAAATGTTTTCTTTGCTCTTTTTAGCTTGTGGAAACAAAGTAATGAATTTATTAAGATCAGTGATTCTTCCTTAATCACGTTTATAACTTCCCTTGGAATTTGGACCATCCTGTGCATATTAGCACTCCAAAACATTAGTTCAGTTGAAAATTCTATCTAGAATTCTTTCAAAAACATTGCTTGCTGGTATATTAAAAGTGGCAGAGATTAATAGACTTTTTTAAATGATTTTTTCCTTTAGTGGTTAGGATATGGAAATGAATGTATGGAGATCTGTATTTGTTTGTATGTTTTTAAAACATTGGAGTCAAGTTTTTAGGATTTCTTTTGCATCATACATCAAAAAGAAACTTCCTGTAGTGATAATTGCTCTTCAGTTTTAGGATAATTGACGACAATTCATGTGAAGGGATCTGTGAGTGCACATATATATGTTTGGTTTAAATTCTTAATTTTCATCTCAGATATGTATTACTGGTGCCTGATGCCAGCAAACTTCATTTTATAATAAAATATTTTACATTATAAAGTATTGTAGGTGACAATTGATGAACCATACTATATATTACTTTAGGGACTTATTGAGGATACTGTCTTAACTCATCATTCATTCCCTTTATTAATTTAACATCAATTTTTTTCTCCTAAGCACAATGTCTGAGTCAGATTAGTTGCCTTCAAGATATTTCATTATCATTATTGAAAATTAGTGAACTGATTATATTTCCCTTTCTTTCTTGACCAGGGATTTTCATTCATGCATCATAACTACAATGCTCAGATTTTAATAATTGTATGAAACTTCCTCACTGTGGAAACTTCTTTATATTTACTGTGGTTCTAATTGTATATATGTTTTCATTTTCACTTGTATTGAACATATATTGTTCTGTAGATAATTTCAAGATTTGTATTTATTTAATACTAATAAAATCAGGTATCTAACTTTTATTTCTGTGCTTTAATATTGCCTTGCTATTCTCTTTCTAAGAGAAAACATGCCATGCTTTTCTTGTTAAGCATAAGAAACAGAAATATATTTTATTTGTTCAGAGTTATGATTAAATGTCCATATATATTTTCTTCAAAATGTCCTTGCATTTATCCCTGATGTACTTTCTATCATTCTAGATTAAAGGAAAAAGGAATATATATATGTGTGTGTGTGTGTGTGTGTGTGTGTGTGTGTGTGTGTATGTATATATATGTATATACACATATATAATCTATCTATCTATCTGTATACATATAGAAGTGACAGTGTTAGGCACTCAGTCATGTCTGACTTTTTGCATTACCATGGAATGTAGCCCTCCAGCCTCCCTTTCCACTGAATTCTCCAAGCAAGAAGGCTGGCATGGATAGCCATTCCCTTCTTCAGGAGATCTTCCCACCCCAGGGATCAAACACTATTCTCCAGCTTTTCAGACAGATTCTTTACCATCTGAGCCGCCAGGGAAGCCCATATGTGTATGTGTATAAGGATAGATAGATAGATAGATAGATAGATAGATAGATAGATAGATAGATAGATAAAACTATAATGAATTAGGGAATGAAGCTATACCATCATCAAATTAAGAGAGATTTAAAAAATCTCTGATCAGAGGGGGGTTTAAGATGGCAGAGGAGTAGGACGGGAAGATCACTTTCTCCCTCACAAATTCCTCAAAAGAACATTTCAAAGCTGAGCAAACTCCACAAAACAACTTCTGAATGCTGGCAGAGGACATCAGGCAACCAGAAAAGCAGACCATTGTCTTCGAAAACAGGTAGGAAAAAATATAAAAGACAAAAAGAGAGACAAAGGAGGTGGGGAGGGAGCTCCGTCCCGGGAAGGGAAGCCTGTTCCGGGAAGGGAATTTTAAGAAGAGAGGTTTCCAAACACCAGGAAACACTCTCCCTGCCGAGTCTGTGGCGAGCCTTGGAAACACAGAGAGCAACATAACAGGAAGGAAAAATAAATAATTAAAACCAGCAGATTACAAGCCCAACAGTAACTCCCCCAGCGGAAAAGCAGCACAGACGCCTGCATCTGCCACTAGCAAGTGGAGGCAGGGCAGGGAAGCACAGGAGGCACGGGCTGCAGAGATTTGTAAGAATCGGGCAGGAACACCCCACGCGTAACCAGAACAATCTAAATTGGGCTAGCAAACCAGACTGTGGGATTGCTACCACGCGAAAAGCTCGAACATAATACATGGCCAGGACCGCACACAGAACAAAGGACGGAACGGAAAAAGCCGGCTGCAGACCATACCCCGCCGGGGACAGGCAGCCAGAGCTGTAAGGGCTGGAAAGGGGCAATTGCAGCCCCGGAGAGACTCTACCTACCAAACTGCAAGCAGGCTTCTTTGTTAAGACTTCTGGGGGTGCTGGACAGTCACCATCTACCTCAGAAGGGGCGCCAGCGGTACACCAAGAAAACTGAGCAGCAGAGACAGAAAAGGCAACTAGTCGCAGTGACGGTGCTCGCCAAACTCCTGAGCTTCTCGGACCAGGGAAGGGCACAAAACGCAGTCCCAACCGAATCTGAGCCTCGGAGTGCTACCTGAGCGCCGAACCTGAGCGGCTTAGACCGGGGAAGTGCACACAGCCTAGGGATGGCCCCAGATGGTTCCCGGCTGAGCATCGTAGAACCAGAGCAGTTTGTGCGCCGCGAGAAGGGACAGGTCCAGCGGGGCTGAGACACTGTGTGCACACGACAGCACTATTTGTTTGCAGCATCCCCCCTCCCCACAGTGCGACTGAACAAGTGAGCCTAAAAAACCAGCATAAAGAAGAAGTTAAACAGAGGGAACCGCCTTGGAAGTGACCCCACACTGCCCACATCAGAGAAGGGTCAAATATATCTTTACTATTTTTACAATCATTTTTTTTTCCCCTTTTTTTTTCTTGCTCTTTTTTTCCCTAACTTTTTTTTAAAATTATTAAGTCTTCTATTTCTCCTCTAATTTTTATTTCTATAGCCTACTATTACTTTTCAAAAAAAAAAAAAAAAGACAAATTTATTTTTAAGGCAAATACCATATGTAGTCTTTCTATGGTGTGGTTGGAGTTTTTTAATAATTCTTGTGTTTTTTGTTTTGTTTTGTTTTGTTTTCAAAATCCAACCTCACTCTAGATTTTTAATCTTTGCCTTTTGGTTTTTGTTGTCAATTTTGTACATTTAAAAATCCAAACTTCACTACCCAATTCTACCTGAGAGCGAGATTACTGGCTTGACCACTCTCTCCTCCTTTGGACTCTCCTTTTTCTCCACCAGGTGGCCTCTGTCTCTTTTCTCCCCCATCTCTTCTCTATCCAACTCTGTGAATCTCTGTGTGTTCCAGACGGTGGAGAACACCTAAGGAACTGGTTGCTGGCAGGATTTGTCTCTCCCCTTCTCATTCCTCTCTCTTATCCTCCTGGCCACCTCTGTCTACTTCCTCCCTCTCCTCTTCCCCGTATAACTCCATAAATACCTCTGAGCGGTCCAGACTGTGGAGTGCACATAAGGAAGTGACTACTGGCTAGCTGGCTCTCTCCTCTTTTGATCTCACCGTATCTCATTCCGGTCACCTCTAACTACCCCCTCCCTCTTCTCTTCTCCTTGTAACTCAGTGAGCCTCTCTGAGTGTCCCTCAATGTGGAGAAACTTTTCATCTTTAACCTAGATGTTTTACCATCAGTGCTGTATAGATGGAGAAATCTAGAGGCTACTGTAAAAATAAAACTGAAAACCAGAAGCAGGAGGCTTAAGTCCAAAGCCTGAAAACATCAGAGAACTCCTGAATTCAGGGAACATTAAGCAATAGGAGCTCATCAAATGCCTCCATACCTACACTGAAACCAAGCTCCACCCAAGGACCAACAAGTTCCAGAACAAGACATACCACGCAAATTCTCCAGCAACACAGGAACACACCCCTGAGCTTCAATATACAGGCAGCCCAAAGCTACTCCAAAACCTTTGACATCTCATAACCCATTACTGGTCATTCCACTGCACTCCAGAGAGAAGAAACCCAGCTCCACCCACCAGAACTCCAACACAAGCCTCCCTAACCAGGAAACCTTGACAAGCCACTGATACAACCCCACCCACAGTGAGGAAATCCCATAATAAAGAGAACTCCACAAATTAACAGAATATTAAAAGTCCACCCCAAACGCAGCAATATAACCAAGATGAAGAGACAGAGGAATACCCAGCAGGTTAAGGAACAGGAGAAATGCCCACCAAACAAACAAAAGAGGAAGAGATAGGGAATCTACCTGAGAAAGAATTCCGAATATTGATAGTGAAAATGATCCAAAATCTTGAAATCAAAATGGAATCACGGATAAATAGCCTAGAGACAAGGATTGAGAAGATGCAAGAAAGGTTTAACAAGGACCTAGAAGAAATAAAAAAAGAGTCAATATATAATGAATAATGCAATAAATGAGATCAGAAACACTCTGGAGGCAACAAATAGCAGAATAAGGGAGGCAGAAGATAGGATTAGTGAAATAGAAGAGAGAATGGTAGAAATAAATGAATCAGAGAGGACAAAAGAAAAACGAATTAAAAGAAATGAGGACAATCTCAGAGACCTCCAGGACAACATGAAACGCTCCAACATTAGAAGTATAGGAGTCCCAGAAGAAGAAGACAAAAAGAAAGACCATGAGAGAATCCTTGAGGAGATAATAGTTGAAAACTTCCCTAAAATGGAGAAGGAAATAATCACCCAAGTCCAAGAAACACAGAGAGTTCCAAATAGGATAAACCCAAGGCGAAACACCCCAAGACACATATTAATCAAATTAACAAAGATCAAACACAAAGGACAAATATTAAAAGCAGCAAGGGAAAAACAACAAATAACACACAAAGGGATGCCCATAAGGATAACAGCTGATCTTTCAATAGAAACTCTTCAGACCAGGAGGGAATGGCAAGACATACTTAAAGTGATGAAAGAAAATAACCTACAGCCCAGATTACTGTACCCAGCAAGGATCTCATTCAAATACGAAGGAGAAATCAAAAGCTTTACAGACAAGCAAAAGCTGAGAGAATTCAGCACCACCAAACCAGCTCTCCAACAAATTCTAAAGGATATTCTCTAGACAGGAAACACAAAAAGGGTGTATAAACCCGAACCCAAAACAATTAAGTAAATGGTAACAGGATCATACTTATCAATAATTACCTTAAATGTAAATGGGTTGAATGCCCCAACCAAAAGGCAAAGACTGGCCTAATGGATACAAAAACAAGACCCCTCTATATGCTGCTTACAAGAGACCCACCTCAAAACAAGAGACGCATACAGACTGAAAGTGAAGGGCTGGAAAAAGATATACCACGCAAATAGAGACCAAAAGAAAGCGGGAGTGGCAATACTCATATCCAATAAAATAGACTTTAAAACAAAGGCTGTGAAAAGAGACAAAGAAGGCCACTACATAATGATCAAAGGATCAATCCAAGAAGAAGATATAACAATTATAAATATGTATGAATCCAATATAGGAGCACCACAATATGTAAGACAAATGCTAACAAGTATGAAAGGGGAAATTAACAATAACACAATAATAGCAGGAGACTTTCATACCCCACTCACACCTATGGACAGATCAACTAAACAGAAAATCAACAAAGAAACGCAAACTTTAAAAGTTACAATAGACCAGTTAGACCTAATTGATATCCATAGGACATTTCACCCCAAAACAATGAATTTCACCTTTTTCTCAAGTGCTCATGGAACCTTCTCCAGGATAGATCACATCCTGGGCCATAAATCTAACCTTGATAAATTTTAAAAAATCGAAATCATTCCAATCATCTTGTCTGACCATAATGCTTTAAGATTAGATCTCAATTACAGAAGAAAAACTATTAAAAATTCCAACATATGGAGGTTGAACAACACACTTCTGAATAACCAACAAATCACAGAAGAAATCAAAAAAGAAATCAAAATATGCATGGAAACTAATGAAAGTGAAAACAGAACAACCGAAAACCTGTGGGACACTATAAAAGCAGTGCTAAGAGGAAAGTTCATAGCACTACAGGCATACCTCAAGAAACAAGAAAAAAGTCAAATAAATAAACTAACTCTACAACTAAAGCAACTAGAAAAGGAAGAATTGGAGAACCCCAGAGTTAGTAGAAGGAAAGAAATCTTAAAAATTAGGGCAGAAATAAATGCAAAAGAAACAAAAGAGACCATAGCAAAAATCAACAAAGCCCAAAGCTGGTTCTTTGAAAGGATAAATAAAATTGACAAACCATTAGCCAGACTCATCAAGAAGCAAAGAGAGAAAAATCAAATCAATAAAATTAGAAATGAAAATGGAGAGATCACAACAGACAACACAAAAATACAAAGGATCATAAGAGACTACATTCAGCAATTATATGCCAATAAAATGGACAACGTGGAAGAAATGGACAAATTCTTAGAAAAGTACAATATTCCAAAACTGAACCAGGAAGAAATAAAAGATCTTAACAGACCCATCACAAGCACGGAAATTGAAACTGTTATCAGAAATCTTCCAGCAAACAAAAGCCCAGGTCCAGACGACTTCACAGCTGAATTCTACCAAAAGTTTCGAGAAGAGCTAACACCTATCCTACTCAAACTCTTCCAGAAAATACCAGAGGAAGGTAAACTTCCAAACTCATTCTATGAGGCCACCATCACCCTAATACCAAAACCTGACAAAGATGCCACAAAAAAGGAAAACTACAGGCCAATATCACTGATGAACATAGATGCAAAAATCCTCAATAAAATTCTAGCAATTAGAATCCAACAACACATTAAAAAGATCATACACCATGACCAAGTGGGCTTTATCCCAGGGATGCAAGGATTCTTCAATATCCGCAAATCAATCAATGTAATTCACCACATTAACAAATTGAAAAATAAAAGCCATATGATTATCTCAATAGATGCAGAGAAGGCCTTTGACAAAATTCAACATCCATTTATGATAAAAACTCTCCAGAAAGCAGGAATAGAAGGAACATACCTCAACATAATAAAAGCTATATATGACAAACCCATAGCAAACATTATCCTCAATGGTGAAAAATTGAAAGCATTTGCCCTAAAGTCAGGAACAAGACAAGGGTGCCCACTTTCACCACTACTATTCAACATACTTCTGGAAGTTTTGGCCATAGCAATCAGAGCAGAAAAAGAAATTAAAGGAATCTAAATTGGAAAAGAAGAAGTAAAACTCTCACTGTTTGCAGATGACATGATCCTCTACATAGAAAACCCTAAAGATTCCACCAGAAAATTACTAGAGCTAATTAATGAATATAGTAAAGTTGCAGGATATAAAATCAACACACAGAAATCCCTTGCATTCCTATACACTAATAATGAGAAAGTAGAAAAAGAAATTAAGGAAACAATTCCATTCACCATTGCAACGAAAAGAATAAAATACTTAGGAATATATCTACCTAAAGAAACTAAAGACCTATATATCGAAAACTATAAAACACTGATGAAAGAAATCAAAGAGGACACTAATAGATGGAGAAATATACCATGTTCGTGGATCAGAAGAATCAATATAGTGAAAATGAGGATACTACCCAAAGCAATTTACAAATTCAATGCAATCCCTATCAAGCTACCAGCCATATTTTTCACAGAACTAGAACAAATAATTTCAAGATTTGTATGGAAATACAAAAAACCTCGAATAGCCAAAGCAATCTTGAGAAAGAAGAATGGAACTGGGGGAATCAACTTGCCTGACTTCAGGCTCTACTACAAAGCCACAGTCATCAAGACAGTATGGTACTGGCACAAAGACAGAAATATAGATCAATGGAACAAAATAGAAAGCCCAGAGATAAATCCACATACATATGGACACCTTATCTTTGACAAAGGAGGCAAGAATATACAATGGAATAAAGACAATCTCTTTAACAAGTGGTGCTGGGAAAACTGGTCAACCACTTGTAAAAGAATGAAATTAGATCACTTTCTAACTCCGCACACGAAAATAAACTCAAAATGGATTAAAGATCTAAATGTAAGACCAGAAACTATAAAACTCCTAGAGGAGAACATAGGCAAAACACTCTCCGACATACATCACAGCAGGATCCTCTATGATCCACCTCCCAGAATTCTGGAAATAAAAGCAAAAATAAACAAATGGGATCTAATTAAAATTAAAAGCTTCTGCACAACAAAGGAAAATGTAAGCAAGGTGAAAAGACAGCCTTCTGAATGGGAGAAAATAATAGCAGATGAAGCAACTGACAAACAACTAATCTCAAAAATATACAAGCAACTTATGTAGCTCAATTCCAGAAAAAATAAACGACCCAATCAAAAAATGGGCCAAAGAACTAAATAGACATTTCTCCAAAGAAGACATACGGATGGCTAACAAACACATAAAAGATACTCAACATCACTCATTATTAGAGAAATGCAAATCAAAACCACAATGAGGTACCACTTCACACCAGTCAGAATGTCTGCGATCCAAAAATCTGCAAGCAATAAATGCTGGAGAGGGTGTGGAGAAAAGGAAACCCTCCTACACTGTTGGTGGGAATGCAAACTAGTGCAACCACTATGGAAAACTGTGGAGATTCCTTAAAAAATTGCAAAATAGAACTGCCATATGACCCAGCAATCCCACTGCTGGGCATACACACCGAGGAAACCAGAATTGAAAGAGACACATGTACCCCAATGTTCATCGCAGCACTGTTTATAATAGCCAGGACATGGAAACAACCTAGATGTCCATCAGCAGATGAATGGATAAGAAAGCTGTGGTACATATACACAATGGAGTATTACTAAGCCATTAAAAAGAATACATTTGAATCAGTTCTGTTGAGATGGATGAAATTGGAGCCGATTATACAGAGCGAAGTAAGCCAGAAAGAAAAACACCAATACAGTATACTAACACATATATGGAATTTAGAAAGATGGCAATGACGACCCTGTATGCAAGACAGCAAAAAAGACACAGATGTGTAGAGCGGACTTTGGGACTCAGAGGGAGAGGGAGAGGGTGGGATGATTTGGGAGGATCGCATTGAAACATGTATACTATCATGTAAGAATCGAATCACCAGTCTATGTCTGACGCAGGATACAGCATGCTTGGGGCTGGTGCATGGGGATGACCCAGAGGGATGTTGTGGGGAGAGAGGTGGGAGGGGGGTTCATGTTTGGATCGCATGTACACCCGTGGTGGATTCAGGTCAATGTATGTCGAAACCAATACAGTATTGTAAAGTAAAATAAAGTAAAAATAAAAATTAAAAAAAAATAAAGTAAAAACAAAAATAAATAAATAAAAAATAAAAATCTCTGATCATGCTTTGGCTTCTGACATGACACAATGAATGGTAAAAGAATAGTTTGAAGTCAGGAAAACCCCTAAAGTGAACAAAATGAGTCTCAGTGTCAGAAAGTGTTAAGTAAGGAAAGCTTTCTCCTCATAGTTTTGCATTTATCATGGTTTTTGAGGAGGCTGTAGGGCTTCCCTGGTGGCTCAGAGGTTAAAGCATCTGCCTGCAATGCAGGAGACCTGGGTTCAGTCCCTGGGTCGGGAAGACCCCCTGGAGAAGGAAATGGCACCCCACACCAGTACTCTTGCCTGGAGAATCCCATGGACGGAGGAGCCTGGTGGGCTACCGTCCATGGGGTCGCAAAGAGTCGGACACAATTGAGCAACTTCACTTTGACTTTCACTTAGTTATAAAATGAGAGTGGATACTAAATATACAGTACGCTAGTGATCATGCAAATCTAGAGGTATACAGATAAGTACTCCATGACAAAAATAATTGGGAGCAATTCATTAAATTATTACAGCAGTGTTTTCCATATCATTCTTTGAATTGTGTTATATTCTGGTTTTGTTTTTAACAAACGTATTTACTCCCTAAATAGTATTACGTAATTAAATATAAAACTTTCATTGTCAAAAATGTATCATTCTGCCCTTGATGATTTTAGTCATGGAGTAGATATTTCTCTAGAAATAGTTTCTCTACCACCCTGGGCATAACTTAGAGCATCACAAAGGTGGACCAACCCATTAGGCTCTTCATTTTGTGGCTCCTAAGGGAAAAACAACTAGCTTCTCAAACCTTATCGTAGCTGCTTTTGGTCCTTGCACTTTTGTCCCTGGAGACAGGCAGAGCAATCTTTCTTGATAATTGGTCCACAGGGATGAGCAAACGTTTCATTATCAACAATTCCCAGTATATAAACTACCCTGGAAATATTAGGATGAGATGAAAAGCACGCTCTTCTCTGCTGATGTACCTATAGAGTGGAGCCCTGAAATTCTTTTCAGGATAAGTTCCTGGCGAATTTTACATTTGATCAGGAGCTGAATGAAGTTTCTAGTTTGATTTACTTTTCCCTACTGAAGAAAACAAAATGACTGCATTAAAATTTAAAAATAATTTATCTCAAAAGAACCATGTTTATTACAGAAATTTTCAACTTACATGATCTTCATGTTTTATTTGTGAGCAAAATTTGTGGCCAACATACTTCATAGACAGATAATATTAAAAGAAGTGTATTTTACCAACCTTGGCCTCCGGTAAGTATTATTCTCAAAGGTAGAAGGTTTTAGGTACAATCAAATAAAATGGAGATATTTTCAGAATATGTACACTGATATGGACTGTAGCCTACCAGGCTCCTCCCTCCATGGGTTTCTCCAGGCAAGAGTACTGGAGTGGGTTGCCATTTCCTTCTCCAGGGGATCTTCCCAACAAAGGGATGGAACCTGGGTCTCCCACATTCCAGAAAGACGCTTTAACCTCTGAGCCACCAGGGAAGCCCATATCATTTAAACCTTTCCCTCAGTAATGCCAAGATTTGTAGAACCAGAAATACAGAGTTGATATAATCAGGGTCTGCAATCAATGTGCATATTTAGAAACATAATTTTGGAATAAATTCAATTTTGAATTATCAAGTTGTACAAGCATCCTATTGTTTGAAGATTAATACTAATATATGGTCTATAATTTAGCATATGCTACTGAAGTTCACTAAAGTTGAAATGAATGTTTATTAGTATAAAAGTAAATATATTGGGAAAGAAAGAACAGTGCATGATGCATTAAACTATATATATCAAACAATTATATGTATATCAACTTATATATAATATATCAAATTGTCAATTATATATACCTCAAACAATTTTTGTTATTATATATCTAAAAATTTTGAAGGTTTGCTGAAATCAATCATAAATAAGAATATAGTATTATGGGTATTCCTTTTGAGGTCAATCTACCTTGGAAGAATATCAGATCCAATATTTAATAGCTCTGCCTCTGGCTGGGTTAACTAAATTCACAGTGCTTTTTTCTCATATGAAGATTGTGTCAAATGGTACTATGGTATAATAATCTCATGGTAATTAAATGCATTAATAATGGCAAGCCTTAAAACAGTATCAGTCATTCTAACTATTCAATTGTACTAGGTTTTGCTACATTATATCCCAATATATAGGCATACTTCTTTCTATATTTGATAGTCAAATTAAGAGTTTTCTTTTCATACTCTCTACAACCCTCTTCTCACTTTCTAGAAACATCAACCTATAACATCGAATATGAATGTATCATGTTGTTTATAAAAACCCAAACTTTCTGAAGTAATTCATGTCAAGTATCAACTTTGATCTCAACAGTTTGGAGCATTTGAACACTATGGGCAGAAGGAATATCACACAGGTGTCTGACTTCATCCTCATGGGACTGACAGACTCTGAAGAGATCCGGCTGGTCCTCTTCACCCTCTTCCTCCTGATATACCTGATCACTGTGCTGGGGAATGTGGGGATGATCCTGATAATCCGCCTGGACCCCCAGCTTCACAGCCCCATGTATTTTTTCCTCAGTCACTTGTCATTCCTTGACCTCAGTTACTCAAGTGTCATCACCCCTAAAACCTTAGGCAACTTACTGACTTCCAAGCAGAATATTTCATACCTGAACTGCTTCACTCAGATGTATTTCTTTGTCTTCTTGGGCGCTACTGAATGTTTCCTTCTCTCCTCCATGGCCTATGATCGTTATGCAGCCATCTGCAGCCCTCTGCGTTACCAGGTGGTTATGTCCACCAGGCGCTGCTGCTCTCTCGTCTTTGGATCCTATTTGATTGGCTTTATGGACACCTCTGTCAATGTTCTGTGCTTGAGGAGACTGCAATTCTGCAACTCAAAGATAATTTATCACTTCTTCTGTGATGGACCAGCAATTTTAGCCCTGTCCTGCACTGACACACATGACATTGAAATCATCATATTCATTTCTGCCGGTTCCACCCTACTGGTGTCTCTTATCACAATATCCGTGTCCTATGTGTCCATCCTGTCCACTATCCTGAAAATCACTTCCACTTCAGGGAAGCAGAAAGCTTTCTCTACCTGTGCCTCCCATCTCCTGGGAGTAATCATCTTTTACGGCACTATGATTTTCACTTACTTAAAACCAAGTAAGTCCTACTCCTTGGGAAAGGATCAAGTGGCTTCCGTTTTTTATACTATTGTCATCCCCATGCTGAATCCACTTATATACAGTCTTAGAAACAAAGAAGTAAAAAATGCACTCAATAGGGTCATAAAGAAGAGAAAGGACTCCAAATAATTAAAATAACAGTGATGTTAAGTTTCAAAGCTCTTTTTTTTTTCCATTCCTGTAGTGTATTTCTTTGCTGTCTCTTCAGAGACAAATAGAATTGTTTGTTTGTTTATTTATTGTGTTGAGCCATCATTTGCTTAACTAAATATAATCTTGGGTATTTTTAAGAATATGCTTTTGGAAATCTACATTATAATTGGAAACCAGAACCGTGTCTAACTATATACATTTTTAAGTGAAACTGATTTCCTAAATGAGAAAGTATAGTTGTCAGCTTTTAAAATATGTCGTATATATTCCAAAACATAATCCAACTTCAGAGAATGTTATGATGGAAAAAAGGTCAGTTATGGGAACAATGATACCAATTTAAGAAATCATTTCCTTTACTTTATAGAGAAGTGTTATAGCAGAGTGATTATGAGCACTTGCTTGGGAACCAAACATTCAAAATTTAGATTCTAGGTCTGTTGCTCTATTACTTATATAACCCATAAATCTCTGAAAATTCAAGCCTCAAGTTTCCTCAACTTCACTAAATAAATAATAATTCCAGGTCCATATAGTTACTATAAGGGGCTTCCCAGGGGCTCAGTGGTAAACAACCCATCGTCAATGCAAGAGACATGTGTTTGATCCCTGGGTCTGGAAGATCCCTGGAGAAGGAAATGACAACCCACTCCAGTGTTCTAGAAAATTCCATGGACAGAGAAGCCTGGTGGGCTACAGTCCATGGATCTGCAAAGAGTCTGACAGGACTGAGTGACTGAGCATGCATGCACTCACACACATAGTTACTATAAAGATTAAATCAATTCAGGTATGCGAAGTGTTTAAGGCAGCACTAATAAATGTTGGCCAGTATCATAGAATATTGATATCCCGCCAGTATTTTCAACACACAGTAACTTCTTCGTAATGAATATTTAGTTGTGCTTTATGAGCTATTTTAGGTTGATTTAAAAGGCAAACACACATTCTTCTTTCTCAAGATTGCTTTGGCTATTCGAGGTTTTTTGTATTTCCATACAAATTGTGAAATTATTTGTTCTAGCTCTGTGAATATTGTAAAGTAATTAACCTACAATTTAAAAAAATAAATAAAAATTTAAAAATAATACAATAAAAATAAAATAAAAGGCAAACACACAAACAGCTAAGGAAACACTCACCATCTCATAATTTTGGATTTTGAATGGAATATGTTAATATTGTAAAAATTTGAAAAATATTGAAAATTTAAGGAAATAGAAATGCGCTAGAAGTTATGATGTGTTTAGTATGTGTTCTTCTAGATTGATAATTATGTAGGTTTTGTGTGTATATATTATAAACATGTGTGATATTTCTGACATTTCCTATATTTTTTGAGACTTTCTGCATACACTTACATGTATAAACTTGAGTATTCTTTTTATCATTGAAATCTAAGATGACTGCATTTGTAGGTAGGAAAATGCTCATTTTGCAATTCTTTGGACATGAAATGTTACTGAATTCATCAAGTTAACATTCTGAATGAAATGTTTTAATTTTGATGACTCCCTGAAAATATTGATTATATTTTTTAAATTTTTTATTTACTGTTTATTTATTTTGGAGTGTAACAGCTTTACAAGTGTGTGTTAGTTTCTGCTGTACCACAGAGTGAATCACTTATTACACATATATCCCCTCACTGAGCCTCTCTCCATGCTTTCACTGTGCATGAAACACGGAGTGGTAATGAAAGAATTGGGGCAATCACATTTAAATGTTTATTGAAAGGAAGTGAAGATTAATTTAAAGAGATATTTTTAAAAGAAAATGTATGTGTATAATATTTCTCTCTCACTAAATATATTGTAAGCTCTTTGAGAAAAGAATTTGGTTAGTCATAGTTTTACTCTCCACAACATATAGCAAATGTATCACTTATTCAATATACAAGTAAACATTTTCTTTCATTTTTGCTTGCTGGCGAAGGCACGGTGATGAATTCATTAAAATGAAAGATTTTACTTCATTCGAGTTTATATTATGTTTTGGTATTTGCACTTCTTCCTGTGGCTTCCCAGGTGGCATTGTGGTAAAGTACCTGCCTGCCAATGCAAGAGATCAAGATGTGGCTTGATCCCTGGGTTGGGAAGATACTTGGAGGAGAGCATGGCAACCTTCTCCAGTCCTCTTGCCTCGAGAATCATGTGGACAGAGAAGCCTGGCAGGCTACAGTCCATGGGGTCACGCAGAGTCAGAGATTCCTGAAACTACATAGCAGGCACAAAAGGTGAATATTAGCACTCAAAAAATATTTTAATTGAAAATTCTGATTATCAAAAAAAAACTCTAATACATGTGCAAAATATGGCTTAGTGACCAACCGATAGATTTCATTTCCAATTACTTTTTCCTCTGTAGTTCAACTCAGCTCAGTTCAATTCAGCCACTCAGTAGCGCCTGACTCTTTGTGAGCACATGGACTGCAGCACGCCAGGCCTCCCTGTCCATCACCAACTCCCAGAGCATACTAAAACTCATGTTCATTCAGTCATCATCTCTAATTTTCTTGAAGAGATCTCTAGTCTTTCCCATTCTATTGTTTTCCTCTATTTTGTTGCACTGATCATTGAGGAAGGGGCTTTCTTATCTCTCCTTGCTATTTTTTTGAACTCTGCCTTCAAAATGGTATATCCTTCCTTTTCACGTCTCTTCTTTTCACAGCTATTTATAAGGCCTCCTCAGACAGCCATTTTTCTTTTTTGCATTTCTTTTTCTTGGAGATGATCCATTGTAGTTACGATATGGAAATGAGTGTACACATAATTATATTTTGTTCATACGATTTAAAATCACTGGAGTCAACTGGTTAGGACTTCTCATACATCATACATCACAAACAAACCTCCTATAGAACTATCAGTCTTCAGTCTTGAGAGTAGCTGAAGACAATTCATGAGAAGGGATCTGTGTGTGCATATGTACAGGTTTGGGTCTAAATTTCTAGTTTTCTTCTCTGATCTATATTATTGGTGTCTGCCCTCTACAAACTTCATTTTACAGTTCAGTATTTTACATTATAAATCATTGTGAAAACTGATGAAACATTCAGTTCAGTTCAGTTCAGTCGCTCAGTTGTGTCTGACTCTTTGCGACCCCATGAATCGCAGTACGCCAGGCCTCCCTGTCCATCACCACCTCCCACAGTTAACTCAGACTCATGTCCATCAAGTCCGTGATGCCATCCAGCCATCTCATCCTCTGTTGCCCCCTTCTCCTCCTGCCCCCAATCCCTCCCAGCATCAGTCTTTTCCAATGAGTCAACTCTTCGCATGAGGTGGCCAAAGGACTGGAGTTTCAGCTTGAGCATCATTCCTTCCGAAGAAATCCCAGGGCTGATCTCCTGCTGAATGGACTGGTTGGATCTCCTTGCAGTCCAAGGGACTCCCAAGAGTCTTCTCCAACACCACAGTTCTAAAACATCAATTCTTTGGCACTCAGCCTTCTTCACAGTCCAACTCTCACATCCATACATGACCACAGGAAAAACCATAGCCTTGACTAGATGGACTTTAGTCGACAAAGTAATGTCTCTGCTTTTGGATATACTATCTAGGTTGATCATAACTTTTCTTACAAGGAGTAAGCATCTTTTAATTTCATGGCTGCAATCACCATCTGCAGTGATTTTGGAGCCCCCAAAATTAAAGTCTGACACTGTTTCCACTGTTTCCCCATCTATTTCCCATGAAGTGATGGGACTGGATGCCGTGATCTTCGTTTTCTTAATGTTGAACCTTAGGCCAACTTTTTCACTCTCCACTTTCACTTTCATCAAGAGGCTTTTTAGTTCCTCTTCACTTTCTGCCATAAGGGTGGTGTCATCTGCATATCTGAGGTTATTGATATTTCTCCCGGCAATCTTGATTGCAGCTTGTGCTTCTTCCAGTCCAGCGTTTCTCATGAGGTACTCTGCATAGAATTTAAATAAGCAGGGTGACAATATACAGCCTTGACGTATTCCTTTTCCTATTTGGAACCAGTCTGTTGTTCCATGTCCAGTTCTTACTGCTGCTTCCTGACCTGCATACAGATTTCTCAAGAGGCAGGTCAGGTGGTCTGGTATTCCCATCTCTTTGAGAATTTTCCACAGTTTATTGTGATCCACACAGTTAAAGGTTTTGGCATAGTCAATCAAGCAGAAACAGATGTTTTTCTGGAACTCTCTTGCTTTTTTGATGATCCAGCAGATGTTGGCAGTTTGATCTCTGGTTCCTCTGCCTTTTCTAAAACCAGCTTGAACATCAGGGAGTTCACAGTACACGTATTGCTGAAGCCTGGCTTAGAGAATTTTAAGTAGTACTTTACTAGCATGTGAGATGAGTGCAATTGTGTGGTAGTTTGAGCATTCTTTGGCATTGCTTTTCTTTGGAATTGGAATGAAAACTGACCTTTTCCAGTCCTGTGGCCACTGCTGAGTTTTCAAAATTTGCTGGCATATTGAGTGCAGCATTTTTACAGCATCATCTTTCAGCATTTGAAAGAGCTCAACTGAAATTCCATCACCTCCACTAGCTTTGTTTGTAGTGATGCTTTCTAAGGCCCACTTGACTTCACACTCCAAGATGTCTGGCTTTAGATTAGCTGATCACATCATTATGATTATGTGGGTCATGCAGATCTTTTTTGTACAGTTCTTCCATGTATTCTTGCCACCTCTTCTTAATATCTTCTGCTTCTGTTAGGTCCAGATCATTTCTGTCCTTTATCGAGCCCATCTTTGCATGAAATGTTCCCTTGATATCTCTAATTTTCTTGAAGAGCTCTCTCGTCTTTCCCATTCTGTTCTTTTCCTCTATACCAAACTAATTCTCCAACAATGCAGGAGCATACACTGAACTTTAAGATACAAGTGGCCAAAAGTCACACCAAACCCATAGACACCTCAAAACTCACTACTGGACACTTCATTGCACTCCAGAGACAATAGAGCCTGCTCCACCCACAAGAACACCGACACAAGGGTCCCTAACCAGAAAACCTTGACAAGCCACTCGTCCAACCCCACCCACGGGGAGGAACCTCCACAATAAGAGGAACCACAAACTTCCAGCATACAGAAAGGCCACCTGAAACACAGCAACCTGAACAAGATGAAAAGGCAGAGGAATATTCAGCAGGTAAAGGAACATGATAAATGCCTAACAAACCAAACAAAAGAGGAAGAGATGGGGAGTCTACCTAAAAAGGAATTCAGAATAATGATAGTTAAAATGATCCAAAATATTGAAAACAAAATGGAATTATAGATAAATAGTCTAGAGATAAGGATTGAGAAGATGCAATAAATGTTTAACAAGGATCTAGAAGAAATAAAAAAGAGTCAGTCAATAATGAATAATGGAATAAATGAGATCAAAAACACTGGAGGGAACCAACAGTAGAATAACTGAGTCAGAAAATAGGATAAGTGAGGTGGAAGATAGAGTGATGGAAATAAATGAAGCAGAGAGAAAAAAGAAAAAAAAGGAATTAAAAGAAATGAGGACAACGTCAGAGACTTCTGGAACAATGTCAAATGCTGCAACATTCAAATCATAGTAGTTCCAGAAGAAGAAGCCAAAAAGAAAGACCATGAGAAAATATTTGAGATAATACTTGAAAACTTTCTAAAATGGGGAAGGAAACAGTGACCCGAGTCCAAGAAAGCCAGAGTGTCCCAAACAGGATAAACCCAAGGTGAAACAGCCTAAGACACATATTAATCAAATTGACAAAGATCAAACACAAAGAAAAAATATTAAAAGCAGCAAGGGAAAAACAACAAATAACACACAAGGGGATTTCCATAAGGATAACAACTATCTTTCAATAGAAACTCTTCAGGCCAGAAGGGAATGGCAGGATATACTAAAAGTGATGAAAGAGAAAAACCTACAACCCAGATTACTGTACCCAGCAAGGATCTCATTCAAATATGAAGGAGAAATCAAAAGCTTTACAGACAAGCAAAAGCTGAGAGAATACAGCACCACCAAACCAGCTCTTCACAAATGCTAAAAAATCTTCTCTAGACAGGAAACACACAAAAGGTTTATAAACTCGAATCAAAAACAACAAAGTAAATGGCATTGGGGTCATTCTCATCAATAATTGCCTTAAATGTAAATGGGTTGAATGCCCCAACCAAAAGACAAAGACTGGCTGAATGGATACAAAAACAAGATCCTTATATATGCTGTCTAAAAAAGACCCACCTCAAACCTAGGGACACATACAGACTGAAAGTGAAGGGCTGGAAAAAGATATTTTATGCAAATAGAGACCAAAAGAAAGCAAGAGTAACAATACTCATATCAGATAAAATAGACTTTGAAATAAAGGCTGTGAAAAGAGACAAAGAAAGATACTACATAATGATCAAAGGATCAATCCAAGAAGAAGATATAACAATTACAAATATATATGCACCCAACATAGGAGCACCGCAATATGTAAGGCAAATGCTAACAAGTATGAAAGGAGAAATTAACAGTAACATAATCATATTGGGAGATTTTAATACCATACTCACACCTATGGATAGATCAATCAAATAGAAAATTAGCATGGAAACAATAACTTTAAATGATACAACATTCCAGTTAGACCTAATTGATATCTATAGGACATTTACCCCAAAACAATGAATTTCACCTTTTTCTCAAGTGCACATGGAACATTCTCCAGGATAGATCACATCCTGGGCCATAAATCTAGCCTTGGTAAATTTAAAAAAAAAAAAAAGAAAGAAAGAAAAACGAAATTATCCAAGCATTTTTTCTGATAACAATGTGGTAAGATTAGATGTCCACTACAGGAAAATTATATATATATATATATATATATATATATATATATATATATATATATATATAATACAAACATATGGAGGCTAAATAACACAGTTCTGAATAACCAACACATAACAGAATAAATCAAACAAGAAATCAAAATATGCATAGAAATGAATGAAAATGAAAACACAACAACCCAAAACCTATGGGATTCAGTAAAAGCACCGCTAAAGGGAAGGTTCATAGCAATACAAGCTTACCTCAAGAAACAAGAGAAAAATCAAATAAATAACCTAACTCTACACCCAAAGCAACTAGAAAAAGAAGAATTGAAGAATCCCAGGGTTAGTAGAAGGGAAAAAAAATCACAAAAATTAGGATAGAAATAAATGAAAAAGAAACAAAGGAGGCCTTAGCAAAAATCAGCAAAACTAAAAGTTGGTTCTTTAAGAAGATAAATAAAATAGACAAACAATTAGCCAGACTTATCAATAAAAAAGGGAGAAGAATCAAATAAACAAAATTAGAAATGAAAATGGAGAAATAACAACAGACAGCACAGATATACAAAGGATCATAAGAGACTACTGTCAGCAACTATATGCCAATAAAATGGACAACTTGGAAGAAATGGACAAATTCTTAGAAAAGTATAACTTTCCAAAACTGAAACAGGAAGAAATAGAAGATCTTAACAGACCAGTCACAAGCACAAAAAAGAAACTGTAATCAGAAATTTTCCAACAAACAAAAGCCCAGGACCAAACAGTTTCACAGCTTAATTCTACCAAAAATTTAGAGAAGACCTAACACTATCTTACTCAAACTCTTCCAGAAAATTGCATAGGAAGATAAACTCCCGAACTCATTCTATGACGCCCACCATCACCCTAATACCAAAACCAGACAAAGATGACACACAAAAAAGAAAACTACAGGTCAATATCACTGATGAACATAGATGCAAAAATCCTTAACAAATTCTAGCAAACACAATCCAATTTAAAAGATCATACGTCATGACCAAATGGGTTTTATCCCAGGAATGCAAGGATTCATCAACATTCACAAATCAATCAATGTGATATACCACAGTAACAAATTGAAAGATAAAAATCAAATAGATGCAGAGAAAGCCTTTGACAAATTCAACATGCATTTATGATAAAAGCTCTCCAGAAAGGAGGCATAGAAGGAACATACCTCAACATAATAAAACCCATGTATGATACACCCATAACAAACATTATCATCAATGGTGAAAATTTGAAAGCATTTCCCCTAAAGTCAGGAACAAGATAAGGGTACCCACTCTGACCACTACTATTCAACATATTTTTGGAAGTTTTAGCCACAGCAATCAGAGAAGAAAAAGAAATAAAAGGAATCCAGATTGGAAAAGAAGAAGTATAACACTTACTGTTTGCACACGACATGATCCTCTACACAGAAAACCCTAAAAATTCCACCAGAAAATTACGAGAGCTAATCAATGAATATAGTAAAGTTGCAGGATATAAAATCAACACACAGAAATCCCTTGCATTCCTATACACTAATGATGAGAGAATAGAAAAAGAAATTAAGGAAACAATTCCATTCACCATTGCAATGAAAAGAATAAAATACTTAGGAATAAATCTACCTCAGCAGTGGCCACAGGACTGGGAAAATGTCAGTTTTCATTCCAATCCCAAAGAAATGATATGCCAAAGAATGCTCAAACTACCGCACAATTGCACTCATCTCACATGCTAGTAAACTAATGCTTAAAATTCTTCAAGCCAGGCTTCAGTAATACTTGAACCATGAAATTCCAGATGTCCAAGCTGGTTTTAGAAAAGGCAGAGGAACCAGAGATCAAATTGCCAACATCCGATGGATCATCAAAAAAGCAAGTGAGTTCCAGAAAAACATCTGTTTCTACTTTATTGGCTATGCCAAAGCTTTTGACTGTGTGGATAACAATAAACTGTGGAAAATTCTTAAAAAGATGGGAATATTAGACTACCTGACCTGCCTCTTGAGAAACCTATGTGTAGCTCAGGAAGCAACAGTTAGAACTGGACATGGAACAACAGACCAGTTCCAAACAGGAAAAGGAGTACGTCAAGGCTGCATATTGTCACCCTGCTTATTTAAGTTCTATGCAGAGTATATCATGAGAAACGCTGGGTTGGAAGAAGCACAAACTGGAATAAAGATTGTCGGGAGAAATATCAGTAACCTCAGTTATGCAGATGACACCACCCCTATGGTAGAAAGTGAAGAAGAACTAAACAGCCTCTTGATGAAAGTGAAAGAGGAGAGTGAAAAAGTTGGTTTAAAGCTCAGCCTTCAGAAAATGAAGATCGTCACATCCAGTCCCATCACTTCATGGCAAATAGATGGGGAAACAGTGGAAACAGTGATAGACTTTATTTTGGGGGGCTCAAAAATCACTGCAGATGGTGATTGCAGCCACGAAATTAAAAGACGCTTACTCCTTGGAAGGAAAGTTATGACCAACTTAGGTAGCATACTCAAAAGCAGAGACATAACTTTGCCAACCAAGGCCCATGTAGTCAGGCTATGGCTTTTCCAGTGGTCATGTATGAATGTGAGAGTTGGACTACAAAGAAAGTTGAGCATGGAAGAATTTATGCTTTTGAACTATCGTGCTGGAGAAGATTCTTGAGAGTCCCTTGGACTGCAAGGAGATCCATCCAGTCCATCCTAAAGGAGATAAGTCCTGGGTGTTCATTGAAAGGACTGACGTTGAAGCTGAAACTCCAATACTTTAGCCACCTGATGTGAAGAGCTGATTCACTGGGAAATTCCTGATGCTGGAAAAGATTGAGGGCAGGAGAAGAAGGGGACAACAGAGGATGAGATGGTTGGATGGCATCACTGACTCAATGGACATGGGTTTGGGTGGACTCCAGGAGTTGGTGATAACAGGGAGGCCTGGTGTGCTGTGGTTCATGTGGTCTCAAAGACTCGGACACGACTGAGTAACTGAACTGAACTGAACTGAAATCTACCTAAAGAAACAAAAGACATATATATTGAAAACTATAAAACAGTGATGAAAGAAATCAAAGATAAAACAAATAGATGGAGAAATATACCATGTTCATGGATTGGAAGAATCAATATAGTGTAAATGAGTATACTACTCAAAGCAATTTATAGATTCAATGCAATCCCTATCAAGCTACCAACAGTATTTTTCACAGAACTAGAACAAATAATTTCATTATTTGTATGGAAATACAGAAAACCTCGAATAGCCAAAGCTATCTTGAGAAAGAGGAATGGAACTGGAGGAATCAACCTGCCTGACTTCAACTATGTTACAAAGCTACCGTCATCAAGACAATATGGTACTGGCACAAAGACAGAAAAATAGATCAATGGAACAAAATTGAAAGTGCAGAGATTAATCAGGCACCTATGGAAACCTTATCTTTGACAAAGGAAGCAAGAATATACAATGGAGGAAACATAATCTCTTTAACAAACGGTGCTGGGAAAACTTGTCAACCACTTGTAAAAGAATGAAACTGGAACATTTTCTAACACCATACACAAAAATAAACTCAAAATGGATTAAAGATCTAAATGTAAGACCAGAAACTATAAAACTCCTCAGTTCAGTTGAGTTCATTCACTCAGTCGTGTCCAACTCTTTGCGACCCCATGAATCGCAGCACACCAGACCTCCCTGTCCATCACGAACTCCCGGAATTCACTCAGACTCATGTCCATCGAGTCCCTGATGCCATCCAGCCATCTCATCCTCTGTTGTCCCCTTCTCCTCCTGCCCCCAATCCCTCCTAGCATCAGAGTCTTTTGCAATGAGTCAACTCTTCGCATTAGGTGGCCAAAGGACTGGAGTTTCAGCTTTAGCATCATTTCTTCCAAATAAATCCCAGGGCTGATCTCCTTCAGAATGGATTGGTTGGATGTCCTTGCAGTCCAAGGGACTCCCAAGAGTCTTCTCCAACACCACAGTTCTAAAGCATCAATTCTTTGGCACTCAGCCTTCTTCACAGTCCAACTCTCACCTCCATACATGACTACTGGAAAAAACCATAGCCTTGACTAGATGGACCTTTGTTGGCAAAGTAATGTCTCTGCTTTTGAATATGCTATCTAGGTTGGTCATAACTTTCCTTCCAGGGAGTAAGCATCTTTTAATTTCATGGCTGCAATCACCATCTGCAGTGATTTTGGAGCCCCCCAAAATAAAATCTGACACTGTTTCCACTGTTTCCCCATCTATTTCCCATAAAGTGATGGGACCGGATGCCATGATCTTCGTTTTCTGAATGTTGAGCTTTAAGCCAACTTTTTCACTCTCCTCTCACTTTCATCAAGAGGCTTTTTAGTTCCTCTTCACTTTCTGCCATAAGGGTGGTGTCATCTGCATATCTGAGGTTATTGACATTTCTCCCGGCATCTTGAATCCAGCTTGTGCTTCCTCCAGACCAGCTTATCTCATGATGTTCTCTGCATATAAGTTCAATAAGCAGGGTGACAATATGCAGCCTTGACGTACTCCTTTTCCTATTTGGAACCAGTCTGTTGTTCCATGTCCAGTTCTAACTGTTGCTTCCTGACCTGCACATACGTTTCTCAAGAGGCAGGTCAGGTGGTCTGGTATTCCCATCTCTTTCAGAATTTTCCACAGTTTATTGTGATCCACACAGTCAAAGGGTTTGGAATAGTCAATAAAGCAGAAATAGATGTTTTTCTGGAACTCTCTTGCTTTTTCCATGATCCAGTGGATGCTGGCAATTTGATCTCTGGTTCCTCTTCCTTTTCTAAAACCAGCTTGAACATCCTAGAGGTATATATAAGCAAACATTCTTTGACGTAACTCACAGCAGGATCCTCTATGACCCACCTCCCAGAGTAATGGAAATAAAAGCAAAAATAAACAAATGGGGCATAATTAAACCTAAAAGTTTTTACACAATGAAGGAAACTATAAAAAAAAAAAAAAAGGGTGAAAAGACAGGCTTCAGAATGGGAGAAAATAATAGCAAGTGAAGAACCTGACAAAAAATTAATCTCAAAAATATGCAAGCAGCTCCGGCAGCTCAATTCCAGAAAAATAAACGACCCAATCAAAAAATGGGCCAAAGAACTAAACAGACATTTCTCCAAAGAAGACATACAGATGGCTAACAAACACATGAAAAGATGCTCAGCATCACTCATTATCAGAGAAATGCAAATCAAAACCACAATGAGGTACCATCTCACGCTGGTCACAATTGCTGTTATCCAAAAGTCTACAAACAATAAATGCTGGAGAAGGTGTGGAGAAAAAGGAACTCTCTTGCACTGTTGGTGGGAATGCAAGCTAGTACAGCTACTATAGAGAACAATGTGGAGATTCCTTAAAAAACTGGAAATAGAACTGTCATACGACCCAGCAATCCCACTGCTGGGCAGACACACTGAGGAAACCAGAATTGAAAGAGACACATGTACACCAGTGTTCATTGCAGCACTGTTTGCTATAGCCAGGACATGGAAGCAATCTAGATGTCCATCAGCAGATGAATGGATAAGAAAGCTGTGGTACATATACAGAATGGAATATTACTCAGCTATTAAAAAGAATGCATTTGAATGAGTTCTAATGAGGTGGATGAAACTGGAGCTTATTATACAGAGTGAAGTAACTCAGAAAGAAAAACACCAATACAGTATACTAACATATATGCATGAATTTAGAAAGATGGTAATGATGACCTTATATGCAAGATAGCAAAAGAGACACAGATGTAAAGAACAGACTTTTGGACTCTATGGGAGAAAGCAAGGGTGGGATGATTTGGGAGAATAGCACTGAATTGTGTATATTATCATATGTGAAATAGATCACCAGTCCAGGTTCGATGCATGAGACAGGGTGTTCAGGGCTGGTGCCCTGGGACAACCCTGAGGGATGGAATAGGGAAGGAGGTGGGAAGGGGGTTCAGGATGGGGAACACGTGTCCACCCATGGCTGATTCATTTCACATTATGGCATAAACCACTACAATATTGTAAAGTAATTAGCCTCCAATTAAAATAATAATTTTAAAAAAGAAAAATAGCTTCTAGTCAAGGGAAACATTTACCTCAACATAAAAGTTCAGTTTTACTGACAAGCACCTGAGGCAAAAGAGATTCCATCTTGGGGCTAATAATTTATTTCAAGTCTTTCCACTCAATTGTGCTGGGAAACAAAAGTTCCTTAAAAAACAAAAGAGTCAAAAAAAAAAAAAAAAACACAAAAGGGTCTATTTAAAAAGTTAAGAGGCAAGATTGTTATCTCATGAGAAGAAAGGTGTATTTGAAGATTACAAAGTAAAAGATTAAAGGGGGTTTTCATCATTTTTTTGTCTTTATATTTCAGCATGACTTAATTCCTTTTGGTAGCAAGCAGGCATGAATTAATATATTACCTATGTCAATGAAAACTTTGTGAGTCTGAGAAAGAAATGGAAAACTTTTATTTAAGCCAAATTGAGAATTATAACATCTCAGAAAACTCTGAGAAGGCTTCTCACTTTAGAAGTCAAGTTGTCGTTGTTTGTTGTTCAGTTATGTAATAGAACTTTAAAAAGGTTTAATGTGGTTTTGCCAGTGTTTATAAATATATTTTATATAAATATTGACATTTTTATAATATGCTTAGAACTTTTGCACTTTTAAATTACCCTTTATCCATATGTGGACAGCCAAACAATATATTCCAAAGTGAGCTTAGTAAGGAAAGTTATCTTTCTTGAAGAATTTTTACCAAATGTGTGTGAAAGCAAAACCATCTGTTTATAGAGGTATGTACTCAACAAGAAGCACCTTCCAGGGACTTCCCTGATTGCCCAGTGGTTAAGACTTCGTCTTCCAGTGCAGGGGATGTGGGTTCAGCCCCTGGTGAGAGAGCTAAGATCCCACATACCTCATAGCCAAAAAAACAAAACATGAAACTGAAGCAATATTGCAACAAGTTCACTAAGAACTTTAGAGTCCGCTTCCAAAGAAAACAAGCTCTTTTAAAAAGAAAGAAAAGGGGACAAAGTAAAGGTAAAGGAGACCAAGTGTCATTGTTTCCCTGAGTGCTCAACACCATTTCCTTCCCTTTATAGCTTCTTCAGGAAGTTTCAGAAAACACTGACTCTCTTTAAAAATAAGTAACTAAAGGGTTAAATTCCTATGCTACTTTATTGTGATTTCTCAAATCCCACAAAAATGCAATTACCTTCTTTTTTTTCTTTAATGGAAGGTCTTTGGGGAATGATCATGAGTTAATGGATTATTAAAATGCTTAATATTCCCTTTCAATGTGATAGCTTTTGGAGCTTTTTCTCCTTCATTTCTCCCTTCTGTCTTTCTTTTTGTCCTTTTTCTATGAACAGATACCATAGTACCCTAGAATCTATCAGGAAGATCAGGTTCTTGACAAAGTTGTGCTTTTACCTATGTGACCTTGAGCACATCAGTTTTCCACTATATTTGCTAGTTCCTTCCTCTGACAAGGACTCAGCCCATTCACCTCTAAGGTAGTTTTTATATATAACATCTCTGTAAGTAAACAAATATGTGTGTACGTGTGCCTTGACCCTCAGCAGTTGGTAGCTAACTCTTTAGAGAAACCTGCAGCCTGGCTTCTAATGTTTTGGAGTCCAATCCTACAGCAGCTTCTCTTGCCATCACCCATAGCATACTGATGATAGCTCCTGCCAAACTTCACAAGGGTGCTAATGACTCCCTAAACAATATGTTTCTTCAGTTCAGTTCAGTTGTTAAGACATGGCTGACTCTTTGTGACCCCATGGACTGCAACACGCCAGGCCTCCCTGTCATCACCAACTCCCGGAGTTTACTCAAACTCACATCTATTGAGTCAGTGATGCCATCCAACCATCTCATCCTCTGTCATCCCCTTCTCCTCCTGCCTTCAAGCATTCCCAGCATTGGAGTCTTTTCAAATGAGTCAGTTCTTCCCATCAGATGGCCAAAGTATTGGAGTTTCAGCTTCAGCATCAGACCTTCTGATGAATACCTTGGAAAAGTAAATGTTCTCAAAGCCCTTGGAGAAGCCAGGTGAGAGGTGAGGAGGGTGATCTTTAGGCAGCCATGGAGTAGATCACACCTAATAGGTTATTTACAATATTTCTGTCGTCCATCTTCAATACCAAGCCAAGTTGGTCTGACCCTCTTATTTCAAATCCCACACCCTTGCTTAGTGTTCCTGTGTCATATTAAACACAGAGTTAGCCATACTAAACTCAGAGTTCCGTTGTCCTTGGTCTCACGCTCTCAGGATCCATTCCTATATATATTCTCCAGACTCTTGCCAACCTCAATTAGTGATGTCCTGCAATTATTAGCAGATCGGATTTGGCCTTTCACTGTCTGGGCTATGTGGGTTTTGAAGTTTCACACCAAACACAGAGGAAAAGGAGGATGATGGGGTTGAGTGTAAGGGAGGCTTGTTTCTGCATGTGTTCAACCCTCCAGGTACAATCATAAACAAGACAGTGCTGTGAAAGTTCTTATCTCTAGATAAAGGGGGAAATTATTGGTTTTTGAAATGAGACTTAAGGACTTGAGATGAAAATTCTCAGATTTTTACTTTTCTGCCCAAATGCCCCTATCCCCTGCCTCAGAACCTCACTCCTTTCTGGTCATATTCTTATCTTTCCTTAAATACCAAACGAATTTATTTGGGGAGGTAACTCTGCACTGCTGCAATATGGTCATAGCATCTTTCCTCAAATGTAGTTTCCCAAGGACCAGAGGAAGTGAGAGATTTCTTCAAATCCATAGTTTATGCTTGCTGCCACCTGTCTGTTTTATCAGTTGGTTAGTTTCAGGTTTAAACTGCAGCGGAAGCCAACTCCCCCCATGATGTTTATAGTCTCCATCTGAAAGCTTCTCTGCTACAGGAAGTGACACCTCGGTGCTTTGTTTCCACCTAGCTTTCACTCCATGATGCCCCTGGTGATCACTCAAGTCTGATACTACTGCAGGGGCTTCTCAGGTGGTGCTAGTGGTAAAGAACCCACCTGCCAGGGCAGGAGACATAAGAGACATGGGTTCAATCCCTGGGTCAGGAAGATCCACTGGAGAAGGGCACGGTAAACCACTGCAGGATGCTATATGTTACCACTGTGCCATTTCCCACCAGGATGAGTTTAAATGTTTAATCTCCAAATATGTGAACAATTCAATTATATTTGAATGTTTGTCTCCTGAGACTGCTCTAACACCAATATCAGTTATGAACCTGGCAGGTAGTGGAAGGTCACACAAACTGGTTAATTTGGTGAGGGTTTAATAAAGGTATTAATATAAAAGAATGTCTAAGGCTTGCATAATTTCCAGACTAATGTGATAAATCGAGAACTAATAACTTCTGAGAGCTGTTACCTCCTCTGTTCCTGGAGGAATCAATATATGAAAAGAAAGAGGCTATGAGCACTGAAGGGGAATCTTTGAAATGGGCCATCCAGCAGGATCTATGGTTTAGGTCCAGGGATGAAGCTAGCTATGACATTTTTGCAAGAAAGGAGGCTGGGAAAAAACACTCTGACCCTATTCTCTTCCCTTCTAGCCACAACCACTGGCTAAACACACTAAGTACGCAGAGAACAAATGAGCCCACAGATGCAGTTAGTACAGCAGAGCATCCTGGAGCAGAGATGAGATTAAAAGGATGGAGCATGGGTTTGGAAGAACAGAGGAAAGGTATTCAACTTGTAACAAAGGCAGCAATGGAGACAAAGACATGGAGAACAGATTTGGGATAGAAGGCGTGGAAGGAGACCATGGGCCGAACGGAAGGAGTAGCCTGGGAACACGCATATTACCATATGTAAAACAGATAGCCGGTGGGAATGTGCTGTGTGGCTCAGGGGCCCAAAGTGGGGCTCTGTGACAAACCTAGAGATGTGGGGTGGGCTGGGAAGTGGAAGGGCGGTTCAGGAGAGAGAGACACATATATATATCTACAGCTGATTCATGTTGCTGTATGGCAGAAACCAACACAATACTGGAAAGAAACTCTCCCTCAACTAAAAATAGATAAATTAAAATGTTTACAAAATAATATTAATGAACATGTGACTTTAATATGCACATGATTTTAATAACATATGCATATATATGTATGTTCTGGACATATATATATATATATATATATATGGTATGCATATGTATACACATAAGTTTAATTTGGCTTCTACATAACTAAAGAAAAATGAGAATGAAAATTCTCACTAGGAAAACTTAGTCTCAGAAAAAAAATTCTCTATCTTCAGTTCAGTCACTCAGTTATGTCCAACTCTTTGTGACCCCATGGACTGCAGCACACCAGGCTTCTGTATCCATCACCAAGTCCTGGAGCTTCCTCAAACTCTATGTAAAACTCATCGAGTCAGTGATGCCATCCAACCATCTCAACCTCTGTCATCCCCTTCTCCATCTTACTAATTCCCAATTTCTCAAAAAACAGTTTTATTTAATTGCCATTAAATACTAAGGGTTTGCAGGAATCTATAATCCTGGGGGTGCAGAAACTGATTTAAATGATTCTGAGATAGGCATTCTAGTCTTTCTAATTCTATTATTTTCCTCTATTTCTCTGCATTTATCACTGAGGAAGACTTTCTTATCTCTCCTTGCTATTCTTTGGAACTCTGCATTCAAATGGGCATATCTTTCCTTTTCTCCTTTGCTTTTAGCTTCTCTTCTTTCCCCAGCCATTTGTGAGGCCTCGTCAGACAACCATTTTGCTTTTTTGCATTTCTTTTTCTTGGGGATGGTCTTGATCCCTGCCTCCTGTACAATGTCATGAACCTCCATCCATAGTTCTTCAGGCACTCTGTCTACCAGATCTAATCCCTTGAATCTATTTTTCACCATCACTGTATAATCATAAGAGGTTTGATTTAGGTCAGACCTGAATTGTCTAGTTGTTTTTCCTACTTTCTTCAATTTAAGTCTGAATTTGGCAATAAGGAGTTCATGATCTGAGCCACAGTCAGCTGCTGGTCTTGTTTTTTTGACTGTATAGAGCTTCTCCCTCTTTGGCTGCAAGGAATATAATCAATCTGATTTTGGTATTGATCATATGGTGATGTCCATGTGTAGAGTCTTCTCTTGTGTTGTTGGAAGAGAGTGTTTGCTATGACCAGAGCGTTCTCTTGGTAAAACTCTACTAGCCTTTGCCCTGCTTCATTCTGTACTCCAAGGCCAAATTTGCTTGTTACTCCAGGTATTTCTTGACTTCGTACTTTTGCATTCCAGTCCCCTATAACGAAAAGGGCATCTTTTTTGGGTGTTAGTTCTAGAACATCTTCTAGGTCTTCATAGAACTGTTCAACTTCAGCTTCTTGAGCATCACTGATCAGGGCACAGATTTGGATTACTGTAATATTGAGTGGTTTGCCTTGGAAACAGAGATCATTCTGTCATTTTTGAAATTGAATTCAAGTACTGCATTTGGGGCTTTTTTGTTGAGTATGATGGCCACTCCATTTCTTCTAAGGGATTCCTGCCCACAGTAGTAGATAATGGTCATCTGAGTTAAGTTCACCCGTTCCAGTCCATCTTAGTTCGCTGATTCCTAGAATGTCGATGTTCACTCTTGTCATCTCCTGTTTGATCACTTCCAATTTGCCTTGATTCATGGACCTAGCATTTCATCTACATCAATTTAATATTTTGCCAAATATTTGACCTTATATTAAATTAATGTAGAATACATAAATTTTACAAAGACAAATTTACAATGATATTGTCTATGTACTCATTTAGAGCTCTTGAATAAATATGCTGGAATTACTTGCTAAAAATAAACGTGTATAAAATCTTGAGTCAATTTCCAAAAATTTAGCCACTCCAAATATTTTACCCACAGAATGAACTTTGGGCACTAAGTTTCAAAATCAAATTTTATACAAAAATCCATCAAACTCCTTTTTGTCTTTAAGACTTTCCAAAGATAATCAGGCAGATAAATGTTATGGAAAATATAGTATCAGTAAGAAGCATAGTAAGTTTCCCACAGTGGCTCAGTGGTAAAGAATCCACTTGCAGTTTAGGAGATGTGGGTCTGATACCTGGGTCGGGAAGATCCCCTGCAAATCACTCTAACATTCTCGTCTGGAGAAACCCAAGGACAGAGGATCCTGGCAGGCTACAGTCCATGGAGTTGCAACAGTCCAGCATGATTAAGCATCTAAACCACAACTACAGGATCAAGCATACTACAGTATCTTAAAACATCAAACATACTAATATCGTATATTTAAAATCATTTAATCACGAAAAGGGAGTAATAAAAACATATGGTTTAATCAGTGTTCCTTCTTTTAAGTATAACATGCTGCATTTACTTGAAATATGGTAATGTTTATAAACAAGTTAATAAGCCAATAACCTAGAAAATGCAACGAGAACATTCTGCAGAAAAGATAACCTTCATCTCTGAGGTCTTATGGTCTTTGCTGCTTTCCAGAAGGCCTCTTTGACGTCTTTGTTTTGCACGCTATAGATGAGAGGGTTGAGCAGTGGGTTGATCACAGTGTAGAACAGGGCAGCCATTTTGTCTCTTTTCAGGGAGTAGGTGGAACTTGGCCTTGAGTACACGAAGAGCAAGGATCCATAGAAGAGCATGACCGAGACCAGGTGTGAGGCGCAGGTGGAGAAGGCCTTGCGCCTTCCCGAAGCCGTGTGGATCCTCAGAATAGCGAGAAGGATGTGGAAATAGGAAATGATGATGACAAGAATGCTCAAGAGGACTGTGAAACCCACGAAACCCAGGAGGACCTCCTCATAGACCTTGGTGTCTGTACACGACATCTTCACCAGCGGTGGTGCATCACAGAAGAAGTGGTCGATGATATTTTTGCCACAGAAACTCAGGCGAAAAGTGTTGGCAGTATGGGCTATGGCATTCAAGAGGCCTCCTACATAGGAGCCAGCAACGAGTCTGGTACAGAGAAGGGGACATAGAACTCGAATAAAGTAGCGGGTTACAGATTGCCATGTGGCGGTCGTACGCCATGGCTGCTAGGAGAAAGCACTCAGTGTAGGCTACAATGCAAGAAAAGAACAGCTGGGCTCCACATTCAGCCAGGGAAAAGTGCTTATCTTCTGAGACACAAGTCGCCAGGATTCTGGGAGTGTACACAGAGGTGTACCAGAAATCCAAGAAAGACAGATTGCCAATGAAAAAATACATAGGTGTGTGAAGGTGGGAATCAATACGAATTAAGATAACCAGGGTCATGTTCCCTGACAAGGTAACCAGATAGACAGTCAGAAATACTCCAAATAGTATTAGTTGCCACTGGGGGTCTGTTGAGAGACCCAGTAAGATGAATTCAGTCAGGATGGTGCGGTTCCCAATATCCATGTCCACTAGGAGAAAGCTTGATAAGATAATGAGAAAAAATTGCTGATTTTTCTTTTGGAATAAAGAAATAGAGGTATCAATTAACTCAACAACTGCTAGGAGGCATATTAATCCCTTACAATATCCATAAAATACCGCATCTTCAATCTATCACTTGGGAAGACCACTAGAATTGGGGAAAATAATTGACTTCAGAGTTAAGGCTTGCACTTGCTATTTGCTTAATGCAGGGTTAGTATCTGAGTCTCATCAAATGAATGAACAAAATGATGACACTGACAGGTTGATTGATTGAGTTAAGCAGATACACAGGAAAAGGTCAGCCAAATGTCTGGTACATGATGAGAGGTCAAAACTTTGAGTATTCTGCATGTATTATTGGGAATCTATGTGTCTAGCATGATCTGATAGTTCAACAAATATCAGTACACTGTACTGCTCCTGTCACTATTAGCACACATAGAAATATGCACTCACACACACACACACACGTTTCACCTTGTTTGGACAGTGTCCTAAATCCTATACTTAACCCACTTAATACTTTCCACAGTTTTTAAGATACTATTATAATCTTCCTGTAGTTTAAGAAATGTTTCCAAGGATCTAGATCTGATCAACAGCAGAGATAGTATTTGAACCTAGAATTTTCTGTACCAAGACCTCATGTTCTCAATTGTGAAGCCATTGACCTCTCTTATAAGTAAATATACTTTTATCTTCTTCTTCCAGCTAAGGCAATCCTATAATTCTCTAACAACTTGAATTTCTTTGCCTTCAAACTGAGAAAAGTATTCTGCACTTTTCTCTAGTTCATGTGAGATTTATATATATAGTTGAAGCATATTTGGATTCAGTAAGGTTGAATATTACAAAGAATCAACTTTTTGGTGTCAAAGCTCCATTGAAAATCACGACTCCTTCCAGGTGTATACCTTGAACTTCCAGAGCTCTCGGAGATTGGACTTGCGTCTCTTACATCTCCTGTATTGACAGGCAGATTCTCAACCACTAGCTCCACCTGCAAAGCCCCCAGTAGAGGCAGTGAGAGCAAGCTAAAACTAAGAGAGCTGTGATTTACTTTAATTTTAAAATATTAATCTTTGAGGCAAACCAGAGACAATTCTATATCTAGAATGCAAATCTGAATTTTCTACCTCAAGATATATTGGTTCCACTTGTTACTTAGTGAAGCAGCTTAATCTTTCAATAACTTGTTATCCTAACCTTTCCAGTGTAGCTGAGGGTTCAGAGAGGATGTGACTTGACTGATGACATGATGGTAAAAGCAACTTTGGAGTCCTGAAAGCCATTCCATTTCTTTTAAGCATATAATGGATTTCTTCTCATTAATACCCAAAGCACAGATGCTTTAGCCATATATCCTAGGTTCTGTAAACTTGTTTTAACTTAAATTTTTATAATCCGCCCTCTTACCACTTCTCTTCATCTATTAGAACTTCAACCAAAGTGTATTGGTTACATGATTGATTCCCATACATCCTGGGAGCTTCACAGTTATAGTGCCATTGTTATTCAGTTGTACAATACAACTTTCTAAATATACTCAAACTTTATAGAATTATCTTGGGTGGAGTTTTTGGCTATTATATTCAGTTCAGTCTCTCAGTCGTGTCCAATTCTTTGTGACCCCATGGACTGCAGCATGCCAGGCCTCCTTGTCCATCACCAACTCTCAGAGTTTACTCAAACTCATGTCCATAGAGTCAGTGATGCCATACAACCATCTCATCCTCTGTCATCCCCTTCTCCTCCTGCCTTCAATCTTTCCCAGCATCACAGTCTTTTCAAATGAGTCAGTTCTTCAACATCAGGTGGTCAAAGTACGAAGTTTCAGCTTCAGCATCAGTCCTTCCAATGAATACTCAGGACTGATTTCCTCTAGAATGGACTGGTTGGGTTTCCTTGCAGTCCACGGGACTCTCAGGAGTCTTCTCTAACACCACAGTTCAAAAGCATCAATTCTTTGGTACTCAGTTTTCTTTACATTGATAATGTATAAAAGGGTGCATTATAGGTTCTTCTCTTTAGGTCCAGTGGCTAAGACTCCACTCTCCCAAAGCAAGAGGCCCAGGTTCAATGCCTGTTCAGGAAACTAGATCCCATGCGCTGCAACTAAGAGCTGGCATGCTGCGACTAACAGATGCTGCATGCACAACGAGCAGCAGAGACGTCTTGCAATGGAACTGAGACTCGATGCAGCCAAAAAATTAATAAACATAAATATTAAAAGAAGAAAAAGTAACACAATGCAAAAAGTAAATGAATAAGAAGGCTATAGACATATCTCAATAGTTACTATAAATTTTCTCTGCTACTTTATCACTTGACTAAAGAATAGAAAATATCTGAGACTTATTAAGCTCATTAAAAGAAGTTTACCTCAGAGTACAGTTCATTTACAATGTTGTGTTAGTTTCAGATGTACAGTAAAGAAAATTCATTATATGTATCTCCACTCTTCCTTAGACTCCTTTCCCATAGGCCGTTGTAGAGAATTGACTAGGGTTTCCTGTGCTATACAACATGTTCTTATTATTTATAGATTTTATGTGTAGCGTGGTGTGCATGCATGCTCAGTCCTGTCCAGTTCTCTGTGACCCTATGAACTATAGCCCACCAGATTCCTCTGTCCGTGGAATTTTCAGCAAGAATACTGCACTGGCTTGCCATTTCCTCCTTCAAGGGATCTTCCCGACCCAGGGATCAAACCCAAGTCTCTTACATCTCCTGCACTGGCAGGAGGGTTCTTTACCACTAGCAGCACCTGGGAAGCGCTGAGATCCATCCATGAGGCTGCAAATGCTTTTATTTTATTATTTTTAGGACTGAATAATATTCTACATGTGCCACCATAAACGTAATATTCATTTTTCATAGAATATAATTTGGGAACAAAACTAAAATATCTGCACAGACCAATTACTACTCTTCTATGACTGCCCTCTAAAGAGGAATATAATTGAAAAACAAAAAAGTTCTGGTCTATGCCGAAAGTGTTCCCAGAAGAAAGATATTTATATGATCCTGTAAAATGAATCCAGTTCTGGCCCCTTGTCAAGGGTAATGTGAGAGAGGAGAGGATTTTCATGACAAGAAAAAACATATATCAGATCCTTAATATGAGAGTCTGGTGAGCTAAGAAACTAAGAATGGTTAACTTGGACCCTGTGGGAGAGGGAGAGGGTGGGATGATTTGGGAGAATGGCATTGAAACATGTATAATACCATATAAGAAATGAAACGCCAGTCCAGGTTCAATGCATGATACAGGATGCTTGGGGCTGGTGCACTGGGATGACCCAGAGGGATGGTATGGGGAGGGAGGTGGAAGGGAGGTTCAAGATGGGGAACACGTGTACACCCATGGCAGATTCTTGTTGATGTGTGGCAAAACCAATACAATATTGTAAAGTAATTAGCCTCCAATTAAAATAAATAAATTTATATTAAAAAAAGAAAGAGGTGGAGAGAGGAATCAGGAATGAGTCAGAAGAGTTATCCATTCACTAAGCTTTAAAGTAAAGTAAATGTCACTCAATCGTGTCCGACTCTTTGTGACCCCATGGACTGTAGCCTACCAGGTTCCTCCATCCATGGGATTTTCCAGGCAAGAATACTGGAGTGGGTTGCCGTTTCCTTCTCTAGAAGATCATCCCAACCCAGGGATCGAACCCAGGTCTCCCGCGTTGTAGACAGACGCTTTACCATCTGAACCACCGGGTAAATCTGTTCATTAAGCTTACTGGAAGCCATATTGGGAATTGGGGTCTTGAAACCAACACAAATGGGAACACTGCCATCATGAGGAAGTAACATGGTCGGATATATATTTTCAAGGTTCATTTTGACTGCAAATCAGAGAATGAACTGAAAGAGAGGAAAAGTTCCCTCTAAACAGAAATTTCTCTGAAATCCTTAGTTCTTTATTCCCTGCTGAGGCTACCCTCCGATAAAGGTAGGAAAGAGGCACTCAGAAGTCTTGGGAAAATTACTACAGCTTGCATAAACTGGGAACTTACGGTAACAAACAAACTCAACGACTCTCGGTTTCAATTCCTCTTCTAACCAGGAATTGTATTTATATAGCAATTTAACCTCCGAAGACTAGGAAAGTCTTAAAGAAAAGATCTTTTCAAGTCATTAGTTAACAGTGGAAGCATCTTTTCTGTATTTTTACACAAGAAGCTCCAAAATCTTGGAAAGAGTGAATAAATAAATTTGGTGAAATTTTTAGAACATTCTGTTAAAAGACCAAATCATGTAGTCATCATTCTGAGATCACAGATTAATCATATTATACATTGTGCATGTGTGCAGTGTGCTAAGTCACTTCAGTCTGGCTCTTTGCGATGCTATGGACTGTAGCCCACCAAATGAACTCTCTAATGGGCTTCCCTGCTGGTTCAGATAGTAAAGAACTCACCTTCAATGTGGGAGACCCGGAGTCAGTCTCCAAAATAGAGAGGTAAATTAATCACAAACCAATAATCTATGTGATTAATGTTTTCAAATTACTTTTTTTTTTTTTTAACATTTCATGAAATCAAGAGGAGATGCTCGTATTCTATCCTTTGATCTGGAACGATCTTGTGGTTTGCACTGACAAATGGTTTGCCACATTGTCAGCACCATATAGCTATTAAGCACGGATCTCAAGAAACACTGGGCTTCCCTAGCGGCTCAGACAGTAAAGCATCCACCTGCTATGCAGGAGACCCAGGTCCGATCCCTTGGTCAGGAAGATCCCCTGGAGAAGGGAAGGCTACCCACTCCATCATTCTTGCCTGAAGAGTTCCATGGACAGAAGAGCCTGGCAAGCTACAGTCCATGGGGTCACAGAGAGTCAGACATGACTAAGCAACTAACACACATACAAGAAACATTACCTGCTTCTATTCTCACTTTTGAAATTCTGACTCCACAATATAAATAAGTCTCAGTTAGACTGCTGAAAGATGAGACATCTGGTTACATTCTCTTTTGGACCTCCTTTCCTACAGCAAACTGAACCCCCATCATATGAGCGAGTCCATTCTTCCTCACCTAGCCCTCGCTAACATAACAGCTGAGCAGAGACCATCAGCAAGCCTAGCTGGGAACAGACAGGGCTGGCATAGTCAGCCTTACATAGCTGCACAGTTGGAATGGCACCTAAGTTCAAATCCTGCTTGGGTCCCTTGATGGGTCTGTAATCGTGAGCAAGTCTTTTAACAACCTCCAACCTACACTTTCTCATGTTTAAGAAATGAGAAAAATATCAGTGATATGTACATAAAAATGTCACCAGAAAATATCATACAGTAACAGCTATTTTCATTCCGAGAAAAATGAGTAATGCTTGACTTATCTTTTTTTTTTAATTTTTACTTTATTTTACTTTACAATACTGTATTGGTTTTGCCATACATTGACATGAATCCACCATGGGTGTACATGAGTTCCCAAACATGACACCCCACCCCCACCTCCCATGCCATATCATCTCTCTGGATCATCCCCGTGCACCAGCCCCAAGCATCCTGTATCCTGCATCAAACATAGGCTGGTGATTCGTTTCTTACCTAATAGTATACATGTTTCAATGCCATTCTCCCAAATCATCCCACCCTCTCCCTCTCTCTCAGAGTCCAAAAGTCTGCTCTACACATCTGTGTCTTTTTTGCTCTCTTGCATACAGGGTCATCATTGCCATCTTTCTAAATTCCATATATATGTGTTAGTATACTGTATTGGTGTTTTTCTTTCTGGCTTACTTCACTCTGTATAATCGGCTCCAGTTTCATCCATCTCATTAGAACTGATTCAAATGTATACAGCTGACCTCAAGAAAAAACAAGGTGGCTAATTCCCACAAGGAAACCATTTAAGCCAGAATAGTGGTGTCCCCCATAATCTTTCTAAAACCCAGAAAAGTTATATATATATATATATATATATATATATATATATATATATATATATATATGTTTGCCTACTCACATGCACTCAGCAAAGGATTGGCAGGCTTTGAAATGCACATTTTAGTGCCTTGAATTGATAGGGGCAGAGCCTGATGCTAATCACCTATGTGTGTGTCTGTATGTGTTTTTTTCCTTTTTGTTTCTTTTTTATGGAGGTAGAGCTAATTTGCAATAGTGTGTTAGTTTCAAGTGTATAGCACAGTGATTCAGTTATCTTTCTGCCTATATTTCAAGGTTATTACAAGACATTGTTTCCTGTTCTGTACAATGAATCCTTTTGCTTACCTATTAGGACTATAGGATCAAGAGATACAAACATGTGTGCTTTTAAGAATGCCAGTGTCCTCCCTGGAGCACAATTTCACCTCAGGAAAAATTAGTTGATCTTTTTCCAGCATTCAGTTCCTAAGATACCATTTATCAACATCCCTTATAGAATCTATTATAAAGATAAGAGTAGAAATGTTGTCTACAACATCATGTATGAGAACAGATTAGAGTTAGTCCTCAGTCATGTTCGACTCTTTTGTGACCCCATGGACAGTAGCCCACCAGGTTCCTCTGCTCATGGAATTCTCCAGGCAAGAATAACTAGAATGGGTTGCCATTCCCTTCTCCAGAAGAACAGATTAACAATCCTTAAATATGCATGTAGTTTTGGATACGTGGGCCATTCTCACCATCTGGATTGAAGAGAGATGCGATGCACCACAGAAGGGCACTCTTCTTTTCACTTTAAGATTCTCACATTCTTGTTTCCCTAAAAATCAATCATGTGAGCTTGTTTATTCTAATTGCCACTTCCTGGTTCTTTAGCTGACTTGGATTAAATTTGTGGACTCGTGGATCTCTTTGAGAACACATTAAAAGGACTATTGTCTTCTTCCCAGCATCCAAAATTCCCTGTGTTTAAATAAACAATAACTGGGAGCTGACTGTGGCTCAGACCATGAGGTCCTTATTGCCAAATTCAGACTTCAACTGAAGAAAGTAGGGAAAACCACTAGACCATTCAGGTATGAGCTGAATCAAATGTCTTATGATTATACAGTGGAAATGACAAATAGATTCAAGGGATTCGATCTGATAGACAGAGTAGCTGAAGAACTATGGGCAGAGGTTTGTGACATTGTACAGGCGGCAGTGATCAAGACCATCCGCAAGAAAAAGAAATGCAAAAAGATAAAATAGTTGTCTGAGGAGGCCTTACAAACAGCTGAGAAAAGAAGAGAAGCAAAAGGCAATGGGGAAAAGAAAATATATTCCCATGTGAATGCAGAGTTCCAAAGAATAGCAAGGAGAGATAAGAAAGCCTTCCTCAGTAACCAATGCAAAAAAATAGAGGAAAACAATAGAATGGGAAAGACTAGAGATCTCTTCAAGAAAATTAGAGATACCAAGGGAATATTTCATGCAAAGATGGTCACATAAAGGACAGAAATGATATGGACCTAACAGAATCAGAAGATACCAAGAAGAGGTGGCAAGAATACACAGAACTGCACAAAAAAGATCTTCATGACCCAGATAATCACGATGGTGTGATCACTCACCTAGAGCCAGACATCATGGAATGTGAAGTTAAATGGGCCTTAGGAAACATTGGTATGAACAAAGCTAGTGGAGGTGATGGAATTCCAGTTGAGCTATTTCAAATCTTGAAAGATGATGCTGTGAAAGTGCTGCACTCATTATGCTAGGAAATTTGGAAAACTCAGCAGTGGCCACATAACTGGAAAAGGTCAGTTTTCATTCCAATCCCTAAGAAAGGCAATGCCAATGGAAGTTCAAACTATCACCCAATTGCACTCATCTCACAATGCTATCAAAGTATTGCTCACAATTTTCCAAGCCAGGCTTCAACAGTACATGAACTGTGAAGTTCCAGATGTTCAAATTGGATTTAGAAAAGGCATAGGAAACAGAGATCAAAATGCCAACATCCCCTGGATCATCAAAAAAGCAAGAGAGTTCCAGAAAAACATCTACTTTTGCTTTATTGACTATGCCAAAGCCTTTGACTCTGTGGATCACAACAAACTGTAAAAAAAATTCTTAAAGAGATGGGAATACCATACCAATTCACCTGCTTCTTGAGAAATCTGTATGCAGGTCAAGAAAGTAACAGTTAGAACTGAAAATGAAAAAAAAAAAAGACTGGTTTCAAACTGGGAAAGGAGTATGTCAAGGATGTATATTGTTACTCTGCTTATTCAACAAATATGCAGAGTATATCATGTGAAATGCTGGAATGAATGAAGTGCACATGGGAATCAAGATTGCTGGGGAAATATCAGTAACCTCAGGTATGCAGATGACACCACCCTTATGGCAGAAAGAGAAGAACTAAAGCACCTCTTGATGAAAGTGAAACGGGAGAGTGAAAAGCTGGCTTAGAACTCAACATTCAGAAAACTGAAATAATGGCCATCCCTTCATGGCAAATAGATGGGGAAACAATGGAATCAATGAGAGACTGTTTTTTTGTGGTGGAGGCAGGGCTCCAAATTCACTGCAGACAGTGACTGCAGCCATGAAATTGAAAGACACTTGCTTCTTTGAAGAAAAGCTATGGCCAACCTGGATAGCAAGCTAAAAAGCAGAGACATTACTTTGCCAACAAAAGTCCATAGAGTCAAAGCTATGGTTTTTCCAGTAGTCATGTATGGATGTGAGAGTTGGAATATAAAGAAAGCCAAGCCCTGAAGAACTGATGCCTTTGAACTGTGGTGTTGGAGAAGACTCTTGAGAGTCCCTTGGACTGCAAGGAGACCCAACCAGTCCCTCCTAAAGGAAATTAGTCTTGAATATTCCTTGGAAGGACTGATATTGAAGCTGAAACTCTAATACTTTGGCTACTTTATGTGAAAAACTGACTGATTGGAAAAGACCCTTGTGCTGGGAAAGATTGAAGGCAGGAGAAGGGGAAGACAGAGGATGAGATGGTTGGATGGCATCACCGATTTTATGGATACAAGTTTGAGCAAGCTTCAGGAGTTGGTGATGGATGGGGAAGCCTAGCGTGCTGCAGTCCATGAGGTCTCAGAGAGTCAGACACAACCAAGAGACTGAATTGAACTGAAACAATCAAAAGTTTTGAGAGAAGACAAATCACTAGATATCTATTCATTGATTCAGTAGTTATGATTCTTAGATTAAAAACAACTCCTGAAAGATTCCTAAGTTCTTTGCAATGCTAATATTCTATAATCATGAGATGAGTGATAAATACTTTGAACTTCACATGTTTACAGCTGAATCCCTAGCCCTCACTCCCCCAAACAGATTGAACTGCTCATTTCTCTTATTATTAGTAAATTTTACTGAAGCCACACATTTGGAATCAACCTACTCTCCTTCTCTCCTGCCTCCTGTTAAAAATTCCAAGGAATCCTCATGTTCCTGCCTTCAAAACATTCCCTGAATCTGAGCCCTTCTCATCACCTCCACTGGTGGAATCTTGGTCAAACTACTACAATTTTTGCCAAAAATATTGCAAAATCCTTCAAACTGGTCTACACATTTGTTCCTCTATAGTTTATTTTCAATGTATCAGTCAGTATTGTTGTTTGCAAAAATAAGGGAATTCATGTAACTCTTGTTCTTAAAAAAGAAAAAAAAAAACCTACAAATTTACTAATTTATGTAAAGTTAAAGTCTGCGCAGTGACCCGAATGTCCTTCACAAGCAGACCCTCCATTACCTGCAGATCCTCACCTTCTAAGACTCAGTCCTCCTTTATTGCTGTTTCTTAATAGCAGCCCCGGCCCAGCATCAGATATATTGGATCTATCTGTTCCTCGGTGTGAGCACTATTCCCCAGATGTTTGCAAGACTCACTCTCTCACCTTCTTTAAGTTTCTATCAAATGACACTTTCTGGCATTTCTGCTCATCCTCATCAGTCTATTTTAAATTTTATATTCCCTTCCCATCAACAATCCCCATCCTTCTTATTCTGCTCGGATCCTGCCCTTTTTCCCCAGACATAAGATTCTGACGCAGGGAAAGACTGAAAGCCAAAAGGTAAAGGGGACGGCAGAGGTTGAAATGGCTAGATAGCATCATTGGCTCAATGGACATGGATTTGAGCAAACTCCGGAGACGGGGGGACCTGGGAGTCTGGAGTGCTGCAGTCAACGTGGTCACTTACTGTCAGAGTCAGTCAGTGACTGGACAACAACTGCAGTCCTCTCCTTTTGCTTAAGTTTGTCATCTGTCTTTCTTCACCAGAATGTAACAACACAGGTCAGAAAGACTTTTCTGTTTTGTTTACTGCTGTACTCCAAAGTATAGAACAGTTCTTGGCATCTGATTGGTGCTTAATAAATATTTCTAAAATTAATTAATGAGTAATTACCTTTAAAATTTAAAGGTGTCTCCTTTCTAACCTTGCTCAGACTCCCCAGGACACATCTTCCCTCAAGTGGTCAGTGTATTATGTCACTAATGAAAAGGAAGAGTAAATAAAGAGAAGATTCATAACCACCAAGATGGACTAAAATAATTTCTGAATTTGAGATAAATTGCAATTAAAAAGTGAATAAAATAAGCAACAAAGAAAACGTCAGAGTCAGTCCTGTTGAGCCTCCCATATACAAGGACTTCATATGTTGTGTGATCCCTGAAGCAGCTCTGTCCCTTTCTCCCTTCACTGGAGCACTTAAAATTTGAGGGAAGAATGCATTTTTCTAGGACCAGAAAATGAGGACCAAGAAGGAAAATATCACACACTAGCCATTTAAAGAGCACAGCATTTTCAGAACCACTAGAGTCAAAAAAGCATGTCTTTTTTTATTTTTTGCCTCTTATTTTCTCTACTGTGTATGTGAATATATGATGACCTAGCATAGCTACCAGACTGAATTAGAACTCTAAATGAGGGTTACATATAACATGAACAAAACTCTAGTTAGAAGATTGTGTGTGTGTGTTTGGCATGAGAATGACCCTTTGAGAGCCAGGCCAGATGCTGTCTGAGGTCACAGAAAAGCCAGACCACTTACCTGCCCCTGACCCTAGTTTCTTACCCTTGATCAGGAAGGACACTCCTGGAAGTGACACCCTCTTCCCTCTCCTCTGATGCTTTGGGGAACTTTGTTAGATCTAATATAAGTGTTTCCTCAATAGTCCTTTGGGACCTCTTCCACAGAGCATCCAAGAAATATATGCCTCCCTCTCCAAAGACACAATTGGAGCTCCTTTGGAGCATGGGGATAATATATGAGTTAGGATATGGTAAATGAGGAGCATTTCATTAAAAGTCCACTCTCAGAATGATTATGTCAAATGTAATCATACCTGTGTGTGATTGTGTGTGGGAGCTTCCCAGGTGGCACCAGGGTAAAGAACCTGTCTGCCAATGCAGGAGACCTAGGAGGCCCAGTTTCAATCCCTGGGTTGGGAAGATTGCCTGGAGAGGGGCATGGCAGCCCACAGTCTTCTTACCTGGAGCATCGCATGGACAGAGGAGCCTGGCAGGCTATGGTCCATAGGGTTGCAGAGTTGGACACGACTGAATTGACTTAACACACACAGCATGTGTGTGATAAAAAGAAAAAAACAAACAAACAAAAAAAAAACCTCTCCAAATTATACTAACTGGACTTTTCTAGATGTTATCATGTGATTCATAGTGTTTTTCCCTCTCTTATGTCTCACTGTCTGTCCAGGCTACACTTCCTTGCCTCATTCATCAGGAAACACTATCCATTCTTGAGGCCGTGGCTTGGATCGCAACCCTCTAAAATTCATATATTGAAGATGTAACCTCCAGTAATTTCAAATGTGACTGAATTTGGAGACAGAGCCTTTATAAAGGAAATTCAGTTAAACTGAGATGGTTAGAATGAAACTTAATGCAATCTGACTGGTATCTTTATAAAGAAAAAAAACAAAAATGGAAACAGGAAAAGAGATACCAGGGATGCTTTTGCATGCGCAGACACACACACACACACACACACACACACAAAGATCCAAGTCAGGAGAAAGTAAGAAAGTCACCAAGTGCCAGCAAAGGAAAAAGATGTCAGAACAAGTCAGCCATGCTGGCTCACTGATCTTGGCCTTTCAGCCTCCGGAGCTGGGAGAAATACATTTCAATTGTTTTTGACAGGCAGTCTCTGGTATTTTGATACGGCAGCCCTGACAAGCTCCAAATCCTCTCTTGGATGTAAAGCTTTTGAAATCTTTTCACCTCTCTAATTATCTATCTTTATCTCCTTCTCCATTTCTGTTTCATACAGCAGCTCTTCTTTTGCCCTTCATTTTTTTTTTCATTTCTTATATGGTATGATACATGTTTCAATGCCATTCTCCCAAATCATTCCACCCTCTCCCTCTCCCACAGAGTCCAAAAGACTGTTCTATACATCTGTGTCTCTTTTGCTGTCTCACATACAGGGTTACTGTTACCATCTTTCTAAATTCCATATATATGCGTTAGTATACTGTATTGCTGTTTTTCTTTCTGGCTTACTTCACTCTGTATAATTGGTTCCAGTTTCATCCACCTCATTAGAACTGATTCAAATGTATTCTTTTTAATGGCTGAGTAACACTCCATTGTATATATGTACCACAGCTTTCTTATACATTCGTCTGCTGATGAACATCTAGGTTGCTGAGGTCTTTGTGATCTCTCAGCCCTCTTCAGGGTTAATGTGTTTGCAATCTATGTCATTCAGTTTGATAATTTAATCAGGTACTTCTTGAGTTGTAGTTATAATAGCACAATGCGATCCTAAAGAAATGCCTAAATATATTCATCTACATCTATATTTTATACATAAATCTTAGATGTTAAAAAGAAAAGTGAAATATATATAGAACTATAAATATAGATGGATATATTATATATGGAAATAGATATAAATATAGACAAAGATATAAATATACACAGAGCTAGATTGATAGACATATAAAATTTTGCTCTTTCTCTTACAGAGCTTCTATCTCATGAACTTCACAACATATAAAAAGAAAAATTTCAAAGTCATGAAAATATTGACCAATATTAGTATTTCTATACTCTTACTGACGTTAAGGATGGATCAACTCACTACAAGATAAAAGGAGACACTGGGCCACAGAGAGCTACATGCAACTACTCAGGGTTTATGAGAGTGAAAACATCCACAAAGTATACATCTAATTATCTGTTTCACTGAAAAGGAGAACAAGAATGAAAGAAACGACATTTGAAGGCATTTCAGTCTGCCTGCAGTGTGGGAGACTAGGGTTTGATCCCTGGGTCAGGAAGATGCCCTGGGAAGGAAATGGCAATCCACTCCAGCATTCTTGCCTGGAAAATCCCATGGATGAAGGAGCCTGGCAGGCTACAGTCCATGAGATTGCAAAGAGTCAGACACAACTGTGCAACTTCACTTCTTTCTTTCCACTTTCTTCATCAATTATAACTATAGGAAAGAAAACCTTACTGTATTTCATGAAGTGGAAATATATTATGATTTGATTATATTGTAAAGTGTTTTGGTTTTGACCATATGGTGATTTACTGACCTTTTTTGCCTGGTCAATTCAACAAGGTAGTTGCTTTGTGAATTATAAATAATTTCCTCACTTGAATTTCAACTAAAGCCCACATTTTTTCAGATTACCTTAGAATCAAAAGTGCCTTCTATTCACTCCACAGGAATCCTGTTTCCAAAGGTAACAATACTGGCAGAAAATATAAGCCTGAGAATCCCTTTGGGATTTGCTGCTAAAAGCAAAGAACATGCCACGTGCTATCCTGGTGCCAAGTGAACAATTTTAATGCCAGTTATCTTTCTGGGATGAAGAAGGAAGAGAACTCTCATCATGAATATAATTGGCCCAGTTGATCCTTAAAACCCTTCAGCTTTGTGACTTCCATGCCTGCATTTGTGATAAAAGAGAGTTTGGCAGAAAGGAATACCAAAAGAATAGTCAGCACACAACCAATGCTCAAGAATAATTTGTAGTCCACAGCTCAGTCGGTAAAGAAACTGCCTGCAATGCAGGAGACACGGGTTCGGTTCCTGGGTTGGGAAGATCCCCTGGAGAAGGGCATGGCAACCCACTCTGGTATTCTTGCCTGGAGAATCCCATGGACAGAGGAGCCTGGCGGGCTACAGTCCATGGGGTCGCAAGAGTCGGACATGACTTAGCGACTCAACCACCACCACAATGACAGAGGATGTGACGGCTGGACGGCATCACCAACTCATTGGACACGAGTCTGAGCAAACTCCAGGAGAGAGCAAAGGAAAGGGAAGTCTGGCTTCTTCAGTCCATGGGGTTGCAAAGAGTTGCACACAAATTAGCTACTGAAGAACAATTACAATAATGAAATAGAGACCATACATTTTTCTTTGCTTCCAAGTACAAGAGATAATATCCAAGCAGAACTCAGAGGGACAGTACAAGGACTACTCTGGGATACACCTGAAGAGCGGTGGGATGATGCAAATTTTCATGCAAGACCTGGGAAGTTTGCCTGCAAGTTATACTGCGGGAGCTGAACAGAGGGTGAAGGAGGCTAGCTAGCTAGAAGAGGGTAAAAGGCTTGTTCCTTTCTGTTTTCCCTCCCTGTCCCTGTCAGTGTCACCTCAGAAACGCTTCTTCATTTAATTAGCGATTGTATTCCAGTTTTGCATTTGGTTACAGCTTGCAGCTTTTCCTACCTTGGTTGAAACAGCCGTAATTCAGCACCTCAGAGACACAAAGCCTCAAATATGTGGATTCATGTCAATGTATGGGAAAAATCACTACAATATTATAAAGTAATTAGCCTCCAATTAAAATAAATAAATTAAAAAAAAAAAAAAAGACCACATTGGTCTCAAGATCTGCATGCCAATGTAAGAGACACAAGTTCAGTCCCTAAGTTGGGAAGATCCCTGGAGAAGGGAATGGCAACCCACTCCAGTGTTCTTGCCTGGAGAATCCCATGGACAGGGGAGCCTGGCGGGCACAGTCCATGGACACTGTCTGTTGGTCTTGGTCTAAAAGGAGTTAGCCATGACTGAGCACACACATGCACACTGTCTGTAGACATTCCAAATTAAAAAAAAAAAATCTTGCTGGAGATTGCTCCCATAATTTCATAACAGCTTTAATAATATATTAAAAATTTATAAATGGAACTGCTTTTACTTCTACTTCCCCAGCTGAAGGGGAAGGGCTGTTGTTTTCCAGCTTATACAATATCCTATATCAAAATCCAAGTAGACTATTTACATGAAAACAGCAGGTTTTTTTCTGATTTTCCCCCAGAATTCTCTCTTATATCTATTTTTTCTTTCAGTTTTCAGTTTCTACACCTCTTGTTAAACCTACTGCAACCCATTATCTCAAAAACACCCCTCCCGTCTGGCTGCCGCCTGCTTCATGCTTAGACTGCTGTGCTGGCACTAAACTTCTGGCTCCTGACTCCCCCTGCTTTGAATCCTTCCTCTTCACACAGCTGCTCTAATAATTCTCTAGAATCTTGTGTCATATTTTTACTCCAGTGCTTTAAAATATATCACATTGTTTCCTCATTTCCTCCAGAATTGAAACAGGTATGACTATGGGTAAGCTTAGGCTGTGTGTCTAATTTAATTCTTGCTATCTCACAAAGTATAAGGATAACACAAATGTGGGCACATAAACGCAAATTTACACAGAGAACTAGAGAGTGTCCTTGGACAACACTCAACCTTGGAGGGAAAAAGAGCTTAATTGTGCAAATCTGATCCCAGAGTGTGGGAGCAGTCAGAGGTGATTTGTAGAACCTTCTGGATCAAGTATGTTATTATTTAGCCATAAGTGAGAGGGAAACCTTGCTATCAGGATAAACCTGGAGGGCATATTACAAAATGAAAGACCCAGACGCAGAAAAAAGTACTGCAGAATCTCACTTGTGTGTTAAATCCAGACAGTGGGATTCAAGGGTGGTTGCTATGGACTGGGCAGTGCTGCACATGGGAGGACTTTGGTACAAGAGCACAGATTTCAGTGTAAAGACCAAGAAGCTGTGAGGATCCAATGTACAGCATGATGGCTGTGATAAATAATAGTGCAAGCACACACATAGCCCAGTGTTCATTGCAGCACTATTTACAATAGCCAGGACATGGAAGCAACCTAGATGCCCATCAACAGGTGAATGGATAAAGAAGCTATGGTACATATACACAATGGAATATTATTCAGTCACTAAAAGGAACACATTTGAGTTAGTTCTAGGGAGGGGAATGAACCTACAGCCTGCTATACAGAGTGAAGTAAGTCAGAAAGGGAAAACAAGCATTGTATATTAATGCATACGTATTGAGTATATTCTTTGCAGCCAAAGATGGAGAAGCTCTATACAGTCAGCAAAAACAAGACCAGGAGCTGAATGTGGCTCAGATCATGAACTCCTTATTGCCAAATTCAGACTTAAATTGAAGAAAGTAGGGAAAACCGCTAGACCATTCAGGCATGACCTAAATCAAATCCCTTATGATTATACAGTGGAAGTGAGAAATAGATTTAAGGGACTTGATCTGATAGACAGAGTGCCTGATGAACTATGGAATGAGGTTCGTGACATTCTACAGGAGACAGTGAGCAAGACTATCCCCATGGAAAGGAAATGCAAAAAAGCAAAATGACTGTCTGAAGAGGCCTTACAAATAGCTTTGAAAAGAAGAGATGTGAAAAGCGAAGGAGAAAAGGAAAGATATAACCATCTGAATGCACAGTTCCAAAGACTAGCAAGGAGAGATAAAAAAGCCTTCCTCAGTGATCAATGCAAAGAAATAGAGGAAAACAACAGAATGGGAAAGACCAGAGATCTCTTCAAGAAAACTAGAGACACCAAGGGAACATTTCATGCAAAGATGGGCCCGATAAAGGACAGAAATAGTATAGACCTGATAGAAGCAGAAGATATTAAGAAGAGGTGGCAAGAATACACAGAAGAACTGTACAAAAAGGATCTTCAGGACCCAGATAATCACGATGGTGTGATCACTAATCTAGAGCCAGACAGCCTGGAATGTGAAGTCAAGTGAGCCTTAGAAAGCATCACTATGAACAAAGCTAGTGGAGGTGATGAGATTCCAGTTGAGCTACTTCAAATCCTGAAAGATGATGCTGCTGCACTCAATGTGCCAACAAGTTTGGAAAACTCAGCAGTGGCCACAGGACTGGAAAAGGTCAGTTTTCATTTCAATCCCAAAGAAAGGTAATGACAAAGAATGCTCAAACTACTGCACAATTGCACTCATCTCACATGCTAGTAAAGAAATGGTCAAAATTCTCCAAGCCAGGCTTTAGCACTACGTGAACCGTGAACTTCCAGATGTTCAAGCTGGTTTTAGAAAAGGCAGAGGAACCAGAGATCAAATTGCCAACATCCGCTGGATCATGGAAAATGCAACAGAGTTCCAGAAAAACATCTATTTCTGCTTTATGGACTATGCCAAAGCCTGTGTGGACCACTAAAAACTGTGGAAAATTCTGAAAAGCATGGTAATACCAAGAACACCTGACCTGCCTCTTGAGAAATCCGTATGCAGGTCAGAAAGCAACAGTTAGAGCTGGACATGGAACAACAGACTCATTCCAAATAGGAAAAGGTGTATGTCAAGGCTGTATATTGTCACCCTGCTTATTTAACTTATCTGCAGAGTACATCATGAGAAATGCTGGGCAGGAAGAAGCACAAGCTGGAATCAAGATTGCCGGGAGAAATATCAATAACCTCAGATATGCAGATGACACCACTCTTATGGCAGAAAGTGAAGAGGAACTAAAAAGCCTCTTGATGAAAGTGAAAGTGGAGAGTGAAAAAGTTGGCTTAAAGCTCAACATTCAGGAAACAAAGATCATGGCATCTGGTCCCATAACTTCATGGGAAATAGATGGGGAAACAGTCGAAACAGTGTCAGACTTTATTTTGGGGGGCTCCAAGATCACTGCAGATGGTGATTGCAGCCATGAAATTAAAAGACCTCACTCCTTGGAAGGAAAGTTATGACCAACCTAGATAGCATATTCAAAAGCAGAGACATTACTTTGCCAACAAAGGTCCATCTAATCAAAGCTTTGGTTTTTCCAATGGTCATTTATGGATGTGAGAGTTGGACTGTGAAGAAAGCTGAGTGCCGAAAAATTCATGCTTTTGAACTCTAGTGTTGGAGAAGACTGTTGAGAGTCCCTTGGACTGCAAGGAGATCCAATCAGTCCCTTCTAAAGGAGATCAGCCCTGGGTGTTCATTGGAAGGACTGATGTTGAAGCTGAAACTCCAATACTTTTGCTACCTAACGCAAAGAGTTGACTCATTGGAAAAGACTCTGATGCTGGCAGGGATTGGGGTCAGGAGGAGAAGGGGACGACAAAGGATGAGATGGCTGGATGTCATCACTGACTCGATGGACATGAGTTTGGGTGAACTCTGGGAGTTGGTGATGGACAGGGAGGCCTGGCATGCTGCGATTCATGGGGTTGCAGAGTCGGACATGACTGAGTGACTGAACTGATGGGCTCTAAAAAAATGGAACTGATGAACCTATGTGCTCAGACGCTCAGCCGTGTCCAGCTTTTTGTGACTCCATGGACTGGAGCCCGCCAGGCTCCTCTGCATCTCTTCAGGCAGCAGCAGAGACACAGAGAACAGACCTGTGGATACTGGGGGGGCAGGAGAGACGGGGCGAATTGAGAGGGGAGTACGGAAGCACATTACCATATGCATTACCATATGTAAAATAGATAGCCAGTGGGAACCTGCTGTATGACACTGGCAGCTCAACCCAGCGCTCTGTGACAAGCTAAAGGGGTGTGGGGCTCTGTGACAACCTACAGGGATGGGGTGGTATGGGGTGAGGAGGCGTGATGGGGTAGGGAGGTGGAATGGTGTGGGGAAGTGAGAGGGAGGTGCAAGAGTTGGGGGACTTAGGCATATCTACAGCTGCTTCATGTCCATTTATGGCAGAAACAAACAACACTGTAAAGCAATCATCCTCCAATTAAAAATAATTTTTAAAAAGTACTGTAGAAAACAAGTATATCATATACTTGAAATTTGCTAAGAGAATAAATCTTCAGTGCTCTTATCACTCATAAAAAATAACTATATGAAGTACTGAATGTGTTAATTAGCTGAATTGTGATGATCATTTTCCAGTGTATATGTATATCAAAGTATCATGTCGTACATCTTAAATATATAAAAATTTTGTCAATTTAAAAAAAATGCCTTTTGATGATGTATTCAAGTATTCGTACCTGAGTCCTGGAAAGAAAGAAGAGGAAATAATACTTGGTCAGGCAATGTGCTGTTAGAGTCTCTTCAAAACCTATGAGTCACTCCTATCCTGTGATTTGGAGGCTCTCACCACTACAGGTGGGATAAGAGAGCACTCCTCTATCTAAACACCCCCTCAGTGCCATCCACACATGCCCAATCTTGAAGCAAAGGATGAAGGGGAACTGAGGCAAAGGGGCAGAAAATGTCACTGTGCACCTAGAATCCCTAAGGACCACTCAGAGAATAAGGCTTCCCTGGTGGCTCAGATGATGAAGAATCTGCCTGCCAATGCAGGAGATCCAGGTTCTATCTGTGGATTAGGAAGATCCCCTGGAGAAGGAAATGGCAACCAGGTCCAGTGTTCTTGCCTGGAGAATTCCATGGACAGAGGAGCCTGTTGGGCTACAATCACAGAGTCAGACACAACTAAGCAAGTCACACTAATATACTCAGAGAATGCAAGAGGGCAAAGCTGCTTAAGTGTAACTATGTCAGGCACCGGGGCCATTTTTGGAAGGAGAGGAAAAAGGAACAAGGTCACAATAACTGACTGTGTTCTTAAATTTATGAAATACTCCTGCATAATAGAGGAAAGTGAAAGTGGCTCAGCCGTGTCAGACTCTTTGTGACCCTATAGACTAGTCCATGGAACTCTCTAGGCCAGAACACTGGAGTGGGTAGCCTTTCCCTTCTCCAGGGGATCCTCCCAACCCAGGGATTGAACCCAGCTCTCCCACATTGCAGGCAGATTCTTCACCAGCTGAGCCACAAGGGAGGCCTGAGAATACTGGAGTGGGTAGCCTGTCCCTTCTCCAGCGGATCTTCCTGACCCAGAAATCGAACCGGGGTCTCCTGCATTGCAGGTGGATTCTTTACCAACCAAGCTGCATAACAGAGGAGATCCCCCGCACAAGGCTGGACAAATTAAGGCTGAGTCATTTGCACTTCTATAGACATAACCTCAATTAAAGAAAAATGTTTCTGTTTATGAACAGACCGTAAATCACAGTCCCTCTAAATAACTTCAGACCAGTATTGGAACTTGACAAGATAACAGTTCACACTTCCCTACACGACACAAAAAGGCTCATAAATTACGGCCTTCCTGCCCAGTCACCTCTTCTGCGAGTCATCACCACCATGCTTTCAATGATGCAGACCCTCAGAACTCTGTCTTATTACCTGGAAAAGCCTCAACCATGAGCACCTCTCCTTGGATTTGAGCATGCTGTTCCTTGAGCTTGCAATATTTTTGCAAGCTACTCCAGCTTGCATGCTTCTAGTCACGCCACATAATTCAAGTCAAAAATTAGCCTAAAACATTTGGCATTCCTCCACCATCTTGCAAAGACAGTATGAATCACTCACTGTTCTTTGTAATGGTGATCCCCAATTAGGTGCACTTCCGTACAAGGTACTGACAAGGATTCATTTCCAATATATACAAAGAACTCATGAAACTCACTATCTAAAAACAAACAACCAATCAAAAAATTGGCTGAAAGTCTAAGACACACAGATGGCCAAGAGACACAGGAAAAGATGCTCAGCATCACTAATTGTTCAGTTCAGTTCAGTTCAATTCAGTTCCGTTCAGTCGCTCAGTCATGTCTGACTCTTTGTGAACCCATAGGCTGCAGCACACCAGGCTTCCCTGTCTATCACCAACTCCCAGAGTTTACTTAAACTCATGTCCATTGAGTCGGTGATGCCATCCAACCATCTCATTCTCTGTCGTCCCCTTCTCCTCCTGCCTTCAATCTTTCCCAGCATCAGGGTCTTTTCAAATGAGTTGGTCCTTCGTATCAGGTGGCCAAAGTATTGGAGTTTCAGCTTCAACGTCAGCGCTTCCAATGAACACAGCCAGGACTGATCTCCTTTAGGATGGACTGGGTGGATCGCCTTGCAGTCCAAGGGACTCTCAAGAGTCTTCTTCAGTTCAAAAGCATCAAATCTTCTGCACTCCGCTTTCTTTATAGTCCAACTCTCACATCCATACAGGAGAAAGGCAAATCAAAGCTACAATGAGGTGCCAATCTACCCTGATCAGAATGGCCATCATCAAAAACCTACAAACAATAGATGCTGGAGAGGCTGTGGAGAAACAAGAGTTCTCTTGCATTGTTGATGGGAATGTAAGTTGATACAGCCACTTGGAGAACAGTATGGAGATTCCTTTAAAAACCTCTAAAAATAGAATCACCACTACTGAACATATAACTGAGAAAACCATGATTCAAAAAGACACATGTGCAAAGCACCGTCAACACCAAGAACTCAGGATTCCCTCCACATCTGTCCTCCACTCTCAATACTTAATAAAAAGAATGGTTACTATGGCACGTTCTTGCTGAATTCCAGGCACAGGGTTGAGAATTTTATGGATATTATCTCACTCAAACCTCAATCAATTGAAAGAGATAAAAACCTGCCTAGAGCAGTGGGAAACTTGCTTAAACCTCAGATAACTAAAATAAAAAGTGTATAAGATATACATTTCTCTAAGAAGTAAAATAGTTTTTAAAAATAGCAAATAGCAACTATATTTAAGCATTCTATGAATAATTTGCAAAATAAGTTAAAACACATAAAGTGTTTAGAACCTTGTTTAAAATAGATAATATATAATTTTACAATTAATATTAATGTTGTTTGATTTCTTTATTTTGAACACTGAGGTGCTTTTCGTATCCTTTAGGGAAGATGGCATAAAATCTCAGAAATTGCAGCTTTTCTGGTAACGTGAAATTCCTAATTCCATAAATTTTATCAAGTAGTGCTCTGACAAGAATATTAGAGATGCATGAATGGTCAGACAAATAGGCATTGCTGATTTTAAAAATCAAAAGCAAACAAATGTGTAGTCCCTGCCTTCAAGAAAGATAATCAATCACGGAAATGTAACTGTAAGCAAATATTGTAACACCAGGCTTCCCAAGTGGTAAAGAATTTGCCTGCCAATGCAGAAGACACGGGTTCAACCCCTTGGTCAGAAGATCCCCTGGAGGGGAAACGGCAACTCACCCCAGAATTTTTGCCTGGACAATCCCATAGACAGAGGAGCCTGGCAGGCTCGCTGTGAGGTCACTAAAGAATCAGACACGGCTGAGTGACTAAACAACAACATTATAATACTCTCTCTTTTGCAGGCAAATTTAAAAGAAAAAAAAATTGTTAAAAGGATTTATCTTCTGTATTTTCCAATAAATTTTGTCCTGAAATTAAACTTAACCTTAAAAAAATATTAGTCTATTTAAAAAGATGAAAGAAGGTGATTTTTTTTGTTTGTTATGTTTTTTAATTTATTTGTTTTAATTGGAGGCTAATTACTTTACACTATTGTAGTGGTTTTTGCCATACATTGACATGAATCAGCCATGTGTGTACATGTGTTCCCCATCCTGAACCCCCCTTCCATCTCCCTCCTCATCCCATCCCTCTGGGTCATCAGTTGAACCTGAAGCAGGTTAAACGTAAAGGAGTAGGTTGAATGGCGTTTTTATTTTCCTTCTATATATTTTAAGGATTTTGACTCTTTTTAGTAACAGACATGAATTAATATAGCCTTCTAATAGAAATTTAAAAGAATTATTTCCATCTATAAACATATTAAACATAGTTAATGACATTGTTTATGAATGATTTAAAATTTTTTCTATATAATTATTTGTGTGCATATGTGTACAGTCATAAAAAACCCAGTCTGACTTCAGCATAACAAGAAAAGATGCTTTTGTTGGATAAATCTTGCCACCTTGTGGTGTCTAAAAATAATACTGTGCTTAAAGTATTCACACATGTGCTCAACAAGAAGCACTGTCCTTTAGCCAGGCTCTCCTGCCCTAGTCACTTATAGAATCCATACCCTTCCAAGTATCCATAATCTAGAATCGTCACTTTGTAGTATTTATAATGCTGAATAATTTACATATATTTGCAGTTGTTTATTTTCCTGTCTCTTCTCTAAACCACAAACCCCAGGAACACTGGGTGATTTTTGCCCTGAGTCAGACATGACTGAGCCGGCGTGAAGTAAAGCACAGTGTTTCACACACATACACAGTGCAATGAGCACTATATCAATGCTAATAGCACATCCGCCCTCTCACATCATCGTGTGTGCGCGTGTGTGCGTGTGTGTACGCGTGTGTGCGTGTGTGTACATGCGTGTGTGTGTGTGTGTGTGTGTGGAGGTCGCCTGAGGTCTACTCTCTTAGCAAGCTTCCAATATAATATAACCGTTAACCGTGACCACCATGCAGCACTTTGGGTTTCTCAAACTCATTCATCCTTCATAACTGAAACTCCACACACTTTGACCAATATCTCCCTGTTTCCCACACCTCCCTGTCCCTGCTGTACTCACTATTTCTATGAATTTGACTTTTTGAGATTTCACATGTAAGTGGGGTCCTGCAGTGTTTGTCTTTTTATGCCTGGCTCATTTGCTTCGGATAACGTCCTCCAGGGGCTTACCAGGTGGCAACTGCAATAAAGAATCCGCTTGCAAAACAGGAGACACAAGACATGCGGGCTCAGGCTCTGGGACGGGAGGAGCCTGAAGGAGGAGCCCACTCCAGGATTCTCGCCTGGGAAATCCCCTGGACAGGGGAGCCTGGGGGGCTACGGCTGACAGGGTCACAATGCGTCGTACACAACTGTGCTCGGGGACCGAGCACGCTATCCTCCAGATCCGCCCATGTTGTTGCAAAACCCAGGCTCCCTTCATTCTAAAATTGTAGGGACAGATAAAGATGTGGCGCAGTTTCTTTATCCGTTCATTCATCAATGGACATTTAGAATATCCAATGTACTGATTTCATTTTCTTTGGGTACATATTCAGAAATGAAATTACTGACTCATATGGTAGTTCTGTTTTCAGAGAAACCTCCGAACTCTATTCCATAAAGCCTATGGCAATGTTCCTTCCCCAAAATGCATGAGGGTCCTTTTTCTCTACATCTTCCACTGCACTTGTTATCTTTTGTCTTTTTGACAATAGTCATTCCAACAAGTCTGAGTCCATACCTCATTATGGTTTTCATTTGCGCTTTCCTGATGACCAGTGATGTGGAGTATATTTTTATATACCTAATGGTCATTTGTATGCCTTCCTTGGGGAAAAAGATGCCTATTCAAGTCCTTTTCCCATTTTTAAAATCAACTTCTTTGATATTTTCTTCTACTAGGATGTTTGAGATCCTCACATGTTTTGGACATTAACTCCTTATCACATCTATGATTTTCAAGTATTTTTCCAAGTACAGGTTGTCTTTCCATGATGATGATAGTTTTCTTTGCTGTGCAGAAGCATTTTGATAAAGTCAACTTGTATATGTTTGCTTTTGATTTCTGGGCTTCTGGTGCCACATTCAAAAAATCATTGCCAATGTCAAGGATATTTCCCTCTATGTTTTCTTCTAGTTTTTACAGTATAAAGTGTTACATTTAAGTCTCTAATCTATTTGGGGTTGGCTATTGCATGTGCTGTAACAGCAGGGGCCCACCCATATTTCTCTTTTGCATAATTGGTCATAGCTTTTTATTGCAGTCCTCTCACTTTTATCTTAAAACAGCATTGTTGTGCCTTGTAATGCCTATTTAAAAATATTCCATCAATTCAGGACTTCCCCGGTCATAGATTTTCTCTGAGTGTGTTTATGTGTGTGTATAGAGTATATGCCAAAGCCTTTGACTGTGTGGATCACAATAAACTGTGGGAAATTGTGAAAGAGATGGGAATACCAGACCACCTGACCTGCCTATTGAGAAACCTATATGCAGGTCAGAAAGCAACAGCTAGAACTGGATATGGAACAACAGACTCGTTCCAAATAGGAAAAGGTGTATGTCAAGGCTGTATATTGTCACCCTGCTTAATTAACTTATATACAGAGTACATCATGAGAAACGCTGAGCTGGAAGAAGTAGAATCTGGAATCAAGATTGCCGGGAGAAATATCAATAACCTCAGATATGCAGATGGCACCACCCTTATGGCAGAAAGTAGGGGGAACTAAAAAGCCTCTTGATGAAAGTGAAAGAGAGTGAAAAAGTTGGCTTAAAGGTCAACATTCAGAAAACTAAGATTATGGCATCTGGTCCCATCACTTCATGGGAAAGAGATGGGGAAACAGTGGAAACAGTGGCAGACTTTATTTTTTAGGGCTCCAAAATCATTGCGGATGGTGATTGCAGCCATGAAATTAAAAGACGCTTACTCTTTGGAAGGAAAGTTATGACCAACCTAGATTCAAAAGCAGAGACACTACTTTGCCAACAAAGGTCCATCTAGTCAAGGCTATGGTTTTTCCTGTGGTCATGTATGGATGTGAGAGTTGGACTGTGAAGAAAGCTGAGCACCGAAGAATTGATACTTTTGAACTGTGGTGTTGGAGAAGACCCTTGAGAGTCCCTTGGACTGCAAGGAGATCCAACCAGTCCATTCTAGTATGGCAAAACCAATACAGTATTGTAAAATAAAGTAAAAATAAAAATTAAAAAAGCAAACAAAAAAAATAAAAGAAAGTGAAAATGTTTAAAAACATAAATAAATAAATAAATAAAGGAGATCAGCCCTGGGTGTTCTTTGGAAGGACTGATGCTAACCCTGAAACTCCAGTACTCTGGCCACCTCATGCGAAGAGTTGACTCATTGGAAAAGACTGATGCTGGGAGGGATTGGGGGCAGGAGGAGAAGGGGACGACAGAGGATGAGATGGCTGGATGGTATCACCGACTCCATAGATGTGAGTTTGAGTGAACTCCGGGAGTTGGTGATTGACAGGGAGGAGCGGTGTGCTGGGATTTACCGGGTTGCAAAGAGTCGGACACAACTGAGTGACTGAACTGAACTGAGCTGATACAGTACAGTGCCTGAACTGAACAGATACACATACAAAGTTTACATGTATTGAAACTATATAAAGTATGTTTGCATATATTTGCTATACCCATTCAGCAGATTATACCAGTCAACTATCTCTCAGAGAAAAGATTCATTTTTAAAAAAAAAAAGCTGGCCAGAAACGAAAGCAAAGTTGATTTAGTTGAGAGCAATGGTCTATATTTCCTTGAGTTTCAAGACTATTTCCTTCCCCTTACGGCCTCTGTCAAAAAGTACCAGGAAGCATTGACTTTCTTTTTTAAAAATTCTTTGCTTCTCTATCACATGTTTCTAAAATTCCACAAGAATATGATTATCTTTTTTAATAGAATGTCCTTTGGGAATAGTCATGAGTTAATCATAAAATGTTTAATATTCTCTTTCAGTGTGATTAGTTATTTGAGCCTTATTATCCTCCCTCCTTGCTTCTTTCCTCTGTTTTTTATAATATCATGGGACCCTACAAGGTGGAACCTCCCTAACCGTCAGGAGGACCAGGTTCTTAATGCTGCACTTCTACCTCCATGACCTGAGACAGTCAGTTCTTTATTTATTCGTCCCTCATCTCACAAACAGAAGGATCAGCCCTGATTATCGCTAAGGCAGTTTTCACTTCTAACATTTCTGGGATTCAGAAAAACTTTGAATGAGTTTCAAACCTGAGCAATCAGTAGTTTAATCTTCGGAGAAGCTATTACAGCAAAAAACTAACTTAAGTTTTTCATCCCAGTGTGAGACAGACTCCAAGACCCAACATTTTAACTAATCTTCTCTCTAACAAGATGCTTTGGGCATTATTAAGACTGATTGAGTGTCCAGAGATGGGCGATTACTAACATTGGAATAAATCATTTGCCTCACTCCTAAACAAGTTTCAGAGGAACTAATTAATGAAGGCAGTTGAAGTTCAACTCTGAAATGTAGCTCTTGATGCCTGATACAGTGAGGCAGCAAAGAACTGACCTCGGGGGAATCACAATGTCTTTGTAAATTAACGTAAGGTGCAGACTAGTTCTTTCTAGCACTGTAAGTTTATTGATTGTTATCCTAGTTTCTTGAAGTTAGATTGTTTGCCTTACAAAACAAACAAAAGAAAAATGTATTTCCATTTAGCAAAAACTGGCAAAGGTGGAAGATTCAATTCCTTTATAAAAATCAGAAGATATAGAAAAGGCTGTAATTCAAATTCTTTGCTAGTTGAGGAACATGGGTCCTAGTCTTCAAAAGCTACATATTTTGTTATTCCCATTACATGACATTATAGAAAAGGCAGAAATATACAGACAGAAAAAGATCACTGATTGTCCGGGGTTTGGAGGAGGGTAGATACATAAAGTAGGTGAAGTGCAGGAGATGTTACATTAGAAAAATTAAGAAAAAAGTGCATAGGATCTCTCTGTATTATTTCTCATACTTATTTCTCATATTCCTCATAATTATTTCTCATTATTTCATCTACAATTATCTCAAAATAAAAACTTAATTAAAAACAAAAACAAAACAGTGTGTGTGCCACAGGAGGACACTTTAGGTTGGAACACCAGCTCTTGATCTCCAGCAAGTTATTTAAAACCCTTGAGTTTCTGTTTCTTCAAGCGTAGCTGCAAGTTAGTGGTGCCCACAGTCAGGAATCACATGGAGGTAGTGTACATAATGTGCCTAGAAGATAGCAAGTGCTCAATAAATATTACGTCTCCTTCCTGCTTAACCATCACTGCTATTCTCTCCCAGGCTATTGCACTAGCTCCTACCTGGTCGCATCCCCTCTAGACGCTCTGACCATCCTACACAAAGCCGCCTTTCCAACAGGGTAGCCCTAATGTGATAAAAATTAGCCTCTTTCTAGAGAATAATGTTCCAACTCACTAAACCAATTAGATATGACTCCGTCTATTTTTCTACTCACATCCCATACCACGCGACTTCACCGTTCCCATAATCTCAGGTAAACGTTACCCCTGTTTGTCACCTCACCAGGCCCCTCCTCGGGTCATTCCCATCACCTGCTATCCCTCTCATCACATCTGGACATCCAAACCCTACCTTCAGGCCCGTCTCAAAGGTCACCTCGTCCACAACGACTATTTACTGCCTAGTCTAACACACAGTGAGTATTCCTTCCTTCTTCCCTTCCTTCCTTTGAGTCTTCATCAAACCCTGTGTTTCCTTCTTATGACTATTGACAATTCTGTCATAAGTTTTAGTCATTATATGTTAGCCATGCTTTAATCGATTGGGACTTTCCTAAGGATAGAAACTATATTTTTTCTGGTTATTTTTATTAATAGCAACAATAAAGGCCAACAAATGATAGTATTTTAAGTTTAGTAAATAAGCCCTATTTTGTTGCTCAGAAACAGTCATAATTCTATTTTATAAATGTGAAAATGAAGCCCTTCTGGGAGCAAGGTATCTGGAGGTTAAAGAAAAAATTAACGACAAAGTTCAGTCTGATACTCTCCCCTTTGACTTCCTAGCCAGTAAGCTTCCCAGACCAATATCTTCTTAATCTTACTGGGACAAGATCACCAGTTCTGTGTTGTCAACGTTGTCAACAGTCCGTATGCCCTCAGGATTCCCACATGAACACTTACACATTCGCCAGAGTATTAGTTTCATCTCACTTTTACAAAACAAAACTATGCAAAGATTATAGTCATTTAACTTTCCCAGTCCCATCTTCTATTCCCGTTGTTCTTTTCCCACCAAAGTGTCCACAAGCCCAGAATCTCCTAAAAGCCCTTAGAAGTACCTCATCAAGGGCAAAATCCATGCCATAGGGGCCTCAAGTTTAAACAGGTAAATCAAAGTATGAGATGAGAATGGTGAATGTGTCTTTTATACAGAGAAATACTAAGTTAGAAATTGGAAGTCTATAAATTGGCAAGGGAATGCTTAAAGCATTGTTATTGACTGATACTGAATAATAAATATGTTGAAGAGGCTAATTTTCAAATCCCAATCTCAATTAAAAATAAATAAAAGGAGAGTTACTACCCTCGAAAAGGACAATAGAGAATTACGTGGACATTCTTAAGGGTATTCTAGGATCCTTTTAAAGTAGACATTATAAAAACATACTCATTATAAAAAGCTTAAACAACATAGAAACATAGAAAATTTTTTTCAATGATCTCATCACACAAATATAACTGCTATGAAGTTAAGTGGGTCACTTCTGATCTTGCTTGTTTTCAGCCTTTCTCCCCTGTTTTGTGTTTTGAAAACATCTGTATAACATTTTATTTTTACTACATATTTAGCCAGAGAATGATATCTTTGCAATTTATAAACACTTGTTTAAGACAGGCAATAGCTGAAATATATTTTTATATATAAGACATAATGCTACAGTTCATTGGGTTTAAATATTCAACAGAGAAAAATGATTATTTTAGTAGTTGATCATTCCATCTGTAGCCAGGTGCATCTGAGCCCAAAGCTTGTACTTTTAAGGATGAAATTCATAAAAGCCATTTTAAAATAATTTTGAGGTTCTCATTTTTTAGTTGTTGGTTTTTTTTAGAGAAAAGGTAGAGACCTGGATACTTCTTTAAGGCAGAACATACACCCTTATTCTTTACAAATCCTATCAATCAACTTTTTCAAAAAATCATAGTAAAAGAACGTAAACATATATAAAATTGTCATTTTAACGATTCAACATATAATTGACATTATCCGTAATTGACAATGTAAGTGTTCTTGCCTGGAGAATCCCAGGGATGGGGGAACCTGGTGGGCTGCCGTCTATGGGGTCGCACAGAGTCAGACACGACTGAAGCGACTTAGCAGCAGCAGCAGCAGCAAGTGACATTAAGTAAATAACACCATCATACAACCATTGCTGCCATCCAACTCCAGAATTATTTTTTCATCATTCGAAACTAAAACCTGTACCTATCAAACAATAACTCCGTACTGTCGCCTCCCCTACCTGCTGGTGACCACTATTCTATTTTCCATCTCTGTGAATTTGACTACTCAGCTTCCCTGCTGCTGCTAAGTCGCTTCAGTTGTGTCCAACTCTGTGCGACCCCATAGACGGCAGCCCACCAGGCTCCCCTGTCCCTGGGATTCTCCAGGCAAGAACACGGAAGTGGGTTGCCATTTCCTTCTCCAATGCATGAAAGTGAAAAGTGAAAGGGAAGTCGCTCAGTCTTAGCTTCCCATGTGGCACTAATGGTAAAGAACTCTCCTGCCAATGCAGGAGATGTAAGAGACGCAGGTTTGATTCCTGGGTCGGGAAGATCCCCTGGAGAAGGAAATGGCAATCCGCTCCAGTATTCTTGCCAGGAGGGTCCCATGTACAGAGGAGCCTGGCAGGCGATAGTCCATAACGTCGCACAGAGTCAGACAGAACTGAAGCGACTTAGCACAAGTACCTCACATAAGTCGAATTATACAATATTTGTCCATTTGTGTCTGGCTTATTTCACTAAACTGAATATTTTAAATTTCATTCATGTGATAGCATGTATCAGAATCCCATTCCTTTATGAGGCTGAATAATATTCCACAATATGGATATTCGCCTCCAATGCAGGAGACCCAAATTCTATTCCTGGGTTGGGAAGATCCGCTGGAGAAGGAATAGGCTACCCACTCCAGTATTCTTGGGCTTCCCTTGTTTCTCAGCTGGTAAAGAATCCACCTGCAATATGGGAGACCTGAGTTCAATCCCTGGGTTGGGAAGATCCCCTGGAAAAGGGAAAATCTACCCACTTCAGTATTCTGGCCTGGAGAATTCCATGGACTGTACAGTCCATTGGGTCACAAAGAGTCGGACACGACTGAGCAAATTTCACTTTCATTTTTCACTATATGGATATATCACTTTGATTATCCATTTATTTGTCAATGGATATTTGGGGGGGGGGGGTTCCACATTTTTGACTATGATGAATACTCCAGCTACTGTCACTAACCTTCTTAGCCATGCAAGGACAAAGCAAAGATTTTCTGCTGAAATTAGGATGAATATGATAATATAAAATATTGGCTAGTTTATGAACATTCATTTCACAAATACTACTAAGCACCTACTCTGTAGCAGGCATTCAACTAGGGGGACAGTGCTGAATGAAAACAGCTTTTTGATTAAAGTACAAAGTACAAGCATGCCTAGAAATATCGGGACAACGACGGGGAGCTGGCCACACACACCTGGCAACCTCCTCAGGTACAATAAGGAAGGCAGTTTGCAAAGAGTGCTCTGATGGCCTTCCCCCCCCCAGGACCCCAAGGAGACTAACTCCGACACCCTCTGCTTCATTCTCTGCTTTGCCATCATATGCTAATCTGGTTAATCCAGGCACCTGAAGAACTGTCTCCACGGCCCCATTGTGGATAAGGGCCATGGTACAGCAGGATAGGTCTGTGGAGAGGCAGTCAGGCAGGAAGGGGTGAATATTATGTCTGGTGAAATTTCCTGGCAAATACAGGTCCACCTGGGCTCCCAAATCTGTTTTCATATTCATCAGAAACATGTGCACCTTTAGCTGACTTGTCATTTTACTGACATCTAAGTGAACTCTGGGAGTTGGTGATGGACCGGGAGGCCTGGCATGCTGCGATTCATGGGGTCACAAAGAGTCAGACATGACTGAGTGACTGAACTCACTAACTAACTAAAGGTGCAACGTGACTATCTAACACCACGTGAACATTCCACAGTTTAGACATTCGTCAGCTTTTGGAATGTGCTCTATGCGAACATAAGGCTGGGTCTGAAATTCATTTGCATTGTAACAGGAAGTCTCAACACTGTGTTTCTCAAAGGGAGAAAATGAAGAAGAGCTTTAACATCATTTCTTTAAATTTAATGTCAGGCCCTCTAAGTATTTGAATGAGGCAAAAACTAAATTTCAAATTATTATTATGGATAAAATTGATAGGGCTTCTCTGGTGGCTCAGATGGTAAAGAATTTGCCTGCAGTGCAAGAGACCTGGGTTCGATGCCTGGGGCAGGAAGATTCCCCTGGAGAAGGAAATGGCAACCCGCTCCAGTATTCTTGCCTAGGAAGTCCCATGAACAGAGGAGCCTGGCGGGCTACAGTCCGTGGGATCACAAAGAGTCTGACATGACTTAGTGACTAAACAACACCCACAAATAAAACAGATAACTGATGAGAACTGGCTACATAGCCCAGGAAACTCGGCTCCATGCTCTGTGGTGAAATAACTGGGAAGAAAATCCGAAAAAGAGGAGATAATATGCATATGTAGAGCTGATTCATTTTGCTGCATAGCAGAAACTAGCGAAACAGTGAAAAGCAACTACACACCAATAAATAAATTAAATAATTTTTTTATTTAAAAGATTATTCTTCAGAAATTTTTCATTGTCATTTCAACTGAAAAAGCTGAGGTAAACTGTTGGAAGCAAACTCAAGTTTTCCATTCAAAAATTTGGAAAAAAAAATATTTGTAATTTTTATACAAATTCAAATCACCTTTCTTATCATTTTGAATTGTATTTGTTTCATTAAAATATGATATTTGAAAATAATTTGAAAATAATATAATATCCCACTTGGATACCCCAGTCATTTCCCAGTGTCTTCAGGGTGCTGAACAATTAACATGTTTCTTTATGTTACCATGACATGAAATCTATTCAGCTCTATGATGACTACTTATATGTGTCAATTTGGCTGGGTCACAATGCCCATCTGTGGCCAAACATTATTCTAGATGATTCTGTGAGGTGTTTGGGGATAAGAATAACATTCAACAGTGAACTTTGAATCAGATTGCCCTCCAGCATGTGGATGGGCATCATCTAATCAGTTGAAGGCTTGAATAAAATAAAATACTGATCTTTCCTGAACAAGAGAGAATCCTGTGGCAGACTCCTTTCAGATTTGAAATTCCAGCATTGGATTTTCCTGTGTCTTCAGCTTGATGGTTGGACTTGAATTATAACAACAACTCTTTCCTGAATCTCCACCCTATAGAATTTGTACTTGCCAGCCTCCATAGTATCATGAGTTCATTACTTAAAATAAATGCCATTCTACTTATACACACACATGCTATTGGTTCTGTTTCTCTGGAGGACCCTGACTAATACAAACACAAATGACAACATCACACAGCTAGAGTTCCTTATGTAACAAGACACTATTCCGGTTACCTCACAAAAATTAACTATGTAACTACTATTATTATCATTTTCACTCTATATATGTGTTTACAGAAGCTCAGAGATATTAAGTAACTTGCCCGGGTTTACACAGCTATTAAGTAGAAAAGTAAGAATATAAACCCAAGATCTGTTTTAATGTATATGATCTTAACTAATATGTATTAATAATATACTTCTTCTCTAGATCTGAATAAGAATAGTGTTTTTCAAACATATTTTTCAACTTATATTAATGGGAGTAAAATCACTGTGCATGGAGATTGTGGACATCAAATTAAAAGAGACTTGCTCCTTGGAAGAAAAGCTATAACAAACCTAGATAGCATATTAAAAGGCAGAAACATCACTTTACCTACAAATATTCATACAGTCAAGGCTATGGTTTTTCCAGTAGCCATGTACAGATGTGAGAATTGGACCATAAACATGGCTGATGCTTTTGAATTGTGATGCTGGAGAAGACTCTTGAGAGTCCCTTAGACTGCAAGGAGATCAAACCAGTCAGTCCTAAAGGAAATCAACCCAAATATTCGTTGGAAGAATTAATACTGAAGCTAAAGCTCCAATACTTTGGCCACCTGATGTGAAGAACTGACTTATTAGAAAAGACCCTGATGCCGGGAAAAATTGAGGGCAGGTGGATAAGGAGGCGACCGAAGATGAGATGGTTGGATGGCATTACCAACTCAATGGACATGAGTTTGAGTAAACTCCAGGAGTTGGTGATGGACAGGGAGGCGTGGCGTACTGCAGTCCCTGGAGTTACAAAGAGCTGGACACGACTGAGTGACTGAACTGAACTGAACTATTCAACTTTATTTCTTCTTTATTCTATTCTATTCCTTTAAACAATTCTATTCTATTCTGTCCTACAAAACTGATTTTACTGACATTCCCATTGTTGTTGTTCAGTCACTAAGTCGTGTCCAACTCTTTGGAGCCCCGTGGACTGCAGCCTGTCAAGCTTCCTGTCCTTCACTGTCTCCTGGAATTGGCTCAAACTCATGTCAATATATGGTCAAATCTATCAGGTTTTTTCTACAGTTATTTTAAGCTTAAAAATGCACCACTACCCCCATGTATCTTTACTGGTATTATGTTACACTTATGTTTACCCATCATGATTTTCAAACCAAACCCCAGAAAATATCCATTAAATATATGTACCACATCTTTTTTACTCATTTATCCATTTATGAACAATTAGGTTGCTTCCATATCTAGGCTATGTAGATAACACTTCTATGAACATTAGGGTACATAAGTCTTTTCAAATAAGTGTTTTTGTTTTCTTAGGATAGATACCCAGGAATGGAATTGTCAGATTGTATGGTAGTCCTATTTTTAATGTTTTGAGGAAATTCCGTATTGTTTTTCATAGTGGTTGCTTTAATCTACAGCCCTATCCACATGCACAAAGGGTTCCCTTTCTTCACATTTCACCAACACTTGTTATTTCTTGTCTTTTTTAGTTTGCCATTCTAACAGGCTTGGGGGGTTTTACTCAACCATAAAAAAAATGAAAATTTGCCATTTGTTACAACATGGATGGACCTGGAAGGTTTAATGTTTAGTGAGATAAATTAGATAGAAAAAGACAAATGCTGTACATTTTCTCACACACACACACACACATATAATTTTACTCCATTCCATCAGAAAGTCTTTCAAGCTTGAAATGCATTAGAGATAAGCCCAAGGGTCTGTGTTACTCTAAACTGGCTCTGTGGACCACTCCATTTGTCACAGTTGAACACAAATAGATCTTTACTTCATGAGATAGATATAACTCCTTGTATTGAGGCCATTCCCAAAACTGGTGTGTATAGGCCAAGGCTTTCATTCCATTTATGAGGTTGAACATAAAACCCCACATCATTTATTTTACTGACTCCTATTGATCAGAGCTAAAGGTGCAAACAATGGCATTTTAAAAGTCCAATTTCAAGGAGTCAGCAGAGAAAGAAAATAGATATACAGAGTTTTTATTAAAAATAGTAGCTGATACTAAATAATAAACTTTTTCTGAAAATAATTGGATTATGAGGTGGCTGAGAGAAATCAGATTAAATGAGCTGTGGATTTGAACTATAACTTTGCCTTATTATACAGAAAAGATCACATACAAGGCTTAATGAATCCACATTGATTGACAAGATGAATGAATAATTGGATGGATGAGTGGATAATGGGGTACCACTGCATCCCGAAATACTTGCTAGAGGCCTGGAACCTTAGGAATCCACAGTCTGTCATTTTATTTTATTTTATTTTATTATTTTTACTTTATTTTACCTTACAATACTGTATTGATTTTGCCATACATTGGCATGAATCCACCACGGGTGTATACAAGCTCCCAATCCTGAATCCCCCTCCCACCTCCCACCCCATATCATCACTCTGGATCATCCCCATGCACCAGCCCTAAGCATCCTGTATCCTGTATCGAACATAGACTGGCACTTCGTTTCTTACATGATAATATACACATTTCAATGCCATTCTCCCAAATCATCCCACCCTCTCCTTCTCCCTCAGAGTCTAAAAGTCCGTTCTATATATCTGTGTCTCTTTTGCTGTCTCGCATACAGGGTCATCATTACCATCTTTCTAAATTCCGTATATATGTGTCAGTGTACTGTATTGGTGTTTTTCTTTCTGGCTTACTTCACTCTGTATAATCGGCTCCAGTTTCATCCATCCATCTCATTAGAACTGATTCAAATGTATTTTTTTGAATGGCTGAGTAATACTCCATTGTGTATATGTACCACAGCTTCCTTATCCATTCGTCTGCTGATGGACGTCTAGGTTGCTTCCATGTCCAGGCTATTATAAACAGTGCTGCAATGAACATTGGGATACATGTGTCTCTTTCAATTCTGGTTTCCTCAGTGTGTATGCCCAGCAGTGGGATTGCTGGGTCATAAGGCAGCTCTATTTGCAGTTTTTTAAGGAATCTCCACACTGTTCTCCATAGTGGCTGTACTAGTTTGCATTCCCACCAACAGTGGAAGAGGGTTCCCTTTTCTCCACACCCTCTCCAGCATTCATTGCTTGTAGATTTTGGATCGCAGCCATTCTGACTGGTGTGAAATGGTACCTCATTGTGGTCTTGATTTGCATTTCTCTGATAATGAGTGATGTTGAGCATCTTTTCATGTGTTTGTTAGCCATCTGTATGTCTTCTTTGGAGAAATGCCTATTCAGTTCTTTGGCCCATTTTTTGATTGGGTCGTTTATTTTTCTGGAGTTGAGCTACATAAGTTGCTTGTATATTTTTGAGATTAGTTGTTTGTCAGTTGCTTCATTTGCTATTGTTTTCTCCCATTCAGAAGGCTGTCTTTTCACCTTACTTATAGTTTCCTTTGTTGTGCAAAGCTTTTAATTTTGATTAGATCCCATTTGTTTATTTTTGCTTTCATTTCCAGTATTCTGGGAGTTGGATCATAGAGGATCCTGCTGTGATTTATGTCAGAGAGTGTTTTGCCTATGTTCTCCTCTAGGAGTTTTATAGTTTCTGGTCTTGCATTTAGATCTTTAATCCATTTTGAGTTTATTTTTGTGTGTGGTGTTAGAAAGTGATCTAGTTTCATTCTTTTACAAGTGGTTGATGAGTTTTCTCAGCACCACTTGTTATAGAGATTGTCTTACTCCATTGTATATTCTTGCCTCCTTTGTCGAAGATAAGGTGTCCATAGGTGCATGGATTTATCTCTGGGCTTTCTATTTTGTTCTATTGATCTATATTTCTGTCTTTGTGCCAGTACCATACTGTCTTGATGACTGTGGCTTTGTAGTAGAGCCTGAAGTCAGGCAAGTTGATTCCTCCAGTTCCATTCTTCTTTCTCAAGATTGCTTTGGCTATTCGCGGTTTTTTGTATTTCCATACAAATCTTGAAATTATTTGTTCTAGCTCTGTGAAAAATACCACTGGTAGCTTGATAGGGATTGCATTGAATCTGTAGATTGCTTTGGGTAGTACACTCATGTTCACTATATTGATTCTTCCAATCCATATATTGGAATTCCACTCCAATTCTTTACCACTTGTAAATCCGTGAACATGGTATATTTCTCCATCTATTAGTGTCCTCTTTGATTTCTTTCATCAGTGTTTTATAGTTTTCGATATATAGCTCTTTCGTTTCTTTAGGTAGGTATATTCCGAAGTATTTTATTCTTTTCATTGCAATGGTGAATGGAATTGTTTCCTTAATTTCTTTTTCTACTTTCTCATTATTAGTGTATAGGAATGCAAGGCATTTCTGAGTGTTGATTTTATATCCTGCAACTTTACTATATTCATTGATTAGCTCTAGTAATTTTCTGGTGGAGTCTTTAGGGTTTTCTATGTAGAGGATCATGTCATCTGCAAACAGTGAAAGTTTTACTTCTTCTTTTCTAATTTGGATTCTGTTTATTTCTTTTTCTGCTCTGATTGCTGTGGCCAAAACTTCCAGAACTATTTGAATAGTAGCGGTGAAAGTGGGCACCCTTGTCTTGTTCCTGACTTAAAAGGAAATGCTTTCCATTTTTCACCATTGAGGATAATGTTTGCTGTGGGTTTGTCATATATAGCTTTTATTATGTTGAGGTATGTTCCTTCTATTCCTGCTTTCTGGAGAGTTTTTATCACAAATGGATGTTGAATTTTGTCAAAGGCCTTCTCTGCATCTATTGAGATAATCATGTGGCTTTTATTTTTCAATTTGTTAATGTGGTGAATTACATTGATTGATTTGTGGATATTGAAGAATCCTTGCATCCCTGGGATAAAGCCCACTTGGTCATGGTGTATGATCTTTTTAATGTGTTGTTGGATTTTGATTGCTAGAATTTTGTTGAGGATTTTTGCATCTATGTTCATCAGTGATATTGGCCTGTAGTTTTCTTTTTCTGCGGCATCTTTGTCAGGTTTTGGTATTAGGGTGATGGTGGGCTCATAGAATGAGTTTGGAAGTTTACCTTCCTCTGGCATTTTCTGGAAGAGTTTGAGTAGGATAGGTGTTAGCTCTTCTCAAAATTTTTGGTAGAATTCAGCTGTGAAGCCGTCTGGACCTGGGCTTTTGTTTGCTGGAAGATTTCTGATTACAGTTTCAATTTCCGTGCTTGTGATGGGTCTGTTAAGATTTTCTATTTCTTCCTGGTTCAGTTATGGAAAGTTGTACCTTTCTAAGAATTTGTCCATTTCTTCCACGTTGTCCATTTTATTGGCGTATAATTGCTGATAGTAGTCTCTTATGATCCTTTGTATTTCTGTGTTGTCTGTTGTGATCTCTCCATTTTCATTTCTAATTTTATTGATTTGATTTTTCTGTTTCTTGATGAGTCTAGCTAGTGGCTTGTCAATTTTATATATCCTCTCAAAGAACCAGCTTTTGGCTTTGTTGATTTTTGCTATGGTCTCTTTTGTTTCTTTTGCATTTATTTCTGCCCTAATTTTTAAGATTTCTTTCCTTCTACTGACTCCTGGGTTCTCCATTTCTTCCTTTTCTAGTTGCTTTAGGTGTAGAGTTAGGTTATTTATTTGACTTTTTTCTTGTTTCTTGAGGTATGCCTCTATTGCTATGAACTTTCCTCTAAGCACTGCTCTTATAGTGTCCCACAGGTTTTAGGTTGTTGTGTTTTCATTTTCATTTGTTTCTATGCATAATTTGCTTTCTTCTGTGATTTGTTGGTTATTCAGAAGCGTGTTGTTCAGCCTCCATATGTTGGGATTTTTAATAGTTTTCCTCCTGTAATTGAGATCTAATCTTAATGCATTATGGTCAGAAAAGATGCTCGGAATGATTTCGATTTTTTTGAATTTATCAAGGTTAGATTTATGGCCCAGGATGTGATCTATCCTGGAAAAGGTTCCGTGAGCACTTGAGAAAAAAGGTGAAATTCATTGTTTTGGGGTGTAATGTCCTATAGATATCAAGTAGGTCTAACTGGTCTATTGTCTCTTTTAAAGTTTGCATTTCATTGTTAATTTTCTGTTTAGTTGATCTGTCCATAGGTGTGAGTGGGGTATTAAAGTCTCCCACTATTATTGTGTTATTGTTAATTTCCCCTTTCATGCTTGTTAGCATTTGTCTTACATATTGCGGTGCTCCTATGTTGGGTGCAGGTATATTTATAATTGTTATATCTTCTTCTTGGATTGATCCTTTGATCATTATGCAGTGGCCTTCGTTGTCTCTTTTCACAGCCTTTGTTTTAAAGTCTATTTTATTGGAGATGAGTATTGCTACTCCTGCTTTCTTTTGGTCTCTATTTGCATGGTATATCTTTTTCCAGCCCTTCACTTTCAGTCTGTATGTGTCCCTTATTTTGAGGTGGGTCTCTTGTACACAGCATATATAAGGATCTTGTTTTTGCATCCATTCAGCCAGTCTTTGCCTTTTGGTTGGGGCATTCAACCCATTTATGTTTAAGGTAATTATTGATAAGTGTGATCCCATTGCCATTTACTTCATTGTTTTGGGTTCAGGTTTATATGCCCTTTTTGTGTTTCCTGTCTAGAGAATATCCTTTAGTATTTGTTGGAGAGCTGGTTTGGTGATGCTGAATTCTCTCAGCTTTTGCATGTCTATGAAGCTTTTGATTTCTCCTTCGTATTTGAATGAGATCCTTGCTGGGTACAGTAATCTGGGCTGTAGGTTATTTTCTTTCATCACTTTAAGTATGTCTTGCCATCCCTCCTGGCCTGAAGAGTTTCTATTGAAAGATCAGCTGTTATCCTTATGGGAATCCCCTTGTGTGTTATTTGTTGTTTTTCCCTTGCTGCTTTTAATATTTGTCCTTTGTGTTTGGTCTTTGTTAATTTGATTAATATATGTCTTGGGGTGTTTCGCCTTGGGTTTATCCTGTTTGGAACTCTCTGGGTTTCTTGGACTTGGGTGATCATTTCCTTCCCCATTTTAGGGAAGTTTTCAACTATTATCTCCTCAAGAATTTTCTCATGGTCTTTCTTTTTGTCTTCTTCTTCTGGGATTCCTATAATTCGAATGTTGGAGCGTTTCATATTGTCCTGGAGGTCTCTGAGGTTGTCCTCATTTCTTTTAATTCATTTTTCTTTTTTCCTCTCTGATTCATTTATTTCTACCATTCTATCTTCTATTTCACTAATCCTATCTTCTGCCTCTGTTATCCTACTATCTGTTGCCTCCAGAGTGTTTCTGATCTCATTTATTGCATTATTCATTATATATTGACTCTTTTTTATTTCTTCTAGGTCCTTGTTACACCTTTCTTGCATCTTCTCAATCCTTGTCTCCAGGCTATTTATCTGTGATTCCATTTTGATTTCAAGATTTTGGGTCATTTTCACTATCAATATTCGGAATTCTTTCTCAGGTAGATTCCCTATCTCTTCCTCTTTGATTTGGTTTGGTAGGCATTTCTCCTGTTCCTTTACCTGCTGGGTATTCCTCTGTCTCTTCATCTTGGTTATATTGCTGCATTTGAGGTGGCCTTTCTATATTCTGTGGAGTTCTCTTTATTATGGGATTTCCTCACTGTGGGTGGGGTTGTATCAGTGGCTTGTCAAGGTTTCTTGGTTAGGGAGGCTTGTGTTGGAGTTCTGGTGGGTGGAGCTGGATTTCTTCTCTCTGGAGTGCTATGAATTGTCCAGTAATGGGTTGTGAGACATCAGTGGTTTTGGAGTAGTTTTGAGCTGCCTGTATATTGAAGCTCAGGGGTGTGTTCCTGCGTTGCTGGAGAATTTGCGTGGTATGTCTTGTTCTGGAACTTGTTGGCCCTTGGGTGGTGCTTGGTTTCAGTGTAGGTATGGAGGCATTTGATGAGCTCCTATTGATTAATGTTCCCTGGATTCAGGATTTCTCTGATGTTCTTAGCATTTGGACTCAAGCCTCCTGTTTCTGGTTTTCAGTTTTATTTTTACCCTAGCCTCAGGACTTCTCCATCTATAGAGCACTGATGATAAAGCATCTAGGTTAAAGATGAAAGGTTTCTCCACATTGAGGGTCACCCATAGAGGTTCACTGAGTTACACAGAGAAGGGAAGAGGGAGAGGGTAGTTAGAGGTGACTGGAATGAGATGAGGTGGGATCAAAAGAGGAGAGAGCAAACTAGCCAGTAATCACGTCCTTATGTACACTCCACAGTCTGGACCACTCAGAGGTGTTCATGGAGTTATACAGGGAAGAGGAGAGGGAGGAAGTAGACAGAGGTGGCCAGGAGGATAAAAGAGGGAAATAAAGGGAGAGAGAGAGATCTTGCCAGTAACCAGTTCCCTGAGTATTCTCCACCGTCTGGAACACACGGAGATTCACAGGGTTGGGTAGAGAAGAGAAGGGGGAGGGAGGAGACAGAGGACACCTGGTGGAGATAAAAGAGAGTCCAAAGGAGGGGAGAGTGGTCAAGCCAGTAATCTCACTCTCAGGTAAAATTGGGTACTGAAGATTGGGTTTTGACATGTACAAAATTGACAACAAATACCAAAAAGCAAAGATTAAAACTCTGGAGTAGAGATTGGATTTTCAAAACTACAATATTAAAGAAAAGAAGAAGAGGAAACAAAGAAAGAAAAAACAAACAAACAAACAAACAAAAAACAAAGCCAGAAGAATTATTAAAAATAATAATTAGGGAAATAGAGTACTTAAAAATTTAAGAAAGTTAAAAAAAAAAACAGGAAAAACAAAAAAAAAAAAAGAAGAAAAAACAATCACGCAACCCCATCAACTCAAAAAAAAAAAAAAAAAAGATTGTAAAAGTAGTAAAGGTATATCCGGCCCTTTCTCTGGTGTTGTGGGCTGTGTGGGATCACTTCCAAGGCGGTTCCCTCTGTTTAACTTCCTCTGTTTACTGGTCTCTTCAGTGTCTGATTTCCATCTTGACACAGGGAGGGCGGTGGTGGACAACTAGGTTCACTATTCAGTCATGCTGTGGGGAGGGAGGGATGCTGCAAATAAATATTACTGGTGTGTGCATGCAGTGTCTCATCCACTCTGGGCTTGCCCCTGCTCATGGTGCACACCACTCAGGCTCTACCTAGCTCCGCTGGGTAACAGTCTGAGGCCGGCCCTAGGCTTCATGCACCTCCCCGGTCTAAGCCGCTCAGGCTCGGCCCTCAGGAAGCCCTCAGAGGCGCAGATTTGGTTGGGCCTGCGTTTTGTGCCCTTCCCAGGTCCGAGTAGCTCAGGAGTTTGGCGAGCGCAATCGCTGTGACTATGGCCTTTCCCTGTTGCTCAGTTTTCTGGGTGTACCACTGGCATTCCTTCTCAGGCGGGTGATGACTGCCCAGAGCCCCCAGAAGTCTTAGTTAACAAAGAAGCCTGCTTGCATTTTGGTAAGTAATGTCTCTCTTGGGCTACGATTGCCCCCTTCCAGCCCTTAAGGCTCTGGCTTCCTGTCACCGGAGGGGGATGGTATGCAGCCGGCTATTTCTGATCTGTCCTTTGTTCTGTGCTTGGTCCTGGTGGTGTCTTATGTTCGAGCGTTTCGCCTGGTAGCTATCCCACAGTCTGGTTTGCTAGCCCAAGTTAGTTCGCTCTGTCCACGGGCGGGGTGTTCCAGCCCAATTCTCAAAAAAGCACTGCCGCCCACGCCTCCCGCAGCCCGATTCTTAAAACGCACTGCTGGCTGCGCCTCCTGCTCCTCCCTGCCCAGCCCCCACTTGCTAGTGGCAGATGCAGGCGTCTGCGCTGCTTTTCCGCTGGGGGGAGTTACTGTGAGGCTCGTAATGTGTTGGTTTTAATTATTTATTTATTTTTCCTTCCTGTTATGTTGCCCTCTGTGCTTCCAAAGCTTGCCACAGACTCGGCTGCGAGAATGTTTCCTGGTGTTTGGAAACTTCTCTTCTTAAGAGTCTCTTCCTGGGACAGGATTCCCTTCCCGGGACGGCGCTCCCTCCCTACCTCCTTTGTCTCTTTTCTCATCTTATTATATTTTTTCCTACCTGTTTTTGAAGCCAATGATCTGCTTTGCTGGGTGCCTGATGTCCTCTGCTGGCATTCAGAAGTTGTTTTGTGGAATTTACTCAGCATTGAAATGTTCTTTTGATGAATTTTTGAGGGAGAAAGTGGTCTCCCTGTCCTCTTCCTCTGCCATCTTAGGACCGCCCCCCTGCAGTCTGTCATTTTAGCTTTCTCCTCCAATTTCCTTTCTAGATAAGAATTTATGCCCTACAAAACGTCCTTTTCAACACGGCCCTATGGATGGCATCTTTGACCTCCTTATTCCTCAAGCAATAGGTAAGTGGGTTCAACATGGGGATGCCTGCACTGTAAACCACAGACACCTTTGTCGAGACCCAGGGAGACGCAGGCACTAGGCTGGACATAAATAAAGAGAAGAGGGCCATACAGGATAGACACGGTTGTCCAGAGTGCAGAGCAGGAAGAGGAGGCTTCGCATCTCCCGTCAGCAGAGCGGATCTTCAGGATGGGGATGAGGATGTCAGTGGAGGAGCCCAGGAGAGTCAGGTCACTGTAAACACCCACAGCTCCACCCACGACAAAAACCACCCTCTTGTTGAGACTGGTGTCAGCACACACAAGGGAAAGCAGAGGCGGCAAGTCACAGAAGAAGTGGTGGATGACATCGGGGCTGCAGAAAGGAAGGCGAAAAGCATCACGTGTGCATCGTGGGGTTCAGGAACCCGGTGACATAGGGACCCACCACCAGCTGGACTCAGAGTCTCTGGGACATGGCGATAGAATACAACAGTGGGTTTCGGGTGTAGCCACAGCAGCCATAGGCCACAGACGCCAGAGAAAACACTCTGCTATGACGAAGAACCCAAAGCGCCCCTGTTGCCAAGCACAGCCCCGGACAGAGACGCCTTTCCGCCTCACAAAGAAGTCGGAGAGAATCTTGGGGCTCACGACAGAAGAGAAGCTCATGTCCATGGAAGATACATGACTGAGGAAAAAGTACATGGGGCGTGAAGGCGGGAATCCATCTGTATCAGAACAATCATACCCAAGTTTCCTGATAGGTTGATGAGGTAGAAACACAGAAGGAGCAGGAAAAGGCAGACCTGCAATTGAGGGCTGAAATTCAAACCTCTGAAGATGAACTCTGTGACCCTCGTGTCGCTTTCGTTAGCCGGAGACAGACTCTGGATTCCGCTGGAGAAGAGAAGAGAAATTTGGTAAGCATGTCTTCAAAAGGGGGACCCAGAAATAAAGTAGTCCCTAGGAGAGCATGCCAAAGCCTTTGACTGTGTGGATCACAATAAACTGTGGAAAATTCTGAAAGAGATGGGATTACCAGACCACCTAACCTGCCTCTTGAGAAACCTATATGCAGGTCAGGAAGCAACAGTTAGAACTGGACATGGAACAACAGACTGGTTCCAAATAGAAGAAGGAGTACGTCAAGGCTGTATATTGTCACCCTGCTTATTTAACTTCTATGCAGAGTGCATCATGAGTAATGCTGGGCTGAAAGAAGCACAAGCTGGAATCAAGATTGACGGGAGAAATATCAAAACCTCAGATATGCAGATGACACCACCCTTAGGCAGAAAGTGAAGAGGAACTAAAGAGCCTCTTGATGAAAGTGAAAGAGGAGAGCGAAAAAGCTGGCTTAAAGCTCAACATTCAGAAAACAAAGATCATGGCATCTGGTCCCATCACTTCATGGGAAATAGATGGGGAAATGGTAGAAGCAGTGTCAGACTTTATATTTTGGGGCTCCAAAATCACTGCAGATGGTGATTGCAGCCATGAAATTAAAAGATGCTTACTCCTTGGAAGAAAAGTTATGACCAACCTAGATAGCATATTCAAAAGCAGAGACATTACTTTGCCAGCAAAGGTTCGCCTGGTCTGGTCAAGGCTATGGTTTTTCCAGTAGTCATGTATGGATGTGAGAGTTGCAGTGTGAAGAAAGCTGAGCATCGAAGAATTGATGCTTTTGAACTGTGGTGTTGGAGAAGACTCTTGAGAGTCCCTTGGACTGCAAGGAGAACCAACCAGTCCATTCTGAAGGCGATCAGTCCTGGGATTTCTTTGGAAGGAATGATGCTAAAGCTGAAACTCCAGTACTTTGGCCACCTCATGCGAAGAGTTGACTCATTGGAAAAGACTCTGATGCTGGGAGGGATTGGGGGCAGGAGGTGAAGGGGACGACAGAGGATGAGATGGCTGGATGGCATCACTGACTCGATGGACGTGAGTCTGAGTGAACTCCGGGAGTTGGTGATGGACAGGGAGGCCTGGAGTGCTGCGATTCATGGGGTTGCAAAGAGTCGGACACGACTGAGCGACTGAACTGAACAGAACTGAGGAGAGCATATGACTTTTAATTGCATGCTGTGGCTAAGGAAACAGAAGTGAAATGAGGCCAGGGCAAAGGATCAGATTTGAAGCTATAATATTACAAGGTTCCCTAGGATCCATCAATATATGGGTGAGAAAACCACAGCTTAGAAACTCAAATTCCCATAAGCAATAGCAGAGAAAATTCTAGAATAAGTATCCGGTAATTCCAACTTCAGTGACGTTTACCTGAGCTCACCAGGTGGGTATGCGCCTGGTGAAGTGATGTAGGAGAGTGAAATGAAACCAGCCGAGAAGAATGAGCAGCTGCTTCGTGTTAGGCCATGCGCTATGCACTTCGGGATTACAGCTTAAGCCTAAGTGCATGTTCTGCAAGTGCTCTGACCCTAGGAAAGTTACTTTTCTTCACCTGTGAAATAGGAGTAATAATAGTAATACCTACCTTGTAAATTGCTGTGAGGATTAGATGAGTTAACGCGTGCAAACATCTAACCAAGTCTTATTGAGTTTCCAGTAAGTGCAGACTGATTATTGGCATTTGTGCCTTACATGCTGTCTTTAACAAACCTGCAGGCTAAACATCATATTTCCTTTCACATAGGAGCAAAATAAAAGTTTGATCCTTTTCCCTATACTAGTGACCGGCAGAAGTGGGCATCAAGTATTACCTGTCAAAGCAGACTGTAATCTTTCTTTTTTCACACTGTAACAATGTCTCCTGTGTCTTCAAAAATCCTTTCATCTTAAAGAGGTTAAACATGTACATTGCAATAGGAGTACACAAAACACATTTTGGCTTCCTATTTTTTTGAGGTTACAGCCAATGGTCATTAGTGGGAAGCCCATAGGATACTAGAAAGCTGAGTTTAAGCATGACTTTATGAAAACAGTACATGGAAGAAACCATGAGAAGAGCCTGAATTAGCCCAACTCTATATCCTCTATGTATTCTTTTTTCATGCACTGTAAGTATGGCCGTGGTTAGGTCAGCTGATCTCTTTGAACCTGAGTTGCTTCATTCATTCAATGCGGCTGAAACCCCTGTAACTTGACCTCTCAGAACTCTTACTCACTTAGAATGAGATGGTTGATGTGTAAGTGCTCAGAAAACTGCACATACTTTAAATTTTTATTTGCCCAGGAATATTGGAGTTCAACATCACACTTATGCTAAGCACTTTTCCTTCACTTTTTATTTTGAAATTTATTATTCAACTTCAGCAAGGCTATACCTCTGAGGCCCAGTAATATAGCTTGCATGATATTCTTCACTTTAGGGAAATTAAAGAGAAAGGTAGGATGGGCCGTCAAGCCGTCCACCTGTCACACCTACCACTTGTTGACACTTTCTCCAGGATCACTCAGGCTCCTCATCTCAGTCTTCCGTTTGCCCTTTGCTGAAAGCTCATCAACTCCTGTCCTCAGTCTTTGTTGCTAAACCTGCTCAAGCCTTCTTTACTTTTCTTGAGGTTACAGCCAATGGTCATTAGTGGGAAGCCCATAGGATACTAGAATGCTGAGTTTAAGCATCACTTTATGGAAACGGTACATGGAAGAAACCATGAGAAGAGCCTGAATTAGCCCAACTCGATACCCTCTATGTATTCTTTTTTCATGCACTGTGAGAATGGCCTTGGTTAAGTCAGCTGATCTCCTTGAACCTGAGTTGCTCAAGCGCTTATACAGGCCGTGCTGGGACTTCACGGCTGAGCGGCTTTTTCCCTGGGTGCGGCGGGCGGAGGCTCCTCTCTAGCCACGGTGCTCAGGCTTCTCACTGGTCCTTCTCCTGTTGCTAAGCACAGGCTCTAGAGTGCTCGGCCTCAGTGACTGCAGCCCATAGGCGCGACAGTTGCAGTGTGCGGACTCCACCACGGGCTCAATAGCTGTGCAGCACCCACGAAGCTGATCCACAGCATGTTAGATCTCCCCAGGTCAGAGGTCAGACCCGTGTCTCCTGCATTGGCAGGCGGAGTCTTTACCATTAAACAACCAAGGAAGCCCCTGCCCAAGCCTTCTGCATGACATTTTAATTTCTCAGTTTTTCGATGTGGCTTGATGCCTAGAATAGACTACAGTGATCCAACAGGTGAGACCACACAGGATGAGAAACTCAAGTCACTCTGGGGTTCAGAGTGCTTAGGATAACAACACCACAGCCCACAATAACCTTCTTTCAGCAAGGAGAAAGGAAATCACCCAGATCGCTCAGACTGGAATGTGAACTGAATTCAGGGCTTTTCTTTTCCCCTGTTCCTGCTGCTAAGGCATCTCTGATCCGTTTTATACTCGTGTTATAATATTTTGATCCAACTGCAGAACCTGAACTTTTCTCTACCTAGGTTATCTCTTCTTAGACCTTCCTCAACCATCCATCAAAGACAAGGATCATGCCATCGTGGCCATGAGTCAAATATAAAATTTGCTTTCGATTTACTTCATTTATGTTCTCCTGAACTTGCTAAAAATCAGGTAGGAAAAGGAACAGATAATGATTTAGAAGTTCTTAACTTACGTTTCACTGGGGTCCCTCTTCTTTAAAGATGGCAAGAAGAACTAAAGTAAAAACAAATCAAGCTTGTTAGCTTTCATCTCTTCCCTTACCTTCACACATAGAATGGGTCCAAATTTTCAATAGTCATTTGATTTTGCTTTTTGCTTTCCTCCAGAAAGAAGGTGTGGAAGACTCCACTGTAACACATACAGAGTCTTAGCCAACTAGCTGCAAGTCCCCTGAATTCGTTGCGTCATTTTCTCTTTGTTCTTACTGAAGATGTCCTGTCCCCAAAGTGGACTGTATCTTGGGAAAGAACAGTTAAGGGAAAGTGCAATTAAAATTCTGCTCCATAACCTCAGTCAGTCCAGTGAGATCTATTTTCTGATAATTTTATATTTGTTTCTAACTGGATATAGGCTCTCCACTTTCTCTAGTTCCAAGCTACACAAGGAAACTCTATGGAATCCTTTGTAAATTAGCAGACGGGACTTCTCTGGTATCCAGTGGTATCCGGTCCCATGCAGGAGGTGCAGGTTCAATTCCTGGTCAGGGAGCTAAGATCCCCTGTGCTTTGTGACCAAAAAACCAAAATAACATAAAATAGAAGCAGTATTGTAACAAACTCAATAAAGACTTTAAAAATGATCCACATCCAAAAAAAAAAAAATCTTAAAAAATAATGAAGGAAATGTGAACAGACTTTTATTGTGATTGACAAGCTGATGCTGCCACCTCGTGGCAACGTTTAACACCACCTTGCAAAGGAACTATAACAATGTTACTTACTTCACTAAGAACCTTGCCTACACTTTATTTGAACACACCCTGTATTCAGTATGGGGGCAATACAGCAGAAAGTGGGCTTCCCTGGTGGCTCAGACTGTAAGGAATCTGCCTGCAATGCCGGAGATGCGGATTCAATCTCTGGGTCAGGAAGTTCCTCTGGAGAAGGGAATGACTACCCACCTCAGTACTCTTGCCTGGAGAATTCCATGGACAGAGGAGCCTGGGGGGCTACACTCCACGGGTCACAAAGAGTCAGACACAATTGAGTGACTAATGCTTTCTATATGCACTGAAGCTTCCCTGGTGGCTCAATGACAAAAAGTCTGCGGGCAATGCAGGAGACACAGGTCCCATCCCTGGGTTGGAAAGATCCCCTGGAGAAGGGAATGGCAGCCCACTCCAGTATTTTTGCCTGGAGAATTCCATGGACAGAGGAGCCTGGTGGGCTATAGTCCATGGGGTCACAGAGTCAGACACAACTGAGTGATTATCACTTACAGTTCACTGTATTCACTGAGATCCTGTTAAATAGCAGATGAATAAAAAGGTGGAGGGGAATCTTTCTTTGTAATACTAAATATTTAGAATCGGGTTTATAATAGTTTAGAAAATAAGGTCATTTTGAGGGAATCTTTATTAACATGATGCTGGAGCAGGACTAGTATGAGTCTTAGAAGCTAATGTTTTGTCACATTTCTTTCAAAATACCCTAAGAGAGATTTGCTGTTGTTTAGTCACTAAGTCGTGTCAGACTCTTTGCGACTCCATGGACTGTAGCCTGCCGGGCTCCTCTGTCCGTGGGATTTCCCAGGCAAGAATTCTGGAGTGGGTTGCCATTTCCTTCTTCCAGGGATCCTCCCGATTCCTGGATCGAATGCATGTCTCCTGCATTGCCAGGTGGGTTCTTTGCTGCTGAGCCACTGGGGAACCCTAAGATAGAGCTCACAAATTTCTAGTGAATAAACTGCTTCAGAGTCATATATTTCCCTACATTAAAGAAGTAGTGTTTCTCCAGGACATTCGATCAATAAGAATTCCTCTTTTCCTGGGCTACTAAAACTTTATAAAGTTTAATTAAGAACTGATTTTGTCTTATGCCTATAAAGATGATAATATGGAATTTTTATTAACTTGAAGAATATTGTACACCCATGGCTGATTCATGTGAATGTATGGCAAAAGCCACTACAATACTTTAAAGTAATTAGCCTTCAATTAAAATAAGTTAATTTTCAAAAATAAAAAATTTTTAAATTATCTTACTGAAGTCTAAAAAAAGAAAGCTATTGCATTTACTTTGCAAATCAAATTTAAAAATCAACAAAACCTGCAGTCAATACTGCTATAAATGTTTTTATATAAAAAAAGAATATTGATAATAAAAATAGTAAAATGTCGCTTACAATCTTCTGAGCACTTTTTCATGATCTCGTACTTATTTTTATATTCATCCAGTGCCTCACATAATGTTGTCCCCATTTCACAGATGAGCAAAATAAACCTTTTGTTTAAATTATCTGTGATACTAAATACTGCTTCTTATTTTAAATTTTTCATCATGTAGTCTCACTTGGATATCCTGAAATTCACTGGGACATTCCCATTTAACTTCTCTCTTTCTGCCTCTGTCTCTGTCTCTCTGCCTCTCGCACACACAAAAATCTAAGCACATTAAAAATGAGGTGTTTTTTTTTTTTTTTTCAGAGTGTTTCTCACATTGCTCTGGCATAGGAAGTTGTGAAAATGGTGTCTTTCTTTCACCAAAATATCTTCTTTAAACCTTCCTCTCTCTTGCCTCAAAGTTTCATTTCAGATGTGTTTATCTGTCTAACCAGATCTCCCTTTTTCCTTCTTTGGCAACAGAATTACTCTTTTATTATAAATAACTTGTCCATCCTAGACCTGATAGGGCTGTCAATCATGAGACCCTGCCTCTCCCAAATTAATCACTGATATAAGCACTTGCTCCAGCGGAGGAAACCCCAACACTCTGGACACAGCCACCAGATTACTAAGCACGAGTTGGGTCAAAATCAAGATTTGTTTCTCTTGAAGTGTGTCAACTGGAGAGAGAGACAGTAAATAGAAACTATTTCTTTATTATCTTCTCTGAATATTACTCTATTTTAATGTACTAAACCTAAAAACCAAGTCAACAGTCAACCAAAGTATGGTACAGATAAGCTGTTGCCACCTCTGCCTCCAAAATAGGCATCTGGGTTAATTTGAATCAGGATTGCCTAGTCCTATGATATAAAACTCAAAATAGGTGACTTTCAAAAAGTATTTAAAGGAATTTATTTTTACCACAATATAGGACTAATACGGTTGTACAAAGTATCAGGGATACGAATGCTTCCTCGTGGTCCAAAATGATTGCTCAAGTTCCATCATTAAAGCCGCACAAGGGAGCTAGCTGAGAAGAAAGGCACTCTCTGAAAGTATAAGAAGACTTCCTATAGGTACCTCACAAATCTTCCACTTACCCGTCAGGACTTAGTAACGTGTCAACACCCAATTACAAAGGACGATGAGAAACGCAGTCTTTCATACTGCCTTCCCAGGTAGCGCTGGTGGTAAAGATCCCACTTGTCAGTGCAGGAGACATAAGATATGCGGGTTCAATCCATGGGCCGAGAAGATCCCCTGGAGAAGGAAATAGTAACCCACTCCAGTGATCTTGCCTGGAGAATCCCACGGACAGAGAAGAGTCAGACACAATGAAAGCAACTTGGCGCACATGCACACAGGCTTCAGTGAACCAACCAATCATAGGTCATCCGTTAAAGATGGGCAGAATGAAATATGGGATGTTTCTTCAGCAGTTTCTGCCGCAGAAGTAGATGGGGTCCGTTTGACTTCTCATCTATTGCTTTTCCTCAGTGATCTGAGTATGATGATGGCATTAATACAATAGCTAGAAGTGTAAGCTTTACTGTCTGAGGATCTGAGTTGGAACCCCCAGCCCCACGACAAACCAGCTGCATGACCCTGCCTCCACTGCAAGACACACTCCACCTCTTTATGCTCTTCTTTCACAGTAGTACTGGCCACAGTTTGATTTGTCTTTATTTGCAAGCCTCTCTCCTCTCAATGCGTTACTCCCCTGATGGCTCAGAGGTTAAAACGTCTGCCTGCAATGCAGGAGACCTGGGTTGGATCCCTGGGTCGGGAAGATCCCCTGGAGAAGGAAACGGCAAGCCACCCCAGTATTCTTGCCTGGAGAATCCTGTGGACAGAGGAGCCTGGCGGGCTACAGTCCATGGGGTCACAGAGTCAGATACGACTGAGCGACTCCACTTTCTTTCTTTCTTTCTCCTCTCAGTGGAATGTAAGCTCCATGTAGGAAGGGTCTTTGCTTGTGTGGCTCACAGATAAATCCTCAGAACCTGGGATACTGCCTACCTACCATCATATTATTGTAAGTCATCACAAGTGTATTTGTTAATCATATAAATTATTTTGGCAATTAAAACTCCTACTGAGAATAGTTAATAACAATAGTCCAATTAAAAGTATTTAGGATTTATGATTTAAGAATATTCCATAAGAAATCTTTTCATATAGTACATGTACCTACACAGAAAGATACTAGAAGAATATAAACAAATGCTTTAACACAAATGTTCTGTACAGACCAACCATATTATATAAGGACTTTTGTTTTTTAATATCCCATTAGCTCATAAAATGAATTGCATACATCGATATATTTCTGAGTTCTACATATACTATACAAATACATATAAACAAGAAATAACTGAAATAAACATATGAAAATATGTTTATGTGACTACTACAACTACATGTGATTTTTATCTCTTTCATGTTCTATTTTCCAAATATTTTAGAGTGATTTTAAGCACAGCTCCAGAAGTGTCTTTTATTATTCTTCTTAGGCAACAAAAAATATATATTTTTTTAAACTTTAGTCACAAATATTTTATATTCTTATTAGTTTTTTGTTGGATTTTTACACTAAATTGTATAATAACCCAAGCAAGTTGAAATAGCCTCTCAATTTTTTAAGAAAATGGCCCATCATTTTTAAAGAGTGATAAAAACCATGGTCCAAGAAAGTAATTTATGGAATCTCCAGGATGGCTCAAAACTTGTGACACTCAACGCGATCTTTTGTGAAGGATACAGACAAATCTACTCTCCATCGGCATCAGGATATCTGACTTCAACCCCATTATGTTTGGCTTTGAAATGGTTCAAGTGAGATTTGGGAGGGTGCAGTCACTGACCCATCACCCTGAGTTCAGATGGGAGCCACTTCCAGCTAGGTGGAAGGTCCACTGTTTGAATGAGCTCCACTTCAAGCCTCCACAGCCTTGACAAAGTAGAATGTCTACTCAGATAATCCCTGCATTTCAGGGAATTTTCAAACACCTGAAGAAGACCCAAGAGCCCCTAATCCTTTCTAAAGGTTGGGTTCTGCATCAAGAGATATTTCAGATGCTCAGGGACTTACAGTAAACACTGTATCCTCTTTCCTGACCAATTACTCTTTCTTAAATTGTTTATAAATCTTTCTTTCTTTGATTGAGACATCAAATGAGGTATAGTTTGCCCTGATGGAGTCTCCAGACATGAGATGAACAAATTCTAAGCCTATAAGACCTACACTGTTTCTAGCATCACTTTAGCTCCCCAGAGATGCAAGAGTCAGTCTTTCTAGGGGAGGAGGATGAACTGTGGTTTGCATCAATTACTGCTGAGACTCAGAGTAGTCACTGGATGACCGTGAATGAATTCCCTGGCTTTTTTCTTATGTAGCTATCCTCCCAGATTGCTTCAGAGGGGCCCAGAGTCATCTCACTTGGCCTAGGGAACACGTGAGTCATGAAGGTCCCTGTAGCCTTAGGCTCACCCAGAACTACCTGGACCCAAATAACTCAGGCGTAGTAGGTTTTTGTATTCTTGCCACCTCTTCTTAATATCTTCTGCTTCTGTTAGGTCCATACAATTTCTGTCCTTTACTGAGCCCATCTTTGCATGAAATGTTCCCTTGGTATCTCTAATCTTCTTGAAGAGATCTCTAGACTTTCCCATTCTGTTCTTTTCCTGTATTTCTTTCAACTGATCACTGAGGAAGGCTTTCTTATCTCTCCTTGCTATTCTTTGGAACTCAGCATTCAAATGGGTATATCTTTCCTTTTCTCCTTTGCTTTTCACTTCTCTTCTTTTCACACCTGTTTGCAAGGCCTCCTCAGACAGCCATTTTGCTTTTTTGCATTTCCTTTCCATGGAGATGGTCTTGCTCCCTTCTCTTGTACAATGTCATGAACCTCTGTCCATAGTTCATCAGCCACTCTGTCTATCAGATCTAGTCCCTTAAATCTATTTCTTATTTCCACTGTATAGTCATAAGGGATTTAATTTAGGTCATACCTGAATGATCTAGTGGTTTTCCCTACTTTCTTCAATTTCAGTCTGAATTTGGCAAGAAGGAGCTCATGATCTGAGCCATAATGAGCTCCTGGTCTTGTTTTTGCTGACTGTATAGAGCTTCTCCATCTTTGGCTGCAAAGAATGTAATCACTCTGATTTCAGTGTTGACCATCTGGTGATGTCCATGTGTAGGGTCTTCTCTTGTGTTGTTGGAAGAGGGTGTTTGCTATGACCAGTGCGTTTTCTTGGCAGAACTCTATTAGCCTTTGTCCTGCTTCATTCTGTACTCCAAGGCCAAATTTGCCTGTTACTCCAGGTGTTTCTTGACTTCCTACTTTTGCATTCCAGTCCCCTATAATGAAAAGGACATCTTTTTTGGGTGTTAGTTCTAAAAGGTCTGGTAGGTCTTCATAGAACCATTCAACTTCAGCTTCTTCAGTGTTACTAGTCAGGGCATAGACTTGGATTACCGTGATATTGAATGGTTTGCCTTGGAAACAAACAGAGATCATTCTGTCATTTTTGAGATCGCATTCAAGTACTGCATTTTGGACTCTTTTGTTGACTATGATGGCTACTCCATTTCTTCTAAGGGATTCCTGCCCGCATTAGTAGATATAATGGTCATCTGAGTGAAATTCACCCGTTCCAGTCCATTTTAGTTCGCTGATTCCTAGAATGTCAACGTTCTGTCTTGCCATCTCCTGTTTGACCACTTCCAATTTGCCTTGATTCATGGACCTGATATTCCAGGTTCCTATGCAATATGGCTTTTTACAGCGTCAGACCTTGCTTCTATCACCAGTCACATCCACAACTGGGCATTGTTTTTGCTTTGGCTCCATCCCTTCATTCTTTCTGAAGTTATTTCTCCACTGATCTCCAGTAGCATATTGGGCACCTACCGACCTGGGGAGTTCCTCTTTCAGTATCCTATCTTTTTGCCTTTTCATACTGATCATGGGGTTCTCAAGGCAGGAAAACTGAAGTGGTTTGCCATTCCCTTCTCCAGTGGACCACATTCTGTCAGACCTCTCCACCATGACCCATCCATCTTGGGTGGCCCCACATGGCATGGCTTAGTTTCACTGAGTTAGACAAGGTTGTGGTCCATGTGATCAGACTGGCTAGTTGTCTGTGATTATGGTTTCAGTGTGTCTGCCCTCTGATGCCCTCTCACAACATCTACTGTCTTACTTGGTTTCTCTTACCTTGGATGTAATTTTTCGTCTCTGGGTGACTTTTTTAATGTTGCCATATATGTCTTCTAGTCCAAAATCATAGATTAATTAGACCAGTTTTGTGACAGTATGTTATAACATCAAAATTAGTATTAGAAATTCAACTGTGAAAAAGCTCATTAGAGATTAGGACAGGAAAAAAACAAAGGAATGCTCCAGAAATTTTCTTTGGTGCAGAGATCTAATAAAGGTATTTTAAGGAATTGCGTGTGGTTCAAAGGGCTTCCCAGATGGTGCTATTGGTAAAGAACCCATCTGCAGGAGACATAAAACATATGGGTTCTTCCCCTGGGTGTGGAAGATCCCCTGGAGCGGGGCCTGGCAACCCACTCCAGTATTTATGCCTGGAGAATCCCATAGACACAGGAGCCTGGTGGGCTACAGTACATAGGGTCATAAATAGTCAGACAAGATTGAAGCAATATAGCACTCTTGCTTGTGGTTCAAAGTCAAGATTAACAGCAATCTCTTGGCAGCAGGATTTGATGCATGGGGTTTGAACTTTATTTTTTTCCTGGGAAAGTGAGAAGCAATCATGGTATCCAAATGACAGGAACATAAATTCTGATCAAGCAGCCTCTCCTTTTCCCATTCATTCAGAATCCTTTCTAAATGGTATAGAATCATAGGAACATTCCCGGTTCACTTGATTTTCATGGAAGCTCTTTTTTCCCCCATATCCTGTATTGGATATGAATTTAGGTCTTAGGGGGAAAAATCTTATTTTTTCTAAATATTCCTTTTGTTGATGAGACCTTAGTGTTAAAGGCTTTGCTCCTTTAGAGAAAGTCAGGAAACCTTGGAAGACTAAGTCACAGAGAAAGAAGCAGTTCTCATCCAGTGTAGAGATCACGCAGGGTAAAAGCAAGGGTGAAAGTCTGTGCCCTCCAGCAGCTGAGTGAATTCTCACAGTGGCCATAAGGAGGTAAACAGAGAGTACATGGACTGCAGCCCAGCAAGCTCCTCTGTCCATGGGATTCTCCAGGCAAGAATACTGGAGTGGGTTGCTATTCCTTTCCCCAGGCTATCTTCAGGACTCAGGGTTGGAACCAGGGGCTCCTGCACTGCAGGCAGATTCTTTACCATCTGAGCCACCAGGGAAGCCCCCTTTTAACTTTCTTTCCCACGCAGGTGGCTAGACCATACCTATAAATCCAGACACAAACAGTAACAACCTGGATATTGGGAACAGAGGATCTCATTGTGTTATATTATTCTATAAATATAAACATTCCATAATAAAAATATTTTTGAGTAAAAATACGTTGGATGGAGTGTCAGAGCATTCGATGGCAAATAGTAGGGCAATGTCTTAGAAATGACCTGGAGAATAATTGGAAATCAGCAGTTGTCATGAGCTATAATGGTGTTCACAAAACCAAGAGCAGAAACCCCTCTCCACCACCATAACACACCATCTGTGTGGCTCAGCAAATAAATAGAGCTCTGGTTTCCAGAAGATATTTAGATGCCATAGATGTTTAGAGGAACGACTTACCATCTGCAAGAACCCCAAGAACCTCTGCTCTAAGGCACAGATCAGAACAGTGATAATTTTCTTTCCATCAAGAGAAAGAAAAGTCACCTCATTACACTATTAGCAGCAAACACATACACATCTGAAATGGTTCATCCCAGCCTCCATCTAATTAATTGTTTCTACAATAAATAAATAATGGAAATTAAATGGAGGAAATTTCTGAGCTAACATCCTGATCCTTTTAATAGCCTCCTACTAGCACTATTTCTGTCTCTCTGACTATTGAGCACATGCCTCATTCCTGCAGAGGCAACAGCTTCATTGAATGCAGGCCATTATTCCTAGCCTGTACACTGGCTCCGCATCTTGGTATCCAGTTGATTCCACAGTCTGCTCACTTCCCTTGAACCCAAGTCACTCCATGCCCAGTCCAGTCCCTGTAACGTGCTATTCTTAGTATAGTTGCAATGTTCAAAGCAGATACAACAACGTCTGGTGTGAGGAAGAAGGATTGTGACCCTATCCTTTCATCCATACTACCTGAGAAATCATTTGCTTATCCAACAACCCCATCAAGATATTTATCTGGGCAGGGGTTTGAGTTAGATTCTACACCCTATTTCTTTCCTACATCACTACTCAAGCATGTCTGTTTTTTGTTTTGTTTTGTTTCCCCTACTCATATGTGGATCTCTGTATAGCCTAGAGATAAATTTTACATTTTTAATTCACCAATAGCTATCAGGGCTAAAAATAGATGTTGTTAGAATTTAGTTTATACCAAATGGATACTTTTCAAAACGCACTTAAATTTTATGAAAATGATTGCAATTCATATAATTCCTCTTTGGATTCTTCTGAGGTTGAGGGGAGCAGAAAGGTGTTGAAATAATTTTTATCTCCATTCTATTGTATTTTGGTAGTTTGAAAAGAATAACAGAAAAATACTAACAAGACAATAAGAAATAAATTTTCTGCATTTTAGTTACCAATAACTTCTCAGCACATCGTTCCTGATTTTTTAGAAGCTTTCTCATTTTTTTCATTCACTTCTTTGTAATTTATTTCTGCTTTCTGTAGTAAGCTATCTCTATCTTTATTTGAAAGAACTAGGGAAAACTGAATATTAATACTAACGTAATAGTTGGAAAACTAAAGAGTTCTTGTTGTTGTTGTTGTTTTGCTTTTGTGTTTTGGTTAACATTTTTCTTCACTTGCTTAGCTGCATTTTCTTTTTATTTTCAGTGATCATGATATTGTATTTTTGGAAGGTAAGAATTAAGAAAATAAACATAACAAATATTAAATATAATGTATGGAGCATTATTTACTTTGTAAAGGCATATGCAAGAGAAGTAAATGTTCTGTTTGATATTTTCACCTCTACATGTAAGGATAGGGGTAATGTTTGCTGTTCCAAAGAATCTCACCTCATCTGGACATTTCTGGTGGTCCAACTAGTGTGAGAGCATTAGTAACTAGGTTTCCTCAACATTTATTAGATTCCATCATATTCTCAGCAATGAAGATATTTGAGGAGAAAGAATCGCTCTGAGTCTGGGTGATTGGGGATTTTTATCACTAATAGGGACATGGTGAAATGGAGCTTTTAAAAAAAGGTACTAAAATAAAAATCATGTAGAAGAACGGAAGGATAGCATCCCCAAATTCTGCAAACTTTTTAGCATCTTTGGATGATGGTCAGATAGTCTAACCATGTCTGGAAGCTTTACTTTTTCATCTATTTTCTGCTTTAGATGGAAATTTAACTTTTGAGGCAAAACTTTCTCCTGGCGACGATCCTGCACATAGCAGCTTTCACTTCTTTATTTCTCAAGCTGTAGATGAGAGGATTCAACATGGCATCACTGCTGTGTAGAACACTGCCACCACTTTATTGAGATCCAGAGAAAAAACTGCGCCTGGCCTCACGTAGATAAAGAAGAGAGTCCCATACAAGACGGAGACAGCTGTGAGATGGGAAGAGCAGGTGGAAAAGGCCCTGTGCCTCCCATGAGCAGAGCGGATGCTCAGGATAGAGATGAGGATGTAAAAATAGGAGATTAATATAGTCAGGCTGCTGACGACAAGTACAGATCCAGCCACGATGAAAACTAGCAATTTATTGATCCGCATGTCAGTACATACCAGAGAGAGAAGTGGGGACATGTCACAGAAGAAGTGATTGATAATGTTGGAACCACAAAAGGGAAGTCGAAAAGCAGCTGTTGTGTGGGTCATGGTGTTCAGAAATCCAACAGCGTAGGGTCCGACCACCAGCTGTATGCAGAGCCTATGGGACATGACAACTGAATATAGCAGTGGGTTACAGATGGCCACGTAGCCGTCATAAGCCATGGATGCCAGGAGAAGGCACTCGATGGCCACAAAGAACCCGAAGAATCACTGCTGCAAGGCGCAGCCCAGGAAAGAAATGGCTTTCCTTTCAGCGAAGAAGTCTCTGAGCATCTTGGGGCCAACCACGGATGAAAAGCAGACATCCACAAAGGACAGGTGACTGAGAAAGAAGTACATCGGTGTGTGCAGGCGGGGATCCGTCCGGATGAGGGTAACCATGCCCAGGTTTCCCGTCATGGTAACAAGGTAAAAAAGGAGGAGGAGCAAGAAGAGGAAGCCTTGCGCATGCAGATGGCACTTTAAGCCTGTGAAAATAAACTCCGTGACCCTGGTATAGTTTTCACCAGCCATTGGTTAGTTCAGTCACTAGAGTGAGAAAAAAAAAAAAAAAAAAAACAAGAAATTGATAGTGCACAAAGCTTTAAATTCCTTAAAAGCATAACATTATCCATATGAAAAGAAATTGCAGGTTTTCAGTTTAGGAACGTTGGCATAAAAAAGCTAGAATAAAATGCCAGCAAATCAAATACAGTTCTAAAGAGCAATACGGCTTAAATGCTTTAGAGAGAAAATTAGGGTTTAACTAAGAGTTTGTTTGACATTAGAAAACCTATAAAATATTTTAAATGTTGGTCAGTCTTATTTTCCCATAAATCCATTTAACTCATCTTGAACATTTGAAGATAAATAGAGAAGCAGAAATAGGTTTAAAAAGTGAGTTAAACTTACATGTCAGTGAGTTCCTTTCTTTTTTAGAGAATTAATACTGGAGTACAAACTGTGCTCTTTTTTCAGCATGCATTTCATCTTCCCACCCAGACCTGTGCCTTTGAATAGAGAGGAAGTCTGACTGTCTAGCAGTCACTTGGTTGTATTCTTAGTTTTTCCTCCAAGGAAGTAGGAAGATCACTCTGGAAAAAAAAATTTTCCACATGAATCCTCTGGAGGCAACAAATAGCAGAATAACGGAGGCAGAAGATAGGATTATTGAAATAGAAGATAGAATGGTAGAAATAAATGAATCAGAGAGGAAACAAGAAAAACGAATTAAAAGAAATGAGGACAATCTCAGAGACCTCCAGGACAATATGAAATGCTCCAACATTCGAATTATAGAAGTCCCAGAAGAAGAAGACAAAAAGAAAGACCATGAGAAAATCCTTGAGGAGATAATAGTTGAAAACTTCCCTAAAATGGGGAGGAAATAATCACCCAAGGCCAAGAAACACAGAGAGTTCCAAATAGGATAAACCCAAGGCGAAACACCCCAAGACACATATTAATCAAAGATCAAACACAAAGAACAAATATTAAAAGCAGCAAGGGAAAAACAACCAATAACATACAAGGGGATTCCCATAAGGATAACAGCTGATCTTTCAATAGAAACTCTTCAGGCCAGGAGGGAATGGCAAGACATACTTAAAGTGATGAAAGAAAATAACCTACAGCCCAGATTACTGTACCCAGCAAGGATCTCATTCAAATACGAAGGAGAGATCAAAAGCTTTACAGACAAGCAAAAGCTGAGAGAATTCAGCACCACCAAACCAGCTCTCCAACAAATTCTAAAGCATATTCTCTAGACAGGAAACATAAAAAGGGTGTTTAAACCCGAACCCAAAACAATAAAGTAAATGGTAACGGGATGACGCTTATCAATAATTACCTTAAACGTAAATGGGTTGAATGCCCCAACCAAAAGGCAAAGACTGCTGAATGGATGCAAAAACAAGATCCTTCTATATGCTGCTTACAAGAGACCCACCTCAAAACAAGGGACACATACAGACTGAAAGTAAAGGGCTGGAAAAAGATATACCACACAAATAGAGACCAAAAGACAGCAGGAGTGGCAATACTCATATCCGATAAAGTAGACTTTAAAACAAAGGCTGTGAAAAGAGACAAAGAAGGCCACTACATAATGATCAAAGGATCAATCCAAGAAGAAGATATAACAATTATAAATATATATGCACCCAATATAGGAGCACCGCAATATGTAAGAAATATGCTAACAAGTATGAAAGGGGAAATCAACAATAACACAATAATAGTGGGAGACTTTAATACCCCACTCACACCTATGGACAGGTCAACTAAACAGAAAATTAACAAAGAAATGCAAGCTTTAAATGATACATTAGATCAGTTAGACCTAATTGATATCTATAGGACATTTCACCCCAAAACAACGAATTTCACCTTTTTTTCAAGTGCTCATGGAACCTTCTCCAGGATAGGTCACATTCTGGGCCATAAATCTAAACTTGATAAATTCAAAAAAACCGAAATCATTCCAAGCATCTTTTCTGACCATAATGCATTAAGATTAGATCTCAATTACAGGAGAAAAACTATTAAAAATTCCAACATATGGAGGTTGAACAACACACTTCTGAATAACCAACAAATCACAGAAGAAATCAAAAAAGAAATCAAAATATGCATAGAAACTAATGAAAATGAAAACACAACAACCCAAAACCTGTGGGACACTATAAAAGCAGTGCTTAGAGGAAAGTTCATAGCAGTACAGTCATACCTCAAGAAACAAGAAAAAAGTCGAATAAATAACCTAACTCTACACCTAAAGCAACTAGAAAAGGAAGAAATGGAGAACCCCAGAGTTAGTAGAAGGAAAGAAATCTTAAAAATTAGGGCAGAAATAAATGCAAAATAAACAAAAGAGACCATAGCAAAAATCAACAAAGCCAAAAGCTGGTTCTTTGAAAGGATAAATAAAGTTGACAAACCACTAGCCAGACTCATCAAGAAGCAAAGAGAGAAAAATCAAATCAATAAAATTAGAAATGAAAATGGAGAGATCACAACAGACAATACAGAAATACAAAGGATCATAAGAGACTACTATCAGCAGCTATATGCCAATAAAATGGACTACGTGGAAGAAATGGACAAATTCTTAGAAAAGTACAATTTTCCAAAACTGAACCAGGAAGAAATAGAAAATCTTAACAGAGCCATCATAAGCACGGAAATTGAAACTGTAATCAGAAATCTTCCAGCAAACAAAAGCCCAGGTCAGGACGGCTTCACAGCTGAATTCTACCAAAAATTTCGAGAAGAGCTAACACCTATCCTACTCAAACTCTTCCAGAAAATGCCAGAGGAAGGTAAACTTCCAAACTCATTCTATGAGGCCACCATCACCCTAATACCAAAACCTGACAAAGATGTCAAAAAATAAGAAAACTACAGGCCAATATCACTGATGAACATAGATGCAAAAATCCTCAACAAAATTCTAGCAATCAGAATCCAACAACACATTAAAAAGATCATACACCATGACCAAGTGGGCTTTATCCCAGGGATGCAAGGATTCTTCAATATCCACAAATCAATCAATGTAATTCACCACATTAACAAATTGAAAAATAAAAGCCACATGATTATCTCAATAGATGCAGAGAAGGCCTTTGACAAAATTCAACATCCATTTGTGATAAAAACTCTCCAGAAAGCAGGAATAGAAGGAACATACCCCAACATAATAAAAGCTATATATGACAAACACACAGCAAACATTATCCTCAGTGGTGAAAAATGGAAAGCATTTCCCCTAAAGTCAGGAACAAGACAAGGGTGCCCACTTTCACCGCTACTATTCAACATAGTTCTGGAAGTTTTGGCCACAGCAATCAGAGCAGAAAAAGAAATAAAAGGAATCCAGATTGGAAAAGAAGAAGTAAAACTTTCACTGTTTGCAGATGACATGATCCTCTACATAGAAAACCCTAAAGACTCCACCAGAAAATTACTAGAGCTAATCAATGAATATAGTAAAGTTGCAGGATATAAATCAACACTCAGAAATCCCTTGCATTCCTATACACTAATAATGAGAAAGTAGAAAAAGAAATCAAGGAAACAATTCCATTCACCATTGCAATGAAAAGAATAAAATACTTCGGAATATATCTACCTAAAGAAACTAAAGACATATATATAGAAAACTATAAAACACTGATTAAAGAAATCTAAGAGGACACTAATAAATGGAGAAATATACCATGTCCATGGATCGGAAGAATCAATATAGTGAAAATGAGTATACTACCAAAGCAATCTACAAATTCAGTGCAATCCCTATCAAGCTACCAGCCATATTTTTCACAGAACTAGAACAAATCATTTCAAGATTTGTATGCAAATGCAAAAAACCTCGAATAGCCAAAGCAATCTTGAAAAAGAAGAATGGAACTGGAGGAATCAACTTGCCTGACTTCAGGCTCTACTACAAAGCCACAGTCATCAAGACAGTATGGTACTGGCACAAGACAGACATATAGATCAATGGAACAAAATAGAAAGCCCAGAGATAAATCCACAAACATATGGACACCTTATCTTTGACAAAGGAGGCAAGAATATACAATGGACTAAAGACAATCTCTTTAACAAGTGGTGCTGGGAAAACTGGTCAACCACTTGTAAAAGAATGAAACTAGATCACTTTCTAACACCACACACAAAAATAAACTCAAAATGGATTAAAGATATAAATGTAAGACCAGAAACTATAAAACTCCTAGAGGAGAATATAGGCAAAACACTCTCTGACATAAATCACAGCAGGATCCTCTATGATCCACCTCCCAGAATTCAGGAAATAAAAGCAAAAATAAACAATTGGGTCTAATTAAAATTAAAAGCTTCTGCATAACAAAGGAAAATATAAGCAAGGTGAAAAGACAGCCTTCTGAATGGGAGAAAATAATAGCAAATGAAGCAACAGACAAACAACTCATCTCAAAAATATACAAGCAACTTATGCAGCTCAATTCCAGAAAAATAAACAACCCAATCAAAAAATGGGCCGAAGAACTAAATAGACATTTCTCCAAAGAAGACATATGGATGGCTAACAACCACATGAAAAGATGCTCAACATCACTCATTATCAGAGAAATGCAAATCAAAATCACAATGAGGTACCACTTCACACCAGTCAGAATGGCTGTGATCCAAAAATCTGCAAGCAATAAATGCTGGAGAGGGTGTGGAGAAAAGGGAACCCTCCTACACTGTTGGTGGGAATGCAAACTAGTACAGCCGCTATGGAGAACAGTCTGGAGATTCCTTAAAAAATTGCAAATAGAAATACCTTATGACCCAGCAAGGAAACCAGAATTGAAAGAGACACATGTACCCCAATGTTCATCGCAGCACTGTTTATAATAGCCAGAACATGGAAACAACCTAGATGTCCATCAGCAGATGAATGGATAAGAAAGCTGTGGTACATATACACAATGGAGTATTACTCAGCTGTTAAAAAGAATTCATTTGAATCAGTTCTGATGAGATGGATGAAACTGGAGCCGATTATACAGAGTGAAGTAAGCCAGAAAGAAAAACACCAATACAGTATACTAACACATATATATGGAATTTAGAAAGATGGCAATGACGACCCTGTATGCAAGACAGCAAAAAAGACACAGATGTGTATAACGGACTTTTGGACTCAGAGGGAGAGGGAGAGGGTGGGATGATTTGGGAGAATGGCATTGTAATATGTATACTATCATGTAAGAATCGAATCGCCAGTCTATGTCCGACGCAGGATACAGCATGCTTGGGGCTGGTGCACGGGGATGACCCAGAGAGATGTTATGGGGAGAGATGTGGGAGGGGGGTTCATGTTTGGGAACGCATGTACACCCGTGGTGGATTCATGTCAATGTATGGCAAAACCAATACAGTATTATAAAGTAAAATAAAGTAAAAATTAAAATTAAAAAAAAATTTTTAAATTAAAAAAATTAAAAAAAAAAAAAAGTGAGTTAAACTTACATGTCAGTGAGTTCCTTTCTTCTTTAGAGAATTAACACTGGAGTACAAACTGTGCTCTTTTTTCAGCATGCATTTCATCTTCCCACCCAGACCTGTGCCTTTGCATAGAGAGGAAGTCCGACTGTCTAGCAGTCACTTGGTTGTAGTCTTAGTTTTTCCTCCAAGGAAGTAGGAAGATTTCACCGTGAAAAAAAAAATTTTCCACATGAATTAAGGTTTTCAGAAGTAGTAACATCATTTTTTGTTCTGGGAGAATTTGTTTCCCTAAAGTATGCCATACCTTGGGAATTTTATTAAGAAGAGAGTAAATCAAAATGTTCTTGCTGCCTCTAAATGCTTTTAAAAATCCTCTGGGATCAAAATATTTGTTTTCTGTGTTTGACTCCTTTGCTTACCTCCTTCTTTAGCTATTTACAGAGTAAACTTCAGTGTAATGATGACTCAATTTCTGGAACTGTTTATCTAAAGTTCATTATACTAGAGAATTTTCCACAGGATACCTTATTTGACATTGTGATCATTTTAGTTAGCGTCTTTTCCCAATACAGACAAAAAAAAATCACTGAGAATCAAAATGTGTGAAGAATTTCTATTATATTTATACAGGGTTTTCCATGAGAAATTGAGAGATGTTTCACTGACAAAGGCAAATCTAATGCTGCATTGGAGTTTACCAATCATTTTGCCGGTTTCTAGTGAGATTGAGCAACTGTGCAATATTTACAGGATATTTACATAACCAGTGGTTGGTTACTCAAGTGTTTGCCCACATTTTTTCACCAGATTCCCTGATTTGTTAAATATATATATATAATTATTATTCATGGATTTCAGGTATACCAGCTATATTCACTGTAAATACATCTTTCCTTGGTATGTCTTACATGTTTTTGCTCTTAAAGACAAGCCTATGGTCTCAATTTTAATGTAGTTTAGCGAATCAATATTTTCCTTTATGTTTAGTATTTTTGTAGCTTTTTTTAAAATTTGTAACCACATATCACAGAGATCCTCTCCCATATTATTTTCTAAATGTTTTAATTCCTTGCCTTTCACATCTTGATTTCCAAATCATCTTGAGATGACCTTACTATGTGTTGTGAGGTAAGGGTAAACGATCACTTTTTTCCCATGCAGACATTCTATGGATCCAATACCATTTTTTCAAATCTTTTCTCTCCTCAGTATCAGTCAATTCAGTTCAGTCGCTCAGTCGTGTCCAACTCTTTGAGACCCCATGAATTGCAGCATGCCAGGCCTCCCTGTCCATCACCAACCCCCAGAGTTCACTCAGACTCACGTCCATCGAGTCCGTGATGCCATCCAGCCATCTCATCCTCTGTGGTCCCCTTCTTCTCCTGCCCCCAATCCCTCCCAGCATCAGAGTCTTTTCCAATGAGTCAACTCTTCGCATGAAGTGGCCAAAGTACTGGAGTTTCAGCTTTAGCATCATTCCTTCCAAAGAACACCCAGGACTGATCTCCTTCAGAATAGACTGCTTGGATCTCCTTGCAGTCCAAGGGACTCTCAAGAGTCTTCTCCAACACCACAGTGCAAAAGCATCAATTCTTTGGTGCTCAGCTTTCCTCACAATCCAACTCTCATATCCATACATGACCACAGGAAAAACCATAGCCTTGACAAGACCTTTGTTGGCAAAGTAATGTCTCTGCTTTTAAATATGCTATCTAGGTTGGTCATAACTTTCCTTCCAGGGAGTAAGCGTCTTTTAATTTCATGGCTACAATCACCATCTGCAGTGATTATGGAGCCCCTCAAAATAAAGTCTGGCACTGTTTCCACTGTTTCCCCATCTATTTCCCATGAAGTGATGGGACCAGATGCCATGATCTTCGTTTCCTGAATGTTGAGCTTTAAGCCAACTTTTTCACTCTCCTCTTTCACTTTCATCAAGAGGCTTTTTAGTTCCTCTTCACTTTCTGCCATATGGGTAGTGTCATCTGCATATCTGAGGTTATTGATATTGTGCTTCTTCCAGCCCAGCGTTTCTCATGATGTACTGTGCATATAAGTTAAATAAGCAGGTTGACAATATACAGCCTTGACATACTCCTTTTCCTATTTAGAACCAGTCTGTTGTTCTATCTCCAGTTCTAAGATATACTGCAGTGTAATTAACCAACATAGTCACAAAAACTGGCAGAAAGCATGACAAAAAATATGTAAAACAAAAATTCTAGGATATTACTAACTACTTTATCCTTCAAAGTTACTGAACTAAAATTAAATGCATTTTTTGTTGTTCTTTATTTTTTAATTGAAATTTCAATACAGTTTCTTAAAATATAAATTTATTTATTTTAATTGGAGGTTAATTACTTTACACTATTGTATTGGTTTTGCCATACATCAACATGAATCCGCCACAGGTATACACATGTTCTCCTCCTGAACCCCCCGCCCTCTTCCCTCCCCATACCATACCATCCCTCTGGTTCGTCTCAGTGCACCAGCTCCAAGCATCCAGTATCATGTATCGAATCTGGACTGGCGATTCATTTCATATATGATATTATACATGTTTAATGCCATTCTCCCAAATCATCCCACCTTCGCCCTCATAAATTCATATTAAAGAAAGTCTTTAAGGGTGACAAAGTGTAGATCTCAATAAGCCTTATACTAGTACAAAACATCATTTATTCCCCCATTTTTTGATTTGTTGCCATGTTCCAGAAAATAGAACACAAAAATATGGCTGAAGGAATATTGTAACTGGAGAAAATAAAACCATGAGACCAAATTGTGGAGTCACAAGTAATGCATTGACTCTTCATGGCTGTTGGTGCATTATCTGTAAATATAGAACTGATATCCTGCCTATGTCACAAAGATCAATACATTATAACAATAATAGCTAATACTTTATTAAAGAACATGGAGGCATTCTGTACTTCATGTGCACAAAGCATATGATTACAGCAGCAAAATCCCAATAAGTTATTACTATGATTAAAGAGTATAGAGGATATAAAAGGCCTTGGGAATAAACCTACACCAAACATGAAGGTAATATTAGAGAGTGCTATGGTTACATACTTCCTGAATATCTCACTTTTTCAGGTTTACTGATATATAATTAACATAATATTTTATTAAGCCCAAGGTATACAGCATAATGATTCAATATTTGTGTATATTGCAAAATGATTACCCCATTTAGCTTATCATCACCTAACAGAGTTCTGAATTTTATTTCTCATCATGAGAATGGTTAAAATTTCCTTTCTCAGCAACTTACAAATATAAAATACAGTATTGTTAGCTATAGAAACTATGCTATATTTTACAGCCCCGGAACATATTTATCTTATAATTGAAAGCTTTAAACTTTGACCTTAATACATTTTTTAACAGTCTATGTTTAAAGAGTCAAGGTCAAGATTACAGACAACGAGAGATCTCAACACACTGTAAGAAAAACGAAAGTACTGCTAAGTCACTGCTATGATTACATTTACTCAGGACTTAACAAAGAACTTCTGATATCCTAGCCATAAAATTTTTTATATGAATAAGAATATTTTTAAGTCTTAGGATTCAATAATCTACTCTTTTGAGTTTAAAGTTCTAAAATCCATCCCTACTGAATCAGAAATGAGAAAAACAAAGTGAGAAAATTATAACCCAAGACATTGTATGACTTGTCAATGACCCAAAATCTCAACATAAAATAAAGATCCAGTACTCTTGCCTGGAAAATCTCATGGAAGGAGGAGCCTGGTAGGCTGCACTCCTTGGGGTCGCTAGGAGTCGGACACGACTAAGCGACTTCACGTTCGCTTTTCACTTTCATGCATTGGTGAAGGAAATGGCAACCCTCTCCAGTGTTCTTGCCTGGAGAATCCCAGGGACGGGGGAGCCTGGTAGGCTGCCGCCTATGGGGTAGCACAGAGTCGGACACGACTGAAGTGATTTAGCAGCAGCAGCAGCATACCCAGCCCACGTGGTTATGTCTTGCATACTGATTACTCTCGATCTGTAGTATAAATGGTGTTCCAGTTAATTTACCCATAAGAAACTTCTTCCTTTCATATGTCCTTCTGAATGATTCTTTCACTTCCCTGTTTCTCAGGCTATAGATAAGTGGGTTCAACATGGGGATCTGGGCTGTGTAGAACACAAAAACCACTTTATTAATATCCAAGGAGAAACTGGAGCTTGGACGTACATAGATGAAGAAGAGTACCCCATAAAGGATGGAGACAGTAGTCAGGTGTGAAGAGCAGGTGGAGAAGGCTTCCACCTCCTGTCAGCAGACGGAACCTCAGGACAGTGACAACAACTAAATGTAGGAGGCGACGGTGATCCGGCCACTGAGTACTCCTGGAGCTCCAGCCAGGAGAAAACTAAAACTTCATGGACCCGTGTGTCTGCACATGCCAGGGAGAGAACAGGAAGAAGGTCACAGAAGAAGGGACTGATGATTTTTGGACCACAGTAAGGCAGGCAAAAGGTGAAAGTTGTGTGGATCATGGTGCTTATAAGGCCCTCGATATAAGGAGCTTCCACCAGCTGCCCACAGACTCACTGAGATATAATGAGTCTGTAAAATAGGGGCTTACAGATGGCCATAGGCCAGTCATATGCCACAGAAGCCAGGAGGAAACACTCAGTCACTACACACTGACCAAAAAAACAGATCTGGGCAGCACAATCAAAGAAAGAGATGATTTTTTTCTCCACAAAGATGTCAGTTAACATCTTGGGACCAACGACAGAAGAGGAATAGACATCCACAAAGGACAAGGGGCTGAGAAAAAAGTTCATGGGGCTGTGCAGTCGAGAATCCATCCAAATGAGAGTGATCATCCCGAAGTTTCCCAGAAAAGTGGCCACATAGACCAAGAGAAATACCACAAAAAGAACAACCTGCAGCTGGAGGCGATTTGTCAAGCCCATGGAAACAAACTCAGTCACCAGAGTTTCATTTTCCATAATCCATTTCTCTGATCTAATCTGTAATGAGAATGAGAGAGATCTTTCTTTGGAGTCCATTCATAATTGGGTTTCCTCATTTTAAACATGAATGAATCTTTTCTCTTTTTTACATTTACAGGGTAGATCGACAGACAACACTCCTGACTTCTGCCTCTGAGTGGTCATCATCCACTTATTGTTTGCATGATTTTAAGTCACTAAACCTCAGTTTCTTCTTGATTAAAACAGATTTTTAGGTGTAGAAGTAGCTTTTGGAGATTATCTAAAGCAATTCCTCTAACTGTGCCAGATAACATTTCTAAAGATCCCTGCCTTTGAACCAAGGATATTTTAAGACATGTTTCACAGATAAGGTATCATGTGCATTTAACGAATTCGGGCTGATAGTTCTCACTCTCACCCTAGATAAAGGCTGTAAGAAATATAACTTGCTTGCTAACTGCTTCAGATTCTGGGGGAAAAAAAGTCAGTGTGTTGTCTAAAAGGTAACTTCTGAAGTCTAAGAAGGAATGCAAGCTCAGACAAATGAAGTTGGCTTTCGAACAGAGTTCAAAGTCCTTAGCAGTATCTACTCTGTGATGCCTTCTCCAAAACCCCTATATTCCTCATATTACTAATGCACATGCTGATTACTTTATCAAACTCCATTCTTTTTTCAGCCCATTAGAGAGACGAGTTCTTAAACATTCAATAGGTGCTGTAATCAATTGTGACATCAGAATCTGGGAGAGAAGAATGATATCTTGAGCAAGAAAATGACATACCTGGGCATTTATCCCCCTAAAAACCTCTGTTGACAGAAAAACCTGGACAACTGTATTCATAGAAGCAGTATTCATGATGATCAAACACTTGAAATAACAAAAATAGTTGAGCAAACTGTGGGATATCCATACCACAGAATACTATTCAGTAATAAAGAGGAGCAAAGTATGGCACAGGCAACAACCTGGCTGAGTGTCAAGAGCGGAGCTGATAAAAAGGAAAACAGTCTGAAAAGGTCACGTACTCTATGAGTCCATTTATAAAACACACTCAGATGGCAGAATTTTAGAGATGGAGAAGAGGTTGCCTGGGATTAAGAATGTTGGGAAGGAGGATGGTGGTGTTACTATAAAAGGATAACACACAGGAGATCTTTGTGGGGATGGAATAGTTTTGTATCCTGATTGTGCTGGTGATTAAACAAATCTACATGAGTTCCAAAACAATACAAAACTATATGCATAACATAGCGATGTCAATTTCCTGGGTTTTTGTATTGCACTATAGTAGTAAACTGGGGTAAAACTGACAGAAAGGTACATGAGACCTCTCTGTACTATCTTTGAAGCTTCCTGTGAATATTTATTTCAAAATAAAAAGGTTTTAGAAAACAATGAATTTGAAAGTTAGAGGGAGGGGAAGTGAGTAGAGCACTATAGAAAAAGAAAAACTTAAGAAGGGAGATACACATTTTGGACATGGAAATAATCACGGTGATTCCAGCCACACAATCACCCAGAAACACCGAGTGTGTGCAGGAGATGTGTTGACAGAAAATGAATGCCAGCGTTCCCTGGTAAGTCGCCTTGAAAAGGATTTTACTTAACAGGAAATTAATGAAATAAAGGCGACAGACCTCCTGTGGTCTCAGAGGCAATGGAGCTCAGAGAAGAAAAGACCTGGAGGGGTGGAATTTCACATTAGTCAAAAATATCATACCTAAGTAGTGAAATGTTTCTTTGTAAACACAGAAATCATTTCAGGTCATTTATACTTATGTTCACTTTCACTCAAAGATGGAAACAAAGCATTTTAAGTGTCAAGATAAAGGTGATTTTAAAAAAATCTGTGAAGATGCAACAGAATATGCTCATCTGTGATCTCAACCAACTCAAAGTATTATGTGAAAACAACAGTTTCTGACTGGCAAAACACATATCACTTTATTTTTCCCAGCCTTGCCCAAATAAAATATCCCAGTTCAGAAAACTCATGATCTTTGGACATGAGTAGCATAAGATTTAAGTTAGCTGATTCAGAGGTTTGTTTTCTACATATAATATTCCAGTGTATGTAATGTGAAGAAATTAAGACCCAGAGGAACCAACCAAGGTCTCATCATTTTAACATTCTATGAGCCCATATGTCTTAAAGCACATTCAGCATCTCTATGCCAAATACAATATTCAGACAAAATGTACATTCAAGTTAGGTCATTTAAACCAAAAGACAAAGATGAAACATTCTATTTCTACCAAATTATCTCTCATAATAAGCTTAAAGATAATGCTTTCCTAAGCTTCTAAACTCACCTTCCACGTCTGGCTTCCTGATGGCAATTTGGGAAATTTCCTAAAAAGGAAAAGAAAAAAATGCCCTACTGTGACAACCTAGAGGGCAGGGATGGGGTGGGAGGTGGGAGGAAGGTTCAAAAGGGAAGGGACATATGTATACCTATGGCTCATGTTGATGTATGACAGAAACCAACAGAACATTGTAAAGCAATTATCTTTCAATTAAAAATGAATAAATTAAAAACAGACATGACCAAAACTAATTCGTTATGTCCAAATTAATTTTGAAATTAACATTCCCTCATATGAATTACTCTACAAATGTAGACATGCCATTTTTCTCTCAGCTTCTTCATGTTGACTAGGAGGATAGATAATATTCTGATACCATCTTGAAACTTGGATATTCTTAATAGTACTTTAGTGAATTCATTGACTCAACTCTGCACAACACTCACCAGAGGATTTTCTAAAGAGCTGTTGTGTAAATTATCAATAACGCCTAGAAGGAAATGGAAGCTCAGGAGATCAGGCTTATAGGTTATTTTATGAGAAAATAATTTTGGGACTTTGAATCAAATGTACTTGCACCAATTAAAACTACACCTCCATTTGTAACCATCTGCCTCTGAAATTCCCACTCTGAACCTTCAACTACAACATAATTATCACCAGTCCTTGACACTGTGCAGTTTGAGAATGTAAGATAAAGTCCTGCTTCAGAGAGGTTACAATCAGAAGGGGAGTCTGAGTCCACAGCAGCACTAAGGACCCCAAAACTGCTTCACAAGCTAAACTACAAGGGTGGGATCATTATAACAGAAGTTTTGGAAATAGTCTCTTGGACATAAGCAATCTCAAAAGGTGATTAAGATATTCAGTTCAGTTTAGTTCAGGCATTCAGTCATCTCTGAATCTTTGTGACCCCATGAATCACAGCATGCCAACTCCCGGAGTTCACTCAAACTCATGTCCATCAAGTTGGTGATGCCATCCAGCCATCTCATCCTCTGTCGTCCCCTTCTCCTTCTGCCCCCATCCCTCTCAGCATCAGGGTCTTTTCCAATGAGTCAATTCTTCGCATCAGGTGGCCAAACTATTGGAGTTTCAGCTTTATTTTTTAATATAAATTTATTTATTTTAATTGGAGGTTAATTACTTCACAATACTGTATTGATTCTGCCATACATCAACACTGAAACATGTATAATATCATCTATGGAGTTTGAGCTTTAGCATCAGTCCTTCCAATGAACACTCAGGACTGATATCCTTTAGGATGGACCAGTTGCATCTTCTTGCAGTTCAAGGGATGCTCAGGAGTCTTCTCCAACACCACAGTTCAAAAGCATCAATTCTTCGGTGCTCAGCTTTCTTCACAGTCTAACTCTCACATCCATACATGACCACTGGCAAAACCATAGCCTTGACTAGACGGACCTTTGTTGGCAAAGTAATGTCTCTGCTTTTCAATATGCTATCTAGATTGGTCATAACTTTCCTTCCAAGGAGTAAGCGTCTTTTAATTTCATGGCTGCAATCACCATCTGCAGTGATTTTGGAGCCCCCCAAAAACAAGGTCTGACACTGTTTCCACTGTTTCCTCATCTATTTCCCATGAAGTGATAGGACCAGATGCCATGTTCTTTGTTTTCTGAATGCTGAGCTTTAAGCCAACATTTTCACTCTCCTCTTTCACTTTCATCAAGAGGCTTTTTAGTTCCTCTTCACTTTCAGCCATAAGGGTGGTGTCATCTGCATATCTGAGGTTATTGATATTTCTTCTGGCAATCTTGATTCCAGCTTGTGCTTCTTTCAGCCCAGTGTTTCTCATGATGTACTCTGCATATAAGTTAAATAAGCAGGTCGACAATATACAGCCTTGACGTACTCCTTTTCCTATTTGGAACCAGTCGTTGTTCCATGTCCAGTTCTAACTGTTGCTTTCTGACCCGCATATAGGTTTCTCACCATCATGATTATTTGTTGTGGTGGCCAAGAGGAGCTACTCCACGTCCGAGGAGCAGCGGCTGCACAGGTGCAGGAGGGCCGAGAGGAGCTACTCCACGTTCAAAGTCAGGAGGCGTGACTCGCCCAAGGTAAGGACCAGCGGCTGTGCTTTGCTGACGCAGCCATGAAGAGATACCCCACTTCCAAGGTAAGAGAAACCCAAGTAAGATGGTAGGTATTGCGAGTGGGCATCAGAAGGCAGACACATTGAGACCATAATCACAGAAAACTAGCCAATCTGATCACACAGACCACAGCCTTGTCTAACTCAATGAAACTAAGCCATGCCTGAGGGGCAACCCAAGACGGGCGGGTCATGGTGGAGAGGTCTGGCAGAATGCGGTCCACTGGAGAAGGGAATGGCAAACCATTTCAGTATTCTTGCCTTGAGAACTCCATGAACAGTATGATTAAGGTACAGGTAAGTAAAAATAAGGTGGACTGATGGTATCTAAGCAGCAGTGGAGTGCTAAAATTTGGACAACATCTTTGAAAGACAAAATAAGTACACACTGTATACATGAAAATTTCAAAAATAAAAATAGGATTGGACTCAAACTTCAAAGCATTTTAACATTTAGAGTAAAAATTCTTACTCTAAGCAATGAAGGATCTTTCAAGGTATTACAGAAAACAGATAATATCTATTCACATAGACGTTGCCCCAGGACATTCATCTTGTCATTAGAGATGCATACTAGGCATCCTTCAAGAGGATGCGCTGGTCACAGCAAACACCCTCTTCCAACAACAAAAGAGGAGACCCTACACACGGACGTCACCAGATGCTCACCAAAATCAGACTGATTATATTCTTTGCAGCCAAAGATGGAGACGTTCTATACAGTCAGCAAAAAACAAGACCGGAAGCTGACTCTGGCTCAGATCATGAACTCATTATTGTCAAATCCAGACTTAAATTGAAGAAAGTAGAGAAAACCACTAGACCATTCAGGTATGACCTAAATCAAATCCCTTATAAGTAAACAGTGGAAGCGAGAAATAGATTTAAAGGATTATATCCGATAGACAGATTGCCTGAAGAACTGTGGATGGAAATTCATGACTTTGTATAGGAGGCAGGGATCAAGAACATCCTCAAGAAAAAGAAATGCAAAAAGGCAAGATGGTTGTCTGAGGAGGCCTTACAAATAGCTATGAAAAGAGAAAGTGAAAGTGAAGTCGCTCAGTCATGTCCAACTCTTTGTGACCCCATGGACTGTAGCCTACCAGGCTCCTCTGTCCATGGGATTTTCCAGGCAATAGTACTGGAGTGGATTGCCGTTTCCTTCTCCAGGGGATCTTCCGAATCCAGGGATTGAACCCAGGTCTCCCGCATTGTAGACAGACACTTTACCGTCTGAGCCACCACTGTGACAAGAGAAGCGAAAGGCAAAGGAGAAAAGGAAAGATACACCCATTTGAATGCAGAGTTCCAAAGAATTGCAAAGAGAAATAAGAAAGCTTTCTTCAGTGATCAGTGCAAATAAATAGAGGAAAACAACAAAATGGCAAGGCTAGAGATCCTTCACGGAGAAGGCAATGGCAACCCACTCCAGTACTCTTGCCTGGCAAATCTCATGGACAGGAATGCCTAGTAGGCTGCAATCCATGGGGTCACTAAGAGTCAGACAGGACTGAGCGACTTCACTTTCACTTTTCACTTCCTTGCATTGGAGAAGGAAATGGCAACCCACTCCAGTGTTCTTGCCTGGAGAATCCCAGGGACAGGGGAGCCTGGTGGGCTGCCATCTATGTGGTCGCACAGAGTCGGACACGACTGAAGCGACTTAGCAGCAGCAGCAGCAGCAGAAATCTCTTCAAGAAAATTAAATATACCAAAGGAACATTTCATGCAAAGATGGGCACAATAGAGGACCGAAATGGTATGGAGCTAACAGAAGCAGAAGATATTAAGAAGGGGTGGCAAGAATACACAGAAGAGCTGTACAAAAAATAATCTTCATGACTCAGATAATCATGATGGTGTGATCACTCACTTAGAGCAAGACATCCTGGAATGTGAAGTTAAGTGGGCCTTAGGAAGCATCACTATGAACAAAGCTAGTGGCAGTGATGGATTTCTGGTTGAGCTATTTCAAATCCTAAAAGATGATGCTGTGAAAGTGCTACAGTCAATATGCCAGCAAATTTGGAAAACTCAGCAGTGGCCACAGGAGTCAAAAAGGTCAGTTTTCATTCCAACCCCAAAGAATGCTCAAACTACCGCACAATTGCACTCATCTCACATGCTAATAAAGTAATGCTCAAAATTCTCCAAGCCAGGCTTCAACAATACGTGAACTGTGAACTTCCAGATGCTCAAGCTGGATTTAGAAAAGGCAGGGGAATGAGAGATCAAATTGCCAACATTTCTTGGCTCATTGAAAAAGCATAGAATTCCAGAAAAACATCTACTTCAGCTTTGTTGACTATGCCAAAGACTTTGACTTTGTGGATCACAACAAACTGTGGAAAATTCTTAAAGGGATGGGAATACCAGACCACCTGACCTGCCTTCTGAGAAACTGGTATGCATGTCAGGAAGCAACAGTTAGAACTGGACATGGAACAACAGACTGGTTCCAAATCAGGAAAGAGTCTGTCAAGGCTATAAATTCTTACCCTGTTTATTTAATTCATATGCAAAGTAAATCATGAGAAATGCTGGGCTGGATGAAGCACAGCTGGAATCAAGATTGCTGGGAGAATTATCAATAACTTAAGAAATGCAAATGACACCACCCTTATGGCAGAAAGTGAAGAACTAAAGAGCCTCTCGGTGAAAAGTAAGAGAGTGAAAAAGTTGGCTTGAAACTCACATTCAGAAAACTAAGATCGTGGCATCTTGTCCCATCACTTCATGGGAAATAGATGGGGAAACAATAGAAACAATGATAGACTTTCTTTTTGAGGTCTCCAAAATCACTGCAGATGGTGACTGCAGCCATGAAATTAAAAGACGATTGCTCCTTGGGAGAAAAGTTTTGACCAACCTAGACAGCATAGTAAAAAGCAGAGACATTACTTTGCCAACAAAGGTCCATCTAGTCAAAGCTATGGTTTTTCCAGCGGTCATGTATGGATGTGAGAGTTGGACTATAAAGAAAGCTGAGCACCAAAGAATGTATGCTTTGGAACTGTGGTGTTGGAGAAGACTCTTGAGTCCCTTGGACTTGAAGGAGATCCAACCAGCCCATCCTAAAGGAAATCAGTCCTGAGTGTTCATTGGAAGCATTGATGCTGAAGCTGAAACTCTAATACGTTGGCCACCTGATGTGAAGAGCTAACTGATTGGGAAAGACCCTGATGCTTGGAAAGATTGAGGGCAGGAGGAGAAGGAGATGACAGAGGATGAGATGGTTGGATGGCATCACCGACATAATGGACATGAGTTTGAGTATACCCCAGGAGTTGGTGCTGCACAGGGAGGCCTGGCATGCTACAGTCTATGGGGTTGCAAAGAGCTGGATAAAACTGAGTGACTGAACTGAACTAGGCATCCTTCAAAGAGATTAAGGTAATTAACTCATCTATAATCTCATAAGAGCCCAATGAAGTCGATTACTACCAAGTCCAAGATTCTCCTTACTGCCACCAGTACCCTCAGATACTTTCCACTCTGGCAACAAGTAAAGCAAGATGCTCGCTCACAAACTTACTCTCTCTTCCTTCTGTTTACAGTGTATCTCTAACGTATATCTGCACAGTTTTCTCCTTCACTTCATTCAGGTGTCTGCTATAGTATCCCCTCATCATGGACCCCACTCAGTGGAAATAAAATGACAAGAAAAGAAAAAAAAACCTCCCCTATAAGAAAATGCTAGATAGTTAAACATTAAAGAAGGAAATAGAGTTAATGTTTTCATCTATTTGAGGAGGGTTCAACTTAGATGTAATACATTTCCTCTAAAATCAAGGGCAGTCTCCAAAATTTCTCATACAAGATCTCATGAGAAAGAAATGTACGGAAAGGGCAGGGAGAGGAGCAGGAAGGAGCAAAGGAAAGGGAGTACAGGAAATGGAGAAAAGAATAAAACATTATTTGGGGAGGGCTATGGCCATGCTGGTATTTTGAAAAGAAAAAGAAAATATTCTTGTTTTCAAAATTCTCATGTAACAACAGAGTAAGCCATTTATAACAACTTTAGTCCCTTATGGCTCAGCTGGGAAAGAATCTGCCTGCAATGTGGGAGACCTGGGTTTGATCCCTGGTTTGGGAAGATCCCCTGGAGAAGGGAAAGGCTTCCCAGTTCAGTGTTCAGGCCTGGAGAATTCCATGGACTGTATAGTCCATGAGGACACAACTGAGCGACCTTCATTTTCATAGCTGAAGGAGTAGAATAAAGAACTGTCAGGAGTATATGTAGTGAAAGTGAAGTCCCTCAGTCCTGTCAGACTCTTTGCAACCCCATGGACTGTAGCCTGCCAGGCTCCTCCACCTGTGGGATTTTCCAGGCAAGAATATGGGAGTCAGTTGCTGTTTCCTTCTGCAAGGGATATTCTTGACCCAGGGATCGAACCTGCATCTCCTACGTTGCACGCAGACTCTTTACCGTCTGAGCCACCAGGGAAGCTAGACTGGAAGCTAAAAAGCAAATGAAGAGACTAAAAATCAATAATCCTAGGTGAGTGAACATTCCAATGACGAGTGATGTGAATCTTAAACCAGCTTGTGGTGAAAGACATCAATGAGCAGAATGATGAAAGAAACTGATCCAGGGAGAACTGGAATAGAAGTATTTCTCTAAACCAACTCTCTTTCTAGTTGGTTAAGAAGAGATTATAATTATGACTTAAAGTAACTGTTGGAGAAGGCGATGGCACCCCACTCCAGTATTCTTGCCTGGAAAATCTCATGGGCGGAGGAGCCTGGTGGGCTGCAGTCCTTGGGGTCGCGAAGAGTCGGACACGACTGAGTGACTTCACTTTCACTTTTCACTTTCATGCATTGGAGAAGGAAATGGCAACCCACTCCAGTGTTCTTGCCTGGAGAATCCCAGGAACTGCGGAGCCTGGTGGGCTGCCGTCTATGGGGTCGCACGGAGTCGGACACGACTGAAGCGACTTAGCAGCAGCAGCAGCAGCAGCAGTGTGTATAGGACAATTCCAAATTTCCAAGTTATTCCTCCCCCCACCCAGCTTTCCCCTTTGGAAACCATAAGTTTGTTTTCTAAAACTGTGAGCATGTTTTTGTTTTATAATTAAGTTTATTTGTATCATTTTATTTTACATTATGCATATAAGTGATATCCTATGGTATTTGTCTTTCCCTCTTTGACTGACTACACTTACTATGATAATTTCCAGGGTTAGTAAAATGATGTTGGAAATTTTTACAAGACTGACAATTAGTGATGGTAGTTCCATATCTGGATAAATTTAAGATAAGATTTTGTATACCATTCAAATTTCATATTTGCATTGTCACGTGTTCAACAATTGTTGACTCACTTTCCATTGCTCAGCTTTTACCAAGGTCCATGAAACCTTTATTAATGAACTCTGGTGAACTTTCCCTTATACTGTTTGATTTTCTGGGGAAGATTAAAATGTTTTCCCACATATAAGAATTTTTCCATGATGTGTTTATTTTGCAACTGGAACTTTTTGAATCCCACAGTTCATTGCATTTGACTGTTTCAGTCTCTTGTTAATAAAAAATATGCTTGCAAAACACACACCCACAAAAAAAAAGAATGCATAAATGTTCTTCTGGATTATGTTACATGTATACCATATATATATATATATATATATATATATATATATATATAATATTTTATATTCTCTATTATTTTCCAAAGAAGAAGACTGAAGAAAAAACAATATAAACAGTAGTTTCAATATATACAACTGTTAGACCTAGGGATTAAAAAGAGTCTATTTCTCAGTCCAGTATTCTTTTTACCACACATAATCAAATCAACATCTTTGATGCAGCACAATTAGAATTCTGTTTTATCCACCTTTAAAAATAGTTTTCCTTTCAAACTTCCTACTGAATGAATTCTTCACTCTTTGTTCCTCAAGCTGTAGATAAGAGGGTTCAACATGGGAGTTAATACCGTGTAAAAGAGGGAAAGCAGAGACATTACTTTGTCAACAAAGGTCAGTCTTGTCAAGGCTGTTCTTTCCAGTGGTCATGTATGGATGTGAGTTGGACTATAAAGAAAGGTGAGCACCAAAGAATTGATGCTTTTGAACTGTGGTGTTGGAGAAGACTCTTGAGAGTCCCTTGGACTGCAAGGAGATCCAACCAGTCCATCCTAAAGGAGATCACCATTCCTTCTTTTGAAGGAATCATGCTAAATCTGAAGCTCCAGTACTTTGGCCACCTCATGCGAAGAGTTGACTCATTGGAAAAGACTCTGATGCTGGGAGGGATTGGGAGCAGGAGGAGAAGGGGACGACAGAAGATGAGATGGCTGGATGGCATCACTGACTCGATGGACATGAGTCTGAGTGAACTCTGGGAGTTGGTGATGGACAGGGAGGCCTGGCATGCTGCGATTCATGGGGTCTCAAAGAGTCAGACACAACTGAGCGACTGAACTGAACTGAACTGAAAGCAAGATCATCAATACCAAAACTCCTAAGAAAAACCTACTTCAAATATGAAAACACCAACAGGTCATTAAAAGATTATACTATACCAAACATTTAGAGACGAGTTAACACTTATCCTTCTGAAACTATTCCAAAAAAATTGCAAAAGAAGGTAACTTCCAAACTTATTCTATGAGGCCACATCACCTTGACACCAAAACTAGACAAATATGTCACACACAAAAAAGAAAATTAGAGGCCAATATCACTGATGAACATAGATGCAAAATTTCTTAATAAAATACTGGCAAATGGAATCCAACAATACAGTATAGAGATCGTACATCATGATCAAGTGAGATTTACCCCAGAGATGCGAGAATGGTTCAATATCCATAAATCAATCAATGTGATATACCACATTAACAAATTGAAGAATAAAACCTATAGGATCATTTCAATTGATGCAGAAAAAGCTTCTGATAAAATTCAACATCCATTTACAATAAAAACTTTCCAGAAAGCAGGCATATAGGGGATATACCTCAACATAATATGATAAACTCACAGCGAACATTATGTTCAATGGTGAAAAGCTGTATTTGTAATGAAACAGTACATTAAAAATATCATACATCATGATCAAGTGGGATTTATTCCAGGTATGCAAGGATGGTTTAACATCCACAAATCAATCAATGTGACACCCCACATCAACAAATTGAAGAATAAAACTTATGAGTAATGAAATAAAGAAATAATGAAATAAAGAAAATGTTTCTTTAATAAAATTCAGCATCTTTTTATGATTAAAAACTCTCAACAAAGTGGATACAGAAGGAACATACCACAACATAACAAAGACCCTTTATGAAAACCCCACAGTTAACATTATGAATGATGAAGATGTCCTCTAAGACCACTAGCAAGTCAAGAATGCCCATCTCATATCTTTTATTGAATAAAATCTTGGAAGTTGTAACCACAGAAATTAGACAGGAAAAAGAAATAAAGGCATTCAAATTGGAAAGGAAAAAGTAAAACTGTCTTGTTTACAGATAAAATGATGCTATATATAGAAAATCCTAAAGATGCCACAAAAAAAACTATTAAAACTATTAAATGGATTCAGTAAAGTTGCAGACTACAAAGTTGATATACAGAAATCTGTTGTGTTTTTTGATAAAAACTATCAGAAACAGAAATTAAGGAAGCAATCCCACTTACAATTCACCAAAAGAAAATAATTAGGAATAAATATTACCAAGGAGATAAAAGTCTTATACTTGGAACACTATAAGGCACTGATGAAAGAAGCTGGAGATGACACAAACAAATGGAAAGCAACTGGATTAGAATAGTTAATATTGTTAAAATGATCATACTACCCAAACCATTCTACAGATTTAGGGCTATCCCTATCAAAATACCAATGACATTCTTCACAGAACTAGAATAAATGATTCTAAAATTTGTATGGAATACAAAAGACCCCAAATAGTCCAATCAATTTTGAGAAGGAAGAACAAAGTGACAAATATCACACTTCTTGATTTCAATGTATTCTACAGAGCTACTATAGTCAACATAATATGGTGCTGGCACAAAAACAGACATATAAATCAATGGAACAAAAGAGAAAGCTCAGAAATAGGCACACTTATATAGGCAATTAATCTACAACAAAGGAGGCAAGAATATACAGTGAGGAAAAGACATTCTCTTCAGTGAATTGTGTCGGGAAAACTAGACAGCCTTATGCCAAAGAATCATGGGCTACTTTCTTACACCACATTCAAAAATAAACACAAAGTGGAGAAAAGATTTATATTTAAGACCAGAAACAAAAAATTTGCTAGTAGAAAGCATAGGCAGTGCCATCTTTGACAATACTCTTCACAATATTCTTTTAGATATGTCTCAGACCAGAAAAAAAGAAGCAAAAATAAACAGATAGGACTATCAAAATGCTTTTCACAATGAGGGGAACTCTCATTAAAAAAAAATGGCAGTGTACTGAGTTGGAGAAGAAATGCAAATGAGAGTTTGATATTCAAAGAACTCATATAACTCAACAACAAAAACAAAATCTGATTTAAAAAGGGAAGATTAAAAAATAGATATTTTCCAAAGAAGACACACAGATGGCCAACACACACCTGAAAAGATGCTCGACATTACTAATCAACAAGGAAAATCAAATGAGATACCACCTCACACTTTTCAGAATATCTATCAAGAAAAAGATAAAAAATAACAAGTATTGGTGAAGATACAGAGAAAATGAACACTTGTGAACTGTTGGTGGGATTATAGATCGATGTAGCCATATGGAAAACAATATAGACGTTGCTCTAAAAATTAAAAAATAAAGCTGCCCTTTGATCTGAATCTTCTGGATACTTACCCAAAGGAAAACAAAAACTAATTCATAATATGTATACAGGGAGGTGGAATGGAGGTTCAAGGGGGTGGGGACATATGTATACCTATGGCTGATTCATGGCAGAAAACAACTCAACAATGTAAATCAATTAGCTTCCAAATAAAAAGAATTCATTTGAATCAGTTCTGATGAGATGGACGAAACTGGAGCCAATTATACAGAGTGAAGTAAGCCAGAAAGAAAAACACCAATACAGTATACTAACACATATATATGGAATTTAGAAAGATGGCAATGACGACCCTGTATGCAAGACAGGAAAAAAGACACAGCTGTCTATAACGGACTTTTGGACTCAGAGGGAGAGGGAGAGGGTGGGATGATATGGGAGAATGGCATTCTATCATGTATACTATCATGTAAGAATTGAATCGCTAGTCTATGTCTGACGCAGGATACAGCATGCTTGGGGCTGGTGCATGGGGATGACCCACAGAGATGTTATGGGGAGGGAGGTGGGAGGGGGGTTCATGTTTGGGAACACATGTAAGAATTAAAGATTTTAAAATTAAAAAAAATAAAAAATAAAATAAAAGAAAAATGGAATATTAAAAAAATAAATAAATAAATAAATAAAAGCCATTTGGCCAATTACTAAAAAAAAAAAAAAAAAAAAATTAATTTAAATGTAAAGAATACATATACACCCAACATCATTGAAGCATTATTTACATTAGCCAAGATAGGGAGACAACTTAAGTGTTTACAGCTTGGCATATATACAGACATATATATATAGAAATATGTGTATATATACCAAGACACACACACACAATGCAATATTATTCAGCCACAGGAAGGCATGAAATCTTGTTATTTGTGACAACCCAAATGGAGCTAGAGGATAGTATGCTAAATTAAATAAGACAGACCAAAACAAATAGAGCATAATTTCACTTATATATGAAATTTAACCAAAACAAACCAAAATTAAAATAATCTCATAGAGAACAAAATGATTTCCAGAATGGAGGAAGGTGAAGTTGATATGGGTGAAACAGGTGAGAGGGATTAAGAGGTATAAGCTTCCACTTAGATAATAAATAAACCACAGTTCAGTTAAGTTCAGTTGCTCACTCATGTCAGACTTTGTGATCCCATAGACTGTAGCACACCAGGATTCCTGATCCATCACCAGCTTCGGGAGCTTGTTCAAACTCATGTCCATCATGTCGGTGATGCCATCCAATCATTTCGTCCTCTTGTCATCCCCTTCTCTTGCCTTCAATCTTTCCCAGGATGAGGGTCTTTTACAGTGAATCAGTTCTTCCCATCAGGTGGCCAAAGTATTGGAGCTTCAGCTTCAGCATCAGTCCTTTCAGTGAATATTCAGGATTCATTTCCTTTACGATGGACTGGCTTGATCTCCTTGCAGTCCAAGGCATTCTCAGAGTCTTCTCCAACACCACTGTTCAAGAACATCACTACTTCGGCACTGAGCCTTCTTAATAGTCCAACTCTCACATCCATACATGACTACTGGAAAAACAATAGCTTTGACTAGATGGACATTTGTTGGCAAAGTAATGTCTCTGCTTTTTAATACATTATCTAGGTTGGTCATAGCTTTTCTTCCAAGGAGCAAGTGTCTTTTAATTTCATGACTGCAGTCATCACCTGCAGTGATTTGGAGACGAAAAAAACAAAGTCTCTCACTGTTTCCATTGTTTCCCCAACTATTTGCCATAAAATGTTGGGACTAGATGTGATGATCTTAGTCTCTTGAATGCTGAGTTTTAAGCCAGCGTTTTCACTCTCCTCTTTCACTTTCAAGAGGCTCTTCACTTCCTCTTTGCTTTCTGCCATAAAGGTAGTGTCATCTGCATATCTGAGGTATTGATATTTCTCTCAGAATCTTGACTCCAGATAGTGCTTCAACCAGTCTGGCATTTCGCATGATGTACTCTGCATGTAAGTTAAATAAGCAGGGTGACAATATACAGCCTTGTTGTACTCCTTTCCCAATTTGCAACCAGTCTGTTGTTCCATGTTCGGTTCTAACTGTTGCTTCTTGACCTGCACACAGGTTTCTCAGGAGGCAGGTAAGACAGTCCGGTATTCCCATCTCTTGAAGAATTTTATACAGTTTGTTGTGATCCACACAGTCAAAGTCTTTGGCATAGTCAAAAAACAGAAGTTGATGTTTCTCTAGAACTCTCTCGCTTTTTCGATGATCCAGCGGATGTTGGCAATGTGATCTCTGGTTCATCTGCCTTTTCTAAATACAGCTTGAACATCTGGAAGTTCTTGGTTCACATACTGTTGAAGCCTGGCTTAGAGATTTTTGAGGATAATTTGCTAGTGTGTGAGATGAGTGCAATAGTGCAATAGTTTGAACGTTCTTTGGCATCACGAGATGAAATATACAGCATAAGCAATATGGCCAATAATAGTGTAATATCTGAGTATGGGGCAGATATTAGACTATCATGGTGATCATTTAATAAGCATGCAAATGTTAAATCATTAGTACATCTGAAATTAGCATAATATTGTATATCAACTATTTTTCAATAAAAATAAAATATTTAATAAATGTCATTTTGTAAACACAATGAAAATTTGATTCCCATGATGAATCTTTTGGCTAATTTTCAAATGGGAAAATAACCATACAAAACCACTGGAATTTGTCCAGGATCATGGGGCAAATTAGTACCATTGTTGGAACTAGAATCCATGTCTCCTGATTCTCACCCAGTGCAAAAAAGACATCGAAGAGAATCTTAAGATCTCTGGACAAAAAGTGATAACTGGAGTGAATCCAAATCTGCACCTCAATGTTCGTTGCAGCATTATTTACTACAGCCAAGATATAGAAGCAACCTAAATGTGCATCCGTAGAAACATGGATAAAGAAGACATGGTATATATATACACAGTAGAATATTACTTAGTCATAAAAAAAATGCAATCTTGCCATTTTCAACATCATGGATGGATCTAGTAGGTTTTTTCCTAAACTAAATAAGTCAGAGAAAGACAAATACCATAAAATTTCACTTATATGTGGAATCTAAAAAGAAAAACAAACATAATAAAAGCCAAAGCAGTCTCATGTAGAGAGAGAACAAACTTACAGACAAGAGGAGTGTGGTCAACTGAGCAAAATAAGTAAAGGGCATTAAGAGGTGCCAGTGTTAGTCGCTCAGTCACGTCTGACTCTGTGATCCCATGAACAGTAGACCAGCAGGCTCCTCTGCCCACGGAATTCTCCAGGCAAGAATATAGGAGTGGGCTGCCAATCACTTCTCCAGGACATCTTCCTGACCCAGGGATCAAACCCGGATCTCCTGCATTGCAGGCAGATTCTTTACCAACTGAGCCATGAGGGTAAACTTCTAGTTATAAAATAAATAAATCATGGTACTATATGATGACTATAGTCAATATAATATTGTAATAACGTTGTATGGCAATAGATCATGATTAGACTGAGTATGATGGCCATTTAGTAATAAAATCACTGTTGTATACCTGAAACAATATAATACTCTGGGTCAATTATATTTCAACACACAAAAAAAGCCACTGAAACAGGAGCCTTCAAAACCTGATCAATGACAAGAAAAGACCAAGAGATGGCAGTACATCCACATACAAAGTGGTCAGCTGTATTTCCTTTCTTCAAATGTTTTTCCTCTCCCTTCTCAAAAACAAACAAACAAACAAAAAAAAAAACAAACACGCAACAGACCATCCAAACTCAGCCATTGATATCCTGACCACACCACAGTTTCTCCTTTGCCTGATTAACCTTCAGCTCAGTTCAGTCCAGTTTCTCAGTCATATCCAACTCTTCAAGACCCCGTGGACTGCAGCACAGCAGGATTCCCTGTCCATCACCAACTCCCGGAGTTCACTCAAACTTGTGTCCATCGAGTCAGTGATGCCATCCAACCATCTCATTATCTGTCACCCCTTCTCCAGCCTTCAATCTTTCCCAGCATCGGGGTCTTTTCCAAGAGTCAGTTCTTCGCATCAGGTGGCCAAAGTATTGGAGCATCAGCATCAATACTTCCAATGAATATTCACGACTGATTTCTTTTAGGATTGAATAATTTGATCTCCTTACAATCCAAGAAACTCCCAAGAGTCTTCTCCATCAGAACAGTTCAAAAGAATCAATTCTTTGGTGCTCAGCTTTCTTTATAGTCCAACTCTAACATACATACATGACTACTGGAAAAACCATAGCTTTGAATAAACGGACCTTTGTTGGCAAAGTAATGTCTCTGCTTTTAATATGCTGTCTAGGTTGGTCATAGCTTTTCTTCCAAGGAGCAAACATCTTTTACTTTCATGGCTGCAGGCAGCATTAGCAGTGATTTTGGAGCCCAGAAAAATAAAGTCTGTCACTGTTTCCATTGTTTCCCCAACTATATGCTTTGAATTGATGGACCAGATTCCATAATCTTAGTATTCTGAACGTTGAGATTTAAGCCAACTTTTTCATTCTTTTTTTCTTTTCTTTTTTTTTTTTTTTTTTTTGCATTTAGCACCCATTTGGGATTGTCTTTATTTTTTTAATATAAATTTATTTATTTTAATTAGAGGCTAATTACTTTACAATACTGTATTGGTTTTGCCATAGATCAACATGAATCCACCATGGGTGTACACGTGTTCCCTATCCTGAACCCCCCTCCCACCTCACTCCCCATACCATCCCTCTGGGTCATCCCAGTGCACCAGCCCTAAGCATCCTGTATCCTGCATCGAACCTGGACTGGCGATTCCTTTCGTATATGTTATTATACATGTTTCAATGCCATCCTCCCAAATAATCCCACCCTCGCCCTCTCCCACAGAGTCCAAAAGACTGTTCTAAACATCTGTGTCTCTTTTGCTGTTTCACATACAAGGTTATCATTAACATCTTTCTAAATTCCATATATATGTGTTAGTATACTGTATTGGTGTTTTTCTTTCTGGCTTACTTCACTATGTATAATCGGCTCCAGTTTCATCCATTTCATTAGAATGGATTCAAATGTATTATTTTTAATGGCTGAGTAATACTCCATTGTGTATATGTACCACAGCTTTCTTATCCATTCATCTGCTGATGGACATCTAGGTTGCTTCCATGTCCTGGCTATTATAAACAGTGCTGCAATGAACATTGGGGTACACGTGTCTCTTTCAATTCTGGTTTCCTCAGTGTGTATGCCCAGCAGTGGGATTGAGGGGTCATAAGGCAGTTCTATTTCCAGTTTTTTAAGGAATCTCCACACTGTTCTCCATAGTGGTTGTACTAGTTTGCATTCCCACCAACAGTGTAAGAGGGTTCCCTTTTCTCCACACCCTCTCCAGCATTTATTGCTTGTAGACTTTTGGATCACAGCCATTCTGACTGGTGTGAAATGGTACCTCATTGTGGTCTTGATTTGCATTTCTCTGATAATGAGTGATGTTGAGCATCTTTTCATGTGGTTGTTAGCCATCCATATGTCTTCTTTGGAGAAATGTCTATTTAGTTCTTTGGCCCATTTTTTGACTGGGTCGTTTATTTTTCTGGAATTGAGCTGCATAAGTTGCTTGTATATTTTTGAGATGAGTTGTTTGACTGTTGCTTCATTTGCTATTATTTTCTCCCATTCAGAAGGCTGTCTTTTCACCTTGCTTATAGTTTCCCTTATTGTGCAGAAGCTTTTAATTTTAATAGGTCCCATTTGTTTATTTTTATTTTTATTTCCAATATTCTGGGAGGTGGATCATAGAGGATCCTGCTGTGATTTATGTCTGAGAGTGTTTTGCCTATGTTCTCTTCTAGGAGTCTTATAGTTTCTGGCCTTACTTTTAGATCTTTAATCCATTTTGAGTTTATTTTTGTGTATGGTATTAGAAAGTGTTCTGGTTTCATTCTTGTACAAGTGGTTGACCAGTTTTCCCCGCACCATTTGTTAAAGACATTGTTTTTTTCTCCATTGTATATTCTTGCCTCCTTTGTCAAAGATAAGGTGTCCATAGGTGCATGGATTTATCTCTGGGCTTTCTATTTTGTTCCATTGAGCTATATTTCTGTCCTTGTGCCAGTACCATACTGTCTTGATGACTGTGGCTTTGTAGTAAAGCCTGAAGTCAGGCAGGTTGATACCTTCAGTTCCATTCTTCTTTTTCAAGATTGCTTTGGCTATTCAAGGTTTTTTGTATTTCCATACAAATTCTGAAATTATTTGTTCTAGCTCTGAGAAAAATACTGTTGGTAGCTTGATAGGGATTGCATTGAATCTATAGATTGCTTTGGGTAGAATACTCATTTTCACTATATTGATTCTTCCAAACCATGCATAGAAACGAATGAAAATGAAAACACAAAACACAAAACCTGTTCAGTTCAGTTCAGTTCAGTTCAGTCACTCAGTCGTGTCCAACTCTTTGTGACCCCATGAATCGCAGCACACCAGTGGGACCCTGTAAATGCTGTGCTAAGGGGAAGGTTCATAGCAATACAGGCATACCTCAAGAAACAAGAAAAAAGTCAAATAAATAACCTAACTCTACACCTAAAGCAACTAGAAAAGGAAGAAATGAAGAACCCAGGGTTAGTAGAAGGAAAGAAATCTTAAAAGTTAGGGCAGAAATAAATGCAAAAGAAACAAAAGAGACCATAGCAAAAATCTACAAAGCCAAAAGCTGGTTCTTTGAGAGGATAAATAAAATTGACAAACCATTAGCCAGACTCATCAAGAAACAAAGGGAGAAAAATCAAATTAATAAAATTAGAAATGAAAATGGAGAGATCACAACAGACAACACAGAAATACAAAGGATCATAAAAGGCTATTATCAGCAATTATATGCCAATAAAATGGACAACGTGGAAGCAATGGACAAATTCTTAGAAAGGTACAACTTTCCAAAACTGAACAAGGAAGAAATAGAAAATCTTAACAGATCCATCACAAGCACAGAAATTGAAACTGTAATCAGAAATCTTCCAGCAAATAAAAGCCCAGGTCTAGACAGCTTCACAGCTGAATTCTACCAAAAATTTAGAGAACAGCTAGCACCTATCCTACTTAAACTCTTCCAGAAAATTGCAGAGGAAGGTCAACTTCCAAACTTATTCTATGAGGTCACCATCACCCTAATACCAAAACCTGACAAAGATGCCACAAAAAAGAAAACTTACAGGCCAATATCACTGATGAACATAGATGTAAAAATCCTTCACAAAATTCTAGCAATCAGAATCCAACAGCACATTAAAAAGATCATACACCATGACCAAGTGGGCTTTATCCCAGGGATGCAAGGATTCTTCAATATCTGCAAATCAATCAATGTAATACACCACATTAACACATTGAAAAATAAAAGCCAAATGACCATCTCAATAGATGCAGAAAAAGCCTTTGACAAAATTCAACATCCATTTATGATTAAAAAAAAAAAACTCTCCAGAAAGCAGGAATAGAAGGAACATACCTCAACATAATAAAAGCTATATACGACAAACCCACAGCAAACATTATCCTAAATGGTAAAAAATTGAAAGCATTTCCCCTAAAGTCAGGAAAAAGACAAGGGTGCCCACTTTCACCACTACTATTCAACATAGTTCTGTAAGTTTTGGCCACAGCAATCAGAGCAGAAAAAGAAATAAAAGGAATCCAAATTGGAAAAGAAGAAGTAAAACTCTCACTGTTTGCAGATGACATGATCCTCTACATAGAAAACCCTAAAGACTCCACCAGAAAATTACTAGAGCTAATCAATGAATATAGTAAAGTTGCAGGATATAAAATCAACACACAGAAATCCCATGCATTCTTATACACTAATAATGAGAAAATAGAAAGAGAAATTAAGGGAACAATTCCATTCACCATTGCAACGAAAAGAATAAAATACTTAGGAATATATCTGTCTACCTAAAGAAAGGCAATGGCAACCCACTCCAGTACTCTTGCCTGGAAAATCCCATGGATGGAGGAGCCTGGTAGGCTGCAGTCCATGGGGTCGCAAAGAGTCGGACTGAGTGACTTCACTTTTACTTTTCTGTTGGACCCCTTTCCTCGTGCTGGCTCCCGGCACTTTTCACTTTCATGCATTGGAGAAGGAAATGGCAACCCACTCCAGTATTCTTGCCTGGAGAATCCTTGGGACAGGGGAGCCTGATGGGCTGCCGTCTATGGGGTCGCACAGAGTCGGACACGACTGAAGCGACTTAGCGGCGGCAGCAGCAGCAGCAGCAGCAAAGAAACTAAAGAGCTATATATAGAAAACTATAAAACACTGGTGAAAGAAATCAAAGAGGACACTAATAGATGGAGAAATAAGCCAACTTTTTCACTCTCCTCTTTCACTTTCATCAAGAGGTTCTATAGTTCTTTACTTTATGCCATAGGGGTGGTGTCATCTGTGTATCTGAGGTTATTGATATTTCTCCCAGCAATCTTGATTCCAGCTTGTGCTTTATCCAGTCTGGCACTTTGAATGATGTGCTCTGCACATAAGTTAAATTAGCAAGGAGACAGTATACAGCCGTGATGTACTCCTTTACCAATTTGGAACCAGTCTGTTGTTCCATATCCAGTTCTAAATGTTGCTTCTTCACATGCATACAGATTTCTCAGGAGAAAGATCAGGTGGCCTGGCATGTCCATCTCTTGGAGAATTTTACAGTTTGTTGTGATCCACAAAGTCAAAGGCTTTGGCATAGTTAAAAAGCAAAAGTAGATGTTTTTCTGGAACTCCTTTGCTTCTTTGATGATACAACGATGTTGGCAATTTGATCTCTGATTCCTCTGCCTTTTCTAAATCCAGCTTGAACAGTTGGAAGTTCATGGTTCGAATAATACTGAAGCCTGGCTTGGGGAATTTTGAGCATTACTTTGCTAGAGTGTGACAAAAAGTACAATTGTGTGATAGTTTGAACATTCTTTGGCATTGCCTTTCCTTGGAATTGGAATGTCCTTGGAATTCCAGAACTGTGGCCATTGCTGAGTTTTCCAAATTTGTGGCATATTGAATGCAGCACTTTCACAGCATCCTCTTTTAGGATTTGAAATAGCTCAACTGGAATTTCATCATCTCCACCAGCTTTGTTCCTAGTGATGCTTCCTAAGGACCACTTGACTTTACATTCCAGGATGTCTGGCTCTAGGCGAGTGATCACACCATCGTGATTATCTGGTTTATGAAGTTTTTTTTTTTTTTTTAGTTCTTCTGTATATTCCTGCCACCTTTTCCTGATATCTTTTCCTTCTGTTAGAAGCATTTCTGTCCTTCATTGTGCCCATCTTTGCATGAGACATTCCTTTGTATCTCTAATTTTCTTGAAGAAGTCACTAATCTTTCCCATTCTATTTTCTCTATTTCTTTGCACTGATCACTGAGAAGACTCTCTTATCTCTCTTTGTTGTTCTTTGGAACTCTGCATTCAAATGGGTGTATCATTCCTTTTCTCCTTTGCTTTTTGTTTCTCTCCTTTTCTCAGCTATTTGTAAGGCATCCTCGGACAACAATTGTGCCTTTCTGCATTTCTTTTTCCTGGGGATGGTCTTGACCCTGTCTGCTGTGCAATGTCATGAACCTCTGTCCATAGTTTTTCAGGCACTCTGTCTATCATATCTAGTCCCTTGGATCTATTTGTCACTTCCGCTGTATAATCGTAGGGATTTGATTTAGGTCATACATGAATGGTCTAGTGGTTTTCCCCATTTTCTTTAATTTAAGTCTGAACTTGGCAATAAGGTGTGCATCATCTGAGCCACAGTGGCTCCCAGTCTTGTTTTTGCCAACAGTATAGAGCTTCCCCATTTTTGTCTGAAAGGATGTGATCAGTTTGATTTCGGTATTGACCATCTAGTGATGTCCATGTATAGAGTCTTCTCTTGTGTTGTTGGGAGAAGATGCTTGATATGAACACTGTGTTCTCTTGGGAAAACTCTATTGGCCTTTGCCCTCGTTCATTTCATACTCCAAAGCCAAATTTGCTTGTTACTACAGGTATCTCTTGATTCTTCCTTTTGTATTCCAGTCCCCTATGACAAAAAGGCCGTCTTTTTTGGTGTTAGGTCTAGAAGGTATTGTAGGCCTTCATAGAGCCACTCGGCTCCTTTGGCATTAGTGGTTGAGGTATAGACTTGGGTTGCTGTTATATTGAATGGTTTACATTGAAAATGAACAGAGATCATTCTGTCCTTTTTGAGACTGCACACAAGTACTGCATTTCAGACTCTTTTGTTGACTATGAGGGCCCCGTTCAGTTCAGTTCACTTCAGTCGCTCAGTCCTGTCCAACTCTTGGCAACCCCATGGACTGCAGCATGCCAGACCTTCTTGTCTATCACCAACTCCCGGAGTTTACCCAAACTCATGTCATTGAGTTGGTGATGCCACCCCAACATCTCATCCTCTGTCATCCCCTTCTCCTCCTTCACTCAATCTTTCCCAGAATCAGGGTCTTTCCAAATGAGTCAGCTCTTCGCATCAGGTGACCAAAGTATTGGAGTTTCAGCTTCAACATTAGTCCTTTCAATGAAAACCCAGGATTGATCTCCTTTAGGATGGACTGGTTGGATCTCCTTGCAGTCCAGGGGACTCTCAAGAGTCTTCTCTAACACCACAGTTCGAAAGCATCAATTCTTCAGTACTCACCTTTCTTTATACTCCAACTCTCACATCCATACATAACTAATGGAAAAACCATAGCCTTCACTAGATGGACCTTTATTGACAAAGTAATGTAACTGCTTTTTAATATGCTGTCTAGGTTGGTCATAACTTTTCTTCCAAGGAGTGTCTTTTAACTTCATGGCTGCAATCACAATCTGCAGTGATTTTGGAGCCCAGAAAAATTAAGTCAGCCACTGTTTCCACTGTTTCTCCATATATTTCCCATGAAGTGACCAGACAGATGACATGATCTTAGTTTCCTGAATGTGAAGCTTTAAGCCAACTTTTTCACTCTCCCCTTTAACTTTCAACAAGAGGCTCTTTAGTTCTTCTTCACTTTCTGCCTAAGGGTGGTGTCATCTGCATATCTGAGGTTTTGATATTTCTCTTGGCAATCTTGATCCAGCTTGTGCTTCTTTCAGCCCAGCGTTTCTCATGATGTACTCTGCATATAAGTTAAATAAACAGGGTGGCAATATACAGCCTTGATGTACTCCTTTCCCTATTTGGAACCAGTCTGTTGTTCCATGTCCAGTTCTAACTGCTGCTTCCTGACCTGAATACAGGTTTCTCAAGAGGCAGGTCAGGTGGTCTGCTATTCCCATCTCTTGAAGAATTTTTCCACACTTTATTGTGATCCACACACTCAAAGGCTTTGGCATAGTCAATAAGACAGAAATCGATGTTTTTCTGGAACTCTCTTGCTTTTTTGATGATCCAGTGGATGTTGGCAATTTGCTCTCTGGTTCTTCTGCCTTTTCTAAAACTAGCTTGAACAATTGGAAGTTCACAGTTCACATTTCATTGAAGCCTGGCTTGGAGAATTTTGAGCTTTACTTATCTAGCATGGGAGATGAGTGCAATTGTGTGGTAGTTTGAGCAACTTTGGCATTGCCCTTATTTGGGATTGGAATGAAAACTGACCTTTTCGAATCCTGTGGCCATTGTTTAATTTTCCAAACTGCTCACATATTGTATGCAGCACTTTCACAGCATCGTTTTTTAGAATTTGAAATAGCTTAACTGGAATTCCATCACCTCCACTAGCTTTGTTCATCATGATGCTTCCTAAGGCCCACTTGACTTCACATTCCAGGATGTCTGGGTCTAAGTGAATATGAGTGATCTCACCATTGTAATTATCTGGGTTGTGAAGATCTTTTTGGTACAGTTCTTCTGTGTATTCTTGCCATCTCTTCTTAATATCTTCTGCTTCTCTTAGGTCCATACCATTTCTGTCCTTTATTGAGCCCATCTTTGCATGAAATGTTCCCTTGGTATCTCTAATTTTCTTGAAGAGATCTCTATAGTCTTGCCCATTCCGTTGTTTTTCTCTATTTCTTTGCACTGATCACTGAGGAAGGCTTTCTTATCTCTCCTTGCTATTCTTTGGAACTCTGCATTCAGATGCTTATATCTTTCCTTTTCTCCTATGCTTTTCACTTCTCTTCTTTTCACAGCTATTTGTAAGGCCTCCTCAGACAGCCATTTTGCTTTTTCGCCTTTCTTTTCCATGGGGATGGTCTTGATCCCTGTCTCATATACAATGTCACGAACCTCCTTCCCTAGTTCATCAGGCACTCTATCTATCAGATCTAGGCCCTTAAATCTATTTCTCACTTTCACTGCGTAATCATAAGGTATTTTATTTAGGTCATACCTTAATGGTTTAGTGGTTTTCCCCACTTTCTTCAATTTAAGTCTGAATTTGGCAAGAAGGAGTTCATGTTCTGAGCCAGTCAGCTCTCAGTCTTATTTTTGCTGACTATATAGAGCTTCTCTATCTTTGACTGCAAAGAATATAATCAATCTGATTTCAGTGTTGGCCAGCTCGTGATGTCCATGTGTAGAGTTTTCTCTTGTGTTGTTGGAAGAGGGTGTTTGCTATGACGAGTGCATTTTCTTGGCAAAACTCTATTAGTCTTTGTGCTGCTTCATTCTGCATTCCAAGGCCAAATTTGCCTGTTACTCCAGGTGTTTCTTGACTTCCTACTTTTGCATCCCAATCCCCGATAATGAAAAGGACGTGTTTTGAGGGTGTTCTAAAATTTCTTGTAGGTCTTCATAGAACCATTCAACTTCAGCTTCTTCAACGTTATTGGTCTGAGCATAGACTTGGATTACCGTGATACTGAATGGTTTGCCTTGGAAATGAACTGAGATCATTCTGTCATTTTTGAGATTGCATCCAAGTACTGCATTTCAGACTCTTTTCTTGACTATGATGGCTACTCCATTTCTCCTAAGAGATTCCTTCCCACAATAGTAGATATAACAGTCATCTGAGTTAAATTCATCCATTCCAGTCCGTTTCAGTTCACTGACTCCTAGAATGTTGATGTCCACTCTTGCCATCTCCTGTTTGACCACTTCCAATTTGCCTTGATTCCTGGAACTAATATTCTAGGTTCCTATCAATATTGCTCTTTACAGCATTGTACCTTGCTTCTATCACCAGTCATATCCCCAACTTTGTCTTGTATTCCCTTTGGCTCCATCCCTTAATCTTTCTGGAGTTATTTCTCCACTGATCAGTAGCATATTTGGCAGCTAATGACCTGGGGAGTTCATCTTTCAGTGTCTTATCCTTTTGCCTTTTCATACTGTTCATGGGGTTCTCAAGGCAAGCATACTGAAATGGTTTACCATTCCCTTCTCCATTGGGCTACATTCTGTCAGACCCCTCCACCATGACCCGTTCATGTTGGGTGGCCCCACATGGCATGGCTTAGTTTCATCGAGTTAGACAAGGCTGTGGTCCATGTGGTCAGATTGGTTAGTTTTCTGTGATTTTGGTTTCACTCTGTCTGCCCTCTGATGCCCTCTCTTAGAGCCTACTGTCTTACTTTGGGTTCTCTTACCTTAGAAGTGGGGTATCTCTTCATGGCTGCTCCAGCAAAACGCAGCCTCTGCTCCTTACCTTGGAAGTAGGGTAGCTCCTAACAGCCACCACTCCTGACATTGGATGTGGGGTCTCCTCTCAGCCGCTCCTGCGCCATGCAGCTGCCACTCCTGTATAATGGTGTAATGGTCATCTGAGTTAAACTCACCCATTCCAGCCCATTTTAGTTTACGAAGTCCTAAAATGTCAATGTTCACTCTTGCCATCTCCTGTTTGACCACTTCCAATTTACCTTAATTCATGGACCTAATATTCCAGGCTTCTATGCAATATTGTTCTCACAGCATTGACCTTTACTTCCATCACCCATCACATCCACAACTGGGTGTTGTTTTTGTTTTGTCCCTGTCTCTTCATTCTTTCTGTGGTTACTTCTCCAGTAGCATATTGGCCACCTACTGACCTGGGGAGTTTATCTTTCAGGTCGTATCGTTTTGCCTTTTCATACTGTTCAAAATTTGTCTTTGGAAGGCAGTAGGATTTGATTACAGAACTTACCCAAGACTAGGGAAACAGACTCTTGGAGGGCACACACACACAAAAAAATCTTCTGTGCACCAGGACCCAAGAGAAAAGAGCAGTGATCCCACAGCCTTGACGTATTCGTTTCCCCATTTGGAACCAGTCTGCTGTTCCATGTCCAGTTCTAACTTTTGCTTCTTGACCTGCATACAGATTTCTCAGGAGGCAGGTAAGGTGGCCTGGTATTCCAGTTTCTTGAAGAATTTTACATAGTTTGTTGCGATCCACACAGTTAAAGGCTTTGGCATAGTCAATAAAGCAAAAGTAGATGGCTTTCTGTAACTCTCTTGCTTTTTCTATTATCCAACGGGTGTTGGCAAATTGATCTCTGGTTCCTCTGCATTTTCTAAATCCAGCTTGAACATCTGGAAGTTCACAGTTCATGTACTGTTGAAGCCTCACTCGGAGAATTTTGAGGTGCATATGAAAGGAATGAATTCAATGAGTCCAAAAACTTGCATCTTTCCATATATAGAATGCTAATTTTTTTTTAAACTTGATATCTGATCTGTGATTTTCAGACTGCCTGCTCCCTTTGTTGCAAAATCCTATATAGCCTGACTTCTCCTCCTGCCTCTTTGGAGCAGTTTTCTCAGAGTTGCTGAGGTGTTGTCTCCTGGGCTCAGAGACCTAAACATTCCCACCAAATAAAATAACTCTACTTTCCGGTTGTGACCATATTTTTTAGATAACAGAATTTTTCAGGCAAGAATACTGAGTGGATTGCCATTTCCTACTCCAGGGCACTTCCCTACCCACGGATAGAACTCCCATCTCTTGGAACTCTTGCAATGGCAGGTGGGTTTTTTTTTTTTACCACTTCACCTCCAGCAAAGCCGCGATGGAAAGATCATGATGCCACGATCTTCGTTTTCTGAATGTGGAGGTTGAAGCCATCTTTTTCACTCTCCTCTTTCACCTTCATCAGGAGGCTCTTTAGTTCTTTGGTAAGGGATTTTCCCATCTGTAAAACAAGTCAGGAAAAGCCCATCTGATACCGTTATCTATACAATAGACACTTCTGGAGAGATGCTAAAGCACATAATATGGGGGAAGGCTGGTCCCTGGAGGGCACATAGGTCCTGTTTGAGTACAATTACAGAAACTGGGTGCAAATCATCTATCAGTATCATAGTTTTTTTTTTAATGATTTCATTTATTTTTGGCTGTGTGTCTTCATTGCTATGTGGGCCTTTCTCTAGTTGCAGCAAGTGGGAGCTACTCTCTAGTTGTGGAAAGTGGGCTTCTCATTGTGGTGGCTTCTCTATTTGTGACTCCCAGGTTCTAAAGCAGAGGCTCAAAAGTTGAGGTTCATGGGCTTAGCTGCCCCATGGGATATGGTATCTTCCTGAATCAGGGATTGAACCCATGTGTCCTGCACTGGCAGGTGGATTCTGAATCCCTGAGCCACCAGGAAAGCCAGTGCTTTGTTTTCTTGTTTGTTCTTATGACCAACATTAATAAACTAGCACAGACTGCCCACCATGTCTCTCTCAGACCCTGGCACAGGAATATCTATCACTAGCTAGTTGACTTTATCCTGGGTTAACCAGGAGCATCACCTTGGCTCCAGGTGTCCCTGAAATAAGCAGACTTCTAACAGGTCAGCTGAGATTAATTCTGTACTCACATATGTAACCTGCACTTTCTCAAGCTATGGGGTGCCGGGGTCCAGCCCCAGCGGATCCAGGGTAATTCGAAGGGGAGACGGAGTAGGCATCCTACGAAAAAACTTGTTTAATTACAGATATAGAGAGAGATTAAAAAACAGATAGTGTAGTAGGAAAATTAGTGGAGAAAAGCAGGCTGAATAACTTGGTTTACGTGGAATACCAATCACCACCTACATAGGCCACAGGCGTCTTTCCGTTCTCCCGAAGGAGAGGAGGCACTGAGGCCTCCCCAGTCCGATCTTAGAAGCCCAGGCAAAATTAGCAGGCTTGGTGAGTACCCACGTTCCAGATGGGAATTCAGCCAGCAAAATGGGGAGCAAGAAAGAAACGACACGGGGGAATCAGTCTTTCCAGAAACTGATCTGATTTCTTTATTTTTCAGGTTTGCTTATATACTTTTTGTTATACATAGGGATGAATACAGAGTCATGCAGGGGGTCAGCAGACCTGACCCTTGTCAAAATCAGGTGCTTCATATAAAATTATACAAAGGTCTTATGGGTTTTTACATCATCTTCTGGCCATGAGGCCTGCTGACATTTTATGGCCCTTTCTGATAATGGTCAGTCAACCATAAAACTTATTTTTTCCAGGGGTGAATTTTCTGAAACCAAGCACCACCCTCCAAATAAGGTTGCATTCCTATAGGGTGAAGGTGTAGTGGGTTACAATCAAGGAAGGAATTTACTTAGCCTAAGGTTTAACATGATTAATCTTAAAGATTAATACTTATTTTTCCTGTATGCTAGTTATATTCATTATAAGGGCAGGGAATATGGAGATTTAGCAGCAAATATTGGCTCAACAAATGAAAAACCCTTCACCAATATAATTTCTAATCAACCCGCTATACTATACTTATAATTTTGTAACTTCTCAAAAGAATCTGTATATAGAAAGTTTAAAGCATCTCGTGCCTCTCATGGTTGGGAGGCTGTAAACAATCACATGTGGCCAGACGAACCTGATCAGGCATGCTAGAGAACCTTCAGAGGAGTTTGTAAGTTGAAACACTCTTGTCATGCCCAGGAATTTTTATTAACTGGAGCTGCAAGTTAACTCCTTCTCCAAGAGAAATGGTGATGGGGGAACAGTCCCCCGTGAAGTCAGAGGTATAGGTGAGAGCATAAAGCAGACTCTGGTTTTGGGGGTAGATGCTCGGGAACAGGGGATTTCCTGAGGCTTGATCCCGCCTTTGCGTATGCCGAAGCCTCCTTCCTCATGACCTTTGCCATGGGCGGAGTTCCTCATGCTGGCTCCCAGCAATGGGGGGACAATTAAAAATGAAGCGCTAAAACAATGATGGGAAATGTCTTTTGGCTCCATCTCTATAACTCACCCCTACCTATCCCTATTCAAATATTTCCCTTTCAGCTCTGGCTAGCATTCTGAAGATCCCTGAAATCTTCTTGGCCACTGACTGCAACTGAGCCTGGGACCTGCTTTTCTTCCTGGGGCCAGACTTGGTTGCCACTAAGTACATCCAAACAGTAGTAATACAACCAACTGATGGTTGACTACTCTTGTCTCTGTTGCTGGAGATAGAAGATTCTCTTTCCAGTCTCAATGATGATGTTCTCATACACAAAAGGAGAGTTACTGTTTTATTCCTGCCACTTAAGAATGGATACTCTGGACCTTGGCTGCTAATGTGGGACTGGCCACATATAAGCTCAGCACCACTGCTGTAAGTGGTTCTCTACTCAGATTAAAGGACTTCACTTGGTGAACTTGCCAACAGCTGAAATGAAAAGGATTTTGAGTCAAGTTAGAATATAAAGAAAGCAGCGCCTATAATGTCCCTGTGAAGGCTTGCTTGCAAGGTCTTCTCCTACGTTGCTGCTGATGAACTCAAATCCACTAAAACTGCTGCTTCTCTGAAAGATTGACTTCTCTCTTTGAGACAGTGTTTATCAGGGTGGACAGTAACTAGGATTCAAAGGACAAGTTATCAATTCAGGTCTTGACTTGAAAAGCCACTGTAATAAGCCCTTCTCCATCCACAATAGAATAATACTTAGAAGCTCATAAGCAAGCAACCTGGATTTTTGATTGAGCAATATATTGTCAGGATTAACTAAGCAATGTTGAGAATTATTCTTATACCAAGAACAAATTGTTTTTTCCAGGTCAATTGAGAAACAATTGGCATTGTATAAGTTCAAGATGTACAACTTGATGATTCGATTTCCACATATTGCGAAATAAAGATCGCAATTGTTTCAACTAATAGCCGTCATCTTGTATAGATACAAGAGAATTAAAAGAATGAAGACAGGGAAAAAGAAAAAATTTATTCCTATGATGAGAACTTTCAGGATGTACTCTCTTAACATTTTTCCTATATATCATAGAGCAGTGTGAACTATAGCCATCGTATTGTCAAGAGCCAACTATTAACTGGATCAGGATGTGGGAACACAGGGGAGCAAATCTCATGCACAATAGGACAGAGAACAGAGGGATGAAATTTAAGGAGGGCCCAAGTGAGTAAGATGAGTAAACACCATCTCCAGCCCACAGCCAGCCTAGGTGAAGGCTGGAGTCTGCATGTCACTGGCTCCCTGCCTGTGGAACACAAGAGGTCATAGGGGGAATGGTCAGAATCACACTGATTGAGACTCAGCCTCTGATTAATTGGGGACCCAGAGGACATGGACTCAATCCCAATACATTAGAGATGGAGATGGCTGTCTAGTGTCTGCTTTCCTCCTAGACCCCTTCCCTACTCACAGCACAAAGCCTGGTCTTGAAAAGGGAAACTGAATTCTAATTCCGATGAATTTGCTCCTGGACAAAATTATTCCCAATCTCAAGGCTGTTCCAGGGGGCACTGTCTTCAGCCAAGCTCCCCTGAGCAGCAATTTCAGATCATCGAAGATGAATTGATGCTTTTTGATAAAAGGCTAGAGAAGTGAGCTAGTTATTAGACATTGCTCCACAGGAATATACAAAGATGGATCAGGGTGACAGTTGGACAGACAAAAACAGTCATATAGAAAAAACAGAGCCATAGAGAAAAAAACCTCATTGTATGTAGGTTTGCAACCTTCTCTCCTCAGCTCCCCAGCCCAAATAGAGCATTTAGTCATAGGCTATGTGCAAATATAAAAGAAAGATCAGTAGTGATGTAAGTAGATCCAAGGGGGAGGGGGTGGTTTCGGGGAAGATAGTGGGGGATGAATTACCCTTTCCAGAGAGCTGTGACCCTGTGAGCGGGTCATTATGAAGAATGCAGGGATCTGATGGGAGAACAGAGGAGAAAAGAGAACAGAGATGGGATGGCATGAATGAAAAGGAAAATTCAGGGACTTCCCTGGTTGTCCAGTGGTTGGGACTTCCAACGTGGGGAAGGGTTCCATCCCTGACCAGGTAGTTATCCTACATGCCTCACGGCCAAAAAAGCCAAAACATAAAACAAAAATTATATAACAAGTTCAATAAAGACGTTAAAAATAATCCACATCATAAAAATATTTTTAAAAAAGAAAATTATCATTCTTCTTAAGTGAAAAACTCAGTGACTCCTGGAAGTTGTAAGTGCTAGAAAATGAGAGAGATGACGGAGGAGAATATTGATCTTGGATTTAAATTTGGTAGGCCTTTGGTAAATGTGAAAGCCATAGTTCCTTCCTTTGAAGAGCTAAAGATTTCTTTTAAAAAAAGAAAAATCAAGCTGTTCACAGAAGAGGTATGAATGCCTATTAATACATGAAAAAATGTGTTAAAACAAAACTGCATTAAACTAAAAAGACTTCACTGACCTATGGAGATGGCAAACTGAAGCAGGAATCTAATGAAACAGCCACCCCTGTGGATCTCAGCCTTAAGAGGTTCATTACTCCAACTAAAATTTTCTGCTGTGTGAGTTTTGGTTCATTTGCAGCTTCTACACTCCCGGTTAGAAATGTTCTGGCAGGGATGCTCCTGATACAAGTGTAGCCCCTAAATGATTCACATGAAGCTCATCTTTGTATCAGTATGAGAATGATGGAAGTTTAATTACAGAAATAAAAGACCTGTTGCCATTTGGAGGTTTGCGTGGATGAAAGCATCATATTTAGAGTTTTATGGCCAGCCCTACTCTATGCAGCCACTTTTATGTTACAAGTTTTTATCATATTGTAAGAGAGTTCTCACAAGGCAGTCTAGCCATGATAAACCTCCTTTTAGGAAGAAGCAGATGTGATAGCCCAAATGGTAAAGAATCCACTGCAATGCAGGAGACCTGGGTTTGATCCCTGGGTTGAGAAGATCCCCTGGAGGAGGGAATGGCAACCCACTCCACTATTCTTGCCTGGAGAATCCCATGGACAGAAGAGCCTAGCGGGCTACAGTTCACGGGGTCACAAAGAATAGGACACAACTGAGAGACTAACAAAAAAAAGAAAGTGAGAGAAAAAGCCAGCTTCTAGTACTGGAGACGGAAGTGAGGAGTCTGAGAAAAAGGAGCTCTCAGACTGAAAGCAAAAGGTTTGCTTGAATGTAAAAGCAGAATATCCAATTTAGTAATAATTCACATCTCCATGGTGAATATTCGAGTCCACATACTCTCTAGACAGAAATACAGGAATTTAACAGAGCTATTTCAGTTAAGTGTTTTCACCAGGGAAAAAAACTACTCATCAAGTGAGAGAAATGATTGTAGTGGAAGCTGAAAAGGTGGTCGACTTGTCATGAGAAGATAAATACAGGAAACAAATGCCTCTCAGTAGGAATGTACTTCAGGACAAAGTCGGGAACATGTAAACACTCATCCTTAAACTATAAATGATGAAGGTACTAATGCATCTGCTGAAACGAAGTTTACAACTGAGTAAAGGTTGGTGGAAAATTTTTGAGATTCGTTTTAGCTTGCTTAATGAAAATTCAATCTAAGAAGAAACATTATTTTTATTTATATTTTTTTTCTAAATTGAAAAGCTGAAAAGGTTCATTGTGGGAAAGTGTGGACAAGGATATATGCTCAACATATATCTAATATATTATCTAATCTAATATCATCTAATACAAGACAACAAATACTTGTATTAGATGAAAATGCTTTGGTGCACAAAGATATCAAAGGAAAAATGAGCTCCTGAGGTTAGCAAGTTAGAGCCGACTAACTCGGTTTTGGAGGGTGATGCTACAGTCTTTATTATTAAGCTGGATTTGTCCCACCACCAAGAAAGAAATCTCTCCAGCACTGAGGAATAATACTAAGAACTTACTGCAGGCATGTTGGCTGTAAAAAAGGAAAGGGCGGAAAAGAAAAGGGAAAGAAAGGAAAAGAAAAATAAGCTTGGATGGATCCATTTCAAATAAATTTTAATAATATTTATCTTAGTAACTTTATATACCACTTTAGTCATATATTTGTACAATTTATTAATATGCAAAGGAACCAAATCCCAATTGAAAAGTAGAGAACAGAAAGTTTTCGGAAAATGAAATATAAATGCACCCCAAAATATATGAAAGGTTCTCATCCCTCTCATAAAATAAAACTGCAAATTGAGACTATGTTTAAATGACATTTCTCACCTACTTGACTGGCAAAAATTCTAAAGTTTATCAATATACCAGCTTCTGTGGAAGCTGTGGAGAAATAGCCATTTACTTAGATTACACTGCTGGTGAAAATGCAAAATGTTTTAGTATCTATGGTGTACAATTTTATAATATCTATTAAAATTGAAAATAAACTTACTCTTTGGCTCTGATACTGTACTTCTGGGACTTTATCTGATAGATATTCCTACAAGTGTATCAACTCATATTACTGGTTATTTGCTGAAGTACTGTTTGTAGGGGAAAATATTAGAAATTACCCGTGTCCGTCAGTGTGGGACTAATGGAATATATTGCAATAAAAAATTAATGAAGACGCTTTCTATTATAAGTTTGAAATATGCCCAGGATATAGAAATAAAAGCAAACCGAAGAACTAACAGAAACTAAATCAAGGCTGTATATTGTCACCCTGTTTATTTAACATATATGCAGAGTACATCATGAGACATGCTGGGCTGAAGGAAGCACAAGCTGGAATCAAGATTGCCGGGAAAAATATCAAGAACCTCAGATATGCAGATGACACCACCTTATGGCAGAAAGTGAAGAAGAACTAAAGAGCCTCTTGATGAAAGTGAAAGAGGAGAGTGAAAAAGTTGGCGTAAAGCTCAAAATACAGAAAACAAAGATCATGGCATCCGGTACCATCACTTCATGGCAAATAGATGGGAAAACAGTGGAAACAGTGGCTGACTTTATTTTGGGGGGCTCCAAAATCACTGCAGATGGTGACTGCAGCCATGAAATTAAAAGACGCTTTCTCCCTGGAAGGAAAGTTATGACCAACTTAGACAGCATATTCAAAAGCAGAGGCATTACTTTGTCAACAAAGGTCTGTACAGTCGAGTCTATGGTTTTGCCAGTGGTCATGTATGGATGTGAGAGTTGGACTACAAAGAAAGCTGAGCACCGACGAATTGATGCTTTTGAACTGTGGTGCTGGAGAAGACTCTTGAGAGTCCCTTGGACTGCAAGGAGATCCAACCAGTCCATTGTGAAGGAGATCATTCCTGAATATTCATTGGAAGGACTGATGTTGAAGCTGAAAATTCAATACTTTGGCCACGTGATGTGAAGAGCTGACTCATTTGCAAAGACCATAATGCTGGGAAAGATTGAAGGTGGGAGGAGAGGGGATGACAGAGGATGAGATGGTTGGATGGCATCACCAACTCAATGGACATGGGTTTGGGCAGACTCTGGGAGTTGGCGATAGACAGGGAGGCCTGGCGTGCTGCAGTCCATCGGATCACAAAGAGTTGGAAATGACTGAGTGACTGAACTGAACTGAAACACAACCAAAATCTACTTGCATGATCATGGTCTTACCTTCCTTTTATCTCTCTAAGCTCATTTTCAATTTTTATTCTCTTGACTCATTACTTTTGAGCCCCACTGACCTTCCAAGGGGCAGTGGCTGCGTGGGTGCAGGAGGGCCTAGAGGAGCTATTCCACGTTCAAGGTCAGGAGGAGTGGCAGTGAGGAGATACCCATCATCCAAGGTAAGGAGCAGCGGCTGTGCTTTGCTGGAGCAGCCGTGAAGAGATACCCCACGCCCAAGGTAAGAGAAACACAAGTAAGATGGTAGGTGTTGCAAGAGGGCATCAGAGGGCAGACACACTGAAACCATAATCAGAGAAAACTAGTCAATCTACTCACACTAGGACCACAGCCTTGTCTAACTCAATGAAACGAAGCCATGCCTGTGGGCCCACACAAGACGGGCAGGTCATGGTGGAGAGGTTTGACAGAATGTGGTCCACTGGAGAAGAGAATGGCAAACCACTTCAGTATTCTTGCCTTGGGAACCCCATGAACAGCAAGAAAAGGCAAAATGATAGGATACTGGAAGAGGAACTCCCCAGGTCAGTAGGTGCCCAATATGCTACTGGAGATCAGTGGAGAAATAACTCCAGAAAGAATGAAGGGATGGAGCCAAAGAAAAAACAATACCCAGCTGTGGATGTGACTAGTGATAGAAGCAAGGTCTGATGCTGTAAAGAGCAATATTGCATAGGAACCTGGAATGTCAGGTCCACGAATCAAGGCAAATTGGAAGTGGTCAAACAAAGGATGGCAAGAATGAACGTTGACATTCTAGGAATCAGCGAACTAAAATGGACCGGAATGGGTGAATTGAACTCAGATGACCAATATATCTACTACTGTAGACAGGAATCCCTTAGGAGGAATGGAGTAGCCATCATGGTCAACAAGAGAGTCCAAAATGCAGTACTTGGATGCCATCTCAAAAATGACAGAATGATCTCTGTTCATTTCCAAGGCAAACCATTCAATATCACAGTAATCCAAGTCTATGCCCCAAACAGTAATACTGAAGAAGCTGAAGTTGAATGGTTCTATGAAGACCTACAAGACCTTTTAGAACTAACACCTCCCCCCCCAAAAAAAAAAATGTCCTTTTCATTATAGGGGACTGGAATGCTAAAGTGGGAAGTCAAGAAACACCTGGAGTAACAGGCAAATTTGGCCTTGGAATATGGAATGAAGCAGGGCAAAGGCTAATAGAGTTTTGCCAAGAAAATGCACTGGTCATAGCAAACACCCTCTTCCAACAACACAAGAGAAGACTCTACACATGGAAATCACCAGATGGTCAACACCGAAATCAGAATGATTATATTTTTGGCAGCCAAAGATGGAGAAGCTCTATACAGTCAAGAAAAACAAGACTGGGAGTTGACTGTGGCTCAGATCATGAACTCCTTATTGCCAAATTCAGACTGAAATTGAAGAAAGTAGGGAAAACCACTAGACCATTCAAGTATTACCTAAATCAAATCCTTTATGACTACACAGTGGAAATGAGAAATAGATTTAAGGGACTAGATCTGATAGATAGAGTGCCAGATGAACTATGGATTGAGATTCGTGATATTGTACGGGAGACAGGGATCAAGACCATCCCCATGGAAAAGAAATGCAAAAAAGCAAAATGACTGTCTGGGGAGGCCTTACAAATAGCTGTTAAAAGAAGAGAAGTGAAAAGCATAGGAGAAAAGGAAAGATATAAGCATCTGAATGCAGAGTTCCAAAGAATAGCAAGAAGAGATAAGAAAGATTTCCTCAGCGATCAATGCAAAGAAACAGAGGAAAACAACAGAATCGGAAAGACTTAAGATCTCTTCAAGAAAATTAGAGATACCAAGGGAACATTTCACACAAAGATGGGCTCAACAAAACAGAAATGCTATGGACCTAACAGAAGCAGAAGATATTAAGAAGAGGTGGCAAGAATACACAGAAGAACTGGACAAAAAAGATCTTGAAGACCAATAATCACTATGATGTGATCACTCACCTAGAGCCAAACATCCTGGAATGTGAAGTCAAGTGGGCCTCAGAAAGCATCACTACAAACAAAGCAAGTGGAGGTGATGGAATTCCAGCTGAGCTATTTCAAATCCTGAAGATGATACTGTAAAAGTGCTGCAATCAATATGCCAGCAAATTTGGAAAACTCGGCAGTGGCCACAGGATTGGAAAAGGTCAGTTTTCATTACAATCCCAAAGAAAGGCAAAGCCAAAGAATGCTCAAACTACTGCGCAATTGCACTCATCTCACATGCTAGTAAAGTAATGCTCAAAATTCTCCAAGCCAGGCTTCAGCAATATGTGAACCATGAACTTCCTGATGTTCAAGCTAGTTTCAGAAAAGGCAGAGGAACCAGAGATCAAATTGCGAACATCTGCTGGATCATCGGAAAAGCAAGAGAGTTCCAGAAAAACATCGATTTCTGCTTTATTGACTATGCCAAAGCCTTGACTGTGTGAATCACAATAAACTGTGGAAAATTCTTCAAGAGATGGGAATACCAGACCACCTGACCTGCCTCTTGAGAAATCTATATGCAGGTCAGGAAGCGACAGTTAGAACTGGACATGGAACAACAAACTGGTTCCAAATAGGAAAAGGAGTACGTCAAGGCTGTAATTGTCACCCTGCTTATTTAACTTTTGTGCAGAGTACATCACGAGAAACGCTGGACTGGAAGAAACATAAGCTGGAATCAAGATTGCCAAGAGAAATATCAATAACCTCAGATTTGCAGATGACACCCCCCCTTATGGCAGAAAGTGAAGAGAAACTAAAAAGCCTCTTGATGAAAGTAAAAGAGGAGAGTGATAAAATTGGCTTAAAGCTCAACATTCAGAAAACGAAGATCATGGCATCCAGTCCCATCACTCCATGGCAAATAGATGGAGAAACAGAGGAAACAGTGTCAGACTTCATCTTTTGGGGCTCCAAAATCACTGCAGATGGTGATTGCAGCCATGAAATTAAAAGATGCTTACTCCTTGGAAGAAAAGTTATGACCAACCTAGATAGCATTTTAAAAGCAGAGACATTACTTTGCCAACAAAGGTCCGTCTATCAAGGCTATGGTTTTTCCTGTGGTCATGTGAGAGTTGGTCTGTGAGGAAAGCTGAGCACCAAAGAATTGATGCTTTTGAACTGCAGTGTTGGCGAAGACTCTTGAGAGTCCCTTGAACTGCAAGGAGAACCAACAAGTGCATTCTAAAGGAGATCAGCCCTGGGATTTCTTTGGAAGAAATGATGCTAAAGCTGAAACTCCAGTCCTTTGGCCACCTCATGCGAAGAGTTGACTCATTGGAAAAGCCTCTGATGCTGGGAGGGATTGGGGGCAGGAGGATAAGGGGACGGCAGAGGATGAGATGGCTGGATGGCATCACTGACTCAATGGACGTGGGTCTGAGTGAACTCCGGGAGTTGGTGATGGACAAGGAGGCCTGGAGTGCTACGATTCATGGGGTTGCAAAGCGTCGGACACGACTGAGCGACTGAACTGAACTGAACTGACCTTTCAGCTCGTTCACCATCTACCTGAAACAGCCCGAACTTCCCTCTGAAGTTATCTACAGATATCCATGTTGTTCACTTCTTCATCTCCTTAAGTTTTTGCTCAAATGTCATCTCAGTGAGATGTTTTCTGATCAAACCAATTAAATTGCAATGTCTCCCCCACCCTCCTTAACATCATTACTTTTTTCCTGCAATATTTATCACCAGTTAACATACTATAAATTTCATTTAATTATTTTATATATTATCTGACATCCATTCTTGAATATATGCCTCGGGAAGTTAGATATTTGTGCCTGTATTTTTCTTCTCCTAACTCCACAACTCTCACTCCACTGACTTTTCCCCAGTGTCTAGAATAGTGTCAGTACCTGGTGGCTCAAATGGTGAAGAATCTGCCTGCAATACAAGAACTGCTGCTCATAAGTCGTTTCAGTCATGTCCGACTCTGTGCGATCCCATAGACGGCAGCCCACTAGGCTCCCCCGTCCCTGGGTTCAGTCACTGGCTCAGAAAAATCGCCTGGATAAGGGAATGGCTACCAACTCCATTATTCTTGCCTGGAGATTTCCATGGATGGAGGAACTTTGCAGGCAACAGTCCATGGGTTCCCAAAGTGTCGGACATGACTGAGTAACTTTTACTTTCACTTTAGTTTTCACTTTAGTTTTCACATCATAGATATTAAATAAATATTGGTTTTTATTTTAATTACTCTAATTTCTCATAGCACACTCAGTCTACCTCTGAACTTACAAAACACTTCCCTGGGGTAGGTCAAGAGACTCTGAGTTTCACAACTGTATGTCAAAACTAGGTATTTCGGCCCAACCAATATCCAGCCACTACCTCACTGCTTGAGAAGAACCAAAGGCCCTCACTGCTTGCCTGACTCAGAAAGGTCACTTCACCTATATAGGGCACACTCTGAGAAGATAAGTAGTGCACAGGGAGGTTTCATAATCCTCTTTGCATAAGTTGGAGTACACTGACCCTGTGGCCCCTCTAAAAATGACTGTTTAGGATGCTAATCAAATCCTTCTTCAGAGGAACTGACTACTCCCCCTAAATCCCTTGACTAGCCAGGAGAATTTTCATCATTTCTTCTCCCTTTCAACTCTGTAAGCTCAATGCAAGCTAGTTTGAAGAGATGTGATTAGGATGTGATGCTGGTAAAGGGTGTTCCCTAGGCCTGACAGTATTAATAGAAACAGCCCAAGGTCTATTTTGCTTTCAACACTTAGGAATACAGACTCTATCTATGGACTGAACTGATAGGCACATAGCCCCTTCCCAGATCTCTGCACTTGTTTTTTAACCAATGTCATCATCACCAGGTCTTCCCAGGTAGCTCAGTGGTAAAGAATCTGCTTGCCAAGCAGGAGATGTGGGTTCAATCCCTTGGTTGGGAAGATTCCTCAGAGAAGGAAATGGTAACCCACTCCAGTATTCTTGCCTGGAAAATCCCATGGGCAAAGGAGCCTGGAGGTGCAGGGAGCTAAAGTCCTTTGGGTTGTAAAAGAATTGGATGTGACGGCAACTGTTGATGTTCAGCACTAAGTTGTGTCCAAATCCTTGTGACCCCATGAACTGCAGCACACCAGGCTTCTCTGTCCATCATTACTTTGTTGAGCTTGCTCAAACAAGTCCATTGAGTCAGTGATGCAATCCAGTAATCTCATCCTCTGTCACCCACTTCTCCTCCTGCCTTCAGTCTTTCCCAACATCAGGTTCGTTTCCATTGAGTCAGCTCTTCACGTCAGGTGGCCAAAGAATTGGAGTTTCAGCTTTAGCATCAGTCCTTCCAATGAATATTCAGGGCTGATTTCCTTTAGGATTCACAAGTTTGATCTGCTTGTAGTCCAAGGGACTGTCAAGAGTCTTCTCCAGCACTATAGTTAGAAATTGTCAGTTCTTTGGTGCTCAGCCTTCTTCGTGGTCCAACTCTCACATCCATATATGACTCCTGGAAAAACCATAGCTTTGACTAGATGAACCTTTGTCAGCAAAGTAATGTCTCTGCTTTTTAATACACTGTCTAGGTTTGTCATAGCTCTTCTTCCAAGGAGCAAGCATCTTTAAATTTTGTGGCTGCAGTCACTGTCTACATTGATTTCAGAACCCAAGAAAATGGAATCTGATACGATTTCCAATTTTCTCCATCTATTTGCCATAAAATAGGATCAGATGGTATGATCTTCATTTTTTCAATGTTGAGCTTTAAGACAGATTTATCACTCTCCTCTTTCACCTTCATCAAGAGATGCTGGGAGGCAGTGTGAGGAATCCCACCCGTGGCAAAGGTCATGAGGAAGGAGGCTCAGCATATGCAAAGGTGGGATCGAGCTTCAGGGGTCCCCCTGGAAATTCTCGAGCATCTACCCCCAAAACCAGAGTCTGCCTACCTTACTGCATTATGCTTTCACCAACTCCTCTGACATTAACAGGGGGTTATCCCCCACCACCTTTTTCTGGAAAAAGTTAACTTAGAGCTCCAGCTAACAGTCTCCTGCATACAAAAGGAGTGTCTCCGCTCAAACCCCTCTGGTAGCTTTCTAACTTGCCTGACAGGTCTGTCCGGACCTTTTACAACTGCGCATGTGATTGCTCACAGCCTCCCAACCTCGAGAGGCACAGGAAGCTTAAAACATCCTAGGAATGTAGGGGCTTCCGAGGAGTCAAAATCATTAGAATAAGACTGATTAAGGGTTTCATTGTTGAGCCAATACTTGCTGCCAAGTTTTCATATCTTTTAATGTAACTTTATTTAGTACTTTGAAGGTGATGCAGATTAAGGAAAAACACTAAAGGGAAAATGAGATTAACATTCATTAAGAAAGAGAGCCATAGAATGTTAACAGGCCTTTTGGCCAGAAGATAATGTAAATTACCTGAGACCCTTTGTATACGGAAAGATTTGCAGAAAGAAAGCCTGGTCTTGATAAGGGTCAGGGCTGCTGACCCTGCATAACTTTGTATTATCCACTGATCTCTATGTACAACCAAAAGTATAAAAAGCATTCCTGGAAAATAAAGGACAGACCAGTTTCTCAGACCAGTTTCTCAAACTAGTTTCTTGGAAATCTGGCTCCCCCCGTGTCGACTCTCTCTCTCTCTTTCTCCCTCTCCCTCCCTCTCTTTTGCCAGCTGATCCCTTGGAATGTGGAGGCTCTCCGTGTCTACTTATTTGCCCGGGCTTCTAAGACCCACGCGAGAGGGAGCCCAAGGTGGGGCACCCTCCACTATTCAAGCGGGCGCCTGTGGCCTAATGTAGATGGTGCAAGTTTCTTGTCTTGAGACTTTATTAGCTTTCCATGTAAACCAAGGAATATCGGCCTCTTTTCACCACTAATTTTAGTACTAGACTATTCTTTCCTAATCTCTCTTCATATTTCTAAATAAATAAGTCTCTCCTCGCCGACTCCATCCCCGCTTCAAATACCCTGGATCCAGCGGGCCTGGACCCTGGCAAAGAGGCTCTTTGGTTCCTCTTCACTTTCTGCCATTAAAGTGGTATCATTTGCATACCTGAAGCTGCTAATATTTTCCTGGCAATCTTGATTCCAGCTTGTGAGTCATCCATGCTGGCATATTGCTTGATGTACTCTGCAAAGAAGTTAGATAAGCAGGGTGCTATTAACTAAGCAGAAGTTAAATAAGATTGCCAAGGTAATCTCTCCAATCTGGAGACATGGTTTATTACCGCAGCCATCATTCATTCATTCATGTTTCTTTCAAACTTTACCAAAAAATGAGGGCAGCAGAGGCAGAACAAGAAAAATCAACTGAAATATGGAAGAGCTTTTGCCGGCCCTCATCAGTTCTGTTCAGTTCAGTTCAGTCACTCAGTTGTGTCCGACTCTTTGCGACCCCATGAATCGCAGCACTCCAGACCTCCCTGTCCATCACTAACTCCCGGAGCTCACTCAAACTCACATCCATCGAGTCCGTGATGCCATCCAATCATCTCATCCTCTGTCGTCCCCTTCTCCTCCTGCCCCTAATCCCTCCCAGCATCAGAGTCTTTTCCAATGAGTCAACTCTTCGCATGAGGTGGCCAAAGTACTAGAGTTTCAGCTTTAGCATCATTCCCTCCAAAGAAATCCCAGAGCTGATCTCCTTTAGAATGGACTGGTTGGTTCTCCTTGCAGTCCAAGGGACTCTCAAGAGTCTTCTCCAACACCACAGTTCAAAAGCATCAATTCTTCAGCACTCAGCTTTCTTCACAGTCCAACTGTCACATCCATACATGACCACTGGAAACACCATAGCCTTGACTAGACGGACCTTTGTGTACTAATAAATACCTGCTCTATGTCTTCAAAAACTCAGCAGTGGCCACAGGACTGGAAAAGGTTTGTTTTCATTGCAATCCCAAAGAAAGTCAATGCCAAAGAATGCTCAAACTACCACACAATTGTACTCACCTCACATGCTAGTAAAGTAATGCTCAAAATTCTCCAAGTGAGGCTTCAACAGTATGTGAACTGTGAACTTCCACATGTGCAAGTTAGATTTAAAATGGGAGAAGAACCAGAGATTCAACTGCCAATATCTGTTGGGTCATCAAAAAGCAAGAGAGTTCCAGAGCAACATCTACGTCTGCTTTATTGACTATGCCAAAGTCTTTGACTGTGTGGATCACATTAAACTGTGTAAAATTCTTGAAGAGATGGGAACACCAGACCACCTCACCTGCCTCCTGGGAAAAGTTTGCAGGTCAAGAAGCAAGTTCGAACTGGACATGGAACAACAGGCTGGTTCCAAGTTGGGATAGGAGTACAGCAAGGTGGCTTATTTACATGTTGTCACCATGTTTATCTACATCATGTGAAATGATGGGCTGGATGAAGCACAAGCTGGAATCAAGATTGGCAGAAGAAATATCAATAACCTCACATATGCAGTTAACACCACCCTTTTGGTAGAAAGCGAAGAAGAGCTAAGGAGCCTCTTAATGAAGGTGAAAGAGGAGACTGGAAAAGTTGGCTTAGAACTCAACATTCATAAAACTAAAGTCATGGCATCTGGTCCCATCACTTCATGGTAAATAAATGGGGAAATAATGGAAACAGTGATAGACTTTACTTATGGGAGTTCTGAAATCACTGCAGATAGTGAGTGAAGCCATGAAATTAAAAGATGTTTGCTCTTTGGAAGAAGAGCAATGACCAACCTAGACAGCATATTAAAAAGCAGAGACATTACTTTGCCAACAAAGGTCCATATAGTCAAACTATGGTTTTTCCAGTAGTCACATATGGATGTTATGGTTGGAGTATAAAGAAAGCTGAACACTGAAGATTGATGCTTTTGAACTGTGGTGTTGGAGAAGACTCTTGAGAGTCCCTTGGACTATAAGGAGATCCAACCAGTCCATCCTAAAGGAGATCAGTCCTGGGTGTTCTTTGGAAGGATGCTAAAGCTGAAACTCCAGTACTTTGGCCACCTCATGGGAAGAGTTGACTCATTGGAAAAGACCCTGATGCTGGGAAAGGTTGGAGGCAGGAAGAGAAGGGGATGACAGTGGATAAGATGGTTGGATTGTATCACTGACTCGATGGATGTGAATTTGAGCAAGCTCTAGGAGTTGGTGATGGACAGGGAAGCCTGGCGTTCCACAGTCCACTGGGTTGCAAAGAGTCGGACACAACTGAGCAACTGAACTGAGCTGTGACTTGGAGCAATTTCTTAAATCATCAGTGTCTGTTTCCTTATTTGCAAAGTAAGGATCATATACTCAGCTTTGTTCTACTGGCACTTGTATTAAGTAATAAATATTAAAGACACTGGTGCGTTTCAAAGTGCTTTTTTTTAAACATAAGTTTATTTATTTTAATTGGAGCCTAATTACTTTACAATATTATAGTGGCTCTGCCATACATTGACATGGATATGCCATGGGTGTACATGTTTTAAGCTGAAGCCATTGCTATTATGGATACGGAAAAATACCGTCAGTTGATTGCCCACTATATGGTACTGAAGGTACAAATTTGAACAAGGCACATTGCCTGCCTTGTACTTTTAACAATCTAATGCAGTAATGCTCCAGGTTCACCTGATTTATTCTCTGCTTACTGCTCTGGCTTATCAGAAATCAGTTTTCTTCATGCTAGGGAAAAAAAGATTCCAATTGAGGACAATCAGAGGGTTTGATTTCAGTCCCTTACCTTGAAATGACTCATTTGATCATCTCCAACTCCCTGACCCATGAAAGCAGCACCTGCACAAAACTCTATTTCCTTACACACCAGGTAGGTGAGAAATATAACACACGCAGGGCGATGGAAATGGATCTCACAGAGACAAATGTCTCTCCAAACTCACATCGTGGACATCTTTGCTAATCTCTTAAGTGCAAAGCAGAATCTTTAAAGACTCCCTTGTATAATGTCTGTAATCTTGTTCACCTCATTAATTCAGTCTACATCTGTCTAGTGGGAAACTGAAGTAATCAACCAGATAATGAACACCTGAAAATTTGCCATTGAGAGGCCTGAATTACTCATCTAAGCTGGTGACTTTAGGCAAAATGATTGGGGGAAAACGCTTCTCTCCACCTCATTATGCTAAGCTACACACACACAGACACACAGACACACACATAAAATGTTATGTAATATGACATCATAATATACAGTTTAAGTTAAGCCTCCCTCTGGCCCCAGTGAGCTTGGATGGTGAGAAATGAAATTCAAGGGAAGAAATATGTGATTTAGAACTTAGTTTCTACCACTGCACACATATTGGGGTTCCCTGATAACATATTGTGTTCAGGGTCTAAGTACTTTAAATATTTCTCTATAAAATCAGAAAACCAGGGTTTAAAAAAAAACTAATTACATAAAAAGGAAAAAATACATTTTTTCTCTCTCTCTCTCTTCTGCTTCCCCAAGGTGAAATTAAGCTCAAAGATATTACTTGTCTTAGGGAGGTAGGAAAAGATTTCCCTCCAGAGAATTTTTAGAGGGAGAAGATAATTAGACTCTTTTTGATAAGATATGCAGATGAATTATGAGTGATTATCTGACACCAAGGTGCAAGCAGCTGCAGAGCTGCTTCCCCCCTGAGCTTGCATCTTAGAGAGGCCATGGTTCTTTGCTTTCTGTCTGTTGTGGAAGAAAACCCGAATGCAATTGTAATGTGGCAGGGGAAACAATGAAAGTCGTATTAATTGTAGAAGGTCAATCTATGGAGCAGGAAAGTGGCCTTTCTTTGAGAAACTCTTTAAATTTTATTTAATTCTTACTCCAAATATGACTAAACAACAACTCCAAATGCCTTCTATATGAGGCAAGTCACACTGTTAAGGTTAAACAAATAACCTGAGAAAGGACCTGAAAAAGTATTTGAAGAGATATAATAGCTGAAAACTTCCCTAACATGAGAAAGGAAACATTCACCTAAGTCCAGGCAGCAGAGTCCCAGGCAGAATAAACCCAAATAGGAACACACTGAGACACATAGTAAGCAAACTGACCAAACTTGAAGGCAAAGAAAAATTATTAAGAGAAACAAGGGAAAAGCAACAAATAATATACAAGGGAAACTCCATACGATTATCAGCTGATTTATCAGCAGAAACTCTAGGTGAAAGGGAGTGGCATGACATATTAAAATAATGAAATGAAAGGCCCTAGAACAAAGAATACTCTAACCAGCAAGGCTCACACTCAAGTTTGATGGAGAAATCAAAAGATTTACAGACAAGCAACAGCTAAGGCAATTCAGCACCACCAGAACAGCTTTGCAAACAAATGTTAAAGGAACTTCTCTAAGCACACACACACACACACACACACAGACACACACACACACACACACACACACACACACAAACAGAAACAAGAAAATTACAAATGGAAAATCTCCCCAGTAAAGGCAAACATAGAGTTGTTGCCATTGTTTAGTTGCCAAGTTGTGCCTGATTCCTTGTGACCTCATGGACTGAAGAATGCCAGGCTCCCCTGTCTTCACTATCTGTCGGAGTTTGCTCAAACTCCTGTTCATTGAGTCAATGATGCCATCCAACCATCTTATCCTTTGTTCCCCCTTCTTCTCCTGCCCTCAATCTTTCCCAGCACCAGGATCTTTTCCAACGACTTGGCTCTTTCCATCAGGTGGCCAAAGTATTGGAGTTTAGGCTTCAGTATCAGTCCTTCCAATGAGGGACTTCCTTAAGAATTTCCTCTCCATTGCCCTCCAATGAGTCAATTTCCTTTAGGACTGACTGGTTTGATTTCCTTGATGTCTAAGGGATTCTCAAGAGTCTTCTCCAACACCACAGTTTGAAAACATCAGTTCTTCGACGCTCAACCTACATTATGGCCCAACTCCACATTTCTACCTGAATACTGGAAAGGTGTGAAATCATTTGCACACAAATATAATAAGAAAGGCAGCAACTGTGATAGAGAGAAGAAATGCAATATGTTGGAAATGCATTTAGAATTAAAAGACCAACAACTTGAAGCAACCTTGTTTATATATAGACTGCTATATCAAAACCTCATGGTAACCTGAAACCAAAAATCTATTGGGTTGGCCAAAGAGTTCATTCAGGTCTTCAGACAAATCCAAATGAACACTTTGGCCAACCCAATACAACAGATACACACACAAATAAAGAAAAAGGAACTCAAACATGACACTAAAGTTAGCCATCAAATCACAAGAGAAGAGGGGAAAAGAGGAAAGGAGGGGGAAAGGCCTACAGAAACAAATCCAAAACAATTACCAAAAATGGTAATAAGAACACGGATATCAATAATTACTTTAAACATAAATAGATTAACTTCTCCAACCAAAAGGCACAGACTGGTTGAATGGATAAAAACACAAGACCTGTATACACGTTGTCTTTAAGAGATCCGCTTCAGTCCTAGGGACAGATACAGATGGAAAGTGAAGAAATGGAAAAGGGGAGTCCATGCACATGTGAATCAAAGGAAAGGTGCAGTGGCAATACTCACATGAGACAAAATAGACGTTAGAATAAAGACCATTAAAAAAGACAAAGAAGGACACTACATAATGATCAAGTGATCAACCCAAGAAGAAGATACAATAATTGTAAACATATACACACCCACCATAAGAGCATCCCAATACATAAGTCAAATACAGCCAGAAAAGGAGCAGGGAAAATGACAGTAACACATTAATAGACAGATCATCCAGAAAACGAATAAGGAAACACACAACTTAAGTAGCTTGTTAAGCCAGATAGACGTAATTGATATTTACAGAGCGTTCCACTCAAAAGTAGCAGAATACACATTCTTCTCATGTGCACAAGGGAACATCCTCCAAGATTCACCACATGCTGGGCCACAAAGCAAACCTCAGTAAATTTAAGAAAATAAAAATCACATCACGCATCTGCCCCAACCACAATACTATGAGATTAGATATCAACTATTAGAGGGAAAAAAAAATTGTAAAGCAGGTGGAGGCTAAATAACATGCTACTAAACAACTAGTGGATCACAGAAGAAATAAAACAGAAAATCAAACAACACTTGGAGACAAATGAAAATGAAAGCACAGTCATCCAAAATGTATAGGATGCAGAAAAGCAGTTCTAAGAGGAAAACCTGCAGCGATACAGTCTCACCTCAGAAAGGAAGGGAAATCACAGACCTGAGAAAACCTGACATTATACTTAAAGGACTAGAGAAAGAACAAGCAAAACTCAGAGGAAAACCTGCAGCGATACAGTCTCACCTCAGGAAGGAAGGAAGATCACAGACCTGAGAAAACCTGACATTATACTTAAAGGACTAGAGAAAGAACAAGCAAAACTCAAAGTAGCAGAAGGGAAGAAACCAAAAAGATCAGGACAAAAATAAATGAAATAGAAAGGAAGAAAACGATAGAAAAAAACTCAGTGAAACTAGAAGTGGTTCTTTCAGAAGATAAACAAAGTTGATAAACCTCTAGCCAGACTCATCAAGAAAAAAAGGAAGGGGGCTCAAACTGATGAAGAGATAAATGAAAAAGAAGTTATGACAGACACCCTAGAAATAAAAAGAATCATAAGAGACTATTGCAAGCAACTACAAACAACATGCCAATAAAATGGACAACCTAGAATAACTGGACGAATTCTTAGAAATGAACAATCTCCCAAGGCTGAAGCATGATGAAACAGAAAATATAAACAGACTAATCACAAGTGCTGGCATTGAGACTATGATCATAAACCTCCCCGTATGCCACATTCTCATCTATTCATCTACCTATGGATGGGCATATAGGGTGCTTCCATAGCTTGGCAACTATAAACAATGCTGCAGTGACCATTCCGGTGCACATATCGTTTTGGAATTCGCGGTTTTGTTTTCCTTGGGTATATACGCAGGAGTAAAATTAATGGTTAATGTGGTAGTTCTACTTTTACTTGTTTTTTTGTTTGTTTGTTTTGTTTTGTTTTGTTTCCCATAGGTGTCACAATTGAAGAAAGATTCCTTTCTGAAATATCTAATGGCTCTGCTCAAACTCAGGGGGAAAGTTGGAGGGTCATTAGGATGCAGGTTGACAATAAACTGCTATGTAACAAAATTAGTCATAGTGGAATAACACTGTGTCAAAACAGAAACAGCTTCAGCTATGAAGCCAACCATAACCAAGTTCAAATCCTAGTTGAGTCACTTTCCAGCTATGTTACTTTGAGCTGTTCATATCTATTCTGAAACTCATCTGCAACGGGGCTAAGATCAACTGTTAAGACTGGCTGAGAAGTTGCAATTAACATTCTGAAACATAGCAGTTGTGCAATAAAAGGTAAAAACAACTATGAGAATCAGAAGGTCAACTGCAGTGCTGAATGCAAAGGCATGAATCTGCCACTTGAAACAGCAAATGCTTCTTAGAAAACCACAGTTTGGGTCTTTAGTTTGTCACCTGAAGAGTTTGTTAGGCCATCAGAAATCACCTTTTGCCCTTCATGAGAATTTACTTAGCAGATTTTGCAATTATCATCACACTTAAAGATTATGTAAATGATACAAGAATGTTAACAGCACATCAAAAGATAAATGAGTGCACCTAGCATTAAAGACCTAAGGACACTCCTCATCAGGTGAGAAAGAACAATCAGGGATAACACTGACATCAGTCACAAGGCTTGGCACTGCTAAGGTGAGATAGGAGCTGGGGGGTTAGTTTAAGTGGGACTTGCACTCACCCCCTTTGTCTCCATCACAGAAAGTATATATGACAGAGTAGAGCGTGCACAACGCTGGGTCTTAGCTTTCCACTGAACCAGTCATTCACTCTGTAAGCAAATACTGAACACTAGTTAGTGCCTGCTTTGAAAAATGCAGACGTGAGAAAGGCATGCTCCCTGCCTTCAAACCATCGCTGATCTAGAGGAGGAGAGAGACAACCAAGGTGACGGCAACACGAACAAGACGCGACCAAAGCGGCGACCTCGCCACGGGAAGGGATAGCGGGGCACAAACGAGGAGCTTCAGCTCCATCGAGGCTGAGCACGAGGCAGCAGAAGTGTGTGCTTCAACCGAACTCAAGAATGAGCAGGAGTACCCTGGAAAGGCAGGGTGGTGGGGACTAACCTGGGCGTGGTGACTTCTTTGTGACGTCACACATAGACCTTAACAGGAGTGCAGAAAGTCTAAGAGGGGGGCAGATGGGAAACCACTGTGAGCAGAGATCACACACCCTGCCTTTCCTGTGTATCCTCTAAGAAGGCCGAGCAGGATGATTGGCACATATGTCTACAGGAGATAAATATTTATTATGAAATGTCATATTATCTGAAGATTTAATCCCATATATAACAGAGACAAGTATTTATTATGAAATCTCATATTATCTGAGGATTTAATCCCACACTCAATAGAGCAGAATCATAAGTACATTTTGTCTATGGTTAAGGGAGAAAAGTGAAGACCCAACTTTACCAGAGCAAGGAAAACAGACAGGGCTTCTGTTTATCTAAGAGCCAGAAGGAATCTCAGATATTCTCCAATGCAATGTTCAATGATCAGCCAAAAAAATAGCTTTTGATTTATAAGTCAGTATTCTTTGGGATCCCTGAGTCCTTGAGAACAGCATTAATGCATCACTCAATGTGAGATAAGGACATGGAGACCTCAAAAAGAAAAATGGTTGTGCAATGCATCCAGCTAATCAGCAATGTTCAAACTACCGTGCAATTGCACTCATTTCACAAGCTAGCAAGGTAATGCACAAAATCCTTCCAGCAAGTCTTCAGCAGTATGTGAACCAAGAAGGACCAAATGTACAAGCTGGATTTAGAAAAGGCAGAGGAAATAGAGATCAAATTATCAAAAGCTGTTGGATCATAGATAAAGCAAGGGAATTCCAGAAAAACATCTAATTCTGCTTCATTGACTACACTGAAGCCTTTGACTGTGTGGATCACAACTGTGGGTAATTCTTAAAGAGATGGGAATACTAGACCATATTACCTGCTTCCTGTATGTAGGACAAGAAATAACAGAACGGGATGGAGAAATGCGCTGCTTCAAAATAGGAAAAAGTACATCACGGCTGTTTATTTTCACCCTGCTTATTTAACTTCTCTGCAGAGAATATCATGTGAAATGCCAGGCTGGATGAATGACAAGCCAGAATTAAGATTGCCAGGAGAAATAACAACCTCATGCATGCAGAGGATATCATTCTAATGGCAGAAAGAGAAGAGGAACTAAAGAGCCTCTTGATGAAAGTGAGAGAGTGAAAAAGCTGGCTTAAAATTCAACATTCAAAAGATGAAGATCATGGCATACAGTTTCATCACTTCATGGTAAACAGAGGAGGAAAAAGTAGAAACAGTGACAGATTTTATTTTCTTGGGCTCCAAAATCACTGCAAATGATGACTGCAGCCTCAAAAGTAAAAGATACTTGTTCCTTGAAAGAATAGCTATGACAAACCTAGACAGTGTCTTAAAAAGCAGAGACCACTTTGCCAACAAAGGTCCATATACTCAAACTATGACTTTGCCAGTAGTCGTGTATGGATGTGAGAGTTGGACCATAAAGAAGGTTGAGCACCAAAGAATTGATGTTTTTGAACTGTGGTTTTAGAGAAGCCTCTTGAGAGTCCCTTGTACAGCAAAGAGATCAAACCAATCAGTCCTAAAGGAAATCAGCCCTGAATATTCATTGGAAAGACTAATGCTGAAGTTGAAGCTCCGATACTCTGGCCACCTGATGTGAAAAGCTGACTCATTGGAAAAGACCCTGATGCTGGGAGAGATGGAAGGCAGGAGGAGAAGGGGATGACAGAGGATGAGATGGTTGGATGGCATCACTGTCACAATGGACATGAGTTGGAGCAAACTCCAGGAGATAGTGAAGGACAGGAAGCCTGGAGTGCTGCAGTCAGTGGGGTCACAAAGAGTTGGACGCGACTGAGTGAACAACAACAACAACAATTAATAATGAGGGTTAAAACCCAGATGCCTTGATTAATATTTGCTTTATCACAGTTTAGGCACCACCTTTTTGAATAGGCAACCGCCAGCACCATGACTCTCAGAATCTCTAATTACAGACCCATTCACAGTTCTCAATGGTGCAATTTATGTTTATGGGCAGAGTTTCAGCTTCCAGTTTATCTTGAATAAAACTAAGTCTGTGGAAAGCAAACAGAAAGTGTCAGGATAAATGAGGCCAGCCTACAATGATGAAAAGAGGGTTTTTTAAAAACCCACATTCTTTGGCCTTGTCATATTGCTGATTCGTGCCTTCACACATGAAAGCGGGGTTTGTCTTACATTCTGATTAGATGGTACCTTAAACTTCTGAGCCAAAAGTCAGAATTGTTTTCTTCGTTGAAGGATGGTGGTAACTGATTTTTCGCCAGGAAACTGTAAAAGCAGAGCAATCAGTTTGTGCTGCTCTTTACCTCCGTTCGATCCTTTCATCAGCAGTCCCTGATGAATGGCAGATTGATGTTATCTGAAGCACTCTTAATGGAACAAAGAGGCTAGTACTAGACCTGGGGGATGAATGAACCATCGGGTGTGGCAGTTCAAGAAACTCTGAAAACCTATTTGTTCAGTAAAATCATCTGGGAGACCTAGAAAATGCAGAATCTGGAAACCCCATCTTGAACTAACTGGATCAGAATTTCCACAGGCTGATACCCAGAATTCAACGTTTACTAAAGCTTTCCCGGTAACTCAAAATTATCTAGTCCACCCAAGTAAATTTTTGCAACATTTTTTAGAACATAAGATTCTAATTTCAAATGATGGCATCAACTATGGCAATCAATTCTAATCCTACATGAGATATAAGAACTAGACCTGCTGTCCTTTTCCTTCCTCCAGGTATTTCATCTTTATAGGACCCTGCCTATTTATTCGTTAAACAAATAATTATTAAATACCTATTCTGCTAGACTTGAGAATATGATAGTGGGCACAATAAAAATGATTATTTTCTCATGGAGCCTATTGCTCTCAGTCACTAGAATACTACAAGAGATCTATCCAGGAAATTTTCCTGAATTTATATCTTTACTTTTTTTAAATCTCACTTTTTGCACTTGCTACAGATAAGCCTTTGGGCTTCCTGGTCCAAGTCGTGGAGAGCAACTGTGGTCAATAGCTCTTAAAATTACATATCCTCCACTCAAGATAATAGCTGATTCCAAAAGAAGTTCTCTGGCTCAGCTGGAGCTGAGTAGCTCTCCTGAATCATCCTCTGTGGCTTCGAGGAGAAGGGTCACATTACAGAGACAGAGTTGCTCCAATTGAGCTACATCATCGGAGGCTGGGGCAATTCTATTAGAAAGAGATGATGGATAGACAATTAAATACATTTCAACAGCACTTCTCTGAGGACAACTCATTTGAGCTGCTTACTGTCTGGATTTTGGGTCTGCTCAAATAATTAAGCTCTTATAGTCATTCTTTCATTATTCACTCATAAAACATTTAGTATACATTGACCCAGTCCAAAAGATAAAAAGAATCAAGAATTGTGTAGAGATTAGCAGTTAAGGCAAACAGGCACATAATGAACATTAGTGTTTAGTGAAATATTCTAAGTACTAAGAAAACACAAGAGACTTAAAGATATCTTCACATGTTTCCTTAAAAGAGTCTTAATGGCTATATAGATATTGTCCTGGCCAGGAAAAGTGAGAAGGTTCCCAAACAAAGTATACTGTAGAAACAAAGGTTTCTGTGCAGCAGAAGGAAGTTTCACAGTTGAGAAGTGAAACTATGGCTAGAAGACTAGTCATTGTGAAAGTGATTTGCCTGTCCTGCCACTGTGAGCTGTGAAAATAAGAGCAAGTTACTAAAGCATTTAGTGCTTGTCCCATAGGATTGTTGTGAGGATTAGCTTTTCTAATGCACGTGAAGGGTTTAGAATACTGCTGGCACATCTTTGGTGCTTAATAAACGTTTTCTTATTGTTACCACTGTCAAATCGTCATCACCATTATTTCAAACAAAAGTGCTATTCCTGGGGGTTTTCTTTTACTTGTGAGAGGAGAGCTCATTTCGCTTATCATCATACCACAAATATCATGATTCAGATATGGCCCAGGTGCCAAGGAGTAAGTTCAAAGATCACATACATTTGGTTGCTGATAAGGTCATGATAGATGCCATAGGCTTAGCTGAGGAAATTCCTTTCTTCAAAAAACCACATGCTGTTTTTACATACTCATATACTCCCACCAAGAATTACCAATTCTACTTGGTGTCATAAAAGATTTCTACTGGCTCTATCTGTCATTCAGCCCAGTCCCCACCATGCAGTCCATAAACCAGAATCCAACTTCATTCTTTCAGAATAATATTCCAAAGCACGAACCAATCTCAAAAACACAACTCCACACCACAGAAACAGGTAAATTCCAACTTTAGAATTATTTCCTGTGTATTATTAAGACTTTGGCTCAAGAGATGAGACCAATGCTCCCTTAGGTTTTAGTAAGACTTAGAGAATTGTTTCTATTCCTGCCAATCCTTTATCTCTTCAATTACCAACCATGAGGACATTATCATTTTGAACCAGAAAAATCCACTATCTTTGTGGATTCTTTTATTTCTAGCTTTGCCAAGGACCCCAACCTTGCTTCTTCTGTACAAATAGGGCTCTTTCTATTAAAATTTGCCAGTCACTGTCTAGGTGGTTAGAACGCAGATATAAAGGCCATGATCCTTAGTAAGTGTCCCTGGGTGACTCAGGTGATTAAAATGAACACATACAACATTGTAGGAACCAGCACAAGGCCGGCACAAAATAGATGCTCAACGTGAGCATGTTCAGATGAATTTTGTCTCTTACACTGAGCCATAAGACACTAATTATATTTGATTGGCTTGACGTTTAAAACACAGCAAGTATATGTGATTCAACCTAATGAGGGGTCTGATGGGATTAATCATTGGGTATTGTTGGAGTATGAGGAAATAGCTACATGGACTAAAGATCTGGCTTTTAAAAATTCAACTTTTTTCCTTGTTAGAAAAGCAATATATCAGAGAAGAATCTTAAAGAATAAGTTCATTTGCACAATTTCTCCACTTTAACTGCCACTCCTCATATGCAATCCATCATCACCTCTCCCTCGGAGTACTGCAAGAGCTTCTTAACTGGCTTCTCTGCTTTCATTCTTCTTGCACTTGGGCAGGAACTTGGGTGAGCATACATGTACACACGTACAATGGACATGAGTTTGAGCAAGCTCCGGGAGACATCAAAGGACAGGGAAGCCTGGTGTGCTGCAGTCCATGGGGTCACAAAGAGGTGGACACGACTGAGCAACTGAACAGCATAAAAGAAAAACTGAACACATAGGAGACTTCCCTGGTGCTCTAGCAGTTAGGGGTTTGCCTGCCGATGCCACAGACACAGATTCAATCCCTTGTCCAGGAGGATCCCACATGCCATGGAATAACTAAGCCACAGCTACACCACAACTACTGAGCCCACACTCTAGGGCCAACAAGACAGCCACCAAAGCCTGTGTGCCTAGAGTCCATACTGCACAGCAAGAGAAGCCACTTCAACAAAGAGCATCCCTTGTTCACTGCAACTAGAGAAAGCCCGTGCTAGGCAATGAAGACCAAGCACAGTGAAAAATAAAATAAATAAATAAAAATAAACAAACGGGACCTAAGTAAAAGCTTTCCACAGCAAAGGAAACCACCAACAGAACAAAAAAGAGAACTTAATGAATGGAAGGAAATATTGGTAAATGATATGAGCAAAAAGGGATCCAAACAACATAAATGGCTCATACAACTCAACCTCCAAAAAACAAACAACCCAGTTAAAATATGGGAAGAAGAAATGAATAGACATTTTTCCAAAGAAGACATGCAGGTGGCCAACAGATACATGAAAAGATGCCCAACATCGTTAGCCATCAGGGAAATGCAAATGAAAGCCACAATGAGGATTAAAGAAAAGGAAAAAAGAAAGAAAAGACAAAACCTCAAATTGTAAACAGAAACAAGAACAAGGTAACATATACACAAAAGCAACGACAACAGAACCAAAAACAAAACAAAACACAAGAGGACTAAAGAAACCAAAGAAGAAATTGAACAATTTTTAAAAAGCTAAAATAAATAAATAAATAAAACCAAAGCAGAGTGCCAACTGAAGAATAAAGCAAAGAAAACAAAACAGACAAAAATTATCAGAAATCATTAAAAGATAATTAAAATGATTGAAAGATGAAATCTTCACACTTTTGGAAATAGGGATGGGCTTCCCTGGTGGCTCAGATGGCAAAACATCTGCCCACAATTCAGGGGAGACCCAGGTTCAGTCCCTGGATTGGGAAGATCCCGTGGAGAAGGAGATGGCAACCCACTCCAGTATTCTTGCCTGGAAAATCCCATGGACAGAGGACCCTGGTAGGCTACAGTCCATGGGGTTGCAAAGACTTGGGCACCACTGAGCAACTTCACGTTCTTGAGAATATTATACTAAGTGAAAAAAATCAAGCAGAGAAAGACAGCTACCATATGACTTCACTCCTTTCTGGATACAAACGTGAAATGTTAAAAACAAACATACAGTGCTCCTCGAGTGGGAGTGCTGGGAGGATGGTAGAATGGGTAAAGGTCAACTGCATGGCAACTGATGGAAAATAAAACTTTTGGTGGTGAGCATGCTGTACTGCTTCAGAAGTTGAATTATATTATAATTTCCCACACCTGAAATTTATATAATGTTGTAAACCAATGTAACCTGAATAGAGTGTTACAAACATTTTAAAGTCAAAAATGCTTTTTTCAGAAATTTAAAACCCTTAGGGAGAAATAACAGCTGTCAAAAGAACAATTTGCTGTATGACTGAGGGAATTCAAACAGGGGTTCTATGACAGTCTGAAAGGGTGGGATGGAGAGGGAGACACAAAGGATATGGTCGTACCTGTGGCTGATTCTTGTTGATGTATGACAGAAAGCCACAAAATTCTGTAAAGCAATTATCCTTCAGTTCAAACTTTTTTAAAAAAAAATTTTAAGTAATCTGAGAAAAGAAGAATAAAAGGAAGATTTCCAATCTTAACAACAACAAAGAAAGAACATTTCCCAATTCCAGGAGGCGTTCATAGCCTCCTAGAGGTTTGGCAAGTTTCTGCTCATGTGTTGAATTAAAACAACTCTTCCTTTCAATGGGGGAGAGCTAATGATCCTGACCCAGCATGATGCCAGTGCAGACAGTCAGCAAAGGAGGAGCCAGCCCCTCCTCCCAGGGGTCAGGCCACACCATCCTCTGGGCTGTGATTGGCTCCAGCTCTTGACTAAGGGACACTTAATGATGGATAAGAACTCTGCTAAAAGATCAGCCAGCAGAGAGAAGAGAGAAAGGTAGACCAACATTCTGGAGTGCGGGGAAAGGTAGTACAGTCTTCATCAGGACAAAAAAGACACAGGACAGAGAAGTGAGAGGCTGGGAAGGAGCTCACCATCAGGTTTGCCAAGAGTCAAGTAGGCTAAACAGTTTTCTGTGTAGGCTTACTTCACAGGAGAGGGAAAAGGTCATTCTGTAGTTCAGTCAGGTGAGGATTAGAAATCCCAGGTGTCAAGCCAGAAATTCTAAAAGTACAAAGACAATGACATTTGAAGAAAAGCCTGAGGGCAATGGGAGCCTCATAGATGAGAACCAGCTGGACCTAGGTGCGAAGCATCAGCCAAATGGGAATCCAGGAGCAAGTGGGAAAGCCAAGCTCTCTGCAAGGCAGGAGGCGAATGCAAAGTGTGACTTGCCCAGAAAAAGCCTCAACACATACACCTGGCAGGAGATCCAGAGACACAATCAGAAGACTGATCAGTGGCTGGTGATCAATCGCAAGGTCTACGATGTTACTGGCTGGGCAGACCGGCATCCCGGTGGGCGGCAGGTCCTCCACTACTGCGCTGGGGAAGATGCCACGGTAAGGTGCTCAAAGCCTGCCCTCTCGCTCTCTGTTCCAGCTGCTGGGTGGCTGGGACCTTGGCTGTCTTTCCAAAAGCATTTCAACTATGTGTTCAAGCTCCATGATCACTCATCTCCTCCCAAACCAATTTTCTAGGATTCCTATCCAGCAAAAACTTGAAAGCTAATTGCACTAGGTTTGGGGTGGGCTCACATGCTGACAGTAGATACTATGTATATTGCAGGTTTTGGTTTTTGTTCTTGGCATTATGTTTTTTGTTTTATTTGTTTGGTTTTGAAATGTAGTTATTGTCTTATAAGAAGAAAATTACAAATAGGTGAGCAAAATCTGGGAAAAACGTCTTCACCCACGTAGAAATTTCTCAGACTCCTAACAACTGGGGTGCGTGAAGTAGACAGCAGTCCATCTGGCGAGCATCAGAATGTTGAGCGGTGTTTGAAGCGTACAGTGACACAGGCTTTTAGACTTTGTAGAGCTCTTTTTAGTCGTGCAGTTCATTCAGTGGGATACAGGTGATACAGCCCACTTTTATGGAAGAAGTAACTGAAATCAGAGTGGTTAAGTGACTGACTCAAGTTCACCAAGCCAGCAGATCTCAGATTCAAAACACTTATCTTTCTTAACTTTCAGTCTTAACCACTTTCCTTCACTGGTTTTCCTCATAACTCTCCTCCACCAAAATAGCTGAAAAAAATAGACTTTCAATGGAGGCCTAACATACCATGCATCATGCATGTTAAGTAGCTTTCAGTTCAGTTCAGCCGCTCAGTCATGTCTGACTCTATGCGAACTCATGAATTGCAGCATGCCAGGCCTCCTTGTCCATCACCAACTCCCGGAGTTCACTCAAACTCATGTCCATCAAGTCGGTGATGCCATCCAGCCATCCCATCCTCTGTCGTCCCCTTCTCCTCCTGCTCCCAATCCCTCCCAGCATCAGAGTCTTTTCCAATGAGTCAACTCTTCGCATGAGGTGCCCAAAGTATTGGAGTTTTAGCTTTAGCATAAGTCCTTCCAAAGAACACCCAGGACTGATCTCCTTTAGAATGGACTGGTTGGATCTCCTTGCAGTCCAAGGGACTCTCAAGAGTCTTCTCCAACACCACAGTTCAAAAGCATCAATTCTTCGGCCCTCAGCTTTCTTCACAGTCCAGCTCTCACATCCATACAGCCACATTCAACTCTTTGCGACCCTATGGACCACATCCCGCCTGGCACCTCTGTCCTTGGGATCCTCCAGACATGAATACTGAAGCACGTTGCCATGCTCTTTTCCAGGGGATCTTCCTGACCCAGGGATCGAACCTGTATCTCTTACCTCTCCAGCAATGGCAGGAGTGTTCTTTACCATCAGCACCACTTGGGAAGCCCTAAGATACCACAGACACATTCAAAGGCATGGCCTCATTTAAACCTCACCATAAGGAAAGTGAATGGTATTCCCATATTAAAGATGAAAAAAACTGATGCTAACACATGAAAATAATGTATCTCACAGTCCACAAATAACAGCGACAAATTTTAAAAATCAGATAGGTTTTTTACCATAAAGCCCTTGATAGCTGATCTTAAAAATAAAATTTCCATTTAATATTGAAGAAGGAGGTTTCTCAATCCTTAAATATATTTAGGACTCCCTTCTAAAATATTCTATAAGAAAGTTGGTTTTAGCCCAATTAGGAACTTTTTCTCCATATTATACACACGAAGAAATGGAGAATAAAAGGTGTTAAATAAACTAATTCAAGATCAGAAAATTAGCATATTATTGAGTAGAAATTTAAACAGATTATTTTTATGTTACCCTTATTGTTTTCATGTTAGTATATAATTTTTCCAACTGGTTTCAAAGCATAGGACTAAAAATATTGATTCATGAAGCTCTGCTCTGTGAGTGTTACCTGACTGATAAAAACAGAATACACAAGCATACGGCAAGCTTGCAAAGTAAGAAAGATTTTGGTTTTTGACACTAGCAACATCTTTCCCCAGTTCTCATTTTCTCCAAATTTCTCAACTTCTCTGTCTAATCAGGGTCTTCTACGATCTTCTTGTCTTGATTCTGTAGTCAGAGAAATGCCTTTATGAACACACCCTTCCACATCTCCACCACTCCAATCTGATCTGATATTTTTAAAGCAAAGCTCAACCTTTTCCTGGGAAAGTGTGCATGAGCTTGTAGTCCATGATGGGAGTCTCACATGTGTCAGGAAGACCCTAGGAAGCCAGAGAGCTGAAGATAGAAGAAGCCAAGTGACAGGCATTTGTGTAAGAATTGAGAGAAAAATTAACAAAAATAAAGGGAAAAAATACTTGTTGACGAATAACAGAAAATCACAAAATTCTGTAAAGCAATTCTACTTCAATTAAAAAAAAATAAAGTGGCAAAGAAAGAGGGAAAAAATACCACAGATCTCATCTCCACAACACAAAGAAAATATGGACGATGCTTTTCTAACACAAGTCACAGAATCAGCTCAGAGGATGTGTTAGGAAAATATGAACCTTCAACCACCTTGAATATAACTGGTAGATGTAGCTTGCAGAAAGCAGGTCAGCTGATGAATTTGCAATTTGCTGGTGAGTTTTTATCTCCCAGAAGTTAGAGAAAGACCACGATTCTGCATCCAATTCTAGTCAACAAGGAAGAATTGATTAATAAAATAGAAACAATCAGAACCTGTGGGAAAATACCCATGACACCTCAGGATTAGTGCCTTAAGGATGAACACCCTGAGCATGGTCAGTCATGTACCCTAGACTTTTAGAAGGCAGATCCAGAATGTTCAGAGGAAAGTCCCCAGTGGATGATGGCTAGAGAAGATGGAAGGGTGCCAGGAGAATTCTGACAACTGAGGTATTCCATAGCCACTCAGAGTCCATGGAGCCTGAGGTGTGGTATAGTAGTTAGATAAGCCTGGGAAAGTCTCTGAAATGCTCTGGAACTCAGCTTCATCATCTGCATAATGGGAATGACCTTACCCATCTAATTAGAAAATGAGACTAAAGCTTGTAAAGTGTTTAGCATAATGCCAGACACCCTTTTCATTAAACCATAGATATTGTTATTTGTATCACACGTCCATAGACTCAGAGGTATGCTTAACATTTCCTGTTTACCACCTGCTTAGAAATCTTGATTGTTTGCTGCCAACTCTTTGGGAACAGAGGAGTATGTGGTGGGGAAACGGCGAGACTCTAGTTAGAGAACCTGAGGTCAGATGCTGTCTCTCTACAGCCTAAAAAGTGTTTGCAGGTGGTGCCCTGAAAGGCAAATGTGCACCAAATATGATCTCTGTGCACAAGCCCTGGACCATAGCTGCACCTGCCCAGAGGGGGGCATCTTTCCTTATTTACATAGAAACTCTTCTCCAAGCGTCCATCCTTCTCATGAAAAGTACATAATGATACCAAGGTAGCTTGTTCCATAGAGTCACTCATTCATTCATTCATTCATGTGGTCAATCATTCTAAAACTTTTTGAGGTGTCCAGTCTAATGATTAAGAGTACAAATTTGGGCATGAAAGAGGTGTGGTTTGCATCTTGTCTCCACTACTTACTAGGAATGTCCTGAGGAGCTTGCTGAAGCCTTGGAGCCTCAGCTCCTTTATCTAGAAAGTGGGATAATGATACTTCTGTCTTAGTATGGATGTCAAAGTCAGCAGAGATAAAATAAAGGTCTTCTTTTTATACCTGGCACAGATTAAACACTCAAAAATGACATTTATTATTCCTTAGTTATTCTGAGATAAGTTGTCATTTTGTCCAAAGAATTTTACTGAGTTAGTTAGTTAGTTCAGTTGCTCAGTCATGTCTGACTCTTTGCCACCCCATGGACTGCAGCACGCCAGGCCTCCCTGTCCATCACCAACTCACAGAGTTTACTTAAACTCATGTCCATTGAGTCAGTGATGCCCTTCAACCATCTCATTCTCTGTGATCCCCTTCTCCTCCCACCTTCAGTCTTTCCTAGCATCAGGGTCTTATCAAATGAGTCAGTTCTTCACATCAGGTGGCCAAAGTATTGGACTTTCAGCTTCAACATCAGTCCTTCCAAAGAATATCCAGGACTGATTTCCTTTAGGATGGACTGGTTGGATCTCCTCGCAGTCCAAGGGACTCTCAAGAGTCTTCTCCAACACCATAGTTCAAAAGTATCAATTCGTCAGCGCTCAGCTTTCTTTATAGCCCACTCACACATCCATACATGACTACTGGGAAAAAATCATAGACTTGACTAGATGGACCTTTGTTGGCAGAGTAACCTCTCTGCTTTTTAATATGCTGTCTACGTTGGTCATAACTTTTTACCCAAGGAGTAAGCGTCTTTTAATTTCATGGCTGCAATCACCATCTGCAGTGATTTGGGAGCCCAAAAATATAAAATCTGACACTGTTTCCACTGTTTCCCCATCTATTTTCCGTGAAGTGATGGGACCGGATGCCGTGATCTTTGTTTTCTGAATGTTGAGCTTTAAGCCAACTTTTTCACTCTCCTCTTTCACTTTCATCAGAGGCTCTTTAGTTCTTCACTTTATGCTATAAGAGTGGTGTCATCTGCATAACTGAGGTTACTGATACTTTGCCCGGCAATCTTGGTTCCAGCTTGTGCTTCATCCAGCCCAGCTTTTCTCATGAGGTACTCTGCACACAAGTTAAATAAGCAGGGTGACCATATACAGCCTTGACGTACTCCTTTTCCTATTTGGAACCAGTCTGTTGTTCCATGTCCACTTCTAACTGTTGCTTCCTGACCTGCATATGGATTTCTCAAGAGGCAGGTCAGGTGGTCTGGTATTCCTATCTCTTTCATAATTTCCCACAGTTTATTGTGATCCACACAGTCAAAGGCTTTGGCATCATCAATAAAGCAGAAACATATGTTTTCCCAGAACTCCCTTGATTTATTGATGATCCACAGGATGTTGGCAATTTGATCTCTGGTTCCTCTGCCTTTTCTAAATTGACCTTGAAAATCTGCAAGTTCATGGTTCATGCAATGCTGAAGCCTGGCTTGGAGAATTTTTAGCATTACTTTACTAGCATGTGAGATGAGTGCAATTGTGCCCTAGTTTGAACATTCTTTCACATTGCCTTTCTTAGGGATAGGAATGAAAACTGACCTTTTCCAGTCCCATGGTCACTGCTGAGTTTTCCAAATTTGCTGGCATAATGAGTGCAGCACTTTCACAGCGTCGTCTTTTAGGATTTGAAATAGCTCAACTGGAATTCCATCACCTCCGCTAGCTTTGTTCATAGTGATGCTTCCTAAGGCCCACTTGACTTCACATTCCAGGATGTCTGACTCTAGCTGAGTGACAATACTATCATGATTATCTGGGTCATGAAGATCTTTTTTGTACAGTTCTTCTGTGTATCCTTGCCAACTCTTCTTAATATCTACTGCTTCTGTTCCGTCCATACCATTTTGTCCTTTATTGAGCCCATCTTTGTATGAAATGTTCCCTTGGAATCTATAACTTTCTTGAAGAGATCTCTAGTCTTTCCCATTCTATTGTTTTCTCTATTTCTTTGCATTGACCGCTGAGGAAGGCTTTCTTATCTCTTCTTGGTATTCTTTGGAACTCCACATTCAAATGGATATATCTTTCCTTTACTCCTTTGCTTTTCACTTCTCTTCTATTCAAAGCTATTTGTAAGCCCTCCTCAGACAGCCATTTTGCCTTTTTGCATTTCTTTTTCTTGGGGATGGTCTTGCTCCCTTTCTCCTGTACAATGTCACGAACCTCCATCCATAGCTCATCAGGCACTCTATCAGATCTAGTCCTTTGAATCTATTTCTCAATTCCACTTAATAATACTTACAGATTTGATTTAGGTCATACCTGAATGGCATAATGGTCTTCCCTACTTTCTGCTATTTAAGTCTGAATTTGCTGATAAGGAGTTCATGATCTGAGCCACAGTCAGCTCCCAGTCTTGCTTTTGCTGACTCTATAGAGCTTCTCCACCTTTGGCTGCAAAAATATAATATATCTTTTTTCGGTGTTGACGATCTGGTGATGTCCATGTGTAGAGTCTTCTCTTGTGTTGTTGGAAGAGGGTAAGTCTATCATACAAGACACAGGCACATCAATTCCTATTATAGAACATATTGTTGATTTGATTGTTTCTTCAAAATATATGATTTAAAACTAATGCACAATGCTAATAACTAAAGTCAAGGCTTAGACCTTCTCACCTAGAAAAGCTTACCTATGAAAAGCCAGAAACAACCTATATGTCCAGCAAGAGCAATTAATCACATAGATTACAACATGTCTGTATGAAGCATCCTGCATGCTAAGTTGGGCTAAGTTACTTCAGTCATCTCTGACCCTATGGAGCCCACTAGGCTCCTCTGTCCTTGGGGATCCTCCAGGCAAGAATACTGGAGTGGGTTGTCCTGCTCTCCTCCAGGGGAATCTTCCCTACCAGGAACCGAACCTGCATCTCTTATGTCTCCTGCATTGGCAGGTGGGTTCTTTACCACTAGCACAACCTGGGAAGTCCCAAGTTTTATACAAGTAAGTGAACTATATTTCCGGGTTCCACAAAAGAAGTAAACACACACCTCTTGTGAGGTATGCACAAGAGCAGACAATTCAGAACAAAGGAGTCATGGTTATCACCAAAGCTGCATGCTAAGCCACCTCAAGTCTGAACATCAGGGTCTGAGAGGGACACTGAGAAACTCAAGCTCTTCATCAGAATAAAAATCCAATATGACAGGAAAAAGTTGACAAAAGCCTGGAGGAAATATAGCAAAATTTGTTTCAACTGCTTGGAAGACTGCAAGGTGGACGAGGATAGAGCTGTGTGCAGGTCCAGAAGACTCCTGTGGAATCAGCAGAGGCAAGGCTGGGGTGGGGCAAGAGAGGAGGTGTACAGAGGTGGCATACAGATCAGGTTCACATCACGAGGAAGCACCAGCAGAATAGGTCTCCCGGCTTGGCCACATCCTTTGCTCAGCTCAATCCTGGTCGATATGATGGCTTGAGGATGAGAAGAGGGGAAGGAGGAAGAGAGGATGAAGGGTGTGCGAGGTAAAGAAAGAGAGGAGGAGGGGGAGAAAGGGTCTTGAGTTCTGAGCGAAGGACTCTGGATTTTACCATCGCTGTAGGTCTTCCTTTCCTCCCACTGCCGGTAATGACACTTCTCTAGCCCAGCATCCTTCCCTACACCCAATCCTACAAGGAAACCAACCAGGATTCTAGCTGTTTGTAAAAGGAAACTTGTCATCAGTCATAACTGCATCTTTTGTGGGCTGTCAACATTTTTTACTTTAAAATTAAATTTTAATTTGATTTTCATTTGAATGATGGTTCAAGTTGAAAACAAGGTACAAGAGTAAAGAGACAAGTGCAGTTAAAGGGCTAATGGGTGGCAAAGGCCATGAAGAGGGACTCTTTCAAATGTCAGCCTGGTGGTTAAGTAAAGGCTGAAGATCAAGAAGAGTTAGTCAAGGCAGAATGGTTACAGGCATCTGTATGGCTGAGTCCCTTTGCTGTCCGCCTGGAGCTATCACAACATTGTTAATAGGCTACGGCCCCATATACATTTTTTTTAAAAGAATCAAAACGAAAGAAGGAGTCCAGGGAACATGCTGAAGTCCTGAGAAAGGCACTGACAACAGAAATGAGGAAGAGGGGTGGATAACCAGGAGACATAATTTATAACAGGGGATAAGTGGCTGGGTAAGTAAGCAGGGGTAAGGAGTCTAAACTGTCTGATGGATGCCTTATGTAGGTAGGTGGGTGGCAGTTGCCATTACGAGATAATGAAGCCGGAAAGATGAACAGCTTTGGTGGGGGCAGTGGAGATAGAGAGAGAGTCTGGCCTGGAGCTTAGTTAAGTATATCACAGGAAAAAATCTCAAATAATGAAAATTCTCAAATAATAGAGTGAGTTATGGCAAAAATAAATAGATAAATAAATACCACTCTGTTTATCCGTGTGGGTGGAGGGGAATCTTAGTGACTTCATGTAAACATTCTCCACTCCAAAGTGGCTCTTTTCCCAAATGAAGGCAAAGACTATATTCTCCAGATAAATCAGCCTACTCAAAACTTGTGATCTCCCAGAAATACAAGGGACCTTGATTTAGCATTTGCCTTGAAACAGGTGAGATCTGAGAAGGAACCAGAAGAGGAACTACCCAAAGGTGTAGGAATGGGTGTCCGCGGTTGGGTATTGAATATTCTGGTGAGGTGGTGTTTTTTTTGTTTTGTTTTGTTTTGTTTTTCGGCTGTGCTGAAAGGCGTGTGGGACCTTAGTTGCCCAACAGGGATGGAACGCACACCCTCCATTGGAAGCATGGAGTCTTAATCACCAGACTGACAGGGAAGTCCCCTGTGAGCTTTTTGAGATAAGTAAATCAAAATTTATGTTCTAGTTATATTGTTTTGTGACTATATACATAAATTCACCATGGGTGGGTTTTTTTTTTTCTGAATTTTGGGAAATTTCAACCCACTTCAGAGGAACCAAACAATGATAATAATATAAAAACATCATCATTTTAATAGCATCTGATTCCAAAGCTTAAGCTTTCTGTTGCTCAGCTAAGTCTTCGGCAAGGTTATGTAATGACGGAATAAATGAATGAAGGAATAAATGAATGAAGGGATAAATGAGCCCATGGAGCAGACTAAGTAGTATCCACAGTTAGAAAACAAATCAAAGCCTCAGAGATTAAGCAAATTTCCCGACATAAACAACATGCCGCACTGCTCCCTGCAGTGTGTTCTGGTGTAAGCTTAATAGGCACACACTTTGATTGATTGCAGAACAATATTTGGCAAATGGAGTGTCTCCTGAATTTCAACCCACACATACCCTCTAGGCCAAGTGCCTTGATGCGGGGCACAGCCTGTACAGAGTAGTTAAATTACAAGGACATGATCCTTCTCAGGCCTTCTCACTTTACATACTTGTCTCTCCCACTAGGGATCATACTGCTCTTCCAATAATGGGCACATTTCCAGCCCCCATTAAATATCAGCAAAAAATCAGCAGGATTTCAAAGTCACTGTGAAAGCAAAGATAATCACATCTTTCCTCTCTGCTGATACTGTTTGGGAAATGATCAGTTTTAAGAGGAGCTACAGTGTTAATTTATGAAGAGGTTAGGAAATAGAGATGATGGTTGAGAAGTGAATCAAAAGATAACAGATGAAAATGAGAGATGATAAAGTAGTTAAGAGATCAGAAAATAGAGATGCTGAGGGAGGGGAAGAGACAGCAGTGCTTAAGACCCATATCCTTTGAAATCAATACTTCTCAACTTTCTCCTTTTTAGAGAAGTCATATACTGCTCTGTTCATTCACCCTTCCCCTTATTCATCCGCCATCTCTTGATCACATGTCATATTCCAGGCACAGTGAAAAACATCAGGTATAATTTAATCAATAATGCATTGTCTCAGTCTTCAAAAAAGTAAAAGCCACTAGAGAAAGGCCTTTGTGAATACACAGGTTCACTGCAACATCATTTGAAAAGCTTTAGGAACAAAGTGTCATGGGAGCCCAGAAGAGTCATGGGAAGCCCATAAATAACTTTCCTAACTGTGTTAAGAAGCCATATTTCATCTGGATATTCAAGACTGAGAAGGAACTTTTAAGTAGGAAAAAAAAAAACATGGAGGAAAGCAGTCAAGGCAACGGGAGCAGCATGTATTAAAAGCTTCAGAACTATACAGGGTCCTGCAGTGTTTACCGAATAGGGAGAGTTCCACCGGACAGGATGAGGCATGAAGCGTATGGTGAGAGGTCAACCTGGAGAAGTAGGTTGGGGCCACAGACAAAGTGACACACGTGATTAAAACCTAAGGTGGGGAAACACTTTACTAACTGCCTAGCATGCATATACTGATCTTAACATCCTCCCCAAACAATCTTGTGTCACCCTTCTTTCAGGAAAAGAACTGTACATGTTAAGGCTGGAATGGACCTTTATGGCTTCCTGGCTGTAAAGCCACATAGCCTTGAGTTTAAATCCTGGCTCTCCCACTTACTGTGGCAATGTTCTGAGATTTGGAGTCTTTATATGTATAACAAAGTGATGGAACCTCACAGAAGTAAGTTGATGATGATGAGCTGGCCCATAGAGCACCTTGTACACAGGATACACTAAGAACATGGTGTTACTCCCTCTCGCCTTCATTTACCCCTAGACTTTCTTCAGGAGGAGCATACTTGTCAAATAAAGTTAATTAAGAAAAAATAACAACTCATTTTTGAAGGTCTTTTGAGAAGATTTCACAACTTACTCAGTATCTAGACTCTAATAGTGAATTCCTTCAAACTGAATATTCTAAGACTGCCTGAGCCATATTTGTACTGCCCATTAATGCAATGAAAAGAGTTCCACACAGCAGGGCAATTCTTACTCTTCTGGAAAACTCTGTAGGTCTTCAGGCTCTGTTGTCACAGTATTGACCTGTGAATCTTGCTGAAGATCAGAAGAAACAGTGAACCCAGAGGAATATTAGCTTCAGCACACTGTTCCAGGGCTCTGGGCGACTTCTCAGAGTAACATGCAAGTCCAGGGCCTCACCCCTGCTCTACACCCTGACCTTGATCCCTCAGAGCGTTTCTCACTCTCCTCTGTTCCTTAACAGCAGGCAGAACATGACTTTTCAGTATGGGCCACCCTGAAATGTTTTAGTCACATTGTTTATCACCGAATGACTCTCATCCTGGTTAGGTAAACTAACTTTAGTGTCATTGAATGTGACAACGAAAACACATCTTTGGAAGCAGCATTTCCCAAGGGGGTCAGAGCAAGTGTACAAAGGCAGAAGGAGCAGCAGGTCCTGGACTGGTTCTCACAGATACAAATCCCTTCTTACATCACCGAATCTAGAAAAGTGAGTCTAAAGAGTTGATACTGCACCCTTCTGAATAGCCTCATTCATGTCATATATATACATACAAGCCTATGCATATGAAAATGCTCTATGTGTAGGTTTGTATGTAGTTCTAGATGTATCTAAAGTTGCTTTAGATTTTGAAGATGGAGGGTTCATTGTCTTCACTAAAACAATTCAGAGCTCACTCCGAGTGGAGTATGGAAAGAAAATCTCTGAACTGTTATATTTAATTGAAGAGAAGGAAGGCAGGTCGCTCTTATCCTGTGTATCTTAGTCATTCAGTCATGTACAACTCTTTGCAAGGCTGTGAACTGTAGCCCATCAGGCTCCTTTGTCCATGGAATTCTCCAGCCCAGAATACTGGAGTGGGTGCCATTCCATTCTCCAGGGTATCTTCCCAACCCAGGGATCTAACTGGGGTCTCCTGAATTACAGGCGGATTCTTTACCATCTGAGCCATCAGGGAAGCCCAGAGGCACACGTATAGGAAAGAGAGCTAATATGTTTGAGAATTTACTATAAACCACTCAGATTCTAATCAGCTCAATTAATTTTTATAACTTTATAAATTGAGTAGCTATTACCATCACTCCCATGTTAGGGAAGAGAAAACAGGAGCATGGACTGGTCAAGAGACTTGTCCACAATTACACAGCAAGCATAGACTTACGTGTAGGAAGGCTGCTCGGGGATCCGGTTTCTTAATCAGCACTCTGCAACACCACCACTCCAGGGTATTGTGTGTGGATTCCACATATTCAAATTAATAAACCTTGGTTATTTTTCTTCATAAAGACCATTCCTATTCTCAAAACCATAATAGCATGAAGTCCAGTGTCTTACTCTTGGAGAAAGCTCCTTCCCCCAAAGCAGTTTAAATCCCTCGAGGAAAAAAAAAAAGTCTATGTCTTCTTTCCAAACTTAAGCAGGACATGAGAATCAACACTGCTTCTCATAGCCACTTGGAGTTACTTACTACTTAACATGGGAATGGAGTTGGAAAAATATAGTGGGTCAGCTTTATTTTGTGCCTGTCTCCAGCCCCTACAGAGAATGCTATGGTGCTTTTTTGTTTTTTGGTTTTTGTTTTTTAGAAAGAATGCTAAGGCTTCTTCAGTGATAAACTTAGCCAAGAAAGTGCCACTTTAGACAACTAAGGGTTCAAGGGCTTTGCTCCCATGCTCTCTTAGACATTTGTTATCATCATCAACTTTAACTTGTCTTTCCTTGGAAATAACTCAATGCAAGAGCCTCTGTCCCCTGGTCCTTGACCAAGAACTAAAAGAGAAACTGATAGATGTGGTTTGCATAGGCAGTCTTGGTTGCTGCACGCTCCAAACAGTGTGAGCAACTTCCACACCAAGCCTGAGGTTTGACTCTAAAGATTCACCATGGCCCACAATCTCAAAGCCAACTACTTCTTCTCATGCTCAATAAAATAAACAACAATCTCTTCCAATGCTTGGGGATCAACTTTCCACCCAGGACTTGCCTAGTAAGCCATGCACTCAGTGGGTGGATCTTCAGTGTGAGGCTCTCATAGAAGAATTTCAAGGGTAACTCTGATCAGTGAACTTGAAGTATCAACCTAGAGTTAGAAGTAAATGCTCTATAACATAGTCTGTGCTGATTCCTAAGGTCGGTACAGAATGAGGTAAGAAAGGGGAGATATCTGTGAATAAGCATGTCATTTTTAAGCCTCTAACAGTTCTCTCTGATTCACAGGACGTCTTCAGAGCCATGCATCCGGACCCTGACATTGTGCGGTTGTACCTTAAACCACTGCTCATTGGAGAGCTTGCTCCGGAAGAGCCCAATCAGGAGATAAACAAAAATGTGAGTGAGGTCTCGGGACCCAAGAGTATGTGGAGAGATGAGGAAGAGGTATATTTCAGGGGCAACTTATCATTTTCTGTGGGAAACCAGCCATTCTGCCTGGGAGGACCTGCAATAGCATAAATGCTGTTAAGTCACTTCAGTCATGTCCGACTCCAGGCGACCCCATAGACGGCAGCCCACCAGGCTCCCCCGTCCCTGGGATTCTCCAGGCAAGAACACTGGAGTGGGTTGCCATTTCCTTCTCCAGTGCATGAAAGTGAAAAGGGAAAGTGAAGTCACTCAGTCATGTCCGACTCTTAGCAACCCCATGGACTGCAGCCCACCAGGCTCCTCCATCAATGGGATTTTCCAGGCAAGAGTACTGGAGTGGGTTGCCATTGCCTCCTCCAAATAGCATAAATGAGTGGATTCCAAATATTTCAAAATAATGACATCCTCCTGAGATTCTCAGAATTCTTAAACCTCTGAGAAACAAAGGAATGGGATGCTTGGCCCTGTGCCAAATGGTAATTCCATGTTTCTAACTACCTACTTCTTGTCACACAACTTACAAGTAACTTTTCTTTTTCCATGACTGCTTACAATTGTTTGATGTTCCCTGTTAAACCAGTTTCCATGAGAGCAGAGACTATGTCAATTTTGCTCATCCCTCAGTCCTCAGTACCTACTGGTGCAGGATTGGACCTGTAGTAGGAATTCCATAAATAGCTGTTGAATCAATGATGTGACTATATCCTAATTATAGTTCTTTTTACCATTGGAGAAATTACAGTTCCAGGAGAATAAACTACCTTCTGAAAAGCAAAGACAGGAACTCCAGTTCACCTCTACCTGTCTCCAAACCTTTGGGTATTCCCCACGAAAAGCACCACTTTTTTATTTCACCAAGACTTTGGTTGACTGAAAAAGTGTCTTCAAAGGGCAGGGCCTCCATAAGACTAGAATTCACTAGAATGGTTGCACACAAAGCTTAAAGGGATTTTAGGTAATATTAAGCACTTCTTCTTTTTTTTTTTTTTTTTTTTTTTTTTGCACTTCATGTTTTAAAACAGCTTACAATTGTACCATTCTTTTGAAATACTTTGTACAAGGTGGTGATCCAGATATCACTGTGCAGCAGAAAGAATATGAATTATATTTCCATTTTAAGAAATGAAGAAACAAACTCACAAGGGGATAGCAGGAATCTGAGGAAAGAGGACTGGTTAAGTGCAAGCCCAAGACGAATACTTAGGCTGACACCTGAGGCCCATGTGCATCCCTCAAGGCTGTGTGCCAGGAAGCAAAGCACGGTACTGAGACGAGTGGGCCATCAGGCACACAGACTGGACACAGCCCGGTTCCTATGACAAGGTGTAGGAGCCGAGATATTGTTGTTCGGTCAGTAAGTCATGTCTGACTCTTCACGACCCTGTGAACTGCAGCACACCAGGCCTACATGTTCCTACACTATCTCCCAGAGTTTGCTTGAACTCATGTCCATTGAGTCCATGATGCCATCCAACAATCTCATCCTCTGTCGCCCTCTGCTCCTCCTGTTCTCAGCCTTTCCAGGCACCAGGGTCTTTTACAATGAGTTGGTTCTTTCCATCAGGTGGCCAATGTATTGGAGCTTCAGCTTAACCATCAGTCATTTCAGTGCAAATTCAGGGTTGATTTCCTATAGGGCTGATAGGTTTGGTCTCCATGCTGTCCAAGGGACGCTCAAGAGTTTTCTCCAACACCACAGTTCAAAAGCAACGATTCTTTGATGCTCAGCCTTCTTTCAGGTCCAACTCTCACATCCATACCTGACTACTGGAAAACCCATAGCTTTGACTATATGGACATTTGCTGGCAAAGTAACGTCTCTGCTTTTGAACATGCTATTTAGGTTTGTCACTGCTTTTCTTCCAAGGAGCAAGCATCTTTTAATTTCATGGCTGCAGTCACCAGCTTCAGTGACTTTTGGAGCCCAAGAAAATAAAGTCTGTCACTGTTTCTATTTTTCCCCATCTATTTGCCATAAAGTGATTGGACTGAATGCCATGATCTTCATTTTTTGAATGTTGAGTTTGAAGCCAGCTTTTTTACCCTCCTCTTTCACCTTCATCAACAGACTCTTTAATTCCTCTTCACTTTCTGCCATTAGAGTGGCATGATCTTATCCGAAGTTGTTGATATTTCTCCCAGCAATTTTGATTCCAGCTTCTGCTTCATCCAGCACAGCATTTCACATGATATACTCTGCATATAATTTAAATATGCAGGGTGATAATATACAGCCTTGACATACTCCTTTCTCAATTTGGAACCAGTCCATTGTTCCAAGTCTGGTTCGAACTGTTGCTTCTTGACCTGCATACAGGTTTCTCAGGAGGCAGGAAAGATGGTCTAGTGCTCCCATTTTGTTATGAGTTCTCCACAGATTGTTGCGATCCACAAAGGGTCAGAAGAAACAATAAACCCAGAGGAATGTTAGAGTAGTCAGTGAAGCAGGTTTTGTTTTTGTTTTTGTTTTTTCAATTCTCTTACTTTTTTCATGATCCAACAGATATTGGTAATTTGATTTTTTGATTCCTCTTCCTTTTTTTAAATCCAACTTGTATATCTGGAAGGTCTCAGCTCATGCACTGTTGAAGCCTAGTTTGAAAGATTTTGGGCATTACCTTGCTAGCATGTGAAATGAGAGCAATTATGTGGCATTTTGAATGTTCTTTGGTCTTGCCTTTCTTTGGGATAGGAATGAAAACTGATTTTTCAAGTCCTGTGACCACTGCTGAGTTTTCCAAATTTGCTAGCATATCGAGTGTAGCACTATAATAGCATTATCTTTTGGGATTTCAAATAGTTCAGCTGGAATTACACCACCTCCATTAGCATTAAATCACCTCCATTAGCATTTTTCATATCAGTGCTTTCTAAGGCCTACTTGACTTCACACTCCAAAATGTTTGGCTCTAGGTGAATGACCATATCATTGTGGTTATCTGGATCATTAGAACTTTTTTTGTAGAATTCTCTTTATTCTTGCCACATCTTCTTACTATCTTCTTTTCGGTGAGGTCTTTACCATTTCTGTCCTTTATTGTGCCCATCTTTGCATGAAATGTTCCCTTGACATCTCCAGTTTTGTTGAAGAGATCTCTAGTTTTTCCCATTCTATCATTTTCCTCTACTTCTTGCTTTGTTCGCGTAAGAATGCTTTCTTATCTCTACTTGCTATTCTCTGGAACTCTGCATTCAGTTGGGTATATCTTTCCTTTTCTCCTTTGCCTTTCACTTCTCTTCTTTTCTCAGATATTTGTAAGGCCTCTTCAGATCCCACTTTGCCATTTTGCTTTTCTTTTCCTTGGGGATGAGTTTGGTCACCACCTCCAGTACAATGTTATGAGCCTCTGTCCATCGTTCTTCAGGCGCTCTATCAGATCTTATCCCTTGAATTTATTTGTCACTTCCACTGTATTACTGCAAGTTCCTACCTGAATGGCTTAGTGGTTTTCCCTACTTTCTTCAATTTCAGTCTGAATTTGGCAATAAGGAGTTCATGATCTGAGCCATAATCAGCTCCCAGTCTTGTTTTTGCTGATGTATAGAGCTTCTCCATCTTTGGCCACAAAGAATATAATCAGTCTGGCTTCAGTATTGACGATCTGGTGATGTCCATGTGTAGAGTCATTTCTTGTGTTGTTGGAAGAGGGTGTTTGCTTTAACCAGTGCATTCTCTTGGCAAAAATTTGTTAGCCTTTGCCTAGTTTCATTTTGTACTCCAAGGTTAAGCTTGCCTATTACTCCAGGTATCTCTTGACTTCCTACTTTTGTGTTCCAATTCCCTATGATGAAAAGGATATCTTTTTTTGGTGTTAGTTCTAGAAGGTGTGGTAGGACTTCAGAGAACCATTCAAATTCAGCTTCTTCAGCATTAGGGGTCAGGGCATAGATTTGGATTACTGTGATACTGAATGGTTTGCCTTGGAATCGAACAGAGATCATACTCTCATTTTTGAGACTGCACCCAAGTACTACATTTTAGACTCTTTTGTTGACTATGAGAGCTACTCCATTTCTTCTAAGGGATTCTTGACCACAGTAGTAGATACAATGGTCATGTGAATTAAATTCACCTATTCCCTTACATTGTAGTTCACTGATTCCTAAAATGTTGATGTTCACTCTTGCCATCTCCTGCTTGAGCACGTGCAGTTTACCTTGATTCATGGACCTAACTTTCCAGGTCTCTATGCAATATTGTTGTTTACATCATCAGGCTTTACTTTCCCCACTAAACACATCCATAACTGGGTGTCATTTCTGCCTTGGCCTAGTCTCATATTCTTTCTGGTGCTATTTCTCCACAGTTTCCCAGTAGTATATTGGACATCTACTTACCTGGGGGGGGGGGGGGGTGCTCATCTTTCAGTGTCATAGCTTTAGCCTTTTCATACTGTTCATGGGATTCTTGAGGCAAGAATCCTGAAGTGGTTTGCCATTCCCTTCTGACCGTGTTTGGTCACAACTTTCCACCATGGCCCATCCGTCTTGGGACCCTGACTTTGAAGGGCTTGAGACTGTGGGATATGAGTCTAGGCCAGTTACCAAACCTGTCTGTGGTTCAGTGTCTCTCTGTGTAAAATAGCAACAATAGAATCAACCATATAAGTGTTATTGGGAGATTACTGAAAGAGTTAAAGGCATTTAAAGTGCTTAGAACAGTGCCCGGAATGTAGAAAATGTTCAATAAACTTTAGAGACTACAATTATCATAAACTCAGCAGTCACGCAAGTACCTTGCAAGCCTCTAACTTTACAGAGTCATTTAGGGCAGGACGCACTAGGGTAAAAAGAGGAAATGATGCAGAGCTTTGTTGTTTTCCCTAAATATTTTCTCTAAGGAAAACATAATCCCATTCATGGTTGAGAGCTATAATTGTTCATTATCTAAAACAGTGTTGATCCCTGAGGGTAAAGAGCTGATATGAATTTTCTTTGTGCATCTGTGATTACCTGGAGATATGTATATAGACAATTAGTGTTTGAGCACAAAACTGAATGTCAGGAAGTACAGGCTAAAGTCCAGCTTCCATCACTTGCTGAGGATTTCACATTAATCACTCTTCTGGGCTTTAGCGATCCCCAACAGTACAGTGGCTGTGATGGTAAAATCAGCCAAGCTTGGAAACACCCTGTTGCTGGTGTTCAGTTGCTAGGTTGTGTCTGACTCTTTGTGACCTCATGGACTGCAGCACGCCAGGCTCCCCTGTCCTTCACCATCTCCCAGAGCTTGTTCAAACTCTCATATCCACTGAGTCGGTGATGCCATCCAGCCATCTCATTTTCTGTTGTCCCCTTTTCCTCATACCTTCAATCTTTACCAGCATTAGGGTCTTTTCCAATGAGTCAGCTCTTCCTATTATGTGGTCAAAGGATTGGAACCTCAGCTTCAACATCAGCCCTTCCAATGGATATTCAAGACTGATTTCCTTTAGGATTGACTGGTTTGATCTTCTTGCAGTCCAAGGGACTCTAAAGAGTCTTCTCCAACACAACAGTTCAAGCATCACTTCTTCGGTGCCCAGACTTCTTTATAGTCCAATTCTCACATCCATACATTACTACTAGAAAAACCATAGCTTTAACTAGACAGACACTTGTTGGCAAAGTAACGTCTCTGCTTTTTAAAATGTCGTCTAGTTTTGTCTTTTCTTCCAAGAAGCAAGCAAGGTTCAGTTTCATGGCTGCAGTCATAGTCTGCAGTGATCTGGGAGCCCAAGAAAATAAAGTCTGTCACTGTTTTTATTGTTTACCCCATCTATTTGTCATGAAATCATGAGACCAGTTGCCATGATCTTCATTTTTGAATCTTGAATTTTAAACCAGCTTTTTCACTCTCCTCTTTCACCTTCATCAAGAGGCTCTTTAGGTCCTCTTCACTTTCTGTCATAAGGGTGCTGTCATCTGCATATATGAGATTATTGATATTTCTCCTGGCAATCTTGATTCCAGCTTCTGCTTCATTCAGCCCAATATTTCTCATTATATAGTCTGCATAGAAGTTAAATAATCAGGGTGACAGCATACAGCCTTGATGTACTCCTTTCCCAATTTGGAACCACTCAGTTGTTCCATGTCCAATTCTGTTACTTCTTGACCTACATACAGGTTGCTCAGTAGGCAGGTTAGGCGGTCTGGTATTCCCAGCAATTGAAGAATTTTCCACAGTTTGCTGTGATCCACATGGTCAAAGCCTTTAGCATAGTGAGTGAAGCAGAAGTAGATGTCTTTTGGAATTCCCTTGCTTTCTCTATGATCCAACAGATATTAGCAATTTGATTGCTGGATTCTCTGCCTCTTCTAGATTCAGCTGGAACATCTGGAAGGTCTTGGTTCACGTATTGTTGAAGCCTAGATTGGAGAATTTTAAGAATTCTTTTGTTAACGTGTGAAGTGACTGCAATTGTGCAGAAGTTTGAACATCCTTTGGCATTGCCTTTCTTTGGGATTGGGATGAAAATTGATTTTTCAGGTCCTCTGGCCACTGCTGAGTTTCCCATGTTTGCTGGCATATTGAATGCAGCACTTTAACAGCATCATCTTTTAGGATTTGAAATAGCTCAGCTGGAATTCTATCACCTCTGCTACCTTTGTTGGTAGTGATGCTTCCTAAGGCCTACTTGACTTCACACTCCAGCATGTCTGGCTCTAGGTGAGTGATCACAAAACCATCATGGTTATCTGGTTCATTAAGATCTTTTTTGTATAGTTCTTCTATGTATTCTTGCCACCTCTTCTGGATATCTTCTGCTTCTGTTAGTTCCATATGGTTTCTGTCCTTTATTGTGCCCATCTTTGTATGAAATTTTCCCTAATTTTCTCAAAGAGATCTCCAGTCTTTCCCATTCTATTGTTTTTCTCTATTTCTTTGCATTGATCAGTGAGGAAGGCTTTCTTATCTCTCCTTGCTGTTCTTTGGAATTCTGCATTCAGATAGGTATATCTTTCTTTTTATCCTTTGCCTTTCACTTCTCTTCTTTTCTCAGATATTTGTAAGGGCTCCTCAAATACTGCTTTGCCATTTTGCAGTTATTGTCCTTGGGGATGATTTTGATCACCATCTCCAGTACAATTTATGAACCTAGGTCCATAGTTCTTCAGGCACTCTGTCTATCAGATGTTATCCCTTGAATCTATTTCTCACTTCCACTGTATAACTGCAAGTGATTTACTTTAGGTCATACATGAATGGCCTAGTGGTTTCCCCTACTTTCTTCAATTTCAGTCTGAGTTTGGCAATAAGGAGTTCATGATCTGAGCCATAATCAGCTCCTGGTCTTGTTTTTGCTGACTGTATAGAGCTTCTCTATCTTTGGCTGCAAAGAATATAATCAATCTGATTTTGGTATTGGCTATCTGGTGATGTCCATGTGTAGAGTCATCTATCATGTTGTTGGAAGAGGGTGTTTGTTATGACCAGTCTGTTCTCTTGGGAAAACTCTGTTAGCCTCTGCTGAGCTTCATTTCGTACTCCAAGGCCAAGCTTGCCTGTTACTCCAGGTACCTTTTGACTTCCCTTGCATTCTAATCCCCTATGATGAAAGAAAGCTAAGCGCTGAAGAATTGATGCCTTTGAACTGTGATGTTGGAGAAGACTTTTGAGAGTCCCTTGGACTGCAAGGAGATACAACCAGTCCATCCTAAAGGAGATCAGTCCTGAATATTCATTTAAAGGACTGATGCTGAAGCTGAAACTGCAATACTTTGGCTACCTGATGTGAAGAACTGACTCATTTAGAAAGACCTTGATGCTGGGATAGATTGAATGTGGGAGGAGAAGGGGATGACAGAGGATGAGATGATTGGATGGCATCACCACCTAAATGGGCATGAGTTTGAGTAAGCTCCAGGAGTTGATGATGGACAGGGAAGCCTAGCGTGCAGCAGTCCATTTGGTCACAAAGTGTCAGACACGACTGAGCGACTGAACTGAACTGATGATAAAAAGAACATCTTTCTTTGGTGTTAGTTCTAGAAGGTCTTGTAAATCTTCAGAGAACCATCCAACTTCAGCTTCTTCAGCATTAGTGATCAGAGTACAGACTTGGATTACTCTGCTAGTGAATGGTTTCCCTTGGAAATGAACAGATATCATCTTTCATTTTTGATTTTGCACCTAAGTACTATATTTTGAACCCTTTTGTTGACTAGCACACTTGTGTGATCTATTAAAGTTATCTGTGGCCACCAGCATTCTGATGTTCATGGGGTCTTTAGAGATGAGCCCATCCAGACCCTTCCCAGGTATTGGATCATTTAAAAGTTGTATCAGTGAATTTTGAAATGAATTTTCTTGCTTCTAGGATTGTTCATAGCTTTTTTTATTAATATTTCAAATTTTACTCTTTTCTTTTACATCTGAACAATCAAGTTTTCATTCTTATACCCTGGTCACTTTCTCAACAGTCTGAGTTTCAAACCCACTATAGTTATTAAGCTAAGGAGATATTTCTTCCCAGGCCTTCTGCTGACTCTCGAGTATGTGCAAGTTCATAAATCCATGCTGGCACTTGACGTACATACGTAAGCACAGTACATGTACACAGAATAAGGACTCCTTCAGCCAATAGACACACCACAAATACCACAGGACACCCTGTCTTGTTCCTCAGAGCTTCTGAGCATCTCACAAGAAATTCATCCTTTGAGCTAATCTAAGTGAACTCTATCTTTCATAAAGGAGTATTTTGCACACACTAAATAGCTGATAACATAGAAAGTAACACAGAGCCGTATAGATAGCAAAGTTCCCCAAAGTATAATCAGAGATCAAACAACACATTGATTTAAAAAGGCAATTATTATTAATAGCTACACACTTCTACATACAAAACAGACAAACAACAAGGACCTACTGTTTGGCAGGGATCTATATTCAATATCTCGTAATGGTCTACAATGGGATAGACTCTGAAGAAACGATATGTGTGTGTGTGTGTATATATATATATATATGATTTGCTGTACACCTGAAACCATTACAACATTGTTAATCAACTATACTTCAATAAACCTTTTGGTTTGGAAAAGTAGAAAATTAATTTAAGGGGTTTTCCCTGGCAGCTCAGTTGTTAAGACTTCTCCTTTCAATGCAGGGGGTGCAGCTTTGATCCCTCGTCAGGGAATCCAGATCTCACATGCTTCACAGCCCCCAAAAAAACAAAAACGTAAAATAAAAGCAATATTGCCACAAATTCAATAAAGACCTCAAAAGAAATTATCTGCATCAAATTTGTTTAATTAATCAGTTTTTAAAAGAATTGTTAAAGTTATGTATCTGTTCACTGAACCTCCTCCATCCCCCCAAAAAGAAGTAAGTTATAAGTCCCATTACAATGTGAGGACAGTTTACAAATCACTACTCATTTGTCTCTTCTCCAGGAAAAAAAAAAAAAAAATTATCATAACTTGTTTTAAGCATTTTGCTTTCTGTTAATTTTTTAAGGTTTCATTTTCTTGTTTAAATTATGCCTAATTAAATTTATTAAATAAATAAATGTCTATTCATAAAATTAAGGTATCATACATTGATAAAATAGATTAATAATATATGCTCATCTGTGCTCCCTTTCCACTGAAGGAACTAATTCCTTTCTTGCATGCTTATTTCACAGTCCCGGTTGGTGGAAGATTTCCAAGAACTGCGGAGGACATTAGAGACCTTGAATATGTTCAATGCCAACCTGGGGTTCTTCTTCCTTCACCTTGCCCAGATCTTGATTTTGGAGGCCCTGGCTTGGGTAATAGTGTGGCATTTTGGCAGTGGCTGGCTTATCACAATATTCATTTCTTTTCTTCTCACGGTTGCTCAGGTAAGTATGTACCTTAAGCCCAGGCAGTGGCTCTATGGGAAGCCTCAGAATTTTTCTTCTCTCTTTACACTGGTATCAGTGGCTGCCTGGCACTTCCTGTTAAGCTAAGTTATCTGTAACATGGGGTAACAATTTTTTATGGAAATATTCTGAGGAGAACTAAGCAAGTTACTCTGTAGAGTACTTAGCACAGAGACTGGCATGTGGTAAATATCCTTGACAGTTGCTGCTCTTTGGCCGACGTTATCCACACAATGTCAGTAACTGCAGTTCCGTTCTAGGCCACGTAACCTTCACCTTTGTCCTTCGTTCATTAACCAACCAACATTTCTCATGGTTGTTCGACGATTTTGTTAAGATTATAGGCACACACACGAGCTTATTTTGGTCTCTTTTTAATCACTCAGTTGTTTCCAACCTTTTTGACCCCATGGACTGTAACTGGCTCCTCTGTCCATGGATTTCCTCAGGCAAGAATACTGGAGTAGGTTGCCATTCCCTTTACCAGGGAATCTTCCTGACCCAGGGATCAAATCTGAGTCTGCCACATTGCAGGCAGATTCTTTACTATCTTAGCCACCATGAAGAAAGGAAGCCCCACATTAATTTATACCTATAAGTGTGTGTGTGTGTATATATATGTGTATATATATATATATATATATATATCACTATTTATACATGCTGTTTAAACATGCTTCCACTTTAAAAAAAAAAAAGATTCTACTAAAAAGAAGTTATATATCTGTATTTTTTTAAAAAATTACGTGAGACCCTAGCCAAAAGCCTCATTTCACCAATACTTATCAATACAGCAGTCTATGAAGAGAGTCTATTTACTATTACATGATAATAGGATGGTTTTTCCAGTGGTCATGTATGGATGCGAGAGTTGGACTGTGAAGAAGGCTGAGCGCCAAAGAATTGATGCTTTTGAACTGTGGAGTTGGAGAAAACTCCTGGGAGTCCCTTGGACTGCAAGGAGATCTAACCAGTATATTCTAAAGGAGATCAGCCCTGGGATTTCTTTGGAGGGAATGATTCTAAAGCTGAAGCTCCGTTACTTTAGCCACCTCATGCTGAAAGTTGACTCATTGGAAAAGACTCTGATGCTGGGAGGGATTGGGGGCAGGAGGAGAAGGGGACGACCGAGGATGAGATGGCTGGATGGCATCACGGACTCGAAGGACGTGAGTCTGAGTGAACTCCAGGAGTTGGTGATGGACAGGAGGCCGCAATTCATGGGGTCGCAAAGAGTTGGACATGACTGAGTGACTGAACTGAACTGAAGGATCATGTATTCTACCAGAAATGGCAATCAGCAACTGGCATGTAGCAGGGCAATTGATAAATCCTTTGAATGAAGCACAGATCTCTGAAGATAGCATTCTATGACCACAACACTGTATTGTGGACACAAAGGGAAACACACCTGACCCTGCACTTGGGAAATGGTCTTCCAGGGGAGGAGCTGGTCATTGAAATATCTAGACATGATATAAGGCAGAAGGAAAAGAAACAAGCATGTGCTGTTGGAGCAGAAAGAGGTATCTAATTCTAATTGAGGCAATTGGGGATGATTTCATGGAGAATTAACATCAGTGTTAATTACAAAATTTTATCTGCTCATTTTTTTCTTGAAAAGTCAACTTGCTTTATTCTTTGAAAAACAACTTTTGGAATCAAGAAAGGAAACAAATATTTGACTGCTTAGCATTATCAGGAATTTTACATGTATTCAGCTGCAAAACAGCTGAATGAGCAAGGTATATTATAATCCCTGCTTCTCAAACAAAGAACTGAGTTCAGAGGTACCGACTAGCTTGCCAAGAGTTGTATAACTTGTAAAGTGGTGAAGGACAGTTTAGAGCCCTAGTCAACCTGACTCCAAAGGCATCCTCCTTCCATTCCACAATGGAGATTCTGGCAGTTGAGAGAAGAGTATTGTCAGCTAACAGAACCACCTGTGCAAAGGCACAGAGATGGGAAAGAACATAGCAAGTGTCGATACACACACAGATCTCTCAATATTCCCAGGGGTTCCCGAGTCTACCAGAGGGCTCACTTACTAATTTCTTCTTACCTTGTCAACTTCTCTGACAGTAACCCTGTCTCTTCTAGGCTCAGGGTTCATTTCTGCAACATGACATGGGACACCTTTCCATATTTAAGAAGTCCAAGTGGAACCGCCTGATGCACAAATTTGTGATGGGTCATCTCAAGGTACAGAATGTTCCAGGAGTATGATGGGATTCTGAAAGTCATTTCACTAAGCAGTGCTTTCTACATACACTTATCAGCAAAAAATGTTACTACACACCCCACAAGTAAATGTAAATATACTAACAATGTAGTGACTACACACACACACACACACACACACACAAACATTATAACATATATGCTAAAATTAGAATTTTAAATGTTTAGGAGAAATGGTTAATTTTATTTCAGAAGTTCTGTTTTTTCTTAGCCAACAAACTATTTGGCCCAATCCCTGGTACACCATTAAAGAACCACTTCTCAGGACATATACCCTATAAAGTCATGAGTAGAGATATTCTTAGAAGGGGTCTGGACATGTACTTCTAGGAGGCTAGGGGAATCCAGCAAACCATTTAATCCTGGGAAGACAATGTACAAATAAAAGAAATGATGCAGAATAGATAAAAGTTTAACAAAAGAGAGAAACCATGGAAAGTTAGATGGCTCGGTTTAAGAGTTGAGGGTTGCAAAATCCAGACTACTGGAAAAAGCAGGGGCAGTTGGTCTTATCCCCCTCAGATATGCTCCAGAAGGACAGGAACACTATCCTATGCACCCCTGAAATGCAGCACCTAACAGAGTGCCTAACACACAGTAGGCCTTCAATAAGCATTTGTTGAATGCATGAAGGAATGGATGGATGGATGGAATGATGGATGGATAGATGGACAGATGCTAGATAACAGGACATGGATTGATGAAAGTAGGTTTTAGCCCAGGCTCTGATAATGCTCACTGTGCAACCCTGAACAAGTCAGATTCTATCTCTGGCTCTCAGTGTTCTCATCTCTAAAACTAGGACTTCAACTGGATATCAGCTTTTCTATGATGTTCTAGGATTTGGTGAGAAACCAAATGACAGAATGATCTCTGTTCGTTTCCAAGGCAAACCTTTTAGAATCACAGTAATCCAAGCCGAGCTAACTCTGCTAGCCTTTGCCCTGCTTCATTTTGTACTCCTTTTCAGTATTCTTGCCTTGATAACCCCATGAACAGGATGAAGTGGCAAAAAGATATGACACTGAAAGATGAAGTCCCAGGTCGGTAGGTACCCAATGTGCTACTGGAGAAGAGTGGGGATGTAACTCCAGCAAGAATGAAGAGACGGAGCCAAAGTGAAAACAGTGGTGAGCTGTGGATGTGACTGGTGGTGGAAGTAAAGTCCAGCGCTGTAAAGAGTGATATTGCATAGGAACCTGGAATGTTAGGCCCAAGAATCAAGGCAGATTGGAAGTGGTCAAACAGAAGATGGCAAGAGTGAGCATCGACATTTTAGGAATCAGTGAACTAAAATGGACCCGAATGGGCAAATGTAATTCAGATGAACATTATATCTACTACTGTGGGCAAAAATTCCTTAGAAGAAATGGAGTAACCCTCATAATCAACAAGAGTCCTAAATGCAGTACTTGGATGCAGTCTCAAAAATTAAAGAATGATCTCTGTTCATTTCCAAGGCAAACCATTCAATATCACAGTAATCGAAGTCTATGCCCCAAACACTAATGCCAAAGAGGCTGAAGTGGAATGGTTCTATGAAGACCTGCAAGACCTTCCAGAACTAAAACTGAAAAAAGATGTCCTTTGCATCAAAGGGGGCTGGGATGTAAAAATAGGAAATCAAGAGATACCTGGCGTAACAGGCAAGTTTGACCTTGGGATGAATGAAGCAGGGCAAAAGCCAACAGAATCTTGCCAAGAGAACACACTGGTCACAGCAAATACCCTCTTCCAACTTTATTATTCTTGTATATATTTCAAATATTTTCATTTTAACACAAAAGAAATATAAAAATTCTTTCTTCATTCTGAGGCTTTGAATCTAGTATGTATTATATCCTTACACAGCCCGCCTCAATTTGACTGGTCACTTATTAAGTGCTCAGTGGCCACAAATAGATAAGGGCTACTCTATTGAGCACTGGAGATCTAAAATACACATTAATCATTTTTTGAGAGATGTCATATATTCAGTAAAAGCTATAACTATTGCTTATTCTTTTATAAATGATTAACATAATCGGGGAAGGGAAGAGAAATTTAATATCTCAATATGCCAGTATTCTACACAGGAATTCATGTCTCCTTAAACAACCCATGCAGGTAAATGTCATTGTATTATACTATATTTACTGAAGATGAAACTGAACATCAAAGGGTAGATAATTTTCCCAAACCACACAGATGCATTTATACATCCAGTGGATGCAAGTAAGTTGATGTGCTTCCAAATCCTTTTCTCTGTTAAAACCTTAAGATTTTGACTGAAAGAGAAAAAGTCCCAAACAACTTAATCAGAGATGACATGAGCTCAGCATCAACTAAAATACTTTTATTCTTTCATATTTAATGAGATCACTGAAGCTTGAACACGTGATGATCAGAGGCAAACCCCCATAGGAGATGACTTCAGATCCATGATTCTTTAAAATATTCGTTGAAGTAGGAACCCTGGGGCCATTTTCCCCCAAGAACTAATTAGTTTTAGAGCTGAAGTTTCTTTATTTATAAAATAAGAAGTGTTTTATCTGCTCTACCTATTTCATGTTTCTCTTTTAAAAGGAGGACAAAAAAAAAATGGAAAAACATTTCATTTCAATGGTTTTTATTCTTCTTCATTATCAGGAGTTGTTTTAACCTGGAATTTGTGTTCCTGGGTAAGATAATTATTTGCTGGTAAGCTTTTAGAGCCTCTAGGCAATGAATCATTCTGTGACCCAGGAATGAGGGGTGGCGGCATGTTCCAGGAATCCATATCCTAATTAAACTTTGGAGATGTAGGCAGAAAACTCTGATTGTTACTATTCAGACGCTGGTCAGGTCCGACTCATTGCGACCTCATGAACACAGCACACAAGGCCTCCCTGTCCATCACCAGTTCACAAAGTCGCTTTTTTCACGTCCATTGAATGGGTGGTATCATCCAACCGCCTCATCCTCTGGCATCCCCTTTCCTTCCTGCCCTCAGTCTTTCACAGCATCAGGGTCTTTTCCAGTGAGCTGGCGCTTCACATCAGGTGGTCAGGATTGGAGCTTCAGCTCCAGCATCAGTCCTTCCAATGAATATTCAGGGTTGATTTTCTTTAGTTTTGGAAAACTCTGATAATGAAAGATATTTCAGGAGAGAAATCTTGCATCTAATGAATGTTCTTTTCTCCTTAGGGCTTATCTTCAAAATGGTGGAACAACCAGCACTCCCTACACCATGTAAAAACAAACATCTACCCCAAAGACCCAGATATTGACACAGGCCCATTTTTTGTTACTGGAGATTTACAACCTGTCGAGGTATGTTTAGAAATCCTAAGCACTAGAGAAATGTTTCAGGAAGTAGTTCTTGGAAAGGTCTACGCCTTTGTCTTGAGGAGATCAGGCTGGAGATTCTGGCTTCAAGTATGTTATCAGAGAATCTCTTTTTAAGTCCAGGATATAGATTTTATTCATTTTTTAATATAAATTTATTTATTTTAATTGGAGGTTAATTACTTTACAATATTGTTTTGGTTTTGCCATACATCAACATGAATCTGCCACAAGTATACACATGTTCCCCATCCTGAACCCCCCTCCCTCCTCCCTCCCCATACCATCCCTCTGGGTCGTCCCTGTGCACCAGCCCCAAGCATCCAGTATCATGCATCAAACCTGGACTGGTGATTCGTTTCATATGTGATATTATACATGTTTTAATGCCATTCTCCCAAATCATCCCATCCTCACCCTCTCCCACAGAGTCCAAAAGACTGTTCTATACATCTGTGTCTCTTTTGCTGTCTTGCATACAGGGTTATCGTTACCATCTTTCTAAATTCCATATATATGCGTTAGTATACTGTATTGGCGTTTTTCTTTCTGTCTTGCTTCACTCTGCATAATAGGCTCCAGTTTCATCCACCTCATTAGAACTGATTCAAATGTATCCTTTTTAATGGCTGAGTAATACTCCATTGTGTATATGTACCACTGCTTTCTTATCCATTCATCTGCAGGATATAGATTTTAAATAAGTGAATCTGGTGTTGTAAGAAAAGAAGAAAATGTGGAAGGAATGACTTCATGATCTTAAAAATCATTCAGGCTAAATCACATAGAAGGCATAGCAGTACATTCAACAAGTGCTAAATCATGAAACATCTATATATCTAGTTATGTCAACTAATTCTAGCTGTTGGAGGAAACTAAGCTGTTATTTTTAGTTTAGGTTCGTTTTGGTTCATTTATACATGAAACTCAGCTCAAATGCCTCATAATACACAGGACCTCGCCTCTAATTCAGATTTCTTAAGGACAAGAAAAAGGAGGGCAAAATCCAGGATGTCTCAGCTGTTGACTTTCTTAAACCTCAGCTTAAACACCAGCATGTAAGGATTATTACCAAGATTTTTAGAGTCTGCTTTCAAGATAGAAGGCAGAAGGATAACCACAGAAAGGTACCTCTTTCCTTGAGAAGAAATGATGGATCCTGAGAATTACGTGCTTAGGAAGAGGCTCTGTTTCCTTCTGGAAGAATTTAGGAGCTTTCTAAAAACAAAGGAGTGTAGCTTGGTCACTTGCTGTGTGGACTTTGTTGTAACCAGAATTGTGCAACTTTCTCAAAATAGGATTTCCCACTTTGGGAAGACAACCTTCTTCCAATTAGGGAAAAGTCTCCTGCCAAGATATAAAGAAAATAAAAGAAAGAAAGAAACCTTGACTGCATTCTTCAGTCAGTTGTTCTTCACAATGACTCCACAAACAAGTCAGAGCTCTCCAAAGTTTGCAAACACCTAAAGTGAAGTCGTTCAGTCCTGTCTGACTCTTTGCGACGCTATGGACTGTAGCCCCCCAGGCTCCTCCACCCATGGGATTTTCCAAGCAAGAATACTGGAGTCGGTTGTCATTTCCTTCTCCAGGGATCGAACCTGGGTCTCCCACATTGCAGGCAGACTTTACAGTCTGAGCACCAGGGAATCCCTGTGAACTCCTCTGCTGATCACTAAACTTATAACATTTTGAATTCTCTCCTCATTCCCTCACAGCAATGAAGATCTGTCTCACTGGAGTTCATGAGGCAGCCTGACCCCCTCCAGAAGTCCCTCCTGTAGAACTGTATCCAGTTCACATGCTGCCTCTTCACAGAGGATGGAGACATCATCACTTCTCCATCATTCAAGAGACGTATCCCTTGAGGCTTAGGTTTCTATTTACTATAATTTCAAAGCCAATGCACACCACATTACTTACAATCAGTTAATCTCTAAATTCAGTTGTTTTACAACACAACTAATTCTGATAAGCCTTAAATGTTTCTGTTCTTCCCATTTTACTGTCAGTCTTTCTACCACTTTCTTCAAACATTCATTCCTTTAACAAGTATTATTTAAATCCTCTAGGCCCAGGTCCTGTGCTCATACTCTGGAAAAGTTAGACTTCTCCTTTGGAACCATACTCATAAATCAATCCTTCACCTACATTTGCCAACTCTCCAAAATTCTCCACCAACTCCCTCTTTCAAGTTTCCTACCACTTAAATATCCAGAAGCTTGGGAGTAACTGCAAATAACTATCATTACTTTATCACCATGACATTTATTTTTATTTATGATAGTAAGAGAACCAAGGGTCAAGTCTAATATCTAAATAACAGAAGAAATATATAGAAGGGAAGGTGTCAAAAGAATGGGAAAAGCAAAAAATTAAAAACGGCTCACAGTATTTTAACTGAACATAAGGTAAAATTATAGAGGGGGTTTGAATTATCATTTATTCATTAATTCCTTCAACTAAACATTTATCAAGTGTCTCTTAGGTTATAGAGTTAAACCATTACTTCTATGCCTCCTCTCAAGATATTTGCTGCCTTTGTGCATTTGGGCACAGACTAAATTAACTAAGAAGACTCCTAGGAAATGACTCAAATTCCCAGTGGTAAGTTTATATATTATCAAGCCTTAAAATGAGTAAACCACAGCATGAGATCCATGATGGAATTAAAGGATGAAAGATGAAGTAGATACCAGGGTTATGACTATGTGTTTTATAATGTAACTATTCAACAAATCTCCGTTAAACGGATGAATGGATACAAGCAGACTGAGCTTCAAACAGAATTCTAAGCACATAGGTTGAAGAAGACCTTGAAAACTTATCAGAAATATTTCTCCTCCATCACCATTCTATTTACACCAGGACAAAAATTTTAAAATGGCTCCCATGAGAATAATAATAAATGATCAGTTCACTTCAGTTCAGTCGCTCAGTCGTGTCCGACTCTTTGTGACCCCATAAATCGCAGCATGCCAGGCCTCCCTGTCCATCACCAACTCCCGGAGTTCACTCAGACTCACGTCCATCGAGTCCGTGATGCCATCCAGCCATCTCATCCTCGGTCGTCCCATTCTCCTCCTGCCCCCAATCCCTCCCAGCATCAAAGTCTTTTCCAATGAGTCAACTCTTCGCATGAGGTGGCCAAAGTACCGGAGCTTCAGCTTTAGCATCATTCCTTCCAAAGAACACCCACGGCTGATCTCTTTCAGAATGGACTGGTTGGATCTCCTTGCAGTCCAAGGGACTCTCAAGAGTCTTCTCCAACACCACAGTTCAAAAGCATCAATTCTACGGCGCTCAGCCTTCTTCACAGTCCAACTCTCACATCCATACATGACCACAGGAAAAACCATAGCCTTGACTAGATGGACCTTAGTCGGCAAAGTAATGTCTCTGCTTTTGAATATGCTATCTAGGTTGGTCATAACTTTTCTTCCAAGGAGTAAGCATCTTTTAATTTCATGGCTGCAGTCACCATCTGCAGTGATTTTGGAACCCAAAATAATAAAGTCTGGCACTGTTTCCACTGTTTCCCCATCTATTTCCCATGAAGTGATCGGACCAGACGCCATGATCTTCGTTTTCTGAATGTTGAGCTTTAAGCCAACTTTTTCACTCTCCTCTTTCACTTTCATCAAGAGGCTTTTTAGCTCCTCTTCACTTTCTGCCATAAGGGTGGTGTCATCTGCAAATGGAATAAACCATCCCTGCAAGAATTGCCCACATTTAAATAAAGAAAAAGGCACCACAATATTTCCTTCCCCTTCAGCTCTGGTTCCTCAGTGCCTTCACTTTGACAGTAAATGAACTCTGACCAGATGGCTCTTTCCATAGAGATTCTACACACACACACACATGCACACAGAGACACACACGCACACACACAGACACACATGCATGCACACAGACACACACATATGCACACACACATGCACACACATGTACAGACACACACACGTGCGCACACACACGCACACACCACAGCCTTGAGTATAGTAACAGAAGTCTAGATTGTTCTTACTTTCGTTCTATCCTCTCTCCATTCAGTATGGCAAGAACAGAGTCAAAGTCTTCGACTACGAGAAGCAGCACCTGATCTTCTGCCTGGGTGAGTCACCAGAGAGCCACAATCCTATCACCCCGTTTCCCGGAAGCAAACAGCTGTCGAGCCAGAAGGCGTGACTGAAATGCTCCCACAGAGAGACGATCCCAGGCCTTGTGCCTCGGAAAAACAGCCTGCTTTATTTCAGACTTACTGGGGTGGAATCTGAAGAGGAAAACAGAAGAGTGATTAAGCATTCTTAATGGGCATCTCATCACTCTGGCTACTGTACAGGGAAGGTGATGGTCCAAGAAGGATGGGAGGCAGGATGCCAATCAAGGGGTCTGGTATCTGTGACTCTCGTCCTGGATAAACTGAAGGCAATACTTATCAAGAAGAAAAGGACAGTGGTATATGGATAGGGAGGAAAAACAGGAAAAGAACGCTCAAGCACTGACAGTAGGTGCCAAGAAAAGCAGAGTCTCAAGAATAAAAGTCAGCTGTAGAGCTTCTGTGTGGAAGAAAGTTGACTGTTCCCACAGCTTACATACAGCTGTAGAAGGTATTTGAGTGGACAGATATACACACACACACATACACACACACACACACGCACACATTTAATAAGACAGGTCGGGATATGTTCTAGGCTTGAGAGAAAATAGAGTAGCTGAATAATGCTAATAACAATACAAATATTAGAAGCAAAAGTGTTTTGCTCTTAACCAAGTCAAACTCATGATTGCTCACGAAGAAAAGTTTAGGACCCCAGAATATGCTCATCTGAAACACGCTTACTCATTTGGAAAAGAAACCCAAATTAGGAAAGATTCCAAACATTTCCTATAGATCAGTGGTTCTCAACTAAGAACACTGCTGCCCCCAATGGGACGTTTGACACCGTATAGATACTTTTTTGATTATCGCAACAAAGAGGGAAGAATGGTATTGACACCCATGGGGCAGAAGCCAGGGATGTTATGAAATGTCTTATAGTACACAGAACAGCCCTGAACAATAAAGAATTATCTGACCCTAAAATGCCAACAGTGTTAAGATTCAGAAACTGTTACAGATGATCTGACTTGCCCAAACATTGGCCACCAAGGGTCATCTGTCTCATGCCTGACCGGGATAGCCTGTAAGTCCATTTTCTGAGACACGAGGCTCAACCACCACTGCAGCGTCTTCCAGGGCTAGAATTCTGGGGATTTCTCCTAATGCAGTTATTCCCTTTCATGACCAAAAAGGGTGTGGAGAACATTGGTGCCCCAGTTTGAAAGGGAACTCTTCCAGCCCAGACAGACGTATATTCACATAAGAAAAAACTGTTGGAGTCTCTTATCTGAACTATCCTCCTGTGTGTAGTAAACCAATACAGCCTTAGCTTATGAGGAATGGATGAATACCGTAGCTCGCTGCAGAATGCCCAGCTTACAAACCACATCATCCTCAGGAGCTGTTTCATTTTGTCATTTTCTTTCAAATGTCTTCAACGTAGTATGACAGGTACAAATGAGTCATACTCAACCTGTCAGAGAGAGATGAGGCTTGACACTTCATAAAGGTGGCGAGACAGCTTTCATGCAGATTCCTGTAGTAGGGAAAGGTAATTCAGTATAGGCTGAGCTCAACTCTCCAGCAATGAAAGGTGGGAGACTTTTAAAACACTGGGACATGCTAATGGAAATCAGGGAAAGAGGATAAAGGGAGGGGAAGCTGGTCATGTGGTTAAGCCACCCGTGGCTTCTCACTGGTGCTTATCAAAGTCAAACTCCTACCCTCCCAGAGGCTGCAGGACAGAGCCCAATCTTCAAAGATTGTATTTCAAAGGGATAACTCCCAAGTCCTTGAGAAAAACATTTCTGGGTCAGAGAAGATCCATCTCAGAGGGACAGATTAAGAATTTTATAATTGTAAGTTTTCTAACAAATGATTGCAGAAAAGGAGGTCAGAAGCCTACTGAACAAGCAGTAAGTTCTTTAGACAGTCTTGAACTTTCTCAGGCAGGGACTTTAAGGTGTCAGTGTCATCCCAGGAGCACGACCTTAAATTGTTCTTAGAAACTATTTCTAGCATTTGTGTGAGTTTCTTAGTGTGTAGGGTGGAGAAAATCATTTGTGCTGACAGTTCACAGACTCTGAAAATCTATGGGTCACATTTGAAGCCTAGTTAGGACGGGGACTCAGAGCATCTGACTAAATTTTGATTAAGAAGAGAGTTGTCAAAATCTGAAGGGCCTCCATATGACTCCTACCTGCTCCAGGCAACTTCACTGGTCCTGGGGGAGATGCAGGTCTGCTCTGTATCTGCCACCTCAACATATTGTGACAGGGCCCAACATGAAGGATCGTGAAGAATTGAAGGATTCCAGGGACCTTGAGAAAACTTGAAAGCTCACAGCAGAAGCCCTTCCAGGATGCCTTCATGGAATGACTCAGATCTTCAAAGCTTCCCTAGTCTCCTTAAGGGAGCTTGAACTGAAGGCCCGGTTCACCCTCAGAGGCTCTGAAAGCCCAGCAGCATCCAGGATGTGGTTGTGGATTTCCACCGTGCATCCTTCTCAGGGGCAACACTCCAGGGGCAGCATGCTAGGAGATCACCTCCCGCTAGGGATCAGTCCGCTCATGTGTTCACTATCTTCTTGTTTTTTTTTTGTTTGTTTTCTTCTTCTTCTTCTTCTTCTTTTTTTCAGTTTCCCCCTTTGTCGTACCAGTATATTTCAACCTGAGGTCCATTCTACATATGTGCCACGGAAGGCACTGGGAGGTGAGTCACTCGATTCCTTCTCTAGACCTAGATCAGGCTGGTAGAAAGGGGAAGGGTAAATGCTTGATCCTTTCCAGAATCAGCTTCCTTGAGTATAAGGATATAAGACTTAACCAGTTTTATTTCCACTAGCTTAACTTTCAAGCACTTCTTTCTGCAGGACATTGCCTGGGCCATCAGCTTTTATATCCGCTATTTCATCACATTCGGTCCTTTCTACGGAATCTTCGGAACCATGGTTCTCATATATTTAGCCAAGTAAGAAAACAATAATATTATCCTACTTTTACTGCCTGGATGGTCCTCTTACCTTTCTTACTTGATCTATTTATGATTAGCAAAGGTTTGCAGTTTATGACACCAGACTGCATTCTTGTAGCTGAGACACTTCAAGAAAATGTGGGATAAAACAGCTGAAATAGTTGAATGAGTTTCTGGGAAACTGCATTTGCCCAGTCTTGCTTGTTTTCCCACGTGATTAATTCCCAATTACAGTATAGTAGTCCCTCAGCATCTGAGGAGGATTAGTCCCTGGACCCACCTCAGTTACCAAAATCCAAAGATATTCCAGCCCCATAGTCATCTATCCATATATGTGGTTCCACAACTGTGGACTCAAGCAACCACTAATCTTGTAGTACTGTGTGTTTTCTTAAAAATATCCATATTTAAGTGGACCTGCATGTTTCTCAAAGGTCAACTGTATTCTGCCTGATCACCAAGTCCTTCAAACTGTAATCGAGCTGGACATCATAATTCTTACCAAAGATAACAGGAGGCCAATCTTTTTAAATTTATTTTACAACTACAGATTTTCCCCAAACCAAAATGACTTTAAACTGAATAACCCTCTTCAACTTCCCAGTGTATTCCTTCCTCATTCATTTGCACTACTATTAATAAAATAACGGTAGCTACTATGCATCAGGCAATTTGCTAAAGGCTTTACCTTGTGGGCTGCCCTGGTGGCTCAGACAGTGAAGCGCCTGCCTGCATTGTGGGAGACCCAGGCCAATCCCTGGGTCAGGAAGAACCCCTGGAGAAGGAAATGGCAACCCACTCCAGTCTTCCTGCCTGGAGAATCCCACGGGTGGAAGTGCTGATGGGTACTGTCAGTGGGGTTGCAAAGAGTCAGACACAACGGAGCAACTTCATTCACTTCACATGCATTGTCTTATTTGATGTAATCAAAAACGCACACCCAGGCAAGGCAGATAGTCTCAATTTCATTTTTCTGATAAGAGAACTAAAGTTCAGAGAAATTAAATCCCTTACTCAAGAGCAAATAAGGGCCAGTAGCAGTGCCAAATCAGAGCTTGTACTCAGTTCTATCTGACGACAACAGCCAAGCTGTTAATCACATTGCGTATATCCTTAATTTGCTGTTGCTTTAGTCGCTAAATCATGTCTGACTCTTTTGTGACCCCATGGATTGTAGCCTGCCAGGCTCCTCTGCTCTGGGGATTTCACAGGCAAGAATACTGGAGTTGGTTGCCATTTCTTTGTCCAGGGGATCTTCCCAACCCAGGAATCAAACCTGGATCTCCTGCACTGGCAGATGGAATCTTGACCACTGAGCCACCAGGGAAGCCTGACCTTCAGTTATCTAGGTATCTTCTGAGCCTGGCACCAATGCCTACAGAAAATACTGGGGACACTGCTCTGGTCCAGTAGGCTGCAAGACAGGTAGTGTGACTGAATACCTAGTGTGCCATCTTTAGATATGAAAGGTCTGCAAAGATGAAGAACAAACAACCACCACATGATGGAACCTCTGAGTCACTGCCATTTCCTCTACTGCTCAGCCAGATCTGCCAGTGGTTACGCAAGCCCAGTGACTGGAACTTAGACTCCCCAAGGAATGATCATATCTTCTTATTCTCTTAAAGGTTTTTGGAAAGTCCCTGGATTGCATATGTTACCCAGATGAGCCACATACCAATGAAAATAAGCAAAGAGGGGAACCAGGCCTGGTTCAGCTCTCAGGTAATAATGCTGTTCCGGGAAAACATCCACCAAAGCATTCTGATTACTGTCTGATTACCTCAAATAATGTTTGTTGGAGGCTTGCCAGGGGCCAGGCACTGTCAACTGTTTTGCATGTAGCTACATGAGATGTTGCTACATGTACCTACATACTCAGAATATTCCCACTTTGCAAATGATAACATTGAGGTATGAAGAAGCTGCACAGCTTGTGCAAGATCACACAGCTAAGTGGCAGAAGCAGGTTTTGTTTATTTATTTGGCCACACTGTGTGGCAGGCAGGGTCTTAGTTCTCCTACCAGGGATCAAACCTGTGTTGAGCACACAGTCTTAACCAGTGGACCAGTGGAAATTCCCTAGAAGCAGGTTTAAAACCTCAGCAGTTTGATTTCAGAACCTTGGCTTTTAACCAAGGCTTAATAAACTACAGTCCAAGGGACAATCTAGCCCAGTTTTTTTTTTACTTTATTTTTTTAAGTTTTATTGGAACACAGCCACACTCATACATTACATATTCTCTATGATAGTTTTCATTCTAAAACAGCAGAACTGCATAGCTGAAATGCAGAATTGAAACATTTACTGTGCGGCACTTTACAGGCAAGGTTTACTAAACCTGCCTCAACATGATACGATCTTTCAATGAATCTCACACTCCTAGAATAACAGAAGGGAGAACCCTGGAATCCCCCTCATTTCATTGTACAGATAGTGGGGCCCAGAGAGGAGACTCAGTATTCTCAGCAAGCATGCTGTTAACGATTAAAAGATTCATGACCCATGTGGAATACCACTGCCTCCTAAGCCTGACACTGGCTATGCCATGATTAACTGGAGAATCCAGTCATCATACTGCTTCCTTCTCCATGCTCATTTGCAAATTCAGTGAACATTCCACACAGTAGTGATTCTCAATCTTTTTGGTCAAGAAATCACTCTTAAAACTTATTGAGAACATAAAAGAGCTTTTGTTGCTGGAGGTTATATCCACTGATACTTACTGTATTTGAAATTGAAACTGAGAGTTTTTAAATATCTATTAATTAATTTTTAAATAACACAATAAAGCCGATAAAGGTTAACATCAGGGTGATTACATCATCCCATGCTTAATAGCCTCTGGAAAAAACCATGCTATAAGCGTGCATGAATGAAAATAAAAAAGGCAAATACTGCCTCAGAAGTATTATGGGGATCATTTTGACCTTGAAGATCCCTTGAAAGTGTCTTAGGGACCCCAAGGTGCTCTAAAGTACACTCAAGGAACCCTGACATAAAGCAACTGCAAAAATACCGTTCAAAATGGCAACAACCCTAACAAGAATTAAATCTTAGAAAGGCACTGAATAAAAATCACATTCATAAGCATTCTAAGTAGTCTGAAGAATCCTATGAACTTTGTACAAAATAAAATACATTAGATTAAAAAGGAAGCTACTTGTATATATTAACAAATGTATTTCTATGCACAAAACTCTTGATTTAAGCCCTTGCATGCTTTATTCCCCATTTAGAAGTCCTTTAAGTCTATTCTGTGGTAATAATATTCAAACTCCTATAATTTCTATGAGTCCTACAATCCCGCTTCCATCTGCCAAAGTCCTTACCCATGATACCTTAGTCTTCTGATTTTGAGGGCTGATAGTGACTTAGTCCTCTCAGATCCTATTCACTTCTTCGTATCTGTTGCCTTATCAATACTTCTTAGCAAAATGCCTATTTTCTTTATAACTGTAAGGTCCCTGAGACCTGGGACTTATTTTTATCCCACATGGTTTGTTACATAAAATACGTACTCAATTAGCACTTGTTGAATGATGGATAAACAAAAGAATGACTAAATATCTTGTTTGATATGGGTTCATTTATATCTAATGTAAGCTTTTTCTTTGCAGGTCTTGGCCACCTGTAATGTTGAACATTCCTTTTTCAATGACTGGTTCACTGGGCACGCGAACTTCCAAATTGAGCACCAGTGAGTAAAAGAAATAGTTTATGATAAAGGGCAAGGGCTGTCACTAATAACCACCATCCATAGAGTCCAGAGAGGAGCAGGAGACTCGCAATCTTAAGGGAAAAAAATGAACCAGGATTCTCTAAAGGATGCTATTTTTCAATTAACGACAATGATAGATAAGGGAAGAAAGAAATGAAGGAAGTGTCACAATTGCAAGTAAATGGAGTGAAATCTTGGAAAAGTATCAGTGACTCAGTTTCCAGATTCCTATGGGCTTAGGAAATGGTGATGTCTTTGCATTTTCTTTGTTGGCAAAACCTAAGAAAAATCAGGACACTTGAGTAACCAACTTGTGTTCAAACTTAACTATGCTATAATTCAAATATTTACTTATCTGTGTCTTTAGAGCCAAGTTTACAAAATAACTAATGAAGTGGAGTCCCTGCTGCAATTTATACATGGTATCTGGAAATACTTTGCCAATGGGTCAGTTACCAAGAGAAAATGGGTAGTTCACACCTTGATGCAAGTTAAAACACTGAGAGTCAATTTCCCCAGAGTGTCAGGGGAAAGGCTTTCCACATTCTCTTTGTCTAACCATGTGAGTCTATGATAGTCAAAGAAAGAACAAGACCTTTATTTGTTCAAGGAATTTTTTTTCATTCTCTCTCTCATATTAGGGCTTGAAAATTTCAGCAAAAACAAAACAGAAAGATTCTTACTCACAGTTTCATCAAAGGAGAGGTTTCCATCCGAGACGATCATCCGGGAGACTGATGAAAACTCGGGATTAAAAGTCCATCTCTCCTCACTTCTCATTCCTTTCCGGGGACTTTGAGCTGTCCCATCACTTAATAAACATTCATCTATTCTTGCTAGGAAGGTAGAAAGAGAGACTAAGACAGAGATTAGCAGGGGCAGGGTGGGCAGTTCAGTATTTCCAGTTCTCTAGGTAGTTCTAAATGGTAGAAAGTTCTAAATGATTTACTTTCATTGGATCAGGCCAAAAATAACAAGTTGATGGAGCTAAAACATATTCTCTTAGTTCTTCCTAAACATCTGCCACCCACAAGGCTTGTAGAGGTTTAAGGGATAAGATGAGTCTGGCAGCAAGTTTAATTTCCCAGAACAAATGTATTGTGCAAGGTCAAGGTTGGGTCTGTGTGGCTGATACCATTTTATTTTGTAAAAGGGGAAAGGGAACTTTGGGTTTCTCCTTAGGTCTGAGAAGTTTTATATCTCCTTTCTCTGTTTCCCTAGTCTATTTCCCACAATGCCACGCCATAATTATCACAAGGTGGCACCTCTGGTGAAGTCACTGTGTGCCAAGCATGGACTACCATATGTGAAAAAGCCCATGATGAAGGCATTTGGAGATATTCACAGGTAATAACAGTCCCTCAACCCACAGCTCTCATTTCCCTTCACTGTTGGTCACCAGACTCTTCAATGCTTTATGCATCATTCAGCCAATAGCTATTTATTAAGGAGCATCCACGTGCCCAGCATGGACCTGAGGCTCAGTACGGAACAACACTAACACAGAAATGATAACAGTCATTCCTACCATTTACCTGCTGCCTTCTGGGTACTTCTTAGCAAAAATACCTTGACACCCTACTAAATTTCAAGCTTCTTATAAACCAGGGTTATGCATTATTTGTCTTTGTATCACCCACAGAGCCTTGACATGCTTTAGAACTTAACCGGTGGGAGGGACTCTCAAATCATCTGGTCCAGGGTTGCAAACTAAGATGCTTGCAGGGTCTGGTGGGACAGGCAGGCGTGACTCTTCCTACAGGAACTGAGAATCCGTACTCATCCTGAAGCATTCACAGTTCCCTGGAGGATCCTGTGCTTCTCAAATTAACTGCCAAAACCTTGGCTGCCATTTTTTTTTAAGATTAGGAAAAAGAAAAACAGTGTCCTATTAATATGGATAAATCATGCAGCAAGGCTAGACCTAGTCACATCAGATCCCTGAAGAGTGGCCCATCTTCACTGTCTACCATTGCCCTCCTCCTTTCCTGCCCTCCAGATATCTGACCTCCCTACAGTTGCCACAGAACTCCCTGCCCCTTGCCATGACCCATCCTTGGTCACCTTTTCTTCTACCGGAATAATCTTCCAACTTGCCACCCGCCTCCTGTCACCTTCTCAAGTTCCATTCACTCTCCAAAGCTCACCTGAAAGGTCTTTTCTTCATCTCAGTCCTCCCTTGCCCCCAAGACTACACCTGTAGAGAAGAAGAGAAATGCTTGGTTCTCTTCATGTCTGACCTTTATCACAATCATGGTTCAAGAGCATATTGGGTAATACGTGTCTCCCAGTGCAGACCAGGAATTCCAGGTGGACAAGACTCTCATCACTCCTATTCACTCCTGTATCACCAGAGCCTAGAAAAATATTTCCCTTTTTAAAGTAGGTGAGGTAGGTGGGTACAGGATGAGTTGGTTTATAGTTATATGATTTATCTTATAGAGATTCAGCAGAGCTTTTTCTTTTCATACTGGAGAAAAGGGAAATGATGCTTTGGGGTACAGAAAAGCAGGCAACAAAAGAAAATCTCAATCTCCTCCATATAGAAAATGTGAACTCACCTTCTAAAACATAAGTCAGAGTGTATTTGACTCCCTCCACCGGGCAAGATAGAAAGAGGCCTTTCAGATATAGCTGAAAATGACAGCGTTGTAAACTATTAAGTAAAAGAGCAAATGTTCCATGAAGTAGCTCCTTTGACCCGAATCTCACCTACTCATGATTTTGTCTGCTCCTCTTGCAGGGCCCTGAAGAAGTACGGAGCCCTCTGGAAGGAGGCTTACTGCACACATTCAGAAATATAATCCAGATGTGCTGGTGCTAAAGAGAAAAACCACAGGCCCCAAAAGTGTCACTTGTACTAAAGCCCATGATACCAAACCTCTATAATACCTGACAGAATTGCACTTAAAGCCTTCCCCAGAAATACAATCTTAATCAACTAGTCTGGAATTTTGGGGTAGGCAGTGTGGTGATAATCTGTTGCATTTTACCCCTTCTCCATTCCTGCCCCTGGCCCAGCGAAAGATTTATCTGCATGATAAAACCCTTGTAATCCCTCCCCCCTCATAAAAAAAAAAAAGGTGTCTGCCCCAAATATACTTTGCTGATGGCTTCCTTGCCTTTCCTTTCTTCCTATAAAAACCTTCCATTTGCACAACCCCTCAGAACTCCCTTCTGCTTAATAACTGGGATACTGCTTGATTCATAAGTCATTGAATAAAGCCAATGAAGTCCTCAAATTTACTCAATTGAAGTTTTTTTAACAGCTTGTTCAATAAACTTCCCAGAGGAAGACATGAAGGCCTAATTACTTTCACAATTTCCCAGATCACTGAGCATGGTGTTCGAATTCAGATGATCAATCCTGTGGATCATGTCTGCCCTCTGCTCACTGGCCACATGGATAAAGATGGCTTAACTGGGCAGACTTCCATTTAAACTAAATGACTCATGAGAGTTATGTTACAGTCCTACCTGAAATTCTTCAATGGATTCCCATTGCTCTTGCAATAAAGTTGCAATCTGCAACCTGGTGATTGCCAACAGACTACCAGCATTGGCCCTCCTCCAGGAGCCCTGCCCCACCTTGTATAGTCCCTCCCTCAGCTTCAGCCCCAGGCAGCCAAAGTAGGCACAAGGGAAGAATTTTTGATCTCAAATAACACCCAAAAACTAAGTCTGCATACCACCCCCAGGGAACCAAAGGATCAGGACATGACTGGAATTTGAATGCCAGAATCCTTTTAGAAGTGAAGGGTTCTCCATCCTAGAAGATCCCATGTTGAAGCTTCAACCATATCCCATCATAAATGGACAAGTTACAAAATCCACTAATTGAAACCTGCTTCACCAACATTTCTGCCAACTAATACATCCTCCACCAACTCATAATGTTTGACCGAATCTCAAATCAAAGACACAGATTTGAGCCCTCCCCACGTCTCCTCGTCAGCTGGCCTCAAAATAGAACTCTTCTCAAAAGCTGGTGCCATAGTATTGGTTTCTACGTGCTTCAAGTAGTGAGCCCTTTGCTTGGTAAAGATTTTAGGGAAGCCTCCCCATTAATTCAAGGCCTCCTTTTGATATATTCTGTAGTAATTACTAAAGGTATAATTTGACATCCATTTATGTGATTCCTTAGTTTTCCACTGTAACCTGCAATATCCATAAGAGTAGAGACTGCCTAACATGACAGAGACACTCAATGACAACGTGCAGAAGGAAGGGAGGGAGGGAGCTGGAGAGGAGAAAGGAAGGGGGAAAAGAAGGAGTTTGTCAACTACAATTTGGCACTTAACAGCTACCTCTACAAGGAATAAATCAAGTGCTGCTGCAGCTGCTGACATTCAATACCCTCTGAAAGGAATATACAGTGGAGAACAGGAATGAGGCACTCTGTACTCTTGGAAAAACTGGCAGGGCAGCTCTTCAGATAGTTAGATATTTGCAGAAGATTTTATGAGCCCAGTTATTACATCTCTTCATATCCAGAAAAGTACTAAACTCATTAATGGCGAATTTACTCATGACTAGCAGCAAACCTCTGCCAAAATGTGTGCATGACTGCAGGTGCCCCCTTCACTAAAATCATATATGACACTTATCTTATCCCCTAACAAGACACTGAACTTTTTTCAGAGATAAGAGAACAAAACTTTAAGTCAGGCAGAAGTTCCTCTTTGGAGCAGTTTCTCAGAGCTATCAGAAATCCTGTCTCCCAGCCTGTAGTCCTCATTTTGCCCCAACAGAGCTTAACTCACAGCTCTCATACTGGGCCTTTCTTTCAGTCTATAGAAAGAAGGGAGGGAGGGAGGGAGGGAGGGAGGGAGGGAGGGAGGGAGGAGGCAGGAAGAAAAAGCTGTGTGTAAATGTTGCTGTTCTTCAGTCTCTAAGCTGTGTCCAACTCTCTTTGTGACCCAAGAATTGCAGCACACCAGGATTCCCTGTCTTTTGCTGTCTCCCAGGGTTTGCTCAAACTCATGTCCATTGAGTCAGGGATGCCATCTAACCATCTCACTCTCTGTTCCTCCCTTCTCCTGTGCTCAGTCTTTCGCGGCATCAGGGTCTTTTTCAGTGAGTCAGCTCTTCAAAAATAGGTAGCCAAATATTGAAGTTACAGCATCAGTCCTTCGAATGTATATTCAGGGTTGACTTCCTTTAGGATTGACTGGTTAATCTCCATGATCTTCAAGGGACTCTTGAGAGTCTTCTCCATCACCACAATTGAAAAGCATCAACTCTTTGGTGCTCAGTCTTCTTAATGGCCCAGATCTCACATCTGTACATGATTGCTGGAAAATCCATAGCTTTGACTATATGGATGTTTGTTGGCAAAATGCTGTAAGTATCAGTTCAGTTCAGTCACTCAGTCGTGTCCGACTCTTTGCAACCCCATGAATCGCAGCACGCCAAGCCTCCCTGTCCATCACCAACTCCCGGAGTTCACTCAGACTCATGTCCATCGAGTCCATGATGCCATCCAGCCATCTCATCCTCTGTCGTCCCCTTCTCCTCCTGCCCCCAATCCCTCCCAGCATCAGAGTTTTTCCAATGAGTCAACTCTTTGCATGAGGTGGCCAAAGTACTGGAGCTTCAGCTTTAGCATCATTCCTTCCAAAGAAATCCCAGGGCTGATCTCCTTCAGAATGGACTGGTTGGATCTCCTTGCAATCCAAGGGACTCCCAAGAGTCTTCTCCAATACCACAGTTCAAAGGCATCAATTCTTCAGTGCTCAGCTTTCTTCACAGTCCAACTCTCACATCCATACTTGACTACTGGAAAAACCATAGCCTTGACTAGACAGACCTTAGTCGGCAAAGTAATGTCTCTGCTTTTGAATATGCTATCTAGGTTGGTCATAACTTTTCTCCCAAGGAATAAGCATCTTTTAATTTCATGGCTGCAGTCATCATCTGCAGTGATTATGGAGCCCCCCAAAATAAAGTCTGACACTGTTTCCACTGTTTCCCCATCTATTTCCCATGAAGTGATGGGACCGGATGCCATGACCTTCGTTTTCTGAATGTTGAGCTTTAAGCCAACTTTTTCGCTCTCCTCTTTCACTTTCATCAAGAGGCTTTTTAGCTCCTCTTCACTTTCTGCCATAAGGGTGGTGTCATCTGCATTCCTTCTAATTAGAGAGTAAGATAAATTTTATCAAGTTTATGAAGAGCATTTCTACATTCTAACTCTGAATTATTAAAATTCTTAGCAATAGTTATGAGCATCTTCTAAGCAGCAAGTACTGAGTTGTACCCTTCATAAGTATTAATTCCATTAGTCCTCACAACAATTCCAAAGGGCAAGTTTTATAATTAATCTCATTTTATAGATAAAACCATGAGACTTAAGGGAAGCCGAGCGACTTGCCTGATGGCACAGGTGAGCTGAGTGTAGTCTCAGACACAGGGATGTCTGACTCCGTAGTCAACACTCATTAACCTCCAACAAACCAAAAGTGAAGGGGAATTAAATGGCATTACAAGTCATGAGCAGTGGGCACATTTGAACTCTAATAGCTTCTCAGAAGCTGATGGAATAAGTATTAAAGGAGTTATCATTCCACCTCACTGGGATCAGCCACCTGGGGAGGGGAGGATACACGGAACATACGACAGGCACAGCAGCAGCATAGTAAGGATGCCTGTTGGCTAGTCTCTACTCCCTAACCCTAAAAAAGTATTACTCACCTCAGAGAAACTCACTGGGAGAGAATCAAGCAGAGATCTCTCCTTTCAGAAGGGACAGACACTGCAAAAGACATGGAAGAACAGAATGGAGAACTGGATTCGAGTCTTTGCAATTACGTAGCATGAATTCAGCCTGGGAAGAGTTCACCTTCCTCGGGCTTTTCTCTGATATTCTAATTCCTTGAAATAGCCTCCCTCCTTTTCATAAAATCAGGTAGTGAACTATTCCCTACATTTTCAGTCAGGCATTAGACAAGGGTAACTGCTTGGATTAGAAGTCAGGAGCCTCAGTCCTAATTTCAGCTCCTCAATACCGTACCGTGAAATTGCCCATGTCTCTCACACATTGCCTCGATCTGTAAAACAGGTGGGTACATACTATTACCTGGTTTATCTGCAACATAGCATTGTTGGGAAAACCAAATAAAGTAAGGCAAATAGAATACTTTCATAAGCCATGAACACTCATTCACATGCTGGTTATTGTTACTACTGTAATGATGGTTCCTCCCATCCTGGACCCATCAAAAGCAAGAGTGGCCCCAAGGTCAACAAGATTTACAGGACAGAAAGACAGGGAACCATCTTAATGATCCCAAGGTCACATTTCCTTAGATGAGAGAATTATGAGTTACAAGTGAGACAATGATTTCTCCTGTTACAACAGGTAACAATTGGGAGTCACCTTCCACTTCTGACTTTACTCAGTCCCCTGGAACCAGCAGCCAGATCTTAAGCCATAGGAATAGTGAGTGATGGGCTCTAGTTTTCCCAACTTCTAATTAACCATGTGAGTGCACAACTCTCTACTGGAAATCATACCAAATATATCACTTGTTCCTTAAACAATACACTATAAAGTATTTTCTTAGCTATTTCCCTGATAATCATCCACTTGAAGGACATAGAAAGTATAGATTAAAAGTAAACTCTAAGAACTAGAACAAATAATTTCAAGATTTGTATGGAAATACAAAAAAACTCGAATTGCCAAAGCAATCTTGAGAAAGAAGAATGGAACTGGAGGAATCAACTGGCCTGACTTCAGGCTCTACTACAAAGCCACAGTCATCAAGACAGTATGGTACTGGCACAAAGACAGACATATAGATCAATGGAACAAAATAGAAAGCCCAGAGATAAATCCACACACATATGGACACCTTATCTTTGACAAAGGAGGCAAGAATATACAATGGAGTAAAGACAATCTCTTTAACAAGTGGTGCTGGGAAAACTGGTCAACCACGTGTAAAAGAATGAAACTAGATCACTTTCTAACACCACACACAAAAATAAACTCAAAATGGATTAAAGATATAAATGTAAGACCAGAAACTATAAAACTCCTAGAGGAGAACATAGGCAAAACACTCTCCGACATAAATCACAGCAGGATCCTCTATGATCCACCTCCCAGAATTCTGGAAATAAAAGCAAAAATAAACAAATGGGATCTAATTAAAATTAAAAGCTTCTGCACAACAAAGGAAAAGATAAGCAAGGTGAAAAGACAGCCTTCTGAATGGGAGAAAATAATAGCAAATGAAGCAACTGACAAACAACTAATCTCAAAAATATACAAGCAACTTATGCAGCTCAATTCCAGAAAAATAAACGACCGAATCAAAAAATGGGCCAAAGAACTAAATAGACATTTCTCCAAAGAAGACATACGGATGGCTAACAAACACATGAAAAGATGCTCAACATCCCTCATTATCAGAGAAATGCAAACCAAAACCACAATGAGGTACCACTTCACACCAGTCAGAATGTCTGCAATCCAAAAATCTGCAAGCAATAAATGCTGGAGAGGGTGTGGAGAAAAGGGAACCCTCCTACACTATTGGTGGGAATGCAAACTAGTACAGCCACTATGGAGAACAGTGTGGAGATTCCTTAAAAAATTGCAAATAGAACTCCCTTATGACCCAGCAATCCCACTGCTGGGCATACACACCGAGGAAACCAGAATTGAAAGAGACACATGTACCCCAATGTTCATCACAGCACTGTTTATAATAGCCAGGACATGGAAACAACCTAGATGTCCATCAGCAGATGAATGGATAAGAAAGCTGTGGTACATATACACAATGGAGTATTACTCAGCCGTTAAAAAGAATTCATTTGAATCAGTTCTGATGAGATGGATGAAACTGGAGCCGATTATACAGAGTGAAGTAAGCCAGAAAGAAAAACACCAATACAGTATACTAACACATATATATGGAATTTAGAAAGATGGCAATGACGACCCTATATGCAAGACAGGAAAAAAGACACAGCAGTGTATAACGGACTTTTGGACTCAGAGGGAGAGGGAGAGGGTGGGATGATTTGGGAGAATGGCATTCTATCATGTATACTATCATATAAGAATTGAATCTCCAGTCTATGTCTGACGCAGGATACAGCATGCTTGGGGCTGGTGCATGGGGATGACCCACAGAGATGTTATGGGGAGGGAGGTGGGAGGGGGGTTCATGTTTGGGAACACATGTAAGAATTAAAGATTTTAAAATTAAAAAAATAAAAAAATAAAATGCTAAAAAAAAAAAAAAAGTAAACTCTACCCAGAGGAGGAATATACACAGGTACTTTTTCTTTCCCACATTCATTCATGAAAATTTGCATAAAGATAGTCATGTTGAAAGAATTTACCAGTGAACATCTATCTGTTCAGCTATCATCCAAATTTTGATGTTACATTTAGTAAGTTTGTTTTATTTTATATCTATCCATCTGTCTCTCTATCCATTAATCTATCTCTAAATTTTCAGGGGCTTATTTATAAAACTAAACCTCAGATTATGCAAATAACAAAGTTCATTTCTCATCTTCAATAAAGAATTGTGTAGCAGCTTCATCTTTAAGGGGGTTTTATCAGAATGTTGCTATGTGAAGGGAATATAACATGGTTAACGTTGTGGAAAATAAATTAACTCAGTATAAACCTTCTTGTGCAAACATTTATCCTTCATTATTTATTGAGCTTTCAAAATTTATTGAGCACTTACCATGTGTCAGACTTGGACCAGATGATGTGACCAAGAGATCCAGGAGCCCAGGTTCTTGAAGCTCACAACCTAGTAGAAAAAAAAATTAAATAAATAAATGGAAGAAAAACCAAGATCGTCACATCTGAAGAAAACAAAAGGGTGTTTTGAGAGTGATAAGCAGGGACTAATCAAAATAAGGAGGGTCATGGAAAAGTGACCATAAGAAGAATATGAAGGAGCCTGCAATCAGATTCTAAGGAGCAGCAGCAGCGGCATCAGCCAAGTGCAAAGGCCCTAAGGCAGGAATCAACTTCTGTTCAAAGAACACAGCAGGAGGCCTGAATGACAGTAGAATAGTGTCCCAGTTTTTTCCTCAATATTACTTCATTTCTTCAGTGTATTTTGCCTTGGCTTTCCAGAGGCATTCAAAAATAATTTTCCAGATAAACAACGAGGATAAATTGTAGAGTATGGGGAATTATAGCCATTATCTTGTAATAATTCTGGTGGGGTATAAACTTTAAAAATGCTGAATCATCATGATGTACACCTGGAACTAAAATTAATATTGTGAATCAATGATACTTCAATAAAAAATAATAAAAGTATTTTCTATTATTTGTACAAGCACAGTTTTCTCAGGAAATCCTCCCAGATTTAACTGACTAGGTTAAATCTCCCTTCATGAGCTCTGTGTCCTGTGTGCCTCACTTATACAATTTATTTCTGCCTGTGCAGCCACTGAAAACTGAAAACACCAGAGGGTAGTGACCACCCTGTATGTTGTTATCATTTTATCACCAGGCCCAGTCCAATGTTTGGCACTGGGCCTTGTACCCTCTGCAGGACCGCTCTGAGATGTGTTGAAAAAATAAATGTTTTAAAGAATAGTTAATCGTTCTTCTCATGACAGGCATTCCAAAAATTCCTTGTAATTGCTGCCTAGAATCCAGCTGCAATCCTGATGTTCTCTGTTCCATATGGAGATTTAAAAATAATAATAACACTCCTATGTGAAAAGAATTGTTAAAGCCTGCAACTTGGAACCCTTTGCTCAGTCAGTTGAAAAAGGCTGCACAAGAGTGACTTGGGTCTATGTCTCAGTGGAACAAACTCAAGTGCTGACTCACACCAACTGAATTTGCATGCTGACACATGTTTTCTGGTGGAAGGAATAGGCAGAGCTAAAGAGATGAAAGAGTAAGTCTGCCATAAACCAGAGTTTTCAGCCCTAGATTTGGATTCTCTTAATAGTTCTTTATCTATTCCTCACTTACTCTCTGATCATGAGCTTGCTCCTTACTTTCTAGAGATTACCTCTTATACATAGGTTCAGTTCACTACAGTCGCTCAGTCATGTCTGACTCTGCAACCCCATGAATCACAGCACGCCAGCCCTCCCTGTCCATCACCAACTCCTGGAATTTATTCAAACTCATGTCCATCGAGTCGGTGATGCCATCCAGCCATCTCATCCTCTGTCATCTCCTTCTCCTGCCCCCAATACCTCCCATCATCAGAGTATTTTCCAATGAGTCAACTCTTGGCTAGAGGTGCCCAAAGTATTGGAGTTTCAGCTTTAGCATCAGTCCTTCCAATGAACACTCAGGACTGAGCTCCTTTAGAATGGACTGATTGGAACTCCTTGCAGTCCAAGGGACTCTCAATATCAATTTAAATACAAGGCATTATTGAGGCTTATAAAAAGGTAATATATGTTAGGGAATTCAGTACCTGGCCTGGCACTGGTCAGGTTTTGTGGGCTACTGCACGAGCTTTCTAACTGTTCTCGTTGTTTACCCTCTTCTTCCCCTCACCAACAGCTTTGAACTTAATATCCTAGCTATCTGGATCTCCCAGATATTTTCACGATGGGTACCTATTTATTATCCCGGCCCCCTGCTATCTAATCGAACTGATGCATGAAATCCCTGTTCCCTCCCTGTGAGAGTCTGTCGTTCCCTAAACACTAACCTCTTTTATTTCCTTCACAGTATTCAACACTATCCAAAATCATTTGTTATCTCATTTCACTCGGATATAAGTTTTAACACAGAAACATGCCAAATGAATAAGTATACCCTTGCTCTTCATAAAATTTAAGGAGAACCGGAAAATAACATCAGCTCCTTGAAAGCAGTGGTTTTGTTATAACTCTAGCACCAGAGTTGCCCTGAGGGCCTGTTCAGTAAATACTTGTTTTTCAAGGGCTGTTGGTTTTATCTTCTCTTCAAGCCACCAAACACATCTCAGAGCAGTCCTGCAGAGGGTACAAGGTCCAGGCCTGGCTGGAATTTCTGAGGGAAAAAGCCACCAGTGTAGCGGTGGCCGCCGTACTCCGAACCTCAGACGTGGTGGGCTTTTGCCTCTATTGCACCGTCCTACTCGTTTCCGCTGAGGCCAAGGCCGCTCCCCTGCACCTCTCCGCCTGGAGCCCCCCTTGCCACCAGGCATGCCAGCTGCTCCCGCTGCCCATCTGGGGCCACCCTGGCGGTCACAGGCTGGCTGTAGGGTGAGCCCCTGTCACCCGCCGCCTCAGACGGTGATCCCAGTTGATGGCACCTCTGCTGTCTCTAAGCGGCCACTGTTGCCTCTCCCGCCTGCACGACTTGCTCCACTGAGACCTGGAGGACGACTGCCGGAGCGGCTGGTACTTCTGACTGGCTGCTTTCTGCTGTGGCACTTTTCTGCTCTGGGCATGGAGGCCAGGAGGCGGGCACAAGCTGGGGTAGCCAGGCTCCACCGTTGGCCGGTGCCTCAGTAAACCCCTCCCCCAGGCAGGAGGCCATTAATGAGTAACTGACGACCAGCGACCGTAAGTGGCCCCTCGGCCATTGGTTAGTGCCACAGTAAGCCCCGCCCCCTTCTATAAATAAAGGCGCCCACTTTCCGTCGAATGGAAGATGGCTCTCTGACAGGTGAGGTTGCCCTTTCCCTGTCGGCTAGCTTTCTGACGAAAGTCTTCATCCCTTGTTCCAACAACTCATCTCCGGATTCGTTGGCCTGGAGCAACAAGCAGAACAAGCGTGGACTCCTTAATCCCAGCCCTGTCCAAGGGAGTCGAACTTGGGAGGACTTCCCAGTCCCGCTTCAGAGAACCAACGTGCAACCATGGAGACCCTTGTATCGGGGCCAAAGTGCACTGCAGACACATGGACTGCGGACACGCTAGTGTTCTGCCCTCAAAGAGCAGACAGCTTTATTCCCAGACTAAAATAAATTTATTGGAAAGATAAAATTAACACTCCAGACCGACGTCGGACACACCGAGGGGAGGGGCGGGAGGCCGTGCCTGCGCAGTACCTGCCAACAGTGGAGGGTCCGGGGTTCGGTCCCCAGGAGGCGGTGCGAAGAGAAGCCGCCTGAGGCCACAGGTGCGCAGCCAGGGCCAGAGGCCGACCTGGCTCCCTCTCACTGGTCCTGGAGAAGCTGCTGGAGAAGCCCCCGCCTGAGGCGCGCCGCGATAAAGAGAAGGAAAAGCTGGCGGAAGAACAGGCTGAGAAAGCCAAGGGCGAGTCTAAGCAGACCTTGCCAGGTGACTGTCCTCTGTCAGTTTCACCCTCTGTCCATGGACTTGGACGGGCTCCTGCTGGAGAAGGGCCTCCCCCAGACCCCAGCCACCTGGCTAAGAACCTTCTGCTGCCTGTGTCTGAGCTGGAAGGGAAGGAGTCTCTTCCAGGGCATCCCTGCTGCTCCTCCATCACCCTCTTCAGCCCTCAGAAACCTGTCCAGCCGAGGTTGGTGCTGGGTCTTTGGGAGGACCACCTCCCATACGAGGAAGCCCACTGCCTATGGTGGGCTGCTGGTGACCACACACCCAGTGAGGCCTGGCCCCCGGGGGGTTGTGGGGGAGGTCCTGGTGGGCCCGCAGTGGGGGAAACCGTCTGCTCCCCACCCTGCAGCACAGCCCTCCCCTCCAACCTGGGGACTCCAGCTTATGTCACGGCCGTGGCAGCAGCAGTGGAGCCTTTGTGTTGGTTACTGTGCTGAGGTGCTCAGGACAGGGTGGTGGGCTGCATTTTCATGGTTGCTCTTGCTCCCACTCCGATTATTGGTAAGCTCAGGCAATAATGTTAATGTCAGCTGACACTTATTTAGCACTTACTTTATGCCAGGCATAAACACATAATCCTCACCAAATTGATACTCGTGTCTCCGTTTTATAGGTGAGGAAATAGAAGCACAGAGACGTTCAGTAACTTGCTCAAGGTCACGCAGATAGTAGGCAACAGAGGTAGTACTAGAACCAGAATGCCTGCTGGAGAAGGGCCTCCCCACCGGCCCACAAGTACTGACTAGCCACGCACTCCTTAGGCGCTGGCACTAAGAAGATAGTCCGGCAGCAAGTGAGGACCAACATCATCTCTGGGATTCCTCTTTCATCCTCTGGTCCTTTTTCAGTTTTACCTCCAGGGGGTTGTTGGTTTGATCTTTTCCAAGCCTCTTGGACATGAATCCAGCAGAGCAGACATGGCCTCCTTTTCAAAGGAGTCTGTAGAGTTTTCTGTAGACTCATTGAAAGACATACAGGGTGATGTCTCCTGGGAAGAATTCCAGGAACTGGTATGGAACCCAGAGAAGTTTTACCAAAGGATTCTCATACTCTTTTTTGTTTATTTGTTTTTTGCTTTTCATTGTAGAAAACTTTCCACAGGCAAAAGCAAAAGGCTTCCATAATGAACCTCCATGTAACTGTCACTCAGCTTCATAATGCTTAACACATAACCAGTCTTGTTTTCTGTAGCCCTTTCCGTTCCCCATCCTTGATTATTTTCAATCAGTTCCTAGATATTATATCATTTCATCCATAAATATTTCAAAATATATAAAATATAAGAATTCTTTTAAAAAATAGAGCAAAAATACCAATAGAGATAGCAATAATTAAGACTCTAAGGAGTCAGTGTAGTCTTCCAGAAAAATAAAGCACTGGTAATAATGTCTACTGGGCTTTGGCCTTTGTTCTTTGAATCACTCATGTGGTAAATTAAATGATGGAGTTAAGATGATATTTAAGTTTTCACCTAGCTCTAATATTCTAATAGTTTTCATGACTAGGTAGATTATCCTGCTCCTATCTGTATACTCTTTAACATACCCTCAAAGTTTTTATTAATAATTTCAGTAGTATTTAATCTGTCTCCCCAACAAACTGTCCACTACTTATGGGCCAAAAAATTATCTTCTTATTCACTGCTAGAGCCTCACGGTCTAGTGGGCAAATTGTGAAGAGTTTTGTGTGCTGAGCCAAGGAGTTTGAACTTTATCCTGAAAGAATGAAGAGTCATGGAAGGAACTCAGTGAGAGAAAATGCATCACCAGAAGTGTCTTTAAGAAAGATAGGATTTGTGGAAGATGAGAGTAGCTAATGGGAGGTCAATTAGGAAGTTATTCTTGTGATCCTGAGCTAATGGAGCAAAGGCATGAACTAAGGCAATAGATATGAAGATGGAAAGTTTGGAGCTTATGGAAGAGAAGTAGAATTAACTGGGCTTTAAAAGAGACATTCAAACAAAAGACCACTTTGAGGGACCCAAATACGGCCAATGGAAGGGAACTGTGGACCTCATTCCTGTTCAGACTGAGAGCATCAGTTCCCTCCTGGCAAGCTCTGACTCTTGGTGCGACCTCAGCCAGTGATCAAGATGCGGGGGGACAGCTGACGAGGGTGAAGCATGGTGAGTGATGCTGGTCGCCACTCGCAGGTTCAGTGCAGCTTACTCATTACGTACAGTGAGGATCTGGCCAATCAAATCGCAACTACTACAGTGTCTGCCGACTTGGTAGTTACTCAGGTAACAGATTCAAATATCTTGAGTGCTTCAGTAAACATGGATTATATCATTTAATGTATGATAGAATCCTTAAGCCCACAAACCCCAAAGTATCTAAGAGGTTCAGGAACTTGCCCACATTCACTAGGTTAATGGGTAGCAAAGCTAGGCTTTGGGCACAGGCAGAATGTCTCTGAGAGTTCTTACTTTAAAAATTCATGTGACATACAGAATTGCCCATCCACCTAGGTAAAAGATGAATACAGCCATTTAATCCTGGAGATTACCAAATATAAGAAGAGGAGGCAATAAAATATGAATGTATAACAACTTTTCATTGTTCAGCCAGAGTCCCTGCCAGGCATCTAATGCCTGGAGGAGAAGGGATTTGAATTCTGTAGAATCACTCAGCAGTTGAGCTCAAGAACATGAAAACAGCTCGCTAAAATGAGTTTGAATTGTATCCCCAAAGAATAAGGAGTCATGAATGGAATTCAGTGACAGAGGGTGAAGCTGTTGCCTGAATATCTACCAAGTAGGCAGATACTGGGAGAAGGCCATGGCACCCCACTCCAATACTCTTGCCTGGAAAACCCCATGGGCAGAGGAGCCTGGTAGGCTGCAGTCCATGGGGTCACGAAGAGTCAGACATGACTGAGCGACTTCACTTTCACTTTTCACTTTCATGCATTGGAGAAGGGAAATGGCAACCCACTCCAGTGTTCTTGCCTGGAGAATCCCAGGGATGGAGGAGCCTGGTGGCTGCCATCTATGGGGTCGCACAGAGTTGGACACGACTTAGCAGCAGCAGCAGCAGCAGCAGCAAGCAGACACTGTAGTAGTTGTAATTTGATTGACCAAATTCTTACTGTACTTAACCAATAATTTACACTGAACCAGTGAGTGGTGACCAGCATTACTTACCATGCTTCACGCTCTTCAGTGAATCTAGAACCATAAGATAATGCTTGCTTGTGAGCTTTCTTCTAAAGACCACCGCAAGAATAATGTTGCAGCAAAAATATAAATGAATAAATGGCCTTAAGCACAAACCAGTCAAACAGGTCTGCAAGAGTTAAACAATCTAGGTTGTTATTTGGCTGTTGCTACTAACAAACACTTGTAGGTAGACAAGTCTTTCACAAAGCTAATTACTCTCTGAAAGCTAATTACTCTCTGACTCCATATGAATTATGTTCTGCACCTGACGTTCTTCTCCCCCTAAGCTCCCTTGTAACAGTCTTCTGTTTCAAAACAGAAAGGTCACAGGCAGATAACCTCAGAGGCACTAGACTGTTACTGATGCTGGCTTGACCATGGATTTTGCAGAAGAAAGGAAAAATGCAAGTCTCATCCCTCTGATCCTTTTCATCTACTCCAGACCATGAGCCCTGACTACAAAACCTCTCCCTCTTTCCCTGAGAGGAAGGCACAGTTTTTGAGGTGCTAGCCTTCTATGTTCCTTCTTTACCTGGCAAAGAAATAAAGTTACTCCAAAACCCTGTCTCCATATTTCTATTCAGAAGCAGTGCCAAGATTTTGGCAACATGAATAAAGTGAGGCAGGAAGTTAATCATGTTAATAAACTGAGGCATGTGATCTCTCTCATGATGGGAACAGAGTTCAAGTTGAGGATCCTGGCTGTGTAAGGCCCCAAGAGTCATTCAGGTAGGTGACAGATTCAGGGAAAGAAGATAGAGGAGCACCCAGATTTGGAGATGTCTTCTAACAGGAATAATTCTGATAATCCTTTCATGGCAATACCCTCCACAGTTCAAAAGGCGTATACATGTAAGTGCATTCCACACTCGCCCTTTCAGCAACAGCGAGGCAGCGATGTCTGGTCTCATTAGCTCTATTGCGTAAGGGGAGAAACTGAGATTTAGAGTAAGTGGAAAATTCAGGATGCAGAGCCAAGGTTTCAAAATCCAAGATCAGCTACATGTTGGAACAGATGGCCCTCAAACTCTTGGAAGTAAAGGAGTGCAAATTTCCTAATGGACAGACTTGGAAAAAAAATCAAACGGTCTCAACTGGGAAGCTCAATACTGGTATGTTCAACTTAGTTCCCAGTGTTTAAGATTCTCATGAGAATGATCTTTAATCCAACAGCTCTTAAAAATAAATCACCCATTTGTAGAAAAAGCAAAATATCGCTTTTCCACACATATAGAGAGGGATATTCTAACATAAATGGGACTTCCTAAAATAATAAGTCTTGTAGAATTTTTCTAAGCAGACACGTGCTATATGTCTTGGAGGGAAAATCCAAGCCTATATATCAGAAAAATATACCAGGAATTTTCTCTTTGATTCTCTGAAGACTCCAGAAGAATCCTCTTCCAGAAAATCAGGAGTGGAAATGCGTAGCAGGATCTGCTGACCAGGACAGTTGGGAACACTTTGAATATTAGTATTTAAAACAATACCTCAGATATTGCCAATACTCTGGAATTTATGCAATTGAAATAATTCATCTTAGTTACCAGTTAACACTTTGGGGAAAGGGGTAAATTATAGAACCATAATTTACCTTACTTAAGAATATCTTTGAGTAGAACGATGGTTGCCAGGGAACAGAGGGTGAAGGAAATGTTGGTCACAGGGCACAAACTTCCAGTTATAAGATGAATGATTTCTGAGGATCTAACGTGCAGTTAACCATATACTTGAAAGTTGCTGTAAACGTTGATTTTGTACCTTCTCACCGTAACAAAGACAACGTGGCAGTTATGTGAGGTGAAGGATGTGTCAACTAATCTTACTATAAATATTTGGCAATGTATTTGGGTATCAAATCATCACATTATGCACTTTAGACTTACATGTTATATATCAGTAAATCTGGGAAAACAAAGAATATCATTGAAAGAAATATAAGAAAAATCTGTTGTATATTAATATAGAAATTACTGCCAGTTAGAACAATGCTCCATAGTTGTATATGTGAGTGCCTGCGCCTCTTGCCCTTACTTTGTGGGACAGCAGTCCTGTGCGTCCTGTTTGGAGTTACCATCACTGGTTGTTCACATCTCTAGTTTATATAATCCCAAATATGTTTTAGTACGAACTTGTCTTTTAATTTTGAAAATGGTAATGCCTTTTAATGTCTAGCAAAGGAGATGTGACTGATTTAGTAAAACTGGCAGCATTTTGACTTGCTGAGAGAGGTGGTATATCTGTAACTTGTGCTTTAAAGGCAATTTGGGGGTATAAATAATATTTTATATTACAAAAGACATGCAGAATATACAACCAACACATATAACCACCAAATATAAAGCATCACCAGTACCAGTAAAGCCTCAGTATTATACTGTACTATAATTAATAAGCTCTTTCCCTCAATGTTATTTCTTTTAATTTGGGTTGAAAAATGTAGCTCTTGTGAATTCATGTTCATTAATGCACGATGTTCTCTATGACATTATTTATTTAATTTTTACTTGTTTTATTTCTTTTCCATCTTTATCTATTATATCAAATGGCTTGATTTAGATTTATAAAATCCACATACACAATCTTTGAATTTTAATGATGAGTTTAGTCCACTTTTATTTTCCTTACTAATGCTTTTGGACTTATTTATACCTTCTAGGATTTCTATTTTTCTTGATTTTTCCTGTTACTATTTTTAACTTCTTTATTTTTATTTAGATTCATTGATTTTAAAAGGCTATTTATTCCCCTAAACTTTAAAAAAGTCATTGTTATCTTTTGTAATTTTTGAAAACAGGTCAGTTCAGTTCAGTCACTCAGTCATGTCTGACTCTTTGCAACCGCATGAATCACAGCACGCCAGGCCTCCTTGTCCATCACGAACTCCCGGAGTACACTCAAACTCATGTCCATCGAGATGGTGATGCCATCCAGCCATCTCATCCTCTATCATCCCCTTCTCCTCCTGCCCCCAACCCCTCCCAGCATCAGGGTCTTTTCCAGTGAGTCAACTTTTTGTATGAAGTGGCAAAGTATTGGAGTTTCAGCTTCAGCATCAGTCTTTCCAACACTCAGGATTGATCTCCTTTAGGATGGACTGGATGGATCTCCTTGCAGTCCAAGGGACTCACAAGAGTCTTCTTCTCCAACACCACAGTTCAAAAGCATCAATTCTTCAGCACTCAGCTTTCTTCACATTCCAACTCTCACATCCATACATGACCACTGGAAAAACCATAGCCTTGACTAGACGGACTTTTGTTGGCAAAGTAATGTCTCTGCTTTTGAATATGCTATGTAGGTTGGTCATAATTTTCCTTCCAAGGAGTAAACATCTTTTAATTTCATGGCTGCGATCACCATGTGCAGTAATTTTGGAGCCCCCCAAAATAAAGTCTGACACTGTTTCCTCTGTTTCCCTGTCTATTTCCCATGAAGTGATGGGACCAGATGCCATGATCTTAGTTTTCTGAATGTTGAGCTTTAAGCCAACTTTTTCACTCTCCTTTCACTTTCATCAAGAGGCTATTTATTTATTTATTTTTCCTTAGTGACAGTTTCTATTTCTAGCTTTTTTTTTTTTTTTACTTTATTTTACTTTACAATACTGTATTAGTTTTGCCATACATCAACATGAATCCGCCATGGGTGTACACGTGTTCCCATCCTGAACCCCCCTCCCACCTGGCATCAAGAGGCAATTTAGTTCCTCTTCACTTTCTGCCATAAGGGTAGTATCATCTGCATATCTGAGGTTATTGATATTTCTCCCAGCAATCTTGATTCCAGCTTGGGCTTCTTCCAGCCCAGTGTTTCTCAAGATATACTCTGCATATAAGTTAAATAAGCAGGGGGACAATATACAGCCTTGACGTACTCCTTTTCCTATTTGGAAACAGTCTGTTGTTCCATGTCCAATTCTAACTGTTGCTTCCTGATCTGCATATAGGTTTCTCAAGAGGCAAGTCAGGTGGTCTGGTATTCCCATCTCTTTCAGAATTTTCCACAGTTTATTGTGATCCACACAGTCAAAGGCTTTGGCATAGTCAATAAATCAGAAATAGATGTTTTTCTGGAACTCTCTTGCCTTTTTGATGATCCAGCGGATGTTGGCAATTTGATCTCTGGTTCCTCTGCCTATTTTAAAACCAACTTGAACATCTGGAAATTCACGGTTCATGTACTGCTGAAGCCTGGCTTAGAGAATTTTGAGCATTACTTTACTAGTGTGTGAGATGAATGCAACTGTGTGGTAGTTTGAGCATTCTTTGGCATTGCCTTTCTTTGGGACTGGAATGAAAACTGACCTTTTCCAGTCCTGTGGCCACTGCTGAGTTTTCCAAATTTGCTGGCATATTGAGTGCAGCAGTTTCAGAGCATCATCTTTCAGGATTTGAAATAGCTTAACTGGATTCCATCATTTCCACTAGCTTTATCCATAGTGATTCTTTCTAAGGCCCACTTGACTTCACATTCCAGGATGTCTGGCTCTAGATGAGTGATCACAGCATCGTGATTATCTTGATCATGAAGCTCCTTTTTGTACAGTTCTTCTGTGTATTCTTGCCATCTTTTCTTAATATCTTCTGCTTCTGTTAGGTCCATACCATTTCTGTCCTTTAAATTTTATTAAATACCCACTAAATGTAAAATATAAAAAGTCTCAGGGCAAAAATCTTTTTTGGTGTCTGGTACTATTACTCTAGCTGTGAGTCTATAGCTAAGCTATTTTACTTTTATAAAGAATAATTGAAAGGGCCATTTTTGGAGAAAACATACAAAAAGGAAAGGGGAAAAAAAATAAAACACTTCAGTGAATCTGCAGACATATGTAGACTTTATGAAGCAGTACCCGTCCTTTCTGTATATGTTTTCTAACCAGCTAGGAAACTGACACAGGAGTCAGGCAAATGGAGATTACATCAGTTTATGTTGGCAAAATTATATTTTAAACATAACCTGAATCTCCAGCAATACCATGTTTCACATGTGTAAAATGCAGTGCAGAATTTGGTGCTACAGAATGGACTCATTTACCCAAAAGTGAGGCCTTGAGGTTGGAGCAGTTGAGGTTGAACAGAAGAACTTATACCAGGGCTTGGACTTGAGAAAAAAAAGAAAAACAAGATTAATCACACACCCATCCTATTGACAAGCATGTCTAAAAAAAAAAAAAAAAAAAAAGACCGAGATTACTTATTATGCTTATTTCAATCTCATTAGTCAATTAAACCATAGGATGTTGTAATTGAGAGGATTGGCAGAATGAAAGTTCATTGCCCTCTTCAAAATTTCCAGAAGTTCCAAATTGTGAATTGAATTATGAGCATAGAAGCATAGTGATATGGATTCAATTGTAACACAAACAGTATCAAAAGAAACCAGATGATACCAGCCCATGCAATAGGGTGCATTTTTCTGCACTCTGGGAGAGAAAGCCCAAAATTATGAAACTCTGATATTAGTTAAGATTTCTGGTGACCTGCTCATATTTGCTTTGCAGAGAGAAACCTTATTTTCACCTGAAGTGTAAGCAAATCTTCTTCTGAGAAGAAAGGAGAGATGTTTATATTTACCACCCTGAATCATCTCTGAAGACAGAGGCAATTCTAAGTTTTACTATTTTGATAAGTCTCCTTATACAAACATTCTTTAATGTAATATCTTTAAATACTCTGCATAGAGAACTTTGACTGTGTAGATATATATTACATAATATTGCCTTAATATTTATAAAGTGAAATATCACAAACTGCATGGGTGAAAAAAGCATGATGGTACTGTAATAGTAAATGTTAAACTTACCTCACCCAGTTAATGAAAGATCAAGTTGAGAAAAAAAAATTAAATAAAGTTACAGAAAGACTATTTGATATAATTAATGAGAGTAAACACATACAAAACCTCTATATTGTGGAAGCCTACCAATAAAACATGCCTAAAATCAAAATTTAGGTTTATTTGGATGCTGTAGCTTACTCCACAGAAGCTGTAGACACCTCAATAAGTGGGAATGGGCTTTTTATAGAATACATGATTTGCTGAATGAATCCAAGTATGAATTAAGGAAGCAGGTACTATCTCTAGATTTAGTTATTGGCAAAAAGACGATCAGCGACTGGGCATCTCAGTAATCAGTGCTTAAGAGGTGCAAGGAATAAAGTAGGAAAAGCTATAGTGAGAAAGTAGCAGATAGTTAGAGATTTCTTAGTCTTTTTACAGTTTCCTTGCAAACTGGGGGAGTCCAGTTAGAAACACTGTTTCTTATTGGTTTTTTGTGGTTATTGATACTGTGTTAGACACATCACAGCCTGATTTATTGAAAAAACTGATTTTCCCCTTCGAATTAACTTGAAATCAGACAAATCTTTCTTTGTTCCTCATTTTTTTCTCTCTCTTTCTTTCTCTCCTTCCTCTTTTCCTCCCTTTCTTCTTTCTTTCCTTTTTTTTAAAAAATTCTTTCCTATGTCCTTTTTATATGTTCCTGGAAGAATTACAGAAATACAATGGACTCCAAAATCAGAAATAGTGTAGAAAATATTCTCTGATCTAAAGAAGTAGATCTAGAATTTAACAGTAAAGTTTGAAGTCAAAAACACCTAAAATTCCACCACTTAAAACTGAAATTCTCATTTAAACAACCCTTTGGTTGATTAAAACAAAATTGGCAAATATGTATAGAATAACATTTTACAAACCATTACATTACAAACTATAGGGGGTGTTCAAATAAAATTTTATAACTTCATAATTACTTGAGTTAGTAAATAGGAAATAATGATAAATTAAGTAAGTATACATTTCAAGGCACAAGAAAATAATATTAAGCAAAGGAAAAGAGAGTAGTAATTATTTTTAATTGATGTTGGAAACCCCATAAATGACAGAAATAATAAATGAAAGAACTCATTCTCCAAAGCTAAAAATAACAACAAAATGGATACATAATTTGTCAGCTTATCAATAAAAATAATACTGGGGAGCAAAGAAAATTTAAAATAAGAGAAGAACATTTAGATCAACAATATCCAAATGTATTTGAGAACTTAATGAAATTAGATTTTTTTTTGTTTACTAAGAGAATATTGATTGTCAAAAAGGGAACACAGAGGAGATTAAAGAACAATTAACATGGAAGAAAGCTGTGATAGTGCACCTTTCCCCTAAAACATACACCAAGTCCATTTGGAAAGGAAAAATAAAAAGCCTAGAATTGTCAAAAAAACAATTTTAATGAATACCAAAGTTTCAGGGCCTTAGCTGCCTGTGATCATGTCTAATTTAAAGACATGATAAATAAATCTAGTTATAATATAATGAATATATATTGACCAGTGTGAAAGATTGTTGCTGAACCATGAAAGACCCTGGGATTCTTGGTCTCTGAAGGAGAAGAATTCAATCCAGGCCAGAGACGAGGCTTGATCACCTAGAGCTTTTGTGTAATATGTTTTATTAAAGTATAAGAGATATAGAGAAAGCTTCTGACATAGACATTAAAAGAGGGATGGAGAAAGCCCCCTTGTTAGTGTTAGCAGAGTAGTTATATATTTTTCAATTAGTTATTACTGTTCATACTGTTCATTGGGTTCTCAAGGCAGGAATACTGAAGTGGTTTGCCATTCCCTTCTCCAGTGGACCACATTTTGTCAGAACTCTCTCCACTATGACCCGTCTGCTTGGGTGGCCCCACACAGCATGTCTCATGGCTCATAAAAAAGGCAAAAAGATAGGACACTGAAAGATCAACCCCCCAAGTCAGTAGATTCCTAATATGCTACTGGAGATCAATGAAAAATAACTCTAAAAAGTATGAAAAGACAGAGCCAAAGCAAAAAGAACACAAAGTTGTGGACTTGACTGGTAATGGAAGCAAGGTCCAATGCTGTAAATAGCAATATTAAATAGGAACCTGGAATGTTAGGTCCATGAATCAAGGCAAATTGGAAGTGGTCAAACAGGAGATGCCAAGTGTGAATGTCAACATTTAAGGAATCAGTGAACTAAAATGAACAAGAATGGGGGAATTTAACTCAAATGATCATTATATCTACTACTGTGGGCAAGAATCCCTTAGAAGAAATGGAGTAGCCATCATAGTCAAAAAAACAGTCTGAAATGCATTACATGGATGCAGTCTCAAAAATGACAGAATGATCTCTGTTCATTTCCAAGGCAAACCATTCAATATCACAGTAATCCAAGTCTATGCCCCAGCAGTAATGATAAAGAAGCTGAAGTTGAAAGATTCTATGGAGACCTACAAGACCTTTTAGAACTAACACCCAAAAAAGGTGTCCTTTTCATCATAGGGGACAGGAATGCAAAAGTAGAAGTCAAGAAACTCCTGGAATTGCAAACAAATTTGGCCTTGGAATGCGGAATGAAGCAGGACAAAGGCTAATAGAATTCTGCCAAGAGTACACATTGGTCATAGCAAACACCCTCTTCTAACAACACATTAGAAGACTCTACACATGGACATCACCAGATGGGCAATACCAAAATCAGATTGATTATATTGTTTGCAGCAAAGATGGAGAAGCTCTATACAGTCAGCCAAAACAAGACCGGGAGGTGACTGTGGCTCAGACCATGAACTCCTTATTGCCAAATTCAGGCTTCAATTGAAGAAAGGAGGGAAAACAACTAGGCCATTCAAGTATGACCTAAATCAAATCCCTTATGATTATACAGTGGAAGTGAGAAATAGATCTGATAGACAGAGTGCCTAATGAACTGTAGACAGAGGTTCATGACACTGTACGGGAGAAAGGAATCAAGATCATCCACAAGAAAAAGAAATACAAAAAAAGCAAAATGGCTCCCTTAGGATGCCTTACAAATGGCTGTGAAAAGAAGAGAAGTGAAAATCAAAGGAGAAAAGGAAAGATATACCCATTTGAATACAGAGTTCCGAAGAATAGCAAGGACAGATAAGGAAGACTTCCTCAGTGATCAATGCAAAGAAATAGAGGAAAACAATAGAATGAGAAAGATGAGAGATCACTTCAAGAAAACTAGAAATACTGAGGGAATATTTCATTCAAAGATCGGCTCCCTAAAGGACAGAAATGGTATTGACCTAACAAAAGCAGAAGATATTCAGAAAAGGTGGCAAAAATACACAGAACTGTACAAAAAAGATCTTCATGACCCAGATAATCAGGATGGTGTGATCACTCACCTAGACCAGGTATCCTGGGATGTTAGGTCAAGTGGGCCTTACGAAGCAAAACTATGAACAAAGCTAGTGGAGGTGATGGATTTCAGTTGAGCTATTTCAAATCCTAAAAGATGATGCTGTGAAAGTGATGCACTCAATATACCAGCAAATTTGGAAAACTCAGCAGTGGCCACAGGACTGGAAAAGGTCAGTTTTCATTCAAATCCCAAAGAAAGGCAATACCAGAGAATGCTCAAACTACCACACAATTGCACTCATCTCACATGCTAGTAAAGTAATGCTCAAAATTCTCCAAGCCAGGCTTCAGCAGTACATGAACCATGAACTTCCAGATGTCCAAGGTGGTTTTAGAAAAGGCAAAGGGATCAGAGATCAAATTGCCAATATCTGCTGGATCATGGAAAAAGCAAGAGAGTTCAAAAAAACATCCATTTCTGCTTTATTGACTATGCCAAAGCCTTTGACTGTTTGGATCACAATAAACTGTGGAAAATTCTGAAAGAGATCAGAATACCAGACCACCTAACCTGACTCTTGAGAAATCTGTATGGAGGTCAAGAAGCAACAGTTAGTACTGAACATGGAACAACAGACTGGTTCCAAATAGGAAAAGAAGTACGCCATGGCTGTATATTGTCCCCCTGCTTATTTATCTTATATGCAGAGTACATCATGAGAAAAGCTGGGCTGGATGAAGCACAAGCTGTAATCAAGTTTTCAGGAAAATATCAATAACCTCAGATATGCAGATGATACCTCCCTTATGGCAGAAAGTGAAGAACTAAAGAGCCTCTTGAAGAAAGTGAAAGAGGAGAGCAAAAAAAGTTGACTTAAAGCTCAAGATTCAGGAAACCAAGATCATGGTATCCGACCTCATCACTTCATGGCAAGTAGATGGAGAAAGAGTGGAAACAGTGGCGGACTTTATTTTGAGGGGGTGGGGGGGGGGGGGGCTCCAAATCCCTGTAGATGGTGACTGTAGCCATGAAATATGTAGACACTTACTCCTTGGAGGAAAAGTTATGACCAACCTACACAGCATATTTAAAAGCAGAGACATTACTTTGCCAACAAAGGTCCCTCTAGAAAAGGCTATGGTTTTTCCCCATAGTCATGTATGGATATGAGAGTCAGACTATAAAGAAAGATGAGCACTGAATTGATACTTTTGGGCTGTGGTTTTGGAGAAGACTTATAGGAGTCCTTTGGACTGCGAGATCCAACCAGTTCATCCTAAGGAGATCAGTCCTGAGAGTTCATTGGAAGGACTGATGTTGAAGCTGAAACTCCAATATTTTGGCCACCTGATGCAAAGAGCTGACTCATTTGAAAAGACCCTGGTGCTGGGAAAGATTGAAGGTGGGAGGAGAAGGGGATGACAGAGGATGAGATTGCTGGATGGATCACTGACTCAGCGGACATAAGTCTGAGTAAATTACAAGAGTTGGTGATGGCCACAGAGGCCTGGTATGCTGCAGTCCATGGGGTTGTGAAGTGTTGGACAGGACTGAGTGACTGAACTGAACTGAATTAGCTATTACAATGCATCAAAATTATGTCTGGAGTTTGCAAAGATCTTACTAGACCCCCTTCCATAATTTACATTTTAACATATCAGGATTAGCCAGAAGGTTTTCAGGAAGGAGAAACTGTCCTCAAGTCAGATACATTGCTGTTGTATAAACCTTAGTACAGAGTTTAAACTGAGTTGGTTTTTGTGTAATCATCATTTCTAGGCTTAAAGATAAAAATGTTTTATGTGACTAAAACTAAGGAATGTAGTGGGAAAAAATGTTTGTCCTTTCCTCCTCCTTGAGAATTCGAAAACCCTCTCTCCTTGGGAACCCCCAGACTTCTTATCAACCTGCCTATGAATTGACTCTCTCTGATTCCCCCCTTTTCTTTTAGGAGAATGATGTTTCCAAGGGAAATGGTCATCTTTTTTGTTCCATAACTACTTCCTGTTGTTGAGGGACATGGTCCCTAAATTGTTGAGGAAATATATTCTCCTAATCATCATATTGAGGGTCTATGATCCAGGGATCCCAAGTAGTAGTTGGAGGAAACTGCTGCAGATGTAGGACCTTGGACAGCCGTTTGTATCTTAAAAGCTTTCAGATGGTTAGAAACAAACCCCATTATACAGTTACTAGATGTAAGGCAAAGTAGTCATTAAACCAAATTAAAATCAAAATTAAATTCACATTATATCCATAGTTACTTCAGTCCATCTTAGGATTGTTAGATGTCATCACAGAGTTGAAGAAAGTCCTTTTCTTGAAGTAGAGAAACCCACCATGGGAAGTCTTCAATTGATGAGGAAGGGAGTGCTCCGCAGACCCATCAGTAGGACTGATTGTGGAATGAGGTGTAGGAGTGAGCCCAGGAGTTGTCTTGAGGGTCAAAAGGCAGACTCAGGGCTTTTGGAGTCAGAATAAGTAGGCTCACATAGATTATCAGGCCCATCTGGAAAGTACAAAGTCAGAGCATAGAAAGTAAAGACATAAAATGATGTCACTTAGTTCTGGTCAGGGTGCCACCTCTTAACTTGAGGGTGATGCACCCACGAATCAATTCTTGGCACCTTGACAGCTGTGGGAAAAGAAAGAATAACCTGGTAAGGGCCTTCCCAGAGGGGCTCAAGGGATTGGCCCCCAGATCCCAATGTCTTTATCAGGACCTCTGTTCTTGGCTCAAACAGATGCTTGCTTGACTCAGGGGCTGGGTCAGGAGTCACCTCTTGGAGTTTCATTAATGTCTGTTGAAAAGCTGAGAGCTGAGTTACATAATTAGTTAATTCTAAGGCTTCAGGTGTTAATAAAGCTGTAGCCCCAATTACTGTTAGGCAGTGTAACCACCCATGTGAAATTATGTCTAATTCTCTGCTTAAATAAGCAATAGGTTGCTGCTGAGGCACTTGGGGTTGTGCCAAAACTCCCAAGGCCATACCTTTTTTTTCAGTGACAAACAAATTAAATTCTGACCCTGTGGGCAAGCTCAAAGCAGGAGCTAGCAGGAGAGCAGTCTGAAGAGCCTTAGAAGCCTTTTGAGTATTTGGAGACCAAACAAGTTTGTCAGTTTGGGCCTGCTGGGTCTCAGTTATAAGTTTACGTAATGGCCGGGCAAGTTTCCCATAACCCGGAATCCAAATGTGGCAGTAACCTGTAATTCCTAAAAATCCTCTCAATTGTCTTAAAGTCATAGGTAAGGGATGATTTAGTACAGGTTTAATTCTCTATGGGGCTATGGCCCTAGTGCCTTCTGATATGATTGGGCCTAGAAATCTAACAGATTGTTAACAAAGCTGAGGCTTATCTCTTGATGCCTTGTAGCCACAGCATGCCAGAAAGTTTAAGAAATCTTCTGAGGCTTGTGAACAAGCTTCCTCTGTCTCAGCACAGAGCAGAATATTATCTGCATATGGTAACACTGCTGCTTTGGAGCTATTAAAGTTTTGTAGATCCTGTGACAAACTTTGCCCAAATAGGTGAGGGCTGTCACAAAATCCCTGGGGCAAAACTGTCCAGGTTAACTGAGAAGCTTGCTGTGTACAGTCTTCAAAGACAAATAGAAATTGACTTTCCTCCACCAAAGGCCCCACCAAGCTCCTCCGTCCATGGGATTCTCCAGGCAAGAATACTGGAGTGGATTGCCATTTCCTTCCCCAGGGGATCTTGCCGACCCAGGTCTCGAACCCAGGTCTCCCACATTGCAGGCAGATGCTTTAACCTCTGCACCACCAGGAAAGCCCACTGAATAGAAAGCATCTTTTAAATCAATTACTGAGAAACATTTGGCTCATTCAGGAATTTCAGACAATAGAGTATAAGGATTAGGCACCATGTGATGTAGAGGAACTACAGCCTCATTTATTATTTGTAAATCGTGAACTAGTCTCCGTTTACCATTTGGTTTCTTTATACCCAAAATAGGAGTGTTGCATGGACTGTTACAGGGAATCAGTAGCCCCTGCTCCTTTAAATTCTCAATGATGGGTTTTAACCCTTCCTTAACCTCAGGTTTCAGTGGATACTGCTTCTTATGTGGAAATAAGTGTGGGTCTTTGAGTTTGACAACTACAGGAATAGCATTTTGTGCTCAAACCACAGATTTTCCATCAGCCCACACTCTAGGATTTACACTTTCTTTAATTAAAGAGAGAGAAATGGAGAGCTCCATACTAATGAAAACAGAGGCATAGGCCTTGCTCAGTATATCCCTCCCCAAAAGGAGTGAAGAACACAGTGGCACAATCCGAAACTCGTGTGAAAGTAGCACAGAGTCCCAGTTACAACTTACAGAAGAACTGAAGTAATGCCTTTTGGCTTGTCCACACAGTCCCACTACAGAAGCGGATCAGAAAGAAAGTGGGACAGGGGCCTCAGTAAGCACAGAGAAAGTTGCCCCAGTGTCTAAAAGGAAATCAATGGATTAGCCCCCCACAGTTGTTAATACCCGGGGTTCCTCCGGTGTAATTAGGATGGGAGCTTGTGTGGGGACTCGTGGGCACCTTCAGCCCTGATTGTCTTGAGAGTCCGACCCCTAAAACCTATGCTTCTGAGGGCAGTCTCTCCTCCAGTGTGGGCCCTTGCAGATTGGACATGGAGCCAGGGGCAGCTTAGATGCCTGTGGGCCATCCTGCTTGAGGTGTCCTCCTTTACCCAGTAATAGCAAGCCCATCCCTTTTCACCTGGGTCTCTCTGGGCAGTTTTCTCAGGCTGTTTTAGAACGGTTCTGACAGCCATTACAAGGGCTTCCACCTGTTCCTTTTTCTTTTTCTCCCTTTCTTTCTTTTCCTCATATTCCCGACTATAATAGACTGTTTGAGCCATTTCAAGCAGATTACCTAAAGACTGATTTGGTCCGTATGCCTGTTTTAATACCTTATGGTGGATATCTGGAACCAATTGAGTAAGAAATCTATCTTTTAAAATTACTCTTCCCACTTCACTTTTGGGATCAGTCTCAGTGAATCTGGGAAGGGTTTCTCTGTCTGTCTAGGAACTAACCAGGGGCTTTCCTTCTCCTCCTGTTCTGATTTTGCCAATTTGGCAGTTTAAAGTCTTAGCATGCGGGTCCTTCAAGAATACATCTGACAAAACGACTCTCATCCCATCTTCCTTTAGTCGTGTTATAGTCCCAGTCTGGTTCTATAGTTGGGACCACCTGATTCCCACTGGGGAGGGCGGCTATATTGTCTTCCCTCTTCCCTACTGATGCATTACCAAGACTTTCATCTCCATTATCAACAACTTTCCCCAAAACTTGAGATTTTGAGTAGGGGGCCAGCGTTTGTCCCAAGATATACATCACATCCTTACAAGGAAGGCCATAATGCAGAGTAACACCTTAAAAAGCTCTAATATATTTTTCTGAGCCCTCTAGTCTCCCAGATCCTCATTGATTATTTGTATTCTTGATAAGAAAAGGACTTATTAACTCTCATAGACTGATTATGTCTCCCAGTGGGTGCTTCATGAAGAGGCAATAGCTTGTGTGGCTGTTCCTCAGCCTCTCTGGCTGCTCTGCACATACGATCCCAGGGATAGATTGGAGAAACCTACTTTTCTTTATCTCTTTGTTTCATGTTCTCCATCTTATCCTATAATTCACCCTTAGTTTTTGCTGCCTGAGTTTCTCTTACTTTGATTGTCTGAGTTTCTTCTATTGAAACCAGAGTAGTCTGAAGTCGTACTGAGACAGGAATTGTTTGGACCTCTACTTGGGCAGTTTGAATCTCAGTTTGGGTTTCTACTGAGACAAAAGCAACACTTCCTGGGGCCGGGGTGGGGGATGGGGATGGTCCTTGACTTTCAGTTTGCTCAGTTTGGAGTCCTGGGTATGGGGACAAAATAGGAGGACAGGAGGGAGCTGAAAGTGTCACACCCAAATCTATACCCTTAGGACATATGTCTGGCATATTTTGCAGAGAGAAAAAGAGCAACACACATGTGACCTTTACCCATTTCCTTTGTTTTCTACAGAACCGGTCTAATAGTAAAACAGTATTATAAATAACAGACCCTCCAACTGGCCACCATTTGCCATCCTCCAGTGGATACTGTGGCCATGCAGTATCACATAAGAAGACAGGCGTGTCTTCTTTAAGCCCTGGGGATCAAATCTATCCCAGTTTTTCAGGATACAGTTCAAAGGAGTGAGGCTGGAATTGTTAGTTCCTATCTAAAAGAGAGAAAAAAAGACACCAGCGCCATCTTTCTAACAGAGGCAAGCCTCCCTGCTCTTAGATGGGGGTGTAGACAAACTTTACACTGACGCTTTCCTTCCCTGATCAGACTTCAGTTCAGTTCAGTCACTCAGTCATGTCCGACTCTTTGCGACCCCGTGAATCAAACCACGCCAGGCCTCTCTGTCCATCACCAACTCCTGGAGTTCACTCAAACGCATGTGCATTGAGTCGGTGATACCATCCAGCTAGCTCATCCTCTGTCGTCCCTTTCTCCTCCTGTCCCTTATCGATGCAGATGCCGTACTTGTCCCTCCCAGTTCTACCATGGGATGGAGATGCTCCACAGGTAGACCTGATGGCGTCCCAGACTGATGTCCAATTTCTCACCATTAAAATCTTGCTTGCCTCTGATGCCATCCAGGATGCAATCACAGTAACCTTCTGGAATGCCTCCCAAGCTAAGACTGCTGGGGGAAACATTTGTTATCTGAGTGCCTGTGCATGATCCTGAGTATATTCCTGGCCACAATAAGACTGGTATGAACATAAAACTGAGATGTTCCTTCCAAGCGTCACCACACCAATATAAGCAATAGCAAAGAGACAGTGAGGGTTAGCCAGTGAGGAAAAAGTGATTTCTGACCTTGTGTTTTTGGGGGGCCAGTCCTTCCAGTTCATTCCAACAGATTCCACAGAAAGAATATCTAAGGAGTTTGGGACCTAAGTAACAGTACACAGTAGCAGTATAGATCACAATTCCCTTGAAAGACGATAATCTGACAGATAGGTTCAGTTCAGTTCAGTTGCTCAGTCATGTCCGACTCATTACAACCCCATGAATTGCAACACGCCAGGCCTCCCAGTCCATCACCAACTCCTGGAGTTCACTCAGACTCACGTCCATTGAGTACGTGATGCCATCCAGCCATCTCATCCCCTGTCGTGTCGTCCCCTTCTCCTCCTGCCCCCAATCCCTCCCAGCATCAGAGTCTTTTCCAATGAGTCAACTCTTCACATGAGGTGGCCAAAGTATGGGAGTTTCAGCTTTAGCATCATTCATTCCAAAGAAATCCCAGGGTTGATCTCCTTCAGAATGGACTGGTTGAATCTCCTTGCAGTCCAAGGGACTCTCAAGAATCTTCTCCAACACCACAGTTCAAAAGCATCAATTCTTCAGTGCTCAGCTTTCTTCACAGTCCAACTCTCACATCCATACATGACCACTGGCAAAACCATAGACTCGACTGTACAGACCTTAGTCAGTAAAGCAATGTGCCTGCTTTTGAATATGCTATCTAGGTTGGTCATAACTTTTCTTCCAAGGAGTAAGTGTCTTTTAATTTCATGGCTGCAGTCACCATCTGCAGTGATTTGGAGCCCAAAACAGTTAAGTCTGACACTGTTTCCATTGTTTCCCCATCTATTTCTCATGAAGTGATGGGACCGGATGCCATGATCTTCGTTTTCTGAATGTTGAGATTTAAGCCAACTTTTTCACTCTCCTCTTTCACTTTCATCAAGAGGCTTTTTAGTTCCTCTTCACTTTCTGCCATAAGGGTGGTGTCATCTGCATATCTGAGGTTATTGACATTTCTCCCGGCAATCTTGATTCCAGCTTGATTTTCTTCCAGTCCAGTGTTTCTCATGATGTACTCTGCATATAAGTTAAATAAGCAGGGTGACAATATACAGCCTCGATGCACTCCTTTTCTTATTTGGAACCAGTCTGTTGTTCCATGTCCAGTTCTAACTCTTGCTTCCTGACCTGCATACAGATTTCCCAAGAGGCAGGTCAGGTGGTCTGGTATTCCCATCTCTTTCAGAATTTTCCACAGTTTATTGTGATCCACACAGTCAAAGGCTTTGGCATAGTCAATCAAGCAGAAATAGATGTTTTTCTGGAACTCTCTTGCTTTTTCCATGATCCAGCAGATGTTTGTGATTTGATCTCTGGTTCCTCTGCCTTTTCTAAAACCAGCTTGAACATCAGGAAGTTCACAGTTCACATATTGCTGAAGCCTGGCTTGGAGAATTTTGAGCATTGCTTTACTAGCATGTGAGACGAGTGCAATTGTGTGGTAGTTTGAGCATTCTTTGGCATTGCCTTTCCTTGGGATTGGAATGAAAACTGACCTTTTCCAGTCCTGCGGCCACTGCTGAGTTTTCCAAATTTGCTGGCATATTGAGTGCAGTACTTTCACAGCATCATCTTTTAGGATTTGAAATAGCTCCTCCGGAATTCCATCACCTGAACCAGCTTTGTTCTTAGTGATGCTTTCCAAGGCCCACTTGACTTCACATTCCAGGATATCTGGCTCTGGATTAGTGATCACACCATCATGATTATCTGGGTCGTGAACATCTTTTTTGTACAGTTCTTCTGTGTAATTCTTGCCACCTCTTTTAATATCTTCTGCTTCTGTTAGGTCCATACCTTTCTGTCCTTTATCGAGCCCATCTTTGCATGAAATATTCCCTTGGTATCTCTAATTTTCTTGAAGAGATCTCTAGTCTTTCCCATTCTGTTGTTTTCCTCTATTTCTTTGCATTGATCGCTGAAGAAGGCTTTCTTGTCTCTTCTTGCTATTCTCTGGAACTCTGCATTCAGATGCTTATATCTTTCCTTTGCTCCTTTGCTTTTTGCCTCTCTTCTTTTCACAGCTATTTGTAAGGCCTTCCCAGACAGCCATTTTGCTTTTTTGCATTTATTTTCCATGGAGATGGTCTTGATCCCTGTCTCCTTTACAATGTCACGAACCTCATTCCACAGTTCATCAGGCACTCTATCTATCAGAGCTAGGCCCTTAAATCTGTTTCTCACTTCCTCTGTGTAATCATAACGGATTTGATTTAGGTCATACCTAAATGGTCTAGCAGTTCTCCCTATTTTCTTCAATTTGAGCCTGAATTTGGCAATAAAGTGTTCATGATCTGAGCCACAGTCAGCTCCCTGTCTTGTTTTTGATGACTATAGAGTTTCTCCATCTTTGGTTGCAAAAAATATAATCAATCTGATTTCAGTGTTGACCATCTGGTGATGTCCATGTGTAGTCTTCTCTTGTGTTGTTGGAAGAGGGTGTTTGCTATGACCAGTGCATTTTCTTGGCAAAACTCTATTAGTCTTGCCCTGCTTCATTCCGCATTCCAAGGCCAAATTTGCCTGTTACTCCAGGTGTTTCTTGACTTCCTACTTTTGCATTCCAGTCCCCTATAAGGAAAAGGACATCTTTTTGGGGTGTTAGTTCTACAAGGTCTTGTAGTTCTTCATAGAACCGTTTAACTTCAGTTTCTTCAGTTTCTTCTTCAGTTACTGGTTGGGGCATAGACTTGGATTATGGTGATATTGAATGGTTTGCCTTGGAGACGAACAGAGATCATTCTGTCGTTTTGGAGATTGCATCCAAGTACTGCATTTCAGACTCTTGTTGACCATGATGACTACTTCATTTCTTCTGAGGGATTCCTGCCCACAGTAGTAGATATAATGGTCATCTGAGTTAAATTCACCCATTCTAGTCCATTTTAGTTCACTGATTCCTAGAATGTCGATGTTCACTCTTTTCATCTCTTGTTTGACCACTTCCAATTTGCCTTGATTCATGGACCTGACATTCCAGGTTCCTATGCAATATTGCTCTTTACAGCATCAGACTTTGTTTCTATCACCAGTCACATCCGCAGCTGGGTATTGTTTTTGCTTTGTCTCCATCCCTTCATTCTTTCTGGAGTTATTTCTCCACTGATCTCCAGTAGCATATTGGGCACCTACTGACCTGGGGAGTTCCTCATTCAGTATCTTATTATTTTGCCTTTTCATACTGTTCATGGGGTTCTCAAGGCAAGATTACTGAAGTGGTTTGCCATTCCCTTCTCCAGTCGACCACATTCTGTCAGACCTCTCCACCGTGACCCGCCTGTGTTGGGTTGCCCCGCAGGCATGGCTTTGTTTCATTGAGTTAGACAAGGCTGTGTTCCTAGTGTGATTAGATTGACTAGTTTTCTGTGAGTATGGTTTCAGTGTGTCTGCCCTCTGATGCCCTCTTGCAACATCTACCATCTTACTTGGGTTTCTCTTACCTTGGGCGTGGGATATCTCTTCACAGCTGCTCCAGCAAAGTGCAGATGCTGCTCCTTACCTTGGATGAAGGGTATCTCCTCACCGCCACCCTTCCTGACCTTCAACGTGGGATAGCTCCTCTAGGCCCTCCTGTGCCAGAGCAACCACCGCTCCTTGGACATGGGTTAGTAGTTCTAATTCCCAAGAAGTTATGAAATTGTCAAAGAGACCAGAAAGTTTGACTGAGAAAGGAGAGTTTGTTCCACACTCTTTGCCCATTTTTGGTCAATCCCTGAAGGAGACATTGGGTGCCTCTTGGCATTCTCAGATCGGTATAAACCCACGACAGGTTTCTGCCATTACCCTTATGAGGTCACCACAGAACCGCAGAGCAGGGTTCCTCACTTGCTTTGCGCAAGGCATGTCATTCATTCACACAAGCATACCATAGAGTTAGTAAAGTACAGCAGAAAATGTGTTCGCTAGGAGAACAAAGAACTAGAGCTCAAAGCATCCTTACCTTGTCCTGAAGAATCCCAGATGAGCCCCCAAGATGAAAGGTTGTTGCTGAACCATGAAAGACACTGGGATTCTTGGCCTCCAGAGGAGATGAATTCAATCTGAAGCCAGAGACAAGGCTTGATCACTCAGAGCTTTTGTGTAATAAAGTTTTATTAAAGTATAAAAGGTATAGAGAAAGCTTCTGACATAGACACCAGAAGAGGGCAGAAAGAGTACCATCCTCCTAGTGTTAGCAAGGGAGTTATATACTTTGTAATTAGTTTTTAGAGTGAATCAAAAGAATCTCTGGAGGTTGTAAAAATCTTACTAGACCCACTCCCATATTTTACATTTTAAGATAACAGAATTTGCCAGAATGTTTTCAGGAAGGACAAACTGTCCTCAGTCAGAATACATTGTTGTTATATAATCCTTAGTACAGAGTTTAAACTGAGTTTTTTGTTGTGTAATCATCAGTTCAAGGCTTAAAGATTAAAAAAAAAAATTTATGTGACTAAGACTAAGGAATGTAGAGGGGAAAAAATGTTTGTATTTTCTTCCTCCTTGAGAATTCCAGACCCCTCTCTTTTGGGGGACCCCTGGACTTCTTATCAACCTGCTTAGGAATTGACTCTCAACTTCCAAACTGGGTTCCCTCTTTTTCTTTCGGCTTCTTCTGATTTCAAGTCTCTTCAGTCTCTAATTTCCACCCTGACACAAGGGGGTGAAGGTGATGGTCACTTATTTAGGCTCACTTGTTCAGTTGTACTGTGGGGAGGGAGGAACACTCCAAACAAATATCACTGGTGTGGGGGGGGGGGGGAGTGCTCACAGTGTCTGAGCCACAGGGTTTGCCCCTGGTCATGGCATGTGTGCTTTCCTGGTCTACACTGCTCAGGTTCCAGGTTACTCTGCAAGGGAACTGTCTAAAGCGGGTCCTGGGTTGCGTGCACTTCCCAGGTCTAAGCTGTTCAAGTTTAGGTTCTCGGGTACTCCACAAAGGCACAGACTCGGTTAGGCCTGCATTTTTGTGCCCTTCCCAGGTCCAAGCAGCTCAGGCAACCAGATGCTTGGCGAGTGCACTATCCCAGGTGTGCGGTGCATCTTATCACCTCCCTGGTCCCAGCCGCTTGGTTTCCTGGGTGCACAACAAGAGTACTGTCTCAGGTGTGCTGTGTGTCTCCTCTGGGGAGGTGATCCCTGGCTGCGACTTTCCCAGCAGATGTCAACCGTCCAGGATCCCAGGAAGACTTGGTTAGCAGCTGAAAGCCTGCTTACAGTTTGGTGGAGGATGGCATTTCTGGGGCTGAGATTGCCCCTCGCCTTCCAGCTCTGGCTGTCGCCCGCCTGCCTCTCTGCCTCCAGCAGGGGGATGGGCTGGTCCTCAGCCAGCTAGCTCTCCTCTGGTATTCACTCAGTCCTTTGTTCTGTGAGTGGGCCAGGCTGTGCCTTAGGTTAGAGATTTTTGCAGGAAAGTTTTGTCTCTCTCTCTCTCATTTTTTTCCCTCTCTCTGGCTATCCCACAGTTTGGATTACTATCTCATGTTAGCTTCCTCAGATTGTCCTCAGGGCATTCAGTTCCAGTCCTTACCGTAAGCAATGCAGCCTGTGACTCCTTGTTCAGCCCCCGCACACTGCTGGCAGATGCGAGCATCTGGGCTACTTCTCCACTGGGAGTTGAGGTTTGGTGCATATTCTGTGTGTGTGTGTGTGTGTGTGTGTGTGTGTGTGTGTGTGTGTGTGTTTCCCCTCCCAGTTATGTTGCCTTCTGAGATTCCAAAACTCCCCAAACACCAGTCTGTGAGAGGGTTTCCTGCTGTTTGGAAATTATATTCCTTCACGACTCCCTTCCTGGGATGGGTCTCCATCCATAACTCTTTTGCCTCTCTTTTTCTCCTTGATATTTTGTCGTACCTCCATTCACAGGGAATGGGATGCCTTTCTGAGTGTCTGGTGTCCTCTGGCAGTGTTCAGAAGTTGTTTTGTGGAAGTTGCTCAGCGTTCACATTATCCTTTGCTGAATTCGTAGGGGAGAAAGTGGTATCCCCATCCTATCCCTCAACCATCTTAGGTCCTCTGGGGGTTGATTTTTAAAACTAAACTTATTTATTTTTTTCTTTTTTTTCTTTCTCCATACTGAACCCCCCCCCCCCCTTCCCTCCCAGTACCATCCCTCTGGGTTGTCCCAGTGCACCAGCCCCAAGCATCCAGGATCATGCATCAAACCTGGACTGGCGATTCGTTTCATATGTGATATTATACATGTTTCAGTGCCATTCTCCAAAATCATCCCACCATCTCCCTCTCCCTCTCCTACAGAGTCCAAAAGCCTGTTCTATATATCTGTGTCTCTTTTGCTGTCTTGCATACAGGGTTATTGTTACTATCTTTCTAAATTCCATATATATGCATTAGTATACTGTATTGGTGTTTTTCTTTCTGGCTTGCTTCACTTTGTATAATAGGCTCCAGTTTCATCCACCTCATTAGAACTGATTCAAATGTATTCTTTTTAATGGCTGAGTAATACTCCATTGTGTATATGTACCACAGCTTTCTTATCCATTCATCTGCAGGATATAGATTTTAAATAAGTGAATCTGGTGTTGTAAGAAAAGAAGAAAATGTGGAATGAATGACTTCATGATCTTAAAAGTCATTCAGGCTAAATCACATAGACGGCATGGCAGCACATTCAACAAGTGCTAAATCATGAAACATCTATATATCTAGTTATGTCAACTAATTCTAGCTGTCGGAAGAAACTCAGCTGTTATTTTTAGTTTAGGTTCATTTTGGTTCATCCATCTCATTAGAACTAATTCAAATGTATTCTTTTTAATGGCCAAGTAATACTCCATTGTATATATGTACCACTGCTTTCTTATCCATTCATCTGCTGATGGACATCTAGGTTGCTTTCACATCCTGGCTATTATAAACAGTGTTGTGATGAACATTGGGGTACACGTGTCTCTTCAATTCTGGTTTCCTTGGTGTGTATGCCCAGCAGTGGGATTGCTGGGCCATAAGGCAGTTCGATTTCCAGTTTTTTAAGGAATCTCCACACTGTTCTCCATAGTAGCTGTACTAGTTTGCATTCCTACCAACAGTGTAAGAGGGATCCCTTTTCTCCACACCCTCTCCAGCATTTATTGCTTGTAGACTTTTGGATCACTGCCATTCTGACTGGCTTGAAATGGTACCTCATTGTGGTTTTGATTTGCATTTCTCTGATAATGAGTGATATTGAGCATCTTTTCATGTGTTTGTTAGCCATCTGTATGTCTTCTTTGGAGAAATGTCTATTTAGTTCTTTGGCCCAGTTTTTTGATTGGGTCATTTATTTTTCTGAAATTGAGCTGCATAAGTTGCTTGTATATTTTTGAAATTAGTTGTTTGTCAGTTGCTATGTTTGCTATTATTTTGTCCCATTCTGAAGGCTGTCTTTTCACCTTGCTTATAGTTTCCTTTGTTGTGCAGAAGCTTTTAATTTTAATTAGGTCCCATTTGTTTATTTTTGCTTTTATTTCCAGTACTCTGGGAGGTGTGTCAATAGAGGATTCTGCTGTGATTTATGTTGGAGAATGTTTTGCCTATGTTCTTCTCTAAGAGTTTTATAGTTTCCGGTCTTATGTTTAGATCTTTAATCCATTTTGAGTTTATTTTTGTGTATGGTATTAGAAAGTGATCTAGTTTCATTCTTTTACAAGTGGTTAACCAGTTTTCCCAGCACCACTTGTTAAAGCGATTGTCTTTACTCCATTGTATATTATTGCCTCCTTTGTCAAAGATAAGGTGTCCATATGTGTGTGGATTTATCTCTGGGCTTTCTATTTTGTTCCAATCATCGATATTTCAGTCTTTGTGCCAGTACCATACTTTCTTGATGACTGTGGCTGTGTAGTAGACCCTGAAGTCAGGCAGGTTGATTCCTCCAGCTCCATTCTTCTTCCTCAAGATTGCTTTGGCTATTCGAGGTTTTTTGTATTTCCATACAAATTGTGAAATTATTTGTTCTAGCTCTGTGAAAAATACCGCTGGTAGCTTGATAGGGATTGCATTGAATCTATAGATTGCTTTCGGTAGCATACTCATTTTCACTACATTGATTCTTATGATCCATGAACATGGTCTATTTCTCCATCTATCAGTGTCCTCTTTGATTTCTTTCATCAGTGTTTTATAGTTTTCTATATATAGGTCTTTAGTTTCTTTAGGTAGATATATTCCTAAGTATTTTATTCTTTTCATTGCAATGGTGAATGGAATTGTTTCCTTAATTTCTCTTTCCATTTTCTCATTATTAGTGTATAGGGATTCCTCTGTGTGTTGATTTTATATCCTGCAACTTTACTATATTCAGTGATTAGCTCTAGTAATATTCTGGTGGAGTCTTTAGGGTTTTCTATGTAGAGGATCATGTTATCTGCAAACAGTGAGAGTTTTACTTCTTATTCTCCAATTTGGATTCCTTTTATTTCTTTTTCTGCTCTGATTTCTGTGGCCAAAACTTCCAAAACTATGTTGAATAGTAGCGGTGAAAGTGGGCACCCTTGTCTTGTTCCTGACTTAAGAGGAAATGCTTTCAAATTTTCACCATTGAGGATAATGTTTGCTGTGGGTTTCTCATATATAGCTTTCATTATGTTGAAGTATATTCCTTCCATTCCTGCCTTCTGGAGAGTTTTTATCATGAATGGATGTTGAATTTTGTCAAAACTTTCTCTGCATCTATTGAAATAATCATATGGGTTTTATTTTTCAATTTGTTAATGTGCTATATTACATTGATTGATTTGTGGATATTGAGGAATCCTTGCATTCCTGGGATAAAGCCCACTTGGTCATGGTGTATGATCTTTTTAATGTGTTCTTAGATTCTGATTGCTAGGATTTTGTTAAGGATTAAGAAATCAAAAGCTTTACAGACAAGCAAAAGCTGAGATAATTCAGCACCACCAAACCAGCTTTCCAACAAATGCTAAAGGATCTTCTCTAGACAGGAAACACAAAAAGGGTGTATAAACTCGAACCCAAAACAATAAAGTAAATGGCAATGGGATCATACTTATCAATAATTACCTTAAACGTAAATGGGTTGAATGCCCCTACCAAAAGACAAACACTGGCTGAATGGATACAAAAACAAGACCCTTATATATGTTGTCTACAAGAGACCCACCTCAAAACAGGGGACACATACAGACTGAAAGTGAAGGGGTGAAAAAAGATACTCCATGCAAAAGAAAGCAGGAGTAGCAATATTCATATCAGATAAAATGGCTGGTGCACGGTGATGACCCAGAGAGATGTTATGGGGAGGGAGATGGGAGAGGGGTTCATGTTTGGGAACGCATGTACACCCGTGGTGGATTCATGTCAATGTATGGCAAAACCAATATAGTATTGTAAAATAAAATAAAGTAAAAATTAAAATTAAAAAACAAACAAACAAACAAACAAAATAAATGTAAAAATTTAAAAAAAAATAAAGAATGACTGGCTAAAGACGACCCAGCAACTAATCCCATCACTAGAAAAACCAAGACTGTGAACCACGTGACAGAGCAGCTCTCCTGGGTTCCCTTACCCTACTACTCTCAGGCCCTGGCGACCTTTCCCAATAAAATCTCTTGCTTTGTCAGCAAAAAAAAAATAAATAAAATAAAATAAAGGTTGTGAAAAGAGACAGAGAAGGACACTACATAATGATCAAAAGATTAAGCCAAGAGGAAGATATACAATTATAAATATATATGCACCCAACATAGGAGCACTCCAACATGTAAGACAAATGGTAACAAGTATGAAAGGGGAAATTAACAATAACACAATAATAGTGGGAGACTTTAATACCCCACTCACACCTATGGATAGACCAACTAAACAGAAAATTAACAGAGAAACGCAAACTTTAAATGATACAATAGACCAGTTAGACCTAATTGCTATCTACAGGACATTTCACCCCGAAACAATGAATTTCACCTTTTTCTCAAGTGCACACGGAACCTTCTCCAGGATAGATCACATCCTGGGCCATAAATCTAACCTTGGTAAATTCAAAAAAATTGAAATCATTCCAAGCATCTTTTCCGAACACAATGCAGTAAGATTAGATGTCAATTACAGGTGAAAAACTTAAAAATTCCAACATATGAAGGCTGAACAGCACGCTGCTGAATAACCAACAAATCACAGACGAAGTCAAAACAGAAATCAAAATATGCATAGAAATGAGTGAAAATGAAAACACAACAACCCAAAACCTGTGGGACACTATAAAAGCAGTGCTAAAGGGAAAGTTCATAGCAATACAGGCATACCTCAAGAAACAAGAAAAAAGTCAAATAAATAACCTAACTCTACACCTAAAGCAACTAGAAGAGGAAGAAATGAAGAACCCCAGGGTTAGTGGAAGGAAAGAAATATTAAAAATTAGGACAGAAATAAATGCAAAAGAAACACAAGAGACCATAGCAAAAATCAACAAAGCAAAAAGCTGGTTCTTTGAAAGGATAAATAAAACTGACAAACCATTAGCCAGACTCATCAAGAAACAAAGGGAGAAGAATAAAATCAATAAAATTAGAAATGAAATGGAGAGATCAGAACAGACAACTCAAAAAAACAAAGGATCGTAAGAGACTACTATCAGCAATTATATACCAATAAAATGGACAACTTAGAAGAAATGGACAAATTCTTAGAAAAGTACAACTTTCTGAAACTGAACCAGGAAGAAATAGAAAATCTTAACAGACCCATCACAAGCATGGAAATTGAAACTGTTATCAGAAATCTTCCAGCAAACAAAAGCCCAGGTCCAGACAGCTTCACAGCTGAATTCTACCAAAAATTTAGAGAAGAGCTAACACCTATCCTACTCAAACTCTTCCAGAAAATTGCAGAGGAAGGTAAACTTCCAAACATTCTATGAGGCCACCATCACCCAAATACCAAAACCTGACAAAGATGCCCCCCCCCCCCACCCCGCAAAGAAAAAAAAGAAACTACAGGCCAATATTACTGATGGCTCATTTTTTGATTGGGTCATTTATTTTTCTGGAATTGAGCTGCAGGAGCTGCTTGTATATTTCTGAGATTAATTCTTTGTCACCTGCTTTGTTTGCTCTTATTTTCTCCCACTCTGAATTCTGTTTTTTCATCTTGCTTATAGTTGCCTTCGTTGTGCAAAAGCTTTTAAGTTTAATTAGGTCCCATTTGTTTATTTTTGCTTTTATTTCCAGTATTCTGGGAGGTGGGGCATAGAGGATCCTGCTGTGATTTGTGATGCCAGAGAGTGTTTTGCCTATGTTCTCCTCTAGGAGTTTTATAGTTTCTGGTCTTATGTTTAGATATTTAATCCATTTTGAGTTTATTTTTGTGTATGGTGTTAGAAAGTGTTCTAGTTTCATTCTTTTACAAGTGGTTGACCAGTTTTCCCAGCATCTCTTGTTAAAGAGATTGTCTTTTCTCCATTATATATTCTTGCCTCCTTTGCTAAAGATAAGGTGTCCATAGGAGCAGGGATTTATCTCTAGGCTTTCTATTTTGTTCCATTAATATATATTTCTGTCTTTGTGCCAGTACCATACTGTCTTGATGACTGTAGCTTTGTAGAATAGCCTGAAGTCAGGCAGGATGATTCCTCCAGCTCCATTCTTCTTTCTCAAGATTGTTTTGGTTTTCAAGGTTTTTGTATTTCCATACAAATTGTGGAATTATTTGTTCTAGTTCTCTGAAAAATACTGTTGGTAGCTTGATAGAGATTGCATTGAATCTATAGATTGCTTTGGGTAATTTTCATTATATTGATTCTTCCAATACATCAGTTCAGTTCAGTTGCTCAGTCGTGTTCAACCCTTTGTGACCCCATGAATCGAAGCACGCCAGGCCTGCCTGTCCATCACCAACTCCCGGAGTTCACCCAGACTCACATGCATCAAGTCAGTGATGACATCCTGCCATCTCATCCTCTGTCGTCCCCTTCTCCTGCTGCCCCCAATCCCTCCCAGCATCACAGTCTTTTCCAGTGTGTCAACTCTTCACGTGAGGTGGCCAAAGTACTGGAGTTTCAGCTTTAGCATCATTCCCTCCAAAGAACACCCAGGACTGATCTCCTTCAGAATGGACTCTTTGAATCTCCTTGCAGTCCAAGGGACACTCAAGAGTCTTCTCCAACACCACAGTTAAAAAACATCAATTCTTTGGCACTCAGCTTTCTTCACAGTCCAACTCTCATATCCATACATGACTAGGGGAAAAGCCATAGCCCTCACCAGATGGAGTTAGGTTGACAAAGTAATGTCTCTGCTTTTCAATACACTATCTAGGTTGTTCATAACTTTTCTTCCAAGGAGGAAACATCTTTTAATTTCATGGCTGTGATCACCATCTGCAGTGATTTTGGAGCCCCCCAAAATAAAGTCTGACACTGTTTCCACTGTTTCCCCATCTATTTCCCATGAAGTGATGGGACCAGATGCCATGATCTTCGTTTTCTCAATGTTGAGCTTTAAGCCAACATTTTCACTTTCCATTTTCACTTTCATCAACAGGCTTTTTAGTTCCTCTTCACTTTCTGCCATAACAGTGTTGTCATCTGCATATCTGAGGTTATTGATATTTCTCCCGGCAATCTTGATTCCAGCTTGTGTTTCTAACAGTTCAGCGTTTCTCATGATGTACTCTGCATGTAAGTTAAATAAGCAGGGTGACAATATATAGCCTTGCTGTACTCATTTTCCTATTTGTAACCAGTCTGTTGTTCCATGTCCAGTTCTAACTCTTGCTTTCTGACCTGCATATAGGTTTCTCAAGAGGCAGGTGAGGCGGTCTGGTATTCCCATCTCTTTCAGAATTTTCCACAGTTTATTGTGATCCACACAGTCAAAGGCTTTGGCATAGCCAATAAAGCAGAAATAGATGTTTTTCTGGAACTCTCTTGCTTTTTCCATGATCCAGCAGATGTTTGCGATTTGATCTCTGGTTCCTTTGCCTTTTCTAAAACCAGCTTGAACATCAGGAAGTTCACGGTTCACATATTGCTGAAGCCTGGCTTGGAGAATTTTGAGCATTGCTTTACTAGCGTGTGAGATGAGTGCAATTGTGCGGTAGTTTGAGCATTCTTTGGCATTGCCTTTCTTTGGCACTGGAATAAAAACTGATCTTTTCCAGTCCTGTGGCCACTGCTGAGTTTTACAAATTTGCTGGCATATTGAGTGCAGCACTTTCACAGCATCATCTTTTAGGATTTGAAATAGCTCCTCCGGAATTCCATCACCTCCACTAGCTTTGTTCGTAGTGATGCTTTCTAAGGCCCACTTGACTTCACATTCCTGGATGTCTGGCTTTAGATGAGTGATCACACCATCGTGATTGTCTTGGTCATGAAGATCTTTTTTGTCCAGTTCTTCTGTGTATTCTTGCCACCTCTTCTTAATATCTTCTGCTTCTGTTAGGTCCATACCATTTCTGTCCTTTATCAAGCCATCTTTGCATGAAATGTTCCCTTGGAGTCTCTAATTTTCTTGAAGAAATCTCTAGTCTTTCCCATTCTGTTGTTTTCCTCTATTTCTTTGCATTGATCGCTGAAGAAGGCTTTCTTGTCTCTTCTTGCTATTCTTTGGAACTCTGCATTCAGATGCTTATATCTTTCCTTTTCTCCTTTGCATTTTGCTTCTCTTCTTTTCACAGCTATTTGTAAGACCTCCTAAGACAGCCATTTTGCTTTTTTGCATTTCTTTTCCATGGGGATGGTCACAATGTGCTCCACCAGAGAAAGGAATGGCAAACCACTTCAGTAATCTTGCCTTGAGAACCCCATGAACAGTATGAAAAGGCAAAATGATAGGATAGTGAAAGAGGATCTCCCCAGGTCAGTAGGTGCCCAATATGCTACTGGAGTTCAGTGGAGAAATAACTCCAGAAAGAATGAAGGGATGGAGACAAAGCAAAAACAATATCCAGATGTGGATGTGACTGGTGATAGAAGCAGGGTCTGATGCTGTAAAGAGCAATATTGCATAGGAACCTGGAATGTCAGGTCCATGAATCAAGGCAAATTGGAAGTGGTCAAACAAGAGATGACAAGAGTGAACGTTGACATTCTAGGAGTCAGTGAACTAAAATAGACTGGAATGGCTGAATTTAACTCAGATGACCATTATAGCTACTACTGTGGGCAGGAATCCCTCAGAAGAAATGGAGTAGCCATCATGGTCAACAAAAGAGTCCGAAATGCAGTACTTGGATGCAATCTCCAAAACGACAGAATGATCTCTGTGCGTTTCCAAGGCAAACCACTCAATATCACAGTAATCCAAGTCTTTGCCCCTACCAGTAATGCTGAAGAAGCTGAAGTTGAATGGTTTTATGAAGACCTAAAAGACCTTTTAGAAATAACACCCAAAAAAGATGTCCTTTTCATTATATGGAACTGGAATGCAAAAGTGGGAAGTCAAGAAACACCTGGAGTAACAGGCAAATTTGTCCTTGGAATGCAGAATGAAGCAAGGCAAAGACTAATAGAATTTTGCCAAGAAAATGCACTGGTCATAGCAAACACCCTCTTCCAAAAACACAAGAGAAGACTCTACACATGGACATCACCAGATGGTCAATACTGAAATCAGATTGATTATACTCTTTGCAGCCAAAGATGGAGAAGCTCTATAGTCAACAAAAACAAGACCAGGAGCCTACTGCGGCTCAGATCTGCTGCTGCTGCTGCTAAGTCGCTTCAGTCGTGTCCGACTCTGTGCAACCCCATAGATGGCAGCCCACCAGGCTCCCCCTTTCCTGGGATTCTCCAGGCAAGAACACTGGAGTGGGGTGCCATCGCCTTCTCCAATGAATGAACGTGAATAGTGAAAGTGAATACACTCAGTCCTGTCCGACTCTTAGCAACCCCAAGGGCTGCAGCCTACCAGGCTCCTCCGCCCATGGGATTTTCCAGGCAAGAGTACTGGAGTGGGTTGCCATTGCCTTCTCCAGTGCCTCAGATCATGAACTCCTTATTACCAAATTCAGACTTAAATTGAAGAAAGTAGGGAAAACCGCTAGACTATTCAGTTATGACCTAAATCAAATCCAATCCATGAACATGGTATATTTCTCCATCTATTTGTGTCCTCTTTGATTTCTTTCATCAGTGTTTCTGATCTCAGTTATTGCATTATTAATTATTGATTGACTCTTTTTTACTTCCTCTAGATCTTTGTTAAACATTTCTTGCATCTTCTCAATCTTTGTCTCCAGACTATTTATCTGTAACTCCATTTTGTTGTCAAGATTTTGGATCATATTTACTATCATTATTCTGAATTCTTTTTCAGGTAGACTCCCTTTTGTTTGGTTTGGTTGGCATTTTACCTGCTGGATATTTCTCTGCTGTGTGGGGTGGCTTTTCTGTATTATGGAAGTTTGTGGTTCCTCTTTATTGTGAAGGTTCCTCCCTTTGGGTGGGGTTGGACGAGTGTCTTGTCAAGGATTCCTGGTTAGGGAAGCTGGTGTTGATGTTCTGGTGGGTGGAGCTGCATCTCTTCTGTCTGGAGTACAATGAAGTGTTCAGTAGTGAATTTTGAGGTGTCTCTGGGTTTGGTGTGACTTTGGGTAGCCTGTATATTAATGCTCAGGGCTATGTTTCTGCATTGCTGGAGAATTAGTGTGGTAAGTCTTGCTCTGGAACTTATTGGCTCTTGGATGTATCTTGGTTTCAGTGGATGTATGGAGGCTTTTAGATGAGTTCTGTTGATTAATGTTCCCTGGAGTCAGGAGTTTTCCAGTGTTCTCAAGTTTTGAATTTAAGCTTCCTGCCTCTGGTTTTCAGTTTTATTCTTACAGTAGCCTCAAGACTTCTCCATCTATAAAGCACCAATAATAAAACATCTAGGTTAAAGGAGAAAAGATTCTCAACAGTGAAGGACACCGAGAGAGGTTCACAGAGTTACATGGAGAAGAGAAGGAGGAGGGAGATAGAGGTGACCAGGAGGAAAAGAGGGGGAATCAAAAGGGGAGAGAGCAATCTAGCCAGTAATTAATTCCCTATGTGCTCTCCACAGTCAGGACCCTCAGAGAGGTTCATGGAGTTACATAGAGAAGAGGGAGGAAGGAGATAGAGGTGACCAGGAGAAGCGGGGGAGTCTGAAGGAGAGAGACAGATCTAGCCAGTAATCAGTTCCCGAAGTGTTCTCTACAAACTAGGACCCCCAAAAAAGATTCAGAGTTGGGTAGAGAAGGGAGAGGGAGGAGATAGAGGGGACCTGGGGGAGAAAAAAGAGAGTCAAAATGGGGAGAGGGCAATCAAGCCAGTAATCCTAAGTAAAATGGGTGCTGACGATTGGATTCTTATTTTCCTCTCTCTCTCTGGCTATCCCACAGTTTGAGTTGTTATCTCACGTTAGCTCCTTCAGATTGTCCTCAGGGCATTCAGGCCTGGTTCTTACCCTAAGCATGCAGCCCGTGCCTCCCTGTTCAGCCCCCACTTGCTGGTTGCAGACAGGAGCATCTGGGCTACTTCTCCACTGGGAGTTGTGGTTACACGGGTATTCTGCGGGTTTTATTTATTTAATTTTTCCCTCCCAGTCATGTTCCCTTCTGAGATTCCAAAACTCCCCACAGACCTGCTGGTGAGAGGGTTTGCTGTTTGGAAATTTCTCCTCTTTTACGACTTACTCCCCTGGATGGGTCTCTGTCCCTAACTCTTTTGTGTCTCTTTTTTATATATATATTTTGTCCTACCTCATTTTGAAGACAATGGGCTGCCATTCTGGGTGCCTGATGTCCTCCGCCAGTGTTCAGAGGTTGTTTTGTGGAATGTGCTTAGTGTTCAAATGATCTTAGATGAATTTGTGGGGGAGAAAGTGGTCTCCCCGTCCTATTCCTCCACCATCTTCTGTTTATTTTTTATAATGTACTTTCAAAATGTTAAAAATAAAGTTCAAACTCTCTTTTAGGAAATAAACATTAAAATAAATAAATAAATAAATGAATAAATTATTTTTACTAATTTAAAACCCTAGAAAAATTTGTCTTGCATTATTTTCCCCTACTTTATTTTAAAAATTCCCTTCATATTTGAATGCCATGAAATTAATATTTTTGCTTATTTTTGCTCTGATATTCATCTTTTCTAAACTTTATATTTACAGCTGTTGTTAATTTTTTTCACTTGCATTTGATTGAGAATACACTTTTTGGCACCTCTCTCCTCTTTTAAAAGCATATTCAGTTCAGTTCAGCCGCTCAGTTGTGTTCGACTCTTTGTGACCATAAATAGACTACAGCACACCAGGCCTCCCTGTCCAGTGCCAACTCCTAGAGTTTACTCAAACTCTTGTCCATTGAGTCGATGATCCCATCCAACCATCTCATCCTTTATCATCCCCTTCTCCTCCCTCCTTCAATCTTTCCCAGCATCAGGGTCTTTTGTGTTAAATCTGTTCTTTGCATTAGGTGGCCAAAGTATTGGAGTTTCAGTTTCAACATCAGTCCTTCCAAAGAATAATCAGGACTGATTTCCTTTAGAATCGACCGGTTGGAACTACTTGCAGTTGAAGGGACTCTCAAGACTCTTCTCCAACAACACAGTTCAAAAGCATCAGTTCTTCAGCACTCAGCTTTATTTATAATCCAACTCTCACATCCATACATGACTACAGGAAAAACCATAGCTTTGACTAGATAGACAATTGCTGACAAAGTAATGTCTCTGCTTCTTAATATGCTGTCTAGGTTGGTCACAACTGTTTTTCCAAGGAGAAAGCATCTTTTAATATCCTGGCTACAGTTACCATCTGCAGCCATCTGTGATTCAGGAGCCCCCAAAATTAAAGTATGCCACTGTTTCCAACTTTTTGACTCTCTTCTTTTACTTTCATCAAGATGTTCTTTAGTTCTTCACTTTCTGCCATAAGAGTGGTGTCATCTGCATATCTGACTTTATTATTTCTCCTGGCAATTTTGATACAAGCTTGTGTTTCATCCAGCCCAGCAATTCTCATGATGTACCCTGCATATAAGTTAAATAAGCAGGGTGACCGTATACAGCCTTGATGTACTCCTAGTCCTATTTGGAACAAGTCCATTGTTCCATGTTCAGTTCTAACTGTTGCTACCTGACCTGCATTATAGGTTTCTCAAGAGGCAGGTCGGATGGTCTGGTATTTCCATCTCTTGAAGGATTTTCCACAGTTTATTGTGATCAACAATCAAAGGCCTTGGCATAGCCAATAAAACAGAAATAGATGTTTTTGGGAACTCTTGCTTTTTTGATAATCCAATGGATGTTGGCAGTTTTATCTCTGGTTCCTCTGCATTTTCTAAAACCAGTTGGAATATATGGAAGTTCATGGTTTTTGTATTGTTGAGCCTGGCTTGGAGAATTTTGAACATTCTTTGCTAGCATTTGAGATGAGTGCAATTGTGTGGTAGTTTGAGCATTCTTTTTCATTGCCTTTATTTGCAATTGGAATGAACACTGACCTTTTCCAGTCCTGTGCCAGTGCTGAGTTTTTCAAATTTGCTGGCACATTGAGTGTAGCTCTTTCAAAGCATCATCTTTTAGGATTTGAAATAGCTCAACTGGAATTACATAACCTCCACTATCTTTGTTTGTAGTGATACTTTCTAAGGCCCATTTGACTTCACATTCCAGGATGTCTGGATCTAGGTAAATGTGAGTGATCACACCTTCATGATTATCTGCATCGTGAAGTTCTTTTTTGTATAGCTCTGTGTATTATTCCCACCTCTTCTTAATATCTTCTGCTTCTGTAAGGTCCTTGCCAGTTCTATCCTTTATTGAACCCATCTTTGCATGAAATGTTCCCTTGGTATTTCTAATTTTCTTCAAGAGATCTCTAGTCTTTCCCATTCTATTTTTTTCCTGTATTTCTTTTTGCTGATGGCTGAGGAATGCTTTCTTTTCTCTCCTTGCTATTCTTTGGAACTCTGCATTCAAATGGGTATATCTTTCCTTTTCTTCTTTGCTTTTTGTTTCTCTTATTTTTACAGCTATTTGTAAGGCCTCCTCAGGCAGCCATTTTGCTTTTTTGCATTTCTTTTTCTTGGGGATGGTCTTGATCCCTATCTCCTGTAAAATGTTACAAACTTCCATCCATAGTTCTCAAGCAGTCTGTCTATCAGATCTAGCCCCTTAAATCTATTTCTCACTTCCACTGTATAATCATAAGGGATTTGATTTAGGTCATACCTGAATGGTCTAGTGGTTTCCCTACTGTCTTCAATTTAAACCTGAATTTGGCAATAAGGACTTCATGACGTGAGTCACAGTCAGCTCCTAGTCTTGTTTTTGCTGAATGTACAGCGCTTGTCCAAGTTTGGCTGCAAAGAATATAATCAATCTGATTTTGGTGTTGAATATATGATGATGTCCACGTGTAAAGTCTTCTCTTGTGTTGTTTGAAGAGGGTGCTTGCTATGAAGAGTGTGTTTTTTTGGAAAAACTATTAGCCTTTATCCTGCTTCATTTTGTGCTCCAAGGCTAAATTTGCCTGTTACTCCAGGTGTTTCTTGACTTCCTACTTTTGCATTCCAGTCCCTTCTAATGAAAAGGACCTCTTTTGGGGGGTATTAGTTCTAGAAGGTCTTGTAGGTCTTCATAGAACCATTCAAATTCAGCTTCTTCAGCATTAATGGTCAGGGAATAGACTTGGATTACCATGATTTGAATGGTTTGCCTTGGAAATGTACAGAGATCATTCTGTCAGTTTTGAGATTGCATCCAAGTACTGGGTTTCAGACTCTTTTGTTGACTATGATGGCTACTCCATTCCTTCTAAGGGATTCTTGTGCAAAGTAGTAGATATAATGGTCATCTGAGTTAAATTCACCCATTCCAGTCCATTTTTCACTTATTCTTAAAATTTTGCATTCACTCTTGCCATCTCCTGTTTGACCACTTCCAATTTACCTTGATTCATGGACCTAACATTTCAGGTTCCTATGCAATGTTTCTTTTTACAGCATCAGACCTTGCTTTCATCACCAGTCAGATGCCCAGCTGAGTGTTGTTTTTGCTTTGGCTCCGTCTCTTCATTCTTTCTGGAGTTATTTCTCCACTGATCTCCAGTAGCATATTGGGCACCTACCGACCTGGGGAGTTCATCTTTCAGTGTCCTAACTTTTTGCCTTTTCATACTATCATGGAGTTCTCAAGGTCAGAATACTAAAGTGGTTTGCCATTCCCTTCTCCAGTGGGCCACATTTTGTCAGGACTCTCCACCATGACCCATCCGTCTTGGGTGGCCCTACATGGATGGCTCATAGTTTCATTGAGTTAGACAAGGTTGTGGTCCATGTCATTAGATCAGTTAGTTTTCTTTGCTTGTGGTTTTCAGTCTGTGGTTTTCAGTCAGCTTGTGGTTTTCTCTGATGGAGAAGGATAAGAGGCTTATGAAAGCTTCCTGATGGGAAAGACTGACTGAGAGGGAAACTGGGTGTTGTTCTGATGGGCTGGGCCATGCTCTGTAAATTTTTAATCCTTTTTTTTCTTTAATGGGTGTAGCTGTGTTCCTTCCCTGCTATTCACCTGGGGCCAGACTATGGTGGAGGTAATGAAGACAATGGCAACCTCCTGCAAAAGGGCCCATGCATGTACTGCTACACTCAGAGCCCCCAACCCTGCAACAGGCCACCGCTGACCCACAACTCTGCTGGAGACTCCTGGACACCCACAGGCAAGTCTGGGTCAGTCTCTTGTGGGGTCACTGCTCCTTTCTCCTGGGTCTTGGTGCACAAGGTTCTGTTTGTGCCCTCCGAGAATCTATTTCCCAGTCCTGTGTAAGTTCTTGTGGCTCTATTGTGGGATTAATGGGGACCTCCTGTAAGAAGATGTATGCTGTACCCAGGTCTGCTGCACCCAGAGCCCCTGTCCCTGCGGCAGTCCACTGCTGACCCGTACCCCACAGGAGATGCTCAAACACAGTTCTGTCTCAGTCTCTGTGGGGTCCCTGGGTCCCGGTGCTCACGATGTTTGTTTGAGCCCTCTGATCACCTCTGGTGGGAATGGGGTTTGATTCTTAATGCAAATTCATCCCTCCTACCGTCTTGCTGGGACTTCTCCTTTTGCCCGTGTATGTGGGGTATCTCCTCCCCACCACTCCAGCTCCTACTGTCTTACTGGGGTTTCTCTGACCTTGGACATGTGGTTCTCGTCATGGCTGCCCCTCATTTTGGATGTGGGGTATCTCCCCTTCACTACTTGCTCCAGGGTTGCACAGCTGGTAAAAGCATATTACCTCTTCTTATATTTATGGGCATTTTTTATTTTTCTAGTCTATCTGACAAACTATGATTTTACCTTGATATCAAAATAAAGGGATATATTTATGCAGTGGCTGTTGTTCAGCTGCCAATTCATATCAAGTGTTGATGACTCCATAGACTGCAGCACATCAGGCTTCCCTGTCCCTCACCATCTCCCAGAGTTTGTCCAAGTTATGCAGTGAGGTACAACATAAAACAGCAGAATTTTATTTCTTAATCCCTATAATGTGCCTCTGTAAGTGCAAAGAGTTGATAACTTTTAAACATTAGAGATAACAAGCGAACACTTCATGCAAAGATGGGCACAATAAATACAAACAGAAAGGACCTAACAGAAGTAAAAGAGAGTAAGAAGATGTGGCAAGAACCCACAGAAGAACTGTACAAAAAGTTCTTAATGACCAAGATAACCGCAATGGCATAGTCACTCACTGAGGGCCAGACATCCTGGAGTGTGAAGTCTAATGGGCCTTAGGAAGCATCACTATGAACAAAGCTAGTGGAGGTGATGGAATTCCAGCCAAGCCATTTAAAATCCTAAAACATGATGCTGTTAAAATGTTACACTCAATATGTCAGCAAATTTGGAAAACTCAGCAATGGTCACAGTACGGGAAAAGTTCAGTTTTCATTCCAATGTCAAAGAAGGGCAATGCCAAAGAAAGTTCAAACTACAATACAGTTGCTCTCATTTCACATGCTAGCAAGGTAATACGCAAAATCCTTCAAGATAGCTTCAATAGTATGTGAACCGAGAACTTCCAGATGTACAAGCTGGATTTAGAAAAGGCAGAGGAACCAGAGATCAAATTGCCCATATCCATTGTATCAGAGAAAAAGCAAGAGAATTTCAGAAAAACATCTACTACTGCTTCATTGACTATGCTAAAACTTTTGACTGTATGGATCACAACAAACTGTGGAAAATTCTTCAAGAGATGGGAATACCAGACACTTTACCTGCCTCCTGAGAAACCTGCATGCTGGTCAAGAAGCAATGGTTAGAACCAGACATGGAACAATGGATCGGTTCAAAATTGGAAAAGGAGTATGTAAAGGTTATATATTTTCAGCCTGCTTATTTAATGTCTATGCAGAGGACATCTTGTGAAATGCACTGCTGGATGAAGCACAAGCTGGAATCCACATTGCCAGGAGACGCATCAACAACTTCAGATGTGGAGATGATACTATCCTAAAGCAGAAAGCAAAGAGGAACTTAAGACCCTCTTGATAAAGTTGAAAGAGGAGAGTGAGAAGCCTGGCTTAAAACTCAACATTCAAAAAACTAAGATCATGGCATCCAGTCCCATCACTTCATGACAAATAGATGGGGAAAAATGCAAACAGTAACAGATTTTATTTTCTTGGGCTCCAAAATCACTGTGGATGATGACTACTGCCATGAAATTAAAAGACACTTGTTCCATGGAAGAAAAGCTGAGACATGGAAGAAAATATAGGACAAACATAGTTAGCATATTAAAAGGTAAAAGATTTATATGATCTGAAGAGCAACCAGAGTATAGACAGTGTATTAAAAAGCAGAGACATCATTTTGTGGACACATGTCCATATATGTCCACATGTCAAATCTATGGTTTCTCCAGTAGTCATGCATGGATGTGAGTGCTGAACCATAAAGAATGATGAGCACTGAAGAAATGATGTTTTCAAACTGTGTGCTGGAGAAGACTCTTGAGAGTCCCCTGGGCAGCAAGGAGATCAAACCAGTCACTCCTAAAGGAAAGCAGTTCTGAATATTCGTTGGAAGGACTGATACTGAAAGTGAAGCTCCACTATTTTTGCCACCTGATGTGATGAACCAACTCATTAGAAAAGACACTTATGCTGGGAAAGACTGAAGACAAGAGGAGAAGGCGATGATAGAGGATGAGATGGTTGGATGGTATCACCAACTCAGTGGACTTGAGTTTGAGCAAGCTCTAGGACATAGTGAAGACAGGAAAGTAAAGACATGCTTTATTGCCATCCACACAGTCGCAAAGGGTTGTACACAACTTAGCAACTGAACAACAACAACAATGTGCATGTTTGTGTGTATGTGCATAAACATAAAAGTACCAGCTGTAAAATATTCCTGAGGCTCTTTGGGGTATATTTAGAGATTCTCGTTCCTTCAGATTGGGCAGAAATTTTTCATTAAATCTATATTATTAAAAATAGAAACTGGGTTTTCCTTTTATTTTTCCTTCAAAAGAGACTTGAACATAAACCCTGTTTAATGTACTCTCTTCAGCACTGATACAAAATGGCCCTGAAAAGATGAAACCCTCAGTACTGCTTTCACTGTGCATGAATCACTGAGAAGTAATGAAAGTTGGGTAATCCTATTTAAATGTTTATTGAAAAGAACTGAAGATAATCCATAAAGTACTTTTAGGAGAAAATATGTGTGCTTATATTTCTCTCTCTCAGACAAGATTGTAAGTTTTTTGAGAGATGAGTCTATTAGTCATAGTTTGACTATTGCTCTCCACAGCATGGAGCAAACACATATGTAATATTTATAATAATTGTAATAAGTAAATATTTACTTTGCTCTTTTTGACTTGTAGAAGCAAAGTGATGAATTTATTAAGATCAATGATTCTACTTTATTCATGTTTATACCTTGCCTTGGAATTTGGACAGTCCTGTGAATATTAGCACTCAAAAAACATTAGTTCAGTTGAAAATTCTATCTAGAATTCTTTCAAAAACATTTAGTTCAGTTCAGTCACTTAGTCATGTCCGACTCAAAAGCATTGCTTACTGGTATATTAAAAATGGCATAAGGATTAATGGACTTCTTTTGAAAATTATATTTTTTTTAATGTTTAGGATATGGAAATGAGTGTGCATAGATCTGTACTGTTCATATGATTTTAGATCATTGGAGTCAACTGGTTAGGACTGTATCATACATCAAAAAGAAATGTCCTGTAGTGATAATTGATCTTTAGTCTTGGGGTAGTTGAAGACAATTCATGTAAAAGGATCTGGGTGTGCACATATATACATTTGGTTTAAATTTTTAATTTTCTTCTCAGATATGTATAACTAGTGCCTGATATCAGCAAAATTCATTTTACAATGAAATATTTTACATTACGAAGTATTGTAAGTGACAACTGATGAAACATACTATGAATTATTTTAGGCACTTACTGATGCTGTCTTAACTCATCATTCATTCCCTTTATTAATTTAACAGCTTTTTAAATTAATTAATCCATTTTTAAATTAATTTATCAGTTTTTTTCTTCTAAGCACAATGTCTGAGTAATGAGTTTCAATGTTAGAAAATATTAAATAAGAAAAACTTAATCCTCATATTTTTGCATTTATCATGGTTTTTGCAGTGGCTTTTACTTATAAAATGAGAGTGGATACTGAATATACAGTATGATAATGCTTATGCAAATCTAGAGGTATACAGATAAGCATGCCACAACAAAAATAATTGGGAGAAATTCATTAAATTGTTACAACAGTTTTGAATTGTTTTTGTATCAATCTTTGAATTTCGTTATATTCTAGTTTTCTTTTTAGCAAACATATTTACTCACTTAATAGTATTACACATTTAAATATAAAAGTTTTATCATCAAAATGTATCATTCTGCCCCTGATGATTTCAGTCATAGAGTAGATATTTCTCTAGAAATAGTTTCTCTACCACTCTGGGCATAAATTTAGAGCATCGCAAAGGTAGACCAAACCTTTAGGCTTTTCATTTTGTGGCTCCTAAGGGAAAAGACAATTAGTTTCTCAAATCCAATCATATCATAGACGCTTTCGGTCCTTAAACCTTTGTCCCTGTAGACAGGCAAAGAAATCTTTCTTGATAATTGATTCACGGGGATGAGCAAACGTTTCATTATTAACAATTCCCAGTATATGAAGTACTCTGGAAATATTAGGATGAGATGAAAAGCCTGCTCTTTGCTGATGTACCTGAAGAGTGGATTCCTGAATTTCTTTTCAGGCATAACTTCCTGGAAACTTTTACATTTGATCAGAAACTGAATAAAATGTCTAGTTTGATTTATTTTTCCCTCAGAATAAAACAAAATGACTACACTAATACTTAAAAAAGAACTTATCTCAAAGAAAACAAGTGTATTACAGAAATTGTCAACTGACATGTTTTTCTTTCTTTCTTTCTTTTTTTTTTGTGAGCAAAATTTGAGGTTGACATACTTCTAGATAGATAACATTGGAAGAAGTTTATTTTCACCAGCCTTGGCTCCCAGTGAGTATTATTCTCAAAATTAGAAGACTTTAGGTAAAATCAAATAAAATGGAGATATTTTCAGAAGAATATGTGCACTGATATCACTTAAACTTTTCCCTAAGAAATGCCAAAATTTGTGGAATCAGAAATACAGAGTTGATGTAATCAGGGTCTGCAATCAATGTGCATGTTTAGAAACACAATTATGGAAGAAATTACATTTTGAGTAATTAATTTGGAAAATGTCACTATATTTGAAGATTAATATTAATACATGCTCTATAATTTTAACATAACCTACTGAAATATACTAAGGTTGAAATTTATATTTCATATTAAATGTATTAAGAAAAAATAACAGTACATGGTGCATTAAGACTATTCTATCATTCTAACATTTTTTCACAGGTTTGCTAAAATCAATATTAATAAGAATATAGTATTGTTGGCATTCCTTCTGAGGTCAATCTATCTTGGCAGAATTACAGATCCAACATTTAGGAGTTCTGACTCTGATTCAGTTACTTAAAATTTGTGCTCTTTTTCTCATATGAAGAATGGGACAAACGATACTACCTATGTATAACCTCAGGGGAATTAAATGCTTTAATAATGAAAATCATTTAAAGCAGCATCAGCCATTCTAATTATTCAATATACTAGCTTTTACTATATTATATCAAAATATTTACTTACCTCTCTTTCTACATTTGGCCATCAACTAAGATTTTTTTCTTCCTACTCCCTACATCCCTCATTATTATCACTTTCTAGAAACTTTAAGCTAAACTAAATATATCACGATGTTTCTGGAAACACAATTTTTTGGAGTAATTCTTGCTATGTATCAATGCTGATTTCTCAACATTTGGGAGTATTTGAACACTATGGGCAGAAGGAATATCACACAGGTGTCTGACTTCATCCTCATGGGACTGACAGACTCTGAAGAGATCCGGCTGGTCCTCTTCACCCTCTTCCTCCTGATATACCTGATCACTGTGCTGGGGAATGTGGGGATGATCCTGATAATCCACCTGGACCCCCAGCTTCACAGCCCCATGTATTTTTTCCTCAGTCACTTGTCATTTCTTGACCTCAGTTACTCAAGCGTCATCACCCCTAAAACCTTAGACAACTTACTGACTTCCAGCAAGTATGTTTCTTACCTGAACTGCTTCACGCAGCTGTATTTCTTTGTCTTCTTGGGCGCCACTGAGTGTGTTCTCTCCTCCATGGCCTACGATCGCTATGCAGCCATCTGCAGCCCTCTGCGTTACCCCGTTGTTATGTCCACCAGGCGATGCTGCTCTCTCATCTTTGGATCCTATTTGATTGGCTTTATTGATACCTCTGTCAGTGTTCTGTGCATGAGTAGATTGCATTTCTGCCATTCAAATGAAATTTATCACTTTTACTGTGATGGAAGGGCAATTTTACCCCTGTCCTGCACTGACACACGTGGCATTGAAATCATCATATTCATTTCTGCCGGTTCCACCCTACTGGTGTCTCTTATCACAATATCCGTGTCCTATGTGTCCATCCTGTCCACTATCCTGAAAATCACTTCCACTTCAGGGAAGCAGAAAGCCTTCTCTACTTGTGCCTCCCATCTCCTGGCAGTCACCATCTTCTATGGCACTATGATTTTCACTTACTTAAAACCAAGTAAGTCCTACTCTTTGGGAAAGGATCAAGTGGCTTCTGTTTTTTATACTATTGTCATCCCCATGCTGAATCCACTCATATACAGTCTTAGAAACAAGGAAGTGAAAAGTGCTCTCAGTAGAGTCATGCAGAAAAGAAAGGACTCCAAACAACTAAAATAAGAGTGAAGTTAAATTTCAAAGCTCATTTTTTTTTCATTCCTACAGTGTATTTCCTTGCTGTCTCTCCAGAAGCAAATAGAAGTTTTTTATCTATTTATTCTGTTGAACCAGTGTTGCCTGACTAAATATAATATCTCATATTTCTAAGAATATGCCTTTATAAAACTATATTATAATTGGAAACCAATGAAGCATGTCAAACTGTGGTCTAAATACATACATTTTTAAGGGCAATTGATTTCATAAATGAACAAGTATACTTGTCAGCTTTTAAACTATGTCACATATTCCAATGCATAATCCAACTTCACTGAATTTTATGATGAAACAGAGTTCAGTTTTGGGGACGATGATACTGATCTCAGAAATAATTTCCTTTACTTTATAGAGAAGCATTATAGCAGAGTGATTATGAGCACTTGCTTTGGAACCAAACGTTCCAGAAATTAGATTCTAGGCCTGCTGTTCTGTAACTTATGTAACACTTTTTAAAAAATCACTGAAAATGTAAGCCTCAATTTTTTAAACTGCATTAGATAAATAACAATTCCAGGTCCATATAGTTACTATAAGGGGCTTCCCAGGTGGCTCAGTAGGCAATGCAGGAGACAAGCTTTCCATCCCTGGGTCAGGAATATCACCTGAAGAGGAAATGGCAACCCACTCCAGTGTTCTTGCCTAGAAAATTCCATGGATAGAGAAACCTGGTGGGCTACGACTGAGCAACTAAATACACACGCACACGTAGTTACTGTAAATATCAAATCAGTTCATTTATGTAAAGCTTTTAAGGCAGTACTAATAAATCCTGGCCCTTATCAGTAAAATACTGATATCCCTCATTTTCAGGGCACAATGGTTTTTTTTGATGAACATTCAGTTGTGTTTTAAGAATTATTTTTGGTTGATTTAATGGACAAACACACAAACATCTAAGGAAACACTCAACACCTCACAATTTTGGATTTAGAGTGGACAGTGTTAAATATTGGACAAAAATATTGAAAAATTTAAGGAAATAGAAATGCCCTAGAAGCTATTAAGCATTTTGTATGTGTTCTTCTAGATTGACAGTTATGTATATATGTGTGTTTATGTACATAAGCAATATTTCTGACATTTCTTATGTTCTTTTTGAGACTTTCTGTGTACATTTAAAAATATTATCTTTGATTATTCCTTTACATTGAAATCTAAGATGGCTGTGTGTTTGATACATAAGATTCTCAGTTTGTAATTCTTTGGACATTAAATGTTAATGAATTCATCAAGTTAACATCTGCATGAAGTGCTATCATTTTGATGGCTCCCTTAAAATATTTATTCACTTTTAAGATATGTATTTATTTATATTGTAGTGTAATGGCTTTACAATGTTGTGTTAATTTCTGCTTTACAACAGAGTGAATCACTTATTATATATATATATCCCCTCACTCTTGAGTCTCCTTCCCTGCCTTCACTGTGCATGAATCATTGAGTAGAAATGAGAAGAATTGGGCAGTCATATTTAAATGTTTATTGAAAGGAAGCAAAGATATATTTTATGAAGTAATTTTAAAAGTATATCTGTGTTTATAATATTTCTCTCCAAAAATGTTATAAGCTCTTTGAGATAAGAATTTACTCAGTCATTTTGTGCTCTCCACAATATGTAGCAAACGTATCACTTATTTAACATGTAAATAAATGTTTTCTTTGCTTTTGTTTGCTGGTGAAAGTCCAGCAAATGATGAATTCATTAAATTGAAGGATTCTACTGCATTCAAGTTTACACCATGCTTTGGTGTTTGCACACTCCTTTGGCTTCCCAGGTGATGCTAGTGGTAAAGAACCTGCCTGCCAATGCAGGAGACATACGAGACGTGGTAGGATCCCTGGGTCTGGAAGACTCCCTGGAGAGGGGATGGCAACTCACTCCAGTCTTCTTGCCTGGAGAATCCCGTGGACAGAGGTGCCTAGTGGGCTCTGGCCCAAAGGGTCCCAAAGAGGCAGACACAACTGAAGAGATTTAGCATGCACACACATGCATATTAGTGCTCAAAACATATTAACTTAGTTGAAAATTCTATTTCTGTAATTTTTTTTTTTTTCAAAAACATCTCTAATCATGTATAAAATATGGCCTAGTGATTAGCTGATAGGTTTCTTTTCCAATTACCTTTTCCTTAGTAGTTAGGGTATGGAAATGAGTGTACACAGAATTATACTTTGTTCAAATGAGTTTAAATTTTAATTTTAATTTTAAATTTAAATCACTGGAGTTAACTGATTAGGACTCATACATCACACACACACACACACACACACACAAAATCCTATAGAAATAATCAGTCTTCAGTCTTGAGAGTAGCTGAAGACAGTTCATGATAAAGGATCTGTATGGGCATGGGTACATGTTTGGTTTTAAATTTTTAATTTTCTTCTGATCTATATCAAGGGTGTCTGACTCCTACAAACTTCATTTTACAATTAAATTTTTTACATTGTAAATCATTGTGACAACTGATTAAACAATAGTTGCATTATTTTAAGGACTTATTGAGGCTCCTGTCATTTTAAAATTAACATTTATTTATTATTCATTTATTTTTACTGTGATGGATGCTGTTGCTATGCACGGACTTTCTTTAGCCCTTCCGCATGGTGAGTGGGGGCTCTTCTCTAGTTGTGGTGTGAGGGCTTCTGATTGCAGAGGCTTCTCTTGTTGAGGAGCACAGCCTCCAGGGGCATGGGCTTCAGTAGTTGCAGCTCGCGTGCTCCAGAGCCTGGGCTCATTAGCTGTGGCACACTCATGGGCTTAATTTCTCCATGGCATGAGAGGTCTTCCTGGACCAGGGATCAAACCAGCATCCCCTGCATTGCAAAGGAGATTCTTAACCACTGGACCACCAAGGAATGTGGTGGTTTTAACTCATCTTTGATTATTTTTTTAACTCATCACTCATCCACTTTATTACTCCTATATATTTTATAGCATTAACTATACTACTGTTTTAACTGCTGTTTTCACTCCTCACTTATCCACTTTATTAATCTTATATATGTATTTTTTTCCTTCTTAAGTATTGGATTTAGTATCTGATTCAGTTCTGATTCAAGATTTTTCATCATAGTCACTGAGAATAATTAAGCTAATTATATTCCACTTTCCTTTTTTCTCCACCAAGGATTTTCATTCATTCATTTTAACTATAATGTACATATTTTTTAAATTGTATGAAACAAAATTATTGTTGAAAGTTATTTGTATTTACTGTGTCTCTAATTATATAATTTTCATTTTCACTTGCATTAGTCAACTGTAGAAAATTACAAAGATTTACATTTATTATCAATTAATCTCCATTTATGTGTTTGAATGTATCATTGCTATTATCTCTCATAGAGCAGAAAACATGCCACAATTTTCTTGTTAATCATAAGAAGCAGTAACTTGTTTGTCCAGATTTACGATTAAATGCCCAAATACATTTTAAAAAATGCTCTCTAGTGTAGTTTCCATCCTTGTAAAATAAGGAGAGAAAGGAAAATATATGTGTATATATATTTTTTCTTCCTATATGAATATTACATACATATATTGCATAGTGAAATCTGTAATGACTTAGAGAATGAAATTATATCAATGAGTTAGAGAATGAAATTATATCAATGAGTTAGAGAATGAAATTATATCAATGAGTTAGAGAATGAAATTATATCAATGAGTTGAAACTATGCTAAATCAAGTTCAGTTAGTTCATTGCTGAGTCATGTCTGACTCTTTGAAGCTCCATGGACTGTGCACGCCAGGCTTCCCTGTCCATCACCAACTCCCGAAGCTTGCTCAAACTCATGCCCATCAAATCAGTGATCCCTTCCAAATATCACATCCTCTGCTGTCCTCTTCTCTTCCCGCTTTCAATCTTTCCCAGCATCAGGGTCTTTACCAATGAGTCAGTTCTTCACATCAGGTGGCCAAAGTATTGGAGTTTCACTTTAGCATCAGTACTTCCAATGAATATTCAGAACTGATTTCCTTTAAGATGGACTGCTTGGATCTCCTTGTAGTCCAAGGGGCATATTTGATCATTTGATTCTCAAATTATACATATTCTAGAAAGATTTCATATATTAGTTAATTTATACTTCAAACCAACTCATTTCAGTGGCAATATTTTATTGTCTTTATTTTCAGGGTTATAATCTTGTAACAAATCCAGTCATTTATAGCTCCACAGTTACTACCAAATGAACAGTATTATATGTTCATATTTACACAGTGTTTCCCTTCAACTCTGTCAAGCTAAAATAAAACAGAAATTAGGACTCAAAGATTAAAAGCAACCCAAAAAAAGTCTGATCATCAAAACTGAATCCAGAGAAAGAAGTATTCATACTTCAGTTGATTTACACTGTCAATTTACAGAATACAGTGATCAAAACAATTGTTGAGCTCTTCCTGAAGACAGAGTCAGGAACATATGTGTAAAGAATTAATAATGTATACAGTTAATAGTCTTTATGATCTTCACCGGGTATCCACAGTGAATGTCTATTATGATAACCAATATAGCCTAAAGAGAAAATACATGCTATAATTTCACTCTCTCCTAATATAAATGTGACTATTGCTATATGTGTCTTCTATCTGATTTTCTGAGACCCATTGTAATCACCATTATCCATCATGAGTAATATTAAATTTCCTTGATGGTAAATGTTCTGTAAGTGCTGAATCTAGGCTTATTTTCCCAAACACAGAAAACTGGATTTACTCACTCTTCTATCCATCCATTCATCTGATCCATTCATCCATTTATTCACTATATATATATATACACAAACACATGCCTTACACCAAGCTGCATAGGTTTTGGAAAAATCAACCAAGATACATATTCCCAGTTGCTAACGACTTTCTCATATGGATAGGTTGACAAACAAATCAACAAATACCTTCAATATTACTTGATAAAGAACATAACAAATCAATGTACAAAGAACAATTATTATTTTAATTCAGAAATGTTTCATAGAGCAGAATCTTGGCAAGTAAATTTTTGTAAGAGAAGATAAAATCATCTTACAGTATGGAGGATGAAAAGTTATTTTTATTTCTGAAAGGCAGGAAATGATTAAAATATTTGACATATAGGGTGATGTACAGCTGATTGTCAGATTGGAGGGATAGGCTATACCTTAAATATTCTTAAATAACTTTAATTCCTATTCATTTGAAAGTCCAGTTTCTGTCCAATAGCTTTCTGAGGGCAATTTTTTTTTGCCTATGTTTTTTTTATTTTTTATTTTTGTAATATAAATGTATTTATTTAATTGGAGGTTAATTACTTTATAATATTGTATTGGTTTTGCCATACATCAACATGAATCCGCCACAAGCATACATGTGTTTCCCATCCTGAACCTCCCTCCCTCCTCCCTCCCCGTACCATCCCTCTGGGTCGTCCCAGTGCACCAGCCCCAAGCATCCAGTATCTTTTTACATCGTTGTCTCTGAAGCTGTAGATTATTGGATCAAACGTGGGAAAGACAACAGTATAAAACACTGCAATGACTTTGTCAGTATCTAGGGAGTAGCTGATAGTGGGACGCAAGTACATAAACAGGAGTGTTCCGTAGAATAAGCTGATTGCCAAGAGATGGGAGGCACAGGTAGAGAATGTTTTGCTTCTTCCACCTGAGGACTTGATGCTCAAAACAGTGAGGAGAACACAGAAGTACAAGATAAAGATGACCACAAAAGCGCTGGTCTGGATGAAGCCACACAAGGCAAAGAGCAGAAGCTCGTTGATGTAGGTGTCTGTGTAGCATAAAGCCAGGAGAGGCGAGATATCACAGAAAAAAATGGTTGATGATATTGGAGCCACAAAATGGCAGCCTGAATGTGAGGCTGAGATGGACCATTGAAGTCACACCCCCACTGAAGTACACCAACACAATGCAGCAGACACAGACCCTCCCAGACACAAGAGCAGAATAGAGCAGTGGACTGCAGATGGCTGCATAGCAGTCATAGGCCATTGCTGCCAGGATAAGGCACTCAGCATCAGCAAAACAACCCAAGAAAAACATCTGTAGTGCAAGACCAGAGGGGGAAATGCTTTTCTTGGATGCTAAGAAATTTGCCAACATTTTAGGAAGGATTGCTGTTGAGCAGCTAATGTCTAAGAAAGACAAGTTGCTGAGAAAATAATACATGGGGGTTTGAAGGATTGAATTGATATTAACTAGAATTATTAAACCTACATTTCCCACCACAGTTAGTGTATAGACTATGAGAAATATCAAGAATAGTGTGACTCTGAGAGGTAGATAATCTGTGAATCCAACAAGTAGGAACTCGGTCGGCATGGTATAATTATTCTCCAACATCTTCTTGGTTTTCTTGTCTTTCTCATCTGAAATAGATGGCATCAGAACACATGAATTGATTTGAGTGATTGATTAACAAAGGGTACTTTTATTCTTCCTTCTAAGGAGGCAAAGATAAGGATAATAAAATCACCGTTAAAGCATTTTCTGTGATGTTTTGGCTTGTTTTCTTTTTTTGTCACTTTATTTAAAAAATAATTAAAATTTTAATTGATGCTAGAGAATGTTATTCAGGCATGATGCTTCAAGAGGCAGTGACTCTTTAAAAACTGTGCACTTTAAGATATGGTACTAATTCCTTTCAAGATAAAAGAGAATGAATTTGGTTGAGTTGATAAGTCCCGGTTGAACCAGAAGAGCTGGCAAAGTCCTTATAAGCCAACCCCTATTTTTCAGATCATAAAATCATATTCTTTCATGTACAGGAAAGTATAGTTGAGAAAAATGCTATGGAGAATGCTCCCACAGATAAACTGGATAAACTACAGAATATCTGTGATCTTGGGAGGTAGTTTAAAATAACAGATAAGAGCATCGCAGTTATGTAAGAGATGACTGGGTTGAAATCTTAGCTTTGCTACATATAGAATATATACTAATTGGTTATATGATCTTGATAAAGTCATTTAACCACTCTGTGATGATTAGAGGAAAAACAAGTAGATATTTGTAAAACACTTACATAACTGGTACATAATACACATTAACGTATCTTTTACTTTTAATTGCTTATTCAGTAGGTTGAAATGCCCAGACAATTGTCTCAAAATTCATCTTATCTTTTTAAAATTTTATTTATTGAATTTAATTGGCAGATAATTACTTTACAATAATGTGATGGCTTTTGCCATACATCAGCATGAATCAGCCATAGGTATACATGTTTCCCCTCATCCTGAACCCCCCTCCCAACAAAATTCCTCTTATCTTTGACATAATGGGTGCAGGATCTGCCTTCTCTTAAAAATAAGAGCCATTGTGTATGTGTGTGTGTTCTATACAAGCAAGTTGCTTGTTTCAGTAAATCCTTTATGCATGCATATAATTGTTGCTTTCCTTTCCCTAGGTTTACGCCTCTTTCTTGACTCTGCGAATATAATGGTGTCTGGTGTGAGGTCACAGGAACATTCTTTTGAGAGACAACCGTGTCTCTGTATTTATTAATGAACTTCTAAACTGAGACTATAATGGGAAAATGTATTATATAGGCAGAAGGAGAAATTATCAAGTGAAAGAACCTTAGGAGGAATGTCAGTGAAAAATACAGTGAGATGGAATATCTTGCAGGCAGTTAAAGATATGTAATGTTGGAAATGGCTTACGTCAGTAACGCTATGGTGAGTGAGAAGAGAAACGAATAACGGGGATCTATTCTCTGTTATGTGTGGGAACGCTGTAATTCTCCCTGCTCCAACAATATGACCTGCAGTCTTCTAGAGGATAGAGTCTTCGTCAGGAACGAGATCTTTAAAAGGAAAAAGTTGATTGAAAAAAGATGAATTCAAACTCTTAAATGAGAAAAATAATAATGTATTTATGTTGCACAAATGTAATTTCTATGCTTATAATATTCAGATTCTTATCCTTAACTCTTTGGCTTCCTTTTTTTAATGAATCAATTCAATAATCACGAAAAGGACTTTCTTGAATTTTCTCGTCTGTGCATGTGTGTGTGACTCTCCAACAGCCTGTGTCCTATTTGATTTGATATCACTGGGACAAAAGAGGCCCCCAAAATAAAGAGGAAAAAGCAAGTGTCTAGAGACCTGGACTCTAATCCTGGTTCTACTACTTTAAATTATTTTATTGTTCTTCATGTCATCATATCTTCATTTATAAAATCAGACCTACTGTATTTATTTTTACGCTTGTCATCTAGAGCAATATATATATATATATATATATATTCAAGAACTTCATAATAGCTTAATAAACTTTTATACTTGTTTACAGATTATTAGTAGGAACTGCTGAATCAGGCAAGTTTGTTAAAACAGGAAACAACAAATGAACAGACTTGCAGCAATAGAAATGTTGTAAACTCTCACCAAACATAAATGGAGTGTAACTGCCACTACCAATGAAACAACCAAGGCAAACTATAACTGGTTTTCTTGAACAGTTTTAATTCCGGTTTCCTATGAACTGGAGCCCTGATATCTTCACTGTGATACCTAGTTATTTGCATTAAAGATGATACTGATGGTGGTGAAAGCAATCAACAATAGTTAAATTTATCAATACATTTTCCAATCATTTGGCACGTGTCATTTCATTGAAACCTCATGTTATTCTATGGATAGATATTTTTCTATCTTTACAAGTGATAAAACTGAAGCATAGAAATGTGATTAAATTTTCAGAGTATATATTGACAGAATCCTATCCTCACTTCTTAACCAAAGTACTATGGTGGATCTGATGTTGAAATATTTTCTACTGCTGTAGGAATTTTATGATATATCATTTGAATATAGAATATCAGTGTGGTAAAGAACCTCAGCCATCATCTGAGGTTCTTATATTTCAGATGCATTCAACATGTGGCATGTCTGCTAGTGACTTCAATGAGTGTATCATATCAAAAAACAGGTTATGAGATCAAAGTCTGATTTTTCTTCCCTAAGTCCCCATGAAAATTGAAAAACTGTCTAGACAGTTTCTGTAGTCAGTTGTTGAACGGGAGACTGAGCATCCCACAACAATTTCACTTCCTTTGAAGGATTCATCTCATACTACTTTGAACTGAGACCTTGATTAATCTAACATAAGCTGAGCCCCACTGATTTCCAAGGAGATCTTATGTGACAAAGCTACTTCTAAAAACTGCCCGTGGGTGGATTTTCATTTTGCTCTTCTGCTTAAAGTATCAAATGTACAGTTGCCCTCTCTCTCCTTTTCAGATTGTGTTGTACTGCAGTAATTAAACACACACAGGGTATGGAGTTAGGCAATATTTAGTTTAACCTCAGATGTGACATTGGATGTTCTATAAGTCATTGAACTTCTCTACGCCTAAATTTCTTTATTTCATTTAATTAGCATAATACATGTGTGCTTGCTAAGTCACTTCAGTTGTCTGACTCTGCGCAACCCTGTGGACTATATAGCCCACCAGGTTCCTCTATCCATGGGACTCTCTGGGCAAGAATACTGAAGTAGTTTGCTATTTCCTCCTCCAGGGGATCTTCCTGACCCAGGGATTGAACCCAACTATCTTATACCATAAAATTGAAATCAGGATTAAATTGGAAAACTTACGACACTTTACAGGCTTGTTATATTATAGATGCAAGAAATAATAAATGCATTATTATTAGTATTAATACTATTGTGATTACTTAATCATTCAATATCTGACTTCAGTTGGCAATTACAGGGACAAGCATAAAAGAGTTACACTATATGTTAATATGTGTATATTCTCATAGATGCTGAGGTTTGTCTTATTGATAAAATTTGGCTTATTTAATTTAGCTATGGAGTAGGAAATGGCAACCCATTCCAATATTCCTGCCTGGAAAACTCAATGGACAGCAGAGCCTGGCAAGTTACAGCCAATGGGGTCGCAGAGTTGGATATAACTGAGCACACACACCTAATTTAGCTAACTCGATTAATTAGATTATTGGATTTCTCAAGATTTCCAAAAGAGCCATACTCATATTCCTCATCATGGAAATAGGAGCACAATGAATCAGTCAGTGGCTTTTGAAAGGTGCCATGGGGAAGGTCAGGTCAGATTATACTCCACCTTCCCCCCGTCCACTTCTCTAGCCCACATACATACACAAACTGAGAAAACCCTGCAGAGTCAGGGAAGGCAACTGTATCTTTGCTACATCCACACTACACTAATGCTTCAGGGAATCTGTCACCTACCTTGGTACCATCTGGAAGTTTGAATTCTAATATTTATTTTGTGCAAGAGGCTGATATCAGATTTTTACACATGGATCTTATGAGGGATAAATATTTATATTCTCATTTGAGACAAGTGGGATATTATCCCAAGATAATTCCCAATCTCAGGTGGATTTTAGATTGGCAATGACCTTTTTCTTAGTGGTGTGGCTTGAATGATTTTCAAAGAGAAAAACGGAGAACAGCAATATAATCAACTACTAGGTAGCCAATTACAATGTAGTCCTTAACTGACAAATCTAAGATTCAGTTCAGTCGCTCAGTCGTGTCCGACTCTTTGCGACCCCATGAATCGCAGCACGCCAGGCCTCCCTGTCCATCACCAACTCCCGGAGTTCACTCAGAGTCACATCCATCGAGTCAGTGATGCCATCCAGCCATCTCATCCTCTCTAGTCCCCTTCTCCCTGATGCTGCCCCCAATCCCTCCCAGCATCAGAGTCTTTTCCGATGAGTCAACTCTTCGCATGAGGTGGCCAAAGTACTGGAGTTTCAGCTTTAGCATCATTCCTTCCAAAGAAATCCCAGATTAAACAACAGCAAAAATCCTCTCAGTTCTGCCAGGTGATAGAACACAAGCAAAAGCTCATATAAATCCTATGATTTCTACCAGATATTAAAAGATACTTTACAGCCTTTAGTTATATGAGAGGATCCGAAAGTGCAAGTTCAATGCTATTGAGAACAATCCCAGGTACTCACATTTTAGTTTGCTTCTTTCAATTTTCCTAGTGACTAGAAGGAAATATGTCTTGTATGATGAGATGTAAGAGCTTACAACTCAGGGAACCGGGATTTGAAAGTGAGATTTGCCATTTCACAACTGTGAGACTTTGAGTCACTTCTTAAATATTATTGTTATTAATTATAAAATGATAAGCACTAATTGTCCACCTCACCAAATTCTTATGAAAATTGGGATAATGCATGTAAAGAGTTAGTCCCTTCTTCAACAGACTGCACACTTTCTTTTGTAATTATAGCAGTATTTGTAACAGTATTTCTTCATAATTTAAAAAGATGTTCTATATTTTAATTTTTTTTTAATTATTAACAGGACTTCCCCCATAGTTCAGTGGTTAAAAAAAACAAATCCACCTGCCAATGCAGGAGAGCCAGGTTGTATCCCTGGGTCTTGCAGATGCCCTGGAGAAAGAATTGGCAACCCACTCTGGTATTCTTGCCTGGGGAATCCCATGGACAGAGGAGCCTGGGAAGCTACAGTCCATGGGTTTGCAAAGTCAGACTTGACCAAGCATGCATGCACAGGAGAAAGAGGGAAAATGCAAACACCTGAGCTTTAGCTTCTGGGAGCTGGAAGAGAAATGTTTCCTCATCTTCAGTGCTCAGTCAAGGCTCCTACAGAAGTTCTGTGACACCACCCAGTTCTGTGGAGTGCCCAATGCAACCTTAAAGGAAATGATCTCCTGCATACAGTTGTCTCTAAAGTGACTAAGCCAAGAGTCACAGAGTAAGGTAGCAACATTTTTATGAGTATGTCCTATATGAAACACTGAACCATAACAGGGAGACCATCTACACACACCCTAAACAAACTTCCCCTTGCTTACCTGTCAAATCAAATAAATCTCTCTTACCAAGTAATGCAGACAAAAATGTTTATTTATGGAAGCTCTGTTTATTGATTACATTCTCCTATAATTATATATATATATATAAGTATGTATATATATATATAAGTATGTATATATATATATGTATGTATATATGGAATCCCTATTCTGGGGTGAAGTGAAAGTCACTCAGTCATGCATGACTGTTTGCGACTCCATGGACTACAGTCCATGGAATTCTCCAGGCCAAAATACTGGAGTGGGTAGCCTTTCTCTACACCAGGGGACCTTCCCAACCCAGGGATCAAATCCAGGTCTCCCACACTGCAGGCAGATTCTTTACCAACTGAGCTATCAGGGAAGCTTGTGGCTCAACTGGTAAAGAATCTGTCCACAATGCGGGAGACCTGGATTCGATCCCCGGGTTGGGAAGATCCCCTGGAGAAGGGAAAGGCTACCCACTCCAGTATTCTGGCCTGGAGAATTCCATGGACTGTAGAGTCCATGGGGTTGCAAAGAGTCGGACACGACTGAGTGACTTTCACTTTCACTTTCATCCTGGGGTAATGATACTGCAGCAATACATTCTTTGTTGTAACCACTATAGCATAAGAAATCTACTATCATGAGGCTCAGTATTTTGTGTTTTTATCTTTTGTTATTATTTCTTTGAGCTTTCTTGCTTTTATTTTTGAATTAATTGATTTTTTTAAATTGAAGGATAATTGCTTTACAGAATTTTGTTGTTTTCTGTCAAACATTAACAATAATCAGTCATAGTGACACCCATGCCCCCTCCCTCCTGAACACCCCTCCCATCTCCCTCCCCATCCCACCCTGCTAGATGGTTGCAGAGCCCCTGTTTAAGCTCCCTGAGTCATACAGCAAATTCCCATTGGCTATTTATTTTACATATGGTGTTGTAAGTTTTCATGTTACTCACTCCTTAGTTAGTCACAGAGAGGTCCTCACACTGTCCTGGGAAAGTAAGAAAAATTCTCCTGAAAATTGTTTTGACTTTTAGATTTTGCCCAGGTCCAGCTCTTATGAAAATTCCATGAAATAGTTAAAAGTTCTTGATGGATTGCCTGATTTATCATGAATTTATACCTTACACCTCTACATTTATAATAGAGAACTTAGGACCCATGATAACCTAATATCTGATGTTGCATGGTGAGATATTCTACCTCAACTAGAACCCAGTAAGAGCATAATGCTTATTCTTCAAAGTTAGAAAGGTAAATTGCTGAGGCAAATAAATAAATAATAAAAACCAACTATCTATTTAAAATATCTAAATTCTTCTGCTAGTACATATAGCTTCTTGATGGGCTGAGTCTCAATTTTGGGACCACTATAGAAATATAGCATTTCCTGCAGTGCTATTTAAAGAGGTCTTTCTGAATATAGTAATACATCCTACACAAAGTGTCACTCTTTAAAAAGATCTACAGTGTGGTCACAAATGCCCTCATTTATACAGAAGATACAGCTTCCAAAACTGAAAGCAGTTTATTAACACCTTCTATCTTTTATGTAGGAGGAAACAAAGTTTAGAAAAGCATGTTTTCTCTTCCAGAGGATATGCCAACATGTTCTATGTGACTAGACTCAGAAGCAGTGAACCTAGATCCTGGACATTTCCAGTTATTCACTTTATAGTCTATTTTCAATACTGTGGATATATGTGTACTTTGTGACATAGTGAGAGGAAAATTTGTTAGTTTTGTTCTTTTCTTAGAGCCTTATATATACCCGTTTAGAGACAAAATACAGAAAGTTCTTTGATAGCCTTGCTAAGAAAAAGGAAAATAATTCGGGAGGTTTGTTTTTAACTTGTAGGGTAGGGAAGTTGAAGTACATTTGCGCACATTACAACAAGCTACATGAAGTTTTACTGTGGCTTCCTATATGCTCAGTGGTAAAGAATCCACCTGCCAAGCAGAAGATGCAGGAGACATGGGTTCAATCCCTGGATCACGAAGATCCCCTGGAGAAGGATATGGCAACCCACTCCAGTATTTTTGCCTGAAGAATCCCACGGAAAAAGGAGCCTGGCAGGCTACAGTCCAAGAGGTCGCAAAGAGTCGGACACGATCGAGCAGCTAAAGGGCAACAGCAGAGGTTCACTACTGGCTGCACCTTAGGAGAGCCATGCTTGGAATTGTGGTTATGAACAGAGGGACTTTATGATTAAATCCACAAAGAAGAACTAGCTCCTATTTGGAAGGTTCCGTCATTTTCTGTATTGGCAAAACTAGAAAGTCAATTGCAATCACTCATGACTCACTGTCACTATGTCATTTGTAGTAGTCCCGTGTACTAAAAGGTCGACTCAGCCATCCTGGGCTGCCCCTCCTGTTTATTTCAGAGGTCTTCAAGACTTGACTGGCTCCTGGGAGATAACATCTAAAACCTTGGAATATCCTGTCTGATAAGAGCAGTTTTGTATCCTGGGGTCCACATCAAACAGTTTATGCTGTCATGGTTCACAGTTAATGCCTGATTGTTAGTATGCCTGAGGCTTTGAACTAGGCCATGATATAGTCAGTTTTAACCCCAGGGTGGTGAAATTCTAGACGAAGTACCTAAGCACTGTTTGTGGGATTCTCCATGCCTATGAACTGACCCTTAATAAAACCCTGGACACTAAGACTTGGCTAAGCATTTCTGGTTGACAATAATTCCTAAGAGTCGTCAGACAACATTGCTGGGAAAATAAAGTTGCCTATGTCACTGCACCAGGAGAGGTCAGCGGAAGCTCGTGGCTGGTTCTCCATGACACAGTTTATTCACTTTTTTTCTATTGCCACTTTCAATCTGTATCTTCGGCTGTAGTAAAACATTATCACAATAGTTTTTCAGAGTTTTGTGAGATCTTTCTTCCACTAAATCACAGAATCTGATAGTAGTCTTAGGCACCCCTGACACAAGCCCTAAATTTGAAAAAGTTTCTCAAGCATTTTTCTTTGTTTTTTAAGATTTTAAACTTTCTTGCATTTATATTACATAAAATACAAAATGTTATTCTAAGAAATTAAATATGCAAATTAGGGAACAAAATAAGCGAATACACGTAAAGTTACTTCCTGAGTTAAATAAAAAAGAAACAACAAAACTGAGTATTGCTGAAATCAGAAGTTCTCTGTGATCACCTCTGTTATCCTACTTTCTTGAAAATTACAACCACCATAAGATATCATCTCAGACCTGTCAGAATGGCTATCATCAAAAAGACCACAATAGCTAATTGGCAAGGAAGTGGAGAAAAGGGAATCCTTGTACACTGTTGCTGCAAATATAAATTGGTGCAGCCACTGTTGAAAACTGTAGGAAGATTTCCAAAAAAGCTGAAAATACCATATGGCTCAGCAATTTCATTCTTGGGTATATTTCTGAAGGAAACAAAAACATTGATTCAAAGAGATATGCATACCCCAGTGTTCATATCATCATTTACTGTAGCCAAGATACGGAAGCCACTTAAGAGTCCATCAACAGATAAATGGATAAAGAAGCTGTGGAATGCATACAGAGTTGAATATTAGCTAGTTCTAGAAAAGAATGAAATTTTGCCATCTGCAGTAACGTGGATGGACCTGCAGGGTATTATGCTCAGTGAAATAAGTCAGATAGAAAAAGGCAAATGCTGTGTGTTACCGTTTCCATGTGGAATCTAAAAAACTAAAACACATAAAAAATGTAAGAACACAGAAACGGGCCGATAGAAAACAAACCAGTGGTGGCCAATGGGACGAGAGAAGGAGGCGGGAAGAGGGCAAGAGGCAGAGCATTAAAAGGTACAAACGAGGGGCTCTGCTGATGCCCAGGTGACTAAGGCTTCACCTTCCCATGCAGGAGGCTCCAGTTCAGTCCCTGGGGAGGGAGCTAAGGTTCCATATGCCTCACAGTCAAAACACCAAAATAAAAAGCAGAGGTAACATTCTAACAGTTTCAATAAAGACAAAAGAAAATGGTCCACATCAAAAAATATTTTTAAAAATACAGACTAATACCAACTAAATAACCTACAGGGATATATTGTACAGTACAGGGAATATATTCAATATTTTATAATAACTCAAAATGGCGTAGAATGCCAACAAACCTGAATCACTATGTTGTACCTTTGAAACTAATACAAAATTATAAATCAAATGTACATCAGTTAAATATGAATAAAATAATCTTCTGTTTTTTCTTATTCTCTAGCTTTCTTTTTTAATTTAAATTTATTTATTTGAATTGGAGGTTAATTACTTTACAATATTGTATTGGCTCTGTCACACATCAACATGAATCCCCCCCAGGTGTACACGTGTTCCCCATCCTGAATCCCCCTCTCACCTCCCTCCCCATACCATCCCTAGCTTTCAATTTTAAAAATAAATTCATCCATGTCCTAAACTATGTGTTTAATAAATCTGTTTGAATCACATTATAAATGTGATGTCATACAGTTTGTCTTCTACTTTGCTTGTGATTTTCTTCAATATTAGTTTCTAACATTTTCCCTGTACAAAAAGGATCTTCACGACCCGGATAATCACGATGGTGTGATCACTCATCTAGAGCCAGACATCCTGAAATGTGAAGTCAAGTGGGCCTTAGAAAGCATCACTACGAACAAAGCTAGTGGAGGTGATGGAATTCCAGTTGAGCTATTTCAAATCCTGAAAGGTGATGCTGTGAAAAGGCTGCACTCAATATACCAGCAAATTTGGAAAACTCAGCAGTGGCCACAGGGCTGGAAAGGATCAGTTTTCATTCCAGTCCCAAAGAAAGGCAATGCCAAAGAATGCTCAAACTACCACACAATTGCACTCATCTCACATGCTAGTAAAGCAATGCTCAAAATTCTCCAAGCCAGGCTTCAGCAATATGTGAACCGTGAACTCCCTGATGTTCAAGCTGGTTTTAGTAAAGGCAGAGGAACCAGAGATCAAATTGCCAACATCTGCTGGATCATGGAAAAAGCAAGAGACTTCCACAAAAACATCTATTTCTGCTTTATTGACTATACCAAAGGCTTTGACTATGTGAATCACAATAAACGATGGAAAATTCTGAAAGAGATGGGAATACCAGACCACCTGACCTGCCTCTTGAGAAATCTGTATGCAGGCCAGGAAGCAACAGTTAGAACTGGACATGGAACAACTGACTGGTTCCAAATAGGAAAAGGAGTAAGTCAAGGCTGTATATTGTCACCCTGCTTATTTAACTTATATGCAGAGTACATCATAAGAAATGCTGGACTTGAAGAAACACAAGCTGGAATCAAGATTGCCAGGAGAAATATCAATAACCTCAGATATGCAGATGACACCAACCTTATGACAGAAAGTGAAGAGGAACTAAAAGGCCTTTTGATGAAAGTGAAAGAGGAGAGTGAAAAAGTTGACTTATAGCTCAACATTCAGAAAACAAAGATCATGGCATCCGGTCCCATCACTTCATGGGAAATAGATGGAGAAACATTGGAAACAGTGTCAGACTTTATTTTTTGGGGCTCCAAAATCACTGCAGATGGTGATTGCAGCCATGAAATTAAAAGAAACTTACTCCTTGGAAGAAAAGTTATGAGCAACCTAGATAGTATATTCAAAAGCAGAGACATTACTTTGCCGACTAAGGTCCGTCCAGTCAAGGCTATGGTTTTTCCAGTGGTCATGTATGGATGTGAGAATTGGACTGTGAAAAAGGCTGAGTGCCAAAGATTTGATGCTTTTGAATTGTGGTGTTGGAGAAGACTCTTGAGAGTCCCTTGGACTGCAAGGAGATCCAACCAGTCCATTCTGAAGGAGATCAACCCTGGGATTTCTTTGGAAGGAATGATGCTAAAGCTGAAACTCCAGTACTCTGGCCACCTCATGGGAAGAGTTGACTCACTGGAGAAGACTTTGATGCTGGGAGGGATTGGGGGCAGGAGGAGAAGGGGACGACCCAGGATGAGATGGCTTGATGACATCACGGACTCGATGGACGTGAGTCTGAGTGAACTCTGGGAGTTGGTGATGGACAGGGAGGCCTGGCATGCTGCGATTCATGGGGTCACAGAGAGTCAGACACGACTGAGCAACTGAATTGAACTGAACATTTTCCCATCAAAATGTTATCTTAAAAAGCTGCTACACATGAAAATGTTACACATGAAAAGCTCATGTGTATCCCTGTACTCTTAATTTCAAAAATGTATAATATTATTTTTCTTTAATGTGTCTATTTAATGGAAACTTTCCTTCTATCATGATCAGTGCTGATGCGAATGTTACGTTACAGGTCATTCAGCACACTCCTACAGGAGTTTGTCTAGGTCCATCCCTAGATATGACATTGATTGAATACAGGATATACTTATGCTCAGCTTTAAAGTATAACGAGAATTTTCCTAATTTATGTTTCATATTTATATCCTCAAGAGCAGCACATCTGACCTTAGCTTCTACGTCCTTGCTGATATCTATTATAGTCAGACATTTAACATATTTTGCCATCATTATGGAGGTGCGTGTATGTTTGTGTGTGTGTGTAGCCATGTCTGACTCTTTGCAAACCCATGAACTATAGCCCACCAGGCTCCTCTCTCCATGGAATTCTTCAGGCAAGAGTACTGGGATAGGTTGCATTTCCTAATCCAGGCAATCTTCCTGACCCAGGGATCAAACTTGCATCTCTTGCATGTCCTGAATTAACAGGTAAATTTTTTTTTTTACCACTGTACCACCTCTCAGATACTTAAATCTTTAACACTTCTGGAAATATATATATTTTCCATTGTATTATGTTAGAATGTTCTCTTTTTTGAATTCAGATAGCATGTTTTCCCTACCGATCTTTTTTTTAAAAAAAACATGTGTTCTCCATTTATTGTTAGTGATACCCTATGATGTATCAAATCTTCATTTATCTGTGGATCCATTTCTGGACCTTGTTTTCTGATCAGCAGTCTATTGATAAGTTATCCTTTATGTAATAGCACTGCTAGACAATTTTGCAAGAAAGACTTAAACTTTTTCTTCTGAGCTATTTCACCAAAACTTTAAAAAAGGCTTGTCACTCTTAGAATATTGTTTTTTTAAATTTTGGAGTGAATTTCCTTTACAGACCAATCTGTAAAACTTATATCTTTCAAATATTGAGTCATTCTCATAAACATGATGATGTCACTGTTTATTTATGCTATTTATTTAAAATCTTTTAGTTATGTTTTATCCTAGACATAAAAGTTTTGATTGATAAGATATATTTCCATAATGACCTTATATAATAAAAATCCATTGTTTAAAAATTATGATCTAAATATTTTCTGCAGTGATGAGAAAATACAACTGATTTTCAGATCGAATATTGACTCTGTAGTTAACAATCCACACAGACTATTTTATTAACACCCATAGTTTTCATTTTACCCTTTTACATGAGTCTTTTCTTTATATATCTTAAAAATCTGTAATTTATTGTTTTGGGGTATCTTCCTCTGCTAGCATCACCCTCTAGTGAATTATTATCCAGAGTTGGTAAGGTTGGGCATCATTTTCCTTTACATAATTTTAAAGTGGATAACTGTGAACTTCTGTTCATTAATTTTGATCAAAAGATGTCAATTCAGTTTTAAGTCCTAATTAACTGTATGTCTGAACCTCCAAATGCAATTTCTCCAGCTTTCCATGCATCATGTTTGACATAAGGAAGATGGAGGAAAAGCTTATTTGAAATAGTAAATCTTTTGGAAAAAATTCAATCAAATAAATTGTAAATTTTTAACCATTAAATTGTGAAAGAAGATGTAACATTCAAGGTAACTGTCCAGTATTCTGGAAAGAATTTTCATTTCATCTTTTTAATTCACAAATTTGCTGCTAATGCTGCCATCTTTTGAGACAGACCTAACTATGCAAAGTGACTGCCCAATGTGTCTCATTAACAATAATCTTTGGTGCATTTTTTTAGCTTAAATTTAAACAGTATAGAGTGCAGTTATTGCTGAAAGGATAAGTACCATAAGCAATGATTATCCTGAGAGATAACTGATAAATAAATTTTAAAGGATTGAGAACTCTTTCTTGCTTTTTTTTTAGTGTGATGAAATCCCTTTGAAAAATGTCTAATTATGTTGTTTCTTAATGAATCTCAAGAGAAATCAATAGACATTATAGCTTTTTAATGAATGAATATATTTTTCATTGTCCAATATTAAAAAAAAAACTGCAGATATATCTTAGTAAAAGAAGTGGGCAAATAAAGGCCCTGTTTTTCCTAGATTTTTAAATTACAGTTTACTACATATATTTGCTTTATTATTTCAAATAAACTTATTAGAGTAGCATATTGGCACCCTGAGATTAATCCTTATACAGATGACTTGCAGTAAAATGTTCACAATCTAAAAAATAATTATTTTTATTATTAACCTAATCATTAACCTATTCATTTATAAAATTGACTTATTTTTAAATTTACATTTTAAAGTATAATCAAGTATCTTAATTTATTTGCTCATCTATCCACAAATATTTCATGACTTACACAGAGTTGGACATGACTGAAGTGACTTAGCAGCAGCAGCACTATGTAACAGAAACTGTTCTGCCGGCCTGACCAATCATTATAAAGTTTTGTGCTCCAAAAAATTTATTAGAAGAGTAAAAACAAGAAAAATATAAACAAGTAATGGAAAACAATGCTGTTACTAATAAGTATTTTAATACAATTTAATAGATCTTTGCAATTAAGGATTTCATTCTATCTTTGATGTTGAAGCCTTTAAAAATGTTTAATTAAAGAGTATATGATAATTTTATTTAATAAAATCACTATGTGTGGAAAAATGAATTGACAAAAATTGAGTATTATCTTTATGAGATAATGATAATTAACAAAAATAGCTATCTCATTTAAAATTATCCTTTTGTAGAGTTTCCTTTGGTCATATTTGAGTTAAGTGACATGTGTTGATACAGATCTTATCCTATATCACATAAACTGCAATGTCCCTTTGATGAATACTCAATTTACACCTAATCAAAAGATAATTATTGAAATGCAAAAGTCTATTTCTGATGCAAATTATTACATAATTTCTTTAATTCCTCATAAGATAATCAGAAACAAAAAATATATACTTCCTCAAAAAGAAGTTTCCAGAGATGTATAAAATTCTTAAAAGATATTAAGTTAAAAATAAAATAAATCTACTATACTTAGCAAAAAGCAAGTCAGTGATGGCATTGAAGAGAAAGCTTTCCATGAGAAAGACACTGTGCAGAATGTAATGCTGTCATGCCTAAACACCAACATGTATTTCATGGTTCCACTTTTCTGTGGAAAATAATTCTAATGAGCTCAAAATTTATCCCTTGAAATATTTATTTATATATAATGCTAATGAATGCATTATAAAATAAATAGCAAGAGCATCAGTTACAGTCAAGGTAAGTTTTCCAGCTAGACTTTAAGCCTGCAGAAATATTTTTAAAAATGAATAATATCATATAAGAAATGAACCGCCAGTCCAGGTTCGATGCTTGATACAGGATGCTTGGGGCTGGTGCACTGGGATGACCCAGAGGGATGGTATGGGGAGGGAGGTGGGAGGGGGGTTCAGGATGTGGAACACGTGTACGTCCATGACCGATTCATGTTGATGTATGGCAAAACCAATACAATATTGTAAAGTAATTAGCCTCCAATTAAAATAAATAAATTTAAATTTAAAATTAATAAAAAGTGTTTATTCTTTAAAATATATATATATATATATATATATATTTTTTTTTTAAGTGGGTTTCCCAGGTGGCTCAACAGAAAAGAATCTGACTGCCAAGCAGGAGACGTGAGTTCAATCCTTGGGTTGGGAAGTTCCCCTGGAGTCGGAAATGGCAACCACTCTACTATTCTTGCTCAGAAAATTCTGTGGACAGAGAAGCCTGGCAGGTTACAGTCCATGTGGTCACAAAGAGTCAGACCCAACTCAGTGACCAAACAACAATCTCCTCTTTATTCTATGGAGACATGGAAAAAGTGCAGGAATGTAGTAAGTTTGCAATCCAGAAGACAACCCTATGTCTGCTACTTACCTAAAAAAAAAAAAAAAAAAAAATTGGATCAGTTTGTGCATAAGGCCTTGTCATTGAAGGATGGCTATTATGAGCTCAGAGGCCTAATTCTGGGTATTGGTCTGCTGTTTAGGAGAGCGCTAAGAAATGACGGTTACACAGAATCTGAAGATCTTGTAACCCACAGAAAGATTCAGTCATCTGGTGGAGAGAAGTGTAGATGGAATAAAAAGCCACTTGATTCCGGGCAAACTTTGAAGTGACTCCTAGAGCTGCTGCTGCTGCTAAGTCGCTTCAGTCGTGTCCGACTCTGTCGGCCCTACCTACTGATGGCTTTTATAGATATTTTAAGATGTTAGTGATCTAGATAATATGAAATAATGCTTCTATTAAATTCAGTCTTCAAATTTTAGTGAAAATTTAATTTACTAGTTTTAAGATTGCCATCAATCTCACAAGCCTTTATCATTTGTTCAGAAGTAGACCTACAGATCCTACTGTTCCATCAGGGTCAAATATTATGCACTTACATGTCTTAAATAAAATTGTAGTTATTTAATTTTTTTAGAAAACAGAAGATGATTAATTATGTATATAATGGCAATCCAGATTTGGGTACAAGAAGATTGAGTCAAACTTCATCTTATGTTTTCTAGTTACATATAATGTCACCTCACTAGTATGCAAACATTATATGTTGCTACAGTCATATATCTAGGGTAAGATATAAACATGTTAAAAGGTTTAAGAAAATAATGACTGTATTACTAGGTTTGAGTGTGTATTCAAAAGCAGATTGGGGGACTTCTCTGGTGGTCCAGCGGTTAGGAATCTGCCTGCCAAAATAGGGGACACAGATTCGGGCCCTGGGACAGGAGGATTCCACATGCCACGGGGCAAGTAAGCCCAAGGATCACAACTACTGAAGCCCAGGAGTGGAGAGCATGCTCTGCAGCAGAGAAGCTACCACAAAGGTAAGTCCACACACGGTGACTAGAGGGTAGCCCTGCTCTCCTTGGCTACAGAAAGTTATGTGCACAGCAGCGAAGACCTGGCAGAGCTAAAATAAATAAATACATAATATGTTTATAAAAAGGAGTTTGTTCATATCTGGTATTAATTGTACAAATGTTACTGAACAGAATTTCATTTATCACAGTAAGAGCCTGGATATCCCTTGCGAACATATGGTGACTTAGGCTTGAAAGTTTAGCTGGGAACTGGGAGCAACTCTACAGAATACAGAGCACAGAAATACATTCCTGCAACTAGGATCAATTTTTTTCAATTTTTCTTTTCTTTTTCTTTCTTTTTTTTTTTTTTTAGCTATTTGGCAAAGGAGGGAAAAATATACAGTGGAGAAAAAACAGTCTGTTCAATAAGCAGTGATGGAAATTTGGAAAGCTATATGTAAAAGAGTGAGATTAAAACACTACCTCACAAAAATGAATACAAAATGCTTAAAGACCTAAATGTAAGACTAGAAACCATAAACTCCCTAGAAGAGAACAGAGGCCAAACACATTTTGACGTAAGTCACAGCAATATATTTGGGATCTGTCTCTGAAGGAAAAAGCAATAAGAGAAAGAGGGAAAGGGAGATTCAGTTCAGTTCAGTCGCTCAGTCGTGTCTGACTTTTTTCAACCCCATGGACTGCAGCACATCAGGCCTCCATGTCCATCGACAACTCCTGGAGTTTACCCAAACTCATGTCCATTGCATCGGTGATGCCATTCAACCATCTCATCTCTGTCATCCCCTTCTCCTCCAACCTTCGATCTTTCCCAGCATCAGGATCTTTTCAAATGAGTCAGCTCTTCACTTCAGGTGGCCAAAGTATTGGAGTTCCAGCTTCAGCCTCATTCCTTCCAATGAATATTCAGGACTGATTTCCTTTAGGATGGACTGGTTGGATCTCCTTGCAGTCCAAGGGACTTTCAAAAATTTTCTCCAACACCAAAGTTCAAAAGCATCAATTCTTTGGTGCACAGCTTTCTTTTTAGTCCAACACTCATATCCATACATGACTACTGGTAACACCATAGCCTTGACAAGACAGACCTTTGCTAGCAAAGTAATATCTCTGTTTTTTAATATGCTGTCTAGGTTGGTCATAACTTTCCTTCCAAGGAGTAAATGTCTTTTAGTTTCATGGCTGCAGTAACCATCTGCAGTGATTTTGGAGCCCCCAAAATTAAAGTCAGCCACTGTTTCCACTGTTTCCACATCTACTTGCTATGAAGTGATAGGACCAGATGCCATGATCTTAATTTTCAGAATGTTGAGCTTTAAGCCAACTTTTTCACTCTCCTCTTTCACTTTCCACAAGAGGCTCCTTAGTTCTTCAATTTCTGCCATAGAAGTGGAATCATCTGCATATGTGAGGTTATTGATATTTCTCCTGGCAATCTTGATTCCAGCTTGTGCTTCATCCAGCCCAGCGTTTCTCATGATATACTCTGCATATAAGGTAAATAAGCAGGATGACAATATATACCCTGATGTACTCCTTTTCCTATTTAGAACCAGTCTGTAGTTTCATGTCCAGTTCTAACTGTTGCTTCCTGACCTGTATACAGATTTCTCAAGAGGTGGGTCAGGTGGTCTAGTATCCCAATCTCTTCCACAGTTTTCCAAAATTTATTGTGATCCACACAGTCAAAGACTTTGGCATAGTCAATAAAGTAGAAATAGATGATTTTCTGGAACTCTCTTGCTTTTTTGATGATCCAGCAGATGTTGGCAATTTGATCTCTGGTTCCTCTGCCTTTTCTAAATCCAGCTTGAGCATCTGGAAATTCACAGTTCACGTATTGCTGAAGCCTTGCTTGGAGAATTTTGAGCACTACTTTACTAGCATGTGAGATGAGTGAAATTGTGCAGTAGCTTGAACATCCTTTGGCATTGCCTTTCTTTGGAATTGGAATGAAAACTGACCTTTTCCAGTCCTGTGGCCACTGTTGAGTTTTCCAAATTTGTTGACATATTGAGTGCAGCACTTGCACAGCATCATCTTTCAGGATTTGAAATAGCTCTACTGGAATTACATCAGCTCCACAAGCTTTGCTCAGAGTCATGCTTCCTAAGAATGTTTGGTTCTAGGTGAGTGTGAGTGATCACACCATAGTGATTATCTGGGTCATGAACATCTTTTTTTGTACAGTTCTTCTGTGTATTCTTGCCACTTCTTCTTAATATCGTCTACTTCTGTTATGTTCATACTATTTCTGTCCTTTATTGAGCCCATCTTTGCATGAAATGTTCCCTTGCTATCTCTAATTTTCTTTAAGAGATCTCTAGTCTTTCCCATTCCATTGTTTTCCTCTATTTCTTTGCACTGATCATTGAGGAAGGCTTTTTTTTTTTCATCTCTCCTTGCTATTCTTTGGAACTTTGCATTCAAATGGGTATATCGTTCCCCTTTTCCTTTGTTTTTTTGCTTCTCTTCTTTTCACAGCTATTTGAAAGACCTCCTCAGACAGCCATTTTGCTTTTTCTGCATTCTTTTTTCTTGGGGATGATCTTGATTTCTGTCTGCTGTATAAATGCCATGAACCAATGTCCATAATTCATCAGGCACTTTGTCTATCAGATCTAATCCCTTAAGTCTATTTCCCACTTTCACTGTATATTCATAAAGGATTTAATTTACATCATACTTGAATAGTCTAGTGGTTTTCCCTGATTTCTTCAATTTAAGCCTGGATTTGGCAATAAGGAGTTCATGATCTTAGCCACACTCAGCTCCTGGTCTTATTTTTGCTGACTGTATAGAGCTTTTCCATCTTTGGCTACAAAGAATATAATCAATCTGATTTCACTGTTGACAGTTTGGCGATGTGCATGTGTAGAGTCTTCTCTTGTGTTGTTGGAAGAGGGTGTTTGCTATGACCAATGCGTTCTGTTGGCAAAACTCTATGAGCCTTTCACCTACTTCATTATGTACTCCAAGGCCAAATTTGCCTGTTACTCCAGGTATTTCTTGACTTTCTACTTTTGCATTCCATTCCCCTATAATGAAAAGGACATCTTTTTGAGGGTGTTTGATCTAAGAGGTCTTTGTAGGTCTTCATAGAACCAGTCAACTTCAGCTTCTTCAGCATTACTGGTCAGGGCATAGACTTGGATTACCATGATACTGAATGGTTTTCCTTGGAAACAAATGGAGAGCATTCTGTCGTTTTTGAGATTGCATCCAAGTACTGCATTTCAGACTCTTTTGTTGACTATGATGGCTATTCCATTTCTTCTAAGGGATTCTTGCCCACAGTAGTAGATATAATGGTCATCTGAGTTAAATTCACCCATTCCAGTCCATTTTAGTTCCCTGATTCCTAAAGTAGTGATATTCACACGTGCCATCTCCTGTTTGACCACTTCCAATTTTCCATGACTCCTGGACCTAACATTCCAGGTTTCTGGAGTTATTTCTCCACTAACCTCCAGTAGCATATTGGGCACCTACTGACCTGGGGAGTTCATCTTTCAGTGTCCTATCTTTTTGCCTTTCTATACTGTTCATGGGGTTCTCAAGGCCATAATACTCAGGTGGTTTGCCATTCCCTTCTTCAGTGGAGCACATTTTGTCACAACTCTCCACCGTGACCTGACTCTTGGTTGGCCCTACATGGCATGGCTCACAGTTTCACTGAGTTAGATAAGGCTGTGGCCCATGTGATTAGATTGGTTAGCTATTTTGATTGTAGTTTCTTTCTGTATGCCCTCTGATGCCTTCTGCCTGTTCCTACCATCTTACTGTGATTTCTCTGATCTTGAACATGGGGTATGTCCTCTCGGCCACTCACCACTCCAGCATGTCACAGCCTAAGAGGGAGTTTAGGGGTATACAATTAAGACGGACAAGCTACAGTGTGTAAAATAGATGGCCTATAGGGATGTGACTATAGGAAGTGACTTAGCAGTATAGGGATGTATTTATAGCATAAGAAGTTATAACCACTGTCTTGTAATTTTTTAATTTTATTTTTAATTGGTGGAAAATTTTTCTTGGTTTCTGCTATATAACACAAATCCATTATAAGTATATATATAATTACTTATGTATATAATTTATAATTGTGCATATATTTATACATAGATACAATACATAGGATAATTATATCTAATAAAATCAGGGTATATATATATATCTATATATATATCCCCTTCTCTCTTGAGCCTCCCTCTCCCTCCCCTCCCCTACCCCTCTAGCTCTTTGAATAGAGTATAATCTGCCAAAATAATCACTATGCTGTTCACTTGAAGCTAGTACAATATTGTAAATCAAGTATACCCAGATTTGAAAAGTTAAATGTTCTTAATCCATTGTCTTAATGCTCGTGGTATAGTATTCTTTTAAGCAAACGATGTAGTCAGTGTCCCCTTTGCATTCCACTCAAGAACAGAGTTAGAAGTTAAACTGACCCAGACCAAAGGAGGAGTACACACACAGGCACACAAAGGGACGTATAGTAATTTTGTTGCAGTTTATGTACCTTTTTGATTAAGCTTAACTTATAAACAAAGAGGCAATTAAATATCCAATTAAAATTATTATATTTTACCTGGACAAATAATTTTAAAGTAACATAGAGATCAGAAACCACTTTATGATCAAAGTGCCACATGCTTTATTTCATTTATTTTCATATGATCCAAGTGCCACATAATATTTTATTCAGTTATCTGCATATGATCATATTTTAATTGCTTTGAGACTGAAGCTTCTGTCTTAAGAGGACTGACTCACAATTAAAACCTATAATCTAGTCCCCATGGTCACCCAACCCTCTTTAAGGAAAGCAAAATAAAAGGGCAGTCATGTGTACATGCTCAGAAGGTGGCTTGAATTTTTTGCAAAGAGGTAACTGAACTGAACTGAATTCAAAGTTTTATGACTTTTCATTTTATTAAAAAATGTAAATCTTTTTATTTTAAATTTCACCTGAGTATATTAAGAATTCTAATAAAAAGGAAAATAATGGACAGTATAACTAAGACTCTAAGAAGGAAGCTATAAATACCTGTTACTGCCATTCCCTGTTGTGGACAGGTACAGTATATGCAACTACGAGGAATTAATTTGATAGCATGCTTTGTAACGAGTGCAGTTGCTTTCATCCACTTGCAAAACACTACAAAAGCATTCTTAAGAATGTCATAGATGTCAAAATATTGGTTATTTGCAGTAGGCACTGTTTCTGCTGCTTGAAGAACACAAGAGTGATTTCTGGATGGTGATGCATGAATTTTGCTGTTGAAGAGTGTATAGAGTAGTCTTGATGAGAAAAGAAGGCATTTGAGTTAACCATACACGCTTGTGCAGAGGATGAGAGAGAACTCAGCAAGAATAGCTCTATACTTTGCATTTTGGGTGTGAATGGGCTAGAAGAGAAAGAATAGAATGAGTGCAGTTGCTTTCATCCACTTGCAAAACACTACAAAAGCATTCTTAAGAATGTCATAGATGTCAAAATATTGGTTATTTGCAGTAGGCACTGTTTCTGCTGCTTGAAGAACACAAGAGTGATTTCTGGATGGTGATGCATGAATTTTGCTGTTGAAGAGTGTATAGAGTAGTCTTGATGAGAAAAGAAGGCATTTGAGTTAACCATACACGCTTGTGCAGAGGATGAGAGAGAACTCAGCAAGAATAGCTCTATACTTTGCATTTTGGGTGTGAATGGGCTAGAAGAGAAAGAATAGAATGTATATGCTGCATTTTCAGAAACTTAAACGGACTTTGACCAGCGAACAGGGAGTTCCACAACCCAGATTCAATACAGACAATTGCTTATTGAATGCCAATGCTTGTTCATTTGTCCACGAATTTCCGCTTTACTACAGTCACTCCGGGAGTTGGTGACGGCAGGGAGGCCTGGCGTGCTGCAGTCCCTGCAGTCTCAAAGAGTCGGACACGACTGAGCGACTGAACTGAGCTGAGCTGACTGTCACCCTGCTTACTCTGCTCTATTATCCCAGGATTTTATTTTCTCCGTGTGTTAGCAACTGCATTAACATTTCTACTATTTTTTGTGAAATTTGGACAATGACATATTTACAAGGAATAGAAGTTTAAGCCTACAACATCTTTAATAAATGGCCAGAAATAATTGTACTTTGCTGACGGAGTTCATCCTGTTGGGATTAGCAGACACACTGGAGCTACAAGCTATCCTTTTTTCTCTTTTTTTGGTGATTTACACACTTACAGTTGTGGGAAATATTGGGATGATCCTTTTAATCAGGACTGATTCTCGACTCCACACACCCATGTATTTCTTCCTGGCAATCCTATCTTTTGCAGATGTTAGTTATTCATCCACCATCACTCCAAAGATGCTGGTAGACTTTTTATCAGAGAAGAAAACCATCTCCTTTGCTGGCTGCTTCCTGCAGATGTACTTCTTTATAGCGTTTGCCACGACTGAATGCATCCTTTTTGGGTTAATGGCCCGTGACCGCTATGTGGCCATATGCAGCCCTCTCCTTTACTCCTTGATCATGTCCAGGACCGTCTGCCTGAAAATGGCAGCAGGGGCTTTCACAGCAGGACTGTTGAACTCTGTGATTCACACAGGTTATGTGAGCAGCTTGTCATTCTGTAGTTCCAATATCATCCATCACTTCTTCTGTGACAGTCCTCCACTTTTTAAGCTCTCATGTTCTGACACACGCCTGCATGAAAGCATCTTGTCCACATTCGCTGGTGTGAATATAGTTGGGACTCTGCTGGTGATCCTCACCTCCTACTGCTACATTCTCTTCTCCATCTTCCACATGCATGCAGGGGAGGGGAGGCGCAAAGCCTTCTCCACGTGTGCGTCTCACCTGACAGCCATCATGCTGTTCTATTCCACCTCCATCTACACTTATCTCAGACCTTCCTCCAGCTACTCCTTGACTCAGGACAAAGTGGCTTCCATATTCTACACAGTGGTCATCCCCATGTTGAATCCTCTGATCTACAGCCTCCGGAACAGGGAAGTGAAGAAGGCTTTATGGAATGTAATTACTAGGAAAAGGGTCCCTTCATTTCTGGGGTTGTTGGGTTAATTTTCTGAACTAAATGGAATATATAATGAATTTTAAAATACTGGTTGAAGCTTACTATGATTGTGGGCTTCATTTTCTTAGCTTAGTAGAGTACATACTGAACTTTAAAATGCTGGATCAACATTTTTCACTACAATGTTTTCTAAGTAATCATGTTGTATTTATATCCAAATATATGAATCTGACTGGAGAAGGAAATTGCAACCCACTCCAGTATTCTTGCTTGGGAAATCCCATGAACAGAGAAGTCTAGAGGTTTTCTCTGTCCATGGGGCTGCAAAGAATTGGAAATGACTTAGCAACTAACCCTCATATCCAATAGGATAAGCTAAATTATTAAATTTATATGAAACTCTAAAACTTTCATCTAATTGTTCTGTATTTCCACTGAGTTCCCAAAGTATGATGTGTTTTAATGAAACTTTGGTTAGAGAATAAAAAGACTAATTATTGGGCTTCCCAAGTGGCACAGTGGTAAAGAATCTGCCTACCAGTGACAGAAATTCAGGGGACATGAGTTCAACCCCTGGGTCAGAAGGACCCCCAGGAGAAGGGAATGGCAACCCATTCCAGCATTTTTACCTGGAAAATTCCATGGTCAGAGGAGCTTGGTGAGCTGCAGTTTGCCATAGGGTAGCAGAGAGGGAAAGGACTGAGTGCCTGATCATTTAGAGACAAAAGTTACAATATCATATGATCTAATCACCAAAGTCTGTCTAGTCAAACTATGGTTTTTCCAGTAGTCACGTATGGATGTAAGAGTTGAACTGTGAAGAAAGCTGAGCGATGAAGAATTGATGCTTTTGAACTGTGATGTTGGAGAAGACTCTTGAGAATCCCTTGGACTGCAAGGAGATCCAACCAGTCCATTTTAAAGGAGATCAGTCCTGGGTGTCCTTTGGAAGGAATGATGCTAAAGCTGAAACTCCAGAACTTTGGCCACCTCATGTGAAGAGTTGACTCATTGGAAAAGACTCTGATGCTGGGAGGGATTGGGGGCAGGAGGAGAAGGGGACAACAGAGGATGAGATGGTTCAAAGGCATCACTGACTCAATGGACGAGAGTTTGAGTGAACTCTGGGAGTTGGTGATGGACAGGGAGGCCTGGCATGCTGCAATTCATGGGGTCGCAAAGTCGGACACGACTGAGCGACTGAACTGAACTGAACTGAATCACGTAGAGTATTTTTAAGGTACATTTAGCTTTTCCTTTGTCTTTCTTTGTCAGAATTCCTCATTAGTATTAATAAGATATATTGATATATTACATATGTCAAAAATGCTTAAAATTGATTTCCATTTTAAGTTTTTGAGTTATTTCCCCAGGAGATGCTTAAGTCATATTTCAGTATTCAACTTTTAATTGTAGCAGTAGACCTTTTATTTCCCTTCTTCCCTTCATGCACATATATGTTCATTAAATAATAAGTATGAGTTTATACAAACATATGCTAGCAAGAAAATTGCTGACTGACTAGAATGCACCAATTAAAGTAGCACTCTTTGGATTCCTTCCATTCTCCATAGATTTTCCAATGTTTTTCTCACTTTCTCTCTCCAAGACTGAGACATATACACAAACCACAAGCACATACATTCAACTATGGCAATTTTTAAACAGCACATGGCTCCAAAGCGGGTAGGTCAATGCTCAGTGAATGAATGTGACACATATTCTTTATAACAAGTTCATGGATTTCCTGCATATTAGAATCTGTTATCAAGTTAGCAGTAAAAATGAGTTAAGATATGTCTTAATGTTAAAGTTAAGCATTATATGGAGTTAGGTAAGAAGCTGGCTTAGTAGGACTCTGGAGGAAACTGAGTGGGAGCCTGGACTTGCTAAGGAGACAAGCCCTGAGATGCTGTCAAGCTAACTTTATGGCCTGGCATGAAAGGTCAGTCCATCCTAACATCAATCTCCCTATGGTCCACATAGTTGATCTTCACCAAAGGGATATTTGTGAAGTCATCAATGTTGTTGGTTCATCCCTGGACCACGCTCTTACCGCACAGGTCCAAATGGTATCTGGTCCCGGAGGCCATGCAGCGGACTAATCAGACTGTTCTCAGAGATGGTTCACTCCTTCGTTGACTGACTCATCCACATTTTTCTGCACCAGCTGGCTGCTCATTGGCTGTATTTTTCTGCTTTCCCTGTCCTGAGTATTCAATGAAATCATATACATGGTCAAGATATTTCATTACTAAATATCAATATTATAATCCTTGCATCAAATGCTTTAATTTCTAGTATAATTTAGAAATAGAAACAATGTTTAGAAGGTAAAATCCATTTATTCTGTGATTTAGGGCTTGCCCAGAAGCTCAGCGGTAAAGAACCTGCCTGCTAATGCAGGAAACACAGGTTTGATCCCCGGGTCAGGGATATCCCCTAAAGAAGGAAAATGGCAACCCACTCCAGTATTCTTGCCTGGGGAAGCCCATGAACAGAGGAGCCTGGTAGGCTACAGTCCATGAGATCGCAAAGAGTTGGACACAACTGAGTGACTAAACACTAAATTCTGAGTTCTAGGTTTTATGCATATCATATTTTGAACCTTGTTCCCCAATCTCTAAGTCTAGTCTCTTTTATTTAGTTACTTTCATTTGCAAAGTCTTCAAATATTTCCAACTTTGGGAACTATTACCACTTAATTATATTTGTTAATTTTAATTAACTGAATATGTACAGCTTATGTATGCAACTCAAGATTATTTATTTAGCCTTTAATTGCTTGTGAAAATTATTTTTAAATCATATTTTCTTGCTCATTAAAGAATTTATATGAAATATATTCAAAATATTTTTTTAATTTTCTTTGACTCAAAAGATATTTAGATTGTAAAAACAAAGAGACCTCTAACTTTGAGTTTGATTTTATCCTTCTCGTCTTTAGAAGACAATATTTATTAAATCCTCCCTTATGAATGTGGCATTCTTTTGTGCCTTTTGCTATTTGCATTTCGTTCTGTTTTTCTAATGTCCCTGTCTTTTATTTCACTTAAACATTTAACATTACCACCTATCACTTATCAACCATGTATTGCCTTATTCAAGGGTTTTTGAGTATTTTATTTACTAAAGTTAATGAATTTTGAAACCCATGCTTTGTGCAGTCAATATTCATCAGCAATTCTAGGAAATCAGAGACTAACTTACAAAATCTGTGACTGTCATAAAGTTGGAAAATTAAGCAAACACACTGGAAAGGATGAAATAATCAAATATGCAACCTCCCAAAAAGATGAAATTATTGGAGTCCTGCATTTAAGAAGAAGAAATGTGCAGAGACAGTAGGTATTAATATATAAAGTTTTATTTACATTAGTTAAATATAAACTAACATACACAAAATAATTTTCATTGGATCATTTAAAAATGGGAAGTCTTACATTTTGTAAACAACTATTAGATAAAGGGTAGTGGTGAGGTTAAGTGAAGCAATAAGCCTGTTTAACTTCACACAACTCAATTAAGTAAAAACGTAGTGTATTAACATAATTATGCTTTAAAAGACAAAGATAAGTGATATTATGTCAAGAGGACAAAAATTAATGGTCATGTGTATGGAAAAAAGTGAAATATAAACTTGTTGAATAGATTTACAAAGATACAATCTGTAGTAAAAGAAAGCACAATGAACTTTATTGAAAATATGTAAATTTATAGAAGCAATTTTAAAACAAATAGTCTTTTAGAAACTTAATGGACATTGGGGTACACATGTCTCTGTCAATTCTGGTTTTAAAAAAATAAAAAATATATAAACGTCTAAAAAAGAAAAAGAAAACTGTACGGAATATATCTCAAATAGAAAGTATGTTATCAGAAAGCAGAAATGTGGTCATTTGTTGTTAAACTTAGGTACAATTTACTTCTTTGGCTGGGAAATTGGTATGTATCATCCTTTTATCTTTTTTTTTGTTTGTTTTTGTTTTTGTTTGTTTGTTTGTTTGTTTCATCCTTTTATCTTTAAATTTTGTGATTTTAATCCTACTGTGAAGACACTGCATATACCTACACTCCATCCTTAAATCTCAAAATAGTCTGTGGTATGTTTTAGTCGCTTAATAAAAATCATTACCCTAGAGTTGTTACTAAAGAAGGATGAATCTTGGCCAAGGAATTTGAACGTTTTGCAAACAAGAGATCAACTGGTTGAAGAGCTATGTAAAAAACTTGGTTTCTGAATTGGGCTCCAAGCCCTCAACTTCCTGAAACTGTATGATCATTGTAACCTTGCATTGTAAAACAAATAAACCTATAAGATATCATTCATTATCCATGTTTTTTCTAAGTCTGTTTCAGATTCATTAGCACACTGGTAAGAGAAGACAGAAAGATGGAAAGAACATACAGACTTGGCGAGTATATGGAGATACAAAGTTTATCTAAATGCAACACTGACTCTTGCTTTAGTATCAAAAAAAAAGAAAATCATTGCCAAGATGCATAATTCTGAGCAGATTTTCCCTACATTTTCTTTTGGATGTTTTATGGTTTCAGGGCTTATATTTATCTTTAATCAATTTGAGTTGATTTTTGTTCATGCTGTAAGATAGGTGTCCAATTTCATTCTTTTACAGGTGGCTATACAATTTTCTCAGTATTATTCATTGGAGAATTGGTCCTTTTCCCACTGAGTGTTCTTGGCTCCCTTGTCAAATACTAGTTGACTATACACAAATGTTAGTTGACTATACACAGCCGAGCTGTGTGGCATGCAGGATCTTAGTCCCCCAACCACAGATCGAACCCAAGCCCCCTACAGTGGAAGCGTGGAGTCTGAACCACTGGACCACCAGGGAAGTCCCTAAAAGCCTTGGTCTTAATGCTCACAAGGGGTCCAAGAGATGCCATTTTAGGCCTGTAAGGAACAGAAGTAGAGTATTATTTGCAATAGTGAAGACATGAAAGCATCCTGACTGTCCATTACTGGATGAAGAGGTAAAGAAAGTGTTATATGCGTATGTACATGCACACACACAAAATGGAATTATTAGCCATAAAAAAGGAAACCTTGTCATTTGTGACAACATGGACCAACCTTGAAGGCATTATGCTAAGTGAAAAACTAACCAATCTGATCACATGAACCACAGCCTTGTCTAACTCAATGAAACTATGAGCCATGCCATGTAGGGGCAACCAAGACAGACAGGTCATGGTGGAGAGTTATGACAAAATGCGGTCCACTGGAGAAGGGAACAGCAAACCACTTCAGTTATTCTTGCCTTTAGAACCCTTGAACAGGGTGAAAAGACAAAAAGATAGGATACTGATACATGACCTCCCCAGGTCTGTAGGTGCCCAATATGCTAGTCGAGATCAGTGGAGAAATAAGTCCAGAAAGAATGAAGAGATGGAGCCAAAGCAAAACGACATCCAGGTGTGGATGTGACTGGTGATGTCGTAAAGAGCAATATTGCATAGAAAGCTGGAATGTTAGGTACATGAATCAAGACAAACTGGAAGTGGTCAAACAGGAAATGGCACGAGTGAACGTCAACATTTTAGGGATCAGGGAACTAAAATGGACTGGAATGGTTGAATTTAACTCAGATGACCATTATATCTACTACTGTGGGCAAGAATCCCTTAGAAGAAATGGAGTAACCATTATAGTCAACAAAAGAGTCCGAAACCCAGTTCTTGGATGCAATCTCAATAACAACAGAATGAACTCTGTTCCTTACCAAGGCACACCACTGAATCTCAGGGTAATCCGAGTCTATGCCCCTATGAGCAATGCTGAAGAAGCGGAAGTTGAACGGTTCTATGAAAAATACAAGAACTTCTAGAACTCACACCCCCCAAAAAAGCTGTCCTTTTCATTGTAGGGGACTGGAATGCAAAAGTCAAGAAACACTTGGAGTAACAGGCAAATTCAGCCTTGGAATACAGAGAGAAACAGGGCAAAGGCTAACAGAGTTTTGTCAAGAGAACACACTGGTCACAGCAAACACCCTCTTCCAATAAGACAAGAGAAGACTCTACACATGAACATTACCAGACAGTCAATACAAAAATCAGATTGATTATATTCTTTGCAGCCAAAGATGGAGAAGCTCTATACAGTCAGCAAAAACAGACCAGGAGCTGACTGTTGCTCAGACCATGAACTCCTTATTGCCAAATTCAGACTTAAATTGAAGAAAGCAGGGAAAACTACTAGACAATTCAGGTGTGACCTAAATTAAATCCCTTTCATTACACAGTGGAAGTGAGAAATAGATTCAAGGGATTATATCTGAGAGACAGAGTGCCTGATGAACTGTGGACAATGTTCATGACATTGTACAGGAGGCAGGGATCAATATCATCACTAAAAAAAGAAATGCAAAAAAGCAAAATGGCTGTCTGAGGAGGCCTTACATATAGCTGTGAAAAGAAGAGAAGTGAAAAGCAAAGGAGAAAAGAAAACTTATACCCATTTGAATGGAGAGTTCCAAAAATAGCAAGGAGAGATAAGATAGTCTTCCTCAGTGATCAGTGCAAAGAAATAAAGGAAAACAATAGAATGGGAAACACTAGAGATCTCTTCAAGAAAATTAGAGATACTAAGGGAACATTTCATGCAAAGATGGGCTCAATAAAAGACAGAAGTGGTAGGGACCTAATAGAAGCAGAAAATATTAAGAAGAGGTGGCAAAAATACACAGAAGAACTGTACAAGAAAGTATTTCATGACCCAGATAATCACGATGGTGTGATCACTCACCTAGAGCCAGACATCCTGGTATGAGAAGACAAGTGGGCCTTAGGAAGTATCACTATGAACAAAACTGGTGGAGGTGATGGAATTCCAGTTGAGCTATTTCAAATCCTGAAAGATGATGCTGTAAAAGTGCTGCACTCAATATGCCAGCAAATTTGGAAAACTCAGCAGTGGCCATAGGACTAGAAAAGTTCAGTTTTCATTCCAGTCCCTAAGAAAGGCAATGCCAAAGAATGCTCAAACTACTGCACAGTTGCACTCATCTCACATGCTAATAAAGTAATGCTCAAAATTCTCCAAGCCAGGCTTCAAGAGAACATGAACCGTGAACTTCCAGATGTTCAAGCTGGTTTAGAAAAGGCAGAGGGATCAGAGATCAAATTACCAACATCTGCTGGATCACTGAAAAGCAAGAATTCCAGAAAAGCATGTATTTCTGCTTTATTGATTATCCCAAAGCCTTTGACTATGTGGATCATGACAAACTTTGGAAAATTCTTAAAGAGATGGGAATATCAGACCACCTGACCTGCCTCTTGAGAAGTCTGTAGGTCAGGAAGCAACAGTTAGAACTGGACATGGAACAACACACTGATTCCAAATAGGAAAAGTAGTACGTCATGCAGAGTTCATCATGAGAAATGCTGGGCTGGATGAAACACAAGATGGAAACAAGATTGCCAGGAAAAATATCAGTAACCTCAGATATGCAGATGACACCACCCTATGGCAGAAAATGAAGAAGATCTAAAGGGTTTCTTGATGAACTTGAAAGAGGAGTGGAAAAAAAAAAAAAAGGCTTAAAGTTTACCATTCAGAAAACTAAGATCATTGCACCTGGTCCCATCACTTCCTTGCAAGTAGATCGGAAACAGTGGAAAGAGTAACAGACTTTATTTTGGGGGCTCCAAAATCACTGCAGATGGTGGTTTCAGGCATGAAAATAAGACTCTTGCTCCTTGGAAGGAAAGTTATGATCAACCTAGACAACATATTAAAAAGCAGTGACATTACTCTGCCAGCAAAGGTCTGTCTAGTCAAGGCTATGATTTTTCCAGTAGTCATGTATGGATGTGAGTTAGACTATAGAGAAAGCTGAGCACTAAAGAACTGATGCTTTTGAACTGTGGTGTTAGAGAAGACTCTTGAGAGTCCCTTGGATTTCAAGGAAATCCAACCAATACATCCTAAAGGAGATCAGTCCTGAATATTCATTGGAAGGACTGATGTTGAAGCTGAAACTCCAATTCTGGCCACCTGATATGAAGAACTGACTCATTTGATAAGCCCCTGATGCTGGGAATGATTGAAGGCAGGAAGAGAAGGTAACGGCAGAGGATGAGATGGCTGGATGGCATCACTGACTCAATGAACAGGAGTTTGAGAAAACTCTGGGAGTTGCTGATGGACAGGGATGCCTGGCATGCTGCAGTCCATGGAGTCGCAAAGAGTTGCACACGACTGAGTGATTGAACTGAACTGATATCTATATGTTTCTTCATGGTCTCTCAATTCTGATCCTTTTTTTTTTTTTTTTTAATGTGAATACCATACTAGTTCAATAACTATAGCTTTCAAATATCATTTGAAGTCTGGAAGTGTGATCACTCCAGATTTGCTCTTGCTCAAAATTCCTTAGCTGCAATGGGCTTTTACATTGCTCAGTGTGTAAGGAAACTTAATGTAGTTGGGTGCTAATTAATGAACAATTTCTTTCTAAATACTTTAGCAAATTACACCTCTCAAAGTAAGCTGCAATGTGAAATGAATTGTTGCTATTTCTGGTACTTTTTTTTTCCATTTACAAATCCATCCATGAAACTTTAAAATCAGTTTGAATCCAGCAAACACTGGACTTAGTCATGCTATAAACAGACCTGACATGGGCAATCATGTCATGACAAAGAAGGTGAAGAGAATGGAATCACAGGACACACGTTTCATAAGAGAAAGTGAAAGGGAAGAAGAGACTGATGACAAGATATTTGTGGGATGTATTCAGGAAACAGTCTCTTGGACAGAATCTGAACTCAGTGACTCAGATTTTAGCATTAATGTTCTTTATGTATGGATGTGAGAGTTGGACTACAAAGAGAGCTGAGCACTGAAGAATTTATGCCTTTGAACTGTGGTGTTGGAGAAGACTCTTGAGAATCCCTTGAACTGAAAGGAGACCCACCCAGTCAATCCTAAAGAAAATTGGTCCTGAATATTCACTGGAAGGACTGATGCTGAAGCTGAAACTCCAATACTTTGGCCACCTGTTGTGAAGCACTGACTCAATGGTAAAGACCCTGATGCTGGGAAAGATTGAAGACAGGAGGAGAAGGGGATGACAGAGGATGAGAGGGTTGGGTGGCATCACTGACTTGATGATCGTGAGTCTGAGCAAGATCTGAGACTTGGTGATGGACAAGGAAGTCTGGAGTGCTACAGTCCATGGGGTCACAAAGAGTTGGACACGACTGAGCAACCTAACTGAACTGAACTGAACCTACCAGGTATGAGGTGATAGCTCTTTTGTGGTTTTTATTGTCAAGGCCCTGCTTATTAGTGATGCTGAGCATCTTTTAATATACTTGTTGACCATTTATATATATTCTTTGAAAAAATGTCTTCAAATCATTTGCCAAGTTTTTATCTTTTATTATGATTATTAATATTATTATTTTTGCTATTGAGCTGCATGAGTTTCTTACGTCTTTTAGATATTAACCTCTTATAGAATACATGGCTTGGAAATATATATTTTCCATTTCAAGATAGCCTTTTTATTTTGTTGATGCTTTCTCTTGCTGTGCAGGAGATTTTTAGTTTCATGCAGTTTCGCTTGTTTATCGGTGCTTTTGTTGCTTAAGATTGACTGGTTTGATCTTGCAGTCCAAGGGACTCTCAAGAGTCTTTTCCAACAACACAGTTCAAAAGCATCAATTCTGCAGTGCTCAGCTATCTTTATGGTTCAACTCTCACATTCACACATGACTACTGGAAAAACCATAGCTTTGACTAGACAGACTTTGTCAACAATGTTATATCTCTGCTTTTTAATATGCTGTCTAGGTCTGTCAACTTTTCTTCCAAGGAGCAAGCTCTTTCAATCTCATGGCTGCAGTCACTGTCTGCAGTGATTTTGGAGCCCAAAATAAAATCCTATGTCACTGTTTCCATTCTTTCCCCACCTATTTGCCACAGAGTGATGGAACTGGATACCGTCATCTTAGTTTTTTGAACGTTGAATTTTAAGCCAGTTTTTTCACTCTCCGCTTTTACCTTCATCAAGAGGCTCTTTAGATCTTCTTCAATTTCTGCCATAAGGGTGGTGTTATCTGTATATCTGAAGTTATTGATATCTCTTCCAGGAATCTTGATTCCAGCTTGTGTTTCACCCAGCCTGGCATTTCACATGATATACTCTGCATGTAAATTAAATAAGCAGGGTGACAATATACAGTCTTCATGTACTCCTTTTCCAATTTTGAACCAGTTTGTTTTTCTATATCTGGTTCTAACTGTTGCTTCTTGACCTGCATACAGATTTCTCAGGAAGCAGGTCAGCTAGTCTGGTATCATGTCTTGAAAATTTTTCTGATTTGCTGTGATCCACACATTCAAAGACTTTAACGAGGTCAATGAAGCAGAAGCAGGTGTTTTTCTGGAATCCCTTGTTTTTTGTATGATCCGATAGATGTTGGCAATTTGATTTCTGGTTCCTCTACCTTTTCTAAATCCAGCTTCAACATTTAGATGTTCTTGGTTCACATGCTGTTGAAACCTAGCTTGGAAAATTTAGCACATTACTTTGCTAGCATATGAGATGATTGCAATTAAGTGGTAGTTTGTATATTCTTTGACATTACCTTTCTTTGGGAGTGGGATGAAACTAACCATGTCAAGTAGGTTATCTGCTATCAAAATGAAAAGAGATAACAAAGTTGGCAAATGTGGTTATAAGAGAATCGTCATACACTGCTGGTGTGAATGTAAATTGGTAGACTCACTACAGAAAACAATATAAATGTGTTTCAAAAATAAAAATATACAATAATTACTATATGACACAGCAATCCATTTCTGAGTAAATATTCAAAAGCAATAAAATGTCTCAAAGAGACATCTGAACTCCCTTGTTTAATACAAAATTATTCACAATAGCCAAGATAGAACAACGTTTTTGTCAACAGATAAATGAATAAAAGTGGCGTAGTATTATATGCAATGAGTTATTATTCAGTGTTAAAACATAAAGAAATCCTGGCATGAATGATAACATGGATGAACCTGGAGGACATAATGCTAAGTGAAATAGGCCAGACACAAAAGACATATGCAGCATGTAGTGCTTATATGTATAATACATATTAAGAAAATAGAACTTAGGAATGGAGAGTAGAAACACTGGTTGCCAGGGTGAGGGAAAGGAGGAGGTGTTGTGCAAAGAATACACTCTTTCTGCTATAAAATAAGTTCCAAGGGAGGCTTTCCAGGTGGTGCTGGTGTAAAGAATCCGCCTGCCAATGCAGGAGACGCAAGAGACGTGGGTTCAGTCCCTGGGTTAGGAGGATTCTCTAGAGTAAGAAATGGCAACCCATTCCAGTACTTTCACCTGGAGAATCCGATGGATAGAGGAGCCTGGCAGGCTACAGCCCATGGGTCGCAGTCAGACACAACTGAAGCAACTTGGCACATGGCACACAAGTTCTATGAATCTCGTGTATTTCACGATGACTGTAGAGAGTAATACTGTCAACAAAATCTGCTAAGAGAAAAAATAGATGAGGTGATAGATGTGCTAATTTTATTTTGGTAACTATTTCACAATTTATAGTTACATGAAATAATCACCTTGTGTACTTTAAATATGTTATGAAGTTATAATTTTTAATACATTTACATTACAGTTTTGCCAATCATACTTTAATAAAGCTGGAAACAAAACAAAACCATTATATTACTGTTTAAATACCACTCCTTAATTCCTACCATGACTCTAAAAACTTCAAGTTATATGAACAACTTGATTGAACAAGGAAAATTTACCAGAATTATTTTGTTTTTCTGTCTCCTCAAGAAAATCAAAAGTTAATGTAATTTTGGTATCCTTTACATATTTCATCTCTAGTTTTGAATGTTCATGCCATTTATCCTTGAATAGAAATGCCATCAGGGCCCAGCAATCAGATTTAGTATCTTTGTGATTGGCTCCAGGAGACTTTACATTTCACGGGAAAGCAGTATAAAGTAGAGCTAGACATGACCTACAGTCCATGAGGCAGTGGCCATATTCATGTTTTCACTTCTTCAAGGGCAAAAATTTGTCTTTTTTCCATAAAAAATGACAGATCAATATTTTTAAAATTTTGTCACAAAATAGTCATATAGAAACATTATATATTCCAATAATACAAATTTGAGGCACACTTGTCAAAACTACTGAACTACCTTTCTTCCCATTGGATCAAAAATAAAAGAACATGACAGATGTGATCACTAATTTGGAAAGACTCAATGATGAAGGTATAAATTATTGAGTCCTTCAAAAGCCCCATAGTTCTCTAGCTAGATGGTGCCATACTTGGAGTTGAATGTGCAGCAAATAAAACAAATGCCCTACAATCAGGGAATTATGACAAGAGGGAAAGTCAGAACATGGAACAAATTTTAAAACATAATATAATAAAGGTCAAACTAGCTATTAAATAAAGAGCACTACAATAGAAATGTTTAACTTTACCTGCAAGAATAATGGGTTACTTGTCATAGAATGTGACATATCAGCTCTACCTCAGAGATGAGCGAGTGATTGGCAGTCAGAGCCTGTCACCAATTTACAGGCTGTAAAGTAGGCTATGTCTCTTGAAGAGTGTAGCACAACACCTGATATAGCTAGATATTATTGAACACTACAATAAATGAGAAGAGTTGACTCATTGGAAAAGACGCTGATGCTGGGAGGGATTGGGGACAGGAAGAGAAGGGGACAACAGAGGATGAGAAGATTGGATGGCATCATCGACTCGATGCACATGAGTTTGGGTGAACTCCAGGAGTTGGTGACGGACAGGGAGGCCTGGCGTGCTGCAATTCATGGGGTCACAAAGAGTCGGACACGACTGAGCAACTGACCTGAACTGAACTGAACAATAAATAAAGTTCTTCCTTGGAGGCTCAGAGGTAAAGAATCTGCCACCAACGCAAGAGATGCAAGATGGAGCCTTAGGTCAGGAAGATCCCCTGGAGAAGGAGGTGGCAACCTATTCCAGTAGTCTTGTCTGAGAAATCACCTGCACAGAGGAGCCTAGCAAGCTACAGTTCATGGGGTCCCCAAAGAGTCAGACACAACTTAACAACTAGACAACAACAACAATAAATAAGTAAATAGGTAAAGGCTGAATATATGATGGTAAGGAATCGTTCTGCAAAGCAGGAGACCCAGGTTCAATACCTGGGTCTATAAATTCCTTGGAAAAGCAAATGGCTAGCCACTACAGTATTCTTGTTTAGAGAATTCCATGAACAGAGGAGTCTGGGGGTTACAGTCCGTGGCATTGCAAAGAGGTGGATACGACTGAGCAACTGAATTGAACTGAACTGACACAGCCTACCAAAGATTCAGAGCAACAGTAAAAATTCAATCCATCCTTTTTCTCTTATGAAGTTTAAAGCCCTTGTGTCATTTTCCAACTTGATCAACTTCAATAGCGAAGTTGAAACTCTGTGTATTATAGCCTCTTGTTAAAGCTTATTTTTTCTTATGTATATACTTAAACAATTAAAGAAAAATCCTATACATGGCATGAACAGAGGGCCATAACTCATAAACAAATAAGATAATACATGAACACTGGATAATTTGCAAGATATAGCCTGTGAAGTTAAGGAATGGTGCATTAATAGTTGGAAACTTAGTATCCAACAAATTCATACAGGTATAGATCAAATTTGAGATTCTGAATGTCTTATGCAGCCTTTCCCAGCAGGAGAATTGCTCTACTTTCCTGAGATGTAGAGGATGGGGAGATAGGGAAAGGGGAGTGGCCTGGTGGCTAGAGCTCCTCAGACCATATTCCACAGAGAGAGAAACTTCAAGGCTGCGCTAATTGACCCAGAGGCTGTCATGGTTATTTAAGTTACCACTTGATAAACAGTTTATTGAGTTTAAAAATACAGCATGCCATGAAGAGAAGATTCTCTTCAACAAATCAGAGGGTACTTTTTATACCTAAGTTGTACTGATTTAAGCAAATTATGAACTTCAAGGAAAGTTAAGAATGGATGAATTTGTTACTTGAAAACATCAAATTAGACCTTTATATTAAAAAGACCATATTTTCTGTAAAAGAGCAACATGTGGTGATTTTTAAAACAAAGGTAAGCAGCTATAATTTTACCCTGGTTAATTTATTATAGCATATTTTTAATTCAACAATCAAAAGAAATACAAATTTTTTTTCCAAAAAGGGTTCATTTATGAGATAAATCTTCTGAACTTGAGATATATAGACTCTAATTGATTAAGGTCATTTATTTTTAAAATGATAAGTGGAATACTAAATGGATATTATATCAAATTGTTGCTGTGAAGAATTTTATTTTATCTTATTTATTGATATTGTTCAGAATATTAAATTAAAAATAATTACCATGGAATGAACTGTCAAGCCCACTGAATTTTGATTAACAAAATGGACTCTGGCATTACATTGCTAAATTTGACGTCACCTAAATCACACGCTTGCTTCTAGACATTGCACAAGTTACTTAACCTTTCCTTGCCTCTGGCTTTTTATGAAAATGTGAATCATTAGAGTACCTATTTCATTTATATTGCAATAAATGAGATAACAAAGATAAACAAGGTTAGCACATAATCTGTTTAAATGTTGTTAGCAATAAAACATTTATTTCAGATAATCACACTCCTCTCCTTTCCATTCCTATGACTGTTGTTATTTAGTCACTAAGTTATTTCCTGCTCTTTCGGATCTCATGGAATATAGCCTGCCACCTCCACTGTCCATGGGATTTCCCAAGCAGGAATACTGGAGTGGTTTCCATTTCCTTTACTGGAGAACCTTCCCAGCCCAGGGATTGAACCTGTGGCTCCTGCCTTGGCAGGTGAATTCTTTACCACTGAGCCAAAGGGGAAGCCCATTGCTATACTTGTTTCTGCTAAAATAGAAAAAGTTGGTAAAGGAAGGACTGAAGTTCCCATGTTGGAATTGCCAGCAACGATTAATTGTTAATGGAGAGAATAGCTCAACTTCTGGAAAGAGAATAATCAAAGAAAGTTATTTATGGGGATGTTTCAGATTTTAAATAGGATTTGAGTTAGATTTTTAATTTAATTTTGCTTTCTATAACATAGTTTTCTTGTCTTGTGTTTTCTTAGTACAACTGTAAGAATTGGCATAGATAAGAGAAAAAATACATTAAAAGTCCTGAAAGTTAGAATGTTTTTTCCCAAGATACTATTTTGGTCTGTACTTACCCAGCATAATGTACTAATTTTAACTCAGTATTCCTGACAAAACACTGCCTTGTACATTCTTTTCTCTCCCAGGTTGAGAAAAATTCCACTCCAGGGCCAGATACAAAGTAGCTAATTTCCAAAAGAGTCAAAAGTTAGTTTTAAAGTAATAATGATAAATACAATAAGTATGATGATGATCATAAGAAAGAATGCCCTATAGGACTACAAGTGAAGTCACTCAGTCGTGTCTGACTCTTTGCAACCCCATGGACTGTAGCCTACCATGCTCCTCTGTCCGTGGGATTTTCCAGGCAATAGTACTGGAGTGGATTGCCATTTCCTTCTCCAGCGGATCTCCCCAGTCCAGGGATGGAACCCAGGTCTCCCACATTGTAGACGGACGCTTTACTGTCTGAGCCACCAGGGAAATCCATATGGGACTACAAGCATCCATTCAAATCAAGTAGTTAACATAGTTGATGCTACTTGCCCCTCAAAACAACTGAGTTACATCTTATTATTACTGTATGTATTTTCAACTAGGAAAAAACAAGCTCTGGTAATTTAAGTAAAGATATATTGCAAGAATATATCTAAGTTTCATTTTTAAGTTATTCAATGTCAGAATCTTTGGTCAGTGAGTACTTAAATCTGTTTAAATGGACCATGATTGCTCAGATGAGTAGAAAATCGACATGCATGCAGTCACCTGTCAAGAAATCCTTATATATAAGCTACTCACCTATGTAAATGCTTGACCAGTTTTGGAATATGAATCTGAGTAAGTATATGAGTGCATTTTTTTTTCCTGGAGAATATTTTATTGTGTTTTCTTAAAGTAAAAATAAAAGAATAATCCTGTGATACCCTAAGATATGACAGTCTTCCTCAAGTTATTTTCTGGACCTCCCATAATGCCTTTTAATTCTCACTGCATAGACTCTACACATCCTAGGTTTCTGTCTGACTCATCTATCTGAAGCCACACTAGTTTCTGAGTTTCTAATGACAGAAACTAAATTCATATTATTTATGCTTAGTGTCCATAGTATATAACACACTTTTTATTTAGCACATGCTTAGTATTAACAGCTATCCTCAATAAACTATAATATGTATGACAAAATACATATTGATTTACTGCTTTATACATTCAAACAAGGGTTTCCCAGTGGCTCAGTGGTAAAGAATCCACCTGCCAATGCAGGAGTCGCAGGGAAGAGACGTGGATTTGATCCCTGGGTCAGGAAGTTTCCCTGGAGGTGGAAATACCAATCCATCCAGTATTCTTGCCTGGAAAATCCCATAGACAGAGGAGCCTCATGGGGTCACAAAGAGTCAGACATGACTCAGCAAATGAAGACCCACAGACACAGTCATACAAACATCTGTGTCACTGAAAATTTAATCCCCCCTTTCCTCAGCTGGTTTTCAAATGCTATCATTTCTGAAGAAAAATAAAACATATATACATACATAGAGGTATAAAATCTTGAAAGTGTGAGATGATATAACATGCAAAAGTAGCTACCTAAAAGTGAAAAGAAGAGGAAATAAAGAGCAAAGAGATCAGAAAATGTAAAGATATAGATGGCAAGAGAAGATTCAGAGAACCACACGAAGTCTGAGTTTGAGCAACATATCATTAATATTTGAACTAGAACTTCTCAGGCCCTTGTTCCCTTCTCTTGACACTTTTGAGCTGTAGACAGAGATGAAAAAGGAGGGAACTTCTGCCTTTAGAATTCACTCTGAAGAAGTAATCACTGACAAGGATAATTCACTACAATAAGAAGGGGAAAACTTGAAATTAATGAGAGCTAAGAAGTTAAAGCAGAAATGGTAAATATTTGAGTTGTCTGGGTTTTGTGTCAACAGTGGGAAACTGGAGAGATCCTTAAAAGAAGAGAGGGTAGTTGTGCTCTAAAGGAAGCCAAGGCAAATTAGGGAAATGAAGGTAAAAGTTAGAAAGAATGCATGATAGTGTGAATCTAGGAAATTACAGCAATCTGTGAAAAAAGTCACAGTTTAGCATTAATGAAGGTTGGCTGGAAATCACAAAAAAAATGATTTCTAGGAAGCAGTCTGGTGATGGAGAGACTAAATGTATTTGGTGAAAATGCTTAAGTATTAAAAGGAGTTGATTAGAGAAATGCTACACTGCATTTAGCACTGTGTATTTGATAGTTATTCAGATTCAGATATTTAGAATATATATTACTCATTCACAATGCATTATATATATATAATATAATGCATATATTAAGAAACTCATATTTAAAGATAATAACACATACAAATGGACCTCTTACATTTTGTCTGGCATGAACTCTGAGATTAAATTCTCTTAGACATTTTATTTTCCCTTTCTCATATTTAGTTACCTTGTGAAGGCTATAATCTTTTAGTTTTTGTTGTTTAGTCACTAAGTCATGTCTGACTCTTTTAGACAGTATGCCCTGAGCCGCCTGGGAAGCCTCCATAATCTTACTTCTAAAGGTCTAAAATTTGATAAGCAGGTTTATCGGTCATTAAGATTGTTGAGGGGCTATGGTAGGGGTGAGGATGTATTCCAACAATTCTTATTGCCTTTATGTCATGTTCTAAACTTCAAGTGAACGTCTGACCCGCTATGATGTTTTATTTCTAATATTAATTTCTATGATATATTAAGTGGAATATTGTCCTCTATGATGGAGGCAAGTGGAGAGTTTTATCATTTTTTTTTTTTTTTTCTATCTGGGATCTAAGCCTCTTTCCCAGTGAGTGAGTGACCCAGGCTGACCTGAGTTCCATCTTGCAGTTGAGTGTTATGATGACCATGCCCTTTGGTTATCTGAGATGGAGCTCACTTCAAATCAGATATGAAAGACTCTTATAAATTAATTGGAAATTAGAAGGTGCTAGGCAGAACAAACACAGCTAAAAAGCAAGTGGAGACCAGGAAGGGGAAATATATTTCTTTAGAGAATTTCCCAAGTTAACTAGAGCTGTTCTTATCCTGAGAATAGGCTACTTTTCATGTTTGCTCTTATTTTACTGTTGTCTGTCTTTCTGTGTTATTCATATATTCAAAATCTCTCACATGAGTCAAAAGAACAAAAGAACTCAAAAGGACAAAAGAATTCAAGATATTTTTGTTTTTACATTGTGGAATTTGAGGATATTGGATTTGATATATCTTAAACACAAAACAGATAAAATTTTAAATGGATATATATATTATATTGTGTGTGAACATGCATTAATTCCCTTCAGTCATGTCTGAGTCTTTGCGACTCCATGAATCCCCACGCTCCTCTAGCCATGGGATTCTCCAAGCAAGAATACAGGAGTGGGTTGCCATGCCCTCCTCCGGGGCTCTTCCCAACCCAGGGATTGGACTTGTGTCTCTTACATCTCCTACACTGGCAAACAGGTTCTCTATATTCTGTCAGTGAAGTTAAAATCATCAATTTATTTTAATCCATTTCACTGCTGGGTCCAGTGAATTGTAGTGACTTCTAACCCTTTTGTTTGCAGATGGGATCCAGAGGACAAAATCCCCCACAGTGGAACCAGAATACATTGGTGGATTTCATCTTGCTTGGCTTCTCCGATATTCCTGACCTACAGGGATTTCTTTTCGGGGTGTTTTTGATCATGTATACGATTATTCTGATGGGAAACAGTCTCATTATTATAATAACCAAGATGGATCCTTCCCTCCAGACTCCCATGTACTTTTTCCTAGGGAATTTTTCTTCCTTGGAAATATGCTATGTATCAGTCACTGTCCCCAGGTTATTAATAGATCTTTGCAGTCAAAACAGAAATATACCCTTTCTGGCCTGTGCTGCTCAAATGTATTTCTTTCTGGTGTTTGGAGCCACTGAGTGCCTTCTTCTGACTTCAATGGCTTATGACAGGTATGTCGCCATTTGCAACCCACTGCTGTACCCTCTCCTCATGAACAGCCGGCTGTGTGTCCAACTGGCCGCTGGCTGTTGGGTCAGTGCAGTTCCAGTGCATATAGTGTTAACCTACCAGATCTTCTCTCTACCCTTCTGTGGCTCTACCCAGTTGAATCACTTCTTCTGTGACATACCTCCAGTGCTTAAGCTTGCCTGTGGGGACACCCTTCTAACTGAGACATTAGTTTATATAGTTGCTGTTCTAGTTGTCACTGTTCCTTTTATGTTGATTCTTGGATCTTATGTGAGAATAATTGAGACCATCTTGAAGCTGCCTTCAGCTACTGGGCGAGCCAAGGCCTTCTCCACCTGCTCTTCCCATCTCATGGTTGTGGCTTTATTCTTTGGATCAGGACTCATTACATATTTAAGACCAAAGTCCAGTCATTCTATAGGAATGGACAAATTTCTCTCTCTTTTTTATACCATTATCACACCAATGTTTAACCCCATGATATATTGTCTGAGAAATAAAGAGGTTATGGTGGCACTGAGAAAATTTTTACTGAAATGAATTGTAATATGACTCAAAGCCATCACTTCATAAAATTTGTTTCTTATTTATTATGCACTCATCTCTGTTCTTTTCCAATTTTTCTATGAATCTTAACTATTATAGATAAGTGATACCATATGTCTAGATTAAACAAAGCCTCCTGCTATTTTTAAATAACAAATTCATCCCAAACTCAGTCTGAGGTATTGAAATCTCTGAAATAACGCATGCTGGTGTTGGTTCAGTCGCTAACTCTTGTCCGCCTCTCGTGGCCAGGCTGCTTTGTCCATGGGATTCTCCAGGCAAGAACAGTGGAGTGGGTTTCCGTTTCCTTCTCCAGGGTATCTTCCCATCCCAGGTATCGAACCCGGGTCTGCTGCATTGCAGGCAGTCTCTACCAACTGAGCTACGAGGGAAGATCTCATAGCAGTTATTAATGGTTTTTGTTAGTGTTGTTGCTTTTAAACATTCAAGAACATTGCCTCTCTGCCTGCATGCATGCTGTGTTGCTCGGTCCTGTCTAACCCTTTGCAGCCCCATTGTCTGCAGCCCCCAAGCTCCTCTGTCCATGGGATTTCCCAGACAAGAACACTGGAGTGAGTTGCCATTTCCTCCTCCATGGGATTTTCCTGACCCAGGGATCCAACCCATGTCCAACCACCTGGGAAGTCCCACTGCCTACATATTCTGATTAAACAAGAATATTCAAGCTTATATCCCCAGTGCCAACATGTTGTCTAAAAAATAATAGACTAAAATAATGACTTACAACAAAGTGTAGCAGGCCTAGTACTTTTTGTCCCATTTGAAGATGAGCACTTGAGCTGAAAATATGACATCATTTTTCAAGACATAAATAAAATGTTAACTTAGGGTAGATATACCTCTGATGACTTCACAGAATGATGGGAAGAAGTAGTAATAACTTGTTGCATTTGAGTTCATAAAGTTTTTTCCAGATTTTCCTTCTGAAATGTGGCAAGGCAGGTCAGGAAGTTTGTTTTTGTTTTTTTTTTTTTTCACTGCAAAACACCTCTCATGAAGATAACACTGGAAACCAGTTTCTAGAGTGAGGAAGCTAGACAGTGCTGGGAGATAGCCTCTAAAGCTGCAGTATAGATGTGACCAGAGTGATGCAAAAGGGTGGTGCCTGTATGACCATCAATCAGTCAGTGTGTATAGAAAGCTCTGAGTCCTATAGGATGAGAATCAGTGTAGATGCTCCTACACACACCCCTGTTTCTACAAGAATTAGAGAGGGAAGAATCTGGGGATGCCTCCATATACGCTGGTAGGGCATCCTCAGATACCGGCTTCTGAATATAGTATTCATCTCAGAACACACTACCTGCTTGAGGGTATGAAAAGACTGTCTTATTTTATAGGAAAAGAACCATTTTGGGGGTCAGTGTTGGTGCCAAACAGAGATTTTCTGCAATGGCCAACTCATTGATCTCCTGGGTAAAAGATCACTTCTATACCATAACATGCATAGAGTTCATTGGGTCCCATTGAGTGAAAGTCCCTCAGCTGTGTCCAACTCTTTGCGACCCCGTGGATGATAGCCCACCTGGCTCCTCTCTCCATGGAATTCTCCAGGTAAGAATACTGGAGTGGGTAGCCTTTCCTTACTGCAGAGTATCTTCCCAACCCAGGGATCAAACCCAGGTTTCCCACATTGCAGATTCTTTATCATCTGGATCACATGCATAGAAAACCTTCCCAAACTGGTTCCATGGTTTTGACCACTTAAATCTTATTTTAAACTGGGCATTTCTCTCTGAATATGCCTTTTAGCACGCTATGTATTATTGTTTGCTTTGCAACATGCTTCCTAGTGTTAGTCACTCAGTCATGTCTGATTCTTTGCAATCCCATGAACTGTATCCCACCAGACTCCTCTCTCAGTGAAATTCTCCAGGCAAGAATACTGAAGTGGGTAGCTATTTCCTACTCCAGGGGGTCTTTCCAACCCAGGGATCTAACTGTTGTCTCCTGCACTGCAGCAGTCTCTTTACCAGTTGAGTCACTGGGGAAGCCCCTGGGATATCCTTATCCTTCCTCAAAAATCCAGGTCAATACTGGCATGTGAAGAGGTCTGTTTTCCTCTGATATCAGAGGGAAAAGTTCAATGATGCTTTGTAAAGATAAGCTTACATGAAAGATATTATGAATATTAGAATGAAATTTCTTTACAAATGAGGACAAAATGTTTTACAAAGACTAATAGTCAACAAAGGAATTCAGAGCTTTTAATTAGTAGATAAATTATAGGGCAGATTGTTTAGAAGTGAAGTCCCACTATGAACATAGGGGTGCATATATCTTTTCCAACTATAATTTTGTTTGGATATATGCCCAGAAGTAAATTGCTGGATCATATGACAACTCTATTTTCAGTTTATAAAGGAACCTGCATACTCTTTGCTATAGTAGCTATATCAATTTTCATTCCCACCTACAATATAGGAGGGTTCCCTTTTCTACACACCTCCAGCATTTACTATTTGTAGACTATTTAATGGGCTTCTGTTGTTGCTCAGTTGGTAAAGAATCTGCCTGTAATATGGGAGACCTGGGTTTGATCCCTGGGTTGGGAAGATCTCCTGCAGAAGGGAACGGCTGCCCATTCCAGTATTCTGGCCTAGAAAATTCCATAGATTATATAGCCCATGGGGTCATGAAGAGTCAGACACGACTGAGTGACTTTCACTTACTTACTTAGACTTTTTAATGTGGCCATTCCGACTTATACGAGGTGCCACTGAATTGTAGTCTTGATTTGCATTTCTCTAATAATTAAGAAAGTTGAGACTTTTTCATGTGCCTGTTAGCCATCTGTATGTCTTCCTTGTAGAAATGTCTATTTAGGCCACCTGTCCATTTTTGGATTGGGCTGTCTGTTGGTGGTATTGTTATTGAGCTATATGAGCTGTTTGTTTATTTTGGAAGTTAAGTGCTTGTTGGTTGCATTGTTTGTAAACATTTTGACCCAATTGGAAGATTGCCTTTTCATCTTCTTTATACTTTCCTTTCCTGTGGAAAAGCTTTTAAGTTTCATTAGGTCCCATTGGTTTATTTTTGCTTTTATTTCTATTGCCTTGAAAGAATGACAAAAGAAAATGTTCCTATAATTTATTTATTTCTGTAAATATTCTCTCCTTTCATATGGACACCCAATGTAATTTATTTCACCTGTGACTTGTGTATTTGATATGGAAAATCTGTAGTTAATCCCCATGTAAGTTAAGAATCACAGACAATTTCAAAAAAACAAATGCATATGTGCTCTGAGGCATATAGTAATTCCCATTGGCTCTCTATTTTACATATGGTAATATAAGTTTCCATGTATACCTGTGGCTGATTCATGTTGACATTTGGCAGAAACCAACACAATTCTGTAAAGCAATTATCCTTCATTAAAAAAAAAATCAATAAATTTAAAAAAAAGAAAAAACAAATGCAATTCTAAAACCAAGAAAAAATTTATATTTTCACATTATTTCCTTACTTGCTCAGGTAGAGTGTTTCTTCAATAAGTGGATGTAGTTAGTGTCCCCTTCTCATTTATTTCACTCAAGAAATGAGCTGGATTAACACAGGAATGGGATAAATTCCTTGCCCTAAGGTTGAAAAGCAGAGACATTACTTTGCCAACAAAGGTCTGTCTAGTCAAGGCTATGGTTTTTCCAGTGGTCATGTACGGATGTGAGAGTTGGACTGTGAAGAAAGCTGAGTGCTGAAGAATTGATGCTTTTGAACTGTGGTGTTGGAGAAGACTCTTGAAAGTCCCTTGGACTTCAAGGAGATCCAACCAGTTCATTCTAAAGGAGATCAGCCCTGGGTGTTCTTTGGAGGGAATGATGCTAAAGCTGAAGCTCCAGTACTTTGCTCACCTCATGCGAAGAGTTGACTCATTGGAAAAGTCTCTGATGCTGGGAGGGATTGGGGGCAGGAGGAGAAGGGGTCGACAGAGGATGAGATGGTTGGACGGCATCACTGACTCGATGGACGCGAGTCTGAGTGAACTCCGGGAGTTGGTGATGAAAAGGGAGGCCTGGCATGCTGCGATTCATGGGTCGCAAAGAGTCAGACATGACTGAGCCACTGAACTGAACTGAACTGAAGGAAAGTATAATAACTTGATTGAGGATGTGCACCATTTTGGAATAAGCTAAAACTACAGAGAAAAAGTATATTAAATAATCAATCAAAATTAATAATTTTTAAACTTCAGCAAGAAACATTAAAGCAACAAAGAGATCTGTAACCACATCATGAGTCAAGTTCACATAGTGTTTTATTGCATCCACCTGCATGTGATCTTATGTAATTACTTTTGATAATGGGGTTTCCACTTTAGAGGGTTGATTCTATAATTAAATCCTATTATCTAGTCCCCATGGTTACCCTACCCTCTTTAAGAAAAAACGGTATAAAAAGGCAGCAATGAGCATGTATTCAAAGCTGTCTCAAATTTTTACAAAGATATAATTCAAATTTTCTCTGCTTATTTTATTTGAAGTGACAAATTTCCTATTTTTGTGCCTTAGCTGAGTTAATAGTGATTATAATACAAAAGGAAACAATAGACTAGATAAGTTAGTACTAAGACAGATGCTATTAAGTGTGTGGTGCTGTCTCTGTCTTTTACTACTGTGGACAGATATATGGCATTAATTCGTTAGTGAGCTGTGTAAAGAGAACAGTCGTCTGATTTAAACTACTACAGAAATTAAAAGACGCTTACTCCTTGGAAGGAAAGTTATGACCAACCTAGACAGCATATTAAAAAGCAGAGACATTACTTTACCAACAAAGGTCCATCTAGTCAAGGCTATGGTTTTTCCAGTGGTCACGTATGGATGTGAGAATTGGACTATAGAGAAAGCTGAGCACTGAAGAATTGATGCTTTTGAAGTGTGGTGTTGGAGAAGACTCTTGAGAGTCCCTTGGACTGCAAGGAGATCCAACCAGTCCATCCTAAGGGAGATCAGTCCTGGGTGTTCATTGGAAGGACTGATGTTGAAGCTGAAGCTCCAATCCTTTGGCCACCTGATGCGAAGAGCTGACTCATTTGAAAAGACCCTGATGCTGGGAAAGATTGAAGGTGGGAGGAGAAGGGGAGGACAGAGGATGAGATGGTTGGATGGCATCACCAACTCAACGGACATGGATTTGGGTAGACTCCAGCAGTTGGTGATGGATTGGGAGGCCTGGCATGCTGCAGTTCATGGGGTCGCAAAGAGTCGGACATGACTGAGCTACTGAACTGAACTGAACTACAGAAATATTCTTAAGAACATGAAAAATGTCAAAATAGTGGTTATTTAAAATGGGCTATTTTTGCTATTTGGAGAACACAGAAGTGATTTCAGAGTGATGATGCATGAATTTGGAGTTGAAAAATATAGAGAGATATCTTTATGAGAAAAAACAATCCATTTGAGTTAATTCAAATACCTGTGAATATTTCAGCAAAGATAGTTCTGTACTTAGGATGTGGGCTAAGAGAGAAAGAATAGAACATAGATGTTGCATTTGCAAAAAGCAAAAGTGAAATGTCGATTTAGATCAATTATTTGAGAGTCATACAACCAAGATACAACACAGTAAATTGCTTAATAAATGTCAATGCTTATTCACTTGTACATTAATTTTCTTCTTTCTTTGGCTATTTTGTTTAGTATGCTCTGTTTTCCTTAGTTTTTATTCATATTTGACTTATTTTGTTAATATTTATTAATAATTTATTAATATTATTTATTACTATTTCTACTATGTCCAGCAAACTTTTTACTCCTAATGTAAGTTTAAGTAGAAATTAAAAGGTGTTACTGTTGAAAGGAAAACTATGATTAACCCTAGACAGTGTGTTAGAAAGCAAAGACATCACTTTGCTGACAAGGGTCTGTATAGTCAAAGCTATGGTTTCTCCAGTAGTCATGTATGGATGTGAGAGCTGGACCATAAAGAAGGCTAACCGCTATAGAATTGATGCTTTTGAATTGTGGTGCTGGGGGAGACTCTTGAGAGTCCCTTAGACTGCAAGGAGATCAAACGAGTCAATTCTAAGTAGACCAAACCAGCCAATTCCAAAGGAAATCAACCCTGAATATTTACTGGGAAGATTGATGCTGAAGCTGCAATACTTCGGCCACCTGATGCGAAAAGCCAATTCACTGGAAAAAAAAAAATACCCTGATTCTGGGAAAGATTAAAGGCAAAAGGAGGAGGGTGGTGGAAGATGAGATGGTTAGATAGTATCATTGACTCAACAGACATCTATTTAAGCAAACTCCAGGAGATTGTGAAGGACAGGGAAGCCTGGATGCTACAGTGCATATGGGGTCACAAAGAGTCGAACACAACTTAATGACTGGCAGCACACACACTAATTTATTTATAATAAATGGCCAGACAAAAATATATTTCACTGACTGATTTCGTCTTTTCAGGATTAGCAGACACACTGGAGCAGCAGGTTATCTGCTTTCTGCTCTTTTCTGTGATTTACACACTTACAGCTGGGAATGTTAGGATGATCCTCTTAATCAGGACTGATTTCTGACTTCACACACCAGGTACTTTTTCCTGGCTAACCTGTCCTTTGTGAGTGCTTGTTATTCATCCATCATCACTACAAAGAGGCGGGTAGATTTATATCAGAGAAGACCATCTCCTTTGCTGGCTGCTTTCTGCAGATTGAATGGTTTTATGAAGGACTTACAAGACCTTTTAGAACTAACACCCAAAAAAGATGTCCTTTTCATTATAGGGGACTGGAATGCAAAGGTAGGACGTCAAGAAACACCTGGAGTAACAGGCAAATTTGGCCTTGGAATGCGGAATGAAGCAGGGCAAACACTAATAGAGTTTTGCCAACAAAATGCACTGGTCATAGCAAGCACCCTCTTCCAACAACACAAGAGAAGACTCTACACATGGACATCACCAGATGGTCAACACCAAAATCAGATTGATTATATTCTATGCAGCCAAAGATGGAGAAGCTCTATACAGTCAACAAAAACAAGACCAGGAGCTGACTGTGGCTCAGATCATGAACTCCTTATTACCAAATTCAGACTCAAATTGAAGAAAGTAGGGAAACACACTAGACCATTCAGGTATGACCTAAATCAAATCCCTTATGATTATACAGTGGAAGTGAGAAATAGATTTAAGGGCCTACATCTGATAGATAGAGTGCCTGATGAACTATGGAATGAGGTTCATGACATTGTACAGGAGACAGGGATGAAGACCATCCCCATGGAAAAGAAATGCAAAAGAGCAAAATGGCTGTCTGGGGAGGCCTTACAAATAGCTGTGAAAAGAAGAGAGGCGAAAAGCCAAAGAGAAAAGGAAAGATATAAGCATCTGAATACAGAGTTCCAGAGAATAGCAAGAAGAGATAAGAAAGCCTTCTTCAGTGATCAATGCAAAGAAATAGAGGAAAACAACAGAATGGGAAAGACTAGAGATCTCTTCAAGAAAATTCGAGATACCAAGGGAACATTTCATGCCAAGATGGGCTTTATAAAGGACAGAAATGGTATGGACCTAACAGAAGCAGAAGATATTAAGAAGAGGTGGCAAGAATACAGTGAAGAACTGTACAAAAAAGATCTTCATGACCCAGATAATCATGATGGTGTAATCACTAATCTAGAGTCAGACATCCTGGAATGTGAAGTCAAGTGGGCCTTGGAAAGCATCACTATGAACAAAGCTAGTGGAGGTGATGGCATTCCAGTTGAGCTGTTTCAAATCCTGAAAGATGATGCTGTGAAAGTGCTGCACTCAGTATGCCAGCAAGTTTGGAAAACTCAGCAGTGGCCACAGGATTGGAAAAGGTCAGTTTTCATTCCAATTTCAAATAAAGGCAATGCCAAAGAATGCTCAAACTACCACACAATTGCACTCATGTCACATGCTAGTAAAGTAATGCTCAAAATTCTCCAAGCCAGGCTTCAGCAATACGTGAACCGTGAACTTCCTGAAGTTCAAGCTGGCTTCAGAAAAGGCAGAGGAACCAGAGATCAAATTGCCAACATCCACTGTATCATGGAAAAGGCAAGAGAGTTCCAGAAAAACTTCTATTTCTGCTTTATTGACTATGCCAAAACGTTTGACTGTGTGGATCACAATAAGCTGTGGAAAATTCTGAAAGAGATGGGAATACCAGACCACCTGACCTGCCTCCTAAGAAATCTGTATGCAGGTCAGGAAGCAGCAGTTAGAACTGGACATGGAACAACAGACTGGTTCCAAATAGGAAAAAGAGTACATCAAGGCAGTATATTGTCACCCTGCTTATTTAATTTGTATGCAAAGTACATCATGAGAAACGCTGGACTGAAAGAAACACAAGCTGGAATCAAGATTGCCGGGAGAAATATCAATAACCTCAGATATGCAGATGACACCACCCTTATGGCAGAAAGTGAAGAAGAGCTAAAAAGCCTCTTGATGAAAGTGAAAGAGGAGAGTGAAAAGTTGGCCTAAAGCTCAACACTCCGAAAACGAAGATCATGGCATCCAGTCCTATCACTTCATGGCAAATAAATGAGAAAACAGTGGAAACAGTGTCAGACTTTATTTTTTGGGCTCCAAAATCACTGCAGATGGTGATTGCAGCCATGAAATTAAAAGACACTTACTCCTTGGAAGACAAGTCATGACCAACCTAGATAGCATATTCAAAAGCAGAGACATTACTTTGCCGACTAAGGCCCATCTAGTCAAGGCTATGCTTTTTCCTGTGGTCATGTATGGATGTGAGAGTTCAACTGTGAAGAAGGCTGAGTGCCGAAGAATTGATGCTTTTGAACTGTGGTGTTGGAGAAGACTCTTGAGAGTCCCTTGGACTTCAAGGAGATCCAACCAGTCCATTCTGAAGGAGATCAACCCTGGGATTTCTTTGGAAGGAATGATGCTAAAGCTGAAACTCCAGTACTTTGGCCACCTCATGCGAAGAGTTGACGCATTGGAAAAAACTTTGATGCTTGGAGGGATTGGGGTCAGGAGGAGAAGGGGACAACAGAGGATGAGATGGCTGGTTGGCAACACTGACTCAATGGACATGAGTCCAAGTGAACTCCGGGAGTTGGTGATGGACAGGGAGGCCTGGCGTGCTGCAATTCATGGGGTTGCAAAGAGTCGGACACGACTGAGTGACTGACCTTCTGCAGATGAACTTCTCTTTAGCCTTGGCCACGACTGAATGCATCCTTTTAGGGTTAATGGCCCGTGACCGCTATGTGGCCATATGCAGCCCTCTCCTTTACTCCTTGATCATGTCCAGGATGGTCTGCCTGAAAATGGCAGCAGGTGCTTTCACTGTAGGACTGCTCAACTCCACGTTTCAGACAAGTTGAAGAAGCAGCTTCACATTCTGCAGTTCTAATGTTATCCATCACTTCTGTGACTTCCCTTCAATTATTAAGCTCTTGTGTTCAAACACGTATCTGTATGAAATCATCTTGTCTGTAGTGCCTGGTGTGGATACAGTCAGAAGTCTGCTGGTGAGCCTCACTTCCGACTCCTACATTCCCTTCTCCACCTTTTGTATGCCTTCAGGGAGGAAAAGTGCAAGGAATTCTTCACATGTGCCTCTCACCTGACTGATATTATTCTGATTTATTCCACCTCCATCTACACTTATCTGAGACCTACTTCCAGCTACTCCCTGACTCAGCATTAATTGGCTTCTGTGTTTTACACAGTGGTGATCCCCATGTTGAATCCTCTGATCTATAGCCTCAGAGATAAGGATGTAAAAAAGGGTTCATGAAATGTAATTACTAGGAAAAGGATTCCTTTATTTTGTGAGTGGTTCAGGCCTAAATGGACTATGTCTTGAAATTTGAAATACTGGTCCAACTTATTTTCATTAGAGCATTATCTATGTAATCATGTTCTGTTAATACTCAGTTCAGTTCAGTTCAGTTGCTCAGTCGTGTCTGACTATTTGCAACCCCATGGACTGCAGCATGCCAGGCTTCCCTGTTCATCACCAACTCCCCGACTTAACTCAAACTCATGTCCATTGAGTCAGTGATGCCATCCAATCATCTCATCCTCTGTAGTCCCCTTCTCCTCCCACCTTCAATATTTCCCAGCATCAGGGTCTTTTCAAATGAGTCAGTTCTTCACCTCAGGTGGCCAAAGGATTGGAGTATCAGCTTCAGCACTATTCCTTCAATGGATATTCAGGACTGATTTCCTTTAGCACGGACTGGTTGGATCTCCTTGCAGTCCAAGGGACTTTCAAAACTTTTCTCCAACACCACAGTTCAAAAGCATCAACTCTTCAGCACTCAGCTTTCTTTATAGTCCAACTCACATCCATATATGACCACTGGGAAAACCATAGCTTTGACTAGATGGTCCTTTGTTGGAAAAGTAATGTCTCTGCTTTTTAATAGGCTGTCTAGATTGCTCATAACTTTTCTTCCAAGGAGCAAACATCTTTTAATTTTATGGCTGCAGTCAGCATCTGCAGTGATTTTGGAGACCCCCAAAATAGTTTGTTACTGTTTCCCCATTTATTTCCCATGAAGTGATGGGACCAGATGCCATGATCTTCGTTTTCTGAATGTTGAGCTTTAAGCCAACTTTTTCACTCTCCTCTTTCACTTTCATTAAGAGGCTTTTTAGTTCCTCTTCACTTTCTGCCATAAGGGTGGTGTCATCTGCATATCTGAGGTTATTGATATTTCTCCCCACAATCTTGATTCCAGCTTATGCTTCATCCATTCCAGCATTTCTCATGATGTATTATGCATATAAGTTAATATTATGCAGTATTTATTTGATGAATATAATTTATCCTCATTAGGTAAGAGCATAGAGCTTTGTTCTAATCATTGCATATTTCACTAGATCCCTAAAATAGGGCTTATTTATAAAGAAATTTAGATTAGGGAAATAAAGGACTAAGCATATAGAGACAAAAGTAACAGATGTCCATCAGCAGATGAATGGATAAGAAAGCTTTGGTACATATACACAATGGAGTATTACTCAGCCGTTAAAAAGAATTCATTTGATTCAGTTCTGATGAGATGGATGAAACTGGAGCCGATTATACAGAGTGAACTAAGCCAGAAAGAAAAACACCAATACAGTATACTAACACATATATATGGAATTTAGAAAGATGGCAATGACGACCCTGTATGCAAGACAGGAAAAAAGACACAGCTGTGTATAACGGACTTTTGGACTCAGAGGGAGAGGGAGAGGGTGGGATGATTTGGGAGAATGGCATTCTATCATGTATACTATCATGTAAGAATTGAATCGCCAGTCTATGTCTGATGCAGGATACAGCATGCTTGGGGCTGGTGCATGGGGATGACCCAGAGAGATGTTATGGGGAGGGAGGTGGGAGGGGGGTTCATGTTTGGGAACACATGTAAGAATTAAAGATTTTAAAATTAAAAAAATAAAATTAAATTAAATTAAAAGTAACAATGTCACATGAAATGAACCATTTAATGAATTTTCCCTTTTTTTGATGCATTTGTTTTCACCATTTATGATTTGTAAGTGATATATATATCACCGGTGGCAAAATATTTTACATTCATAATATATTTCCATTTTATTTTGCTGAATCATTTCCTGGGGATATGCTTAAATACAATTCAAGAATGTTATTTTAAATGTAATAGTAAGCTCTTCAACATTTTTTCCTTTATTTCCACAAATGCATACATATTCACTAAAGCATAAATATGAATTGTGTGGCAGTGTTCTGTATAGAAAACAGCTGTTTGGTTAAAAAGCACAATTAGACCATTTTTCTATTCCTTTCTTTTCTTCTCAAACATTTCCTATTTTTCTATGAGTCTCTCCTCCAGAGTGATACATATACACAAAGCCACATGAGCACGCACTCAGTTATGTTTAATCAGGGCATAGTTCCAAAACAGGTATATCAGTGTTTAATGGGTGAAACTGACATATTCTGTATTATAGACTCATGGATTTCCTGCTTATGGTAATCTTCTGCAAACTACCAAAAAAATCCTTTAAAGTTAATCTATTAAAAGTAAGCCTTAATATGAAAGTGGAATGGGAGTGACTTAATAGAACTCAGAAGGAAATTGAGAGGGGGTCAGCTCTTGTTAAGATGTTAACTTTATTATATAGTTTTTTTAATACAAATTTTTTTTCTACTCCACCATTTTATCTCTGGACTTTTATTTGTGTATTTAAATTTCCTTTTTTACACAAAAAGTAACATACAGTATGAACTCTTCTGCATTTTTCTTTTTTTTACTTTAACTCCATATACTAAAAACCACTGTATATTGCTTCATAGAGTATCATTATTATTTTTAACCTGTATAAAACTATATTGTATGGCCTGTACTTTTGCATTTTAACTGTTTCTGATATTTGTAATCATAAATAATGCTGAAGTAAATAATTTTGTACATATTGTATCTTGAACAGTTTCCCTCCCCAGAGTGGTACCCTTAGTACAACTGATGAACCTACATAGACACTTACTTTGGGTTTGGATTTGCTTTCCCTACCCACCATGCATCTCCCAGCAATGTCATTTATGGACTTTCTGAATATCTATATATCTCTGTGTTTTTGACAAAAAAGCTCACTTCATAAAGTAAGGCAATTGAAAAGTAAAAAATGAGTTTTACTTCCTACATATCCAGAAGCATCTCACTTCATAACCAAATAGCCTAGAGAAGACAAATATATTGCCAACAACACCTTATGACAATGGCATGCTGTTTCATGGGACATGCAAATACTTGGACTCAGTGACCAATGGTGTGGTTTTTCCCCACTGACAGAATTAATGAGTTGAAAAAGGTATGGCACCTCTTACTATTACATAAAAAAAAGAAGAAAAAAAACCACAAATTAAAACTATACTGACATACTATTTCTCTCCTATCTCACTGGAAAATTTCTAAAGCACGTAAGTAAAGTGTTGATGAGTGTGTGGAAACAGACACTTTTATACATTGCTAGTAAACATGAAAAATGGAACAAATCCTATGGAAGGGAACTTGACAATATCTAACTAATCTACACATCCACTTATCCTTTAATTCACTTATCCTTTTATATTTAAAACTGTTAAACATAAATTTATTTATTTTAATTGGAGGCTAAGTACTTTACAATATTGTATTGGTTTTGCCATACATCAACATGAATCCGCCATGGGTGTACCCGTGTTCCCCATCTTGAACCCCTTTCCCACCTCCCTCCCTGTACCATCCCTCTGGGTCATCCCTTTGCACCAGCCCCAAGCATCCTGTATCATGCATTGAACCTGGACTGGCAATTTGTATTTTATATGATATTATACATGTTTCAATGCCATTCTCCAAAATCATTCCACCCTCTCCCTCTCCCACAGTCCAAAAGACTGTTCTATACATCTGTGTCTCTTTTGCTGTCTCACATACAGGGTTATCGTTACCAGCTTTCTAAATTCTATATATATGCATTAGTATACTGTATTGGTGTTTTTCTTTCTGCCTTGCTTCACTCTGTATAATAGGCTCCAGTTTCATCCACCTCATTAGAAGTGATTTAAATGTATTCTTTTTAATGGCTGAGTAATACTCCATTGTGTATATGTATCACAGCTTTCTTATCCATTAATCTGCTGATGGCCATCTAGGTTGTTTCCATGTCCTGACTATTATAAACAATGCTGCGATGAACATTGGGGTACACGTGTCTCTTCAATTCTGGTTTCCTCAGTGTGTATGCCCAGCAGTGGGATTGCTGGGTCATAAGGCAGTTCTAGCTCCAGTTTTTTAAGGAATCTCCACACTGTTCTCCATAGTGGCTGTACGAGTTTGCATTCCCACCAACAGTGGAAGAGAGTTCCCTTTTCTCCACACCCTCTCCAGCATTTATTGCTTGTAGACTTTTGGATCGCAGCCATTCTCACTGGTGTAAAATGGTACCTCATTGTGGTTTTGATTTGCATTTCTCTGATGATGAGTGATGTTGAGCATCTTTTCATGTGTTTGTTAGCCATCTGTATGTCTTCTTTGGAGAAATGTCTATTTAGTTCTTTGGCCCATTTTTTGATTGGGTCGTTTATTTTTCTGGAATTGAGCTGCAGGAGTTGCTTGTATATTTTTGAGATTAGTTGTTTGTCAGTTGCTTCATACGCCATTATTTTCTCCCATTCTGAAGGCTGTTTTTTCACCTTGCTTATAGTTTCATTTGTTGTACAGAAGTTTTTAATTTTAATTATTTCCCATTTGTTCATTTTTGCTTTTATTTCTAGTATTCTGGGAGGTGGGTCATAGAGGATCCTGCTGTGATTTATGTCGGAGAGTGTTTTGCCTATGTTCTCCTCTAGGAATTTTATAGTTTCTGGTCTTAACGTTTAGATCTTTAATCCATTTTGAGTTTATTTTTGTATATGGTGTTAGAAAGTGATGTTATTTTAAATAGAAAATTAATCCCAAACTCTATTCAGGATATTGATATCTCTGATATAACACATAGCATTTATTAATGGGTCTTGTTACTGTTGTTGCTTTTTAATTTTGCAGAATATTGCCTATGTTTCTTTTCCAATTAATTTTATTCAGCTTTCTTTCTCTAGTCCCAATGTATAGCCTGAAAACTAATAGACATCAAATTAACTTTATTAGATTAAAAGACAAAGCACGATATAGCAGGCCTGGTATTGATAGTCTCATGAAAAGATGCATGTTTGAGCAAAAATTATGAAATCATATTCGAGACATTTAATGTCAACTCATTGGCAGTTGTACCTCTGCTGAATGCACAGAACAATAGGAAGAAGCAAAAATCATTTGTTGCATTTAATTCTGAGAAAGGTTTTCCAAAATTTTCCATATATGCTGGTAGGGCATCTTCAGATACTGGTTTCTGAATATAACTGTCATGTCAGAACATACTACCTGCATGAGAAGAATATAGCTTTCTAGAAGAACCATTATTCTGATTGATAAAGGGTAGAAAAGAGAGATTTTCCAGCCATGGCTGGCTTGTCGACCTCTTCGATAAACATTTCCTTCAGCTAATATGAAAAGAAAGCCTTCCCAAATTTGATTCTCTGGGTTTGACCACTTATTCAGGCTCAGAAATCTTGCTTTTAACTGGGTGACTTGCTCTGAATATGCCTTTTAACAATCTGTCTATTATTATTTCCTTTGAGATATCCGTATTTTCCTCACTGAGGATGGTGACTGAAGTCATGAAATTAAAAGATGTTTGCTCCTTGGAAAGAAAGCTATGACAAACCTAGACACAGTATTAAAAATCAAAGACATCACTCTGCTGATAAAGGTACATATAGTCAAAGCTATGGTTTCTCCAGCAGTCATGTATGGATGTGAGAGTTAGACCATAAAGAAGGCTAGGTGCTGAAGAGTTGATGCCTTCTAATTGTTGTGCTCAAGGAGACTCTTGAGAGTCCTTTGGCCTGCAAAGAGAGCAAACCGGTCAATTCTAAAGGAAGTCAATGCTGAATATTCATTAGAAGAACTGATGATGAAGCTGAAGCTACAATACTTTGGCCACTTAATAGGAAGAAACTCATTGGAAAAAACCCTGATGCTGGGAATGATCGAGTTTAGGAGGAGAAGGGGGCAACAGAGAATGACATGGTTGGATAGCATCACAGACTCAACAGACATGAGTTTAAACAAACTCTGGGAGATAGTAAAGGACGGGGAAGCCTGGCATGTTGCAGTCCATGGGTCACAGAGTCAGTCATAGCTGAGTGAATGAACAACAATGACATAGGATATTAAATATAGATCCTTGTGTATGTATACACATGCACGTGTGCACACATGCATGCACACACACACATACACACACACATACTAGGACCTTGCTGGTCATCTATTTTGTAAATAATAGTTTTTATCTGCTAATCCTAAACTCCAAATTTGCCCCCCATACCCTTTTCCTCCTTTGGTAACTATCAATTTGTTTTCTATGTTTGTGAGTCTCTCTGTTTTGTAAATAGGTTCATTTGTATCATTTTTTTTAGATTCCACATATAAATGATATCATTCCATATTTGGATATTTGTCTCTCTCTTTATGAGTTGCTTCATTTAATATGATAATCTCTAGGTCAATCCATGTTGCTGTGAATGGTATTATTTCATTCTTTTTTATGGCTAATATTCCATTGTATATATGTTCCATATTTTTATCCATTCATCTGTCAACAGACATCAAGATTGCTTTCATGCCTTAGCAATTGTAAGTAGTACTACTAGGACCATAAGGGAGCATATATCCTTTTGAATTATAGTTTTTATTCAGATATATGCCGAGGGTTGTGATTGCTGGATCATATGGCAATTCTATTTTAGATTTTTAAGGAAGGTCAATAAGTTTTCCACAGTGGCTGCACCAGTTTGCATTCCCACCAACAATGTACTAGGATCCCCTTTTCTCCGTAAGCTCTCTGCTGCTGCTGCTGCTGCTAAGCTGCTGCTGCTAAGCTAGCATTTATTATTTGTAGTTTTTTTTTTTTTTTAATGATGGCTATTTTGATTGGTGTGAGGTGATACTTCGTTGTAGCTTTGATTTACCTTTCACGAACAACTATTGTTGTTGAGCATCTTTTCATGTGCCTGTTGGCCATCTGTATGTTTTCTTTGTAAAAATGTCTAATCAGGTCTTCTGGCAATTTTTTTCTCGGATTGTTTGCTCTTTTGGTGTGTTGTTGTGATTGAGTTACATGGGCTGTTTGTGTATTTTGGAAATTAAGCCCTTGTCATTTGCATGGTTTGCAAAAATTTTTACCCAGACCTAGGTTGTTTTTTCATTTTGCTTATGCTTTCTTATGCTGGCAAAAACTGATATGTTTCATTAGATTCTATTTATTTATTTTGATTTTTAGTTCTATTACCTTAGAGCTTGAACTAAGAATATGTTGCCATGATTTATTTATTTCTCTATGCAAATAGACTCTCTCTTCTTATGGACACACAGTGTGATTCATTTCTCTTTGTGATTTGTGTTTTTGCTATGGAATATTTGTAGTTTAAATTCTTTGTAAGATCAGAATCACAGGCAGTTTCAACAAACAAATGTAATTACAGAATCTTAAAAATATGTTTTATTTAAATATATTATTTAATCAGAGTAGAGTATTTAAAAGGATTTTTTAAAAGGATTGAAGTGAGTGTCATTTTCTTATTTATTTCACTCAATTACCGAGCTGGAATAAAGGTTAAATTCACTGAGACAAGGAGAGGGGTGAACACACACACGAACACACACAAACTCAAACAGAAAAGGAAAAATAATAACTTGGTAGTGGGAAATGCACCCTTTTGGAATATGCTAAAGCTACAAAGAAGCAATTAAACAGCCAATTAAAATTAACATCTTATGAACATTGGGGAAACATTAAGGTAACAAAGAGATCAATAGTCACATGGGGATCCAGGATCCACGTCCCGTTTGACTGCATCCAGCTGCATGCGATCTTATTTTAACTGCCTCAGAGATTAGAGTTTATGCCTTTAGAGGACTGATGCCACAACCAAAACCTGTAATCCCGTCCTCAAGGTTATGCAACCCTCCTCAAGAAAAAACAAATAAAAGGCAGCTGTGTGTATACGTTCAAAACGTGTCTCAGATTCTTACAAAAAGGTAATTCAAATCCATTTCCTTTAGAAAATGAAAATCTTCTTTTCATTTTTGTGCAACTGAGTTATTTGGCTTTCTAATAAAAAAGAAAACAATAAACTAGAAAAGTTAGTAATGGGAAGGATGCTGTTAAGTACTTGGTGCTGCCATTGATTAATGTGGACAGCTACAGTGTGTGCTAATATTAATACATGGCATTAATTTGATAGTGTGCTTTGTATTGAAAGAGTCATTTGGTTTAATTTAAAACATGACAAAATCATGTTTATGAATATGGTAAATGTCAAAATGATGATTATTTGAAATGGAATTTTTTTTACTGCGTGGGGAATACAGAAGCAATTTTCAAGTGTTGATACATAGATTTTATTTTATTTTTTAAATTTATTTATTTTAATTGGAGGCTAATTACTTTACATAGATTTTAGAGTTGCAGAATATGAAGAGTGGTCCTGAGGAGAAAAAATTGCATTGAGTTAAACTCACGTACCTATTCAGACCACGGGAGGGCCTTCAGCTAGAATAGTTTGGTACTTTGCATTTTGGATGTAGGCTAGAAGAGAAAGTATAGAATATATATGTGTGTGTATATATATATATATATATATATATATATATATGGCATTTGCAGAAACTGAAGTGAAATATGTGTACTTAGCCCAATAATTTGAGAATCTTTCAACCCAGGTGTATTTTAACACGGAGAATTGCTTAATAAATGCCAATGCTTATTCTTGGAGAAGGAAATGGCAACCCACTCCAGTATTCTTGCTTGCAAAAATCCCATGGACAGAGGATCCTGGTGGGCTACAGTCTGTGGTGTCACAAAGAGTCGGACATGACTGAGCAACTAAGCACGATGCTTATTCATTTGTCCACTAATTTTCCTCTTGCTCCACTTGTTCTATATATTATGCTCTGTTATCCTAGATTTTTTTTTCATGTGTGATTGATTTTACTAGACCTACCACTTCCTGTAAACTTTTGAGAGGAAAATATTAAGAAAGAATTCAACTTTAAGCATAAAATTTCTGTAATAAATGGCCAGAAAAAATTATACTGTGCTCACTGAGTTCATCCTGTTGGGTTTAGCAGACTCACTGGAGTTACAGATTACCCTATTTTGCCTTTTTTCTGTGATTTATACACTTACAGTTGTGGGGAATGTAGGAATGATTCTCTTAATCAGAATTGATTCCCAGCTTCATACACCCATGTATTTCTTCCTGGCTAACCTGTCCTTTGTGGATGTTTGTTATTCATCCACCACCACCCCAAAGATGCTGGTAGATCTATTATCAGAGAAGAAGTCCATCTCCTTTGCTGGCTGCTTTCTGCAGATGTATTTCTTTATAGCCTTGGCCACAACTGAATGCATCCTTTTTGGGTTAATGGCCCATGACCGCTATGTGGCCATATGCAACCCTCTCCTTCACTCCTTGATCATGTCCAGGACCGTCTGCCTGAAAATGGCAGCAGGGGCTTTTACAGCAGGACTGTTGAACTCTGTGATTCACACAGGTTATGTGAGCAGCTTGCAATTCTGCACTTCCAATGTCATCCATCACTTCTTCTGTGACAGTCCCCCACTTTTTAAGCTCTCCTGCTCTGACACACGCCTGCATGAAAGCATCTTGTCCGCATTCGCTGGTGTGAATATGGTTGGGGCTCTGCTGGTGATCCTCACCTCCTACTGCTACATTCTCTTCTCCATCTTCCGCATGCACGCAGGGGAGGGGAGGCGCAAAGCCTTCTCCACGTGTGCGTCTCACCTGACAGCCATCATGCTGTTCTATTCCACCTCCATCTACACTTATCTCAGACCTTCCTCCAGCTACTCCCTGACTCAGGACAAAGTGGCTTCCGTGTTCTACACAGTGGTCATCCCCATGTTGAATCCTCTGATCTACAGCCTCAGGAACAGGGAAGTGAAGAAGGCTTTATGGAATGTGATTACTATGAAACGGATTCCTTCATTTCTGTGATTGATTAATTTTCTGAACTAAATAGAATATGCAATTTAACTTTCAGAAACTGGGTCAAGCTTATCTTCATTAAAACTTAATGTATAATCATGTTCTGGTAATGTTCATGGACACGAGTCCTGTTAGATATAACTTATCAAACTTATGTAAGATCATGAAACTTTTTTCTAATCATTGTATGTTTTCCTATAGATTTCTAAAATGTGATTTATTCATAAAGCTGTCTTGGTTATGGAAATAAAGGGTTAAGTATATGGAGATAACTTTTGCAATGTCACATGAATCTAGTTGTGTATTATATTTGTAATTGTCAGCTTTTTAAATGTATTTTTCAACATTTATGTTCTGTAAAGGATTGTAATATCACATGTGTGAAAATGTTTTCAAAGTAGATTTCCACTTTATTAAATTAGGGCGGTAATGCTTAAATCAAAAATCAGTAATATCATTTAACTGCTATAGTAAACATGTGGACTTTCATTTTCTTTATCCCCATAAACACATACTTATTCATTAAGAATATATAGGAATTTGTTTAAATATATTTTGTTTAGAAAACTGCTGTCTGGTTAGAAGGCACCAACTGCAACAGCTTTTCTTCTCTTCCCATCTTTTCTTCTCAAAAGTTTCCTGTTCTCTCACATTTCATCTCCCAGACTGATCCACATATTATACACAAAGCCACATGCAGTCACAGTCAGCTATAGCAGAGTTTAATCAATGTATAGTTCAAAGTGTGTAGACTGATCTTTGAAGGATAAAGCAGACTCATATCCTAAAAACAGTCTCAGGGATTCCCTAATTATGGAAATATTCTACCAGTCACCAATGAAATCCATTAAAGTTAATCTGTATATTATATTAAAGGTAAGCAATAATATATAGATGGAATGGAGTGGCATAGTAGAATTCTGGAGGAAATTTAGTGGGATTCAGGGCTTGCTCAGATGCTAACCACACTTAGAACTTTTGGAGGGATATTCCCTGTGGCTCTTCCCTTGCCCTTGCTGCTGAAGTTGCTCCTGATAGAAGTCGCAATATTGAAGTCATCTGGGATATAACAAAGCAGATCCCATGACCTGTCACACCATCCAGTGCCCTCTGCTGTCCATATAGTCCAGCAGGGTCTGATGAATATTCATGTAGGCATGTAGTTAGAAGTTAGTATCTCCTTCTAATTTATTTCACTTAAAAACAGAGCTTCCATGTTGGCTCAGTTGGTAAAGAATTTTCCTGCAATGCAGGAGACCTGGGTTCAATCCCTGGGTTGGAAAGGTCCCTGGGGAAGGAAATGGCAACCCGTTCCAATATTCTTGCCTGGAGAACTCCGTGGACAAAGGAGTTCAGCGGGCTACAGACCAGGGGGTCCCAAAGAGTCAGACACAACTGAGTGACTAACATACTTTCAAGAACAGAGCTAGACTGAAGGTTAAATTCAGCCAGACAAGTGTAGGGGTACACACACACACACAAAGGGAAGAATCAGGATTTGGTAGAGGATTATGTAACCATTGGAATAAGCTAAAACTTCAAAGAAAGAGAAAATTAAATAGATCTTTTTTTTTTTAATTTGGCAAATAAATAACTTTGAAATAGCAGAGAAATCAGCAAGTTCCATATAGTGTTTAATCACATCTACTTGCACATGATCATATTTAAGTACTTCTGAGACTACAATTTCCGCCTTTAGAGGATTCATGACACAATTAAAACCTATAATCTAGTCCCCAACCTTCTTTAAGGAGAACAAAATAAAAGGATAGCAAAATGCATATACTCAGAATGTGTCTCAAATTTTTACAAAGTGGTAATTCAAAATTTCACTGCTTTACATTTCACTTAAAACATGAAAATTGCATTTTTATGCTTTTTGTGTGTGTGTGCCTCACCTGAGTTATTAGGGATTCTAGTAAAAACAGAAATAATAGATTAGACAAGTTAGTACTGAGAAAAATGCTGTTCAGTACTTGGTGCAGTCTCTGTCATTCACCGCCATAAATAGTTATAGTGTGTGCTACCACACGGCATTAATCTGATAGTGTGCTTTGAAAGAAGAACACTTATTTGTGTGCCTTAATACACTACAATATCACCATTAAGAATATGATAGATGTCAAAATATCAGTTATCGAACTGGGCTATTTCTTGCTGCCTGGAGAACACACAAGTGATTTCCAAGTGACCATGCATACATTTTGGAGTTGAAGAATATAGAGCGCAGGCTTGAGGAGAAAAAAAAAAAAAATCATTTCAGGTAAATTCAAATGCCTGCTCAGAGAATGGAAAAAAAAAAAAAAAAAACTTCAGCAAGAATAATTCTGTACTTTGCATTTGGATATGGAAGGGAAAGAATAGAACATAGATGCTGCATTTGAAAAAAACCTTCGGTGATGTATCTGTATTTAGATGAGTCATTTGTGGATCCCTTAGTCCAGAATTAATAGAGCCAATTGCTTAATAAAATCCAATGCTTATTCATTTGTCTGCTAGTTCTCCTCTGACTCTGTTTACCATGCTCTGTTGTCCTAGGTTTCTTTTCCATATATGTTTTACTTTATCAATATTTCTATTTCTGGTAAATTGTGCAATGGGAAATATGCACACCCAGTTTAAGTTTAAGCATACTGTATCTGTAATCAATGGGCAGAAAAAATTGCACTTCACTCACAGAGTTCATCCTGTTGGGATTAGCAGATACATTGGAGCTACAGGTAATCCCCCTTTGCCTTTTCTTGCTGATTTACATGCTTACCGTTGGGATGATTCTCTTAATCAGGACTGATTTCAAACTTCAGACACCCATGTATTTCTTCCTGGCTAACCTGTCCTTTGTGGATGTTTTTTATTCCTCCACCATCACTCCAAAGATGTTGGTAGATTTATTATCCAGGAAGAAGACAATCTCTTCTGTTGGCTGCTTTTTGCAGATGTACTTCTTTATACACTTTGCCACACTGAATGCATCCTTTTGGCATTAATGGCCTATGACTCTATCTGGCCATAAGCAACCCTCTCCTTTACTCCTTGATCATGTCCAGGATGGTCTGCATAGAAATGGCAGTGGGGGCTTTTACAGCAGGACTGTTGAACTCCATGGTAAACACCAGTTATGTAAGCAGCTTACCATTCTGCAGTTCCAATGTCATTCATCACTTCTTCTGTGACAGCACCCCCCCACACACACTTTTTAAGCTCTCCTTTCTGACACACGCCTGCATGAAAGCATCTTTTCCACGTTTACTGGTGTGAATATGGTCGGAACTCTGCTGGTGACCCTCACCTCCTACTCCTACATTCTCTCTCATAAAGTTGTCATCCGCCTCTACCATCTGTGGTCCATGTTGTTCATCTCGATCAATAAGTATTCATGTAGGCATGAGGTTAGTAGTTATTTTCTCCTTCTGATTAATTCCACTCAAGAACAAATGTGGAATAAAAGTTAAAATTACTCTGCTAAGGGGAGAGATACACAGAAACCCACACAGGGAAGGACAGTAGTATGGTAGTAGGTTATATACCCATTTGGACTAAGCTGCTAACACTACAAAGAAAGAGACAATTAAATAACCATTTTCATTTATTTATTTTTTATTGTCACCCTGCATCTTTTTTTTAATTTTACTTTACAATACTCTATTGGTTTTGCCATACATCAACATGAATCTGCCACGGGTGTACACGTGTTCCCCATCCTGAACCCCCCTCCCACCTCCCTCCCCATACCATCTCTCTGGGTCATCCCAGTGCAAGTCTACAAGCAATAAATGCTGGAGAGGGTGTGGAGAAAAGGGAACCCTCTTACACTGTTGGTGGGAATGCAAACTAGTACAGCCACTATGGAGAACAGTGTGGAGATTCCTTAAAAAACTGGAAATAGAACTGCCTTATGACCCAGCAATCCCACTGCTGGGCATAAACACCGAGGAAACCAGAAATGAAAGAGGCATGTGTACCGCAATGTTCATCACAGCACTGTTTATAATAGCCAAGACATGGAACCATTTTTAAATAAAGCAAAGACTTTAAAAAGACAGAGATCAGGAGCCGTGTTATGATGAAGATCACACTAGTGTTTGATTCCATCTCTCTGGGTGTGATCACATTTTAATTACTTTTGAGACTTCAGCTTCTGCCTTTAGAGGATTGACTCACAATCAAAATCCATAAATCAGTCCCCAAGTGCACCCAACCCTGTTTAAGAACAAAATAAAGGGGCAGCAATGTGTATATACTCAGAAGATGCCTCACATTTTTACAAAGAGCTGATTCATATTTTTACTGATTTTTATTTCATTTAAAACATGAAAACTGTCTTCATTTTATTTTTGTGCCTCAACTGATTTATTGGGGATTTTGACAAAAAAGAAAATACTTGACTAAAAAGTTAGTACTGAGAAGAATGCAATAAGAACTTGGTACTGTCATTCACTGCCGTGGACAGGTATAGTGTCTGTTACTATATGGCATTCATTGGACAGTGTGGTTTGTGATGAGGATGGTTACTGGTTTACTACAGAATCATTCTTAACAATAGGCTATGCTGTGCTTAGTCACTCAGCCGTGTCTGACTCTTTGCAACCCCATGGACTGTAGCCCACCAGGCTCCTCTATCCATGGACTTCTCCAGGCACGCATACTGGAGCAGGTTGCCTTGCCCTCCTCTTCTAAACAATATAATACATGCCCAAATTTTGGTTATTTGAAATGGGCTGCTTTTGCTGCTTGGAGAACACAAAAGCAATTTCCAGGTGGTGATGCATGAATTATTGAGTTGAAGAACATATAGAGTGATCTTGAGGAGAAGAAAAAAAAAAAAAACATATTTGAATTAAAATTAAGTGTCTGTTCAGAAGATATGGGAGAGACTTCAGCAAGAACACGTCTCTATTTTATATTTTGTATGTGGGCTAAACGAGAAAGAATACAACATGGATACTGGCACCCCACTCCAGTCCGCTTGCCTGGAAAATCCCATGGACGGAGGAGCCTGGAAGGCTGCAGTCCATGGGGTCGCTGAGGGTCGGACACGACTGAGCAACTTCAGTTTCACTTTTCAGTTTCATGCATTGGAGAAAGAAATGGCAACCCACTCCAGTGTTCTTGCCTGGAGAATCCCAGGGACGGGGGAGCCTCGTAGGCTGCCGTCTATGGGGTCACACAGTCAGACACGACTGAAGCGACTTAGCAGCAGCAACTGGATTTGCAAAAAAAAAAAAAAAAAAATTAATCTGAAATGAAATACATGGACCTTGACCAGTCATTTTTTAATCCCTCAACCCAAATGTGATACAACTGCTTAATAAATTCCAAGAGTTACTCATTTTGTTCTACTAACAACTATTATGTCAGTTTCAGTATTTATTATGCTCTATTATCCTAGGCGTTATGTTTTCTATATGCCAACCACTAAAAATCATTCATATTTGTACTATTTTCTGCAAACTTTGGGCCTAGTGAAAACTTAAGCATATTATACCTGCAACACCTAATGTAAATTTAAGCATACTATACCTGTGACAAATGGCCAGAAAAAATTATACTCTGCTGACTGAGTTCATCCTGTTGGGCTTAGCAGACACACGGGAGCAGCAGGTTTTCCTCTTTTTCTTTTTTTCTGTGATTTACACAGTGACAATTGTGGGGAATGTTGGGATGATCCTCTTAATCAGAGTGGATTCCCGACTTCACACACCCGTGTACTTCTTCCTGGCTAACCTGTCCTTTGTGGATGTTTGTTATTCATCCACCATCACCCCAAAGATGCTGGTAGATCTATTATCAGAGAAGAAGTCCATCTCCTTTGCTGGCTGCTTCCTGCAGATGTACTTCTTTATAGCGTTGGCCACAACTGAATGCATCCTTTTTGGGGTAATGGCCCATGACCGCTTTGTGGCCATATGCAACCCTCTCCTTCACTCCTTGATCATGTCCAGGACCGTCTGCCTGAAAATGGCAGCAGGGGCTTTTACAGCAGGACTGTTGAACTCTGTGATTCACACAGGTTATGTGAGCAGCTTGTCATTCTGTAGTTCCAATGTCATCCATCACTTCTTCTGTGACAGTTCCCAACTTTTTAAGCTCTCATGTTCTGACACACGCCTGCATGAAAGCATCTTGTCCACATTCGCTGGTGTGAATATGGTTGGGGCTCTGCTGGTGACCCTCACCTCCTACTGCTACAGTCTCTTCTCCATCTTCCGCATGCACGCAGGGGAGGGGAGGCGCAAAGCCTTCTCCACGTGTGCGTCTCACCTGACAGCCATCATGCTGTTCTATTCCACCTCCATCTACACTTATCTCAGACCTTCCTCCAGCTACTCCTTGACTCAGGACAAAGTGGCTTCTGTGTTCTACACAGTGGTCATCCCCATGTTGAACCCTCTGATCTACAGCCTCAGGAATAAGGAAGTAAAGATGGCTTTATGGAATGTAATTACTAGGAAAATGGTCCTTTCACTTCTGGGATTGTTTGGTGAATTTTCTGCATTAAATAGAGTACACTGAAATTTGAAAAGCTAGACTCAAGTTAGTTTTTCATTAGAATATTTTCAAATTAATCAAATCCATTCATATTCACATACATGTATCCAATTAGATATAAGCAAAGTTACCAAAGTTATATGTAAAACTAGGGAAGTGTCATCTAATCATTCTATATTTACTTTGGGTTCTTAGAAATAGGGATAACTTGTAAAGAAATTTGGACTATGAAAATAAGCAATTCAGTATTTAGAGTCAAAATCGACAATATCACATGAAACCAGCCATGTAGAGTATTTGCAACTGTCAATTTATTTTTTCCTGATGCATGCTTTTTCACAATTTATAGTTCATGAGAGAGTGTTATATCCAACATATATCAAACTTTTTAAACTTTAAAATAGATTCCAGTTTTATTTATGGAATTATTTCCTGCAGAGTTGCTTAAGTCTAAATTCAGGATTATCCTTTTAACAGCAACAGTAAAAATGCCAACTATCATTTCCTTTATCCCTGGAAAAACACACATATCTGTTAAAGAAAAAATATGAATTGGTGTAAAAGAGTGCTATTTAAAAAACTGCTGTCTGACTTTGAATGCACAAATTTATGATAGTTTTTCTTCTATTCTTTGTTTTCTTCTCAAAAGTTCCCTACCATTCTCTCATTTACTCTGTCCCAGATGATATTAGTACCTAAACACAAAGACAGACACATACTCAGCTAATCACGTTTCAAAGGAAAATAAACAGTATACCGTCAAGAAGGTAAAATGCAAACGGCTAAGTGTAGAGGAATAAAAACTCCAATGTAAAGGAGCTGAATTATGTGAAAATACATAGGCTGTAGAGGTTAATGTGCACATAACTTCACTGCAAATGCGTAGTGGCAGTGGCAGCGGTAGCCGTTTGGTTGCATCCGATTCTTTGCCACCCCGTGCACTGTAGCCCGCCAGGCTCCTCTACCCAAGAGATTCTCCAGGCAAGAATACCGGAGTAGGTTGCAAATATATAACTTATTGCAACTAGATAGCTTTGTTGCCCATCTGTAGCCTTATAGAAATAATTTTAAAACAAATAGCTTTATTGAAACTATATGGGATGTATGTCAAATGAAAAGTGCAGCACCAGAAAACAGAAATGTGGTCATTTTTTGCTAAACTGAGATATAATTTACTGCCTTGGATGGGAAATTGATGTGTACTTATGTTAGTGTTCTCTTTAAACTCTGTGATACTAGCCCTTCTGTAGACACATTGCTATGTCTAAAACTCTGAATTTGTGAATTGGGCTCAAAGCGTTAAATCTCCTGAAATTCTATTATCATGTTTCCCTTTGTTATAAAATAAATAAGATGTAAAAACATAATTTATTAGTCATGGTTGCATTGTGCGTGTCAGTCATTAACTCATGGGTAAAGGAGAATAGAAAGATGAAGAATGCATACATACTTTTTATATATCTTTTTGATTATCCTCTATCTCCCTGATGTTTGACTTTAAATTTTCTCCAGTCAATACTGAGGAAGATATGGAAAACAATTCCCAGTCTAAAAAAAAATAAATAAATACAACTACAGAAGAAAAGAGATAAACACTTTCTCTTGGTTCTTATTTAAACAGCTGTAGTAAATAGTTTGGTTGAACCATCTTTGTATAACAGGCACTGTGGACTCAATCACTTGTGGCCAGGTGAGTACTTTCACATGCTAGTTCAATGGCTATGTGGAATGTGGGAGATGAGTGTGAAGAATGTTCTTAGATAATTTAGGCAGAGGGAGAGTAGAGAAAAAAAAGTAGTGCATCTGTGCTAACTTGGTTAAACTCTGATAAAGATAGGAAACTCCTGCATTTTTAAGATCTGAGTGTTCTAAAGCACAGTATTTGCAAAGAGTTGGATGCTACTGAGTGACAAACACACACGCATCCTAATTTAGGGAGAAGTTGAAGTTGAAGTGAAGTCCCTCAGTCGTGTCCGACTCTTTGCAGCCCCATAGACTGTAGCCCGCCAGACTCCTCTGTCCATGGAATTCTCCAGGCAAGAATACTGGAGTGGGTTGCTATTTCCTTCTCCAGGGGCTCTTCCCGACCCAGGGATCAGACCCAGGGATTGAACCCAGGTCTCCTGCATTGTGGGCAGACACTTTAACCTCTGAGCCATAAACAATCATTCAGGGACAGGTGGCTTTGGTATTTTCCACTGATGACTCCCATGGCTTCTGGTGTCATTTTGCGGCTTTGCAGCCAAAATAAGGAGTGGAATTCTAGGAGATGTCCTCTTGTTACCGAGTCCAAGTTCACTCTGCTCTCCACACGACAGGCCAGTGACTGAATCTGAGAGACAAGGTGTTGAGGCAAGGAAAAGGACTTTATTCAGAAAGCAGCTGACCCTGAATATTCACTGGGAGGACTGATGCTAAAGCTGAAGCTCAAATACTCAGCCTGATGTGAAGAGCTGACTCATTGTAAATGACCTTGATGCTGGGAAAGACTGAGGGCAGGAAGAGAAGGGGTGACAGAGGATGAGATGGTTGGATGGCATCACTCAATTGTCATGAGTTTGAGTGAACTCAGGGAAACAGTGAAGGACAGGGACGCCTGATGTGCTGCAGTCCATGGGGTCCCAAAGAGTCAGACATGACTGCGACGGAACAATAATTGTCACATATGGTTGATTGTTCTCTCGAGGCCAGCTGTTTCCATGACACTTTCTTCAGCCATTTATGTTGGTCCCCTGGCCCTGGTCAAAATTCTCCTCCTTTGATAATTCTTGCTTTGCTGACTTTATGGCCTTGGGTTTCTGTGGTCAAGTCAGGAAGAAGGAGCAGGAAAGTTGCAGGAAGGGGAACACCTTCCAGAGCTCAAAAGGGGACCCTCGTCTAACACTCAGAAATGAATTGTCCAAGGAGATAAAGCAAGAGACTTTATTGGGAAGGAGTGCCCGGGCAGAGGCCAGGGCGGTGAGGGAGCCCAGAAGGACTGCTCTGCCCCGTGACTCACAAGCTAGGGATTTACGTTGATGGAATTGATTTCCAGGCTGTCTTTGGGTGATCATTCTGACTCGGGGTCCTTCCTGGTGGTGCACGCATTGCTCAGCCATGGTGGATGTCAACAAGAAGGCTTCTGGGACCTGGTAGGACACATGGAGTCTCCATTTGACTTTTCCCAGATTGTGGAAATTCTGACCTTTCCAAGATTGTTGATGGTGTCTTGTTAGTTCCTTACCCGGACTTCCTGTGGTAAAATAATTCATGCAAATATGTACTAAGATGTCTAGTCAGGGTGGGTAGTTTCAGTCAGTGTGTTTCCCTAAGAGAAGCAATGTGAATACCATGCACATGAATCAGCAACAAAGAATGCGTATTAACAAAGAATGCAAATTTCATTTCTCAGCAATGACAGGAGAACATGGTGAGGGGGGATGGGAAACAGAATCACTCATCAAACAGGTTTAATGTTGAGGGTCTTATTACACAACAATAAAGATAAAAGAGAAAAATGTTAGCTATTACTATACTCGGGAATTAAGACTTCAGAGTTAAAAGATTGTGATAGCTTGAAATGTACATTAATTTTTTATTGTTGTGTAATACATTATCAAAATTTTAGTTTAAACACACACACACACAGATACATATACAAAGACACACAGTAATTATTTCCAAGTTCTGTGGGCCAGGATTCTTATCACTGAGTTGCATATTCTGTGTAGGGTCTCACAAGGTTGCAATCAGGGTATTATCTAGGGTTGTAGGGCCAGCTGAGGATTAACTGGAGAAAGACACAGTTGTGTTGGCATAATTCAATTGTTTGCAGTTGTTAGACTGAAGGCGTCACTTCTGGCTAGATACTGGCTGCAGGCTCTCTGTTCCTTTCTGCGTGGTCCTCATCATAAGCAACAACTAATATGACAGATTGCTTCTTTAAGGCAGCGTGGGCAATACAGCCTCCTACCAAGATGGATGTTACAGGCTTCTGTAATGGATTCTTTTTTTTTTAATTGAAATGAATTTATTTTAATTGGAGGTTAATTACTTTACAATATTGTATTGGTTTTGCAATACATCAACATGAATCCACCATGGGTGTACACGTGTTCCCAATCCTGAACCCCCCTCCCTCCTACCTCCCCGTACCATCCCTCTGGGTCATCCAAGGGCACCAGCCTCAAGCATCCTGTACCCTGCATCGAACCTGGACAATTCATTTCATATATGATATTATACGTGGTTCAACGCCATTCTCCCAAATCATACCACCCTTGCCCTCTCCCACAGAGTCCAAAAGACTGTTCTATACCTCTGTGTCTCTTTTGCTGTCTCTCATACAGGGTTATCGTTACCATCTTTCTAAATTCCATATATATGTGTTAGTATACTATATTAGTGTTTTTCTTTCTGGCTTACTTCACTCTGTATAATCAGCTCCAGTTTCATCCACCTCATTAGAACTGATTCAAATGTATTCTTTTTAATGGCTGAGTAATATTCCATTGTGTATATGTATCACAGCTTTCTTATCCATTCATCTGCTGATGGACATCTAGGTTGTTTCCATGTCCTGGCTATTATAAATAGTGCTGCAATGAACATTGGGGTACATGTGTCTCTTTCAGTTCTGGTTTCCTCGGTGTGTATGTCCAGCAGTGGGATTGCTGGGTCATAAGGCAGTTCTATTTCTGGTTTTTTAAGGAATCTGCACACTCTTCTCCATAGTGGCTGTACTAGTTTGCATTCCCACCAACAGCATAAGAGGATTCCCTTTTCTCCACATCCTCTCCAGCATTTATTGCTTGTAGACTTTTGGATCACAGCCATTCTGACTGACGTGAAATGGTACCTCATTGTGGTTTTGATTTGCATTTCTCTGATAATGACTGATGTTGAGCATCTTTTCATGTGTTTGTTAGCCATCTGTATGTCTTCTTTGGAGAAATGTCTATTTAGTTCTTTGGCCCATTTTTTGATTGGGTCACTGATTTTTCTGGAATTGAGCTGCAGGGGTTGCTTGTATATTTTTGAGATTAGTTGTTTGTCAGTTGCTTCATTTGCTATTATTTTCTGAAAGCTGTCTTTTCACCTTGCTTATCATTTCTTTTGTTGTGCAGAAGCTTTTAATTTTAATTAGATCCCATTTGTTTATTTTTGCTTTTATTTTGAGAATTCTGAGAGGCGGGTCATAGAGGATCCTGCTGTGATTTATGTCGGAGAGTGTTTTGCCTATGTTCTCCTCTAAGAGTTTTATAGTTTCTGGTCTTACATTTAGATCTTTAATCCATTTTGAGTTTATTTTTGTGTATGGTGTTAGAAAGTGTTTTAGCTTCATTCTTTTACAAGTGGTTGACCAGTTTTCTCAGCACCACTTGTTAAAGAGATTGTCTTTTCTCCATTGTATCTTCTTGCCTCCTTTGTCAAAGATAAGGTGTCCATAGGTGCGTGGGTTTATCTCTGGGCTTTCCATTTTGTTCCACTGATCTAAATTTCTGTCTTTGTGCCAGTACCATACTGTCTTGATGACTTTGGCTTTGTAGTAGAGCCTGAAGTCAGGCAGGTTGATTCCTCCAGTTCCATTCTTCTTTCTCAAGATTGCTTTGGCTATTCGAGGATTCTTACTTACATAATCATAGGCATCCTATCGTATTTCCCTGCCTGGACTAGTAGCAGCAGACATGACCAACTACACTCAATTGGAAGGTATTGACCAAAAGCATGGCTATCAGGAGGACCACAGACCCCACCTTGAGTCTGTCCATCACGGAAGGAAACTCACAGTGTTAATCTCCTAGCCATGTTGGTTTTATTCCTGGAGACAAGTTCCTGATCGAAGTACGGATAAATAGAACTGAAAGAATAGCACAGATGTCTCACTGAACTGATGGGGCAGAGATCAGAACTCAACAAAAGATCCTAAGGTCTGTCCTGAGGCACAAAACGTAAGGGAGGTGTGTTGGTGGCTGGGGCTGGGGACCGACCGATAGACCTGTATTAAATTTTCCTACGAGTCTCTGGGAGAACGATTGGATATGCATATCCCAGAGAAAGCTGCAGGAGGCTTCTAGGAAAATGGCTACCATATGGTTGCAGAAGGAATGGAGATACTAGAGATAAATCATAGCTCAGAGTTATAGGAGTTGCCTCCCAACCAGAACAGTCAACATCTGGGTATACTTGTGAGGTGGGCAGCAGTGGGCCTCTGGGCCAGACACCTGGTGTTGTCAAGTGGAGTAGAATTGAGCCTTTCTTCTCACTCCAATACTCCAAGGACAAAGCCAGTGATAAAAGCTGAGCCCTGCTAAAGCCAAGAGACAGGTAGGTGCTCACTCCTGAGGTCAAGGAAGACTTCCCTGTCTGCACATGTGCAGGAAGTTCTTAGGGGTTGAAAAGAGAGGGGGCCCACCCTGTAATAAGCGGACATGCATCCATACACCTCTGTGGTGGGATCCATCTTAGAAAAAAAATGTGCACTCCTCTTGAGGAGGATCCAGGGACCAGTCAGGTTGAAGGAAGAAGCAAAACAATTGGCCAAAGGTAAACGAAGCCCCGGAAGGACGGTCCTATGTGTGTGATTTACACACCTCCACAGTGCACTCCTCCTCACCCAGGACACACCCCTTCCTCTCAGGGTGTGTATCTCTGCCTGGTTTCTGATGTACTGCACTCCTCCTCACTAGAGACAATGTCCATACTCTTTCTTTCTGGGGGTGCATCTCTGCCCTGCTTCTGAGTTGGATAAACAAACTGTTTTCCTGTGTGATCTCCCATGCATTGAGCGATATCTCTAATAGTAAAATTTGTACCTGTTTTTACAGTTTTTCTCTTCTTGAAACATTCTTGCTTTCAGCTAGGGCAAGAGTCAGAAATGCTTTAATTCTAGCCCCTGGTGGTCTTGTGGCTAGGACGCTTGGTTTTCATCCCACGCACCATCAGTTCAGTTCAGTTCAATCGCTCATTAAATTACCTATAATATGGAAAGCTCAGGAAGACTAACCTACTGTCCAAAGGAAAAAAAAAAAAGAATCAATTGAAAATGACTGCAAGATGTCTCAAGTGATGAATTTAGCAATGCCTCCCATAATCTCTTAATAATAGCCAAGGTCTTGAAATAAAATATAGCTAAACAAAGGTTGAGTTAAATACAGAGTTTCAGGGCTTCCCTGGTGGTTCAGATGGTAAAGAATCATCCTGCAGAGGAAGACCTGGGTTTGATCCCTATCTTGGGAAGATTCCCTGGTGAAGGGAATGGCTACCCTCTCCAGTACTCTGGTCTGGAGCGTTCCATGGACAGAGGAGCCTGGTATTCTACAGTCCACGGGGTAACAAAGAGTCAGACACGACTGCGTGACTTTTACTTTCACACACAGAGAGTTTCAACAAATACATAAAACCTGTAAAAAATGCACTGAAATTTCTAGAGTGAAAGGTAAGAAGAAAGGAAATGAAATGTAATTAAAAGTAAGTGAAATGAAAAATTAATAGGATTAGATTTACAGTAATTTGGACATGGTCAAAGAAATGTCAGTGAACTTGAATTCAAATTCTGGAAAGAATAAAACCCATAAAGTGAAAGAAAGTGAAGTCGCTCAGTCATGTCCGCTCTTTGCGACCCCATGGACTGTAGCCCACCAGGCTCCTCCATCCATGGGATTCTCCAGGCAAGAATACTGGAGTGGGTTGCCATTTCCTTCTCCAGGGGATCTTCCTGATCCAGGGATCGAACCCAGGTCTCCCGCATTGCAGGCAGACGCTCTAATCTCTGAGCCACCAGGGTGCTCACTAAACCATAAAGAGTACTTTTAAAATGATATAAAAAAGTCACGGCCTCAGGAACAGGCGGATTGTCTAAAATTGTCTAAAATATGAATAACTGAAGGCCAAGTGTAAAGCACTAACTATAGTGACAGAACAATTTTCAAATTTCTTAGAAATCATGAATATATGTACTACAGTGAGCCCCTTTAGAATGAATAAGAATAAAATCTATCACACCATAGTGAGACTGTTACAGAATGCAAGATTGTGTCCCTGATGCACAGTGAAGCGAAACACAGCTGAAACATCCCAGTTTGGAGCAGAGAAAGCTTGACTTCAGGGCCATGCAAGAATACGTGCCTCATACTCCAAAAACATTTGGAACTCTGACAAGTGTTTTAACAAAACATTTTTAAAGACCAGATGAGGGAGAGGTCCCAGTGTACATGGTCAGCTCATGTACAATTAGGTATTTGGTTAATTCTGAGGTAGCAGAGCAGCTAACATTATCAATCATTGGGTGCCAGTAGGTCTGGAAATCAAGCAGCTAATTTCTTCCACTTGGCAGTGGTTAATAGCATTTGAGGACTTCGCTGGTGGCTCAGCTGGTAAAGAATCTGCCTGTACAGCAGGAGACCAGGGTTTGATCCTTGGGTTGGGAAGATCCCCTGGAGAAGGGAATGGTAACTCACCCCACTGTTCTTGCCTGGAAAATCCCATGGACAGAGAAGCCTCATGGGCTACAGTCCCAAAGAGGAGGACATGACCGAACAACTAACACCTGACTTCTTCAGCATCTGAAAAACCCAGGAAATACATGTGAACTACTATTATCTGGGTACTTCACAGAGGAGCTAGACAGAGGATTTCAGGGAGGTGCAATAGGAGTCCTGATCTGTTAGACAAATGACTACTTAAAGCTAAAATATTGACAGATAAGTTGGGATTATAATATACATACAAGCATAATATATGACATCAATAACACAAAGAATGCATCTGAGGACCTGGCAGAACACTGTTACAAGATTATGACGTGCGCAAAATGTCAGGTGTGACGTGCTTGATGTGAGACATGAAGTGGAATGTCGAAAGCTGTAAACAGAGATCAAAGTGGAACAATTTTAACTGTAGGCAAACATTGATATCTTGCACATATTAAATTGTAAGCTCTGAAGCAATCACTGAAATAATAATACAAAGTCAGAATAAGATATCAAATGTAAAATATAAAACAATTAATTCCAAAATTGGCAGAAGAGCAGCAAAACAAAAGAATAAATGGAAACAAATAGGAATTTATAGTAAAAAAAAAAAAAAAAAAGAAAATGTTAAACAAATACGGACTAAGCAGTTCAAGTGAAAGGTAAACATTAAGATTTAAAAAGCTATATGTTCAATATCAGCCACCTTGAACTGCATTTTGAATAAACAGATTAAAAGTGATTGAAAGTAAAAGAAATGAAAGAGTGAGATAATTTCCATACAATAAATTGTTAATAAATATTTTTGAATGTGCAAAAATGGAGAGAAGAAAAGAATGAGATAATATATAAATAAGAAAGAAAGTGAGATCTTTGAGATCTCATGGACTGTAGCCCACCAAGCTCCTCAGTCCATGGAATTTTCCAGGCAAGAGTACTGGAGTGGGTTGCCATTTCCTCCTCCAAGGGATCTTCCCGACCCAGGGATCTAACCCAGGTCTCCCGCACTGCAGGCAGACGCTTTACCATCTGAGCCACCAGGGAAGCAAGGAATAAGAAAAACGTGTGTATATATATATATATATATATATATATATATATATATATATATATATATATATGTTATCGTGCAAGTATGTTCAGCATGGGGGGTGTGTGTGTGTGTGCTAAATAACTTCAGTCACGTCGGATTATTGGAAACCCTATGGATTATAACTCTCCAGGTTCCTACGTCCAAGATTTCTCAGGCAAGAAAACTGGAGTGGGTTTCCATGTCCTCCTCCAGGGCATCTTCCCAACCCAGGGATTAAACCCTGTGTCTCCTGCACCTGTAGGTGGGGTCTTTAGCACTAGCGCCGTCTAGAGTGTGTTCTGAGTATAAAGCAAATCTTTCAAAATCAGAAGCAAAGACACCTCTCAAAGAACACTTTTGAAATAGGAAAGCATTTGTTAAGCAGCAGTAAGATGGGAAAAAATGAATCAGACATTTGCTTGTACTATATGTAGTTTATCTTGTTTCCCTGCTTCATCCATAACCTTCCGTAAACAAATACAGGTTTTGTGTTGTTGTTGTTGTTTTTTTTTTTTTTTGAAGATTGCATTTTTTTTAAAATTTTTTGAAGGCTAATTACTTTACAATACTGTATTGGTTTTGCCATACATTGACAAGAATCAGCCATGGGTGTACATGTGTTCCGCATCCTGAACCCCCCTCCCTCCTCCCTCCCCATCCCATCCCACTGGGTCATCCCAGTGCACCAGCCCCGAGCATTCTGTCTCATGTGGAACCTGGACTGGCGATTCGTTTCACATGTGATAATATACATGTTTCAATGCCATTCTCCCGAACCATCCAGCTTTTGTTGGTAATAAGAATATTTTCCAGGTTCAGGAAGAGATTTTTGTAAGAATTCCCCCTGGCGATGAGTGTTGTGTGTGTACACGGGGCGAGGGGGGCGGGATAGAAGACGCATCTTCTGTTTTCTGGCTACGGGGAGCTCGTGTCAGAGCCTAGTCATGATCCTCAAATTCTCACCGTGTGCACACTGGGCATTTAGGGATCCTTTCCCTAGGAATAGCATGGTTTGAGTCACAGGGTACCTGGTCAAAATTCTGTGTATAACACAGTCATAAGGTTCCTGCTGGCACATGCTGCTTGATAAGTGTTTGCCCTAAAACCTGTGGGGATGGTAGGGGCACATGATTCAGAGTCAGAAAACATAGAATTTATTCCTTTACTTAAAGTTAATTTCTACATTTTTGGCAGTGAAAGTGGGATCCAGCCCATAGAGGTCAGTGTTAGGTACTATTTGAAATTACCTAACATCCCCAATAGAACTGTGGTAAAATAATTGCAAGGGAGTATAACCTCCTGACTAAGGAAAAACACTGAGGCTCAAAATTTGAAGAAATAGTCTCCTAATACAGTGGAGATGAGCAGAAATCCAGGCCTGGAAAATGACTCTGTTACAGGAACAATAGCAAAACTTAGTCTGTAAATATTAGATTCATGCTTGAAGTGATTCTTTCCACAAAATATACGCATGTGGGTTGAAACTGAGAAATGTAAATTACTAAATCTTTCAATGAAAAAGAGGAGTTTTTAATTTAGAGAATTTTATAAATAATGGTTGTTCTTGGGACTGGCAGTCCAGTGGTTAAGACTTCACCTTCAAGAGCAGGGGATGCAGGGTCCATTTCTGGTCAAAAAACCAAAAAACATGAAACAGAAGCAATATTGAAACAAATTTAATAAAGACTTTAAAAATGATCCACATTAAAAAAAAACTTCAAATAACTTCAGATAACATAGTTGTTCTTAATTTTTGTTTATAGGTTTCATTAATGAGCTGTATGTGTCTATTCAGGGATTCCCAGGGTGTCTGAGAGATAATCATGCTTTAAATAAAATAATCTTAGTTTTGCTTAAAGGTGAGAGAATAAGTAGAGCATGTTCAGATGACAACGATGCATGTTTTTTTTTTTTTTTAAAAAAAAAAGACTATTCAGAGGAATTATAGAGAATAAAATAACACAGGTAAGAAATCAGTTGATAAAGAATTTGAACATTTTCCTGCTGGACTGTTGGACCATTCAAAGTGTTTCTTCTTCTAGGATATCTTTGCCCGCTGACTGTATTTAGGAAATGGAGAAGGCATGAAATTATATTATGTGGAAAGCCTGAAGGAAAGTCTGGTCTACCATGGAAGAATTGTTTGCAAAAACACACTAACTTAATTGCCAACAGGAGCATTTAACTAGCAATTTAGATGTACAGAGGGAAAAGAAATATTCCCTTGAGGAAGAAGTGAGGAGTTCCTCTATAAAGAGCCTTGCTTTATGAAAGCAAGTTAAGTTCCTGTTTAAAAATCTTACAGATCTTAAACAATGCAACATTTTAAGATATATTAAAAAAAATTCATCAGCAAGAATAAAGTAACCAGAAAAATTTGAAAAAGGTAAATATAAACTATTATATATTAATATTCTATTTTAATTCCAGACAGTTTCTAAATTTCAGGATCAAGACTTAATAAATAATATCAAACAACTATGGGCTTTCTCTTGTGGCTCAGATAGTAAAGAATCTGTCTGCAATGCAGGAGAACCAGATTTGATCCCTTGATTGAGAAGATCCCCTGGAAAAGGGAATGACTACCCATTTCAGTATCCTTCCCCGGAAAATTTCACCAACAGAGTAGGTAGGCTGCTCTCCATGGTGTCACAAACAGTCCGGCATGACTGAACGACTAAGACACATGTCCAACAACTAAAATCATGAGTATATATGGGTTGAACACCTATTTATTCTTTAAGATATCCTTGTTTAAGTTAGATTTCCTACTTTCTGCATTAAAAAGTTACTGTGTTTGAAGCATTTGAAATATATGCTTTTAATGTGTCTATTGCTAACATAATACTAACATTAATATTATTCATTTCAAGAAATAATCTATTAAAACTGTAATCAAAGAATGTTGTATTGCATTCAAATTAATCAAACATATTTTGATAAACTGACAATAAAGTAAATGTTGCCATTACAACTAAAATAATTTCAATGAGAAAGAATCACATTTTATTAGTGAATTTCCTTCTATAGAGCTTCCTGAGTGGCACTAGTGGTAAAGAATCTGCCTGCCAGTGCAGGAGACATAAGAGACACGGGTTCGATCCCTGGGTCAGGAAGATCCTTTGGATGAGGGTATGGCAACCCACCCCAGTATTCTTGCCTGGAGAATCCCATGAACAGAGGAGCCTGGCAGGCTACAGGGTCACAAAGAGTTGGACGCAACTGAACATCTGAGCACTTCCCTCTATAGGGGAATATATGAAGCATTTTTCACACCCTAATTATAATTTCCTAGAAAAGAATATTTAACTTAACCTTTTTGGTTGATTTTTATTATTGTTTATGTTACCCGATCAAATCAGACCACAAACAGGGAAGGAATTGAACACAATATCTGACTACATTTGTGAAACTTTTATATGTATTGATCTTTCTTTTCCTTAGGAACATTTAATTTTGGCGGAAAAGTATTCAAATGTCCAAAATTACTGCTGCTGCTGCCGCTAAGTCACCTCAGTCTTGTTCGACTCTGTGCGACCCCATACATGGCAGCCCACAAGGCTCCTCCGTCCCTGGGATTCTCCAGGCAAGAATACTGGAGTGGGTTGCTATTTCTTTCTCCACCAAAATTATAGGATTAAAAACAGTTAAATGTCAAAAAGTTGTGTTTTTAAGCAATGAGATGTATTTTAATTCAGTAATTTGGAATTCTGATCAGTGGAACCTTATCATCTTCAATATAAAAGCTTTGTCTCTTGCAGTCTTACAGTTTTAACTTTCTCACTCCTTAGAAAATCACTTCTAATAATAATTTCTACTTTTAAGTTAATTCAGAAGCATTTATGAAGCAGTAAATTAGGGCAGAGCTTTATGCCATATCTTTATAAAATGAATTATTAGATATAATGTTAAGGGTAAAAAGTATATATAAATAATCAATAGAACATTGTGTTAGATGTTTTAGACAAGATATTATATTATAAACAAGATTGATTGGGGAATAAAAATCATGGAAGTTAGACAATTAATTGATATTTTGACTGTAAGAAGTAGTTTATCTGCTTTCTCCATTCTCATGCCATAATTTAAATTAAAATAATGAGACATATAGATTTTATTAGAATGTAGATGTAACATTATAAATCATTTCAGATTTTTTTTTCCTGCAGATGAGTTTATAGCTCCTGAATTCAAATCAAATCTCCCCAAATCACAGAACACGTGTGTCAGAAACAAACTGAGAACTTATTAGAACTAAAGCCCATGTCCTAGTCCAATTGTACAAAGAGAAAATGCAGTCAAGAAATGTAAATTTAGAGAGAGAAGACCATTTGAAAATTACAGAAACAAATCTCACTATCATGATGGACTTTGTCCTCTTGGGTTTCACTGATATTCCCCAATTTCAGTTGTTTCTTTTTGGGATATTCTTAGTCATCTATGTGATTATCCTGTTGGGGAATGGCACCATAATTCTAATAACCAGGCTAGATGCCACTCTTCAGACACCCATGTATTTTTTCCTCGGCAATTTTTCCTTCCTAGAAATCTGTTATGTATCCATCACTCTTCCCAGGATGCTCATGGACCTTTGCACCCAGAAAGGAACCATTTCTTTTTTAACTTGTGCTACACAAATGTGCTTCTTCCTTATGCTGGGAGCCACTGAGTGCTTCCTCCTGGCCGTGATGGCCTACGACCGCTGTGTGGCCATCTGTTACCCTCTGCACTATCCCCTGGTCATGTGCCCCAAGGTCTGCATCGGGCTGGTGGTTGCCTCCTGGATCAGTGGTGTTCCAGTCCAGATAGGCCAAACATGCCAGATTTTCTCTCTGCCTTTCTGTGGCTCCAACACAATCAATCATTTCTTCTGTGACATTCCACCATTATTAAAACTGGCTTGCGGAGACATCTTTGTGAATGAGATGGTGGTCTATATATTTGGTATAATGTTTGTCACTGTTCCCTTTTTGCTGATACTTGGATTCTATATCAGAATTATCTCCACCATCCTGAAGTTGCCAGCAAACACAGGACGGACCAAAGCTTTCTCCACTTGCTCTTCCCACATCACCGTTGTACTTTTATTCTATGGATCAGCCACTGTCACCTACTTAAAGCCTAAATCGAATCAGCATGAAGGTATAGACAAACTGATATCTCTTTTCTACACCATTTTGACTCCAATGTTCAATCCTATCATATATAGTCTGCGGAACAAAGACGTTAGAAAGGCAATGAGAAAATTTCTTCCCTAATTGTCGGGATTATGAGACATTTGAAGTAATACAGAAATTATGCTGCATTTATGTATGTAATTTGTTCACAGGCTTGATTGAAATTTGCTGTTCAATATTGTCCCAAATTTTTAAATACAGCTCATGCTGTAATTTCCTTTTAGTAGGGAGTTATGTCTTCAAGGTTATGGCAATTGTGTTCATTTACTTAGCAATGTTTCACTTTTAAAGATCAGTTTTCTCCTTACTGTAAACTAGTAAGTAGAGATGTCTAAGGGGCTTCCCTGGTAGCTCAGATGGTAAAGCGTAAGGTGTGATATTCAGGATGTGCTATAACTGAAAGAATGACATTTTCCCTTTTTTTATGCCTTTCTTTTTTTTATTTTTATTTTTTTTTTTAATTTTAAAATCTTTAATTCTTACATGTGTTCCCAAACATGAACCCCCCTCCCACCTCCCTCCCCATAACATCTCTCTGGGTCATCCCCATGCACCAGCCCCAAGCATGCTGTATCCTGCATCAGACATAGACTGGAGATTCAATTCTGACATGATAGTATACATGATAGAATGCCATTCTCCCAAATCATCCCACCCTCTCCCTCTCCCTCTGAGTCCAAAAGTCCGTTATACACAGCTGTGTCTTTTTTCCTGTCTTGCATACAGGGTCGTCATTGCCATCTTTCTAAATTCCATATATATGTGTTAGTATACTGTATTGGTGTTTTTCTTTCTGCCTTACTTCACTCTGTATAATCGGCTCCAGTTTCATCCATCTCAACAGAACTGATTCAAATGTATTCTTTTTAACGGCTGAGTAATACTCCATTGTGTATATGTACCACAGCTTTCTTATCCATTCATCTGCTGATGGACATCTAGGTTGTTTCCATGTCCTGGCTATTATAAACAGTGCTGCGATGAACATTGGGGTACATGTGTCTCTTTCAATTCTGGTTTCCTTGGTGGGTACGCCCAGCAGTGGGATTGCTGGGTCATAAGGTAGTTCTATTTGCAATTTTTTAAGGAATCTCCACACTGTTCTCCATAGTGGCTGTACTAGTTTGCATTCCCACCAACAGTGTAAGAGGGTTCCCTTTTCTCCACACCCTCTCCAGCATTTATTGCTTGCAGATTTTTGGATCACAGCCATTCTGACTGGTGTGAAGTGGTACCTCATTGTGGTCTTGATTTGCATTTCTCTGATAATGAGTGATGTTGAGCATCTTTTCATGTGTTTGTTAGCCATCCGTATGTCTTCTTTGGAGAAATGTCTATTTAGTTCTTTGGCCCATTTTTTGATTGGGTCGTTTATTTTTCTGGAATTGAGCTGCATAAGTTGCTTGTATATTTTTGAGATTAGTTGTTTGTCAGTTGCTTCATTTGCTATTATTTTCTCCCATTCAGAAGGCTGTCTTTTCACCTTGCTTATCTTTTCCTTTGTTGTGCAGAAGCTTTTAATTTTAATTAGATCCCATTTGTTTATTTTTGCTTTTATTTCCAGAATTCTGGGAGGTGGATCATAGAGGATCCTGCTGTGATATATGTCGGAGAGTGTTTTGCCTATGTTCTCCTCTAGGAGTTTTATAGTTTCTGGTCTTACATTTAGATCTTTAATCCATTTTGAGTTTATTTTTGTGTGTGGTGTTAGAAAGTGATCTAGTTTCATTCTTTTACAAGTGGTTGACCAGTTTTCCCAGCATCACTTGTTAAAGAGATTGTCCTTACTCCATTGTATATTCTTGCCTCCTTTGTCAAAGATAAGGTTTCCATATGTGTCTGGATTTATCTCTGGGCTTTCTATTTTGTTCCATTGATCTATATGTCTGTCTTTGTGCCAGTACCATACTGTCTTGATGACTGTGGCTTTGTAGTAGAGCCTGAAGTCAGGCAGGTTGATTCCTCCAGTTCCATTCTTCTTTCTCAAGATTGCTTTGGCAATTCGAGGTTTTTTGTATTTCCATACACATCTTGAAATTATTTATTCTAGTTCTGTGAAAAATATGGCTGGTAGCTTGATAGGGATTGCATTGAATTTGTAAATCGCTTTGGGTAGTATACTGATTTTCACTATATTGATTCTTCCGATCCATGAACATGGTATATTTCTCCATCTATTACTGTCCTCTTTGATTTCTTTCATCAGTGTTTTATAGTTTTCTATATATAGGTCTTTAGTTTCTTTGGGTAGATATATTCCTAAGTATTTTATTCTTTTCGTTGCAATGGTGAATGGAATTGTTTCCTTAATTTCTTTTTCTACTTTCTCATTATTAGTGTATACGAATGCAAGGGATTTCTGTGTGTTGATTTTATATCCTGCAACTTTACTATATTCATTGATGAGCTCTAGTAATTTTCTGGTGGAGTCTTTAGGGTTTTCCATGTAGAGGATCATGTCATCTGTAAACAGTGAGAGTTTTACTTCTTCTTTTCTAATTTGGGTTCCTTTTATTTCTTTTTCTGCTCTGATTGCTGTGGCCAAAACTTCCAGAACTATGTTGAATAGTAGCGGTGAAAGTGGACACCCTTGTCTTGTTCCTGACTTTAGGGGAAATGCTTTCAATTTTTCACCATTGAGGATAATGTTTGCTGTGGGTTTGTCATATATAGCTTTTATTATGTTGAGGTATGTTCCTTCTATTCCTGCTTTCTGAAGAGTTTTTATCATAAATGGATGTTGAATTTTGTCAAAGGCCTTCTCTGCATCTATTGAGATAATCATATGGTTTTTATTTTTCAATTTGTTAATGTGGTGAATTACATTGATTGATTTGCGGATATTGAAGAATCCTTGCATCCCTGGGATAAAGCCCACTTGGTCATGGTGTATGATCTTTTTAATGTGTTGTTGGATTCTAATTGCTAGAATTTTGTTGAGGATTTTTGCATCTATGTTCATCAGTGATATTGGCCTGTAGTTTTCTTTTTTTTGTGACATCTTTGTCAGGTTTTGGTATTAGGGTGATGGTGGCCTCATAGAATGAGTTTGGAAGTTTACCTTCCTCTGCAATTTTCTGGAAGAGTTTGAGTAGGATAGGTGTTAGCTCTTCTCGAAATTTTGGTAGAATTCAGCTGTGAAGCCGTCTGGACCTGGGCTTTTGTTTGCTGGAAGATTTCTGATTACAGTTTCAATTTCTGTGCTTGTGATGGGTCTGTTAAGATTTTCTATTTCTTCCTGGTTCAGTTTTGGAAAATTGTACTTTTCTAAGAATTTGTCCATTTCTTCCACGTTGTCCATTTTATTGGCATACAACTGCTGATAGTAGTCTCTTATGATCCTTTGTATTTCTGTGTTGTCTATTGTGATCTCTCCATTTTCATTTCTAATTTTATTGATTTGATTTTTCTCTCTTTGCTTCTTGATGAGTCTGGCTAGTGGTTTGTCAATTTTATTTATCCTTTCAAAGAACCAGCTTTTGGCCTTGTTGATTTTTGCTATGGTCTCTTTTGTTTCTTTAGCATTTATTTCTGCCCTAATTTTTAAGATTTCTTTCCTTCTACTAACTCTGGGGTTCTCCAATTCTTCCTTTTCTAGTTGCTTTAGTTGTAGAGTTAGGTTATTTATTTGACTTTTTTCTTGTTTCTTGAGGTATGCCTGTATTGCTATGAACTTTCCTCTTAGCACTGCTTTTATAGTGTCCCACAGGTTTTGGGTTGTTGTGTTTTCATTTTCATTAGTTTCTATGCATATTTTGATTTCTTTTTTGATTTCTTCTGTGATTTGTTGGTTATTCAGAAGTGTGTTGTTCAACCTCCATATGTTGGAATTTTTAGTAGTTTTTCTCCTGTAATTGAGATCTAATCTTAGTGCATTATGGTCAGAAAAGATGCTTGGAATGATTTTGATTTTTTTGAATTGATCAAGTTTAGATTTATGGCCCAGGATGTGATCTATCCTGGAGAAGGTTCCATGAGCACTTGAAAAAAAGGTGAAATTCATTGTTTTGGGGTGAAATGTCCTATAGATATCCATTAGGTCTAATTGATCTAATGTATCATTTAAAGTTTGCGTTTCTTTGTTGATTTTCTGTTTAGTTGATCTGTCCATAGGTGTGAGTGGGGTATTAAAGTCTCCCACTATTATTGTGTTATTGTTGATTTCCCCTTTCATACTTGTTAGCATTTGTCTTACATATTGAGGTGCTCCTATATTGGGTGCATATATATTTATAATTGTTATATCTTCTTCTTGGATTGATCCTTTGATCATTATGTAGTGGCCTTCTTTGTCTCTTTTCACAGCCTTTGTTTTATAGTCTATTTTATCGGATATGAGTATTGCCACTCCTGCTTTCTTTTGGTCTCTATTTGTGTGGTATATCATTTTTCAGCCCTTCGCTTTCAGTCTGTATGTGTCCCTTGTTTTGAGGTGGGTCTCTTGTAAGCAGCATATAGAGGGGTCATGTTTTTGTATCCATTCAGCCAGTCTTTGCCTTTTGGTTGGGGCGTTCAACCCATTTACGTTTAAGGTAATTATTGATAAGTATGATCCAGTTACCATTTACTTTATTGTTTTGGGTTCGGGTTTATACACCCCTTTCGTGTTTCCTGTCTAGAGAATATCCTTTAGAATTTGTTGGAGAGCTGGCTTGGTGGTGCTGAATTCTCTCAGCTTTTGCTTGTCTGTAAAGCTTTTGATTTCTCCTTCATATTTGAATGAGATCCTTGCTGGGTACAGTAATCTGGGCTGTAGGTTATTTTCTTTCATCACTTTAAGTATGTCTTGCCATTCCCTCCTGGCCTGAAGAGTTTCTATTGAATGATCAGCTGTTATCCTTATGGGAATCCCCTTGTGTGTTATTTGTTGTTTTTCCCTTGCTGCTTTTAATATTTGTTCTTTGTGTTTGATCTTTGTTAATTTAATTAATATGTGTCTTGGGGTGTTTTGCCTTGGGTTTATCCTATTTGGAACTCTCTGTGTTTCTTGGACTTGGGTGATTATTTCCTTCCCCATTTTAGGGAAGTTTTCAACTATTATCTCCTCAAGAATTTTCTCATGGTCTTTCTTTCTATCTTCTTCTTCTGGGACTCCTATAATTCGAATGTTGGAGTGTTTCATATTGTCCTGGAGGTCTCTGAGATTGTCCTTGCTTCTTTTAATTCGTTTTTCTTGTTTCCTCTCTGATTCATTTATTTCTACCATTCTATCTTCTATTTCACTAATCCTATCTTCTGCCTCTGTTATTCTACTATTTGTTGCCTCCAGAGTGTTTCTGATCTCATTTATTGCATTATTCATTATATTTTGACTCTTTTTTATTTCTTCTAGGTCCTTGTTAAACCTTTCTTGCATCTTCTCAATCCTTGTCTCTAGGCTATTTATCTGTGATTCCATTTTGATTTCAAGATTTTGGATCATTTTCACTATCAATATTCGGAATTCCTTCTCAGGTAGATTCCCTACTTCTTCCTCTTTTGTTTGGTTTGGTGGGCAACTCTCCTGTTCCTTTACCTGCTGAGTATTCCTCTGTCTCTTCATCTTGGTTATATTGCTGCGTTTGGGGTGGCCTTTTTATATTCTGGTAATTTGTGGAGTTCTCTTTATTATGGAGCTTCCTCACTGTGGGTGGGGTTCTATCAGTGGCTTGTCAAGGTTTCCTGGCTAGGGAGGCTTGTGTTGGAGTTCTGGTGGGTGGAGCTGGGTTTCTTCTCTCTGGAGTGCAGTGGAGTGACCAGTAATGGGTTATGAGACGTCAAAGGTTTTGGAATAATTTTGAGCTGCCTGTATATTGAAGCTCAGGGGAGTGTTCCTGTGTTGCTGGAGAATTTGAGTGGTATGTCTTGTTTTGGAACTTGTTAGCCCTTGGGTGGAGCTTGGTTTCAGTGTAGGTATGGAGGCATTTGATGAGCTCCTATTGCTTAATGTTCCCTGGATTCAAGAGTTCTCTAATGTTTCTTCAGGCTTTGGATTTAAGCCTCCTGCTTCTGGTCTTCAGTTTTATTTTTACAGTAGCCTCTAGACTTCTCCATCTATACAGCACTGATGATAAAAAATCTAGGTTAAAGATGAAAAGTTTCTCCACATTGAGGGACACTCAGAGAGGTTCACTGAGTTACAAGGAGAAGAGAAGATGGAGGGGGTAGTTAGAGGTAACTGGAATGAGATGCAGTGAGATCAAAAGAGAAGAGAGCAAGCTAGCCAGTAGTCACTTCCCTATGTGTGCTCTATAGTCTGGACCGCTCAGAGGTATTTACGGAGTTATACGGGGAAGAGGAGAGGGAGGAAGTAGACAGAGGTGGCCAGGAGGATAAGAGAGAGGAATGAGAAGGAGAGAGACAAATCCTGCCAGTAACCAGTTCCTTAGGTGTTCTCCACCGTCTGGAACACACAGAGATTCACAGAGTTGGATAGAGAAGAGATGGGGGAGGAAAGAGACAGAGGCCACCTGGTGGAGAAAAAGGAGAGTCCAAAGGAGAAGAGAGTGGTCAAGCCAGTAATCTCGCTCTCAGGTAAACTTGGGTAGTGAAGATTGGGTTTTTAAATGTACAAAATTGACAACAAAAACCTAAGAGCAAAGATTAAAAATCTAGAGTAGAGGTTGGATTTTCAAAAATGCAATATTAAAGAAAAGAAGCAGAAGGAAAAAGGAGGAAAGAAAGAAAGAAAAAAAAAAACAAGAATTATTTAAAAAAACAAACAAACAAAAACAAAACAACAACAACAAAAAAAACCCACCAACAACCATCCAAAGGCTATATATGGTGTTTGCCTTAAAAAAAAAAAAAAAAGTCTTTTTTTTTTTAAAATAGTAATAATAGGTTATAGTAATAAAAATTAGAGGAGAAGTAGAAGACTTAACAATTAAAAAAAAAGTTAGAAAAAAAAAGAAAAAAGAAAAAAAAAAGGAATGATTTTAAAAATAGTAAAAATATATCTGGCCCTTCTCTGATGTTTTGAGCCGTGTGAGATCACTTCCAAGGTGGTTCCCTCTGTTTAACTTCTTCCGTTTGCTGGTTTTTTAGGCTCACTAGTTCAGTCGCGCTGTGGGGAGGGGGATGCTGCAAACAAATAGCACTGTCGTGTGCACACAGTGTCTCAGCCCCGCTTGACCTGTCCCTTCTCGTGGCGCACAAACCGCTCCGGCTCTACAATGCTCAGCCGGGAACCGTCTGGGGCAGGCCCTCGGCTGCGTGCACTTCCCCGGTCCAAGTCACTCAGGTTCGGTGCTCAGGCCGCCCTCAGAGGCACAGATTCGGCTGGGACTGCGCTTTGTGCCCTTCCCAGGTCCGAGTAGTTCAGGAGTTTGGCGAGCGCGATCGCCGCGGCTTGTCACCTTTTCTGCCGCTGCTGCTCAGCTTTCTGGGTGGACCGCTGGCGTCCCCCGTGAGGCAGATTGTGACTGTCCAGCACCCCCAGAAGTCTTAGCAAAGAAGCCTGCTTGCAGTTAGGTAAGTAAAGTCTCTCTGGGTCTGCAATTGCCCCTTTCCAGTCCTTACGGCTCTGGCTGCCTGTCCCCGGCGGGGGATGGTCTGCAGCCGGCTTTTTCTGTTCCGTCCTTTGTTCTGTGCTCGGTCCTGGCGGTGTCTTATGTTCGAGCTTTTCGAGGGTAGCTGTCCCACAGTCTGGTTTGCTAGCCCAAGTTAGATCGTTCTGGTTGCGCGTGGGGCGTTCCTGCCCAATTCTTACAAAGCACTGCAGCCCGCGCCTCCCACGCGTCCCTGCCCTGCCCCCACTTCCCAATGGCGGATGCAGGCATCTGTGCTGCTTTTCCGCTGGGGGAGTTACTGTTGGGCTTGTAATCTCTTGGTTTTAATTATTTCTTTATTTTTCCTTCCTGTTGTGTTGTGTTGCCCTCTGTGTTTCCAAGACTCGCCACAGACTCGGCAGGGAGAGTGTTTCCTGGTGTTTGGAAACCTCTCTTCTTAAAATTCCCTTCCCGGGACGGGCTTCCCTTCCCAGGACGGGGCTCCCTCCCCACCTCCTTTGTCTCCTTCTTCGTCTTTTATATTTTTTCCTACCTGTTTTTGAAGACAATGGTTTGCTTTTCTGGTTGCCTGAAGTCCTCTGCCAGCCTACAGAAGTTGTTTTGTGGAGTTTGCTCAGTGTTGAAATGTTCTTTTGAGGAATTTGTGAGGGAGAAAGTGGTCTTCCCATCCTATTCCTCCACCATCTTTATGCTCCCTTTTTATGCCTTTCTATGCTCCATCACTTCATGGGAAATAGATGGGGAAACAGTCGAAACAGTGTCAGACTTTATTTTTGGGGGCTCTAAAATCACTGCAGATGGTGATTTCAGCCATGAAATTAAAAGACGCTTACTCCTTGGAAGGAAACTTATGACCAACCTAGATAGCATATTCAAAAGCAGAGACACTACTTTGCCAACAAAGTCCATCTAGTCAAGGCTATGGTTTTTCCAGTAGTCATGTATGGATACGAGAGTTGGACTGTGAAGAAAGCTAAGTGCTGAAGAATTGATGTTTTTGAACTGTGGTGTTGGAAAGACTCTTGATGTCCCTTGGACTGCAAGGAGATCCAACCAGTCCATCCTAAAGGAGATCAGTCCTGAGTGTTCGTTGGAAGGACTGATGTTGAAGCTGAAACTCCAATACTTTGGCCATCTCATGTGAAGATCTGACTCATTTGAGAAGATCCTGATGCTGGGAGGGATTGGGGTCAGGAGGAGAAGGGGACGACAGAGGATGAGATGGCTGGATCGCATCACTGACTCAATGGACATGAGTTTGGGTAAACTCCGGGAGTTGGTGATGGACAGGGAGGCCTGGCGTGCTGTGATTCATGGGGTCAGAAAGAGTCGGACACGACTGAGAGACTGAACTGAACGGAACTGATACTCTACTTTTATGCTGCTGCTCCTGCTAAGTTGCTTCAGTCGTGTTCAACTCTGTGCGACCCCATAGATGGCAGCCCACCAAGCTTCCCTGTCCCTGGGATTCTCCAGCCAAGAACACTGGAGTGGGTTGCCATTTCCTTCTCCAATGCATGAAAGTAAACAGTGAAAGTGAAGTCGCTTAGTCGTGCCCGACTCCTAGCAACCCCATGGACTGCAGCCTACCAGGCTCCTCTGTCCATGGATTTTCCAGGCAAGAGTACTGGAGTGGGGTGCCATTGCCTTCTCCTTTTATATTCTCGGTTAAATAAATAAAACCCCCTCAGGTGCTACAGAATCATTACTAAGTGATTTCCTCATAGGGAAAAAACAAGCCTAAATATGTAAGGGTATAAGTATGAGAAGTACTTATAAAAACAATAATGTGTAGTGCAATGTTTATTGCAGCACTATTTTTCTAAGCAAAAAAATAAAAGGAAAATGAATGTTCATATTGAGAAAGGTTTTAATAAATATTGTGCATAAATATAATAGACAAATATGGAGTCATTAATAAAACACATTACATCTATATGGTAAGGGCCTCCAATAAATCATTTATTCTAGTATCCATGTTTTTTTGCCATTCCTTCCTAGACTGACCATTTGTTTAGCTATATGATTACCTTTGGCAAGGAAACTTTAGTAAATATGAATAGCACTTTGACATTGTAATTTGTCCTCTCTAACAATGGAAATCTTTTCACCACTGTGTTAAAAAGCTCAGTTTAGACTCCTGGAACATTAAACAGCACATAGAAAGAACCTACAGCTCATGTATAAATGATATAAAGATGGAATCAATTTCAACAGACTTGCAATCTGCTACTTTAAGTGTTTTTGAATTAATTACACAGCATTCTTTACATGTTCTTTAAAGCGTATATTATTCATCGATGTTAAAAATTTCTCAATCTCTTTCTATACTAAAATGTGCATTTTAATTGTTGTTTTGGAATACTTATATATGGTAAATTTTTCTAAGTACTTTCATGTGTGAAAATTTACTTCACAGAGTTAATCTTTGGTCTAAAATAAAAGTCTCTCTGCTGAGTACTGTAGATCAAAATTTGAATGACCTTCAGTTTTACTACAAAGGAATAAGGCACACACACTGTTAGATATTGGGAGTGAGGATAAAAATTTCACGACCTAATTTTTTTAAGTCTACAGTTCTCAACACAATGGTGCGTGAATCTTTACTTTTTTAAGGAAAAAAATTACCAAAAAAGACCAAAAAGTGTAAAACTAAATTAACAAACAAAACCCAAACAAACGAACAAGTCAGATTATGTTCATATGTTCTATGGGCACAGTGGAATTAAATTTAAATGATATTTTGTGAGTGGTGGGGAATGGTGAAGGGAGGGAGCATGAGAATATTTCTGCGTATGATAGACATGTTCTTTATCTTGGCTGAGATGGTGGTTTCACTGGTGTACACACATGCAAAGTATGTCTAATTATAAGTTTTCAATATTCACTGTTTATTACACTTCATGCATTAGGGCTTCCCAGGCAGCTCAGCTGGTAAAAAATCCACCTGCAATACAGAAGACCCCAGTTCGATTTCTGGGTCGGGAAGATCCACTGGAAAAGGGACAAGCTCCACTTCAGTACTCTTGGGCTTCCCTTGTGGCTCAGCTGGTAAAGAATCCGCCTGAAATTGGGAGACCTGAGTTTGATCCCTAGGTTGGGAAGATCCCCTGGAGAAGGGAATGGCTACCCACTCCATTATTCTGGCCTGGAGAATTCCATTGACTGTATGGTCCGTAGGGTCCCAAAGAGTCGGACATAACTGAGAGACTTTCATTTTCACACATTAGCAAAATGTAAAAAGAAATTTTTGAAAGATTGGAATTAAAAGTAGAAACTTTCAGTAGGCAAAATCAATACAATATTGTAAAGTAATTAATCTCCAATTAAAATAAATAAATTTATATTTAAAAATTTTTAAAAATAATAAATGCAAAAAAAAAGAAAACAAAGAGGAATTGTTACTATCAGTCTTGATCTATCAACAATGTCAAACAAATATTTAGCCTGTAGTAACATGAACTGTTGGTAATTTCATATCAGAAATAAACACTGGGATGACCCGGAGGGATGGTATGGGGAGGGAGGTGGGAGGGGAGTTCAGGATGGGAAACACAGGTACGCCCCTGGTGGATTCACGTTGATGTGTGGCAGAACCAATACAATATTGTAAAGTAAAAAAAAAAATTAAAAAATATGGTAAAGACAAGAATAACATCACATATGTTTCTATTTTATTTTCAATACATATGTGTCTTTAAAACAAGCATTTTAATATTATAATTATATAACACTAGTTCATAGGTCTTACGGTAATTTGGTAGGTAATGATCAAGTGTTCAGTTTCTACTAATGCCCAGTAGCAAGTCAAGAGCTCAATATTAAAAAGAAGAGTACTTTGAAGAGAATGAAAGAGTCTTACTCAAAAATCCTAAAGGCTTGAGCTATAATTCACTTTCGGGGACCTGTCAAAGGCTTCAAGCAGCATTCCTATCTGCCATGGACACTTCAAACACCATTGGATCTACTGAAACATATGGACCAAGTGATAGAGAGGCTTAGATAATAGCTTGGACTTATTGCAGAGCCTTCTATTGTTCCAGGCTTCATTCAAAACTAGCATCTTTTTGGGTCACTTGGGAAATGGGCCATAGGAACATACTTAAAAAAGGAATATGTTACCTCCCAAATCTAAAAAGGCCCAGTAAATCTGATCCTTCTTTCTTTACTCTAGGAGACGACAGATGCAACAATGACTATTCATCTGAGGAGAGCCATCCCAGCATGCTCCACTTCACTGGCCCCCTAGAAATTTCATAGAGTCAGAAGACCCTTGAAATTTAGTCATGTTTATTTCTTACCCAGTGATAGGAAGGTACTTTACCAACAAGCCAGAGCATTTGCCGCTTCTTGTTCCCTCGGTCCAGTCAGCATCATTCCATCCATGTTAGGACCAGTGTTCTGTACTTTGGAAGAGAAAGATGATGAAGAGCTCTACGAACTAAATTATGACAGAAAGATGGAGAGCTTCAGTTCAGTTCAGTGCAGTCACTCAGTCGTGTCCGACTCCTTGCTGCCCCATGGACTGCAGCATGCCAGGCTTCCCTGTCCATGACCAATTCCTGGAATTTACACAAACTCATTTCCATTGAGTCAGTCATGCCATCCGCCATCTCATCCTCTGTCAACCCCTTCTCTTCCCACCTTCAATCTTTCCCAGAATCAGGGTCTTTTCAAATGAGTCAGTTCTTATCGGGTGATCAAAGTATTTGAGTTTCAGCTTCAGTATCAGTCCTTCCAATGAATATTCAGGACTGATCTCCTTTAGGATGGACTTGTTTGATCTCCTTGTAGTCCAAGGGACTCTCAAGAGTCTTCTCCAACATCACAGTTCAAAAGCATCAATTCTCTGGTGCTCAGCTTTCTTTATAGTCCAATTCTCACATCCACACAGGACTACTGGAAAAACCATAGCCTTGACTAGATGGACCTTTTTTGGCCAAGTAATGTCTTTGCTTTTTAACATGCTGTCTAGGTTTGTCATATCTGTTCTTCCAAGGAGCAAGCGTCTTTTAATTTCATGGCTGCAGTTACTATCTGCAGTGATTTTGGACCCCCCAAAATAAAGTGTTCAGTAGTTACGGAAAATTATGATTATTTCCTTTTCCCCAGTGCATTTACCTTGAAAAAATCTTTGAGTCCCTTTGGGGAGGGTGGGATAAATATTAAAAATAAAAATTTTGGCTATTGTAGCAAGTCCTTCTTTAGAGAATCCAGACTGCCTTTCATTGAATGGTTCCTGGGGCTGTAAAGTGGCTCAATTCTGGGAATTAATGAAGACCCATGGCTATCTATTTTAATAATTCTAGTTAGATTTTGTTTCCCTTGAATTAAATCTTTTCTGCTTACAGAGATCAAGTAGGAATTTAATAAGCATCTATTTTACTTCTAGGGAAACCACAATTACCTAGCCAATGCCACAGGTCCATGTGGATCATACTATTCCGATGCTGCTGTCCATTAGAGTAACTAGGACCACTGGATCTTTGGTGATTGATTGCTGCCAGTTGGCACCTGCCACCCTGGGATCCATTAAATATCACTGCATTTTTTCAATTTAGTGGCTGTAGTTCCCTTTGTAAGATTTGGTCTTAGAGAAGACCACATATGGAGATCTTCAAGAGCTAGAGCTCCCTTCACAAATATATTTCTCATTTCGTTGGTGAAAAGGATGCCTTTTGCACAGTCCAAGTGCGAATTAATAGATCTTCAGTGACAAATCCACTTTAATTCTCCAACCCCTCCCTAAGACTGTGAGTCTCTTTCCCTACATCAAACAAAGTAGATTGCCCATTACCATATATCTCACTGTTGGCCACCTTTTTCTCCATGTTTTAGCCAACTCACCTGCTGGGAGCCAGCATGAGGAACTCTGCCCGTGGCAAAGGTCATGAGGAAGGAGGATCCACATAAAGCAAAAGCAGGATCGAGCCTCAGGAGACCCCCTGTTCCCGAGCATCTACCCCCCAAACCAGAGTCTGCCTACTTTACTGTTTTATGCTCTCACCTACACCTCTGACTTTATGGGGGGCTGCTCCCCACCAGCCCTCTCAGAGGAGGAGTTAACTTGCAGCTCCAGTCAATAAAAATTCCTGGGCATGACAAGAGTGTTTCAACTTACAGACTCCTCTGAAGGTTCTCTAGCCTGCCTGAGCAGGTTTGTCTGGCCAGGCTGTGATTTTTTACAGCCTCCCAACCGTGAGAGGCACGAGATACTTTAAACTCTCTAAATACAGACTCTTTTGAGAAGTTAGAAAATTATTAGTATAGTATAGTGTGTTGGTCAGAAATTATACCAGTGAAAGGTTTTCATTTGTTGGGCCAATATTTGCTGCTAAGTCTCCATATTCCTTGCCCTTATACAAATATATAACTAGCATATAGGAGAAATAAGTATTAACCTTTAAGAATAATCATGTTAAACCTTAGGCTAAGTAAATTCCTTTCTTGATTATAACCCCCTGCACCCTCACCCTATAGGAATGCAACTTTATCTGGTGCCTTTGGAGGGTGGTGCCTAGTTTAAGAAAAAAATCACCCCTGGAAAAAATGTTTTCTGGTTGACTGACTGTTATCAGAAAGGGCCATAAAATGTCAGCAGGCCTCATGGCCAGAAGATGTTATAAAACCCCTAAGACCTTTGTATAATTTTATATGAAGCACCTGATTTTGACAAGGGTCAGGTCTGCTGACCCCTTGTGACTCTGTATTCATCCCTATGTATAACAAAAAGTATATAAGCAAATCTGAAAATAAAGAAAACGGATCAGTTTCTGGAAAGACGGATTCCCCTGTGTCATTCTTTCTTTCCCCTTCTGGCTGAATTCCCATCTGGAGCGTGGATGCTCGCCAGGTCTACTTACTTGCCCTGGCTTCTAAGACCCACGCAAGAGGGAGCCCAAGGTGGGGCACCCTCTGCTATTCAAGTGGGCACCAGTGGCCTACGTAGATGGTGCAAATTCCTTGTCTTGGAGTTTTATTGGTATTCCACATAAACCAAGTTATTCAGCCTCTTTTTCTCTACTCATTTTCCTACTGCACTATTCTTTTCTAATCTCTCTTTATCTTTCTAATTAAATAGCTTTTTCCTAGAACACCAACTCCATCTCCCCTTCGAATTACCCTGGATCCACCAGGGCTGGACCCCGGCACTCACCAATGAAACCTGTTGCAGTCCTTTTTAACTTCCAAAACTGTGGCCTAAAAAAAGAATCTCTGCTAATTTGGTCCATACCAATGTTTGGCCTAATCTAACATTACGCTCCTTCCACCATGACTCCTCACTCTTAATAACCATACATGGTCCCCATATGACGCTCTGTGAAAATCAGAGACTCAGCACTGACAGAGTATGGCATACCTACACATGGGGCACAGTTCATGGGTCACTCCACTTGGGTCTCACCTTCTGGGGACTCCTGGGACTCATGTATACAGGTCTAGAAGCAAAGAGAGGCAGTTGGGGTGGGTCCTGAAGAGCATGTGCAGTGAAGCAGACAATGGCAGCCTCAGAAGAGGTCGTAACCCTTCCCTCAGGCAATGCTGGGTTATCTGCCTTGTCTGCGTGGTCATCTCCAATGGGAAGATCGGAGCAGTAACACCACTTCTCTTGGTCATACAGATTTACTGTTTTAATTTTTAGGTCCCTTTTTAAAAAAAATTTCCCCAGTCAATTCCCTCTCTTTAAACAGTAGGTACTATACAAGGCCAGCTGATATTAGTTGTGTTTTTAGCAAACTCATCTCTGTAGGTATAGGAGATAAGGGCAGACACAGAAAATTTGAAGTCTCAGTAAGGAATTAACCTCCAATTAAAATAAATAAATTTATATTAAAAAAAATTTTTTTAAGAAAATTTGAAGTCATGTATATAGCACTCGAGTTGGGAATTTGAATCCTTTATTAGTAGAAGGTAGGGGTGTCAAGGGAAAACTGAGCCAAAGCTGAGTCAGGACCAGGAATGGAGAGAAACCCATATAGATGTTCTGCAGCTTAGTGGGGTAAGGGAACTGTTTAGCAGGTACTTGTATGTTATTCTTGAGTTGTGCTTTTCTTTGATTCTTTAGTTCATGAACATTATTGATGAATCCTAACACCAAGACTCTGTATTTTGTGAGAAAATGATGGTTTATACATGCTTCTATGTGTATATGTGTGGGTATAAGTAAATCCAATATTTGCCTGTCCTAAACTCCTTACCTCAGTCTGTCACTGAATTTAGAAATAGGGTCTTTGATGGGGCAAGTGTAAGGTGGGGCCTTAATTCAAAATGATTGTGTATGTTGATGAGAGAGGCCTCAGAAGGAAAAAACCCTGGATACACCTTGATTTCAAACACAAAGCATCCAGGATGGTGAGAAAATACATTTGTGCTGTTCAGCCACACAGTGTTATGAGGTTTGTTATGGCAGCTTTGGCAAAAGTATATCACCAGTTATCAGCATGTATATGTATATATGTTAGTGTATATGTGTATATTGGGGTGTGCATATGTTTATAAACTCATTAAGAAATCGATGGATGATCACTATCCACATCGGCAAAACCTACACAGTTGCTTGTTGACCATAATCTTTATTTATGAAATATCCAAGAAGAAATAAAAGGCATAAAATTAAAAATAAAAATCTTGTATCCTGAAGATACAAGTATCCTGAAATCTTGTATCCTGAAATGTTGTAACCTTTTTATATGGAGACAATAACATAAGTCTTAATTTCTTCAACTCAGTGTTTAGTGTGAAAATGTACTTTATGAACAAACTGATTTTTTCCCAAACACTCTTCTGACTGCCTCTTTGACATCTTTGTTCCTTAAACTGTAGATGACAGGATTTAGCATGGGAATCACAATGCTATAAAATATTGACACAATCATGTCATGGTCTAAAGCAGAGCTGGAACTTGGTCTCAAGTACATGAAGAGGATGGTCCCATGGTAAATGGACACTCCGGTTAGGTGAGAGCCACATGTAGAAAAGACTTTCCTTCTGCCTTCAGTGGAACGCATCCTCAGAATGGCCAGCAGGACGAAGCCATAGGAGATCAGGACAATCAGGACAGTGACCATCTCAATAGAGCCCACAAGGCAGAAGAGCAGAAGCTGGTTCGTGTGAGTGTCAGAGCAAGAAATGGCGAGGAGAGGAGGGATGTCACAGAAGACGTGTCTGATTTCACTGGAGGCACAGAAGGAGAGGCTGAAAGTGGCCACTGTGTGTACAGTAGCATGCAAGACGCCACCCACATAGGAAGCAATGATGAGTGGCACGTAGACTCTGGGTGCCATGCTGACTGAATACAGGAGAGGGTTGTAGATGGCCACATAGCGATCATATGCCATTGCAGCCAGAAGAAAGCATTCTGTGGTCCCAAAAGTAACTAAAAGAAGTGTCTGTGTTACACACTCAAGATATGAAATAGTTTTATTTTCCACCAGGAAATTGACTATCATTTTCGGAGTGACAACTGAAGAACAGCAGGCATCCAAGAATGATAACACACTCAGAAAATAGTACATAGGATAGTGGAGCCTGGAATCCACAATGACCAAGAAAACCAATCCCAAATTCCCTATCAGTGTAAAAAGATAGGTTGCTAGAAGTAGTAAAAATAGAAAAATTTGAACGTCAAAATCATCTGTAAACCCCATCAATATAAACACGGTAATTTCAGTCACATTTTTTACCTGAACCCTGTATAAATCTAAATCTGATAGTGGCCCTGACATTTCAGCTTTTTGTTGTTGTTGTTCTAAAGGCAGTATATAGTGAATATAAAGTCCACGCAATTATACCCTCCTATTTGTTTCTTAGAAGGGTATATTGAATCCTAAAATTATTTGCAATGAGGGAATAAGCAGGGATTAAACATTGAGTTCAAGTGGATGTATCACCCTGTAAAAATAAATAAATTATTGTCAGTTAAATTTGTTCCATTAAAATTTTTGCCAATTTAGTTTATTTTCTGTTAAACTTACTGCTTACTGTTTTAACATTACATCATTTTAAAAATCACAAATGAAAATAAATATAGGAAGTTTTAAATTAACAAATAATGGAAAGTACACATCTGAGTGCTAATCGTAGATTTTCATCAGGGATTATACCTTTCTTTCATTTTGCAACTTATAAGTGGGAGCAAACACACGTCATAAGATTGTGTTGAATTTAAATGATAAAACCAATGTGGAAATTATTAAGCTTTAACGAATGTCCAGATGACTAAACGGGATCAGTTAGACTTACTTTACAACTAGCGCACGAGGCAGCTTTTCCAAGCCAAATCATTTTGTGTCCTCTTTTCTGACTACTTTCCCTGTTTAACTAGCACTGCTGGAACAGTGGTGAACAGAACATTATTCTGCGGGTAAACGCAGTATGAACAAGAACAGCAAGTGGTTGCTGTTTTGTGGTTTTGCCTTTCAGCGTTCATTCTTTGGAAAACAACATTCAGTTTGTTCTTCTCCCCCACAATCTATTATAATGTTTTCTTGACTACCAACTAAAATTTTCTATACAAACATTGTATCTCTGCAAAGTCCTTGCATGTGTGTCTGAGACATATTCTTAGCAAAAATAAACTATGGGACGTTCATTCCATACATTATAGTTGCATATGGAGTTTCTATAAATACTGTAAACCAAATGTCACCTGATGATACATAATAAAGTTCTTTCTAGAATGCATTGCTAAAAGTATAATATCCTGATTAAATCACAATGTAGTGTTTTATCACTGCTATATTTCCCTATGCTGGCAGTGTTGCTCATTCAAAGGAATATGAAAACAAGGAAAATGTGTAATACATAATCAAAATGTTAATAGTCACCAGTATCTGGTCCTACAGCTTCCATCTTTGAAACATAAGTATTGCATCTATATTATAGGAGCAAGATTTCAGCCTGTTAACTTTTGTTCTTCCTCAGCGTTCCATAGACCAATATGCATTAAGGGTGTGCAAAATCTGTAGTGCAGAGGACTGGGTTGAATTCAATGATTTACAAATGATTTATATTCTTAACATGAAACATTATATATATTTTTTGTTTAGACTTCCTTTATATCAAGAGGAGAAGCAAATGATTGTTAGAAGAAAAAAAAGAAAAAACAAAAGTTGTATGTCTTTGCTTTCCCAGAAACTTCCTTCTAACACACATAACAAGTGATAATAATAATAATAGCACAATGTATGTGCTGAGTCATTTCAGTCTTCTCCAACTTTGCAACCCTATGGACCATAGTCTGCCAGGCTTCTCTGTCTGTAGACTTTCCAGGCAAAAATACTGGAGTGTGTCACCATGCCCTCCTTCAGGGACTCTTTCTGACCCAGGCTGTTCTATCCTGATCACTGCAGGAACCCACGGCTCTTATGTCTGCAGCATCGTTAGGTGGGTTCTTTACCATGGGTGCCTCCTGAGAAGCCCTGACAACAGCATAATACACAAAAGTATTAGGATAAACTAGTTTAGTTTGAAAGATACATTAATAAAATAACATAAAACCACAATAATAATATTAAATAATCTATAGATTATCACAAAAAATATATTTATGTTTTAAAATTTTCTCATTTTCTTTCACCCTCATCTATTTCTGTCTCTTGCTCTTCTCTCTCTCTTTTCTCTCTTTCAAGAAAAGAGGTATAGTGTACAAAAGTGTTTACCAGAGCGTGCCAGATACAAAACAGGAATTAGGCAAATAAGAAAACACACAGTGTAAAGAAAAAAAAAAAAAAAAACTATGCAAGCAAAATTTGAAAAATGTACCAATAGTTCCTCTACCAACCCTTGCCCAACATGAGTTGAACTGTGTAGATACACTTAAACATGGTGTTTTTCAATAAATATTTTGAAAAAAATTTGGAGATTTGCAACAATTTGAAAAAATTTATAGAACTATGTAGCCTAAAAATATTTTAAAAATGAAAGATTATTTAGGTATGTCATGAATGCATGAAACATATACAGATACCAGTCTATCTTTATATAGGCATTAATATAAAATTAATAATCTGTTAGTTTTCTCACTATTTTCCAATTTTACTTTCGAGAAATTACTTGACTTTACAGAATGCTTCTCTTATTTAAATGGAGAAACCTGTGTATTGGCTGATCATTATAGGTATTTTTTAATGTAACAATGTTTTCAGTAACTGTATTATGAATATGACTGTAATATCATATGACATAAAATGTAAGGACTTTATCTCCTGCATCCAAGGTGCTCCAGCACAAGCACTTCTATCAACTAATATTTAAGGAAATTAGAACTGATTATATCCAGCAAATATTTTTAAGAGATAGAGCATAGAAAATGCTCAAAAATATGGATTCCAAGTTTTTAACAAAATAGCCACATTCTGGAAAACTAAAACCAAATCAGTCCCTCAACTCTCATACAGTAAGAAAACATGCAGAACTTAATATCTGTGAAAAAAATACTACAAACACCAGTCTTGAAAAGAAGGAAAGACGTGGTAGCAGTTACCATGTGTTATTAAGGTATTAGAAAATCTGTGTACTTCATCTTAAGTGATCTACATAGCAACCTGCAGTTAAGTAATCCAGCATTTTATACATGAGAAACCTAAGGACAAGCTAGACACATAAGTTAACCAAGTTTACATAATAAGTTACTAGCAGAGTCAGGATTCAAATTCAGGATTTTTTGTTCCCGCATGTTAAGCTATTTCCCCTTGACCATATTGCAGACTCTTTGTGCTATGCCATAGTTCTGGAAATGGCATACCTTAGAAATAATGCCAAATAATATCTTCATGTATTTGAATTCATTTATACAGTGGTCATGTATGGATGCGAGAGGTGGACTTTGAAGAAGGCTGAGCACTGAAGAATTGATGCTTTTGAACTGTGGTGTTGGAGAAGACTCTTGACAGTCCCTTGGACTGCAAGGAGAGCCAACCAATCCATCCTAAAGGAGATCAGTTTTGGAATTTCTTTGGAAGGAATGATGCTACAGCTGAAACTCCAGTACTTTGGCCACCTCATGCAAAGAGTTGACTCATTGGAAAAGACTCTGATGCTGGGAGGGATTGGGGGCAGGAGGAGAAGGGGATGACAGAGGATGAGGTGGCTGGATGGCATCACGAACTCGATGGACGTGAATCTGAGTGAACTCCGGGAGTTGGTGATGGACAGGGAGGCCTGGCGTGCTGCGATTCATGGGGTCGCAGAGAGTCGGACACAACTGAGCAACTGAACTGAACTGAACTGATACAGCTCTTAGGTTAAGTATCAGGATATTAAAGCAAAACAAAACAAAACCCAGAAGTACCTTCTAGAGCAATTAACTGACTAGTAAAATAGATTTCAACCTTATTTATATCCCTCCATGAGAAAAACATCTTAATCACCAAATGGCACTTACCCAGTTGCTGACTGATAGTTAACTATCTCTCCCTTTAATATTTTTTCTTGTTTAAATCAACCTTTTATTTTTACCATCCTCTTTCTGTTATCTTCCATTGAGGAAATTAATTTTCTAATCTATAATTCTGTATACCTAGGTACAGTAAAAGTGGGTTCTAGTTCTCTACCATGTTCCCTGGAGTTCTTAAAGCTTCTAAAATGTTTTATAAGTAATGAAAAACCTTTCCTCTTACCTGCAGAAATTAATTGCTCAATTAAGGTATATACGAATATTAGGCATTAGGAGTCTTATACCAGATTGCCGAGCTTTTCTTGAAATCTACAGGGAAGCTCCAAGGAATAAACACACTAATTCTCTTCTGGGACAGAAAGTAACAACCTGATTTCATTTTTTCCCCCATAGTAAATGAGTAGCTGGTTCTGGAGCAATGAACTCTTATTATAAATAAAATTGAATAAGTGCAGTAGGCCTGTAAATAAAATGATCTTTAGTGGAAAAAGGATATTCACAGAATTGGAAATTAAATCTGATACAGGACATAGTTCTCATTCTGACACTAAATACCTATGTACCAGGAAATATGACCTGTTATCTCTCAGAAATATGTAGTACTACTTCTCTCAAAATTTTTTATACATACACAAAATGAAATTATGTGAAAGCATAAGCTGTGAGATAATTCATAATCATTTAGTGATGATTATTATAGTTACCTAAAATTGCTAGATTTCTGAGTATTATGAAAGACAAATTGTTTAAATAAACAGTTTAAATATATTAAATTTTAGTGAGTAGTTTAATGGAAGAGGTATGACATAAGTGCATGAACAGATAGTTTGACAGAAGACATGGTATAGTATACAGGTAACTTTAATATTCTGTGTGGTCGCACCTTTTAAATTAGAGATTTGGCAGATAAATTCCAAGCTTTTCAGTTGCATAGAGACTTGTATTTTGGAGTTTGCCATATACCACTCCATAAATTAGTACCTAGCAATGCATTTAAACTGTTTTCAAACAATTGTAAAATAATACATACATGCTTCCAGTCTACATCCAGAGATTCTAAATCAGTAATTAGGAAGTGCTGGTGATAGAGTCTGAATACTAAACCAAAGAGAGAAAAAAGAAGAGAAAAGAATGAAAAGAAACAGGAAGAAAAAAAAAAGGAGGGAAGAAAAGAGGAAAGGAAGGAAGAAAGAAGGAAGAAATTTCGTAAACAGCCCAACTGTAAACAAAGGCTCTACTGATTAAACGCAATCACAAAAGATCTTTATATTCAGCATTTACACAAGCATTTTTACAGAAAAGACAAGGTAATAAAATATAATTTTTTATGAAAATGTAAAGGAGCTGAGGTATTCAAAACACTTTTGAAAGTGTTGGAGGCCTCACATAATTTCAAGATTTAACACAAACCTAAAATAACCAAGATATTGTGGCACTGGTTATAGGACAGACATCTAAGTCTGCAACAAAATAGACTTTTCAGAAGTAAACTTACACAGTATAGTCAACTGATTTTTGACAAAGCCGTTTAGGAAAATACAGAGAAGAAGGATAGCCCTTTTTCTAAATATGGATAACAGCTTAAAAGAATACTAAATCTTAACAATATGAAAATGAAAGATTAGCAGTAAAACATGGACATAAAGTGCACATACTTTATCACAAAAGATACACAGAAGGCAACTTAGTACATTAAAAAAAAATGTTCAACACCATTTGCAATTCAGGTCAGTTCAGTTCAGTTGCTCACTCGTGTCTGACTCTTTGCGACCCCATGAATTCAGCATGCCAGGCCTCCCTGCCCATCACCAACTCCCGGAGCCTACCCAAACTCATGTCCATCGAGCCGGTGACGCCATCCAACCATCTCACCCACTGTTGTCCCCTTCTCCTCCTGCCTTCAAACTTTCCCAGAATCAGGGTCTTTTCCAATGAGTCAGCGCTTTGCATCAGGTGGTCAAAATATTGGAGTTTCAGCTTCAACATCAGTCCTTCCAATGAATATGCAGGACTGGCCTCCTTTAGGATGGACTGGTTGGATCTCCTTGCAGTCCAAGGGACCCTCAAGAGTCTTCTCCAACACCACAGTTCAAAAGCATCAATTCTTCTGCACTCAGTTTTCTTTATAGTCCAACTCTCACATCCATATATGACCATTGGAAAAACTATAGCCTTGACTAGATGGATCTTTGTTGACAAAGTAATGTCTCTGTTTTTCAATATGCTGTGTAATTTGATCATAACTTTCCTTCCAAGAAGTAAGCGTCTTTTAATTTCATGGCTGCAATCACCATCCACAGTGATTTTGGAGCCCCCCAGAATAAAGTCAGCCACTGTTTCCACTGTTTCCTCCTCTATTTACCATGAAGTGGTGGGACCAGATGCCATGATCTTCGTTTTCTGAATGTTGACTAAGTCAACTTTTTCACTCTCCTCCTTCACTTTCATCAAGAGGCTCTTTAGTTCTTCTTCACTTTCTGCCATAAGGGTGGTGTCATCTACATATCTGAGGTTATTGATATTTCTCCCAGCAATCTTGATTCCAGCTAGTGCTTCCTCCAACCTATCGTTTCTCATGATGTACTCTGCATATAAGTTAAATAAGCAGGGTAACAATATACAGCCTTGACGTACTCTTTTTCCTATTTGGAATTAGTCTGTTGTTCCATGTCCAGTTCTAACTGTTGCTTCCTGATCTGCATACAGGTTTCTCAAGAGGCAGGTCAAGTGGTCTGGTATTCCCATCTCTTTCAGAATTCTCCACAGTTTATTGTGATCCGTACAGTCAAAGGCTTTGGCATAGTCAATAAAGCAGAAATAGATGTTTTATTGTGAAAAGAAGGGAAGCAAAAAGCAAAGGAGAAAAAGAAAGATATACCATTTGAATTCAGAGTTCCAAAGAATAGCAAGGAGAGATAAGAAAGCCTTCCTCAGCAATAAATGCAAAGAAATAGAGGAAAAAAATAGAATGGAAAAGACTAGAGATCTCTTCAAGAAAATTAAAAATACCAACGGAATATTAAATGCAAAGATGGGCTTGATAAAGGACATAAATGGTAAGGACCTAACAGAAGCAGAAGATAATAAGAAGAGGTGGCAAGAATACAAAGAAGAACTGTACAAAAAAGACTTCATGACCAAGATAATCACGATGGTGTGATCGCTTCCTTAGAGCCAGACATCCTGGAATATGAAGTCAAGTGGACCTTAGGAAGCATCATTATGAACGAAGTTAGTGGATGTGATGGAATTCCAGTTGCGCTATTACAAATCCTGAATGATGATGCTGTGAAGGTGCTGCACTCAATATGCCAGCAAATTTGGAAAACTCAGCAGTGGCCACAGGACTGGAAAAGGTCCGTTTTCATTCCAATCCCAAAGAAAGGCAATGCCAAAGAATGCTCAAATTACCCCACAATTGCACTCATCTCACACGCTAGTAAAGTAATGCTCAAAATTCTCCAAGCCAGACTTCAGCAATACATGAACTGTGAACTTCCAGACGTTCAAGCTGGTTTTAGAAAAGGCAGAGGAACCAGAGATCAAATTGCCAACATCCGCTGGATCATAAAAGAAGCAAAAGAATTCCAGAAAAACAACCAATGTGTATATATGCATATGTGTGTGTGTATACATGTGTATGTGTTTATCTGTAGATACATATATGTTTAGGTATATGTATACAGTCTTCATATGAATATGATGACAAAATACATATTGCATACCCATGTTATGTGGAGAAAGTTGTACACAGATGTCACAGCTAAAACTGCATATATGGTAGGTTGACTGTAATCTTTATTTTAAACATCTAAGAATAACAGGTAGACACAAATAAACTAATATGTCTGACGCAGGATACAGCATGCTTGGGGCTGGTGCATGGGGATGACCCACAGAGATGTTATGGGGAGGGAGGTGGGAGGGGGGTTCATGTTTGGGAACACATGTAAGAATTAAAGATTTTAAAATTAAAAAAATAAAAAACTTAAAAAAAAAAAGAAAATATTTTAATTATAACTTTTCAAAAACAAACAATTGAAAACAAAAAATTGTTTTTTTGAAAACAATAAACATCATTCTTAATTTATTTCAATTTAATGTTTAGTGTGAAAAGTATACTTTGTTCATAAACCAATTTTTCCCAAACACTTTCTTCATTGCCTCTTTGACATCTTTGTTCCTCAAACTATAGATGATGGGATTCAGCATGGGAATTATGATGGTGTAAAATACAGACACAATCATGTCATGATCCAAGGCATAGCTGGAACTGGGTCTCACGTACATAAAGAGAACCGTACCATGAAAAATGGACACTCCAGTTAGGTGAGAGCCACAGGTAGAAAAGACTTTCCTTCTCCCTTCAGCAGAACGCATCCTCAGAATGGCCAGCAGGATGAAGCCATAGGAGATCAGGACAATCAATATGGTGGATATTTCAATAGAGCCTGCAAAATAGAAAACTAGAAGCTGGTTCATGCGAGTATCAGAGCAAGAAATAGCAAGGAGGGGAGGGATGTCACAGAAGACATGTCTGATTTCATTGGAGGCACAGAAGGATAGGGTAAAAGTAGCCACTGTGTGTAAAGTAGCATGCAAGATACCAACAACATAGCAGGAAATTATAAGTGGCACATAGACTCTGGGTGACATTGTAACTAAATACAGGAGAGGATTGCAGATGGCTACATAGCGGTCATAGGCCATTGCGGCCAAGATGAAGCACTCTGTGGTCCCACAAGTAAGAAAGAGAAACATCTGTGTGGCACATCCAAGAAAGGAAATGGTTTTATTCTCTGATAGGAAATTGATCAGCATTTGGGGGGTGATAACAGAAGAATAGCAAGCATCCAAGAAGGATAATGCTGTCAGAAAATAGTACATGGGGTTGTGGAGCCGGGAATCCATAATGACCAAAAAAACCAACCCCAAATTTCCTATCATTGTAAAAAGATAGATTGCTAGAAATAGTAAAAAGAGAAAGATTTGCACCTCCGAATCATCTGTAAAGCCCATCAGTATAAACATGGTGACCTCAGTCCCATTTTTTATCTGAATCCTGTATAAGTCTAAACCTGATGGTGACCCTGACATCTCAGTTTTCATTTTTAAGTTCCAAAAGCAATATATGGCAAAAATGGAGTCCACCAATTATATCCTCACGTCTGTGTCTCAGAAATCCTTTTCAGTGAGGGAACAGTCCAGTGATTAAAAGTTGAGTCCAAGTGGATGCATTACTCTGTAAAAATAAATTAACTGCTGTTGATTACATTTTCATGTTACAAATAGTGCCAGTTTACATGTTTTAACTTCCGATTTATTTTCTGTTAAATTTATGACTGCCCACTTTCATATTATGTCATCTTAAAATCCACAAATACACATGAACATAGGAGTTTTTAATCCCAAAATCATTATAGTAGAAAATACACATCTAAGTACTAATCCCAGATTTTCTACAGCATGCATGAAGTTTACAATTTGTAAAATGTGAACAAATGCGTTTACGTCATAAGATAGTGTTAAATTTAAATGTTAAAACCGATGTGAAAATTACTTAACTTTATCATGTCCCCAGATTACTAGGAAATAGGATTATTATTATTATTGTGATATCACTTAGTCATGTCCAACTCTTTGCAACCCCATGGACTGCAGCCCACTAGACTCCTCTGTCTAGGCAAGAAGACTGGAGTGTGTAGTAGACATCCCCTTCAGGGAATCTTCCTGACCCAGTGGTCGAACCTGGATTTCCTACATTGCAGGCAGACTCTTTATAATCTGAGTCACCAGGGAAGTCCAAGCAGATCCACTTGTACCAGAAGTGACATTCGAACCCACAAGGATATAAATCCGTTGGATCTCAAGTCCAGTGCCTTAACTACTTGGGCATTCTGGTACCTGAATTTTCTACAATTACTATAAGATACAGTCATCCCTAGGTGGGGGACATGTAGTTCCAGAATTGCCCTCCCCCATACCAAAATGAAAGATGCACAAGTTCTTTATATAAAATGGGGAGATATTTACAGTGTGAGCAACACACCTCTTCTCACATACTTGAACCCATCTATAGATTACTTATAAAACCTAATATAATGTGCATGTTGTCTAAAAGGCTGTAAATACAATTTAAATGCTTTTAAAATCGTTGTTATGTGCTGCAAGTTTGTTTTACTTTTTGAAGTAATAATGATCTGCAAATCATTATCTTCACAATACTTTGGATCTACAGTTGGTTGAATCCAGGGAAAGTAGAACCCTTGGATATAAATGGCACTAACTGTAAATATCTCCTGATGACAGATAATAACTCTTCAGAAGGGGTATTGCTAAAAGAAGCACATGACTGTATAAACCACAATGTAGTGTGTTACTATGGCTCATATTTCCCCATGATGTCAGACTGTTGCTTATTCAGTGGAGTATGAAGAAAGCAAAGTGCATAACAAACAAGCAAAATGCTAAAAGGTCATCAGTATCTGTACCTAAAGTCTGCAGTATTGAAGCAATTAGATATTTCATTTACTGTATTTAAGACCAAGATTTCAGTATCATGACTCTTGTTTTTCTTCAGTGTGCTATACAGATCAACATGTATTTAAAAGAATGAGAAATCTGCTGTGAGTGGGAATGAGCTGAATTCAGTGACCTACCAATAGCTTATATTACTAACATGAAATGTACTGTATCTTTGTTATAATGAGACATGCATACATCAAATAGAGAATGAGCAAATCAGCTTAAAACCACTTTTAGAAGAAAAACAAAGTCTTGTGTCTTCATTTTCCCAGATAGTTCCACCATTCACGTGAAAATTTTTCTTAATTCAGATAATAAATAATTTTTCACCTACGGAGTTGTCAAATCAAAAAGGAAAATCTTACTTAATCCTTAAAGAAATATATATGGTACAAATATAATATATAATTAAATCAAATGTTTATATCTTTGTTAATTCAAAGAACTCACATATTACTCTTGAAAGCACATATATACACACAAATGTATTATAAAAATTCCAGTTTAGTTTGAATGGTTATATTAATAAAATATCTTATAAAACTATCAAGTTTATTAACATTAAAGGTATTAAGTGTACTAAATGTATTATTTGAGTATCGACAATATAGTCGTTTTTAAAATTCTGTATTATCAATCTTTCTCCTTCAAGAATCCATATATTACACACAAAAATATTGATTGACAAGAAAAAGTTTCAAAATAGGAATTAGACAGATCAGAAATACAGTAAAGATAATAAAAATATGCAGGCAAATTTTGAAAAATACATCGATTGTCTAAGAAAGAAATTCTTAAAATACATGTTCACTAATCTTCACAAGGGAAACTTTAGCTTTATTTTGATTCTAATTTTTATTTAACTGATGTGTTTGAGACAGCACAATTGTGGAAGATAAAAAATATTGTATTTAACTCTAGAACCTTACTATTAATCTCAGGTTTAGCGCCTAATGTGATTTAGCCAAAGTAACTTGAGCCTTCAAATGAAAGAATAAAATTGATCAAAATGTTGGTGCATATTTTGTTCAACTACATGAACATGGTATGACAACAGATTTCTTGTTTATGAAATGCATTAAAATGTTTTATTAAAGTATCATTGATATGTGAAGGATGCATACATATTAAATATGACTATAATTTGCTTCAAATTTTTAACTTGATGGACAGTTATAAATAAATAGGGAGCTAGGAAATCAAGTTTTTGTCAAAGCATTGGATAATAAATGGACTCCAAAATCTAAGTAGCTCTTCTTTTAGTTAAGCTTATGTGTTACATGACATTTAATGTAAATTAAAAATATCATTCTCATGAAATTAACTGAATTTCAGTATTTAATCCTATCGATTACCTTAAAAATTTTCTTTCATTGCATTCTGATGTGGGGCATATCAATAAAATAATAGTATGTTTACTTAAATATCCCGATAATTTTGTCCTTTACAACTTTCTCATAAACCTTTATATCTCTGATCTATTTTTTTGCACTCCATTTTTTTTCTTTTCTTTTTAAAATTTATTTATTCTTTAATTGAAGGATAATTGCTTTGCAAATTTTGTTGTTTTCTATCAAACTTCAACATGAATCAGCCATATGTACAAAAGGTGGATTATGAATGAAGCCATATGTTATTCTTAATCATGCTTCATTAGAGCAGTTACCTATCCATTGTAGAAAAATTAGGAATGATAGACAAAACGAGTTTCCCAGGTGGTGCCAGTAGTAAAGAATCCATCTGCCAATGAAGGAGATGTGGGTTTGATCCCTGGATCACGAAGATACCCTGGAGAGGGAAATGGCAATATAATCCAGTACTCTTGCCTGGAAAATTCCATGGACAGAGGAGCCTAGTGGGCCAGTCCACGGAGTGGCAAAGAGTCAGATGTGACTTAGCACACAAAGACAAAAAGTATGGGGTCATTTACTTCATCCAGGGTGCTCTTCAAACAGGCGATTCTGTCCACTAATTAAGGAAATTAGAACTAATTGTTTTTGCATCTAGCTGATTTCACTTTGAGAGAAAGAGTCTGGGAAGATGGATCCCAGATTATTGACAAAGTATCATCATTCTGAAAAAATATAGCCATTTATTTATATCCTAATTCTGACTGCTGTCTTCCATCTAGGAAATTAAAACAATTTTCTAATTTATAGCTACTTTGGGCTAAAAATTCAGGGAGTCTTTCTTATTTCCCCTACTATGTTCTCATGAATTTCCTCACTCAATCCTTAATTCAGTTCTGAATCAAAAACAAAAAAAATTTATCTAAGAGTTAAATATTAAGGCATAGAATCTAGTACAAGATTTAAGGTTATCACTTCTAATATTTTGTAGTCAAAGAAAATCCTTTCATATTACCTGTGAAAATGAACTGCGTGCTCAGTTAAAAGATGCTATGAGTATTGAGCATTTGAACTCTTATACCAGATTCTCTGGCTCTTGAAATCTTTAGGGATATCTCAGGGACAAAAAACACTAATTCTCTTCTGGGATAGAAAAGTAAAAAGTTTTTGTTTTTTTTTTTTTCCTCTTCTTAGTGATAAAAAAAAAAAAGCTTGATTCTGGAGCAATGAACAGCAAAGTTAAATGATTATGTGAATGCACTCTGGCCTCTGGTGTAAAATGATCTCTCAGTGGAAGAAGAATATGCACAGAACTGGAATGACGTCTAATGATGTAGGACATGGAACAAGCTCTGATGTTTAATAGCTATGCCATTGGGTTGATGATTTAATTACTCTGAAATCCAATTTCCTCTACTTGAGAACATAACTTGCTACTACTCTCAAAATTTTGTAAATGTTTACATAATGAAATAATATGAAAATACCTATAATAGACTTCATTATCATTAAATAAAGATTATTGTAGATATTTAAATTTTAAAGTGCTACACTATGAAGGGGTAAAGAGGAAAAGACATAAAGTTCACTGGCAGTTTATAGAGGAGATATATTAATAAATGAATAAGATTATTGAAGGAGGGATTATAAAGTACACAAAAACAATATTTTATGTAGTAAAATCAAGTTGAATATAATTAGGAACATTTAAACAATGAAGATGTAATTTTCATTTCTGGTTGTGATGTATAGGGTCACAGCAAGACATTCTTCCTACTGAAAACACTAGACAAATTTGGATAAAAAATTACAAAACTCCTATTTTGAAGGAAACAGATAGCTATGGAACAAAGTAAAAAGTCAATGACAACATCAAAATGAAGGCTCATTAAGTCAAAGAGAGACAGTCCACCTGATCATTTGCAATTGAGTGAATGATCATCTTTTACAAACAATGCTGAAAAATGCGGAAGGGCATAAAATCATACTTATGCATATTTATTGATTCAAAGAGTAATTGAAGGTGCCCAGTTCTTCTCCACAGGTTTGGGCATTGGCATTCTCATGAGTGTAAAAAGTATATTTTCCCAAGAGATTGATTGGGGAAATGTCTTAGACTGTTTTATGTACTAAATCTACACAACATACATTTTTCATTCCTTTTTCTTGAATGCAATTGAGATTTCGTCTCTATTTCTAAATGATGATTTTCCTCCGTTTTCTGTGAACTGTTACTTCAACTAGTTGGTTAATTTTTCTACTTTTTTTAAAATTTTGACTTCCTGATATTTAAGTGGACGTTGTTAATAAAAGCAAATGGCACTTTAGGTGAGGTATTATGTTTTGTCATCTTTATCAAAACATTTTAAATTTTACTCTTAGTGTAAGGTTGTACCAAGTAGAATTATTTATTTTTGTGTAGATTTTTCGGTTTTTGTGTTCTGCATTCTAATTCTGAGTCAATCGAGAAAAACTTTCTTTGCTTTAACAGTATAGAAACATGTACTATAACTCTTTCGTTATTTCACTTTCAAAATATATAAATGTGTAAACCCTTAGAAGATTTTCCTACTCTATTATACTGTATTAATAAAAATCCATATTTCTTTCTCAAAGTTTCTCAGTAGTCCAATAGCAGTTTTTGTTTGTTTATTTGTTTTTAGTACTCTTATTTTGCCAATTTGGTACGCTATTTTTATTATAGGATAAATTTTAATTTCTATCACAGTTTTTCTCAATATACTTAGTGTTAATGTGTTTTCCCAGAAAACTACATAGAAAAATATCAGATTATTTTTAACAACTAAATCTCTGTACAGTTAAATTTTACTCCTTGTTCATTAACAAGTTGAGTATCTTCCCATTTTTAAACAATTCTTTCCCTCAGTTTTCTGTGAAGTGTTCCTTAAACTATTAGTATCATTTTCTAATTTCATTTTAGATTTTTCCTTGATAACTGAAACATATCATTTTGTAATGGAAAATAAAAATCTATCTGAGATATGACATAATTTTTCCAAAACTTTACCCATACTAGCTTAACTTTACTTCTGGTGCATGCTTATTTCCATCAGGTAGAATTACCTTCTTTTATGTAGTTAACTTCTTTCATGCTTTGTGTCCTGAATTCTAATTTGGAGCCAAAGTCTAAGTATTCTTACCTCAAGATTATACAAATTTTGATTTAGAATGCTTTCATTGTTTCACTTACTTTCTACACTATTTTAAACCTATGCATCATGTAAAGCTTTCCTATTTTAAAGCTACCATGCTCTTCCAATAAAATTAATTTAAAAGTCTATATTTTGCAAATATGTTATGGTATTTTGGTATTGGACAATAAATTTGTGTCTTTTTTCTGAATTTTATTTTCTATGGCATTAGAAATTTCCTCTACCCATGCATAATACTGCACTGTACTTTAATTATGAGACTTTAGAACTCCTTCCAGCACAGTTGCTTCTGGTTATGCACCTGCAGTAGCTCAGACCTGGCTGGCTTCTCACATCACCCACTCCTCAGTCACCTTCCGTGATGTCTTCCACCTGATCCCTGATACTGTCTGTGTTATTACCTTCATATTCACTCTGTTATAACACTACCATCAGAGCTCGCTCTCAGGGAAATATTTTATTATTGTAAGCATAAACCCTTAGAAGCCACTGTTTACTAATAAGTAACATGACTGGGTACAAATCAACATTTTTGAAACAATATAGGTGTTGGGAATAACTGTTTTTTCCCAGAACTGAAGCCCAGAAGACACAGGTTGTATCTTTTCCACACTATCTCAGTTGGAGAATTCAAGTTATTTTATCCTCTACAAAGTTTTGTAATTATTTTCTCTTACAACTGCATTCACACTAGGAATTTGAAACTGAGAAAATAAAACCTCTACTATCAGTGGCTCTAAATGCTTTTCTAGGAAGGGAATGGTAACCACATCAGTATTCTTGCACTGAGAACCCAATGAAAAGTATGAAAAGGCAAAATGATAGGATACTGAAAGAGGAACTCCCCAGGTCAGTACTTGCCCAATATGCTACTGGAGATCAGTGGAGAAATAACTACAGAAAGAATGAAGGGATGGAGCCAAAGCAAAACAATACCCAGCTGTGGATGTGACTGGTGATAGAAGCAAGGTCTGATGCTGTAAAGAGCAATATTGCATAGGAACCTTGAATGTCAGGTCCATGAATCAAGGCAAATTGGAAGTGGTCAAACAAGAGATGGCAAGAGTGAACATCAACATTCTAGGAATCAGCAAACTAAAATGGACTGGAATGGGTGAATTTAACTCAGATGACCATTATATCTACTGCTGCAGGCAGGAATCCCTCAGAAGAAATGGGGTAGCCATCATGGTCAACAAAAGAGTCCAAAATGCAGTACTTGGATGCAATCTAAAAAACGACGGAATGGTCTCTGTTCATTTCCAAGGCAAACGATTCAATATCACAGTAATCCAAGTCTATGCCCCAGGCAGTAAGGCTGAAGAAGCTGAAATAGAACAGTTCTATGAAGACCTAGAAGACTTTTTAGAACTAACACCCAAAAATGATGTTCTTTTCATTTTAGGCAACTGGAATGCAAAGGTAGGAAGTCAAGAAACAGCTAGAGTAACAGGCAAATTTGGCCTTGGAATGAGGAATGAAGCAGGGCAAACACTAATAGAGTTTTGCCAAGAAAATGCACTGGTCATAGCAAACACCCTGTTCGAATAACACAAGAGAAGACTCTACACATGGACATCACCAGATGGTCAACACCAAAATCAGATTGATTATATTCTTTGCAGCCAAAGATGGAGAAGCTCTATACAGTCAACAAAAACAAGACCGGGAGCTGACTGTGGCTCAGATCATGAACTCCTTATTACCAAATTCAGACTCAAATTGAAGAAAGTAGGGAAAACCGCTAGACCATTCAGGTATGACCTAAATCAAGCCCCTTATGATTATACAGTGGAAGTGAGAAATAGATATAAGGGCCGAGATCTCATAGATAGAGTGCCTGATGAACTATGGAATGAGGTTCGTGACATTGTACAGGAGACAGGAATCAAAACCATCCCCATGGAAAAGAAATGCAAAGAAGCAAAGTGGCTGTCTGGGGAGGCCTTACAAATAGCTGTGAAAAGAAGAGAGGCAAAAAGCAAAGGAGAAAAGAAAAGATATAAGCATCTGAATGCAGGGTTCCAAAGAATAGCAAGAAGAGACAAGAAAGCCTTCTTCAGCAATCAATGCAAAGAAATAGAGGAAAACAAAAGAATGGGAAAGACTAGAGATCTCTTCCAAGAAAACCAGAGATATCAAGGAAACATTTCATGCAAAGATGGGCTCGATAAAGGACAGAAATGGTATGGACTTAACAGAAGCAGAAGATATTAAAAAGAGGTGGCAAGAATATAGAGAAGAACTGTACAAAATAGATCTTCACAACCTGGATAATCATGATGATGTGATGACTAATCTAGAGCCAGACATCTTGGAATGTGAAGTCAAGTGAGCCTTAGAAAGCATCACTATGAACAAAGCTAGTGGAGGTGATGGCATTTGAGTGGAGCTATTTCAAATCCTGAATGATGATGCTGTGAAAGTGCTGCACTCAATATGCCAGCAAATTTGGAAATCTCAGGAGTGGCCACAGGACTGGAAAAAGTCAGTTTTCATTCCAATCCCAAAGAAAGGCAATGCCAAAGAATGCTCAAACTACCACACAATTGCACTCATCTCACATGCAAGTAAAGTAATGCTCAAAATTCTCCAAGCCAGGTCAGCAATATGTGAACCGTGAACTCCCTGATGTTCAAGCTGGTTTTAGAAAAGACAGAGGAACCAGAGATCAAATTGCCAATATCTGCTGGATCATGGAAAAAGTAAGAGAGTTCCAGAAAAACATCTATTTCTGCATTATTGACTATGCCAAAGGCTTTGACTGTGTGGATCACAATAAACTGTGGAAAATTCTGAGAGAGATAGGAATATTAGACCACCTAACCTGCCTCTTGAGAAATCTGTGTGCAGATCAGGAAACAACAGTTAGAACTGGACATGGAACAACAGACTGATTCCAAATAGGAAAAGGAGTACATCAAGGCTATATATTGTCACCTTGCTTATTTAACTTATGTGCAGAGTACATCATGAGAAACGCTGGACTGGAAGAAACACAAGCTGGAATCAAGATTGCTGGGAGAAATATTAATGAGCTCAGATATGCAGATGACACCACCCTTATGGCAGAAAGTGAAGAGGAACTAAAAAGCCTCTTGATGAAAGTGAAAGAGGAGAGCGAAAAATTTGCATTAAAGCTCAACATTCAGAAAACGAAGATCATGGCATCTGGTCCCATCACTTCATGGGAAATAGATGGGGAAACAGTGGAAACAGTGTCAGACTTTTTGGGGGGGGGCTCCAAAATCACTGCAGATGGTGATTGCAGCCATGAAATTAAAAGACGCTTACTCCTTGGAAGAAAAGTTATGACCAACCTAGATAGCATATTCAAAAGCAGAAACATTACTTTGCCAACTGTCTGTCTAGTCAAGGCTATGGTTTTTCCAGTAGTCATGTATGGGTGTAAAAGTTGGACTGTGAAGAAGGCTGAGTGCCGAAGAATTGATGCATTTGAACTGTGGTGTTTGAGAAGACTCTTGAGAGTCCCTTGGACTTCAAGGAGATCCAACCAGTCCATTCTGAAGATCAGTCCTGGGATTTCTTTGGAAGCAATAATGCTAAAGCTGAAACTCCAGTACTTTGGCCACCTCATGCGAAGAGTTGACTCATTGGAAATGACTTTGATGCTGGGAGGCATTATGGGCAGGAGGAAAATGGGACGACACAGGACGAGATGGCTGGATGGCATCACTGACTCAATGGATGTGAGTCTGAGTGAACTCCGGGAGTTGTTGATGGACAGAGATGCCTGGCATGCTGCGATTCATGGGGTCCTAAACAGTTGGACATGACTGAGTGACTGAACTGAACTGAACTGAACTGAGGAATAATAATACATCATCTATCTCTTAGGTCGCCCTGGTGCCTGGGGAAGAATCAGTAACATATAAGATTAAAATAGTATTTATCATCTGGCCAATTACATGTGCAGGACCCTAAATATCAATTAATAATATAATATAGGATGATATAAGAAAAACATGTTTGGGAAACTGTTGCTGCAAGCTCAGTGTTAATAGAAAGAGACTCACAATAGAGTGTTCGTGACAGCCTTTGAACTGGGTGTGTGTCAGTTTTAGATGGTCTCCAGTTATACTGCTCAGCATCTTATTCATCTTTAAGAAATAAAAAATCTGCTGTGCACTCTGGTCCATGGAGAGGCTGAGGAGGAAGTATTCTGGGTGGAGTGAGAACTACCTGGGAAAAATAAAAGAGATCATAGTGTGCCAAAGGATGCTTTTAATTGGAAATGTGACATGACTGGTCGAAGAAATCTCATGGGGTAGAGAAACTTTATTAAAGGGCCCTTTATTTTGGAAAGAATGGAATATTTTAAAGGTAAGTTGAATGTCTGATTAAATTGTGATTTCATATAAACTAATATAATTATTTATATCCTCTACAGAGAGATAAAATCAGTATCATCTTATATAAGAATGACAAATACGAACTATTTTATATTCTTGTAAGCTTTAGTTTATAACTTTTATTTTAAAATTTAATAATTTATAATAGCAAGAGTGATATGTTAAAGGAACTTCCATGTATTTCTGACTAGGTCAAATATAATTTACAGTTAAAAAATATTTAATAATAATATTAAATTATTTGAAATGATAAAGACTTAAATAACTGATATCTTTTATATAACATGGAGAGATAAACTTGGTTTTGAGCCAATATATTTTAATGAGCATTTTTTAATTAATTAGAATCCTGATGATATTTTAAGAAGAGATTTAATGTAAAACAAAGACTGATGCTGAAGCTGAAGCTCATATACTTTGGCCACCAGATGTGAAAGAACTGACTTGACGTATGGCAAAACCAATACAATATTGTAAAGTAATTAGCCTTCAATTAAAATAAATAGATTTATATTTTTTTTAAAAAAAGACCCTGATGCTGGGAAAGACTGAAGGCAGGAGGAGAAGGGGAGCACAGAGGATGAGGTGGTTGGATGGCATCACTGACTCCACGGACATGAATTTGAGCAAGCTCCAGAAATTGATGATGAACAGGGAACCCTGGGGTGCTGCAGTCCATGGAGTCCCAAAGAGTCGGACACAACTGAGTGACTGAACTGAAACGAATATTAAACAATCTAGTTCATACAGGTGCAAGTTCTGGGGAATTCAAGGAACATCTATTTTAAGAAAAAAATAAATGCTTTTAAATTAATATAATGAAATAATTTTGAGTTCAATACAGTGTTTAAATTACTTACATGATTTAACCTGCTAATTAATATTAAATATACAGACCTAACTGAAGTAGATAGGGTAGAGATGGTGATATGATCAATAGCAAACTGATATGGAATACCATCATACATCTTCTTAATAATTTGAATTTTTCCAAGTAATGGAGACTTGAGCTCCAAAATAGCAGTATTAGAGCATTAATATCTACTTGCCTTAATAATAAACACTTAAACATTTACAAGAAAGAGGTATAGTGTAGATAATTTAGGGACAGCACACAGAGTCATAGTTTTTTCTAAATTGCTTGCTGTTGAGAATAACATGCAAAAATTTCGTCTTACCATGAATCTTGTTCATGGCATATGCTGGAAATTTAACTACAAAAATGCTGGACTTGTACAATTAGAAATTATAATTTATTTAGCACTGAAGAACAAGAAATGTTGGGGATGAAGTAGTTGAAGCAAATGCTAAATCTTCTTCTTCTATAGAGAAAACACAAAAAAGAGAAGAGAACAAAAAAAGAACAGCAATGAAAAACAAAAAACCAAAGGAAATATTCCAGAATAAAATCTAACTAAACTGAAGGAATTTCTTCTCTGGGTCTTTGCTAATGTTCACCATCTCCAGTAGCTTCTGTTTGGGTTGTTTTTAGTTAGGTATATCATTATTCTGATGGGCAATAGAACCATAATTCTAATAACAAAAGTAGGTCTTGACCCCTACATTTCTGTGTATTCTTTCCCTGGCAATTTTTTCCTTTTGGAAATAGCTATGTTTCCCTCTGTTACCCTTTTCACAATGCTCATGAATCCTGGAAGTCAAAGACAACATCTTTTTTTTTTTTTTAAATCTTAGTTTAATCATGTAAACCTTTGAGCCCTAGTTTCTTCATCTAGAATAGCAATAAAACATGACATTAACACAATTTAATAATATGTTACAGCAAGTAGCTTACTAACACAAAAGTAGGACAAGGTAATTTGGGTTTTCCAATTTCCTAGATATTATTTAAAGCTACAGTTTACTAATCACCTTTCTTTTAAAATTCTTATATTTTCCAAGTATATCTCAATATAGGAGAACTTTGAGTGTCTGTTCAGTTCAGTTCAGTCGCTCAGTCGTGTCTGACTCTTTGTGACCCCATGTATCGCAGCACGCCAGGCCTCCCCATCCATCAATTACGCACTAAACCATACTATACTACTAGCTAAAATATATATTCTCTGCTTTTGATAGTTTTGACAACTGTGTAGTAGCCATATTTTAAATAATTTATAGTTTTCAGTTTTAATTTTCATATGCTGCATCTCATATATATATATTATTAGCATGATAATTTTTAGATAAAAGTGACCTCTGGCACTTCGTGAGAGATTTTAGAATAGACTTACCAGGCAAAGTTTCAGAAATCATATCATCAATGTAATTCCTTCAAGATTGTCATTATTAATTAAATAACCGATAAGAACACTGTCAAACATAAGCTGTATCCTTGTAAAAGATAAATAAATGTTCCTGCTTTATAATGCCTGATGGCTATGTTGCTTATTAGATAAAGGCAGTCAGAATGGTCTCAAATAAGGTGCACACACAATAAGTAATAGCTATCATTGCAGAATATGGAAGGAAAAGCATGCTTTATTCTTGAAAAAGTTCTAATGGAAGAGTTGGGAAATTCCTGAAAAATGCATTACAGAATTTGGTGATGCCCTACCACTGAGGAAGTGGGATGCAAATATTTCTGCTTCAGAATTTTGCCGTTTTAATAAAAGTAAAATGGATAGATTTTGCTCTGCACACAAACAGATTCAAAATGAAAGTGCAAATTCTTAAACATATCACTTTTATTTAAAGTGAAACCTTGAATTGTAACTTATGCTTTTATATTTAGAATTTAGCATACATATTCTCCATTAACCTTCAGTTATGTTGAGTCCAGGATGTAAAATACTAGACATTGATAGAGAATAGAAATCTTATGTACTATTAATGATTCCCCTAAATCCCTTTAATTTATATAAATTACAAAACAAAAAAGATAAATGTCTAACTGTGCTATTTTCACAGATGGAACCTCAAAAATATTTAGTGAATGTGAATCTCACTTCAGTGATGGAATTTGTTCTTTTGGGATTTTCTGACATTCCCAATCTCCAAATGTTTCTTTTTGTGATTTTTGTTTACCTATGTGGTAACTCTGATGGGAAATGGCATCATTATTCTCATAACTGGGACAGACCAGACTCTCCAGACTCCCATGTACTTTTTCCTCGGTAATCTTTCCTTCTTGGAAATCTGTTATGTGTCTGCCACTCTTCCTAGAATGCTCATAAACCTTTGGACCCAGAAAAGACATATTTCTTTGTTTGCTTGTGCAACACAGATGAGTTTTGTCCTAATATTTGGAAACATAGAGTGCCTGCTTCTTACAGTGATGGCCTATGACCGCTATGTGGCCATCTGTAGCCCCCTGCACTATCCTCTGGTCATGAACCACAAGATCTGTGTCCAGCTGGTGGCTGCCTGCTGGGTCACTGGAGTTCCAATTGAGATAGGGCAGACAAGCCAGATTTTCTCTCTGCCCTTTTGTAGATCCAAACAAATCAATCACTACTTCTGTGACATCCCCCCAGTGCTGAAGCTGGCCTGTGGGGACACGTTTCTGAATGAGATGCTGGTCTTTACAGTTGCTGTGCTGTTTGTCATGGTCCCTTTTCTGCTGATACTTGGCTCCTATAGTAGAATCACCTCCACCATCCTCAAGCTGCCATCGGCAACGGGAAGAGCAAAGGCTTTCTCCACCTGCTCATCTCATCTCATGGTTGTGACTTTATTCTTTGGATCTGCAATCGTTACATATTTACGACCTAAATCCAAAAATTCTTCCAGAACAGACAAATTTCTCTCACTTTTCTATACTGTTATCACCCCAATGTTTAACCCCCTGATATACACCCTGAGAAATAAGGATGTCTTGACAGCCTTGAGAAAACTGATACCCTAATGTAAAGCATTAGAGGCTTGATTTAAATTCATTTTCTGTTTTCCTATTTAATTTTGTCATTGTATAATCAGCAATAGTTTGTTTTTTCCACATGATTAATAGATTTATTATGTTTATTCATTTTTGGCCTTATTGTTTTATGCTGGATTTTCTAGTATCAGGATTATATTACGGTGTGTTGCTGATAAGAAACTATGTATTTAGGCAATCTTATATTCAGTCCACAAATTTACTGGTGATTTGCAATATTATGAGAAAATGTAGTATCACTTACCTACCTTTTCCCCTAAAACCATAGATATTTTTGTACTTTCCTGCTCATATAACTATCATGCACTTTTTTTTCTTTTCATGATGTTTTTAGATAGTACAGATGGCAAAAGTTTGGAGAACAGTTGTTAAATAGCTATGTGTTTTTAACTTTAGACATTTTACCTTTCAACGACTTCAATTTGATCCTTCTGTAACATTAAAAACAAAACTCTGCATAATGACCCTTGAATTTTGTAGTGTGGCACTAAATTTTTACCTTCTGCTTCTCTCTGAATGTTTCTTTGTAGATATGCTTTGTTTATGTAGCCAAAGCATGCTACTAGCATCTCGATAATTTGTTACCTTAATTTTTACTAATGCAAAAAAATATTAATGCATGTTTGCTGTTCAGAGATATAAGATGTACAGGACTCAGCCATTTTGTGTTCATATCCACTCTCTAAGAACTCTTTTTTTTTAATTCTTTTGGTGAAGTATATAACTGAAATTAAAATAAAAGTATGTAACCATTTATTATATTATATTCCCAAGTTTTCCTGGTTGTAAACGATGATACTTGATAAGACAGAATCATGATATTAAACCAAAAAAAATCTATAAAGTAATTAACCTCCAATTAAAATAAATTAATTTATATTTCAAAAAATAAAATTAAAAATTAAAAAAAAATCTTGTGTTTCTTCAAATGGAAAGAGTTGAACAACGGACAGTACACTGGAACATTTTCAGTCAAAATGATTGGGAAATGTTGCAATCTGAGGAAGGTTTTTTCTTTTATATTTTCTTTTTAAATCTGTCTTTCTCTTATTATGCTACGTGTTTAAATTATTTTTCATAAGACCATAATTCATCCATCAGCTAGTTCTCTTCTTTGAGTAGGTATCATGTCATCCAAAAAGACATCTAAAAAGCACACAAAAATGACAGCAATCATTTCAGAGGAGATAATGTGCAGATGGCAGCCGCAGATGACTACTGTGGGTATTACATCTTACCCATTGAAAGGAATGAAGGAAGTAAAATTTGAAAGTTGGTTTTGTAGCCATTTTAAAGTCCTCTGTTTCAATACTCTGTTACTGAACAGCAAATTATGTCCAGAATTTACAATTTAGAATAATATCATTTGATTGTATCCCGTACATTGTCCAGTACTGAGGCAGGGATCAGCTGCACGGTTGTTCTCTTCCCTATAGCATTGACTGTCATCACTAAAGAGAATTCATATGATGACTGATTAGGTTTTCATGTCTAAAAAAGCTTCACTTAACTATATCATGCAGTTACAATGATGCATTACAGAGAAGAAAAATTCAGTTTTCACTTAAATTTCATACTCTAGGGGAACAAACTGTTACTAGATAAATAATAAAGTAATTTAGCATAAAAGCATAAAATAAATCATACAGTAAAATCATCCACATTGAACTTGCAATATTAGAATGGTGCTTAAATTTGGGAAATAAAAAGTTGAATGCTTTCAGTAAAGGATAACACTAAAGTAATTTTTTGCAAATCTCAACAATAGGGCTAACAAACACAATTAAATTAAAAAGTATTGAAACATGTCTTTCTGTAATTTGAACCAAGGAAAGGGGTTTTTCTCTCTTACATTTTTCCCCCCCAACATTTTACTAGAGATACTAGCCTATACAGTGAAAAAAAAGAGAGAGAGGGAAAGAGAATAAAATGTATATGTGAACATTGTAAAGTGTTAGTCACTCAGTCATGTCTGACTCTTTGCGACCCAGTGGACTGTAGCCTGCCAGGCTCCTCTGTCCATGTAATTCTCCAGGCAAGAATACTTGAGTGGGTAGCCATTTCCTTCTCCAGGGGATCTTCCAAACCCAGGGATCAAGCCTGGTTCTCCCACATTGCAGGCAGATTCTTTACCATCTGAGCCTCCAGGGTTTTATTAACCTAATCATTGGAAGATGTTATATATGAATATGTGGAAAATATTTAATAACCTACAATGAGATTATTAGACATAATAAATGAATTTAACATGTGTACTGCATACAGAATCAACAAACACAAATCAAATTATTTCCATATGTGCGTGCATCCTAAGTTGCTTCAGTTGTGTTTGACTCTCTGTGACCCTATGGACTGTAGCCTGCCTGACTCCTTGGTCCATGGAATTCTACAGGCAAAAATACTGGGGTTGGTTGTCATGCCCTCCTCCAAGGAATCCTCCTGATCTAGGGATCAAACCCGCATCTCTTATGTCTCCTGCATTGGCAGACAGGTTCTTTACCACTAGTACCACCTGGGAAGCCCTTATTTCCACATTGAAAAGCAAAAAATAAGTAGACATTGAAAATAATATTTAAATAGGAACAACGATATGAAAATTTTAAAGTAATGGAATTGAAAAACCTGCAGGAAGTTTATTTAGTAAACTAGAAAATAATTTGAGAGAAATTTCAGGTAAGGAACTAAATGGATTGCTATAACATTTTTATGTACTGGAAAACTCAATATTTAAAAGATGTCAATTTTCCCTGATATAATTCAATTCAGTGATACAGAAATTCCATAAAGTAGGGTAAAATTCCTTTGGTGTATGGGTGAGTGAGGTGGTATACGGAGAATGTGTGTGTGACTTGGCTGATTCTAAATTGTGTATATAAAGACAAGCAATTATTGCCAAGGCACTCCAGAAGAGCAGTAAATTGAGAGGGTTTACTTTACTGGAAAGCATGCCTTTTCAAAATAGTGTAGAATTCACACAGTGATCGATAAAGACATCAGTGATATGTGACAGAGAGCCCAACAAATATCTTCTTCACGTACACACATCTAAAAAAAAAAAAAAGATAAAGATAGAAGTAACTGAGAGGGTAACAGGCAGGAAGGCCAGGGGTCTCCAAATAGAGGAAATAGCCTGCAAGTGTCAGACATTTTATCTCTCTTAAGTGGCAGGAGTAAACAAACTAGCAATATTTTTTCCTTCTCTATACAAATTTAAAAGGAGGTTCCTCTTAAAATTCTGTGTTGCCATAATGACACCTGGTTTCACCTGAAGGTAACTATTCTCAAACCTAGAGTTAACCAATGCTTTTTTCTTATGGAAATGTTTATCTTAAGCTATGCTAATGTACTATGCATTTACCCCAAACTCTGTCTTCAAGTCCGTTCTGCCTTTTGTCTCAACCTACTTGACAAACCAGTATGTGAGAGTCCCTTGGACTGCAAGGAGATCCAACCAGTCCATTCTGAAGGAGATCATCCCTGGGATTTCTTTGGAAGGAATGATGCTAAAGCTGAAGCTCCAGTACTTTGGCCACCTCATGTGAAGAGTTGACTCATTGGAAAAGACTCTGATGCTGGGAGGGATTGGGGGCAGGAGGAAAAGGGGACAACCCAGGATGAGATGGCTGGATGGCATCACTGACTTGATGGACATGAATCTGAGTGAACTCCGGGAGATGGTGATGGACAGAGAGGCCTGGCGCACTGCAATTCATGGGGTCGCAAAGAATCAGACACGACTGAGCGACTGAACTGAACTGAACTGAACTGAACTGAATACTCAGATATTGTTCCTCTAATCTATGTGAATGAAACTATTTGTATGGTGATCTGCCCTTCTTCAAGATTCAAGTTAATTATTTTATGGCCCAAGATGAACCATTTGGTGCCAAGATTATTACAAAATGCATCTTATGGGTGAGAGGCCTGGTGCCATTCTGAGTTTTAAGACATTCTTTTCTTTCATTAACAGACTGCTACTGACTTAACATCCAGCTGAAGACTAGCAGGGCGGTGCTCTTTCTGCCCCCTTCTGATGCTTATGTCAGAAGCTTTCTCTATCTCCTTTATACTTTAATAAAACTTATTACACAAAAGCTCTGAGTGATCAAGCCTTGTCTCTGGCCCCGGATTGAATTTTTCTCCTCCGGGGGCCAAGAATCCCGGTGTCATGATTCAACAACAACCTTTCATCTTTTGGTGAGGCAACATAACCAGAGTTAAATACATATCATAGCAATGGGACAGATTTGACTGATGCAGATTTCAATTTGGAAACTGGATAGAAGAACAGATTACATCTTTAAAGAACTGGATAAAACAAGTATCAAACTAGAATGATTTTTCTAACAAAATTATCCCACAAAATAGAAAGTGAACTTTAAGAATAAAAACATCAACATACAAACTAAAGGGGAAAAAAATCACAAGCATATTTGCATATGATAATGTAAAAGGAAGCTCTTCAAGTAGAAGAAAATAATACAGATTAAAATAATTTGGATCAACACAAAAGAATGAACAGATCATAAAATGGAAAATAAGATGACCAATATTAACATTTTTCATATTTTAAAATGTCCATCAAATAATAAATAACAATTGAAAACAAACAAGTATCATGGTGTTTATAAATTAAAGAATAAGTGTGCTACTTAAATGCATATATATATATATATAAATAATACTTAGTCATAAGAAAGAAATAATGCTGTTTGCAGTGACATGGATGGACCTAGAGATTGTTAAACTGAGTGAAGTGACAGAAAAAAAATGTATCATATCACATCATGTATGGTGGTGGTGGTTTAGTCGCTAAGTCGTGTCCAACTCTTGCGACCTGGTGGACTGTAGCCTGCCAGCCTCCTCTGTCCATTGGGATTCTCTAGGCAAGAATACTGGAGTGGGTTGCCAGTTCCTTCTCCAGGGGCTTCCCGACCCAGAAATCGAAGCCAAGTCTCCTGCATTGCAGGCAGATTCTTTACCAACTGAGCTATGAGGGAAGCTAGCCTCATACATATCATGTATATATGGGATCTATGAAACTTGTACAGATAAATCTCTTTACAAAGCAGAAACAGAATCACACATGTTGCAAACAAACTTAAGGTTACCAAGAGGGAAAGGTGGAAGGGGAGGGGTAAACAGAGAGATTGGGATTGAAATACACATACTAACCTGTTTAAATAGATAGCTAGTAAGAACCTACTGTATAACACAGGAACTCTACTCAGAACTCTGTAATAATCCATATGGGAATAGAATCTTAAAAAGAGTCGAAGTGTGTATATGTATCACTGATTCACTTTGCTGTATGGTGGAAGCTAAATAACATTGTAAATCAACTGTATTCCAATAAAAATTAATTTAAAAAGAGTAAGTGTGCTTAGTGAGCGGCTGGGAGGAGCTACCCCGAGTCCGAGGTCAGGGGCGGCGGCCAGGAGGAGACACCCCGCGTACTAGGTCAGGGGCGGCCGGGAGAAGTCACCTCATGCCTGAGGCCAGGGGCAGTGACCTTGAGGAGCCACCCCGAGCCTGGGGCCAGGGCCAGCTGCTGGGAGGAGCAACCCAAGGAGTATTGGCTGCGCAGGCACAGGAGGGCCTAGAGGAGCTATCCCACGTTGAAGGTCAGGAACAGTGGTGCTAAGGAGATACCCCTCGTAAAAGGTAAGGAGCATCAGCTGTGCTTTGCTGGAGCAGCCATGAAGAGATACCCCACACCCAAGGTAAGAGAAACCCAAGTAAGATGGTAGGTGTTGCAAGAGGGTATCAGAGGGCAGACACATTGAAACCATACTCACAGAAAACTAGTCAATCTAATCACACTAGGACCACAGCCTTGTCTAACTCAAGGAAACCAAGCCATGCCCACGGGGCAACCCAAGATGGGTGCCTCATGGTGGAGAGGTCTGATAGAATGTGGTCCACTGGAGAAGGGAATGGCAAGCCACTTCAGTATTCTTGCCTTGAGAACCCCATGAACAGTATGAAAAGGCAAAATGATAGGATACCAAAAGAGGAACTCCCCAGGTCTTTAGGTGCCCAATATGCTACTGGAGATCAGTGGAGAAATAACTCCAGAAAAAATGAAGGGATGGAGCCAAAGCAAAATAGAAGCAAGATTCGATGCTGTAAAGAGCAATATTGCATAGGAACGTGGAATGTCAAGTCCATGAATCAAGGCAAATTGGAAGTGGTCAAACAAGAGATGTCAAGGGTGAACATCAACATTCTAGGAATCAGTGAACTAAAATGGAGTGGAATGGGTGAAATTAACTCAGATGACCATTATATCTACTACTGTGGGCAGGAATCCCTCAGAAGAAATGGAGTAGCCATCATGGTCAACAAAAGAGTCCAAAATGCAGTACTTTGATGCAATCTCAAAAATGACAGAATGATCCCTGTTCATCTCCAAGGGAAATCATTCAATATCACAGTTATCCAAGTCTATGCCCCAACCAGTAACGCTGAAGAAGCTGAAATTGAACGGTTTTATGAAGACCTACAAGATCTTTTAGAAGCAACACCTGAAAAAGATGTCCTTTTCATTACAGGGGACTGAAATGTAAAAGTAGGAAGTAAAGAAACACCTGGAGTAACAAGCAAATTTGGCCTTGGAATGAGGAATGAAGCAAGGCAAACACTAATAAAGTTTTGCCAAGAAAATGCACTGGTCATAGAAAACACCCTCTTCCAACAACACAAGAGCAGACTCTACACATGGACATCACCAGATGGTCAACACCAAAATCAGATTGATTATATTCTTTGCAGCCAAAGATGGAGAAGCTCTATACAGTCAACAAAAACAAGACCAGGAGCTGACAGTGGCTCAAATCATGAACTCCTTATTGCCAAATTCAGACTCAAATTGAAGAAAATAGGGAAAACCACTAGACCATTCAGGAATGACCTAAATCAAATCCCTTGTGATTATACAGTGGAAGTGCGAAATAGATTTAAGGGCCTAGATCTGATAGATAGAGTGCCTGATGAACTATGGAATGAGGTTCATGACATTATACAGGAGACAGGTCTCAAGACCATCCCCATGGAAAAGAAATGCAAAGAAGCAAAATGGCTGTCTGGGGAGGCCTTACAAATAGCTGTGAAAAGAAGAGAGGTGAAAAGCAAAGGAGGAAAGGAAAGATATAAGCATCTGAATGCAGAGTTCCAAAGACTAGCAAGAAGAGATAAGAAAGCCTTCTTCAGCAATCAATGCAAAGAAATAGAGGAAAACAACAGAATGGGAAAGACTAGAGATCTCTTCAAGAAAATTCGAGATACCAAGGGAACATCTCATGCAAAGATGGGCTTGATAAAGGATAGAAATGGTCTGGACCTAACAGAAGCGGAAGATATTAAGAAGAGGTGGCAGGAATACACAGAAGAACTGTACAAAAAAGATCTTCACGACAAGATAATCATGATGATGTGATCACTAATCTAGAGCCAGACATCTTGGAATGTGAAGTCAAGTGGGCCTTAGAAAGCATCATATGAACAAAGCTAGTGAAGGTGATGGAATTCCAGTGGAGCTGTTTCAAATCCTGAAAGATGATTTTGTGAAAGTGCTGCACTCAATATGCCAGCAAATTTGGAAATCTCAGGAGTGGCCACAGGACTGGAAAAGGTCAGTTTTCATTTCAATCCCAAAGAAAGGCAATGCCAAAGAATGCTCAAACTACCACACAATTGCACTCATCTCACATGCTAGCAAAGTAATGCCCAAAATTCTCCAAGCCAGGCTTCAGCAATACGAGAACTGTGAACTCCTTTATGTTCAAGCTGGTTTTAGAAAAGGCAGAGGAACCAGAGATCAAATTGCCAACATCCTCTGGATCATGGAAAAAGCAAGAGAGTTCCAGAAAAACATCTATCTCTGCTTTATTGACTATGCCAAAGCCTTTGACTGTGTGGATCACAATAAACGGTGGAAAATTCTGAAAGAGATGGGAATACCAGACCACCTAACCTGCCTCTTGAGAAATGTGTATGCAGGTCAGGAAGCAACAGTTAGAACTGGACATGGAACAACAGACTGGTTCCAAATAGGAAAAGGAGTACATCAAGGCTGTATATTGTCGCCCTGCTTATTTAACTTCTATGCAGAGTACATCATGAGAAATGCTGAACTGTTAGAAACACAAGCTGGAATCAAGATTGCCAGGAGAATTATCAATAACCTCAGATATGCAGATGACACCACCCTTATGGCAGAATGTGAAGAGGAGCTAAAAATCTCTTGATGAAAGTGAAAGAGAAGAGTGAAAAAGTTGGCTTAAAGCTCAACATTCAGAAAACGAAGATCATGGCATCCGGTCCCATCACTTCATGGGAAATAGATGGGGAAACAGTAGAAACAGTGTTAGACTTTATTTTGGGGGGCTCCAAAATCACTGCAGATGGTGACTGCAGCCATGAAATTAAAAGTCACTTACTCCTTCGAAGAAAGTTATGACCAATCTAGATAGTATATTCAAAAGCAGAGACATTACTTTGCCGACTAAGGTCCATCTAGTCAAGGCTATGGGTTTTCTGTGGTCATGTATGGATGTTAGAGTTGGACTGTGAAGAAGGCTGAGTGCCGAAGAATTTATGCTTTTGAACTGTGGTGTTGGAGAAGACTCTTGAGCATCCTTGGACTGCAAGAAGATCCAACCAGTCCATTCTGAAGAAGATCAACCCTGGGATTTCTTTGGAAGGAATAATGCTAAAGCTGAAGCTCCAGTACTTTGGTTACCTCATGTGAAGAGTTGACTCATTGGAAAAGACTCTGATGCTGGGAGGGATGAGGGGCAGGAGGAGAAGGGGACGACCCAGGATGAATGGCTGGATGGAATCATGGACTCGATGGATGTGAATCTGAGAGAACTCCGGGAGATGGTAACGGACAGGGAGGCCTGGTGTGCTGCGATTCATGGGGTCGCAAAGAGTCGGACATGACTGAGCGACTGAACTGAACTGAACTGAAGGCAATAACACAAAACAAAAGATAAGATTGTACAAATAGGAATATTTTCTCTTCAGGATCTTAACATTTTTCATATTAAAGTATATAATTTATTTAATGATAGATTATATTAGGCAGATATTTATTTTGCAAACTCTACAGTTACAGCTAAAAGTTAATAAGGAGCATTGGATTAAAAAAATAGTTCAGTTCAGTTCAGTTGCTCAGTCATGTCCTACTCTTTGCGACCCCATGGACTGCAGCATGTCAGGCTTACCTGTCCAACACCAACTCCCATAGCTTACTCAGACTCATGTCCCAGTGATGCATGAGGTGACCAATTTATTGGAATTCAGCTTTAGCACCAGTCTTTCCAATGAATATTCAGGGTTGATTTCCTTTAGGATTAACCAGTTTGATCTCCTTGCAGTATAGGGGGCCCTCAAAAGTCTTCTCCAGCACCACAGTTTGAAAGCATCAATTCTTTGGTGCTCAGCCTTTTTTATTTTCTAACTCTCATACCCATACATGACTACTGGAAAAACCATAGCTTTGTCAGCAAACTGATGTCTCTGATTTTTAATACATTCTCTAGGTTAGTCATAGCTTTTCTTTCAAGGGACAAATACCTTTTAATTTCCTGGCTGCTCACCACCCACATTGACTTTGGTGCCCAAGAAAGTATAATAGAGCTTGGTGACTATAGTTAAATAATTTTGTATATTTGAAAGTTGCTAAGAGAAATTTTAAAAAATTCACATCAAAAGAAGAAAAATGCATAAATGTGGGTGGTGGTGGATATTAACTAGACATTGTGATGATTATTTAAAATATATTTATGTTGAACAGCAGAAGTTAATATAATGCTATAAGTCAAGTATATCTCAAATAATTACTTTGAATTTTAAAGGTCTTGCTTTGGGTTATGCAGATTATGCCTCAATACTATTGCTAATTTAAGCATCAAAGCCTAATGGAAATAATAATAACATTGTGTTGTTAGGCTCAAATATATCTATAAAACAAATTAATATGCATAACTATGTACCATAAATACTTATCCCATTATGTGTCATGCTAAGTCTTCAGCCTAAAGGTATACATGTTGCAGCATGCTATAATACCCCTTTTTTTGGTGACCAAAAGTGAGGACTGTGGCAGAGTCTGGCTTTATGCTCTTCAAATACATCTGTTTTATTGACATACAGTGAACATCATTCCCTAACCTTCTCAGAACTACATTGGATCAGGTGATTAGTTTCTACAATGGCATATGGGTAGAAGTGATGTGTTTATTATGCATGGAGGCTCTGAATAGTGAATTTGTTCCCTTCTGTTCTGTCTGTCTTGGCATCTCAGGTTTCTGCGTGCTGACGATCCAGTAGGAAACTACAGAGCAGAAGTAGGAACAGCGGGGCTCCTAGATGGAAACAACCAGGGTTTCTTCAACACTGACTGCAAACGTGTGCTGTAATATGATTGCAAGATGTTTCTTTATTTTGTTACACTGAATATTTGAGGTATTGTCTCAAACTGTAGATTTGTTTTCAGGTGATGGTGATATTAAATTGAACAGAGAAATATTCAAGTCACTATCCTAATGATAGAATTAGGGATTAGATCAGTTTACTCACATGGGTGATGGACATTCGATTTGTTCCATTCTGTAAGTAAAACTTAGTTGAAACAAATCATGAGTGCAATTCTCATTTGTAAATAAGCATGACATTAAATGACATGGATACCATGTCAATCCTAAAAAAGAGTACCTAGGCCCAATTTATGAGGAACATGCTGTAATAAAGATAAGCAAATTTAAAATACAAAAATGAAATGCAATTTTAGAAACACTGATAGTGTTTTCAAATTGTCAAAGACTCTCTAAACAGAAAGAAAAAAATGTGCTTATAAGCGGAAGTGGATATTGGCCTTGTAACCTCATTCCTGACAATTTTACCTACATATCTGCCTGGAAGCAGCTGAAATAGAAAAAACATTTTGACAGGAGAGGTTTCTTTTTGTTTTCCTGTCTTAAATAATTGTGTTTAAATGTTTATTTTTTTTAATTTAATAATTGGAGGGTAATTGCTTTTCAGGATTGTGTTGGTGCTGCCATACAACAAAGTAAATCAGTCATAAGCCTACATGTATCCCGTCTGTCTAGCCTCCCTCCCCCTCCCCACCCCCTGCAGGTTGTCACAGAGCATCAGACTGAGCTCCCTGTGATTTATATATGTAGCAACTTCCCACTAGCTATCTGTTTTACATGTGGCAGTTTATGTCTCAATGTTAATCTCTCAGTTCGCCCCACCCTCTCTTTCCCTCTCTGTCTCCACAGGTCTGTTCTCCCTGTCTGCATCTATATTCCTGCCTTGCAAATAGGTTTTTCTGTATCAGTTTTCTCTAGCACGTGTGTGTGTGTGTGTGTGTGTGTGTGTATGTTAACATATGCTATTTGTCTTTCTCTTTCTGACTTACTTCACTCTGCATAACAGGCTCTAGGCTATTTTTAAGGTGCCTTTCATTTTGAATCTGCTAGATACCTATGCTGATGACAAACTAGCTATCCTAACATGAATAAACCTCCCTAGATTTTTGTCAGCAGATACAAAGTACTTTAATTTCCACCAAAGTTAATCTAGGAACAGAGTGTTCCACTTCTGAAAAGGGATCTAACCTTCCCTGCAATGGATTGGAAGGAACAAACACACCACGTTTGTGTATTAGTGACACATTTTTCTAAAGATGTGGAAGATGAGATCTGGATGAATTATGGGAATAAAATTAAGGAAGGCAAATTTACAGCCATTACTAATGGTCTGAAATGCAATAAATTGAAAGTTTTAAATTAAGTGTCATTTCTCTGCTAAGTTTCTATCCCCACAGAGGGGAACTTATAAGCCAAGACGGAGCTGCAGAAGACAAGTCATCTACAGAAAAAGTAGTTTTAGAACATAAACCCAGATGATCAGCAAACAGGAGCAGTCTTCTAGAAATTAAACTGATACTCAAGAGAAAATATCCCCCAGGGTGAGCATGACTACTTCCTATTTCAGAGCAGCTGATCTTTGAAGACTACTCCAGAATGACAGTGACTTCCTGACTCTAAAGAATTATAAAAGTTTACAGGGTAAAAACATCCATATTCTCATAGATAACTTCATATAAATCCATGAAGGTAAGATGATAGATGGTTTTATTATAAATAGTTCTGAATTTGAGGTTTAAGATACAAAGGATAAAACAGAAAAATATGAAATTCTGAGACCTTTATCTGAAAATTAGTTAATATATTAACCAATGAATTTCTTAATTTTTTAATGATAAAATAAAAGTAGTTATAAGTGAAATAACAATAATAATAGTATTTATAATAAAATTTTCACTTAAGGTAATTTTGAAACTTAATTCTAGTGGAAATAGAGAAATGTGAGAGAATATTTATTGACTCAATTTTATTTATCAAACTATTAATGCAAAAAACAATAGTTTGTGGGGCTGGAAGATGTGAACAGATATAGTAGATTTAATGAAATATGAAAACACAGTTAGGGAACAAACATTAATGAACTGTTATGAGAATTGTCAAAGTGTGGAGTGCCTGATATGTGATTACATGAACTAGAAATGAAGCAGGATAACGGGCCTCTGTGTGTGTGTGTGTTAGTCCCACTCATATGCTTTTGCTACTTGAATTCCTAAAATAAATAATCATAGGGTTTAAGCTAAGTTACATTTATTTGATAAAATTACAATGGAATTATATAGGACATATTTTACGCACTTGTAAGAGAAGTAGATGACAATGGATCAGAGACTCACATATGTTAAGAAGAAACTATATTAAAATATCATGAAAATGAAAGTCACTCAGTCGTGTCCAACTCTTTGTGACCCCATGGACTATACAGTCCATAGAATTCTTCAGGCCAGAATACTGGAGTGGGTAGCCTTTCCCTTCTCCAGGTGATTTTCCCAACCCGGGGATCAAACCCAGGTCTCCCACCTTGCAGGCAGATTCTTTACCAGCTGAGTCACAAGAGAAGCCCCGGAATACTGGAGTGGGCAGCTTATCCCTTCTCCAGTGGATCTTCCTGACCCGGGAATCAAACCAGGGTCTCCTGCATTGCAGGTAGATTCTTTACCAACTGAGCTAATGGGGAACCCAAAATATCATGAGGAATGGGTCATATTTATGGACTGAGTTAAAGATTAATTGATATTTGCAATGCAATGTACAATGGGTGTTAACAGGGAACGTTATTGGACCCCATGATGTAACTAATGCTTTCCATGTGTAGCATAACTGATGGACGAGGTACACAGAAGAGAACAATACAATTACACATATTTGTTCCCCCAGTAACAAGGGATAAGTTTAAGAAAGTCAGCTCTCGTTGAAGTAGAAATGGGAGGACTTAAAATGTTTTGAATAAGAATTAGGCAAGTTTTAAGTGAAAATCTTTGAATTGAAAGGAGATGGAATAAGTCAATAGGTATAGAAAAAGAAATTGATGAACCCAAAGGAAAACAATTTCAAGCCTGTGTCATATATAATTTCACCCTTAAAAGGGGTGAAATAATTTAATACTATTGCTGCACAATAAGCTCTATATAAAAATGAGTATATCTTATTGTTTCTGGTATCATTACTGCTGCTGCCCAGTCACTTCCGTCATGTCTGACTCTTTGTAATCCCGTGGGCCATAGTCAACCAGGCTTCTCTGTCCATGGAATTCTCTAGGCAAGAATATTGGAGTGGGTTGCCATCCCCTCCTCCAAGGGATCTTCCTTACCCATGGATCAAACCCATATCTCCTGTATCCCCTGTATTTCAGGCAAATTCTTTTACTGCTGAAATACCTGGGAAGCCCTCTGGTATCACTACATCCAAGTATAAAAGATGAAGATTTTATTTCTTTAATTGATTTTAACTGCACATCAGTTCATTGCTGAGGTTTCAAATCTCATTTCTTAGAAACTGAGGAAGGCAAAGGCAGCAATAATTGAAGGGATTATGTAAATAAGTTCGTGCAACTAATTCAGTTAACAGAAAGGAAATGTTGGTCAAAAGCATTAATGAATTAACCATCTTGAATTTATCATATCTACAGATGGAGCACAAATTAAAAACAGAAAAATCAAACATCACTACAATGATGGAATTTATCCTCTTGGGGTTTTCTGATATTCCCAATTTCCAATGGATTCTTTTTGGGATATTTTTAGTCCTCTACCTGACCATCCTGTTGTGCAATAGTGTCATTGTACTGGTAACAAGAATTGACCCTACTCTCCAGACCCCCATGTACTTTTTCCTCAACCACTTTTCCATTTTAGAAATCTGTTATGTAACTGTCACTATCCCAAGAATGCTCACAGACCTCCTGAACCAGAAAGGACACATTTCTTTCACTGCCTGTGCTACACAAATGTGTTTGGTCCTTCTGTTTGGAGGTTTAGAGTGTCTCCTCCTGGCCGTGATGGCCTACGACCGCTACGTGGCCATTTGTAACCCTCTTCACTATGGTCTAATCATGAGCCCCCAGGTCTGTGTCCAGATGGTCACTGCCTCCTGGGTCAGTGGAGTTCCTGTTGTAATTGGGCAAACATGGCAGGTTTTCTCTCTGCCCTTTTGTGGGTCTACCACAATTAATCATTTTTTCTGTGACCTCCCCCCAGTGTTCAAGCTTGCTTGTGGGGACACATTTGTGAACGAGATAGCAGTCTATGTAGTTGCAGTTGTGTTCATCATGGTCCCATTTCTGTTGATTGTTGTCTCCTATGGCAAAATCATCTCCAACATTCTGAAATCGCGATCTGCCAAAGGGAGGGCTAAAGCCTTCTCCACTTGCTCATCTCACCTCACAGTGGTGGTCTTATTCTACGGCACAGCCTCTACCACCTATTTACAGCCCAAACCAAATCAATCTGAAGAAACTGGGAAGCTGATCTCTCTTTTCTACACAGTTTTGATCCCAACGTTGAATCCCATTATATATACGCTGAGGAACAAAGATATCACCGTAGCACTGAGAAAACTACTAAGTAAATTATCAACTTGACTCGAAGGCTTGAAATTATGGAAGCAATTTGTTTCTATGTTTCTCATGTAAATACATCAGAAAATGTCATCTAGTATTATTTATATCTTCCTATGAAGAAGTGAAGTCGCTCAGTCATGTCCGACTCTTTGTGACCCCGTGGACTGCTCCTCTGCCCATGGGATTCTCCAGGAAAGAGTACTGGAGTGGGTTGCCATTTACTTCTCCAGGGGATCTTCCCGACCCAGGGATTGAACCCAGGTCTCCCGCATTGCAGGCAGATGCTTTAACCTCTGAGCTGATAGTTAATATCATCTCTGCCATCTCACATTATGTGAAAGGACCTTAGTGTCAAAGAGTTAAGGGTTTCTGGGTTATCAAAGTATGCATTATCTCCATGGCAATGATCTATTCTGAAGACCTATCTTTCCTTTCACTAGGAAAGGGTGAGTTGAGAGATTTCCTGAGCAATAAAATGATAGTTAACTGCTATATAACTAATGATCAGGGTCATGCCTTGTAAGAAATTTGCTTGAAACTTCCCATTCCTTCAGACATATTCACTGTCCTTTTCTGTACTTAGGATTGGATTTAGACGATGAGCAAACAACAACCACATCCAAGTTGGTGGGAGTAGCAGAATCTTAGTATTTTCTGGCATTTTTTTCCTTCTTTCTCTGTTTTGCAACTGTCCATGTTCTTTTCAGAGTACAAACCCTGAAAGGATCCTTTGTTACCTCAATGCTGACTCTTCTCTGGTGACCCCATTTCCTCCTGCTGGTAGCTTCATGTTTTGCTTTTGTGGTGTCTCCTTAGTATTAGGAATATTGGGAATTTAAACTATAAATGGCATTGGGTTGAATGTTGATCCCTCTATATATATGTCAAATTATAACCTGCAAACCTGAACTTATTAGGAAAATAAAAGCCTTTGCAGATGTAATTCAGTTAAGGACTTTCAAATAAGATTATCTTAATTTAAGGGAAGGGCACTAAATCCTATGATCAGTGTTCTTAGTTCTTATAAGCGGGGAAGAGAGATTAAGTGAAGACTAGAGGTGCAGCGACACCTAGAAGAATATCACGTGAAGATGGAGGAAGCAGCCGGGAGCAGCACATGACAAAGCCAGGAAGCAAAGGAGGTCGGGGACCACCGGAAGCTGGAAGGAGGACTATCCCTTCAGAGGAGTGACTGTCCCTTCAGAGCCTGTGGAGGGAAACCTTGCCAGCACTGTGATTTGGGACACTGGCTTTTAAAGATGTGAGAAAGTCAACTTTTGTTACTTAAACCACCCAATTTGTGATAATTTGTTACAATAGATCTATAAAAGATCTGTGTGCAAGTACACTGTGTAAGCAGTCACTTTATTAAGGTGTTTTTATTCTAATCATCTGGAATGAATTCTGTATCATTTAAGAACAGTGATTTTTTTTTAATGTAGGATTATTTTTAACTTTAAAAACTATATCAATGAAACCTCCTAAAAATATTTGCCCAAGAATGATGGCTACCTGTGCTTGTCCAAGATGTTAAAAGCTTTTTCAGTACTGCAAAACAGAACACTAGCAAAGGAAAAGGAAGCTGTTCTCATTTGGAACACAGTAGACACGGGCGCCCGTTCTGATGTGATGCTGCAGTCTCTCAAGACATTGTTTTAGAGCCACGCCAGTGAGGAAATCCCAAGCTTTTCAAGCATGTAAGTACATAAATACATGTATAAAACATAACTCTATTTTTGTAAAACAAAGGGAGACAGCATCCATGTATTCATATAACACTTCACGTGGGCATCTTTGTAGTTGGTGTGTATACATGTCAGCAGTATCTGGACATGTATTAGAAGAAAGAATGGGCTTCTTCACAGTGAAGGGAATTCAGATAATGTCTGACTTATATATTTATACTTTTTGGAGTGTGGTTTTATTACAAAGAGACTAATGTTCACATCAGAAAAATCATAAATTTTATTCAGAAAATAAAAAATACATATGGAAGAAATTGCTGCATATCTGCTTTTCTTATTGCCTCCTAACATTTTACAGAATATTTAGTAGCTAACAGGGTAACTTTAATATCAGCCAAATAATCTTTGATATTTGAAATAACGCATTTTTTGTGAACTAAACAGAATCAGAATATATAATATTTTATCATTTCTTTTTAAAAAAGGACTAAGATAACTAATAGTTACAAATAGAGATAAATTTAAGATTATGAAATGGACATATATGTACATAGGCACTTTTTCATATGAATAATGTATTTTTTATATAACATAAATGTATATATTTCAATATTCATTGGAAGGACTGAGCTTCAGCTGAAGCTGAAGTTCCAATACTTTGGTCACCTGATTCAAACAACCAACTCATTAGAAAAGACCCTGATGTTTGGAAAGATTGCAGGTAGAAGGAGAAGAGGGCATCAGAAGATGAGATGGCTGGATGGCATCATAGATTCAGTGGACATAAACTTAGGCAAACTCCAGAAGATGGTGAGAGACAGGGCGGCCTGGAGTGATGCAGTCCACAGGGATGTGAAGAGTTGGACACAGCTGGAAGACTGAGCAACAACAACAAATATATATTTAGATAAAGCTTGAGATCAACCCCGGGATTTCTTTGGAAGGAATGATGCTAAAGCTGAAGCTCCAGTACTTTGGCCACCTCATGTGAAGAGTTTACTCATTAGAAAAGACTCTGATGCTGGGAGGGATTAGGGGCAGGAGGAGAAGGGGACAACCCAGGATGAGATGGCTGGATGGCATCACGGACTCGATGGACGTGAGTCTGAGTGAACTCCGGGAGATGGTGATGGACAGGGAGGCCTGGTGTGCTGCGATTCATGGGATCGCAAAGAGTCGGACACGACTGAGCAACTGAACTGAACTGAACTGATGCAAAAGTAGAAAAATGACTGATTTCACTCTCTGCACAGAGAGAACAGGAAACACACACACAACCCAGAATTGTATCTCACTTCAGCGATAGCATTAGTTCTCTGTGGATTTTTCTGTATTCCCAGTGTCTGAATGTTTCTTTTTGTGATATTTTCTTTTTTATGTGATTATCCTGGTGAGAAGCAACATCAATATTCCCATAATCAGAGTTAACCAGGCTCTCAAATTCCCATGTGTATTTTCCTCAGTTAACTTTTCCTTCCTGGAAATCTGTTATGTATTTGTCTCTCTTTCTAGAATATCCATAAACCTTCAATCAGAATGTGTATATATATATATATATATGTATATATACAGCATGCACTACAAACATATCTTTTATTTCTGTTCCTGGCCACATAGAATGCTTGGTCTTGACAGTTATGACCCGTGACTGCCATGTGGCCAACTGTAACTTTCACAACTTCCTCTAGTTATAAACCAGGAGCTCTGGATTCCACTAGTGACTCTTGGCTCTTGAATCAGTGGTGTTGCCGTCAGGATAAGGCAGACTTGCCAGATTTTCCCTCTGTCCTGTTTTGGATCGCCCTACGAGCTGGGCTGTGGCGATGCATTTCTGAATGAGGTGTCAGTCTCTATGGTTGTGCTATTAGGATACTGTTGGTCATGATCCCTCTTCAGCTGATACCTGGCTCCTACAGTAAAATCACTTCTCCATCCCATGTTTGCCATCAGCAATGGAATGATCCAAAGTTTTCTCCACCTGTTCACCTCACAACATATGTGTGTGCTAAGTTGCTTTGGTATTGTCTGACTCTCTGCAACTTTGTAGACCGTAGCCCACCAGGCTCCCCTGTCCATGGGATTCTCCAGGCAAGAACCCTGGAATGGGTTGCTGTGCCCCTCTCCCGGGGATCTTCCCTACCCAGGGATCGAACCTGTGTCTATTATGTCTCCTGCCTTGGCAGGTAGGTTCTTTACCATTGGCGCCACCTGGGAAGCCCCATAGTTGTGCCTTTATTTTGTGAACCCAGAACCATTACATATTCATGACATGATTCCAAATATTTTTACAGGAAAGATTTTTCCTCTCTTCTTTCTAAACCATGTTACCTTGATGTTTAATCCCATTATATATACTCTGAGGAATAAGGCTGTCATGGTAGCCTTGAGAAAATGACTGCCTTAATGTTTAAAGTCTTATCCACTGCTTTGAGCTAGTGATCTTTTCCCCCACTTAGTTCTGCTGTTGTCTTAATCAGACATTATATGGAATTTTGCTTCCTGCATTAGTACAAATTGATTGTCCTCATGATCCTGCCATTTTATGCTTGACTTTCTGATATCAGGATTATCTCCCTTGTGTTTGTATTTATAAGAAATAAATTTTTTTGGTGATCTCATATTTAAAGGACTAGTCTCTGTCAGGAAAAATTCACTGCTTATTTGATTTGTTGTTGTTCAGTTGGTAATTCATGTCCGACTCTTTGTGTCTTCATGGACCATATAGCAAGTCAGGCTCCTCAGTCCTCCACTATGTCTCGGAATTTGCTCAGATTCATGTCCATTGAGTCAGTGACACTATTAATATCCAACCATCTCATCCTCTGCTGTCTCCTCCTTTTTGTCTTCATCTTTACTAACATCAGGGTCTTTTACATTGAGTTGGCTCTGTGCATCAGGTGGCAAAAGTACTAAAACAATATAGTATATTTTATCTAGCCATTGGCCTCCCAATATTTTTATCCAAAATTCATAATGTATATCCTAGTTTTTCTCCCTCTATATTGTTATAATTTACTTAAAACCAAAAGATTTCAGCTAGCAAAGATTACTGCGTATGGAAAGCTTTAGAGAATACTTCTTGATTGACTATAGAACATGGGCACACTTGAATAAGCAAAAGTTCATACAGCAGAAAATGTAGAAAAGATGGTCTTTTAATAAATTATATGAATTTAAATATATATATAATGGTACAAAAAAGAGAGCTTGACCCTCACTTCACAAAACGTATTTTAAAATGTAATCTCAGATAATTTGTAAACTTAAGTAAAAATGCATAACGAGTCTTTTTCAAGATAATGTTTATTAACTTCATGACGTTGGTGCAAGAAAAGTGATTTTGACAAAATTATTAGTCATAATGTAAACATTAATCAGTTGAACTTCCTGGACTAAGTAATGCTGCTTGGGGAGGGAGGAGGGAAAGGGGTTCAGGATGGGAAACATGTGTATCCCTGTGGTGGATTCATGTTGCTGTATGGCAAAACCAATACAATATTATAAAGTAATTAGTTTCCAATTAAAATAAATAAATTTATATTTAAAAAAAAGAAATGCTGCTATTCAGAGTAAAATTTTTCAATATAAAAGGTTTAAATACACTATCGTTAAAGTGAAAGTGAAGTCGCTCAGTCATGTCCTACTCTTTGCAACCCGTGGACTCTAGCCCACCAAGCTCCTCTGTCCATGAGATTCTCCAGGCAAGAACACTGGAGTGGTCTCCAGGCAAGAACACTGGAGTGGGTTGCCATTTCCTTCTCCAGGGGATCTTCCCGACCCAGGGATCGAACCCAGGTCTCCCACATAGCAGGCAGATGCTTTAACCTCTGCCCCACCAGGGAAGCCCTTAAATACAAGAATACAGTCTCGCAGAAAACCTGCTATAGAGACACGGAACTTCAGATCCGAGTACTAACATCAAAGAATTGTATGTAATTATGATAATTTCACACATAGGAAAACCAAGAAGTTATAGAAATGAATAAAATTGTAATTACATACAACATGTATTAAGCATATTTTTAAGCAAACCAAATCATAATCATACTGTACATATCCTTTTTGTTAAGCTAAAAAGCCATATTTAGAACACCGTGTATCATATGTATATACATAATTCCCTCTATTTCTTAAATTTTACTTAATGAGCACATTCTATCATGGAAAAAAGCATAATACTCTTTCTTATTTTTGGCTATGCTTCTATTTTTTTTTCAGAAAAATGAATTCGCTTTTATTATAAAAAAAAAGTAGTAATCAAGCAACAAAAATATGTTTCAAGACTGGTGATGCCACTGAATTGCTTTGAAAAATAAATCAACATCTTTATAAAAGGACATACTGAAAGCCAAGTTATTTTTCCAATCTCTAAAACAACACCGAAAAATAACTTTCATTTGTGGTTAAGAGGCACTGGGTCACAACAAGCCAGTCTAGTTTCAAGCACTAGAAATTTTTGATAAGTTATAGAATATATTTTAAAGGTCTCATATAACTATGGGAGAAAAAAGAATAGATGACAATATCAAAATCAAGGCTCATTAAATCATAAAATATTCACACATTTTCAAGCCACAAATTTGTTGCAGTGTTACTACATATCTTAGTGTGTGCACATGCTTAGTGATTAATTCAAAGGGTGAGCACAGTTGTGATATTAGTTGATTGGATATTCCTCTCCACACATACACAATGCATAGGAAAATGTCTCAGATTTTTTAAGACTTTATCATTGTTCAGATTGCAATTTACTTTTTTTTTTTTTTTTTTACAAATGGAGCTGTTGTTGTCTGTATGTTGAAAGAATAATTTTCTTCTGTGAATTGTTAATTCATCTTTTTTACTCATTTTTTAAATTTATACTTTGGACTTTTCCTCTGTATTAAAGAAGGAGCCAAGATCACTTTATTTGAAATCAGTTGTAACAATTTTTTCTGTTATATTAATTATATTTGATACTTAATGGAGCTTGCTATTTTTAGCATCTAGAATCATCTATTTTTACACTGTGTGTGTGTGTGTCCTGCATTCTAAATTTTAATGAGTTAAACTTTCCTTACTCCAAAATTATAAAACCCATTTCTTAGAATACTTCAGTCATTTCACTCTAAAATGTATCATTTGGAGTTTATTCTGCTATGGGATAGTTATCAAAAATACATATACTGTTTTTTTTTTTTTTTTCTTTTTCTTTCTTCCCCTCTATGGGTGCCCAGTTGTCTGAATGACAGTTATTTTAAATGTCCATGCTTTACCAATTTGGTAGGCTATTTTTAGTCAATGGCAACTTTTCATGTATATTTGAGCCTTTTCTGGAATTTCTATTCTATTCCAGCAGAAGGCTTCTTTATTTCTGCATAATACTTCACTGAGCTGTGCTCAGTCGCTCAGCTGTTTTGGACTCTTTGTGACCCCCTGGACGATAGCCCCCCGGGCTCCCCTGGCCTCTCCTGACTTGGTAGGCAGATTCTTCACCACTGGGCCATCTGTGAAGCCCATGCATAATACTGCATTCTGCTGATCAACAGATAACTCCTTTCCAGCACTAGCTATTTCTTGGATGAGTCCCGGCAGGAGCTCAGGCCTGGCTGGCCTCTCCCTTTCTGTCCTTTATCACATCTGGTCCCCATGTAAAGCCTGCCCCACCACCCACTACTCATGATCTTTGCCACAAGGCTCCTGATACTTTTTAATTAACTTTCCAAATCACTCCCACTGTCACATTATTCTATGTGTTCCCTCTCTTGTAAATATTTTCTCTTCCTAATCATAAACCTTGAGAAATCACTATTTACTAGGAAACAATATCCAATTTGGGGGGTCATGAGAAACTGACTGTGACCCAAGATTTTTAAACAATCTTTATGTTGGAGAAATTTCTCCACATTTGAAATGTATAACTCACAAAATTTTTGCTTAGCATCTTTCCCATAATGTCAGCTGGACTTATTCCAGATTGTCTTTTTATTGTAACTTGAGGCTGAAAGTATTCACATCTTGAAGATGTAAAATAAATTTGGGGGAAATTGGTGGTAGGCTGCAAAAGAGAGGAAAAATTTTCTCCTACAACAATTAACCTTGGGTTAAATTTTTAAATTTTGATGTATGTTTAATACATTCATCAGCTAAATCTCAGGTTGCTTAAGAAATCAATAACACACTAATTTTGCACATAAAAGTATTTGCCATTAGAATATGTATTAAAACTACTACACAGATCTGTCCTCTAACTAGGAACCAAGGAATATATCATACAGAGGCTCTGCATAATGCATTCATAACAGTAAAGGTAAGAATTGGACCCGTGTCTATTTGATCGACCCGAATAATATTGTGTGTGTGTGTGTGTGTTTGTGTGTGTGTGTGTGTGTGTTCAGTCGTATCTGACTCTGTAGCCCACCAGACTCCTCTGTCCATGGAATTGTCCAGGCAAGGATTCTAGAGTGGGTTGTCATTTCCTACTCACGTGAGTTTCATGACCCAGGGATCAAACCTGTGTGTCTTGTATCTCCTGCATTGGCCTCTTTGCATTGGCTTCTTGTATCTCTTGCATTGACAGGCCAATTTGTTTACTAACTCTACTGCCTGGGAAGCCCACAAATAATAATACTTAGCACGCTTATCACATCTGAGAAATAAAATGCACTGTGTCCTCTACTCCCTAGAGTGGCTGAAGAAAAAAATATTCTGAGTAGAGTGAGAGCTTTCTGGGGAACATTTTTTAAAAAATACAACAAATCAGAGAATTCAAAAAGTGATGATTTTAATTAGAAAGTTAAATGTGCCAGGTGGCAGAGATCCCTTGGGTAGAGATAACTACTTTTATTTAAGAGCACTTTATGTTTAGAAAGAACAGAATATTTAAAGGCCAGTTGAATACTTTGATGAAACAAGTAATTCCACTTCCAGTAAATATTCAAAGCCTCTCTAGTGAGAAAAATCAGCAATATTTCAAGTAAGAAAGGTAAATATGAAAATGATAGTAAGGCTTACTTCTTATTTTAAATTTAAAATTGATCATGTACACAGGTTTTTAATGTGTAAATTATTAATTTTACACATGGTAGCAAATATTTTCGTTCATTAAAGCAACTTCTATATATTTCTCATTCCATTAAATAAATTTTACAATCAAATAATTATAATAAATAATGGTATTAAGTCACTTTGAAATGCCAAAAAAATGTTATAGCTTAAGTCTAGGTATAGATAATATTAAAGAAAACTTCATTTGAACCCACATATTGTAACAAAAAAGGTTATATATGTCTATTCAGTTTGATATTATAATAAGAGATTTAAAATAAGTAATACATAAAGTAAAGTTTTAACCATTGGAAGTCAAAGAACAATTATTTTGAAAAAAAATTATAGAATTCAGGATTTATAAAATAATAAAGATAGCTTTAGTTTCAACAGTGTTTTTAAATTATTTTCAAGGATTGAGTTACCAATTTTTATCAAATATACAAACATCCTTGAAGTATACCTTGTTTTACTCCTGAGAAATTCAAACTCAAATCCTACCTATTTCATGTTATAGAAGATTTCATCACCAAAATGTCACATCTGTACAATTAGAAATTATATTTTATATAGCACTGAAAATAAGTTTATGCAGGTAATGAGTGAAATACTAAATGCTTTTGTTCATAAAAATGATTAAGATTGCAATTCTATTCTTTTGTGTATTAATTTTTCCTCTCTTTTAAGTTGACAATTTTAAATTAAAAGTATCTGTTCCTTCACTCAATTTCAGAATCAAATTATAAACAATATATTAAGTAAACAAGCATTTTCTAAGATCTATATTGCTTCCAAGCAGGAAAACTAGAACTATTTTCCTAGATCTCAGTCCTTAGATCCTAGATCATGAAACAGTGGGAAAGAAAAGCGGTGCATGAAAGGGATGAGCCAAATTGCTACACTATGTGCTACAAAGTCATGTGTGCTCTGCCTATTAGATCTACAGAGTGGAGGTGATAATACTATTAAATTATTGGCAGAAAATCCATGGAGAATTCACATCTAAAAGTCTGGGATTTTATAACACTGTGATGATTGCTTTAATATCTTATTTCATTCCCACATTAACTGTGTGATACCAAGCCAAGGTAAATTAGAGAGCAGTTTTCCATACTGTTAAAGCAGAGAGTGAAATTTAGAAGAATAAATTTAGCTTTAATAAAAACAATAATAGCTAGCTTTCAAATAGACTTTCTATGAATGCCAAAACAACTTCAAGTTGCTTTATTGTATCAAATGAATTAATTCATGTAGCAATCCTAACTGTTGGTACAACTGTTAACTCAGTTTTGCAACCAAGTAAACTATGCCACAGGGAGATTAAGCAATCCGCATTGTCACACAGCTGGCAAGTGAAGCCATAATTCAATTGCAGGCCATCTTGTCAGGATTGTATTTTTTGTCCATGACACTATATTTGGATTATGCTTGAGTAGAAAAACTTGAAACATAAAGGGTGGGGAAATGAGAAGCAGGGCTGGGACTCATGTTGAATCAAGTGATGCCTGGAGTGTAATATTTAAGGAGGCAGTGATTTTAACAATGGTGCAATGCAGAATCAGCCCTGAAACTGAGTGTGTGCTCTTAGATTCTGTACTAGAGGAGTCTTATTCCTTGTTTAGGTAAGACCGTACCCTACTCCTGACTCTGATGAAAGGAAAAAGTGGAAAAAAGTAATCATCAATGAGTAACTCAATAACTCTAACCAAAAACAATTTTTCTAAGGAGTGTGGTACAACCCCTGGCAACTAAAGATTTAAGAACATTATACCATATTAATAATTATAATTATAGGACCATGACTTATACATATTAAAAGTGATAGGTAATTTTATCAATAAAATCATATTTAATTACCTCAAATAAGAAAGCGAACAGAAAATTTAAACAATTACTTAATATAACAGATGATAAATAATGGAGTTAGGATTCAGACTTAAGTATGACTTAAAAAATAGGCACTGATTTGCAATCACAAAACCAATGTGTAAATGTGCAATGTATCCATCATTGCTAAATCTCAATATGCTAGCTCAAGAAAAGTGAGTTTAGAAACTGTTATCTGAATTATTATTATTATTATTTGAGGAACAACAAAGACATCAGAGATACACACAGAACATGGGGTAAAGCATAACAAAATTACCTTACACAGCTAGTGAACACATACCAGGTGACCCCTCTTTTCCCAAAGTGATCCTCTTAATTGTTTCTCTCTGTATCTATTCCCACACAACTTTTCCAGAATAAAACCCTCTGATAGCCCCCACATGTCATCTTACTGAAATAGATGTATTTTATTCCCCTATGCACAATACAATAAAATATTCTCTCATATTTTCTGTAAACTGCCTAAAAATGTGAATTGTATATAAGAACAAGTATGATCAAGGTCATAAAGTGATGGGAGGGAAATAAACAGTTGAAATATGTAGCTGAAAATATATAAGGAAGATAATTTCTGTATATTAATAGTTCTACTGAAGTATGTAAAGTCATAGAGAAATACAATAAAATTGTCAAAAAATGTAAATATTTGAGGGAATTCCCTAGCAGTCCAATGATTAGGACTCTGTACTTTCACTGCTGTGAGCCTGAGGTTCAATCTCTGGTTGGGGTACTAAGATCCCACAAACTGTGAAACATGGCCTCAAAATAATGTAAGTATTTCAGACTGAGATCACATCACAACACTGTGGGTCTATCTTCAATAACTATCAGTTTGTGCAGTGTCTGTGCTGATCAGGGCATTTGGGCTTCCCTGGTGGTTCAGATGATAAAGAATCCGCCTGCAATGTGGGAGACCTGGGTTTGATCCCTAGGTTGGAGGATCCCTTGGAGAAGGGAATGACAACCCACTCCGGTATTCTTGCCTAGGAAATCTCATGGACAGAGGAGTCCGACGGGCTACAGTCCATGGGATCAGAGAGTCAGACACGACTGAACGACTAACCCTCTTAAATTTTTTGACTTTGGACTGTATTCGGAAAGAATGGCCATAGAAGATATTTCAAAGGGGAGTGTACAGTGATAACACATGGATTATAAACTGAGAAAGGGGAAAGAAGAAATAATAAAATTCTTAAATTAGAAACAATTGCACTGATCATGAAAATCAACCGGATATCCTGATACAATTTATAAAACAGGCACTGATCCCTGATGGTAAAAATAAAAAGCAGATAATACATTTACCCTTTCTCACAGATGGAACACCAAGAAAAAGCACCAGAAGGTAATCTCACTAAATTGATGGAATTTGTTCTCCTGGACTTTGCTGATGTTCCTCATCTCCAGAGGTTTTTATTTGGACTGTTCTTACTCATCTATATAATTATCTTGATGGGCAATGGCATCATATTCCTGATAACAAAACTAGACTCTGGTCTCCAGACCCCCATGTATTTTTTCCTTGGCAATTTTTCCCTTTTGGAAATCTGCTATGTGTCTGTTACACTCCCCAGAATGCTCACGAGTCTTTGGACACAAAGAAGAAAGATTTCTCTAGTTGCTTGTGCCACACAAATGTGCTTCATTCTTATACTTGGGGCCACCGAGTGCTTCCTTCTGGCCGTGATGGCCTATGATCGCTATGTGGCCATCTGTAGCCCTCTGCACTATCCTCTGGTCATGAACTACAAGGTGTGTATCCAGCTAGTGGCTGGCTCCTGGATCAGTGGAATCCCAGTCCAAATAGGCCAGACAGGCCAGATTTTCTCTCTGCCCTTCTGTGGTTCCAACCTCATCAATCACTTCTGCTGTGACATCCCTCCCATACTCAAGATAGCCTCTGGGGACACTTTTCTGAATGAAATGTTGGTCTTCACAGTTGCTGCGCTGTTTGTTTTGGTTCCATTTCTGTTGATACTTGTCTCTTATGGCAAAATCATCTCCACAATCCTTAAATTGCCATCAGCCACAAGTCGGGGCAAAGCCTTTTCCACCTGCTCCTCTCATCTTACGGTTGCGGGATTGTTCTTCGGATCAGGCCTTGTCACATATTTAAGACCCAAGACCCAAGGCTCAGCAGGAACTGACAAACTGCTTTCCCTCTTCTACACGATTGTGACGCCTGTGTTCAACCCCATGATATACAGTCTAAGGAACAAGGATGTCATGATGGCACTGAGAAAATGGCCATGCAAATACCTTAGTTCCTTGAAAAAGTGACTTGTATTTCAGAACTTGATTTCTTATATATGTGTTATTAATTTTCAATAGACATTTATCTTAAACTCAATTTATCTGTCTATAAAGTGATAGTTATTACCAAAATAAAAATTACTTGTAACACTGAGAAACCTTTCTGTCTCCAGTGATACAGTTGTGTATGGGTCAACAAATAGCGAATCATTCGCTTGGGAATTCTCTAACCTTATTGTGAAATGTTCTCTTGTAGTAAGAACTTTAGACAAGAATTGCTATAATAGGCCCAGTTGTAATACAGACTCAGTTATATCACTTATTGGAAAGCATATTATTCAGTTCCATAAAGTTGTTACACAAATTTTTTAAACTAAGTTAGTAATGGGCATTAATTAAAATATTATGTATAGTTTGGCCTAGCAGTTATTCTACAGAGAAATAATGTCTTTGAGTGAAAAGTACCTCTCTTTTGGAATGTAGTTTAATAAATGATGTTTTACAATGATATTAGTAATTACTAGGCATCATTTATGTGTATATCAGCTTAAATTCATAATGTGATTTGTTGAGTGGGTAAAACAAAAGATATTATTGAAATCTTTACATATGATAAGATGAGCTTGGAAAAAGTGATGGGAATATTCATAAGTCATGGGTTTTTAATATATTTTCCTAGAGATTATAATGGGGATAGGAAAGTTAGGGGAAAAGGGAAAGGATTTAAGTTTTTGTGAAAGTAAGTATCTGCTATAAAAGCACAAGTATTGTACACATTAAACCTTACACATGTTAGAAACTGTCAATACTAAAGTAATCATCGTTGTTAATTATGGAAATCACAGAGTAAATCATTCTATTTTTTCCTTTGTTTTATTGAAATTCTGCACTTTATTACATGCTGCTGCTGCTGCTGCTAAGTCACTTCAGTTGTGTCCAACTCTGTGCGACCCCATAGAAGGCAGCCCACTAGGCTCCTCTGTCTCTGGGATTCTCCAGGCAAGAACACTGGAGTGAGTTGCCATTTCCTTCTCCAATGCATGAAAGTGAAAAGTGAAAGTGAAGTCGTTCAGTCATGTCGACTCTTAGCGACCCCATGGACTGCAGCCTACCAGGCTCCTCCATCCATGGCATTTACAATAAGCTTGTGCTATTCAGGTAATCAAAATAACAAACAATATATTTGCATTCATTCTGGACAAGGAAAATAACAATTATTAGTTGTGTGTGCTATTTCTGTATTTACACATTTTTCAAAATTCCATGTATATATAATAGTCCTTTATATAGACAAGCAACAGATCATTGCAGAAATATGACCTGTCACCATTACTCAAAGTTAAAAAATATGATGAAGCTTGAATTGTTGCTTTTAAAGTTTATTCTCATAAAAATAAATGTCAGTTTTGTCACATTTATATGGAGCTGGCTATTTCCAGATGGATAGGGAGGAGCAGTACCACGTTCTCCCTGGGAGAAAATGACCAGATGATGTGTGATCAATTCTGATAATAAAGTGAAGAAGGAAAAACCAACTCTTATTGAGAACCAAGCAAACAATGAATCACCAAGATTCTCAGATAATACAGCCATCATAACCTAGTAAAATCTAATGGAAACAATTGAATACATGGGGAGGTTAAAAGAAAGAGAACTATAGTAACAGCAACAACAAAATTCCAGGAAAATTTCTAGGCAGAATTTGGATAAATCCTGAAACTATCATATGTTGAAAAGATTGAGAAAGAAATTAAGAAATCCTCTCTTTTTTCTCTCCCTCCTGCCTAATTAAAAAAAAATTTTTTGGAGAGAAGAGATAACTACTGGAGGGGCAACATTTAAAAATATTGATATATTGAGCAGATATGACTGGATCTCTCTCCTTCATAGAGAAAGGGAAATAAAAGTGATATCTTGGAGCATTCGACTTTTTTGGGTAGATACTGAAGTTTCACAAGCTAAAAATGTCAGTGGACAGCTTCAAAAATCATTTTCACTTTGGCTTGGCAACTAACAAACCATATCTAAACTAGTTACCACATTCAGTGGTAATAGCTTGCCAAAAATCTGTATCTTTATCACTTGTTTTTCAAACAAAATGAATGTGTGCAAATACTACCAGTGCTTTGTAAATTATAAATATCTTTCTTAGCAAAATAATCTTTCATTACTACTTTGCATTGTACTATTCCCAGAACAAGTCACTTATAATTCTGAGAAACTAAGCACACACAATTTTATTATTTAGAAACATGAAAACAGATACTCATTTATGTAGGTATGCATGCTTGTCTCTGTGTGTCTGTGTGTGTACCTTAGGATAATATTGCTTCTGTGGACTGAAGTCAACTGACAAGGATGGGAAGGTCAATAATATGTGCAAAGTCTTTCTGAGATTAATAGCCTGATTTGGGGAAAGTGAAAAGTGAATATGCTTCATTGTGCATCTGGATTGTATTAATAGCTTGGATTCTCTGCTGGAAAAGAATATTCAGGAAATAATGGAAGACATCTTCCCTTTCTTTCCTTTAAAGGTATCTGTGTATTTGTATTTATATAGGTATCATATGTATAATTGCTCCTTGGAATAGTGTTTTGCTATATCTAACCTTTATATCGATAAACTATTTCTTTAGCTGTGACATGAAAGCATGTAATCTTACTTCACTATCATATAATTAGTACAGAGAACATATATGGAAATAGAATAATAGAATTGGAAGATAAAGAGAAAGTGAACATATGGTCTAAGGGAAGAGTTGGAAAAAATATAAATTATGAAACAAACTTTTAGAGAGATGTTGAAATTTCAAAAAGGAAGATGGTTGAGCTTTACCATAATAAGCTTTACACACAAAAGGTATACATATTTATATCTGTGCATTTATATTTTGTGTTTAAAGCATTTAGATAGATGATAGATACACAGATAAAAAGAGCCTGTGTATGTGCATGCAATAACACAGATGCAAAGGTTTCTAGGTGGGTTCATTGAACTAATTATATTTATCATGATTAAGTTTGTCATATACGGCCTGCCCCAGTGGCTGACTGAAGAATCTGACTGAACTGCAGGAGCTGCAGGAGATGTGGGTTGATCCCTGGATTGGGAAGATATCTTGGAGAAGGGCATGGCAACCCATTCCAGTATTCTTGCCAGGAAAATCCCACGGATAGAGGGGCCTGGCTATCTACAGTCCACAGGGTGGCACAACCAGACAACTGAAGTGACTTAGCATGCACACACAAGGTTGTTATTTATTTATATATTTCTGTTGTTGTTGTTCTGGTTGCTATTCAGTCGCTCAGTTGTGTCCAACTTTTTGTGAGTCTACAGACTGCAGCACGCCAGGCTTCCCTGTCCTTCACCATCTCCTGGAGCTTGTTCAAACTCTTGTCCATAGAATTGGTGATGCCATCCAACCATCTTATCCTCTGTCTTACCCTTGTCCTCCTGCCTTCAATCTTTCCCAGCATCAGGGTCTTTTCTACAGAGTCGGCTCTTCGCATCAGGTGGCCAAAGTATTGGAGCATTAGCTTCAGCATCAGTCCCTCCAATGAATATTCAGGATTGGTTTCCTTTAGGATTGACTGGTTTGATCTTCTTGCAGTCCAAGGGACTCTCAAGAGTCTTCTCCAACACCTCAGTTTAAAAGCATCAATTCTTTGGCACTCAGCCTTCCTTATAAAATGTGTCTTTGAGGGTCATTATTCTGTGACAGCCAACATACTTGACAAAACAGAGAATCAATTAATAACTGCCTCATATATTGGATTTCCATACTGAAAGTATATGTAAACATTAGCAAACCACTGAATATCTAGAAGAAATGGAATAGCCATCATAGTCAACAAGAGTTAAAATCCAGTACTTGGATGCAATCTCAAAAGTGACAGAATGATCTCTGTTCATTTCCAAGGCAAACCATTCAATATCATGGTAATCCAAGTCTATGCCCCAAACAATAATGCTGAAGAAGCTGAACTTGAATGGTTCTATGAAGAACTACAAGACCTTCTAGAACTAACACCCAAAAAAGATCCTTTTCATTATGCAGGACTGGAATGCAAAAGTTGGAAGTCAAGAAACACCTGGAGTAACAGGCAAATTTGGCCTTGGAGTACAGAATGAAGCAGGGCAAAGGCTAATAGAGTTTTGCCAAGAGAATGCACTGATCATAGCAAACACCCTCTTCCAACAACACAAGAGAAAACTCTACATATGGACATCACAAGATGGTCAACACTAAAATCAGATTGATTATATTCTTTGCAGCCAAAGATGGAGAAGCTCTATACAGTCAGCAAAAACAAGACCGGGAGCTGACTGTGGCTCAGATCATGAGCTCCTTATTGCCAAATTCAGACTTAAATTGAAGAAAGTAGGGAAAACCGCTAGACCATTCAGGTATGACCTAAATCAAATCCCTTATGATTATACAGTGGAAGTGAGAAATAGATTTAAGGGACTAGATCTGATAGAGTGCCTGATGAACTATGGACAGAAGTTCGAGACATTTTACAGAAGACATGAATCAAGACCATCCCCAAGAAAAAGAAATGCAAAAAAGTAAAATGGCTGTCTGAGGAGACCTTACAAATAGCTGTGAAAAGAAGAGAAGTGAAAAGCAAAGGAGAAATGGAAAGATATACCCATTTGAATGCAGAATTCCAAAGAATAGCAAGGAGAGATAAGAATGGGGAACACGTGTACACCCATGGCAGATTCATGTTGATGTATGGCAAAACCAATACAATATTGTAAAGTAATTAGCCTCCAATTAAAATAAATTTAAATTAAAACAAAAGGAAGCCTTCCTCAGTGATCAATGCAAAGAAATAGAGGGAAACAATAGAATGGGAAAGACTAGAGATCTCTTCAAGAAAATTAGAGATATATTTTCTTAAAAATATATTTAATATTAACGAAGAATATACTTCACTACACTTTCACAGGTCTTATTAGTAATAGGTTTTGTTTCTTTAGGGAACTGGAAAAATAAGAGGACATGAAATCCTATTTATACATAAGGAAACAAAAGTCAAAAAGTGAAATAATGGTACTTCAGATTGAATCATTCCCACAGATGAGATATGAAGAGATGGAAGCAGAAGACAGCACATGCACAGTCATACAATTTGTTCTCCTGGGGTCTTCTGACCTTCCAAACCTCCAAGGGTTACCCTTTGGAGTGTTCTCCATAATTTACATCCCTATTTTAGCTGAAAAAAGTCTCTTAATAATAACTTGGTTTGACCCAGTTCTGCAGAAACCCATGTATTTTTTTCTTGGCAAATTTTTCCTCCCTGGAAATCTGTTACATGTCTGTCCCCCTTCCTAGGATTCTGGTGAACCTTTGGACTCAGGACAGAAGCATTTCTATGCTGGCCTGTCTGCCCAAATGTGCTTCTTCCTTAGCCTCAGAACCACTGAGTGCTTCCTCCTGGCGGTGATGGCCTATGACCACTGTGTGGCCATCTGTGACCCTCTGCACTATCCCCTGATCATGACCCCAAAGACGTGCCTCCAGCTGGCTGTGGGCTCCTGGGTCAGTGGAATCCCAGTGCAGATAGGGCAAACGTGCTGGATCTTCACTCTGCATTTCTGTCATTCGAGCCAGATTAACCACTTCTGTGACGCACCCCACATTGTGAAGCTGGCCTGCGGAGACACTTTTGCACACGAGCTGTCAGTCTAGGCAGTAGTTCTGCTGGTTGCTGCGGTGCCTTTTATGTTAATACTTGCCTCTTACAGTAGAATCATCTGCACTATTCTGAGGCTGCCAACAGCCAGAAGAGCCAAAGCCTTCTCCACACATTCTTCTCACTTGTTTGTTGTGCTTTTTTCTATCTGTGCCATTACCTACTTAAGGCCCAAATCTAGTCACTCTGCAGGAACTGACCGACTCTCTCCTTGTTCTACACCATAGTGACTCTGGTGTTATAAATCAATATATGTGATTTTAATGTGAAGAAAATGTTAGAAGTTATTTTCAGAATTACACAAAACTTTCACAATTGCATTTACATTAGTGTGCCTTGCCTCATCCTCTATATTTTTAATCTTCTCTAAGTGGTATAATTTTTAAACCCTTGAACTGATATTCATCAGGAAAATGAGCATCTGTCAATAGAATCATTAACAGCTATCCTCCCAATTCCATTCAGATGTTGCGATAGTAAAGAATCTGCCTGCAAAAGCAGGAGATGCAAGAGACACGAGTTCGATCCCTGGGTTAGGAAGTTCCCCTGGAATAGGAAAGAGCAACTCACTCCAGTCTTCTCGATTATAAAATTCCATGAACAGAGGAGCTTGGTGGGCTACAGTCTAGGCGGTCACAAAGAGTCAGATACAGCTGAGCACACACACGCACATGAGCACAATCAGCAACTCATTTAGAGAATACGTCCACTGGCAATTATTTTGTTGTTTTAGTTATAATTGTACACATGTGTATAAGGCAATGCTAGCTCCTGTTGTGAAGCTAGTTATGCTTCACTTCTCAGTCCATTTGCTTCCTTTACCATCTAGGTAGTAAATATGATCTACTAGGTTTAGTTACTTATGCATTTTATCATAGTGTCTATATGTATATATTCCTTCTAATTAAATGTTTAGTATGTTTATACACTTTTATGTATAGTCTGTAATGTAATCTAAGATGATGATTATAATAGAGAAGACAAAGATGACAATCTAGATGGAGAAAATAGTAGTTTTGTTTTTGAAATTTAAGAAAGCAGGAATCACAGCACCATGGAAATAGTGCTGTCCCCTAAGTTCACATTTCATGTGTAAAATAAGTGATTCAATTATACATATACATGTACCTTTTCTGTTTCAGACAAGTCCCCATTTACATTGTTACATAACATTGAGCAGCACTCCCTCTGCCAAAGGCAGGTCCTTCTTGGACATCCATTTGAAATACAGCAGTGTGCACACCTCACTTTTTTTTTTCAGATTCTGCAAGTAAATGATGTAATATGATATTTCTCTTTCTATGTCTGACCACACTCAGTATGACAATATCTAGGTCCATCCATGTTCTTGCAAATGGAATCATTTCACTCTTTTTAACAGCTGAATAATAAACTGGGGAAAATTCTGAAAGTGATGGGAATACCAGAACACCTGACCTGCCTCTTGAGAAATCTGTATGCAGGTCAGGAAGCAACAGTTAGAACTGGACATGGAACAAAAGACTGGTTCCAAATAGGAAAAGCAGTACGTCAAGGCTGTATATTGTCACCCTGCTTATTTAACTTATATGCAGAATACATCATGAGAAATGCTAGGCTGGAAGAAGTACAAGCTGGAATCAAGATTGCCAGGAGAAATATCAATAACCTCAGATATGCAGATGACACCACCCGTATGGCAGAAAGTTAGAGGAACTAAAAAGCCTCTTGATGAAAGTGAAAGAGGAGAGTGAAAAAGTTGGCTTAAAGCTCAACATTCAGAAAACGAAGATCATGGCATCTGGTCCCATCACTTCGTGGGAAACAAATGGGGAAAGAGTAGAAACAGTGTCAGACTTTATTTTTCTGGGCTCTAAAATCACTGCAGATGGTGATTGCAGCCGTGAAATTAAAAGACGCTTACTCCTTGGAAGAAAAGTTATGAGCAACCTAGATAGCATATTCAAAAGCAGAGGCATTACTTTGCCAGCAAAGGTCCATCTAGTCAAAGCTATGGTTTTTCCAGTAGTCACATATGGATGTGAGAGTTGGACTGTGAAGAAAGCTGAGCACCGAAGAATTGATGCGTTTGAACTGTGGTGTTGGAGAAGACTCTTGAGAGTCCCTTGGACTGCAAGGAGACCCAACCAGTCCATTCTAAAGGAGATCATCCCTGGGATTTCTTTGGAAGGAATGATGCTAAAGCTGAAACTCCAGTACTTTGGCCACCTCATGCGAAGAGTTGACTCTGGAAAAGACTCTGATGCTGGGAGGGATGAGGGGCAGGAGGAGAAGGGGACGACAGAGGATGAGATGGCTGGATGGCATCACCGACTCGATGGATGTGAGTTTGAGTGAACTCCGGGAGTTGGCGATGGACAGGGAGGACTGGCGTGCTGCAATTCATGGGGTCGCAGAGTCAGACATGACTGAGCCACTGAACTGAACTGATGGTTAATTCTTTCATTCAAATATTATTTCAATTGCATTAAGATTTATTGTATATTTACTGAGAGACATTTGACTATTTAGATCCCTTATATTCTACGATACACATTACCTTTTCCATATCAATGAGTATAAGCTACAGCTAATAGCAAGCATTAATTAACTGCACAGTCAAGTAACTCATAAGAAGCCTCAAAATGACTCTGAAATAAAAATTTAGGACTATAAATCCAGCGGAGGCAAGACTATCAAAAGAGAAAAGGCAGTCTCTTCAATAAGTGGTGCTGGGAAAAGTGCACAGCCCATGTAAATGAACAAAATTAGAATATTCTCTAACACTGTACACAAAAATAAATGCAAAGTGGATTAAAGACATAAATATAAGGTGAGATATTACCAAACTCTTAGAGGAAAACATAGGCATAACAATCTTTGACATTCATTACAGCAATATTTTTTATTTGTATCCACCTCCTAAGGCAACAGAAATAAAAACAAAAATAAACCAATGGACCTAATTAAACTAAAACAACAGCAAAAACTTCTGTACAACAAAGGATACCATAAACACAATGACAGGACAACCCATAGAATGGGAGACAATATTTGTAAACGATGTGAGCAACTAGGCATTAATTCCAAAATGTATAAACAGCTCATGTAGTTCAGTATACAAAACAAACAACCCAAACAAAAACATCCACAGAAGATCTGAACAGACATTTCTCCAAACAAAACATATAGGTGGCCAAGAGGCACAAGAAAAGATTCTCAACACATGAATCATTAAAGAAAAGCAAACTAAAACCACAAAGGAATATTATCTCACACTGGTTAAAATGGCCATCATCAAAAAGCCTACAAACAATTAATCTGGAGAGGGTGTCAGTTCAGTTCAGTTCATTCGGTCACTCTTTGTGACCTCATGGACTACAGCACGCCAGGCATCCCTGTGTATCCCCAATTCCTGGAGCTTTCTCAAACTCATGTCCATTGAGTCTGTGATGCCATCCAACCATCTTATCCTCTGTTGTCCCCTTCTCCTCCTGCCTGCAATCCCTCCCAGCATCAGGGTCTTTTCAAATGAGTCAGCTCTTCGCATCAGGTGGCCAAAGTATTGGAGTTTCGGCTTCAACATCGTCCTTCCAGTGAATATTCAGGACTCGTTTCCTTTAGGATGGACTGGTTGGATCTCCTTGCAGTCTAAGTGACTCTCAAGATTGTTCTCTAATACCATAGTTCAAAAGCATAAATTCTTCGGTGCTCAGCTTTCTTTCTAGTCCAACTCTAAATGCATACATGACTACTGGAAAAACCATAGCCTTGCCTAGATGGACCTTTGTTGGATAAGTAATGTCTCTGCTTTTCAATATGCTATCAAGGTTGCTCATAACTTTCTTCCAAGGAGTAAGCATCTTTTAATTTCACGGCTGCAGTCACCATCTGCAGTGATTTTGGAGCCTAAAAAAATAAAGTCTGCCACTGTTTCCACTGTTTCCCCATCTGTTTGCCATGAAGTGATGGGACCGGATACCATGATCTTTGTTTCCTGAATGTTGAGCTTTAAGCCAACTTTTCACTCTCCTCTTTCACTTTCATCAAGAGGCTTTTTGTTCTTCTTCCCTTTCTGCCATAAGTGTGGTGTCATCTACATATCTGAGGTCATTGTTATTTTTCCCGTCAATCTTGATTCCAACTTATGCTTCATCCAGCCTAGCATTTTGCATGATGTATTCTGCATTTAAGTTAATTAAGCAGGGTGACAATATACAGCCTTGACGTACTCTTTTCCTATTTGTAACCTGTCTGTTGCTGCATGTCCAGTTCTAACTGTTGCTTCCTGACCCGCATACAGACCTATCAAGAGGCAGCTCAGGAGAGGGTGTGGAGAATAGAAAAACCTCCTACACTGTTGGGGGGAATGTAAATTGGTACAGCCACTATGGGGAACAATATGAAGGTCCTTTAAAAACTTAAAAATGGAGCTAGCACATGACCCAACCATCCCAAGCCAGGGCATATATTCTGAGAAAACTGTAGTTTGAAAAGATATGTGTACCCCAATGTTTACTGCAGTGCTGTTTACAATAGCCAAGACATAGAAGTAACCTAAATGTCTGTTAACAGATGAATGGATAAAGAAGATGCAGTACATATTTATAATGAAGGATTTGTTGTTGTTAAGTCACTTAGTCATGTCCAACCCTTTGTGACCCCATGGACTGGCCTCCCTGTCCATTATCTCCCAGAGCTTGCTCAAACTCATGTCCAGTGGGTCGCCATCCAACCATCTCATCCTCTCTCATCCCCTTCTCATCCTGCATTCAACCTTTCCTGGCATCAGGGTCTTTTCTAAAAAGTCAGTTCTTTGCATCAGGTGACCAAAGTATTGGAGTTTCAGCTTCAGCATCAATCTTTTCAATGAATATTCAGGACTGATTTCCTTTAGGATTGACTGCTTTGCTCTCATTGCAGTCCAAGAAACTTCATACTCAAAGTTTGCTCTAACATCTTCATATCTGGTATAATTGGGCTACTTCCAAAGATACCAGGACTATGACTCATTGGAAAATGCGTGTCCAATTACTATGATTGTCATTGGAAAAGACCCTGATGCTGGGAATGACTGAAAGCCAGAGGAGAAGGGGATGACAGAGAATGAAATGGTTGGATGGCATCACCAAGTCAGTTCCATTCAGTTCAGATGCTTAGTCATGTCCAACTCTTTGCAAACCCGTGGACGGTAGGATGCCAGGCTTCCCTGCCCATCACAAACTCCCAGAGCTTACTCAAACTCATGTCCATTGAGTAGATCTGGTCCCATCATTTCATGGCAAATAGATGGCGAATCAATGGAAACAGTGACAGACTTTATTTTCTTGGGCACCAAAGTCACTGACTCAATGGACATGAGTTTGAGCAAGCTCCCAGAGTTGGTGATGGACAGGGAAGCCTGGCATGCTGCAGTCCATGGGGCAGCATAGAGTCAGACATGATTGAGCCACCGAACTGACTGACTGAAACAGTTCCATTACTGTCTAGAAGGGAGAATTTGGGAGGATGTAATATTGAGACTCAATGGACGTGAGTCTGAGTGAACTCCAGGTGTTGGTGATGCGGGAGGCCTGGTGTGCTGCGAGTCATGAGGTCCCAAAGAGCCGGACACAACTGAGCGACTGAACTGAACTGAATATTGAGACTTCTGTCTCATATAATGAATGCGGATAGTAGCAAATAAATAACTTTTTTCTTAACTCATATATGCTTCCATTTCCTTTTTTAAAATATGAGAGTGCTTGTTTTGAAATTGATGTTTTATTTAGTGGTCAAAAGTAAAGTACCAATATGTTAACACAATGTCTTCCACACAATGAATGTGATATCCATGAAAAAAAAATGAACTCTGTTTATTCAGAAAAATCATTTGTGTAAAATTTTTAAATGAGTCATCTTTGCATATATGAACTTTATCAGCAGAAAATTCTGAACACAGTTACATTCTTACTTTTTGTTCCTCAGCCTCCACTTTAATAGACAGAAATATTAGTACTATAGTTAGTAGTAAATAAATATTTAGATAGTATTACTTCTCAAATTCTTGCACTAAAAATTTTAGGAAATGAAAAAAAAGAATTATTTATTTTATTCCTGAAGTCTTAAAAGTAATATAAATATTCTTATATACATAAAATGTAATTAAGAAAGAAAAGAAGACTGAGCACCAAAGAATTGATGCTTTTGAACTGTGGTGTTGGAGAAGACTCTTGAGGGTCCCTTGGACTGCAAGGAGATCCAACCAGTCCATTCTGAAGGAGATCAACCCTGGTATTTCTTTGGAAGGAATGATGCTAAAGCTGAAGCTCCAGTACTTTGGCCACCTCATGTGAAGAGTTGACTCATTGGAAAAGACTCTGATGCTGGGAGGGATTGGGGGCAGGAGAAGAAGGGGACGACCAAAGATGAGATGGCTGGATGGCATCATGGACTCGATGGACATAAGTCTGAGTGAACTCCAGGAGTTGGTGATGGACAGGGCGGCCTGGTGTGCCGCGATTCATGGGGTCGCAAAGAGTCGGACATGACTGAGCGACTGAACTGAACAGAACTGAACTGAAGAAAGAAAAAAGTACATTATTTAGGGAATGTGAGGGAGTCACAAAGTCAATGAAATGCCTATAAGAAATGTGGTAGGATGAGAATAAGACAATGTGTGGTGATGAAAGCTACCTTGAAAGGCAGCATTGTTACTAATGTTATAGCATCATTATTCATAATAGATAAAAAGTAGAAAAAACCTGATAGTCACTTAACTGAAGAGTGGATCTAGAAAGTGTACTGTATCTTTAAAACGAAATATTATTGTCCCAAAATGATGAAGCAAAATGCTGATAAGCAGAGCAACATGGATGCAACTTGAAAACATTATCTTCAAGGAAAGAAGCCTGATAGGAAAATAAAATAAACCAATAAACAAAGCATATTAGAAAAGAAAAAAAAAAAAGTATCACATGACTCTGTTTGTATGAGACATCCATAATAGGAAACCACATAGAATTAGTGGTTGCTATGGGCTAAGGAAGGAGAACTGACAGGTAGCAGGTGAGGGTTTCTTATTGAAGTGATGAAAATATTCTGGATTTAGATACTGGAGATAATTGAACAATATTTAAAATATAATAAAAAAATAAAAACAAGAACTGCCTACTTACATAAGAAAGATCAATTTTATGGTATATGCTTCATACTTCATTAAAAAAGAAAATATGGTCAAAGTGTAGCAATATTTCTAAATAAAGTATTGAAGGAGACTGTTTCAAAGACACCATGGTAAATCCAAAGGAGCTGAGGATAATGGAGGGAGGACCTTTTTGTGTTTCTTTAGGTTTCCTCGTTGACTGGACAAGGAGGAGATGGATTCAGGGTAACTGTGCAGCAAACCATACAAACTAATTGCTCTTCTCTTCCACCATAGGTCAGTCTGGCAGCAACAATGAGGCTTCAAAACTCAGCCTTTGCAAAGTTGTTTCTGAATTCACAGGGGAATACACAGAAGCAGAAACATGATTAATGAAATATTTGCTAACATCAAAACCTCCAATTAAAATAAATAAATTAATATTTAAAAATAAAAAAAACTAAAAAATAAAAAAACTAGGAGCAGTAACTCAGGGATTTAAGTCCCCATGCTACTGCTAAGTCACTTCAGTCGTGTCCGACTCTGCGTGACCCCATAGACGGCAGCCCACCAGGCTTCTCCGACTCTGGAATTCTCCAGGCAAGAATACTGGAGTGGGTTGCCATTTCCTTCTCCATTAAGTCCCCATACACCTGGTAAAATAAAAGACCATCTGCTTATTATCATTTAGCTACCCAAGACCTGCTCATTTCACGTAGGTTTCCAGGTCCTATCTTAAAGAATATAAGAGGAAATAACTTTTTGAGAGAGAAAAAATATATTTGTAAGTGAAACATTTATGTCTACTTCAGTTCAGTTCAGTTCAGTCGCTCAGTTGTGTCCGACTCTTTGCGACCCCATGAATCGCAGCACGCCAGGCCTCCCTGTCCATCACCATTTCCCAGAGTTCACTCAGACTCACGTCCATCGAGTCCGTGATGCCATCCAGCCATCTCATCCTCGGTCGTCCCCTTCCCCTCCTGCCCCCATCTCCCTCAGCATCGGAGTTTTCTCCAATGAGTCAACTCTTCTCATGAGATGGCCAAAGTATTGGAGTTTCAGCTTTAGCATCGTTTCTTCCAAAGAAATCCCAGGGTTGATCACCTTCAAATGGACTGGTTGGATCTCCTTGCAGTCCAAAGGACTCTCAAGAGTCTTCTCCAACACCACAGTTCAAAAGCATCAATTCTTCAGTCCTCAGCCTTCACAGTCCAACTCTCACATCCATACATGACCACAGGAAAAACCATAGCCTTGACTAGACGGACCTTAGTCGGCAAAGTAATGTCTCTGCTTTTGAATATGCTATCTAGGTTGGCACTAAGCGCGGGCGGCTGCCAGAGCCGGCGCACTAAGCGCAGGCGAGAGGAGCTACCCATGTCCGAGGTCAGGGGCAGCGTCCTAGAGCGACAGGCTGAGACGGTGCAGGAACGGCCGAGAGGAGCTACCCTGTGTCCGAGGTCAGGGGCGGCCGGGAAGAGCTACCCCACATCCGAGGTCAGGAGCAGCGGCCAGGAGGAGACACCCCGCGTCCAAGGTCAGGGGCGGCTGAGAGGAGACACCCTGCATCAGAGGTCAGGGGTGGCCAAGAGGAGACACCCCTCGTCCGAGGTCAGGGCGGCGGCCGGGAGGAGCTAACCCATGTCTGAGGTCAGTGGCAGCGGGGAGGAGACACCCTGCGTCCGAGGTCAGGGTTGGCCGGGAGAAGCCACCTCGTGCCCGAGGCCAGGGGCGGTGACCCTGAGGAGTCACCCCAAGCCCGAGGCTAGGGACAGCAGCTGGAAGGAGGTACCCACGCCCGAGGCCAGGGCCCACAGCCAGGAGGAGCAACCTGAGGAGCAGTGGCTGCGCAGGCACAGGAGGGCCTAGAAAAACTATCGCACGTTGAAGGTCAGGAACTGTGGCGGTAAGGAGATACCCCTCATCAAAGGTAAGGAGCAGCAGCTGTGCTTTGCTGGAACAGCCATGAAGAGATACCCCCACTTCCAAGGTAAGAGAAACCCAAGTAAGATGGTAGGTGTTGCAAGAGGGCATAAGAGGGCATCAGATGGCAGATGCCGGGGTCCAGGGAATTCAATGAGGGGATGGCATTGGCGAGGAGAACTTATTTATTTATTAATATAGAAAGAAATATAAGATTAGATTAGGGAGAAATAATGTAGTAGGAAAATTAAGTGGAGAAAGAAGGCTGAATAACTTGGTTTACGTGGGAAGCCAATAAAGTTCCAGACAAGGACCTTGCACGATCTACTTTAGGCCACTGCGTCCTCTTGAATATCAGAGGGTGCCCTACCTTGGGCTCCCCCTCGCAAGGATCTTAAAAGCTGGAACAAGTAAGTATACATGGTGAGCCTCCACGCCCCAGATGGGAATTCAGCCAGAATTTAGAGAGGAGATATGGGGGAAACCAGTCCAGCGAATGGCCTGTCCGCTATTGTTCAGAGGGCCTTTTATACTTTTTGATTATACATAGAGATCAATGGGTAACACAAAGTTATGCAGCGTTAGCAGCCCAGACTGTTATCAAAACCAGGCTTTTCTCTCTGCATACCTAGTGTATACACAAGTCTTAGGTAATTTACATCATCTTCGGGCCAAAAGGGCTAATTTACATTTACAGCCTTTTTTCTGATAAGGGTTTGTCAACCAAAAGACTTATTTGTCTTGATCTTCCTAAAGGCTGGTGCCACTCTCAGAAAGCACTGAATAAAGTTACATTCTTACATAGCAAGGACACAAGAGGAGTGCAGTGATATATAACAAAGAGAAAAGTAATTAACTCAAAAGTCTAATATTGCTAACATCAAAACTATTATATATCTTTTTCCATATCCCGTTTACATTGATTAACATCCTCCCAGGTGCCTAAAAGATAAAGAATATGGAGGCCTGGCAGCAATCATTGAGTCAAGAGTGAAAACCCGTCAGGTCAGTTCAGTTCAGTTCAGTTGCTCAGTCGTGTCTGACTCTTTGCGACCCCATGATCGCAGCACGCCAGGCCTCCCTGTCCATCACCAACTCCCGGAGTTCACCCAGACTCACGTCCATCGAGTCCGTGATGCCATCCAGCCATCTCATCCTGGGTCGTCCCCGTCTTCTTCTGCCCCCAATCCCTCCCAGCATCAGAGTCTTTTCCAATGAGTCAACTCTTTGCATGAGGTGGCCAAAGTACTGGAGCTTCAGCTTTAGCATCATTGCTTCCAAAGAAATCCCAGGGCTGATCTCCTTCAGAATAGACTGGTTGAATCTCCTTGCAGTCCAAGGGACTCTCCAACACCACAGTTCAAAAGCATCAATTCTTTGGCACTCAGCCTTCTTCTCAGTCCAACTCTCACATCCATACATGACCACAGGAAAAACCATAGCCTTGACTAGACGGACCTTAGTCGGCAAAGTAATGTCTCTGCTTTTGAATATACTATCTAGGTTGGTCATAACTTTCCTTCCAAGAGTAAGCATCTTTAAATTTCTCGGCTGCAGTCACCATCTGCAGTGATTTTTGTAGCCCCCCAAAAATAAAGTCTGACACTGTTTCTACTGTTTCCCCATCTATTTCCCATGAACTGATGGGACCAGATGCCATGATCTTCATTTTCTGAATGTTGAGCTTTAAGCCAACTTTTTCACTCTCCACTTTCACTTTCATCAAGAGGCTTTTTAGCTCCTCTTCACTTTCTGCCATAAGGGTGGTGTCATCTGCATATCTGAGGTGATTGATATTTCTCCAGGCAATCTTGATTCCAGCTTGTGTTTCTTCCAGTCCAGCGTTTCTCATGATGTACTCTGCATAGAAGTTAAATAACCAGGGTGACAATATACAGCCTTGACGTACTCCTTTTCCTATTTGGAATCAGTCTGTTGTTCCATGTCCAGTTCTAACTGTTGCTTCCTGATCTGCATACAGATTTCTCAAGAGGCAGGTTAGGTGGTCTAATATTCCTATCTCTTTCAGAATTTTCCACAGTTTATTGTGATCCACACAGTCAAAGCCTTTCGCATAGACAATAAAGCAGAAACAGATGTTTTTCTGGAACTCTCTTGCTTTTTCCATGATCCAGCGGATGTTGGCAATTTGATCTCTGGTTCCTCTGCCTTTTTTAAAACCAGCTTGAACATCAGGGAGTTCACAGTTCATGTATTGCTGAAGCCTGGCTTGGAGAATTTTGAGCATTACTTTACTAGCATGTGAGATGAGTGCAATTGTGAGGTAGTTTGAGCATTCTTTGGCATTGCCTTTCTTTGGAAATGGAATGAAAACTGACTTTTTCTAGTCCTGTGGCTACTGCTGAGTTTTCCAAATTTGCTGGTATATTGAGTGCAGCACTTTCACAAAATCATCTTTCAGGATTTGAAATAGCTCAACTGGAATTCCATCACCTCCACTAGCTTTGTTCATAGTGATGCTTTCTAAGGCCCACTTGACTTCACATTCCAAGATGTCAGGCTCTAGATGTGTGATCACACCATCGTGATTATCTGGGTTGTGAAGATATTTTTTGTACAGTTCTTCTGTGTATTCTTGCCACCTCTTCTTAATATCTTCTGCTTCTGTTAAGTCCATACCATTTCTGTCCTTTATCGAGCCCATCTTTGCATGGAATGTTCCCTTGGAGTCTCTAATTTTCTTGAAGAGATCTCTAGTCTTTCCCATTCTGTTGTTTTCCTCTATTTCTTTGCATTGATTGTTGAAGAAGGCTTTCTTGTCTCTTCTTGCTATTCTTTGGAACCCTGCATTCAGATGCTTATATCTTTTCTTTTCTCCTTTGCTTTTCGCCTCTCTTCTTTTCACAGCTATTTGTAAGGCCTCCCAAGGCAGCCATTTTGCTTTTTTGCATTTCTTTTCCATGGGGATGGTCTTGAGCCCTGTCTCCTGCACAGTGTCACGAACCTCTGTCCATAGTTCATCAGGCACTCTATCTATCAGATGTAGGCCCTTAAATCTATTTCTCACTTCCACTGTATAATCATAAGGGATTTGATTTAGGTCATACCTGAATGGTCTAGCAGTTTTCCCTACTTTCTTCAATTTGAGTCTGAATTTGGCAATAAGGAGTTCATGATCTGAGCCACAGTCAGCTCCTGGTCTTGTTTTTGTTGACTGTATAGAGCTTCTCCATCTTTGGCTGCAAAGAATATAATCAATCTGATTTCGGGAAACCCGTCACCAATATGATTTTTAGCTTTTTAGAAAAGGCTCTGTATCTTTAAGATGCTTTTAGCTTTGTGCCTCTCGCTGCTGGTGGGCTGTAAGCAATTCACAAGCTGTAAGAGGTCCGGGGGACCTGTTAGGCAAGCTAGAGAGCTATCAGAGGGGGTTTAACTGAAACATCCTTTTCAAATGTAGAAGACTAAAGCCCTGATTTGACTTTTTCCAGAGAATATTAGAAGAGCAGAATGCAAAAGATTTTTGGCTTTTGGGGTACGTGCTCAGGAAATTCCAGGGGGAACTCCTGAAGCCTAATCACATCCTTGCGTTTTGTCAGGCTTCCTTCCTCGTGACCTTGTCATGGGCGGGATTCCTCACGATGGCTCCCGGCAGGCAGACACACTGAAACCATACTCACAGAAAACTAGTCAGTCTAATCACACTAGGACCACAGCCTTGTCTAACTCAAAGAAACCAAGCCATGCCTGCGGGACAACCCAAGACGGGTGGGTCATGGTGGAGAGGTCTGACAGAACGTGGTCCATTGGAGAAGGGAATGGCAAGCCACTTCAGTATTCTTGCCTTGAGAACCCCATGAACAGTATGAAAAGACAATATGATAGGATACCAAAAGAGGAACTCCCCAGGTCATTAGGTGTCCAATATGCTACTGGAGATCAGTGGAGAAATAATTACAGAAAGAACGAAGGGATGGAGCCCAAGCAAAAACAATACCCAGTTGTGGATGTGACTGGTGATAGAAGCAAGATCCGATGCTGTAAAGAGCAATATTTCATAGGAACCTGGAATGTCAGGTCCATGAATCAAGGCAAATTGGAAGTGGTCAAACAAGAGATGGCAAGGGTGAACATCAACATTCTAGGAATCAGCGAACTAAAATGGACTGGAATGGGTGAATTTAACTCAGATGACCATTATATCTACTACTACGGGTAGGAATCCCTCAGAAGAAATGGAGTAGCCATCATGGTCAACAAAAGAGTCTGAAATGCAGTACTTGGATGCAATCTCAAAAACGACAGAATGATCTCTGTTCGTCTCCAAGGCAAACCATTCAATATCACAGTTATCCAGGTCTATGCCCCAACCAGTAATGCTGAAAAAGCTGAAGTTGAACGGTTTTATGAAGACCTACAAGACCTTTTAGAACTAACAAACACCCAAAAAAGATGTCCTTTTCCTTATAGGGGACAGGAATGCAAAAGTAAGAAGTCAAGAAACACCTGGAGTAACAGGCAAATTTGGCCTTGGAATGTGGAATGAATCAGGGCAAAGACTAACAGAGTTTTGCCAAGAAAATGCACTGGTCATAGCAAACACCCTCTTCCAACAACACAAGAGAAGACTCTACACATGGACATCACCAGATGGTCAACACCAAAATCAGATTGATTATATTCTTTGCAGCCAAAGATGGAGGAGCTCTATACAGTCAACAAAAACAAGACTGGAAGCTGACTGTGGCTCAAATCATGAACTCCTTATTACCAAATTCAGACTTAAATTGAAGAAAGTAGGGAAAACTGCTAGACCATTCAGGTATGACCTAAATCAAATCCCTTATGATTATACAGTGGAAGTGAGAAATAGATTTAAGGGCCTACATCTGATAGATAGAGTGCCTGATGAACTATGGACAGAGGTTCGTGACATTGTGCAGGAGACAGGGATGAAGACCATCCCCAAGAAAAAGAAATGCAAAGAAGCAAAATGGCTGTCTGGGGAGGCCTTACAAATAGCTGTGAAAAGTAGAGAGGCAAAAAGCAAAGGAGAAAAGGAAAGATATAAGCATCTGAATGCAGAGTTCCAAAGAATAGCAAGAAGAGACAAGAAAGCTTTCTTCAGCAATCAATGCAAAGAAATAGAGGAAAACAACAGAATGGGAAAGACTAGAGATCTCTTCAAGAAAATTAGAGATACCAAGGGAACATTTCATGCAAAGATGGGCTCAATAAAGGACAGAAATTGTATGTCTACTTACTCAATTAAATTAACTCTGCCTTTATTTGCCAGAAATGACATTGATTTCTCTGATTGGGATCCACCTTCCTGAGCTTGTTAATAACCACAGCATAATTTCTTAATGATTTTATTTTCTTGGTGGCTCACAGAAAAAAACTTTTATTCCTTTTATCATTGGATAAGTGCATATGTGAATTGAAGGTTTGTTTCATTTTGTTTAAAAAATAATACAACTATCACAGTAAAAATAAAAACTTGCAAGTTAATTATCATGTGAAAAAATGTCATATCTATTTAGGCTTAAGGGAGAAGTTCATTAAATGCATTCTATTCTCATATATGGGGCTTCCCTGGTGGCTCAGAGTTTAAAGTATCTGCCTGGAATGATGGAGACCCGGGTTCGATCCCTGGGTCGGGAAGATTCCCTGGAGAAGGAAATGGCAACCCACTCCAGTACTCTTGCCTGGAGATTCCCATGGAGGGAGGAGCCTGGTAGGCTACAGTCCATGGGGTCGCAAAGAGTCGGACACGACTGAGCGACTTCACTCACTCCCTCACTTCATTCTCATATACATCAAACACATATACAAGCCAAGAGGGAGGTAATATATTTATAATTGTGGCTGAGTTGCTTTGCTGTATGGCAGAAACCAACATAACACTGTAAAGTAATTTTACTCCAATTTTAAAAAAGTAGGCAAATCAACATGACACACACACAAGGACACATACATAAAAGAGGGTATGTGCCTATCTCAGAACAATTTATTCTCTCTCATCTCATTTCCATTTTATAATATTAGAGCTCATTTAAAATCCAAACAGATGCAAATGTGTTCTATTTTTTTCAATTCCTTTTAGATTTTTTCTTTCACTCAGCAAGTGACTTGATTTTTGACAACTATCTCTGCAAAGGTCTAATGAATATTGTGACAAATCAATAATAAATTACAAGAAATAAAGGTTGATAATACTTAGATGTCTCACTATTAAACACAACATAAAACCAGTAACAAAATAGTGATCATTGTTATTAGTGAGTGACATGGTCATTATTTCAGGAATTAGTACAAATATTCTTAAAGCAATCATGTAGTAAGAAACATTAAAACTGTTATCCCAGTTTGTTTCCATGTAAATACTTTCAAGTGTAGAGAATCCTTAGCCCTGTCTTACAGCTCAACATCTGTAATACATTAGAGTCTTGTTCATATTATTTTGAAGAGGAAAAGAGAGGTAAATTAATTCAAATGTATCCATTGAGATAAAAAGAAGTCAGACTCTGACATAACCTTGTAGGAAGTAACATGCCTCATAAATGACATAATAGATTTGGTTCAATTTCTCAACAGTCTATTCTAGGTGATTTTTGTTGTTGTTGTTGGGTAATAGATAGCTGAACAAGTGTTAGTCACTCAGTCATGTTGGACTCTTTGTGACCCCAAGAACTGTAGCCCACCAGGCTCCTCTGTCCATGGAATTCTTCAGGCAAGAATACTGGAGTGCGTAGCCATTCCCTTCTCCAAGGGATCTTCCTGACTTGGGGATCAAACCTGGGTCTCCCATGTTGCAGGCAGATTCTTTATTGTCTGAACCAGTAAGAGAAGCCCCGACAGATAGTTTGCCTCTTTAAAGAGTGGGCACATGACTGGATGATTTTCTGAATACAAAAACACAATTATAGAAAGAAACGTGTTCTGCCTTATGATATTTTGTGGATGTGCAGAAGTGTTACCTACCCATGTATCTTTGTTATTTGGGTTTTTTAAATATTTTTCTAAGAGTTTAGGCAAGAACAAAGAAGGATGGACAGACAATTGCTCCTCCGTGACTGAGTTCATTTTCTTGGGAATTACTGATAACACTGTGAACAAATTGACCCTATTTACCATGGTTCTCCTTCTTTATCTCATCAATCTTCTGGCAAATCTGGGAATGATCACCCTGATTAGGATGGATCCCCAGCTGCACACACCCATGTACTTTTTCCTCAGCCACCTCCCCTTCTGTGACCTCTGCTGTTCCACAGCTATCAGCCCCAAGATGATGGTGGACCTATTTGCCAAGAACAAGTCAATCTCTTTCTGTGGCTGCGCTCTGCAATTCTTGGTCTTCTGTATCTTTGCCGATTCTGAGTGTTTCTTGTTGTCAATGATGGCCTGTGACTGGGACAAGGCCATCAGCAATCCTTTGCTCTTTTCAGTGAGCATGTCCAGCAGGGTCTGCTCCTTGCTCATGTCTGGGGTTTTCCTGGTGGGGATAACAGTTTCTCAGATACACACACCATTACCATTCCATTTATGTTTCTGTGGGTCATATGTGATTAACCATTTTTTTCTGTGGTTTACCTCCATTTTTTTTTCCCCCTGTCCTGCTCAGATACACAGGTCAATGAATTAGTGATATTCACTGCTTTGGGTTTTATTTAACTGAGTACTATTTCAGGAGTCCTTGCTCTTATTTTTATATCATCCTTTCAGTCTTGAAGATCCACTCTGCTGAGGGGAAAGTCAAAGCTTTTACCACCTGCACCTTCCACTTAACTGCAGAGTCGATTTTCCAGGGAACTCTACTCTTTATGTATTTCAGGCGAAGTTCATCCTACTGTCTAGATGAAGACAAAATGACCTCTTTGTTTTACACTCGTGTGATTCCCCTGCTAAGCCCTCTGATATTTAGCCTATGGAACAATGATGTGAAAGAGGCCTTAGTAAAATCGAAAGCTAAACTATATTTTTAAACATTTGTACTATCCATATGTGGACACAACCACACATATATAGTAATTTTGGAATTAAAATTTTATGGCATGACACGTGAGAAACAATTTTCTCAAGTTCCTAAGTGAATAATTATTTGTATTAAACTCCACTGTTAAGACTGGAAGAGGAAATGGCAACCCACTCCAGTATTCTTGCCTGGAGAATCTCTATAGAGAGAAGAGCCTGGTGGGCTACAATCCATGGGGTCGCAAAGAGTCAGACATGACTGTGACTAAGCACAGCTTCACTGTTAAGAAATATTGCAGATTTCATCAGATATCATGCTCAGTATGTGGGCAGGGTTTATATATGGCACTTACTGTTTTTGAAAAACCTTTTGACTTTTCTACTTATGCTAATTTTTGGTTCATTTGTCATTCAAACATTATTTCAGTCTCACTAAAACATTATGCAATGTCTTAAAGGTTTTGTCATAAAGTAAATCAAAGATTTACTGAGCGATCTTTCAGAACTCAGGTTTTTTATATTTTATAGGGTCTATACTAATGAATTTAAGCTGATATTAGTAGTAAACATTAATGAGCTAAGCAGTTTAGTAATAAATGAGCCACAAAATCATCATGGGATAAAAGATTTAAGGGCATTTGTGAAACATTATGGCATGTTAGGAAAACTTTTCATTGTGAAAAAAAGCTACAAACTTATGAAAGTCTTATTTTATATAAAAGATGTATAGGTTTCTATTTCTACCATATTTTATCAATTCACTGAATTATTTTGAAAGCGTTGCTCATAAAAGGCAGCCTAACTGAAAATATGTCTGAAAATTAAAATCTAAGGCAAACAGGGCATCAGTGGATTGGCAGGTATTGTGCAGTAAATAAACATGTAATCTAGTTAATTTGTCTCCATTCAAATGTCAGATGTATATTACAGCATCTAAAGACTGATGTGACCTACATATTGGTCCATTTTATTGAATCTAATAAATATGAAAAAAAAAAAGAAAAAAGCCAATTAAATGGAAGTCAAAAATAGTATTGCAGCAGACAACATTTGATTAAAATAGGCTTCCTCATCTGGAATTGGATAACTTAAAGAAGAACTGAGTGTTCTTTAGGAAATTCACAATTCAAATCCAAGTTGTGGCAATGGCATGGAGATACACTTCTATTCCACGAAAATTCTTGAAATTCCACAAAAATAGGGAACAGCATGTCAAAAGACTGATGTATTCTAGGCTGTCTACTTCAGTCCTCATCACTAACTTTCCTTCTTCTTTCCATAGCACATCCCTCTTACACATCACTGATGACTGATGGAAAATATCTGTAATGTCAGTTGTTACTTCTCATCTTTCATTTCTAATTTTATTGACTTGAGTCTTCTCTTTGCTTCTCTTGATGAGTCTGACTGAAGGTTTATCAACTTTATATTCTCAAAGAACCAGCTTTTAGTTTCACTGAGCTTTGTTATGATTTTATGTTTTTCATTTATTTATGCTCTGATCCTTATGTTTTGGTTCCTTCTATTAACTTCGGGTTTTGTTTATTCTTTCTCTAGTTGCTTTAGATGTAATGTAAGGTTGTTTATTTGTGATTTTTCTTGTTTCCTGAGGTAAGATTGTATTGCAATAGGCTGCCTTCTTAGAACTGTTTTAGCTGAGCACCTTAGGTTTTGGATTGTCTTTTTTTTTTTTTTCATTTGTATCTAAGTAATTTTTTTTATTTCCTCTTTGTTTTCTTCAGTGATATTGGCTGTTTAGTCACATATAGTTTAGCTTCCATATGTTTCTGTTTTTTACAGCTTTATCTTGTAATGGATTTCTCATATTGTCGTTGGAAACAGATGCTTGTTATTATTTAAAAATTTAAAATTTACCAAGTCTTGGTTTGTGATCCATGATATGATCTATTGTGGAAAATGTTCCATGTTTACTTGAGATGAATGTGTATTCTGCTTCTTTCAGATGGAATGTCCTACAAGTATCAAAACTATCTGGTCTATTGTGTTATTTAAGAATTGGTTTACTTATTAATTTTCTGCCTGGGTGATCCATCCATTGGTGTAATTTGAGTGTTAAAGTTCCCCACTATTGTTGTGTTACTGCTAATTTCCCCTTTTATAGATATTAGCATTTGCCTTATATATTGAAGTGTTCCTGTGTTGGGTGCATATATATTTACAATTGTTGTGTCTTATTCATGGATTTATCCCTTGGCCATTGTGTAGTGTCTTTCCTTGTCTCTTTTAACATTCTGTATTTTAAAGTCTATCTTGTCTGCTATGAATATTGCTTTTCCAGCCTTCCTTGATTTTCATTTGCATGTGGAATATCTTCTTATATCCCCTCATTTTCAGTCTGTATGTGTCTCTAGGTCTGAAGTGAGTTTCTTTGTGTATATCTTCTTGATGAGACTTAATTAGTGTTGGGGTCCTTTAATGGACTGGAACCTGGTGGTCCAGATTCAACGATAAGAAAGTGAGAGAGCTGACGGGAGGGGGAGAGAGAGAGAGAGAAAGAAAGAAAGACACAGGGATCCAAGCTCTGATGGAGCCAAGGTGCTTTAATGATCTTTCTGTGAGGATATATAGGCTGTTGTGCAAGACATTTCCTTTGACAATGATAAAGATCAGAAAAGCAAATGTACAGCCACCATTACCAAGGGAACAAGGGATTAGTAATGGGCACAAGGTCAGGAGACAATCCACATCTCAAGAAAGAGGATCGAGACGAAGCAGTCTTGTCATAAAGAGAATGTTTACTGAAAGAGATTCAAGCCTGTCTCATATCATGACCTCAGTCCTGGGAGCAGCTTGCTGCTCCACTGGTTTCTGACAACAGAAACTAAGGAACAGAGGATTTATAAGGAACAGCACGTAGGAATCCTCCTGCTAAACATTCCCTAACAAATTTGTTCAAATTCTTTGTTCAATTGTTATTAGATTGTTTGTTGTCTTACTGTCTATGAGGACTGTTCATAAACTTTAGCTACAAGCTCTTTGTCATATATATATATATATATATATATATATATATATATATATATATACACACACACACACACACACACATATAGATAGATAGATAGTTTTCAAACACTTCCTCAATCTTTGAATATACATGCATTTATATATATTCAAAAGCTTGTTTCTCTGATTTATTTTTGCACACTGTTCTAGTTATCTCTTCCTACATAAACTGTATTTCAAAACTAACTTAAGAGAATGACCACAGACTCCTTATTTTGTTCTTTCTTGTGTTTACTGAGGTTGCATGGAATATTCAGTGGAAAGACTGGCTAGGTTGCAAGTACTTTAATAATTGACATTAGATGAGAATATCTAGAAAGATGAACCCAAATTCTCCCCTTTTAGTTCATGTAATCTCAGAATGTGCCACACTGTTTAATCAGATGGCTAGTTGTAATAGTAATTCATGGCTTTCACATACTGTCTTCTTCAAGACAAGACCCAGAAGTGACTTACAATATTTCTGCTAATTTTGTCAAAACAGATGAAGTATGGCAAAATTTCGAAGAAGGATAAATATGCAATATAGATGAACCTTGAATATATTTCAATGACGACAAGAAGGCTGATGAAAAGAATAACAACAACAAAAACAAATAAAAGCATGTTACATATTTCTGTTTAAAAGGAGGCCAAGAATTGGAAAGCACAAAGAATCAGAAAGTAAAGTAGTAGTTGCCAGGGCTCAGGGAGGAAGGAAGGGAAAGTGACAGCTAATAAATATGGCTATCTTATTGTAATAACGAAAATGTTGTGGAAGTAAATACTGGCGATAACCTAAGAACCTTAAAAATATAGTAAAAACAAAGAACAGTAGACATTAGAAGGGTGAATTTTAGGGCATACACATTACATTTCAGTAAAAAAAGAAAACATGGACCAAGTGTGGTAATATCCTTAAATGAGATGTGCAGGAGGCTCTTAAACACTATGAACAAATCTAACTAAACGGAAATAATGAAGGGAGGTCTTTTGAGTTTCAGTAGGTTTACTCTTTAACTAAAGGACAAAACCATTTCAGGATGACTGTGAAGCACATCATGCAAAAAAATTTGCAGTTTTCTTTTTACCACAGATCAATTTGATGACAATAGTGAAGTATGAAAATTCAGCCTGTGCTAAGTGGCTTCTGAATTCTCAGGGGAAAATACAGAAGCAGAAGTACAATTAAGGAAATGTTTGCATAAAATCAAAGCAGAGGGGCAGTAGCACAGGGATTTAAGTCCCAATGTACCTGGTAAAATAAGAGGTCATCTGCTTATTGTTCAGCTAGTCAAGACCTGCTCATCTCAGGTAGGTTTCCAGTTCCTAACTTAAAGAGTATAGAAGAAAATACGTAACATTTTGAGGAAAAAAAATTGAAAATGAACCATTGTGTGCCTGCCTACTCATGAAAATCTGAAATCAATGGCTAGAAATATTTCTATCTCAGAATCACGAGAAACTGAACTTGTTAATATCCACAATGCAACTGTTTATTTATTTTATTTTGCTTTTTCTTCACAGGAAATATTTACTCTTTTTGTCATTGGAAAAGTGTACACATGAATTTAAAGTATGTTTTGCTTTATTAAAATAGAGTAGGTACTGCAATAAAAATAAAAACATGTACAAATTCATCCCCATGTGAACCACATGACATATTTACTTAGGTCTGAGGGGAGAAAAAGTTCATTGCTTCCATTCTATTCTTATAAACATTAAAATGTATACACACACACATATAACAAAGAGGAAAGTCTATGCATTTTAGAAACATTATTATCCCTCATCTTATTTCCAGTTTAGTAACTAATGGGCCATTTAAAATCTAAAATGATGTGAATCAGACAATAAATTCTGTTGTTTTCACTTCCTTTTAGCTCTGTTTTCCCCACTCGTTAAAAGAGATTCACCTTTTGACAACTGTCACTCCACAAAGAGGTAATGAGCATTGTGGGGAAGCAAGAATAAATTTCTAGAAAATCAGATCAGTAACACTTAATTCATGTCCAAGCAAATACTGATCATAACTAAAGCCAGGAATATAATTATTTTTTAATACTAGTCATTGATATGCTCGCTGTTTCTGGAACTAAATCAAATGCTCTGAAACCAATCATGCTTTTTTGAGAACCATTAAAATCATTACCGTTTTTTGTATCTAAGTGACTATTGTCAGCCCTCATAAATACTCAGTCCTATGTCTTACAGTCTGGTCTCTCTAACACTGGTGTCTCTCTCTTCTAGGTTTTCCTCAAGAGGTAAAGAGTTAAATTTCTCTAAATCTGCTCCCTGGGATGAAGAAACTAACACTCAGAGAAGAGCTTATAGAAAGTAACAGAACCTCATGAATGACATCTAGATTTACATCCAATTTCTCAAAGGTCTTTCTTAGAGACTTTCTTATTATTGCAGAATAGAAAGCCATGCCTCTTCAAAGAGTGGGTGCATGACTGAATAATTTTCTAAGTATAAAAAGACACTTACAGAAAAAATATTCTGTCTTATTTCATTTTGTAGATGCCGAAAAGTGTTACGCTTGCAAGTATCATTTTCTTGATCATTTTCTCCGAAAGTTTACACAAGAGCAAAGAAGAATGGACACAGGGAATTGCTCCTCCTTAACTGAATTCATTTTCTTGGGAATTACTGATAACACCAAGACCAAAGTGATTCTATTTACCATGTTTCTCCTTGTTTATCTCGTTACTCTTCTGGCAAATCTGGGAATGATCACCCTGATTAGGATGGATCCCCAGCTGCACACACCCATGTACTTTTTCCTCAGCCACCTCTCCTTCTGTGACCTCTGCATTTCCACAGCAGTTGGCCCCAAGATGCTGGTGGACCTATTGGCTAAGAACAAACCAATTCCCTTCTACGGCTGTGCCCTGCAATTACTGGTGCTCTATACCTTTATAGATTGTGAGTGTCTCCTGCTGGCAGTGATGGCCTATGACCGGTACAGGGCCATCAGCAGCCCCTTGCTCTATGCAGTCAGCATGTCCAGCAGGGTGTGCTCCCTGCTCATGGCGGGGGTTTACCTGGTGAGTATAGCAGAGACTTTGATACACATGACATTAGCATTCCGCTTATGTTTCTGTGGGTCAAATGAGATTAACCACTTTTTCTGTGATGTTGCTCCTCTCCTATTGCTATCTTGCTCAGACACACAGGTCAACGAGTTACTGATATTTACTGCTTTTGGCTTCATTGAGCTGAGTACAGTTTCAGGAGTTCTTGTCTCTTATTCTTATATTATCCTATCAGTCTTGAAGATCCACTCTGCCAAAGGGGGGTTCAAAGCTTTCTCTACTTGCGTCTCTCACCTAACTTCTGTGGCAATTTTCCAGGGAACGATGCTCTTCATGTATTTCAGGCCGAGTTCATCCTACTCTCTTGATGAAGACAAAATGACCTCTTTGTTTTACACCCTTGTGATTCCCATGTTGAACCCTCTGATTTATAGTCTAAGGAATAAAGATGTGAAACAGACTCTGAACAAATTGAAGGACAAATGGTTTTAAAAATTTATATTTTGTGTATGTGCACACATACACATCTATACATACATATATGGTGATTGTTGATTTTTTTAAATTAAATGGTAGGTTACACGAGAAACATAATTTCTATTTGAAGTATATTTCTATTCCCCCCACCTGTCATGCTTCTTTATATTTCCAGAATTTGTACATGGTATTAGTTTCTGGGAAAAACTTTTTTGACTTTTTCAATATGGTAATTTTGTTCAGTTTTTAGTCAAGCACGATTTAAGTTACACTAAAGATATACAGTGCACTTTGTTCACTGATCTTTGGGCCTTTCAGTTCTTTATGTACTACAATACATCTTGTAGTTTAAATACTACTAAATATAAGCTAGCATTAATAATGTATTAACTAAACAGTCAAGTAATTCATAATAAGCCTGAAATTCATCATGTGATAACACATAGTGGTCTATTATTCAAAAGTAAAAATATCTAAAACCAGTCTAAAGGAAAGGCATCTTTGGATATTCAGTCAAATCAGAAAAGGATTCAATTTGGGAGATGAAAACATAGCAGGCTGAGGATCTGACAGTTCCTCTGATCTTGAAGTGTACGAGTCCATGCCTGTTAGAAGAAGTCATATTGGCTACAACAGGGAAGGACTGTGAGGGGGAAATGCTAATGGAATAATTCATACAGAGGAAGACAAGTACTGTACGGTCTCACAAACACATGGAATCCAACTGGTCAAGCACATAGAAATAGAGAGTAGAGTGGCTGTTGCTACGGGCTGAAAGGTGGGAGCAATGCGTGATGTTGGTCAAAGTTTACAGACCTTCTGTTACTCGATGGGTAAGTTCTGGGGGTCTAATGTGCACTGTGGCTCTAGTTAACAGTTGTGTAATGTAAGACTGAAATTTGCTGAGAGAGGAGTTCTTAAGGATTTCCATGGTATGCACACTCAAAGTGATAGCTATGTAAATTGATGACTGTGTTAACTAACTTTATTGTAGTAATTATTTCACAATGTACACATATATTAAATCTTCATGCCCTATATCATAAGCATGTTATTTGTCAATTTTATCTGAATACAGTTTAAAAAAAAAAAAAGGTAAAAGAAGTTAAGGCACAGTGGACAGAATCATGATAAAGTACATAATTGTGCTTCATTATCAGCTATCGATTCTTCTGTGACTCTCTGCACACCAGTTTCCTTCCCATTTTCCTTACTCTTGAAGTGAAGTGAGCTCACTCAGTTGTGTCCGACTCTTTGCGACCCCATGGACTGTAGCCCACCAGGCTCTTCCATCCATGGGATTCTCCAGGCAAGGATACTGGAGTGGGTTGCCATTTCCTTCTCCAGGGGAACTTCCCAACCCAGGGATCAAACCCGGGTCTCCCACATTGCATGAAAATACCCCTCTTTGTCTCTTTGTGATTCACAAAAAAACGCCTATTTAAAAGATTACTTTATATCACCCTGTTTATCAGAGTTCTTTGCTAAAGACTGAGCATTGCATTATGCAAACAAAGCACTACATGTTGTCTGGAAGATCAAATAAACAAAAGTATAATAAACTAAAAATAGAATACAACACTTTTTCACTGCTAATTGTATGTCAGTAGTAAAAGAAGGGTTTGATAAGTAGCTTAAAAATGTATATCAGAATATAGTTAACATATTGAACACATATACACGTTTGTTTGGAAGGTCCATAAAATGGTTTCGGACATTAAGATAATATACTATAAAGACATGCTTATTAATTTCACTATAAAAAATAAGCTCTAAGTTCTTGCTATTTGACTATTTCATCTGCTTTTGATCTGGTTTGCTGAAGGCTAAAGCACTAAATTAGTTTGTTGAGAAAGCTAGGATGTGACCATGTATTTAAAATACCATAATGTACTGAAAGAGACATATTTATTCTTTGCAAGTATAAGATTAAAAGCCTCTGATGGTCTTCAATTTTCTTGCTGCCATTGTAAAATGACCTTATGTGACAATATTTCAGAATGGAAAAATAAAGCCTACATAATTCCTCTGTTGTTCAGGGTGGTAGTATTCTTGCCTGGAAAATCCCATGGGCGGAGGAGCCTAGTAGGATGCAGTCCATGGGGTCGCTGAGAGTCGGACACGACTGGGCGACTTCACTTTCACTTTTCACTTTCATGTGTTGGAGAAGGAAATGGCAACCCACTCCAGTGTTCTTGCCTGGAGAATCCCAGGGACGGGGGAGCCTGGTGGGCTGCCGTCTGTGGGGTCACACAGAGTTGGACACGACTTAGCAATGCCATGTTAAGAAAAATTCTCATAGTAAAAAAATTAGGATAATTCCTGCCTAATAGAAAAGACTTAAGTATGTGTCCTCCTGGCACACTTCATCAATTCACTCAGACTTCTTTTGACTTGTTGCAGATGAGCAGCAAAATGGCAGCAAATATAGTTAGAAATATAGTTAAAATAGGGTGTCAGTGGGCTACCATTAATTCAGAGTTTAATAAACATAGATCTAATTAATCCATCTTCATATATATGATATGTTTTATGTCACCATCTAAAGACTAATTCAACATGAATACTAGCCCATTTTATTGAATATAGTGAGGAATATGTAAATAGAAGAATATTTTAAGCCCATTAAATGGAATTCCAAAAATAGAATTGACTGGTTCAGTTAATTGTAGGCTTCCTCTCCTCAAATTGAAGAAATTAATGAGAAATTGTGGAATTTTTTTTTAGATAATTTCTAAACAGGAATTTCAGATAGGAATTTGGGCAAAATGATTCTTCTTTTTTGACAGTAATCTGTGAAAAAAAGGGAACAATACATTAAAAACTGTATTCTAGCCTGTCAACTTCAGTATTCTTCATTCTTTACCATTTTAATGTCTTCACATCACATTATCCTCATACATGCACCAATGACTCATGGAAAATACCATTGTGCAAATGCAATTGATCAGTGACATATGTAATGTTTTAATATTACAGTCAAATTCCTATATCTTAACCTCTTTCTTCATCCTTGTCACTGAAATACTTTAACATAAACATGGCAATCACCAACTCAACAGCATGAGTTTGAGAAGGCTCTGGGAGTTGGGGATGGACAGGGAAGTCTGGCGTGCTGCAGTCCATGGGGTCGCAAAGAGTCAGACACAACTGAGAGACTGAACTGAATGGAATTATGGCAAAGCAATGTTAGATTTAGTAAATGTCTAATGCAGAGGACAGACAGACTCATACTTGTTACAGGCTGTACAAGTATACTCGTTACAAATAGAAAAGCAGTAATGTTCAACACACCAGTAAGTAGGAGGATCTGGGTTAAAGCTAGAAGCAGAAATCTTTAACCACCCTGGATGTCTTTCTCTTTCATTAGAACCATGCTATAAACCAGGCAGGAACACCACTCTAAATACCTCACACTTGCTTTCTATCCCTCAGATCATCCTGTGAAGAAGAGGGATTTAAGCTATATTACCTCTAAAGCTCTTTTCAGGCGATATGATCTGCCTCTATAAAATATGGCTTTACTGTAGTGTAAATTCATCCATATCAGTGGAAAGAATATGAAGAAAAAACAAAAAGAGTCACTTCACATTCAGTCAAAGAATTGATCTGAACATATAGGCCGGGTATCTCAGCTTGTAGTGCAGTAGATCCCAGTTCGATTCCCGGGTCAGGAAGATCCCCTGGAGAAGAGATAGGCTACCTATCCCAGTATTTTAGGGCTTCCGTTGTGTCTCAGCTGGTAAAGAATCTGCCTGAAATGAGGGAGACCTGGGTTTGATCCCTGGGTTGGAGAAGGGAAAGGTTCACTTCAGTTCAGTTCAGTCGCTCAGTCGTGCCCGACTCTTTGCGACCCCATGAATCGCAGCAAGCCAGGCCTCCCTGTCCATCACCATCTCCCAGAGTTCACTCAGACTCACGTCCATCGAGTCCGTGATGCCATCCAGCCATCTCATTCTCAGTCGTCCCCTTCTCCTGCCCCCAAACCCTCCCAGCATCAGAGTTTTGTTCAATGAGTCAACTCTTCTCATGAGGTGGCCAAAGTACTGGAGCTTCAACTTTAGCAACATTCCCTCCAAAGAAATTCCCGGGTTGATTTCCTTCAGAATGGACTGGTTGGATCTCCTTGCAGTCCAAGGGACTCTCAAGAGTCTTCTCCAACACCACAGTTCAAAAGCATCAATTCTTCGGCGCTCAGCCTTCTTCACAGTCCAACTCTCACATCCATACTTGACCACAGGAAAAACCATAGCCTTGACTAGATGGACCTTTGTTGGCAAAGTACTGTCTCTGCTTTTAAATATGCTATCTAGGTTGATCATAACTTTTCTTCCAAGGAGTAAGTGTCTTTTAATTTCATGGCTGCAGTCACCATCTGCAGTGATTCTGGAGCCCAAAAAAATAAAGTCTGGCACTGTTTCCACTGTTTCCCCATCTATTTCCCATGAAGTGATGGGACCGGATGCCATGATCTTCGTTTTCTGAATGTTGAGCTTTAGGCAAACTTTTTCACTCTCCTCTTTCACTTTCATCAAGAGGCTTCTTAGTTCCTCTTCACTTTCTGCCACAAGGGTGGTGTCATCTGCATATCTGAGGTTATTGATATTTCTCCCGGCAATCTTGATTCCAGCTTGTGTTTCTTCCAGTCCAGCATTTCTCATGATGTACTCTGCATAGAAGTTAAATAAGCAGGGTGACAATATACAGCCTTGACGTACTCCTTTTCCTATTTGGAATCAGTCTGTTGTTCCATGTCCAGTTCTAACTGTTGCTTCCTGGCCTGCATACAGATTTCTCAAGAGGCAGGTCAGGTGGTCTGGTATTCCCATTCTTTCAGAATTTTCCACAGGGAAAGGCTTCCCACCCCAATATTCTGCCTGGAGAATTCCATGGACTGTATAGTACATGGGGTTGCAAAGAGTTGGACATGACTGAGTGACTTTCACTCACTCACTCAACCTGAAATGTCAGTTACATGAAGTCATTAAGACAGTGTGAGTTTTAGTAGGCATGTTTTACATGCCCTGTTATCCGAGTTTAACATCTCATGGGCTCCTTATGAGAAGGTAACAGGCAGGAAGGCGAGGGATCCCCAAGCAGAGGTAATAAGCTGAAAGTGGCAGATGTTTTTTGTTTGTTTTGTTTGTTCCTTCTCTACACAAAATTTAAAGAAGGTATGTTTTAAATTCTGTGTTGTCAGGAAGACCCCTGGTTCAGCCTGGACTTAATTTTTCTCAAACCTTGAACTGATAATGGCCCAACAAATCCATATCTCTTACTCATGAGAATGTTCTCTTAAGCTATGTTAATGAAACTATGTATTTGCTTGGAAATCTGCCTTTCTTTAAGGTTCATGTCAATTGTTTTATGGCCAGGGATGACTCACCTTGTGCCCCGTGCTGTCTCAAAATGTGTGTTGTGGGAGAGGGGCCTGATGCAACTCTCTGCTTTTAGGTGATTCTTTAACAGATATATAACTCCTTGCTAAATGCTAGCAAGGAGGGCACTCCTTCTGCCCCCTTCTGATGTCTATGTCAGACCCCTCTCTATCCCTTTATACTTTAATAAAACTTTATTACACAAAACCTTCAAGTGATCAAGCCTCCTCTCTGACTCCAGATCAAAATCCTCTCCTCTGGAGGTCACGAATTCTGGAGTAGCTCATGGCTCGAGGCTGATAGAAGCAGATAGATATCTGGCTTTTATTAGTGCTGAAGTAAATGAAGTGAAATAAAACGTTAAGAGTTGTGTTGACATTTACCAAATGGCAAAAGTACTTGTTTACACACCAAATAGTAAACAAGTATCTACGATTGTTGAGGATGTGAAACAACCATGGTTTTTATGCATTGACAGTAGATTGAGATTTGACACTGCACTTGGCAAAATTCTATGTTTGAGTCTCCTATAGCTGAACAAATAAATGTTCAAAAATATCATTCCTAGAAGCATGTCCAAGCATATAGAATGAATATGCACCCAAAAGGCATTCATAGAAATGTTCACCATTGTATTAATTACAGTAGTATACCACCAAAAGCAACTCATACCTTTTAATACATTATATCAAGATGACATACTTTTCTGAAAGTATTTAATAATGTATATTTTAGGGTTTGTAGATGATAAAATCTTGGTACATCTGAACTGTTTTGTCCTCTACCACAAAAGCAGCCATCCATAAAACATGAATAAATGGTGTGTCACAGCTCCAATAAAACCTCACAGGTCAAGTTCACTGACTCCTGCTTTAGATTAGACAAATGACTTTATGATAAGTTTGTATGCTGGAAAAGTACACAGCAATGAAAATGAATAACCACACCCTCATACAAGAGCATGGGAAAACTTCACAAACATAATCTTAAGTGAAAAAAGCCAAACATAGAAGTGTAAAAGCTGTATGATCTCACTACTTTATACCTTAAAAATATACAAACTCACATATCATATGGAAAATCAATTTCTGATGGATGTAGGGACAGTTTCTGAGAATCTAGGGGTTTTTTTTGTTTTTGTTTTTTTGGGTTTGGTTCTGGATGCAGGAATCTTTCCAATTTTGAAAGATTTTTTGAAGTCTACATTTTTAGATGGAAACTTTTCCTGTATGTATGCTGCTGCTGCTAAGTCACTTCAGTGATATCTGACTCTGTGCGACCCCATAGATGGCAGCCCCCCAGTCTCTGCCATCCCTGGGATTCTCCATGCAAGAACACTGGAGTGGGTTGCCATTTCCTTTTCCAATGCATTAAAGTGAAAAGTGAAAGTGAAGTCACTGAGTCGTGTCCAACTTTCAGCGACCCGATGGACTGCAGCCCACCAGACTCCTCCATCCATGGGATTTTCCAGGCAAGACTACTAGAGTGGGGTGCCATTGCCTTCTCTGGCTGTATGTATATTATACTTTAAAATCACTGTCTTTATGATTTTCTATGAGATTATAAAAAATATTAATATTTATTTTTGTCTAAAATTTTCTTATATAAAATGATTATTCATATAGACTTATGAAATTGATGTAGAGTATAATTACCAGAGTATCTCAGCACCTTCTTGATCCTTATATCACTGAAAGCGCTGCCTTTCTTGCAGAACAGCACTGCGTTCGTCCACCCACTGACTCTCCTGGCCACTCTCACAGCAGCGGGGAGCTGAAATGTACTTTAATATCAGACCATGCAATGAGCTCTGTGTCATACTACTCAAAGTTTGAGGAACTGACCATTGTATTCTAAAAAAAAGATCATCTTTGGGTAGTATTTGCCAACATAAAATTGTTTTCGTGTCAGCAGAACACGAAAAAACAATTGTTTTTTCCTCACTTGTATCTGAGGCATACATTTTCTCCTTAAGATGTTTTTTGATTACTTAAAATCTCCATTTTTAATGAAGCACCAATCCCACTGGGAGATATTTTAGGTGACTCACCTTGCAATTTTTAATGTAGCTGCCCAAACTCAGGTTTAAATTATTATGTGGGGGAACATAGAAATGATGTTAGTGCACATGTTTTTGAGGGGCAGGCCTGTTAAAAAATTAACACTTGCTTCAGGCTGAACAAAATGTAACCCAAGGGATTTTTGCATCCCTGAAGATAGGGATATACCTGAGGGAAAAATTAATTTGGATAGGAGTAGAATTAGGGGATTGAGAAAAACTGTACATACACCATATGTGTAACAGAGAAGTAAATAATGATATCAAAATGCTTTTGAAACATAATCAGTTTCGTGATTTTGTGTGTGTGTGTGTGTGTGTGTATGTATGTGTGCACGTGTGTGTGCACGTGCTCAGTCATGTCCAACTCTTTGCAACCCCTGGATTGTAGCCTGCCAGGCTCCTCTGTCCATGGAAGTTTCTAGGCAAGAATACTGCAGTGGGGTGCCATTTCCTCCTCTGGGGATCTTCCTGACTCAGGGATCGAACATATGTCTCCTGAGTCTCCTCCATTGGTAGTTGGATTCTTTACCACTGAGCTACATGGGAGCCCTTCTTAATTTTAGTGGGAAATTATTAGCAATCATATTGTGGTTTGAGATTGGCCTCAATGATATCTCCCCAGGTTACAGGTGACATTTTAGTGTTGAGCTCCTTCCTCATAGGCAAGAATGACAATGACATATATAAAGGCATTTTTAAAAATTGAGAATCACTTTTACAAAATTATATATGTACTACATTTATGAATTTTAGCATAAATAATTTCTCAGATTTATAAGGAAAAAAGTAGAAAAACAAACAAAAAATGGAAAGAACTGAGAAAAGACCCAAACTGATAAGAAAGCCTGTGTATTTCGCAAATGAAAATTCAGATGAAACAGAAAATTAGTTATGATCAGTATTTAATTTCAGTCCATTAACATTTAAGTCATGTTATCTTACTGTGGCTTTATTGCCACTGCCTTGCTGTTGCTGCTGCTGCTGCTGCTGCTGCTAAGTTGCTTTAATCGTGTCCAACTCTGTGCAACCCCACAGACGGCAGCCCACCAGGCTCCACCATCCCTGGAATTCTCCAGGCAAGAACACTGGAGTGGGTTGCCAGTTCCTTCTCCAATGCATGAAACTGAAAAGTGAAAGTGAAGTCACTCAGTCGTGCCCGACTCTTCACGACCCCATGGACTGCAGCCCACCAGGCTCCTCCATCCATGGGATTTTCCAGGCAAGAGTGCTGGAGTGGGGTGCCATTGCTTCTCCATGCCACTGCCTTAATACCTACTCATTCACATAAGAATGGAATTCTTAAGCATTAACGTCTTGCTGATTTATCATCTTGTTAAGAGTATTTGTTCTTTTTTTTTTTTGCTCACTTTTTTTTTTTTTTTTACTATTGATGAAAGTTCATATATTTTGGATACAAATTGTTATATATACAAATGCATGGTTTCTCAATATTTTAAGTATTTTCATCATATATTATGGAGATATTTCTCTCTGTATTCGCTCACACTGCTTCATCCTTGGTGGTGGTGGTTTAGTCACTAAGTCTTGTACAACCCTTGGGACCCCATGGACTGTAGCCCGCCAGGCTCCTCTATCCATGGGATTTTCCAGGCAAGAGTACTGGAGTGGGTTGCCATTTCCTTCTCCAGGGATCTTCCTGACCCAGGAATCAAACCCGGGTCTCCTGCATTGCAGGCATATCCTTTACCGACTGATCTACGAGGGAAGCCCCCCTTATGCTAGATTAATTTAGTGACAAGATCACTAAATAACTGATGTGTACAAGGTCATCCTGTGCTGAAATTGTCCCTGATTCATGAGCCAAAACGCAGAAGCAGAAACATTATTAATGGCATGTTTGTACAACACCAACACCCAAAGGCAGTGGCCCAGGGATTTAAATCCCAATGTACCTGATAAAATAAAATGCTATCTGCTTGTTCAGCTACCTAAGACCAGCTCATCTCAGGTAGGTTTTGAGGTCCTGATTTAAAGAACGTAGGACAAAAACATTCCCATTTGGGGGAAAATCAATTTATAAATACAACATTTTATACCTGTTTACTCAGTTGAATACATTCTGTAATTTAATGTTCAGGAACAATATTTTCTTCTTAGAACTGGCAGATTCTCTACTTGTTAATATTCATAATATAACTATTAATTTATTTTTATTCTGGTTTATAGGAAAGATATTACTCCTTTTATAATCAGAGTAGCATATAGGTGAATTTAAAGGGGGCTTGGTGGGTTTGTTCTCTTTTATTTAAAATATAATGTATGAGTGAATTTAAAAGTTAAAATGTGCATATTCATCTTCATGTGAAGCCCCATAGCTGCTAAGATCAAAAGAAAAAATTCCTTACCCACTCACTGTTCTTATCTACATCAGAGACTTGTAACCTGCATGCAAACATATGACAGACCCATAATGCGTTCATCCTAGACAGAGAGACCTACGTATCACAGAAGCACTTAGCGTCCCTAAACCTATTTCCACTCTTATAATATAAAAGTCCGTTAAAATCCAAAGAGATGCAACAGTAGGTGTTAGATTCTGTGGTCTTCACTTCATTTTAGCATTTTTCTTTGTTCAAGAGCTTCCTCCTTTGGCAGCAGAAACTCTGTAAGTAGGTAATAAGTCATGTGGCAAAGCAGTGATGAATATTTAGAGAAAGGTTTCAATGTTACTTATTTCATGTCTCACTAAATACTAAAGACTAGGATCAATAACAATTATTTTCATTGCTATCAGTGCAAGCTATAGATTGTAAACTAATAATAAATATTTTAAATTATGTTTTATGTGCAACATGATAATGAAAATAAAATTTTGTATCCAAGGAATTTTTTCAGCATAGTGAATGATTATTTATATACTTTCAGCCTGCTGTCTCCAGCATCGGTGTTTTTTTCACACTGCTTTGGCGATGTAACGAGACGTCAATTCATCTAAATATCCTTCTCGATACAAAGAATACAGTGCTCAGAGAAATTAAAGAGCTTATGGCGGTAGTTTAGTTAGGAACAACATCTAGAAATAGACAGAAGTTTCAAAACTATCTATCTCGGGTATTTTTTATTATTATCAAGTAGATGGCAATACCTCTTTAAAGAATGCCCACTGACTTAGTCATTTTCTGAGTGTATGCTCTGTTGCTATGTTCTGTCTCACTCGTTGTGACCTCATGAACTGCAGCCCACCAGGCTTCTTCTCCAAGGGATAAGAATCGTGCCTGGAAAATCCCATGGCTAGGGAGCCTGGAGGGCTGCAGTCTATGAGAACGCAACCAGTCAAACAGAGTTTAGCGACAGAGCATGCATGGAGGCACGCACTCAGAAAATGACCTGATCAATGGGCACTCTTTAAAGAGGTATTGCTATCAGCCTGATAATAACAAAAGTATCTGAGATGGGCAGTTGAGAAACCTGTGCAAATCTAGATGTAATTGCTGAAGTATGTCACTGCCTACGTTGTTGTTCAGTCACTAAGTCATGTCTGACTGTCTGTGACCCCATGGACTGCAGCACTCTAGGCTTCCTTGTCCCTCACTGTCTCTTGGAGTTTGTTCAAATCTATGTCAGTTGAGCTGGTGATGCTATCAACCATCTCGTCTTCTGCTGCCTCTTCTTCTGCCTTCAATCTTTCCCAGCATTAGCGTTTTTCTAATGAGTTGGTTCTTTGCAACAGGTAGCCAAAGTATTGGCGCTTCAGCTGCACCAACAGTGGGTCCTTCCAGTTTCCTTTAGGGATCAACTGGTTGCTGTCATGAACTCTTCATTTCCTCTGAGCGCTACCTTCCTTGTATCAAGAGGGATATTTGGATGAACTGATATCTCATCACATCTTCAAAATAGTGTGCAGAAAACACTGATCTTAGAGACATCAGGCTTAAAATGTTAAAAAAAAAAAAAAAAAGACCATTGCAGAAATAAATTGTGTTCTCCCCTGCAGATATTTGTGAACACCCCAAAGTGGTTCCCTTACATGTATCATTTTCTTGATCATTTCCTCAAGAGTTTAGACCAGAAGACAGAAGAATGCAAAGAGGAAACTGCTCCTCCTTCACTGAGTTCATATTGTGGGGAATCACGGATAAGCCTGGAGTCAAGATGATCTTATTTACCATGTTTGTTATTGTCTATCTCATTAACCTTCTGGCAAATCTAGGAACGATCACCCTCATTAGGATGGATCCCCAGCTGCACACACCCATGTACTTTTTCCTCAGCCACCTCTCCTTCTGTGACCTCTGCTATTCCACAGCTATTGGCCCCAAGATGCTGGTGGACCTTTTAGCCAAAAAGAGCTCAATCTCCTTCTATGGCTGTGCTCTGCAATTTTTGGTCTTCTCTAACTTTATAGACTGTGAGTGTCTCCTGCTGGCAGTGATGGCCTATGACCGGTACAAAGCCATCAGCAGCCCCTTGCTCTATGCGGTCAGCATGTCCAGCAGGGTGTGCTCCCTGCTCATGGCGGGGGTTTACCTGTTGGGAATGACAGATACTTTGATACACACGACATTAGCATTCCGCTTATGTTTCTGTGGGTCAAATGTGATTAACCACTTTTTTTGTGACTTACCTCCACTTCTCTCCCTTTCATGCTCTGATACACGGGTCAATGAATTGGCATTATTCATTTTTTTTGGCTGTGTTGAACTGACCTCTGTTTCAGGAGTCTTTGTCTCTTATTGTTATATCATCCTAGCAGTCTTGAAGATCCACTCTGCCGAAGGGAGGTTCAAAGCTTTCTCCACCTGCACCTCCCACCTAACTGCTGTGGCAATTTTCCAGGGAACTCTGCTCTTCATGTATTTCAGGCCGAGTTCATCCTACTCTCTAGATGAAGACAAAAGGTCCTCATTGTTTTATACCCTTGTGATTCCCATGTTAAACCCTCTGATTTACAGCCTAAGGAACAAGGATGTGAAACAGGCCCTGGAAAAACTGAAACTTTAAATGTGATTTTAAAGGTTTTTATTTCACACACTCTCATAGTCACAAGTACACACACATTGTTGTGTTTTTTTTAATATAAACATACTGAGCAATGCAAGAGAAACAGTTGTCTTAAACAGTTCAAATGAGAATTTGTTGTTATAAAGTCTAAGTTTTAGAAAAATATTTTAGTTCTGAAATATTGCATACTTCAATTCATGTATCAAGAGTTTACATATGGTGCTTTCCCTTTGTTGAAAACTTTCCAGAATTTTCTAATTTTGTCAAATATTGCTGCTTTATTCTTTCATTTGAATAATATTTTGGCTACCTTAAGAATTATTGTATTTCCTGAGAAATCTTTGAGTCTCTTTATGTTCTATGGTATACACTGTACTTTCTATACAAATGAATATAAGCTAATGCTAATAAGAAGCATTAATTGATTAAATAGCTATATAACTTTTAAGAAATCTCAAAATCTATGAAATAAAAAATGAGGATTTAAAATCCAAAATAAAATCTAAAACTAGTGTATCTTTTGATAGATATATTCAGGCTTAGATCTAATAATTATTCTACTTGGGAGATAAAATGATAGTGGGCAGAGGATCTGACAATCAGATGGGTCTTGAGAGGGACAAGACTGTGTCTTTTAGAATTCAAGAAGCTTTGTTTACCACATATGGAAGAACCGTAAATGCATTATGCTGACTAGAATAGGCAAACAGATAAAGATAAATACTGTATAGCTTCACATATATGTTGAATCTTAAAAGTTCAAACTTATAGAATTAGAGTGTAGACTGGTGTTTTTTTCAACAGTCTCAAAGGTGGGCGAAATGAGTAATAATGGCCAAACTTACTATTATTGAGTGAATAAGTTCTGGGGATCTAATGTATATGATGACTCTAGGTAATCATTCTATGTTATAAACTTGAAATTTCCCAGGAGAGTAGATCTTAATGGTCCTTATCATACACACACTCTAAATGTTAACTCTATGAATTAACAAACTGTTTACTAACCATACGGTGGTGACCATTTCACAACACATACATGTATCAGATCTTCATTTTGAATACCTTATACGTGCTATTTGTGGATTTTAACTGAATAAAGCTTGGATAAAAGGAAGGAAAGAAGGCTATAAGGACCAATAGACAGAAGAGTAGTATCGTTATAAGGACCAATGGACAGGACAGTAGTATCGGTATAAAGACCAATGGACAGGACAGTAGTATCAAGACCGATGGATAGGACAGTAGTATTGGTATAAAGACAGATGGACAGGACAGTAGTTTCATTATAAGGACCAATGGACAGGACAGTAGTATCTGTATAAGGACCAATGGACAGGACAGTAGTATTGATATAAAGACCGATGGACAGGACAGTAGTTTCGTGCATCACCATGCTGTCTTTGTTGCTGTCCAGTCTCTCAGTCGTGTCTGACTCTTTGCAACCCCGTGGTCTGTAGCACACCAGGCCTCCCTGTCTCCCAGAGTTTGCACAAGTTCACATTCATTGCACGGTGATGCCATCCAGCCATCTCATCCTCTGATGCCCTCTTTTCCTTCTGCTCTCAATCTTTCCCAGCATCAGGGATTTTTCCAATGAGTGATCTGTTTGCATCAGATGACCAAAATATTGGAGCTTCAGCTTCAGCATCAGTCTTTCTAGTGAATATTCAGGGTTGATCTCACTTAAGATTGACAGGTTTGGTCTTGCTGTCCAAGGGACCTTCAGGAGTCTTCTCCAGCACCACAGTTCCAGGGCTTAAATTCTTTGTCACTCTGCTTTCTTTATGGTCCAGCTCCCACAACCATATGTGACCACTGGGAAGACCATATCCTTGACCATATGGACCTTTGTCGGCAGAGTAATGTCTCTGCTTTGCAACACACTGTCTGGATTTGTCAATGCTTTCCTGCCAAGAAGCAATTGCCTTCTGCTATCATGGCTGCAGCCGCCCTCCACAGTGATTTGCCCAAGAAGAGGAAATCTGTCACTGCTTCCACATTTTCCCCTTCTGTTCGCCAGGCAGTAATGGGGCTGGATGCCATCAACTTAGTTTTTGGTTTTTTAAAAAAATATTTATCAACTATCAATTTCATCACTTTCTCCATGATAATTTCCTTCCCTTGTTTCCTCTTCTCATGCCTGTTTTGACGTCTCTGTCTTTTTGTGATGAACAGTCATCTACTTAAGGGTTATTTTATTTCATCCTATGTGTGAGCATTCTTTGTTGAAGGACTGAGCATGCCATACTGTTATCCAAAACACTCTATGTTGTCTGGGTCACAAAAGGAAAATAAACAAACACCTAATAAAAAATTACCAGAGGAATAGTATAAATATACACGTATATTACAGTATATGCATTGTATACACAACAGATTTAGGGGAAGGTCCGTCACACCGTGTGGATACTAAAATAATGGCACGATGAAGACGTGCATAATAATTATACTAGGTGGTACAATGGCCAAGAATCTACCTGCCAATGCAAGAGATGCAAGTTCAATCCCTGGGTCGGGAGATCCCCTGGAGGAGGAAACAGCAACCTACTCCAGTATTCTTACCTGGAAAACTCCGTGGAGAGAGGATTCTGGCAGACTACAGTTCATGGGGTCATAAAGCATAGGACATGACTGAGCACACACACATACAGGTACAAAGAGCTATAAGCTCTTGATATTTGACTATTTCATCTGTTTTTGTTTTTGTTTCTTGAAGGCTAAAGCTAAATCTATTTGTTGAGAAAGTGTGGATGTGGTCATGTATTTGAAAAACCTTGCAAGACTGAAAGACATTCTTAATTACCTATTAAAATGATAAAGCTAAAAGCCACTGAGGTTTTAGGTGTTCACACTGCCCTATAAAATTTCCTGTGTGAAAATATTCTAGATATAAGTAAAGTCTAAGAAATGCCTCTAATACTCAGGGAGGCCTTTGTTAGAGATTATGGCATTTTAGGCAAAGATCTCATGGTAGATTAAAAACCTCCAGAAAATTCTTGTTTTAGAGAAAAGCTTCAAAACTGTATCTCTAACCTATTTTATCAATTCATGCTAACTCTTTTGGAATTGCTGCTTATGAGCAGAAATATGGCAGAAAAACTTTGAAATATATTAAATTCCAAGCAGAATAGACTGTCAATAGATTGCCATGAATAACCAACTTTCATTAATACAATGGAAATTTATTATAGTATCTAAAGACTAATTTCACCTAAAATTGGCTCATTTTATTAGATCTACTTGTGTGGTATAAAAAAGAAAAAAGAAAAACAAGCCCATTAAATGGAAGGCCAACATGGAATTGACTGACTGATTCTGCCTCTCCCAGAATTTGCATGGTTGCTGCTGCTGCTGCTGCTGCTAAGTTGCTTCAGTCGTGTCTGACTCTGTGCAACCCCATAGATGGCAGCCCACCAGGCCCCTCCGTCCCTGGGATTCTCCAAGCAAGAGTACTGGAGTGGGTTGCCATTGCCTTCTCCTTGCATGGTTGAATAACCAATTATGAGAAAATTATTTTTGGAATCAAAAACTAAAATTTTAAAAAATGTATAAGAATGTATAATAACTCTTCCATCTTGAGATTTTACAAAATAAGAAATCTGCACTAAAGACATTGATGTGTTCTAGCCTATCTGCTTCAATCTCATCACTTCACTCCCCTTCTTACATCACTTCCATCTCGTATATCCACCAATGACTAATAGAAAGTGTCATCGTACAACTGCAGTGTTATCAAAGACAGTGTTCAGTACACTAATTTGTGTTTGTATACTCAGTCCCTCAGTTGTGTCCAACTGTTGTGGCACAATGAACTGTACCCTGCCAGGCCCATCTGTTCACAGAACTTTCCTGCTAAGACTACTGGAGTGGGTTGCCATTTCCTCCTCCAGGGGATCTTCCCCGCCTAGGAGTTGAACCTGTGTCTCTTGTGTCTCCTGCATTGACAGGCATATTCTTTACCACTGTGCACCTGGGAACCCCGTTGGTAGACTACCACTATAGTCAAGTTCCTGTAGTTTGACCCCTTCATCTTTGCAACTGAAATGTGTGTATGTGCTTAGTTGCTCAGTCATGTCTGACTCTTTGCAGCCCCATGGAACCTGCCAGGCTCCTCTGTCGATGGAATTCTCAGTCAAGAATACTGCAGTGAGTTGCCATTTCCTTCTCCAGGACATCTTCCAGACCCAGGGATCAAACCCACAACTCCTATGTCTCCTGAATCGCAGGTAGATTCTGTAAGTGTTGAGCCATCAAAGAAGCATCTGTCACTGAAATACTTAAGTACAAATATGATGCAACAATGATAGATTTGAGCATATGTCCAATGCAGAAAATAGAGAGATACATGTGGGTCACTGGCTGTATAACTATATTTGTGAAAATAGAGCAGTATGAGTGTTCAGCAATTCAATAAGCACAAAGTTCTGTGTTAAATACAGAGGCAGCAACATTTAATGTCCCTAGATATCTCTCTCTAGAAACGTGCTATGATTCAGGTAGCAGTGCAACTCTAAAGCAAAACTTCTTTTCAATGCCTCTGAGCCCCCTGTGTAAAACAAGACTTCAACTAGATTACCTGTAATGTTCTCTCCAGCTGATACACTCTTTGTCTATAAAATATGACTCTGCTGATGTTTCAATCCATGCCTACTATTGAAAAGTACTAGAAATTTGGAAAATGTTTTAAAAAAGTCATTTAATTTCAAGGGAAAAAATTATACTATTAATCTAGGCTGTATTAACCTGCAATAATGATGACATGAAGCTTTGGGGATAGAATGAGTTTCAGGAAGCCATAAGCTTTTAATCATGGCTCTTTGGTGTGGCTTGTTATTCAAATTCAGAATCATATAGACTCCTCACAGAAGTGGATATCCAAATTTAGTAGCCCTCCAGTGCCAGAAGCCAGTGTGAGGAATCCCACCCATGACAAGGTCATGAGGAAGGAAGCTGACATATGCAAGGTCCTGATCAGACTTCAGGAGGTCCCCCTGGCATTTCCTGAGCATGTACCCACAAAACCAAAAATCTGCCGGCCTTTGTACTCTGCATTTCCACTCTTCTGATATTCTCCGGAAAAAAAGTCAATTCAGGGCTTTAGTCTTCTGCATTTGAAAGGGATGTTTCAGTTAAACCTCCTCTGATTGCTCTCTAGCTTGCCTAATAGCTTCCCTGACCTCTTACAGCTTGTGAATTGCTTGCAGCCCCCAACCGGGAGAGGCACAAAGCTTAAAAGCATTTTAAAGATACAGAGCCTTTTCTAAAGAGTTAAAAATCATATTGGTGACAGGTTTTCACTGTTGACTCAATGATTGCTGCCAGGCCTCCATATTCTTTATCTTTTAGGCACCTGGGAGGATGTTAATCAATGTAAACGGGATATGGAAAAAGATATATAGTAGTTTTGATGTTAGCAACACTAGACTTTTGAGTTAATTACTTTTCTCTTTGTTATATATCACTGCATTCCTCTTGTGTCCTTGCTATGTAAGAATGTAACTTTATTTAGTGCTTTCTGAGAATGGCACCAGACTTTGGGAAGATCAACACAAATAAGGCTTCTGGTTGGCAAACCCTTATCAGAAAAAAGGCTGTAAAAAGTTAATTGGCCCTTTTGGCTGGAAGATGATGTAAATTACCTTAGACTTGTGTATACAACTAGGTATGCAGAGAGAAAAGCCTGGTTTTGATAAGAGTCTGGGCTGCTAACGCTGCATAACTTTGTGTTACCCATTGATCTCCATGTTTTATCAAAAGTATAAAAGGCCTTCTGAACAATAGAGGACGGAGCCAGTCGCTGGACTGGTTTCCCCCGTGTCTCTCTCTCTCTCTCCTTTTCTCCCTTTCCCTCCCTCTCCTCTTTACTTTAATTTCAGGCTGAATTCCCATCTGGGGCACGGAGACTCGCCAAGTCTACTTACTTGCCCTGGCTGTTAAGACCCGTGCGAAAGGGAGACTAAGGTGAGGCACCCTTAGATATTCAAGCGAGCACCGGTGGCCCAACGTAGATGGTGCAAATTCCTTGTCTGGAATTTTATTGGTCTTCCACGTAATCCAAGTTATTCAGCCCTCTTTCTCCACTTAATTTTCCTACTATACTATTGTTTCTTAATCTAATCTTATATCAATAAACAAATAAGTCTTTCCACGCCAATGCTGTCCCCGCTTCGAGTTCCCTGGATCCACTGGGGCTGGACCCAGCAATCCAGTAAGTAAAACAAATTAAAAGATAACAGTAAATAAACACAGTATTATGATCCATCTAGAGATTTTCTTCATTGTTCAGTCACTAAATCGTCCAATTATCTGTGACCCCATGAACTGTAGCACCAGGTTTCCCTGTCTTTCATGATCTCCCAGAGTTTGCTCAAGCTCATGTCCACTGAGACAGTGATGCCATCCAACCATCTCATCCTCTGTCACCCTCTTCTCCTCCTGCCCTCAACCTTTCCCACCATCAGGGTCTTTTCCAATGAGTCAGCCCTTCACATCAGGTGGTCAAAGTATTGGAGCTCTGTTTTCAGCACCAGTCCTTCCAATAAATATCCAGGGCTGATTTCCTTAGGATTGACTGGTTTGATCAAATTGATCAAATTAATCAACCTAAAAGATTGCAAGATGCAAATATTTGAATTAGAAACTCTTGGTGAGGATGTGGCACAACCATGACTTTGACACATTAACAGCAGAATAAAAATTGTTGCTACACTTTGTAAAACTGAAGTCGCTCAGTCATGCCTGACTCTTTGCAACCCCATGGGTAGTAGCCTGCAATGCACCAAGCTCCTCCATCCATGGGATTTTCAAGACAAGAGTACTGGAGTGGGTTGCCATTTCCTTCTCCAGGGAATCTTCCCAACCCAGGGATCAAACCCAGGTCTCTCACATTGTAGACAGACGCTTTATCATCTGAGCCACCAGGGAAGTCTTGTAAAACTATAAGGGGGTTTAATACAGCTGGACATGTACATGCCATACAACTCAAAAAATGCAATTCTTTGAATGTTACCCAAAATAAATGAGTGACTATGCCAACCAAAAGATGTACACAAACTATTCTTCATTGCTTTATTTATAATAATATAGAACTAAAATTTTCTTCAGCTTTTCTTCTTAAACTCAATTTTCTTCAACACATTAAAGACCTAACAAACTTTTAAGTAGTGTTCATAATGTACATTTTAGAGGTCACAGTTCATAAACTTTGTCACAACCCTCAGGTTTTCTCTGAATCATGAAAGCAACCATGAATAGCATATAAATAAATGGTATGTTCAGTTCCAATGAAAACTTATAGGTCAAGTATACTGACACCTGCTCTTGATTAAATAAATTACTATATGGTACGTTTATAGCTTGGAAGACTACACAACATTGAGGATGAATGAACTGCCTTGAGACACAAAAGTGTAGAGAAATTTCATAAAAAAATATTGAGTGGAAGAAGTCAGAAATGAAAATATAAAACCTATGATTATACTACTATATAACTCAAAATATTAAAACTAACTTATTGTGGTGGTGGTGGTGGTAGTTTTGTTGCTAAGTCTTGTCTGACTCTTTTGCAATCCCATAGATCCACAAGGCTCCTCTATTCATGGGATTTCTTAGACAAGAATACTGGAGTTTGTGCCATTCCCTCTTCTCAGGTGATCTTCCTGACCCAGGGATAGAACCCGTGTCTCCTGCATTGCAGGCAGATTCTTTACCACTGAGCCATCAGGGAAACACAAAGCACTGTATTGGACATCAATTTGTGACAGATGTGGGATGACAGTTTCTGAGACACTAGGCGCGTTTTATCTTTGGTGTTCTGGGATTAGCATCTTTTCATTATTGAAAATTTTCTTGTAGTATACTTTTATAGGAGAATGTTTTCTTTATGTGTATCATACTCTAAAAAGAAATTTCCATAAACAAAGTATGCTCACTGCAGGTTGTTAACTTTTTATCTAACAATTTCCTGTGCAAATAAGTGTTGATATATTTGTGAAAATGATGTGGTGCATTGTTTCATAGATTATCTCAGTGCATAATTAATCTTTATGCTTCTAGAGTGTTGATCTGTTTGTGGAACAGCACAGTCTGTATCCGTTCACAGGTTCTCCTAGTCTTACTCCCACCAACAGTGGGACATAATGAACTTTGGTGCCCGATCATGCAGTGAACTCTGCATCTCAATACTCCAAGTGTGAGGAACATACAGCTGTGTCCTGAAAAAGTGACCTTCTGGGTAGACATTTACCTACACACAATTGTACTGTCACCAGGGGCACTAGAAAAACTCTAAGTATAGATTGCTTTTCTCTCACTTGTTTGTACCAGAGGAATATATTTTCTCCTTAAGACATGTTTTCCAATTATTTAAGGTCTCCATTTGTAATGAGACATAGATCCCTTTGGGAAATACTTTAGTTTATCCAACTTACAATTGTAATGTAGCTATCCAACCTCAGTTTTAAGTGGCTAGGTGGGACCAGATTGAAGCCACAATAGTCTACATGGTTTTGAGGAGCTGTTACAAAGCTAAAGTCAGGTTCTGGGGGAATAAAATGCAACTCAAGGGATTTCTGAATCCCAGAAGATCAGGAAGTACCTGAGGGAAAATTAATTTGGATAGAAATAGAATTAGGTAATCAAGGACAATTCTACATACAGCAAATATGTGCCAGAGAGGTTAATAATGACACTGAAATTCTTTTGTGACATAAATGCATCAATTCCTTGATTTTAACCAGTGGAAAATTATTTTGCAATTAGCCATGTGGTTTGAGCTTTGTCTCAACAATATCTCCACAGTAATACATTAGATATTCGATTTTTTTCATAAGTCATAGTTCTTTTATTTTTTAATCTTTTTGTTTTGTATTGGGGTACAGCCATTTAACAATGTTGTGGTAGTTTCAGGTGAACAGTGAAGGGACTCAGCTATATCTGAGTATTGGGTTGATCACACCAAGAATGGCAACACATTAAAAATGAATCAACAATTGTCCCTATAAATCTTTCTTCCCAAATTAAAAATGTGCTAATGATACAAAATTTAGCTTGATGAGTTTCTTAGGGTTACACACACACACAAAAAGCAGGAAACAAACAAATAGAAATGTAACCCAAACAAATAAAAATATAATCTTTGTTCCTGTTAAATACCAAATGAAAATTCAGATAAAACAGAAAATTAGGCATGATCATAATTTACTTTATTGTCTTGTCCCTAAGAAGTAAAGATGCTGAGCAAACTGTTATACATGACCTTGCTATTTATACATCTTCTTGGTGAGATTACCTATCCAATCCTTTGTATAAATTTTATTAATTTGATTTTTATTATTTATGAGATTTTCATAAAGTTTGGATACAAGTTCTTTGTCAGATATATACATACATGATTTTCAAACATTTTCCTCACTTTCCAATATTGTTATTATTGTTCAGTTGCCAAGTCATGTTGGACTCTTTGTGACCCCATGAGCTGTAGCATGCCAGGCTCTCCTATCCTCCAGTATCTCTCGGAGTTTGCTTAAACTCATGTCCAATGAGTCAGTGATGCCATCCAACAATCTCATACACTGTAACCCCCTTCTCCTGCCCTCAATCTTTCCCAGCATCAAGGTCTTTTCCAGTGAGTTGGCTCTTCATAGCAGATGGCCAAAATATTGGAGCTTCAGCATCAGCATCAGTCTTTGCAATGAATATTCAGGGTTGATATCTTTCAGGATTGACTGATTTGATCCCTTTGCTCCTAAGGGACTTTCAAGAGTCTTTTCCAGCACCACAATTTGAAAGCATCCATTCTTCAGCCCTCAGCCTTCTTTATGGTCCTACTCTCGCAACCTTACATGACTACTGGGAAAACCATAGCTTTAGCTGTTTGGGTCTTTGTCAGCAAAGTGGTATCTCTGCTTTTTAATACACACTCTAGGTTTGTCATAGCTTTCCTTCCAAGGAGCAAGCATCTTTTAATTTCAATGTCCATAGGGATTTTGAAACCCAAGAAAATAAAATCTATCACTGCTTCCACTTTTTCCCCATCTATTTGCCATGAAGTGATGGGACCAGATGCTGTAATCTTTGTTTTTTGAAAGTTGAGTTTTAAGACATCGTTTTCACTCTCTTCTTTCACCTTCATCAAGAGACTCTTTAGTTCCTCTTCATTTCTGCCATTAGAGTGGTATCATCTGCATATCTGAGGTTGTTGATATTTCTTAAGGCAATCTTGATTCCGGCTTGGGCTTCATCCTATCTGGAATTTTGAGCAATGTACTCTGCATATACAAGCTAAATAAACATGGTGACAATATACAACCTTGATGTAAGTCCAATTCTGACTGTTGTTTCTTGACTGCATACAGGTTTATCAGGAGGCAAGTAATGTGGTCTGGTATTTACATCTCTTTAAGAATTTTCCACAGTTCTTTGTGATCCACACAGTCAAAGGCTTTTGCACAGTCAATGAAGCAGAAGTAAATGGTTTTTTTTTTCTGGAATAACTGATGTTGGCAATTTGATCTCTGGTTCCTCTGCCCTTTCTAAAGCCAGCTTGTACATCTGGAAGCTCTTACATCATGTCTGTTGAAGCCTAGCTTGAAGGATTTTGAGCATTTCCTTGGCAAGCATGTGTAATGAGCACAATTCCATGGTAGTCTGAGCATTCTTTGCCATTGCTCTTCTTTCAGATTGGAATGAAATCTGACCTTTTCCAGTCTTGTGAGTTTTCCAAGTTTGCTGGCATATTGAATGCAGCACTTTAACAGCATCTTTTTAAGATTTGAAATAACTCAGCTATAATTCCATCACCTCCACTAGCTTTGTTCATAGTACTTCTTTCCAAGGCCCACTTGGCTGCACACTCTAGGATGTCTGGCTTTAAGTTTGTGTCCACACCATCGTGGTTATCCAGGTCACTAAGACCTTTTTTTGTATAATTGAGCTATATCTGTAGAAAAATTTTCAAAGCAGGTATACTACTATTTTTACATTGTTTTCCCAGGTGGCTCAGTGATAAAGAATCTGCAAGCCAGTGCAGGAGATGCAGGAGACACAGGTTCCATCCTTGGGTTGGGAAGATAGACTGGAGGAGTATCAGTTTTCTTGCTGGGAAAATTCCATGGACAGAGGATCCTGGCTGATTATGGTCCAGGGGGTTGCAAACAGTTGCACATGATCAAGCAACTGAGCACAGCACATTATTTTCTACCCTTATAGTCATAAATATTTAATGGCAAATATTTAGAAAGTACTACCTTTTCAAATCCTTGTGCCATTAAGTTTAGAAAATACAAAATAATCAGTGTTCTAATTTACGAGGTCTTAAATTTAGCAGAGATTCTTACAAGAACAAATTAACATAACTCAGAAAAAAAGTGCATAGTTTAGAGAATGTGAGGGAGACATAAAATCTATGAAATATCCTTTGGTATGTGGTTGGACGATAGGAGTAAGATAATGTTTGGTGATGATGCCTGCCTTGAAAGGTAGCATTGACAAGAATAACATAGCATCATTATCCATGACAGATAAAGAGTAGAAACAACCCAACATTTATCCAACTGAACAATGGGTCAATAAGTGTGTAATATCCATAAAAGGAAATATTGTTTTGCCCTTCAATGAAACAAAATTCTGATTCTGACACATGAACAACATGGATGAGCCTTGATAATATTTCACTGAAGAAAAGAAGCTTGAGAGAAGAAAAAATACAATACATATTGCATAATTCTGTTTATATGCAAGACTAAGAAACTGCTCAGAGTCAGAATATAGATTAGTGGTTGCCAGGGCTGGGGTCAGCAGGGATAGGGAATGAGAGCTAATAGGTGTGGGCTTTTTACTGAACTGATGCAAGTGTTCTGGAGGTAGATACTAGCGATGACTGAAAATCCTTGACAACACAATAAAACTAAAAAAAAAAAACTATCTACATTAAAAGGGTGAATTTTATGGTATATGTGATATGAGTATTATATTTCAATATAAAAGAAAATACAATAGGAATGTAGTAATACTCCTAAATGAGGTATGAAGAGAATGTTTCAAAAACAATGAATAATGTGAAGAAGTTAGAAGTGATGGAGGGAGGGACCTTTTTTGAGTTTCCTTAGGTTTCCTGTTTTACGAGAGAAGGAGGAAATGGTTTCAGGATAACTGTTAAGCAGTCCTAAAATTTGCAGTTTTCTTCCTAACACAAAGCAACTTGGTAACAATAGTGAAGCACAAAAACTCAGCTGGTACTAAGTTGTTTTGAATTCTCAAGGGAATATAGAGAAACAGAAATATAATTAATGGAGTGTTTATATAACATCAAAGCCTAAGGGCAGTAGCGCTAGGATTTAAGTCCTAATGTACCTGGTAAAATAAAAGGCCACCTGCCTGTGGGTCTTCCCTGGTGGCTCAGATGGTAAAGAGCCTGCTTGCAGTACAAGAGACCGAGGTGTGATCCCTGGATGGGGAAGATCCCTGGGAGAAGGGAATAGCAACCCACTCCAGTATTCTTGCTTGGAGAAGTCCATGGACAGAGGAGCCAGAGAGGGTCACACGGGGTCACAAAGAGCGGGACACGACTGAGTGACTAACACACCCTGGTTGTTGTTCAGCTACTCAAGCCCTGCTCATCTCAGGTAAGTTTCTAGATCCTAACTTAAGGAATATAGGAGCGAACACTTAACTTTTTGAGAAAAAGTTTTGTAAATGGAATATTTTATACCTCCTATTCTCTAAAATCTGCATTTAATGGCTAGTAATATTTTCTTCTCAGAACTGAATGAGTCTGAACTTGATAATATCCACACATAATTATTTTTAATTTATTTCATTTTATTCTTGGTTCATGGGAACACCTTCACTCTTTTTATCATTTTGTAAGTAATAAAAAACAATTTAAGGTATATATTGTTTTATTGAAAAAATAGTGTAGGTACCACAGTAAAAATAAAAACATGTAGAAATTCATCTCCACATGAACCATATGCCCTGGGGGTCACAAAGAGTCAGATATGACTGAGCAACTGAACTGAACTAAGGGAAAAAGTCTATTACTTATATTCTGTTCTCAGATACATTAAACATGTATATACACATTCACACACATAAATACATACGTATAACATAGGGAGAAGTCTATGTATTTTAGAAGTATTTATTGTCACTCTTTTCATTTATATTTTATTAAATTAAAGGAGATTTTTTTGTATTTAAAATCACTTTACTGCTAAAAAATACCAGAACAATCACAACAGTAACATCAAAAATCACTGATCACCATAACAAACATAGTAATAATGAAAAAGTTTGAAATATTGTGAGCATTACCAACATGTGACCCCAAGACACAAAGTGAGCAGATGCTGTTTGAAAAATGGCGCCAGTAGACTTGCTCAATGAAGGAGTGCCACAGTCCTTCAATCTATGAAACACACAACATGCAAGAAGCACAATGAAGTGAAGCCCAACAAAACAAGCTATGCCTGCACTTTGGGGAGTTGCGTAACATTTGCTGATATACTCATGAAAGCTCATATGGGGTAACAGGATCTGAGATTTCAGGGGAAAGAACATGAGGTACCTGGCAATGAATAGATACATGGCTGCTAATGCCTTGCTGGTCCAGGCTCAGGGACAGCTCTGCACCCAGGAAACCTTAATCCCAGACAAACTGGGACGGCTGGTCACCCACACCACCCTCTGTTCTTACAGAACCATCCCGGTGCTAAACCTTTCCCCTTTCCTTCAGCACTGCCTTCACCTTGGCAGGCCTGCAGGCCGGGCCTTCTCCTAACCACAGGAATGATGCTATTTTACAGGGGAAAGGCAACTTGGTGACTTAGCCTCAAGGTCAGGCCTAATTAATTCTCTCCCAGGCTTCCCACAGCCCCAGAAAGTGCACCTTCCTCTGGGAAGTCCCTACAAATCCTTGTTGATGAGCCAGAAAGCGCATTTGGCTTTTTCTTCAGATTTCTTTTTTATGGCATGCTGTTGTTCCTACACTTTTCTATTGCTTTCTCACTCGTGGACTCCATTTACCTCCAAATTACTTTTGCCAACTGCTATGCTGAATCTTTTTTTAGACTACTGATTTGATACTTTGGTGCTGAAATAACTAAGCCATCTCTGAACGGTCCAGTGTTTACAAACTGAGATAGAAATATGTTCCTATCATAAATTGAATCCAGAAAGGAGATTTAAAATCTAAAGTGATGCAAATGTATGTGGTACATTCTGTTGCTTTTATTTCTTTTTAACTTTTTTCTTCCACTGGTCAATAGATTCATCCCTTGACTACAACTATTACAAAAGAGATAATGAGCATTGTGGAAAAGCAATTATAAATTTCTAGCAAAAAGGTAAATGATACTTCATGTATCTCCAAATACTAAACACAACATAAACTAAAATCTGTACCATAATTATTTTTTTATTACTGCTAGACAGTGTTATACTCATTGTTTCTGGAACTAAGTTAAAGACTCTTAAATTTATCATGTGTTTTTGAGAAACATAAATTTTGTAATTATCTTTTCTAATCATTTTTTGTATTCAAGTGAATATTTTCAAGCATAGAAAATGCTTAGTCTCATGTCTTAAACCTGGCTTCTCTATCACTGGTGTCTCTTACAAATTATTTTGAAGAGATAAGGAGAGTGGAATTTGTTGATATCTACCCACTGAGATAAGGAAAATAATGCTCAGAGAAGAGCTTGTAGAAAGGAGCATACCTCATGAATGATATCTAAATTTACATCACTATTTCTCAAAGCTCAATTCTAGATAATTTTTATTACTGCTTAGCATACAGATATCCCTCTTCAAGCGTACATACACCTGACATGAATTATTTTCTAAATATAAAAATATAGAAAAAAATCATGCTCTATCTTATATTTTGCAGATGTGCAGAAGTGTTACACATCCAGGTGTCATTTTCTTGATCACTTGCTAAAACTTTAGACAAGAACAAAGAAGAATGAGTAGAGAGAATTGCTCCTCCTTGACTGAGTTCATTTTCTTAGGAATTACTGATAACACTGAGAACAAAGTGATCCTATTTACCATGGTTCTCCTTGTTTATCTCATCAATCTTCTGGCAAATCTGGGAATGATCACCCTGATTAGGATGGATCCCCAGCTGCACACACCCATGTACTTTTTCCTCAGCCACCTCTCCTTCTGTGACCTCTGCTATTCCACAGCCATTGGCCCTAAGATGCTGGTGGACCTATTTGCCAAGGACAAGTCAATCTCTTTCTGTGGCTGCGCTCTGCAATTCTTGGTCTTCTGTATCTTTGCCGATTCTGAGTGTCTCCTGCTGGCAGTGATGGCCTATGACCGGTACAAGGCCATCAGCAGCCCCTTGCTATACGCAGTCAGCATGTCCAGCAGGGTGCGCTCCCTGCTCGTGGCTGGGGTTTACCTGGTGGCAATGGCAGATGCTCTGATACACACGACATTAGCATTCCGTTTATGTTTCTGTGGGTCAAATGTGATTAACCATTTCTTCTGTGATTTACCTCCACTTTTCCTCCTTTCCTGCTCTGATATACAGGTCAATGAGTTGGTGGTGTTTATTGTTTTCGGTTTCATTGAGCTGAGTACAATTTCAGGAGTCCTTGTCTCTTACTGTTATATCATCCTTTCAGTCTTGAAAATCCACTCTGCTGAGGGGAGGTTCAAAGCTTTCTCCACCTGCACTTTCCACCTCACTGCTGTGGCCATTTTCCAGGGAACCCTGCTTTTCATGAATTTCCGACCAAGCTCTTCCTACTCTCTAGATCAAGACAAAATGACCTCATTGTTTTACACCCTTGTGATTCCCATGTTAAACCCTCTGATTTATAGTTTGCAGAACAATGATGTAAAAGAGGCCCTAGAAAAATTGAAAAATAAACTATATTTTTCAATATTTTATTATATATCTGTACATATGGCTATACACATATAGTAATTGCTTAATTAAAATTATATGGCATGATACAAGAGAAACATAATTTTTCCAGATTCCTAAATGAACAATTATTTGTATTAAACCCCGCTCTTAAGAGATATTGCAGTTCCCTTCAAATGTTATGCTTAGTATGTGGCCACAGTTTCTATAAGGCACTTGCTATTTTTGAAAAAGCTTTTGACATTTCTAGTTGTGCTAATTCTGAAGTAATTTTCCATTCAAACATTATTTCAATTTCACTAAGACATTATGCATGTATTGAGCAATCTTCCACCACTTAGGTTCTTTATATTTTATATAGTACATTTTTTTAGATTTTAATGAACTTAAGTTGGTGCTAATATTAGACAATAATGAACTAAACAGTCAAGTAAGTCATAATTAGACTTAAAATCATCATGGAATAAAAAATTGAGTGCTATAAATCCAAAAGCAAACTATATAAAACTAGTATAAAGTAAAAGCATCTTTGGATAAAGATATTCCATCTCATATCTAAGAAAGATCCATTTTGGGTGATGAACAGATAGCAGTCAGAGGATGTGACCATTGGACAAGTCTTGAAGTAGAGAATCCCCTGTCTTTAGCGGTAAAGAAGTCATGTTTTCTGCAACATGGAATATTCCAAGGATGTTAGCCTAAGTAAACTATGTCAGTCGGAGAAAAACTAGTAATGTATGATCTCATGTACATGTGTGATCTAAAAAGGTAGAATGAACTCATAGAAACAGAAAGAAGATTATTGGTTGCTAGGAGTTGGAAGGTGGGAGAAATGGGTGATGCTGTTCAAAGTGTGCAAAGCTTTTGTTATTACATTTGACGAATAAGTTCTGGGGATCTAATATCCATGGTGACTCTAGTTAACCATGCCATATTATAAGCTTGAAATTAGCTACAAAAGTGGATCTTAAATGGTCTCACTATACACACACTACAATGGTAACTATGTGAGGTGTGAATGCGTTAACCAATTTTAGTGTGGTAATCATTTCACAGTGTATACATCTATCAAATCATCACTTTGTATATCTAATGAATGTAAATGCTATTTGACAGTTATATCTCAATAAATAAGGGGAAAAAAGAAGAAAGGAAGTTGGAAATTAGGTTACAAAGAGCAGTGGGGAAAGCCTTGGTAATCTGCATTACTGCGCTGCCATTATCAGCTATCAACACTGTGTCATATCACCTAAGACAATTTCCTTTCCTTTTCCCCCATTTTCCGCCATTGTTAAACATCTTTCTTTGTCTCTTTGAGTTCCACAAGCAACCATCTACTTAAGGCATTATTTTACTTTCTGTGACCTTAGGAAGCAGCCCAGTCACACCAGATACCAAGATGGTAGGCCATGTTTGAGGAGTATGGAGAATTCAGTTGCTATCTGTTTGGGAGGGCTTAAGGAGGACATAAAGTGTAATGTCCAAGATGTTTTTTCCAATTTTATATATAACTAATATAAATAATAGAAAACAAATTATTTTAAGAAAAACATTACAACTGGACATGGAACAACAGACTGGTTCCAAATAGGAAAAGGAGTGTGTCAAGGCTGTATATTGTCACCCTGCTTATTTAACTTCTATGCAGAGTACATCATGAGAAACGCTGGGCTGGAAGAAGCACAAGGTGGAATCAAGATTGCCAGGAGAAATATCAGTAATCTCAGATATGCAGATGACACCACCCTTATGGCAGAAAGTGAAGAGGAACTAAAAAGCCTCTTGATGAAAGTGAAAGAGGAGAGTGAAAAAGTTGGCTTAAAGCTCAACATTCAGAAAACTAGGATTATGGCATCTGGTCCCATCACTTCATGGGAAATAGATGGGGAAACAGTGGAAACAGTGGCCGACTTTATTTTGGGGGGCTCCAAAATCACTGCAGATGGTGATTGCAGCCATGAAATTAAAAGACACTTACTCCTTGGAAGGAAAGTTATGACCAACCTAGATAGCATATTCAAAAGCAGAGACATTACTTTGCCAGCAAAGATCTGTCTAGTCAAGGCTATGGTTTTTCCAGTGGTCATGTATGCATGTGAGAGTTGGACTGTGAAGAAAGCTGAGCACCGAAGAATTGGTGCTTTTGAACCGTGGTGTTGGAGAAGACTCTTGAGAGTCCCTTGGACTGCCAGGAGATCCAACCAGTCCATTCTAAAGGAGGTCAGTCCCAGGTGTTCTTTGGAAGGAATGATGCTAAAGTTGAAACTCCAGTACTTTGGCCACCTCATGCGAAGAGTTGACTCATTGGAAAAGACTGATGCTGGGAGGGATTGGTGGTGGGGGCAGGAGGAGAAGGGGACGACAGAGGATGAGATGGCTGGATGGCATCACGGACTTGATGGACGTGAGTCTGAGTGAACTCCAGGAGTTGGTGATGGACAGGGAGGCCTGGTGTGCTGCGATTCATGGGGTCACAAAGAGTCGGACACGACTGAGCAACTAAACTGAACTGAATGGAACTGAACTGAATAGAATGCTGCTGATTTAGAAAAAATCGTCACCATGCACAATTTTTAAAATGAGACATCTTCACTCATGTGATCTATATACATAAAAAATTCCCAAAACAAGTATGTTTTTATCCTTGTAATTGTTCTCTGTTCTTCATTTGATAGTGAAAAATGCATAACAATAAATATTTAGAAACCACTAACTTTACAAATCCTAGTACCATTAGTTTAGGAAGTACAAAGCAGCCATTGATTTCATTCCCGTGGCCTTTAATGTAGTAAAAAAAAAAATTTTTTAATAAAGAAAATAAATATAATTCAGAAAAGAGTGCACTATTTAGACAATGTGATGAAGTCACAAAAGCAGTGAAATGTCCTTGGATGATATGTGGTTGGAGAAAGGGAAAAAGCTGATATTTGGTGAAGAGGGCTATCTTGACAGGGATTGACAGGAATGTTTACAGGGTCATTAGTCATATCAGCTGAATAGTAGAAGCAAGCCAGTGTCCATCCTTCCGAAAAATGGATCGCCAAATTATATTATATCCTTAACATGAAATGCTATTCAGCCACATAATGAAACAAAATTCTAACGCATGCAACAACATGGATGAAACTTGCAAATATTTTACCGAAGAAAATAAACCTGACAAGAAGCACACACACACAGCATGATTCTCTTTATACGCAAGGCCAATAATAGGAAACCACACAGGATCAGAAAGTAGATTAGCAGTTGCCAGGCCCGAGAGGGAGGAAAGGAGAGTGAGAGCTGGAAGGTGTAGGCCTCTTCCGGGGCTGATGAGGATGCTCTGGAGGTAGCCTGTAGTAATGAGCGAGCAAATCCGCAAGTGCACTAAAAATCAAAGAACTGCATACACTAGAAGGATGCTTTACGGCGTAGGATTATATTCCAAGATAAAAGAAAATGCGATCAGAGTGTAATATTCTGACATGAGGTAGTGAAGGAGAAGATTTTGTGTTCAAAAACACAATGAACAATCAAAAAGAGCTGGATAAAGGGGGATCGTTTAGAATCTCACTAAGTTTCCTCTTTGACTCGAGAAGGAGCAGGTAGTTTTCGGGTAGCTGACACACACCATACACACCATTTGCTGTACCCTTCCTTCCATAGAGCAATTTGGACACAATAATGAAGCACAAAAAACGCCGCTTCTGCTAAATTGTTTCTGAATTCACAGGGGAATGTTGTGCTGGTCGTCCTGTTTCAAAGTCTGTCTGACTCTGCACCCTCAGGGATGGCAGCGCACCAGGCTCCTCTGTCCTCCACTATCTCCCAGAGTTTGCTCAAATTAACGTCCATTGAGTCAGTGATGCTATCTAGCCATGTCTTCCTCTGCCAGGGGAATATACGGAAGCAGAAATATAATGAATGAAGTGTTTGAATAACACTACAGCCTAAGGGCCATAGCACAGGGATTTAAGTCCCAATATACCTGGTGAAATAAAAGACCAAATGCTCATTACTGTTCAGCTACCCAAGACCTGCTCTTTCCAGGTACGTTTCCAGATCCTAACTGAAGAAAAATAAGAGAAAATATTTAAACTGGGGGGAAAATAAAAGTTTGTAAATGAAGGACTTTATGCCTACCTACTCACCAAAATCTGCATTTAATGGCAAATAATATTTTCTTCACAAAATTGGAAGAATCTGTCTGAACTTGTTAACATTCATAACGTAATTTTATTTTCATGCTGGCTCACATAAAAGTCTTTGCTCTTTTTTCAATGAGCAACTGTACATGAATTTAAAGTGTGTTTTGTTTTACAGAAACAAAAAAATTAACGTGTGTTTTCTTTTATAGCATAGATATCACAATAAAAACAAAAACATTTACAAATTCACCTCCATGTAGACCAGGTACTATATTTACTTAGGTCTAAAGAAAAAGTCCATTGCTTTCAATTACATTAAAATATATACACAGGCATTCACATAAACACAACAGAGAGAGCAAAGTCTTTGCATTTTAGAAGGATTTATTGTCCCTTATCTAATTTACATTCAATTAAATTGAAAGTCATTTAAAATCTAAAGTGATGCAAATATATGTGGTACTTTCAGTTGTTTTCACTTCTTTTAGCTCTTTTTCTTCCACTGGTCAAGAGAGTCATCCTAGACGGTAACCTCTCCACAAAGAGGTAATGAGCATTATGGGAAAGCAATAGCAAATTTCTAGGAGCAGGTCAGTAATAACTTATTTCATGTCTCACCAAATGCTAAGCAGATGATAAGCTAAAACCAGTAACACAATGATTTTTTTTATTACTAGTCAGGGATGTACTCACTGTTTCTGGAACTAAGAAGAACATTCTTAAACCAATCATGTCTTTTTGAGAGACGAAAAATAGTTATCTTTTTTGTATTCAAGTGAATATTTTTAAACAAAGGGAAAGCTCAGTCCGAAGTCTTAGAATCTGGTCTTGCTAACACTGGTGTCTCTTCCATGTGGTTTTAAAGAATTGAAGAAAGGTAAAATCATCCAGCTCTTCTCTCTGATATAAGAAAAATAAGGCTCAGAGAAGAGTTTGTAGAAAGTAGCAACCCCATGAATGGCATCTGGATTGACTTGAAACGTTCTCAAAGTCTTCCTCATGTGCCTTTTATTATTGCAGAATAGACAGTTATGCCTCTTTAAGGAGTAGATACAAGACTGGATTACTTTCTAAGAATAAAAAGACAATTAAGGGAAAAAAAACAGCTCTGCCTTATGATTTGTTGTTGTTGTTGTTGTGTAGAAGCATTAAACATGCATATGTGATTTTCTTGATAACTTTCTCAAAAGTTTGCACAAGATCTAAGAAGAATGGAAGGAGAGAATTGCTCCTCCTTGACTGAATTCATTTTCTTGGAAATTACTGATAACACTGAGAACAAAGTGATCCTATTTACAATGTTTCTCCTTGTTTATCTCATCAATCTTCTGGCAAATCTGGGAATGATCACCCTGATTAGGATGGATCCCCAGCTGCACACACCCATGTACTTTTTCCTCAGCCACCTCTCCTTCTGTGACCTCTGCTATTCCACAGCCATTGGCCCTAAGATGCTGGTGGACCTATTTGCCAAGGACAAGTCAATCTCTTTCTGTGGCTGCGCTCTGCAATTCTTGGTCTTCTGTATCTTTGCCGATTCTGAGTGTCTCCTGCTGGCAGTGATGGCCTATGACCGGTACAAGGCCATCAGCAGCCCCTTGCTATACGCAGTCAGCATGTCCAGCAGGGTGCGCTCCCTGCTCGTGGCTGGGGTTTACCTGGTGGCAATGGCAGATGCTCTGATACACACGACATTAGCATTCCGTTTATGTTTCTGTGGGTCAAATGTGATTAACCATTTCTTCTGTGATTTACCTCCACTTTTCCTCCTTTCCTGCTCTGATATACAGGTCAATGAGTTGGTGGTGTTTATTGTTTTCGGTTTCATTGAGCTGAGTACAATTTCAGGAGTCCTTGTCTCTTACTGTTATATCATCCTTTCAGTCTTGAAAATCCACTCTGTTGAGGGGAGGTTCAAAGCTTTCTCCACCTGCATCTCCCATCTAACTGCTGTGGCCATTTTCCAGGGAACCCTGCTCTTCATGTATTTCAGGCCGAGTTCATCCTACTCTCTAGATCAAGACAAAATGGCCTCATTGTTTTACACCCTTGTGATTCCCATGTTAAACCCTCTGATTTACAGCCTAAGGAACAAGGATGTAAAACAGGTCCTGGAAAAATTGAAACATAAATGGTTTTAGTTATTTGTATTAGGCATTTGTGTACACCTACGCATTCATATACATATATTGTTTGTTCATTTACTAAAATTAAATGATAGGATACATGAGAATAATAATTTCTCAAATTTTTAAAGTGATATTTGTATTAAATCCTAATTTTATTCCCCCACACATGTCATGTTTCATTATGCTTTAAGGATTTGTGTGTGTGTGTGTGTGTGTGTAGCACTTTGTGTGAAAAATTTTCTGTCTTTCCCATTGTAGTAATTTTGTTCATTGTTTAATTCAAACATCGTTTTCAACTACACTAAGATTTACTGTGCATTTACTCAGTGATCTTTGAGCCTGTAGCCTTTTTGTATATTATTCTAGATCTTATAGTTTATGCACTACGGAAGTTAGTACTAAAAACAAATTTTAAAAATAGTCAAGTAATTCATAATTGGCTTCAAATTCATCATGACATAAAATATAAAGGGATGTAATTTCAAAACAAAAGTATCTAAAACTATTCAAAAAGAAAAGCTACTTTGGATAGAGATCTTCAGTCAAATTTTAAAAAGATTCAATCTGGGAAATGAAAAGGTTGTAGTCAAAGGATCTGACAGTTATTCAGATCTCAAAGTGGCATTACTGACTCGATGGACATGAGTTTAAGTAAACTCCAGCATTGGTGATGGACAAGGAGGCCTGGCGTCCTACAGTCCATGGGGTCCCAAAGAGTTGGACACAACTGAGTGACTGAACTGAACTGAACTGAGGTGTACATGTCTATGTTTTTAGAAGTCATGTTTTCTACAACGTGGAAGAACTGTGAGGTCATGTGTTATGTGAAATATTAATAGAGAGGAAGACAAGTACTATATGATCTCACATATGTGTAAAATCTAAAAGGTCAAATTCAGAAACTCCCTGACAGCCCAGTGATTAGAACTCAATGCGTTCACGAACTGGGTCCAGTTTGATCCCTGATCAGGGAACTAAGATCTCGGCAAGCTGAGTGCTACAGTCCAAAAAAAATAAAAAGATGAAATTCACAAAAACAGACTGAGTTGAATGTTGCTAGGGCCCAAAAGGTAGGGGAAATTGGTGATATTGGAGAAAGTGTTCAAACTTTGTTATTTGATGAATAATTTAGGGGGATCTAAATGTATATGGTATATCTAGTTAGCAATAATGAAAACATGAGAAATTTGCAAAAAAAAGTATATCTTAACTGTCCTCACCATACACACACTCAAAATGGTAACACTGTGAGATGAAGCCTGTGTTAATCAACCTTATTGTACTAATCATTTCTCAATGTATACATTACATCACATTCTGTACTTACAATTACACATGGTGTTAGCCAGTTACGTTTGAATAAGTTCACTTCAGTTCAGTCGCTCAGTCGTGTCTGACTCTTTGTGACCCCATGAATCGCAGCACGCCAGGCCTCCCTGTCCATCACTAACTCCCAGAGTTTACCCAAACTCATGTCCATTGAGTCGGTGATGCCATCCAGCCATCTCATCCTCTGTCATCCCCTTCTCCTCCTGCCCCCAATCCCTCCCAGCATCAGAGTCTTTCCCAATGAGTCAACTCTTCACATGAGGCAGCCAAAGTGCTGGAGTTTCAGCTTTAGCATCAGTCCTTTCAGTGAATATTCAGGGTTGATTTCCTTTAGGATGGACCGGTTGGATCTCCTTTCAGTCCAAGGGACTCTCAAGAGTCTTCTCCAACACCACAGTTCAAAAGCATCAATTCTTCGGTGCTCAGCTTTCTTCACAGTCCAACTCTCACATCCATACATAACCACTGGAAAAACCAAAACCTTGACTAGACGGACCTTTGTTGGCAAAGTAATGTCTCTGCTTTTGAATAGGCTATCTAGGTTGCTCATAACTTTCCTTCCAAGGAGTAAGTGTCTTTTAATTTCATGGCTGCAGTCACCATCTGCAGTGATGTTGAAGCCCCCAAAAATAAAGTCTTGTGACACTGTTTCCACTGTCTCCCCATCTATTTCCCATGAAGTAATGGGACCAGATGCCATGATCTTTGTTTTCTGAATGTTGAGCTTTAAGCCAACTTTTTCACTCTCCTCTTTCATTCTCATCAGGAGGCTTTTTAGTTCCTCTTCACTTTCTGCCATAAGGGTGGTGTCATATGCATATCTAAGGTTATTGATATTTCTCCCAGCAATCTTGATTCCAGCTTGTGCTTCTTCCAGCCCAGCGTTTCTCATGATGTACTCTGCATATAAGTTAAAGTTAGATAAAAATAAGATATCTAAAGATTAGAGTTTAAAGACATACAGAAGAGCTGTCTACTTGTTAAAGTACAATATCGTGTTGTTGTTATCAACTATCAATTCTCCTGCACTTCTTCCAAGATAATTTTCTTTCCTGCCTCCTCATTTTCAACCCTGGTTAAATGCCCACCTCTGTGTGGTTTACAAATGATCACCTTTAAGGCATTGCTTTATATCACCCTTTTTGTGAGCATTCTTTGCTAAAGAACTAGTATTTCATCCTTGTTAACAAGCACTGAATTTTGCCTGGGATATAAAATAAATTAACATGAATTTACCTAAAAATAGTCAGCAACATTTTTTGACTATTACTTATGTCTCAATAACACAAAATTCATTGAAGATTTGTTAAGTATCTTAACACACACACACACACACACATAGACACATATCTCACAACAGTGTATATATATTGTATGTATATACACAACAGTTTTTTGGAAGGTGCATAAAATTGTTATGGACACTAAGATAATATTCTTATAAAGACACATGTATTTGTTAATTGCACTAGAAGTAAGAAGCTATAACTTCTTGATATTTGACTATTACATCTGACTTTAATATGGCTTCCTGAAGGCTAAAACACTGAATCAGTTTGCTGAGGAAGCTAGGCTACAATCCAATCATATATTTGAAATGCCATAAACTACTGAAGAACAGTCTTATTTACACATTAAAATTGCAAAGTTAAAAGCCTCAGATGGTCTTAAATTTTCCAGCTGCCATTGTAAATAAAATGTCCTTATGTAAAACTATTTCAGAATGAAAAAATAAAGCCAATGAAATTCCTTTGTTATTCATGGTGGTATTTGTAAAACACTATGGTGATTGCAGCCATGAAATTAAAAGATGCTTACTCCTTGGAAGAAAAGTTATGAGCAAACTAGATAGCATATTCAAAAGCAGAGACATTACTTTGCCGACTAAAGTCTATCTAGTCAAGACTATGGTTTTTCCTGTGGTCATATATGGATGTGAGAGTTGGACTGTGAAGAAGGCTGACTGCTGAAGAAGTGATGCCTTTGAACTGTGGTGTCGGAGAAGACTCTTGAGAGTCCCTTGGACTGAAAGGAGATCCAACCAGTCCATTCTGAAGGAGATCAATCCTGGGATTTCTTTGGATGGAATGATGCTAAAGCTGAAACTCCAGTACTTTGGCCACCTCATGCGAAGAGTTGACTCATTGCGAAAGACTCTGATGCTGGGAGGGATTGGGGGCAGAAGAAGGGGACGACAGAGGACGAGATGGCTCGATAGCATTACTGACTTGATGGACGAGAGTCTGAGAGAACTCTGGGAGTTGGTGTTGGACAGGGAGGCCTGGCGTGCTGCAATTCATGGGGTGGCAAAGAGTCAGACACGACTGAGTGACTGAACTGAACTGAAGTGATGGCATGTTAAGAAGAGTTATCATGGTAAAAACACCGTAAAATAGCTATTCTATAATATAAAAGATTTATGGGTTTCTGTTTCTAGTATATTTTATTACTTCACTCAAACTTCTTTTCAACTGTTGCTTATGAAGAGTAACGTGGCAGAAAACATTGGCTGGAATATATTAAAGTCAGATAAAATATGGTGTCAATGAGTGAGTGAAAGGCATTCAGTCGTGTCTGACTCTTTGCCACCTCATGGACTAAACAGTCCATGGAATTCTTCAGGCCAGAATACTGGAGTGGGTAGCTGTTCCCTTCTCCAGGGGACCTTCCCAACCCAGAGATCAAACCCAGGGCTCTCGCATTGCAGGCAAATTCTTTACCAGCTGAGCCACAAGGGAAGCCCATGGTGTCAATGTTATGCCATTAATTATTGGCTTACTAATATATGTTAACACTCTGTCTATCTCAAGAGTCTTCATTCTTTTCCTATTTAATCTTTCTTTTTTTTTTAATTTTTATTTTTACTTTATTTTACTTTACAATACTGTATTGATTTTGCCATGCATTGACATGAATCCACCACAGGTGTACATGAGTTCCCAAACATGAACCCCCCTCCCACCTCCCTCCCCATATCATCTCTCTGGATCCTCCCCATGCACCAGCCCCAAGCATCCTGTATCCTGTATCGAACATAGACTGGTGATTCGTTGCTTACATGATAGTATACATGTTTCAATGTCATTCTCCCAAATCATCCCACACTCTCCCTCTCCCTCACAGTCCAAAAGTCCATTCTATACATCTGTGTCTCTTTTGCTGTCTTGCATACAGGGTCATCATTACCATCTTTCTAAATTCCATATATGTGTGTTAGTATACTGTATTGGTGTTTTTCTTTATGGCTTACTTCACTCTGTATAATCAGCTCCAGTTTCACCCACCTCATTAGAACTGATTCAAATGTATTCTTTTTAATGGCTGAGTAATACTCCATTGTGTATATGTACCACAGCTTTCTTATCCATTCATCTGCTGATAGACATCTAGGTTGTTTCCATCTCCTAGCTATTATAAACAGTGCTGTGATGAACATTGGGGTACACATGTCTCTTTCAATTCTGGTTTCCTCGGTGTGTATGCCCAGCAGTGGGATTGCTGGGTCATAAGGCAGTTCTGTTTCTGGTTTTTTAAGGAATCTCCACACTGTTCTCCATAGTGGCTGTACTAGTTTGCATTCCTACCAACAGTGGAAGAGGGTTCCCTTTTCTCCACACCCTCTCCAGCATTTATTGCTTGTAGGCTTTTGTATCACAGCCTTACATGTGAAATGGTACCTCATTGTGGTCTTGATTTGCATTTCTCTGATAATGAGTGATATTGAGCATCTTTTCATGTGTTTGTTAGCCATCCATATGTCTTCTTTGGAGAAATGTCTATTTAGTTCTTTGGCCCATTTTTTGATTGGGTCATTTATTTTTCTGAAATTGAGCTGCAGGAGTTGCTTGTATATTTTTGAGATTAGTTGTTTGTCATTTGCTTCATTTGCTATTATTTTCTCCCATTCAGAAGGCTGTCTTCTCACCTTGCTTATATTTTCCTTCTTTGTGCAGAAACTTTTAATTTTAATTAGATCCCACTTGTTTATTTTTGCTTTTATTTCCAGTATTCTGGGAAGTGGATCATAAGGGATCCTGCTGTTATTTTTGTCGGAGAGTGTTTTGCCTATGTTCTCCTCTAGGAGTTTTATAGTTTCTGGTCTTACATTTAGATCTTTAATCCATTTTGAGTTTATTTTTGTGTATGGTGTTAGAAAGTGATCTAATTTCATTCTTTTACCAGGAAATTACTAGAGCTAATCAATGAATATAGTAAAGTTGCAGGATATAAAATCAACACACAGAAATCCCTTGCATTCCTATACACTATAGTGAGAAAGTAGAAAAAGAAATTAAGGAAACAATTCCATTCACCATTACAATGAAAAGAATAAAATACTTAGGAATATATCTACCTAAAGAAACTAAAGACCTATGTATAGAAAACTATAAAACACTGATTAAAGAAATCAAAGAGGACGCTAATAGATGGAGAAATATACCATGTTCATGGATTGGAAGAATCAATATAGTGAAAATGAGTATACTACCGAAAGCAACCTACAGATTCAATGCAATCCCTATCAAGCTACCAGCGGTATTTTTCACAGAGCTAGAACAAATAATTTCACAATTTGTATGGAAATACAAAAAACCTCGAATAGCCAAAGCAATCTTGAGAAAGAAGAATGGAACTGGAGGAATCAACCTTCCTGACTTGAGGCACTACTACAAAGCCGCAGTCATCAAGACAGTAGATACAAAGATAGAAATATAGATCAAGGGAACAAAATAGAAAGCCCAGAGATAAATCCACACACCTATAGACACTTTATCTTCGACAAAGGAGGCAAAAATATACAATGGAGTAAAGACAATCTCTTTAACAATTGGTCCTGGAAAACTGGTCAACCCATTTAATCTTTCAACACCACATTCTTCTCACACAACCAGTGCAGTGTGTGATGGTAAATATCATTGTCCAAATGCAATTTATCAATGAGTGTGACATGTGTTAATATTATAGTCATATGTCTTGATCTCTTCCTTCATCCTTGCCACTGAAATAAAAAGTGTAAATATGACAAAAACGATGTTAGATTTGGGTAAATGTCTAACTCATCTCACACGCTAGTAATGTTCAAAATTCTCCAAGCCAGGCTTCAGCAATATATGAACCATGAAATTCCAGATGTTCAAGCTGGTTTTACAAAAGGCAGAGGAACCAGAGATCAAACTGCCAACATCCGCTGGATCATGGAAAAAGCAAGAGAGTTACAGAAAAACATCTATTTCTGCTTTATTGACTATACCAAAGCCTTTGACTGTGTGGATCACAACAAACTGTGGAAAATTCTGAAAGACATGGGAATACCAGACCACCTAACCTGCCTCTTGAGAAACCTATATGCAGTCCAGGAAGCAACAGTTAGAACTGGACATGGAACAAGAGACTGGTTCCAAATAGGAAAAGGAGTGTGTCAAGGCTTATATTGTCACCCTGCTTATTGAAGTTATATGCAGAGTACATCATGAGAAATGCTGGGCTGGAAGAAGCACAAGCTGGAATCAAGATTGCAGGGAGAAATATCAATCACCTCAGATATGCAGATGACACCACCCTTGTGGCAGAAAGTGAAGAGGAACTAAAAAGCCTCTTGATGAAAGTGAAAGAGGAGAGTGAAAAGGTTGGCTTAAAGCTCAACATTCAGAAAACGAAGATTATGGCATCTGATCCCATCACTTCATGTGAAATAGATGAGGAAACAGTGGAAACAGTATCAGACTTTATTTTTTTGGGCTCCAAAATCACTGCAGATGGTGACTGCAGCCATGAAATTAAAAGACACTTACTCCTTGGAAGGAAAGTTATGAGCAACCTAGATAACGTATTCAAAAGCAGAGACATTACTTTGCCGACTAAGGTCCATCTAGTCAAGGCTATTGTTTTTCCTGTGGTCATGTATGGATGTGAGAGTTGGACTGTGAAGAAGGCTGAATGCCGAAGAATTGATGTTTTTGAACTGTGGTGTTGGAGAAGACTCTTGAGAGTCCCTTGGACTGCAAGGAGATCCAACCAGTCCATTCTGAAGGAGATCAGCCCTGGGATTTCTTTGGAAGGAATGATGCTAAAGCTGAAACTCCAGTATTTTGGCCACCTCATGCAGAGTTGACTCCTTGGAAAAGACTCTGATGCTGGGAGGGATTGGGGGCAGGATGAAAAGGGGATGACAGAGGATGGGATGGCTGGATGGCATCACTAACTCGATGGACCTGAGTCTGAGTAAACTCCAGGTGGTGGTGATGGACAGGGAGGCCTGGCATGCTGCAATTCATGGGGTTGCAGAGAGTCGGACACGACTGAGCAACTGAACTGAATTGAACTGAAGGTGTCTGAGGCTTGTCTTAGTCACATATTTTCTTTAACCCCAGAGCTAATGATTACACAAAACAACTCCTCTTGCTCAGGGGTGTGTTTTTACTTAAGCTCTGTACTAAAATGGCACCCCACTCCAGTACTCTTGCCTGGAAAATCCCATGGACTGAGAAGCCTGGTAGGCTACAGTCCATGGGGTCACAAAGAGTCAGACACGACTGAGCAAGTTCACTCTCTCACTCAGTGATTATGTAACAACAATGTATCTCGCTTAAGGACATGTTTCTCCTTCTTAACAAGAATCTTCTGACTAATCTTGCTCTTTTAAAACCTATGTTGTGGGAGTGTGGTGATAAGACCTTTCTATTGCTAGTTTTAATCTTGTTTACTTAAGATATATGTTGGGGGAATGGGTTTGGTAAATGTATATAAAGTGAAGTTGCTCAGTCGTGTCCGACTGTTTGCAACCCTACCAGGCTTCCCAGTCCATGGGATTTTCCAGGCAATAGTAATGGAGTGGATTGCCATTTCCTTCTCCAGGGGTTCTTCCTGACCCAGGGATCGAACCCAGGTCTCCCACATTGCAGACAGACACTAAACCGTCTGAGCCACCAGGGAAGTCCCTGGCTCAAGGTATATAAGGGCTTGATAAAACTAGTGAGTGGGACACTCTCCACCCCCTTCTGATGCCTGTGTCAGAAGCTTTCTCGGTCTTTTTTTCACTGTATTAAAACTTCTGCCACACAAAAGCTCTGAGTGATCAAGCCTGGTCCCTGGTCCTGAAGCAAAATCTTCTTTGGAGATCACAACTCCGACATTGTTCACTGTAAACTATCAGTATGAGATTGAAGGATGGGAATAAGCTGATGTTTGGTTTTGAAGGCTGCCTTGACAGGCAAAGTTGACATAAATGTTAAAACATCATTGTTCATAATAGATAAAGAGTAGAGACAAGCCACATCCATCCGTCTGAAGAATGGATCAATAAAATGTGTTGTATCTATAAAATGCAGTATTGTTGTGCCATTTAATGAAACAAAATTCCAATGCATTCAGCAACATGACTTAACCTTAAAGACACTGAACTGAAGAAAAGAAACCTGACAGGACACATACATATATACACATTATTTCATGATTCTTTGTATGTGAATTGGCCAGAAGATGCAATTACTTAGGCTCAGAAAGAAGATTATTGTTTGCCAGAGCTGGGCAAGGGAAAAAGAGGTAGTGACAGACACTAGCATGAGTGTTTCATTGATGCAAATGTTCCAGAAGGAGATAATGGTGACGGGTGAGCAACCTTGAAAATATATTTAAACCCAAAGAACTATTTATATGAAATATATATATATAAAACATTTAAATAAAAATAAATATGGTCAAAGTGTAGTAATATTTCCACATGAGGTAGTTAAGGAGAATGCTTCAAAAACACAATGAACAATCCAAAGAATTTGGAAAAGAGGGATCTATTTGATTTTTACTAGATTTCCTCTGACTAAAGAAGGAGAATATTGATGGAGGTGTCAACTACAAATTAGCACTTGCCAAAAATCTTTGCCAACAACTGAACAACAACAAGGGCATTTGCCACCTGCCTGTGTGGAGATTGAACCCCGTGCTGCAGCTGCTGCTGACCTGTGACACACCCTGAGGGGAATTCAGGGTGGAGAGGGAGGCACTCTGTGCCCCAGGGAAACTGGTGGAACTTGGTCTTTAGATGTTAGATATTTTCAGAAACTGATTTTATGATCCAAATCCTTGCATCCATTCATACCTAGAAAATCACTAAATCCCTTCATGGAGACATTAGCTCCTTGTGACCATCAGAAAAGCTTTTGTAAAATAAGCATTTGATTGCATAGAACTCTCCCTTCATCAAAATTTCATATATTGATCTTTTGCCAGTGCCTCTTTGGAGAAATCTCTCAGAGCTACCTGAGCTGCTATCTCCAGGCTGCAGTCCTCATTTTGCCCCAAATAAAATTTAACTCACAACTCTCAACTGGTGCACCTTTTTGAGCAGATAGAGCACAACTGTGGGGAGCACCTTAAATACCTTTGCGGTCTTCTTCATACCATAGATTAATTTGGTGACAATAGTGAAGCATAAAAGTTCAGACTTTGCTAAGTTGTTTCTGAATTCACAAGGGGACACAGAAGCAGAAATAACTTTAATGATGTGTTTGCATAATGTCAAAACCTAGACACACTAGCAGAGGGATTTAAGTCCCACTGTGCCTGGTAATGTGGAACAAAGCAAGACAAAGACTAATCAAGTTTTGCCAAGAAAATGAATCGGTCATAGCAAACACCGTCTTCCAACAACACAAGAGAAGACTCTACACATGGACATCACCAGATGGTCAACAGCGAAATCAGATTGATTATATTCTTTGCAGCCAAAGATGGAGAAGCTCTAAACAGTCAACAAAAACAAGACCAGGAGCTGACTGTGGCTCAGATCATGAACTCCTTATTACCAAATTCAGACTTAAATTGAAGAAAGTAGGGAAAACCACTAGACCATTCAGGTATGACCTAAATCAAATCACTTATGATTATACAGTGGCAGTGAGAAATAGATTTAAGGGCCTACATCTGATAGATAGAGTGCCTGATGAACTATGGAATGAGGTTCGTGACATTGTAAAGGAGACAAGGATCAAGACCATCCCCATGGAAAAGAAATACAAAAAAGCAAAATGGCTGTCTGCGGAGGCCTTACAAATAGCTGTGAAAAGAAGAGAGATGAAAAACAAAGGAGAAAGGAAAGATATAAGCATCTGAATGCAGAGTTCCAAAGAATAGCAAGAAGAGATAAGAAAGCCTTCTTCAGTGATCAATGCAAAGAAATAGAGGAAAACAGAATGGGAAAGACTAGAGTTCTCTTCAAGAAAATTAGAGACTCCAAGGGAACATTTCATACAAAGATGGGATCGATAAAGGACAGAAATGGTCTGGACTTAACAGAAGCAGAAGATATTAAGAAGAGGTGGCAAGAATACACAGAAGAAACTGTACAAAAAAGATCTTCATGACCCAGATAATCGCGATGGTGTGATCACTCATCTAGAGCCAGACATCCTGGAGTGTGAAGTCAAGTGTGCCTTAGAAAGCATCATTATGAACAAAGCTAGTGGAGGTGATGGAATTCCAGTGGAGCTATTTCAAATCCTGAAAGATGATGCTGTGAAAGTGCTGCACTCAATATGCCAGCAAATTTGGAAAACTCAGCAGTGGCCACAGGACTGGAAAAGGTCAGTTTTCATTCCAATCCCAAAGAAAGACAATGCCAAAGAATGCTCAAACTACTGCACAATGAAATCATCTCACACGCTAGTAAAGTAATGCTCAAAAGTCTCCAAGCCAGGCTTCAGCAATATGTGAACTGTGAACTTCCTGATGTTCAAGCTAGTTTTAGAAAAGGCAGAGGAACCAGAGATCAAATTGCCAACATCCGCTGGATCATGGAAAAAACAAGAGAGTTCCAGGAAAACATCTATTTCTGCTTTACTGACTATGCCAAAGCCTTTGACTTTGTGAATCACAATGAAAGAGATGGGAATACCAGACCACCTAGCCTGCCTCTTGAGAAATCTGTGTGCCAGTCAGGAAGCAACAGTTAGAACTGGACATAGAACAACAGACTGGTTCCAAATAGGAAAAGGAGTATGTCAAGGCTGTATATTGTCACCCTGCTTATTGAAGTTATATGCAGAGTACATCATGAGAAACGCTGGGCTGGAAAAGCACAAGCTAGAATCAAGATTGCTGGGAGAAATGTCAATCACCTCAGATATGCAGATGACACCACCCTTGTGGCAGAAAGTGAAGAGGAACTAAAAAGCCTCCTGATGAAAGTGAAAGTGGAGAGTGAAAAAGTTGGCTTAAAGCTCAACATTCAGAAAACGAAGATCATGGCATCCGGTCCCATCACTTCATGGGAAATAGATGGGAAGACAGTGGAAACAGTGTCAGACTTTATTTTGGGGGGCTCCAAAATCACTGCAGATGGTGATTGCAGCCATGAAATTAAAAAACACTAACTCCTTGGAAGGAAAGTTGTGAGCAACCTAGACAGCCTATTCAAAAGCAGAGACATTACTTTGCTGACTAAGGTCCATCTAGTCAAGGCTATGGTTTTTCCTGTGGTCATGTATGGATTTGAGAGTTGGACTGTGAAGAGGGCTGAGTGCCAAAGAATTGATGTTTTTGAACTGTGGTGTTGGAGAAGACTCTTGAGAGTCCCTTGGACTGCAAGGAGATTCAACCAGTCCATTTTGAAGGAGATCAACCCTGGGTGTTCTTTGGAAGGAATGATGCTAAAGCTGAAACTCCAGTATTTTGGCCACCTCATGAGAAGAGTTGACTCATTGGAAAAGACCCTGATGCTGGGAGGGATTGGGGGCAGGAGGAGAAGCGGACGACCGAGGATGAGATTGCTGGATGGCATCACCGACTCGATGGATGTGAGTCTGAGTGAACTCCGGGAGTTGGTGATGGACAGGGAGGCCTGGCGTGCTACGATTCATGGGGTCGCAAAGAGTTGGACACGACTGAGCGACTGATCTGATCTGTGCCTGGTAACATAAAAGCCTATCTGCTTATTCAGCTGCCCAAGACCTACTCATCTCAGGTAAAGTTTCCAGGTAATGATTTCAAGACTCTAGAACAAATAGCTACTGTTTTGGTAAAATAAATTTCTTAATAAAACATTTTATGCCTGCTGCTGCTGCTGTTAAGTCACTTCAGTCGTGTCCAACTCTTTGCGTCCTCATGTATTGTAGCACACCAGGCCTCCCTGTCCATCACCAACTCCCGGAGTTCACTCAAACTCACGTCCATCGAGTCAGTAATGCCATCCAGCCATCTCATCCTCTGTTGTCCCCTTCTCCTCCTGCCCCCAATCCTTCCCAGCATCAGCGTCTTTTCCAATGAGTCAACTCTTTGCATGAGGTGGCCAAAGTATTGGAGTTTCGGCTTTAGCACCAGTCCTTCCAATGAACATTCAGCACTGATCTCCTTTAGGATGGACTGGTTGGATCTCCTTGCAGTCCAAGAGACTCTCAAGAGTCTTCTCCAACATCACAGTTCAAAAGCATCTATTCTTTGGTGCTCAGCTTTCTTCACAGTCCAACTCTCACATCCATATATGACCACTGGAAAAACTATAGCCTTGATAGACGGAGCTTTGTTGGCAAAGTAATGTCTCTGCACTTTAATATGCTATTTAGGTTGGTCATAACTTTCTTTCCAAGGTTAGTCCTAGCTTTTCTTCCAAGGCACAGTGAAGTGAAGTCACTCAGTTGTGTCCAACTCTTTGCGACAACATAGACTGGGGCCTACCAGGCTCCTCTAACCATGGGATTTTCCCAGGCAATAGTACTGGAGTGGATTGCCATTTCCTTCTCCAGGGGATCTTCCCAACCCAGGGCTCGAACCCAGGTCTCCTGCACTGTAGACAGATGCTTTACCACGTGAGCCACCAGGAAAGTCACAAGCATCTTTTAATTTCATGGCTGTAGTCACCATCTGCAGTGATTTTGAAGCCTAAGAGGACTTAAATTCATCATCAATTCTCTTTACACATATCTCAAATACACATATCTTGTTTTTGCCTTTTTAATAAGAGAGGGAATTGTGAGTCATAAAAAGGCTTTAACACCTCAGTCAATCTTTGTTCTAAAAAGATAAAGTGCAGGTATAAAATAAGTGCATTTTCCCCACTTTTCATTTCTAATGTTTGTTAGTGGAATCCAAGTATCCCCACAAACTACATCAAATCATTGCTTTAATCAAAAATAATTGATTTTAGGTATTGATTATTTGAATCTATTGGCTTTTCATGCATTGCTTTGACATTTCTTCATATACTTTTATTACTGGAAATATTGCCAAATGACATAGAGAAGGTGAATATTTCAAAAAGGAAGAAACCAAATGAATAATAGGAAGATGTAAATTACTAAGTTGGGAAATCTTGTAATTCATCGGATCTCTGCTTTGACTAGGTAAGGGGAGTTTAGATTCAGTGTAACTGTGCAGCTTAGACTAAACATAATCTGTATTTTTCTTACTGTCAGATCAATATGTTGACAATAGTGAAGAAATAAAGCTTAATTTTTGCAAAGGTTGTTACTGTTTTCACAGGGGAAAATACAGAGCAGAAAATAGAATTAATCAAATGTTAGCAAACACTGAGCCAGAGGGCGGATTCTTCAGAGACTTAAGTCCCAAATGCTACCTGGCAAAATAAAAGGTTAGCTGTTTATTTTTTAGACATCAGTAGCAAGGACATGGAGTCGCACAGAGTCGGACACGACTGAAGCAACTTAGCAGCAGCAGCAGCAGCAGCAGCAAGGACAGAAAGCCCTGCTCATTCCAGGTATGTTCTTGAGTCTCCAGATTTAAGAATACAGGAAAAAAGCTTAGCATTAAAAAATGAGAAATTTATCAATTAATTACTTATGCCTACCAATTCAATATAATAAACTCATGAGTTTAAAAATCAGAAGATATTTTCTTCTCAGAATTGGAAGAATCTGTCTCTAGCATCTATAAAATGACTGTTTTAATTATTTTCTTTTAATTTAGATTCACAGGAAAGCCTTTACTCTTTGTCACTGGGGAAGCATATACATACTTTTTTAAAATTTTATTTCAAACATAATATAGGTAGAATACTATAAATAGCAATATTTGGAAACTTAACTCCATGTAAATCATATGCCAATATATACTTAAAGAAAACCTGTCACCAATGTGCTAATTCTTAAATCAATAGAGACATACAGACATGACGCAAGCAGATACATACACAAGGACACTCGACACATCGGAAGTGTTCATTACACCGCATCTCATTTTCTTTTTAATACAAAAGTCAATTAAAATCAAAGACACACAAATGTGTGTGTTAAATTCTGTTGTTTTCACTTCTTTGTGTCGTTCTTCTTTGGCTGGTCAAGGGATCCACCCTCTGGCACCAGGGCGAAGCAGAGATCAGTAATGAGAAGTGTGGCGAAGGAGCAACACGTTTCTACAGTAAAGGTCAATAAGGCCTATTTTATGTCTACCAGATGCTGAAGGTAACAGACCAGGACAGCAACATAGTAATTTTCATTATGAATGGTTGCTGATATGCTCTAGAATGTATAGACAATCGTTTCAAATCAACATTAGCTGAGCTGTATTCTGAGAAACATAACAATGGTAACAAATTTTTCTGCCCGAATGACTATTTCCAGAGATGGAAAATGCTTAATCCTATACCTGACAGCCAGGTCTCTCAAACATTGGTGTGTCTTCTATGGTATTTTGAACATGAAATAAGACATTAATTCTTCCAATTATACCTCCAGAGATAAGAAGGCAAAAACCTAGGAAAATGAAAAACTCGTAGAGTTTTATATACATCATAATGACATGCAGACTTAGATAAAACTTTTTCAACGTGTAATGTAGTCTTTTGTTTGTTTTTATTTTTCCAGGTAGGTAACAATGTTCCTTCAAAAAGTAGGGACATGACTGGGTGATTTTCTGAGTATAGAATGACATTTACACAAAGAGACTGTGCTCTCCTTTGCAGATATCCGCACATTTATCTATACTTTTCCTGATCATTTTGTCAAAAAATTAGATAAGAAAAATTAAAGAATGGAGAAAGAAAATTGCTCCTCTGTGACTGAATTCATTTTCTTGGGGATTACCAGTGATCTGGAAGTGAAAGTGACCTTATTTGCCATGTTGCTGATGGTCTATCTCATTAATCTTCTGGGAAATCTTGGAATGATAATTTTGATTAGAATGGATCCCCAGCTGCAAACGCCAATGTACTTTTTCCTCAGCCACCTCTCCTTCTGTGACCTCTGCTATTCCACAGCCATTGGGCCCAAAATGCTGGTTGACCTTTTGGCCAAGAACAAATCAATCCCCTTCTACGGCTGTGCCCTACAGTTCTTGATTGCCTGTACCTTTGCAGATTCTGAGTGTCTCCTGCTGGCAGTGATGGCCTATGATCGATACAGGGCCATCAGCAGGCCCTTGCTCTATGCGGTCAGCATGTCCAGTGGGGTGTGCTCCCTGCTCGTGGCTGGGGTTTACCTGGTGGGAATGACAGATGCTTTGATCCACACGACATTAGCATTCCACTTATGCTTTTGTGGGTCAAATGAGATTAACCACTTCTTCTGTGACTTACCTCCACTCTACCTTCTTTCCTGCTCTGATACACAGGTCAATGAATGGACAGTGTTTATTGTTTTCGGCTTCATTGAATTGAGCTCAATTTCAGGAGTTCTTGTCTCTTACTGTTATATCATCCTAGCAGTCTCAAAGATCCATTCTACTAAGGGGAGGTTCAAAGCTTTCTCCACCTGCACCTCCCACTTAACTGCTGTGGCAATTTTCCAGGGAACTATGCTTTTTATGTACTTTAGGCCAAGTTCAATCTACTCTTTAGATCAAGACAAAATGACCTCATTGTTTTACACCCTTATGATTCCCATGTTAAATCCTCTGATTTATAGCCTACGGAACAAGGATGTGAAAAATGCTCTAGGAAAACTAAAAAATAAAAGATAGTTTCAAAGATTTATATAACACACATGCACACACATACAGTAGTTATTATTTTTGCAAAATTATATGGTATGATGCATGAGAAATATAATTTTATCAAATTATTTAATAAATGAGTATCTATACTAAAGTTCAGCCATAGGAAATTGTTGCAGTTTTCAAAACTTGTCATGCTTCATTTTATGTCTTGACCTTATCTGTGAAACCCTGTGTAAAACTTCCTGGCTCTTCAAATTCTATCATACGTTTTGTATGTATCCATTCATTCAAACATTATTATTTCAAGTGTATTAATATTTATCAACTATTTAATTCTTCTTTTTCTGCCTCTAAGTGCTTTACATTTCTTTAAAAACCCATTAGTTTGTATAAAAATGAACCGTATAATCTAGATGAATAAAGAAACATTTACTAACTAACCACACATAAAATTCATAGTAAAGTTTAAGACTTTCATTAATTAAAAACAAAAACAAAAAAAAAGTAGGGTTAAAAATCTAGGAACAAATGTCAAAACATAGTGTGCAGAAGAAAGGTTTTCTTTAAAGGAGATATTGTCAGATCTAAAACTTTGGGAAGGAAATGATTCTAGGAAGATAATTTGACACTTATAGAGGTCTTGAGTTGAGCAGCTGTATACCTTTTCAGGGGATTCCCAGTGCCTCAGTGGTAAACAATCTGCCTGCCAATGCAAGAGATGCAGGGGACTCGGATTTAATCCTTGGGTCAGGTATATCCTCTGGAATAGGAAATGGCAACTTGCTCCAGTATTCTTGCTTGGAAAGTTCCATGAACTGAGGAGCTGGGCAGGCTGTGGTTCCTGGGGTCACAAAGAGCTGGATGCAACTGAACACACAGACACATACATACACACACCTTTTTAGAATTAAGAAATCCAAAACTGAAAGCAATTTGAACTCTGTGGGAGAGGGAGAGGGTGGGATGATTTGGGAGAATGGCATTGAAACATGTATAATATCATATATGAAACGAATCACCAGTCAAGGTTTGATGCAGGATACTGGATGCTTGGGGCTGGTGCCCTGAGACTACCCAGAGGGATGGTACGGGAAGGGAGGAGGGAGAGGGGTTCAGGATGGGGAACACGTGTATACCTGTGGCGGATTCATGTTGATGTATGGCAAAACCAATACAATATTGTAAAGTAATTAACCTCTAATTAAAATAAATAAATTTATATTTAAAAAATAAATAAATAAATAAAATTACATTTCCCTAGCAGAAACAAATAAATAAAAAATAAGGTGCCTTGGTAAATTGCATAGTTTTCCTTAATAGTTAGCTATCAACTCCTCCCATTCTTAGCTCTGATTAAATGTTCCTTTTCATAGTTCACAGACAACCATTTTCTTTAATCATTCTATTTAATATTGTCCTGTTTGTGAAATCATGGCCTACAGTATGAGATTGTGAACAATCTTTGCTCAAGGATTCTACATTCTGTCTGTATTATCCAAAGAACTTACCTAATGTTTGGGACACAAATGCAGAAAGAGAGAGAGAGAATGAAGTAAAGAAAAAGAAAGGAATAAAAAGAGTACATAACATTTGTGAGTGTTTATTAGACATCAATAATTAACAAAATAAAAATTAACTGAAGATACAGTATGTGGCTTGAACATATATATATATATATAATAAATTTTAAGAAAGAATATAAAATGGTTGTGAATACCAGGGTGCTGATCTATAAAGAAGATACGTATTACACTAGAAGTAAAGAGCGTTCATCTGGATACACTCTTAATGTGTATCTATTTTGTGGGTTTCTGCTCTAGAATCTGATGCTAAAGCACTGAATCAGCATGTCTAAACAATGCAGATATATTTGAAGAAACATGTAAAATTCATGTACTTATTTATTACAGTTGCAAAAGTTAAAAAACCCACTGTTTGTTAGATTTTCTAGCTATTATTGTAGAGTGACTTTGTGCAAAAAACATTTCAGAATGAAATTAAAGCCCAAGAAGATTCTCTGGCTTCCACAGGGGCATTTGTGAGAAACTGACCTCTTCCACAGAATCATACTGGAAAGAACTTATGAATAATTTTTTTTTTAAAAAAAGAATTCAGGGGTTTTCACCAGTACTATGTTTCCTCATTTTACACACAATATTTTAGAACTGTTATTTATCAGCAGAAACATGGTAGAAATCATTTTTTGAGCTATATTGTCCAAGAAAAATGGAGTGTTGGTGGATTGTTGCTAATTTAGGGAATATAAATGTGTAATCTGGTTAAGTAATCTCTCTCTATTTGACTGCCCTGTATCAGAGCATGTAAAAATTCATTTGATCTACAAATTGGCTGTTATTATGAGATCTAGTGGATGTGAACTAAAGGCTAGAATATTTTAAGTCCTATAAATGGAATTATAAAATTAAAATTGACTTATTCAATTGTCTGAGGGCTTCCAACCCCAATTTACCAGTATCTCCCTGGAAGGAACTTGTACACATAGATATACCTCAGCTTTTGTGACTATCCTTAGGGATATGGTAAAGAATCTGCCTGGAATATGGGAGACCTGGGTTTGACCCCTGGGTCTGGAAGATCCCTTGGAGAAGGGAATGGCTACCCACTTCAGTATGCTTGCCTGGAGAATTCTGTGGACATAGGTGCCTGGTGGGTTACAGTCCATGAGGTCACAAAGAGTCTGACGTGACTGAGTGACTAACGCTTTAAGGGCTGACACATCTCCAGATCATCTGACTCTGGCAGACAGTGAGACCTTCATTCAAGGATATCACAGAAAATCTAAGCCATATCCAACACTTTCCCAACCCCGACAGTGTAAAACTAGAACTCAGCTAGAGAAATGAGTTTTAAAATTTACAAATGTATGGAGATTAAACATATCTGTGAACAACCAGTAGTTTAGAGAAGAAATCAGAAAAGAATTTAAAAATATCCTGAGACAAATGGAAATAGAAAAATATCATGACCAAAATCAGAGGACAATAACAAATTACAATAAACACAGCTTTAAGAGAAAAGTTTGCAGTGAAAAAATGCTTACATTAAGAAGAGGAAGAAAAAAAAAGCTAGACCTTTTATTCCCCAAGGAACTAGAAACGCAGAACATGCTAAGTCAAAAGTTAGTAAAAGAGAAGTAATAACAAAGATCAGAGTTTAAAAAAATGAAATAGAAAAAGTCAATCAACATAAAGGCTGTACTTTTGAAAAGGTAAGCAAAATAGAAGAAAAAATAGCTAAATTTATCAAGAATAAGGGAGAAGTCTTAAATAAATAATACTATAAATGGCAGAAGGGATATGACCATTAATACTACACAAAAACCAAGGGTCATAAGAAACTGCTATGAACAATATACATCCCTTCCCCCCCCAAAAAAAAATAATCAAATGACTTAGAAGAAATTGTTAAATTCCTAAAGCACAACACCCTACAAAGACTGAATGATGAAAAAATAGAAAATCTGAATAGACAAAATACTAATAAGAAGAATGAATCAGTTATCCAAAGCTCCCCCAAAAGATAAGCCCAGGACCACATGGCTTCATTGGTGAACTCTAACATTTGAAGAATTAATAATTTTTAAACTTTTCAAAAAAAAAAATAGAAGCACAGGCAGTACTTCCAAACTCATTTTATGAATCCAGCATTACCTTGATCTCAATACCAGACAAAACACATCAAGGAATGAAAATTAAGAGTCAATATTCCCGATGAACATAAATGCAAAAATTTCTCTCAGAAAACCAAATTCAAAACTGCATTGGAAAGATCATACACTATGATCAAGTGTTATTTATTCCAAGCATGCAAGGACAGTTCAACATGTGCAAATCAATTAATGTGATATACCACATTAATAAACACAAGTAAAAGTAATTAATCATCTCAATAAATGCAGAAAACAAATGACAAAATTCAAATTTTTTTGATGATGAAATTCTCAGTAAACCAGTTAAAGAGGGAACCTATCTCAACATAAATAAAGGACATATGTGACAAACTCAGCTTACATGACATTAAATAGTGAAAAGGCAAAATCTTTCCCTCAAAGATAAGGAACAAGACAAGAATTTAAGTGCTTCTTAACAGAGTGAAAGCCTAAGAGATCTGCTATCCCTGGAAATAGAGAAGTGCCTGATGGAAAAAGTGATTTTGGAAAATAATCATAGTGAAGTAAGCAAGGATAAACTCCAACGTTCAAATATGTGACTAGAGAAGTAGATAATGGTAGCTAAGCTCTTGAGTGACACAAACACCCTCAGTTTCAGTTCAGTTCAGTCGCTCAGTCGTGTCCAACTCTGTGCGAACCCATGAACCACAGAGCGCGAGGCCTCCCTGTCCATCACCAACTCCCGGTGTTTACCCAAATCAATGTCCGTCGAGTTGGTGATGCCATCCAACCATCTCATCCTCTGTCGTCCCCTTCTCCTTCTGCCCTCAATCTTTCCCAGCATCAGGGTCTTTTCAAATGAGTCAGCTCTTCACATTAGATGGCCAAAGTATTAGAGTTTCAGCTTCAACATCTGTCCTTCCAATGAACACACAGAACTGATCTCCTTTAGAATGGACTAGTTGGATCTCCTTGCAGTCCAGAGACTCTCAAGAGTCTTCTCCAACACCACAGTTCAAAAGCATCAATTCTTTGGCCCTCAGCTTTCTTTACAGCCCAACTCTCACATCCATACATGACTACTGGAAAAACCATAGCCTTGACTAGATGGACCTTCGTTGACAAAGCAATGTCTCTGCTTTTTAGTATGCTGTCTAAGTTGGTCATAACTTTCCTTCCAAAGAGTAAACGCCTTTTAATTTCACGGCTGCAATCACAATCTGCAGTGATTTTGGAGCCCAAAAAATTTAAGTCAGCCACTGTTTCCACTGTTTCCCCATCTATTTCCCATGAAGTGATGGGACCAGATGCCATAATTTTAGTTTTCTGAATGTTGAGCTTTAAGCCAACTTTTTCACTCTCCTCTTTCACTTTCATCAAGAGGCTCTTTAGTTCTTCTTCACTTTCTGCCATAAGGGTGATGTCATCTGCTAACTGAGGTTATTGACATTTCTCCCAGCAATCTTGATTCCAGCTTGTTCTTCCTCCAGCCCAGCATTTCTCATGATGTACTCTGCATAGAAGTTAAATAAGCAGGGTGACAATATACAGCCTTGACGTACTCCTTTTCCTATTTGGAACCAGTCTGTTGTTCCATGTCCAGTTCTAACTGTTACTTCCTGACCTGCATACAGATTTCTCAAGAGGCAGGTCCAGCGGTTTGGTATTCCCATCTCCTTCAGAATTTCTCACAGTTTATTGTGATCCACACAGTCAAAGACTTTGGCATTGTCAATAAAGCAGAAATAGATGTTTTTCTGAAACTCTCTTGCTTTTTTGATGATCCAGCAGATGTTGGCAATTTGATCTCTGGTTCCTCTGCCTTTTCTAAAGCTTGAACATCTGGAAGTTCACGATTCATATATTGTTGAAGCCTGGCTTGGAGAAATTTGAATAAACTCTTCAGGTTTTCTGAAATCGGTATTAGCTTAGAAAGGGCAAGATCTCTAAATTGAACATAACCAGTGTTAATAAACTACATTCAAGGACTATTTGTGAGATACCCTTTTGATAATGGAAGTGTCATTTTGTGGTTCTGAAAATTGCAGGAGAGTCAAATGTTTATAGAATGTGCAGCTATAGCTAAAGAGTTAAAAGTAGACAAAGAAATATACTTCAAGTTAGAGTACTCAGCAATAGAAGCACTCGTATAAGTCATTGAGTGTATTATGTATGCAATTTTAGCTTTCTAAATCTCATGTGACAACTATATTCATTAAGGAGACATCATCTAAAGTCTTACCCAGGTGAAGAGTTAGTCACCTAGTCGTGTCCATCTCTTTGTGACCCCATGGACTGTAGCTAGGCTACTCTGTCCCTGGGATTTTCCAGACAAGAATACTGGAGTGGGTTGCCATTCCTTCTCCAGGGCATCTTCCTGACCCAGGGATTGAACCTGGGTCTCCTGCATTGCAGGGAGATTCTTTACCATCTGAACCACCAGGGAAGCTCCCTTACCTAGGTGAGCACAGTAGTAAATGTTGTGAATTTAGTCAGAAATTTTCATTTTTATTCATCCAACAAGTATTCATTGAAGGCCAAATGTGTTTTCTAGGTAAATTTCTAGGCATTAGAGATATAAGATCCAATAATAATACCAGAAATTTCTACTCTCTTGGAGTGTATAGAGGGAGAAGGAAATGAGGCAAATAAATTATTGCATGTATTTAACATATCATCTGTTCCTACAAAAAAATTATCATTAAGGGGGTAAAGAGTAATTATCTCATTTTATTAGATTTTCAGAAAAGACCTTTCTTGGTAGGTGGTATTTGAATAGGCACATACATGATTTAATAGAAATATATTTATTAACAGTAGATTGAGCACTAAAATATTTTGGAGCCTATTAACTTCCTTACAAGGTGTTTCATCTTTCTCCATTTCAAGCTATTATGTCAGTGAGTGTGGCAGTATGTATACTGTATGTCACTGAGTTCAGTGTGAGGATTGGCATGGTATAAAACAGACTCTACTTGAACAATCACTTATGAGCATTTGGAACTGAGCATACTATAGAGGGCTTCCCAGTTGGCACTCGTGATAAAGTACCTGCAGGAGACATAAGCGATTCTGGTTCAGTCCCTGCGTCTGGGAGGTGCCCTGGAGGAAGGCTTGGCAACCAACTCCAGTATTCTTGCCTGGAGAGTCCCATGGGCAGAGGAGCCTGGCAGGCTACAGACCAGGGTCTCAAAGAGCCAGACATGAGTGAAGTGACTTAGCACACAGCATGCACGTGCTATAGAGGGAAAGGATGATGATGTGTGGAAGGCACAGGTAGACAGGACTCTGTGATGCCCACAGGTAGAAGGTATCTTTAAAATAGTGACAGAAGGGAAAGCTAGGAAATGATGGCTATGAACTTTCTTAGTTCATTGAATTGGCTAAAGTAAAACAAGATCCAAAAGGGCAGCAGAATACTCATACAAAATATGTTTACTAAGATGGACTAACAGTAGGGAGTACAACTGAAAGGATGAGTGTAAGAAACAGTCTATGCTCAGCTGTAGCACCAGCCAGAAGGATGGAACACAGCTTCTGGGGCACAACAGCTGTGTAAAGTGCAGGTTTACAAACAACCAGGAAGCAGTTATGTACAACAATACTAAAAATTAGTTGTTGTTGTTGTTTAAGAGTTGTATGTGGTTTAGGAGGAAAGAGAGAGAAGCGGAAGTCACACACCCTCCTTCCCTGTGTCTCTGTGTATCTTCTGTCTCTTATAAGGACACTCTCATTGGATTTTGGGTTCACTTTAAGGTCATCTTGACTCTTACTTTAATTACATCTGCAAAGCTCTAAATTCCAAATAAGGTGACATTCTGAGTGCTGGGTGACATGGATATTTGGGAGACACTCTTCACCCACAGCGCTTCCATGTTGGCTCAGAAGTTGAAGAAGCTCCCTGAAATGCAGGAAACCCAGGTTTAATCCCTGGGTCAGGAAGATCCCCTGGAGAAGGCAATGGCTACCCACTCCATTATTCTTTCCTGGAGACTTCCATGGACAGAAGAACCTAGCAGGCTATAGTCCGTGGGGTGGCAAAGAGTCAAACATGACTGAACAACTCACAGTTTCACTTTTCATACACGCACAACACACATCATTTTACACATGATATACAGCGATTTTATTTGATATTGAACTGAACAAAAACTAAGATATCAAATAGCCAATTTATGGCTCTAAATTTACGATCTAGTGAGTTGACTACATAATTTGACTCATCATCTCTACAACAAGATTTAATCAACACTATGTAATAGATCATATTTCTTTTGGACATAACAGATCTTCGACCAAATTGTATTAAGTGATTCATTAATTTCCTGACACTCTCTTTCACATCTTTGTTCCTGAGGCTATAGATCAGAGGGTTCAGCATGTATATAAAACACAGAACCTACTTTGACCCTGAGCCATGAGTTTCTGGGCCTGGGTACACTATAAAGGAACAGGATTATCCCGTGGAACATGATGATGGCGGTCAGATGGGAGGCACAAGTAGAGAAGGCTTTTTGGTGCCCCCCAGCAGAGGGCATTTTTATGATAGTGCCAAAAATGGAAATATACGTAGTGAGGATAATTGCCAGGTTGCTCACCTCGTTGAATATGGAGATGGCAAAAGAGATCACTTGGCTGATAAAGGGGTCAGAGCGGGAGACGGAGACAATGGCAGAGTGCTCACAGGGGAAATTATTCATGATGTTAGACCCACAGAAGGATAATGTCTGGAGAGGACAGGTGAGTGTCAGGGAGGAGACTACACCCCACATGTAGGGACAGGCCACTAAGGATGCACAGAGCTTTGGGGACATGACTGCTGTGGAGAGCAGAGGCTTACAAACGGCCACAAATCAGTCATAGGCTATCACTGCCAACATGAATGCCTCTGCCACTGCAAACATACAAGCCGAGAACAATTGCATGATGCATCCCGTGAACGAGAGGGTTCTGTCTTCCACAACCAAATTTTCCAAGAGTTTGGGTGTAACTGTGGTGGAATAGCAGAAATCAACCAAGGACAAGTGACTGAGAAAAAAGTACATGGGGGTGTGGAGTTTGGGACTGATACTGATGATGGTGACCATGCCCAGGTTCCCCACCACGGTGACTGCATAGATGGTGAGGAAAACCAGGAACAAGGGAACCTGGAGGTCGGGATATTCTGAGAAGCCCAAGAAGGTGAACATGGCTCCAGCACTCTGATTTCCTTCAGCAAACCACATAATTGTTGTTGGAGAAAATCTGAGACAGTGATAATAAAATGATAACAATGATAATGATGACAGTGCATGGATATCTCATTTATCGTGCAGCAGACATTGTCTTAAAATATTAGCACCTTAGTTTTGACCACTTCGGAGAAGGCAATGGCAACCCACTCCAGTACTCTTGCCTGGAAAATCCCATGGATGAAGGAGCCTGGTAGGCTGCAGTCAATGGGGTCGCTAAGAGTCGGGCATGACTGAATGACTTCACTTTCACTTTTCACTTTCCTGCATTGGAGAAAGAAATGGCAACCCACTCCGGTGTTCTTGCCTGGAGAATCCCAGAGACAGGGGAGCCTGGTGGGCTGCCGTCTATGGGGTCGAACAGAGTCGGACACGACTGAAGCAACTTGGCAGTAGCAGTTTTGACCACTAAATAAGTCTTTGAAAAAAAAGACTTTGAATTTCAAAACAAGCAGTCTCATATTTTACAAAGGGAAATGGAACCATATCTGAGTTAAGACACTTGTTTGAATTAACACAGCGTGCTAGTGATGAGTTAGGTTTGAAGTTGATCATGAGTGACAGAAATTGAATTTAGTGTAGAGTGAGAGAGAAATATTTTCTATAGTGTTGCAGAAAAACATGTTTTTCACAGTTACACCATTCTGAAGGTCTGTGTTGTTTAGTGGGAGTAACAGAACAATAAAGGAAAACATGGCACTCAGATTTATTTTTAAAAGCAGGAGGCCGTAGTACTTCTATCGTTACGTTCTAACTGAAGATCATTGAAAAGGCAGAGGTCATGAGTCACCACAAGAATTTTCACAACTTGGAAAGCATAAATGGACATTGAAGAAAATAAAACTCTATCTTCAAGTTTTCCAGTGATTGCAGTTTGATGCTAAAATTACTGGCCTTGGGTTCAACACAGCGACCTGGTAAAGTCATGAAGCTGTATTATAATTTGTACCCTCCCTTTTGTTTCTTTCCTATTTGTGACCATTTATCATTTTATCTCACACAGCGCCATTGATGTCTCTCAGCTTCTCACTGATGCTCTCAATATAGCCTTTTAAACTCTTTGATCAATATCTCTTAACCTGCTATCAATATTTCTAATCCAATAAATTTATTAGGAATCTTATAGCATTAAAGGCTTATAGAATATCTGAATTACAGAGTAACTTAAAATATATTTTGCTCAACTCTTTCACATTCTATACTGTTTCTCAAGAAAATCAGAGAATATAGTAATAAATACAAGAGGTTACATTATCACCCTCAAAACTTCTGGTGACAGGAATATTGAGTTTGATTAAAACTACAGGTGATAATCTTGCTTTGAGTCATACAGTCATTATTTGTATACATTATTTTGAGAAACCAAAAGCATCTTGTACTGGTAAGCAGTTTATAACAACAGAAGTATATTTATTTAGCAAAGATTTTTAAATAAGTTTAACCAATAACAAGCACACATCTGAAATATTCATTAATAAAGGGACTATTAGTTCGAATCTCATAAACACAGAAGCAATTTTAGTTTTGTCTGACCCTGTGAAGGGAGAAAAAATTCATTATTTCTTAATAGCTTCACGGTACTTTTGACACTCAAAAAAATGTTTTTCCTATATGCAGAAAAGGGAATTGGTGGGAAGTGAAAGAGAGTTAGTGACAGACAGACTGGCACAGTGAAAGAAGCAAGGAGTTGGAAACATAGATTTAAATTCAGCTCCAAGCTTTGGCAATTACTGTATGATCTTTGGTGAATCACTCAGATTTTTTGAGCCTCAGCTTCTTTATCAATAATAATGACATGATAATATATATTTTATAGGCGTATAAGTATTAAGTTAGGAGATGACATTAATATAATTAGCACAAAGTCTGACAGTTGTGCAATTCAAAATATATAGGTTTTCCCACCCTCATCCATTTTTATTCTTAATACTCTGAATAATTGGTATTATTTTTAAACACCTATTATTTTTAACAATCTAAGAAACAGATCAAGATTCAAAGTTGGCAGCAACAGAACTGCAGGAACAGTTTGTGAGGTCAAAGAGTAGCTCAGCTCTTTTTCTGAATTTCCTCTTGGCTCTGTTCATGCTAATTCATCAATCACTGTCCTTCAGTAAACTGTCTCTGTTTCCCCTGTGTTTTCTCATCATTATCTGACTCTTATTAATCATCCCTTTTTAATCTTGTGGTCACCGAGGCTCAGCCAGCTGCTCTGTGCTGCTGGTAACCTGCACTGTGAGAAAATCACTTTCTTCTTTTCTTGATTACTGTGGCTGTTATGACAGTTTCTGACTCTTAAAAACTTTAATTTCTCCCCATTAACTAATTTATCAAATCTAAATTTCTCTGCTCCATTTTACCTAAACCCTTATCCTAGCTATATTCAATTTTCAACCCTCTTTAATCAAGTCAGTATTCTCAGAAGATAATGCCTGCAATTTCCTTTTTTCTTACACACCGATGCAGCACTTGAACAGTATATAAAGCATTTTATGCAAATTACTGTCACGAGGACATGTTTCCTTTTCACTTCAGCCATATTTTCCACACCCTTGACATACCTGCACACATTACTGTCAGAAAAATGGAATTGTATATTATGGGGTTCATTGTTATTTTATACAGATGATTCTTATCTTCTTTCGAGTCAATTTTGAGGTGTTGAGGAATTATAATATTCTTTTTAAAAAGTTCATTGTGACTACTCTGCAAAGCACAGTGTGGATATTCTCAAAGCAAAATCCAGGATGATACCCCAGTGACGGGGGAGGAGATCAAAGCTCAGCCTTCAGGAAAACGGACTTGGGAGACATTACCACACGGAGACTGACAGTGTCCACTGCTTTAGAGGTTTCAGGATCTCAGTGTTCCCCAAAGGAGGGAAAAGAAACAAGATAGATCATCCCACCTGAACCAACTCACCTGAAGATTCTGTTTCTACTATTAATTGTCTCCAGGGGAGTTTCCACTCAGAATTCAAACATCATGTAAAACCATAAGGAGTTAACCAATATAGGAGGATCCCACAAAATTTAATGTGACCAGAATATACTTCTTTCTTAACATCCAGAGAAACTCAGAGAAAAGAAGAAACAGAGAGAGGGGGAGAGAGATGTGGAAGCTGAATCTGATTCCTATGAACAAAACGTAGGGCTTGTGTATGCTTCCAGGACCTCGGGGATTTAGGCCCCAGAGAGTATTTCTTGAGGTATTTATTTTTATATCACACATGAATAAACTAGCTTGAATGCTTTTTTCATGTGGCAATTTGCAAGAAGGTAGTTCCTTCTGAATCACTGGAGATGGCACCTCAAATAGCCCATTTCATTAATTTCTTTAAAAATAATTATAAAAAAGTATATGAACTGAATAAGAAAACTTGGTGACTATAATAAAACCCCAAACAAAAGATAAATAAGCTAAAATGAAACTGTTCAGAGATATTAACTGCTATCATATATATTTCCAGTGTGATTTTTCTTTCCCATTCTGTGTATGAAGTGCATGTGTTTTGAGATATATAAACAATATAATTTGGTCTCTGATTTTATTGCTTAACCTAAATAAATATTATTGTCTTCAGAAACAGTGATGTTCTTTACTGAAACTAAACTGTGTTTTCTTATAAGCAATACATATAAGCAATCCATACTTTCAGGCTTATATTAATACAGTTAAATAATACAGTCTCATAAATGGAAAATGCATTTTGGAAACATGTTTAAATCTCTAAAACCTCTGAGTGTCAATCAATCCACTGGTTCTACCATACTGAAATATCACACAATTAGATCCACTGTCTTGCCTGGTGGCTCGGTGGTAAGAAAAAAAAAGAAAATCATCTGCAGTGCAAGAGACATAGGTTCTATCCCTGCTTAGAGTTGGGAATAACCCTTGGTAGAGAAAATGGCCACCCACTCCAGTGTTCTTGCCTGGGAAATCTTTTGGACAGAGAAGCCTGGTGGGCTGCAGTCCATGGATATGCAAAAGATTTGGACACAATTTAGTTACTAAACAGCAGCAACAAATGCTTTCCCTAGGCTCCTGACAACCTGACTAACACTTGCCAGACTCTACCATGAAGGCATAACACGCCAAAGGCTGTTTCCCACCAGGCATAGTAGTATTGTACATAGTATGGCTTGATCCAAAATCCCACAAGTCTGCATGGTTATTCTTTCACTGAGATAGGCTTGAGTTCCACAAGGCATCTTCCCCCCATTGCTGACACCTCTGTCCCCTAGACTAGCTTTGGAGCCAATATCTACACCCTAGTCACCCAGAGCTAGCAACCTTGTTGGACATTAGTTTTCCATGCTGCATAACAAATTGCCACCAACTTCGAGGCTTAAACTGCTATCACAGTTTCTGTAACATAATAATCTGGGAAGTCCTTTTGTAACTTCATAAGATACTGCTAAACTATTTTCAAAGTTATTTAACCCTGTAGTCTTATCTGAAATGCATAAGCATTTAACTTGCTCCACATTTTCACCCGTATTTGAAACTTTTATTCATTTTAGCTATTCTAAATGGAGTACAGTAGTTTCTCCTTGTGGTTTAAGCTTTAATTTTAATAAGAATGTCACTGATGACTAGCTATACTTAGCATTTTTTCATGTGTGTATTTGTGTGTTCTGTTTTGTCAAATGTGTGCTCAGATGGTTCATCAAAACCTTAAGTAGGCTTTTTTCTTGTATTGAGTATAAAGACTTCCTCTGTATGTTTTACATTGAAATCATTTATCAAATATTAGTTCTGCAAATACCTACTCACAATCTATGGCTTGTATTTTCACCTTATTAATGGTGTTATTTATGCTTAAGAAACTTCTACCAAACATTTTTTAATGCCATGAAGCTCCTTTTATTGTTTCTTAAAGATCCATCCTTTTTATGTTCATTCAAAAAATTATCATCCTAACTTTTGAAAGGTCTTTTCTGTTTTATACTAAATATTTTTTTAGTTTTCATTTTTATGTTTGCATCTATGATTCATTCATCTATGATTCCTTGGAAAGAAAGCTATGATAATCATAGACAGTGTATTAAAAAGCAGAGGCATCACTTTGTTGACAAAGGTCCATATAGTCCAAGTTATGGTTTTTCCAGTAGTCATGTATAGATGTGAGTGTTGGACCATAAAGAAGGCTGAGGGCTGAATTGTAGCTTTCAAATTGTGGTGCTGGAGAAAACTCTTAAGAGTCCATTGAACAGCAAGGAGATCAAACCAGGTCAGTCCTACAGGAGATCAACCCTGAATTCTCATTGGAAAGACTGAGGCTGAAGCTGAAGCTGAAGCTCCAACACTTTGGCCACCAAATGAGAAGAGCTGACTCACTGGAAAAGACCCTGATGCTGGGAAAGGTTGAGGGCAGGCAGAGAAGTGGTCAACAGAGGATGAGATAGTTGGATAGCTTCACTGGCTTAATGGACATGAGTATGAGCAAACTCTGGGATATAGTGAAGGACAGATTGCTGTCATGCATGCCTAAACACTTTAGTCTAAGACAACACTTGGTCATTGCACGATTGGAATAATTGCGTTGTTGGTTGGTTACTCATATTTTTTTGTTACTCTGTGTTGGATTGATTAGTTCCTGGAGTCCATGTTGCCCTCCAGTCTTTAATTTTCCCAGACTTGTGTTTTGAAGAGGAAGTCATAAACAGGTTTATGCCTTCTTTGTCTGAAGCTTGAACCTTCTCCTTAATCATTTTTCTTATGATGTACATGCCAACAGGCCAAGGCAGAAAAAAATAGTTTATTTCATCATATACCCATAAACTTTTAATCCATTTGAATTCACTCAAAAATGACTTACAAATACTACAAAAAGCAGTCATTTTTTTAAATTTTGGTTTACATATGGTTTATGGCTATTTTACTAAACATTGATGTATATAAAACTCAATAATCATCAATAAACTGCTATCCTGCCATAGATATATTAACCTAAAGCATATTTATCAAAAGATTTGAATCATCAATTGCACTGCAAGAACTGAACAATCTGTAGCATAGGATATCATTTATTTTTTCAGAAATAATGAATTTTAAAATACTATGCATAGTAACAAAGTGGTTTTGTGAAAATTAATCTTGTGAATGTATTTTTTACTTCTTTGTTCCTCAAGCTGTAGATCAAGGGGTTCAGCATAGGAATCATTACTGTGTAAAACACAGAAGTCACTTTGACTGTGAGCCAAGAAGTTTGGGGGTTAGGAATGCAGAAAAGGAAAAGGATGGTTCCATGGAAGATGCTGATGGCTGTCAGGTGGGAAGCACAGGTGGAGAAGGTTTTCCAGCGCCCACTTGCAGAAGGCATCCCCATAACAGTGATAAAAATGAATATATAGGACATCAGAATAATCACCAGGCTGCTCGCCTCATTGAATATTGCAATAATAGAACATAACATCTGAGTGATATAGGGATCTGAGCAGGAGACAGAAACAATTACAGAGTGGTCACAGATAAAATTATTTATGGTGCTAGACTTGCAGTAGGATAATGCAAGAAGGAAATACGTGAGTGTCACGGAGCACACTACACCCCATGAGTAAGAGCCAGCCACCAAGAGAGCACAGCGCTTCGGAGACATCGCAGTGGTATAGAGCAAGGGGCTGCAGACGGCCACAAAGCGGTCATAGGCCATTGCTGCTAACATGAACGTTTCTGCTACACCAAACAGGCAAGCGAAACAAAACTGTGCAATGCAGCCAGAGAAAGAGATGGTTCTGTCCTCCACAACCAAATTCTCCAACAGTTTGGGTGTAACTACAGTAGAAAAACAGAAATCGACAAAGGACAAGTGACTAAGGAAAAAGTACATGATCGTGTGGAGTTTTGAATTGACCTTGATGACTATGATCATGCCTAAATTCCCCATCACAGTGACTGTGTAGACAGACAAGAAAACAAGGAAGAGTGGGACCTGGAGTTCTGGATATTCTGAGAAACCCAGGAGAATAAATGTGGGTATGAAACTCTGGTTTCCTTCTGATAGCAGCATGACTCCTGTTGAACAAAGGACCGAACATTATTCCTGAAAAATAGAAATGAATAGAAAAGAGAAACAGAGAAGGCAGAAGCTTCCTATGTCTCCGTGGAGTTGGTATATATTCTCCGGGTATGGTCCTCAAACCACCAGCAGCAGGGACACCTAAGAATACGTCAGGGATGCAAATGCTCAAGCCCTGTCTCCAACGTCCTGAATCAAAGACTCTGGAATGGAGCCCACAGTTTGTGATTTATCCAGCCCTCCAGGTGATTTCTGATGCATGATAAATTATGAGAACCACTAAAATACAGACTATTCATCCTATCATTTAAAATTTAGCCCTTGGTTAGTATTGTTAATATACAACTAAAATATAAATTTGGAACACAAAAGAAATTGTAAATCACAAAATTTTGAGATGCCAAAAAGAAGCAGAGTACTGTGTTATGGTTCTAAGAGTTACATCAAGGATCAAGGAGATCACCTGATGTGTAAAAGGTGCCGTATAAATCTTGATATAACTTTTTTTATATTCTAGTCATATTAAAGAATTAAGCACCCATAAAGTGAGTGAATTGGCATAAATCTTAAGTTGTAACTAGTGTATGCCTTCCATCTTGTGCTTAAATTAATTATAGAATCTTATTTAGAAATAATCTTGTACCTTCCATCAAAACCTCCATTAAGGATATACTGCCTCCTGGGATGATTTTTGGGTTTTTATATTGACATTTTGCTTAACATTGAATTTAATCTAATTAACATATTAATTATTTGTAAATGTGATTTTAGATCATCTATTTTAATGTATAAGGCTTCCACAGTGGCTTAATGGTAAAGAATCCACTTTCAATGTAGGAGACACAGGTTCGATTCCTGGGTGGGGAAGATCCCCTGGAGAAGAAAATGGCAACCCACCGCAGTATTGCTGTGGGCATCCCTGATGCCTGAGTCAGTAAATAATCCACCCGCAGTACAGGAGACCACCTGCAAAGCAGGAGACCTGAGTTCAATCCCTAGGTCAGGAAGCCCCCCTGGAGGAGACGGCAACCCACTCCACTATGACTTAGCAGCTAAACCTTTTTGATATATATCTAAAATTATAAGTGAGTGTTAGTTATTTCTCCTGTCTGACTTTTTGAAAAACCATGGACTGTAGCCCACTGGCTTTCTCTGTCCATGTGATTGTCCAGGTAAGAATATTGGAGTGGATTGCCATTCCCTTCTCCCGGGCATTTTCCCAACACAGAGATCAAACCCAGGTCTACTGCAGACAGATTCTTTACTGTCTCAGCCACCAATATATAAATAAATATATAATATAGAGTATATATTATGTTATGAGAAAAAGGATATAATTTATATTTATAAATTATATATAATTATATACAATTAATTATATTCACCAACAATAATTTTATACAAAATGAATTCAAGATACAGTGAAAATTACAGATTTTCTCTACCAATGAGTAAACCTCTGTTATGATGAGGCAAACTTGGAGAAGTTGGGGAAGCAAGAGCTGCCATGCCTTAATATGAATGGCCCCGAGATACAGACATAAAACTTCAGTAAAATTAGATGGATGGTCTGCTTCATCTTAGTTTTGTCCAGATCAAGTGTCAGGCTACAGACTCAGCTCCATGAAGGCCTACTTGATATCCACTACAAACAACCCTAGACATAAACAATATGTCATCAGAATATTTTTTCCAATAGCAAGAGGGACTGGGCAGATACATTGTAAATACCCATTATTATTCAGACTATTTTAATAAATGGCTTTCCTTCAACATTTGAAAGTATTACCAATACCCTGGTATATTAGGGAGACTGGAACCACTGTTTTGGTTTACTGATGGGATACTCACATCAATAGCAAAAGAGACTGGACATTTGATTTGGTGTTCAACCTTACCAATCTCAAAGGCTTTTGGAGAAAATCAGTGGATTAATGGTAGGTTTGTACTCAAATTGGAACTAACTGTATGGAGTTACAGAATTCTATGTATTTTTACAATTTCCCTATTGCTCATTGCTGCCAGGTTCAGTAATACAAATCTTAATTGTCAAAACCACTTCATGCCATATTAGTGCACATTAAAATGTTTCTGATCATAGAAAGGGATCGTCTATAGTTTGTGGAGTAATCTATATGAGCTGTAGCTCCATCTTTTCCACTTAATTTGAAAGATACAGAAAGAAACATGAACTGACCTGAAACCAGATGTTCTTGATTAATTTACTGAGAATTTCTTTTTAGGATTAATGAATCTCAGGTATATTTCTTCTCAGCATTCAAACGTTCTTTAAGATATTAGAAGAATTTAGGCTTGCAAAAATGGTAGTATATTCCAATGTGCATGCCAGGAAAATGGCGTTTTATTTCTAGGGACATTAGAAATATCAAAAAATACAAAGAAAAATTTAAAAGCTGAATTCACAGTCTAAATTCTGCCAAACCCTGGGTCTTATATTTCCCCCCATAACCATGATTATATGAAGTACATAGAATTGTAATTGGAGTGTTACTCAGTGGACCAGACACCATTTAATTAGGTGAAACACTGTCTCTTGTGTCATTTTAGTGGATGCATTTTCTTCTAAATCATTAAAGATAATTACACCACCACATTTATCCCATTAACTACTTGTTTGATATTGAACTTTTGAAATATAGGTATTCATTGAATAAACATGAAAGCTCACCGTTCAGAAAACTAAGATCATGGCATCCGGTCCCATCACTTCATTGCAAATAGATGGGGAAACAGTGCAAACAGTGGCAGATTTTTTGGGGGGGGAGGGAAGGCTCCAAAGTCACTGCAAATGGTGACTGCAGCCAGGAAATTAAAAGACCTTTCTTCCTTGGAAGAAAAGTTATGACCAACCTAGACAGTATATTAAAAAGCAGAGATATTACTTTGCCAACAAAGATTGGTCTAGTCAAAGCTATAGTTTTTCCAGTAGTCATGTATGGATGTGAGAGCTGAACTATGAAGAAAGCTGAGCACCAAAGAACTGATGCTTTTGAACTGTGGTGCTGGAGAAGACTCTTGTGAGTCCCTTGGTGTGCAAGGAGATTCAAGCAGTCCATCCTAAAGGAAATCAGGTCTGAATACTCATTGTAAGAACTGGTGTTGAAGCTGAAACACCAATACCTTGGCCACCTCATGCGAAGAGCTGATTCACTGGAAAAGACCCTGATCCTGGGAAAGATTGAGGGTGGGAGGAGAAGGGGACGACAGAGGATGAGATGGTTGGAAGGCATCACTGAAGCAATGGACATGAGTTTGAGTAGGCTCCTGGAGTTGGTGATGGACAGGGAGGCCTGGCGTGCTGCAGTCCTTTGGGTCACAGAGTCGAACACAACTGAGTGACGGAACTGAACTGAATAGCAATTAACTTATAGGTGTTTTTGATATGAATTCTGTCCTTGTGTATCTCCCTACCGCACACTGTTTTTCATTTCTACATAATATTCACTGAATTGAATAAGAAGACTCTCTTACCATTTTTTTTGAGACAAATATAATCTTGATGGTGAAAACTAACAAGTAAAAGACAATAAAAGAAAAGGACAGAAGAACATTACTAATGATCATTGAATTTTAAATTATACATAAAATGTTGACACATTAAACCAATCAACTAAGTAAGGAAAGGTAAATATATAATGCTTATAGGAATTTTCTCAGGATAAAACATATATTTTGATTAGAACCCCTATGTTCATCGCAGCATTGTTTATAATAGCCAGGACATGGAAGCAACCTAGATGTCCATCAGCAGACAAATGGATAAGAAAGCCGAGGTACATATATACAATGGAGTATTACTCAGACATTAAAAAGAATACATTTGAATCAGTTCTAATGAGGTGGATGAAACTGGAGCCAATTATATAGAGTGAAGTAAGCCAGAAAGAAAAACACCAATACAGTATACTAACACATATATATGGAATTTAGAAAGATGGTAATAATAACCCTGTATGCGAGACAGCAAAAGAGACACAGATGTATAGAAGAGTCTTTTGGACTCTGTGGGAGAGGGCGAGGGTGGGATGATTTGGGAGAATGGCATTGAAACATGTATAATATCATATGTGAAACGAATCGCCAGTCCAGGTTCAATGCATGACACTGTATGCTTGGGGCTGGTGCACTGGGATGACCCAGAGGGATGGTATGGGGAGGGAGAGGGAGGTGGAAGGAGGGGTGCAGGATGGGGAACACGTGTATACCTGTGGCAGATTCATGTTGATGTATGGCAAAACCAATACAATATTGTAAAGTAATTAACCTCCAATTAAAATAAATAAATTTATATATTTAAAAAAGTTTTTTAATGAAATTTTTAATGAAAAATATAACTTACCACATCAAAATATTAAAGGAGTTAAAATGAGGAAAATTAGCTTGATAAATTCAACATTCACTCACTAAAAAACAAAATATAACAAACAGACACATACCAAAAAAATACATGAGATAACGTTGCTTAACATTTTAAGCATGAAATGTTAAGTACTGATACTTTCCTTTTTAGATGAGGAAGTCAAGGATATCCACTTTTGCTGTTTATTCAAAATTATACTAAAGTTTTCAGCTAGTTAACCAACCACAAGAAAAAAATAAAGGGAATAACATTGGAAACAACCTATCCGGAAAATATTTGACTAGAGATTGTATGATATGCATGTTGAAAATCCAAAATAATCTACAAATAAATTATAAAATTATTAAAAGATATTTCTAGAGTTGCCAAAATGCATTGACTCCTAACTGAAAAACAATACACATTTTATAAATGACATTTAAAATAGTGTGAAAAATAATCACAAATTGAGATTAATTTAAAAAATATGTAAGAACTTTATAAAAATATGATGCATCTTCTATTGTAAAGCATGAAGCAGACCTAAGTGAACATGATCGTGCAGCATGCTATGGTTTGGAGACCTGAGGCTGCAAGCACCACTCTCTGCACATCGACCTACAATTCTACTGTACTTCTACACTAAACCCAAACAAGAATAATTCTAAAGACTGTTTTAAAAGGTAAAGATGAAGAATATTTTTTAAATATTTTTTAAGAATATTTTTTAAACACTCTGCAAGATTAAGAGTAACTGCTTAAGAGTTGCTCAACTTGACATCAAAGCCTATTAGTTAAGGGTAGTTCTGATTATAAAACATCTAGAAGATACAGAAAGTCTAGAAACAGAACTATAGATATACTGATGTTTACTTTATGAATATTCTAGCACCACAGAGCAGTGTTAAAATGAGTAAATTTTTCAATAAGTATTTCTGGGGTAAATATATGCCAATAAGTCAAAATATAAAATTAGCTTATAGTCATGCCCCCATCAAAATTTAGTTTGAAATAAGTTGTAAAGTAATTAACCTCCACTTAAAATAAATAAATTTATATTTTTAAAAAATCAATGTAAAAAGAGAAAATAAAACCCCAAATTGAAAATAGAGGGAGTAGAATGTAAAATATAATACTGCATGAAATTTGTGATAACTTAGCACATAAAACATGAATATCTTTATTATTTTGGAGTTAAGAAGTGGATCTTAAAGAAGACATTAGAAGCACTTCACTGTGTAAAGAAACAGTTTGTTAAACATTGATTCATTAATTCATTAAACATAAGGAAATATGTGCCCCTAAATACATCGCCAACTGAATGAATAGACACGCCACAATCTAGGAGAAAATATTCATGATACACACATCAAAGGACTTTTATTTAGAATGCATAATGAAATACATTTTTCATAATAAAATATTAATAACCTAATAGAAAAATAGGTTAAAAAAAAAACCTGAATAGGCCCTTGACAAAGAAGTAAGACAAGTCAAATGACTAATAACTAAATTATAGGAATTCAGCCACATTAGTAAAGTGGAATTGAATTCATCACCAAGATGAAGTACCCCTACTTACCCATCAACCTGAAAATATTAAAATGTCTGCTATGAGAGTATTAAACGTTATCAAAAATAGACAATAATTAGAACCCACATACAATATAGTTGGAATTTAAACTAACCCATCCATTTTGGAAAATCGTTTCATTGCATCTGGCAAAAGATCAGAAACAAGAGCCCTTTGATCCAGAACATTCAGAGATAGGGCACACCTCACACAGTGAGTGCTCACGTTCAGTGAGCACATACTCGTGTAAGAATGTTCATGCAGCGTTTACGTTAAAGACAAAAAAGGTGAAATAACCAGGAGTGAAACTGCTGGCTCATATGGTAGTTCTGTTTTTACCGTGTGTGTGTGTGTGTGTGTGTGTGTGTGTGTGTGTGTGTGTGTAAAACTCCATACTGTTTTCCATACAGTATGCAGTTGGTTATACCAGGTTACATTCTCTCCCACAATGCACAGCGTTTCCCTTTACTCTAATTCTCTCCAACAATTGTTATATGCAGACTTTGTAGAGGAAAGGAGGAGGGGGGATTTAGGAGTATAAAGTCTACAAAATGCTCTGCATAAAATGGATAAGCTACAGGAAGCCGCTGCCCAGCGCCGGGAGTTATGCCTGGTATCCTTTGTGTGCTGCGCTGTGCTGTCACTTCAGTTGCGTCCAGCTCTTTGCGACCCCATGGACTCCAGCCTACCAGGCTCCTCTGCCCGTGGGACTGGGTTGCCGTGCCCTCCTCCAGGGGATATTCCCCAGCCAGGAATCAAACCCATATCTCTGGCATCACCTGCTTGCAGGCAGGTTCTTTACCCACTGAGCCACTAAGGCTTAATAGTGTCTAATCTAAAAGCATAACGAATCACTGTGTTGTGCATCTAAAATTATTATAGCACTGTAACTAAACAAGACTTCAATAGAGAAGAGGAAATAGCCAAACTCCATTTGTAGTAGTAGTATGAATAAACATATTATCATATCAATATATGTATTTTGTAGAACATTCTTCAGCACCAGAAAGGGAACTAATGTTACAGTCAACCACTTAAAAATTCTTTTGAAACAAAATGCTGAGCCAAATAAGCCAGACATAAGCGAATACACTCTAAAATTTTAATAATACAAATTTCAAAAGTGACAAAGTTAAGTTTTAACTCTCGTAACCTATTCTCTGTTTAAAAGAAAAATCTTTGAACACCGCAATGGAGTCTGTTCCTAGAGGCATCAAGAGGCACAGTGACTAGAAACATGCTCACAGAGATGCTGCAAAGAGCTGATGATGTCTTTAATTTCTTGGAGAAAGTAACATACAGGATGATTATACAAAATTACTTGTCTACCTATCTATCACATTCCATAATTTGAGAAAAAGAGAAAGGAAAGGAAGAGAGAAGAAAGAAAGAAAGAAGACATGGAACAGAAATCATTTGCAAATTCTGAGGATTTCGGGATGTGGTCAGCCTTCTGCTGCGCTGAGCTTAGCCGCTCAGTCTTATCCGACTCTTTGAGACCCTGTGGACTGCAGCCCACCAGGCTCCTCTGTCCTTGGGGATTTTCCAGGCAAGAATACTGGAGTGGGTTGTCATGCCCTCCTCGAGGGGATCTTCCCTACCCAGGGGAAGAACCCAGGTCTCCCGTATTGCAGGCAGATTCTCTACCATCTGAGGCACCAGGGAAGCCCTGGACACTGTTAGACGGTCATTATTTTGCCTATAACACTCTGAAAGTGAGACATAAACATATATATATATATATATATATATATATATTTAAACTGAATCTGACATTTTAAACTCACAGTGCAGTTTAAAAATCACATTATATTCATATGATATAAAATTTTCTCAAGAGATTGTATCCTATTGTGTCTCAGTCACTAAAGAATCAACTTGCACTTCAGGAGACGTGAGTTCCATTCCTGGCTTGGGAAGATCCCCTGGAGGAGGACATGGCAACCCACTCCAGTATTCTTGCCTAGAGATTCCCCATGGACAGAGAAGGGGTCTCAAAGAGTAGGACACTTAATCAGTGGACACTAATAACCATTAACACACTGTATAAAGCACATTTAAGAAACTGCTTTCCTCTATCTCTCTTCTCGCTCAAAATTACATTGGGTGAGAAAACATTTTGGTATTGACTAATTTTCTGATGGTCTCCTTCACATCATTATTTCTAAGGCTGTAGATAAGGGGATTTAGCATGGGGATCACTACTGTGTAAAGCACAGTGGCTACTTTGATGAAGAGCCATGAGCTTCTGGAGTTGGGTACACAGTAGAGAAGAAGGATGACCCCATGGAAAATGGTGATGGTGGTCAGGTGGGAGGCACAGGTGGAGAAGGCTTTTCGGAGTCCACCAGCTGAAGGCATCTTGATGATTGTGACAATTATGAAAATATAGGAGGCGAAGATAATCAGGAGGCTACACACCTCGTTGAGAGTAGAAATGATAAAACATATCATCTGACTGAAGTGAGAGTCAGAGCAAGAGGCAGAGACAATGGCAGAATACTCACAGCCAAAGTGATGTATGACGTTAGAACCGCAGAAGGACAGCTCCAAAAGAGAACAGGTGATTGTCAAGGAACACGATCCACCCCACATGTAGGTTCCAGCGACTAGGAGGCTGCAGAGCTTAGGAGACATAGCAACTGTGTAGAGCAGGGGGTTACAAACAGCTACAAACCGGTCATAGGCCATCACTGCTAACATGAACATCTCCGTAATCACAAGTGTGCAACCAAAGAAGAATTGCATCATGCAACCCACATAGGAGATAGTCCTTCTGTCCACAACCAAGATCTCTAAGAGTTTAGGTGTGGTTATAGAAGAGTAACAAAAATCAAGAAAGGAGAGATGGCTGAGAAAGAAGTACATGGGGGTGTGAAGTTTGGGGTTGATTCTGATGGTCACAATCATACCCAGGTTCCCCACCACAGAGACGGTGTAGACGGTGAAGAAGGCCAGGAACAGGGGCACCTGGAGCTGCGGGTATTCGGAGAAGCCCGAGAGGATGAAGGTGATTCCAGCACTCTGATTTCTCTCATCCATCACTACAGCTTCTGCCAGAGAAAGCCAGAGAGCTCACCCTAGGCAACCAGACATGACAGAAACAGAGGGTACTTTCCTCCCAGCCTGGACAGGGGACTGGCTTGCAGTGGTGACGTCTGGGATTTCCCAGGAATGCAAATAAGGTGCAGTTGGAGCCCAAATATACCGTGTGTCTACAGGTGTGGAGAGTGCAAGTCAGCTTCTGATGTAGGGGCAAGGAGAGGGTGGACTGGGAAGGACTGGGTGTCACGGTGACTCAGAAAATGTCCTTGTTTGAATTTTCTCAACCTTCTCAGCTGTCGCCCTTTTCTCCACATGGATAATTCCTTTCTTTAGCTTCGTTTAATCGAACTTGTTGATTGCACTTGCAAAGTCTTATGTTTGTTCAGGCCATTCTAACTGCTCAAGATGTCCTCTGGTTTTCTCTCACTTTTCCTTAGTGCTCTCTGATCAGAGAGAGGCTTCCCAGGTAGTGCGGTGGTAAAGAATCCTCCTGATGGTGCAGGAGATGCAAGGGACATGAGTTCAATCCCTGGGTCAGGAATATCCCCAGGGGAAAGAATCGGCACCCCACTCCAGTATCCTTGCTGGTGAAAACTGGTGGACGGAGGAGCCTGGCGGGCGACAGTCCATGGAGTCGCAAGTCACACAACTGAGAGATTCAGCGCCCACCTCATCAGAGAAGCCTCAGGTTTACCTTCCCTTAATGATTTCACCAACTGGCCAAACCTTGGTGAAAGGTCACATATTGTATCTCCTAGAGAATATGAATGATGTCTTGTTAACAGTCTAGACTCTTTAATCAAGTCAACTTGCCTTCAAATTTAACCTCAGTCACTTATTAATATGTTTCTGACAAGTTAAGCTCTCTGAAACCTTACCTTTAGAATATAATTCTAAGAATTTCTTTTTACTATACAATTATGTATAAAATATAACTTAGTGAATTATTTTCTAAAATGTTTAAGACTTTAATTTCACATGTAATAATTGCCCCCAACTAAATTTAGTTTAGAATTCTGGAGTGGGTAGCCATTCCCTTCTCCAGGGGATCTTCCTAACCCAGGGACTGAACCCAGGTCTCCCACATTACAGGTAGATTCTTTACCAGCTGAGTCACAAGGGAAGACCAGAAATACTGGAGTTCGTAGCCTATCCCTTCTCCAGCAGATCTTCCCCACCCAGGAATAGAACTGGGGTCCCATGCATTGCAGGCAGATTCTTTACCAGCTGAGCTATCAGGGAAGTCCAACTTTAATTATTTTCTAAAACATTTAAGACTAATTTCACATGTAATAAATGGCCCCCACCAAATTTAGTTTCTTCTCTTGTATTTCTAATGCTGTTTTTCATGTTTACTTTGAATTTGAAATATATAACCTCAAAATATTCTACAATGTAGCACCACCTATAATTTTATGAAGTCTGAAATGGTACAAATAGTGACAAAGAAGTAGAAAAAAATGCATACACAGAGGAAACCTTTTTCTTAATTCTTTTCTAATGTCTCCTTCTTAGCTGCACGTTTCCATTCATGTCTCAAGCCATCAAGGCACAAGCTTTGTTTCGTCCAGCTTTCCCTGTCCTTGTCTGAATCTATATGATTTCCTTTCCATCCAAGGTGGAGGCTGTGAAAAATGTAATTAGGGCAAGATGAACATATCTTCAAAATACACTCCCTATTGCTACCTGCCACACATCTATTCAGCAGCTGTCTTTATTTAGCCTACTTACAACCATCCTTCAGGACTAATTTTCATTCAGTCTTAGTTTAAAATCATGCTCAAATGCTTAGCCATATTCAAAATCATCTCCATACAAATTACCTGCAATCTGAACTCTTCTGTCTGGATTTCTGTGATCTCTAAAAGAACTAAACTACCAGTGCGGCAGACATAAGAAACACGGGCTCTATCCCTGGGTTGGGAAAATCCCCTGGAAGAGTGAATGGCAACCCACTCTGGTGTTCCTGCTTGGAGAATCCCATGGACAGAGGAGCCTGGCAGGCTACAGTCCATAGGGTTGTTTATAAAGAGTCAGAAAGGACTGAAGCGAGTTAGCACGCACAGTATCACTGCATTATCTAGACTGCTTGATAGCTACTTCTTTTGTTTCACTCAATTTTGATTTTGGTGCACAAAATACACACATTTTGGTATATAAAAGCATTATTACCTTTTAATATCAAATCCCAGGCAACATATTTCAGACTACTTTGGGGTTTAATTCAGAACTCAAGTTTTCTGTACTGCTCCAACTTGCTTTCATCTGCATGATTTTAAACTCAAAAAATTTAATGCAAAGTCTGGTATATTTCTCTACAGTTTTATAGATTTATTTTTAATATTTCCCTAATTTTTTTAATTGAAAATAAATACTACTACTTGAACGTCCACCAAGGACATCATTCAGCTATATAAGCAAAGTTCAAAAATAAGTTCAATATCTTGTATTCTTCCCCTTAAATGAATTAATTGAATACCATTTCATTGCTACTAGGGTTGCATAGGTGTTTCTCTGCCAAAAATATTGTTAATTTCAGAGTTTCCCACATCAGAATTAAAGTAAATCACTTAATTTAAACAACTCACCAGAAGCCATGTAGTCTTTACAGATTGATTTACTGAAGACTTCTTTAAATAAGAATCTTGAAAAGTATTTAACAAAAACACTTACATTTAATTAAAATTGTTGTAGCTTGTAATAAGAGTATTGTAACCTCTTCCAAAGTATATTTCAGTGAAGTCATCAAGAAAATTACATTTTTTTCTCATTAAAAAATAGAGACACTCCCAAGGGTAAACCATATACTTGTAAACTAAACTTAGGGATCATGCTGTATATTTATGTCTACCTGAGTGACTTTGGGGATTCACACCCCAGACAATTTTGATTGGGGTGTTTTCCATGACCTACAAACAAGACAATTTAAAGAAAATCCCATACTCCTCATTTAGAGTATAATTTATTTTAAATCATTAAATCATATAGGAAGCTTGAGCATGTTTATCTTATCTTAGAAAAATAACACTAGCAATCAACCTGTTTATATTTATATTTATCATGGAAGACACGAATTCCAAAATTCAGAAAGAGAAAATCACAATTACTGTTCAATAGACCAAGCATAGTGTTGTTTCTGTGTTATGTTTATTTCAGTCTTTCCTCTAAGTTTTCTTATTTGGACATCTACATTTTTGTAAAAAACACATTCAATATCACACTGAATAGAAATATGATATTATGGCATTTGCAGTTATTATATATCCCAATGTTTCCATTCTATTAAAACTTGTTGAATATACATTTTTTGATAATGCAATTGATAAAAACCTATTAATTATGTGGTATATGAATGGTCTATTTCATCATCATAAACAGCTGCAGATTCAGTGGCTTGAAAAACACTCATTTATTAATTCACAATTTTGTACGCCTGAAGTTAGGCACAATACACCTGGTCCCTCTATTCAAGTTATCGCAAGGCTGAAATCAAAGTGTCATCAAGCTTCTCATCTAGAAATTGGTTCCCTTCCAAGCTCATTCATGTTGTTGGAATAATGCAGTTCCTTGAGTTGCAGGAATAGGGTCTTGTTTCCTTGACATCTGTTTGGGGCTATTCACAGCTCCTAGAACCCGCTCCTGGGTATCCGCTTTGTTTTCTCCACTCAAGTCGCTCTCACACCTCAAATCTCTCTTTCACCACCCTCTTATAATTCACACATCTCTTTAAAGAGGGATTCAAGCATTTTTAACAAATCATCAGAGTATATGAGACCCACCAATCAGGATAGTCTTCTTTCATTATGATCAACTGATTTAAAACTAGTTATAATTTAAAATTATTTGCCAGCAGCTCCCAGATTAATGTGTAATTGAATGGCTAGTTGAAGCTATGTGTACACCAAATGGTGGGGAATCTTAAGGACTAGTTTAGAGTTCTACTAGTCACTCATAAGGTCAACATTTTTGTACTCTCTCTATTAATACCTCATTCTATTTAAAATAGCACCTACTTGCTTGAATGTTTTACTTAAGAGAAGAAATTTGATGATCTGTGATTCCATCTTAAGAAGATAAAAAAGCAAACATAGTTTTTAATCACACAATAAATAGGAGGAAAAGATGAGAATGGTGATCAACAAAATAGGAAATGGACAGTGAAATAGAAATAAGGGATTGAGCAAAACTAAAATTCTGATGTTTAAAATGATACATAAAATCAATCATCTGTTAGATAAATTTATTAAAAATAACAGATCATAACACAACTGCTACTCAAGAAAAAAAGGGGACTTCATTACAGATGCTGTCAATGTAGAAAAAATAATTAGGGAGTATTCTGTATAATTTTCTTCCAAAAAATGTAACTATCTAGTTGGTGTAGAAAAATCATTTGAACCATACAAATAAACTTACCAAAGATGAAATGCAAAATATGAATAGCCTCTATCTTCTTATGAAATTGAATTTTCAGTTAAAAATCTTCCTACAAGGAGAACCTCAGTCCCATACTGCTGCTGGTGCTGCTAAGTCACTTCAGTCGTATCCGACTCTGTGTGACCTCGTAGACGGCAGCCCACCAGGCTCCCCCGTCCCTGGGATTCTCCAGGCAAGAACACTGGACTGGGTTGCCATTTGCTTCTCCAATGCGTGAAAGTGAAGCTGCTCTGTCGTGTCCGACTTATAGCTACCCCATGGATTGCAGCCTACCAGGCTCCTCCATCCATGGGATTTTCTAGGCAAGAGAACTGGAGTGAGATGCCATTGCCTTCTCCGCAGTCCCATACTATTAAATGGTAAATTCTGTCAAGCATTTAAGTAATAAATAGCACAAAAAAAGTGCATGGATATTTGAATAAACAGAGCGATAAGAGATACATGCAACACTTTTTCTTCATCCCATTAATATAGCTCATACTCAAACTGGAGGCATTGGGATCTGAATTCAGTCAGTCTGGCCCCAGAGTTTGTGTGTATGTCATTTGATTGCAATTGGGCCATAAAAATTCTTAAAGGGGAAATTTATGACCATGGGTTTTATAGTCTCACAACTGGGAAGGTGTTGGTTGAAGGAAGGACTTGATTAGCATTTTGCTCCAGAAGGATGATTCAGACAAGAAGGGGAGGGGGAGCTAGAGGAAGAAATAAAACTGGAAATGTTATTTAAACTTGATAACATGATTGATGCTGTTACTATCTTGCCTATACCTTGTGTGAAACAAGTACTTAGGATAGTGTTTATTCGTATGTGACAGTTCTCTAATTCCCAAACATCCATGTACATAAGAATATTCCAAGAGGCTTGTTTAAAATGAACATTCCTGGGTTTCTCTGCCAAATATCCGTGAGTTCAACTGATTTCCCAGGTGCTTCTGACAGAGGTTCTAAGAAACCTCTATGATAGAAACCAAAGATTTCTGGATTTGCTTTTCAGCTACAAATATCTAGAACCCAGCGTTGTGCAAGCACAATGATCGAATTCTTTGGCCTGCTTCCTGACCTTCAGGAGCTCAGGATTTGGCTGAAGAGGCAAAGACAATTCAAACAGTAATGTACAAAACCTGAAAATGATTAATTAGTTTAGAATGTGTGAACTCCATAGTTTAAAAACTGGTAGCTGAGATGCGGGTTACCGGCAGCCATAAGTATACATACATACATGTACATATACATATACATATACATATACATATACATATACATATACATATACATATATATATCTAGTCCCCAGTAAAAAAATGCATTTCTCAAGGAGGTAAAAATTGTAAATGAAGGTACAAAGTTTATTTTTAGAGACATAGCAAAACAAGTGGGAGAGCACACAGAGAAACTGTTTAGTTAAGATCGAAGCAAGGCAGAGAGGCACGCCAGGAAAGAAAGCGTGTGGCTATCTCTGACAGTGAGGAGGGGCCACCACCAATATTTCAGATCGTTTTCTGAGTTTTTGGACATCTCTGGTGTTTCATGGGTTTCCCTGGTGGTTCAGAGGTAAAGAATCTATCTGTAGGCAGAGGACACATGTTCTATCCCTGTATCAGGAAGATCCCCTGGAGAAGGAAATGGCAATCCACTCCAGCATTCTTGCCTGGAGAATCCCATGATAGAGGAGCTTGGCAGGCTACTGTCCATGGGATTGCAAAAGAGTCAGAGACGACTTAGTAACTAATCAACAACCATCAACACCAACACCAGACAAAGATGTTGTAAACAAACAAACAAACAAAAAACATAGATCAAGATAACTAATGTACCTCATCATAGAAACACTGAATGAAATATTAGAAAATAAAATATCACAGTATATGATAGGAAAATAAACAATGACTCAGATGGAAAGAAAAAAAAATGATTACCTGTATAGCAGTAAACAAGATATATAAGAAAATTCCTTCAACCTGATAAACATCTACAAAAATACCTCTAGCTAATATTATGTCTAGTATAGAAACAGAAAATAGAAAAAAAATCCTATATAAAGTAAAATAACTTGATTTTCTCCCAACTCTGTATATAACAGCCAGGAAAATAATGTCCTTAATCACTTTTAATTCACATCTTATTTTAGATTTTTGTTCAATAAGGAAGAAAATTATAATTACTGAAAAGTAGAAAGTAAAACTGTCTTTATTTGCCAGCTAGATTCTGTATACAGAAAGTCCTAAGGAATCTATGACAAAAATATGAGAAAGTAATAACAGAATGCAGTAGTGCTGCATAAATGAGTACATATAAAAACATCAATTGTATCACTGTGTTCTAATGGTGAGCAATAGAAATGACTATTTAAAAGTGTAATTCCCAAGACTTATTCATGCAAACACGTATGCGTGTGTGTGTTGTCTCTCAGTGGTGTCCGACTCTTTGCAGTCCCATGGGCTATAGCCTGCCAGGGTCCTCTGTCCATGGAGTTCTCCAGACAAGAATACTGAAGTGGGTTACCATTTCCTTCTCCAGGGCATCTTCCTGACCCAGGGATTGAACACAGGTCTCCTGCAAGCATAAGGATTATCAAGAAACTATTGATAGATAAGTTGTAACCCCTGAATACCTTCATTACACCAAAAGAAAGCCGTTTCTGGTATTCATCATACTGGTCAACAGGTCATATTTTTCACAATGATAACCTGTTTCTGACATTCTATACTCTAACAAGAAAGTGAGAATGTTAGTCACTCAGTCATCTGAGTCTCTGAGACCCCATGGACTGTATTCTGCCAGGCTCTTCTGTCCATGGAATTTTCCAGGCAAGACTACTGGAATAGCTGACCATTCCCTTCTCTGGGGGATCTTCCCAACCTAGGGACAGAACCCTGGTCTTGTGCGTTGCAGGTAGATTCTTTGCCATATGAGTCACCAGAGAAACCCATACTCTTATCAGGAAGAGGTTAATTTCTATTCAGGACATGGATGCTAGAAATATTTGTTACAGCCATCCAGGAAGTATGAACTTTTCAATTAAAACTCTAGGGAACTTCCTTTGAATTTGTACATTCTTGAGAGATGTGAATTTAGATATATACATAGTATTACAGCCAAAGAATTTTAAAATTAATCACAGTAATTTCAATAGCTAATATGAGGATTACTTAAAGTTTCTTGTAGCTAATAACAATTTTATTAACTGTAAGTTGAGAAAAATCAACCTTTCAGAGCAGAATAAGTTTTGTATTTAACCAAATTATTTTTCTAGAACTGTATTTGCATGAATTATGTATCTTCCCTTTTATTTTCATATGTTGATTTATGGTTATTAATTCATGACTATTAAACCACTTTTCAGTTTCTGGAAAAAATCCAATGTGTTCATATTTTGTCTTGAATATTCATTAACTAACCTCATGAGAAAGATTGATCTATAAATTTATTTCTCATAATAGCTTTCTTTGAACTGATTGCTAAAATCTGACTAAGTGAATATAATGCACTATTAAGTATCCTCTTAATCTATTCCCTAGAAAGATTTGTGCATGATTGACAATATTTCTTAAATGTTTGGAGAAATTCACCAACATAACAAACAGGGCACAGGATTTCTTTGTGAGGAAGTTTTTGGAAACAAATTCCATTACTTTGGGCTCCCCAGTAACTCAGTGGTAAAGAATCCACCGGCAGTACAGAAGATGCAGGGACGGGAGTCTGATCCCGGGTTGGGGGGATTTCCCGGAGAAGGGCATGGCCCCCACTCCAGTCTTCTTGCCAGGAAAATCCCACTGACAGAGAAGCCTGGCGGGCCAAGGTCTGTCGGGTCACAAAGAGCCAGACACGACTGAGCACACACAGACCCCCATTACACTAACAGATAAGACTGTACTTACACTTTCTATTTTTATTGTATAAGACTGAATGCTGTTTTTTCAAGGTGTGTGTTGATTTCATTAAGATTTGTAATTTCCTAATATAGATTCTTCACAATATCTTACTATTTGCCATGCCTGTAGAATTTTATCAATGCCAATTTTTTCCCCTAATCAGTAAAGAAAGAGATAAAATGTGGATTATTTTTAACTCAATATGTCAAACTCAAAACATAACATGCCTTTGTTGTCTCTCTCTTCCCTTAGAAACCAAATCAATAATAGTAATGATAATGAGAAATAAATGAAATGGCCAAGCCACATTAGTAAAAACAATGGCGGGATTTCCCTGGGGTCCAGGGGTTAAGATTCTTTGCTTCCACTGCAGGGAGCACGGACTTGATCCCTGGTGAAGAAACTAGGATCTCACATGCTGTGCAGCACAGCCAAAAATAAAGATGAATAAATTAAAACAATGGTAAAATTAAAACCAGCTAATATGATCTCATCATAATTTCAGAAATGTGAAATGATTATGAAGGAGCATAGATGAATGAAGCAGAGAGGGCATGGCTACAGCCAAGAATGCTTTAACGTGCAGAGCTAAAGAACAAGTGACATAAATTTTAGAGGCCCTAAGAGTCTCAGGCTTTAAAAGAATGAACACAATAAATACTGAAGTTTGTATGAAAATGAAATGGTCAAGGATAAACAGGATCCACTTACACAGAAGAAAAGATGTCAGAAGTTGCTCTAATGGATAGTGAGATTTACTTCAAAGTTACCATAATTAAAAATATTAACCTCCAATTAAAATAAATAAATTTATATTAAAAAAAGAATATGTGGTAATGGCAGGTACTTCAAAGGAATATAAGAAAGGCTTATTAAACTGAATGAGGTAGATTCATGATTAGGTCCAGTTACTCAGAAACATCTCCGTTAATCTCATTATAATTTTTTCATACTTCATTATTGACAATGAGAATTTTTTTTCCTTTGGATCATGAGTGCAAACCTGAGACATGAACGAGTAATGGTCAGAAGAAGAGAAAATAGAGCAGTTCTTAACTTGGGCTTTATCACTGAGTAATCATCATATAGCCCTAAAAATACATTTAACTTTTTCTCAGTATTCAATTAAACACCTTTGATTGAACTATATTACACTGGTATTCAAAAAATGAGTGATGCCGACAGAGACTAGCTATTATTTTCAGGATCTTCTTGCTTAAAATCAGGTAATACTTTTTATAAGGCAGACTCAAAACTCCTCATTTTACCGGGTGTAAAATAAAGTTTTGAGAAGAGCTAAAAGTTGCATTTTATAAAACTGAATCAGAAGAGTTAGTTATGAGAACCTAAGTGCAAATTTAACCCTAACCCTAACACTAACCCTAACCTTAACCCTGACACTGAACACTGTTATCATCTGTGTTTGCAGCATTATTACAAACCACAACATAAACTGTAGCGGAAGGAATGAGCCTCTAACTATATATCCCTTTTCATCACTCTGACTTCCATAATGTATTATTTCTCTATCAACCGAGACGTAATTGCAGCTCATCTGACCATCAAAAAAAAATGTAAAATACAACATACAATTTATTTGAAACATAATCATATATTTACTTATAATAAAGATAAACTAGCATCAGAAATATATATGAAAATTATAAGGCATAATATGAACACAAGCATATTTATCTGGCTAATACCCAGGCTGACTTTAATTCAAGTGGTTTCTCAGTCCCACTGGACTTCTGAATATATTGAGGGAGAAAGCAGTCTCATAGTTATCCAACTCCTGACTGTCTCTTTCACATCTTTATTCCTAAGGCTATAGATAAGAGGGTTCAGCATAGGAATCATGACAGTAAAAAACACAGTGGCTACTTTGACGAGGAGCCATGAGCTTTTGGAGTTGGGTACACAATAAAGGAACAGAACAGTCCCATGGAAAATGGTGATGGCAGTCAGATGGGAGGCACAGGTGGAGAAGGCTTTTCGGAGTCCAGCAGCTGAAGGCATCTTAATGATTGTGACAACTATGAAAGCATAGGACGTGAGGATAATCAGGAGGCTACATACCTCATTTAGTGTAGAAATGAGGAAACACATCAGTTGACTGAAATGGGTGTCAGAACAGGAAACAGAGATGATGGCAGAATACTCACAGCCAAAGTGATGTATGACGTTAGAACCACAGAAGGACAGCTCCAAAAGAGAACATATGATTGTCCAGGAACACATTCCACCCCACGTGTAAGTCCCAGCGACCAGGAGGCTGCAGAGCTTAGGAGACATAGCAGCTGTGTAGAGCAGGGGGTTACAAACAGCCACAAACCGGTCATAGGCCATGACTGCTAGCATGGACATCTCCGTAATCACAAATGCACAGCCAAAGAAAAACTGTGCCATGCATCCTTTGAAAGAGATAACTCTGTCTTCCACAAGCAAAATACCTAGGAGTTTGGGTGTAAATACGCTGGAAGAGCAAATATCCAAAAAGGAGAGATGGCTGAGAAAAAAATACATGGGTGTGTGGAGTTTGGGACTGGTCCTTATGACCACAATTATGCCAAGGTTCCCCACAAGAGTGACTGTGTAAATGGTCAAGAACACCAGGAAAAGGGGTGCCTGGAGGCATGGGTATTCTGAGAAGCCCAAGAGGATCAACATGGTCACAGAGCTCTGATTTCCTTCACTCAGTACCATGGCTCTTGATTTAAAAAACAAAAATAAAGAAGAATTAAAATTGAGCAGTGGAACATGAGAAGGTGGAGTGAAAGAAACTGAAGATAGCTCCACCTATGCTAGTGAAGGCAGTGTGGTCAGTATGAACACAGGAATGCTCTGAAGTGTCAAGCTGAAGTCTTTACAACTTAAGTAAAGTTGATTATGGGAAATTAGCTTTATCCTTTAGAACTTTTGTTTCTTCACCTGGAAAATAAGAAAATAATAGTATTTATCAATAGTAGTAGTATAAGTAAAGGATTCCTATATGAATGTGATGCTTAGAGCATTAAATATCCCCAAGATAGAATATAATTCTGTGAAAACACAGGCTACATAGAAGGAAATCAGGAAAAAAAAAAAAAGAACTAAACAAATCATTGGTTGGATTATGGCAGTCACATGATAAGAGCAGAATTAAGGTGGGAAAGATTAAACACTTTTAATACATAAAGAAAAACATAGTAGTAAATTCCTGTTGGGTTAAACATATAGCCGCACATGCACGACGGTCCTGGGACTAATAAAAGTAGAATTTAGCCTGTAGATTGCTGTTTTCAGCTCCTATAGGTTTCCTCTGCCAAAAACCCTCTGGATTCCATATCCCTCAGATCAGAGTGAAAGGATGATCCTAGGTTGAATCAACTCACCAGATGCCAGATATCCTCGGTGTATTTTTATGATGGATTCCTTGCTAACACTAATATGCTGCATCCATGTTTTGTATCAAAATTGAAATTTTGACTTAAATGTTTCCAGTCCTTTCATCAGAAAGCTGAGGATTCCTGCAAAATATAGTTAATAAAGATAGCAAGAAATATCATCTGTCATTTTTGCAAGTCAAGAAATTTAAGGAGCATTAACACACCCTTGAGTAATAGATAGACCTAGAAATTATACTTCACAATGGTATTTTAATTTGTTTTATATCTAACCACCTATCCCTGGGGACTCAAACCCTGAAGAATTCTTACAGAGTTTATTGTCATGAGCTACAAACAGAATAACCAAAGGAAACTTCCTCTTCTGTAATTTACAGTATGATTTCTTTTGTCCTTGATCTATTGCTGATGTTTTTAAAATAATTCACCTCTACACAGAGGCTGTGTTCATGCTTGCTAAGCCACTTCAGTTGTGTTGGACTCTTTGCGACCCCATGGACTGTAGCCTGCCAGGCTCCTCTGGCCATGGGATTCTCCAGGCAATAATACTGGAGCAGGTTGCCATGCCCTCCTCCAGGGGATCTTCCCGACCCAGGAATTAAACCCCTCTTAAAGGCTACCCACTCCAGTATTCTGGTCTGGAGAATTCCATGGACTGTATAATCCATGAGTCAGACACAACTGAGCAAATTTCACTTCACTTCACTTATGTCTCATGTCTCCTGCATTGACAGGAGAGTTCTTTGCCTGTAGCGCCACTTGGGAAGACCATACAGAGCCTACATTTCTTAAAATCATGAAAAATTATATTAACGTATTTTCCAATGACCCTAACCCAAATTATGGCCGATAAGATATGCTTTTTAGTCTTATATATCTCTACATATATTGATATGAAAACACAGTTAACAATATACTATACAAAACGCACAACATTATACTACACATATTTTTGCATTTAGCCACTTAGGCTTATTATTTGTCATGCCCTGAATATGAGTGCCATCAGCCAAGGGTTGGTAGAGTGGAGGTTTATTAGGTGTCATGATACTGGTTTAGACTGCAAGGAGGCCCAACAAGTCCATCCTAAAGGACATCAGTACTGAATTTTCATTGGAAGGACTGATGCTAAAGCTGAAACTCCAATACTTTGGCCACCTGATGTAAAGACCTGACTCACTGGAAAAGACCCTGATGCTGGGAAAGCTTGAAGGCGGGAGGAGAAGGGGACCGCAGAGGGTGAGATGGTTGGGCGGCATCACCAACTCAATGGACATGAGTTTGAGTGAACTCCGGGAGCTGGTGATGGACAGGGAGGCCTGGCGTGCTGCAGTCCATGGGGTCGCAGAGAGTTGGACACGACTGAGCGCCTGAACTGGCTGACTGATGATCCTGGTGATAGATTCAGCGATGTTTTTGTACTACAGTCCTAGAGGTCATAGCACTGATACTTTAAACTCATCTGTGTGATCCCTGCACCTACTCCTTCATGTCACATACCAAGAAGAAAGAAGGCCGTGTAAACTATTGACCCAATAAGATGTTACTATCTAGTTTCTTTGGAAGAGAAAATTGCAACCACTCCATTACTCTTGCCTGGAAAATTCCATGACAGTGGAGGCTGGCAGGCTACAGTCCAGAGGGTCTCAAAAAGTCAGACACAACCGAACATACACACACGTTCACACATACATACACACGCAGTTTCCTGTGTAGGAAATCTTGATATACACATATGTAGGGACATTGGAAAACAAAGATTACACAAGTTATTCAAAATGATTGAAAATTCTAGTGCAGCTAATTTTTGGAAGATTTAGCCAAGCAGGTAACCTACAACTCAGCAGCTAATTGAAGTTCACTTTTACACGTGTAAGCTATTTTTAATATGTGGTGGCTAAGAAATAAAGAAAATGTCTGCTTACCTGTTTGAACATCTGTTGTCAGCCACATCAAAGCAGTTGGCCTGATATTTCAACTGAAGGTTTGTCAGAGCAGGGATTGAATCACCAACTATACTTGTAATTCCAACCAAAGGAGACTTTTAAAAGAGAATCACTTGAAATAAGTTGTCGGTTTTTTACTTTTTTGCTATTTTATAGATTTCTTAGTGTGCTTTTTATTAGTAAGTCAAATATAAATTATAAAAATAGCTGAAGTCCATGCAGACCAAAGATAATCAGTGCAACAAGTTCTACTTTTAATTTTATTAATTCTATAAAGTATTACTCTGAAATTCTAAATTCCTTTCTTCCAAATTTTGTTAAGAATTGAATGCTAATTTTAGTTAAAGCAAGCACTGTGTATATGATACTAACTTGTTTCTTTTTAAAAATATTTATTTCTTTATTTTTGGTTCATGGGCTCCAGAACCCAGGCTTGGTAGTCATGGTGCACAGGCTTAGCTGCCCCATGACATTTGAAATCTTCCCAGACCAGGGATCGAAAAAGAGTTTTTATCCTCCAATATGGAGTTTAATTAAAGCTTTAAGACCTTAATTCCACAAACTTTGACAGTGCTTCTAAATAAAGAAGCCCAGATTGTGAATGTTCCCACAGAGAGGTTGGGGATTGCATTATGTAAATATGTTTTTAAAAATGAATATCTTAATTATTAGTAATATGGAATCTTTTGTGTTAAAAAACAGAATTATTTCAAATTGAGATAAAAAGATTTGTAGACGAGGTAACTGTGTGAATCACAATAAACTGTGGAAAATTCTGAAAGAGATGGGAATACCAGACCACCTGACCTGCCTCTTGAGAAACCTATATGCAGATCAGGAAGCAACAGTTAGAACTGGACCTGGAACAACAGACTGGTTCCAAATAGGAAAAGGAGTACGTCAAGGCTGTATATTGTCACCCTGCTTATTTAACTTATATGCAGAGTACATCATGAGAAACACTGGGCTGGAAGAAGCACAAGCTGGAATCTAGATTGCAGGGAGAAATATCAATAACCTCAGATATGCAGATGACACCATCCTTATGGCAGAAAGTAAAGAGGAACTAAAGAGCCTCTTGATGAAAGTGGAAGAGGAGAGTAAAAAAGTTGGCTTAAAGCTCAACGTTCAGAAAACTAAAATTATGGCATCTGGTCCCATCACTTCATGGGAAATAGATGGGGAAACAGTGGGAACAGTGGCTGACTTTATTTTGGGGGGCTCCAAAATCACTGCAGATGCTGAGTGCAGAAATGAAATTAAAAGACGCTTACTCCTTGGAAGAAAAGTTATGACAAACCTAGACAGCATATTCAAAAGTAGAGACATTACTTTGCCGACTAAGGTCCGTCTAGTCAAGGCTATGGTTTTTCCAGTGGTCAAGTATGGATGTGAGAGTTGGACTATAAATAAAGCTGAGTGCAGAAGAATTGATGCTTTTGAAGTGTGTTGTTGGAGAAGACTCTTGAGAGTCCTTTGGACTGCAAGGAGATCCAACCAGTCCATTCTAAAGGAGATCAGTCCTGGGTATTCAATCCCTCCAGGGAATCTTCCCAGCCCAGGGATCAAACCTGTCTCTCTGCATTGGCAGTTGGATTGTTTACTACCAGCACCACCTGGGAAGTTCAATAATGGGATTGTTATGGTATAATTGTAATGTAGTGAGAGAAATAATGATTTGCTTTAAAGAATACTACATTTTTCTGCATTGCCACTATGCATAATATTCTTGTGTTTTGCTTATTTATTTTTCATTAAGCTTTTGTCAAGCATATTAAGAGTGCTCTTCACATGTTGAAATACTTGAATAATGACCAAGGTATTTCCTGATCAATACAATCACAAGTCAAACTATAGTGTTAAGATAGATTGAAGGGATAAGAAAGAAAAACAAAAGACGTTTTAAGCAGAAAAGACAGTCTGAACCAAGGTAGGAGTTTGAATGTTCAACTTTTTTTCAATTAGAAGTAGAGTTTAGGCAGGGAAACTGTGGGAGAGGGTGAGGGACAGAGAAGCCTGGCATGCTGCAGGACACGGGATTGCAGAGAGTCTTCCCTGACTGTGAGACTGAACAACAACAAAAAGCATGAGATACGATCAGAGGACCAGAGAATCTCAGCTGTGGAAAGAATGCAGCTGGGATTAGTACCAACGGCTGAATAGAGCTGAAATAGAGTTCCATGCCCACAGGACAAGTATGTAGTAATGAAGAGGTTGTGGTTGTAAAACGGTGTCGACAATGGGAATGAAATTGACTCAGTTTCAATATTATAATCATGGCATTCGATGCGGTTGCATTAGTAGTTGATGTAAACAGAAAGAAGTAACTCCCATTTTCATTTTGATTCAGAAACAAACATTATGTTCTTGACAACATCTCACTGCAGATGAGTCAATGATTCCCAGAAACTAGCAATAATTACATTGGCACCTGCAGTGTGAAGTAATAAACAGTGAGGTGTAATATGGGAGCTAGAGCACCTGATAAACCAATCCAGGGCCTGAAGACATCTGGAACACAGAAGGAAAACAAAAGGAGACTCTTAACACTGTCTTCAAATATTTCAAGGCTAAAATATGAAGGAAACACTGGCCCTTTTTTCTGTGTCCTCAGGAGAGAAATTTAATTTTAAGTGAATTAACTTTTAAAAGCCACAGGAAGCTAATTTCAGAACAACAACAATAAAAGAATTTTCTTTTTTTCTCCAGTGTCAATAAACAGAATAGTCTGAATGACTCAGAGTCTCTGGGTTGCCCAGTTTCACCAAAAGTATATAAGAAGGGGCTCTAGAGATACAAACTTTCAAAAGGAGGGGGGAGACTCTTCAGGAAGAATGCAGACAGGATATTAAACTCCACAATGTCTCTCTACATTTCCCATACTCTGTGACTGGTCCTCACATTGGCCTAGAGCTTTCACTAAGATCACTTTTTGCTTGGTATTCTCAAAATGCTGTTTTTAAATTATCTGTATAATTCTCAAAATCCATAATTTATACATCTGTAACAGGTTGATTTAACTACTCCATCTGATAAAATATCTATTACTATAATAAAGTAGCACATTCTAACCACCTTAACACATAAGGATTCAGTTCAATACAAACTTTATTAATCTTTGTCTTTAACTGAGGAGGGGCTTCCCTGGTGACTCACATAGTTAAAAATCCTCCTGCAATGCAGGAGACCCAAGTTCAATCCCTGGGTTGGGAAGATCCTCTGGAGGAAGGAATGGCAGCTCACTCCAGTATTTCTGCCTGGAGAATTCCCATGGACAGAGTGTAAGGCTCGGAGAACCGCACTCTGAAAAGGACACTTGGGGACAGCCTCTAGTGGACTGACAAACTTTATTATCCAGTTGTGCAGTTTTATAATTTTCAGGGAATAGAGCCTAAGGCTGATGTGCATGTAGCCATTCCAGATAAGCATCAAAGCATTCAAGCATAAAATACAGTTCCCACCACCCAAGCCATAACAAAGCTTTGGCGAAACTCTAAAGGGAGTCTTATCATGAAACAATAGTCCTTGCTCTCAGAAACAGGTGGTCAGAAGGAAGCCTTCAAACGCCTCAAGGCCGGGGTATTGACCCTTCGTCATCCGTTCCCAGCCCTGGGCACTCAGTGAATGCTCATAATCCTTTGTTATGCTCGTCCCAGCTTCCAACCTTTGTCATGAGTGGAGCAAATACATTTTCAATGTTTGCTTAAAGCCTTCCAGCTCCTCCACATTTCCTCCCTTTTTTTCTCAAGAGCAAGGACTGCTGCAGCCATGGTTACTCCTGCTTTCGGGGCGGCGGTGGCTCGCGCACATAACGTTCGGAATCCTATCAGAACAATAACTAACAAACAGATCAGCGCATAAGAAGCCATCGTATGGGGTACCCAAGGTTTCGGATTTAGAAAAGAAGTACTAGCGGATAGTGTGTATAGAAGTCAGTGTTATATAACACGGGGAATGCTGCTGAAGGTAGACGTGATTTGTATTTGTTGATCTATCTGAGCTTGTTGGGCCCAGAGATCATGAGAATCCTTCTTCCAAGCAGTAATGAAATCATGATTTTGAATAGAATTATATAATGCCATTCCAGAAACTGTACCAACAGTTACAATTGAAATAATACCCACTATGGTAGCTCTAATCCAACCAATAAAACATTTGCTTCTGTTTAGGGATTCTCTCAGAACAAAAGACAACAACATGGAATCTGACCAAGGTTCAGAAATCTTAACTGGAACTCACAAATCAGTGCTTTGCCGGACTCAAAAAACACTGTCTTTAGTAACATTAATTGGCACATTAAGGTTTAAACAAGTATACAAACGACAGTACAGGACAGAATTGAGCCATTACTCCGAAATTGCCCAATAGCAAAAAGATAGGGCACATTTACACAAGCATGAACATAACCGGTATAATTATACTCAATAGTATAATTCTGTGAAATGAAAACATGTGCATAAGCATACAAGTCGCTAAACTGGGACAAGCAAGCAGGAATTTTCCAAAGATGCCAGTGTTCAGGCCCCAGGACTGGACTGATTATCCAGGGTCTGGGAGGTGAAAGACTTCCGTTATACCAGTTCGAAAGTTCATCGCGTTGATGCTAGAGTCCTGTTTGTGTTCTGTTAAAATGTGGTGCTGAAACATTATACCATTGGCAGGTGTTATTATTTTCTTGTGATTCTGAGCAATTCACAAAGAGTCCATCAGGCCCCCAATCAACAAAGTCATGTTGGCGTGAACAGAAACTTTCTTAAACCTTCCTCTACAGGTGGACCATCTGTCCCCGGCACAGATGACTTTTTCTTTCAGGATACGTTGTCATAAGGAAGCTCAGAAGGCATCTGTTGCAATTTCTGTTTTAGTGCTGTGACCGGTCGGGGGGTGTGGAGCAAGGTCTGTCCGTCTTCTGACTCTTTTGAGTGGGACCCACTGCTCGGTTCCATCATCTAAAATGACAAGATAACATCCCTTGCCTAGGAACTTAAGTGTTCCTGGCCACCATTGGTTAAGACATTTAACCCAAACAGCAGCTTGTTCAGGCATACGCGAGGGTGAATCAGAAAAATGTTGCTCTGTTCGTGTTTCCTGACTGTGTAGAGACAAATTAAAATAATTGATTGAGGCAAATTAAAATAATTGATTGTTAGAAGGGCTATAGGCAAAATGGCTTTAGGTCCATAGGGGCCCCTTAGTTTATTCCCCCTGTTTTGTTTATTAAGAATGAGCTTGAGTGTATGGTGGACCCATTCAATGAACTTGAGGGTCTTACGGGATGCTAGTAAGATGGCAAATACCCCATTGATGCATGAAATCATGAAAAGCATTGGCTGTAAAAGCAGGACCATTGTCAGTTTTGATGGAGACAGGGATCCCCATCACTGAAAAACATTGCAGAAAAGCTGTGACGGCAGCTTTAGTAGTCTCTGTGGTGGAAGGAACTGCCCAAATGAAGCTGGAAAAGGTGTCTATGACTACAAATAACAATTTAAACGGGGGCAGTTTGTAATGTGTAAAATCAGCTTGCCATAATTCATTTGCTTGTAAGCCTCTAGGGTTAGTCCCTTGGGGACTAGTGGTCAAATGAAAGGGGGCACATGTGGCACAGTTCCTGAGAATGGCAAGTATGAAGTGCAGGCCATCACGGGCACCCTGGGTCTACGGTCACTCAGTGTGCACACAGGCAGTTTCATTTATCTTTCTTTGATCTGGTCTGGCCCTCCAGTCTCACACATATTTCAGAAAAGGTTAAAGAATTAAAGTAAATCTGATCATCTCAGTCCAGTATTATTTCTTATTACACAAGAGATTATTTTTCCCCCTTAAGTTTATATACAGTTTAAATACTAGTTTGACATAATGGGAAGGAAATGTTGGTTTTATTTTCCCCCAACATTCCCAGTTTGACCCTAGATTATCTATTTTTGGTCTCATTCTCAGCAAAATTACATAGTAATTGGTAGAATTTTTTTCATAGTATTGAAGAGTATAAAGTGCTAATCGCTCAGTCATGGTTGACTCTTTGCAACCCTGTGGACTGTAGCCCGCTAGGCTCCTCTGCGCCTGGAATTCTCCTGGCAAGAATACTGGGGTGGGTTGTCATTCCCTTCTCCAGGGTATCTTCCTGATCCAGGAATCAAACCCAGAATCTCTCACATTATAGACGGATCCTTTACCTTCTGAGCCACAAGTAGCATAAAATCCCTCTGCAAATTAGCAGCAAAGAGTATGAATTTGTCTTCCCCTAACAAATGATACAAACAGCATATCCGCCAGATGGCAGAGTGACACTGTAATTTAAATCAAGGCACAAATAATGTGCATTGACTGCTTTAGGGAAAGTAGCAGAAACTGATAGAAAGCAAGATGTCGTGGTTTAAATATAACTTTGAAAACATTTTATTCTGTGAAGGAAAACTGTGACCTGTCGTGTCGACCGACAGAGGATGCTGAGGCCACCAAGCCATCAGCACGGCTCCTGCACCCCCACCTCCCGCTCAGGCTGGTGAGCCCTGAGGAACTTTGGATCGAAACAGAGCTGCTCCCTGAGGGAACACAGGATAGAAAAGAACAGGGTCCTGGCCCTAAGTAGTCAAGGTGCAGCTCAGGGGATGATTTCAAGGAGCCCAGACTGTTCCCTCTTCCCAGGGGCAGAAAAGCCCTGAATTTATTAACGTGAGCTATCTGGTTTTCTTTAATTTACGGTAATCTGATGGTCTGATTACCTGATTTTTGTTGCAAAATGCATATACATTCTGACTCCTCCCTTCCCTTTTCAGAGCAGTTTCTCTGACTTAACTGAGCCGTTGTCTTCCAGGTTTGTGTGTGCAGCCCACGTGTGACCCCACGGACTGTAGCCCCCCAGGCTCCTCTGTCCATGGGATTCTCCAGGCAAGAGTATTGGGGTGGGTAGCCATTTCCTCCTCCAGGGGCTCTTCCTGACCTAGGGGTTGAACCTGGGTCTCCTACATTACAGGTGAATTATTTATTATCTGAGCCACCAGGGAAGCCCCTTATTTTCTAGGTTTAAGTCCATAGAATAAAAAATAATTCTGTTTTGTGGTTGTTGTGTGTGGTTTTTTTTTTTTTGGTCAGTTGGTAAATTCATGTCTCTTTCAGGAATAAGGACACTAGTGTTCAAAGATGGCAATTTACTAGATCACATTCAAGCACAAATTCACCTTTGATTTTTATCTTTGTTTCTCCAATTTTCATTTTTTAACTTGGAGCAATGTGTTGGCTCTTGGTCACTTACATAATGACATAGTTTAGGTAAGGAAGAGTGTTAACACTTCATTTCAATTAACTTTATAAGAAGTAAATACACAAAAACATGGTTAATAATATGTGCAGATATTAGTATAAATATGAAAATACTTACAAAAGCAAATACTACTAATATAGTACAAAAACAAGAAAGCATAACAAATTTATAATGTTATTAACATATATATATATAATTCAATGGCAAAGCAAAAATATTCATTAGCCAAAAACTATAGGAGATGAGAGGAGAAATAGACCCTAAATTCAAACTAAAAACAATATATGATATATATATATATTTGATTGTGTTTCTGTTATAATCCCAAAATAACACAATTACATATATATCACAGAAATCTACTAATAGGCAATGGATTTTTTTCCAATCTTTCTTAAGCAATTTTAAAAATTGACTATGTCTTAGCCCATAAGTAAAACACAACAATTTTAATAATAAACTTATCATTTATTGGTTACTAGCAAATACAAGCAGAGAAGGCAATGGCACCCCGCTCCAGTCCTCTTGCCTGCAGAATCCCATGGACGGAGGAGCCTGGTGGGCTACAGTCCATGGAGTCACTAAAAGTCAGACACGACGGAGCGACTTCACTTTCACTTATCGCTTTCATGCATTGGAGAAGGAAACGGCAACCCACTCCAGTATTCTTGTCTGGAGAATCCCAGGGACGGGAGGAGCCTGTTGGGCTGCCGTCTATGGGGTCGCACAGAGTCGGACACGACTGACGGGACGCAACTTAGCAGCAACAGCAGCAGCAGCAAATACAAGAGTAAATGAAGCAGTCCATTTAAAACCGTAAAATCACGCCTTTAAAAGTTACAAAGGAATAATATAGACTACCATAGCAAAAATTACTGTATGAGATATAATGTAGGTGATAATCAAAATAAATTACATGATATAGCATACTGATACCAACAAAATTAAAATAGATAAAGCATTCTTCTGGCAAGAGCTATTAAAAGGCCTTAAGATACTGTTAAGACTTAAAATTTAATCTTCCCACCCATCCTCCCAAAAACTTTTCAGACCAGGGGAATCAAATGAATAAACCATACTTTTTGTATCACTGTGAGAAAGATAACTGGATGAAGTGAAATTTACCTGTAAGTAAATAAATACTCATGAGAAGTACAAAGACCTCTGGGTCTCAAATTACCATCATGCTAAGTGTGTAGAAAGAAGAAATCTGAAGACACAGTTTAGAAAAGAGAAAAGGAAAGTGGAGATCTTATTAGTACAAAAGGGACAAAACAGGTAAAATAATTAATAAAGTTCTACTCACATAACCAGCAATTGAAAGCAGGTCAAAAGTCTGATAGGAAGCAGCCCTGGCTGCAAGAAAAAAGCTAGCGATTGTATAGGATTTGAGGTGCAAACTTCAGGGAAATTTCTTTCTAAGACAAAGGAGGAAAGGAAAACGATGACAATAGCGTTATAAATGTTAAGAGAAGCAAGATGAGTAAATTGTGTTAAGGATCTTCCAGAAACAAGATAAAAGAAACATACACACAAAAAAACTGATAATCAAATCTCTCAACAACCGTGCATTTTACGTAGAGAGGGATTTATGTATAGATTTAGGTATATGCTGATGATGAAGCTGAAACTCTAAGTACTCTGGCCACGTGGTGTGAAGAGTCAATGCGTTGGAAAAGAACCTGATGCTGGGAAAGATTGAAGGCCAAAGAAGAGAGTGGCTGAGGATGAGATGGCATCACTGACTCACCGGACATGAATCTGAGCCAATTCTGAGGGATAGTGAAGAACAGGGAAGCCTGGCATGCTGCAGTCCACGGGGTCTCTAAGAGTCAGACACGACTTAGCAACTGAGCAACAACAAAATAGATACATTCATACATATCTGTGTATATGTGTGAGTATATGTGTGTGTGTGTGTGTATTCACATATACTTCATTTCACTACACTACAGAAGAAAACAGCACTAAACTAGAATTCTTGTGAGCCACAGAAAACCCCAAACTTACTCCACTAAATTATCAAAAAAAGAAAAGAAAAAATCTGTATCCATACAATGCTACTATAAAGGGAGTGGGGGGGAAGCATAAAATGTGTCAAAACATTCCAAACAATGGCTAGGTCCCTGTAATAACATCACATGTGCACAAAGACACACTCAGAGAGAACAGTTAACACTCTGAATTGAACTAAATCTCCTTAAATAATGATTTGGAAATATTGAAAATATGTCATAAATATAAAATAAAACATGAATAGAAAAAAGAGATTATGCCAAAAAAGAGTTGGTTGGACTCAAGAAAGAGATTGTAAAAAAAAAAAAGAAGAATTTTGTGAGAAATCAAGATTAAATTGTAACGTAGAAAAAAAGATAGGGGGCTTCCTTGGTGGTTCAGTGGTTAAGAATCCACCATGCAACAGGGAACACGGGTTCAATCCGTCATTCGGAACTAAGATCCCACCTGTGGAGGAGCAGCTGACACCCCCACTGCAGGGAAGAACCCAGGCAGCACACTGAGAGATCCCTGTGCCACAGCTGAGACCCAATACAGCTAAAGTAACCAAGTAATTAAAAAAGTAATAATAATAAGGATAGCAGAAACAAACATTGCATGATTTCACTTACATGAACTATAAGAAGAAGATTCACAGAGGCAGAGTATATTAAAGGGTATCAGTGGCAGAGGGAAAGGAGGATGAGGAGTTATTACTTAATGGGTGCGAAGTTTCTGTTTGGAGTGATGAAAATGTGTTGGAAATATATATAGTGATTACACAATATTGTAAATATAAGCAATGCCACTGAGTTGTGCACTTAAAGTTGTTAAAGTGCCATTTTTTTAAAATGTAAACATTTGAGGAATATGGTCTCTGGAGCTTGAATAAAACGCTGTCAGAGAAGAGAAAATACTGTCTCAAAATGTTACTGAGAAATAAGAAAAATGCAAGTAACCACAAAAAGACTTGGTATTATCTTCCATTACAGGGATGAGGTATATAAGAGAGCTATTTGGGTGAACTGTGGACAGAAAAATCAGCAGTGAAAGACACTGAGGAAGAATGGACAACAGATTGTGGTAACTTTTCAAAGTGGTTTTATTATTAACAGACTATAGGAGATGCATGCTGAAATAGCCAGCACCCTCCACAAACTGATTGAGGCAGCATCAATGTTTTCCTTTTACTTGCAACTCTGAGTTTCCTTCTCTTTCTTTGCCTCTTCTTTCTTAGGTGTGGGTATTATGAGCTTTCTTTCCAGGTCATTAGAGTTTTCTCACAATTGTCCCCATAATAAAATAGAAGCTGATTTGTACTTAGTTTCCACATACACAGAGGGAAAATATGACTTGGTCAATATACTTATTTTTAGGTCTTTGAATAATGTTCAGAAAAGTTCAGCTTCACTTTCGTCACATTATCCCAAAGGGAATTTCCAGACTCACAGAGATACTACAATAAATGTCTGCAGGTTAAATATCTCCCAGTTAAAGTTGCTTAGAAATCAGATAGCAACCTTGTATTGTTTTTATTTTAATGTTTACCATAGAATATAATAAAAGTGTTATTTAAAGAGAAGTAAAGAATAGTTGCCAACATAAATGATGGCACCATTTTATTCTCTTAAATATTAAAATAAAACTGGGGAAAGCCTTTTGAATTTACTTAAGAAAAAAGCTGGACACCTTACCTTAGAGAGCAGGTAAGTTCTATTTTCAGATTTCTACAAAATTATTTGTATAAAGAAACATATTACTACATAGTCATAGAATTTACTGGTTAATTTACATTACGGTACTGTGAAATATTACATGTATGTGAGATTTAAGCCAAGTATCTGGTGAGTTGGACATGAGTTAACCTTTCTTTAATCAACCCACAAGTCATCACTGTTGCTAGATCAATATGTTTTTAGAATTCATTGTTTAAATATAATGATTATCCCCTTGGCTAATGTTTGTTAGAAAACTTTAACCACATTTTCATACAGTCAACATTTGAAACTACTGCTCTATCTACCTGGTAATACAGAGTATTTCTTTCATGGCTATATACTTTTTGTACAACTCATGTGTGATAACTTACCCTTCCTATGTCAATTGCATAAAGTAATAAAAATGACAGTGATAAACATTTTTTCATAACTTGGGGAATGTTAAAGGGAACCAAGTAAAGCAGAAAGTCGGTGACTTATATTTTAGTAAAGGATACAGAAAATCTGTTAAGGAAAAACTCAAGAAGTACAGAGTGTGTTAAATCACTCTGCTCTTACTTTCTATTAATTGCCTGAGTGTGCCATATTTGTAGCTTGAGTTTCTCATTCCTGTATTTAAAAACACCACTTACTCTATTACAGTTTGGCCAAGACAGGGCTATCTATTAAAATAGGAGGTTAATGAAGATGATCTGAATAAATATTCAGAATAAATAAAAAGTGCCTAATAGAGCATGGTCAGATTTAGTTCTGTACCTTTTGGAGACCACCCAGGTAGGAGACAACCAGGGTTTTAGGGCAAGTGACTAAGTTTTAATATATAAGACTACTCTTAAGGGTCTAGTCTCCACAGTTAAGCCAAGGGAGTGAGAAGTGGGGGAAGGTTACAGGGATGGATTTATGTGACCTTCAAATGATTTTTTTTTAATAGAATACTAGCAAAAATTAGAGAGCAATTCTAAGGTGATTTTTCTGAGTCTCTATCATTCTGAAGTAAATTTTATTATAAGCATTCTGTGTTTTTATGTCTCTTAAATACATGACAAAATAACTATAATGATAATGACATGGAATTAAAATGAATTTTCATTTCATTCTGTCAAATATTGAAATAAAATTTATTTGCAAATACATAATGAATACTTAATCAAAATATAGAGTGAGGATATAATGGGAAAACTAACAGAATTAATAATTTAATTCTTGATGAGACACAGTGCCATATAATTGATTAAGTGAGGAATGTATTGTATAATCTAATTCATCCTCAAGGATTCAATCTAAATCCTTCATAATTCATCATTATCCAGTCACAATCTTATTATGGGAGAACTAGGTAACTAACTTACTAAATGGGAATTTCAATAAAGCCTCCTACATGATTTTAGTCTTTTTTCCACCATAATTCCTGACACATAGTAATTGATAACTGGTTAATAACTTGTCCCACATCCAAAAGAGATGAGTTTTATTTACATTTCTTTAGAGATTAAACAAGTAAGATGGCTCAGAAAGTTTGTATAATCTGTTCCAAAGTCAAGCATTCACTATTCAACATAGATCTGAATGGTATAAATTTTGTTTGGTTTTGTTTTTCATTATGTCCAGGTTGGGGAGAAAATGAGGCACTGGCCCTAACTCTCACCAAGATAAGATTGTTTTAGAGAGATAAGCTAAAGCACTTAATAGTATCTGGTAATAATTAGGAAAAAAAAAAAATATGAAGCAAGGTAGATATACGAGACTTCTCTGGTGGCTCAGACGGTAAAGCGTCTGCCTACAATGCGGGAGACCCGGGTTCAATCCCTGGGTCGGGAAGATCTCCCGGAGAAGGAAATGGCAACCCACTCCAGTATCCTTGCCTGGAAAATCCCATGGACGGAGGAGCCTGGTGGTCCAAGGGGTCATAAAGAGTCGGGCACGACTGAGCGACTTCACTTGCAAGGTAGATAGTTCTAAGAACCACAAGATTTAGAATATGTGAGTAACTATAGCATGGTGGGCTGTAGTTAGTGAAATCTACCTGGAAGTAGTAAGAGTTTAATACACTGTGATAGTACTGAGCAAAAACTGGTTTGAAACTGCTAGTTCAGGTTCACTACTTCAAGGAATCATTAGGGATTCCAGAGAAGGATACTTAAGTTTGAACTATAGGTGAGGGAGCCTTCTATATACCTGGACTGGATAAAGGGAATTTAAAGTATCAGGCTATAAAGGATTAAGGAAAAGGAGAGCTGGAGGAGTTGTGTTTCTTTCTGAGACTGGATCAGTTAATCTTAAAGGAAATGAGAGACAATAACCTGGAGGGGATTTGTAAGTTTATTCTCATTTGTTTGGAAAATAATAGTCAGCAACATCCAGCCATTGACTCCTCAAAATTTACATCGGAACCATGGACAAGGAGTTAGGGTCTAGCAGAGATCCTTAAATATATAGTTTAACTCCCATTGCTTATTAATGCTTAAACTGAAATACAAAAAAGGGATGTGGCATACTCATGCCAACAAGTTAGAAAACAGTACAATGAGATGAAGGAGACAATATTTTGCTTCATTTTCCTAATAGTCCAGTATTTTAAAGAATATCTTCTGTTGATATAATTATTAATTTTTAAAAAATATGAATATGACACTTGTAGACATATGAATCATGCTCTCTTATTTTCCATAGAAATAACTGAAAATAGGGAAAATGCTTTCAGGTTGTTCAGGAATATAGATTATAGTTTTGAGTCATGCATTATACAGCTTTTATATTTTAAAATGCAAATTAATTTATAGGTATTTTTCACATACTGCCTCTCTTTCTAATGGCCTAGACTGAGTGCATTTTCAAGATTAAATTTTTTAAAATAATTTTGAATTTGTCTGAAATATGCAAGTATTGATAAGACAAAAGAATCTGCATTTTAAAAGCTTTTGTTTATTTTCTTGGTAATTCATAATCATTTCACTGATTTTCCACTTTTAGTCTGCAAACACACTTACCAAAATGGCATTTACATTGTATTTTTCAAACATGATTTGACCTGCTAACTGATAAAGAATCTCAGAGGTAGGATTTTAGACAAATCGTAAGGGAAAAAACACTGAGAAGATATAAGTTAATTCATCAATTCATGCAGTAAGTCAAATATTAAATAAAGAATAATCTGTGATTGAATATATAACTTATAGTGTTTCCCGCCAAATCAGAAGAATATAATTTAGGGGAGAAGTTAGAATAGAGCCCTGCATTCTTTTAAATTATTGGGAATTATTTTAAAAGCCTAAAATGCAACTGTTAGTTGAATGAGATGGCTTATTTGACCACTACAAATATCCTCTCTTCACTATTCAGTTGTTACATATTTAAATGTCATCTTGTGGCCATTGATGATGACTCTCATACACTAGATAGATTTGCAGTTTTTCTCTTCCAAACCCTACTTTATGTACACAGATTCGAATGGCAATTTCGCTGAAAATGAAGAATAAGGAGAGGAGCGTTACAGATTTGAAAATAAATTGTGAATATATTGGTTCTGAAGTTTGGAGTAAATGAAATAAAATATTTTAAATACTAAGGTCTTGTGTTTTATACAGCTGATGTAGAGAATTTTGTTCTGATTTAGTGAAATGATTAATTCTCAGTAGTTGTCCCTAGTCTATCCTTCTTGAACTTCTGCCAATAGAAAGGTATTTGTTTGTTCAAAGGTGTAATATTTATAAGCATATTATTAGAGCTGGTCTTACACTGCTTTACAGCAGTGACTAGGAAGAGGAGGTAAAAATAACAGGAATGGAAGAGACAAAATCCAGCCTGAGATACTAAGACACGTGATGTAGGAACAGAAAGAAGCAAACATTTTTAGGATGACTGATCACTACGGAGAGTTGAACAGCTTGAGTACATTGATTAGAAAGAAGCCAGTTTATGCAAGTGAGTAAGACACTGTGTGAGACTAAAATTCAAGTGAAACCTACTATTTTTTAAATTTAAATTTATTTATTTTAATTGGAGGCTAATTACTTTACAATACTGTATTGGTTTTGCCATAATCAACATGAATCCGCCACGGGTGTACATGTGTTCCCAATCCTGAATCCCCCTCCCACCTCCCTTCCCATACCATCCCCGCATATATATGGAATTTAGCAATATGGTAATGATAACCCTGTATGCGAGACAGCAAAAGAGACACAGATGGATAGAAACCTACTATTAACCTCAAATGCCTTACTGAATGTAAAAAACAAATATTTTTAAAGTTTGAGATGATACTTTTTGAAAAAATAGAGGTAATTATACTTTGCTTGTTATCCTTTTGTTTGACTATAAAATATACTATTCTATCTGTAAATTAAGCACACTTGTAAATTAATCATATTGGTAAATTAGGTACAACAGATATATAGCTGATTTTGGCCATATATATATACCTCATGAGTCCAGATTGGTTGATTTTCTTCTATTTATCACATTTCCACCTAGGATAGATGGAAGGAAATTTCTCACATATAACATTATCCACATATAAGTGCTTTTTTATTTTCTTTCAAAGTTTCATTTTCGTGTCTATTTTCTCAATAACAAATAGTGAGAATAGGAAAGGGATGACTGATTTTTTTCTACAGTACCATTTCTTGAATTCTACCAGGGCATAATGTCCAGTTATGTTTGATAATACATGCTAATAGAATGGTTACATAAACACGCATTCTACAGCATATTTAAATCAGGTATCAAAGTTGTTTATCAAGAATTAACATTTTCCAGAAGGACAAAAACAATGCAAGGAAAGCATTTCAAAATAAAAATCAAATCTTTTTCTTCAAGTTTTGAATACTTTCCATTTTAAAATGCCCATGACAAGGAATAATATACATCATCATATTCACATACTTATAAAGATTGATAACTAATTTCAGGTGGCTACAAACTGCTCTGAGTCATGGAAAACAGGAATAACATCACAGAATTTATTCTCCTAGGACTTTCTCAGAAAAAGGAAATTGAAATTCTCTGTTTTTCACTGTTCTTACTTTGTTACATTGCAATTCTGATTGGAAACCTACTTGTCATGATTTCTATCGCCTCCAGTCAACTTATGAAGCGGCCCATGTATTTCTTTCTGAGTTACCTCTCCCTTGCAGATCTTTGTTACACCTCCACTGTGACCCCCAAGTTGATCACAGACTTGCTGGCAGCAAAGAAGACCATATCCTACAACGGCTGCATGACACAGCTCTTCACCATGCATTTCTTTGGGGGGATCAAGGTCTTCATCCTCACGGGGATGGCCTATGACCGCTATGTGGCCATCTGCAAGCCTCTGCAGTACACTCTGATCATGACCAGACAGAAGTGCGTGGCCATGATCGCTGCTTCCTGCACTGGGGGGTTCCTGCATTCCTTTGGTCAGTTTCTCCTGGCCATCTTTGTACCCTACTGTGGCCCCAACGAAATAGACCATTACTTCTGCGATGTGTATCCGTTGCTGAAACTGGCCTGCACTGACGCCGCCAGAATCGGTCTCCTTGTCATCGCCAATTCGGGCCTCATGGGCCAGGTGACGTTTGTGGTCTTGTTGATATCCTGCGCTGTGATCTTGTACTCTGTCAGGTCCTACTCTGTGGAGAATCGCCGCAGAGCTCTCTCCACCTGCAGTTCCCACATCACTGCAGTGGTTCTCTTTTTCGCTCCTTTATTCTTCATTTACATTTGACCAGCAACTACTTTACCAGAAGACAAAGTGTTTGCTCTTTTTTATACTATCATTGCTCCCATGCTCAATCTTCTAATCTACACACTGAGAAACCTGGAGATGAAGAATGCCATAAAGAAACTCTTGTGCCATATTGCAGTAGGAAAGGAAATGAACTAAAAGATACCTCTGATTTTCACTGCTGAACTTGTTGAATATATGAATTTTCTACTCTGAAGACTTTAAAATGTACAACGCTTGCCTTATATGCTTTTCTGTTTCATTTTATTTTAGCAATATATAGATTTAAGTATGAGCAAAAGCTTACAACTGCCTGGATTTATCCAGACTCTCTGCTGTGCTCTTTTCTAGTTTTCTTGTTTTCTTATTTATATCTCCTCTTCCCGTCTAATCTTTTGGCTGTATAACCAATTTAGATATTTAGCAGTAGACTATCAAAGGCACCATGTAATACAAATCAACACTGAGAACGATAGAGTCCATTCTTGTATGTGACTTTATTCAATAAAGCCAATTCCGGGTAGGAATGATTTAGAAGATAATTCCAACATTTTACTTGCATCATTTAAAGAATATTCTAAAAGACCAAATTTTGGACCTGCAAATATATTTCTTAAAAATGTCGCTTTCTACTCTGATAATTTCGTACCCAGTGGCGGTCTGGAGCTTCTCATTTGTCCAACACCAGTACTCTTATCTAAGCCCTACATCAGTCTCTTTTCTTTTGTTCAAAGGAACTGTCTCTCCCAGCTCTGTCAGTGTAAATGTGAACTGCAACTCTGGCTAATTCTAGTACCTGATCGTGTATATTTGTTATGGGCATGTGTTCTAGACCCAGAATTGCTTACTGACTATAAGGACTGGGACATATGCTCAATAAACCATCCATCAAGTGATAATAATTGCCCAGCACACAGTCTAGTGAGGATATGGGCAGGACTGAAACACTGCTTAGTCACACAGTAAGTGCTCAATACATATGAGCTATTTTATTGCCAAGTCTCCCGTTATGCATCAGAAATGTAACCATTCTGATAATAACTTCCCTTTGGAGCAGTGAGAGTGTGAGAATGGGGCCCATATTAATGTCACACTCCTATTACTAGGCTTCCCTGGTGGCTCAGACAGTAAAGAATCCACCTGCAATGTGGGGGGTCTGGGTTCAATCCCTGGGTTGGGAAGATCCCTTGGAGGAGCGCATGACAATCTGTTCCAGTATTCTTGCCTGGAGAATCCCCATGGAGAGAGGTACCCGGCAGGCTGCAGTCCAGGGGGTCACAAAGAGTAGGACATGACAGAGTGACTAAGCACAGCACGGTGTGCAATGGGCACCTGTTACTGGTGAAGTTCCTTTTTTCTTAGAGTGGGCAGGTGGAGAACATCACTTACAGTCAATGGTCACATCTTTGGCACTGTTCAAGCTAATGGCAGTTGGTCCCGTAAATTGAAAGTCATCCTGGAGCACCTTTGCCCAATGTCAGAAATGACTAGGAGCAAGATCAGGCCACTAGATAACTGATTAGGAATGGGTAGAATCTCAAAAGTCTTTTAAAAATTTTGTCAATGATGTACTTGCATGGGAATTTGTTTTCAAGTTGTAGAGAGAGCCAGGTTAGGTAAAAATGAGTTGTCAATGTTGAGAATTCTTAAAATGGATTCATAATATAAAAAAGAAAAATAGCATTGTTCTATGACTAAGTTTAAAATGCCCAACAAATAAACCTAAAAATATGATGTGCTAGAAATTCTTATAGGAAGATCCTAACATATTTGCTTGTTGTTGTTTTAAACCTAGCTCTTGACAGCTTTCTGAAAACTCCTGGATAGGGCATGCACAGTATACAGGTCAGAGAACATTACAGAGCAGGAAAGTGAAAGATCACTTTCTGGTGTGAAATAAGCAGGGTCTTTAATAAGGAGACCAGCCAGCCCTCAAAGTTTCCCTCTGCTTCAGAAGCCCTATCCTCCAAACATAAATAAAACTTCAAAAATTAACACAAATGTTCTTGTTTTATTTTCATTCTTGGAACAAAAGTTGTGAATGTAGATTATTAAAATACTTGGAGTCTGCAGCAACATGGGTGGACCAAAAAATTATCTTACTAACTAAAGTAAGTCAGACAGAGAAAAACAAATAAATGCAATCACTTTATGTGGATTCTAAGAGAAAAAAAAAATACGCAGATAGACTTATTTACAAAACAGAAAAAGACTCACAGACACAGAAAACAAACTTATGGTTACCAAAAGGAAAAGGGGAAGGGAGGGATAAATTGGAAGTTTGGGATTAACAGATACAGGCTACCAAATATAAAATAGATAAGCAACAATGATCTATTGTACAGCACAGGAAACTATACTCAATATCTTGTAATAACCTACAATGAAAAGTAATCTGCAATGGAAAACATACATACATATGAACACACATATATATGAACTGAATCACATGACTATACACCCGAAACCAAGACAACATTGTAAATAAACTACAGTTTAATAAGATAAGCAAGCAAACACTTCATTGTCAATATCAGTCAGGGAATTATGATTTAACACCTCCACTTTTGCACTGTGATCTCCTCCCTTCTCAGCTTCTCAGGAGCATCAGCCATATTTCTCTCTTCAGTTGGATCATTAATAGCACATATAATATCAAGAAAGCACAGTGAGATTCTTTGTAATTTAGTGAGTGACCTTACTAGTTCTTGCATTCAGGTTATTATCTATCTTTCATTATTTTTGGCTAAGACATTTTACAACTCAAAATAGAGAAGCTGACTCACACAAAATAATATCAATGTCAACAATGTCTGGCCATAGCAATTCAAATTGTGTCAGGTGAAATGCAATTAAGGATAGCCCTTTGGATTTTTGACTAGTTTTGTATCAACTTATAAATTCATTTTAGCACCCCTTACTGATGATAAATGTGTGGTGAACTATTGCCTGAACTGATGGTAACATCTTACTCGTTTCTACATTAAATATTAATAATAAATTCAATAGAATCTTTGACGTGTCCATTCATTTGCATAAAAATTCAAATATATTTTCTTTTAAAATGTATCCTTTGACAAATGGTAAACTTTAAAGAAACTATAGAAATAGATCCATTCACAGATACCCACTGACTGTTTAAAAAAATTCAATGGTATATGAAAAGATCTTAGAAGCTTTCAGATAAACAATAAAGATGAAGTAAATTTTTTAAAAGATGAATTCAGTCATATGATTTCAACTTTTCAACAAATATAAATACTATATTTTCAGGTAAAAAATGAATGAGAAAATACAATTGTCTTATGAAATTACATAAAGTAAAATTTAAGAGGCAACTCATTCGAAGAGTTGACTCACTGGAAAAGACTCTGATGCTGGGAGGGATTAGGGGCAGGAGGAGAAGGGGACGACAAGGATGAGATGGTTGGATGGCATCACTGACTCGATGGACATGAGTCTGAGTGAACTCCAGGAGTTGGTGATGGACAGGGAGGCCTGGCGTGCTGTAGTTCATGGGGTCACAAAGAGTCGGACACGACTGAGCGACTGAAGGAAATGAAATGAATAAGGAATAAATATCTGTATAACATAAAAATGTCCAAGATTTCCACTTGCCTAAAACTTCTATAGATTAAAATGTCTATAGATTAAAAAGAAATGACCCACAACTTCTATTTGTTTACTTAAAATATACTATTGTGATCATACATTTGCTTGCTTTCTTGTTTGTTTCATTGTCTGTCTCTTTCCTTGGCCTCCGGCCTCGCTGAGGACAGAGGCTGTTTTGTTCCCCACTGAATACGTTCTCTAGGGCTTCCCTGGCGGCTCTGTGGTAAAGAACCCGCCTGCCAGTGCAGGAGACGTGAGTTTGATCCCGGGGTCAAGAAGTTCCCGTGGAGAAGGAAACGGAAGCCCACTCCAATATTCTTGCTGGAAAATTCCATGGACAGAGGAGTCTGGCAGGCTACATTCTGTGGGTCTGCAAAACAGTGGGACATAACTTAGCGACTAAACAACAATAAATGCTTTCTCCATAGTAAGCTTTGTCCAACTCAGACCTTTAAGAATTAAGAGATAGCAAATATTTTTATACGAATAAATGTATGAGACCATTTTATTTTTGTTACAGTTCTTTTTAAAATATATTTTCTGCAATACACATATGGAAAATTCAATCAGAAAAAGTCTATCTTTTTAGAAAGGAGTTTGCCTTACAAAGATAAATTGGGAAATTGTCTGTGCATCTGCAAGAGAGCCCATGGGGGCATGTGAGCTTCCCCCCCCCGCCCCCCCCCCAAAAAAAAAGCATAGGGGTAAAGCATAGGAGTCTTTTCCAGGCATCAGCCAGAAATTATAGTGCCCTAACAAGCTTCATTTTTTTTTCTCCCCAGGAAAAATTAAGTCTTAAATCCTGGGTCTACCCTCTGAACTTTTAATTCTAGCCATAAGGTTCTCAATATTTCCCTTGGCAGCTCACTGCAGTCTCCTTCAGCTAACTGATTCTGCCCTGTCCTGACAAATGAGCATTATATTCTCCATGTCCATAGTCATTATATGCTCCATTTCCTCATAGTCTCCGTGTCCCATGTCTGATCTCAGTGCTTTGGATGTTGATGCAATAGGGAAATGCAATTAAGAGCTTTGGCTTACCTAATACTTATTTATTAGGTAGAAATTGAGAAATTGAAGCTATGATTTACATCTTTGGCAAAGTATACTGATGGGAAATTTCTATATCTTCAGAGATTGAGACCTTTTCTATATGACACATTTTGTCAGAATTCTCTTTAAATGCCAATTTAACATCAAGCAGAATATGTCATGTATATATGTACACATATATATGAATATATGTAACTTTTTTATAGAGATAAAGGTAAAATATCAGAGACACATTTATTTTTTTAGAAATGGAAAAACTGCATGCTAAAAAAATCTCAAAATTAGTTCCATTTACCAAACATATCTGTAACAGTGGAACTCATGAGTTCTCTTGTAAGATTTTATGCAATTAGAGATGGATTACTGCATGGAAATGATAATTTTTAAAATTCTAACTTTATGTTAGGTGTGAAGCCTCATCTTATAAGAAATCTGTCTGATGAGTTAAGCAGCTGGTAAGTTAAATCCAGTTCCTAATTATAATAGTGACTTTCCTTAAAATAAATATTTGAATCATTCTGATTGTATTTATGATCTAAGTCTTCTAACTAACCTTTGAAAAATTCCAGAAACTTTGAAATGCTATTTTTACTATTTGGGAAAACCTGGCTTCAACTATCATGACTTGTGATTTGCACATGAGCTCTTAAAGTAATCAGTGCCATGTCTTTCAGCAGCTATCAGAATATTACTAGACTTACTTGTCTTTTCATATTTCATAAACTTAATCATATTATTAGTCCTTTGGATCCCATTATGGAAAAAAGTTTAATATGAAGAAGAATGTACTGGCCCAGCAGATAAGTGGACAGCATTGCAGTGAAGGAACTGAAGATATATTTAGAAAAAAATAAAATCAAAATACCAGTATGCTTCTAAGATTATGCAGAAGCAAAAATGTGTGATGAAATTTTCAAACAAGCTATTTGAATGGATAGTATTTAAGTGGTAGATTTCTTTTTCCTAAGTTTAGTTGAGATGAAGAAAAATTATCAAAGGAGAACATAAACATCTGTCTAATTTGGATAAGGTTAATTAATTCAAAAGAAAGAAGACCAAAAATACTGGCTGAAATAAGCAGTACATTTATCTTCAGAAATGTGGGGAAGTCAGCTCAACCCAGACCAAAGAGAAAGATTTGGCTTAATGATAGGATGTTTCCCCAAAGTGAGCAACCCCAGCCTTCAGGTAAGAAAGAGCAGATTGTTTACAGTGGGAAACTCTGCTATGTCTTATCCATATTTTATCCCATGTTACAATATTACATATTTTAAATAAGCTACTCAAAATGTATAGTAAGAATAATACAATATACCCATTGACATGACAAATATAATGTCAATGACAATGAATATTTACTAAATGTTTTATCTTAATATATACCAGTTTCTGTCCTAAGCTGTTATATAAGTGAACTCATCACATCTTTACAGCAGATCTTAGAGTTAATTACAGTATTATTCATTTTATAGATGAAGAAGCTGAGGTTATATATTTTATCTGTGATTATGCTCCAAGTGAATTTTGGAGCCAGTATCTCATTCTATGTAGGTCCAGAACTCATAACCTTAATTACTAGAATCACCTACCACTCGAATAGTGTGAGGACCTCCTAAATTTATATCACTATGGGGGTTCCAAGAGGAAGGAGGGGAAATTAACATGTTTTCAAGCATCAAGTTCTGTATATGTAAGCTTATTTACATTCCACAGTAATCCTGTAAATTAGGCACCACATGCTTATTTTAAGGAAGAAGGAAAAAGTATTTAAGGAGGTGAAGACTCTTGCGTTTGAGTATCAGAGCTGTGTGCTGAATAAGACTCTATCTCTGAAGTTTCTGATGTTAATATTAATAATATTTCCTATCTTGTTCAGGGAAGGATAGTACAAGATACAATTCCTGAGATGGTGTACTTACATTTTCTCTGGGGCCTTGATATTATAGTTAGTAATCATGTGTGTGTTATTTGCTCAGTTGTATCTGACTCTTTGTGACCCCATGGACTGTAGCCTACCAGGCTCCTCTGTCCATGGAATTTGCCAGGCAAAAATATTTATCAAAGTGTGTAGCCATTCCCTTCTCCAGGAGATCTTCCCAACCCAGGGACTGAACCCTGGTCTCCTTCATAGCAAGCAGATTCTTACCACTGGAGCTATCAGGGAAGCCGTTAGTAATTGCTGAGGTTGGCCAATAGTTATTCAATAGATAGTACTTTCCAGATATTGCTTTAAGAAATTTCATATTTAGAAACTGATTATTCAAAATATCACCAAATAAAGAGATATTATCTTTACCTACATTTTCAGAGAAGGAAACTGAGGCACAGCAAACTGAGGAACTGTGATGAAACTGCCGCTGCATTTGTTCCTTTCTATAGTCTCAATGTATCAAGCAGAGAAGGGACGGCAGGCGAGAGGTAAACAGATGTCTTCTCCAAATTAATGGAGAATCAGAAGTCACACATCATTGCAATCTGGGGAGATCTTCAGAGATTATCTAATTGCTTTAATTTTATGAATGGGAGCTTGGGATCCTAGGGAATGAACAATTAAGCAACAGAATGGGAGGAAAACCTAGGTATTTTGCCTGCTTATATAGTGTATTTACTTGATGATTCCCTGAATACAGGTATAACTGCTTCCATTTCAGAGAACTGAAGAGACTCGTTTATGTAGTCATGCAGGTTGTGCGGGTGAATTCTCTAAGAAATTAAGGGGAAAAGGGCTACTCTTGTTTAGTGTATTGTGTTTGGGGAACTATTTTGGAATTAGAGGAGCCCGCTTCTCAGTGTATTATTTCCAAACTAGGCAACTGTAATTACAGTCTGATAAGACGTAACTCAAATAACTTCTGAACGTTAATTTATTTTGAAAGGGGAGATAATCTTGCAAAAGAAATGTAGACAAATAGAAAAAGCAGAGTTGTAGATATATTAACCTAGAGATGTTACAAATAAAGTTTAAGAAGTATGAAAGTTTCATGTAGTATTTCACATGAAGGAATTATCTCCTCTTAAAAGTCAAAAAGGATTATGAGTCCACTCATGAAAATGATTTGTTCTTCAGTTTTATCATGAATTACCTGACTAAAGGATGATTGATGATTTCTTGTATTATTCCTGCAAAATTATAGCACACTGTTCACTTTCCAGTTTTTTTTATTTAATTGATATTTATTGAACATTGACTCTGCACCAAGCACTGTAAAAGCTACCCACACACCCTGCACCAATTTTGTGATTTCATTAGAAACCACTTAATCAAGCAAATTATGTAGTTACCTCTATTTTGCATCCTAAATTAGCACCTTATATGTCACCCTACTTAACACTATTACAATTAACTCTTTTTTTATTTTTGACAAATATAATTCATTGCTTCCTCACAAAATAACTTAAATTATATAACAACTGGGACTTTGTCTAATTTATCACTGTATTCTTAGCTCTTAGAAGAATATTAGTACTAGATATTCAAAAAGAGTTGTATGTATTAAATGAAAATGATTTCAGTGGATCTCAAAATAACTTGTCTTTAAAAGGCATTGGTGCCATTTTAAGTAGATATTAGGTTTTCATTTTCTCATCAATGATTAGTTTCATTGCTTTTCATTTCAGATAACTTTCTTGAACATCAGATCATGGAAGATAGAAATAATGTTACTGAATTTATTCTCTTGGGGCTTGCTACAGACAAGAAAGTCCAGATCCTCTGCTTTTTATTTTTCTTATTCTGTTACCTGGCTATTTGGTTGGGGAATTTGATCATCATGATTTCTATTACTTGCAGTCAGCTAATCACCCAGCCCATGTACTTCTTCCTTAACTGCCTGGCACTCTCAGATCTCTTCTACACCTCCACTGTGACACCCAAACTCATGACTGACTTACTGATGGAGAAAAAGGTCATTTCCTACAAAAACTGCATGACACAGCTTTTCACGACACACTTCTTTGGGGGGATTGAGGTCTTCATCCTCACAGGCATGGCCTATGACCGCTATGTGGCTGTCTGCAAACCTCTCCACTACGCCATCATCATGAACAGGCAAAGACGTCACTCAATTCTCATAGCATCAGCTGCAGGGGGACTTTTTCATTCTCTTGGTCTCTTTCTTCTTGCAATTGTTTTACCTTTCTGTGGCCCCAATGAAATAGATCACTATTTCTGTGATGTATATCCTTTGTTGAAACTAGCCTGCACTGATACACACAAAATTGGCTTTTTTGTCATTGCCAATTCTGGCTTGATGGGACTGGTGATCTTTGTGGTTTTGATGGCCTCCTACATTTTGATTTTGTATAACGTGCGCACATATTCTGCAGAAAGCCGCCATAAAGCACTTTCCACCTGCAGTTCCCACATCACAGTCGTGATCCTCTTTTTCGCACCTGTCATCTTTGTTTACATTCGACCTGCCACAACATTACCAGAAGATAAAGTGTTTACCCTCTTCTACACAATTATTGTCCCCATGCTCAACCCGCTTATCTACACACTTAGAAACATGGAGATGAAAAATTCCATAAGAAGAGTTTGGTGCAATAAAAGGTTCTGGGAAGGGAGGTTAATCACTTGAAGGTCATTCATCTTTGATGTCAGTCTTCTCATCACTCCCTCTGTTGCCGATTCTCTCCTGCTAATGGGAAAATCAGTCAGAATGTGTAAAAGCCAAGCCTTCAACAACAGCTTGCCTTCAGTGGTTCTTTCTTTATTTTCCTCTCAATGCGTTTTCCTCGATTTCACTTTTCACTAATAATCCCCTTTGTTAAAAAAAAAAAAAAAGAAAAAGAAAACTTTTCACAGAGTAAAAACACACTGAAAAACCAGGAGGGAGAATGATCCTGCCTGTATTGAAGGCTAAACCTGAGGGAGAATTAGCTCTTAAAATATTTGGCCTCAAAGTATAAATGGTAATAATATGTTAAAAGGTAAAAGACAGTTAAAGAATCCGCCTGCTAATGTAGGAGACACAGGTTCCATCCTTGGGACAGGAAGATCCCCTGGAGAAGGAAATGGCTTGCATTGCAGGTGGCTTCTTTACCAGCTGAACTACCAGGGAAGTCTGAACCATTAAAGGGTAGAGAGAGAAAAATGGAATTTTTGAGCAATTATCTGACGGAATTTAATGGAGTTAAAACTATCTTTGAAAAAGTAAGATTCATTTACCCAATATCTAGTTTGCTGAAAAACTAAGCCAGGGGTTCCTCAGTTTTATCTAGTCTGATAATCCCATTCCACTCTATTTTCTGCTTTTTCTACTATAAATGCATGCTGCAGACCATGGGGTCACAAAGAGTCGGACACGACTGAGCAACTGAACTGAAGTGATCTGCTATACATGTCATTATTAAAAGATTATTGAAATCTTTGCTCTCCACGTTTATGATGACTTCCTCCTTGCTGAAAAGCTTTAAATAAAACTTTGAGTGTTGCCATCAATTTTATGGTTTTTGGTTTCCCTTACCTGACTATTTAGGGAGCTTCCCAGGTGGTGCTAGTGGTAAAGAACCCACCTGCCAATGCAGGAGACATAAGAGGCATGAGTTCAATCCCTGAGTCTGGGAGATACTCTGGAGGAGGTTAGAGCAACCCCCTCCACTATTCTTACCTGGATAACCTCGTGGACAGAGGAGCCTGGCGGGCTATAGTTCATAAGGTCACAAAAAGATACTACTGAAGCAACTTAGCGCACACACACACACAAACCTGACTACATTAGTGTCTAATCTATACTTTGCCATTTGATGCTTAAAAGAATTTTATCTGCTGCCAGGGTCCAGCCCCGGTGGATCCAGGGTGATTCGAAGGTAGGGATGGAGTTGGCGTCTTTGGAAAAATACATATTTAATCACAGATATACAGAGATTAGAAATGGATAGTGTAGTAGGAACATTAGTGGAGAAAAAGAGGCTGAATAACTTGGATTACATGGAATAGCATCCATGCTCCAGATGGGAATTCAGCCAGAAAAACGGGAGCAAGAAAGAAGCGACATGGGGGAATCAGTCTTTCCAGAAACTGATCCGATTTCTTTATTTTGGGGTTTGCTTATATACCTTTTGTTACACATAGGGATGAATACAGAGTCACGTGGGAGTCAGCAGTCCTGACCTTTATCAAAATCAGGTGCTTCACATAAATGTATAAAAAAAGGTACATCATCTTCTGGCCATAAGTGAGACCTGCTGACATTTTATAATCCTTTCTTTCTGATAACCAAAAAACTTATTTCTTCCAAGGGTGTTTTTTCTTAAACCAGGCACCACCCTCCAAATAAAGTTACATTCCTATAGGGTGAGGGTGTAGTGAGTTACAATCAAGAAAGGAATTTATTTAACCCAAGGTTAACATGATTAGTCTTAAAGGTTAATACTTATTTCTCCTATATGTTAGTTATATTCATTATAAGAGTAGGGAACATGGAGATTTAGCAGCAAACATCAGCCCAACAAATGAAAATCCTTTCACCAATGTTCCCCTTAAGATCTATTTGGTCTTAAGATAGTGATAAAGTTACGTTTTTGCATAACAAGGACACAGTGATTTATAACAAAGCACAGTGATCTATTATAAAAGAGAAAATCCATTAACTCAAAAAGTCTAGTATTGCTAACATCAAAAACTACCATATTTCCTTTTCTATATTCCAAATACACTGATTAATATATTCCCAGGTGCTTAAGGATATGGAGGCCTGGCAGCAATCATTGACTCAAGAAGAAGAAAAAGCCCTATGCTAATTAAGACTCTCAAAATATTCCAAAACTCTCTGTGCTGTTTATGGTTAAGAGGTAGTAAACAATCATGTGCCTAGTGGCAGGAGTATGGATAATCCTGTCACACAAGCTAGTCTGTCAGCAGAGAGGTTTGACCTGAGACATCCTTGTCCCACCCAGAGCAGGGAATTAGCAGCAATTATTGACACAACAAATGAAAAACCCTTCACCAATATAATTCCTAACCAACCCATTATACTAATAGTTTCTAACTCCCCAAAAGAATTTGCCTTTAGTAAGTCTAAAACATCTCGTGCCTCTCAGATTGGGAGGCTGTAAACAATCACATGTGGCCGGACGAACCTATACAGGCAGGCTAGATAACCTTCAGAGGAGTCCGTAAGCTGAAACACTCTTGTCACGCCCAGGAATTTTCATTGCCTTGGAGCTGCACGTTTACTCCTTCTCCGAAACAGTTATGGGGGAGAGCCCCCCGTAAAGTCAGAGGTGTAGGTGAGAGCATAAAACAGACTCTGGTTTTGGGGTAGATGCTTGGGAACAGGGGGTTTCCTGAGGCTTGATCACGCCTTTGCGTATGCCAAGCCTCCTTCCTCATGACCTTTGCCATGGGCGGAGTCCCTCACGCTGGCTCCCGGCAATCTGCTGAGTTTCAATTTACACCTCTGTAACGTAACATAGATAATTAGATCAATATTTCAGAACTAGAGTTTATAGGGCTTTATAAGAAAAAATTATCACATATATCTTGTGAAGATTGAAATCATATTGTATTATAATGCTACTTAAACATGAATGAACATAGGCCACAGAAATTTTCTGCTTGTTTCTAATATAATGAAAAAAGTAAAAATAAAATATTTATTATAAAATTCTTATTTCACAGAAATTAACTTATAGAAATTATTTGAACTGTATTCTAATGTAATATTAGATATAAGAACAATAGTGAAACAATTTTGAGCAGTTTCCATTCTAAGAATAATATTATACATTTCCTTTAAGCATCACAATTAGCTTATAAGCTAGTTACTAATATCTCTAAACAACAGTTCAGTTCAGTTCAGTCACTCAGTCATATCCAACTCTTTGTGAACCTATGAACCGCAGCATGCCAGGCCTCCCTGTCCATCACCAACTCCCGGAGTTCACCCAAACCCATGTCCATCGAGTTGGTGATGCCCTCCAGCCATCTCATCCTCTGTCATCCCCTTCTCTTCCTGCATTCAATCTTCCCAGCATCAGGGTCTTTTCAAGTGAGTCAACTTCACATCAGGTGGCCAAAATATTGAAGTTTCAGCTTCAACATCAGTCCTTCCAATGAACACCCAGGGCTGATCTCCTTTAGGATGGACTGGTTGGATCTCCTTGTAGTCCACGGGACTCTCAACAGTCTTCTCCAACACCACAGTTCAAAAGCATCACATCTTCGGCACTCAGCTTTCTTTATAGTCCAACTCTCACATCCATACATGACCACTGGAAAAACCATAGCCTTGACTAGACGGACCTTCGTTGGCAAAGTAATTTCTCTGCTTTTTAATATGTTGTCTAGGTTGGTCATAATTTTCCTTCCAAGGAGTAAGCATCTTTTAATTTCATGGCTGCAATCACCATCTGCAGTGATTTTGGAGCCCCCCAAAATAAAGTCAGCCACTGTTTCCACTGTATTCCCATCTATTCCCCATCTATTTGCTATGAAGTTATGGGACTGGATGCCATAATCTTCATTTTCTGAATGTTGAGCTTTAAGCCAACTTTTTCACTCTCCTCTTTCACTTTCATCAAGAAGCTCTTTAGCTTTCTTCACTTTCTGCCATAAGGGTACATATCTGAGGTTATTGATATTTCTCCTGGCAATCTTGATTGCAGCTTGTGCTTCATCAGCCCAGCGTTTCTCACGATGTACTCTGCATATAAGTCAAATAAGCAGGGTGACAATATACAGCCTTGACATACTCCTTTTTCTATTTGGAACCAGTCTATTGTTCCATGTCCAGTTCTAACTGTTGCTTCCTGACCTGCATACAGCTTTCTCAAGAGGCAGATCAGGGTGTCTGATATTCGTATCTCTTTCAGAACTTTCCACAGTTTATTGTGATCCACACAGTCACAGGCTTTGGCATAGTCAATAAAGCAGAAATAGATGTTTTTCTGGAACTCTCTTCCTTTTCAATGATCCAGTGGATGTTGGCAATTTGATCTCTGGTTCCTCTGCCTTTTCTAAACCAGCTTGAACATCAGGAAGTTCACGGTTCACGTATTGCTGAAGCCTAGCTTGGAGCATTTTAAGCATTACTTTACTAGCGTGTGAGATGAGTGCAATTGTGCAGTAGTTTGAGCATTCTTTGGCATTGCCTTTCTTTGGAATTGGTATGAAAACTGACCTTTTCCAGTCCTGTGGCCACTGCTGTTTTCCAAATTTGCTGGCATATTGAGTGCAGCACTTTCACAGGGTCATCTTTCAGAATTTGAAAGAGCTCAGCTGGAATTCCATAACCTCCTCTAGCTTTGTTCATAGTGGTGCTTCCTAAGGCCCACTTGACTAAACTACAGAGGAAAAGAAAAAAGAGAACAAGGTCTTTTCAGGGCCCCTCACTTAGTAAGATATGATTTATCTGTATGCTTCCTGTTCATTTGTTACTAAATTCATATTTTAATAAATCACTTGAATCATAATTGCCATGTTTACTATTAGTACAATTTTAGAGTAACTCAACATTCTATAATAATAATTTTATTGGAAAACAAAGTCTTTTAACCTAAGGTAATGTATTAAAAAATGAAACACTTGTTAATAATTTCCTCATTGCTTCAAGATCTCTTTAATGAACTAATGCAAACTAGCATGCATCATGATGTAGGCCTCATAATAACTCATAGAATTCGCTAGGTTATCAATTGCTTTAATAATAAATTTTTTAAATTTTTTATTACCTATATGAACATTCCCCTTACTTCCCCACTTGAACTCTGAAATTTTTCATCATCCACTGTGCTATGACATTATTTTGTCTTCCTCTATATGGATTCATTTACATATTCAGTCTATCTGTAACTTTTTTCCCGTCACACCTGCTGCTGCTGCTGCTAAGTTGCTTCAGTCCTGTCCAACTCTTTGCGACCCTATGAACCATATCCCGCCAGGCTCCTCCATCCACAGGATTCCCTAGGCAGGAATACTGGAGGGGGATGTCATGCCCTCCTCTGGATCCTCCCCACCCGGCTGAGCCCACATTCCCTTTCCTGCATTCGCAGGTGGGTTCTTTACCACTAGCTCCACCTAGGAAGCCGCTATACGTGTGCAATATAATACATTATTCCTCCCACTCGAGTTATTTTCATGATGTCCAATGAATCTTATTTTGTTAAAGAATTAAAAAAAGAAAATAAAATTCAATTATTTGAAAACAGATACTTCTTAATTCTGTATATATACCTAGGGATCTCAAAGTGTATAGAAATTCTATGGAAATTGAAAACATGTACCCTTTGTTTCGAGCCTCCCAGATGGCACTAGCAAAGAATGTGCCTGCAGCGTAGGAGATGCAGGAGGCCTGGGTGAATCCCTGGGTGGGGAAGATCCCCTGGAGGAGGGCACAGCAACGCGACGGTAATGGAAAACCAAAAGTATACACTAGATCGAATAGTTTCAGTACCAGCATTTACTTCTGTTTTTACAACCCCATTGACTTCAACTAAGATAACATGCAGATTCTGCAATGTTCCTGCCACTAACCTTTTCACTAGGAGAGTATCCATACATCTCAGACTTGAGAAGTGGGCAGACATCCTACTTGCTTGATACAATCCCATTCTGTGTCCATTATTTCAGCATGATTATTAGCAGAACTCCTCTTTTTACACTCAAATAATCTCAATTTGAGCAATAAATCATATAGCTATCCTTTCTATGTCCAAACCAATTTTTCAGTATATTTGAAAATATTGTTATGGTAAAAGGTTATATAATTATTAATTTTTGTCATTTTTAAGATGATTTCATTAAAATCACTTTAGATACATCTTCCAATTTTTATATAGTGATTCTCACATAAATCATATTTTCGTTGTTCAGCTCCTACATAACTAATTTTTGCTTTTCAAATAGTTGCAATGAATATTGGAAGTCATCAGTTGAGTAGAAAATAAGACTTTATATTTCTTCTACTCCTTTTTTATGAGTATGCAGGGAGTATAGCAAGGTTCTATGGCCTTTCTGTCTTGGATGATCAACATGACTGTAGCTTATGTACATTTGGAGATTCGTTTCATGGAACTAAATTATGGGGAGATTAGAATGGTATCCTTCATTTAGCAACTTATGGAAAGAGAAAAAAATCAAAGCAAAACGTAACTTCAATAAGGAAATGATGACTCCTGTTACTAGGGGAAGATGTTAATAAGAAACATGGATTGTTAGAAGAAAGGATTTCAACTGATGCTAGTGTTTATGCTTAGTTTTTCTGGAGCAAAGTCCATTGTTTATTAAACTAAAGTAAGCAAATATCACTTGAATAAGATGTGTAATGAGGAAGCAAAATGATTTCAGATGATTTGCCTTGCAATCAAAAATAGCTTCTGGCACCACACCTTCCTCAAGGCACTCTTCATCTCTGCATTTCTGAGAGTGTAAATCAGAGGGTTGAACATGGGGGCAATGATGGTGTAAAAGAGAGCAAACACCTTGTCTTCTGGAAACGTTGTGGCTGGCCTAATGTAAGTGAAGAGAATAGGCACAAAGAACAGAACCACAACTGTGATGTGGGAACTACAAGTGGAAAGAGCTTTGTACCGGGTTTCTGCAGGGTAAGCCTTGATGGTGTATAATATCAAAATGTAGGACAGCATCACAACCACAAAGATCACCAACCCCATCATGCCTGCGTTGGCCACCACTAGGATCCCAACTACGTAGGTGTCTGTGCAGGCCAGTTTCAGCAAAGGATACACGTCACAGAAATAGTGATCTATTTCATTGGGGCCACAGAATGGTAGGTTAATTGTGAGGAGACCCTGAACAAAGGAGTGCAGAAATGCCCCAGCACAGCAAGCGCTGATCATGGCATAGCGTCTGTGCCTGCTCATGATGATGGTGTAGTACAGGGGCCTGCAGACGGCCACATAGCGGTCATAGGCCATCACAGCGAGGATACAGATTTCAATGCCCCCAAAGAAGTGCATAGTAAAGAGCTGTGCCATGCAGTCAGTGTATGAAATTGTGCTACTTTCTGCCAGCAAGTCAGTGACTAACTTGGGTGTCACTGTTGAAGTGGAACACAGATCTGATAGAGCAAGGTAATTAAGGAAGAAATACATGGGTTGATCCTTTAGCTGACTGCATGTGATAGAGATCATGACGAGCAAGTTTCCCATCCAAATAGCTATGTAACAAAATAAGAATAGTAGGAAGCACACGTGTTTGATTTTCATGCTCTGGGAAAGTCCCAAGAGAATGAATTCAGTGATGTTATTGGTATATTTCATGGTCTAATGCAGTGAAGACTCAGTGAGTTTGCCTTAAAAAAAAAAAAAAAAGACAGGTTAGCATGAGAAATATTGACTAAGCATGGTGTCAATCAGAGTGAGTATTGGAGAAATACATTCATTTAGTAAATCAGCTTCCTACACTATACTTTTAAATAGTTAATTCTAAGCCCCATATGATTAGCTTGCCATATAATATGCCAGATCTGTTTACTTTCTAGAGTGAAAGAGAATAGTATTAATAAGTACACTTGCTCAAATATAAACAAACATGTGCAGTCATCTTATGTATGGGATGAAAAGTGAGCTTAGGAAAGATAATTTCTTTTCCTGAAGCAGCTTGTTTGCTTAGGAGATTCAAACAACCAGACTTAAAGTGAAGGGAGTAAGGTAAGTTGTGCAATTGCAGGACAGAACCCTGTCTTTATTTAAAATGTTTGTAATTTTTTTGTGGAATATGATTTTTCTTAATATTGCACTAAATTATTCTCTTTATCAGTGAGTTGCTTGCACACAGGGCAAGTGACTCATTTGCCTCACTGAAGAAAAGCTATAGCAAACCTAGACAGCATAAGAGATATCACTTTGCCAATATAGGTCCATATAGTCAAAGCTTGGGTTTTTCCAGTAGTTATGTACAGATGTGAGAGTTGGAGCATAGAGAAGGCTGAGTGCCAAAGAACAGAGGCTTTCAAACTGTGATGTTGGAGCAGACTCCTGAGAGTCCAAACAGCAAGAAGAACAAACAAGTCAATCCAAAAGGAAATCAACCCTGAATATTCACTGGAGTGACTGATGCTGAAGCTGAAGTTCCAATATTTTGGCCATCTGATGTGAAGACCTGACTCACCGAAAAAGACCCTGATGCTGGGGAAGATGGAGGGCAGAGGGAAATGGGGATGACAGAGGATGAGATGGTTGGATGGCATCACCAACTCAATGGACATGAATCTGAGCAAACTCCAGGAGACAATGAAGGACAGGGAAGCCTGGCGTGCTACATGTAGTCCATGGGGTCACAAAGAGTTGGACACACTTAATTACTGAACAAGAAGAAGTCCGGATTCTGAGAAAAAGTATGATATATTTACAAACAGTGTGGAAAAATAAAGAAAATACTGTATCAGGTAAAGCAAAAGTAACTGTGGCATTTCTTTTTAATTTAAATTAATAAAAGGTAATAGTAATTATGTGTAAAATTGAGAAACAAAGGTTGCCTAAAAGTCTAATAACAATAATGAGGAAGTGGATGGCACTTGCTTGACACAGATCAGGTTTCAATAATTTCTATAATAGAATATTTTACAATTTGACTAGTTATAATCTCCCCGCTTTGCTATCTTTTAGGTTACAATTATTTCTTTTAGAAATAATGAAAATTTCATAAATAATATATCCTGAGAAATATTTTTCAAAATATCACATGTATTATTAGTATTTCTATAATCAGAAAAATATGTAAAATTTACTTCCTTAAATAGATTTAGTTTTCCATTATGCTTCTATAGTTTATAAGCATATTTTTAGTCCAAGAATTTAACATTGTTTTGATACTTTACTCATAAGACTCTTGGAGGAAAGGATATCCTAAAAAAAAAAAAAAAAAGGAGAAACATTCCATTAATTCCCAGGCAGGATAGGTTGAAATTTTGTCTCTCATGTTAAATAGATGCTATACTAACAAAATGGGAAAATAATTAGAAAACTTAACTGGTTCCCTTTTTTTTCTCTTAAATATTTCTCCTTGACAGCCTCCAACTTAATATCAGAGACTTCATATTCATGTTATTTAAATTATAACTTATATTTCCAAGACTCCCATGTTATTTCCAGTTTCCTTTGTTAATATTTGAGTTACTGATTTTATATATACAAGATCTTCATATTCATATTTAAGTGATTTAAAAAGAACATTTCATATCATAAACTATAAGGACTAACATTGCTGCTAACACAAATTCATTATATACGACAACAAATTTCTTTTTAATATGAGCATTTCTAGTATAAATATAATCATTTCGCAGTAGTGCAGGTAGAATTAGCAGGTACATGCTATGAAATGGGCATTGATTATTTTCTCTTTCACTTTGTTTCTCTTCATATCATATAGATTGAGTATCCCATACACCATGAGTATCCCATACACCAGGATAAAAAATAAAAATGTGCTGAAAGATTAACAGCTAAAAATGAAGCTATTACAACTCATATCAAATTGATTGTTATTGAAGGTCTTTCACAAACATAAAAGATAAGTAATGATAATGATAATAATACCTAATATTTCCTTCAAGTAGGTTTAAACATTTCACATTTATTGAACCATTAATCCTAATAAAGACCAGTGATCATTTTGTTATCTCTCTTTTGCAAAAAAAGGAAGCCAAACAGTTAACAATCTGGATAAATACTGATAAATATTAAAGACTGTTTTTAGGTTTATTTTACATTTTTTTCACTATTCGGATGTTGCTAATTTGGTGGTCAGATACAAACTATGATTCTAGGGAAAATGTTGCTTTTTCTTTTGTTGTTATTTCTTTCATAACCAAGTTGTCTCACATGACAAAAAGTCATGAATTAGCTAAATTTTTCCCAACAGCTTCAAAGTTTTCTCTTAACAGCTGTACCAATTACATTTGGTAAACTGATTATATTTGCTCTGTGTAACTGTTCATTCTGTTCTCATTCTTCCTAATTGAATTTGCTCTACCTTGACATTCCGGATCCTCTGATATCAAGGTTTTCTATACGATAGCCTTCCGCTTTTTCAATTAGTCAGTATATACGTATTTTGCAGAGAAGCAAAGGAAGCAGAAGAGCGATGAATCTCTATACTAGCACATTCCCTTAACTTATTTTAACTGTAACCCTTTTTGTCTTTAATATTTTTTTTCTCTTCTGTCTGAAGCATAAGAAGTCTTTTTTTTTTTTTTTACTTTTCTCTTATACAGCCCCTATGTGACACAAATGCTATCATTTCTTCATGAATTTCTCAAAATCATATCAAAAAAAGTCTGTTTAACTTTGGCATCTTCTGAGGCATATGACAAGGGGAATGAACATGTGGAATCAGCATGTTTATAGATAAAATTTAATTTAAATTATATATGCAAAATTTATTTTTCTTACTTGAAAGTGATTATTAGTTACTATAGTTTGATTGAAATTTGACTTACCAGATTATTATCTCATTAGATAAAATCTTTTATCTCTGAGTAAATGGTGGCAATGTTCTGAATGTGGTCAGAATCTTAACTGCATTGCTAAAGATTCATGAATTTTATCATATAATCAGCTCACATGAATTCTGGTTCTAGGACTTTGCTGCTGTCCTTATAGAAATAGGAAATGCTCTTCTGATTTTTGAAACTAAGACAAAGTGAAATGATTGCTAGCATTTATGTTGAATAGTGGTTTGTTTGTTTGTTTTTTCCTACACAAATGTTGTATCTCTTCTGGGGTTCTGGGAATGGAAATGTACACATAAGCCTTCTGTCTGATTTCCAAAGGTGTTTAAATTAGGTGACCTGGGAGATTATAACCCCCAACCTCCCTGTCACCTTTTCTAAGGATGAGACAGTTCCCCAAAGAAGAGCTGGCCAAGTCCTTAAAAAACAGTTATGCCACAGCTAACAATTTCTTATACTCTGAGGAGTTAGTACTAACTGAAACCCCACTTTTGTTCAATACTGAGACTGTAAATCATGGCCTTTATGTTGAAACACAATTTGAGGAAACCAAAGGCCAAGATAATCAGAAATAAGCTTTTTTTTTTTTTTTTAACATGGACCATTTTTAAAGTCTTTATTGAATTTGTTACAATATTGCTTCTGCTTTATGTTTGGGTATTGGTCATGTGGGGTCTTAACTCCCCAATCCAGGGATCTACCCCACACTTTCTGCACTGGAAGGCAAAGTCTACTGAACTGTCGGGGAAGCCCCAGAACCAAGTTTTGAAGTTTGGTTTATTATAGAATAAATGGTTTGAAAAGAGAATGAGAAACATCTTGTGTGTTGCTTCAAATCTAAAGGACCCTCCCAACCTCACTAGTTGCTTTATTGTATAGTTTTAAATTTCAATTTGTTTAAAACATGTGCTTATTACAATAGATACTTAACTGAATTGTCATCAGACGAGGTGGTCAAAATAATGAGGATTCAAAGAAAATTAATTTATAGCACAGCATATGATATTTTAAAAAGTAATAACTGTGTGCTTAAATTAAATGCATATTCTAGTCTCTGGCTCAAGTAATCTGTAGCTGTTCATGAGATCTCATTAGATATATAAACTTCTATTTCCATAGGATTTTTATAGTTTCCTAGTGCAATGAAATGTCATTAACACTATTGACATAATTTTTTCTGTTAATTTTTTCTTTTGATACTAATATGAATACTATCTTTCTTTTCATTAGTGCTTACCCACTCAATATTCTTCCTTTACTTTTAACCACTTGGCATCTTTATTGTTTAGGTTAATCTTTTAAAAATATACGGCTATATTTAAAAGTCTAGTCTGATAGTTATTATCTTTTCACTCAATAATTTAAATCAAGCAGTCTGACATATTTTCATGGATTCATTTCAATAGTTCTATATCTGTTTTCTATTTTTGAATATGTTTTTATTTTGATTCTGTCCTCTTTTCTTGTCTTTTAAGAAGATTTTTGTTTGTTTGTTTCACCTCCCCGAAATTTTGGAAATTTTCATTTCTGTCATTGCTACAGAAATTTGTCACATGTGAATCCTATTTATTATTTAAAAGAAGATTTTTTTTTTGTTTCTGTCATAGTCCATAAAGTTTAAGGGGCATAACCTTCACTGATGATGCCACTGGTTTAGATCTTTGCAGTGGTAGCAGATATTGTAACAAGAAGTTTATAGAATATAGTAAAGAGGGATTCAATTACTGTGAACAACAATTTATGATAGATCAGTAAGTTCCCAAAAATAGACTTCTTTTTTTCAGTAAGAATCTTGGAATTCTGACATGGTTGACCTCAACTGAAAGCACTTCACTGCTCGAGATAAGGTGGTCCTAGGCCATCTTATATTGGTCTCCATGGGAACAAAGACTCACACTATGTTTATCTCCACAGTTCCTAAATGCACAGCTAAAATAAACATTTTTGATGACAGAAGCCTTTCATTGGTTTTTTGTTTTGATTCTTATTATACCCAAATGTAAGCCCATGGAATATAGTTTCCCTACCAGTACAGTGTAACCAAAATAACACCGTATCTCTGATAGACATGCATATATTAAGGTCACCATAACAACAACAACAAATAAACAATAGAAGGCATTAATTTCTATTACACATTCTTCTCAATTTGCTTGTTTAGCCTGGGGATAGATATACCCTGGACTCTGGCAACAGATGTTCATAAATTACTTAGATGATGACTTCAACTGTACCTCCTGTTGCAGATCCAGTAACTTGACCAAAAGCTCATGTCAATGTCTGAGGATTCAGGTCTCTGAGGCAAAGAGTATATACCTTCCCAAGTGAAAAACAAGGTGGTAAATTTACCACCATGTAGAAACTTAGCGATTGCCAGCAATATACCATCAAGTCAGAATGATATCTAAGAGGTTAGGTTTGAACAAATCTCATTGGCTTAAGAAATGTTCATGAAACTCTTGCCAAATTGTCTCTTTTCCCTCAGTCAATAGCTGTGATCTTACAGGGGGTTGGCAGAGGAGGAAACACATGATTGCCTCTGTTTGCATTTAGTTCTACAAGAAAATTCAGCATTGACTGAACATGGAATGTTATAGCATTACAGCCTCAAACATGAATGTTTCCAAAAGGGTAAAGGTGAAAACCTTCTTAGTAGTCAAAACCTCAGCCAATGTATTTGATTGTCTTGTTTGTATAGGCCACAAGATGTCTAGATGTGTAGGTCTATTCCAGTTCATGACATTTGCTAATGATTTCACTGGATGTTTAACTTTAGAAAGCATAGAATAGAAGGCATGAAAGAAAAAAAACGTTTTTTTTCAGCTTCCATACTGTACAGAAACCCAAACTAGTCCTTTGAAAACCCACACATACAGGACAGATACAGATTTTTATGGCCAACAGCTCAGCTGAGGTCCTAGCTCACAGCCAGCATCAACTTCCAGGCATGTAATTCAAGGTGCTAAACAACTTCAGCTGCCAGTTAATGAACTTTTGAATTTTCTAAGCTGCAACCCCAGACATCACAGAGCAAAGATGATGAAGGGTTAATAGGGTAGCAGAGATGTGCCTGCAAACGGGTCTCTCTGCTCAGGCTGAGCATCCTTGCATACGAGGCGTTCTGCCAAAGAGTCTGGACACAGCCTTGAGTTTAATGGTCCCTTGCAAACAAGGGAGCATTCCCTTCTTGAGATAAGAAGGAGATGGGGGCTTTGTGCAGACTCTGCAGTAGACAGAGATTTCACTCCCCTTTGCTGTACGATAACATGTATGCACCTGTGCTGTGCTGATAAGGTTTATTCATGCAGTCTGGAATTCTGCCTAGGGGGCTTTGTATAATAAACGGCAAATAGTTTTTTGCCCAGTTCTGTTCCTCTGGCCAGAGTGGTGTCCTGTCTGTCTCTTGTGTGTCTTGTATGTTCTGTGTCATTTCACTCGTAATCACCAGTAATCTACAGGTAAGCCATCTTCACTACGTCTAAATTCCTGATCCCAATCACAGAAACAAGGGCTAATTCAGTATTGCATAATTTTCATACATTTAATTATATACTTTTTTCTTCTTTAAATTTCAAGTATTAATTTTACAATCTACTCTTAGTGTTACAGATTATTCAATAAAGATTGCAACTTGAACTAGAAGAGAAACTAGCATTGTCCAGAATGTTCAGGATTTGCATTTCTTTTTTGGGAGAGAAAGAGGGAGATGATCTTAAGCATCTTGTTTGGCAAAAGCATAGAGATGTTATTGGTTTTTGTAAGGAGGTTCAAATTTAATGTAGAAGAGTGTTTATAAACAGTAGCAAAAGGAGTTAAATATCCCACTCATTTACTTATTAGCCTCAGCTCAATAATCCACCTTTAAATGCTCTCCTCTGAGATGCTGGGAGTAAAATTTCACAATATTTTTCCTTTAGCAGATGACTTCCTGTTAGTTTACGTCACTAAGAGCACACTAGAATGAGACTGGCAATCCAAAAGAGAGAATTAGAAAATTAGCTATAAGATACTAGAGAATTTATGTTTCAGTAATAAAGGATGCTTATTTAATATTGGTCCGATATTTTAAGAGGGCTTCCCTGGTAGCTCAGATGGTAAAGAATCTGCCTGCAATACTGGAGACCTAGTTTCGATCCCTGAGTCAAGAACATCCCCTGGAGAAGGAAATGGCTACCCATTCCAGTATTCTGGCATGGAGAACTCCATGGGCCGAGGAGCATAGTGGGCTACAGTCTTTGGGATCGCAGAGTCAGACACAACTGAATGATTAACACTTTCACTTTCATTTTAAGAATTGACAAAATTATTTTACTCAAATCTAGTAAACATCCACTTCCCACTACCTACCACCTACCCATTTCCTATAAAATTAAGCATTTCAAAATTTAAAATATATATATATGAAATTCCTTAATTTGACATTGTGCTATATTGTGCTATAGCATAGTCAAAATACAATGTCAAATTAAGGAATTCTTGAGACAGGTACGAGAAGAAAAAAGGGGGGAAATAAACATGAAAGAATTAAATTTCCCAAGCAAGAGAGAGCTGAGAAACTGCTTAAGCTTCTGCAGCCAGCTTTTGCAATCACTGTAAACTCTATCCAAACATCGTTTTCTCATCAATTTTATTAAATACTTTGCCCTATATAACAAATATTTTTAATGAGCTCAGTAAATAGAATTGATTTTCTCCCCCTTCCCTATGATTTGTGAACATTGCTCACCACTTAAAAACACATTGTCTATATTTATAGATTTAATATACTACTACAATAATTCAGAATACAATGAATAAGGTAAGAAACAATTTGAAATACCCCAGGGTCATATATGGGTATGATGTGCTAGTTTACTATTCCTTACTGTATTTTTTATGTGAGCAGTTTCTGAAATTGCCATATACACATTTCATTTGAAAATCCAATAAAGATAAAATAAAAGAAATATAAAGCACAGATTTATGAAGATAATCAGGAAAAGTTTTAATTTAATCTGTTAATAAAAATAAACAAAATTACTCTAAGATATTGGTTATCTCAGGGCATTTGTTAACACTAATTACTGTCGCAATTTTCTCTGCACCACAATAATATAGTTAAATAATTTTTTTTCCTTAGTAGCATTTCACAAAAATTAAGCATTCTTTTATTATTTTTCTGGTTAAATTATAAAAGAATAGTTGTTATTATAGTTAAGGTAAAATTTCTGCCATAAGTTCAAATTTTCTCTTAGATGTATCAGAATATGATCTTCTATAAAATTACCTTAATTGAATTGAATAACTGTAGTCCATTTCAGGATGGCAAGGATTTTGAAGGTAGGAAATTATTAGTCAGTGGAGATATGCAAGCATAAACTGGGCTATTCCTTGATAAGAATATGAAGGAAAATATAAAAGAACCAAAATAACACTCAATGCAATTCACTATGGATAGAATATTTTATCACTCTAACTCGACTGTTATTCTCAGCTGGAATTCTACTTGTGAATAATGTGCAACTAACAGTAAAGTTAGCCAAATAATTTTCTGGTAATCAAAAGTTAAACTAAAGAGAATAAATTTCAATGATGTATAATGCACACTTATTCAAATATTCTTTTAAAAATATGAAATGGTTTTTTCACTAATTCACTGACAATCACATCTAATGGCTGTGCAATGAATTTTTAGGTTGAATCAGGAATAGTTTCTTCCTGAAACCTTCACTTTGCAGAGCCTTTAAAAATTGTATATATTTGCCCAGGGAGTAGAATGTGAGTGAGTGACTCAGTGATGGAACCAATGGACCTTCAGATTAAAATAAATAAATAAAACAAGTATTCTGCAATTCTCATACAAGCAAACAAACATTTTCAGTCCTGAGAGTCATAGAGTGTTTTATGCCTATGCCTAAAGGAAATTTGGTTGAGAAGAGCAGAATATGACTTCTATGACAATGCAACAATTAATTGGCCTTTGAATATTCTAAGAAATCATGTTCCCAGAGGCATTTCTAAACAAAGCTTCACAAAAAGCCTCCCACCTCTCTGTCCAAGGTCATGTCCCTGGAGCTGTGGACATTGCCTATCTCAGAGCTTCTATTCTGCTGACCATTTTGTTTTTCTCTTATGCCACTTCATTTCCACAGGTCATATACGCTCAGGCCCAAAAGTACACCCTACAGTTCAGGTATTTAATCCCTTACTTCATACTGAAATCCATGTGTTTCTTTCAAGTATGTAAGACTTCAGAAAATCAATTTTTATAATATCTTAAGTAGTACAAAGTAATAATAATGATAGTTTACTGAAAGATTATTCATGCTTCAAATTTATAATCCCATCTCACAATAATGACATAAATGGCAGTACCTCTATTGTGTTAAGAAGAACATAAAGTAATTACCAAGCTGATCAGAATCTGTTTTATTCACTCACAGAAAGCACTCAATTATTTTTCTCCTGTTTACTAGCTATTTGAACTAGTCACTTAACTTCTAGAGATACATGTTTTTATCTTTTACCTAATAATATTCATGTATGTGTCCACCATATCTTCTCATGGCTTGGTAGCTCATTTCTTTTTAATACTAAAGTGTATTACATTGTCAATATGTGCCTCAGTTTGGGGCTTCCATGGTGCCTCAGCCATTAAGGAATCTGCCTGTAATGTGGAAGACCTGGGTTTGATCCCTCGGTTCAGAATATTCCCTGGAGAAGGGAACAGCAACCCACTCTAGTATTCTTTCTTGGAGAATCCCATGGACAGAGGAGCCTGGCAGGCTGCAGTCCATGGAGTTGCAAAGAATTGGACATAACTCTTTCACTTTATTTACTGAAGGGCATCTTAGATGTTTCAAGGTATGGCAGTTATAAATGAAGTTGGTATAGACATCCATGTTCAACCAAATGTATTTGCAGTCAGTTTGTTTGTTCTTTTCTATATCACATTTGTCTTTTGCTGATTTTATTTTATTTTTCCTAAGTGTATAAGGTAAGGTCTTTGGTTTTGGCTCTCATTCACTTATCAGTTTTAGACAAGTAGGAGTAGGTGAATATTTACACATTTTAATTTAGTTCCTTAAGTTTTATGGGGAATGTTTTTAAAATGTGGTCAGTAGGTAAAATATATGTTAGTCTGAATTTTTGCTTCTTCCTCTGTCTGCGCTAATTACAATTATTATTTTTTATTTCAAAGGAAAGTCAGGACACTTGACGCAGAAACTACCTTAAAACATAATCTACATACTGATATTCTTTGTTGCTGTTGTTGCACAATTCATTTCTCAATGACTCTAGAGGATGTATATATGAATGTTCTATCAGAAATTGTAAATATTACTTTAATTTTAGATTGCAACTTCTCCAGTACCACAGAATCAGTATCAGTACATGATTTGATGCATAAGTGCAATGTTTTTAATAAAAATATAATTTAAAATATATTTGCTTTTTTTTTTTTTTTTAAGGATACAGGATGCTTGGGGCTGGTGCACTGGGATGACCCAAGGGATAGTATGGGGAGGGAGGCGGGAGGGAGGTTCAGGATTGGGAACACGTGTACATCCGTGGCAGATTCATGTTGATGTATGACAAAGCAAATACAATGTTGTAAAGTAAAATAATAATAATAATAAAATAAAATATATTTGCTTATAATTCACTGATCCATTACTTCTCATTACATAATAAAAGTCATTTATGACAAATCCATAGGTAACATCATGCTCAGCAGTGAAAGCAGAAAGTCTTTCTGTTAAATCAGAAATGAAACAAGCCTGCCCACTCCCACCACTTATATTTAACAAAGCATTGGAAGTCCCACACAGCAATCAGACAAGAAGAAGAAATAAAAGCTATCCACATGGAAAGGGAAAAAGTAAAACTCACTCTTTGCAGATGGCATAACTTTATATAGAAAAGTCTAAAGTCTCCTCCTTTAAAATATTATAAAAATGAACTTAGCAAAGTTACCAGATTTAAGATTAGTATATACCTGTTGCTTTTCTAACACTAATAATGAACTAACAAAGAGGGACAATATTTTTTTTAATTCCTGCTTAAAATGACATCAAAAAGAGTAAACTACCTAGTAATAGTTTATTGTGGTTCATGGGGTTCTTATGGCCTTGAGAACTCAATGAACAGTATGAAAAGGCAAAATGATAGGATACTGAAAGAGGAACTCCCCAGGTTGGTAGGTGCCCAATATGCTACTGGAGATCAGTGGAGAAATAACTCCAGAAAGAATGAAGGGATGGAGCCAAAGCAAAAACAATACCCAGCTCTGGATGTGACTGGTGATAGAAGCAAGGTCTGATGCTGTAAAGAGCAATATTGCATAGGAACCTGGAATGTCAGGTGCATGAATCAAGGCAAATTGGAAGTGGTCAAACAAGAGATGGCAAGGGTGAACGTCAACATTCTAGGAATCAGCGGACTAAAATGGACTGGAATGGGTGAATTTAACTCAGATAACCATTATATCTACCACTGTGGGCAGGAATCCCTTAGAAGAAATGGAGTAGCCATCATGATCAACAAAAGAGTCTGAAATGTAGTACTTGGATGCAATCTCAAAAATGACAGAATGATCTCTGTTCGTTTCCAAGGCAAACCATTCAATATCACAGTAATCCAAGTCTATGCCCCAACCAATAATGCTGAAGAAGCTGAAGGTGAATGATTCTATGAAGACCTACAAGATCGTTTAGAACTCACGTCCCAAACAGATGTCCTTTTCATTATAGGGGACTGGAATGCAAAAGTAGGAAGTCAAGGAACACCTGGAGTGACAGGCAAATTTGGCCTTGGAGTATGGAATGAAGCAGGGCAAGGGCTAATAAAGTTATGCCAAGAAAATGCACTGGTCCAAGCAAACACCCTCTTCCAACAACACAAGAGAAGATTCTACACATGGACATCACCAGATGGTCAACACCAAAATCAGATTGATTATATTCTTTGCAGCCAAAGATGGAGAAGCTCTATACAGTCAAGAAAAACAAGACCAGGAGCTGACTGTGGCTCAGATCATGAACTCCTTATTGCTGCATTCAAACTTAATTTGAAGAAAGTAGGACAAACCACTAGACCTCAGGTACGACCTAAATCAAATCCCTTATGATTATACAGTGGAAGTGAGAAATAGATATAAAGGCCTAGATCTGATAGATAGAGTGCCTGAAGAACTATGGATGGAGTTTCGTGACATTGTACAGGAAACAGGGATCAAGACAATCTGCATGGAAAAGAAATGCAAAAAAGCAAAATTGCTGTCTGGGGAGGCCTTACAAAGAGCTGTGAAAAGAAGAGAAGTGAAAAGCAAAAGAGAAAAGGAACAGTATAAGCATCTGAATGCAGAGTTCCAAAGAATAGCAAGGAGAGATAAGAAAGCCATCCTCAGTGATCAATGCAAAGAAATAGAGGAAAACAACAGAATGGGAAAGACTAGCGATCTCTTCAAGAAAATTAGAGATACCAAGGGAACATTTCATGCAAGATGGGCTTGATAAAGGACAGAAATGATATGGACCTAACAGAAGCAGAAGATATTAAGAAGAGGTGGCAAGAATACACAGAAGATGTACAAAAATGATCTTCATGACCAAGATAATCACAATGGTGTGATCACTCACCAAGAGCCAGACATCCTGGAATGTGAAGTCAAGTGGGCCTTAGAAAGCATCACTATGAACAATGCTAGTGGAGGTGATGGAATTCCAGTTGAACTATCTCAAATCCTGAAAGATGATGCTGTGAAAGTGCTGCACTCAATATGCCAGCAAATTTAGAAAACTCAGCAGTGGCCGCAGGACTGGAAAAGGGCAGTTTTCATTCCAATCCCAAAGAAAGGCAATGCCAAAGAATGCTCAAACTACTACACAGTTGCACTCATCTCACACACTAGTAAAGCAAGGCTCAAAATTCTGTGGAAAATTCTGAAAGAGACGGGCATATCATACCACTTGACCTGCCTCTTCAGAAACCTATATGCAGGTCAGGAAGCAACAGTTAGAACTGGATATGGAACAACAGACTGATTCCAAATAGGAAAAGGAGTACGTCAAGGCTGTATATTGTCACCCTGCTTATTTAACTTCTATGCAGAGTACATCATGAGAAACCCTGGGCTGGAAGAAGCACAAGCTGGAATCAAGCTTGCTGGGAGAAATATCAATCACCTCAGATATGCAGATGACACTACCCTTATGGCAGAAAGTGAAGAGGAACTAAAAAGCCTCTTGATGAAAGTGAAAGAGGAGAGTGAAAAAGTTGGCTTAAAGCTCAACATTAAGAATTGAGCCAGAGGAATGGTATGGGGAGGGAGGTGGGAATGGCGTTCAGGACTGGGAACATGTGTACACCTGTGGCGGATTCATGTTGATCTATGGCAAAACCAATACAATATTATGAAATTTTTTCAAAAAAAAGTAAAAGAAAAATAAAATAAAATCAATTAAAAAAAAAAAAAAGAAAGAAAACTAAGATCATGGCCTCTGGTCCCATCGCTTCATGGGAAATAGATGGAGAAACAGTGGAAAGAGTGTCAGAATTTAGTTTGGCAGGGGCTCCAGAATCACTGCAGATGGTGATTGCAGCCATGAAATTAAAAGACACTCCTTGGAAGGAAAGTTATGACCAACCTAGATAGCATATTCAAAAGCAGAGACATTACTTTGCCAACAAAGGTCTGTCTATCGTTTCTCCAGTGGTGATGTATGGATGTGAGAGTTGGACTATAAATAAAGCTGAGTGCAGAAGAATTGATGTTTTTGAACTGTGGTGTTGGAGAATACTCTTGAGAGTCCCTTGGACTGCAAGGAGGTCCAACCAGTCCCAGGGAGATCAGTCCTGGTGTTCTTTGGAAGGACTGACGCTAAAGCTGAAACTAAAACTTTGGCCACCTCATGCGAAGAGTTAACTCATTGGAAAAAACTCTGACGCTGGGAGGGATTGGGGGCAGGAGGAGAAGGGGACAACAGAGGATGAGATGGCTGAATGGCATCACCGACTCTGTGGACATGAGTTTGAGTGAACTCCGTGAGTTGGTGATGGACAGGGAGGCCTGGTGTGCTGCAGTTCATGGGGTCACAAAGAGTTAGACATGACTGAGCGACTGAACTGAGCTGAACTGATCTAGTAATAAACTTAACCAAGAAAGCAAAAAACCTACACTCTGAAAAAAATTTTTAAAAAGGAAAAGGAAAATGATGGAAGAAATTGTACACAATGCAAATAAATGAAAACACATCTTATGCTCTTGAATTATAATAATTAATATTATTAAAATATCTACACTATTTAATACAATCTAGAAATATAATGCAATTCCTATCAAAATACCCATGAAATTTTTACAGAACTAGGACAAATAATTCTAAAATTCATATGAAACAAAAAGATCCCAAATTAACAAAGCAAATTTGAACAACAACAACAAAAAAAGCTGAAGGTATCACAATTCCACTCTTCATACAATATTCAAAGCAACAGTAAACATAGTGCATGGTATTGGTACAAAAACAGACTTATGGACCAATGGAACATAATGGACAGCCCAGAAATAAACCCATGGACACCTATGGTCAACTAGTCTTCTACATAAATGCCAAGAATACATAATGGGGAAAAATATAATTTCTTCAGCATTCCCTGTCTGGTATAGCATGGGATTTATGCTAATTTTTAGTTTTTCTGACATATTATTAATAAATAAGGTGAATTTTATATACAAGAGAACAATATATACATTAATTAAAAAGAGAATACAGAGTCTTTGAATTTAATTTCATAAATGTTTAATTACAGTTTAGTAAAAGTGAAATCGCTCAGTTGTGTCTGACTCTTTGCAACCCCGTGGACTGTAGCTCTCCAGGTTCCTCTGTCCACAGGATTCTCCAGGCAAGAATACTGGAATGGGTTGCCATTTCCTTCTCCAGGGGATCTTCCCAACCCAGGGATCGAACCCGGGCCTCCCACATTGCAGGCAGACGCTTTATTCTCTGAGCCACCAGGGAAGCTAATTGCAGCTTAATTTGTCTCAAACTTATTATAAGAAACTTCAGAGGTACAAAGAAATAGAAAGATACATAATTTTTGCCTCAGTCAAACAGGGAAAATGCAATTCACACACACACAACTGTAGTATGGGGTTTGGATTATTTGGTATACGGTAAATGTACAGCTGAAAACCAATAAAAGGAAAAGAAAAGCAAAAGGGAAATACTTCTGGTCTATTTATGGATCTGCAAAATATTCCTGAATAAGAAATATCTGAAATGTGAATAATATTTAAGACATGGACCCTAAAACATAAGAGTAGAGGGATCCTAGCCAGAGAAAATAGAAGGAAAAAAGTCATAGATTGCCAGATTTTAGGGTAAGTTTAGAGAATGTAGAGGGGCCCAATGTAGCTTGATAAAAGCATCTAATGAAAGGGAATTGAGAGAAAAAAAAACATAAAGAAACAAGAAAGAACCTAGTATGAGTTTCTTGTAGCCATACCCCAAGCAAAATTTAACAGATGGTAGCCCAATTCATAGTTCATTTATGAAGCATAATATTATCTCATTCCATAGACATTCATTTTCAAAAACATTAGAACTGAACAAATTTCTAAGAGAAAGGCAGAAAACCAAACAAATTGAGGAGTCACCCAGGTTTCCTTGACCACACAGTCTCATTGTAACCCCATAATTTCTTTCAATGTGATGATTTATGAAATTAGATAGTTATACCTAATTTTCTGATGCACGAGTGAGAAGGTTGGATTTTATTCCAAGGAAAATAGGGTTCCTCAGCAATTATTGGGCAGGTCGGTCGTACAATAAGAGATGTACTTTAAAAGGACAATTCTTGCATTCCTCCAAGTCACAGGCAAAACTAGTTGGGTCCTTTAAAATGAAGATTGTAGTCTGAATCACAGTAGCATGCTTCTTTGGCTAACCTAATGCCAGGTGTGAGAGGTAGACTATGAAGAAAGCTGAGCACCAAAGAATTGATGCTTTTGAACTGTGGTGTTGGAGAAGACTCTTGAGAGTCTCTTGGGCTTCAAGGAGACCCAACCAGTCCATCCTAAGGGAAATCATTCCTGGGTGTTCATTGGAAGGACTAATGCTGAAGCTGAAACTCCAATACTTTGGCCATTTGATGCGAAGAACTGACTCATCTGAAAAGACCCTGATTCTGGGAAAGATTGAAGGCAGGAGGAGAAGGGGATGACAGAGGATGAGATGGTTGGATGGCATCACCGACTCAATGGACATGAGTATGAGTAAACTCCAGGAGTTGGTGATGGACAGGGAGGCCTGGCGTGCTGCAGTCCATGAGGTCGCAAAGAGTCGGACATGACCGAGCAACTGAACTGAATGCCAGACGACATTTATTTCAATTCCTCAAAGAAAGTGTCTATGTTTTCTTCTGATACCTCAAAGGACACAGGTCCTGGAGACGAGACATAAGTTCTAAACCATAATGAATATCACCCTATTTACTTTAAATCTGAATGTGTCACTTTAGGCCCTACCTTCCTCATGGCAATTTTCATCTCCATGTTTCTCAGGGTGTAGATGAGAGGGTTCAGCATGGGGGTAATCACAGTGTAAAACACAGAGATATCCTTGTTCTTGTTCTCGCTCCCTGCAGGTAGAATATAAGTATAGATACAGGGCACAAAGAATAACACTGCAACTGTTATGTGAGAACTACATGTTGAGAGAGCTTTTTTTCACCCTGCAGAAGAATGTGTTCTAAGGTTATATAGTATGACTATGTAAGAAGCTACTAGAACAAGAAATATGACAACCACAACCATTCTTGAATTTGCAATCACTAAGATACTCACAACATGAATATCTTTGCACACCATTTTCAAAAGAGGCTTCACATCACATAGGTAGTGATCTATCTGATTAGGACCACAGAAAGGTAACTTGAGGACCATGAGAAGTAAAACAATAGAATGCCAAAAACCCACAGCCCAGGCCAGGACAATAAACATGTCACACCTCTGTCTGTTCATGATGACCATGTAGTCCAGGGGCTTGATGATGGCGACGTAGTGGTCAAAAGCCAAGGACACCAAGATGAGTATTTCCACACCTGCCAGCAAGTGGGCAGTGAAGAGCTAGGTCATACAGTTGTTATAGGAAATGTTTCTTCATGCTGCAACTAAGTCCCAGATTAGCCTGGGGACCACTGCCGGGAGCCAACATGGGAGATCCCACCCATGGCAAAGGTCATGAGGAAGAGACCTGACAGGCAAAGGCGAGTCAGGACTCGAGAGACTCCCCAACCCCACCCATGACAAGGTCATGCAGAAGAGGCCTGATGGGCAAGGCGGATCAGGACTCAAGGGGTCCCCTGGATCTGCTTGAGCATCTACCTGCCGGGGTCCAGCCCCGGTGGATCCAGGGTGATTCGAAGGTGGGGATGGAGTCAGCGTCTTTGGAAAAATACATATTTAATCACAGATATAGAGAGATTAGAAATGGATAGTGTAGTAGGAAGATTAGTGGAGAAAAAGAGGCTGAATAACTTGGATTACATGGAATAGCATCCATGCTCCAGATGGGAATTCAGCCAGAAAAACGGGAGCAAGAAAGAAGCGACATGGGGGAATCAGTCTTTCCAGAACCTGATCCGATTTCTTTATTTTTGGGTTTGCTTATATACCTTTTGTTACACATAGGGATGAATACAGAGTCACGCTGGAGTCAGCAGTCCTGACCTTTATCAAAATCAGGTGCTTCACATAAATGTATAAAAAAAGGTACATCATCTTCTGGCCATGAGTGAGACTTGCTGACATTTTATGATCCTTTCTTTCTGATAACCAAAAAACTTATTTCTTCCAAGGGTGTTTTTTCTTAAACCAGGCACCACCCTCCAAATAAAGTTACATTCCTATAGGGTGAGGGTGTAGTGAGTTACAATCAAGAAAGGAATTTATTTAACCCAAGGTTAACATGATTAGTCTTAAAGGTTAATACTTATTTCTCCTATATGCTTAAAGGTTAATACTTATTTCTCCTATATGCTTAAAGGTTAATACTTATTTCTCCTATATGTTAGTCATATTCATTATAAGGGTAGGGAACATGGAGATTTAGCAGCAAACATCAGCCCAACAAATGAAAATCCTTTCACCAATGTTCCCCTTAAGATCTATTTGGTCTTAAGATAGTGATAAAGTTACGTTTTTACATAACAAGGACACAGTGATTTATAACAAAGCACAGTGATCTATTATAAAAGAGAAAATCCATTAACTCAAAAAGTCTAGTATTGCTAACATCAAAAACTACTGTATTTCCTTTTCTATAGTCCAAATATATTGATTAATATATTCCCAGGTGCCTAAGGATATGGAGACCTGGTGGCAATCATTGACTCCGGGAGAAGAAAAAGCCCTATGCTAATTAAGACTCTCAAAATACTCCAAAACTCTCTGTGCTGTTTATGGTTAAGAGGTAGTAAACAATCATGTGGCAGGAGTATGGATAATCCTGTCACACAAGCTAGTCTGTCAGCAGAGAGGTTTGACCTGAGACATCCTTGTCCCACCCAGAGCAGGGAATTAGCAGCAATTATTGACACAACAAATGAAGAACCCTTCACCAATATAATTCCTAACCAACCCACTATACTAATAATTTCTAACTCCCCAAAAGAATTTGCCTTTAGTAAGTCTAAAACATCTCATGCCTCTCAGGTTGGGAGGCTGTAAACAATCACATGTGGCCGGATGAACCTATACAGGTGGGCTAGATAACCTTCAGAGGAGTCCGTAAGCTGAAACACTCTTGTCACGCCCAGGAATTTTTATTGCCTTGGAGCTGCATGTTTACTCCTTCTCCGAGAGAAACGGTTATGGGGGAGAGCCCCCTGTAAAGTCAGAGGTGTAGGTGAGAGCATAAAACAGACTCTGGTTTTGGGGTTAGATGCTCGGGAACAGGGAGTTTCCCGAGACTTGATCACGCCTTTGCGTATGCCAAGCCTCCTTCCTCATGACCTTTGCCATGGGCGGAGTTCCTCACGCTGGCCCCCGGCATCTACCCCCGAAACCAAAATCTGTCTGTTATACTACACTCCTCTGACATTAACAGGGGCTATCCCCGACCACCTTTCTCTGAAGAAAATCAACTTAGAGCTCTAGTTAATAAATTTCCTGAGCATAATAGAGTGTTCCAATCCAAACCCCTCTGATGACTTTTTAGCTTGCCTCACAGATTTGTTCAGACTCCTGCAGTTACGCATGTGATTGTTTACAGCCTCCCAACTGTGAGAGGCACGAGAAGCTTAAAACATTCTAGGAATGCAGAGCCTTTCAAGGGGTTAAAAATCATTAGAATAGAACTGGTTAAGGGTTTCATAGTTGAGCCAATACTTGCCACCAAGTTTTCATATGGTTCATTATGTACCTGGGAGTGCATTAATTAATATAGTTGATATATAGAGATATAAGTAAGTAGCCTTGATATTTACAACATTAAACCTTGAGTTAATAAATTCCTTCCTTTTTATAGCCCACCGCACCTTTGCCCTATAGGAATGCAACTTTATCTAGTGCTTTCAGGGAGTGGCTCTAGACTTTAGAAGAATCAACTTTAGAAAATAAGTTTTCTGGTTAATTAAGCTTTATCAGAAAAAAAGGGTCATAAAATGTTAGCAGGCCTCCTGGCCAGAAGATGACGTAAACCACGTAAAACTTTTGCATATGGAAAGGTGTGCAGAAAGAAAGCCTGGTCTCAATAAGGGTCAGGACTGCTGACCCTGCATGACTCTGCATCTTCCATTATTCTCTATATTCAGCTCAAGGTATATAAGCTCCCCTGGAATATAAAGTTTTGGGCCTTGCCTCATCATCGCTTGGCTCCCCCATGTCTTTCTATGTTTCTTTCTTTATCTTTTCAGGCTGACTCCCTGGGGTGTAGGGGCCCTCTGAGTTCACTCTCCTGCCCGGGCTTCTAAGACCCACACGAGAAGGAGCCCAAGGCAGGGCACCTTCCGCTATTCAAGAGGGTGCCTATGGCCTACGTGAACAGAGCAAGTCTCTTGTCTGAGGCTTTATTGGCTTTCTGCATAAACCAAGGAATATCAGTCTCTTTTCTCTCCTCTATTCTCTTAACTGCAAATTCTTTCCTCATCTCTCTCTATATCTATATATCTCCCTTGCCTCGCCATCCACGCTTCAGATACTGGATCCAACCGGGCCTAGACCCCTGGGGCTGGACCACTGTGGAGGTGTAGCTGACATCCATGAGGGAGAGGTGACAGAAGAAGCAGTGCATTGGTTGTTGCATTAGAAGGCTGCAGGTGATGGTGAGAGAGACAGTGAAATTCCCCAATAAGGCAGCCAGGTAACAGAGAAGGAACAAGGAAAAGAACAGTAGCTCTATTTTCTTATTTCCCCACAACCCTATAAAAACAAATTCTGTGACATTGTTTTGGTTTTCCATGAGGTTGAGTAGAGTTCAGAGGACACAACAGAAATTCAGTTCATCTGAAACAATACAGAACATAATACATCTTTAATTGCATATTTAAAGTTTTGGATTATTGTGCATTGAGCAAAGATGTAGGTCACAGAAAATTTACTATAAGCAATCTATCATTTGATATTCAGAGCAACATATTTTGAACATTATTTAATAAAATAATAATTATTTCTGGAACATAACAACCCAACCAAGAGGTGGTATTCTGATACTCATTTTATACTTGTAAAATAAAAGCAAGAGGTTTCAGTAATTTTCACCAAATCATTAAGATATGAAGTTGCAATCAAACTAAGATGAGCCTGACTCTGATACCAGAGTTCATGGTCTTGGGAACTATGCAACAACATTAACTGACCATAGAAATTCCAGCTTTTGTCCATCTCTGTAAAAAATATAAAGTCATTCTCCATCCCAGCCTTTAGCCAGCTATGTAATGGCTATTTAAATACTTAAGAAAATCTCTCCACTTCTCCATGTGCATGTAAATCACGTACAAAGTCCCAATTTCAGATGAACATTCTATACATTCAGTGGAACTAAATATTATTTTTGAAAATTTTGAAAATGCTTTTAGTCATAGCAGAGCATACCTGTATTAGTTGAAAAATATTTTCAGTGACTCTCCTTGTAGTCATGTGTGATAAAGATCCAGAACATGGAGAGACTGGAAACAGAGAAGTTAACAACAATGTGAACCATGTGAATATAGGAAGAAAGGTTATTGTTACATAAAATTCACTTTAACCTTAATTTCTATAAATATATGTTTCAGAGGTTTCTGTTGATACTCCTTAGAGCTAGTAGAGTTTGGTTTTTTTTTTTTTTTTTTCGACATTGGATGAACTCAACACAAAGAATGACCTATTTAGTTAAACACTTTTAGAACTGTGGCAGCTTTTTGATATAGTAAACCAAGGAGAACAGAGTGAATATGTTGAAAAAAATCAACTTTTACCCAAAACCAAATGTTCTCCACAATAAAATCATTGTTTGCATCAAATACTGTTAATTGTAATTTGTTGTTGTTTAATGGCATCATTGAGAAACAATGGGATTTGTTAGATAGATCATCATCTAATGATACAAGCTCACATATTCTGTTTGATTTTTGTTGAGTACTATACGGTTCACCCTCTCTAAGCCTTCTTCAACTGGTAAGTGAAATTAATACTGCTGGGTGTATTTTCCTTACAGCAAGAACAAAAGTGAAATTCACACCTAGTCTATATTTATGTGGAAGACTGATCACAGGATATAAACAAATTTAAAGATACTTTCTATTAAAATTATAATAGAAATTATAAAAAACTAGAGAAGCAAAACTGTAGAAAATGCAACTCTTAGTTTAGCATATTTTTTAAACAGAAGTACAAGCCTCAGCATCCCTTAATATTTGAATCAGTGCTGTGCTACTTGCAATGGTTCAGCAGAACTTTGGAAAATACAGACTCACAGAAAAAGATCCTTCAGTGCAGGCCTTATTCATCTTTTGGTCTTCCTTTAAACCGGAAAAAAAAAAAAGACTCCACCTTGTCCCTTTCTTTGTCCCTCCCTGTCTAAGCAGGTAAAGAAGTAAACCTCTGACATGCTTGGTGCATGTCCTGACTAGTAAATGAGTGCAAACTTCCAGATGGGTCAAACGAAGAGATCAGCATTTTAGATGTATATCTGAAAAATAATAGTAAGGAGTAAGGGACAGAGAGATTAGAGAACAGTGGCAGAAATCAGAGCAAACGGGGAAATTTTGATTGTGGGAAAGAGCCAGAAAAAGAAGAATTAGGGGATGAGACAGGGCAAATCTCACTAGACAAAGGTGAGCAAAGACCCATGTTAGGGATAAAAAGTAGTTTATCCCAGGTTTTCACTAGAGAGTTGATTTTTCTCTTCTCCAGCCCTCATATTATCCCTTACTCCAATCCCAGAAGGAGAATGTAATTTGGGGCTGTAAGTAGGGGTGATGGTGTGTCCTGGACAGAAAATGTTAGTGTAATAATTAGGACAATAAGTATCACAACATCACCAGGATCAGTGCATACCCACTGCATATCATTAATCCCTGCCCTGTCCTTTCCCTATCCTTATGCCTTGTAAATAAGAAATGTGTAGGCATAGAATATTGTACCTCTGCTCCCTTCAATATGTCCCCTTTTGGTTAAGAATTGGGCCTGAGCCAGTGTTGCATTAAGCAGAGACGGAGAGTTGGACTGTGAAGAAAGCTGAGCGCCAAAGAATTGATGCTTTTGAACTGAGGTGTTGGAGAAGACTCTTGAGGGTCCCTTGGACTGCAAGGAGATCCAACCAGTCCATCCTGAAGGAGATCAGTCCTGGGTGTTCATTGGAAGGACTGATGTTGAAGCTGAAACTCCAATACTTTGGCCACCTGATGGGAAGAGTTGACTCATTGGAAAAGACTCTGATGCTGGGAGGGATTGGGGGCAGGAGGAGAAGGGGACGACAAAGGATGAGATGGCTGGATGGCATCACCCCCTTGATAGACATGAGTCTGAGTGAACTCCGGGAGTTGGTGATAGACAGGGAGGCCTGGCGTGCTGCAGTCCATGGGGTCGCAAAGAGTCAGACACGACTGAGCAATTGAACTCAGCTGAATGAAGGAAGTGAAAGTGAAATCGCTCAGTCATGTCTGACTCTTTGCGACCCCATGGACAGTAGCTTGCACCAGGTTCCTCCATCCATGGGATTTTCTAGGCATGAGTACTGGAGTGGGTTGCCGTTTCCTTCTCCAGGGAATCTTCCCGACCCAGGGATCGAACCCAGGTCTCCCGCATTGTAGACAGACGCTTTACCGTCTGAGCCACAAGGGAAGTAATGAAAAAAGTTCGGTTCAGTCAGTTCAGTCACTCAGGCGTGTCCGACTCTTTGCGACCCCATGAATTGCAGCACGCCAGGCCTCCCTGTCTATCACCAACTCCCAGAGTTCACTCAGACTCACGTCCATCGAGTCAGTGATGCCATCCAGCCATCTCATCCTCGGTCGTCCCCTTCTCCTCCTGTCCCCAATTCCTCCCAGCATCAGTCTTTTCCAATGAGGCAACTCTTCGCATGAGGTGGCCAAAGTACTGGAGTTTCAGCTTTAGCATCAAAAGAAGAGGCTCCCCCAAATATTAGAATCCTCTCATTGCCAACAGAAATGTGTTTCTTGAACTTGAGGTTTCTCAGGAGACAGAACTGGACAGAGGCAACTGAACTAAAACCCAGTCTTGAATGGGAGGCAAGAAAAAGGAAATTGTCCAGTTGGGCTTGAAAACTTACCTTTTTACTTTGTGGGGGAAAAAAAAAGGATAAAGCTATGAGCTCTTTCTCCTTCAATTCTGATTTGCTATGAAGATGAATCATGCTCAGTATTTGCAACGTGTACATTGTACTTCAAATGGGTCCATTCTGCTTTCTGTCCCAGGACCTACAGGGAGCGAAGAGACTCCATAGATACCAACCCTTCCTAGAAGGCCTGAGTTAGACTCTCTTCAAAAGGGTCTGTAATACTGGCAGAAAGTTTCTTACTCTGCTCTTATAAATTTCTAGAATAAATAGGAAATATTCCCACTACTCTGTGATAAAACTATCTCTAAATAGCCAGATTCGTTACCCCAAATCCTTCCCTGGCAGAGCATGTGAATTAAACATTTCCTCTTCCTCCAACAGATATTTATAGGGATTTCATGAAAAGTTCTTTGCTGAGGCTTTGAAGGAAAAAATGTCTTCACCCTTCCCACCCAACCCTGAAGGATTTGCTAAATGAGCTATTTAGTTCAGTTAATCCAGAATCACAGCAAACCATGAGGCTAATAAATCCCAAACAAGATTGTCAAATGGGAGATTCTGCCCGGAGAGCCCTCCCCTTCTCCTACTCTGTCTTAATGAATGGGACACCTTCCATTTCAGTTACCAAGAGCTGCACTCATGTACCCTACTCCAAGGAAAAACACACTTTTGAAGTCACATGGAGGTATAGACTACAAAAAGTTACCAAAGACTGTCCTTTAAGTCAAATCTTTCCCAATGACAGAAGCAGCTCTGAGTGTAGGGAAAGGTTCAGATGGATCTGATCTAAAAGAATTCTAGCTTCAAGACTTATGTTTCTGTGGCTTTAAGCAAGTTTCTTAACTTCTCCTAGTTTCATTCTAGAAACTGTTACTGTTAGATATGTTAATTATTATATAAATCCTGATGATACCAGTGAAATATACCTAATGACAATGAAAACTACTAATTTAATTTTCTATAATTCCTATAACATTTTGAAATCAGTCACTAGATAAAGGAAGGGAGAAGAGAAAAATGGAAAGAAAAATGTTTTTACATACTTTTATATTTAAATGAACTTCTTAAAGTATGATTTACATACAATAGACTGCACCATTTTAAACATACAGTAAATAACTTATGACAAATATATGCACTCATGTAAATGCCACCACATGACAGGGGAATATTAATTTTGTTCTTCTAGTCAAAGGACCAGATTATGGCTTTCTGTGTGTCTTCTCTTCATAATTATACTCTTTACTTTTCCTTCTGCTTTATATTATTTGGTATTATAAAATGGTTTCTTCTGAAGTAAGACAGACAATCCGTTCCATGCCACTCTCTAGCCTCTGGTGGTTTATATATGTTTCTACAATTATTTATTTATTACCCGACAGGTACTTGACCATTTACACTATGCCAGGTGCTATTCTAGGCACTGAAGATGTAATATTATTTTTAAGACACAAATTCCTACCATCGTAACCAGAAAATAAAATGAGTAAACTGTATGACAGGTTAGAGAATAAGTGTTAAGAAGAAAATTAAGCAGAGGTGGAGGAATAGGAGATACAGAAGGTTACTGGATGGGTGCTGCAATTTTATGAAGTAGTCTGAAAAGTCATTATTGAGAGGATACATTTTAATAATAAATCAAAAGTATTGAGGGGATAAGCTACAAATATATCCAGAAGAATAGTAATTGAGAGACAGGAAACAGGCTTGCAAAGATCCTTAGAAATGATCACAGCAAGAAGACCAGTTACTATCTTTAACCATGAGAAGTTGTTAACAGAAGAGAATATAATCAGATCTTCCACATTTTGATTGTCAGAGTCTGAAGGTCCATGAGTGCTGAGACTCCCAAAGAGACACGCTCATGCAGAACATCTCAGAGTGGCATCATATGAGTTCATCTGCCACAGTTCACAGTCCAATTTTCAGATCTATAGGGAAATCAGTCAGTGCAGTAGCTCAGTCGTGTCCAACTCTTTGTGACCCCACAGACTGCAGCACGCCAGTCTTCCCTGTCCATCACCAACTCCCAGAGCTTGCTCAAACTCATGTCCATTGACTCAGTGATGCCACCCAACCATCTCATCCTTTGTCATCCCCTTCTCCTCCTGCCTTCAATCTTTCCCAGCATCAGGGTCTTTTCCAATGAGTCAGTTCTTCACATCAGGTGGCCAAAGTATTGGAATTTCAACTATAGCAAAATAGTCTTGATTATATTTATTCTCAGAGATAGACTCAATGTCTGTTTCCTTGTGGGCTGGCTCCTACTGCTGATACTCATTAGTTAACAGTACTCAAGCAAGAATACAAATTTAGTGAGATACATGAAGAATAAGAGCTTCCCAGGTGGCACGGAATCTGCCTGCCAATGCAGGAGATGCAAGAAACGCAGGTTTCATCACGGGGTCAGGAACATCTCCTCGATAAGGAAATGGCAACTCACTCCAGTGTTCTTGCCTGGAGAATCCCATGGACAGAAGAGGCTGGCAGGGTGCAGTCCATGGCGTCTCAAGACAGTCAGACACGACTGAGCGATGGAGCTCACACACACACATTATGACATTAGTTCTGTTGTATTTGTCAGTTATTGCCTTTTTCATATGTGTGATCTCATCCATAGGTGTTAGATTTTATAACTCTAACAGCTTTATAAAACGGTCATCCATTCAGAAGTAAACAAAGACGGGGAAGTGTCCATGAATTTAAACTACAAAAACAGATATATATAAAAAACTAAGAAATATGAAAATAATAATCAGCATGATGAACAAAACATATTAATGTATATACAGAGAAATTATGTATCAATACAGTGAATATCTTTGTTATAACTAGAATTATCTGATTTGAATAGGAAGTGATGCATTATTTCCCTGTACATACACAGGCAAAGAAAAAGCTAGTTTTTAAGAGTATTACAAAGGGGAGACAAGCACCAAATAAAGAGGCTTGACTAGTTGATATTTATGCTTCTTGGGGAGCATAGGTTTCTGGGAGTGACGTTATGCTATTGACTCTTGAGCCAGAAAGTATATGATACAGACGTAGCAGTCCCAGAGTTGGTTTACCAACAAAATGGATGATAGAAATCAGGGACAAACTATTAAACTTGGATAAGAAAAATAAAAAATAATGTACAAAACCAGAAGGTAAACCTACAGAAAGAACAGGATGTGGCTCACAAGCAGAAACATAGAAGCAGACAGCTGACACGAGGAATGGGCTTGTGCCCCACAAATGGATAGGACTTCATGTTGTCTCTCTGAGACATTGGTTAAAATAATACAGATTTTGCCAGGTGCTCATTCTGCCTATTCCCCTAAATGCCCCACTGGAACACATTTATACTGTCCACAATAGAATGAGAACATTTTCTCTTTTCCATCAGTTCAATTATACTTAAACTGACAGAATTAGCAGTTGGCATCTTTCTGCTCTTCGCCATCTCGAGTCAGACTTTGTTGCACCATAACTTTCTCATGGCCTGTTTGACTTCTGCATTCCTCAGAGTGTAAATCAGAGGGTTGAGTAAGGGTGTTAAAATAGTGTAAAATACAGCCACCATCTTGTCCACTGGAAATACAGTTAGAGGGTGAGCATATATGTATATACATGGTACAAAGAATAAGATAATAATAATAATGTGAGAGGTGCATGTGGAAAGGGCTTTCCTTCTTCCTTCTGTGGTACAGTTACTCAGAGAATGTAAGATGGAACCATAGGAGATAAGCAGCAACAAGAAACTCACCATGCATATGGTCCCATTGTTAAACACTATGAGTAGGTTGATGACATAAGTATCCACACAAGCAAGTTTCAACAAAGGTTGCATATCACAGAAATAGTGATCAATAACATTGGGGCCACAGAAGGGTAATTTCAAAACCAAGAGAATCTGTGCTGAAGAATGGATACAAGACCCCATCCAGGCCAGTCTCACCAGTGCACCACAGACACGCTGGCTCATGATGGCTGTGTACCGCAGGGGCTTGCAAATGGCCACATAGCGATCGAAGGACATGAGGACAAGTACCAAGATCCCCATGCACCCGAAGAAGTGAAATGCAAAGATCTGGGTCATGCACTCATTGTAGGAGATGATTTTCTTCTCAGATACAGAATCTACAATTAGCCTAGGGGCAGTGGTTGTTGAAAGACAGGCATCAACAAAGGACAAGTAGAAAAGGAAGAAGTACATAGGGCTCCCAAGTGTCTGGCTATATCGTATGGTCATCACAATTAGGAAGTTTGCCAACAGAGTCCCAAGGTATAGAAATAAGAAGATAACAAATACTACTTTCTCCTTTAGTACATCCTGTGTTAACCCAAGCAGAATGAACTCATTCACACTGCTGTTCTCCATCATGGTTATGGTGAATATAGAACAGACAGAGCTGAAAAGTGGTTCATCTGCAAAAATCGAGTTGGAGAAATGATGACTTGGCAATAGCAGTTTATTTGGATCCAGAATTGCAACTTTTAGAGTTCTAATTTCATCAAACGTGTAATTTAGTGTTTCTCAAAGTTTTCATACTATACTATAGTTTTCAGACTATACTCACTCAGGAATTTTTTTTTTTTTAATGTTGACATGCTTTAAACATTGGCATTGACTCAAGGTCTTCTTATGGGTTGCCAAGACTTTTTTTGTGGGGGAAAAAGCCCTCAAGTGTTTGTGCATTCTGCCATGGTCTGAGAACTACTGAATTTGCTTTATGATCTTGATAAGATCATTTTAATGTCTTGAGGCTCTTTTTTATATGATAGAGAATTGAACAGATACATTATTAAGCATATGCATATGATACATATATATGCATATAACGTGTCTGCTCATCAATTACTGATGATAATATCCTTATATAATTTAGAAATAATATATCTGGAGATTCTCTCCTGACTGAATACATTTGTTTATTTGAACGACAGTTTGTACCATTATTTCTGATCTCTTCAGTATCTTTGTTGGGTTATAATTAAGAAAAAAGCTTCTTTTTCCATCTTTAGCTTCATTGCAGTTATAACTTCACCTTCATTGCCATGAGATATTTGAACAAATCATTGAGGCTAACAATATTTTTCAAATTGCTATATATTTTATATAAGCCATTACATATGTTAGATGCATGCTAGTAAATTTCAAATTCTGTGGATCCAGCCTGTTATTTCACTTCCTATATTTCTGTAACCTGTGTACTATCTTCCTTCATATCTGCTTCTCCTATCACTGTCATCTAGAAGATTGCATTCTTTCATGTTTTATCTCTTTAAAATTTGTTTAAAATGTATTTCATAAATTCAACATAAAAATACATCTCCTTGCCCTCCTTTACTTTTTCCTTATATGCATGCTGCTGCTGCTGCTAAGTCGCTTCAGTCGTGCCCAACTCTGTGCGACCCCATAGACGGCCTCCTACCAGGCTTCTCTGTCCCTGGCATTCCCCAGGCAAGAACACTGGAGTGAGTTGCCATGTCCGTCTCCCCTATATGCATATATCTATAATTTCAATCATCTTATTATATTTTCTGATTTTCCTGTTTTAATTTAAAAGTCTCTTCTATGTAGTTAAACTGTATTTGTAGTGTAATTATCTACTTATCAGTTATAAATAAACATGATGTTAGTCATTCAGTCATGCTTGACTCTTTGTGACACCATGGACTCCACCAGGCTCCTCTCTCCATAGGATTCTCCAGCCAAGAATACTGGAGTGGGCTGCCGTTCCTTCCTCCGGGGATCTTCCCAACCCAGATACCACACCCAGGTCTCCTTCATTGCAGACAGATTCTTTACCAGCTGAGCCACCAAGGGAGCCCAAAATCAACATATAAAAGTCTTAAAAATCTTAAAATATAAAGTCTACCATTCATTTTTTGTTTTTCCAAATTTTCATCTTAATTAAAATATTTTTAATAAACTCTTCTCCTATAGCTTGTGCTTATTTTAAGTTTCATCAAACATATGCCCAGGGGATTCATAATATAAATATCACTATTTTAAGTCAATGTCCAACTCTTATTCACATGGACTGTACCCCACCTGGGAGAAGGAAATGGCAACCCACTCCAGTGTTCTTGCCTGGAGAATCCCAGGGTTCGGGGAGCCTGGTGGGCTGCCGTCTCTGGGGTCGCACAGAGTCGGACACGACTGAAACGACTTAGCAGCAGCAGCAGCAGCAGTCGCCCACCTGGCACCTCTGTCCATGGGATTTTCCAGGCAAGAATACTGGAATGGGTGGCCATTTCCTTCTCCAGAGGATCTTTCTGACCCAGGAATCGAGCCCACATCTCCTACATTGCAAGCATATTCTACCACTGAGCCACCAGGGAAGCCCATAACTATTGACACTATTCTCAAATAATCTTTCAATTTGATTGATTCAATATTTATTAGAAAATTAATTATTGTATGGCTATATCTGTATAATAAAATGTCTGGAGCTTTCACTGTATTACAGGGTGAGAAAAGTGCCCTTCAAAAATTCATACTTAACCAATCCCATGGTAGTGTTAGTCACTAGTCCTGCCAGACTCTTTGTGACCCCATGAACCCCATCAGGTTCCTCTGTCCATGGGGTTCTCCAGGCAAGAATACTGGAGTGGGCTGCCATTCCCTTCTCCAGGATGTCTTTCCGACTCAGGGATCAAACCCAGGTCTCCTGCATTGCAGGCAGACTCTTTACCATCTGAGACAGCAGGGGAGCCCATAAACCAGAAGTAAAAGTTAGTTCCCTACATATTCTGCTGGCTTTTCAGATATGTATGTATGCATATACATTCAAATGTATATGTGAAATTTTTTATATACAAATTAGATCATTTTCCATTGTTTCTAAAACTATAACAATATGACAAATTTAAATTATAAATAAAATTATAAATTATAAAAAATTATAAATGATAAAGTATATAAATTATAAATAAAATTTAACTTGAGGCACTATTATATTTGCTTGGTTAACAGAATTAAATTATGAAATATATATTTTGATTAGCCATACAGTATAACACTTTTGTATATTTTAATTTCTTATATTTCATTTCTTTTGAATTTTGTATGCTTTGTCTTTTTAATATTTTATATCTTCAAGTTTTCAGCTCTTTTTTTTCAACATTCTGCAATAAACTCTATCAATTTTATGCTCCCATTTCCATTTTCATCAATCATGCCTTTAAAATTTAATGTCAAATGAAACAAATTTCAACAAGAATTTTGATGTACACGTCCTCTTTCTGATTAATCATCAATTCTTTGGTGATTCAATAACACTATCAACTCAGTCATCAAATGTGTGCTGAGAACCTACTCATAGCTGGAGTCAACTTATAAAGCATGAAGAGATGTCCTCAACCTCCTCACAACCATATTGGAGGGATAAGATATCTATGTAAGATTCTTAATCACTGAAAACAACACACAACTCTGTGATAAAACCAAGTGAATTTTAATTCCATATCAGAAGAATCCTAGAAAATAAATTGATTGGTCATTAAAGGTTTAAACATGGGAAATAAGTGAAATTATGGCTTTAATTGAGTTAAACTGCAATTTCCAACAAGGTTCTCTGAAAATTAAATATTCAAAAAGTTTACAAAGGGTTTCCCTAAGTAAGATAAATATATTAATATCAGTAAATCAAACTATTTAACTCTAGTAAAGTTGCACATCTAAATACAATAAGGTTTTCCTTGCAGGTGAGCTAAAATAATATTAGTTCACTGTGAGAAATTAGAAATATCACAATAATTGCAAACTCTTATAGGAAGTTTCAATTTTCTCTGATGATTATTTAAAAAAGAAAATAAATCAATGATTATTTACTTTGAATACATTAGGTTTCCAGTAGGGGATAAAAACAAAAAAGAGTGAGCCCTTCGTTGTGAGAAGAGGAGGAGTTAGGATAAAAGAGTGATTAAATACTTTTAGAAAGGGAACATGCATTACTTCAGAAAAAAATAGATGCCCCCTTCATTAAAAGTTACACTCTCATTGAATCCAAAAGTTTGAAGAGATAAATTTTGGGTAGGTAACAAACAACCACAATATCCAGTTCAAGTAATTCTATTTTATTTTAAGTAAGCAAAGAGAAGATTTGGAGACATACAAACAGGAAAGCATCATTGACAAGATGTATGCATTAGATCAAATCAATACTACCTGAGGACTTTATTATTGAATTCAGCCATTATCTCCAAACTTTTCTAGACCACCCTGCCTCTTTGATTTGGGAGGGCATCATGGTTACAGAAGGTCTTTTTACTTCCTTGATCCTTAAATTTCCCTTTTACCTACTGAAATGTTAACCAATTTAAGTATATTTGGTGCCAAAATTCTTCCATTCTTCCTAAATTAAATAAACATCTGCCTCTATCTACTTTGTTCCATATATATATTCAATCATATATATGAACTGTTTATCCCACAGTTCAGCTTCTTTCTCCCTGAACAACCATGCCATCACTCACCCCAATTAAAGACAGATTGTTGTTGTGTGTCATAGCAATATATATGGGATATTTATCCCATATATATATATATATATGATTGAATAAGGCAATTCAAGATAAAATATTCTTGTTCCATAATCTTATCATTCAAACAAGTTTTTGCTTGTGTTATTTCATTTGACCTACAGTTTCTGTGTGTTTTTGTTTTTGTTTTTTTGGCAAGGTTACTGACCATGTGATTCATCCATTTCTATTTACAAAGCATGAGCTGTGATAAGGAGTGCTCTAATTAAGGCACTTAGGCTAGAACTAGAAAGGGATGTTACTAGGCAGGCTCCTCTCAGCATTCTCCTTACATGTCATATAAAATATCAAATCCTAATCATCATGTGGACTGCATCTTAGAAAAGAGAAATGATGAGTAACTAGAGAAGGAGGACAATTGATATCTTAAATTTCTGTCCTGGCTCCAAAAGCAAGTTCATTAAACTGCATGCTGAGGCTAATATCAAAGCAAAAGAAAATAAAGATCTAACTGGATAATAGTGAAGAGGAGGAAAGAAGCAGACTGATATAGTCAGAACAGGAGAGAGGAGGGAGCAGGTACCAGGGAAAGAAGAGTCAGGGATGGGATATAGAAAAGCATAGCGTGGGAAGGAGAGCAAACATCTTAGAGAAAGTAGTTTTAGCCAAGAGTTCATCCCACAGTTCAGCTCCTTTCTCCCTGAACAACCACACCATCACTTACCCCGATTAAAGAGAGATTATTGTTGTGTGTTATAGCAAGGATTGTCAAGGATCTTGAAAACCCAGGTGTGTAGAAAGGGGAGCCCAATTTCATGCTCTGTCCCAGAAACATCAGCACTGACCATGAACTTTGAACCAGGAGCTCTCAAGAGAGAAACTTCGGCCAAGCTGGCCTTCATTCAGTGTGTTGCAGCCTCTGTAAGCAGAGATGCAATTGAGAGGTAGTTCAGCTATGTGCTGAATCCAGGGAAAGGCTAGGAAGTCTGAACCACCATAATTCTTTCTTGGTAGAAACACTCCCTAGGAGCTCTGTCATTTGTTAGAAGGCACACTGAATATAGATTCCAAGAGATCCGTGTTTAGGGCTCACATGGCAAAGAAAGTCAGGAAAAGTGAAGTCGCTCAGTTGTGTCCGACTCTTTGCGACCCCATGGGCTATAGCCTACCAGGCTCCTCAGTCCATGGAATTTTCCAGGCAAGAGGACTGGAGTGGATCTCCATTTCCTTCTCCAGAGGATCTACCCAACTCAGGGATCAAACCCAGGTCTCCCGCATTGCAGGCAGATGCTTTACTGTCTGAGTCACCAGGGAAGTATATGGTAAAGAATCTGCCTGCTATATAGGAGACCTGGGTTCAATCCCTGGATTGGGAAGATCACTTGGAAGAGTGCAACCCACTCCAGTGTAGTTGCCTGGAGAATCTCATGGACAGAGGAGCCTAGCAGGCTACAGTCCCTAAGGTCACAAAGAGTCAGACACAACTGAGAGGCTAAGCACAGCACCGAAGAAAATATTCCAGACAGACTGAGAAACTTACCTCTTTTCTTACAACCAAACAGATGACTTCCAATAGAGTGCATTTTTCATATCTTCAACTTTGATTTACTTAGAAGGTGAATTATGTGAAGCTTGAATAAAACACACAAACTATACTTCATTGAGATTTATCATTGCCTTCTATCACAAGTGATGATGGGATGTAAAGAGTTTATGGAGAAAGGGAACTCTTCATGTAGCCATAATTCACACAGCTCCTTCCTGGAAACACTGGGTCAGACAGAACAGCAAGATCTGTTTTGGAGCAGAGAGAATGCTTTGAAAATGGAGTGAATTTCTTAATTCGGTTCTTGGAAGCTTAACTGGTGTAAACTATTCCTACAGTCTGAGAAATAAATGCCTCTGTGGCCAGCTTCCTTTCCACTGTATCTTTGTGTGTGTGTGTGTGTGTGTGTGTGTGTGTGTGTGTGTGTGTGTGAAAAATCATGAGGCTAAGTGTTTTATTTTTCCTGTACTGCATATTTATAGAAATTCACACAAAAGTTTGCAAATGCTTAAGGTAGGCTTTAAGCCTCAGGAGCTCCAAGGAAACTATTTCTTCCAGACTAGTCCCAAGTGATATGCAATGAGCTACCTAGCTCAAACAGTCCAAGGGCAAAATCAAGCCTTGGGGACAATTGGTTAACTTCAATTCATATGACTTGATATGAGGCAATTCTGTTCTCTTCCCCATAAACTTTCCTTAAGTCCATCTCTTCCAGAGCTCTGGAAGTCTTTTAAAGCAGTTGAAAGCCCATAGATGAAACATGTGTGGCTAACTACTCTTGTTTGTTTTATATCAAAGTGTGAACAGGTTTCCCTGGTGGTTCAGATGGTAAAGCATCTGCCTGCAATGAGGGAGAGCAGGGTTCTATCCCTGGGTCGGCAAGATCCCCTGGAGAAGGAAATGGCAAGCCACTCCAGTACCTTTGCCTGGAAAATCCCATGGACAGAGGAGCCTGGTAAGCTACAGTCCATGGGATCACAAAAGAGTTGGACATGACTGAGCGATGTCACTTTCACTTGCAATGGCACCCCACTCCAGTACTCTTGCCTGGAAAATCCCATGGATGGAGGAGCCTGATAGGCTGCAGTCCATGGGGTCGCGAAGAGTTGGACATGACTGAGCGACTTTACTTTCACTTTTCACTTTCATGCATTGGAGAAGGAAATGGCAACCCACTCCAGTGTTCTTGCCTGGAGAATCCCAGGGACGGGGGAGCCTGGTGGGCTGCTGTCTATGGGGTCGCACAGAGTCGGACACGACTGAAGAGACTTAGCAGCAGCAGCAGCAGCAGCATCAATATCAAAGGGCTAATGTCAGCAATAATTACAGTTCTTTGGCAAATCTGAAACATTAATATGTTAATGTTTTTCTTTCTATTGTTTATTATTTTTTAAAATAGAGTTGATTTACAGTCAACTCTGTTTTGATATTTTCAGTTGTACAGCAGATACATTAGGTTGGGCAAAAAGTTCATTGATATATATACATTTATATATGTAAAACCTAATCTCTAAGATCATTTTGTTTTCCCTCCAGAAATATTTTTCAAAATGTCAAATGAGTAGCAAGAAGTGAGAGTATTTTTTCATTCTTTTTTGACTTTTAGATTCTAAGTAAGCATAAAATTCAAGTCTTCTTAATTTTCATTTGAGGATATTGAATTTCCAAATAAGAGTTCATATGTGATCTAAGAATGAAAACTAAATTAGTTCCTGGAACTTATGTTATCTTTTATAATATTACCTTACTTTATCCCTGGTCAAACAATGCTCATCCATATAAAATTTTTGTCTGATTAGAAAATTTGAATTTTTTACTCAACTTTAAATGTTTTATTTTTCATTAGAAAGCATCATTATCCTGTCCCACACTTTCCTCATGGCACTTTTCACTTCTTTATTCCTAAAAGTGTAAATCAAAGGATTGAATAAGGGAGTTAGGATGGTGTAAAATATGGCTACCATTTTGTCAAAGGAGAAAGAATATGGAGGTCGTACATACATAAACATGCATGGGATAAAGAACAAAAATCACAACAGCAATGTGAGATCTGCAGGTGGAGAGGGCTTTCTGCTGCCCTTCAGAGCTATGGGTTCTCAGAGATAGCAGGATGACCCCATAGGAGAGAAGCAACAAGGAGAAGATTAAGATGCCGGAAAAACCCACTGTTGGTGACTACCAAAAGCCAAAGATGTGAGTGTCAGTGCAGGCAAGCTCCAGCAGTGGGTACAAGTCACACATGAAATGATCAGTGATGTTGGAGCCACAGAAGGGCAGCTGGAAAATGAAGAGAATCTGTATCATGGAATGAACGAAGCCCCCTGTCCAGGCTACTGCCATCAGAAGGGCACAGAGTCTGCAGTTCATGATAGAAGAATAGTGCAACGGTTTGCAGATGGCCACATAGCGGTCATAGGCCATGGCCCTGAGGACAGTCACCTCCACCCCAGCAAAGGAGGGTTCAGCAATGTGCTGGGTCATGCAGCCTTCGAAGGAAATGGTTTTCCTCCAAAGGAGAGCATCCACAACCATCTTTGGGACAATGATGGAGGAGAAGCATGCATCCAGGAAGGACAGAAAAGCCAGGAAGAAGTACATGGGGGAGTCCCAGAGTGCTGGGCTGCTACTGATGGTCACCACAATTAGCAAGTTGCCCCTGACAGTTGCAATGTAAATGAACAAAAATACAACAAATATTATTTTCTGCATGGTTGGATTCTGTGATAGCCCCAGGAGGACAAACTCAGTTACAAAGCTTTGGTTTTGCAAAATTTCCAAGGAAAAGGTGAAAGGTACCACAGTGAGCATGTAGAATCTACAGTTAGAAGAAAGACAAATGTGTCTCAGGCCAGTTTTTGGAGTCATTAGAGTCATCAACAAATCGGTGCATCCACGTGAAAAATTGACTTATGTTCTTGTGCTTACTTTTTCATTGAGAACACAAAGCTAGAAATTTGTTGAAGGTGGTAGGGGGATACCAGGAAGAACTGAAGCTTAGATAAATTGTTAAATGTTTTAAGATAGAACTGCAATGTAGAAGAAGGGTAGATATCCACCTGGGGTGGGGTTAAGAAATAGTTGTTATCTAAACTGCCAACTCTGGTCATATGTTAATAGTACTGGTTTCCTGGAGTGAATTGCGAGACGAGTTCTGAAGCCACATGCATGATCTGAGGAAAGGAAAAGAGCAGTTTATTGGTCACGCCTGCCATGTGCATGGGTGGGAGAAGGGGCAATTGCATGTCCTCCATGATCAGGTGACTTCCTTATCTCCAGATAGAAGGAGAAATAAGACAAAACTGAAGAAGTGCTTGGATCATGGCTATACTCCTAGTTATTTCTTTTAAATCTAAAAAAAACTGAGACTTTAAAATCAACTAATTCATTCTTCAAAAAAAAAAGAAAGAATGATCATTGGGAACACACCTTCCTGTAGACTAATACATAATAAATATCCATGTGTTAAGTTGGCTTTCTTTTCACTCTTTATTTAACAACAAGAATAGAAGCTGATAAAAATAAGCAATACCTACTAATATGTACTGTTATGATGACTAAGTTAAATAATGCAAGGAAGCAGTGTTCAGAGTTAAGTGACTAGGAAACAGTCCATGTCAGATCTTATTACCCAGTTTTACTGGTAGGAAGCCCATGCTTAAAGAGATAAAATTAAAGAAATAACAAATGCTGGCTCTGGAGACTTAACCCAGAACCTCTGACTCCAGCATGGAAGTGACTGACTCTACAGGGAAAGAAGCAGAAATTTTTCTAGCAAGAGCTTCAGAGCAGGAGGGGCTTCTCTAGAGTCTCTATTCACTGTAGAGGTTATAGCGTGATTCCTGTGTTCATGCTTGACTGATGCTTCTTGATAAAGGACACGGAGACAGTGATGTAGACTCAGAAGGTAAAGGCCGGACTATTTCCAGATACAAACTGACTGTAACCACACGGGTAAGGAACAGAAACAGAATGCTGACTATAGTCAGAGCCTGAGGCTTTACTAACTGTTAAGTATTTATTCAAGGTGGCCCATCAGATCAAGCAGTACTCACAAGTGTGTGTCTCTTTCAAATGTACATGACTTACTGTAATGTAGGGAGATTCACATATAACGTCCCTACCCATGTCATACAATTATAATGAGGGTCAAATTGGAAAATGTGAAATTGCTGGCTTATGATAAAATGCCCTTACTGATTCTAGTGACTCTTCTGTCACTTAAAAAGCCAAACAGCTTACCCACAGAAAGCTTTTCCATTAGTCATCCAGATATTACTCCAACTTTTGACTTCATTTCTTATAGCAAGACACCGCTTTGAAGAATGACCATGTCCTTTGTCGTTGTTTAGCCGCTCAGTCATGTCTGACTCTTTGTGACCCCATGGACTGTAGGCTGTCAGGCTCCTCTGTTCATAGTATTTCCCAGACAAGAACCCTGGAGTGGGTCGTCATTTCCTTCTCCAGGGGATCTTCCTGATGCAGGGATTGAACCCGTGTCTCCCGCATTGGCAGATGGATTCTTTATTGCTAAACAACCAGGGAAATATGATTGTGTCCTTCCTTGTACATATGAGAAATTAATCAGTTTAGTGGCAAGTGAGTGAGTGTGTGTGTGTGTGTGTGTGTGTGTGTGTGTGTACATATACATACTATCTATGCTTGTTAAATAAGAAAGTAGAAGAATATTGGGCTTTCTGAAAGAATTAAAAATGGGTTGATTTTTATGAATGACACTGACAGCTAACAAAAATGATTGAAAATATGAATAAAACTAGCAAATATACAGATGTATATGCAACACGTCTGTTTTCTTACTTTAAAACAAATTGTTTCCAGGGTACTAGACATTTCTAAACAGGACCTGTACTCTGAACTCCATATTCAGCTACGTCATCAAGCAAACAAGAACATGAAACAAACTTTATAAGATCATTCTATCAGTTAATGACTATGAAAGAGTAAAGACTATCAATATATGCAGAGACAATGAAATGAAATAAAGACATCAAGTTCAGATTCACAGAGACCTAGGTTCAAATCCAAGCTCTTGTACTGTTATATTATGTGACGAGAAAAGTTACTTAAAAATCTCAAGAGCTCAGATTCTATTCTGTAATTGTGTATAATAACAATACTTATTGCTAAGATTCTTGGAAGAATCCGATAAGGCAATATTGATATTGATAAAACCATTAATGCAGTTAGATGTACTGGAGAAAAGTGCCATTAAGTGCGAACAAGCTCCCAGAGCCTTTGACACAGAGCAAAGATGACAATCCTTTTACTCCTAATTTATGCTTTACCATGATCTAGGCTTACAAATATCTTTACTCATCCTTTTACATGTTCAAAAATATAAAATAGTTTTATTGGTTACCACAATGAAGATATGTTATCATTTAAATTTGCAACACTTTTAAGTCTTTAATAATCCCTGAGTACAATTTTATAGTCTTCAGACCTTCACGTTTGCGTGTGTGGGTGTTAAGTTGCTTCAGTTGTGTCTGACTGTTTGTGACCTTATGGACTGTAGCCTGCCAGGCCCCTCTGTCCATGGGATTCTCCAGGCAAGAATATTGGAATGGATTACCGTGCCCTTCTCTAGGGGATCTTGCTGACCCAGGGATCAAACCTGCATCTCATCTATCTCCTGGATTGGCAGGCAGGTATCTTTACCATTAACATCACCTAAGAAGCCCAGATCCTCAGGCGTCCACTTCTTTTTCAGGTAGTGTCATTGTACAAAGAAAATCAAATAATGCAAACAGTGGAGAGAAAGAGCAAGGCTCTGTATTAATCTAACAAGTAATTCTTAGGCTCTGTACTTCCCTAATCTGGGAAGTGTCTAAGAAATACTAGTTTAGAATCAAATGCTCATTAAATACGAACAAATCAAACTGCTATTTTTTAGATAAAAGGAATTTCCAAAGCAACTGTTAATACTTAGGCAATGGAGAGGACAGTGTCCTCAGAGTTTATGATCACAAGGTTTACAATTATAAATTATTTAAAAGGTAATTAAACGTGCTGTGTTGTTCTGGATTGACCCCTAGAACAGAAAAGTAATAGAAGTGGAAAAGTTAGTGAAACATGGTTAAAATCTTGTGCATCTTTAAGAGTAATATAATCTATGTTCATTCCACAGTTTTGACAAATATACTGTTAGTAAGGTTAGATGATAATTATTAAGGGAAAATAATTAAGGAGTAGACAGAAACTCTGTATTATCTTGGCAACTTTTCTATTAATCTAAAATTATTCCAAAATGAAAAGTTAATTAAAATAATATAATAATTGCTCAGTTTCCAATATAAAAATTCTAGAAGCTACAGGTTTATAGTCATGTGTCACTGAAGAAACCACGAAGCTTCTGAGTCCTCTCCGATAAAACAGAGTACCATTTGTTCAAGCTGTTGACCTGTGAGAGTCAAATAAGACAGTTACTATGAACTGCTTTGTAATGTATAATTCAACAGGAAGATGCGAAATATTGATATAAGCTTTATTATTTAATAGTGTTTATACATACAAAGTGCACTGAAGAATCTATCATAAGAATAAAATAGGTTTCTAAGTCAGGTTTTTAAAAAACTATGTTTCTAAATTGCAATGAAACAGCTTCATTCATATTATCTAATTGGGAAATGTTTTAGCAAAAGTTTTAGAGTCATAAAAATGGCTATATTTTTTATACAAGTAACCCCAACCCTAAAAATTATTCTGAGTCAAATAAAGTGATGTAAGTTTTATGGAGATGATATTTCATTTATGAAAAAATCAGAAATATCTAAAATGTTGAATAAAATGTTTATGCAACTCAGTCTACTATAAATAAATAACAAAACATGCTATGAATAAAACACTAATTAATAACATAAGGGCATACTTGGTGAAGAATTTTTATAGCATGTTAAATGAAAAATTGTAGCAACCCTATTCATTAATAATGTATGAAGATAGTAGAGATTTTATTTTCAACATGCATTTGAAATAATAACAAGAAAAATTAACATTAAAAATCAATTTTAAACCCCACAACATCGTATTATTTATTATCTAAATATTTGTTCAGGAAAAGATGATGTTTGAGGATAATTTTATTACTTATCCAGTGTAATTAATTTGTACTGGTGGAACCAACATGCTAACATAACTTAGAATCTTGCACTGTAAGTATTTTCCTGGTGTAAAGAATCCACAGATAGCCAAATCATAGGCCTAGCCCTCCTTTTCAATTTTCCCTTCATACGTTTTTCTTGGAAACAGCTTGTTCTGTTCATATTTCTGAGAAAATATCTCACAGTCTTCCCTTCCCTGAGAGCTATATTCTTCAGACACTGGAGATGTGCAGAAGATTGCTGAGGGCCCTTCCTACCTGACCTGAGGGCTCTGAACCATCTTTTGGACCTGCTGCTGCTGCTAAGTCGCTTCAGTCGTGTCCGACTCTGTGCAACCCCATAGACAGCAGCCCACCAGGCTCCCCGTCCCTGGGATTCTCCAGGCAAGAACACTGGAGTGGGTTGCCATTTCCTTCTCCAATGCATGAAAGTGAAAAGTGAAACTGAAGTCGCTCAGTCGTGTCTGACTCTTCGCGACCCCGTGGACTGAAGCCTACCAGGCACCTCCATCCATGGGATTTTCCAGGCAAGAGTACTGGAGTAGGGTGCCACTGCCTTCTCTGACCAGGACCCTGGAAATTTTGCCTCCTGACTCTTACCATTACTCAGTTTTCTTCCAATTCATTTTGGCAGCAACATTATTGATCATTCTGAAAATAATATAGAAATATCTATGTCTAATTTAAAGCTGATATAACTATTTTATAAGAGTTTATATAATAGCTTTATGAAACAAATACAATATTCAAAATAATATGAGAAATTAGTAATAGTTTAGTTCAGTTCAGTCGCTCAGTCATGTCCAACTCTTCGCAACCCCATGAATCGCAGCACGCCAGGCCTCCCTGTACATCACCACCTCCCGGAGTTCACTCAGACTCACATCCATCGAGTCCGTGATGCCATCCAGCCATCTCATCCTCGGTCGTCCCCTTCTCCTCCTGCTCCCAATCCCTCCCAGCATCAGAGTCTTTTCCAATGAGTCAACTCTTCGCATGAGCTTCAGCTTTAGCATCATTCCTTCCAAAGAAATCCCAGGGTTGATCTCCTTCAGAATGGACTGGTTGGATCTCCTTGCAGTCCAAGGGACTCTCAAGAGTCTTCTCCAACACCACACTTCAAAAGCATCAATTCTTCGGTGCTCAGCTTTCTTCACAGTCCAACTCTCACATCCATACATGACCACAGGAAAAACCATAGCCTTGACTAGATGGACCTTAGTCAGCAAAGTAATGTCTCTGCTTTTGAATGTGCTGTCTAGGTTGGTCATAACTTTTCTTCCAAGGAGTGAGCGTCTTTTAATTTCATGGCTGCAGTCACCATCTGCAGTGATTTTGGAGCCCCCAAATATGAAGTCTGACACTGTTTCCACTGTTTCCCCATCTAATTCCCATGAAGTGATGGGACCAGATGCCATGATCTTCATTTTCTGAATGTTGAGCTTTAAGCCAACTTTTTCGCTTTCCTCTTTCACTTTCATCAAGAGGCTTCTTAGCTCCTCTTCACTTTCTGCCATAAAGGTGGTGTCATCTGCATATCTGAGGTGATTGATATTTCTCCCGGAAATCTTGATTCCAGCTCTTGTTTCTTCCAGTCCAGCGTTTCTCATGATGTACTCTGCATAGAAGTTAAATAAGCAGGGTGACAATATACAGCCTTGATGTACTCCTTTTCCTATTTGGAACCAGTCTGTTGTTCCATGTCCATTTCTAACTGTTCCTTCCTGACCTGCATACAGATTTCTCAAGAGGCAGGTTAGGTGGTCTGGTATTCCCATCTCTTTCAGAATTTTCCAGTTGATTGTGATTCACACAGTCAATATAGGGATGTCATTATATGCTGTGTTTTTTAATTATATTTTAACATTAAAATAATAGATTAAAAATCCATTCTAATTACCTTCCCAGTTAAATTCCTTTTCTCTGTACATGATCTTGATATGCCATAATTTTAAAATTAAAAGTACAATGGGCGGTCCTAAGATGGCGGAGGAATAGGACGGGGAGACCACTTTCTCCCTCACAAATTCCTCAAAAGAACATTTCAACGCTGAGCAAACTCCACAAAACAACTTCTGAATGCTGGCAGAGGACATCAGGCACCCAGAAAAGCAGATCATTGTCTTCAAAAACAGGTAGGAAAAAATATCAAAGACACAAAAAGAGACAAAGGAGGTGGGGAGGGAGCTCCATCCTGGGAAGAGAAGCCCGTCCTGGGAAGGGAATTTTAAGAAGATAGGTTTCTAAACACCAGGAAACACTCTCCCTGCCGAGTCTGTGGCGAGCCTTGGAAGCACAGAGGGCAACATAACAGGAAGGGAAAATAAATAAATAATTCAAACCAACAGACTACAAGCCCAACAGTAACCGCCCCCCCGCCCCCCCCCCCCCCAGTGGAAAAGCAGCACAGACGCCTGCATCCCCCACTAACAAGTGCTGGCAGGGCAGGGAGGCGTGGGAGGCGCAGGCTGTAGTGCTTTGTAAGAATCGGGCAGGAACACCCCACTTGTAACCAGAACAAACTAACTCGGGCTAGCAAACCAGACTGTGGGATAGCTACCACGTGAAAAGCTCGAACATAAGACACCGCCAGGACCGTGCACAGAACAAAGGACGGAATGGAAATAGCCGGCTGCAGACCATCCCCCGCCGGGAACAGGCAGCCAGAGCCATAAGGGCTGGAAAGGGGCAATCGCAGCCCCAGAGAGACTTTACCTACCAAACTGCAAGCAGGCTTCTTTGCTAAGATTTCTGGGGGTGCTGGACTGTTACCATCTGCCTCACAAGGGGCGCCAGCGGTACACCCAGAAAACTGAGCAGCAGAGACAGGAAAGGTGACAAGTCGCAGCGACCACGCTCGCCAAACTCCTGAGATATTCAGACCTGGGAAGGGCACAAAACGCAGTCCCAAAAGAATCTGCACCTCTGAGGGCTACCTGAGCGCTGAACCTGAGCGGCTTAGACAGGGGAGGTGCACGCAGCCTAGGGCCGGCCTCAGATGGTTCCCAGCTGAGCACTGTAGAGCTGGAGTGGTTTGTGCACCGCGAGCAGGGACAGGCCCAGCGGGGCTGAGACACTGCGTGCACACGACAGTGCTATTTGTTTGCAGCATCCCTCCCTCCCCACAGCACGACTGAACAAATGAGACTAAAAAAAAAAAAAGTGTCCACCCTGCGTCAGGACGGAAATCAGACACTGAAGAGACCAGCAAACAGAAGAAGTTAAACAGAGGGAACCGCCTTGGAAGTGACCCCACACTGCCCACAACATCAGAGAAAGGGCCAGATATATCTTTACTAGTTTTACAATCATTCTTTTTTTTTTTTTCTTTTTTCTTGTTTTTTTCTTTTTTGTGTTTTGATGATGCTGTTGTGGGGTTGTTTTTTCTTCTTTTCTTTTTCCTCTTTTTTTTTTTTTTTCTAACTTTTTAAAATTGTTAAGTCCTCTATTTCTCCTCTAATTTTTATTTCTATAACCTACTATTACTTTTCAAAAAAAAAAGACTCTATTTTGTAAAGCAAACACCATATATAGTCTTTGTGTGGTTGTTGGTGGTGTTTTTTAATAATTCTTGTGGCTTTGATTTTTTGTTGTTGTTTGTTTATTTTCCTGTTTTTTTTTTCTTTTTTCCTTCTTTTTCTTTTCTTTAATATCGTATTTTTGAAAATCCAACCTCTACTCTAGATTTTTAATCTTTGCTTTTTGGTTTTTGTTGTCAATTTTGTACATTTAAAAACCCAAACTTTACTACCCAATTTTACCTGAGAGCGAGATTACTGGCTTGACCACTCTCTCCTCCTTTGGACTCTCCTTTTTCTCCACCAGGTGGCCTCTGTCTCTTCCCTCCCCCTTCTCTTCTCTATCCAACTCTGTGAATCTCTGTGTGTTTCAGACGGTGGAGAACACCTAAGGAACTGGTTACTGGCTGGATTTGTCTCTCTCCTTTTAATTTGCCTCTTTTATCCTCCTGGCCACCTCTGTCTACTTCCTCCCTCTCCTCTTCCCTGTATAACTCCGTGAATACCTCTGAGTGGTTCAGACTGTGGAGGGCACATAAGGAAGTGATTACTGGCTAGCTTGCTCTCTCCTCTTTTGATCTCACCGCATTTCATTCTGGTCACCTTTAACTACCCCCTCCCTCTTCTCTTCTCCATGTAACTCAGTGAACCTCTCTGGGTGTCCCTCAATGTGTAGAAACTTTTCATCTAAAACCTAGATGTTTTATCATCAGTGCTGTATAGATGGAGAAGTCTAGAGGCTACTGTAAAAATAAAACTGAAAACCAGAAGCAGGAGGCTTAAGTCCAAAGCCTGAGAACATCAGAGAACTCCTGAATTCAGGGAACATTAATCAATAGGAGCTCATCAAACACCTACACTGAAACCAAGCTCCACCCAAGGGCCAACAAGTTCCAGAGCAAGACATACCACGCAAATTCTCCAGCAACACAGGAACACACCCCTGAGCATCAATATACAGGCAGCTCAAAGTTACTCTAAAACAATTGACGTCTCATAACCCATTACTGGTCACTCCATTGCACTCCAGAGAGAAGAAACCCAGCCCCACCCACCAGAACTCCAACACAAGCTTCCCTAACCAGGAAACCTTGACAAGCCAGATACAACCCCACCCACAGTGAGGAAGCTCCATAATAAAGAGAACTCCACAAATTCCCAGAATATAGAAAGGCCACCCCAAACGCAGCAATATAACCAAGATGAAGAGACAGAGGAATACTCAGCAGGTAAAGGAACAGGAGAAATGCCCACCAAACCAAACAAAAGAGGAAGAGATAGGGAATCTACCTGAGAAAGAATTCCAAATATTGATAGTGAAAATGATCCAAAATCTTGAAATCAAAATGGAATCACAGATAAATAGCCTGGAGACAATGATTGAGAAGATGCAAGAAAGGTTTAACAAGGACCTAGAAGAAATAAAAGAGTCAATATATAATGAATAATGCAATAAATGAGATCAGAAACACTCTGGAGGCAACAAATAGTAGAATAACGGAGGCAGAAGATAGGATTAGTGAAATAGAAGATAGAATGGTAGAAATAAATGAAGCAGAGAGGAAAAAAGAAAAATGAATTAAAAGAAATGAGGACAATCTCAGAGACCTCCAGGACAATATGAAATGCTCCAACATTCGAATTATAGGAGTCCCAGAAGAAGAAGACAAAAAGAAAGACCATGAGAAAATTCTTGAGGAGATAATAGTTGAAAACTTCCCTAAAATGGGGAAGGAAATAACCACCCAAGTCCAAGAAAACCAGAGAGTTCCAAATAAGATAAACCCAAGGTGAAACACCCCAAGACACATATTAATCAAATTAACAAAGATCAAACACAAAGAACAAATATTAAAAGCAGCAAGGGAAAAATATCAAATAACACTCAAGGGGATTCCCATAAGGATAACAGCTGATCTTTCAATAGAAACTCTTCAGGCCAGGAGGGAATGGCAAGACATACTTAAAGTGATGGAAGACAATAACCTACAGCCCAGATTACTGTACCCAGCAAGGATCTCATTCAAATACGAAGGAGAAATCAAAAGCTTTACAGACAAGCAAAAGCTGAGAGAATTCAGCACCACCAAACCAGCTCTCCAACAAATGCTAAAGGATATTCTCTAGACAGGAAACACAAAAAGGGTGTATAAACCCGAACCCAAAACAATAAAGTAAATGGTAATGGGATCATACTTATCAATAATTACCTTAAACGTAAATGGGTTGAATGCCCCAACCAAAAGGCAAAGACTGGCTGAATGGATACAAAAACAAGACCTCTCTAGATGCTGCTTACAAGAGACCCACCTCAAAACAAGGGACACATACAGACTGAAAGTGAAGGGCTGGAAAAAGATATTCCATGCAAATAGAGACCAAAAGAAAGCAGGAGTGGCAATACTCATATCTGATAAAGTAGACTTTAAAACAAAGGCTGTGAAAAGAGACAAAGAAGGCCACTACATAATGATCAAAGGATCAATCCAAGAAGAAGATATAACAATTATAAATATATATGCACCCAATATAGGAGCTCCGCAATATGTAAGACAAATGCTAACAAGTATGAAAGGGGAAATTAACAATAACACAGTAATAGCGGGAGACTTTAATACCACGCTCACACCTATGGATAGACCAACTAAACAGAAAATTAACAAAGAAACACAAACTTTAAATGATACAATAGACCAGTTAGACCTAATTGATATCTATAGGACATTTCACCTCAAAACAGTGCATTTCACCTTTTTCTCAAGTGCTCACAGAAACTTCTCCAGGATAGATCACATCCTGGGCCATAAATCTAACCTTGATAAATTTTAAAAAAATCGAAATCATTCCAAGCACCTTTTCTGACCATAATGCATTAAGATTAGATCTCAATTACAGGAGAAAAACTATTAGAAATCCCAACATATGGAGGCTGAACAACACACTGCTGAATAACCAACAAATCACAGAAGATATCAAAAAAGAAATTAAAATATGCATAAAAATGAATGAAAATGAAAACACAACAACCCAAAACCTGTGGGACACTAGAAAAGCAGTGCTAAGAGGAAAGTTCATAGCAATACAGGCATACCTCGAGAAACAAGAAAAAAGTCAAATAAACAACCTAACTCTACACCTAAAGCAACTAAAAAAGGAATAATTGGAGAACCCCAGAGTTAGCAGAAGGAAAGAAATCTTAAAAATTAGGGCAGAAATAAATGCTAAAGAAACAAAAGAGACCATAGCAAAAATCAACAAAGCCAAAAGCTGGTTCTTTGAAGGGATAAATAAAATTGACAAACCATTAGCCAGACTCATCAAGAAACAAAGAGAGAAAAATCACATTAATAAAATTAGAAATGAAAATGGAGAGATCACAACAGACAACATAGAAATACAAAGGATCATAAGAGACTACTATCAGCAGTTGTATGCCAATAAAATGGACAATGTGGAAGAAATGGACAAATTCTTAGAAAAGTACAACTTTCCAAAACTGAACCAGGAAGAAATAGAAAATCTTAACAGACCCATCACAAGCATGGAAATTGAAACTGTCATCAGAAATCTTCCAGCAAACAAAAGCCCAGGTCTGGAAGGCTTCACAGCTGAATTCTACCAAAAATTTCGAGAAGAGCTAACACCTATCCTCCTCAAACTCTTCCAGAAAATTGCAGAGGAAGGTAAACTTCCAAACTCATTCTATGAGGCCACCATCACCCTAATACCAAAACCTGATAAAGATGCTACAAAAAAAGAAAACTACAGGCCAAAATCACTGATGAACATAGATGCAAAATCCTCAACAAAATTCTAGCAATCAGAATCCAACAACACATTAAAAAGATCATACATCATGACCAAGTGGGCTTTATCCCAGGGATGCAAGGATTCCTCAATATCCACAAATCAATCAATGCAATTCACATTAACAAGTTGAAAAATAAAAGCCATATGATTATCTCAGTAGATGCAGAGAAGGCCTTTGACAAAATTCAACATCCATTTGTGATAAAAACTCTCCAGAAAGCAGGAATAGAAGGAACATACCTCAACATAACCAAAGCTATATATGACAAACCCCAGCAAACATTATCCTCAATGGTGAAAAATTGAAAGCATTTCCCCTAAAGTCAGAAACAAGACAAGGGTGCCCACTTTCACTGCTACTATTCAACATAGTTCTGGAAGTTTTGGACACAGCAATCAGAGCAGAAAAAGAAATAAAAGGAATCCAAATTGGAAAAGAAGAAGTAAAACTCTCACTGTTTGCAGATGACATGATCCTCTACATGGAAAACCCTAAAGACTCCACCAGAAAATTACTAGAGCTAATCAATGAATATAGTAAAGTTGCAGGATATAAAATCAACACACAGAAATCCCTTGCATTCCTATACACTAATAATGAGAAAGTAGAAAAAGAAATTAAGGAAACAATTCCATTCACCATTGCAACGAAAAGAATAAAATACTTAGGAATATATCTACCTAAAGAAACTAAAGACCTATATATCGAAAACTATAAAACACTGATGAAAGAAATCAAAGAGGACACTAATAGATGGAGAAATATACCATGTCCATGGATCAGAAGCATCAATATAGTGAAAATCAGTATACTACCCAAAGCAATCTACAGATTCAATGCAATACCTATCAAGCTACCAGCGATATTTTTCACAGAACTAGAATAATTTCAAGATTTGTACGGAAATACAAAAAAACCTCAAATAGCCAAAGCAATCTTAAGAAAGAAGAATGGAACTGGAGGAATCAACTTGCCTGACTTCAGGCTCTACTACAAAGCCACAGTCATCAAGACCGTATGGTACTGGCACAAAGACAGAAATACAGTCAATGGAACAAAATAGGACGCCCAGAGATAAATCCACACACCTATGGATGCTTTATCTTTGACAAAGGGGGCAAGAATATACAATGGAGTAAAGACAATCTCTTTAACAAGTGGTGCTGGGAAAACTGGTCAACCACTAGTAAAAGAATGAAACTAGAACACTGTCTAACACCACACACAAAAATAAACTCAAAATGGATTAAAGATCTAAATGTAAGACCAGAAACTATAAAACTCCTAGAGGAGAACATAGGCAAAACACTCTCCGACATATATCACAGCAGGATCCTCTATGATCCACCCCCCAGAATTCTGGAAATAAAAGCAAAAATAAACAAATGAGATCTAATTAAAATTAAAAGCTTCTGCACAAAGAAGGAAACTATAAGCAAGGTGAAAAGACAGCCTTCTGAATGGGAGAAAATAATAGCAAATGAAGCAACTGACAAACAACTAATCTCAAAAATATACAAGCAACTTATGCAGCTCAACACCAGAAAAATAAACGACCCAATCAAAAAATGGGTCAAAGAACTAAATAGACATTTCTCCAAAGAAGACATATGGATGGCTAACAAACACATGAAAAGATGCTCAACATCACTCATTATTAGAGAAATGCAAATCAAAACCACAATGAGGTACCACTTCACACCAGTCAGAATGTCTGTGCTCCAAAAGTCTGCAAGCAATAAATGCTGGAAAGGGTGTGGATAAGGGAACCCTCCTACACTGTTGGTGGGAATGCTAACTAGTACAGCCACCATGGAGAACAGTGTGGAGATTTCTTAAAAAACTGGAAATAGAACTGCCTTATGACCCAGAAATCCCACTGCTGGGCATACACACCGAGGAAACCAGTATTGAAAGAGACACATGTACCCCAATGTTCATCGCAGCACTGTTTATAACAGCCAGGACATGGAAACAACCTAGATGTCCATCAGCAGATGAATGGATAAGAAAGCTGTGGAACATATACACAATGGAGTATTACTCAGCCATTAAAAAGAATACATTTGAATCAGTTCTAATGAAGTGGATGAAACTGGAGCCTATTATACAGAGTGAAGTAAGCCAGAAAGAAAAACACCAATACAGTATACTAACACATATATATGGAATTTAGAAAGATGGCAATGATGACCCTGTATGCGAGACAGCAAAAGAGACACAGATGTGTAGAGCGTACTTTTGGACTCAGAGGGAGAGGGAGAGGGTGGGATGATTTGGGAGAATGGCATTGAAACATGTATACTATCATGTAAGAAACGAATCGCCAGTCTATGTCCAATGCAGGATACAGGATGCTTGGGGCTGGTGCACGGGGATGACCCAGAGAGATATTATGGGGAGGGAGGTGGGAGGGGGGTTCATGTTTGGGAACACATATATACCCATGGTGGAGTCATGTCAATGTATGGCAAAACCAATACAGTATTGTAAAGTAAAATAAAGTAAAAAAAATTTTTTTTAATTAAATTAAAAGTACAATTTCCAGACCTTAAAGAAAATTTTCTATTTTTATTTTATTTTTTTAGAGAAAGATTGACAGTTTTTTACTCTGATGGAATGTAGCATTGCAATTGAAGCTGGAGGGAAAATCGGGGATTAGTTCATGAGGTCCCTGCAGAGTCTATACCAGTGAGCGTGCCCCTCTATATAGTCTTATATTCTACCTAGTTTTAATGTTTAGTCATACTCCCCAAAAAGGAACAGTATTGAAGTGATTCATCAGAAAGGTAAATATTTGTAATTGCCTAGACTTCATTTGCACATGGTATTAAGGGACAAGTGCTATTATACTTTCAATGAAATTTTAGATGTTTTTCCTGACATGGGTTAGCCATCTGACATGGACCACTCTCCTAGAGGGGATATTTTAAAATTATGACTCAACAGCAGGACTCCAGCAATTAATCCTGGAGCCCTGGTTCCTACTTCAACACACATGTAGCATTTTCTACTTTATTCCAAGTCCTGGTTTACTTAATCCTCTATTATTTGCTTCAGCTAGAGAAAGTGAGTGGGATAAGGAATAATATTGTGATGATGGCATGGGCCAGATAATGTAACAAGTATGTTATAGAAACAGGGTAAATTCAGAGAAACCTTACAAATCAGAAAAGAGAGAAGGACACAAGGAGCAAAAAAGCACAAAGAGTGTGTGAAATGAGAGGATGATGTGGAGGTGAGTTAAGTGACAATATGGCTCTTTCAGAATTTATCCAGTAGTCCATGCTTCCTGACAGATTAAAATTTCTTCCTGGTCATTAATTAATTAAATTATAGCATTTATATTAAATCTACAAATATAGAGAACTCAAGTCTGGACCATTTCTTCTGTTCTTTAGGATTATTTATTCATGGGAATATAGCAAAAAAATTACAAACTAAAGCTTTGTGATATGTTCTAACAACTAGTAAATCTAGTTTCCAATCTAGTTTTCCTATTCTTCTCTCCTTTTGTCACCAAGCTTATTTAAAGACAGGCACATATGCATATAATTTTAGAACTGTTATATCAATTTCCATGAAAATATGCTTTGTCATTGGGGCCAGTTTAAGAAATCGATTAGTCATTCAGGTGGAAATGCCATGGAGGAATTTGGATTTCCAGGTCTCAACCTCCAAGAATCATTGCTCAAAGAAAGTGTGCCAAGAAAGACGGGATGAAACACTGCTGGTGGATTTTGTAGGATGAGAAGTGAGTGATGAGAGTTATGTTGAATAACATGGAGGGCACTGGTGACCCAGAAAAGAGAAATTTAACTGAAGTGTGGCTGAAAGGGTTTAAACAGAACAGAAGAAGAGAAACGGGAGACAAGTGTTCGAGAATCTCCTGTGTTTTGTAAGAAAGAGTAGAGAATGAAATGAAAGAGTAACTGATTAAGGAAAAGGAATCAATGAAAGATTTTACGTGAAAGATGAAGGGTATAACAGATTTGCTTCCTTGCTGATGTAAAATTATCAAATAGAAAGTGAAATGTAGATAAAATAGATTTAGAAGTTATTTTTAGACCAATGCCCTCAAGCCAACAAGAAGAAAATAAGGTCTAGAGTACAATAAAGAGGTTGATTGCTTTGCATAGGAGCATAGATAGTGAATGCATTTTTAAGAGTAGGTAAGAAGGTAGCAAATATCTGAATGGGTGCTGGAAATTGGTAGATATAGTTGTAAGAGTCTAAGGAAGTTCCCTTCAGATGGCTTACATTTTCAGAGTGAAATAGGAAGTAAGCTTATTTAATGTCTCCAAATAAGTTGGATGTTTGCAGTAGTTTTTTGTTTTTTAGACCAATACTCTCCTTCAAATTAAAATGCTATCTTATTCATAAACTTAAAAAAAAAAAATGAAAATAAATTAAAATGCTATCTTATTCCTACTTTGTAATGTCTTTGTATCATAAATAGTATTGAAATTTTCTACTGTAATACACAGATTAGATTATTTACAATCAATTATCCACAGTGAGTTTCTTTAAAAAAAAAAAAAAAGCAGCAAGACCAAGATTTGTTTCAAAATAAGAGCATTAAAGAACAAAACAAAAAAGGCGAGCAGTGAGCTGAAAAGTAATATGTTTAGTGAATAAAGCTGTTTCTTGTGAAGAAATTAGGGAGACCTACAGAAGAGAGAAGAGATTTGTGGACTCTAATTGCAGGTAATAACTTCAGCATAAATGGTCAGAATGACCTTACTTTGTACCAGAAGCGCGGCGGCTACGACGGACCGCGCAGAAGCACGGCCAAGAGGAGCCACCCCAGGCCCGAGGTCAGGGACGGCGGCCGTCAGGAGTTACTTTGTAATAGAAAATGTAAATTCTGTACCTACTTTGATGCTGGAGAATTACCAAAAATATTATTTATCTTTAGGGATCTCATTATGAACCTTCCAGTTCTCATAATTAAAATAGTAAAAATGATCATCAGAAAGTTTTCACAAAGATCAACATTTACAAACTGTCAGCAGCTTTTTCTTCTTTGACATGAGGCAATAAAAATAATTATTAGGTGAATCCAGATGTTCAATTTTAAGATATTGTAGGCAGCCAGTAAACATCATCTCTGTTATGACATAGCAAAAATCAAATGGACACTCTGTGCAAAGATGCGTGCATGCATACCAAGTTGCTTCAGTCATGTCCTACTCTTTACGACCCTATGGAGCCCACCAGGCAAGAATACTGGAGTAGGTTGCCTCGCCTTCCACCAGGGGATCTTCCCGACCCAGGGTTGGCACTAGCGTCTCTTCTGTCTTCTGCATTGACAGGCATGCTTTTTCCCACTAGCACCATCTGGGAAGCCTATGTGCAAAGAAGTTTGATGCCAAATTGCTGAGTTATCCATAAACACACGAAGGATTTGATTTTTAATTATTCTTCTAGTCAAAATTATTCTTTTGCCAATCATTCTTTTTGAACTTAGAAGTCGAAAAATAACAGATTTCTTTATCAGAAGAAACCTGTGTAATTTTCACATCTCACCTTGCATCACATTCCTTCCTGTCAACTGATTATTATCTTCAGTTCAGTTCAGTCTCTGAGTCTTGTCCGACTCTTTGCAACCCCATGAACAACAGCATGCCAGGCCTCCCTGTCCATCACCAACTCCTGGAGTTCACCCAAACTCATGTCCATTGAATTGGTGATGCCATCCAACCATCTCATCCTCTGTTGTCCCCTTCTCCTCCTGCCCTCAATCTTTTCCACCATCAGAGTCTTTTCAAATGAGTCACCTCTTTGCATCAGGTGGCCAAAGTATTGTAGTTTCAGTTTCAACATCAGTTCTTCCAATGAACACCCAGGACTGATCTCCTTTAGGATGGACTTGTTGGATCTCCTTGCGGTCCAAGGGACTTCAAAAGGATCAATTCTTTGGTGCTAGCTTTCTTTGTAGTCTAACTCTTATATCCATATATGACTACTAGAAAAACCAGAGCTTTGATTAGATGGACCTTTACTGACAAAGTAATATATCTGCTTTTAATATGCTGTCTAGGGTGGTCATAGCTTTCCTTCCAAGGAGCAAGCGTCTTTTAATTTCATGGCTGCAATCACCATCTGCAGTGATTTTGGAGCCCCCCAAAAAATAAAGTCAGCCACTGTTTCCACTGTTTCCCCATCTATTTGCCATGAAGTAATGGGACCGGATGCCATGACCTTAGTTTTTCTGAATGCTGAGCTTTAAGTCAACTTTTTCACTCTCCTCTTTTCACTTTCATCAAGAGACTCTTTAGCTCTTCTTCACTTTCTGCCATAAAGGTGGTGTCATTTGCATATCTGAGGTTATTGATATTTCTCCTGGCAATCTTGATTCCAACTTGTGCCTCCTCAACCCCAGCATTTCTCATGATGTACTCTGCATATACGTCAAATAAGCAGGGTGACAATATACAGCTTTGACATACTCCTTTTAATATTTGGAACCAGTCTGTTTTTCCATGTCCATTTCTAACTGTTGCTTCCTGACCTGCACACAGGTTTATATTTCCCATATGCTAGGTGAGGGGGGCAGTTTTAAAGGGATCAGTATCTCTCTAGTGACAGGCAAAGCAAAATCTGGAGGAAATGAAATGTCATTTGGATTTTCAAATTCAACTCTATGATGTAACAGCAAGAAAAATTTTCCCACAGTTAAAGAAAAATTTAGGAGAATCTGGAGATCTTTTCATTGAAATGTTAAAAATGTTACATATTTTTTGAATAAATGAATCAACGAATATTATTATAGCATTCTTAGTTGTTTAATACCTTTCTGTGAATTTCCATGTATATCACATTTCTAATGGCAGTCAACTGAGAAGGGCAATAAGAAAAACACCAAAGTTTTCATGAGATACTAAAAACTAGAAATCACTAGTAACTAGAAATCACGGACACTAAGTGAAAGAGAAAGTGATAGTCACTCGGTCGTGTCCGGCTCTTTGCGACTCCCCGGACTACACAGTCCATGGAGATCTCCAGGCCAGAATACTGGAGTGGGTGGCCTTTCCCTTCTCCGGGGGATCTTCCCAACCCAGGGATCGAATCCAGGTCTCCCACATTGCAGGCAGATTCTTTACCAGCTGAGCCACAAGGGAAGCCCATGGAGACTAAACGAAGGGGAAAAAAAGCATTTAAGTGCAACTGTGCGCTAGATATCTAATCTGTGGAGAGAGAAAGTGAGAGATTAACTGCATCTTCTCAACAATCCTTATAATTTAGGCATTCAGTTCAGTTCAGTCGCTCAGTCGTGTCCAACTCTTTGCAACCCCAAGAATCGCAGCACGCCAGGCCTCTCTGTCCATCACCAACTCCCGGAGTTCACTCAGACTCACATCCATCGAGTCAGTGATGCCATCCAGCCATCTCATCCTCTGTCGTCCCCTTCTCCTCCTGCCCCCAATTCTTCCCAGCATTAACATTCCTATTTTAATAAATAAGCAGCCCATCTGTTGATGGGGAATGTGTGAATTGCTACAAATTTTAGGAAAGTAATCTGACAATACTTACTGAAAGTTTTAATGTGCCAACCTTTAGATCCAACAATCCTACTTCAAGATATATTTTCTTAAAAAATGAAAGCACCTATGCATAATGATATATGTACAAGGATGTTTATTACAGTATTGCTTTTAGTGGGAAAAAAATAAAATTAACCAATTAGAAGTCACATCAATAAAAGCATACCATAGAATAATGTGTACAGTATGATCTTATTTTTGATTTAAAAAAAAGATAATGGGTTTTATGAAAAACCAAATCTATATACAATGTATATATATGAAAAAAAAGAGAAATTTAGGTCTCTATAGAGTTACTTTTTTCTCATAAAGGGCATAGCTATAGACACTAGATTCTGAAGTATGTTGACTCCCAGTGTAAGTGATTCTAATTCTGCCTCTTTAAAGGAGAAATAACAATAGCAGAGAATTTTGGCAGTGCTGTAGCCCTTATTAAATAGTAAACTACTAAGTAAAGTACTAATCCGAGATTGTACTTGCTTCCAAACATCTTTGGAAAAGACACTTGGAAACATGAAATCAGATAATTCTAACTTCTATATTTCATATATATATATATATACACACACACACACACACACACACACACACACATATATATATATATATATATCAGTTCAGTTCAGTTCAGTTGCTCAGTCGTGTCCAACTCTTTGCGACCCCATGAATCGCAGCACGCCAGGCCTCCCTGTCCATCACCAACCCCCGGAGTTCACTCAGACTCACATCCATCGAGTCAGTGATGCCATCCAGCCATCTCATCCTCTGTTGTCCCCTTCTCCCCCTACCCCCAATCCCTCCCAGCATCAGAGTCTTTTCCAGTGAGTCAGCTCTTCCCATGAGGTGGCCAAAGTACTGGAGTTTCAGCTTTAGCATCATTCCTTCCAAAGAAATCCCAGGGTTGATCTCCTTCAGAATGGACTGGCTGGATTTCCTGGCAGTCCAAGGGACTCTCAAGAGTCTTCTCCAACACCACACTTCAAAAGCATCAATTCTTTGGCACTCAGCCTTCTTCACAGTCCAACTCTCACATCCATACATGACCACAGGAAAAACCATAGCCTTGACTAGACAGACCTTAGTTGGCAAAGTAATGTCTCTGCTTTTGAATATGCTGTCTAGGTTGTTCATAATTTTTCTTCCAAGGAGTAAGCGTCTTTTAATTTCATGGCTGCAATCACCATCTGCAGTGATTTTGGAGCCCCCAAAAATAAAGTCTGACACTGTTTCCACTGTTTTCCCATCTATTTCTCATGAAGTAATGGATGCCATGATCTTCGTTTTCTGAATGTTGAGTTTTAAACCAACTTTTTCACTATCCTCTTTTACTTTCATCAAGAGGCTTTTTAGTTCCTCTTCACTTTCTGCCATAAGGGTGGAGTCATCTTATTACATATATATATATATATATATATATATATATATATATATATATATATATCTCCCTACTTTTGGGTATTGATTTGTATAAAGAAAAAACAAGTTACTTTTAGACTTATATTCATTCAACAATATTTATTAAGCATAGCATGAAGCAATAAACACAATCTCTGACCTTACAAGGATTACAAATTTGTTGGAAGGAAAATAGAAAACAAAAGCCAAGAAACAATTGCTAAAGTTTAGTTTCTGACATTGTTACTAAGGATATAATCAGATGAGGAGTTAAACAGTGACCTAGAAGGAAGTCATCAGGGAAAACGTCTAAGGAGATGACAGTTCATCTAAAAGAAGAAAAAAAAGTAGTGCCAGAGAATAACTCTGGGAAAGAGATTTTCACAAGTGAGCAGTGTAAGAAAAGCAAAAGACACAAACTAGAAAAGGCTTGAATTATTCAAAAGGCAGGAGAAAAATGTAGAGAGAGAAAGAGAAAGTGGGCAGAGCCTTGTGAGAAAAGGAATGGAGCACACACTGCACTGGGGAGGGGGGTAATAGGATTATAGAATCTTAGCCTGATTTGCATGATTAAGTGATGCCAGTGACTACTGTATCCTCAATAGATCGGAATGAATGGGAGGGTAAAAGCACATTGTCCTTGTAAGAAAGAACTGCTCTTAGCATGTAAGTTAATGACCACACAAGGCCCCTTGTTTCATCCACAGTTTCCTAATGGCGTTTTTCACCTCCATGTTCCTCAACGTGTAGATCAGGGGATTTAACATGGGTGAAACGATGGTAAAGGACACAGCCATTGCTTTGTCTATGGGGTAAGTGACCACAGGCCTCATGTACAAGAAAATACAAGGCACAAAGAACATGAAGACCACCATGAGGTGGGAGCCACAGGTGGAGAGGGCTTTACGCCACCCTTCGGAGCTGCAGGACTTCAGGGAGCAGAGGATGACCACATAGGAAGTGATGAGGATGAGGAAGATGGCCACACACATCACCCCACTGTTGAGGATGACTAAGAGGCCCAGGATGTGGGTGTCCATGCAGGCCAGTTTCAACAGTGGGAACAAATCACACATAAAATGATCAATGACATTAGGGCCACAGAAGGGAATCTGATACATGAAGAGAAGCTGCGCTGTTGCATGGGTCAATGCCCCCACCCAGGACCCTCCCAGCAGTTAGCAGCACATCCGAGGCCTCATGATGGTCATGTAGTGCAGGGGCTTACAGATGGCCACGTAGCGGTCATAGGCCATCACGATGAGAAGGATGATGCCCACTCCACCAAAGAAGTGGTCAATGAAGAGCTGGGTCATGCAGGCTTTGAGGGAGATGGCAGTGCTCTCAGAGAGGGAGTCCGCAATCATCTTGGGGGCAATGACGGAAGAGTAGGTGACATCCGTGAGAGAGAAGGACGTAAGGAAAAAATACATGGGTGACCTCAGACTCTGACTTGTGACCACAGTTACCACAATGAGGAGGTTTCCCAAAATGGTGGACACATACATGATTAGAAACACAGCAGAGAGTATTTTCCGCAGCTCTGGATTCTTTGCAATGCCCAAAAGAATGAATTCCGTCACATTGTTGGGATTCCCCATTTACTGTGGGCTGATGTAAGCTTATCTCTCTGAGCTGGAAAATCTACAAAAGAATATTATTCTAAATTAGTAATTATTACGAATTTGAGATTTTTATTTTTTGGATTCTCTCTCACACCCTTTTGACTTACCTTTTCCTTCAGCCATCAGTACAGCAACTAGCTGCAAACAATCGTATCCTGATAACACCTTGATCCTTGTCATTCCCCGTATAACACCTCTCACCAGTGTATCTCTTGCTTTTGTGACACTTGCTGCTTGAGACACTTAGAAGACCCTGCTTCATCACCCTGGAACGTCAACCATGTGGTGAAATGGGGAATTAACATACCTTTAGGAAATCCTAGATCACCAGTCGATAGGAGCCAGTGGATAAACGGTAACCAGCCTAGCGCAATCTAACATTCAGATCTGCTCCTCTCCTGTTTCACTCTCCCCCATTCACTGCCTTCATTTTCTTTTCCAAAATGAACTACCAACACACAAGTCCTCTTGGCTGCTGCCTTTTAGGAACCTCCAGCTAGGAAGCTGAACTGAATGCATCACTGGACATACCTAGTAACCTCAGAACATTTTATTTCATCTCATTTGTTTCATATTCTTATTGATTGCTACAACGTTCTAGTTGAAGAGCTTGCAAAGCAGGTAGGGCATATCCCAAGGGCGCTCCACTTATTAAGAACTATGCCCTTTTCATCTGCACTTCTTCCTATCAAATTAGATTATCATTGCATACGGTGACCATTCAAAAAATCTCTCTTGTGTATCAGGCACTAGACTATCCCATGAAGCATTTTCTGAATTTTAGAGATAAGATACTGAGGCAAAAATGGGTGAAAAAATGACAGCAAGTTCCCAAAGATAATAAACACTGAGGCCAAGTTCAAGCCCAGGTTTTCCTGCATCAAAATCAATACCAACAATGACCTATATTGCTCCTTTTAGTATAACGTTGAGTACTCAGTATGAAAGAGATACTGAAAATTCAATAATTTCTATATCATGACAATACAGAGAGGCAAATTCATGCTACATGCGCTTATCTTACTCAATAATTCTACAATAAAATCCAATGATTAATTCAATGATGAGACTATAATGAAGAATATGTTTTTACTATAAATATAATCCTGAAACCATGATTTATAACCTTTAACTAACCTCTCAAAATTCCAGTTATTTTCCAAAGATGCTGATTAAAGAAAACAAAAGCTTAAATCTCTTTCTTTGCTCCAGGAAGATCCAGATTCAACTCGGCCAGCCTAATCCCAGCAGACGAGACTGAGTCAACATAAATCCTTTCTTCCATTTTTTTTTTTTTTTTTTGTGAAGGGGTGCACTCAGATAAAGCCAAAGATTCTAAAGAATAATAAAAATATTAATAAAGGAACTAATCTATTTTGCACTCACTATGTGACAGCAAGGTGTTTGGTCTGTTATTTGCATTATTACATTTATTTTCATATCACTTGGGACAGGGTACTGTCACAGATCTCATCTTGAGGATGAGGAAACAGAAGTTTAGACACACTGAGCACCTCAGTTAAAAAGAGCAGAAATTACAAATCCATGTCATCTCATTTTAAAACACAAATTCATAGTCGTTGTCTTATACCACTAAAGAAATGAATAGTGGCCTCCATTGACTAAATGCAGTTGTTACCACAGTTGGATGATGAGATGGTAAGACAAGTGCTTCATTAGCCAAGGTCTCTTTGTGAGGGATACTCAAGCAGAGGCTGTCTTGGTGGACCTCTGTTAGAGATAATTGCTTTAAATGGGGATGCAAACTACAAAGTCTCTGAGACTCCTGTAAACATCTAAGACCCACTTTTAGGATTATCCTATTACTACACAAAATTATACAATTTTCAGGACACTCTTTGCAAATATACAATGTAGATTAGTTTCAATCACTCTCATCTTCAGTCTAAGAACTTCAAAAAATTTTAATGCACAAATGAAGTAGAAAGGACATGTTCTTGGAAATCAGGAAAGCTGGGTTTTATTCCAGGTTGTCCCTCTCACTCCTAGGTTATGTTGTTACATTGTTCACTATTCTGGGCCTCAGTTTTCTCATCTAGAGAATGAGGCAGCTATGGCAGGTTATTAGAGAACTGGGGTTCGAAGGAACCAGCATAGAGACTCTGTTCCCTTCAAACACAGCAGCTCAGCTTTTATCTACATTAAATGTTTACAATTCCAAGTAATGTTTCCTCTGAACTATCTCATGGCTTCAAATATTTTAAAACAAAATGTACTATACTAAGATAGCAAAGCCCTTCTATTTCAATATATATTGACTACTAGTTGACATCTCAGCTTTCTATTTTGAAATTCAAGACTCCCCAACGAAAGCAGTCAACCTCATCTTTTTCTACAATTCCCTCTCACTGCCATAAAGCCCATATCTAACTGTCAGAACACATTTGTGTTTTGTACAGTGTGTAAATCCATGGGGTCAAGAATGAACAACACAATTGTACACTGCAGTCAAGTCATTTACTGACTACACAACCTATAAATTCTGTAAAAATAAAACAAACCAACAACAGTTCAAGTCATTAAGTGTTAAGGAGTTATTATTTGAGCATACTGTGCTAAAATCTTTATGGTTTTCTGTTTTAGTTCCCACAAAACCATTTGAAATAGGACCTAGCATTATCCTGATTTTCTTTCTTTATTATTATTATTTTTTATTTTTTTTTTTTTTACTTTACAATATTGTATTGGTTTTGCCACACATCAACATGAATCTGCCATCGGTGTACATATCCTGATTTTCTAATGCAGTGAATAAGGTTTCAGTTCAGTTCAGTTCAGTTGCTCAGCCATGTCCAACTCTTTGTGGCCCCATGGACTACGGCATTCCAGGCCTCCCTGTCCATCACCAACTCCCAGAGTTTATTCAAACTCACATCCATTGAGTCAGTGATGCCATCCAACCATCTCATCCTCTGTCATCCCCTTCTCCTACTACACTCAATCTTTCCCAGCATCAGGGTCTTTTCAAATGAGTTAACTCTTCACATCTGGTGGCCAAAGTATTGGAGTTTCAGCTTCAACATCAATCCTTCCAATGAATATCAGGACTGATTTCCATTAGGATGAACTGGTTGGATCTCCTTGCTGTTCAAGTGACTCTCAAGAGTCTTCTCCAACACCACAGTTCAAAAGCATCAATTCTTTGGCCCTCAGCTTTCTTTACAGTCCAATTCTGACATCCATTCATGACTATTGGAAAAACCATAGCTCTGACTAGATGGAACTTTGTTGGCAAAGTAATGTCTCTGCTTCTTAATATGCTGTCAGGTTGGTCATAATTTTCCTTCCAAGGAGCAAGCATCTTTTAATTTCATGGCTGCAGTCACCATCTGCAGTGATTTTGGAGCCCAGAAAAATTAACTCTGTCAGTTTCCACTGTTTCCCTATCTATTTCCCATGAAGTGATGGGACCAGAGGCCATGATCTTAGTTTTATGAATGTTGAGCTTTAAGCCAACTTTTTCATTCTTCTCTTTCACTTTCATTGAGAAGCTCTTTAGTTCTTCTTCACTTTCTGCTATAAGGGTGGTGTCATCTGCATATCTGAGGTGATTGATAAATATCTCCTGGCAATCTTGCTTCCAGCTTATGTTTCATCCAGCCCAGCGTTTCTCATGATGTACTCTGCATATAAGTTAAATAAGCAGAGTGACAATATACAGCCTTGACATACTCTTTTCCGTGATTGGAACCAGTCTATTGTTCCATGTCCAGTTCTAACTGTTGCCTCCTGACCTGCATACAGATTTCTCAGGAGGCAGGTTAAGTGGTCTGGTATTCCCATCTCTTGAAGAATTTTCCACAGTTTATTGTGATCCACACAGTCAAAGAGTTTGGCATAGTCAAAAGCATAAGTAGATGTTTTTCTGGAACTCTCTTCCTTTTTCGATGATCCAACTGATATTGGCACTTTGATCTCTGGTCTTCTGCCTTTTCTAAATCCAGCTTGAACATCAGGAAGTTCATGGTTCATATATTACTGAAGCCTGGCTTGGAGAATTTTGAGCATTACTTTACTAGCATGTGAGATGAGAGCAATCGTGCAGTAGTTTGAGCATTCTCTGGCATTGCCTTTCTTGGGGCTTGAAATGAAAGCTGACCTTTTCCAGTCCTGTGCCCACTGCTGAGTTTTCCAAATTTGCTGGCATATGAAGTGCAGCACTTTCACAGCATCATCTTTTAGGATTTGAAATAGCTCAACTGGAATTAGTGTATATATCTTGCTCAAAGCCTCTTGATGCTTGTGTGATTAAGTTGATACCTCAGCTCACTGACCACAGCCGCTCCCCAAATTTTACATCCTGTCTCACAAAACTGTCACAAAAATCAAAGGATGTAAGAGACATGAGAATGTTTGGAGAGCACTATCCAAATATTCATTATGCTTATCTTCCATTCCTATAAGCTCCTGGCCTCCCCTTCCCATGTTCATGTCATTTGTTAAACTAATCCATTACACTCATCTTTCAGCCTCACATCATCTCCCAAATCTCCTTCACCTGTTATTCTGTATCTGTATCTGTATGTATGTATGTATCTGTATCTGTATGTATGTTGTATCTGTATACATGTATCTGTATAGCTTGCATATATCTCCTTTCTTAGCTAAATTTTTTTAAAAAAGATTAATGTTTATGAAATAAATTTAAAAAGTGATGCAGCAAAAAGTTGGAGGTCTTTCTTAATAAACATTTAACCAGTTCATCAGATTTTTAAAAAGATAAATTTTAAAGAAATATCAAATTTTCCAAATCAATTTATTTACAATAAAATAAAATATACTATACAGCCCATGGAATTATATAGGCCAGGATACTGGATTGGGTAGCCATTCCCTTCTCCAGGAGATCTTCCCAGCCCAGGGATCTAAGCTGCACCTCTTAGGTCTCCTTCATTGGCAAGCTGATTCTTTACAACTAACATCACCTGGGTCTATTAAATACTAAATTGATAAAAAGGGTATCAGTTTAATTACTCCTGAACACTTAATAAGATGTAAGTTTCTAAACTGACTTTAAAAGAAACCTTCAAAATCAACTTGCTTCCTAAAACATTCTTCTAGCCAAAAGTAGAATATTTATAATTAAATAATTTATTTTCATAAATTGTAAAAGAAAGACATGCCCTATGAGGAATAGCTTAAATAGATAGATAGATAAAAAGGTTAAAGTAAAAAACCTTCTCCCAACCATAAGCACTCACTCATTTGATCCTCTATTAACAGTTTAGTAAATGCTCCTAAGATATGCATTTGTATTTGGTATATATATCATCATTGATGTGTTTTACTCTATATGAACATATACAAAATATAATTCACTTAAAATTCTAATGACAGCTTGTGTGAGCATTATCTGTCAATACTGATGAATTTTCCTTGATTTTAATTGTTACATATTATTCCATTTCATTGTTACAATATAATTCCTTTAGTCCATTTTTGCTTGAAATTTATTTCAGTTTTAATATTTTACCTTACAACAGATACACAACGAATACCACTTACAGACATCTTCACTTATTTCTGTTGGAGAAATCCATGTCATTATCAAAACAAAAAATACACATACATTTACATTTGACAGATTTTGTAGCATTGCTCTCAAAATCCTGAAGTATCTTTTATTCCCCAAAATAGTATATTAAAAACTAATTTTCCCCACATCTTTGCCATCATTAAATATTAGGAACCTTGAATATATTAAAAATAATGATACAGAAAATCATCTCATTTTAATTTGAGTCTTCAGATCATTCAGTCTTAGAATCTGATTGGTGATATAAACAACAAATGTTAGTCTCCAGAGTTAAAGCTGTGCTGCGTGCCTGTGAACTAATTCATTCATTCATGTTCAACTCTTTTGTGACCCCACAGACTGTAGCCCACCAGGCTCCTCTATCCATGGAATTTGCCAGGCAAGAATACTGTAATGGGTTGCCATTTCCTCCTGCAAGGCATCTTCCCAACCCAGGGATCAAAACCATGTCTCCTGCATTGTCAAGCAGACTCTACCCTTGAGCCATCAGGGAAGCCCAAATTAAAGCGATACAATATCTATATAGAGATATATGATCTATGGGTGCTGAGTCACTTCAGTCATGTCCAACTGTTTGTGACTCTATGGACTGCAGCCAGCCAGCTCCTCTGTCCATTGGATGCTCCAGGCAAGAATACTGGAGTGGGTTGCCATGCCCTCCTCCAAGGGATCTTCCCGACACAGGGATAGAAGCTGTGTCTCCTGCGGTTCCTGCATTACAGGCAGATTCTTTACCACTGAGCCACCATCTATACACATATCCCAATCAAACTAATAATAAATTATTTAGTATATTCTATGTATCAGATATTTTGCTATCACTTAATGTATGTTTTCTCACTTAGTCCTCTCATCTAACTATGATGAGATGCGTTGTATGACTGAGCTAAAGGCAAATGATTAATTTGCTTAAGGGTATATAGTCAGTAATTAAGAAAGCCCAGATATGAACCCAAGAAGCCAACTCTAAGTTGATATGTGTTTCTTGTGTCTGAATTTCTCATGGAGCTTAATGATTTATTCAATACAATCTTGGATAACAGGAAATGATAGCAAGGTACTTAGGGAGAGCCTCTGGGTCATCAGTTTTAAGTGTCCTGTGTTTCTTAGAAGACTCATGCCCGAGCACAGGCATCATCAACAGACTGTCTCTAGTGAAGGACTTTAAAAGGATTATTTCTGTCCCTAAGTCTTCCTTCCTTCACTTGCTTTCCTTGAGAAAGGAATAGACATGTAATTCTATACAGCAGCATAATTTTGGATAGAAATTAGTATATCATTGTAGATACAAAAATTAATGCTTTCTTGAAATAACTCCAGAGGCAGGGGGCTTCAACCCTGAACAACCATTTGCTTCACCCTCAGGACCAATGCTGACATCACCTTTATAGGCAGAGCTCCTCAGAAATAAACATCTGTGTTTTAACATATGCATAGATATGCAAATTTAATATGTATTATATATATATAAATTTAATATATGTATTGAATAACCAAAATCAATAATGTATCAAAACAGAAAGAAAAAAATACTATATAAGGTCTTTGTCAAAGGTGACTAATAGCAAAAGAAAGGCAATTGGTACAAAAGGAACCCAGAAATTTATCTATGTGTACACACAAATATGTTGCTTATATACTACATATACACACAGAATGTTGCTTAAAAGAAGGGAAACACAATCTGTCTAAAACTATCCTATATGTACCAGCTACTCCCATTCCTCCCTTTTCTAAGACAAACCGCTGACACGTAAACACACAATTTATTTGCTAATCTCATGAGCTGGATAGAGACCAAAAGGTAGACCACTTAAGTTCTGGTAAGTTGCCCAAAGAGTTTAAAGTAAATTAAGCTAAAAATTGTTGATAACTCAAGACTTTTCAACCTGAGGCTAAAATTTGTTTATACAAACAAAACAGGTTAGCAACTGACATCTTAAATAAAATTGTGTATGTATCTGATTCAGTAATTTCAGTGACCTCAAAACAGTAATTCAAATTAATAAGACCATGTTTAATGCTCAAAAAAGTCGTGAAAATCATCTCCAAAACTCAGTTTCATGTCATCTAATTACCTGATGATCTCTGTAACCAGAAGGCAGCGAGTGTGTGAGTAATTTTCTAAGATCATGTCAGAGTAATCAAAAGTCTGACTCCATCCAGGAGATACTTTCATGAACTTTTCTCTACAAAAGGTCTAGAAATCATGACGCATTATAGTTGCAACTTAGAAAATTCAAGTATGGAATGAAGTAAATCAGGATCACACTGGGAGCAAATCATCCAGTCAGTCAATGGGAGGTAATTTTGATAGGACCAGAGTGTCTAATGATTTTGAAAAACATATTTAAAACATATCTAAATGACCAAGGATTTATATAGGAAACAACCTCTGTGCATAGGAGCAGAATTTAAATGTGAAAGTTTTCTAAAAAAAAGGCAGTCAGATATAAACAGTTTGCAAAATCATTCATGAAACTGCCTGCCATTTAGCTATATTTGAGTTTAATTTGTAAACAGTTTCCAACACATATCTTAGAAAAAAACATCATTACTAAGATGTTTTCCTTGGGCAATAGACTTGGGTTAAAGGGGACAGAGTGTTATTTTCAAATGACACAGGATTTCAAAAAGTGTAGACTTGCATCAGTTCAACTGAACCCCTTTGAGGCTGGGTCTCTACTGACTGAGGCTCTCATCACCATACCTATGAATCCCCATCCACTCCTGCAATGATCCACATTTCCCAGGAGTGGAGCCTCACTGGAGCTAGGCCAAACTGATGCCCAAAAAACACACAACCAGATCACGGTGAGGGATAACTATGAGTTATTTGTTAGACAAAGTTCTCTTCTTCAGTAGAAGAATAACCACACAATGATTCCTCTGCCTGATAATAGAGATGAAGAAAAGTCAGTGGGACTTATTCTTGATCGCCTCTCTAGCCCCAGGGCTGAATTTTTCCATCACCTGATCTGGAGTTCTCTGCGTCTTTTCAATTTATTTATATTAATTGGAGGCTAATTACTTTACAATATTGTATGGGTTTTGCCATACATTGACATGATTCAGCCTTGGATGTACATGTGTTCCCCATCCTGACCCTCTCTCCCACCTCCCTCCCCATCCCATCCCTCAGGATCATCCCAGGGCACCAGCCCTGAGCACCCTGTCTCATGCATCGAACCTGGACTGATTATCTGTTTCACATATGATAATATACATGTTTCACTGCTATTCTCTCTAATCATCCCACCCTCACCTTCTCCCACAGAGCCTAAAAGACTGTTCTATACATCTGTGTCTCTTTTGCTGTCTTGAATACAGGGTTACCGTTCAGTTCAGTTCAGTTCAGTTCATTTCAGTCGCTCAGTCGTGTCCAACTCCTTGCGACCCCATGAATCGCAGCACGCCAGGCCTCCCTGTACATCACCAACTCCCGGAGTTCACTCAGACTCACATCCATCGAGTCAGGGACGCCATCCAGCCATCTCATCCTCGATCGTCCCCTTCTCCTCCTGCCCACAATCCCTCCCAGCATCAGTCTCTTCCAATGAGTCAACACTTCGCATAAGGTGGCCAAAGTACCGGAGCTTCAGCTTTAGCATCATTCCTTCCAAAGAAATCCCAGGGCTGATCTCCTTCAGAATGGACTGGTTGGATCTCCTTGCAGTCCAGAAGACTCTCAAGAGTCTTCTCCAACACCACACTTCAAAAGCATCAATTCTTCGGTGTTCAGCCTTCTTCACAGTCCAACTCTCACATCCATACGTGACCACTGGAAAAACCATAGCCTTGACTAGATGGACCTTAGTCGGCAAAGTAATGTCTCTGCTTTTGAATATGCTGTCTAGGTTGGTCATAACTTTTCTTCCAAAGCGTCTTTTAATTTCATGGCTGCAATCACCATCTGCAGTGATTTTGGAGCCCAAAAAAATAAAGTCTGACACTGTTTCCACTGTTTCCCCATCTATTTGCCATGAAGTGATGGGACCGGATGCATTGATCTTCGTTTGCTGAATGTTGAGCCATAAGCCAACGTTTTCACTCTCCTCTTTCACTTTCATCAAGAGGCTTTTTAGCTCCTCTTCACTTTCTGCCATGAGGGTGGTGTCATCTGCATATCTGAGGTGATTGATATTTCTCCTGGCAATCTTGATTCCATCTTGTGCTTCTTCCAGTCCCTTGTCATCTCTTGTTTGACCACTTCCAATTTGCCTTGATTCATGGACCTGACATTCCAGATTCCTATGCAATATGGCTCTTTACAGCATCAGACCTTGCTTCTATCACCAGTCACATCCACAGCTGGGTATTGTTTTTGCTTTGGCTCCATCCCTTCATTCTTTCTAAAGTTATTTCTCCACTGATCTCCAGTAGCATATTGGATGCCTACTGACCTGGGGAGTTCCTCTTTCAGTATCCTATTATTTTGCCTTTTCATACTGTTCATGGGGTTCTCAAGGCAAGAATACTGAAGTGGTTTTCCATTCCCTTCTCCAATGGACCACATTCTGTCAGACCTCTCCACCATGACCTGCCTGTCTTGGGTTATCCCATGGGCGTGGCTTAGTTTCATTGAGCTAGACAAGGCTTTGGTCCTAGTGTGATTAGATTGACTAGTTTTCTGTATGGTTTCACTGTGTCTGCCCTCTGATGCCCTCTTGCAACACCTACCACCCTACTTGGGTTTCTCTTACCTTGGGCGTGGGGTATCTCTTCACAGCTGCTCCAGCAAAGCACAATTGCTGCTCCTTACCTTGGATGAGGGTTGTCTCCTCACCACCACTCTTCCTGACCTTCAACGTGGGATGGCTCCTCTAGGCCCTCCTGAGCCCAGGCAGCCACTGCTCCTTGAAGGTGGGGTTGATCTTCCCGGCCACTGCCTCTGGATTGGGGCATGGGGTTGCCCCTCCCAGCCACCGCCTTTGGCCTCGGGCATGGTGTGGCTCCTCTTGGGGGCCGCCTCTGGCCTCAGACCCAGGGTAACTCCTCTCAGAGTTTATCATTCCCATCTTTCTAAATTCCATATATATGTGTTAGCATACTGTATTGGTGTTTTTCTCTCTGTATCTTTTAAGACTGCTATTAAAATAGTATCACATCTAACTGCCATTATAAAGCATTTAAAAATGCTCCTCAGCAAGAAAAAAGAAAGGCTAAATTCTTTCACATTCCTTAAAAATTGGTATTCTCAAATAGCATATTTAAAATTTAAAAATATTTGGGGGTTAGGACCATTATTTTTTTTCTACTATTAATAATTTAAAAAATATCAGTATCCCACATTTGCAACACACTTCACAGACTATAACTAGTCCAATAAACATACTTGACCACACTCTCAGAAGTCTCCAGAGAAGCAAGAATCTCAGTTTTACTGAAGGTCAGATGATAGGCCAACCTCTGTGCTTGGATTAACTTTCCTAACAATCTAAAGTTACTCCGTGCTCTCATCTAACAATATAGACACGAGTTAGGGCAACTTGAACTTCCCAGACCTGCCTGAAATGCAGGAGACCCGAGTTCCATCCCTGGATTGGGAAGACCCCCTGGAGGATGGCATGACAACCCACTCCAGTATTCCTGCCTGGAGAATCCCCATGGACAGAGGAGCCTGGCGGGCGACAGCCCATGGGGTTGCAAAGAGTTGGACATGGCTGAGCAACTAAGCACAGCACACAGCACAGGGCAACTCAGCACAATTCTCTTTTTCAATATTGCCCCCCAGAAGGTATTTTGTTGGATGTTTCCTTTCCTTAATCGCTTCCTCTTCTGAAATGGGAATGCCACAAATTTCCATTTGAATACTATTGATTGCATTTGAATACTACTTTTTATATGATGTATGTATGTTTGTACGTTATATATAAAAACAGTAAAAAATGTTCATCTCCCAAGAAACCATTTTTACTTACTTGGGAAAGATATTACCCTCATTTCAAATGCATGTTTTTAAATAACTTGCTTATTTTTGAAAATAGAAGGAGGATAGTATGTTTATTTAAACTCTGAGTAAACTGAAATTTTAGCTGTGCTTCAAACAGCTACACAAATCTATATCCAAATTTTCTTTCCTACATCACTCGCTCATAAAATATTCTTCATGTTACCCATTACTAACAAAATTTTATTTTTCATTTGTTTACTTGCTTATTACTTACTTATTCACCACTGGAATTAGTTCCACACAAATACAACCCTATTTGTACTATTCAATGTCATATACCTAAACCCCACAGCTTTTTTTTGTTTGGTTTTCACTGTAGACACTGAACAATATTTTTTGAATGAATTAAATGTCTAACATTCTTAAACTGAATTGACCATGAAGCCATTTTTCCAGTAAAAATGGTAACACTGTGGGATAACAATGGGAAAAGCCCTATAAAAATGACCCGTATTTAGCTCCTCAACGTGCTGCCCTCATGCCCAAACTCAGCATCAGTCTCCTCAATGATTAAGCTATTTTTTTTCCTCCAAATATCTTTCACCCAAGTGCCACTTTCTTTGAAATTCAACTATTGAATTTCATTTCTTTAGCCCATTGTGTTTCACTTTTCATGATGCCCAGGAAGGGTAATGTATCTTCAAAGATGAGATCAGCAGGTGGCTTTTCTCTAACAAAAGTGGAATCAAGAAAGTGCACATCACCCATGGAATGAAGCTCAAGGGAGGGCTGAGAGAAGACAGCATCCCTGCCCCACCAAAAGGGATGGGGCAGTATCCACAGCATGGCAAATGGTCATATCTGGTTCTGATATTTTCACACCATGAGATCGAAGACTGCTGTTTTCAGGTGAGAAGGGAAGAAGGAAACAAAGTCTAAAAGACTCGATGTGTGGCTTACCTTCACTGAGTCATATCTTTTTCTATGAAATGCAGTAAAGTCCTCCTTAAGTACATTGTTGCTTAAATTATTTAGAGAGCCTATGAAAATGTATGCCTTGTAGCTGTGTCAGTTGCTCAGTCGTGTCCGACTCTTTGTGAACTCATGGATTGTAGCCCACCAGCCTCCTATGTCCATGGGATTTCCCAGGCAAGAATATTGGAATGTGTTGCCATTCCCTTCTCCAGGGGATATTCCTGACCTAGTGATCAAACCTGCATCTCTTTTGTAAGTGGTGCTAGTCTTCATGTACAGGGTTTATTAATTTTACTCAAAAGAGTCTATTATTAAGGTAAATCTTAAATTAGCTGTCAATATATGTTTGAATATAAATTAAAATTGTTACTGCTAATTAATTCAAAGTTTAAAAGCTCAGCCATGACTTCAGATTCAATACAGCAAGTACTTCAGTGTTTCCACACTGCAGACGGAGAGTCTTCTTCAGTTACTGGTTATTAAAAAAAAAAACAAAGCTCACTTAAATATTCACTTTTCTATTCTAGCATGTTGGTATGAAAGCTTCAAACTCTAAATCAAACCTTTTCACTAGACTGTATATAGATAGATAGTTTCACTATATTTGATAGGTTTCATCAGGAAAACAAGAAGGGGAAGGAAGAGATAAACCTTATAGTTGGCCTTAACAATAGAGAACTCACTTTCCTCACTTAATGCCTAATAATTTCACTAAAGTCTAGATTAAAATAATATATCCTTATATAAGGGCTGCGATGGCCGGCGCCCTCAGCGCAGGTGGCTGCCATGGCCTGCGCCCTCAGCGTGGCCGAGAGGAGCTACCTCGCGTCCGAGGTCAGGGGCAGAGGCCAAGAGTGCCAGGCTGCAACAGTGCAGGAACGGGCCATGGGGGGCCACCTCATGTCTGAGGTCAGGGGCAACGGTCTGGAGGAACCACCTGGCCTACGAGGCCAGGGTTGGGGGCCGGGGGGAGCCACCCCACGCCCAAGGCCAGGGGCGGCAGCTGGGAAGATCAACCCACATCCAAGGAGTGGTGGCTGCACTGGTGTAGGAGGGCCTAGAGGAGCTATCCCACATTGAAGGTCAGGAAGGGTGGTGGTGAGGAGATACCCTTCATCCAAGGTAAGGAGCAGCAGTTGCGCTTTGCTGGAGCAGCTGCGAAGAGATACCCCAAGCCCAAGGTAAGAGAAACCCAAGTAAGATGGTAGGTGTTGCAAGAGGGCATCAGAGGGCAGACACAGTGAAACCATACAGAAAACTAGTCAATCTAATCACACTAGGACCAAAGCCTTGTCTAGCTCAATGAAACTAAGCCACGCCCATGGGGTAACCCAAGACAGGCAGGTCATGGTGGAGAGGTCTGACAGAATGTGGTCCATTGGAGAAGGGAATGGAAAACCACTTCAGTATTCTTGCCTTGAGAACCCCATGAACAGTATGAAAAGGCAAAATAATAGGATACTGAAAGAGGAACTCCCCAGGTCAGTAGGCATCCAATATGCTACTGGAGATCAGTGGAGAAATAACACTAGAAAGAAAGAGGGGATGGAGCCAAAGCAAAAACAATACCCAGCTATGGATGTGAGTGGTGATAGAAACGAAGTCCGATGCTGTAAAGAGCAATGTTGCATAGGAACCTGGAACGTCAGGTCCATGAATCAAGGCAAATTGGAAGTGGTCAAACAAGAGATGGCAAGAGTGAACGTCGACATTCTAGGAATTAGCGAACTAAAATGGGCTGGAATGGGTGAATTTAACTCAGATGACCATTATATCTACTACTGTGGGCAGGAATCCCTCAGAAGAAATGGAGTAAAATCATGGTCAGGAAAAGAGTCCGAAATGCAGTACTTGGATGCAATCTCAAAAACGACAGAATGATCTCTGTTCGTCTCCAAGGCAAGCCTTTCAATATCACCGTAATCCAAGTCTATGCCCCAACCAGTAATGCTGAAGAAGCTGAATTTGAACGGTTCTATGAAGACCTACAAGACCTTGTAGAATTAACACCCAAAAAAGATATCCTTTTCATTATAGGGGACTGGAATGCAAAAGTAGGAAGCCAAGAAACACCTGGAGTAACAGGCAAATTTGGCCTTGGAACGCAGAATGAAGCAGGTCAAATACTAATAGAGTTTTGCCAAGAAAATGCACTGGTCATAGCAAACACCCTCTTCCAACAACACAAGAGAAGACTCTACACATGGACATCACCAGATGGTCAACACTGAAATCAGATTGATTATATTCTCTGCAGCCAAAGATGGAGAAGCTATACAGTCAGCAAAAACAAGACCGGGAACTGACTGTGGCTCAGATCACTGGTGTGATCGCTCATCTAGAGCCAGACATCTTGGAATGTGAAGTCAAGTGGGCCTTAGAAAGCATCACTACAAACAAAGCTAGTGGAGGTGATGGAATTCCAGTTGAGCTATTTCAAATTCTGAAAGATGATGTTGTGAAAGTACTGCACTTAATATGTCAGCAAATTTGGAAAACTCAGCAGTGGCCACAGGACTGGAAAAGGTCAGTTTTCATTCCAATCCCAAAGAAAGGCAATGCCAAAGAATGCTCAAACTACCACACAATTGCACTTATCTCACATGCTAGTAAAGTAATGCTCAAAATTCTCCAAGCCAGGCTTCAGCAATACGTGGACCGTGAACTTCCTGATGTTCAAGCTGGTTTTAGAAAAGGCAGAGGAACCAGAGATCAAACTGCCAACATCTGCTGGATCATGGAAAAAGCAAAAGAGTTCCAGAAAAACATCTATTTCTGCTTTATTGACTATGCCAAAGCCTTCGACTGTGTGGGTCACAATAAACTGTGGGAAATTCTGAGAGAGATGGGAATACCAGACCATCTGACCTGCCTCTTGAGAAATCTGTATGCTGGTCAGGAAGCAACAGTTAGAACTGGACATGGAACAACAGACTGGTTCCAAATAGGAAAAGGAGTGTTTCAAGGCTGTATATTGTCACCCTGCTTATTTAACTGATATGCAGAGCACATCATGAGAAACGCTGGACTGGAAGAAGCACAAGCTGGAATCAAGATTGCCAGGAGAAATATCAATCACCTCAGATATGCAGAGGACCCCACCCTTATGTCAGAGTGAAGAGGAGCTAAAAAGCCTCCTGATGAAAGTGAAAGAGGAGAGTGAAAAAGTTGGCTAATGGTTCAACACTCAGAAAACGAAGATCAATGCATCCGGTCCCATCACTTCATGAGAAATAGATGAGGAAACTGGAAAAAGTGTCAAACTTTATTTTTTTGGGCTCCAAAATCACTGCAGATGGTGACTGCAGCCATGAAATCAAAAGATGCTTACTCTTTGGAAGAAAAGTTATGACCAACCTAGATGGCATATTCAAAAGCAGAGACATTACTTTGCTGACTAAGGTTCGTCTAGTCAAGGCTATGGTTTTTCCTGTGGTCATGTATGGATGTGAGTTGGACTGTGAAGAAGGCTGAGCGCCAAAGAATTGATGTTTTTGAAGTGTGGTGTTGGAGAAGACTCTTGAGAGTCCCTTGGACTGCAAGGAGATCCAACCAGTCCATTCTGAAGGAGATCAGCCCTGGGATTTCTTTGGAAGGAATGATGCTTAAGTTGAAACTCCAGTACTTTGGCCACCTTATGCGAAGTGTTGACTCATTGGAAAAGACTTTGATGCTGGGAGGGATTGGGGGCAGGAGGAGAAGGGGACGACAGAGGATGAGATGGCTGGATGGCGTCACTGACTCGATGGATGTGAGTCTGGGTGAACTCCGGGGGTTGGTGATGGACAGGGAGGCCTGGCGTGCTGCGATTCATGGGGTCGCAAAGAGTTGGACACGACTGAGTGACCGAACTAAACTGAACTGATCCTTACATAAAGATCCACACATTTAATCTCATTAATATTAAGGAAACACACTTGCATCCTTATATGTTTTATTTTTTTTAATTTGAAATAATTAGGTGGCTGTTAGTCTTCAAGAGACATTCTTGATGATGAGTATGATGGGACATCTTAATATACCTTAAACTTACTCACAAGCCAGCAAGTCTCCAACTGACAATGCCAGATGGCCTTATATTCCCATCTTCAGCTCTGAAATCTTCTAAGTTTTCTGTTGACAATTTACAATATACACCTCATTAAATATCTCACCCTTCCAGCAAGCCCTTCATATAGCCCCTAAGACCCAACCATTGGCCTCAGTTTTCCTCCTCAGATCCTCCCTTTAGTCTTAGAGTAGAAGCAATATTTATTCAAGAGTTTCCCCATTCTTACACCTGAATTATGCTCAGCTAATTTCTAACAGTCACAAGAAAAAATGAACCACATATTATTTAAGTCTAGACTCTTGAAATGCTTAATTATCATTATTAATTGTAAACTTGATCATTTTAACAGCTTAAAGGGCTTCCCAGGTGAACCAGCTAGATTCCTGGGTTGAGCAGATCCTCTGGAGGAGGGCAAAGCAACCCAGTCCAGTATTCTTCCCTGGTGAATCCCAATGACAGAGGAGCCTGGCAAGCTACAGCCCTTTGGGTCACTGAAGACTAACATTAGTACTCGATTTCACTAATGGAAAGAAATAGAAGATTTTTGCTTTTCTGAGAAAGAAACAAATCTGTTTCCATACTAACATTGGCCTTTTGTAAAAGTGAGTTGGCATAGCCAAGTATGCCAAAATGAGGGGGAAAAAAAGAGAGAGAGAGAGAAAGAGAGAAAATTGTAATGCTGGAATATATTGCTACATGTGAGAAAAGGCTGCGACAGATTTAACACTATCTTCTTGAAGAACATGGGCTTTCCTTATGTTGGTAAAGAATCTGCCTGCAATGCAGGAGGCCTCCGTTGAATTCCTGGGTCAGGAAGATCCCCTGGAGAAGGGATAGGCTACCCACTCCAGTATTCTTGGGCTTCTCTTGTGGTTCAGCTGGTAAAGAATCTGCCTGCAATGCAGGAGACCTGGGTTTGATCCCTGAGTTGGGAAGATCCCCTGGAGATGGAAAAGGCTACTCACTGTAGTATTCTGGCCTGGAGAATTCCATGGACAATCCATGGGGTCTCAAAGAGTCAGACACAACTAAGCAACAAAGTAAATCATTAAGACTGCAGGCATTTTCCTCATCCATAGGCCTAAACATAAAACAGACAGCAATGTTTCATTTGAAAAAAAGTAAGACTGAGTTTGAAAGACCTGAATTGGAAGTTCATTGCTGAAACTTTTGAAAGGAAGCTGGATTCCAGTGGAATAGTTCCTGACACACTAACGAGGGAAACACATGTGATGCAAAGCAAGTGAATATCTCTTGGCTTCAATTTGTTCTCTGTAAAATGAGGATGATAAAAATGAAACTACCAGCTTAGGACATGGATAAACTGAGGTGAATGTGTCTGATGGATAATGAAATGATCATGTGATGTAAATAAATTTATCAGACATACAGAGCAATATCTTTAGAACCTAAACATATACCTCTTGTTGAAATTTAATAAAAAGTGTTTACCCCCCCCCAAAAAGATATTCACGACTCAGATAACCATGATGGTGTGAACACTCAATTAGAGCCAGACATCCTGGAATGTGAAGTCAAGTGGGCCTTAGGAAGCAGCAATATGAACAAAGCTAGTGGGAGTGATGGAATTCAACTTGAGCTATTTCAAATCTTAAAAGATGATGCTGTGAAAGCGCTGCACTCAATATGCCAGCAAATTTGGAAAACTCAGCAGTGGCCACAGGACTGGAAAAGGTCAGTTTTCATTCCAATCCCAAAGAAAGGCAATGCCAAAGAATGCTCAAACTACCGCACAATTGCACTCATCTCACATGCTAGTAAAGTAATGCTCAAAATTCTCCAAGCCAGACTTCAGCGATACATGAACCATGAACTTCCTGATGTTAAAGCTGGTTTAGAAAAGGCAGAGGAACCAGAGATCAAATTGCCAACATCTGCTGGATCATGGAAAAAGCAAGAGAGTTCCAGAAAACATCTATTTCTGCTTTATTGACTATGCCAAAGCCTTTGACTGTGTGGATCACAATAAACTGTGGGAAATTCTGAGAGAGATGGGAATACCAGAGCACCTGACCTGCCTCTTGAGAAATCTGTATGCAGGTCAAGAAGCAACAATTAGAACTGGACATGGAACAACAGACTGGTTCCAAATAGGAGAAAGAGTGTGTCAAGGCTGTATATTGTCACCCTGCTTATTTGACTTATATGCAGAGTACATCATGAGAAACACTGGGCTGGAGGAAGCACAAGCTGGAATCAAGATTGCCAGGAGAAATATCAATAACCTCAGATATGCAGATGACACCACCCTTATGGCAGAAAGTGAAGAAGAGCTAAAGAGCCTCTTGATGAAATTGAAAGAGGAGAGTGAAAAAGTTGGCTTAAAACTCAACATGCAGTAAACGAAGATTATGGCATCCGGTCCCATCACTTCATGGCAAATAGATAGAGAAACAGTGGAAACAGTGTCAGACTTTATTTCTGTGGGCTCCAAAATCACTACAGATCATGACTGCAGCCATGAAATAAAAAGATGCTTACTCCTTGGGAGAAAAGTTATGACTAACTTAGATAGCATATTAAAAAGCACAGATATTACTTTGTCAACAAAGGTCTCCCTAGTCAAGGCTATGGTTTTTCCAGTGGTCATGTATGGATGTGAGAGCTGGACTATAAAGAAAACCCAGTGCCAAAGAATTGATGCTTTTGAACTGTGGTGTTGGAGAAGAGCCTTGAGAGTCTATTGGACTGCAAGGAGATCCAACCTGTCCATCCTAAGGAAGTCAGTCCTAGGTGTTCATTAGAAGGACTGATGTTGAAGCTGAAACTCTAATACTTTGGCCACCTGATGGGAAGAGCTGACTCATTTTAAAAGACCCTGATGCTGGGAAAGTTTGAAGGCTGGAGGAGAGGGGATGACAGAGCATGAGATGGTTGGATGGCATCACTGACTCAATGGACATGAGTTACGGTAAACTCCAGGAGTTGGTGATGGACAGGGAGGCCTGGTATGCTGCAGTCCTTGGGGTCGCAAAGAGTTGGATGCGACTGAGCAACTGAACTGAACTGAACTGAATCCCCTAGTCCAGTTTCAAATGGCTCAAGCCTTGGTACAGAAAAAAAATATTTCCCTCATCTTCAAGAAAAATGTGAACCATAAAGATATTTAAAGATATTTCAGAGCAAATGAAGAGTAATTTCAAAATTCTGGCTTAGTTTTTGTGCTAATAAAAGAATTAGACTGTGAATTATTGTTTCCTCCTTTTGTGGTTGTTTCTTTCATTGAATTTCATAAATTAACAGAAAAAAATCAGCATTGAGTTTTTCACTCCCCATCTGTCCCTTTCCTATATATCTATCAAAAAATTTCATTTACTGGATTTATGATAGCTTAGAAAATAACATGGATTCTAACATGAACATCCTATGGAAAAATCAGTTTTATACATGTAACATATGTGAGAATTTGGAAAATCAGCAATAAAATACTGGAGACTAATATACTCTACAATTATTGAACTAAAAGTGTATTGTTGTTGTTTCAATTAAATTAAGTATTCTGAAACTATGAATGTGAGTATTGAAGCCTTGACAAGGCAATTTAAAAGTTATCAAAATGCCAAATAAATACCAATCTGTTAAATATTCAACAAATATTATTTTATAGGTCTTTCTTTTTCATCAGTGATCTGCAAAATTTATTAACTTTTTTCTTTCACAATCTAAAACAGGTGAAACCCTTCCTATGTATACAAATAATCACTTTCTTGGCATCCTGAATATCCTAAGTGAGTCTCCTCTTCAACGGATTCCTCAAAGCTTTTTTCACTTCTGTGTTGCTCACTGTGTAAATGATAGGATTTAACACGGGACAGAGGATTGCAAAGAACATAGTCACCCACTTGTCCACAGGGTAAATGGCCACAGGACATGTGTAGGTGAATATACAAGGACCAAAAGAGAGCAGTCTAATGGAAAAACAGCTATTATAAAAATATTGGCAAAAATACTAAGGGTTACAGGGTAGGAATATATCCATCAAACAGAAATTAGAGAATTTAGTTCAGATTTAAAGAAATAGTGATAGAACAAATAAAGACGGAAAGGGAATTATATGGAAGTATGTACCATTATGCAGTCACAAAGGCAAAATTATTGAAGCACAAAGGAATTTACACATCAAGTGTGAATAGGTCAAACTGTGAATAGAAGATCATCGACTTGGCTTGTACAAGAAATCACTGAGATGTCTTTCAGTGGCTCCTTACTTGCATGTTCCAATTTCCTGACCTATGAATGCTGATGTTATCAAATGCTGCATCTCTAGCTCTGACATCTACCCTCATTTTCAAAGTTTTGCATGCCATATCTCCAATTTTGGACATCTGCATTTGAATATCAATTTAGTATATATAATACATAATTTAAAATTTCCACAATGTAAAAGTGTACCCTATCTTGTTAAGTGGTACCCACTTCAATGCCATTGCTCAGACAATAAATCTCACAGTGTTCTTCACTCCCTTATTGATTTCCTATGACTCACTCATGCCTTTGGCAAACTGAGTTGTCTCTACTTTCAGAAGGTATCCCTGATTTGATCATTCCTGCCCCAGCTCCATCCTGGCCTCTGCAGCAGCCTCCTGAGGGTTAGGTCTAACTTTGTTCCACTTCTAACCGTTTGTTATCCTGAAGCGGCTGAAACTATTGATTCTCTTTCAATCTTGTTGTGATTGTATCTTTCCTGTGCTACAGTCTAATGTATCACTTTCAACATTTACTCTAATAAGACAGAAATCTCCATTTTTTATTCAAAGAACCTGAGGCTTACCCCATCTCATTAATTTCCCAAAAGTCAAACATGTTAAATGATAAAACCAGAATTGGAATTAAAGCTTTATTTATTTCAAAATAATTTAATGTCTTACATAATAAAGTTGCACAGTTATGAAGCCCAGTTCCCAATATTAGGTGTTTTTGTCACCATTTGGAGGCTAGATGTGATGTGATGTGGAGGCTTCTGTGTGACTGAAGACTTTTTAAGTTATTCTGAATTCATCTTTCATCCATGATGACAAGATAGTGTGACAGACTGCATTATTATTTGTAGAAATATTTTATTTCATTTAACTGTGTCTCCATTTTCTCCATGGAGTCTCTGATTATTCAGAAAACTGTTATTATTTACACTGAAGATTACTCCCTAGGGAAATTTATTTTAGTAACTGCTTTTCCTATTAACTCCAAAATAGAAAATACCATTCAGTTGCTTCATTCTTCTCATTCTGTCATGTTGGTGTGGCCAGACTAGATGACTTGAAATTTTGGGAGACATTGTTGTGTGTTACTTTCTTTCTTTTATGCATTGCTTTAAGGCTAATGAAGGACCTCCCCCAAATTTTATAACATTTCTTAAACGGGTATCATCTTTTTGTCCCAATAGAGATGAAGATCACTGTACATTTTATCCCTTTCTAACTACATATATCATTGGAATCTGTCCAAAACTGATTCTTGCTCAATTAAGTACACCGGGATTTTTCCACCAAATTTAAAAATTATGTTGTTGTTCAGTCACTCAGTCGTGTCCGACTCTTTGTGAGCTGTGCGTGCAATGTCTCCCTCAATAATCTCCAGCTTCAGTTCAGTCCAGTTCAGTCTCTCAGTCGTGTCCAACTCTTTGTGAGCCCATGGACTGCAGCATGCCAAGCTTCCCTGTCCTTCACTGTCTCCCAGAACTTGCTCAGACTCATGTCCATTGAGTCCGTGATGGAATCCAACCATCTCATCCTCTGTGTAGAAACACTACTAAACCATATCACTGATTAAGGTCTGTAAGGTGTGATGAGATGGTTGGATGGCATCACCAACTCAATGGACATGAATCTGAGCAGTCTCTGGGAGTTGGTGTTGGACACCAACTATTAAATTGCATAGTGCTACCTATTTTAATACACTAAATATGCTATGGCTGAGGACACTGTAATTAATAAAATAGGGTAATATATGAAAGTTTCTTCTTACATGAGTATTATATTCATATAATAGATTTTACAACAGAGATAGTGACAGTTTAATAAAGTAGTTATAGTCTTATTCAGTCCCTTCGTGGATCACAACCTTGTCTTGACAAAGCTGTTTGCATGACTTAGTGAAGCTAGAAGCAGGCTATAAGCCATGCCATGCAGGGCCACCCGAGATGGATGGACCATAGTGAAGAGTTCTGACAAAATATGGTCCACTGGAGGAAGAAATGGCAACCTGCCAGGGGAACCCCATGAACGGTATGAAAAGGCAAAAAGATATGACACTAGAAGATGAGTGCCCCCCGGTCAGAAGGGACCCAACATGCTACCGGGGAAGCACGGAGGGCAGTTACTAATAGCTTCAGGAAGAATGAAGCGGCTGGGCCAAAGCAAAAATGACACTCAATTGTGGATGCTTCTGGTAGTAAAGTCTGATGCTGTAAGGAAAAATATCACATAGAAACTTTGAATGTTAGGTCCAGGGTTCAAGGTTAATTGGATGTGGTCAAGCAGGAGATGGCAACATTGAACACAGACATCTTAGAAATCAGTGAACTAAAAGGGACTTGAATTTAATTGAGATGACCATTATGTCTACTACTGTGGACAAGAATCCCTTAGAAGAAATGGAGTAGCCCCAGAGTTAGGAAAAAGAGTAAGAAATGCAGTATTTGGGCAGTCTCTAAAACAACAGAATCATCTGTTTGCTTCCAAGGCAAACCATTTGACATCAGTGTAGTGCAAGTTTATGTCCCAACTGCTGAAGCTGAAGAACGTGAAGCTGATTGGCTCTGCGAAGACCTATAAGACCTTCTAGATGTAATACCAAAAAAAAAGATATCCTTTTCATTATAGGGGATTGGAATGCAAAAGTAGAAAGTCAGGAGATGTTCAGAATAACAGGCAAGTTTGGTCTTGGAGTACAGAATGAAAAAGGGCAAAGGCTAACAGAGATTTGTCAAGAAAATACACTGGCCATAGCAAACACTTTTTTAAATGACCCGAGAGATGACTCTACATATGGACATCACCATACGGTCAATATCATAATCAGATTGATCCTCAGGTTGCACAGACCCTCTGGTGAAGGAAATGGCAACCCTCTCCAGTATTCTTACCTGGGAAATCCCATGGACAGAGGAGTCTGGCTGGTGACAGTCTATGGGGTTGCAAAGAGTCTGGCATGACTTAGCAACTGAGTATTTGCACTTAATCATCCCTGTGTGTATAAAACATCACTTTATTGGCATTCTGAACAACCTAAACTACTCTTCTCTTCGACAGATTCCTCATGGCTTTTTTCACCTCCACGTTTCTCACTGTGTAAATGATAGGATTTAACATGGGAGTGAGGATTGCAGAGAACATAGTCACCCACTTGTCCACAGGGTAAGCGGCCACAGGACGTGTGTAGGTGAACACACAAGGCAGAAAAAAGAGCACCACTACTGTAAAGTGGGCGCCACATGTGGAGAGGGCTCTGCGTCGTCCTTCAGAGCCGTGGGATTTCAGAGAGCTCAGAATAACTATATAGGAGATGAGCAGCATGGAAAAAATGAGCAAGCACATGCCCCCACTGTTAGCTGCCACCACCATTCCAGGTATGTAGGTGTTGCTGCAGGCAAGTTCCAACAGTGAGAAGAAATCACACATGAAGTGGTCAATGACATTGGGACCACAGAAGGTCAAATCCATGGTGAAAAGAATCTGCACAGTGGCATGCAGGATCCCCCCGATCCAGGCCACCACCACCAGGAGCTGGCAGAGCCCCTGTCGCATGATGGTCATGTAGTGCAGAGGCTTGCAGATGGCCACGTAGCGGTCATAGGCCATGACAGTGAGGACGATGACCTCTGATGCTGCCAGAAAGTGTTCTAAAAAGATCTGAGTCAGGCAGCCTCGCCATGAGATGATTCCTCTTTGATGAAGTAGGTCAACAATCAATTTGGGGGTGGTAGCAGATGTGAAGCAGGCATCTAAAAAGGCCAAGTAAGTGAGAAGGAAGTACATGGGAGCAGAAAGCGTGGGGCTGAGGGAGATGGTGATGACAATGAGCAGGTTGGCCAGCACAGTGAAGAGGAAAATGGACAGAAAGACAATGAAGAGTATTTTCTGCACGTGTGGATTCCGTGTGAGTCCCAGGAGAACAAATTCCGTCACATTGTTGGGAGGCCTGAGGACATCCATTCAGTAAGCAGCAGCTTCCTGGGATAAAGAATGATACTCATTAATCATGAAAGGCTTGTGATCTGACTTTCTTAGAACAAAATAGTCACCGTGCAACATGCCCCTGGAACTTTTGCCCTGTACTCGAGTCAGGTCTTTCTCATTTTCACCATGGTATTTTACATCTCTTCAGACATCTAGTACCTGTCACCTGTAAAACATCAGTAGGGCCACATTTGATGTGTAATTTGCCGAGAAAACACCGTCTACATGAGACATGTAGAGGCTGTCTAAATGAGATTTGGATTCTCCTACTGGTTCCAACTCCATTGGACTAAGTCACCACAGTGCCCCATGCTTCCCAAGCCCTACTCTGTGTCTGTGAGGTAACAAATTGCAATTTTCAGAGGTTTCTTAAAAGCTGAGAAGTGCTATACACAGGCAAGAGTTATTCCCTCTTCCATGAGAATTTATATTCCAACCCTCAGGTCAAACTGTGGAAAGATAAAAATATGGTCAAGAAATACCACATGGAGTGAATTTAGTGAGGTGTGTATAAGTCCTTGGAAATGCATGCACCTTTGTACCTACCAGGACATATAAGCTATTCATCCCTTACCAGAGTGCCTGGCATGTCTGCACTGCCTGAAACCTAATGGGTGATGAGTAAGGGCTGGTATTGAATGGCCATTCTCTAAGGGTAAGCATATGTCTGCTTCCCCAAACCATAAATTCAGCAGGAATTCAACTGCTCTTGTCCTTCAGCTCTGTTGATCTGTAATCTCTCTACTTTATAAGAAACAGATAAACATTTGAAAGGAAGCTACACTCCAGTATAACAGTTTCTGACACACTCCTTAGAGTAAGCATGAAAGTATTTAATTGCTTCTAAGAAAGTACACATATTGGGTCATTTTTCTTTCAAGATGGTGTGTTTGTTTATTGATTTTTTTAATTCTTCAAAATTCTGCTCCACATACAATTTAGCATAATCATATTCTATAAATTTATAGCTATAGAAGACTTGGATTAAAACATAAACACTTTCATAGATGTTCAATACACAAGGATTTATCAAGCATAGGAAATCCTTATTTTCAAAGCTCTAACAATAAAAATTTAACAAGGAGAACAGAAAGAAATACTCTGCAAGATAAATTAGAGCATTACCTAATACACTATATGTATAAACATATATATCAATACACCAACTATCAAAACATGTATAAAATCCATTACTTACTATTAACTCCTACTACAGATTCCTTCATCAAACATATATTTATTGACCCCCTGCTGAGCACATTAATGAATGTTGCTCACATAAGATCATGAAAAGTGATGCTATTGAATGAACTTAATTCCTGAAATTGTATCATCAAAGTGGCAGCACATCTCTCCACCACCTGCATGGCCTTCCCACTCCTTTGTTTCTGCTCCACGCATTCTCATGCCTTCTCCTGTCTCCCCACAGTGTCCATCTCCCATCATTCCTGGTTACAGGATGTGTTACTAATACAATTTGGGGTGATCAATTTGCCAAAGAGAAGAGAAATAAGTAAAATTAAACATATTCCATACAGCATATCTTTTCAAAGATAAACAGATATAAACTATTTTTTCTTAATTTTCCAAGATGAAAATTGTGTGCATATGTGGGAACACAACGCAGCAGCTTCACTGAACTTCCTCCTCCTTTAGTGGGATCTCCCAGCAGATCAAAGAAGAGGTAGTGTAAACAAAGTAAGAATTAGACACAATTCATAGAAATGCTTTATAAACAACTATGAAACAAAATAAATTACTTCTTAAATTTTTCTTTGGCTCCATAATACTTTTTCTAGGAATAAAGGTTAATGTAAAATAGTTTAAGAGAAACATCATTATGCACAAATATGTTCAACATAATCACTAACAGCTGTGGAAAATTTAGAAAGGGTGTGGAATGTTCCACAGTGGAGGAAAGGATAAATAAAATATAGTGCATCCTTTTGAATAATATTTAGTTTTTAAAAGAGATGCTTTTAAAATTGTGCAATACCATGAAAAAATTATCAGTTGTAATATTAAGTGAGGAAAATTTTTGGTGCATATTTTAATTGTATAGTTATTCTAACTTATTCATTGTAGCTAATTATATTATAAGCTAAACTAATTTAAATACATATCAATAAGAAAAAAGATTCTAAAATATTTTACTTCTAAATTGCTTAGTACTGTAGTCAATTCTACATTTCTTGATGTTTGTATGCTTAAGGAGATCTTAAACCTCAGGTAAATTTGGATGAGGAGTGATTATATGATTTGGAACATATGTTTATACCTGAGAATATATGATTATGTGATTTCAAAAAATAATCTCACCTATGAAAATGTCTGACCTAGCGCCATGACCAGGCCCCAGGCAGCTGTTCGTTCCCCAGGAAAGAAGTCAAGTCATAAGATTAAAAATTTCAGCTAGCTCATTGCCTCTTTGATTATACACTGTATAAGTCTTAAAAGCACTATGATATATCCTATTTGTGGGCAAAGTCTATGAAGTTTCTTACATGTGGCTAATTGGAACTCATGGGTATTTTTCCATCATTAGCAGGTCTTGCTAACAATCCAATTATCTCATAACAACATCAAAGAAGTGCTTTTATAGTATTCCTTTTTAATTTTAAGCTTCATCTTTAAGTCTATGTGAAAATAAAGTGAAAAGGGTTAGTTAGTCATGTTTCTCTTTGTGACCCCTTGGACCATAGCCAATCAAACTCTTCTGTCCATGGGATTCTCCAGGCAAGAGTACTAGAGCAGGTTGCCATTTCCAATCTAGAGGATCTTCCCAACATAGAAATTGATACCAGGTCTCCTGCATTTGGGCAGATTCTGTAAAACATAGTCACAAAAGAAAAACCTAGCAACAAGTTAAACACTTATGGACTTGATTATTTGATAGTAAATGAGCTTAAATACAGAGTCTGAGTATTTGGTATTTAAAAATTAAATGTTTCAGCACATTACTATCAGATTTTTAAATATTTTTAATATTATTTTATTTTGAAGAGATAGTTAGATAGCACCACCTTCTCAATGAACATAAATCTGAGCAAACTCCCAGAAACAGTGAAAGACAGGGAAGCCTGGCATGCTGTAGGCCAAGGAGTTGCAAAGAGTCAGACACAGCTTAGTGACTGAACAATAATTTTATTTTAACTGATCTACCATTCATGACAGACTTCTCTGTTGCCTCAGAAGTAAAGAATCTGTCTGCCAGTGCAGGAGACATGTTCAATCCTTGGGTCAGGAAGATCCCCTGGAAAAGGAAATGGCAACCCATTCCAGTATCTTTGCCTAGGAAATCTCATGGACAGAGGAACCTGGAGGGCTAGAGTCCATGGGATAGCAAAGACTAGGACACTACTCAACAATGTTAATGACCATTCATAGTAGCCATAATTTCTAAATATTGCATTCAGCTATATGTTAAGTGATAATTACAAACCTCATTATAAATTTAGTGCTTCATACCAGATAAATTTTATGGTACTAGTTGTTTGTTCTGTCAATTGTGGAAATAGATGAACATGATAATGATGAAAATAAATCTATTTTTCAATTATATTCAGAAATGATAAAAATGCATTTGTCATTTAAAAGTAATCCTATAATATCCATATAGGTATTAAAAGTAGGAAATAACATTCAGAATTTATATAGCAAAACATAAGAAAGGGAATAGGAACACATCTACCATGGAGAAATAAGAAACCAGGCCATTAAATCCTGGGACAGAACTATTATGTTTAAATTGTGTTTTTATGACTAAAGTATCATGATACTCATATATTGCCACCAACTGCAAGGCCCATTATAATTATCTAGTAAAAGAGATAAAACTGATATTAAAATTGTTTGGTAACAAAATTCAATTCAATTCAGGAATACTTTTATATAAAGCCAGGCAAGCAGCCAAGAGGAGATACCCACATCCAAGGTCAGTAGTGGAGGCTGTGAGGAGATATCTCATGTCCAAGGTAAGGGGCAGCAGCTGCGCTTTGCTGGAGCAACCATAAAGAGATACCCCACATCCAAGGTAAGAGAAACTCCAGTAAGATGGTAGGCCCTTAGAGAGGGCATCAGAGGGCAGATAGACTGAAACCACAATCACAGAAAAATAATCAATCTAATCACATGGACCACAGCCTTATCTAGCTCAATGAAATTAAGCCATGCTGTGTAGAGCCACCTAAGACAGATGGGTCACGGTGCAGAGTTCTGACAAAATGTGGTCCACTGGAGAAGGGACTGGCAAACCACCTCAGTATTCTTGCCTTGAGAATCCCATGAACAGTATGAAAAGGCAAAAAGATAGGACCCTGAAAGATGAATTCCCCAGGTCAGTAGGTGCCCAACATGCTACTGAAGATCAGTGCAGAAATAACTCCAGAAAGAATGAAGAGATAGAGCCAAAGCAAGAACAATATCCAGTTGCAGATGGGACTGGTGATGGAAGCAAGGTCCAATGCTGTACAGAGCAATATTGCGTAGGAATCTGGAATGTTAGGTCCACGAATCAAGGACAAATTGGAAGTGGTCAAACAGGAGATGGCAAGAGTGAACGTCGACATTTTAAGAATCAGCAAACTAAAATGGACTGGAATGGGTGAATTTGACTCAGATGACCATTATATCTACTACTGTGGGCAAGAATCCCTTAGAAGAAAGGGAATAGTCAACATAGTCAACAAAAGTCTTAAATGCAGTACTTGGATGCAATCTCAAAAATGACAGAATGACCTCTATTCATTTCCAACATAAACCATTCAATATCATGGTAAACCAAGTATATACTCTGACCAGGAATGCAGAAGAACCCGAATTTGAATGGTTCTATGAAGACATACAAGACATTCTTGAACTAACACCCAAAAAAGATGTCCTTTTCATTATAGGGGACTGGAATGGAAAAGTAGGAAGTCAAGAAAAACCTGGAGTAACAGGCAAATTTGGCCTTGGAGTACAAAATGAAGCAGGGCAAAAGCTAATAGAATTTTATCAGGAAAATGCACTGGTCATAGCAAACACCCTCTTCCAAAAACACAAGAGAAGACTCTACACATGGACATCACCAGATGGCCAACACCAAAATCAGATTGATTATATTCTTTGCAGCCAAAGATGGAGAAGCTCTATACAGTTAGCAAAAACAAGACTGGGAGCTGACTGTGGCTCCGATCATGAACACCTTATTGCCAAATTCAGACTTAAATTGAAGAAAGTAGGGAAAATCACCATACCATTCAGGTACAACCTAAATCAAATCCCTTATGATTATACAATGGAAGTATACAATGGAAGAAATAGATTTAAAGGACTAGATCTGATAGACAGAGTGCCTGAAGAACTATGGATGGAGGTTCATGACATTGTACAGGAGACAGGGATCAATGGGGATACATGGAAAATAAATGCAAAAAAAGGCAAAATGGCTGTCTGAGGAGGCCTTACAAATTGCTGTGAAAAGAGAAGTGAAAAGCAAAGGAGAAAAGGAAAGATATACCCATTTGAATGCAGAGTTCCAAAGAATAGCAAGAAGAGATAAAAAAGCCTTCCTGAGGGATCAGTGCAAAGAAATAGTGGAAAACAATAGAATGGGAAAGACTAGAGCTCTCTTCAAGAAAACTAGAGGGAACATTTCATGCAAAGATGGGCTCAATAAAGGACAGAAATGGTATGCACCTAACAAAAGAAGATGATATTAATAAGAAGTGGCAAGAATACACAGAAGAACTGTACAAAAAAAATCAATGTGACCCAAATAATCACAATGGTGTGATAATTCACATGAGCCAGACATCCTGGAATGTGAAGTCAAGCGAGCCTTAGGAAGCATCAGGTGATGGAATTACAGTTGAACTATTTCAAATCCTAAAAGTTGATGCTGTGAAAGTGCTGCACTCAATATGCCAGCAAGTTTGGAAAACTCAGCAGTGGCCACAGGACTGGAAAATGTCAGTTTTTATCCCAATCCCTAAGAAAGGCAACGTGAAAGAATGTTAAAACTACCACACAATTGCACTCATCTCACATGCTAGCAAAGTAGTGCTCAAAATTCTCCAAGCAGGCTTCAACAATACATGAACCATGAACTTACAGTTGTCCAAGCTGGTTTTAGAAAAGGAAAAGGAACCAGAGATCATATTGCCAACATCTGCTGGATCATTGAGAAAGCAAGAGAGTTCCAGAAAAATATCTATTTATACTTTATTGACTATGTTGAATTAAATTGAAAATTAATATAATTGAAATGAATTGAAATTGAAATTAATAGCTTAAATTAAAAATATTTATAGCTAGATCATGAGTAACATGTGTACACCTGTGGCATATTCATGTTGATGTATGGCAAAACCAATACAATATTGTAAAGTAATTAACCTCCAATTAAAATAAATAAATTTATATTAAAAATAATTTTTTAAAAATTAAATAAATAAATAAATTTACATTTTAAAAAATATTAATAAAAGGGAAAAAATAAATAGAGTATTCTAGCAAATTTCAAGAGTAAATATTTCAAGGAAACATATATATATAATGTAGAAAGAGTTAATCAATTTTTATCAGTAGAAATTCTCACTCCAAAAGATCAAGAATGCAAGTAATTTACAAAGTGTATAGAGTGAGTTGGGAAGATACCCTAGAGAAGGGAATGGCAACCTACGACAGTATTCTTGCCTAGAGAATTCCATGGACTGAGGAGCCTGTTGGACTATAGTCCATAGGATCGCAAAGAGTCAGACATGCCTGAATGATTAACATCCCTTTTGGCTCAACTGGTAAAGAATCTGCCTGCAATGCGGGAAACCTGGGTTCAATCCCTTGGATGGGAAGATTCCCTGGAGAAGGTACCGGCCACCCACCCCAGTATTCTGGCCTGGAGAATACCATGGACTGTATAGTCCATGGGGTCGCAAAGAGTTGGACACGACTGAGCAACTTTCACTTTCAGAGTGGATATTATGTATCACACATTGTGTGAGAAACAGAGAATGACATAAGTTTTCTTGACTTCAGGGAGCTTATAGATCAATAAACATAGGTAGTTAATGAAGATATTTATCTCATTGCTTGAAAAAAATACACAAATATGAAAATTAATTAATATCTCTCTTAATTGATTTGGACTGCAATTACACGACACCATAGTAGAAGGATTAAATAATAAACATTTTCACAAGTTTGCTGCTGCTAAGCCACTTCAGTCGTGTCCGACTCTGTGTGACCCCATAGACAGCAGCCCACCAGGTTCTCCAGGCAAGAACACTGGAGTGGGTGCCATTTCTTTCTCCAATGCGTGAAAGTGAAGTCACTCAGTCGTGTCCGACTCTTCATGACCCCATGGACTGCAGCCCACCAGACTCCTCCGTCCGTGGGATTTTCCAGGCAAGAGTACTGGAGTGGAGTGCCATTGCCTTCTCCATTTCACAAGTTTAGTGGCTAGGAAATCCAAGATTAAGCTGCAGACAGACTCCATATCTGGTGAGTTCCACTACCTCATTCCTAGATGGCCATCTTTTTCCTGTGTTGTTTCATGGCAGAAGGGTCGAGAGAATTCTCTAATGTCTCTTCATAACAATTTTATGATCTAGTAATTATCCAAAGGGCTCACCTCTAAATACTCTCACATTAAGTAGGATTTAACTTATGCTTTTGGAGAGGAACAAAAGTTTTAAGTTTATAGCAACATCCAAAAGTGAAAAATAAATTACATATGTTTGAAACAGTCTTTTAATGAAGGTGAAAGAGGAGAGTGAAAAAGTTGGTTTATAACTCAACATTCAGAAAAACGAAAATCATGGCATTCGGTCACATCACTTTATGGAAAATATATGGGAAAACAGTGACAGACTTTATTTTCTTGGGCTTCAAAATCACTGAGACAGTGACTGTAGCCATGAAATTAAAAGGCACTTGCTCCTTGAAAGAATAGCTATGACAAACACAGACAGCATATTAAAAAGCAGACACATTACTTTCCTGACAAAATTCTGTATAATCAAAGGTATGATTTTTCTAGTAGTCGTGTACAGACATGAGAGTTGGACCATAAAGAAGGGTGAGCACTGAAGAATTGATACTTTCAAACTGTGGTGTTGGAGAAGACTCCTGAAAGTCCCTTGGACAGCAAGGAGATCCAACCAGTCAATCCTAAAGGAAATCAGTCCTGAATATTCATTGGAAGGACACACTAGTAAACTAATGCTCAAAATTCTCCAAGCCAGGCTTCAGCAATACATGAACCGTGAACTTCCAGATGTTCAAGCTGGTTTTAGAAAAGGCAGAGGAACCAGAGATCAAATTGCCAACATCCGCTGGATCATCAAAAAAGCAAGAGAGTTCCAGAAAAACATCTATTTCTGCTTTATTGACTATCAAAGTCTTTGACTGTGTGGATCACAATAAACTGTGGAAAATTCTGAAAGAGATGGGAATACCAGACCACCTGACCTGCTTCTTGAGAAACCTGTAGGCAGGTCAGGAAGCAACAGTTAGAACTGGACATGGAACAACAGACAGGTTCCAAATAGGAAAAGGAGTATGTCAAGGCTGCATATTGTCACCCTGCTTATTTAACTTACATGCAGAGTATCATGAGAAACGCTGGGATGGAAGAAGTACAAGCTGGAATCAAGATTGCTGGGAAAATATCAATCACCTCAGATATGCAGATGACACCACCCTTATGGCAGAAAGTGAAGAGGAGCTAAAAAGCCTCTTGATGAAAGTGAAAGAGGAGAGTGAAAAGGTTGGCGTAAAGCTCAACATTCAGAAAACTAAGATCATGGCATCTGGTCCCATCACTTCATGGGAAATGGATGGGGAAACAGTGGAAACAGTGCCAGACTTTATTTTGGAGGGTTCCAAAATCACTGCAGATGGTGATTGCAGCTATGAAATTAAAAAGACACTTACTCTTTGGAAGGAAAGTTATGACCAACCTAGCATATTAAAAAATAGAGACATTATTTTGCCAACAAAGGTCCTTCCAGTCAAGGCTATGGTTTTTCCAGGTGTCATGTATGGATGTGAGAGTTGGACTGTGAAGAAAGCTGAGCGCTGAAGAATTGATGCTTTTGAACTGTGGTGTTGGAGAAGACTCTTGAGAGTCCCTTGGACTGCAAGGAGATCCAACCAGTCCATTCTAAAGGAGATCAGTCCTGGGTGTTCATTGGAAGGACTGATGCTAAAGCTGAAACTCCAGTACTTTGGCCACCTCATGCGAAGTGTTGACTCATTGGAAAAGACTCTGATGCTGGGAGGGATTGGGGGCAGGAGGAGAAGGGGACAACAGAGGATGAGATTGCTAGATGGCATCACCAACTTGATGGACGTGAGTTTGAGTGAACTCTGGGAGTTGGTGATGGACAGGGAGGCCTGGCATTCTGCAGTCCATGAGTTCACAAAGAGTCGGACACGATTGAGCGATTGAACTGAACTGAACCATTCTGAACATTAAATCTTAGAACTGGACTGTGTCCAAGACTGATTCTTGGCTCAATTCAATTGATGGGATTTTTCCAGTAAATTTTAAAAGTACGCCCATATGTAAAAACCACTAGTAAACCACATCATCTTTTAGGGTCAGAAAGATGTAACATTGATAGTAAAACAAAATGGTTTATAATTATTTCCAGACTACTGCCATTAAGAACAAAACATCAGCCAAGTTGATTTGCTTCAGCAAAGATCAATTTATCACGCATTTTTCCACTTGCCATAGGAAGGTTTTCTTTTTTTATTAATATTTAGTACTCAATCTATTCTTCATCGTTGCTTAGTCAATATATGAAATGTATAATCAATTCAGATATAATAAATATTTATCTAATCATTAAATCGTACTTAGATTATCTATTTGAATACACAAACTATGCTATGGCTGAGGACACAGCAAATACTAAAATGGAAAATACATAAACGTTTCTTCTTGTATGCGTGCTATGGTTTTATAGTAGATTTCACAACAAGGAAGGAGACCATAAGTAATAAAGTAGGTGTAGTTTTCAGTGTTTCAAGACCACAAATAGAGGACTGCACCAGATATGAGGGAAAATTCTACTATCAATAGTATAATCAGAGATGACCGTTCCTAAAAGGTGTGCTTAAGGTGAGATCTGAAAAAATAGGTGTGGCTACCATCAGGAACACTGTTTCTTAAGCAAAATTAAGTAAAAATCAATTTACAAAATAATCTCATTTCAGAGATGAGCTTGCCTGTATGTAGAAAACACTAAATATTTAACAGAAATTGTTATTGCAATGCTATGTTATAAAAGAGTGATCAGAAAGTACATGCTTTTCTTGTTTCTTATCTTAATGGAGAAGCTTGCAAGCTTCCAGTGTTGAGTATGATGTGAGCTGTGTTTGCGTCATTTACATCCTTAATTATGTTGATGTACTTTCCTTCTATACCTCAATTGTTTTTTTTATAATTATTATTATTATGAAAGGATGTTGAATTTCCACACTGTCAATGAACAACACAAAGAAGAAATTAAGAGAGCAATCCCACTGACAACAACATTAATAAGAATAAAATATTTGGATAAATTTAAGCAAGGAGGCAGAGCACTTAAGCAAGGAAAACTCCAAAATATTGCCAAAAGATACTAGAAAAGACACATGTAAATGGAAATACATTCATGAGCTAGAATTTTTAATATTACTAAAATAAAATTAAAAGATACTTGCTTCTTGGAAGAAAAGCTATGACAAACCTAGACAGCGTATTAAGAAATTGAGACATCGCTTTACCAACAAAGTTTTATATGGTCAAAGCTGTGTTTTTTCCAGTAGTCATGTACAGTTGTGAAAGATGGGCCATAAAGAAGGCTGTGCACCGAAGAACTGATGCTTTTGAACTGTGGTGTTGCAGAAGACTCTTGAGAGTCCCTTGGACTGCAAGGAGATCAAGCCAGTCAATCCTAAAGGAAATCAATCCTGAATATTCATTGGAAGGACTGATGCTGAAGCTGAACCTCCAATACTTTGGCCAACTGATGCAAAGAGCCAAGTCATTGGAAAAGATCCTGGTACTGGGAAAGACTGAGGACAGGAGGAGCAGGGGGTGACTGAAGATGAGATGTTTGGATACCATCACTAAGTCAATGGACATAAGTTTGAGCAAACTCCGGGGGACAGTAAATGACAGGAGAGCCTGACATGCTTCAGTCCACGGGTTTGCAGAGTCAGACAAGACTTAACAACTGAACAACAACAACAAAGATGTCAAGATGACCTAAAATGATCTAGAAATTCAATATCATTTCTATGAAAATGACCTCAATCTCTCTCTCTCTCTCTCTCTTTTTTTTTTTTTTTGTGCAGAAATAGAAAAAAATCCATCCTAAAATACATATGAAATCTCAAGGGATTCCAAGTAGAAAAAACAATCACACTTCTTGTTTTTAAAATATACAATAAAGTTAAGGCTATCCCAGGAGTATGGTACTGGCACAAAGACAGACATACATGAAGAAGCAGTCATGACTGGCAGAGTAGAAAGATCCTGAACTCATGCCCTCTCAAGGAAAGACTAAAATCATGACTATCTAGGAGCCACTGCTGATGAGAATAACCTGAAGTCTAGCAGACCCTCTATTATTAAAATATGTAAAGTTGGAACCATGACTAGACAGAGAGTAGTGAGTGACACAGGCTATAGCCCAGGCCCAGGCCTCAGGTTGGCAATAAACCTAGGGCGATAATCCAGTTGCAGACATTTTCCCAAAGGAGGAAATTGTTCTGAACCCCACATAGGACTATTGAGCCCAGTACTCCTACACTGGGAAGTGATCTCCCCTAAAATATATGACTGTAAGCCAGTGGGGATTCCCAGGGGACTTTGGAAAATAGTGACTCCAGCCTTAAAAGTCACATCCAATCCAATATGAAATAGAAATCTGAAAAGAGCTTGAGTCAGATCAAATTGTTCATAATGAACAGAGCATCCCAGAAACATAAGAGAAAATTGAGCCTCACTTTGGGGACATAGACACTGGTCGCAACCATTCTGGGTAGCTATCCCATGATAATGACATGATACTGGCAAGCATCATATTGAAACCCTCCCTCTAGCAATTCTGTGGTGGGTGCAAACATCACTCACCAGCCAGGTGGCACCAGTGTTGAGAAGCCCCAGGCCAAGTAGCTTGCAGAGCAAAGACAGAGCCCCACCCATCTGCCATTAGACCCCCTTCCTCAGGACACCTTGAGGTGTCCTGACCTGACCTGGGACCCAGCCACCAGGTAGCCAGCATCAGCCCCACACCAGCCTCCTTTCCAGTTTTTCAGGGGTGAATTTTTCTGTCACCTAATCTGGAGCTCTCTAACTCTTTCAGGATGATTATGACAACTGTGTCACATCGGACTACAGAATAGTTTCCACTGTAAAGGGTTTTAAAATGTTCCTCATTCAGAAAAATAAGGACTAAATTCTTTCTCACTGCATAGCAATTAGTACTCTCAACTTTCTTGTTTTTGATTTAGGAATATTAGGGATTATATCCTTCTTTCTTCCCTTAAATCTATATGTATAAAATATCAGTTTACAACATAGTTTGTAGATTACAGCCTGCTTATTAACATAGTTGAGCACACACTCTGGGCAGTCCCCTGAGAAGGAAGAGTCTCTCGGTTTTACTGCATATGATCCTTGCAGGTGAGGGGCCATGCTCTGTTCTTGGAGGAATTTTACTATCATTCCAAATTTACTCCATGGTCTTACCTACTCTCTTAGATATGAGTTAAGGCAGTATCCTTCCATCTTATTTTTTTCACTATTGACTCGAAAAGGCGCTTTATGGCTTTTGTAGATATTATATTCCCTTAGTAACCTTCCCCTCTAAAGTAATCAGACAATAAATGTACGACCTATCCATGTGCTTTATGTACATCTATGAGTTATATATAGATAGATAGATAGATAGATAGATATAAATATAGATAGAGTAAGAAACGATCATCCCCTAAGAAACTATTTTTTCTCATTGATAAAAGATATTATCCCCATTTCAAACACATGTTTTAAAATAATCTACTTTTACAACGTGATAGCACGTGTGATTATATTTCTATCAAAGTGAAATTCTAGGTGGGGTTTACACAACTACGCAAATATGTATCTAATTCTTCTCTCCTGTATCACACTCTTATAAAATGCCTTTTTTAAAATTTTAACCATTACTAACAAAATTATACTTTTCATTTATTTGTTTACTTGCTTATTATCCATCTATTGCCCCTCTGGAATTTTGCTTCCACATAAACACAGCCTTTGTTTGTATTACTCAACAGTGTATACCGAGCTGCCATAACTCTCTGGCACATTGTATTCACTGAACATTACTTTTTCCATTAATTAAAGAAGTCAAATTTTCCTAAAGCCCTTTTTTTATCAGAAATACATGTTAACACTATGAAACCCTCTTTTTCAATAAGAAATGTTAGCACTATGGTATAATAATGGCAGCATTCCAACAGAAACAGCACCTATTTAGCTCTTCAAGGTTCTACCTCATGCCCAAACCAAGTATCAGTTTCTTCAATGACTGAGTTGCTCTACTTTCTTCTAAATATCTCTTTTACCTACGTGTCACTTCCTGTGAAATATGAAAACTGAATTTTATTTCTTGATCCAACTACATCCCTCTTTTCATGAAATCCCTGAAGGGAAACATAGTTGCAGAAAAGACATCTTATTTCACACAAGATTACCCTAAAATGTGCAAATAACTTAGGAAATGCAGTTCAACAGAGAGATGAAGAGAAGAAAGCCCTGCCATTCCCAAAAATAAATAAATAAGGGAAGAAAACCTCAAAGACAAACTTCACAGTGTGACCACCGGCGTAGATTAGTACCGTGGGTATCCCCACTTTCTGAGAGTTCACCCTAGCCACATGGCTTTTATGAAGGCCTATGTTAGTACTTATTTTCGATTTAAAAAAAAATCCAAAGGGAATTTTTCCTTTTACTTAAAAAAAAATCATATTAATATTGAAAGTGAAAGTGAAAGTTAAGTCGCTCAGTCGTGTCCAACTCTGTGCAACCCCATGGACGGTAGCCCACCAGGCTCCTCCATCCATGGGATTCTCCAGGCAAGAACACTGGAGTGGGTTGCCATTTCCTTCTCCAGGGGATCTTCCTGACCCTGGGATCGAACCCAGGTCTCCCGCATTAGAGGCAGATGCTTTTCCATTTCCTAATAGAAGAAGAGTTAATTTGCAACGTTGTGTTAGATTCAATTGCTGAGCAAAGTGATTCAGTTATATAAAGAAATATATATGTACACTTTTTCAGAGTCCTTTCCATCACAGGCAAACTTTGCCATAGAAATGTTTGTCTTTTGTAATAGTGAAGTGGCATAACTTGAACTTTCATGAAACGAATAAGCTTTGACTGCTGAAATACATTGCTACATGGGAGACAAGTCTGCAACATATTTGACACCAACTTCTTTTTTTATATTATTTTTAAATTAATTTATTTATTTTAATTAGAGACTAATTACTTTACAATATTGTAGTGGTTTTTGCCATACATTGACATGAATCAGCCATGGGTGTACATGTGTTCTGCATCCTGACCCTCCCTCTGACCTCCATCCCCATCCCATCCCTCAGGGTCATCCCAGTGCACCAGCCCTGAGCACCCTGTCTCATGAATCAACCTGGACTGGTGATCTGTTTCACATATGATAATATACATGTTTCAATGCTATTTTCTCAAAATTTCCTACTCTCACCTTCTCCCACAGAGTCCAAAAGACTGTTCTATTCATCTGTGTCTTTTAGTGTCTCACATATAGAGTCATTGTTACCATCTTTCTAAATTCCATATATATGTGTTAGTATACTGTATTGGTGTTTTTCTTTCTGGCTTACTTCACTTTGTTTAATAGGCTCCAGTTTCATCCACCTTATTAAAGCTTATTCAAAATTTTTTTTAATGGCTGAGCAATATTCCATTTTGTGTATGTACCACAGCTTTCTTATCCATTCGTCTGATAATGGACATCTGGGTTGATTCCATATTGTAAACAGTGCTGGAATGAACATTGGGATACATGTGTCTCTTTCAATTCTGGTTTCCTCAGTGTGTATGCCCAGCAGTGGGATTGCTGAGTCATAAAGCAGTTCTAGTTCCAGTTTTTTAAGAAATCTCCACACTGTTCTCCATAGTGGCTGTACTAGTTTGCACTTCCACCAACAGTGTAAGAGGGTTCCCTTTTCTCCACATCCTCTCCAGCCTTTATTGCTTTTAGATTTTTGGATCACAGCCATTCTGACTGGTGTGAAATGGTACTTCATTGTGGTTTTGATTTGCATTTCGCTGATAATAAGTAATGTTGAGCATCTTTTCACATGTTTGTTAGCCATCTGTATGTCTTTTTTTGGAGAAATGTCTGTTTAGTTCTTTGGCCCATTTTATTTATTGGGTCATTTATTTTTCTGGAATCAAGCTGCAGGAGTTGCTTGTATATTTTTGAGATTCTTTGTCAGTTGCTTCATTTGCTATTATTTTCTCCCATTCTGAAGGCTTTTCACCTTGCTTATATTTTCCTTCATTGTGCAAAAGATTTTAAGTTTAATTAGGTCTCATTTGTTTATTTTTTGCTTTTACTTCCATTACTCTGGGAGGTGGGTCATAGAGGATCCTGCTGTGATTTATGTCAGAGAGTTTTGCCTATGTTTTCCTCTAGGAGTTTTATAGTTTGTGGTCTTACATTTAGATCTTTAATCCCTTTTGAGTTTATTTTTGTGTATTTGACACCATCTTCTTAAAGGACAAAGTGGACCATTAAGACTGCAGATAAATTTATTTATTCTCCTGGTGTGCTGCAATCCATGGGGTTGTACAGTCAGGCACAGCTGAGCGACTGAACTGAACTAAACTGATATACTTAAACACACCACAGACAACCATGTCTCATTTGAAAGAAGTAAAGTAATTAGATTCCAATTAAAATAAATAAACAAATTTATATTAAAAAAGTAAGACTGGGTTTTAAAGACCTGGATTGGAAGCTTGTAGCTGAAACTTTTGAAAGGATGATACATTCCAGTGTAATAGTTCCTGACACACTAATAGGGGAAGGGCATGTGAGGTGAGACAAGTAAATTAGTAAACCTCTCTTGGCTTCAATCTGCTTCTCTGTAAAATCGGGGGAATAGGGCTTCTCAGGTGGCTCAGTGGTAAAGAACTGGCTTGTCAATGCAGGAGACGCAGGTTCAATCTCTGGGTCAGGAAGATCCCTCGGAGAAGGGAATGGCTACCCACTCCAGTATTCTTGCCTGGGAAATCCCATGGACAGAGAAGCCTGCTGGGCTATAGTCCATAAGGTTGCAAAAAAGCTGGACATGATTTAACAACTGAACAACAGCAACAAAATGAGTTTAATGATAATGGAACCACCAGCTTAGTACATGACTAAATCAACTGAAACACAGATGCTTGACAGATAATATTAATAAAAGGTTCAAGTAATGTAAATATATGTATCAGATGTATAGATGTAGAGCTTTGGGATCTACCCATATGATTTTCTATTGAAATTTAATCAAAGATGTTTACCCTTCTAGTTTCAAATGGCTCCTGAAGCCTTGAGACATAAAAAGAAACATTTCCTTCATGTTCAAGAAAAGCTATGAGTCATGAAGATACTTTATAAAATAAGAGCAAATAAAGAATAATTTCAAAATTTCTGGCTTAATTTTTGTGATAAAAAAGGAATAGTTTATGACTTATTATTATCTCTTTTCCTAGGTGTTTCCTCTTGTGGATTTTGGAAAATTAATAGAAAATTCAGCACTGATTCTTAAACTCCCCCAATTCTCCCTCCCATGCATCTATCTAAGTAGATCTATTCCTTACTTGGTGTACCACAGGCTATGCAAAAACAAGATTTCTGACATGAAGGTCATATGAAAAAATCAATTTCATCCAAGTAACTTATCTGAATAATTTTTAAAAATTAATAAGAAGACACTGGAAAAAATATACTCTACAATAAATAAACTAGGGGCTTATTGTTGATATTCTTCCCATTGGCTATTCTGAAACTGTGAGTATGAATATAGAAGTCTTGGCAAAGTAGTTTAAAAATTGTCCAAAGGCCTATTTTCTATGCTGTTTTTGTCAATAGTCTGCAAAATTTGCTAATTTACTTTCACAATTTACAGCATGTATAATCCTCCCTATATATGTATATAAACCATCGCTTTCTTGGTATCATGAACAGCCTAAGTTACTGTCTTCTTCATCAGACTCCTCATGGCATTTTTCACCTCTGTGTTTCTCACTGTGTAAATAATAGGATTCAACATGGGAGTGAGGATTGCAGAGAACATAGCCACCAACTTGTCCACAGGGTAAGTGGCCACAGGATGCATGTAGGTGAACACACAAGGCAGAAAAAAGAGCACCACTACTGTAAAGTGGGCGCCACATGTAGAGAGGGCCTTGCGCTTTTCTTCAGAGCCGTGGGATTTCAGGGAGCTCAGGATAACTGTATAGGAGATGAGCAGCATGGAAAAAATGAGCAAGCACATGCCTCCACTGTTGGCTGCCACCACCACCCCCAGCCTGAAGGTGTCGCTGCAGGCAAGTTCCAACAGTGAGAAGAAATCACACATAAAGTGATCAATGACATTGGGACCACAGAAGGTCAAGTCCATGGTGAAAAGAATCTGCACAGAGCTGGCAGAGCCCCTGTCGCATGATGGTCGTGTAGTGCAGAGGCTTGCAGATGGCCACGTAGCGGTCATAGGCCATGGCAATGAGGACGATGATCTCTGATGCTGCCAGGAAGTGCTCCAAAAAGATCTGAGTCAGGCAGCCTCCCCAGGAGATGGTTGTCCTCTGGAACAGCAGGCCAATGATCAATTTAGGCGCGGTGACTGAGGTGAAGGAGGCATCTATTAAAGCCAAGTAAGTGAGAAAGAAGTACATGGGAGCAGAAAGTGTAGGGCTGAGGGAGATGGTGATGACAATGAGCAGATTGGACAGAACAGTGAATAAAAAAATGAACAGAAAGACAATGAAGAGTATTTTTTGCACATGTGGATTCTGTGTGAGTCCCAGGAGAACAAATTCAGTCACATTGTTGGAAGGGCTGAAGACATCCATTCAGCAAGTAACAGCTTCCTGGGGCCTGACTTACCCACAAAGGGACAAAGAATGATACTCATTTATCACCAAAGAATTGTGGTCTGACTTACAACAAAATAGTGCAATCACTGTAACTATAGAGTATGCCCTTGACACTTTGTCCCAGTGCGTTTCAGTTTTTTCTTATTTCCTCCATAAAGCTTTCCATCTCTTCAGATACCTAGCACCAGTCACCTGTAAACCATCCATAGGGCAAATTTGATGTGTAATTTACTGAGAAAACACCAGACTGTCTACTTGAGATCTGAATTCTCCTTCTTGTTCTGACCCCACTGGACTTGGCTGCATCATCTCAGTTCTTCAGGCCCTTCACTGTGTCTGTGAAGTTACAAATCACAATTCTCAGATGTATTTTCTAGGCTAAGAACTGCTGTACAACAGGTAAGAGTTATTCCCTTTTCCATGATGGAATTTCAGTTTGGCATCTCGACTCCTAACTTTGGAAAGAAAAAACATGATCAAGAAATATCAGCTAAACAGGGAGTTCAGGGAAATATATATAAGTCCTTGGTGGAACTGCCTTTCTGGTGCCTATCAGAACACATAACTATTCAGTTGTGTTTCCTTACTGTCCCACTAGAGTGCAGGGAGTAATGTCCGCAGCACGTGAAACCTATCAGGTGATGAGCAAATGTCTGGTATTAAATTGTCATTCTCCGAAAGTAAGGATATGCTTGTTTCCCCAAAGCATAAACTCAGCAGAAATTCAAATGCCCTTGTCCTCCAGCTCTGTTGATCTATAACCTCTCTACTGTATGAGAAATTTGAAGGGAAGCTGCACTCCAGTTTAAGAGTTTCTGAACACTCTCCAGAGTAAGCATGAAAATATTTAAATGTCTCTAGAAAAGTGCATGTTATGGATCATTTTACTTTAAAGATAATTTGTGTATATGTTAATTGATTATTTTATTTTTCAAAATTCTGCTCCACATATAATTTAATATACATATTCTGTATATTCATTGCTTCAGTGTGTGTGTGTGTGTGTGTGTGTGTGTGTGTGTGTGTGTTAGTCGTTCAGTTGTGGCTGACTCTTCGCAACCCCATGGACTGTAGCCTGCCAGACCTCAGGGTCCTCTGTCCATGATATTCTCCAGGCAAGAATACTGAAGTGAGTTGCCATCCCCTTCTCCAGGGAATCTTCCCAAACCAGGGATTGAACCCAGGTCTCCCACATTGCAAGCAGATTCTTTACCATCTGAGCCACCAAAGAAACCCATACCTTCAGTAGTTTTGGTTAAAAAAAAAAAAAAACTCAATTCATATAGGTGTTCAACACACAAAGATCTTTCAAGCAAAGGAAATACTTTCAAGTTCTGTAAATAAAAATTTAATATGAAGAACAAACATAATTTGCTAGAGAGACAGGTAATGCACCATAAAGTGTCTATGCACCAACTACCACAAACACATATAAAATCTGCTACTTGCTATTTAATCCTGCAAGTTCACTCAGCTAATGAATCTTTACTGGACACTCAGTATGTCTATTAATGCATGCTTATATACAAAGTCATAAATGGTGCTGCTCTTAAATGCCGTTAGTGCCTGACCTACCATTACCAAACAGCAGCGGCCGACCCACCCACAGGAGCAACGACCCTCCCAGTCCTGTACGTTTCACTACAGGCATTCTCACACCTTCTTCCATCGTCCACCAGCATCCATCATTCCTGGTTACAAGATAGTGCATGACTAATACAACAAGAAATTTGCAGTTTTAAATTTGCCAAGGAGAAGAGAAAGAGATGCAATTACATATATTCCATAAAGCATATCTTTGCAAAGATAAATGAATGAAAAACTTTATTTTTATTTATCTAAGATGAAACATTCATGCATATGTGGAAACAAAGTGCACGGTTGTCACAGCATTTCCTCATTCTTTAGCAGGATCCCCCAGCAGATAAAGAGGATAGTGTAAATAAAGTAAGAATTAAACATAGTTTATGAAAGCATTTTAGACACAACTATGAAGAAATATAAATTACTTTTTTTTCATTTTTTTCTTTGGCTCTACTTCTTTTAGGAATAAACCCTAATGTAAAATATTTTTAAAAGAGAAAAATCACTATGTACAAATTTGCCCAATACAATTAATAAGAGCTGTGGAAAATGTAGAAACAACATGGAATGTTCAACACTGGAAAATAAGATAATTAAAATTCCTTTTAATTGTACATCTCTTCAAATAATATATACTTTTTAAGAGTGATACTTTTAAAAATTGTGCAATGTCATAAAAAAATTCTGAAGTTGTAATATTAAGTGAGGGAAATTTTGGATGCATTGTTTGATTTGCAAATTGATTTTAACTTCTTAATTGAAACTAATTATATTATTAATTCAACTAATTTTAGATATATGAAAGGAGAAAGTGAAAGTGTTAGTCACTCCATTATGTCCAACTCTTTGCGACCCCATGGATTGTACCTTCCAGGCTCTTCTGTCCATGGAATTCTCCAGGCAAGAATGCTGGAGTGGATAGCCATTCCCTTCTGCAGGGGAGGATCGCGACTCAGGGATCGCATTCGCATCTCCTCCATTGGCATTTACATTCTTTACCATCTGAGCCACCAAGAAGCCCATTTAAGTATATATCAATAAGAAATAAACGACCCCAAAATATTCTTAGTTTTAAATTGGCAGTACTATAGCTGAGTCTACCTTTCTTGTTATTTTGTATGCTGATGAAGGGATTTAAATCTAAGGTAAGCTTGGATGGGGGTTGAGTGTATGATTTCTAATATGTATTTAAACCTGAGAATGTATGATTATATGATTTCTAAAAAAATAGTCTCACCTATGAAAGTGTCTGACATATCTCCACGGCTAGGCCCCAGGCAGCTGTTAGTTGATCAGGGAAGAAGTAAAAGCCATAAGATAAAAATGTCAACTAACTCAGCTGCAGTAAGTGTCTCTTGATTTATAAATCATAACTTTGTAGAAGCCTTAAAAGCACTACCATATAGCCTATTTGTTGGCAAAATCTATGAAATTTCTTTGCTGTGACTAATTGGAACTCATGGGTATTTCCCTATCATTAACAGGTCTTGCCAACAAACAAATTATTTCAAATAAGATGACAACATCAGAGAAGAACTTTTACAGTGTTCCTCTCTAATTTTAGACTTCATCCATAAGTCTACATGAAAACAAAGCATCATCTCAAAAGAGAAAAAGTTGACCACTTATAAACTTGGATTGTGTGTGTGTGTGCGTGTGTTGTGTGTTCAGTGGTATCCGACTCTTTGTGATCCCCATGGACTATAGCCTGCAGGGATCAAAACTGTATTGGTTGCGTCTCCTTCATTGTCAGGCAAATTCTTTACCACTGAGTCATCTGGGAAGCCATAAACTGGATATTTGATAATAAATGAGCTTAAATATGGAGTCTGAATATTTGATACCATATAAATTTAACACTTAGACGTGTGTTTTATTTTTAATTTTTATTATGATATTTTATTTTTAATTGATCTACTGTTCATGTTAATCACAATTTATAAATATTGTTTCCATATGTATGTTAAGTGATAATTATGAACCCCTTTGTAATGCTAAGTCACTTCAGTCGTGTCCGACTCTGTGCGACCCCATAGACGGCAGCCCACCAGGCTCCCCCGTCCCTGGGATTCTCCAGGCAAGAACACTGGACTGGGTTAACATTTCCTTCTCCAATGCATGAAAGTGAAAAGTGAAAGTGAAGTTACTCAGTCGTGTCCAACCCTCAGCGACCTCATGGACTGCAGCCTTCCAGGCTCCTCCATCCATGCGATTTTCCAGGCAAGAGGACTGGAGTGGGGTGCCATTGCCTTCTCCGCCCCTTTGTAATATTAGCACTTATAATAGAAAAAGTTTATAGTATTTCCTCAAAGTGCTTTTTTATTGTGCCAATTCTGTAATTAGATTAACATATTAATGATAAAATTCCATTCTTCAGTTATATTTAAAAATGGCAAAATGCACTTCACATTTAAATTTAGTCTTATAATATCTTTATGGAATATTAAAATGGGCAATGACATTCACAGTTTATAACAAGGAAGCATGAAAAAGTGAATAGGAACACCATTTACCAAGGGAAAGTGAAGAATCACATCATTAAATCCTGGGTCTGGGCTTTTGTCTTTAAATTATGTTTTACAGCTAAACAGGCGTGACATGTTTATGCTACCACCAACTTTAAGACCCTTTGCAATTATCTACAAAAAGAAATAAATACCAAAGTTTGAAATTATTTTGTAAATAAATTGAATTCAATTCAACCAAATTCAATGTATTGATATTCCTATATATATATCTACACTTACTCAAGATATTCAAATATGCTTTCTTTAAAGAGAAACATAAACTGGACATAACTGTGGGTGGGTTCCGGAGAATATAATCACTGTGAGCTGCATGCATCATGAAGGAAAAGTGATTAAGAAAACTGAAACCACGTGACTAAACCAATTAATAAGTTGGCTGGACATTTTATTATTATAGTTCTGCAATTATATTTGTGAAGCCAGATGCCAAAAACTTTGAGTGAGGATTTGAACCTATCTAAAGAACTATGATAAATATGGATTTTGCTGAAATATTATGAAAGTATCTTGAACTCTTCTTTCAGCTCTGAAATTAAAGAGTGAGATTAGAGAATTAGCATGTGCTGAAAAAGCCATCATTCTGAACCTCATAACAGACTGAAATCTACTCACGATGGTCCACTAAGGGGTCACCCAGTTTCCACTTAAATAGCTAACATACTGGGCAAAGAGATTGCCTTAGAACCCCTATGTCTGTTTAGCCCAGCTCCAAAAGCCCTAGAGAAGCAGGAAAGGGAAAGAGAGTGGAAAGTGAAAGTGTTAGGCGCTCAGGCATGTCTGATTCTTTACAACCTCATGAACGGTAGTCCCCAGGTTGCTCTGTTTATGGAATTCTCCAGGCAAAAATACTGAAGTGGGTTACCATTCCCTTTTCCACGGGATCTTCCTGACCCGGGGATCAAAGTCAGGTCTCCCACGTTGCAAGTAGATTCGTTACCATCTGAGGCACGTGGAATTAGGTCTAAATCAGTGAAGATTGCCCATGGAAATAATTTTTCAAAAGAAGAGTTCTTGGAGCTATACCAGAAAAGTTTATTTTCAGAATACAAATCCAAAAAACAGTGTTTTAAAACCCTGGAGAGACAGCAACACCAGTTCTCAAACTTGAAGGGTAAACTAGAATGAAAACAAAAAATGTTATGTATGGATCATATCATAGTTCATCAGAAAATAGTTGAGGTATGTTTTGATGTTTGATAGTTTCAGGGACTAATTTTACAAAACCCAATACCTGCCAGAATAATCTTATGGGAAACTTCATGCATTTCAGTAGATAGAGAAACATGTTCTCAAAACACTAAAGCACTCAAGACAGAGCTCAGGTTATATTGTTGCTGTTCAGTCACTAAGTCGTATCTGACTCTTTGTGACCCCATGGTATTAGCCCAAACCAAAATCCTTTGATCCCAGAAGGACATCTATGTTGTTTACCAGAAATTGAAACGTTCTAGGCTGTGGTCTCATAAATCTTTCAATGCTTCTTCAAATTGAAGTAGAAGCAAATATGACAATATTTATATCAATAAACATAACAGCTTGGGCAAAATCAAAAACTTCCAATTTTGCAGAGTAAACTACTTTTAGATAGAGGGAAACTACTTAAGATTGTAGAATGCAATAATGTGAAACAAAACTCATGTCTCCTGATTCTGAAACTAGTTTTCTTACTCAGTATATGTTTTCCTAACAAAAATATGCTTGCTAAATATTGTTACATCATTGAGTCTATTGATTTTTTCAATAGAATATATGGTACCCATGAAGTGGGAGACTGGATGTCTCTGTCAAAAGAAGAAACTATAAACACATTTATGGCATATATACACATTTGAATTTGGGTAACATACTTCATTATTTTTATATTAGTCAATATATAATGAATAATGCAATAAGTGAGATAAAAAACACTCTGGAGGCAACAAATAGTAGAATAACAGAGGCAGAAGATAGGATTAGTGAAGTAGAAGATAGAATGGTAGAAATAAATGAAACAGAGAGGAAAAAAGAAAAACAAATTAAAATAAATGAGGACAATCTCAGAGACATCCAGGACAGTGTTAAATGCCCCAACATACTTCATTTTTTTAATATAAATTTATTTATTTTAATTGGAGGCTAATTACTTTACAATATTGTAGTGGTTTTGCCATACACTAGTGCACTGGGGTGACTGAGACAGATGGGATGGGGAGGGAGGTGGGAGGGGGGTTCAGGATGGGGAGCACATGTACACCCGTGGTGGATTCACATCATACCTCATTTTTAAAAAGAGTCAAAATTAATCCACAGCAAAGTCTTATAAGTTAGGTAAGTTGTTCAGATGAGAAGTACCTTCTTTAACTGTGGAATAATGTATCCTGTTTCTTTTCTTTCTTTTTTTTAATGTTTTTTTATAAATAATCTCCTATTTCAGTTTTCAAATTCTAATGCTGAAATTGCTATATGGATACATTTTACTGTGTGCTTTTGAAAGTCACCTGTATTTACTTTCTACTAATAATAGCTAAACTAATGTAGTGTCAATCTGTATGGTATGTAAACAAGAAACTATATAGCAAATCATAATCAAACACTAACCCCAAGAAATTAGATACAATGAAAAAAACACAGGTCGTAGAATAAGAGTATTTGGGCTCAAAGCTGACTTATATGTTCTATGATCCAATTATTTATCCTTTCTGAGCCTCCATTTTTCTGTAAAATTAGAGTACTGCATCTTAATTTTATCATATTTTGTGACAATTTGAGAACACTTCACATAAGTTAAAAAATAGTACAATTAACGTTTATAAATTACTAATAGATTTTACTCAACAGAAAAAGAAATTCAATATAATTTTACATATTAGATATATCAGGTATGTACCAAGATATCACTGGCCAGCATCTCCTTTCTGTTTTAATATTCCTTATCATTCTAGATGTTAGTAGATCACACAGTTTTCTTAGAACTGAATGCTTATGTACCCAGACACACTATATAAATGTGTAATTGTAACAGAAAAATAATCAATTAGTAAAAAAAAAAAAGAGAGGTTCTGATGAATACTGTCTTTTTTCTGATATCCTTTGTAATATTTGAATGAGTATCAAATTTCGAGTTAAAAGAATGAAGATCTGAATACCAGGTCTGTCAATTATACTGGGTAGATATTGAACTTTTTGAATCTCATTTTTCTACATCTGTGAAATGAGAATAAACATCATAATGCCTACCTTCCAAAGCTGCCATTAGTGTCAGGTGAGAGGTATGGGAAGGGCTCTCTAATGATCAAGTATGAAAATATAGAGATCATGATAGAAATGAAATCTTGATATTGGATCATTTCTCATCTGAAATTGCACACTTAAAAACATTCCAAGAGTTCTAGAAAAAATATATCTATTTCTGCTTTATTGACTATACCAAAGCCTTTGACTGTGTGGATCACAATAAACTGTGGAAAATTCTGAAAGAGATGGGAATACCAGACCACCTGACGTGCCTCTTGAGAAACCGGTATGCTCTTGAGAAACCTGTATGCAAGTCAGGAAGCAGCAGTTAGAACTGGACATGGAACAATAGACTGGTTCCAAATAGGAAAAGGAGTATGTCAAGGCTGTATATTGTCACCCTGCTTATTTAACTTATATGCAGAGTATCATGAGAAACGCTGGCTGGAGGAAGCACAAGCTGGAATCAAGATTGCCGGGAGAAAGATCGATGACCTCAGTGATGCAGATGACACCACCCTTATGGCAGAAAGTGAAGAAGAACTAAAGAGCCTCTTGATGAGAGTGAAAAAGTTGGCTTAAACCGCAACATTCAGAAAACGAAGATCGTGGCATCTGGTCCCATCACTTCATAACAAATAGACAGGGAAACAGTGGAAACAGTGGCTGACATTATTTTTGGGGGCTCCAAAATCATGGCAGATGGTGACTGCAGGCATGAAATTAAAAGACACTCCTTGGAAGAAAAGTTATGACCAACTTAGACAGCATATTCAAAAGCAGAGACATTACTTTACCAACAAAGGTCCATCTAGTCAAGGCTATGGTTTTTCCAGTGGTCACGTATGGATGTGAGAGTTGGACTGTGAAGATAGCTGAGTGCTGAAGAACTGATGCTTTTGAACTGTGGTGTTGGAGAAGACCCTTGAGATTCCCTTGGACTGCAAGGAGATCCAACCAGTCCATCCTAAACGAGATCAGTCCTGGGTGTTCATTGGAAGAAATTATGCTGACCAGTTTTCCTAGCACCACTTGTTAAAGAGATTGTCTTTAATTCATTGTATATTCTTGCCTCCTTTGTTGAAGATAAGGTGTCCATAGGTGTGTGGATTTGTCTCTGAGTTTTCTATTTTGTTCCATTGATCTATATTTCTGTCTTCGTATCAGTACCATACTGTCTTGATGACTGTGGCTTTGTAGTAGAGCCTGAAGTCAGGCAGGTTGATGCCTCCAGTTCCATTCTTCTTTCTCAAGATTGTTTGGCTATTCGAGGTTTTTGTGGTTCCATACAAATTGTGAAATTATTTGTTCTAGCTCTGTGAAAAATACCACTGGTAGCTTGATAGGGATTGCATGGAATCTGTAGATTGCTTTGGGTAGTATATTTATTTTCACTATATTGGTTCTTCTGATCCATGAACATGGTATATTTCTCCATCTATTAGTGTCCTCTTTGATTTCTTTCATCAGTGTTTTATAATTTTCTATATATAGGTCTTTAGTTTCTTTAGGTAGATATATTCCTAAGTATTTTATTCTTTTCGTTGCAATGGTGAATGGAATTGTTTCCTTAATTTCTTTTTCTACTTTCTCATTATTAGTGTATAGGAATGCAAGGGATTTCTGTGTGTTGATTTTATATCCTGCAACTTTACTATATTCATTGATTAGCTCTAGTAATTTTCTGGTGGAGTCTCTAGGGTTTTCTATGTAGAGGATCATGTCATCTGCAAACAGTGAGAGTTCTACTTCTTCTTTTCCAATGTGAATTCATTTTATTTCTTTTTCTGCTCTGATTGCTGTGGCCAAAACTTCCAGAACTATGTTGAATAGTAGCGGTGAAAGTGGGCACCCTTGTCTTGTTTCTGACTTTAGAGGAAATGCTTTCAATTTTTCACCATTGAGGATAATGTTTGCTGTGGGTTTGTCATATATAGCTTTTATTTTGTTGAGGTATGTTCCTTCTATTCCTGCTTTCTGGAGAGTTTTTATCATAAATGGATGTTGAATTTTGTCAAAGGCCTTCTCTGCATCTATTGAGATAATCATATGGCTTTTATTTTTCAATTCGTTAATGTGGTGAATTGCATTGATTGATTTGTGGATATTGAAGAATTCTTGCATCCCTGGGATAAAACCAACTTGGTCATGGTGTACGATCTTTTTAATGTGTTGTTGGATTCTGATTGCTAGAATTTTATTGAGGATTTTTGCATCTATGTTCATCACTGGTCAACCACTTGTAAAAGAATGAAACTAGATCACTTTCTAACACCATACACAAAAATAAACTCAAAATGGATTAAAGATCTAAATGTAAGACCAGAAACTATAAAACTCCTAGAGGAGAACATAGGCAAAATTCTCTCCAATATAAATCACAGCAGGATTCTCTATGATCCACCTCCCAGAATACTGGAAATAAAAGACAAAATAAACAAATGGGATCTAATTAAAATTAAAAGCTTCTGCACAAAGAAGGAAACTACAAGCAAGGCGAAAAGACAGCCTTCTGAATGAGAGAAAATAATGGCAAATGAAGCAACTGACAAACAACTAATCTCAAAAATATACAAGCAACTTATGCAGCTCAATTTCAGAAAAATAAACGACCCAATCAAAAAATGGGCCAAAGACCTAAATAGACATTTCTCCAAAGAAGACATACGGATGGCTAACAAACACATGAAAAGATGCTCAACATCACTCATTATCAGAGAAATGCAAATCAAAACCACAATGAGGCACCATTTCACACCAGTCAGAATGGCTGTGATCCAAAAGTCTACAAGCAATAAATGCTGGAGAGGGTGTGGAGAAAAAGGAACCCTCTTCCACTGTTGGTGGATATGCAAACTAGTACAGCCACTATGGAGAACAGTGTGGAGATTCCTTGAAAAACTGGAAATAGAACTGCCTTATGACCCAGCAATCCCACTACTGGGCATACACACCAAGGAAACCAGAATTGAAAGAGACACGTGTACCCCAATGTTCATCGCAGCACTGTTTATAATAGCCAGGACATGGAAACAACCTAGATGTCCATCAGCAGACGAATGAATAAGAAAGCTGTGGTACATATACACAATGGAGTATTACTCAGCCATTAAAAAGAATACATTTGAATCAGTTCTAATGAGGTGGATGAGACTGGAGCCTATTATACAGAGTGAAGTAAGCCAGAAAGAAAAACACCAATACAGTATACTAATACATATAAATGGAATTTAGAAAGATGGTAATGATAACCCTCTATGCGAGACAGCAAAAGAGACACAGATGTATAGAACAGTCTTTTGAACTCTGTGGGAGAGGGAGAGGGTGGGACGATTTGGGAGAATGGCATTGAAACATGTATACTATCAGATAAGAAATGAATTGCCAGTCTATGTTCAATACAGGATACAGGATGCTTGGGGCTGGTTTACGGGGATGATCCAGAGAGATGATATGGGGTGGGAGGTGGGAGGGGGATTCAGGATTGGGAACCCGTGGCTGATTCATGTCAATGTATGGCAAAACCAATACAGTATTGTAAAGTAAAATAAAGTAAAAATTAAAATTAAAAAAAAGAAAAAAGAACTGATGCTGAACCTGAAACTCCAATACTTTGCACCCCTGATGTGAAGGGCTGACTCATTTGAAAAGACCCTGATGCTGGCAAAGACTGAGGGTAGGAGTAGAAGGGGATGACAGGATGAGATGGTTGGATGGCATTACCAACTCAATGGACATGAGTTTGGGTAAACTCCAGGAGTTGGTGATGGACAAGGAGGCCTGGCGTGCTGCGGTTCATGAAGTTGCAAAGAAACTGAACTGAAATGAATGGCATTTATTAACCCTCATCCTCCAGCCCTCGGCAATCAATATTCTTCTCTCTGCATCTGAGTTTGTTTGTTTTTTAATTTCATGTATAAGTGAGATCATAGAGTACGTGTCTTTGTATTTCTGCTTATTTTACTTGGCATAATGCCATTAAAGTTCCTTTCAGTTCAATTCAGTTCAGTTCAGTCGCTCAGTCGTGTCCGACTCTTTGTGACCCCATGAATCGCAGCACGCCAGGCCTCCCGGTTCTTCACCATCTCCCAGAGTTCACTCAGACTCATGTCCATCGAATCCGTGATGCCATCCAGCCATCTCGTCCTGGGTCGTCCCCTTCTTTCCTGCCCCCAATCCCTCCCAGCATCAGAGTCTTTTCCAATGAGTCAACTCTTTGCATGAGGTGGCCAAAGTACTGGAGTTTCAGCTTTAGCATCATTTCTTCCAAAGAAATCCCAGGGTTGATCTCCTTCAGAATGGACTGGTTGGATCTCCTTGCAGTCCAAGGGACTCTCAAAAGTCTTCTCCAACACCACAGTTCAAAAGCATCAATTCTTGGGCGCTCAGCCTTCTTCACAGTCCAACTCTCACATCCATATATGACCACAGGAAAAACCATAGCCTTGACTAGATGGAACTTAGTCGGCAAAGTAATGTCTCTGCTTTTGAATATGCTATCTAGGTTGGTCATAACTTTTCTTCCAAGGAGTAAGCATCTTTTAATTTCATGGCTGCAATAACCATCTGCAGTGATTTTGGAGCCCCCAAAAAATAAAGTCTGACACTGTTTCCACTGTTTCCCCATCTATTTCCCATGAAGTGATGGGACAAGATCCCATGATCTTTGTTTTCTGAATGTTGAGCTTTAGGCCAACTTTTTCACTCTCCTCTTTCACTTTCATCAAGAGGCTTTTTAGTTCCTCTTCACTTTCTGCCATAATTTCAGGATTCCCTTGGAAGTCCATTATATATATACAGAAATATATATATATATATACACACATATATATATATATATATCATATTTATTTTATCCATTCATCTGTCAATGCGCATTTGGTTGTTTCCAGATCTTGGCTATAGTTAAAAATGCTGCAATGAGCATGGGAGTCAAGATGGCCCTTCAGATTCCTGATTTCATATTCTTGAATATATACACAAAAGCAGGATTGCATAATACAATGGTTTTGTTTTTAATTGCTTGAGAAACCTCCCTAATGTTCACTGTAGTGACTGAAAAAATTATATTCCCATTAATAGTATAGTTCCATTTTTCTCTACATCCTCACCAAACTTTTTTGTCTCACAGAGATCTCATATGACTGTCCTAACAGATGAAAGGCGATCTCTTTTTTTGTTATGAGTTGCATTTCTCTGATGATTAGTGATGTCAAGCACCTTCTCATGTTCCTGTGGCCATTCCTATATTTTTATTACAGAAATATCCATTCAGTTCCTTTCCCATTTTTAAATCAGGTTATTTGTTTTTATGTTATTTAGTTGTAGAAATTCCTTATATATTTTAGATATTAACTCCTTATGAATATGTGATTTGCAAATATTTTCTCTAATTCTTCAGGTTGCTTTTCATTATTGATTATTTATTGATATTGATTTAATCATTATTGATTATTCATTATTGATTGTTTACTGCAACATGTGGAAGCAGTCTGGATTTAGAACTTGAGATCTGGGATTTCAGTCTGATATGATGAGATGAGACTTAACTAACATGAAAGTTTTTACTTTCACCCTCTGAGAGTCCTGAGATGACTTTTTTATAAGTTGGCAACCTCACTTGTTAGACACTGTCTACAAAGCCCTGTATCTACACAGAAAAGGAAAAAGACCCCAAGGGCCCCCTCTTATAGCCATCCCTACCAAGGCACCTTTCATGCAAGTGCAGCCATCTTGGACCCTCCTTAAAAGCCCAGCAATATGCTGATTACCAAAGAATGACCTTGATTCATGCCACACATGAATCAAGAATCATTCAGACACATTCTGCCTGAAGTTATATGATCAGATACAGGGCAGGGAATGGAAAGATGCAAGCCTGTGTGTGATTATATCAAAAACATATACATAAACAAATGGATCCTTACTGATAATCAAGTACTCATCAATGTATCGTTTTATACACACCTGATTGTTTTTACATATAAATGAATACATGCAATCCAGTACAGAGTATATAATATTGAATATGTATATACAAGTGGTCACAATCACATGAGGCTGGATACAGATCTGAGTGTGTAGAAGCATACACAGTTGTGTATTACTGAATATGGACCGATGAATGTTTGGATACAGACATATGCCTATGGCTTGGAAACTTGTGCTTTAGTTCAGGCCAGCAAAAGACACTAAGACCTTTCTGACCAACAGTTGATTGAAAATATGAATCATATGTATATTAAAAATTCTCTTTTTCAAAAAGTAAGCCAAAAAACAAGATTTGTCTTCACTTTTAGGAGATGATTACAACTTTTCTTGAGCTATCATTTAATCCTTCATGATATGTATTTATTCTACATAAGAAAACAAAATACTAAAACATGCCAGTTTCTTCAGAATAATTATGTTGTGCTGTGACATGCTGGACTTCCAGTTGGTAAAGAATCTGCCTGCAATGTAGGAGACCCTGGTTCAATTCCTGGATCAGGAAGTTTCCCAGGAGAAGAGATAGGCTACCCACTCCAGTATCTTTTGGCTTCCCTTGTGGCTCAGCTGGTAAAGAATATTACCTGCAATCCAGGAGACCTGGGTTCGATCCCAGGGTCAGGAAGACCCCCTAGAGAAGGGAGAGCCTAACCATATTTAACAACAATGTGCTCAATATGTTTTAATGGAAATTTTTGAACTTTACAAAATGACCCTAAAGTTTAGAGGATAAGGGAAATGTGAGAGAGGAGATGGATAGAGGAGAAAGTGCCCCAGAATTGAACATCTTAGATGGTGTAAAACATGACCTACTAAGCAGAAACCTTTCAAGCTATGTGAAATGAATCATTATGCTGGCAGACTATTTTACCTCTTTAGGGAAAATAGACATGTGTTTGCCCATGGCAAATTAAAATAAATTCTAGATGGATTAAAATATAAAGTGCTTTTGGACTTTCCTGGTTGGCTCAGCTGGTAAAGAATCTGTCTGTAATGTGGGAAAGATCTGGGTTCGATCCCTGAGTTGGGAAGATCTGCTGGAGAAGGGAACAGCTACCCACTCCAGTATTCAGGCCTGGAGAATTCCATGGACTACATTCCTTGGGGTCACAAAGAGTCAGACATGACTTTCACTTTCATAAAGTGTTTTTAAAAGTTATTTTTTTAATAGTGGTTAAAGTGTATGAAATCACTTGAAGGAAATGGAATTTTTCAAAAGTGATAAGGTAATAAAAATATAAAAGCAAACAATATTAAAATATCACATTTATTTTAAAACACTCATAATTATAACAATTGGAAAATTAAGATTTGGTTTTATTCTACATAAAATTTCATTCCTTTAGATTATTTTTATAAACATGGCCTTGTTATTAAATTTAAATCTTTGAAACATTTTTCTTCAGTCTTAAGATGTTAAGCAATAGAAACAAAATGAAAGTATCTTGCAGATATAAAAATTGTATCTATACTTCAAATATTAATGTGTGTTTGTGTGTGGAGTAATTTATATTTTTAGTTATTTTTTTCTGAAATCTGTAACATAATAAACCCTATTAATTCTGAAAAATATTGCATTATTTTAGAGAGAAATATGGTCAAATCTTCCCCTAATCTAATAAATTAACAATGTTAACTATATAGCTTAACTCATCATATAGAACATAAATCTATAGTCTCAAAGAGACATTTTATACCCCAAAACTATATGTACTTCCCCCAGGAAATCATGGAAATCATAAAAATGCATTTTAGACAAATATATATTTTGAACTAGGAAATTTTGAAAATATTAAAGTGTATTTTGGCCATTCAAATTATTCAATAAGAGATCTTTTTCATCATACCCAGGTTATTTAGCCTAAGGAGATACTACAGTTAAAAAATCACACATTGCTTTCCTGAGAAGAGCAATTTTTCATTGAAAATGGGTGGCATAGTTCCCTATGGCCTCATTTTCTTCTTCTGATCCAGAGCTTCTTCATGGCATTCTGCATCTCACCGCTTCTCAGAGTATAGATGAGAGGGTTCAGCATAGGGGTGACAATGGTGTAAAACACAGCCAAGTATTTATCAATGGGTAACGTGGAAGGAGGTCTCACATACAGAAAAAGACAGGGCACAAAGAAGAGGGCCACCACAGTGATGTGGGAGCCACAGGTGGACAAGGCTTTGTGCCTGCCTTCCTGACTAAGATTCTTCAGGGAGCGCAGGATGACCCCATAGGAGATGAGTAACAGTGTGAAGATGACCACACTGATGGCCCCGTCATTAGCCAGCACTGTGAAGCCGATAATACGGATGTCAGTGCAGGCCAGTTTTAACAAGGGGTACATGTCACATGCGAAGTGGTCCATGACATTGGGACCACAGAAGGGAAGGTTGTAAAAAAAGAGAATATGAGTGATCGCATGTAAAAACCCACCAGCCCAGGCTAACAGCAGTAACAGAATGCATATCCATTGATTCATGATTGTCATGTAATGCAAAGGTTTGCAGATGGCCACGTAGCGGTCATAGGCCATGACAACCAGGAGTAAAATCTCAGCACCACCAAATAAGTGCTCTGTAAAAAGTTGGATCATGCAAGCTTGGAATGAAATGGTTTTTCTCACATAGAATAAGTCTGTAATCATATTTGGGGTGACTGTAGTAGAATAGACAGCATCCGTAAATGATAAGTTGCCAAGAAAGAAGTACATAGGGGCATCCAGGGTTGGGCTGACCACCACAGTCAGGACAATGAGGAGATTGCCCACCATGGTCACCGTGTAGATGAGCAAGAAGATGACAAAGAGTATTTTCTGACCCTGGGGGCTCTGAGTGAGCCCCAAGAGGACAAACTCAGTTACATTGCTCCTTTGTTCCATGGGTCTTTCTGCATCTTTTATTTCAGAGTTCAGGACAACATTTCCTATAAATATAATTTTTATCAATGACTTTCTGATGTCTTATGATAATTTGTTCATTCATTCAACAAATGAGCAGTATGGTTCTTATATTTTCAGATATTACTAATATGATCAAGGCTTATTAAAACATTATCCTTAAACTCAAAATCTTGTACACTAATGGAGAGGCAATTAATTAGAGACATTTGTGGGAAAAGGGTACATCATTAAAAAAATGAGGTGTCACTATTAACTTTCCATCTGGAAGCTAATTATTGCACATATAGCTAATATCTATTAAAAGTTTAAAAATTGATTACAAGTTTAATAAAAAGGTAAAGCAAGATTTACTTTATATTTGCTATCCATTTCATAAAAGATGTACACTTCTTCATTCTAGGGTTGGAAGAATATTCTTAACCAATCCTTGAAATCTCAAATAGGTTTATCTGACAATTTCATGTTTTTTAAGGATTTAGGAAATGATACCAAAACAGCAGTAGATGAAATGTTTGAAGAAAGACTTACATATTGGATAATATAGAGAGTTATCATCTAATGATGAAAAGATAAATATAAAGGCATGAAATATGGAATAAAATATCAAAAAAAAATTAATAGAAGATGGCTTCTAAATGGCCCACAAACATGATAGGCTGCCTAAGCCCACCTGTGAACAAAAAAATAGGATTTTTAAGTCAAGGTTTACTTATTACAGTGTTTGTTCCAGTTCTTGAGGGTCACTCACTCAAGGTCTACAGGTGTTACCTCATCTTTTAATTAACACACAATGTTTAGAGAACATATAATTTAAAACTATTATCAGATTTACATATCTCTACCCATGAAACTATCCCCAGATCATTACCTTTGAAATTAATTTCTAAGGATACTCTATCTTCAAGTAGGTAACTTTATTCCAGATCATTATTTTATGAAATTATTCAAAAGAAGTATTACAGAATAGAATCAATCGATTGAATCAACATATTTAATAATCTAATGGAGTTCTAACATGACTTATTATGAAAATCACAAAGGAAAACTCTAGAAGACTGAATTCTAACCCCATCCTGGGTTTCCCTGATGGCTCAGTGGGCAAAGAATCAGCCTTCTATGCAGGATACACAAGAGGGGCAGGTTCAGTCTCTGGGTAAGGAAGATCCCTCTGAGGAGGAAATGGCAACCCACTTCAGTATTCTTGCCTAGAAAATCCCATGGACAGAGGAGCCTGGTGAGCTACAATCCGGACGGTCCCAAAGAGTTGGACATGACTGAGCAAGTAAAACACATGTACACCCGTGGTGGATTCGTGTTGATGTATGGCAAAACCAATACAATATTGTAAAGTAAAAAATAAATAAATAAATAATAAAATTTAAAAAAAAAAGAAAGAAAGCTCACCTCATCAGTGTACTCTCGCAAAATTGAAAGCCTCGTTCAGAATTTTGTTTCTAAATATGCTTCCTGGGTTACTTGCCTATGAAGAAAGCTGTTCAATCCATGTTCTGGGCTCTGGTTCCTTCTTGCTCGTTCTTCATGCACTGATGCTGTCTCTGGTAATGCAGAGAGTAAGATTCATGTAGCCTCACAGCACCTTGAACTGCTTCCTTGTGACCAGTGCTTTCCATGATTGCAGAAAATCAAAATCATCTCAGTTATTTTTAAAAATTACTTTTCAAATTACTGAGATTTTCAAAATGAATATGAACATTCTATTTCCTAAGGAACTCTGAATCTTGATTGTGAACAGAAACTCATAATGTTCACTGTCGGCTGGATATGTCCTGATAACGAATGGATATTAAATCAGCGTGTTAATCAGACAGAAAAAACTTCAAACTATGTGTAAATTGTTTATAGTAAAACATTTTAAATATTTAATAAAATATTTTGTTTGCACTTATAGCAGTCAAAGTGAAATTGTGAAATAGCTGTTGCAACATTTTGATTCTGAATCACTTACTGTCCTGTCTTCATACAGTGTTATTGAACTTTAGTGTTCCTGAAGGATGGCAAATAATTTCATATACACACTTTATTATGTTCTGAGTTCATCATTTCAGTTCCAGAAGAAGCCGGCCATGTGATTACTGTTGTAGACAAATGTGCCACAGGTCCTGGCAAAGGGCTGTAACCACTTTGTCTACATTTAAGTGCAGCACATACAACTGAGTCATTCAATTCCTGCATCTCCAAGTATGATTTTGTCTAATTAAATTCACCGGGACCTTAATCATAATTTTGAGGGTAGATCTCCAGAGATGGCACAAGAACAATCACTGTGTGAAACAAGACTTATAAAATTCTGCCCTCTGGGAAAAAACCATGAAAAGCAAAATTAGGTCATGTCACCAAAAGAGAAATTCAAATCTGGGCGGAAATGAAATATGTGAAAACATTCTTGTGAAATTATGTTCTTCAAAACAAGCAAATCTTTTTAATTTTAAGCTTCATCTTTGAAGATGATATCTGAACCAATTTCCAATCATGAATGTTAATTTCAGAGCAAGTCATTTAAACCTTATTTCAAATGCAGATAAAATGTGTCACAAAATTTCAGACACACAATTGATAGAAAATTTGTCAGTTTTAGTATCATAGTAGGAAAAGAAAAAAGTATTTGTGGGACTGTTCCATCTCAAAAAGTTCATGGGGCATCCACCAAAGTAGAAAATATCTAAGGCCATGACACAATTTGCAATATATTTCTAAGAACTTAAATCATAAAGCACATATGTACTTTAAATAGAAATTTATAACAAAAGTGTAATATTTTCCAATTATTTAGCCTAAAATCACTCATGACTATTTTCAACAGAAACATTATGATATCAGTCAGTTCAGTTCAGTCACTCAGTCGTGTCCAACTCTTTGCGATCCCATGAACTGCAGCACGCCAGGCCTCACGGGCCATCACCGACTCCCGGAGTTCACTCAAACTCACGTCTATCGAGTTGGTGATGCCATCCAGCCATCTCATCCTCTGTCATCCTCTTCTCCTCCTGCCCCCAGTCCCTCCCAGCATCAGAGTCTTTTCCAATGAGTCAACATTTTGCATGAGGTGGCCAAAGGATTGGAGTTTCAGCTTTAGCATCAGTCCTTCCGAAGAACACCCAGGACTGATCTCCTTTAGAATGGACTTGTTGGATCTCCTTGCAGTCCAAGGGACTCTCAAGAGTCTTCTCCAACACCACAGTTCAAAAGCATCAATTTTTCGGTGCTCAGCTCTTTTTAGAGTCCAACTCTCACATCCATATATGACCACAGGAAAAACCATAGCCGTGACTAGATGGACCTTTGTTGGCAAAGTAATGTCTCTGCTTTTGAATATGCTATCTAGGTTGGTCACAATTTTCCTTCCAAGGAGTAAGTGTCTTTTAATTTCATGGCTGCAATCACCATCTGCAGTGATTTTGGAGCCCCCAAAAATAAAGTCTGACACTGTTTCCACTGTTTCCCCATCTATTTCCCATGAAGTGATGGGACCAGATGCCATGATCTTAGTTTTCTGAATGTTGAACTTTAAGCCAAATTTTTCACTCTCCTCTTTCACTTTCATCAAGAAAGTGAAAAGCTTTTTAGTTCCTCTTCACTTTCTGCCATAAGGGTGGTGTCATCTGCATATCTGAGGTTATTGATATACATGTATATAAATGTATATAAACTTTATGATATACATGTATATAAAAACTATATGAAAATATTTATAAAAGATATATATATTAATATATATATAAAGGATTATGTATAATACATTGCAATGTGTATAAATTATCTGGATGCAGCTAACTGTGTGATTAGAGAGAATTTTATAGATTTAAATGTAAATGTTAGAAAACAATAGACACTTTAAAGAATGAACTAAGCTTCTGTCTCAAAATGCTAAGGAAGAAAGTTTAAAATAAACATAAAGAACATTGTAGTGTGGAAAGTGTTGAGAAGGCATACATCATTAAAAGAGTAATTTATATAAAGAAAAGAATACCAGGAATTGATCCTTTTGAACATTGAATAAATTATAATTTCTAGCCCAATGGACTAAGAAAAAATAAGAGAAAAACCAAATTATCAGAATCAAGACTGAAGCGAGGGCCATCCTTGCAGATTCTACAAATTTTAAAAAGACAACAAAATGATATGACAAAAGAATGTATGGCAGTTAACTTGCCAAGAAAAGAAAACAGACCATTGCTATGAGAAACACAATCATCTAAACACACATTGAGAAATAATTTAAAACTGGAATAATAAGTGCAAATAAATTAAATGTTTAGAGTCCTAACATTCTCCTGCAAGACAGTTCATCCCCATGGAGCTTTAATCAATTAATTTTACATGACAACTAATCAAGAAATAACTTGTTACACAACACTTTCATAAAAGTAATGAAGCAATGTACTTCCTAATGCATTTTATGCACCCAGCATAACCCTTACACCAGCATGACACAAGGGCGTCAAGTGGAAATAATTAGATTAATAGCTCACATTAGCAAAGACACAAAATTTTGAACAAAATACTTGTTTTGATTCTTTTGGGTGTTTTCTTTGAGGATTTTTTTTTAAATATATTGTTGATACAGGTCTTGAAGCTGGTGCTGGGTTATGCTCAGTCTAGAACTAGTCACATTCCACAGCTAATGAAAATTTTTCTAAGTATTCAACCAACAGCACTGCCCCTGTGAACTATGAGGTTTTCCAGCTAATGAGAGTAGGCTCTCTTCCTAGCCTAGTTTGAGAACCAAGTACTCCTCTTTAATTCACCTGGGTAAATCTTTCCCCAGCCCCAGGTATTTTCCTCAGATGCACACACAGGTCAGTTCTTTGATGAATACTTGAGATGGATCCTCTTAGCTTTGCATAATTCTCTCTCTCTTTCTTTCTCACACTCAGCCTCTCCAGGACTATAGATGTATTTTCTGCTTTAGTGTCCCTGACTGTGAATTTCAGATTCTCAACTCAGAGGCAGTATCAGGATCTTAGGAGATATCCCTCTCTGTGACACATCATGGAAACTTTTTGTTATTGTTGTTGTTCAGTGTCTCAGTCATGTCCAATTCTTTGTGACCCCATGGACTGCAGCAGCCAGGCTTCCCTGTCCTTCACCATCTCCCAGAGCTTGCTCAAACCCATGTCCATTGATGATGGTGATGCCATCCAACCATCTCATCCTCTGTTTCATCCTTCTCCTCCTGCCCTCAATCTTTCTCAGCATCAAGGTCCTCTTCAGTGAACTGGCTCTTCACATCAGGTGGCTAAAGTATTGGAGTTTCAGCTTCTATATCAGTCCTTCCAGTGACTGTTCAGTGTTCATTTCCTTTAGGATTGACTGGTTTTATCTCCTTGCTGTCCAAGGGATTCTCAAAAGTCTTCTCCAGCAGCATAGATTAAAAGTATCTAATCTTTGGTGCTTAGCTTTCTGCATGGTCCAACTCACATTCGTACATGACTACTGGACAAACCATAGCTTTGACTCCACAGATCTTTGTCGGCAAATTTATGTCGGCTTTTTAATGTGCTGTCTAGATTTGTCATAGTTTTCTTCCGAGGAGCAAATGTCTTTTAATTTCATGGCTGTGGTCACCATCTGCAGTGATGGTCACAATCTGGAGTCCAAGAAAATAAAGTCCATCAGTTTCCATTTTTCCCCCATCTATTTGCCATGTAGATGCTAAGTAACACCAAAAACAGAATTAACAGCATCTCAGAATCCTGGGTAAGTCCCATTAGAATGAATTCAGTCACATTCATCCCGTCTTCTTTCATTTCAATGCTGCTGATGAATTCAGAAGTGGGGGATTTACCGAAAAATAGTTTCCTGACAGATTAGAGGAGAATGGCTAGAGTAATGAGCTATGCCACTTGACACTGCTGCTGATCATAGAGTTGCAACGTCTGTCTAGTGTCTTTTCCCTTTACTATCGGCTCTGTTCTTCTCCCTTCACCTTCCACTAAATTCTCAACTGATTTTAGTGGCTTAGCTAGAGGTATAGCCTAGAATTTTAGCCCTGCAATGTCTAATCATGTCTTCAATCTACCCAAAATGCAGGCCAGGTTCCTGAAGTTTCTTATTTACTGTCACAGTGTGAATTGCAAGAGGTAGCCAAGTGTTAATAGTCACCTGAAATGCAAAAACATTCTGCCCTGTCTCCACTGTGGTTTAGTCCTTGTTGTATGTATCTGATGATCAAGGTCAATTACTTCTGCCAGAGTCATATAAAGAGCATTTTCTCTGAGTTGTTACAGATAGCAATCCTTCTAAGTGCCAGGTAAGTCAGATTTAAGGTAAGTCAGACAAGAAAACAACAAGAAAAGGACTCCTTTATGCCATAATTGATCCAATATATCAACTAACTCTGAAGCTTAGTTTTTTTGAAGTTTGCAGTCATGTTAGCCAATCAACAAATATTCTTAAATTTCAAAAGCATTTCAGTTGATCTTTCTGTCACTTACAACCAAAAGTTTACTACGGAAAAATCCTATGAACCTGGGTGAATTTATAAGTCCTATTACCCATTTACATTATATCTATCTTTGAACCAGTACAACATGATTTTAATTATAACATTATGATTTGTGTTGTCATAATGAGAATGACTCATTACTCTTTCAAAATTGAATCACCAGGACTTTCTTGGTGGCCCAGGGGTTAACATTCCGCTTTCCAAAGCAGTAGACACAGGTTCAGCTCCTGATTGGGGAACTGAGATCTCACAGGCCACAAGGCAACTCAGCCCATGTGATACAACTAAGATCAGAAGCAGTCAGAAATATAGATTTTTTTAATTTAGTTGCTATTTGCATAATGTTATGCTTTCAAATGAACTTTGGAAACATAGGAATGTCAGCCATTATTTACTTTTGTGTGGAAAAGACTACACTATTGTTTTATCATTTCCCCTCCCAAGGATATATACTGAGTATACTGTCACGAGGGAGGTGGGAGGGGGGTTCAGGATGGGGAACACGTGTATAACCATGGCAGATTCATGTTGATGTATGGCAAAACCAATACAATATTGTAAAGCAATTAGACTTCAATTAAAATAAATATTTATTTTTAAAAAATTTTTAAGAATTTTAGTTAGGACCATAATCAAAATAAGTTAATTCAAACTAACTTAATTAAAGGCCAAAGATTCCTACATAGGTTGTAGGTAACTTACAAAAGACCATTAATTGCTTAAGATGGATTTATCTTGAGATAGACATTTAATTTTGCTTTGGACTTCACTTAGCCAGCAATCCAAAGTAACACTGAAAATACCATTAAGCTATTTGAGAGAGTTTTGTGTGAAGTAGGAAAAAATAGCTTTATTTGCTTTGCCAGGCAAAGGCAGGGGGCAGGGCAGAGCAGCCCTCAAAACTGTGTGTCTCCACTTGGAGAGGATAGTGAGAAGTTTTATAGCAATGGTTCAAAAAAATGTGATCAGCTAGTGGACATTATTCTGATTGGTTGGTGGTGAGGTAAGTGGGAGTCAGCATCACCAACTTTCTGGTTCCAACTGGTCTAGGGTCAAGTGCGTGTGGGCAGCATACCATCATAAACTTCTCCCACCTGGTGGGGGTTTCAGTCTCTGCAGAACAGCTCAAAGTTGATGTGTGTATCCCTTGATGGGGAATTAGGATCTTCCCCAAGACTGACTATTCTTTCCTTGACTGCTTGCTTTTCCCTTGTTTCACACCCTCTTCCTTACCTAATTAACAACTGCTTGAATCTTCCATTTGGAACTCAGGGAAGGTCAGCGATGTTGAATGAAATCAATTTTCTGTAATCAAAGAAATGAGGGGCACATGAAGGTTTTTATGCCCAGGAGCCCCACACAGCTTTGCTCAGTAACAATTCCCTCTTTTCTCTGATATTCATCACTCTTGAGGAGAAAAAGTGTTGGGAAAAAATGGAATAATCATTTAGGGTAGAGACATCAGTCAAACTTAGCAGAGGAACTCGGTTTTACGGGAGATGCCTTTTAATTTCCCAGTAGGTTAACCTTCCCTAAGTCTTTCAGGGAATGAGGAGACAAATGTTCTGGCTACTTCCCGCTGAAATGGGGCATAGTTCTGCCGCAATTCATGGAGTGAATATCAGGTTGAAATATTCCTGACTTCCAAGTTGAGTTTAGTATGGTTAAGAACTCAATCACTTGGGGATTTAGAAGAATAAGTCTATCTGGACCTGACACTCAAGGGAGACTTGCAGCCAGGTAGCCAGTTGTTTAACTTTATCTAAGTGAAGTGAAGTCGCTCAGTCGTGTCCGACTCTTTGCGACCCCGTGGACTGTAGCCCGCCAGGCTCCTCCTTCCATGGGATTCACCAGGCAAGAATACTGGAGTGGGTTGCCATTTCCTTCTCCAGGGGATCTTCCCGACCCAGGGATCGAACCCAGGTTTCCCACATTGCAGGCAGACGCTTTAACCTCTGAGCCACCAGGGAAGCCCTAAGTAGGTTTGAACTTCTGATGTGGTGTATATATATATATATATATACACACACACACATATATATATATAAATATATACATATGACAGGAGTTCTACGTATGTCTCCTCTTTTTCGTTAATATCTGATCTAAAACAATTTTAGTGTAGAAGATCTTAATAGTTACAAGAGGATACCTTGAAATCATAAGGTTGCAGCTACCAGTGACCAGTGACCAGTGCCATCCCCTAATCTGACACAGCTCAGAAAATTTAAGCTCTTAGCATTACAAGAATGTGTCTGAAATCCACAATAGCCATCTAATTTTACCTTTGCTATCTGAACTTCAGTTATCCCATTTTGACTTTCAAATTTATTTCCTTCCTAATGTCTGAAGTGATGTTACTTTAATGATTTCAGTACTTTTTTAGACATGAGAAGATGTAAGATTTGTGGCTCATAAAATCTTCTGAAAATATCTATCTGAAGGCCTATTCTGCCAGCTTTTCTCAGAGCACAGATTGCCTCATTCCAAAGCTCTTCCCTGAACCCCTTTCAGAGAGTTTTGAGGGTCAGTGACTATGGTGACCATCAACTTAATCCTTGCAGAAGCTGACAACAAGTGCCAATTTCCAGTTGGCAAGGCTCCTTCAGGGTCTTAAATTCAGATATGGTATTAATGACATTTTATGACTATTCCAACCCATGGTGCTAGAAATGCTCATTCAAAGACCTGCAGAAAATTTCACTGACAGGCCACTCTGTGTGCTATTATTGGACTAGGGCTGATTAACAGTAGCCCAGAGTCTCCAACTTTTAAAGCAAACAGGCAGAGGGAAAAGGAAAACATCTCAAGTCTACTCACAGAGGCATACATTACCAAATTTTTGCAAATAACCAACAACATATAAAGGAAGGATCCCCCAATATCTGGAAATCACAGATCAAAATCAACACCATTCTAGACAAAATCTGTAACAATTATAAGCATATTCACTAGTTCACTTAGTAACTATATATTGTCAGATATATAACATTGAATATGTAGTTACAAGTTGTCATAGAGATTCACATGAGATTGGATACAGATCTGAGAGTGTGGTGGGATACCTACATGTGTACTGTTGGATATATGCCTAAGAATGTTTGGATAATCCCAAAGAAAGGCAATGCCAAATAATGTTCAAACTACCACACAATTACACTCATCCCACACACTAGCAAAGTAATTCTCAAAATTCTCCAAGCCAGGCTTTAACAGTATGTGAACTACAAACTTCCAGATGTTCAAGCTGGATTTAGAAAAGAGAGAGGAACCAGAGATCAAATAGCCAAGATCCACTGGACTATCAAAAAAGAGCTCCAGAGAAACATCTACTTCTGTCTTATTGACTATGCCAAAGTATTTGACTGTGTGGACCACAACAAACTGTGGAAAATACTTCAAGAGATGGGAATGCCATACCACCTTATCTGCCTCCTGAGAAATATGTTTGCAGGTCAAGAAGCAATAGTTAGAACCAGACATGGAACAGACTGGTTCCAAACAAGAAAAGGAGTGTGTCAAGGCTGTATATTGTCACCCTGCTTATTTAACTTATGTGCAGAGTACATCATGTGAAATGCTGGGCTGGGTGAAGCACAGGCTGGAATCAAGATTGCTGGGAGAAATATCAATAACCTCAGATACTCAAATGACACCACACTTATGGCAGAATGCAAAGAACTAAAGAGCTTCTTGATGAAAGACAAGAGTGAAAAAGTTGGCATAAAACTCAACATTCAGAAAACTAAGATCATGGCATCTGGTTCCATCACTTTATGGCAAATAGATGGGGAAACAAGGGAAACAGTGACAGACTTTATTTTGGGGAACTTCAAAATCACTGCAGATGGTGATTGCAGCCATGAAATTAAAAGACGCTTGCTCCTTGGAAGAAAAGCTATGACCAACCTAGACAGCATATTAAAAAGCAAAGACATTACTTTACATTACATTACAGAGACAACAAAGGTCTGTCTAGTCTCAGCTATGGTTTTTCCAGTGGTCATGTATGGATGTAGGGTTGGACTCTAAAGAAAACCAAGTGTCAAAGAATTGATGCTTTTGAACTGTGGTGTTGGAGAAGACTCTTGAGAGTCCCTTGGACTGCAAGGAGATCAAACCAGTCAATCCTCAAGGACTTCAGACCTGAATATTCATTGGAAGGACTGACGCTCAAGATGAAACTCCAATACTTTGGCCACCTGATGTGAAAAACTGACTCATCAGAAAAGACCCTGATGCTGGGAAAGATTGAAGTCAGGAGGAGAAGGGGACAACAGAGGGTGAGATGGTTCGATGGCATCACCGACTCAATGGACATGAGTCTGAGTAAACTCCAGAAGTTGTTGATGGACAGGGCAGCCTGGCCTGCTGCAATCCATGGGGGTTACAAGAGTCGGACATGACTGAGTGACTCACCTGAACTGACTGATATGCCTGTGACCTTTAGAAATAAGCTATAATTCACACCAGAAAAAGACACTGACTCTTCTCTGAGCTGTTCATTGAAAATGTGTCAGTAAATCAAATGCAAATAAGAGAGTCATCCTTTTCTATAAGAAAACGAAAAGACAAGATTTGTATACACTCTATGGAGATACTTACAAATTTTTGTTGAGACATCATTGAATACTTTACAATACTTGTCTTATTCTGGAGGAGAAAATATAATATTTATTAAAACATGTAATTTTCATCAAGATAAACATATAGTGTCATGACAAGCTAAATATATTTTATGAGAACTTTGCAAACTTTTCAAAATGAGCCTGATGTTTAGAGCAGGAGGAGAAGGTAGCAAAGGAGGAGAGTGATGAGAAAGAGCAAGTTCCTCAGAATTCAGCCTTCTAGATGGTGTAATACCGCACATAGTAAAAAGAAAATTGTCGTTAATTGAAATTAATGATTATGTTGATAGATTATTTTACTTGTTGGGGGAAAATAAGCTTAAATATTTCCCATCACAAATAAAAGTAAATTCTAGATTGTTAATGAATAATTGAATTTTTATTTCTTTTGTTGAAGGGTAATTGATTTACAATGCTTTAGTTTTTGCTACACAGCAAAGTGACTTAGCTATACATATATATATATACACAAACACTCTTTTTCATATATCTTTTTTAATTTAAATTTATTTCATTGGAGGTTAGTTACAATATTGTATTGGTTTTGCCATACATCAACATGAATCTGCCACAGGTATACACGTGTTCCCCATCCTGAACCCCTCTTCCTCCTCCCTCCCCATACCATCCCTCTGGGTTGTCCCAGTGCACCAGCCCCAAGCATCCAGTATCATGCATCAGAACTGGACTGGCGATTTGTTTCATATATGATATTACACATGTTTCAATGCCATTCTCCCTAATCATCCCACCCTCTCCCTCTCCCACAGAGTCGTGTTTTATTGCCTTATCACAGGACATTGAATAGTGTTCCCTGTGCTATACAGTAGGACCTTGTTGCCTATACAATGCATACATAATAACCACCATCTGCTAATCCTAACTTCTCAATCCATCCCTCTCCCCAGATAATCCCTTGGCAACCACAACTCAGTTTTCTGTGTCTTTAGTCCCTTTCTATCCTGTAGAAAATTTTATTTGCGTTACAGTTTAGATTCCAGATATGAATGATATTGTATGCTATTTGTCTTTCTTTTTCCGACTTACTTTGCTATGATACTCTCTCGGTCCATCCATGTTTCTCTTTTAAAAAAAGAGGTTAAAACTTTAAAATAATTGCTAGGAAATGAAACTTTTCAAAAGTAATGTGATAGAAGAAATAAAAAGGAAAAATATGAAAATAAGACTAATCTATAAAACACTTAAATTTAACAAAAACAATAGAATAAACGTTTGCAAGAGATGTCAAAGAATAGTAATATTTGCGAGTATATTTAATGTAAAAAGAGTTCATCGTAACCTTTCAGTAGATATTCTCACTCCAATAGATCAATAATTCTGATAATTGACAAAACTATAGCGTAGATTCTATGTCCCATACACTGTGCAAAGAATAGAAAATACAAAGACAGTTAGAACAATGTCCCTGACTTCAGGAAGCTCATAGACGAAGGAACATAGAGAGTTAGCAAATATTTTCATCTTATTACTTGAAATAACTACACAAGTTTTAAAATTAACTAAACATATGTCTTGGTATACTTTGCATATGGCCTGCTTTTATGGAACATCAATGGCACCCCACTCCAGTGCTCTTGCCTGGCAAATCCCATGGACGGAGGAGCCTGGTGGGCTGCAGTCCATGGGGTCGCTAGGAATCGGACACAACTGAGCGACTTCACTTTCATTTTTCACTTTCATGCACTGGAGAAGGAAATGGCAACCCACTCCAGTGTTCTTGCCTGGAGAATCCCAGGGACAGGGAGCCTGGTGGGCTGCAGTCCATGGGGTTGCACAGAGTCGGACACGACTGAAGCGACTCAGCACCAGCATAGACTAGAAGATTAAGCAATATGTATTTATTTTTCAGTGGTTTGGCGGCTAGGAAATCCAAGGCTAAGGTGCTGACAGATTCCATATCTGGTGAGGTCCTGTCCCTAGTTCACATACAGCCTTTTTTTTTTTTCTTTTTCCTGTGTCCTCCCACTCCAAAGAGTTAAGTGAACTCTCTGATGTTTCTTTATAAGGGCATCAATCCCACTCATCAGAGTGAAACTTTTATGACCTACAAATGGACAGAGGAGCCTGGTAGGCTGTGGTCCATGGGGTCGCTAAGAGTCGGGCACGACTGCGCCACTTCACTTTCGCTTTTCACTTTCATGCATTGGAGAAGGAAATGGCAACCCACTCCAGTGTTCTTGCCTGGAGAATCCCAGAGACAGTGGGCCCTCGTGTATGGGGTTGCACAGAGTCAGACACGACTGAAGCAACTTAGCAGCAGCAGCAGCAGCAGCAACAGCAGCAGCAGCAGCAGCAGCATTACCCAAAGGGCCCCCCTCCCAATACCATCACACTAGAAAGGGTTTAACTTATGATTTTGAAGAGGAAAGTAAACTTTCAGTCTGTAGCAACATCCCAAAGTGGAGAAATAAATTACATAAGTTCTGATAAACCCAAATGCTTGTTATTATTTGGTGATTAGTATTTTATTTGAGATGACTTTGAGATAATAAAGGGCTCCCCTGATGGCTCAGATGGTAAAGAATCTGTGTGTAACTCAGGAGACACGGGTTTGATCCCTGGGTCAGGAAGTTCCCCTGAAGAAGGAAATGGCAACCCACTCCAATATTCTTGCCTGGAGAGTTCCATGGACAGAGTAGCCTGGTGAGCTACTCATGGACCCCAGTCCACAGGGTCACAAAGAGTTGGACACGATTGAGTGACTAGCACTTTCACTGAGATAATATGAGAAATTTTCAGGTAATAGGGATTAAAATCAGGATATGAGGCTTCTCACACAGTGTGATTTACTAGTAAAAAGCACTCATGACCCCATGGCCTTAGCGCCTCATGAAACCAGTGTAAACAAGAGAGGCAAAATGATAATCTTCTTTGACCACATGCACTGACCATGTTAGAGGCAGATAGTATTTTGTTTCAAGCCTGATTCAGAGGAGGATTTTATGAACGCTGTTTCTGTCAAATGAAACAATATATCCTGGCAATCTCTATTATATTAATATCTAGCAATCTCTATTATATTAATAAGAGAGATAATAATGGTATATATTGTCAGAATCTTTCTTAACAATGATATAACCCCAAATAGTTAGTGTCAAGTTCCAAACTGAATATGTAAAGTGCACGGATGATGGATTGTGCTAAATTTACATATAAGAGAGACCCATGTGCCTGGGTCTCTGCAGAAGGTTATGTAAGCAAAAAAGGTGACCAGGATACTGAAAATGTATCTGGGGTTTCACCAGGTATTCTAAAGTATCTGGAAAGTGGAATGAGCTACCTTTATGAAAGCATAACTCAAACAAAGCTGACAAAAATGAGGCAATGATATGATTACCCAATTGGAATATTGAGTAAGGTTTGTTTATTTTTCTGTATAAAACTTTAGTCTTTCAGATTATTTTTACAAACATAACCTCCTCAATAATATTATGACTGAAACGTTCTTCTTCAACATTAACGTGCTAAACAATAGAAATAAAATAATGTATATAAAGAATCTCACAGAGAGAGAAATAAGAAATCTACTTCAAATATTAATATGGAATGTCTTTGTGTATAGAGGAAGAAACCAAGTTTTTAATCATATTTTTAATATTATTTTTCCTGAAATCTGTAATGAGCTCTATTCTGAAGAATATTATATTTCTGAAGAGAAAAACATGAGAAAACCATTCCCTAATTTAAAAAAATTTGCAGTATTAGCTGCAGCATAACTCATCATATAAAACATAAATCTATCGCTTCAATAGAGATATTTTATACCACCAAACCATATATATTTTCCTCCAAAATTGTGGAAATCATAAAAAATGTATTTCAAACTAAATATATACTTTGCATTAGGAAAATATGAAAATTTTATAAGCTTATTTTGATCATTCAGTTCAGTTCAGTCGCTCAGTTGTGTCCGACTCTTTGCGACTCCATGAACCAGAGCACCAGGCCTCCCTGTCCATCACCAACCCTGGAGTATACCCAAACCCATGTCCATCGAGTTGGTGATGCCATCCAGCCATCTCATCCTCTGTCATCCCCTTTTCCTCCTGCCCTCAATCTTTCCCAGCATCAGAGTCTCTTCAAATGAGTCAGCTCTTCGCATCAGGTAGCCAAAGGATTGGAGTTTCAGTTTCAGCATCAGTCCTTCCAATGAACACCCAGGACTGATCTCCTTTAGGATGGACTGGTTGGATCTCCTTGCAGCCCAAGGGACTCTCAAGAGTCTTCTCCAACACCACACTTCAAAAGCATCAATTCTTCAGCCCTCAGCTTTCTTTATAGTCCAACTCTCACATCCATACATGACCACTGGAAAAATCATAGCCTTGACTAGACAGACCTTTGTTGGCAAAGTAATATCTCTGCTTTTGAATATGCTGTCTAGGTTGGTCATAACTTTCCTTCTAAGAAGTAAGCATCTTTTAATTTCATGGCTGCAATCACCATCTGCAGTGATTTTGGAGCCCCCAAAAATAATGTCAGCCACTGTTTCCACTGTTTCCCCATCTATTTGTCATGAAGTGATGGGACCAGATGCCATGATCTTAGTTTTCTGAATGTTGAGCTTTAAGCAAACTTTTTCACTCTCCTCTTTCACTTTCATCAAGAGGCTCTTCAGTTCTTCTTTACTTTCTGCCATAAGGGTGGTGTCATCTGCATATCTGAGGTTATTGATATTTCTCCTGGCAATCTTGATTCCAGCTTGTGCTTCTTCCATCCCAGCGTTTCTCATGATGTACTCTGCATTTAAGTTAAATAAGCAAGGTGACAATATACAGCCTTGATGTACTCCTTTTCCTATTTGGAACCAGTCTGTTGTTCCATGTCCAGTTCTAACTGTTGCTTCCTGACCTGCATATGTGTTTCTCAAGAGGCAGGACAGGTGGTCTTGTATTCTCATCTCTTTCAGAATTTTCCACAGTTTATTGTGATCCACACAGTCAAAGGCTTTGGCATAGTCAATAAAGCAGAAGTAGACTGGAAGTATTCAAATGATAAACCTTTTTCATCATACCCAAGTTATTTAAACTGAGGAGACATTTATTACAGTAAAAACAAAACAAAACATGACTTTCCTTGCTCACTGAAAGAGCAATTGTTTGTTGAAAATAAGTAATACATTTTGCAGTTGCTTCATTGTTTTTTTCTGATCCAGAGCTTTTTCATGGCATTTTGCATCTCTCCATTTCTCAGAGTATAGATTAGAGGGTTCAGCATAGGGGTGACAATGGTGTAAAACACAGCAAAGTATTTATCAATGGGTAAGATAACAGGAGGTCCCACATACGTAAAAATACAGGGCACAAAGAAGAGGACCACCACAGTGATGTGGGAGCCACAGGTGGACAAGGCTTTATGCTTCCCTTCCCTACTGAGATTCTTCAAGGAGCACAGGATGACCCCATAGGAGATGAGTAAGAGTGTGAAAATGGTTACACAGATGGCCCCATCGTTGGCAACTACTGTGACGGCAGTAATGTGGGTGTCAGTGCAGGCCAGTTTTAACAAAGGATACGTGTCACACCCAAAGTGGTCAATGACATTAGGGCCACAGAATGGAAGGTTGTAAAAAAAAATTATATGAAGTAGAGCATGTAAAAACCCACCAACCCAAGCCAATAGCAGCATCAGAACACACACTCTCTGATTCATGATTGTCAAATAATGCAAGGGTCTGCAGATGGCCAGGTAGCGGTCATAGGCCATGACAACCAGGAGAAAAACCTCAGCACCACTAAATAGATGCTCTGTAAACAGCTGGGTCATGCAAGCTTGAAATGAAATGGTTTTCTTCGCATAGAGTAAGTCTATAATTGTGTTCGGGGTGATTGAAGTAGAATAAAAAGCATCCATAAATGATAAGTAGCCAAGAAAGAAGTACATAGGGGCATCCAGTGTTGGGCTGAGTACCACCGTCAGGACAATGAGTAGGTTGCCCACCATGGTCACAGTGTAAATGAGCAAGAACACGACAAATAAAATTCTCTGCCCCTGGACACTCTGAGTGAGCCCCAAGAGGACAAACTCAGTTACATTTTCCCTTTGTTCCATAGGTTCTTCTGTATGTCTTATTCCAGAGTTCAGGACAGCATTATCTATAAATACAATTAGCAAAAGTGACTTCCTAAAATCTTGCAATAATTTGTTTCTTATTCAACAAACAGTCCTTGTGGTTTATTATGTTTGGGTACTTTCAGATATTATAATAGAAGGCTGATTAAATCATCTTCTTTGACCACAAACTAATAGATAAGCAGGTGAATAAAAAAAAAATATATGGGAAAAGAATATTAAGTAAGTGAAGTCCTGCAACTAATTTTCTATCTAGAAACTTTAAATTGTATATATAGCTAATATCCCAGACAAAAATAAAAGCTGATTAAAGTTTTAAAAAGAAGTAAAGCAAGATGGGGAGGGTGGTGGGAGAGGGGTTCAGGGTTGGGAACTCATGTATACCTGTGGTGGATTCATGTCAATGCACGGCAAAACCAATACAGTATTGTAAAGCAAAAAAATAAAAAATTAAAAAAATTTTTTTTAAAGTAAAGCAAGATTTAATGTCCATTTCATGAAAGAGATGACTTTCCTCCTTCTAGGTTTGGAAGAAACTTCTTAACCAATCAATTACTCTCAAATAAATATATCTGACAATTTCAAATATTTTAAGGACTTGGGAAAGTATAACAAAACACCACTGGACAAAAAAGTCTGAAGATACACATGTGAGATGATGTGCACAGAGTTATTATCGAAAGTAAAGATCTGTAAGCAGTTAACTAACAAAAGACAAAAATATGAAATAAATTAAAATATCAACAAAAAGTTAGAGGAAAAATGCCTCTAATGACCAACAAACATATGATAGGATGCTGAAGCTCATCTGTGAACAGAAAAGTAAGACTTGAAGTCACAGCTTGCTTAGTACAGTATTTGCTTGAGTTCTTGGAAGTCAATCAGTCAAAATATATGGATGCTACCTCATCAATTAACTTTAACAGATTAACATGCCATGTTTAGAGAACATAAAAATTGAAAGTAGGGTCAGATTTATAAATATCTGAAATGAAAATATTGTCATTAACCTTGAAATTAATTTCTAAACGTACTTTCTGGAAGGTAAATTTATTTCAGATCATTAGAACATGAAATTATCCAAAAGATGTATTGCTGAATAGAATCAATTTTTACATACTTAATAATCATGAAGGAATCCTAACATGGCTGATTATGAAAATCACAAAGGAAAACTCTTAAAGGATTGAGTTCTCATTTCACCAATGTGCTCTTATAAAACAGAAAGCCTCGTTAAGAATTTTGTGTCTGAACCCACTTCCTGGGTTACCTGCAGAAGATGAAAGTTATTCAATCCATGTTCTGAGCTCTGGTGCCATCTCTTTAGTCCTTCATGAACTGATGCCATCTCTGGCAAAATAATGAGCAAAGTACATGCAGCATCACTGGATTCTGAGTCAGTCTTGCAGGACATGTAATTCATCTCAGACATTCAGGATAAAAAAATACTTTTCAATTATTGGAATTTTCAAAATGAATATGAATGTCCTGTTACCTAAGGCACTCTGAATCTTGATTGTGCAAAGAAACTCAAAATGTTTATTACCGTCAGAATTTGTCCTGATAACAAACAAATGTTAAGTCACCATTTTAATTCAGAGAAAGAGAGAGAGAGAAAACTTCAGATTATGTAAGGATTGTTTAAAGTGAAAAAAATAAATTTGCTGCTTGTGTCTATCCCAGTGAAAGTGAAATGGACTTTGCAACATTTGGATTCTCACTTATATTGTCCTGTCTTCAAACAGCATTGTTGAATTTTGGGCTTCTTGAAGGACGGGAATAGTTTCACACATACCCTTCATTATGTTCTGAGTCCATCATTTCAGTTCTAGTAGAAGTCTGTCGTGTGATTGCTGCTGCAGACAAATGCTCCTCGGATAAAGGCAAAGTGCTCTCAACACGTGGTCCGTATTTAACCGCAGTACATACAGGTGAGGCATCCAGCAGGCACATCTCCAAGGGTGATTTTTGTCTAATTAAATTCATTGGAACTTTAATCATAATTTTGAGGGTAGAGTCTTTATCTCCAGAGATGGTACCAGAACAATCATCATGTGGAACAGGACTTATAGAATCCTGTCCTCTGGGGGAAAATTCATAAAGTGTAAATTGAGACCATATCACCAAAAGGGAAAATCAAATCTGGAAAGAAATGAAATATGTAAAAACTTTCTAGCTGAAATCAAACCTTAAAAATTGGCAAATAGTTTTAAGTTTAAGCTTTATCTTTGAAGATAATATCTGAATTTATTTCCAAATATTATTAATGTTAACTTCAGAATAAGTTATTTAAGGTTTATTTCAAATAGAGATAAAAGTTGTCATATGATTTCAGACAGACAAATTGATAGAATCTGTTTTAGTATTAAAATGGTGAAAGAGAAAACATTTATGGGATTATTCCATTTATCTCCAAGTGCTCATGGGGCCTTTGCCAAAGTAGAAAACACCCTAAGCTGTGACAGAAGTTGCTGTACATTTTTAAAGTTTTAAATCATACAGCATGTATTTACATTATATATGTATGTAGCATATATGTAAATACATACCTATAAATAAGAGAAAAATATAACATTTTTCATTTACAAATTAAGCAATACAAGCCTAAAATTACCTGTGTAAATTTTCAGACATTTTCTAAAGAAAGATAATGATACACATTATATAAAATAATCTATATTAAAGGTATCTAAAAAGCGAGACTTCCCAGGTAGTGTTAGTGGTAAAGAATTTGCCTCCCAGTACAAGAGTTGCAAGAGACGCTGGTTTGATCCCTGGGTCAGGAAGATTCCCTGGACTAAAAGAAAACAACCTGCTCCAGTATTGCTGCCTGGGAAGTCTCATGGACAGAGGGGCTGGTGGGCTGCAGTCCATGAGTCCATTGGGTCACAAAGAGTTAAACACGACTGAACATACATATCTAGAATAAAAATTATATATATATATACACACACAGACACACACACATAAAGGATAATAGACTATATATATATATTAACTGGATGCAACTAAAAGAGTGCTTAGAAAGAAATGTAGTTTTCTTTATATGCAAATATTAGAAAACAATAAATATTTTAAGAAATGAACTCAGCTTTTGTCTCAAGATACTAGAAAACAAAAATTAAAATAAACCTAGAGAGCACTGTAGTTTGAAACAGTACTGAGAACACAGACATCATTTAAAGAGGAATTCATTAAAAATAATAAATCTATTTAAAACCGGTAACTGAGCACTCACACATGTGGCTCAGATGGTAAAGCGTCTGAATACAATGCTGGAGACCTGGGTTCCATCCCTGGGTTGGGAAGACCAATAAACCAATAGTTAGGTCTTTGAACTTTTTTTTTTTCCAGTTTCAACAATTTATTTTAATGTTAGCATTTCTTCGTTTTTGTTTTGTTTTGATCTAGTTAAGAAATCTTTGTATAAGATCATAAAGACATTCTTTATCATACATTTCTAGAGAAATGTACTAAGAAAAAACAAAAGAAACAAATTTATCGGAATCAAGATTGAAGAGAGGGGAAATTCCCTGATGGTCCAATAGTTAATAATCCACCTTACTGTGCAGGGGCTGTGTGCTTAGTCGTTCAGTCATGTCCAGCTTTTTGCGACCCCATGGACTGTAGCCTGCCAGACCCCTCTGTCCACGGGATTCTCCAGGCAAGAAGATTGGAGTGGGTTGCCATCCCCTCCTCCAGGGAATCTTCCCCACCCAGGGATGAAACCCAGGTCTCCCGCACTGCAGGCAGATTCTTTACTCTCTGCGTCACCAGGGAATCCCCACAGTGCAGGGGATTTGGGTTCAAGCCCTAGCTGGGGAACGTAGACCCCACATGTGTGTGTGTCCAAGTCACTCAGTCATGTGCAACTCTTTGCAACACCGTGGACTGTAGCCCACAGGGCACCTCTGTCCCTGGGATTTTCCAGGCAAGAATCCTGGAGTGGATTTGGAGCAAGTAAGTTCCTGCCGCAACTTCTGAGCCTGTGAGCTCAGAGAGTTGACACACTGCAAAGAATGATCCTCATTGGAGAAGGCAATGGCAACCCACTCCAGTGTTCTTGCCTGGAGAATCTCAGGGACAGGCGAGCCTGGTGGGCTGCCGTCTATGGGGTCGCACAGAGTCGGACACGACTGAAGCGACTTAGCAGCAGCAAAGAATGACCCTGCGTGAGACAACGGACATCCTGCAGGCGGAACTAAGACTGGATGCAGTGATATAAATGAAATTTTAAAATAAATAAATAAAATGGTTAAACAGATATTGAAGAAAGAGCCATCACTCTCGATTTTCGAGATCTTAAAAAGATGATACAATCATAAAATTTAAATTTTTAAAAAAGATGATACAATGATATTATAAATGAATTCACAGAAGTATCAGTTCAGTTCAGTTCAGTTCAGTTCAGTTCAGTCGCTCGTTTGCGACCACATGAATTGCAGTTTGCCAGGCCTCCCTGTCCATCACCAACTCCTGGAGTTCACCCAGACTCACATCCACCGAGTCGGTGATGCCATCCAGCCATCTCATCCTCTGTCATCCCCTTCTCCTCCTGCCCCCAATCCCTCCCAGCATCAGAGTTTTTTCCAATGAGTCAACTCTTCCCATGAGGTAGCCAAAGTACTGGAGTTTCAGCTTTAGCATCATTCCTTCCAAAGAACACCCAGGACTGATCTCCTTCAGAATGGACTTGTTGGATCTCCTTGCAGTCCAAGGGACTCTCAGGAGTCTTCTCCGACACCACAGTTCAAAAGCATCAATTCTTTGGCACTCAGCTTTCTTCAGAGTCCAACTCTCACATCCATACATGACCACTGGAAAGACCATAGCCTTGACTAGACTCAAGCTCAACATTCAGAAAACTAAGATCATGGCATCTGGTCCCATCACCTCATGGGAAATAGATGGGGAAACAGTGGAAACAGTGTCAGACTTTATCTGGGGGGGCTCCAAAATCACTGCAGATGGTGACTGCAGCCATCAAATTAAAAGATGCTTACTCCTTGGAAGGAAAGCTATGACCAACCTAGATAGCACAGAAGTATACTTGCCAAGAAAAGAAAATGAAGCACTGCTATGAAAAAGACAACTCTCTAATCACACAGAGCAAAATAACTAAAAGCTGGAATAATCTAACATCTAAATAAATCAATGCTTAGGACTACTTTCCCCTTCAAAATGTCATTCTCATGTGGCATTCATCAATCAGTTCTATAACAGCTAATCCATAAATGGTACCAATCCTACATAAACACTTTCACAGATGGGAGAAAATGAACATGCCTCCTAATGCATTTTATGCCTCCAGAATAACCCTTAACAAGGGCATCACAAGGAAAATAATTAGATCAATTCCTCACATTAGGAAATACACAAAATCCTGAACATAATTCTTATTTTGATTCCTTTGGATGCTTTCTTTGGGGATTTTTTTTTAACTTGTTAATATGGTTTTTGAGTCACATCCTGAGAAATGCTCGATCTAAGAGTAATCATGTCCCACTACTGATGTAAAATTTTTCTGAGTATTCAACCAACAGCACTGTCCCTGTGAACAATGAGGTTTCCCAGCTGGTGAGAATAAACACTATTCCTGGCCCAATGTGAGCTCCAAGCCCTCTTTGTAATCCATCTGGGTAAATCTCCCTCCAGCCTCAGGTATTTTCCTCAAATGCAAGCACAGATCAGTACTCTGATGAAACTTGAGTAATGAATAATCTCTCTCTCTCTTCCACAACCCCCTCAAGACTCAGAACTATAGTTGTATCCTCTGCAGTATTTTACTCTCATAAATTTAGCTGTCTTGGTGTCCTCAGACCCTGAACTTCATATCTTCAACTCAGAAAGTCTATTAGGATTTTTTTTTTTTGATGTATCCTTCTCTGTACTACAGCATGAAACATTTTTAAAGTAATAAACAGGGAAACACTTGGAACTCAACTAAATTTCCATCTCTCTGTGATCACTGCCACTTAATTCTTATATCTAGTACCTCAAAAATAATTATTTTCTGTTTTTTCTGAACCTGTTTGCCTATTTCTTAAAAAGTTTACATGCATATTTACAGTGGTTTTAATCATAAGTTAAAATAGCTGGAAACAGACAAAATATCTCTTAATCAAGAAAAGCTTAAAAGGACTGTGATACATCCACAAAATGGAATGCTAATTAGCAATAAAATGAATAAACTATTGATAAACACAAGGATGTGCATAAATCTCAAATACATAGTACTATGAGAAAAATTAATATTTAAAACTATACAGAATAGGCATAATCTTTATACAGAAAATACAGACAACTGAACCAAAATTGCTGGATTTAATAAATAAATCCAATAAATTTTCAGGGTAGAAAATCAACCTGCCAAAATGAGTTGCATTTACATATTTAACAATAAAATATATAAAAAGAAAATTAAGAAATTAATCCCATTTAAAATAGTATCAATAAGAATAACATACATAGGAATAAAGTAAATAATGAAAGTGAAAGACTGGTAAACTGAAAAATATATGACATCAATGAAAGAAATTAAAGGAATAAAGAAGGACGCCCAATGTTCATGAATTGGAGGAATAAAGAAAAATATTGTTAAAGTGGCCACACTATCCAAATCAAATGGAAAAGATCAGCAATCAAAGAAAATATATGAAGTAATTTATAAGCAGTTCATGGAAAAGGAATATAAATGCCTTGAAACATGTTAAGGATACCCAAACAGATGACATTCTGACAATAACTATAAACATCAAAATTTAAATACATAAAATAATTGACTCAACAATTCCACTTCTTGGAACTCATACAGACAAAATTTAAAAACTTCATCACAGAATTATTAAACATTGAAAAAAACTGAAGAAAACATGAAAATGACCAGATGCATCAGTTTTAGTGTAGCTGCATGAAAGAGCTAAGTAGTGGGAACTCACTAGACTGAGTTAGGATCTAAAGTAAACTGGCATGCACAGACCTCCAGGAGGCTGTGCAGTAAAGTGAAAAATGTATACACTGAGGCAGAGACACAAACACGTAAATGAAAATATGCTTGTGTTTGCAGATTATAACTCGAACAATCTGAGAAAGAGAATATAGTGACTGCACCTGAAAGGACTGAAAGAATCTGGGTTACGATGGGGATAAGTTTTATTCTACATGATTTCATTTTGCATGAATTCCATTATTAGAATAGAATTTTTCTTATTTAAAAACTTAAAATAAATATGCTAAAATTTTATATGAATACAAATGAAACTGAGGAAAAAACACTCTATACACAATATATTGTAATGTACAATAAATAGAAAGAAGATAAAAAATAAGAATCTAACAATAAAAACAAGAATAAGAAAAAATAAAAGTAAACACAAATTAATTTAAAATTAGTAACTCTATAAAAATTTCATTGACTAACATGTGACATGTTATTTATTGACTTCCTAGTTTAAATGTATGCTACCTTTCAAGATTCAGTGATAAACTAGATATTAGTCAGTTTATATGCCATCAGGGGATTGCTATTAATAAATAGCATAAACATATAATTTAATTACAATTGGCATTAGTCTGTTAAAGAAATGGAAAGTATTATCAAATTTATGAAGACTTTTACATTCTAAGGAGGTTGGCCCTAATGCTAATTTACTAACTTCATAATGGATAATGCACTAATTTAAAACTTGGTCTGCTTTTTTTTCCTCTCCAGAGCTTATTTATAGCATTAGTCATTCAGAATTTTTTAGACTGTAGATTAATGAGTTCAGTATGAGAGTTATGACTGTATAAGATACACTCAATTATTTTCTAATGGGGAAGGTCTTAGTAGGTCTTCCATATATAAAAATACAAGAACAAAGAAGCAGACAATCACAGTGATGAGGGAACCACAGACGTGAAGGGCTTTCTGCCTCCCTCCTGACTCAGCTTCTTCAGAGAGTGCAGGATGACTCCATAGGCGATCAATAACGGCAGAAACACAATAGTGCAGATCAGTCCTCCACTGGCCAGCACTAAGAGGCCAATAGAGCGTCCCTGGTGGCTCAGAGGGTAAAGCATCCGCCTCCAATGCAGGAGACCCGGGTTCGATCCCTGGGTCAGGAAGATCCCCTGGAGAAGGAAATGGTAACCCACTCCAGTATTCTTGCCTGGAGAATCCCATGGACAGAGAAGCCTGATAGGCTACAGTCCATGGGGTCACAAAGAGTCAGACACGACTGAGCAACTTCACTCACTCACTCACTCAAGAGGCCAATAATATAGGTGTTAGTACATATGAGTTTCAATAAGTGTTCATGTTACACATAAAGTGATCAGTGACTTTGGAGCCACAGAATGGGAACCCATAAATAGTGCCAAGTTGCATTACTGAGTGCAGAAAACCTCCAACCCAGGACACTACCAGCAGTAAAACACACACCCACAGCCCCATGCATTATGTCTGTGAGTTCAATGTCTTACTAAGAGTTTTAGTCATGATAATGTGCAGGTGGCCCACCATTGTCAAAATATAAAAAAAAAGAGTGAGGCCCAAGAGGACTAAGAAACTTCAGTTCCATCTAGTCTGAACAGGAGCTGAGTTCACATATTAGAAGCAGTTAACCTACAAAACAAGAGGAAACACTTTTAAATGCATTATCAGTTGAGTTCAGTTCAGTTCAGTCACTCAGTCATGTCCGACTCTTTGGGACCCTATGAACTGCAGCACGCCAGGCCTCCCTATCCATCACCAACTCCCAGAATCCACCCAAACCCATGTCCATTGTGTCAGTGATGCCATCCAGCCATCTCATCCTCTGTCATCCCCTTCTCCTCCTGCCCCAAATCTTTCCCAGTATCAGGGTCTTTTCAAATGAGTCAACTCTTCACATGAGGTGGCCAAAGTATTGGAGCTTCAGCTTCAACATCAGTCCTTCCAATGAACACCCAGGACTGATCTCCTTTAGGATGGACTGGTTGGATCTCCTTGCAGTCCAAGGGACTCTCAAGAGTCTTCTCCAACACCACACTTCGAAAGCATCAATTCTTTGGTGCTCAGCTTTCTTTATAGTCCAACTCTCACATCCACACATGACTACTGGAAAAACCATAGCCTTGACTAGACAGATCTTTGTTGGCAAACTAATGTCTCTGCTTTTTAATATGCTGTCTAGGTTGGTCATAACTTTCCTTCCAAGGAGTAAGTGTCTTTTAATTTCATGGCTGCAAAACCATCTGCAGTGATTTTGGAGCCCAGAAAAATTAAGTCAGCCACTGTTTCCATCATTTCTCCATCTGTTTGCCATGAAGTGATGGGACCAGATGCCATGATCTTAGTTTTCTGAATGTTGAGCTTTAAGCCAACTTTTTCACTCTCCTCTTTCACTTTCATCAAGAGGCTCTTTAGTTCTTCCTCACTTTCTGCCATAAGGGTTGTGTCATCTACATATCTGAGGTTATTGATATTTCTCCTGGCAACCTTGATTCCAGCTTGTGCTTCATCCAGCCCAGCATTTCTCATGACATACTCTGCATATAAGTTAAATAAGCAGGGTGACAATATACAGCCTTGACGTACTCCTTTTTGCATTTGGAAACAGTCTGTTGTTCAATGTCCAGTTCTGAATATTTAGAACAACTTTAATTATAAATTCAAAAAGCTAGAAACAGCCAGAATATCTCTTAACTGAGAAAAAATAAACTGTGGTACATCCATAAATCAAAATACTACTCAGCAATAACATGAATAACGTATTTATGAACACACTGACATGCATAAACCTCACAGGCATGTTACTAAGAGCAAGTAGCCACATTTAACAGAGTACAGAGGAGACAATCTTACATATAGAAAATGCAAATAATTGCACCAAACCTGTTAGAACTACTAAACAAATCCAATAATGCTTCAAAATACAAAATCAATGTAAATGTTAACTCTATGGCATAACAAAGGGAAAAGCTCTATAGAAATAGCATGTATATAGTTCTTCAAGGTTCTACCCATGCCAAACAGAATATCAATTTCTTCAGTGATTGTGCTCAGGCGCTCAGTTAGGTCTGACTCTTTGTGACCCCGTGGACTGTAGCCCACTACGTTCCTCTGTCCATGAGATTTCCCAGGCAAGAATACTGGAGTGGGTTGCCATTTCCTTTTCCCAGGGATCTTTCTGACCCAGGGATCGAACAGTCTCTCTTGCATCTCCTGAATTAGCAAGTGGATTCTTTTCCACTGCACCACCTGGGAAGCCCAATTTAATTCACAGCAGCGGTATAATTAGTAAGAGTATATTACATACATAAAGGCAAATCACTGTACTTGAGCTTCTTTGAGATCTCACACTGGATAAATGAGAGTCATGTTACTGAAGAAGGACAAGAAGTTAGATTGGGAGATTGATAATAGGGAAATCGGGGTGACACAGAAACTTTCAGTGAAAGCGAATCACAGGCAGTTAGGACAGCGGGGAACTCGAGGGCCAGGGTATAGATGCATAGGTCACAGTCAGGGAGAGACAGGCACAGGCTGGCGAGGAGGGAGCTGAGACCCCAGGAGAGGTCTCTGGACAGAAGCTGACTTGGAAAGAGGTTAGCAGATTGAAGGCCCAGTGAAGAAGGGGAAATGAAAAGCACAGGGGAACCGGAACCGGAACCAACTAGAGGAGCAAGAGACCACGTGCGACTGTGGACGGCAGGTTCCCATCCGGGGGGCCCAGAAGGACAGACACTGCAGACTTGGGGACAGGGCACGGAAGGCCACACTCAGGGAGAAGACTCGAGACTCTGGAGGCGGGATGTGGTGCCGGCCAAGAGACCTACTCCCAGCGCCACACGGACACAGCAGGGCAGCGCTGTTCCACCCATCAGGTCGCCAGCCAGGGCCACAGCCTCTCAGTGCTGGCTCCTGGAAGAAGAGGCTGCGGGAAACACCAGGTACGCTGTCCGGAAAGTCTCCCCAGGGGCCACGTCCCACCACCGTGCTGCCTGCAGTTTCAGTTCAGCAGACGTTGGCTGCTCTAGGTTGTGTCTCCTCTAAACATCTCTTTTACCCAAGTGTCCCTTCCTTTGAAATTCAGCCTGGAATTTCATTTCTTGAGCCTATTATATCCCACTTCTCATGATGCCCATGAAGGATAATACATCTGCCAAAAAGATTTTCCTTGACACAAATGGAATCAGGAGTGTGTGAGAAACCTGGGAAATTGAGATCAACAGAGAGATGAAGGAAAGAAATCTTCCCTCCAAAAAAAATAGACGAATGCATTAAAGACAGTCTTCACAATGTGTCCAGTGATCAGACCTGTGTTTTGATATTTTCCCAACAAGGAGTGAGAAAGTAGGAAAGTGATATTTTCCCATCATGAAGTGGGATGAGTGGAGGAAGCAGACTCTAAAAGACTTCATATTCTTACTTAACTTTATTGAGTCACTTTTGTCTTGTATAAAATGGATAGAAATCTATTTACCAATACTTGTTCCTACAATAATAATGTATATAAAGAACCTGTCAAGATGTATGCCTCATAGTTTATCTTCATCAGTAGTTAGCTCACTTCCCTCACTAACACCTAACATTTTCACCAAATGATATTCCAGATTAAACCAAATATGTTTATGCAACAGATCCAAACAGTATGTCTCACTGATTTTTAGGAGAAACACACTTATTCCCTAAATATATATTTTTAATGAATTTTTTAAAAAGTCACATGGCAGTTTATCCTCAGGACAGATTTTTGAGGATGTGTAAAGGAAGACCTAAAGAGCTTTAAATTTACTCACAATCTAGTAAAATTGCATCTGCTGTGAATGCCAGACTGCTTGCATTTCCTTCTTCAGTTCTCATACCTTCCCAAGTTTTCCTTTTGACAATTTATAATTTGTGCTGCATTAATCTTACTCCTCCACTGAGCCTCTGGTATAGCCCCTAAGACATAATCATCGGCCTTAGTTTTTTCCTCTTTAAATGCTCTCATTGCTCTTAGAGTAGAAACCACATTTACTCAAGACTTATCCCACCCTTGAAGAAAAATGAAACTGAAGGTTTACTCACTCAGTGGTGTCCAAATCTTTGAGATTCCCTGGATCATAGCCTGCCAGGCTCCTCTGCCCATGGGATTCTCCAGGTAAAAGTGCTGGAGGGGGTAGTCATTCCCCTTCTGCAGGGGATCTTCCTGATCTAGGAATCAAACTCAGGTCTCCTCTATTGCAGGCAGATGCTTTAGCATCTGAGCCACCAGGGAAGCCCATGAATACTGCAGTCGGCAGCCTATCCCTTCTCCAGGGGATCTTCCCAGCCCTGGGATGGAGCTGGTGTCACCTGCATCAGGGGAATTCTGTACCAGCTGAGCTATCAGGGTATACATATGTATATATACTTGTTCAGATTCTTTTTCTTTGGAGGTTACCATTACTATATTCATGTTGGTCTTTGTAAAAGTGAAGTGGCATAACAAACCTTCAAAAAGGGAATAAACCTGCACTGCAGAAATATGTTGTTACCTCTAAGACAAGGCTGAAGCATACTAACACCATCTACTCGAAGGACAGAGTCAGTCATTAAGACTGCAGATCATGTTCTCATCTATAGCCCTAAACATAAAGCAGGCAACTCTGTTTCATTTGAAAGAGAGTAAGACTGAGCTTTAAAGACCTGGATTGGTATTTTGTAGGTGAAATTGTTGACAGGAAACTGCATTCCAGTGCAATATTCCTGACATACTTTAGGGGGAAACACATGTGAAATGAGTCCAGTAAATTAGTTAGTAAACCTCTATTTGCTTCTCTTTGTGCCTAATAGATAATAAAGCGTTCATGTAATGTAAATATATGTATCTGACCTACAGAACAATAGCTTTGGAACCTACCCATATGCTGTTTTTGTTGAGATTTATAAAATGATGTGTACCTTGTTTCAAATGGTTCCTGAAGTCTTGGTTTGGAAAAGGAAAATATTTCCTTTATACACACACAAAAAAAATGTGAGTCATAAAGGTGTTTAACAAAACAGAGCAAATTAAGAATACCTTCAAATTTTCTGAATATTTTTTTGTTAAGAAAATAATTAGACATAGTGAATTATTTGGTCCTCCCCAGTGGCTCAGAGGTAAAAGAATCTGCCTTCAATGTAGGAGACACAGGAGAAATGAATTCAGTCCCTGGGTCAGGAAGATACCTTGGAGGAGGAAATGGCAACCAACCCCAGTATTCTTGCCTGGAAAATTCCATGGACAGAAGGGCCTGGCAGGCTAAATTCCATGGGGTCTCAGAGAGTTGGACTCGACTGAGGGACTAACACACACAAAGAGAGTAAGTATTTCTTTCCTTTTGATTAGTTCATAGTACAGAAAAAATTCCAGCTGCTATTCCTTTCCTCGATTGTCCCTTCTCCACATGTCTACCTAAGAATTTCTATCCCTTATTTGCTTTACAACATTTGAAGCAAAAATGGAAGACGTTCTGAGATCAAAGTCCTATGGACAAGCCAATTTAACCCAATTAACATATATGAAGAATTTGATAAATGGCTAAGATTATGGAGAAAAACTTACTCTACAATCATAAAACCAAAGGTATATAGTTTTTTCCATTGCTTATTCTGAATCTAATAACACAGACATGGAAACCTCAGGAAAATATATTGAAGCTTACCAAAATGCCTAAAATATGTGTAGTCAATATTAAATAATCAACAAATGTTAATTTCTGGGCCTTATATTTTTGCCAGTCATGGAAAAAATTCTTCATTGTCTTCCACAACTCACAACACAACTAATCTTCCCTATGTATATAAATCATTATTCCCTTGGCATCATGAACAGCCTAAGTCACTCTCTTCTTTAACAAACTCCTCATGGCATTTTTCACTTCTGTGTTTCTCACTGTGTAAATGATAGGATTTAACAAGGGAGTGAGGATTCCATAAAACACTGTCACTAACTTGTCAGCAGGGTAAGTGGCCACAGGACGTGCGTAAGTGAATATACATGGTCCAAAAAAGAGCACCACTGCTGTAAAGTGGGAGCCACATGTAGAGAGGGCTTTGTGTCGTCCTTCAGAGCTATGGGATTTCAGGGAGCTCAGGATGACTATGTAGGAAATGAGAAGCAGAAAAAAAATGAGCAAGGCCATGCCCCCAGTGTTAGCTGCCACCACCAATCCAAGCCTGTAGGTGTCACTGCAGGAAATTTCCAACAGTGAGTAGAAATCACACATGAAGTGATCAATGACATTGGTACTACAGAAGGTCAAGTCTCCTGTGAAAAGAATCTGCACGGTGGCATGCAGGATCCCCCCGATCCAGGCCACCACCACCAGGAGCTGGCAGAGCCCCTGTCGCATGATGGTCGTGTAGTGCAGAGGCTTGCAGATGGCCACGTAGCAGTCATAGGCCATGACAGTGAGGACGATAACCTCTGACGCTCCCAGAAAGTGCTCCATAAAGATCTGAGTCAGGCAGCCTCCCCAGGAGATGGCTCTCCTCTGGTACAGAAGGTCAAAAGTCATTTTAGGGGTGCTGATGGAGGTCAAGGAGGCATCTAACAAGGACAAATGGGTGAGAAAGAAGTACATGGGAGCTGAAAGCGTGGGGCTGAGGGAGATGGTGGTGACGATGAAAAGATTGGCCAGGACAGTGAACAGGAAAATGAACAGAAAGACAATGAAGAGTACTTTCTGCAAGTGTGGGTTCTGTGTGAGTCCCAGGAGAACAAATTCAGTCACATTGTTGGGAAGCCTGAAGAAATTCATTTAGAAAATAGCACGTTCCTGGGGCCTCAATTATCTACAAAGGAATAAAGCATGATACCTATTAATCATGAAAGGATTGTGTTCTAAACTTCTTAGAAAAAATATATAAAAAACAAAACAACCTATTCACTGTAACTGCGGAGCATTCCCTCAGCACTTCTGCCCAGTACTTGTTTCAAGTCTTTATTTTCTCCATAATACTTTCCATCTCTTCAGACACTTAACACCTGTCCCCTGTGAAACACCTCCGCAGCAACATTTTATGTGTAATTTGCTGAAAAAATACTGGGCTGTATTGAGAATCCAAATACATGACATTTGGATTCTCATTCTGGTTCTCACTCATGTGACTCTGCAAAACTTCAGAATGTCCCACACTTCTGAGTTCTCCTCTGTCTGTGAGGTTACAAATTATAATTATCAGAAGTAACTTTTTAAGTTTACAATTGTTTCAAAGAATTAAGAATTTTTCCCGCTTCCATGAGGATTTGCATTTGAATTCTCTGCTCTAAAGAGGAAGTAAAGGCACCATCAATAAGTATCGGTTATAAGAAGGGAATTTAGGAAAATGCATATTAGTCATTGGTGATACACTCCAGCTGATATCAACCAGAACACATAAACTGTTCCATTGCTTTCTCACTTACCTCTAGTGCCTGGCATGATGTCTGCAGTGCCTGAATCCTATTGCATGTGTGCTCAGTCGTGTCCCACTCTTTTTGAGCCCATGGACTGTAGCCTGCCCACCTGTCTCCTCTGTCCATGGAATTTTCCAGGCTAGAATACTAGAGCGGGGTTACCATTTCCTACTCCAGGGGATCTTCCCAACCCAGAGATTGAACCTGTATCTCCTGCATCTCTGCACTGGAAGATAGATTCCTTACCACTGCACTACCTGGGAAGCCCCTGAATCCCATTAGGTGATGAGTAAATACTTAGTGAATTGCCTTTTGCCCTGAGTAAAGTATAACTGCTTCCCCTGACCATACACCTATGATAAATTCAAGTGTTCTTTACCCCCTGCTCTGTTTATTATTAGTCTCTACTTCATGAGAACCATAAATAAATATTTGGAAAGAAGTTTGCACTCCAGTTTAATAGTTCCTCACACACTATTAATTGTGTGGAATAAATATGAATATATCCAGCTATCTCTAGGAAAGGGTATGTTACTGGGTTACTTTACCTTCTGTGTAATTATGGTGTTTGTTTCTTGTTATTCTTTAGTCTTCAAAATTATGTTCCACATTCAGTTTGACAGTAATATTCAGTAAATTTACAGCTTCTTTCTGTAAATGTGGATAAACAACTCATGTAGGTGTTAAGTACACAAAGATCGTTCATGCAGAGGATGTTCTTATTTTCAAAGTTCTGAAGGTAAAAATTTGATGTGAAGAATGAAAAGAAATAGATTGATAGGTAAGATAGAAAGTTAACGTGCTACACATATAACATGTATACACAGACTAACACAAACGCATATGAAATCTTTTACTTAAGTACCTATCACAGGCTTACTCATTCAACAAACATTTATTGATTACTTATTGTGTGCGTTAATGTATGTTTGTTTACACAATGTCATGAAGAGTGTCCTAGTTAAATGCCTTTGATGCCTGAAATTTCATTACCAAAGAGAGGCAAGGTGTCCATCCATGGTAAGAATGGAATTCACACTCCTTGATGTTTCTTCTACATATAGTACTGTGTCTTCTTCTCCCACCTTCCCATAGCATTCATTTTCCTGGTTCTAGGTTACCACATTACCATTAATAACAGAATGAAAAGTTGGGGGAACATACATTTTCCAAAGAAAAGAGAAGAGAAAAGATAAACATAAAATGTATTCTGCAAAACATATGTCTTTCTTTTCAAAGAGAAATGGATATAATCTTTTATTTTTCAATTATCCAGAGGAAAATTGTTTATATTTATGTACAAATGTACAGCAGCTCCATTGGATTTTATTATTTTCAGGTGGGTTCCCCCAAGAGAACAAAAAAGGATATAGTATACAGAAAATAAGAGTTAGACCTGCTTAAAAATGTTTTTGAAATAAATATGAAAAAAATAAATCACTTTTCCATTTTTCTTTGGCTCCACAATATTCACTCTAGGAATAAACCCTGACAAAAAAATACTTTTAAAGGACAAAAATAATTTATAATTATGTTCAACACAAATATTAAGAGCTGCAGAAACTTAGAAACAACATGGAATGTTCAAAATTGGAGAAATGGATGATTAAATGGAGGGCATTACTTTGATTACTGTGTAGATTTTAAAAATTGTGCAGTATCACTGGAAGATTCTCAATTTGTAATATAAAGTGGAGAAAATCTGGATGCAAATTTGAATTTTGTAATTATTCTATTTTAATCCTAACTTGTGTATAACTCAAACTACATTTAAATATATATCCATAAGAAATAAACAAACTTTTTTATTTCTAAAATGATATTATATATGTGTCTATCTTTCTTAAAATTTTGTATGCTGAATGAGATTTCAATGTCAGGTGAAGATAAGCAGTGATTACATGATTTATAAGGTCAATTTAAACCCAAGAATCTGTGATTGTACAATTTCCTGGAAAAAAAAAAATCTCACCTGCGCTCAGCTATGTGTGACATGGATCCACAGCCAGGGCCTCAGGAAGCTCTTAGTTCACCATGAAAAAGTGAAGCTGTAGGATTTTTAAATGTCAACTAGCTCAGCTACAATAAGTATCTTTGTTGATTTATAAATGATATCTTTGGATGAGCCTTAAAAGTATGACCATATATATTGTTTGTAGGAAAATCTGTAGGTTCCTAGCTGTGGCTAATAGGACCCCAGGGATATTCGACTGTCATTAGCAGACCTTGCCAAGTACTCAGTTATTTCACATAAGTTAACTGAAGAGCGCAGGAGAACTTTTATAGAACTCATCTTTAATTCTGAATGCCTCTTGTGTCTACAAGAAGACAAAGCACTATGGCAAGAGCAAGAAAATAGTTGAGTTCTTATGAATTTAGATATTTGATAACATATGGGTTTATTATGAGGTCTCAATATTTAGTATTATACAAATTAAACATCTAAGTGGGTAACTGATTTTAAAATTTTATCATAATAATTATTTTAATTGATCTGTTCATGCTGATCATAATTTTAAAATATTGCTTTCAGATATACATCATTTATAATTATAAATCCTACTGCAATATTGTCACTTTGCATCAGGTAAAGTATACAGTTCTTTGAATTCTTTCCTGTGTCAATTCTGGAATTAGATTAACATGATAATGTTAAAGATAATTCTATTCTTCAATCATACAGAGAGATGTTGAAATGCATTTATTTCAGTCATTTAAATTAATTGTACAGTATTTATATGGCATACAAAAAAATGGCTTCCCTCATAGCTCAGTTGGTAAAAATATGTGCCTGCAATGCAGGAGACCAGGGTTCAATCCCTGGGTTGGGAAGATCCCTTGGAGTAGGAAATGGCAACCCACTCCAGTATTCTTGCCTGGAGAATCCCATGGACAGAAGAGCCTGGCAGGCTATAGTCCATGGGATCGCAAGAGTCAGACACAACTTAGCGACTAAACCACCACCACAAAAAATGGGCAATAATATCCACAATTTATAACAGGAAAATACAAAGACAGGAAAGAAGAATGTCATTTACCAAGGAGAAATAAGAAGCCAGGAGACCAAATCTTGGTCCAAGATCCTTATCTAAATTACTGTTTACAGCTGAAGTGACAGGACACATTTACACTGCCACCTACTGTAAGGCCCATTACAATTGTCTATGTAAATAAATAAATACTGATTTGATATTTGAAAACATTTTATAAATAAATTTAAATAAATTCAACTCAGAAATATTTCTGTATAGATCAACTCATTCAGCATGTTTGAATATGCTTGCATTACTAAGAAGAAAAACACTTTGTACCTAATGCTCAATTTTAGGGGTTCCCCAGGTGGCTCAGACAGTTAAGAATCTGCCTACAATGAGGAAGACCTCACTGATCCCTGGATTGGGAAGATCCCCTGGAGAAGGCAATGGCCACTCGCTTTAGTATTCTTGCCTGGGAAATCCCATGGACAGAGGAAACTGGTGGGCTACAGTCCATGGGGTCACAAAGAGTGGGATACTACTGAGCGACTAATACTTTCACTTTTTTGGTGGCTCAGATGGTAAAGAATTTTCTTGGAATGCGAGAGACCTGGGTTTGATCCCTGGGTCTGGGGGATCCCCTGGAGAGGGAAATGGCTACCCACTCCAGTACTCTTACCTGGAGAATCCTATCAATAGAGAAGCCTGGCAGGCTACCATTCATGGAGTTACAGAGTCCGACATGACTGAGTAACTGACTGGTTGTTTAGGAAAAATCAATTGGCTCCAGAGAATGTGATCACTGTGAGCAGCATGTATTATGAAAGAAAAGAGTTTAAGAAAAGTGAAACCACTTGATCAAACTTATATTCACTGGACACTCCAGTATTAGGGTACACTAATAACATTTGTGGTGCCAGATGCCAAAGACAGTTTGAATGAGAATTTGAAGCTATCTAAACAATTATTAGGGGTACGGATTTTCCTGAAGTGTCATCATGAAAATGTCATGATCTTGGAATATATTTCATATTTGGAATGAAAGTCAGATCAGAGAAATAGCATGCAGTAACAAAGCCATCATTCCCAACCTCATAGAAGATTGAAACCCATTCGGAATTATCTGTTAAGTGGTCATCCCGTCTCTACTTAATTAGCTACAGTGCTGGGTAGATATATTGATTTAGAACCCCTATGCCTGTCTATTCAACTCCCCAAGCCTGGGAACAGCATAAAAAGGAAAGAGAGTGTGATCAGGTCCAAATCATAGGTTTCCATAAAAATGTTCTTCAAAAGAGGAGCTCCTGGAACTATACCAGGAAAGTCTGTTTTCAGAATACAAGTTCAAGGACATAGTGACTTAAAATTCTAGAGAGACAGCAACTAAGATTCTGAAAACTGAAGGGTAAACCAGAAGGAATGCAAGAAAAATTATATATGGATCTTATTAGAGTTGATCAGAAATTACTTGAAGGATGGTTTGATTTTTGTTGTCAGGACTAATTTTACAAAAACAAGGTACCTGCTAAAGTATTCTAATGGGGAGCTTCATGCATTTAAATAGGTAGAGAAATACATCCTCAAAATAACAAATCCCTCAGGAACAGAGATCATGTTTAGACCAATCCAAGGAATCTTTCATCACAGAAGGACAACGACATCTCCAATGTTTTTTTACCAGGAATGGAAATGTTTCAGAGAGGTGAACTGTCATCTCATAACTCCTCCAATTTTACTTCTAATTGAAGTAGAAGTAAAATAAATAAAATTTATGGCAAAAATATATTTTTCTGGGTAGAATTACAGAACTTGGAAACACCTTTCAATTTACCTAAGTTAAAAGTGAAGTCGCTCAGTCTTGTCCGACTCTTTGCGACCCCATGGACTGTACCAGGCTCCTCCATCCATTGAATTTTCCAGGCGAGTACTGGAGTGGGTTGCCATTTCCTCCTCCATAACTAAGTAAAGTACTTGTAAAAACAGGGAAAGCTGTTTAAGGTTATAGAAGATGATGGCATAGTCTGAAAGAAAACTAATGTCTCATGATCCTGAAGCTAATGTCCTTACTCTCCATCGCATTTTCATGACAATAATATGTGCTAAATATTGTTATGACATAGCATCCATTGATTTCTTTTCTTTTTTAATTAGGCAACTTTTTTTTTCATTTTTTTAAAAAATTTATTTTTTTTAATCTTTAACTTTATTTTACTTTACAATACTGTATTGGTTTTGCCATAAATTGACATGAATCAGCCACGGATGTACATGCATTCCCAAACATGAACCCCCCTCCCACCTCCCTCCCCATAACATCTTTCTGGGTCATCCCCATGCACCAGCCCCAAGCATCCTGTATCCTGCATTGGACATAGACTGGAGATTCGTTTCTTACATGATAGTATACATATTTCAATGCCATTCTCCCAAATCATCCCACCCTCTCCCTCTCCCTCAGAGTCCAAAAGTCCACTTTACACATCTGTGTCTCTTTTGCTGTCTTGCATACAGGGTCATCATCACCATCTTTCTAAATTCCATATATATGTGTTAGTATATTGTATTGGTATTTTTCTTTCTGGCTTACTTCACTCTGTATAATCGGCTCCAGTTTCATCCACCTCATTAGAACTGATTCAAATGTATTCTTTTTAATGGCTGAGTAATACTCCATTGTGTATATGTACCTCAGCTTTCTTATCCATTCATCTGCTGATGGACATCTAGGTTGTTTCAATCTCCTGGCTGTTATAAACAGTGCTGAGATGAACACTGGGGTATACGTGTCTCTTTCAATTCTGGTTTCCTCAGTGTGTATGCCCAGTAGTGGGATTGCTGAGTCATAAAGCAGTTCTATTTCCAGTTTTTTAAGGAATCTCCACACTGTTCCCCATAGTGGCTGTAATAGTTTGCATTACCACCAACAGTGTAGGAGGATTCCCTTTTCTCCACACCCTCTCCAGCATTTATTGCTTGCAGACTTTTGGATCACAGACATTCTGACTGGTGTGAAATGGTACCTCATTGTGGTCTTGATTTGCATTTCTCTGATGATGAGTGATGTTGAGCATCTTTTCATGTGTTTGTTAGCCATCCATATGTCTTCTTTGGAGAAATGTCTATTTAGTTCTTTGACCCATTTTTTGATTGGGTCGTTTATTTTTCTGGAATTGAGCTGCAGGAGTTGCTTGTATATTTTTGAGATTAGTTGTTTGTCAGTTGCTTCATTTGCTATTATTTTCTCCCATTCAGAAGGCTGTCTTTTCACCTTGCTTATAGTTTCCTTTGTTGTGCAGAAGCTTTTAATTTTAATTAGATCCCATTTGTTTATTTTTGCTTTTAGTTCCAGAATTCTGGGTGGTGGATCATAGGGGATCCTGCTGTGATTTATATCAGAGAGTGTTTTGCCTATGTTCTCCTCTAGGAGTTTTATAGTTTCTGGTCTTACATTTAGATCTTTAATCCATTTTGAGTTTATTTTTGTGTGTGGTGTTAGAAAGTGATCTAGTTTCATTCTTTTACAAGTGGCTGACCAGTTTTCCCAGCACCACTTGTTAAAGAGATTGTCTTTAATCCATTGTATATTCTTGCCTCCCTTGTCAAAGATAAGGTGTCCATATGTGTGTGGATTTATCTCTGGGCTTTCTATTTTGTTCCATTGATCTGTATTTCTGTCTTTGTGCCAGTACCATACTGTCTTGATGACTGTGGCTTTGTAGTAGAGCCTGAAGTCAGGCAAGTTGATTCCTCCAGTTCCATTCTTCTTTCTCAAGATTGCTTTGGCTATTCGAGGTTTTTTGTATTTCCATACAAATCTTGAAATTATTTGTTCTAGTTCTGTGAAAAATACCACTGGTAGCTTGATAGGGATTGTGTGGAATTTGTAGATTGCTTTAGGTAAGTATACTCATTTTCACTATATTGATTCTTCCGATCCATGAACATGGTATATTTCTCCATCTATTAGTGTCCTCTTTGATTTCTTTCATCAGTGTTTTATAGTTTTCTATATATAGGTCTTTTTGTTTCTTTAGGTAGATATATTCCTAAGTATTTTATTCTTTCCGTTGCAATGGTGAATGGCTTCACAGCTGAATTCTACCAAAAATTTCGAGAAGAGCTAACACCTATCCTACTCAAACTCTTCCAGAAAATTGCAGAGGAAGGTAAACTTCCAAACTCATTCTATGAGGCCACCATCACCCTAATACCAAAACCTGACAAAGATGCCACAAAAAAAGAAAAGTACAGGCCAATATCACTGATGAACATGGATGCAAAAATCCTCAACAAAATTCTAGCAATCAGAATCCAACAACACATTAAAAAGATCATACACCATGACCAAGTGGGCTTTATCCCAGAATGCAAGGATTCTTCAATATCCGCAAATTAATCAATGTAATTCACCACATTAACAAATTGAAAAATATAAGCCATATGATTATCTCAATAGATGCAGAGAAGGCCTTTGACAAAATTCAACATCCATTTATGATAAAAACTCTCCAGAAAGCAGGAATAGAAGGAACATACCTCAACATAATAAAAGCTATATATGACAAACCCACAGCAAACATTATCCTCAATGGTGAAAAATTGAAAGCATTTCCCCTAAAGTCAGGAACAAGACAAGGGTGCCCACTTTCACTGCTACTATTCAAGATAGTTCTGGAAGTTTTGGCCACAGCAATAAGAGCAGAAAAAGAAATAGAAGGAGTCCAGATTGGAAAAGAAGAAGTAAAACTCTCACTGTTTGCAGATGACATGATCCTCTACATAGAAAACCCTAAAGACTCCACCAGAAAATTACTAGAGCTAATCAATGAATATAGTAAAGTTGCAGTATATAAAATCAACACACAGAAATCCCTTGCATTCCTATACCCTAATAATGAGAAAGTAGAAAAAGAAATTAAGGAAGCAATTCCATTCATTCACTTTAATTCGAAAGGGTCTTTTATACCTTTACTTGTACATAGAGGGAAATGAAAAATGCAAGGTCATACAGAGTCAGCCCAAACATTTCAGCAGTTTTACCCTTATCGAAACCAGGATTTTTTCTGCAAACCTTTCCGACAAATAATGTTGTGTACATTATCTTCTGGCCTTGGAGGCCTGTGAAACATTTTATGACCCTTTTTTGATAAAGACTGCTCAACCAGAAAGCTTATTTTCCCTCAAAGTGTTTTTTCTTTATATTTCTAATCTATGTCAGCCTTAGAAAATGCCAAACAGAGTTACATTTCACAGAGTAAAGGTGAAGTGAGTTACAAGAAAGAACCAATTAGCTCAAAAGTCTGATGTGGTTAATTTCAAGGCTACACTTGTTTTTCTTACATTCCAACTATGTTAACTAATGCACTCCCAATGCACAGTGGATAAGAGATATGGGAACTTAGCAACAAGCATTGGCCCTATAATGAAATCCTACACCAGCACTACTCTAATAACTTTTAACTCTTTGAAAGGCTCTATGTTGTAGGCTTTCTGTGCCTCTCACAATTGGGAGGCTGTAAATAATCATATGCATAGCTGCGAGAGTCTGGATGTACCTGCCAAGCAAGCTAGAATGCTAACAGAGGGGGTTTGATTTGAAATATTCCTCTCATGTCCAGGAGACTTATTAGCTATAGCCCTAAGTTGATTTTCTCCAGAGAAAGGTGGTCAAGGATAGCCCCCTGTTAATGTCAGAAGCGTTGGTGACAGGCATAATACAATAAGGCAGACAGAATCTGGTTTTGGGGTAGAAGCCCGAGAAAGCCTAGGGAGCCCCTCGAGTCCTGAAGCCTTGCTTAACAGTTCTCTTCCACATGACCTTGTCATGGGTGGGATCTCCCGTGGTGGCTCCCAGCAACCAACTCTTGGAGTTCACTCAAATTCACTTCCATCGAGTCAGTGATGCAAGTGGTCAAATAGAAGATGGCAAGAGTGAACATCGACATTCTAGGAATCAGCAAACTAAAATGGACTGGTTGGGTGAATTCAAATGACCGTTGTATCTACTACTGTGGGCAGGAATCCCTTAGAAGAAATGGAGTAGCCATCATGGTCAACAAAACTGTCCAAAATTCACAGTATTACACACTTTCAAATTATGAAAATAGCGGGAGCTTACACCTGGATACTGCAGTGAACATGTTTGGGATCAAGGATTAACCATTTGTTCTATCATGTAGGAATATGAAACTAGATTCAAGATGAAAGTTCTCTGCATGTACTTCTCAAAGTCTTTCCCTGCCTCAAGTTTATAAAGATAATTATCTTTAAACATTTTAAAGTTATTTATTTCACATTTACATATATAACCCACATAGACTATACTTTTTAAAGTATAGTGTGACATGAAAATACACTGTTCTATCATAAGGATAAATAGGGACTTCCTTAGCAGTCTAGTGGTTAAGACTCTGTGCTTCCAATGCAGGGGTGCAGGTTCGACCCCTGGGTGAGGAACTAAAATTGCATGTGCCTTGTGGCACAGACAAAAAATAAACTAAATTTTTTTTAAATCATGATTTTCTTAAAACAAAAAAAGGATAAATAAATTTTCCCAGTACATATATTGAATAACAATTCTGTCTCCCAATACCCTGGAACAGCATTATTTCCAGATACAAAAGTATATTTACTATTGTATTTCTTAGCTTTCTCCTTTGTTCAATCAGTATACATATCCATGAGCCAGTACCATAGTATTTAAATTACTACAGTGTTTCAGACACTATTGTGATACCTGAAAAAAAAATTACTATTTAATTCACTATTTTAAAGCATAGTGCTCACTTCGGCAGCACATATACTAAAATTGGAATGATACAGAGAAGATTAGTATGGCCCCTGCGCAAGGATGACACACAAATTCGTGAAGCATTCCATATTTTTTAAATGGATTAAGGATCTAAACATAAGACCAGAAACTATAAAACTCCTAGAGGAAAACATAGGCAAAACACTATCCAACATAAATCACAGCAGGATCCTCTATGACCCACCTCCCAGAGTAACGGAAATAAAAGTAAAAATAAACAAATGGGACCTCAGTTCACTTCAATTCAGTCGCTCAGTCGTGTCCGACTCTTTGAGACCCCATGAATCTCAGCACACTAGGCCTCCCTGTCCATCACCAACTCCCGGAGTTCACGCAAACTCATGTCCTTGGAGTCAGTGATGCCATCCAACCATCTCATCCTCTCGTCCCCTTCTCCTCCTGTCCCCAATCCCTCCCAGCATCAGAGTCTTTTCCAATGAGTCAAGTCTTCACATGAGGTGGGCAAAGTATTGGAGTTTCAGCTTCAGCATCAGTCCTTCAATAAACAATCAGGACTGGTCTCCTTTAGGATGGACTGGTTGGATCTCCTTGCAGTCCAAGGGACTCTCAAGAGTCTTCTCCAACACCACAGTACAAAAGCAGCAATTCTTCAGTGTTCAGCTTTCTTCACAGTCCAACTCTCACATCCATACATGACTACTGGAAAAACCATAGCCTTGACTAGATGGACCTTTGTTGGCAAAGTAATATCTCTGCTTTCTAATATGCTGTCTAGGTTGGTCATAACTTTCCTTCCAAGGAGTAAGTGTCTTTTAATTTCATGACCTCAATCACCATCTGCAGTGATTTTGGAACCCCCAAAAAATAAAGTCTGACACTTTGGGACATAATTAAACTTAAAAGCTTTTGCACAACGAAGGAAACTATAAGCAAAGTGAAAAGACAGCCTTCAGAATGGGAGAAAATAATGGCAAACGAAGCAACTGGCAAAGAATTAATCTCAAAAATATACAAGCAACTCCTGAAGCTCAATTCCAGAAAATAAACGACCCAATCAAAAAATGGGCTAAAGAACTAAACAGACATTTCTCCAAAGAAGATGGCTAGTTCAGTCGCTCAGTCGTGTCCAACTCTTTGCGACCCCATGAACTGCAATATGCCAGGCCTCCCTGTCCATCACCAATTCCAGCAGTCCACCCAAACCCATGTCCATTGAGTCAGTGATGCTATCCAACCATCTCATCTCCCTTGTTGTACCCTTCTCCTCCTGCCCTCAATCTTTCCCAGTATCAGGGTCTTTTCAAATGAGTCAGCTCTTCGCATCAGGTGGTCAAAGTATAGGAGTTTCAGCTTCAACATCAGCCCTTCCAATGAACACCCAGGACTGATCTGCTTTAGGATAGACTGGTTGGATCTCCTTGCAGTCCAAGGGACTTGCAAGACTCTTCTCCAACACCACAGTTCAAAAGCATCAGTTCTTCAGCGCTTAGCTTTCTTTATACTCCAACTCTAATATCCATACATGACCACAGATGGCTAACAAATGCATGAAAAGATGCTCAACATCACTCATTATCAGAGAAATGCAAATCAAAACCACAATGAGGTATCATTTCACGCCAGTCAGAATGGCTGTGATCCAAAAATCTACAAACAATAAATGCTGGAGAGGGTGTGGAGAAAAGAGAACCCTCTTCCACTGTTGCTGGGAATGCAAACTAGTACAGCCACCATGGAGAACAGTGTGGAGATTCCTTAAAAAACTGGAAATAGAACTGCCATATGACCCAGCAATCTCAATGCTGGGCATACACACTGAAGAAACCAGAATTGAAAGAGACATGTGTACCCCCAATGTTCATCGCAGCACTGTTTATAATAGCCAGGACATGGAAACAACCTAGATGTCCTTCAGCAGATGAATGGATAAGAAAGCTGTGGTACATTACTCATCCATTACAAAGAATATATTTGAATCAGTTCTAATGAGGTGGATGAAACTGGAGCCTATTATACAGAGTGAAGTAAGCCAGAAAGAAAAACACCAATACAGTATACTAACACATATATATGGAATTTTAAAAGATGATAATGATGACCCTATATGTGAGACACTAAAAGAGACACAGATGTATAGAACAGTCTTTTGGATTCTGTGGGAGAAGGTGAGAGTGGGAAGGTTTGAGAAAATAGCATTGGAACATGTATATTATCATATGTGAAACAGATCGCCAGTCCAGGTTCAATGCTTGAGACAGGGTGCTCAGGGCTGGTGCACTGGGATGACCCTAAGGGATGGGGAGGGATGTGGGAGGGGGTTTCAGGCAGGGGAACACATGTAAACCCATGGCTGACTCATGTCAATGTATGGCAAAAACCACTACTATATTGTAAAGTAATTAGCCTCCAATCAAAATAAATATTTTTTTAAAAGCACCAATATTCACTCTATTATATTAGAGTATTTCAGTGAGTCAAGAATTTATCCATTCAGCTGAATACTTCTGTATCCACCTCTCTCATGACTGTAGTTAGAAATTGTCAGACTGAGGTCATCTAAAAAGTTTATTCACTCCTACATCTTGTACCCTGGCTTGGAAACCTTGAAATGGGGACCTAAATAGCTCATATTCCTTGAGATCATAGGGTGGGTCCTAATCTGATAGAACTGGCATCCTTATAAGAAGTAGAAGGGACAAAGAGCTTTGTCTTGCCCAAGTGCACAGAAGAAAGGCCATGAGAGACAGAGTGAAAAGGTGCCCAGTGCAAGGTAGGAAGAGAGGATTCACCAGAAACCAACCTAGCAATCACCCTAACCTTGGATATCAGCCTGCAGAACTATGGGAAAATAAATGTCTGTTGTCTAAGCTCTGCAGTTTATAGTGTTTTGTTATGGCATCCCATGCAGTCTAAGGTGACAATGATAATGATTAAAAAAAAAAAAATCTAGATCTGGTGAACAGAGGCCTGAACTGAACAACCAGAATTCAACTCAGGAAAATCATGTTCCTTCATCCAATTACCAAATGCAAATATTTTTCAAAGCCAGAGATTTTTGAATTCACATATTCTTGAATAAGATGTATGCAACATGACCACAAATAGGTGGCATAAATCTTCATTCCAACCTTTCTCCGATGTATCTGATACCATTTAGTTTGTGGATAGGAATCCTCAATTCTCTGAAGATACAAATGCTTTCTCAAGCAAATATTTCTCAAAATACTAACTCAATGTAGTTTTTACCAGGCTAGCTTATTGAAACTTAATTTTAAAATGCAAATATGCAAAAATAGGCATACTTCTGATTTTAAAAAGTTAAAAAAATTTAAAAAAATTAAGTTCAGAGACTAATAGCTTAAAAAAAATTAGCAATGAAGGAATCCTAGGCTTTTCAGATAGTAAAGTATATTCTAATCAAATGTACACAATTACATTGTGTGTTAAATGGCACATGAATAAAGACATCAGTGGAAGCTAGTGGAGGAATGAATTTGATGCAAACACTTGCCATATTTTGGAATACAAAGTTAGGATATCAAAGCCATGGGGAAAAATAATTATACATCTATAATAATGACAATCTAGAAAAATAATTAAAATATAATCCCTACTTATCTCCTTATATCAAAGGAAAATGTAAGCATAAAATGTAAAGACAAAAAATTGAATGTTGAAAAATGTGAAGAATATTTTGACAACATTGAGTTAGACAAATTCAAGATATAGAGGTAAAAAATATTGATAGAATTAATTATGTAAATGTATAAATATTTGTACATGCCAAAAAAAATTCTTCACTGTATTTAAAAAATTTAAAAAGAAATCACAAGCAGGAAAAATAATAATCCAAACACAGGGTAATAGGGGTAATTAGTGTGTCATTCAATCATTAAAATCAGTATGGAAAAGTGTTGGCAATCAAATACACACAAAAATTCATTAATAGGCAGTTCATGAAAAAGGTCTACAAATCATTTAAACATGGATGATACTCAAATTCAATTATGTTTATTGAATAGAAATTAAACTATACAAATGAAACAATTTGTTTAATCACATTTTCATATACCATAAATGTTTATCAAGCACTAGTGGTTCAGCATATTGTCTAATGTATTTTCCAAAGTGAGGAGAATAGTAAGTTTGTTCAAGCTCATATTGGCATTTTTGCAATAACTGTGAATATCAACCTTTTAAATACTATACTACTTAATTCAACAATTCCACTTCTAGAAACTCATGCTTAGAAAATTTTAAAAAGACTTCTTTGCAGAATTATTTATTGTAGAAAAAGAGAACAGAACAAACTTGAAGAAAACTGGATACATAAATTTTAGAGACTTTTTTATCTTTTTTTTAATTTAAATTTATTTTAAAGAAACTGATCAATATGAGAAAATTAGAATGAGTTAGATCTGTGAAGACTGTATGGGAAGATCTTCAGAAAACTGAGTTGCAAAATGCAAAATTTATACACAGAGACATACAGGCAAACACACATGAAAATATGCTTATTTTTGCAAAAATTATTATTTGAGTAATCTTATAAACAGTATAGTGACTGCATCTGGAAAAACTGGGAAATTTTGATATTGGTTGGACCGGAGGTACATTTTACATGATTCTATTTCAGTAGGGATTCTATTTTTTAACATTTACTATTATACATCATACTTTCAATTTCCTGTAAAATGGAAAATGTTACACTAAATTTTCATATGTAAGCAAATAAAAGTGAATGAAGAGGATAGACTATATAGTATAAAATATTTTAATTAGTACAATAAAAAGTGAGGATAAAAGGTAAGAATCTGGTTACAAAAAATGAGAAAATAATAAAAGTAATGCATATTAGTTAATTATTTTTGTAATTCTGGCCAACGCATTACATATGACTTATTGACCCTATTTTAAATGCATTTCAACTTTCCAGTTGCAGCGATAAACGAGACATTAATGTTTACATTCAAGGAAGGAAACTGCTATTAACAATATAAAGAAAGATTTTATTCTTTAATGAAACATGACAAATTCTTCAGAGAAAAGCTTCGTCAATGCAATAGACTTTGGTATTTGAAGTAAATCCCTAGTGCTAAACTATTGTCTTTGTAATGCATAATGCACTTATTTGCTGCTTGACCTCACTTTTTTGGCCCAGAGCTTCTTTATAGCATTCATGATCTCAGAACTTCTTAGACTATAAGTCAATGGGTTCAGCATGGGGCTTATGACTATATAAAACACACTCAGTGATTTGTCAAAGGGGAAGGTCTTAGCAGGTCTCGCATACATGAAAATGCAGGGAACAAAGAAGCAGACAACCACAGCGATGTGGGAACCACAGGTCTGGAGGGCTTTCCGCCTCCCTTCCTGACTCAGGTTCTTCAGAGAGTGCAGGATGACTCCATAGGAGACGAGCAAGAGCAGAAGCAAAAGAGTGCACATCAGCCCCCCATTGGCCACCTCTAAAATGCCAGTGACAAAGGTATCAGTACAGACGAGTTTCAATAAGGGGAACGTGTCACACATAAAGTGATCAATGATATTGGGACCACAAAATGGGAGCCCACAAACAGTGCTAACTTGAATAATTGAGTGCAGAAAACCTCCAACCCAGGACACCAGCAGCAGTACAACACATACCTTTTTCCTCATGATCACCAGATAATGCAAGGGCTTGCAGATGGCCACATAGCGGTCATAGGCCATCACCAGCAGAAGGGATATCTCAGATCCACCAAAAAAGTGCTCTGTAAACAGCTGGGTCATACAGGATTCAAAGGATATGGTATTTTCCCCAGAGAACAAGTCTGAAATCAATCTGGGGGAAGTAGAAGAGGAATAAACTAGATCTATAAATGATAAACTAGCAAGAAAAAAGTACATTGGTGAGTTCAGTGTCTTACTGACAGCTACAGTCACAACAATAAGCAGGTTGCCCACTACAGTCAAAATGTAGAAGAACAAGAAGATAACAAAAAGGACTTTCTGCTCCTTTGGATTCTGTGTGAGGCCCAAGAGGATGAAATAAGTTACATTGTTCCTTGGTTCCATCTAGTCTGTATAGGTGCTGTGTTCACATGTTACAAACGGTATGCCTACAAATCAAGGGGAAATTTTTAAATGAATTATAATTTTCATCCTTTGTTATAAATTCAATTAAAAGAATGTATGTGGAGAATCTTTTCATATCCAATGTATTATTGATATTTTAATTGCCAAGTTGAATAAGGTAGAGTTGCTTGCCCTCATGATATAATACATGGCTAGGGATCAGATCATTCCAGACCCATGTATTAAGTTATAAGGATAGTCACAGAAGTTAAGAGTCACAGTACAAGGATATATCAATCTAAATTAGAATCAGAGAAGAATTTCCAGAAGAATTAATGCTTTAGCTGAATTTTTTTAATTTAATTAAAAAGAAAGGACAGGAATGAACTTCAGTGAAGTCACAAAGTGTAAGAGTGAGACTCACTTAAGGTAATTTACATAATCAGTGTAAGTAGATCCAATCATGAAAAGGTTTCTGTCCTGAATTATCCCAGATCTCACTGATACTTCTCAGGTCTTTAAGTGAATAGTTCCCTTTTCATGACCAATAAATACTCCAACAGTCTAATTTTGTGCCTCCAGACCCTGTGTTTCCCCTAATTTTCAAATTATATATCTCTTAATTGTGGACATCTAATTGAATGCAACTTAATATTTGTAAACTCTGGGAGTTGGTGATGGACAGGGAAGCCTGGCATGCTGAGGTACATGGGGCTGCAAAGAGTCGGACACGACTGAGCAACTGAACTGAACTGAACTAATATTTATAAAACAAACTTTTTTATTTTCCACAATAAATGTAGGCATTTCTACACAAAACTTAAAGAATTATTACCTATTTATCTTGCTAAATGATATAATTTTCCATGTTATTGCTCAGATAAAAAATTTCAGTTCTCTTCACTTATTTTTCACTCTCATACAAATTAAACAAATCCTATTGACTCTACTTTCAAAATATATCACAAATTGCAATCCCTTCTATTTTTTTCTGCTATACTTTTTTATTATTATTATTCCTGGTCCACTGTGATAGCCTCCTACCAAGTCTCTCCATGTTTATTCTGGCCTCCAAAAATTGGTTGTCCTGAAGCAGTCCAAATTGTCCTTTTCAGTCTTTTTCTGATGATATCACTCTGCTGCTCAAATATTGCAGGATATCCCAATCATGCAGTCATAGTTTAATGTATCACATTTAATATTTATAGTAACATAGACTACAATCCCTGTTTCATAAGTGAAAAAACTAAAGCTCAGAACATCTATTTCATTTTCCCAAAGTCATACATTTTTAAGTGCTATATCTAGAATTGAATCTAAGTTTCATTTATTTCAAAGTAAGTTAATTTTCTTCATAATAAATAAAGTCACTCAATTGTTAAGCTATCTCCCAGTATTTTCCATTAGTCTTACCTTGTGGAGGCTTGTTCACAATCTGAAGAATGAGTTTTAACTCAATGTAAGCCCTGAAATTCTTTCATCCAGTATGACAGTAGAGGGCAAAGGATGCCTTATTACTTGAGGATAAAATTATGTCATTTAACTGTTCATTTTCTAAATGGATTCTTCTCATTATTCAGAGGGTCATTTTTATATGCAGTGTAGATTGTTTGAAAAGAATTCCGTGATGTACACAGGAAAACAAAGGTTTATCACAGTAGGAAATTTATCAGAATGGCCAACAAATCCTATATAAACATAGAAGGTAGCAACTCGTCATTTCCCAGCGAAATTTTTCCATAAGTAACCTCTTTCCTAATGACATTAAAAAGATAAATAGCATTTGATTGTTTAGCCCTTCTCACTCTGACACATTGACATGGCCAGACTGTATTTTTTAAATCTAAGAAAGGACCTCCTGACTTCGACTGAAGAATGATGATCATGAAACATTCCATCCCTTCCAGTTGCAATTATTACTGAATCTTAGATTTGGAATGTGTCCAAGACTGATTCTTGCTTAATTAATTCAGTGGGATTTTCCACAAAGTTTTTAAAGGACATCTATATGTAAAGATATTAATAGGCCAAATCACATAATTCATGTCAGAAAAGTGCAACATGGGAAAAAAATAGTATTTTAGATCTCTATCAGACCACTGCCAATCAAGAATAAAATATCAACCCAGTCATTCTGCTTCTGTGAACTTACTTGTTGTGTATTTCCCCACCTGCAATAGCGAGATTTTCTTTACTTTTATTTAATACTCAATTTAATCACCATAAAATTTGGTTACAAATATAAAAATTATATCAAAAAACACAATTAAATATATTAAAATTGTAGATATAAAGCTAATAATTTCAACAATTAGTAATTTTTTTAAAAAGTAGGCCACCTCTGTAATGTCAGCAACTGTACAATGAGAGAGGACACAGCAATTAATAAAACTGGGCTAAAATCATGTAAAATTTCTTTTTCTTGCATTCCTTTATTATTTTCTCATAAAGTAAGACAATAAAGAAAGACACTAATTGTAGTTGTACTCATGGTTTGTAATATAAGAAATAGAGTACTGGATAGAAAATAAGAGGAAGAATTCTACTGTGGGTAATGTAATAAGAGACGGTCTTTCTTAAAAAGTGATGCTTAATTAACCTTCAATTAAAATAAATAAATTTATATTAAAAAAATAAAAATTTTAAAAAGGAAAGGAAATAGCTACCATCAGAAGCACTGTTACAGAAAGCAAAACTAAATAAAAATTAATCACAAAATTATCTCACTTCAGAAAACAGAAGCTATACTTAGGAAAATCTAAAATTTCCACAGGAATTTTTATGTCAGTACTATGTTACAAAAGACTTGTGAGAGCGTGACCATTTGTCTTCTTCAAGATTTTAATGTGGAAGTTTTAAAGCTTTAATGTTGAAGAAGATGCTAACAATGGCTCTGTCACATGTGGACTTGGTATGCCGAGGTACATTCTTGTTCGTGGCATCGTGCAGGAGACAGGGATCAAGATCACCCACAAGAAAAAGAAACGCAAAAAAGCGAAATGGCTGTCTGAGGAGGCCTTACGAATAGCTGTGAAAAGAAGGGAAACAAAAGGCAAAGGAGAAAAGGAAAGATATTCCCATTGGAATGCAGAGTTCCAAAGAACAGCAAGCAGAGATAAGAAAGCCTTCCTCAGTGATCAGTGCAAAGAAATAGAGGAAAACAACAGAATGGGAAAGACTAGAGATCTCTTCATGAAAATTAGAGATACCAAGGGAACATTTCATGCAAAGATGGGCTCCATAAAGGACAGAAATGGTATGGACCTAACAGAAGCAGAAGATATTAAGAAGAGGTGGCAAGAATACACAGAAGAACTGTACAAAAAAGATCTTCACGACCTGGATAATCACGATGGTGTGATCACTCACCTAGAGCCAGATATCTTGGAATGTGAAGTCAAGTGGGCCTTAGAAAGCATCACTACGAACAAAGCTAGTGGAGGTGATGGAATTCCAGTGGAGCTATTTCAAATCCTGAAAGATGATGCTGTGAAAGTGTTGCACTCAATATGTCAGCAAATTTGGAAAACTCAGCAGTGGCCACAGGACTGGAAAAGGTCAGTTTTCATTCCAATCCCAAAGAAAGGCAATGCCAAAGAATGCTCAAACTACCGCACAATTACACTCATCTCACATGCTAGTAAAGTAATGCTCAAAATTCTCCAAGCCAGGCTTCAACAATACATGAACCGTGAACTTCCAGATGTTCAAGCTGGTTTTTGAAAGGGTAGACGAACCAGAGATCAAATTGCCAACATCTGCTGGATCATCAAAAAAGCAAGAGAGCTCCAGAAAAAGATCTATTTCTGCCTTATTGACTATGCCAAAGCCTTTAACTGCATGATCACAATAAACTGGGGAAAATTCTGAAAGAGATGGGAATACCAGACCACCTGACCTGCCTCTTGAGAAATCTGCATGCAGGTCAGCAAGCAGCAGTTAGAACTGGACAAGGAACAACATACTAGTTCCAAAAAGGGAAAGGAGTACATCAAGGCTGTATATTGTCACTGTGCTTAGTTAACTTATATGTAAGTACATCATGAAAAACGCTGGGCTGGATGAAGCACAAGCTGTAATCAAGATTGCCAGGGGAAATATCAATAACCTCAGATACACAGATGATACCACTCTTATGGCAGAAAGAGAGGAAGAACTAAGGAGCCTCTTGATGAAAGTGAAAGAGGAGAGTGAAAAAGTTGGCTTAAAGCTCAACATTCAGGAAACTAAGCATCTGATTCCATCACTTCATGGCAAATAGATGGGGAAACAGTGGAAGATTTATTTTGGGGGGCTCCAAAATCACTGCAGATGGTGATCACAGCCATGAAATTAAAAGATGCTTACTCCTTGGAAGAAAAGTTATGACCCACCTAGAAAGCATATTAAAAAGCAGAGACATTACTTTGCCAACAAATTCCATCTAGTCAAGGCTATGGTTTTTCCAGTAGTCATGTATGGATGTGAGTGTTGGACTATAAAGAAAGCTGAGTGCTGAAGAATTGATGCTTTTGAACTATGGTGTTGGAGAAGACTCTTTAGAGTCCCTTGGACTGCAAAGAGATGCAACCAGTTCATCCTAAAGGAGATCAGTCCTGAATATTCATTGGAAGGATTGATATTGAAGCTGAAACTACAGTATTTGGGCCACCTGATGTGAAGAACTGACTCACTGGAGAAGACCCTGATGCTGGGAAAGATTAAAGTCAGGAGAAGGGGACAACAGAGGATGAGATGGGTGGATGGCATCGCCAACTCGATGGACGTGAGTTTGAGTGAGCTCTGGGAGTTGGTGATGGTCAGGGAAATCTGGTGTACTGCAGTCCATCGCGTCATGACTGAGCAACTGAACTGAACTAAACGGACATTCCTTCTATTTCCAACTTGCTGAGAGTTGTTTATGAAAAGATGTTTAGTTTTCATATGATCATGATCAAACCGAGGAGAAATTAAGAAAATAATTTCACTTACAAAGCACCAAAAAGAACAAAATATTAAGAGCAAACTTAACCAATGAGACAAAATTCTTGTAAACTGAAAATCACAAAATGTTACTCAAAGTATTTATAGAACACACACATATGTGGAAAAACATTTATGAACTATAATATTTAATAGTATTTAGATGTTAATATTACTTCAAGTGATCTAAAGATTCAGGACATTCCTTATCAAAACTCCAAAAATGTTTTTTGCAGAAGTAAAAAAATTCATGATAAAATTCATATGGAATATTAAGGACTTCAAAATTGCCAAAACAATTTTGAAAAGGGAGAAAGTTGGAGGTCTCATAATTCCTGATTCTAAAACATACTACAAAGCTACAGTAATCACAGCACTAGCATTGGGATAAAGATGGACAACAGACTAATGGAGTAAAAAGAGTCTAGAAATAAACTTTTGTATACGTCCTAGATAATTTTCAACTGCTGAGAGTATTTTATGGAAAAAAGATATAATATGACATTAAGTGAAAAAAAAGGCAGTCACCAAAAAACAAATCTTGTATGATTCCACATGAAAGTGAAAGTGAAGTCATTCAGTCGTGTCCAACTCTTTGCGACCCCATGGACTATAGCCCACCAGACTCCTCCATCCATGGGCTTCTCTAGGCAAGAGTACTGGAGTGGGGTGCCATTCCCTTCTCCAGGGGATATTCCCGACCCAGGGATCAAATCCAGGTCTCCCGTATTGCAGGCAGACACTTTAACCTCTGAGCCACCTAATAATTAAATCATAAATCAAAAATAGAATGTTGGTTGCCCACAGGTCAGTGATGGAAAATGGAGAATTTTGTTTAATGGTTTTAGAATTCAGTTTGAGTAGTTGGAAAAGTTCTGGATATAGACAGTGGTAATATTTGCATAACAATGAGAACTAACTTAATGCCACTTTAAAATGATTAAAGATATGAATTTTATTATGTATATTCAGCCATAATTTAAGAAGTAAATTTATGAACTAAGGTGACCTCATTAATTGATTTTTGATAGAAACATAGCATACAGCATGATAGCCCAAAGTATAGGCTAATATCACTGGCTTCAGATACATCTGGGTAATTTAAGAGGTAAATATGTCAATACAGTGACAAAACTACTAAAGTAAAATTGTTGTTTTTAAATTTTTATTTTAGTTTGGAGCGTGCATGGTTGCATGCTCGGTGGTTTCAGTCATGTCCCACTCTTTGTAAATCTGTAGACTGTTGCCCGCCAGACTCCTCTGTCCATGGGATTTTCCTGATAAGGATATTGGATTGGGGATGCCGTGCCCTCCTCCGTGGGATGTTCCCAATCCAGAGATCCAGCCCTCATCTCCTGTAGCTGTTGCATTGCAGGTGGATTCTTTACCACAGAGCCACTGGGTAAGCCCATATTAGAGTGTTTAACAATGTGCTGGTCTCAGGTCTACAGCAAAGTTTGAGTAGGGTTCCACATGCTGTCCAGTAGGACTTGTTATAATCTATGTCAAACATGTGGTGACTTAGTTGCTAAGTTGTGTCCAGCTCTTGGGATACCATGGACTGCAGCCCACGAGGCTCCTCTGTCCATGGGATTCTCCAGGCAAGAATACTGGAGTGGTTTGCCATTTCCTTCTCCAGGGGGTCTTCCCAACTCAGGGATGGAACCTGGGGCTCCTGCACTGTAGGCAGATTCTCTACAGATTGAGCTACCAGATGTATTTGGGGCTTCTCTGGTGGCTCAGTGGTAAAGAAACCACCTGCAATGCAGAAGACACAGGAGATGTGGGTTCCATCACTGAGTTGAGAATATTCCCTGGAGGAGGATGGCATGGCAACTCACTCCAATATTCTTGCCTGGAAAATCCTATGGACAGAGGAGCCTGATGGGCTACAGTCAATGGGGTCATAGAGTCGGACATGACAGACGTGACCGAGCATGAGCAGGAGTGTATATTTATCACCTTTAAATCTCTTTGTAATCAATTCAACAAAGTACCCACATGAGCTAACACTTTCACGATAGGCTAGGCATTGTTCTAAGTCAGGATGCATCACAAAACAAAGACAAAAAGAAGAAGAAGGCGGGGAGCAAGAAGGAAATGAAACCCAAACTATTTTGGAGTTTGAAAATCAGATTTTAGATGCAAGTTAGCAAACATATTTCAAGGATTTTTGTGCCCCTCCAGACTAGTGCAAATTGCCTGCTTTTGCAGGGGAAAGAGGGGATTTTATGATATGAAACTTTCCTCCCTACAAAGCAGTGGGAATACACACTACAGATTGTATTTCAGTTCCACACTGCAAACAGAGATGCCCGAGTGACTGATGAAACACTGATTGGAAATAGTTTACCCTCCAAGGAACAGAGAATAATTCATGCTACATGGATGAGTGACGACTTAAATAGAAACTGTAATACTTGAGATAAACGAATATGTTTGTATTTCAAAAGAATAAAATCTCTAGAACTGTATCTTAATGGCTTCTCTCTTTTTTGATTGTTAACTAGATTTTATTCATTGTTTTGTTTGTTTGTTTTTTGTTTTTGGTTGTGCCATGTGGCTTATGGGATCCTAGTTCATTTACCAGGGACTGAAACCCTGACCCTTGTCAATGAAACCAGGTAGTCAAAACCACTGGACTGCAGGAAATTCCCGAATACTAATTCTGATAGAAATTAAAGTTCAACTGACAGTTAAGCAATACATAAATCTAAATAGTCTTTATAATGGTAAATAATGCTCAGCCTGGATCTTTCCTCTGAGTGCCTATATTTCAAAACCAACATAATTTTGATAAGTGGTGTTCAGTTGTCCCCAATCATAAACTTGTATTTTCTCTTTTCCATTTTAAAGAAAAACTCATTGTATATTGTTATAGACTCACTTTTTCATTCCAGAAATTCCTCAGAACAATTTCACCTCTAAATTACTGAGTGTACAAGCTTAAGAAATGTAGCAAAGAAGTTATCACCATCTGAAAGATAGCCAGGACTTGGGAACATACACACAAATAAGCAAACACAAAGGCTAAGATGACCAGAGTGATGTGAGAGACACAGGTGGGGAGGACTTCGCCTCTCCCTCCAACAGGTAAGTCTCCAGGGAGCACAAGAGGACCACACAGGAGACCTTCAACGGAAAACATTCAACAGGCAGATGGACCCACTGCTGGTAGCAACAGAGACCAAGCGTGTGAGCATCCCTGCAGACAAGTTTCAATAAAGAATTTGTCACACATTAACTGTCCATGACATTGGAACCACAGACAGGCAGCTGCACTGTGAAGAGAATCTGGGTGGTTCCAAGGACAAAACCTCTAGCTCGTGTTACTTGAAAGAGGGAGCCACATCTCTTTCATTCATGATGGTTTCACAGCACAGGGTTTTGCAGATGGCCACATAGTGCTTATTGTAATCATGATGGGCAGAATGATCTCAGCAGAGACAAAAGATGTTCAGCAAAGATTTGAGTCCTGCACTGACTGAAAGAGAAGGGGGTTTTTTTGTTTTTTGTTTTTGTTTTGTTTTGTTTTTACAGCAGTGTTAGCCAGCATTTTAGGTGTCATAGCTGAAAAACAACAGAGATCTATAAGGGCTAAGAAAGCGATCTACAAGAAACACAAACAGGAACTCTACCCAAGTTTACAAGAGGTGACTTTTTGACTAAAGATGTGTATTATGGCACCTAAATAACAGTGTTTCAAACTCTTCCTAATTTCACCTTCCTAAGGTGCTGACTCGATGGACATGAGTCTGAGTGAACTCGGGAGTTGGTGATGGACAGGGAGGCCTGGCGTGCTGCAATTCATGGGGTCACAAAGAGTCGGACACGACTGAGCGACTGAACTGAACTGAACTGAACTGAACTGAACTGAAGGTGAATCTTATTGAAAGTAGTGCCTGAACATTGTTTTGTGACTAGCCTCTTTTAAATTTCTTTTCACTTAATTTTAGTTTTAGTTTTAAACTATATCATTTATTTTATTTACATAAATTTATCATTAATTTTTAATAATTTTGAAATAGAAATATGTAAGTCTAAGCATATTTGTGAGAAACAATAGAAATGAGAGACTGCTAGTCTCCTCACAGATCAAAATATGTCACATATTATGGCAATTATGTGTCAACCTGCACATGAATAAAGAGATTAGTGAAATGAAAGAGTGTCAAATTATGTCCAAATATATGGGGATTTCAGGATATAGTATTCATGATTTCAAATAATGACCAAAAGATAATCAACCTGAAATTGAATGGTTCTATGAAGACCTACAAGACCTTTTAGAACTAACACCAAAAAAAGATGTCCTTTTCATTATAGGGGACTGGAATGCAAAAGTAGGAAGTCAAGGAACACCTGGAGTGACAGGCAAATTTGGCCTTGGAATGCGGAATGAAGCAGGGCAAAGACTAACAGAGTTTTGCCAAGAAAATGCACTGGTCATAGAAAACACCCTCTTCCAACAACACAAGAGAAGACTCTACACATGGACATCACCAGATGGCCAACACTGAAATCAGATTGATTATATTCTTTGCAGCCAAAGATGGAGAAGCTCTATACAGTCAACAAAAGCAAGACCAGGAGCTGACTGTGGCTCAGATCATGAACTCCTTATTGCCAAATTCAGGCTTAAATTGAAGAAAGTAGGTAAAACCACAAGATCATACAGGTATGACCTAAATCAAATCCCTTATGATTATACAGTGGAAGTGAGAAATAAATTTAAGGGCCTAGATCTGATAGATAGAGTGCCTGATGAACTATGGAATGAGGTTCGTGACATTGTAAAGGAGACAGGGATCAAGACCATCCCCATGGAAAAGAAATGCAAAAAAACAAAATGGCTGTCTGAGGAGGCCAACAAATAGCTGTGAAAAGAAGAGAAGTGAAAAGCAAAGGAGAAAATGAAAGATATAAGCATCTGAATGCAGAGTTCAAAAGAATAGCAAGGAGAGATAAGAAAGACTTCCTCAGCAATCAATGCAAAGAAATAGAGGAAAACAACAGAATGGGAAAGACTAGAGATCTCTTCAAGAAAATTAGAGATACCAAGGGAACATTTCATGCAAAATGGGCTCAATAAAGGACAGAAATGCTATGGACCTAACAGAAGCAGAAGATATTAAGAAGAGGTGGCAAGAATACACAGAAGAACTGTACAAAAAAGATCTTCATGACCCGGATAACCACGATGGTGTGATCACTCATCTAGAGCCAGACATCCTGGAATGTGAAGTCAAGTGGGCCTTAGAAAGCATCACTACGAACAAAGCTAGTGGACATGATGGAATTCCGGTTAAACTGTTTCAAATCCTGAAAGATGATGCTGTTAAAGTGCTGCACTCAATATGCCAGCAAATTTAGAAAACTCAGCAGTGGCCACAGGACTGGAAAAGGGCAGTTTTCATTCCAATCCTAAAGAAAGGCAATGCCAAAGAATGCTCAAACTACCGCACAATTGCACTCATCTCACATGCTAGTAAAGTAATGCTCAAAATTCTCCAAGCCAGGCTTCAGCAATACATGAACCGTGAACTTCCTGATGTTCAGGCTGGTTTTAGAAAAGGCAGAGGAACCAGAGATCAAATTACCAACATCCGCTGGATCATGGAAAAAGCAAGAGAGTTCCAGAAAAACATCTATTTCTGCTTTATTGACTATGCCAAAGCCTTTGGCTGTGTGGATCACAATAAACTGTGGAAAATTCTGAAAGAGATGGGAATACCAGACCACCTGACTTGCCTCTGGAGAAATCTGTATGCAGGTCGGGAAGCAAGAGTTAGAACTGGACGTGGAACAACAGACTGGTGCCAAATAGGAAAAGGAGTACGTCAGGGCTGTATATTGTCACCCTGCTTATTTAACTTGTATGCAGAGTACATCATGAGAAACGCTGGGACTGGAAGAAACACAAGCTGGAATCAAGATTGCGGGAGAAATATCAATAACCTCAGATATGCAGATGACACCACCCTTATGGCAGAAAGTGAAGAGGAACTAAAAAGCCTCTTGATGAAAGTGAAAGAGAAGAGTGAAAAAGTTGACTTAAAAAAACATCCAGAAAACTAAGATCATGGCCTCTGGTCCCATCACTTCATGGGAAATAGATGGGGAAACAGTGGAAACAGTGTCAGACTTTATATTTGGGGGCTCCAAAATCACTGCAGATGGTGACTGCAGCCATGAAATTAAAAGACGTTTACTCCTTGGAAGAAAAGTTATGACCAACCTAGATAGAATATTCAAAAGCAGAGACACTACTTTGCCGACTAAGGTCCATCTAGTCAAGGCTATGGTTTTTCCAGTAGTCATGCATGGATGTGAGAATTGGACTGTAAAGAAGGCTGAGCACCAAAGAATGGATGCTTTTGAAGTGTGATGTTGGAGAAGACTCTTCAGAGTCCTTTGGACTGCAAGGAGATCCAACAAGTCCATTCTGAATAAGATCAGCCCTGGGATTTCTTTGGAAGGAATGATGCTAAAGCTGAAACTTCAGTACTTTGGCCACCTCATGCAAAGAGTTGACTCATTGGAAAAGACTCTGATGCTGGGAGGGATTGGGGGCAGGAGGAGAAGGGGACGACAGAGGATGAGATGGCTGAATGGCATCACTGACTCGATGGACGTGAGTCTGAGTGAACTCCGGGAGTTGGTGATGGACAGGAAGGCCTGGCATGCTGCAATTCATGGGGTTGCATAGAGTCAGACACGACTGAGTGACTGAACTGAACTGAACAGAACTGAATGAAGCGACTTAGCAGCAGCAGCATTTTAAACTATATTATTTATCTTATTTATATCAATTTATTATTTTATTTGTAATAAATTGGAACAGAGATACACAAGCCTAGGCATACCTCTGAAAAAGAATAGTAATGAGGGACTGCTAGTCTCTTTACTTATCAAAATGTGTTATATATCATAGCAATTATATTATGTGCCAATCTCTCACATGACTAAAGAGACCCTTGAAAAAGAATAGTCATCCCAGTGCACCAGCCCCAGGCATCCTGTATCCTGCATCAAAACTAGACTGGGGGAAAAAAAAAGAATAGAGTCTTGAATTAGACCCAAATACATTGGACTTCAGGATACAATATTCAGGATTATAAATCAATGGCAAAAGTATATTTACATGAATATTTAAAAGAAACCTAAAATTTGGAGAAACAACAAAAAACTCAATCCATATTTTTCTCCAATAGCAAAATTAATTCAAGACAAATCAAAAGTTTCCATATGATATCAAAAATATTTTAAAAATAAAATACTAAAAAAGAATTGAAGAATTGTCACAAGTGAAAAGAGAAAATTCTTCATAAGCAATATACAAAAAACCTGAGTATAAAGTATAAAAATATTACATGCAAAAAGCACTCTACATAGGATAAAAATTTAAGAACATATAACCAGAAAATATATATACAATGTAAAAGAGATCATTTCTTTAATATATAATCTCATAAAAATCAAAAATTGAATGCAATAAAGACATACATATAAAATGTCTACCAAAATATAAATACAACTCAAGTTAAATGTATTGAATAATGACCAGCTAAATTATATAAAAAGGGTAGCAAAGTATAAAAATAACTTTAATCAGTTGTTTTAAATATTTATCAGGTACTGGTCTTGAAAGTATGGACAAATGAATTCTCACCGCCAGTGGACAACACTGTAGTTGTTATACAACCTCCAGAAAAAGTAGTTTGTCAATAACTATCAATATCAACATTTTAAATGTGTATGTTACCTGATCATTGATTCAAATGTCAAATCAACAATTTTATGCCTAGGTAATCATATTTGCACATATTCGAAAACATATATTTATTTGAAAGCTGCTTATCATAAAGAAGTTTAAAAGCACATGAAAAGGAATGGGCATATGAATTTTAATATAAATTTATAAGAAGTATTGTGAAACATGAGAAAAGTTAAGGGATATGTTTGAGCTGGCATTGAAATATCTTTAAGATGTGGCATAGTAAAAGCAAGTGTGATATATATAGAAAAAGCAAATATATATGGCAAATACACTGGCATTTGCAAAGATTTTTATTGGATGAAAATTAAGAAATAAAAATTGGATTCTTCCTCTTAGAGTGAAGATTGGAAAATATTGAGAGAAGAGGGAGAAATTTGTTTGACACTTCACCCCATATTATTTGGTTTTATTTATGTTGTTTATTATTATCTATTTACTTCAATTTTCTTATGAACACTAACAGTATTAAAGTAAAACATGTGTGTATAATGCAACTGAAATATACTAACAAATGGACTTATATACAATTAAATATTTTACATTGTAAAAATTAAAGTTTATGTAAATTACAAGAAACAAAAATTATCTTGTCTCTGAAAAAAAGTAAAAAAGCTAAATGCATAAATTGACTAAAAATCAGTGTTACTATATAATGCTTTTCCCACTTAATCATTATTTATTATTAAGTCCTTACCATATAGCCATTTCACATTTCTAGGTACAGTGATAAAGAAGTAATTATGGACCTTACATTCTAGTATGGAGGAAACTGTTATTAATAGCACAGCTGTATAATTGTAATCTTTAATTGCAATGATCATAAACTCGTTGAAGACAGAGAATCTTTTCTTTTTAAAGAAAAAAATTTAAATTAGAATCGAATTTTAAAATGACTTCTGTATTCTAAGGATATGGAACCTGTTGTCAAATGACTCCCTTCATGGTAGATGATGCACTTATTTAATATGAGATATGAAATTAAAAGACGCTTACTCCTTGGAAGGAAAGTTATGATCAACCTAGATAGCATATTCAAAAGCAGAGACATTACTTTGCCGACTAAGGTCCATCTAGTCAAGGCTATGGTTTTTCCCGTGGTCATGTATGGATGTGAGAGTTGGACTGTAAAGAAGGCTGAGCGCTGCAGAATTGATGCGTTTGAACTGTGGTGTTGGAGAAGACTCTTGAGAGTCCCTTGGACTGCAAGGAGATCCAACAAGTCCATTCTGAAGGAGATCAGCCCTGGGATTTCTTTGGAAGAAATGATGCTAAAGCTGAAACTCCAGTATTTTGGCCACGTCGTGCAAAGAGTTGACTCATTGGAAAAGACTCTGATGCTGGGAGGGATTGGGGGCAGGAGGAGAAGGGGACGACAGAGGATGAGATGGCTGAATGGCATCACTGACTCGATGGACGTGAGTCTGAGTGAACTCTGGGAGTTGGTGATGGACAGGGAGGCCTGGCGTGCTGTGATTCATGGGGTCACAAAGAGTCGGACACGACTGAGTGACTGAACTGAACTGATGATGTTCCTTCTCCAGAGCTTCTTCACAGCATTAGTCAACTCAGAATTTCTTAGACTGTAGGTTAGTGGGTTCAGCATGGGGGTTATGACTGTGAAAAACACGCTCAATAATTTGTCAACAGGGAACGTCCTAGCAGGTCTTACATACATGAAAATACAGGGAACAAAGAAGCAGACAACCACAGTGATATGGGAACCACAGGTCTGGAGGGCTTTCCGCCTCCCTTCCTGACTCAGGTTCTTCAGAGAGTGCAGGATGACTCCATAGGAGACAAGCAAGAGCAGAAACACTATAGTGCAGATCAGTCCTCCATTGGCCACAACTAAGATGCCAATGACATAGGTGTCAGTACAGACGAGTTTCAATAAGGGGAACATGTCACACATAAAGTGATCAATGACATTGGGGCCACAGAATGGGAGCCCATAAATAGTGCTAAGTTGAATTACTGAGTGCAGAAAACCTCCAACCCAGGACATCACCAGCAACCCAACACACACCCTCTGCCTCATGACAACCAAGTAATGCAAGGGCTTACAGATGGCCACATAGCGGTCATATGCCATTACCAGCAGAAGGAAGACCCCTGATCCAGCAAAAAGGTGCTCTGCAAACAGCTGGATCATGCAAGATTCAAAGGATATGGTTTTTTCCCCAAATAACAACTCTGAAATCAATCTGGGAGTAATAGAAGTGGAGTAAGTGACATCCATACATGATAAGCTAGCAAGAAAAAGGTACATCGGTGAGTTCAGGGTCTCACTGACAGTTATAGTCACTATAATAAGAAGGTTGCCCACCAGAGTGAAAAGGTAGATGAATAGGAACAAAACAGAAAGGACATTCCGCGCCTTTGGATTCTGTGTAAGGTCCAGAAGGACAAAGTAGGTTACATTATTTCCTGATTCCATCTAAACTGTACAGGAGCTGACTTCACATATTAAAGCAGTTTACCTAAGAAAAGCAAGGTGGGGTGGGGGGGACACTTAATGGGGAAAAGGTGCTCAAATGTTTAAGAATAGTTTTTTATTCATTCATTGGAAGAACATGTATAGAACATCCATTTGTATCTAATGTGTCATAGACATTTTGATTAATTGAATAAGGCATAGTTTTTTGTTTATTTGTTTGTTTTAACCTCAGTAATATGACACAGAATGAAAAAGTAAGCAATTCCAGACACATGTATTAAGTTCCATTAAATTCACACAGTGCTGAAGAGTCATAATATAGGAATATATCAAATGAGTATCACAGAAGACTTTCAAGAGGAAGCAGTACTTGCGCTGAGTGTATAAAATAATTGAAAGTATAAAGAAATAGGAAGAGAAAGCCATGAAAAGGTATAGCATTTATAGACACAAAGTATAATATATGAGACACACTTAAGGTAATACATGTAATCAATGGGTAGATGACTGTGTGAGTAGAAGATCCTTGTCCTGAATTGTCTCTAACCTCACTGACACTTCTTAGGTCTCTAGGTGCATATTTCCCTTTTCTGACCAATAAGTTAGACTGCAGCAGTCTAATTTTGCATCTCCAATCCCTAAATTTCAAATGTTTATTTGCAACATCTCTAATTTTGATATCAAATTGAATATCAATTTACTATTTGTAAAACTAACTTCTGAATTTTCCACAATAAACATGAGCATTTTCTAAACAAAATTTAAAGAGGCATTCCTTATTTATCTCATTAAATACTATAATTTTCCATGTTATTGTTCAGAGACAAAATTTTAGTGTTCTTTACTCATTCATTACTCTCATAAAATTTAAATAAATCCTACTAACTCTACTTTCAAAATATATCACAGATTTGATCATTCCCTACTTAATTTCTTCTAGGTCCACCATAATAGCCTCCTACTAAGTCTCTCCACATTTATATTGGCCTCAAAAACCAGTTCTCCTGAAGCAGCTCAAACTGTCCTTTTTAATTTTATTCTGATAACATCACTCTACTTCTCCAAACTCCTACAGTGTATTCCAATCACATATTCATAGTTTAATGCAACTCACTTAATATTTACTGTAGCAAGAGCTGTAATTCTTGTTTCAGAAGTGAAGACATTAAGGCTCAGAATATCTAATTCATTTTCTCAAATACACGTTTTTAAGTCATATACCTAGAATTGAATCTAAGTTTGATTTACTCTAAGTAATTTACTCTCTTATATAACAAAGAAAGTCTCACAACTATGAGCCTGGTTCCCAGTATTTAATGTCAGTCTTACCTTCTGGACACTTATTCAGAACCTGAAGAATAACTTGAAGTTACTGATAAATACTTGGAATTGTTTTTCATCCAGTTTGACAACAGAGGGCAAAAGGCTGCCTTATTACTTGAGCATATAGTTTATTTGACTGTCTGTCCATTTGCTTCATGGAGTCTTTTGATTATTCAGATCATTTTTTTGTGCAGTGTAGATTATTTGAAAGGAATACCATGGTGCACACACTGATAAACAAGTTTATTGCATTAGGAAATATATCAAAATGAGAAGCAAATCCTACATATGCATAGAAGAAATTAACTAGTTATTTGGCAGGGAAATTTTTCACAAGTAACTTCTTTCCTACTAACTTCAAAAAGAAAAATAGCATTTGACTGTTAGTTTTTTTCACTCTGTCATATTAACATGACCAGACTCGTTGACTGAAATTTTGAAAGACATTCCCATGATACTTTTTAAATCACGCTATAAGTCTAAGAATGGACCTCCTGAAATTGTTATGCCAGGTACTAAGCGAATAGCATCTTCTTTCTATTAGGGGTGAAGATCGTGGGCTATTTCATCCCTTCCAGCTGCAATTATCATTGAAACTTGGAATGTGTCCAAGGCTGATTCTTGTTTAATTAATTCACTGCGATTTTCCACAAAGGTTTTAAGGAACATCTATAGGGGCTTTCCTGATGGCTCAGTGGTGAAGAATTCACTTGCCAATGCATAAGATGCAGGTTTCAGCCCTGGGTTGGGAAGATCCCCTGGAGAAGGAAATAGCAAACCATTCCAGCATCGTTGCCTGGGAAATCTCATGGACAGAGGAGCCTGGCAAGCTACAGTCCACGGGGTGGCAAAAGAATTGGACATGACCTAAGAACTAAACAACAACGAAAAATATGTGAAGATATTACTAGAGAAATCACAAAATTAATATCAGAAAGGTATAACATGCAAAAAAAGTAGCTTTAGAATCGTTATGAGGCTGCTGCCAATGAGATAAAATATAGATGCACTCATTTTGATCTACTGGACTTATCAATATATTCTCCCCTGCCATGGAAAGAATATCTTTCCTTTTATTCAATAGTAGATTTAATCACCTGAAAATTTGGTTCAGTTCAGTCAGTTCAGTTCAGTCACTCAGTAGTGTCCAACTTTTTGCAACCCCATGAATTGCAGCACGCCAGGACTCCCTGTCCATCACCAACTCCCGGAGTTCACTCAGACTCACATCCATCAAGTCAGTGATGCCATCCAGCCATCTCATCCTCTGTCATCCACTTTAAATAAATAAAATTATACTAAAAATAAAATTAAATGTTTTATTTTTTCATTTTTTCAAAATATTTTGTCTTATTTTATTTTTAATATAAATTTATTTTTAAAATAAATTTATTTATTTTAATTGGAGGTTAATTACTTTACAATATTGTATTGGTTTTGCCATACATTGACATGAATCAGCCACAGGTATACACTTGTTCCCCATCCTGAACCCCCCTCCCTTCTCCCTCCCCATACCATCCCTCTGGGTTGTCCCAGTGCACCAGCCCCAAGCACCCAGTATCATGCATTGAAGCTGGGCTGGCAACTCGTTTCATATATGATATAATACATGTTTCAATGCCATTCTCCCAAATGATCCCACCCTCTCCCTCTCCCACAGAGTCCAAAAGACTGCTCTATACATCTGTGTCTCTTTTGCTGTCTTGCATACAGGGTTATCGTTACTATCTTTCTAAATTCCATATATATGCATTAGTATACTGTATTGTTGTTTTTCTTTCTGGCTTACTTCACTCTGTATAATAGGTTCCAGTTTCATCCACCACCACATTAGAACTGATTCAAATGTATTCTTTTTAATGGCTGAGTAACACTCCATTGTGTATATGTACCACAGCTTTCTTATCCATTCATTTGCTGATGGACATCTAGGTTGCTTCCATGTCTTGGCTATTATAAACTGTGCTGAGATGAACATTGGAGTACACATGTCTCTTTCAATTCTGGTTTCCTCAGTGTGTATGCCCAGCAGTGGGATTGCTAGGTCATAAGGCAGTTCTATTTCCAGTTTTTAAAGGAATCTCCACACTGTTCTCCACAGTGGCTGTACTAGTTTGCATTCCCAGCAACAGTGGAAGAGGGTTCCCTTTTCTCCACACCCTCTCCAGCATTTATTGCTTGTAGACTTTTGGATCACAGCCATTTTGACTGGTGTGAAATGGTACCTCATTGTGGTTTTGATTTGCATTTCTCTGATGATGAGTGATGTTGAGCATCTTTTCACGTGTTTCTTAGCCATCTGTATGTCACCTTTAGAGAAATGTCTATTTAGTTCTTTGGCCCATTTTTTGATTGGGTCGTTTATCTTTCTGGAATTGAGCTGCAGGAGTTGCTTGTATATTTTTGAGATTATATTGTAAGTTGCTTTGTCTGCCATTATTTCTCCCATTCAGAAGGCTGTCTTTTCACCTTGCTTATAGTTTCCTTAGTTGTGCAGAAGTTTTTAAGTTTATTAGGTCCCATTTGTTTATTTTTGCTTTTATTTCCAATATTCTGGGAGGTGGGTCATAGAGGATCCTGCTGTGATGTATTTTGGAGAGTGTTTTGCCTATGTTCTCTTCTAGGAGTTTTATAGTTTCTGGTCTTACATTTAGATCTTTAATCCATTTTGAGTTTAATTTTGTGTATGGTGTTAGAAAGTGTTCCAGTTTCATTCTTTTACAAGTGGTTGACCAATTTTCCCAGCAGGAATAGAAGGAATGTATCTCAACATACTAAAAGCTATATATGACAAACCCACAGCAAACATTATCCTCAATGGTGAAAAATTGAAAGCATTTCCCCTAAAGTCAGGAACAGGACAAGGGTGCCCACTATCACCATTACTATTTAACATAGATATGGAAGTTTGGGCCACAGCAATCAGAGCAGAAAAAGAAATAAAAGGAATCCAAATTGGAAAAGAAGAAGTAAAACTCTCACTGTTTGCAGATGACATGATCCTCTACATAGAAAACCCTACAAACTCCACCAGAAAATTACTAGAGCTAATCAATGAATATAGTAAAGTTGCAGGATATAAAATCAACGCACAGAAATCCCTTGCATTCCTATACACTAATAATGAGAAAATAGAACGAGAAATTAAGGAAACAATTCCATTCACCATTGCAACCAAAAGAATAAACTACTTAGGAATATATCTACCTAAAGAAACTAAAGACCTATATATAGAAAACTATAAAACACTGGTGAAAGAAATCAAAGAGGACACTAATAGATGGAGAAATATACCATGTTCATGGATCAGAAGCATCACTATAGTGAAAATGAGTATACTACCCAAAGCAATTTATAGATTCAATGCAATTCCTATCAAGCTACCATGGTATTTTTCACAGAGCTAGAACAAATAATTTCACAATTTGTATGGAAACACAAAAACCTCGAATAGCCAAAGCAATCTTGAGAAGAATGGAACTGGAGGAATCAACCTGCCTGACTTCAGGCTCTACTACAAAGCCACAGTCATCAAGACAGTATGGTTCTGGCACAAAGACAGAAATATAGATCAATGGAACAAAATGGAAAGCCCAGAGATAAATCCATGCACCTATGGACACCTTATCTTTGACAAAGGAGGCAAGAATATACAATGAATTGAAGACAATCTCTTTAACAAATTTATTTATTTTAATTGGAGGTTAATTACTTTACAACATTGTATTGGTTTTGCCATACATCAACATGAATCCACCACAGGTGTACACATGTTCCCCATCCTGAACCCCCTCCCACCTCCCTCCCCGTACCATCCCTCTGGGTCATCCCAGGGCACCAGCCCCAAGCATCCTGTATCCTGCATCGAACCTGGACTGGCGGTTTGTTTCATATATAATATTATACATGTTTCAATGCCATTCTCCCAAATCATCCCATCCTCTCCCTCTCCCATAGAGTCCAAAAGACTGTTCTATACATCTGTGTCTCTTTTGCTGTCTCACATACAGGGTTATCATTGCCATCTTTCTAAATTCCATATATATGCATTCAGTTCGGTTCAGTTCAGTCGCTCAGTTGTGTCCAACTCTTTGAGACCCCATGAATCGCAGCATGCCAGGCCTCCCTGTCCATCACCAACTCCCAGAGTTCACTCAGACTCACATCCATAGAGTCCGTGATGCCATCCAGCCATCTCATCCTCTGTCATCCCCTTCTCCTCCTGCCCCCAACCCCTCCCAGCATCAGAGTCTTTTCCAATGAGTCAGCTCTTTGTATGAGGTGGCCAAAGTACTGAAGTTTCAGCTTTAGCATCACTCCTTCCAAAGAAATCCCAGGGTTGATCTCCTTCAGAATGGACTGGTTGGATCTCCTTGCAGTCCAAGGGACTCTCAAGAGTCTTCTTCAACACCACACTTCAAAAGCATCAATTCTTCAGTGCTCAGCCTTCTTCACAGTCCAACTCTCACATCCACACATGACCACTGGAAAAACCATAGCCTTAACTAGATGGACCTTAGTCGGCAAAGTAATGTTTCCGCTTTTGAATATGCTATCTAGGTTGGTCATAACTTTTCTTCCAAGGAGTAAGTGTCTTTTAATTTCATGGCTGCAATCACCATCTGCAGTGATTTTGGAGCCCCAAAAAATTAGTATACTGTATTGGTGTTTTCTTTCTGGCAGTTTTAGATGTAACAACTAATGATTTATCCAATTATTAGTTGTTTTAAAAAGTTAGGGTATATCTTTTATGCCAGCAACTATGCTATGAGCTAGGACACAGCACTTAATAAAACCAGAGGGAAAGTCACATAATTTTTTTTTTACCTGCATGGATATTATAATAAGTCAGACAATAAAGAAGGAGACATTTAATAAAATAGTTATAGTCTTATTCATGGCTTATAAGGTAAGAAATAGAATGTTAGTGTTAGTTGCTCAGTCGTCCCTGACTCTTTGTGACCCCATGGACTGCAGCCCCCCAGGCCCCTCTGTCCATGAGATTTTCCAGGCAAGGATACTGGAGTGGGTTGCCATTTCCTTCTCCAGGGGATCTTCCCAACCCAGGGATCGAACCCGGGTCTCCTGCACTGCAGGCAGATTCTTTACCAACTGAGCTACAAGGGAAGCCCAAGAAATGGAATAATGAGACAGAAAAGAAGAGGGTAAATTCTACTGTGGATAATATAATCAGAGAAGACCCTTAAAAGGTTATCTTTAAGCTGTGATTGAAAGGTATGAAGTGACTGCCATTAAAAGCACTGTTCCATAAAGTAATACTAAATAAAAATTAATAAAATTATCTCCTGTCATCAGAGATGACAAGACCTATATTTAGAAAAATATAAATTTTTCACAGGAATTTTTATGGCAGTGCTATGTTATAAACGGACTTGTGAGAGTGTGCCCTCTTGTCTTATTCTAGATTTTTTTTGTAGTTTTTTTTTTTAGCTTTTAATTTTTTTATTATTAGATTTTAATCGGGAAGATTTCAACCTTTCTATGTTGGGGATGATGTTAGCTATAAATCTGTTATATATGGACTTTTTTATGCCAATGTGCATTCCTTCTATTTCCAATTTGTTGAGAGTTTTTTATGAAATGATGTTGAATTTCTATGTGAAATTAGCAACTCAAGGAAAAAATAAGAAAGTAATTCCATGTACAAAAGCATGAAAAAAGAATAAAATATTTAAATAAAATTAACCAAAGAGATAAGTCCTGTTAACTGAAAACTACAAAAGGTTACTGAGAGATATTATGGAATACACACAAATATGAAAGGACATTTATGATCTGGGATATTTAAAAGTATTAAGTTTTTAATACTACCTCAAGTGATCTACAGATCAAGATAGCAAAACTGATTTTGCAGAAATAGAAAAATCCATGCTGAAATTCATATGAAATCTCAAGGACTTGAAATTGCCAAAACAATCTTGAAAAGAAAGAAAGCTGGGGGTCTCATACTTCTTGACTCTAAAACATTTTAAACAAAGTGATGGTAATCATAGCACCAGTATTTGAATAAATATGGACAATGGACTAATGGAATAAAATAGAAAGCCTAGAAATAAACCTTTGTATATGTCTTTAGATAATTTTCAACAAGGGCACCAAGAGTATTTGTGTACTATTGGTACCAAGAGTGGGGAAAATATAACAAGTTATAAAAAGGCAATCACAAAAAAGCAATTATCATATGATTTCACTTACATGAAGCACTTAAAGCAGTCAAATTCATAAACAGAAAGTAGAATGGTGGTTGCCTGGGGCTCCATGAGCTTATATGGAGAATTCTGTTTAATGACTGAAATTTCAGTTTGGGAAGTTGGAAAAGTTTACAAATCGATAATGGTAATGTTTGCATAACAAGTAGGTGTCACTTTAAAATGACTAAAATTGTAAATTTTGTTATGTATGTATTACTAATCCATGTCCAACTCTTTGCTGACCCCATGGACTGCAGCACACCAGGCTTCCCTGTCCTTTGTTAATCTCCCAGAGTCTTCTCAGTCATGCTCACTGAGTTCGTGTTCCTATCTAACTGTCTCATCCTCTGTGATCCCCTTATCCTCCTGCCTTCAATCTTTCCCAGAATCAGGGTCTTTTCCAATAGGTTGGCTCTTTGTATCAGGTGTCCAAAGTATTGGAGCTTCAGCTTCAGCATCAGTCCCTTCAATGAATAGACAAGGTTGATTTCCTTTAGGATTGGCTAGTTTGATCTCTTCGCTGCTCAAGGGACTCCAAGAGTCTTCTCCAGCACATTTGAAAAGCATCAGTTCTTTGACACTCAACCTTCTTTATGTATATATGAGCACAATTTTCAAAATAAATGTAAAAACTAAGGGACTTCCCTGGTGGTGCAGTGGATGGAAATCCTCCTGCCAGTGCAGGGGACATAGGTTCAATCCCTGGTCAGGGAAGATTCCACGTTCTGCAGAGCGATTAAACCCATGCTCCACAACCACCTGGAGAAGGCGATGGCACCCCACTCCAGTACTCTTGCCTGGAGAATCCCATGGACGGAGGAGCCTGGAAGGCTGCAGTCCATGGAGTCGCTGGGCGTCGGACACGACTGAGCAACTTCACTTTCACTTTCATGCATTGGAGAAGGAAATGGCAACCCACTCCAGCGTTCTTGCCTGGAGAATCCCAGGGATGGCGGAGCCTGGTGGGCTGCCGTCTATGGGGTCGCACAGAGTCGGACGCGACTGAAGCGACTTAGCAGCAGCAGCAGCCACAAGCACTGAGCACACGCTCTAGAGCCTGAGAGGTACAACCAGAGAGCCCGCAGGCCACAGCTACTGAGGTCTGCATACTCCAGGGTCCTCTAGCCACAACTAATGAGCCCGGTGCTGCAAGTACTGAAGCCCAGGCGCCCCTAGAGGCAGCAAGTCATGACTACTGAGCCCTCAGGATGCAACTACTGAAGCCCGTGCACCTAGAGCTTGTGCTCCTCAACAAGAGAAGCCACAGAAATGAGAAGCCCACGCACCACAACCAGGGAGCAGCTCCCACTCTCCGCAGCTATAGAAATCTCGCGTGCAGCGACGAAGACCCAGTGCAACCGATAAATAAAGAAAACAGTGTATGTGTTAGTTGCTCAGTCATGTCCAACTCTTTGCAACCCCATGGACTGTAGCTCGCCAGGATCCTGTCCATGGGATTTCCCAGGCAAGAACACTGGAGTGGGTTGCATTCCATGTCAAAAAAAAAAGAAAAAATGAAGTCAGTTTCTTAAAAGGAAAAAAAAAAGAAAAAAATTCTAAGGTGACTTCATTAATTGAAATATGAGAGGAACACAAACTGTACCTCGATAGCCCAAAGTATATGCAAATATCATTGGCTTCAGATAAACTTGGATAACTTATTTAAGAGGTAAATATGTCAATCCAATGGCAAAACCACTAAAGTAAATTCTTTATTTTTTATTTTTATTTTATATTAGAGTACAGTTGATCAGCAATGTGTTGGTGTCAGGTCTAATTCAAAAGGACTGTGTTATACATATATATGTATCTATTTTATCAAATTCTTTTTCCATTTCAGTTCAGTTCAGTTCAGTTCAGTCGCTCAGTCGTGTCCAGCTCTTTGCGACTCCATGAATTGCAGCACGCCAGGCCTCCCTGTCCATCACCGTCTCCCGGAGTTCACTCAGACTCACATCCATCGAGTCTGTGATGCCATCCAGCCATCTCATCCTCTGTCGTCCCCTTCTCCTCCTGCCCCCAATCCCTCCCAACATCAGAGTCTTTTCCAATGAGTCAACTCTTCGCATGAGGTGGCCAAAGTACTGGAGCTTCAGCTTTAGCATCATTCCTTCCAAAGAAATCCCAGGGTTGATCTCCTTCAGAATATTGAGTTACCTGTGTTATGTTGATTATCTATTTTAAATATACTAGTGTGTATTGTCAATATCCAAGTATTATGTAATCTACTTGAGTAGCCTGCCAGGCTCCTCTGTCCATGGACTTTTTCAGGCAAAAATACTGGAGTGGGTTGCCACTCTCTGCTCCAGGGAATCCTCCCAATCCAGGGAGGAAACCCAAGTCTCCTGCACCCCTTGCATTGGCAGGTGGATTCCTTACCACCAGCGCCACCTGGAGTTGTAATAAGTCATAGTAAAATAAACATGTTCACATTTCAGAAAAAAAAAACTCTAAAATTTCATCCTAACACATTTTTTTTTGTCTTTTTTTCTTTTTCTTTTTTTACTTCTTTCTCTTTTTTTTTTTTTGTGGCTATATTCTTCCTGGCAAAGCCCATGGACAGAGAATCCTGGTGGGTCGCAGTCCACACAGTTGCAAAGCGTCAGACAGGATTGAAGCGACTGAGCGCAGCACATGGCAAGAAGATCTCAGCAGCACAAGATGCTCAGCAGTAATTCAAGTCCTGAACTCCCTTGGAAGAGATGATTTTTTCCTAAAACAAGTGTCAGGTAGCATTTTAGGTGTCATAGCTAAAGAACAGCAGCTATCTACAAGGGATTAGAAACATGGGCAGGAACTGCAAGTTCAACCCAATGTTACAATAGGTGGCTTGTTAACTGAAGACACCAATTCTTATCTAGATAACAGTTTTTTTATACTCTAAAGGTATAAACTCTTCTTAACCTTCTTAATGGGAATCTTAATGAAAATAATAGTTTTAAACATATTTTAAATTTATTTTAACAATTTTAAGCTAACTTTAATTTAAATAGTTTTATCTTATCTATACTTTATTATTTAAGTTTTAATAATTTTGAAATAGAAATATACAGGCTTAGGCAAAATTCTGAGAAAGAATACTAATAAGTGACTGCTAGATTCTTCACATGTCAAAATATCTTAGATATCATAGCAATTATGTGCCAATGTGTACATGAACAAAGAGATCAGTGAAAAAGATTAAAGCTTTGAATTGGACCCAAATACATTGGGAGTTCAAAATACAATAGTCAGAATTTCAAATCAATGGCGAAAAGATAATACATGAATTTTTTTTTAATTCTAAAATTTACAGAACAAATAAAATCAACCCCTATTTAAACTCCTAAATAAATTCAAGATGAATCAAATGTTATAAGATGTAAGATATGAAAAATGCTTGAAAAATTAAATGCAAAAAAAAAACTGAAGAAATTTTGGTGCAAATGAAATGAGAAAATTCTTCCTAGGCAAGATACAATTTTATTTAATATAAACTAAAAAAAATTTTATATGCAAAAATAATTCTACATAAGATAAAAAGTTAAAAACATATAGCCAGAACACATTAACTATATATACAATGTAAAGAGATCATTTCTTTTGCTTAAAATTCTCTCGTAAAAATCAAAAATTGAATGAATCAGATTAAAGACATATATATAAAAACCACAAATAAATACAAATCAAATTAAACATGTAGGAAGATACTCAAACTCAATTATATCAAAAGGTTTGCGGTTAAAGTAAAAAGTAACTTTAATCATGTGTGATAAATGTTTATCAGGTACTGGTCATTGAGAATGTGGTCAAAAAAATTCACATTGACTATAGGGTCACACAGAGTCGGACACAACGGAAGCGACTTAGCAGCAGCAGCAGCAGCAGCATGGAGAGGACAGTAGTTGTTAGTGGGGCTTTCTCGATGGTTCAGTGAATGAAGGAGACACAGGAGACGCAGGTTCGATTCCTGAGTCAAGAAAATCCCCTGGAGGAGGAAATGGCAACCCATTGCAGTATTCTTGCCTGAAAAATCCTAAGAACAGAGAGGCCTGGCAGGCTACAGTCCATGGAGTCGCAAAGGGTAGGACACAGCTGAGCAGCTAAGCACAGACACAGTAGCTGTTAGTACAACCTCAAGAACAATAGTTTGGAGTAAAGTAGGTCAGAAAGAGAAAAACAAATATAGTCTATTAATGTATCTATATGGAATCTAGAAAAACAGTGTTGATGAACCTATTTGCAGGAAAGAAATGGAGATGCAGATACAGAGATGGGACTCATGGACACAGTAGGGGAAGGAAAGAGTGAGATAAACAGAGAAAGTAGCATCGGCATATATACACTACCTTGTGTAAAATGGATAACTGTGAGAAGTTGCTATATAACACAGGGAGCCCACCTTGGCACCCTGTGGTGACCTACAGGGGTGGAGTCGGGGGAGGAGAGGGAGGCTCAAGATGGAGGTGGTGCTGGTTCAGTCACGAAGTTGTGTCTGACTCTTGCAACCCCTGGACTATACCCTGTCAGGCTCCTCTGTCCATGGGACTCTCCAGGCAAGAATTCTGGAGTGGGTTGCCATTTCCTTCTCCCGGGGACCTTCCCGACCCTGGAGTCAAACCTGGGTCTCCTGCATTGCAGGCAGATTCTTTACTGACTGAGCTACAAGGGAAGGTGACATATGTATAATTATAACTGATCTGGGCTGTTGTATGGCAGAAACCAACACAACATTGTAAAGCAATTTTCCTCCAATTAAAAATTAATTTTAAAAAAGAGAATGATAGTTTGGCAATAAATATCAATATCAGCATTTTAAATGCATATACTGCTTGACCATTGAATCAAATGTAATATCAACAATTCTACACCTAGGAACTTATATTTGTACATATTCTAAAACATACATTTATTGGAAATATAACTGTCATAGAAAAGTTTGGGAATCTCATGAAAGGAATGGGCATATTAATTTTGATATAAATTTATGAATAGTGTTTTGAAAAAGAGAAAATTTAAGAAATGTATATGGACTGGCATGGAAATATCTTTAAGACATTGCATAGCAAAAGCAAGTGATACATATATAGAAAGAAACAAATACATATACATATAGAGAATACACTTGCATCTGCAAAGATTATTACTAGATGAAAATTAAGAAACAAGTTTAGGGTCAACCTCTGAGAATGAGGACTGAAAGAAGCTGAGAGAAAAATAGAAAATTCATTTTACATTTCACCTCATATTGTTTGGATTTCCTTGTGGCTCACCCGTGGGTTGGAAGGATCCCCTGGAAAAGGCAATGGCAATCCACTCCAGTGTTCTTGCCTATAGAATTCCATGGACAGAAGAGCCTGGTGGCCTAGAGTCCATGGGGTTGCAAAGAATCAGACACTCCTGAGCGACTACACCTTCATAGCATTTAGTTTTCACTTGTGCTATTTATTATTATCTATTTTACTTCACTTTCATTGTAAACACTAAAAGTACAAAAGTAAAAGTGCTGTATAATGAGAATGAAATGCAGTAAAGGCAAGCCACATATAATTATGTATTTTAAACTGTATAAGTAAAAATGTTAACTTAAATGACAAGATGCTAAATAAAACTTACATTGTCTCTGAAAAAGAATAACAAATTAAATGCATAAGTTGGTGAAAAATCAGTATAACTATGAACAATTTACTCGATAATTCATTACATATTAATTCCTTGTTATACAGGCATTACACCATTCTAGGTACACTGATAAGATAATTAATTCTAGTAGGTAGGTAAACTGTTATTATACCCTGGTTGTTTAACTGTAATCTTTAATTATAATTAACATAAACTCTTTGAAGAAAGAGAAATCAGAACAAATTTTAAAATGACTTCTGCGTTCCAAGAAAATGAACTTGATGTCAAATGACTCCCTTCATGATGGATGATGCATTTATTTAGTATGGGATATGATGTTTCTTTTCCAGAGCTTCTTCATAGCATAAATTAACTCAGAATTTCTTAGACTGTAGATTAATGGGTTCAGCATGGGGGTTATGACTGTATAGAACACGCTCAATGATTTATCAATGTAGAAGGTCTTAGCAGGTCTTACATATATGAAAATACAGGGAACAAAGAAGCAGACAACCACAGCGATGTGGGAACCACAGGTCTGGAGGGCTTTCCGCCTCCCTTCCTGACTCAGGTTCTTCAGAGAGTGCAGGATGACTCCATAGGAGACAAGCAAGAGCAGAAACACTATAGTGCAGATCAGTCCTCCATTGGCCACAACTAAGATGCCAATGACATAGGTGTCAGTACAGACGAGTTTCAATAAGGGGAACATGTCACACATAAAGTGATCAATGACATTGGGGCCACAGAATGGGAGCCCATAAATAGTGCTAAGTTGAATTACTGAGTGCAGAAAACCTCCAACCCAGGACATCACCAGCAACCCAACACACACCCTCTGCCTCATGACAACCAAGTAATGCAAGGGCTTACAGATGGCCACATAGCGGTCATATGCCATCACCAGTAGAAGGAAGACCCCTGATCCAGAAAAAAAGTGCTCTGTAAATAGCTGGGTCATGCAAGATTTAAAGGTAATGGTTTTTTCTCCGAAAAACAAGTCTGAGATCAATCTGGGGGTAATAGAAGAGGAATAAGCAATATCCATACATGATAAGCAAGCAAGAAAAAAGTACATTGGTGTGTTCAGGGTCTTACTGACAGTTACAGTGACTATAATTAGAAAATTGCCCATCACAGTCAAAATGTAGACAAACAGGAACATAAACAAAAGTACTTTCCCCTCCTTTGGATTCTGTGTGAGTCCCAGGAGAACAAAGTAGGTTACATTGTCTCTTGATTCCATCTAATCTGAACAGGAGCTGACTTCATACAGTAGAAGCAACTTACCTACAAAACAAGGAGGGGAAATTAAAGGGGTAAAATGCTAAAATGTATGAAAAAAATTTTTTTCCATTTGTTGGAAGAATGAGTATAGAACAACTATTTGTGTCTAATGTGTCATGGACATTTTTATTATCAGGTTGAAGGCAGAGTTTCTTTCCTTCAGTGCTATGACACACAACAAGAAATCAACCAACTCCAGACCCATGCTATTAGTGCCATTAAACGAATATTCAAACAGTGCTAACAGTCATAGTACAGGAGCATACCAAACAGGCATGACAGAAGACTTTCCAGAGGAAGCAAAGCTTCAGCTGAGTGTAAAAAAGAACTGAATGAATAAAAAAATTAAGGAAGAGAAATCCAAAAAGTCCAACATTTATAAAGCCACAAAAGTCTAATGCTTGAGGCCCACTTGAGGTAATTTACATAATCAATGTGGGTAGATCAAACTGTGAATGGAAGTTCCCTGTACTGAATTGTCTCAGACCTCACTGACACGTCTTAGGTTTTTAGATGGTTATTTCCCTTTTCCTGACAATTAAATGCTACAGCAGTAATTTTGTGTCCCTAACCCCTACCTCTCCTCTTAATTTGAAAACTTGGATATGCAACGTCTCTAATTTTGACATCCAAGTGAATGGCAATTTAGTATTTAAAAACTTTTTAAATGTCCATAATAACCAAAAGCATTTTCTATACAAAATTTAAAGACGTGTTCCCTATTTCTCATTCAATGCTGTCTTTTATCATGTTATTGTTCAGACAAAAAATTGCTGTACTATTCATTCATTTGTTACTCTAGAAAAACTTGAATAAATCCTATTCACTCTACTATGAAAATATATCACAAATTTGATCATTCCCTACTTCTTAATTTCTTCCTGGTCCACTGCAATAGGCGCCTATCAAGTCTCTCCATGTTTATTCTAGCCTCCAAGAATCAGTTCTCCTGAAGCAGCCCAAATGACATCACTCTACTGCTCAAAAATCCTAGAGTATATTCTAATCATACACTCACAGTTTACTATTTAATATTGACAGTAACAAGAACTGTAATCCTCATTTTATAATTGAAGAAACTAATGCCAGAAGATCTCATTCATTTTCCCCAAATCATACGTTTCTAAGGGACATACCCAGAACTGAATCTAAGTTCGATTGATTTCAAAGTAATTAAATTTCTTACATAATAAAGACAGTCCCCAGAAATGAGCTTGGTTCCCACTATTTACTGCTAATCTTACCTTATGGAGGCTTGTTCAGAATCTAAGGGTGACTTAAAGTTACACATAAACACTTGAAATTATTTTTCATCCAATTTGACAACAGAGGACAAAAGGCCACCTTATTACTTTAGGATGCATTTTATCTTATTTGACTATCTGTCCATTTTCTCCATGGAGTCTTCTGATTATTCAGAGGCACATTTTTATATGCTGTGTTGATTTTTCCAAAGGAATTCCATGGTGTACTCCTAGAAAAACAAAAGTTTACCACATTAGGAAATTTATCAAAATGACCAGCAAATCTTACATATACATAGAATAAATCAACTAGTTATTTGGCAGGGAAGTTTTTCACAAGTAATGTCTTTCCTACTAACTTCAACAAGGAAAATAAGATTTGACTGTTAAGCCCTTTTCATTCTGTCATATTAACATGACCAGACTCGTTGACTGAGATTTTGAAAGACATTCTCATATTTGTATTTTTTTGGTCATGCTTTAAGTCTATAAAAAGGCCACCTGAAAAATTGATTCCAGTTACTAAGTGGATAACATCTTCTTCCTGTTAGGGGGGAAGATCATGGGATATTTCATCCCTTTCAGCCATAATTATCATTGAGTCTTAGAACTGGAATGTGTCCAAGACTGATTCTTGTTTAATTAATCACTTGGATTTCCCTAGAGGTTTTTTTTTTTTTAATCTATAGGCAAAGTCACAAAAATAATATCAGGAAAGTGCAATACCCAAAACAAGACAGCTTTAGAATCTTTAAGAGGCTAAAGTCAATCAAAAATAATAAAAAAATTTTGTCCCAGTGAACTTATCTGTTATTTCTTTCCCCACCTGCCATTGCAAGATTTTCTTTCCTTTTGTTTAGTACTCAATTTAATCACCTTAATTTGGTTAGCTATATGAAAATTATATCAAAAAAGCACAATTAAATATTAAAATTTTAGATATAATAGCTAATTATTCAATTATTATCATTTTTTTTAAAGTCTGGGCACCTCTGTCATGTCAGCTTCTGTCCTATGAGTGAGGACACAGAGCATAGTGAAACCTGGGAGAACACGTGAAAGGTTTCTTCCTGCATGGATCTTCTTTCTTAGAGCCAGACAATAAAGAATGAGACAACTTAACAAACTAGCTTCAGTCTTATTCACTGCTTATAAGAAATAGAATACTGTGGCAAAAGATAAGAGGCAGAGGTCTACTGTGGAAAGTGTACAGATGACCTTTCTTCAAAGGTGACGTTTCAGCTGAGATTGAAAGGATAGCAAGTGGCTACCATCAGAAGGACTGTTCCAGAAACTAAAACTAAATAAAATTAATGAATAAAACTATCTCACTTCAGAGAAAACCAGAGCTATACTTAGAAAACTCTAAAATTTTCACAGGAAATTTTATGGCAGTACTGTGTTAAAAAAGACCAGAGAATATATGCCCTCTTGTCTTATTCCATATTTTAATGGAAAAGCTTTCAACCTTTCATGTAGAGAAAGGTATTAGCTGTGGATCTGAAATATATGGATTTTATTATGTCAAGGTACTTTTCTATTTCCAACTTGTTGAGAGATTTCTATGAAATGATAATTGAATTTCTATCTGATCATGGACAACCCAAGGAGATTTCAAGAAAAAAAATTTCACTTACAAAAGCATCAAAAAAAGAATACAATAAAGTCTTACACTCTGAAAACTACAAAATATTGCTGAGAGACATATAGAACACACACACATATACAAGAAGATGTTTATAAGCTGGCCTATGCAACAGTTCAGTTCAGTTCAGTCACTCAGTCGTGTCCAACTCTTTGCAACCCTATGAAGTGCAGCACGCCAGGCTGCCCTATCCATTAGCAACTCCCGGAGTCTACACATGTCCACTGAGTTGGTGATGCCATCCAACCATCTCATCCTCTGTCATCCCCTTTTCCTCCTGCCCCCAGTCCCTCCCAGCATCAGGATCTTCTCAAATGAGTCAGCTCTTTGCATCAGGTGGCCGAAGTAGTGGAGTTTCACCTTCAACATCAGTCCTTCCAATGAACACCCAGAACTGATCTCCTTTAGGATGGACTGGTTGGATCTCCTTGCAGTCCAAGGGACTCTCAAGAGTCTTCTCCAACACCACAGTTCAAAAGCATCAATTCTTCGGCACTCAGCTTTCTTCACAGTCCAACTCTCACATCCATACGTGACTACTGGAAAAACCACAGCCTTGACTAGATGGACCTTTGTTGGTAAAGTAATGTCTCTGCTTTTGAATATGCTGTCTAGGTTGGTCATAACTTTCCTTCCAAGGAGTAAGCGTCTTTTAATTTCATGGCTGCAATCACCATCTGCAGTGATTTTGGAGCCCAAAAACATAAAGTCAGCCACTGTTTCCACTGTTTCCCCATCTATTTCCCATGAAGTGATGGGACCAGATGCCATGATCTTCAGTTTCTGAATGTTGAGCTTTAAGCCAACTTTTTCACTCTCCTATTTCACTTTCATTAAGAGGCTTTTTAGTTCTTCTTTATTTTCTGCCATATGGGTGGTGTCATCTGCATATCTGAGGTTATTGATATTTCTCCCGCAATCTTGATTCCAGCTTGTGTTTCCTCCAGTCCAGCATTTCTCATGATGTACTCTGCATATAAGTTAAATAAGCAGGGTGACAATATACAGCCTTGACGTACTCCTTTTCCTATATGGAACCAGTCTGTTGTTCCATGTCCAGTTCTAACTGTTGCTTCCTGACCTGCATATAGGTTTCTCAAGAGGCAGGTCAGGTGGTCTGGTATTCCCATCTCGTTCAGAATTTTCCACAGCTTATTGTGATCCACACAGTCAAAGGCTTTGGCATAGTCAATAAGGCAGAAATAGATGTTTTTCTGAAACTCTCTTGCTTTTTCAATGATACAGTAGATGTTGGCAATTTGATCTCTGGTTCCTCTGCCTTTTCTAAAACCAGCTTGAACATCTGGTTCATAGTTCATGTATTGCTGAAGCCTGACTTGGAATATTTTGAGCATTAGTTAATAATACCTCGTGATTCAGTGCAATTCCTATCATAACCAAAAAATCATTTCTGCAGAAACAGAAAAATCCATGCTAAAATTCATAAGGAATCTCAAGGACTCCAACTTGTCAAAACAATCTAGAAGAGAAGATTGGGAGTCTCATACCTCCTGATTATAAAATATATTGTGCAAATCTATGGTAATGACAGCCCCAGTGTTGAAATAAAGATAGACGATGGACTAATGGAGTAAGGCAGATGGTTTAGAAATAAATCTTCCTATATGTATTTAGATAAATTTTCAACAAGTGTCCCAAGCATTTTATGGGGGAAAGAAATTATAATAAGTTTTAAAAAGGCAATCACCAAAAAACAGAAATGGTATGATTCCACTTACATGAGGTACTTAAAGCAGTCAAATTCATAGGCAGAAAATAGAATGGTGGTTTCCCTGCCTAGGGCTCAGTGAGCGAAAGTGAAGAATTTTGTTTAATGGCTGTGGAATTTCAGTTTGGAAAGTTGAAAAAGTTTTGGAGATGGATGGTGGTAATGTTTGCATAACAATGTGAATTAACTTAGTGCTACTTTGAAAAGGTCAAAATTGTAAATTTTGTTATGCATATTTCACCACAATTTTTAAAGTAAATATAAGAACTAAGGTGACCTGATTAACTGGTTGATGATGTGAGTATAAACTATAGCACAATAGCCCAAAGTATATGCAAAGATCATTGGCTTCAAATAAACCAAGGCAATCTTTCTAATAGATAAATATCTCAATCGATAGCAAAACTATGAAATTAAAATCTCTATTTTTAATATTCATTTTGTATTGGAATATAGTTAATTAACAATGTGTTAGTCCAGGTGTACTGCAAGGTGATTCAGGTACACATATACACGTATCTATCCTTTTCCAAATTCTTTTCCCATTTAGGTTACTATAGGATGTTGAGCAGAGCTTCCTGTACTATTGGATATCAATTTTAAATATAGTAGTCTGTATATGCTAATTCCAAAGTTTTATCTAAGCAATTCAACAAATATTGAGTACCTCCTGTGGGCCAGACATTATTTAAGTTCTCAGGATGAATCAATAAAGAAAGTAGACAAAAAAGAAGAAGAGGGAGAAAGAAAGAAGGAGAAAGAAGGACCAAAAACACAAACTCTTTATTTTGGAGTTTGAAACTCAGGTTTTAGAAGGAAGTTAGCAAACATTTTTGAAGGATTTTGTGCTCCTCTGGACTTCAGATTGTCTGGTTTTGCAGAGGAGAGATGAGATTTTACAATAGGAAACTTCCTTGCCTACAAAGCAATGAGAATTCGCATTATAGATTAAACCAAAACTCCACCTTGCGAACAGAGGTACCAAAGTTACTGATGAAACACTGAGTGGGATGGGTTTACCCTCAAAGTGACAGGGAATAATTCATGCTACATGGATCACTGATATCTTAAATAGAAATTGCAATGAGTCATAATAAAATAGGTTAGTGCAAACATTATTGTGGTTTCAGACTGTGACTATTAAATCAACATAAGTAGGCTCAAACATCTTTATTAATCAAAATGGGAACCACTGCAATCAACACATTTTTGCCAATGAGAAATACATTTGTTTATCCCTGTATGTAAAAATCTGGGCTTGGGAAGTCCACAAGCTCTTGGAAAGCATTTTCTGCCTCCTGCTGGTTGTCGAAGTGTTTTCCCTGCAAAAGTCATTGAAGGGATATGCTTGAAGAAGTGGTAGTCAGTTGGCAAGAGGTCAGGCTGAGTATGGCAGATGAGGTAAAACTTAGACCAGTTCATTCAACTTTTGAAAAATTGTATGCGTGAGGTCATTATCCTGAAGAAGTGCTGGGCCCCTTCTGTTGACCAATCCCGGCTGCAGGCATTGCAGTTTTTGGTGCATCTCATTGATTTGCTGGGACTTCTCTAGTGGCTCAGACAGTAAAGAATCTGCCTGCAATGCAGAAGACCCAGGTTCAATCCCTGGGTTGGGAAGATACCCTGGAGAAGGGGATAGCAACCCACTCCAGTATTCTTGCCTAGACATTCCCATGGACAGGGGAGCCTGGCAGGCTACAGTCCTTGGGATCGCAAAGAGTCGGACAGAGCTGAGCGACTCTCATTTCATTTCACTTTGCTTCATTGATTTGCTGAGCGTACTTCTCAGATGTAATGATTTCACTGGGATTCAGAAAGCTATAGTGGATCAGAGCAGAAGCAGACCAACAAACAGTGACCGTGACTTTTGTGGGGTTTTTTTGGTGCAAGTTTGGCTTTGGAAAGTGCTTTGAAGCTTCTCTTTAGTCCAGCCACTGAGCTGGTTGTTGCCAGTTGTCATGTAAAATTCACTTTTTGTCACAGGTCACAATTTGATGGAGAAATGGTTCATTGTTGTTGTACAGAGTAAAAGAAGATGACACTTTGGAGCAACAATTGTTTTTTATTGGTCCGTTGATAAGGCACCCAAGCATTGAAGTTTTTCACCTTTCCAATTTGCTTTAAGTTTGAATGACAATAGAATGGTTGATTTTGAGTTCTTCAGCAACTTCTTGTGTAATTATAAGAGGATCAGCTTTGATGATTGCTTTCAATTGATCTTTGTCAACTTCCGATGGCCAGCCAATAGGCTCCTCATCTTCAAGCCTCTCACCTCCTTTGCAAAATTCCTTCAACCAACACAGCACTCCACTGCCCCGGAACTGTTCATTAGCAGTTCCTGGACCAGATGCATTGCTGAGTTGTGAATTGTCTCTGCTCCTTTAACACTTATTTAAAACTCTAATAAGAAAATAGCTTGAATTTGCTTTTTGTCTAACATCATTTCCCTAGTCTAAAATAAATTTAAAATGCAGAGCAAGTAATAGGTTATTAGCAAAAAACATAAAGTGAAAAGCATGCATTAAAATGATGCATATAATATAAGCACATTTAAGAATGTACTCCAATATCAAATGGCAAATTTTAACAATGCAAATGCCACAATTACTTTTGCCCAACTTAATAAATATGTTTGTATTTCCACCCCACCTTCCCCCACTCCCGAATCTCAAGAACTACATCTAACAAGGTTTTTGAGTTTTGTTAATGAGTCTGTTTCTCATTTGCTATTTTTTGTTTGTTTTTAGTTTGGTGGGGGGAGGGTTTGCATGAAGAGGAATCAACATACTAACTTTAAATTTATAAGAAGCATTGTGCAGGATGGGAAAAATTAAGAGATATATATGGATTGATATGAGATATTTTTAAGATGTTGCATACTAAAAGTAAGTGCTACATACATAAAAAAAGAACAAATATACATATGGCACAGATATTTTCATTTACAAAATTATTCCCAGATGAAAATGAAGAAATAAATTTTGGCCAGTCTCTGAGTATGAGGACTAGAAAATGCTGAAGGAAAATAGGAAATTTATTCAACACTGCATCCCATAAAATTTGGTTTCACTTATGCTTTTATTATTATCTATTCTATTTCATTTTTTTAAACAGCAAAAGTATTAAAGTAAAAATTGATATGTATAATGCAACTGAAATATAGTAAAAAAAAAAAGGAAACCTATATAGAATTAAATATTTTAAATAATGTAAATAAAAAGTTCACATAAATGAAAAGAATCAAAATAAAAATTGCACTGTCTGAAAAAGTATAAAATATAAAGATACATGAATTGATTCAAAATCAGTATAAATATATAACATTTTCCTCATTAAATCATTTATTTATTATTAATGCCTTGCTATATAGGCCTTCGGAGAAGGCGATGGCACCCCACTCCAGTACTCTTGCCTGGACAATCCCATGGACGGAGGAGTCTGGAAGGCTGCAGTCCATGGGGTCGCTGAGAATTGGACATGACTCAGTGACTTCACTTTCATTTTTCACTTTCATGCATTGGAGAAGGAAATGGCAACCCACTCCAGTGTTCTTGCCTGGAGAATCCCAGGGACGGTGGAGCCTGGTGGGCTACCATCTATGGGGTCACACAGAGTCAGACACGACTGAAGCGACTTAGCAGCAGCAGCAACATATAGGCCTTACAGTTATCTAGGCGCACTGATAAACAAGAATTTTGGACCTTACATTGTAGCATGGAGCAAAATGTTACAAATGCATAGTTGTGTGATTGTATCATTTAATTATAATTATCATAATTTTCTAGAAGAAAGAGAAATCAGAGTCCAATTTAAAATAGTTTCTTCATTCAAAGAAATGGAACCTGATGTCAAATGACTCCCTCCATGGTCTATGCAGCTCCTAGTTAATATGAGGTATGATGTTTCTTCTCCAGAGCATCTTCAAAGCATTAGTCAACTCAGAACTTCTTACACTGGAGATTAATGGGTTCGGCATGGGACTTATGACTGTACAAAACACACTCAATAATTTATCAATGTAGAAGGTCTTAGCAGGTCTCACATAAATGAAAATAGAGGGAACAAAGAAGCAGACAACCACAGTAATGTGGGAATCACAGGTCTGGAGGGCTTTCTGCCTCCCTTCCTGACTCAGGTTCTTCAGAGAGTGCAGGATGACTCCATAGGAGATGAGCAAGAGCAGAAGCACTATAGCGCAGATCAGTCCTCCACTGGATGCAACCAAGAGGTCAGTGACATAGGTGTCAGTACAGACGAGCTTCAATAAAGGGTACAGGTTACACGTATAGTGATCAGTGATATTGGGGCCACAGAATGGGAGCCCATAAACAGTGCAAAGCTTAATTACTGAGTGTAGAAAACCCCCAACCCAGGACACCACTGGCAGCACAACACACACCCTCTGCCTCATGATCACCAGATAATGCAGGGCTCTCAGATGGCCGCATAGCAGCCACAGGCCATCACCAGCAGAAGGAAGACCCCTGATTCAGCAAAAAGGTGCTCTGCAAACAGCTGGGTCATACAAGATTCAAAGGATATGTTGTTGTGTTGTTGTTGTTGTCATTTTTCCAAAGAACAAGTCTGAAATCAATCTGGGAGAAATAGAAGAGGAATAAGTTACATCCATAAATGATAAGCTAGCAAGAAAAAAGTACATCGGTGAGTTCAGAGTCTCATTGACAGTTATAGTCACAACAATGAGAAGGTTGCCCACTACAGTCAAAATACAGCAGAGCAAGAACCGAACAAAAAGGGCTCTCTGCTCCTTTGGATTCTGTGTGAGGCCCAGGAGGACAAAGTAAATTACATTGTTCCTGGCTTCCATCTAGTCTGTACAGAGGCTGAGTTCAGGTAGTAGAGGCAATTTGCCTACAATACAAGGGGGGAAACATTTAAATGCATTATAAGTATGCTTGTTTATTTATCCATTCATTAGATGAATGTGAATGGAGTATCTTTTGGCTCCAATGTGCCAAGGAAATTTTAATTACCAACTTGAATAAGCCAGGGCTTCCCTTGTAGCTCAGTCAGTAAAGAATCTGCCTGCAATGGAGGAGACCCGGGTTCAGTCCCTGGGTTGGGAAGATCCCCTGGAGAAGGAAATGGCAACTCACTCCAGTATCCTTGCCTGGAAAATCTCATGGACAGAGGAGCCTTGTGAGCTGCAGTCCATGGGATCTCAAAGAGTCAGGCACGGCTGCACGACTAACACTTACTTACTTGAATAAGCCATAGAACCCCACCCTCAGTGACATGACTCAAAATGAGGAATCAGGTAATTCCAGACCCAGGTAATATGTGCATTAAATGAATATTCACACAGTGCTAAGAGTCAAGTAAAGGAGTATATCAACTAAAATCAGAGAAGGTTTCCCAAAGGAAGCAATAATTCAGCTGAATTTTTTTAAGAAATGAAAGAATACGAAAGATGGGAAGAGAGTTCCACAAAAAGGTGCAACATTTATAAACAGCAATACTTGAGTATTACTCACAAAAGAGTAATACTTGAGATTCACTTAAGGCAATTTACACAGTCAATGTGGGTAGATCAAACTGTAAATAGATCCCTGTCTTGAATTGTCTCAGACCTCACTTATACTTTCTTAGATCTTTAGGTGGATATTTCCCTTTTCCTAAACAATAAATGCTTGCAGCAGTTTAATTTCATGTCCCCAGCCCCTATCTCTCCTCTATTTTTCAAACTTGTTATGCACCTTCTATAATTTTGACATCTAGTTTAATGGCAATTTAATATTTACAAAACTAACTGTTAAATTTTCCACAGTAGTCATAGGCATTTTCTAAACCAAACTTAAAGAGATATTCCCTATTTGTCTCATTAAAAGCTATCATTTTCCATGTTTGTGTTAGGACAAAAAATTTCAATGCTCTTCACAATTAGTTATTCTCAGAAAAGTTTAATAAAGCCTATTGGCACTCCTTTCAAAATAATTTCTTATTGGTCTACTGCAACAGCCTTCCACCAATTCTCTGCATGTTTATCCTGGTCTTCAAAAATTGGTTCTCTTGAAGCAACCCAAATTGTCCTTTTTAATCTTATTCTGATGACATCATTCCAGTGCTCAAAATTGAGTCCATTTATTTCAATCACGAACACATAGTTTAATGTAACACAGTTAATATTTACAATAACAAGAACTGTGATCCTCATTTCATATTGAAGAAACTAAAGTTCAGAACATCTAATTCACTGCTCAAACCACACATTTTTAAGTGCTATATCTATAATTGAATCTAAGTTTGATTGACTTCAAGGTAATTAAATGTCTTGCATAATAAACACAGTCTCACAACTATAAGTCTGGTTCCCACTATTTACAGCTAGTCTTACCTTCTGGAGTCTTGTTCAGAATCTAAAGGATGACTTTAAGTTACTCATAAATATTTGGAATCATTTTTCATCCAGTTTGACAACTGAGGGTAGAAAGCTGCCTTATTACCTGAGGATATTCATTTAATTTGAGTATCTGTCCATTTTCTCTACGAAGTCTACTGATTACTCATGTCATTTTTATATGCACTGTTGGTTATTTGAAAGGAATTCCAGGGTTCACACGGAAAAAAAGAAGGTTATCACTTTAGAAAAGGTATCAAAATGACCAGCATATCTTATAAGTATGTAGAAGATAGCAACTAGCTATTTGCCAGGGAAGTTTTCCATGTAACTACTTTCTTACCAACATCAAATAGAAAAGTCCCACCTGATGGTTTAGCTCTTCTCACTCTGCCATGTTAACATAGCCAGACTAGTTGACTTGCAATTTTGAAAGATACCTCCCTAATTTTTTAAGCCATGCTTTAAGTCTAAGAAAGGACCTCCTGAAAAATTTACATCACTCACTAAGAGGATAGCATCTTCTCTGTTAGTGATGAAGATCAGGGGATAGTTCATTACTTCTAGCTGCATTTATCATTGAGTCTTGGAATTGGGATGTGTCCAAGACTGATTCTTGCTTAGTTAATTCACTGACATTTTCCACAAAGTTTTTAAAGAATATCTATATGTAAAGATATTACTATAGCAAATCACATAATTAATGTCAGAAAGGTGCAACATACAAAGAAAGTAGCTTTGGAATCATATAAGATGATTGTCCATCAAATATAAAATATTGATCCAGTCATGTTGTCTCAGTGAACTTGTTATGCATTTCCCCACCTGTCATGGGAAGATTTTATTTTATTTTATTTTATATTCAATTTAATCACATTATGTTTTAGTTAATAAAATTTTCATCAAAAATGTAATTAAGTGTATCAAAATTTTAGATGCAATAACTAACAAATTATCCAATTATATACATAGATAGATAGATAGATAGATAGATAGATAGATAGATATGGTTTTTTTTTTTAAGTTAGGTAACTTCTGTTATGCCAGGAACTGTGCTATGAGAAAGGATACAGAGATTAATAAAACCGGGGGGGAATCAGGCAAAAGGTTTTTTCATGCCTGGATCTTATTTTCTTTTAATAGAGTCAAACAATAACTACTTTATTAAAAGTCTTTTAACATTAAAGTAGTTATTACATAAAGGAAACAATAAAGTAGACATGGCTTATGATATAAGTAAATAAAGTTTAGCTACCAACATAAATCTAAATACAGTTTTTATAATGGTAAAAATTTCCTACCTGGACCGTTCCTCTGAGTATCTATAGGTAAAACTCAACATACTTTTGATACATAGTGTTCAGTGGACCCTGAACCATAAAATTGTATTTTCTCTTCTCCATTTAGGAGACAAACTCATTGCTGTGATTATTTCCCAAAGTCACTTTTCATCCCACAGCTTCCTCATAGCATTTTCACCTCTAAATTTGTGGCTGCATTCCCAGGTGGTGCTTGTGGTAAAGACCCTGCTTGGCAGTACAGGAGACATAAGATATGGGAGTTCGATCCCTGGGTTGGGAAGATCCCCTGGAGGAGGGAATGGCAACCAACTCCAGTATTCCTGCCTGGAAAGTCCCATGGACAGAGGAGCCAGGGCAGGCTACAGTCCATAGGGTCGCAAAGAATGAGACACGACTAAAGCAACTTAGCACACTCAGAAAGCAGATTTAGAAGTTTAGCAAAGGAGTTATGATGATATAAAATGTAGCCATGGGCTGGCTGCATATATACAGGGCACGAAAACAAATAAGGAGGACACACTAAGATGACAATGATGATGTGAGATACACAGGTGGAGAGGACTTTGCACCTCCCCTCCAAATTATAAGTCTTTAGGGAGCACAAGATGTCCATGTAGGACACCATCAGGGGAAAATGTTTTGTTTTCTTTTGTTTTGAATTTAAAGTAGCATTTTTTATTTTCAGTTTTTGCTTAACAAATATATGAGAAAGACTTTGACAATTTCTGACCCTCATTAGGGTGTTCTTTAAACTGTAAATTCAGAAACTGTATTTCCTTATAAAAGTTGAAAACAATCTCACTTTGAACTAAAGAAGATATTATAGTTATTAATCATAGCTCTTGTAGTACACACTGCAATTCTGTAGCTTGACATATTCTATAATATGTTCTCATTTTAATATGTATTTTTCTTTACATTTTTTTTAAATTGGAGACTAAATACTTTACAATACTGTGGTGGTTTTTGCCATACATTCACATGAATCAGCCATGGGTGTATATGTGTTCCCCATCTTGAACCCCCCTCCCACCTCCCTCCCCATCCCATCCCTCAGGGTCATCCCAGTGCACCAGCCCTGAGCACCCTGTCTCATGCATCGAACCTGGACTGGTGATCTGTTTCATATGTGATAAAATACATGTTTCAATGCTATTCTCTCAAATCATCCCACCCTCGCCCTCTCCCACAGAGTCCGACAGTCTGTTCTTTACATCTGTGTCTCTTTTGCTGTCTCGCATATAGGGTCATCGTGACCATCTTTCTAAATTCCATATATATGTGTTAATATACTGTATTGGTGTTTTTCTTTCTGGCTTACTTCACTTTGTATAATAGGCTTCAGTTTCATCCACCTCATTAGAACTAATTCAAATGTATTCTTTTTGAAGGCTGAGTAATACTCCATTGTGTATAGCTGGATCATAGATAAAGCAAGAGAGTTCCAGAAAAACATCTATTTCTGCTTTATTGACTATGCCAAAGCCTGTGACTGTGTGGATCACAATAAACTGTGGAAAATTCTGAAAGATATGGGAATACCAGACCACCTGACCTGCCTCTTGAGAAATCTGTATGCAGGTCAGGAAGCAACAGTTAGAGCTGGACATGTAACAACAGACTGGCTCCAAATAGGAAAAGAAGTACACCAAGGCTGTATATTGTCACCCTGCTTATTTAATTCATATGCAGAGTACATCATGAGAAACGCTGGACTGGAAGAAACACAAGCTGGAATCAAGATTGCCGGGAGAAATATCAATAACCTCAGATATGCAGATGACACCACCCTTAGGGCAGAAAGTGAAGAGGAACTAAAAACCCTCTTGATGAAAGTGAAAGTGGAGAGTTAAAAAGTTGGCTTAAAGCTCAACATTCAGAAAATGAAGATCATGGCATCCGGTGCCATCACTTCATGGGAAATAGATGGGGAAACAGTGGAAACAGTGTCAGACATCATGTTTTGGGGCTCCAAATCACTGCAGATGGTGATTGCAGCCATGAAATTAAAACACGCTTACTTCTTGGAAGAAAAGTTATGACCATCCTAGATAGCATATTCAAAAGCAGAGACATTACTTTGCCGACTAAGGTCCATCTAGTCAAGGCTATGGTTTTTCCTGTAGTCATGTATGGATGTGAGAGTTGCACTGTGAAGAAGGCTGAGTGCCAAAGAATGGATGCTTTTGAACTGTGGTGTTGGAGAAGACTCTTGAGAGTCCCTTGGACTGCAAGGAGATCCAACCAGTCCATTCTGAAGATCAGCCCTGGGATTTCCTTGGAAGGAATGATGCTAAAGCTGAAGCTCCAGTACTTTGGCCACCTCATGCGAAGAGTTGACTCATTGGAAAAGACTGATGCTGGGAGGGACTGGGGGCAGGAGGAGAAGGGGACGACCAAGGATGAGATGGCTGGATGGCATCACGGACTCGATGGACGCGAGTCTGAGTGAACTCTGGGAGTTGGTGATAGACAGTGAGGCCTGGCGTGCTGCGCTTCATGGGGTTGCAAAGAGTCGGACACGACTGAGCGACTGAACTGACTGACTTACTGACCACAGCTTTCTTATCCATTGGTCTGCTGATGGACATCTAGGTTGCTTCCATGTCCTGGTTATTGTAAGCAGTGCTGCAATGAACATTGGGGTACACGTGTCTCTTTCAATTCTGGTTTCCTTGGTGTGTATCCCCAGAAGTGGGATTGATGGGTCAAAAATCATGGCATCCGGTCCCATCACTTCATGGGAAATAGATGGGGAAACAGTGGAAACAGTGTCAGACTTTATTTTTCTGGGCTCCAAAATCACGGCAGATGGTGATTACAGCCATGAAATTAAAAGATGCTTACTCCTTGGAAGAAAAGTTATGACCATCCTAGATAGCATATTCAAAAGCAGAGACATTACTTTGCCGACTAAGGTCCATCTAGTCAAGGCTATGGTTTTTCCAGTAGTCATGTATGGATGTGAGAGGTGGACTGTGAAGAAGGCTGAGCGCCGAAGAATTGATGCTTTTGAACTGTGGTGTTGGAGAAGACTCTTGAGAGTCTCTTGGACTACAAGGAGATCCAAGCAGTCCATTCTGAAGGAGATCAGCCCTGGGATTTCTTTGGAAGGAATGATGCTGAACTGAAACTCCAGTACTTTGGCCACCTCATGCGAAGAACTGACTCATTGGAAAAGACTCTGATGCTGGGAGGGATTGGGGGCAGGAGGAGAAGGGGACGACCAAGGATGAGATGGCTGGATGGCATCACTGACTCGATGGAAGCGAGTCTGAGTGAACTCTGGGAGTTGGTGATAGACAGGGAGGCCTGGCGTGCTGCTATTCACGGGGTCGCAAAGAGTCGGACACGACTGAGTGAATGAACTGAACTGAACTGAACTGATGGCAGTTCTATTTCCAGTTTTTTAAGAAATCTCCACAGTGTTTTCCATAGTGGCTGTACTAGTTTGCATTCCCACCAACAATGTAAGAGGGTTCCTTTTCTCCACACCTTCTCCAGCATTTATTGTTTGTAGACTTTTTGATAGCAGCCGTTCTGACTGACGTGAGATGGTACCTCATTGTGGTGTTGATTTGCATTTCTCTGACAATGAGTGATGTTAGCCATCTGTATGTCTTCTTTGGAGAAATGTCTATTTAGTTCTTTGGTCCATTTTTTGATTGGGTTGCTTATTTTTCTGGAATTGAGCTGCAGGAGTTTCTTGTATATTTTTGAGATTAATTCTTTGTCAGTTGCTTCATTTGCTACTATTTTCTCCCATTCTGAAAAAAATGTTTTAATGGGTAAATGAATCCACATTTGGTAGCAACAGAGTCCAATGGTGTGAGTGTCCAAGCAGACAAGTTTCAACAAAGGGTTTCAGGCACACAGGAATGGTCTATGATATTGGAATTACAGACAGGCAATCACACTGTGAAGAGAATCCATTGTTGCAAGGACAATCCTTCTAGCTTGTGATGCTTGAAAGAAACCACATCCCTGTCACTCATGATGGTTTCACAGTACAGGGTTTTGTAGATGACCACATACAGCTCTTTGGCAACCGCTATGGGCAGGAAGATCTCAGCAGCAAAAGATACTCAGGAAAGAGTTGAGTTCTGTACTTCCTGAAAGAGATTTTTTTCTTACATCAAGTGTCCGTTGGCATTTTAGGTGTCATAGATGAAAACCAGCAGCTATATACAAGGAATAAGAAACACAGGCAGGAACTGTAAGCTCTACCCAAGCTTACAATAGGTGACTTATAAATTGAAGACACCTATTCTTACCTGAACAACAGTTTTTTTATACTCTAAATATATAAACTCCTCTTAAACTAACCTTCTTAAAGTGAATTTTATTAAAAATAATAACAATATTGTTTTGTGACTAAACTATTTTAAACTTATTTTAATTTAATTTTAAACTATGTTATTTATCTTATTTATATTCAATTTATTATTTTAGTTGTAATAATTTTGAATTATAAATATACCATCCTAGGCATACTTCTGAAAGATAATGGTAATAAGGGACAGTTAGTCTCGATCCCTGGGTCGGGAAGGTCCTCTGGAGAAGGAAATGGCAATCCACTCCAGTACTCTTGCCTGAAAAATCCCATGGATAGAGGAGTGTGGTAGGCTACAGTGCATGGGGTCACAAAGAGTCGGACAGGACTGAGCGACTTCACTCACTCAGTCTCTTCACATGTTGAAGTATGTTATATATCATAGCAGTTATGTGTCAACCTGCACACAAAGAGATCAGTGAAAAACAATGATCTCAAATTGGTTCCAAATTGGGACTTCAGGATATAATAGTCATAGTCAAAATTTCAAATCAATGGCAATAAGATAATTTTGTGAATATATTTTTAAAAATTGTAAAATTTAGAGAAACAATTAAGACTTCATCACTATTTAATTCCTATAACAAAGTTAATTCAAGATGAATCAGGTGTTTTAAATCCAGGATCAAACCCAGATCTCCAGCATTGCAGGCAGATGCTTTAACCTCTGAGCCACCAGGGCAGACTCCTCGAACTATAGCCTACCCGGCTCCTCTGTCCATGGGATTTTCCAAGCAAGAGTACTGGGGTGGGTTGCCATTTCCTTCTCCAAATATAATAAATGAGATATCACAAATGCTTTAAAACTTAAATCCTAAAAATGAATTGAAGAACGTTTGGTACAAGTGAACTGGGAAAATTCTTCCTAAAGAAGATACAAAAAATTCTAAAAATTGAATATAAAGCATAAAATAAATTGCAAGGAAAAAGTATTCTACATAGGATAAAACATTAAAAGCATATAACCAGAAAATATTAAATACATATTATGTAAAAGATATCAAATTTTAGCATCTCATTATCTCATAAAAATAAAAACAAAAAAATAGGTTATATATATATATATATAATCAGGAAGAAAATAAATACAGCTAAATTAAGCACGTGGAAAGATGCCCAAACTCAATTACATGAAAAAGGTGGTGGTTAAAATATAAAAATAACGTTAACAAGATGTCATAAATACCTTTCAGGGACTGGTCATTGACAATATGGTCAAAAGAATTCTCACAGACTGTAGACAGGACTATAGCTGTTACACTGACCTCAAGAATGGTAGGTTAGCAATAACTATCAATATCAACATTTTAAATGAATATACTACCTGAACATTTATTGAAATATCATATCAAAAATTCTATGCCTAGGAACTCATAACTGCACAATTCAAAAGCATATTTATTGGAAAATTATTTCTCATAAGAGACGTTTAGGAACCAAATGAAGAGGAATGGACATGTCAATTTTAGCATAAATCTATACACGGTATTGTGTAGCTTAAGAAAAGTGAAGAGATATTATGGATTGATAATAGAAATATTTTTCATATGTCAGATACTGAAGCAAGTGTTAGATACATAGAAAGAAGCGAATATACATTGTTGTTTCAAAGAGTATCGGTGGTAGTGGTTTAGTCGCTAAGTCTTATCTGACTCTGTTCAACCCCATGAACTATAACCCACCAGGGTCCTCTGTCCATGTGACTTCCCAAGCAAGAATACTGGAGTGGGTTGCCATTTCCTTCTCCAAGAGATCTTCTTGAATCAGGGATCGAAACCAGGTCTCCTGTGTTGCAGGCAGGTTCTTTACTGACTGAGCCACCAGTTAAGCCATCAATTAAGAAACAAATTTAGGGCTAAATGCTGAGCATGAGGACTAGAAAATACTGAGAGAAAAACAGGAAATTTATTTGACATTGCATCCCAGTTTACTTGGTTTTCCTTTATGCTATTTATTAATATCTTTTTTCGATTTCAATTTTTCTTATAAAGTTAAAGTATTAAGTCAAACATTTTGTGAATAATGCAACATAAATATAGTAAAGAAAACAACGTATATAGAATTAAATATATAAAATTGCATACATAAAAATGTTCCAATTAAATGACACGAATCTATATAAAAAGTATTCTATCTCTTAAAGAGAGTAAAAAGGATAAATACATGAATTGATTAAATTTCAGGGTGACTATATAATAGTTAGAATTCTATACAAAAAATTTTAAAGTTAACTATATATAAAGCTAAAATTCAGTAAAACTCATAATAATTTCTTAATTCATTTTAAATTACTGTTCTTGATATTTAGTTATATCCAGCTCTTCATGAACCCATGGACTGCAGTGCACCAAGCTTCCTTGTCCTTCACTGTCTCCCAGACTTTGCTCAAATTCATGGCCATTGAGTTGGTGATGACATCCATCCATCTCATCCTCTGTTACCCCCTTCTCCACCTATGCTCAATCTTTCCCAGCATCAGGGATTTTCCCAGTGAGTCAACTCTTCCCATCAGGTGGCCAAAGTATTGGAGCTTCAGCTTCAGCATCAGTCATTCCAATGAATAGTCAGGGTTGATTTCTCCTAGGATTGACTAGTGTGACCTCCTCGCATTTCAAAGGACCCTCAAGAGTCTTCTACAGCACCATAATTTAAAAGCATCAATTCTACCAATACAATATTGTAAGTAATTACCTCCAATTAAAATAAATAATTTTTTTAAATAAAATAGATAAATAAAAGCATCAATTCAGTGTTCAGCCTTCTGTATGGCCCATGTCTCATATCCATATATGAATATTGGAAAAATTATGCATTGACCTATGGACTTCTGTTGGCAAAGTGATGTCTCTATTTTTTAATATATATTACTAATTCCTAGATATATAAGCATTACCTCTTTCTAGGTACAGTAATAAACAAGTAATTATAGACCTTATATCCTAGTAGGGAGGTAAACTGTTAATAATAGTGTAGCTGTATTAAATGCAAGCATTCACATAATTATTACAAAGTCTTTGAAGAAAGGGAAATCATAATCAAATTTTAAAATGATTTTTACATTCTAAGTAAATTAACCCTGATGTCAAATGACTCCCTTCATGTTGGGTGATACACTTATTTACTGAGATACGATGTTCCTTTTCCAGAGGTTCTTCATAGCATTAGTCAACTCAGAATTTCTTACACTGTAGACTAATGGGTTCAGCATGGGGGTTATGACGTATAGCACACATTCACAGATTTGTCAATGGGGAAGATCTTAGCAGATCTTCCATTTATGAAAATACAGGGAACAAAGAAGCAGACAACCACAGTGATGTGGGAACCACAGGTCTGGAGGGCTTTCCACCTCCCTTCCTGACTCAGGTTCTTCAGAGAGTGCAGGATGATTCCATAGGAGACAAGTAAAAGCAGAAACAGGATAGTGCAGATCAGCCCCCCATTGGATGCAACTAAGAGGTCAATGACATAGATGTCAGTACAGACGAGTTCCAATAAGGCGTACATGTCTCACATACAGTGATCAATGACATTCGGGCCACAGAATGGGAGCCCATAAACAGTGCTGAGTTGAATTACTGAGTGCAGAAAACCCCCAACCCAGGACACCACCAGCAGCACAACACACAGCCTCTGCCTCATGATCACCAGATAATGCGGGGCTCTCAGATGGCCGCATAGCGGTCAAGGGCCATCACCAGCAGAAGGAAGACCCCTGAGCCAGCAAAAGTTGCTCTGCAAACAGCTGGGTCATGCAAGATTCAAAGGATATGATTTTTTCCCCCAAAGGATAAGTCTGAAATCAATCTGGGAATAGTAGAAGAAGAATAAGTGACATCCATAAGTGATAAGCTAGCAAGAAAAAAAGTGCATCGGTGAGTTTAGGGTCTTACTGACAGTTACAGTAATGATAATGAGAAAGTTGCCCAGTGCAGTCAAAACGTAAAAGACCAGAAACATAACAAAAAGGACTTTTTGCTCCTTTGGATTCTTTGTGAGGCCCAAGAGGACAACGTAAGATCTATTGTTCCTTGGGTCCATCTAGTTCTTACAAGAGCTGAGTTTGTGTATTAGAAGCAGTTTACCTATAAAACAAGGGTGGGGGGAGAATTAAATGTTTAATTCTTTAATTTATCCATTCAAGAGAAGAAAGTGAATGGTGTACATTTGGGGTCCAATATGTCAAGGACATTCTAATTATCAGCTTGAAAAAGCCATAGACCCCTACCCTCAGTGACGTGACACACAGTAAGGAATCAGGCAATCCCAGCCGTCTCATGAATATTCACACAGTGCTAAGAGTCACAGCATAGGTGTATATCAAACAGAATCAGAGAAGACTTCCCAAAGGAGTCAATGCTTCAGCTGGGTCTTTTTCTTTTTTTAATGAGAGAATAAAAAAGATGGGAAGAGAATTCCATGAAAAGGAGCACCATTTATAAAGTCACAATGTGTAACACCTCTTAAGGTAATTTGCATAATCAATGTGAGTAGACCAAACTATGAATAGAAGATCCCTGTCTTGAATTGTCTCAGACCTCAGTGATACACCTTAGGTCTTCAGGTGGATATTTCCCTTTTCCTGACCAATAAATGCTGCAGCAGTCTAATTTTGTGTCTCCAGCCCACCTCTCTCCCTTAATTTTCAAATTTATATATGCAACATCTCTAGTTTTTGACATCCAGTTGATTGGCAATTTAGTATTTATAAAACTAGCTTTTAAATTTTCCATGAAAAAACGTAAGCAGTTCCTATACAAAATTTAAAGAGGCATTCCCTATTTATCTCAATAAATATTGTCATTTTCCATGCTATTGTCCTGACAAAAAAATTGCAGCTCTCTGCACTTGATACTCTCATAAAACTTTATTAAATCCTGTTGTCTCTACTTTCAAAATATATCACTAATTTTTCATTCCCTTCTTAATTTTTTCCTGCTCTGCTGCAGTACCCTCCTACCAAGTTTTCTTGTGTTTATTCTCCAAAATTTGGTCCTCCTAAAGCAACTCAAATTGTGTTTTTCAGTTTTATTCTGATGATATCACTCTATTGCTCAAAACTGCTACAATATATTCCAATCATGTACTCATAGTCTAATGTATCATATTTAATATTTACAATAGCAAGAAATGCAATTGCCATTTTATAATTGAAGAATCTAATACTCAGAGCATCATTTATTTTCCCCAAATCACACATTTCTAAGTGATATATCTAGAATTAAAGCTACATTTGTTTGACTTCAAACCAATTTAGTTTCCTACATAAAGAAAGTCATACAACTGTAAGCCTGGTTCTCCTTATTTTCTGTTAGTCTTATCTTGTGGAGGTTTGTTCAGAATCTAAGGATGATTTGAAGTTATTCATAAACACTTGAAATTGTTTTTCATCCAGTTTGATGACAGAGGCCAAATGCTGCCTCATTACTGGAGTTTATTTCATTTGGCAGTCTGTCCTTTTTCTGAACTAAGTCTTCTGATTATTCAGAAGTTCATTTTTATATAAAATATAGATTATTTGAAAGGAGTTTTATGGCACACAGAAAAACATAGTTTATCACATCAGGAAATGTATCAAAATGACCAGCTTATCCTCCATATTCATAGAAAACATAGATATCAACTAGCCATTTCCTAGGGAAGTTTTTCACAACTTATTTCCTACTAACATCAAAATGAAAAATAGCGTTTGAATGTATAGCTCTTCTCACACTCACGTTCACATGGACAGACTAGTTGACTTCAGATTTCGAAAGACTGCTGTGATTTTTTTGTCATGCTTTAAGTGTAAGAAATGACCTCATGAAAACTGTATGACAGTCACTAAGTGGATAGCATCTTCCTGTTAAGGGTGAGATTATGGAATATTTCATCCCTTCCAGCTGAATTTATTATGGAGTCTTAGAATTGGAATGTGTCCAAGACTGATTCTTGCTTTAATTAATACACTGGAATTTTCCACAAAGTTGTTAAAGAACATCTATAGGTAAAGATGTTATTAGACCAAATTTCATATTAAATATCATAATGGTGCAACATGGAAAAATAGCTTTAGAATCATTATGAGACTACTGCCAATCAAGAATAAATCAACCCAATCATTTTGTCCCAGTGAATTTATTTGTTACATATTTCCTGCACCTGGCAGAGGAAGATTTTCCATTCTTTTATTTACTATTCAATATTCTCAGCTTGGTTCATGATCTGAGCCACAGTAAGCTCCCAGTCTTGCTTTTGCTGACTGTACAGAGCACAAACAACAAAAAAAAAAAAAACTTAAATTTTAAATTTAAATTAAATTAAAAAATTTTAAAATTAAATTTTAATTTTAAAAATTCTTAAATAGAAGAAGGGAGGGAAACCACAGGATAATTCAGTTATGACCTAAATCAAATCCCTTATGATTATACAGTGACAAGTAGATTCAAAGGATTAGATCTGATAGAGTGCCTGAAGAATTATGGACAGAGCTTCATGACACTGTACAGGAGACAGTGATCAAGACCATCCCCAAGAAAAAGAAATACAAAAAAAAGGCAAAATGGTTGTTTAAGGAGGACTTACAAATGACTGAGTAAAGAAGAGCAGCTAAAAGCAAAGGAGAAAAGGAAAGATATACCTATTTGAATGCAGAGTTCCAAAGGATAGCAAGGAGAGATAAGAAAGCCTTCTTCAGTGATCAATGCAAAGAAATAGAGGAAAGCAATAGAATGGGAAAGACTAGAGATCTCTTCAAGAAAATTAGAGATACCAAGGGACTATTTCATGCAAAGATGGGCACAATAAAGGACAGAAATGGTATGGACCTAACAGAAGCAGAAGATATTAAGAAGAGGTGGCAAGAATACACAGAAGAACTATACAAAAATGATCTTCATGACTCAGATAATCACGATGATTTTGTGATCACTCTCCTAGAGCCAGACATCCTGGAATGTGAAGTCAAGTGGGCCTTAGAAAGCATCACTACGAACAAAGCTAGTGGAGGTGATGGAATTCCAGCTGAGATATTTCAAATCCAAAAAGCTGATTCTGTTAAAGTGCTGCACTCATATGCCAGCTATTTGGACAACTCAGCAGTTGCCACAGGACTGGAAAAGGTCAGTTTTCATTTCAATCCCAAAGAAAGACAAGGTCAAAGAATATTCAAACTACCACACAATCCATTCATCTCACATGCTAGCAAAGTCATGCTCAAAATTCTCCAGGCCAGGCTTCAACAGTATGTGAACTGAGAACTTCCAGATGTTCAAACTGGATTTAGGAAAGGCAGAGGAACAAGAGATCAAATTGCCAACATGCGTTGAATCAGCAAAATAGCAAGAGAGTTCCAGAAAAACATCTACTTCTGCTTTATTGACCATGCCAAAGCCTTTGACTCTGTGGATCACAACAAACTGTGGGAAATTCTCAACAGATGGGAATACCAGACCATCTTACGGGTCTCCTTAGAAATCTGTAGGCAGGTCAAAAAATAACAGTTGGAACCGAACATGGAACAATGAACTGGGTCAAATTGCAAAAGGACTGAGTGAAGGCTGTATATTGTCACTGTTTATTTAACTGAAATGAAGAGTACACCACGTGAAATGCTGGACTGGATGAAGCACAAGCTGGAATCAAGATCACCAGGAGAAATATCAATAAACTCAGATATGTAGATGACACCACCTTTATGGCAGAAAACAAAGAACTGATGAGCTTCTTGATGATAGTGAAAGAGAAAAGGGAAAAAGCTGGCTATAGCTCAACATTCAGAAAACAAAGGTCATGGCATTCAGTCACATCACTTCATGGCAAATATATTGGGAAACAATGGAAACAATGACAGACTTTATTTTCTTGGGCTCTAAAATCACTGCAGATGGTGACTGCAGTCATGAAATCAAAAGACACTTGCTCCTTGGAAGAAAAACTATAACCAACCTAGACAGCATATTAAAAAGCAAAGACATTACTTTGCAGACAAAGGTCCATCTAGTCAAAGCTTTGACTTTTCCAGTAGTCATGTATGGATGTGAGTGTTGGACTATAAAGAAAGCTGAGTGCAGAAGAACTGATGCCTTTGAACTGTGGTGTTGGAGAAGACTCTTGAGATTTCCTTGCACTGCATGGAGATCCAGTCCATTCTAAAGGAAATGAGTCCTGAATATTAATTGGAAGGACTGAGGCTGAAGCTCCAATACTTTGGCCACCTGATGTGAAGAACTGATTCATTTGGAATGACCCTGATGCTGGGAAATATTGAAGGCGGGAGGAGAAGGGGACAACAGAGGATGAGATGGTTGGATGGCATCACCGACTTGATGGACATGAATTTGAGTGAGCTTCGGGATATGTTGATGGACAAGAAAGGCTAGATTAATACAGTCCATGGGGTGGCAATGAGTTGGACATGACTGAATGACTGAACTTAACTGAACTTATTCTCAGCTTAAAATTTTGTTAGAGATATAAAATTATATCAGGAAACACAACTAAATGTGTTAGCATTTTAGAGATAACAGCTAATTATTTATCCAATTATTAATTTTTAAAGTAATTAACCTCCAATTAAAATAAATAAATTTATATTTTAAATAAATAAATAAAAGTTAGGACACCTGTGTTATGCCAGCAATTGTACGTTGAGTGAGGGCCCAGATTCTAAAATCGGTCGGAAAATCATGCAAAATTTTTCTCCTGCATGATGTTATTTATTTATGATTCAGACAATAAAGAAAGAAACAGTTTAATAAAGTAGTTTTATCCTTTTCACTACTTATAAGTTAAGAAATAGGGTAGTGTGACAGAAAATAAGAGGGAAAGTTCTACTATGGGTAATGTAACCAGAGATGATTTTTCTTTAAAGGATATGTTCGAGATGAGATTGAAAAGATAGAAACAAATACCATCCGAAGCACTGTTACAGAAATGATACCAATGAACAAGCAGAACAGATTCAGAGACGCATAGAACAAACTTATGGTTGTCAGCAGAGAACAATGTGGGAGAGATAGTTAGGAAGACTGAGATCCACGTGTTCAAACCACTTCATTGAAAGTGGATAACCAACAAGGTCCCACTGTACAGTATAGGAAACTCTGTTCAGTGTTTTGTGGCAGACCAAATGGGAAAGGAGTTTGGGGAGAATGGATACGTGTTTCCATGACTGGGTCCCTTTGCTGTCCACCTGAAACGATCACAACATTGTTCCTGGCTGTGCCTTCATTTTCAGTCACTTCAGTCATGTCCAGTTCCTTAAGAACCATGGACTATAGCCCACCAGGCTCCTCTGTCCATGGCATTCTCCAGGCAAGAATACTAGAGTGGGTGCCATGCCGTCAAGGAAGCTTCCTAAGCCGGGAATTGAACCCTTGTCTTCTGAGTCTCCTGCACTGCAGGTGGATTCTTTACCACTGAGCCACTGGGGACACTCATTAATTGGCTATACACCAGTATAAAATAAAAAGTTTTTAAATAAAGAAGCACTATTACAGAAAGTAAAACTAAATTTTTAAAGTGAGATAATTAATAAAATTATCTTACTCTCAGTGTTGACAGGAGCTATACTTAGAAAACTCAAAATTTTTCACAAGAATTTTTATGGCAATACTATGTTAAAAAGGGCTTGTGAGAGTGTGCCCTCTTCGTCCATATTTTAATGGGGAAGTTTTCAATCTTTCAAAGTTGAGGATGATGTTAGCTGTGATCTGTAAATATATGAACTTTATTATGTCAAGGTACACTACTTTTATTTCCAATTTGTTGAGATTTTATATGAAATGGTGTTGAATATCTATACCATCGTGAACAACCAGGAGAAATAAAGAAAATAATTCCACCTACAAGCACGTCATAAAGAATAAAATACCAATACAATATTGTAAGGTAATTAGCCTCCAATTAAAATAAATAAATTTATATTTAAAAAATAAGACATTTTTCATCTTCAAAAAAAAAAAGAATAAAATAGTTAAGAAAAACATAACCAAAGAGACAAAAATCTTGTAAACTGAAAACTGCAAAATGTTACTCAGAGAACACACATCCACATATGGAAAGAATTATATGAATTGGGTTATTTAATAGCATTAAGATGTTAATATGACTGTAAGTGACCTACAGATTCAGTGCAATCCTTATCAAAACCCCAAAAATGTTTTTGGCAGAAATAGAAAAATTCATGCCAAGACTTATATGGAATCTCAAGGACTCCAATTTTTTCCAAGACAATCTTGAAAAGGAAAGAGAAAATGTTCAGTCTAATAATTCCTGATTCTACAACATTATGCAAAACAATGGTAGTCACAGCACCAGTTTTGGAATAAAGACAGACAACAAACTAAGGGAATTAAGAGAGTCTAGAAATAAACCTTTTATATGTGCTTAGATAATTTTCAACAAGGGTGCCAACAGCATTTAATGGGGAAAGGATATTACACTGAGTGAAAAAAGGCAATCAAAAATAAATAAATAAATAAATGATTCCACTTTACATGAGGCACTTAAAGTAGTCAAGTTCACAGAAAGTAGAATGGTGATTGCCTGGGGCTCACTGAGTGGAAATGGGAAATTTTATTTAATAGCTGTGAAACTTCAGTTTGGAAAGTTGGAAATGTTCTGCTGATGATAGACAGTGATATTGTTTGCATAACAGGGTGAATTAATGTTACTTTAATATGGTTAAAATTTAAAATTTTGTTATGTATATTTGACCACAATTTTAAAAATAAGTTTAAGAACTAAGGTAATAGGAGCTTTTCTGGTGGCTCAGTGGTAAAGAATCTGCCTGAAATGCAGGAGACGCAGGAGACACAGGTTCAGTTTCTGGGTCGGGAAGATCCCCTGGAGGAGAGCATGGCAACCCACTCCAGTATTCTTGCCTGGAGAGTCCCGTGGACAGAAGAGTCTGGTGGGCAAATGCCCACAGGGCCGCAAAGAGTCGGATCAGACTGAAGAGACTTGGCGTGAACATACACCACTTTTGAAGAGCCTGGAGCAAAAAGCAGAGGGTCTGGAGAAAAGTAAGGTACTGTGCATGCCCCCTGCACACAGTACCACCTAAGGAGTTGTTTGTCCTTGCTGCCCCCTGCTGCAGCAGGGACCCCAACAAAGCCTTGCCTGAATTTCTTGTCTGGTCTCTAATCAATTTCTATTGATTAAGGAGGTCAAGAACCCTGGGTAGTAACAAGGACACCAGCTCAGAACCCTCTGGGACCTGCAACCACTCAAACAACACAAGTTCTGGAGCCCCTGGCCCCGCAGCCAGGGACCCTGGGATTTTGCTCCACCACCAGTGGGCTAGCCCTAAACCCAGGTCCTGGTCTCACCCACCAGTGGGCAAGCATCAGCCCCAGGACCCACTGGGCCAAAGCCCCACCCACCAGACTGTGGCCCTGATGCCAGCCCAGTCAATCCCAGCCCACTCACCAGCAGGCCAGCACCACCCAGGATACCCTAGCCTGACCATTCTACCAACCAGCAAAATGACACCAGCTCCAGGACACCTTGCTTTGTGACTAGCCAGAAAGATATCAATTATGTGTACAACAGCAAAAAGTATCATTTCTTTTTTTAATATATTTATTTTAATTGGAGGTTAATTACTTTACAATATTGTATTGGTTTTGCCATATATCAACATGAATCCACCATAGGTATACACGTGTTCCCCATCCCGAACCCCCCTCCCTCCTCCCTCCCCATACCATCTCTGGGTCATCCCAGTGCACCAGCCCCAAGCATCCAGTATCATACATCAAACCTGGACTGGCGATTCATTTCATATATGATATTATTAGACAATTATTTCATAAAAATCAGCATGGAAAAGATCAACAATTAAATGAATAGATAAAAGAGATTAACAGACAATTCTAGGGAAAAAATACAAATTATATCAAACAAGTGAAAAGATGTCCAAACCCAATTATATCAAAAGGATTTGTGGTAAATTATAAAACCAAATTTAAAATAAATTTAATCGGATTATCATATGCCATCAGTATTTATTACGACTGATTTTGAGAATGTGGACAAAAATTTTCTCACATACTGTGGACAGGAGTGTAGCTGTTTGTACAACTTCAAAGATGGCAATAGCTATGACCATCAATATTTTAAATAAATGTATTACCTGAGCATTGATTCAGATACAACACATATATCAACAACTTCACTTCCAGGAGATCATACTGGCACACATTCAAAAATATATTTTTATTGCAAAATTACTTTTCATAGAAAAAGTTTAGGAACAATATGAAAAAGAATGGAAACAATTTCAGTATGTCTCTATAAAGGAGTATGATGTAGTATGAGAAAAATTAAGGATTAGATCTAAATGGACTACTAGGAAAATACTTCACAGCTGTTACTAAAAAAGGAAAGTTTACCTACACACAAAAAAGAAAAATATGTGTATTTACATACAATTGCTTTTACATAGATTATTACCAGATGGATCTTAAGAAATAGAGTGCCACTGCAGACATAGACTAGAAAATATATTGAGAGATAAATAGGAAATGTATTCTACACTTTCTCCCATTTTGTATGATTTGCATTTTACTATTTATTATTATCTATTTCACTTCAATTGTTTAAAAAAATTAGAGTTACATGAAAAGTTTGTATATAGTGCAACTGAAATTTTATAAAGAACACAGAGTATATGGCATTAAATACTTTAAACAGCATAATAAAAAGAATAACTTAAAGGACAAGAATCTAACTAAAAATAAATACTGTCTGGAAAAAATTAAAAAAGGAAAAATGCATAAATTGGTTAAAAATTGGTGTAACTATATAAAATTTCCTCACTAATCTGTTACATGATATTGGCTCCTTCAATATAAGCCTTACATTTTTCTAGGTACAGTGATAACAAAATATTACAGACCTTACATTCTACCATGGAGAGGAACTATTCATGTTATGAACAGCACAGTTGCATGGTTATAGCATAACTATTTGTATTATAATTATAAATTCTTTGAAGAAAAAGAAATCAGCATCAGATCTGAGAAAGCTACTGAATTCCAAGGAAGTGGTCTCTGATGTCAAATGCCCCCCTTCATGGTGGCCGATGCTCTTTTTTATCATAAAATGCCATGTTCCTTCTCCAAAGCTTATTCATAGCATTTGTCATCTCTGAGTTTCTCAGAGTGTAGATTAATGGGTTCAGCATGGGGGTTATGACTGTGTAAAACACGCTCAGTGATTTGTCAAAGGGGAAGGTCTTAGCAGGTCTCACATACATGAAAATACAGGGAACAAAGAAGCAGACAACCACAGTGATGTGGGAACCACAGGTCTGGAGGGCTTTCCGCCTCCCTTCCTGACTCAGGTTATTCAGAGAGTGCAGGATGACTCCATAGGAGACAAGCAAGAGCAGAAACACTATAGTGCAGATCAGTCCTCCATTGGCCAGCACTAAGATGCCAATGACATAGGTGTCAGTACAGATGAGTTTCAATAGAGGGTACATGTCACAGAAAAAATGATCAATGATATTGGGGCCACAGAATGGGAGCCCAAAAATAGTGCTAAGTTGAATAATTGAGTGCAGAAAACCTCCAACCCAGGACACCACCAGCAGCACAACACACACCCTCTGACTCATGATCACCAAGTAATGCAAGGGCTTACAGATGGCCACACAACGGTCATAGGCCATCACCAGCAGAAGGAAGACCTCCGATCCACCAAAAAAATGCTCTGTAAAGAGCTGGGTCATACAGGATTGGAAGGATATGGTATTTTTCCCCACGAACAAGCTTGAAATCAGTTTGGGAGAAATAGATGAGGAATAAATGACATCCATAAATGATAAGCTAGCAAGAAAAAAGTACATCGGTGAATTCAGGGTCTTACTAAATGTTACAGTCACCACAATAAGCATGTTGCCCAACATGGTCAAAATGTAGAAGAACAAGAACATAACAAAAAGGACTTTCCGCTCCTTTGGATTCTGTGTGAGGCCCAGGAGGACAAAGTGAGTCACATTGCTTCTTGGTTCCATCTATTCCTTATAGGTGCTGACTTCAGATAAGAGGAACAGTTTACCTATAAATCAAATCAAACAATTAAAAACACCTTGACATTGATTATAAGCTTAATGTACTTTATTCACTCAATGTGTTAAACCTGACATTAGGATCATAAAGTCAAATAAGAATGTTTCCCTATTCTCAGTGATTAGATGTATAATGAGGGGTCAGACCATACCAACTAATTTTATAAGTGTCACTATAAATATATTCATGGATAAGTGTTCACATTTCCAGAATATCTATAATCAACTCTGGATCTGGGAAGGTTTCTCAAAGTAAACAATACTTCAGCTGAGTTTTATAGGAAAAGTGAGATAATAAGAGATAAATAGGGAACTCCATGAAAAGATGAACCAGGTATAAAATCACAAAAGTGAAATATTTAAGTAAAGAATCACTTAAGGTAACTTACACATTCAAAGTGGAAAATTTAGGAATAAATATGTGTATGCAACTATCTAATTGACATATCCAAGCAGATATCAATTTAATATTTATTAAAATAAATTTTAATCATATTTATTAATACATTTTCAATATTCCACAATTAACCTATTCCTTCCTAAATGTTCTCCATCTCATTATGTGGTAGAGAATAGTTTAATAAAAGGAAATATTAACATTGTAAGAATAACTATCATTTCTATGCCAAACTATATGTTAGATGTTATCTCCGTGCTTGGACCTCTCAGATGGCTCAGTGGTAAAGAATCACCCTCCAAGCAGGAGACAGGGGTTCAACTCCTGGGTTGGGAAGATCCCCAGAAGCAAAGGGCAACCCACCCCAATATTCTTGCCTGGGAAATCCAACAGACAGAGAAGCCTGGTGGGCTACAGTCCGTGGGGTGGCAAAGATTTGGATATGACTTAGGGATAAACAAATCATGCTTCCACTGATGTTTCATATCTCCATATGTATAAGTGCATGTACTCTGTGCACTTATAAAATCACATTTAATGTATAAAATTTAGTCTTCACAGTAAGAAATATTAACTTCCTTTTTTAAAGAAACAGGCTTATTATATTTGATTTCCTCAAAATCATACATTTTTCAGTGAGAGAAATTGAATTTTAAACTAGTTCTCTTCAGAAATCTTGTGATTCCAGGAAAAAGTTTTCAACTTTTCAATTCTTATAAATCCAAGTTTGCGATTTCCTACATAGTAAATAAATTTACACAACTGAAAAATCTGGCATCTACTATTAACTTTTATAAATTTACCTTTTGGATTCCTGTTCACAGCCAGCAAGTAGCCTTTTCAACTATCTCCTAAAGACATAGAAATGTCTTCAATCCAGTGTGAACACCCAGGACAAAATTCTGCATTATTCCTAAAAATATATTTGGTTTCACATGACTGTGTCAGCCCCTAAACATCCATCAACAGAGGAATGGATAAAGAATATGGAATACTATAAAAAATGAAATAGTGCCATTCACAGAGGCATGGATGGACCTAGAGACTCTCATACAAAGTGAAGTAAGTCAGAAAGAGTAAAACAGACATTGAATAATATGACTTACATGTGTAATCTAAAAAATGGTGCTGCTGCTGCTGTTAAGTCGCTTCAGTCGTGTCCGACTGTGTGCGACCCCATAGACGGCAGCTCACCAGGCTCCCCCATCCCTGGGATCCTCCAGGCAAGAACACTGGAGTGGGTTGCCATTTCCTTCTCCAATGCATGAAAGTGAAAAGTGAAAGTGAGGTTGCTCAGTCGTGTCCATTCTTAGCGACCCCATGGACTGCAGCCCACCAGACTCCTCCACCCATGGGATTTTCCAGGCGAGAGTACTGGAGTGGGTTGCCATTGCGTTCTCCGTATTAACTGCTAGGGCTGCTTATTCAGAAGAATAATTGCCTTCCTTCCAGCTTCCACTTCCAGTAAGATGTTCTTCATTTCATTTGAGACTTCAAACATCATATTTCTAGCAATGTAATATAATTTCTGGTTTTATATATATATTTCTCTCAGATGATACATGCTTTCTCTGCAGCCCTCCTTGTTCTCTTCTTGGAACATTGAGATCACCTTTTATTGTTTGTATTTCTACCAATTGTAGCTTAAAGGCAATTTAGGATTTTTCTATCAGGCAGCCCAAAACTCAGCATCTACCCACTACCCAATCTCAAAGCCACTTGCACATTTTTTGGTATTTAGTATATTCTTTGTATCAATATCTTTATCAGTTTGCTAGAGCTTTTATAACAAAACAAAAACTGGGTTGAATTAAAAAATGGAAATTTATCACTACACCAAATTCTAAATCAAGGTGTCAACAGTATTGGTTACTTCTCAAGGCTATGAGAAAAGGACTTGTTCCCTGCTTATTTTCCTTGGCTTAAAGATGATCGGATTTAAGTTCACATGGTGTTCTCCATGTAAGCCTATCTGTATCTGAATTCCCCTTTTAACAAGAAAACCAGTCTTGTTGCATTAAGGCTCACGCTAGTGATCTTATTTTAAATAAATTTTCTCCATAAAGAACCCATTTCCAGATAAGCTCACATTCTCTCATTTTAAAGATTTAGACACCAACATATAAATTTTAAGAGTACACAAAGTAACCATAACTGTGTCTTCAGCTCTATCATATAAGCCATAATAATTACTGTTCCAGATATTGCCTCCCCAAGCTCATGTATTACAATTCTCCATGTTCACTCGGCTCAAGACTTTATATCAGCCCTCAGATAGGCAAATTGCTTTTCCATCTCTATTTATTCTTTTGTAGAATGTAATTTCAGAGATCAGAAACATTTTACCTCTAAGCTGAAGGAACATATTATAGAATGGTACAACTACTTACTGTTTACCAGCTACTTAACCTCGTGTTACATTTTTCAAATAATCTAAACTCGGAGACATCTCAGAGTGTCTACTAATTGATTAATGGTCAGGCCCTATACCAGGAGTGATACTATCAGAGAACAAAAATAGGAGTGTAACTGTGGAAGCATTTTTTTCATTAACACTCTCCTTCTTTTCCAGATAAGGATACCTCTTGAGGTTAAAAGATGGCTCCTGACTTCGTTTAATTTTTTAACCTTTTCATGACAAATATCATATAAGTCTTAACCAGCCATGTTCTGATCTTGTTCCACTTGATACTCAGTGATATTGAGCATCCCTTGAGGAGGTTTCCATTTAGCAAACTATTATATTTGATCATAAATGTCTCTTTCTACTCCAGAGACCAGTTTATATGACATGAAAGCCAAAAGCCTTATGAAACTGGGTTTTAGATGAACTTCATCATTAATATGTGTGAATCAAATGTTTGCACAATTCTTCTTTTAGAAAATATATATCATTTTTATCATGAAAGATATTTCAAAGCCTGTAACATAAGGACAGGGAGGCCTGGCGTGCTGCAATTCATGGGGTCACAAAGAGTCAGACACGACTGAGTGACTGAACTGAACTGAACTGAACATATACTTTTATAAACCTAGGTGTAATACTTTAAATAAGTGAGTCACCACTCTGAGTCATAATTTCCATAATTGTAAATGAGATTTTGATAGATACTTGAGTTTTTGTGAGTATCTAGTGGGCTACATATACGTATGTACCAAAGTTCTTGAACCAACATGGATAATCAATCTTCACTTTTTTTTTTTCAAATATCAGAAATTCAATTTAAGCATATCAGCAAGCTTATACCCCTCTGAAATGTAAAACATGGTGAGAAAACAATCATTTTTATTCAACTGTTTTCATTAATATAGACCAAAATATCTTAATGAAAAGAAATACCAAGACTAGAAGAACATCTATGATTTCACTTGTTACGCAAAATTTTGTTCAAATGTTACATCCATATATATTTACAAAATCAGATACACACATGCATATATATAAACATGTGCTCAGTCACTTTAGTCATGTCCAGCTCTTTGTGACCCTATGGACTGTAGCCTGCCAGGCTCCTTTGTCCATAGGATTCTCCAGGCAAGAGTACTGGAGTGGGTCGCCATACCCTCCTTCAGGGGATCTTCCTGACCTAGGGATCGAACGCATGTCTCCTGTTTCTCCTTCATTGCAGGCAGAGTCTTTACCACTGAGCCACTAGGGAAGCCCATGTATACTCATATAAGTATATGTAATTATATTTGTATAATATATAATTATATCTCATTTTGTCTAAGCCCATGTATACTCATATAAGTATATGTAATTATATTTATATAATATATAATTATATCTCATTTTGTCTATGGCCAGCAGGTTTTTTTTTAATTTTCAGCTCTTAGAAACTCAAGCGATGTGATGTCCTATGTACTGTAATGTAATGTAAAGTATCACATTCTATGTTCACAACAACAACAAAAAAAATCTCCAATTTAGAGTTTTTAAAAGATTGAGGCTCAGAATTTTAAATTAACTTTCCCAAAGTTACCTGCTTTTAAATGACAGACCTGGAATTGGAATCTAACTTTGATTTATTTCATTTTCTCTATGGTCAGCAGTTTGTGGGGGTTTTTTGTTTTTGTTTTTGTTTTTAATTTTCAGTTCTTAGAAACTCAAGCGATATGATTTCCTATGTACTGTAATGCAGAAATTTATACAAATGCAAAACCTGGTTTCCACTATTAACTGTTAAAGTCTTACCTTTGGAAACTTGTTCACAATTTGAAGGAGGATTTTTATCTCACTCATGAAGACCTAGAAGTCTCTGGGCCATCTGCTTTACTCATCGAGGGCAAAAAGCTGCATTGTTCTTTGAAGACATATATGATTTCATATGCCTGTGTCTGTTCATTTTCTCCATGGTCTTCCAAGTATCTCAGAAAATTATTACCTACATTGTAGCTTCATTTCAGAGGAATCATGATACAAGAAAAACTAAAAATTTCCCATTAGAAAATTTTCTCAGGAACTAAAGAAACATGCCTGTGTCTACATATGAAGATAACAGTAGCTATTCTACCAGGGAACTTTTTATCTTATTCATTCTGTTCTAGTAATATCAATAAAGAATAGCTACCATTCCGATGTTTAACCAGTCTCGTTCTATTTTATTGGTGTGGCCAAATAGTTCTACTTTAGATTTGGAGATGGCATTCTTGTGTCTTTTTTATATCATGGTTTAAGCCTACTAAAGCATCTCCTGTGTTCATTACATTAGCTCTTAAGAGGACAACATCATCTACTTAAACAAGAAAATGTACCTTCTCATGATGTTAATCATGGAATCCTGCAATTGGAATGTATCCAAATCTGATTGCTGTTTAATTAAATTCAATGGGATTTTCCACCAAATCTTAAAAGAATTTCTACATATTAAAAACAAACAAAACCCTGTTAAACCAATCGCATCACATAACTAGGGTAATGAATATGTAACAAGAAAAAAACAAGCAAGCAAACAAACAGCCTCAAAACCATTATGGAAATATTTCCAGCTGAAAATAAAATATCGGCCCTGTCATTGTGTTCCAGTGAAAATGAGTTTGACACTTTCTCTACTTTGCCATAGCAAGACTTTTTGTTTTCTTTTACTTAATCAACTTTTTTCTGTAGAAGTGTGAAGTTGAACACATGAAATTCTTATCTCCAATGTAGTTGCAATAGCTATCTAATCATTCATTATTTTTTTTTAAATTGAACATTTTTTTCCAGGTTTTATTCTATGAGCTAAGGATATAATAGTTAATAAAACAAAAAAATTTGGGATAAACTCAGCTTGCATTCACATAAAACTCTAATAGTAAAGTCAGACAATAAAAAATGGAACAACTTAGGAAGGTAATTCGAGTTTGAGACTTCTAACTATAAAAAATCCACTATTAGAAATGGACAGATCCTGTAGGCTTAAAACCAGTAAGGGCATAGCTAAACTCAACATCATCAATCGACTGGATATAATTGACATCTATAGACTACTTCATCCAACAACAGCAGAATACACATTCTTCCAAGCAGGAGCTAACCCTTTCAAAGATTCTTTAAGATTTAATCAGATTATCATGTACCTTTTCTACTTAAACTCCCTATGGAGATTCCATCATCAGCTAGAAATCCTGACTGCTATACTAAACTGATCTAAACTTCTCCATTTCAATTTATCAACAAGAATAAAAGTCACCATCATCAATTTCAGAAGCAACAAGTTAGCAAGTGTCCCTTTTAGAAACACATTTACTCTTTATTTGTTTAGGCTGTGCTGGGGGTTCCTTGCTGCTTACAGGCTTTCTCTAGCTGTGATGAGCGAAGGCTACACATCGCTGTGGTGCACAGGCTTCTCATTGCAGTGGCTTCTCCTGTTGTACAGCACATGCTCTAGGCACATGGGGGCTTCAGTGATGGCAGCATGCAAGCTCAGCTGTGGTTGCTTGCAGGCTCTAGAGCACAGGCTCAGTAGTTGTGGCACCTTCCTGGACCTGGGATCAAATCTATGTCCCCTGCATTGGCAGGCAGATTCTTATCCACTGTATCATGAGGGAAGTCCTGCATTTACTCTTAAAAGTGGTAACTAGAAGTGATAGCCTTTTATTCGGAAAATATTTATTAAGCATTTACTCTATTCCAAGTCTATTCTATGTACTGGACATCCAGTAGTGACTAAAACAGCCAATACCTCTACTGCATGGAGTTTACATGGTAATTAGAAGAGAGAGATAATAAACAAGTAAATTAAGTAATCAGATGATGAAGATGCTGTAGAGGAAAGGTAACAGAGTGATGTGATACAGAGCAATTTGGGGAGATAGACAATGATTTTATAGTGGGGGCTGAAGAATACTTCTAAGGAGATGACAGGTGAAATGCAGTCTGAGCAGGGACCATGATCCAACCAGATGGAGGTCTCAAGGAAGAGTATTGGGGGAATAGAGATTTAGTTCAAAGATACATGGGCAAAAGCAAGGCCATTGCAGCTGGAGCTAGTGAACAAGGTAAAGAATGATAAAGGACAAGTTCAAAGAGATGTGTGTTTGAGGGGAGTAGGGGGATTGAAATTGGGCAGAGGCTGATAGACCAAGACCAATTACTTACAACGTAAATTTGACTAAACGGATAACTTCCTTTCTACCAAGCAGTTTAACTCAGCTCTTCTAAATTAATGCTTTTACATGGCAGACACTGTAGAAATTAAAAGAAGCCACAAAGAGCAATGGGGAAATCTATGCTGCTGACTACACCAAAGAGTCTATTAAAGAGAACACCTGCTGGGAAGTGAACACAAGTTCTGGGGAAAGAGGTTGCTTGAGTACATATGTTTTATTTCACTTCCTCCTGATTTGAGTAGGAACTTAATTAATCATAACATTAAGGTTGTTGGTGATCTTTGAGTTAGAAAGAAGTTAATGACACTCACCCAGGTCAGATAAAACTTCCCTTCCCACATGGACAAATTCCTCTCTAGTGGTTTTAACCATGACCTTCAGCTCTGTGTCTCTCATCCTGGACATTGTTAGACAAATGCTGTAACTTCTTGCTCTTGGGTCTTCCTTGAACACACAATCTACAGCAGTCCCTGCCATCTGAGTCACTATCACATCAGGTATTTCATTTTTTTAAGCACTTTGCACTCTGAATGCAATTTTTTAATTTAAATTTATTTATTTTAATTAGAGGCTAATTGCTTTACAATATTGTATTGGTTTTGCCATATATCAACATGAATCTGCCACATGTATACACGTGTTCCCGATCCTGAACCCCCCTCCCACCTCCCTCCCCATACCATCCCTCTGGGTCATCCCAGTGCACCTGCAATTTTTTATAGGTTTCTTACTTCCTGCCTATCTCCCTCCACTGGAAAGTGTTGTGAGCTGTGTGATGCATGTCATTACTATGATACAGAGTGTACTCTGTAAGAGTGCAAGTTCTAAACCCAAGTTAAATAGGTTCAAGCCCAACCTCAGGTGTTCTCTAGTTGTGATCTCTGATAAATTATTTAAATTTTCCAAGCTTCAGTTAATTCTTCTGGAAAGTAGGAATGACATTATCCATTTTCATAAGGCTTTCATGGAGATTAAATAAAAACTTGCTTTGGCAGCACCAGCCAAATCATAGTAAACTACAATAGCCTTTACTACAATCACTGATTATTGCACTACAGATTTCTAATTTGTCATACAAAGTTTATCAAGTGTTGGGATCTTCCTGAACCTGATTTTAACTTTGGAGACGTTCACATTTTAAGGTGGATAGTTTAGAAAGTGAATTCCATGTTTCTTGCATTAATGTAAGGGGTTTTACTCTTAGAATTCTGGAAGTTCCTCATGACCTCCTAATTTAATAACTACATAGATCTGAAAAATAAATGTAAATTATACAGCTTTTTTTTTTTAAGTCAGACACAAATGGGAAACTGAGGAGGATATGAAGGAAGTGGCAAAGATAGTGACAATTGTCAAGCACCCACTGAGTGAAAAGCACTGTCATGGATATTTTGTATACAATGTCTTCATCTAATGCTTGAAATAAACCTATGAAATGAACTACCATTCCATCACACATATGAACTGAGACTAAAACAAGATCCGGCAAGCTTATGAAATACATGCAGTGTTACATAAACTAATGAGGTAGAATTCAATACCAGCTCTGTTAGTTCAAGGGAAAAAGTTATCTGACACAGTATTGCTCATATAAGGAAGCATCTTTTTCAACTAAGATCCAAGGTAAGATCCATGGAGGTCCTGATCTAGAAGGAACAATGCTCTTGCCAGTCCAAGAAGAGATACAATACCAAATCTGGCCTTGCTGGAAGGCAGGTCAGCACCAGTCAATATTTTTTTTTTCCTTTTAAAAACATTTTTATAACATTTACCATGAGCTAGAAACCTCTTCAAGCACTTAATATCTGTAAACCCACTTAACTGGCCCCATATCATTATAACCTAGGCATTATAGCTACTGTAGTTATAGATAAATAAATTATGAGGTAGAAAGGTTAAATAACTTTCCCAAGTAACATGAAAACTCAGAAAGTCTGACTTGAGTCAATTCTGACCACTGCACTGTACTACCTTCCCTACACAAATATCTGGTCATATTCTGGTTGCCTCTTGTGTTGATCTCAAGCTAATAAAATGACCTCTTGGTCATACAATCAGAGAGGTTTAGGGGAAATCATACCTATAAGTGATCAGCCCCAAAGCCTAAGGGGACATGAGGCAATGGAAATCAGAAAAGCAGGGAAGAGTGGTCAGTGATGGCCAAGAATGTTGGGAATCACTCCAGCCCCCAAGAAATGCTATAAGGCCAGTCAGCTCAGAGTCTTACTCTTCACAGCAGATGCAGAGAAATCATGTATTATCTCTCTTAATACTCAGAAACATTAGATGAATGAATGATTCTACATAGTTACAGAGACTCCAGGAATGATATCTGTGATAGCTAATAGCTATGGAACACTTATTGGTGATAAAAGATCCATGAGGATTATTTACTTAATCCTGAAAAGCCTCTATCATTCTCCTGTAACTCAGAAAGGTGTGATTTGCCAAAGCTCATACTCTATGTGGTGAAGCTAATTTTTGATCTCAGATCTATCTTACTCAGAGACTACTCTTAAGCATTATAGAATATTAAACACTATCACACATTCCTCTAAATGTGCATATAAAAAATGATACATAAAATCTCTTTCAGAGAAAAATTGTAAAAGCAATGTTCTCAATATGAATGAATAGTTGAGATTACAATAAAAATGAATTTTATTGATAGTCTAAATAACTCAACAAGAATAGATGATAGATCTTCCCTTTGCAAGCACAGAGAGAAAAAAAAAACAGACCATAAGTAGCAAAATATTTTAAAAGTATTGAAAGAAAAGATGGAGAATAAAGACCAAAAACATTTCTATTTTCTCAGAATACTATATTTTTTGTTTGGCATTGCAAAGGTAGTAAGCATGCATTGCATGATCTATGAAGAACTGAAAGTTTCATGATTCTCATAGCATATGCTATGAAAGATAATCCCCAGGATATGCTTTAATCAGGTGATCAATTAATTGGTTGAGGATGCATATATTATCTACTGCACTATTATTCAAAGTGTATGCATAAATCACCCACTTAGAAATATCTGTATAAATTTATTTCAAATGTAGACATGCCAACCCCACAGTCCTACTGAATTAGAATCTCTAGAGCTGTGTCCTGAGAATGTACATTTTAATGTGTTCCAAATAATTCTGAAAGTGTATCCAAGTCTGACAACCAAAGGGGCACTAAATAAATCTAAATAGGGTATCTGGATGTGATAAACAACTTTCTGCCTGAAATTTTCTTTAAAGGATTTATATGCCAACACCAACATACTTTTACATATGGTATTCACTTGGCACTAAACCAGAGAAATTATATTATCTTTGTATTTAAAAGACAAAGTAATTTTTGCTGCTGTGATTATTTCTCAGTTGAAGTCACCTTTTGATCCAGAGCTTCTTCATAGCATTTTTCACCTCTGCACATCTGAGGGTGTAGATTAAAGGATTTAACATAGGCGTTATCATGGTATAAAACACAGCCACGGCTTTATCAATGGAAAAGGTGATCCCTGGACACATATATTCAAATATGCAGGGTGCAAAAAAGAGAATGACCACAGTGATGTGGGAGACACAGGTGGAGAAGGCTTTGCATCTTCCTTCCAAGCTATAGGTCCTTAGGGAGCACAAGATGACCACATAGGAGACCATCAAAAGGAGGAAGTTCAACAGGCAGATGAACCCACTGTTGACAACAACAAAGAGACCAAAGGTGTGAGTGTCTATGCAGACCAGTTTCAACAAAGGGTTCAAGACACACAGGAAATGATCTATAACGTTAGAGCCACAGAAGGGCAGGCAGACTGTAAACAGGATATGAATGGCTGCGTGGAAAAAGGCTCCAGCCCAGGCCATGCCCACAAGAAGGCTACACAGCCATTAACTCATGATGGTCATGTAGTGGAGGGGTTTACAGATGGCCACATAATGGTCATAGGCCATCATCGTGAGAAGGATAATCTCAGCAGCACCAAAAAGATGCTTGGCAAAGATTTGAGTCATACACCCCCTAAAAGATATAGCTCTTCTCACAGTAAGGGAGTCAACTAGCATCTTAAGGGTCATGGAGGAAGAACAGCAGCCATCTATAAAGGATAAATGAGACAAGAAGAAGTACACAGGGGACCCTAGGGTCGTCCTGGCACTGATGGTGACCATGATGAGCAGGTTGCCTGCCGAGGTGACCAAGCAGACAATTAAAAACACAACAAAGGAAAATTCCTGAAGCTTCACATTTTGAGTCGGGCCCAGGAGGAGGAATTCCATCACAGTATTCATCCTCTCCATGAATTCCGTTCCGGTGACAAGACACTTCACTGGAAAGAAAGTCACAGTCATCCTCAATTATAACCCTTTTACTTAAGGGATAAACAGTTTCACAGAGTGCCTATTTTCTTTAGTTTCATAAAAACCAAAAACAAGCACAAAGCCGTAAAAACTGTTTTTATTTTGTATATCCTTTCAAGTGAAAATATAGGTGGTATTTATTTCGTTCTTTATGATTTACTAATTTGTTTTTAATTTTCGGTGACAAAAAAAAATGTATAACTTTTAAAATCAGGAAAGGAAAACTGCATCAAGCTTTAACAGCCAATCCATGATGTGGCCACATAGGCGGCACATTCACAAGCACCCAGAGGTGTATGAGTTCTGTTCCTGGAAAGGCTGGACATGTTCACCAGTGAGCAACGAAGAGACTCAAAAGATAAGATCCTCATGAGCCGCACCTTTTCCGACTTCGCCTGTTTGATAGCTTCTCCACTTCCTCAAGACTGAGAAAGCGTGCCTCTTCCAGATCTCAGAGGCTGCAGTCAACGTCCATTATAGCACTGGTCACACTGCTTCACACTCATACCTCTTTTTTCAACAGTGTGTGCCATTGAAGGCAAAAATATGCATTACTACAATTGCAATCTTATTCATAAACTGTTTCTCCTCCCCTGGTCAAAAAGTTAACATTTACTGAGAGAGAGAAAGAAAAAAGTAAAATAAAAAAGAGGAAAAGAGAAAGTGGGAGAGAAAAAAGAAGAAAGGTAAAGTTAGAAATACATTAAAGAGCAAAGAAAGGGGAACTTAAAAACCCAAAGCCTTAGTCTGGGACTTACACCTTATTAACTATATAACATTGATTCATTTAATCCCTCTTTTCTTCAATTTTTTCACCTATTAAAGGAGGGTTATGTATGACTGTATTTAGGGTTACTGTAAAGATTACAAGATTTTAAACATTATTGTTGTTGTTGTTGTATGATTTAACTCTTTTCATGAATTTATCACTAAAGAAAACTTTAAAATTCTCTCTAAACATCTCCAATGGGCAAAGATTCTGAAATTTCAAATTAAGGAGAACATGGATAAATGTCAAAAAGGAAGGTCCTCAGATTTAAAAAATTGAGGCAAGCTATTAATAGAATCTTTAACATAAAGATTTAATTATTGCTTTTTTTTTTTTACTTTTGTGGGTTTTCTTTTCATTATTTGTTTCATTAACTCACTTGCTAAAGCCATATTCCAATACATATGAAATTTAATACTGCTAGTTTCAACTTATAACTCGGTGAGGAGTTTTCTGGGAAAAAAGGAACTTTAAACTTAACTCATTATTCAAATAAAGACTTTGTAGATGGGAGGACACATGTACACCTGTGGCTGATTCACCTCAATGTATAGCAAAAACCACCACAATATTGTAAAGTAATTTGCCTCCAATTAAAATGAATAAATTAATTTTTTTAAAAAAGGAAAAGAAAACATACAGACCAAAGCAAAAAAATAAATAAATGTAAGTGGAATATAACCTTTAAAAAACAAACGACTTCATAGAATGCAGTCTTATGATGTATTTATTTTTGGCCAATATTTGGAATTATAAAGTATTTGGTGAGAGAGACAGGAAATGTAGAGAGAAACAGACAGGAGAGGTGAGGGGAAAGGTGAAAGGATGAAACAAAGAAAGGAAAAGATTAAAAGGGAAGAGGAAAAAGAGAAGAAACAGGACATGCTGCAGAGTGATTGGAGAAAGATGCTTTGAAGCAGGTGCTTTGTAATATACCCAACAAGTGCTGCACTTGAATTCAAACTATTTAACTTTTTTATCATAGAAACTAAGATCAGCAACACACAAAAGAGAGTAACAAATAGTTCATAAGTTGTCCTTACACGCAAATGAGCATTAAAAAGTTATTTTTGCCCAGTTCAGTACTGAGGGTTATAAACTACTGACCTATCAACAATTGGTCCTTTGAAGGCTCAATAATATTTAAAATAAATTCCATCAGGGTTTTCTTCAAGCCAAGGTGTGTGTTACCAGGGTCATGAACATGTTAATTTACTGCAAAAAAAGAAGAAAAAAAAAAATCAAAGTGTTTCCAGAAAAGAAAACCGTGAAGTAAAATTTCAAAAAAGAAAACTGTACTTCTCTTATATATCAATTCACATTAGATCCTGTCTAAGACTTCTCAGAGGAGCAATCCCACGCCCAAGGAGCAGTGGCTGTGTGGGCACAGGAGGGCCGAGAGGAGCTACTCCACGTTCAAGGTCAGGAGGAGCGGCTGTGAGGAGATACCCCTCATCCAAGGTAAGGAGCAGTGGCTGCGCTTTGCTGGAATAGCCATGAAGAGATACTCCACGTCCAAGGTAAGAGAAACCCAAGTAAGACGGTAGGTGTTGCAAGAGGCATCAGAGGGCAGACACACAAATCCTAATCACAGAAAACCAGACACACAAATCCTAATCACAGAAAATCTAATCATATGGACCACAGCCTTGTCTAACTCAGTGAAACTAAGCCATGCCCTGTGGGGCCACCCAAGACGGGTGGGTCATGGTGGAGAGGTCTGCCAGAATGTGGTCCGCTGGGGAAGGGAATGGGAAACCACTTCAGTATTCTTGCCTGGAAAACCCCATGAACAGTATGAAAAGGCAAAATGATAGGATACTGAAAGAGGAACTCCCCAGGTCAGTAGGTGCCCAGTGTGATACTGGAGATCAGTGGAGAAATAACTCCAGAAAGAATGAAGAAATGGAGCCAAAGCAAAAATAATACCCAGTTGTGGATGTGACTGGTAATAGAAGCAAGGTCCAATGCTGTAAAGAGCAATATTGGATAGGAACCTGGAATGTCAGGTCCATGAATTAAGGCAAATTGGAAGTAGTCAAACAGGAGATGGCAAGAGTGAACGTTGACATTCTAGGAATCAGCGACCTCAAATGGACTGGAATGGGTGAATTTAACTCAGATGACCATTATATCTACTACTCTGGGAAGGAATCCCTTAGAAGAAAAGGAGTAGCCATCAAGGTCAACAAAAGAGTCTGAAATGCAGTAGTTGGATGCAATCTCAAAAATGACAAAATGATCTCTGTTCGTTTCCAAGGCAAACCATTCAATATCACAGTAATCCAAGCCTATGCCCCAGCCAGTAACACTGAAGAAGCTGAAGTTGAACAGTTCTATGAAGACCTACAAAATCTTTTAGAACTAACACCAAAAAAGATGTCCTTTTCATTATAGGGGACTGGAATGCAAAAGTAGGAAGTCAAGAAACACCTGGAGTGACAGGCAAATTTGGCCTTGGAATGCGGAATGAAGCAGGGCAGAGGCTAATAGAGTTTGGCCAAGAGAATGCACTGGTCATAGCAAACACCCTCTTCCAACAACACAAGAGAAGACTCTACACATAGACATTACCAGATGGTCAACACTGAAATCAGATTGATTATATTCTTTGCAGCCAAAGATGGAGAAGCTCTATACAGTCAGCTAAAACAAGACCGGGAGCTGACTGTGGCTCAAATCATGAACTGCCTATTGCCAAATTCAGACTGAAATTGAAGAAAGTAGGGAAAACCACTAGACCATTCAGGTATGACCTAAATCAAATCCCTTATGACTATACAGTGGAAGTGAGAAATAGATTTAAGGGACAAGATCTGATAGATAAAGTGCCTGATGAATTATGGACGGAGGTTCAAGACATTGTACAGGAGACAGGGATCAAGGCCATCCCCATTGAAAAGAAATGCAAAAAAGCAAAATGGCTGTCTGGGAAGGCCTTACAAATAGCTGTGAAAAGAAGAGAAGTAAAAAGCAAAGGAGGAAAGGAAAGATATAAGTATCTGAATGCAGAGTTCCAAAGAATAGCAAGGAGAGATAAGAAAGCCTTCCTCAGCAATCACTGCAAAGAAATAGAGGAAAATAACAGAGTGGGAAAAACTAGAGATCTCTTCAAGAAAATTAGACATACCAAGGGAACATTCCATGCAAAGATGGGCTCGATAAAGGACAGAAATGGTATGGACCTAACAGAAGCAGAAGATATTAAGAAGAGGGAGCAAGAATACATGGAAGAACTGTACAAAAAAAATCTTCATGACCCAGATAATCATGATGGTGTGATCACTCACCTAAAGCCAGACATCCTGGAATGTGAAGTCAAGTGGGCCTTAGAAAGCATCACTACGAACAAAGCTAGTGGATGTGATGGAATTCCAGTGGAGCTATTTCAAATTCTGGAAGATGATGCTGTGGAAGTGCTGCACTCAATATGCCAGCAAATTTGGAAAACTCAGCAGTGGCCACAGGACTGGAAAAGGGCAGTTTTCATTCCAGTTCCAAAGAAAGGCAATGCCAAAGAATGCTCAAACTACCGCACAATTACACTCATCTTACACCCTAGTAAAGTAATGCTCAAAATTCTCCAAGCCAGGCTTCAGCAATACATGAACCGTGAACTTCCTGATGTTCAAGCTGGTTTTAGAAAAGGTAGAGGAACCAGAAATCAAATTGCCAACATCTGCTGGATCACCAAAAAAGCAAGAGAGTTCCAGAAAAACATCTATTTCTGCTTTATTGACTATGCCAAAGCCTTTGATTGTGTGGATCACAATAAACTGGTGAAAATTCTGAAAGAGATGGGAATACCAGACCACCTGCCCTGCCTCTTGAGAAACTTATATGCAGGCCAGGAAGCAACAGTTAGAACTGGACATGGAACAACAGACTGGTTCCAAATAGGAAAAGGAGTACATCAAGGCTGTATATTGTCACCCTGCTTATTTAACTTCTATGCAGAGTACATCATGAGAAACGCTGGACTAGAAGAAGCACAAGCTGGAATCAAGATTGCTGGGAGAAATATCAGTCACCTCAGATATGCAGATGACACCACGCTTATGGCAGAAGTGAAAAGAAACTAAAAAGCCTCTTGATGAAAGAGGAGAGTGAAAAAGTTGGCTTAAAGCTCAACATTCAGAAAACAAAGATCATGGCATCTGGTCCCATCACTTCATGGGAACTAGATGGGGAAACAGTGGAAACAGTGTCAGACTTTATTATTTTGGGCTCCAAAATCACTGCAGTTGGTGAGTGCAGCCATGAAATTAAAAGATGCTTACTCCTTGGAAGAAAAGTTATGACCAACCTAGATAGCCTGTTAAAAAGCAGAGACATTACTTGGCCAACAAAAGTCCGTCTAGTCAAGGCTATGGTTTTTCCAGTGGTCATGTATGGATGTGAGAGTTGGACTGTGAAGAAAGCTGAGCACCGAAGAATTGATGCTTTTGAACTGTGGTGTTGGAGAAGACTCTTGAGAGTCCCTTGGACTGCAAGGAAATCCAACGAGTCCATTCTAAAGGAGATCAGTCCTGGGTACTCTTTGGAAGGACTGATGCTATAGCTGAAACTCCAATACTTTGGCCACCTCATGCGAACAGTTGACTCATTAGAAAAACTCTGATGCTGGGAGGGATTAGGGGCAAGAGGAGAAGGGGACGACAGAGGATGAGATGGTTGGATGGCATCACAGACTCAATGGACATGAGTTTGAGTGAACTCTGGGAGTTGCAGATGGACAGGGAGGCCTGGCGTGTTGCGATTCTGGGGTCATCAAGAGTTGGACATGACTGAGTGACTGAACTGAACTGAACTGAAGACTTCTCATCCTGGCCTGACTTGTTCAGATAATAAACTAGCCCAGACAGAAGATACATGCACTTTGTATTTAAAAGGAATTTGTGTTTGAGAGAGAGAGGAAAGATTTCAGAAGCTGTATCACATTTCTATTTCTTTGGGACTCATACATGTTTATAATATTTTAAGTTTTGGCTCAGACAGTGAAAGAATCTGCCTGCAATGTGGGAGACCTGGGTTCAGTCCCTGGTTTGGAAAGATCCTCTGGAGAAGGAAATGGCTACCCACTCCAGTACTCTTGCCTGGAAAATCCCATGGACGAAAGAGCCTGGCAGGCTACAGTCCATGGGGTCCCAAAGAGTCAGACATGACTAAGCAACTTCACCTTGGTCTGCTAGGCCCTAAAATGCATAATAGACATATCTAACACTAAAAAATGTAAACCCAATTATAAAAATTAGCAGTGGATTAAAAGTACTTTGGATTAGAAACTTTCGAAGCCATTTCTTCCAATTTTTTTCAGAGCATCTACACTCAATGGAAAGTCAGGTATTTTGGTCCTTGGGACTCAACCTGCCCTCTCTCATCATTTCACTAAACACCATGGCTAGCCACAAAGAAGATCATTGCCTTTGTGGTTTACTCACCAAAAAACTTCATAGTTCTTCTCAAATCCTTCAATTCTTACAGTATAGAGACACTAGTTTTATTCAAGTGGGTGACTCATCTCTCCGTTATTTTCTCAAGGGAAGAGTAATTAATTTGGGGAGACTTTGCCAAAATAACAACCAAATGCCTTTCCCTTCCCCCTATGGTTCCTCTGACCAGAGAATGATATTTCTGACAAGGGTTAGAATCCATCTGTAGCAATGGGATCACCAGGCTATAGTCAGAACTTGGATTCTTCATTTCATTTTTTTTTTCAGTAAATGTTTATGGAATATCTACAATGAACCAAATAGTTTTATTCAATAATAAAAATGATAGCAACAAACTATTGAGGGCTAAAGGTGAGATTCTATATTAAACACATTATGTGAGGTACACTTTGTGATGGGTCCTATTATTATTCCCACTTTACAAATGAGCTGTATGAGTTTAGATAATTTACCCAAGATCAGAAGTGACTGGTGGCAGAACTGAAATGTATATACAAATCTGCCTCCAAAGCCTCAATAATATTCCTGCCGTCGTGATGCAAGAATTCAACTATTTTAAAAAAGAGAGAGAGTAGAAAAGTGAGTGTATCTCTGTGTGTCAAGTGTGTATCTATCTGTGTCTGTCAAGAAGGATGGAAGTAAAATGTTCAGGTAAGGTTTTCTTTAAAATTTGATATTGAAGTTGAAGCTGAAAAATATTATCTAAGGCCTAGTTTAAATAAACTGAGGGTTTAGGAATATTGACAGGTTTAAGAATTGAGCCAGACTATATCACTGTTGGATCGTGAAGAAAGTATCTCTGTGAGTCTACCCAGTACATTGGTAATTCCATCCTGTTTTGAGCCAATTCCAATCAACAATACTTTTGAAACATCCTTCAAGTATACCACTGACTTCCCTGGTGACTCAGACGGTAAAGCGTCTGCCTACAATGCAGGAGACCCAGATTCAATCGCTGGGTTGGGAAGATCCTCTGAAGAAGGAAATGGCAACCCACTCCAGTACTATTGCCTGGAAAATCCCATGGACAGAGAAGCCCGGTAGGCTACAGTCCATGGGGTCGCAAAGTCGGACACGACTGAGCGACTTCACTTTCAAGTATATTGTGTGCTTTCGTTATTACTATCAATTAGCTGGAAAATTACATAAGCAGAATAGTTAGAAAGCATTGACCAACTGAAAAAACCAGTTATATGTGACTCACTGAAATATGAATAAAGACAGCTTAGCTCAGCCACACAGCTGTTAGGTAAGCACAGGCCCAATATCTAACCTAAGCTGTGCTGTCAGCTTTACCTTGAAATGAGTTGCTCGAGCTTCCTCAGCCTGTTTTCCTCATCTTCATTGTTTCAAGGATTAAACAGAAAAACATTTGTTAAAAAATCAATAAATGGGAGCCATATTTTTACTAACTTAAAAAACCAGGATCGAACTCTAGATAAAATTTCCATTAAAATTTTGAGAATTTGTTTTCCAATGACTAAAGAAATGCACCTTCTCTGACATTCCTCATAAATTATTTCCCATCACACCACAAATATGGTCACCCTTTCTCCCTGGAGCTTTTTGTTCTGCAGGTCACCAGTGCTGAATTCTGCAGTATTTGGGGGGAAATCTGTGGTCTTAGGCAATGTTCACGGTGGTACTTCAGAGCTGATGTTGGTTCACAGGTTTCTGGGTGGGTCCACACTTTATATGCTACTGACAGTCTACTATAAGGACAGTACACAATTCCAACTGTACAGGTGCCAACTATTTCTTGGGTACACATCTAGGGGAACCTAAGAATTGAGGTTATGCGAATGTTTAGATCAAACTAGATAAAACTTATTTCTGAAGTGTTTGTATCAATATATACTTCCAACAGCAATGTAAAAGACACCAGTTGGTTCATATACTCCCCATCAGACTGGCTCATACAACTCAACATCAAAAACCAAACAGCCTAACTAAATAATGGGCAGAAGACCTGAATAGACATTTTCAGAGCAGAAGACCTGAGAAGACAGAACTGAGCGACTGAACTGAACTGAATTCAAAAAAGTCTATGCGCCCCAGTGTTCATTGCAGCATTACTCACAGTAGCCAACATACGGAAGCAGCCTAAGTCCCCATCAACAGATTAATGGATAAAGAAGATGTGAAATACACATACATACACACACACATAATGGAATACTACTGAGCCATTAAAAATAAAATTGTGCCATTCACAAAAATATGGATGATTCAGTGGATATCATGCTTAGTGAATTAAGCCAGACAGCAAAAGACTAATACTGTATGTTTTTGTCCATCTGGGAAGCATGAGAAGTCCTTAGAGAGAAATTAGAACCATAAAATACCTATATTAGAACGTCAATACATCTGTGTCTCTTTTGCTATCTTGCATACAGGGTTATCGTTACCATCTTTCTAAATTCCATATATTTGCATTAGTATACTGTATTGGTGTAATATCATATAAGAAATGAATCGCCAGTCTAGGTTCAATGCAGGATACAGGATGCTTGGGGCTGGTGCACTGGAATAACCCAAAGGGATGGTATGGGGAGGGAGGTGGGAGTGGGGTTCAGGATGGGGAACACGTGTACACCCATGGCAGATTCACGTTGATGTGTGGCAAAACCAATACAATATTGTTAAGTAAAAAATAAATAATAAAGTTTTTAAAAGTCAATAATGTCTAGAATCAATTATCCAAGGTTTTGACTCAAAGAGGTTGAAAAATAAGAGGAAATTAGCAGAAAGTAGGTAAAAAATAGGAAATAATAAGGTTAAGAACAAAAATCATTGAAACAGAAGATATAAAAACAATAGAAAAATTAATGAAACAAAAAACTGGTTCTTTGGGAATCTTAAATACAATAGACAAAGCATTAGCTAGAATTATAAGGAAGGGAGGAGGAGGAAAGGATAAGGACAAGAAAGTATGATAAAGAAGAGACAAATTATTCATATGAAGAAATAAAATATAAGTATTACTTAAACGGGGTTTCCCTGGTAGCTCAGCCAGTAAAGAATCTACCTGCAATGCAGGAGACCCTGGTTCAATTCCTGGGTCGGGAAGATCTGCTGGAGGAGGGATAGGCTACCCACTCCAGTATTCTTGGGCTTCCCTGATGGTTCAACTGGTAAAGAATCTGCCTGCAAGAACTGGGTTCAATTTCTGGGTTAGGAAGATCCCCTGGAGAAAGAAATGGCTACCTACTCCAGTATTCTTGCCTGGAGAATCCATGGACTGTATAGCCCATAGGGTCACAAAGAGTCAGATATGACTGAGCGACTTTCAGTTACTCATGACTTAAATGGGTTTCTTAGGTGGCTCAGTGGTGAAGAATCTGCCTGCCAATGCAGGAAACACAGGAGACATGGGTTCAGTCTCTGGGTCGGAAAGATCCCCTGGAGAAGGAAATAGCAATCCACTCAGTATTCTTGCCTGGAAGATTCCATGGGCAAGGAAGCCTGGCAGGCTATAGTCCATGGGGTCACATAGAGTTGGACACCACTGAGCGACTGAGCATGAGCACATGTTCAAAAACGTATTAGAACATCCAGAGAAAAACTCAAATGCATTAATTTTTTGCAAAGGTGTCAAGATAATCCAATGATTAAAGAATAGACTTTAAACAAGTTATGCTGTTTCAATGGTATATCTATGAGAAAAAAAAAAACACTACTACCAACACAACACCCCAAAATTAATATGAAGTGATTCACAGACCCGCAAGTTAATGCTTAATCTAAAATAATATCTATTTCTAAATGTTTCAGTAGACCAATATATGTTAGATATGACCCAATAAGCAGAAAATAAGAAAAAATGGACTTTATCAAGATTTTAAACCTTTTACAGTTTCTGATGCCTGTATTTCATCCTGGTATGGGTCATACTTTTTTAGCACATCTCCTAATTTTTTATGAAAAGCAGACATTTTATTTATCTTAGTAATCTATTCTTATTTTTGGCTGTGCTGGATCCTCACTGCTGCCCGCAGGCTTTCTCTAGGTGTGGTGAGCTAGTTGCAGTGTGCAGGCTTCTTGTCGCTGCGGTTTCTCTTGTTGCACAGCACCAGCTCTAGGGCACGCAGACTTCAGCAGTTGCAGTACACAGGCTCAGAGGGCTTGGGCTTGGGCTTCAGTAGTGGTGGCACATGGGCTTAACTGCCTCGCAGCATGTGGGATCTTCATGGACCGGAGATTGATTCTGCATCCCCTGTATTGGTAGGCAGATTCTTAACCACTGGACTACAGGGGAAGTCCTAAAAACCAGATACCTTAGATAATATATTGTAGCAACTTGCAATATCAAACACCTACCTACCTCCATCTAGGTGGCTCAGTGGGTAAAGAATCCGCCTGTGACACAGGAGATGCGAGTTCAATCCTGGGATGCAAAGATCCCCCAGAGTAGGGCATGGCAACCCACTCCAGTATTCTTGCCTGGAGAATCCCATGGAGAGATGAGTCTGGCGGGCTGCAGTCCATGGGGTCGCAGAATCAGACATGACAGAAGCGACTGTGCATCCCCTATCAGATGTCACCACTTTAAAAAGTGAAAGGGCAATTCATGAGCAAGGAGAAAATTATATACATATACATATATATATATGTATATATTATATATGTAATATATAATTTTAAAACTATTTTTAAATGTGCAAAGGATGTGAACAGCAATATCACTAAAGAAAATATATAAATGGCCAATAAGGGCATGAAAAGCAGTGCTCAACAAAATTAGCAACAGGGAAGCAAGAAATTAAAACCACAATAAAGTACCAAGACATACTTCTTGGAATTACTCAAAGGAAAATAACTTCAAATGAAAAGAATGCAGAACAATTGGAACTTTCTTGTGTTTAAATTTATGTTCTCATTTTTACTGCTAATATTCCACACTGACAAACTCATATGTACAAAGAAAGAAAAATACTGTAAGATGGAGCCTTCTGGGTTTTGTGGCTACTTAAACAGCCCTCTGAGAAAAGTAAAAAACAGTGCTTGCATAAAAACTCATACAGATCAGTTAAAATATATATATATATCCCAAGTTACCTTGAGCAAGAAGAATAGAACTGTAGAGCAACCAATTCCTGATTTCCAAATTAGGAATAAGCCATCCACATACATACAGTCAACTGAACTTTCACAAGGGTGTCAAGAAAAAGAATGGTTTCTTCCGTAATGGCTTGTGTACTCTGGATAACCGCATGCAGAAGAAAAAAATCAGATCCTTATCTCACAGTATACAAAAAATAAAACTCAAAATGGATTAGACTTAAATACGAGACAGGAAACAAACAAACAAACACAAAAAAATACTTGAAGACAACACAGAAAAATCTTGACATTGGTCTAGGTAATGATTTTTTAAATATGACACCAAAAGTAAAAGTGGAAAAGTGGGGCTGCATTTAAAAAAAAAAAAAAAAAACCTGCACAGCAAAGGAAACAATCAGGAATAAAAAGGCAGCCAGTGAACTGAGAAAATATTTACAGCCACAGCCACATGTCTAGTAAGGGGTTAATATCCCATACATAAGTAACTTGCATAAAGCAATAGTGAAAAAACAAATAACCTAATTTTAAAATGGGCATAGGAAATTTCTCAAAAGAATACTTACAATGGCCAATAGGTAAATGCTGCTGCTGTTGCTGCCGCTAAGTCGCTTCAGTCATGTCCAACTCTGTGCGCCCCCATAGACGGCAGCCCACCAGTCTCCCCCATCCCTGGGATTCTCCAGGCAAGAACACTGGAGTGGGTTGCCATTTCCTTCTCCAATAGTAGGTAAATGAAAAAGTGTTAAATGTCACTAGTCATCAGGAAAATGCAAGTCAAAATATCAGTGAGGTATCACAGTTATATGGTAATTATAAAAAAAAAAAAAAACACAAAAATAACAAGTGTTGGTAAAGATGTGGAAAAAGGGAAACCCTTGTAAACTAACAAAGCAATTATAGAAAGTAGAATGGAGATTTCTGAAAAAATTAAAACTAGAACTACTCTTAATTCAGCACTTTCACTTCTGGGTGTATAGGCAAAGGAATTAAAATCAATTATGCTGAAGAGATACCAGGACTCATGTTCATTCACAATAACTGGAATACAGAAACAATATATATGTCAGATATATGAGTAGATCATGTGGCAGGTGTGTGTGTTTAGTTGCTATGCCGTGTCAACTCTTTTGTGACCTCATGGACTGTAGCCCACTAGGCTCTTCTGTCCATGGGATTTCTCAGGCAAGAATACTGGAGTGGGCTGCCATTTCCTTCTCCAGGATACATAGCACACACATATATATAATAGAATATTACATAGTTTTTTTCTTAAAAGGAATTTCATTTGCAAGAGCATGAAATGAATCTGGAGAACATTATGGTAAATACAATAAGCCACATAGACAAGAGAAATGCTACATGGTATTACTTATGTGTGTGTGTGCATGCTAAGTCACTTCAGTTGTGTCCAACTCTTTGCAACCTCATGGAATGTAGCCTGCCAGGCTCCTCTGTCCATGAGATTCTCCAAGCAAGAATCCTGGAGTGGGTTGCCATGACCTCCTTCAGGGCATCTTCCTTACCCAGGGATCAAACCTCTGTCTCTCACATCTACCCGCATTGGCAGGTGGGTTCTTTATCACTAACACCTCCTGGGAAGCTCTATTGCTTATATATGGAATCTAAAATAGTCAAACCTGTAGAAGCAAAGAGTATAATACCAGGGAGGAAGAAATGAGCAGAGATTGATAAACGGAAACCAAATTTCAGTTATGGAAGGATCACAATAAACTGTGGAAAATCTGAAAGAGATGGGAATACCACACCACCTAACCTGCCTCTTGAGAAATATGTATGCAGGTCAGGAAGCAACAGTTAGAACTGGACATGGAACAACAGACTGGTTCCAAATAGGAAAAGGAGTACGTCAAGGCTGTATATTGTCACCCTGCTTATTGAACTTCTATGCAGAGTACATCATGAGAAACGCTGGACTGTTAGAAACACAAGCTGGAATCAAGATTGCCCGGAGAAATATCAATCACCTCAGATATGCAGATGACACCACCCTTAGGGCAGAAAGTGAAGAGGAACTAAAAAGCCTCTTGAAGAAAGTGAAAGAGGAGAGTGAAAAAGTTGGCTTAAAGCTCAACATTCAGAAAACCAAGATCATGGCATCCGGTCCCATCACTTCATGGGAAATAGATGGGGAAACGGTGGAAACAGTGTCAGACTTTATTTTTTTGGGCTCCAAAATCACTGCAGATGGTGATTGCAGCCATGAAATTAAAAGACGCTTACTCCTTGGAAGAAAAGTTATGACCAACCTAGATAGCATATTCAAAAGCAGAGACATTACTTTGCCGACTAAGGTCCATCTAGTCAAGGCTATGGTTTTTCCAGTAGTCATGTATGGATGTGAGAGTTGGACTGTGAAGAGGGCTGAGCGCCGAAGAATTGATGCATTTGAACTGTGGTGTTGGAGAAGACTCCTGAGAGTTCTTTGGACTGCAAGGAGATCCAACCAGTCCATTCTGAAGGAGATCGGCCCTGGGATTTCTTTGGAAGGAATGATGCTAAAGCTGAAGCTCCAGTACTTTGGCCACCTCATGCGAAGAGTTGACTCATTGGAAAAGACTCTGATGCTGGGAGAGATTGGGGGCAGGAGGAGAAGGGGACGACCCAGGATGAGATGGCTGGATGGCATCATGGACTCAATGGACGTGAGTCTGAGTGAACTCCGGGAGATGGTGATGGACAGGGAGGCCTGGCGTGCTGCGATTCATGGGGTCGCAAATAGTCGGACACGACTGAGCGACTGAACTGAACTGAAAGATGAATAATTTCTGGAAGTACATTATACAGCAATGTGATTATAGTTAACAATATTGCATTGTACACTGAGAATTTGCTAAGAGGGTGGATCGTGCTATCACCACAAAAAATGGTAACACCATGATTGATAAATATGTTAATAGTTTGATTGTGGTGATTATTTCACAGTGTATACTTATATCTAAATGCTGTTATACACCTTAAAAACAAAATTTTATTTGTCTGTGATACGTCAATAAATCTGGAGGAGGAGGTAGAAGGGAGAAAAACAGCTTTTTGATTCAAGAACTTTCAAAAGGCTGCCATTAATTGTATGTCCTCAGTGATCTAGCTCTCAAGCAATCAGTAATGGTTTCCAATAAAGGTGTAATAATTGATAAGAAAATACAAACTCTCCTATGACAGGAGTCAACAGGGATTCATCACATGTCACACACAGGAATTATGCCACTTTGCTACTGACAAGACATTCAGTTTTCTTAACAATCCAGGTCCTGATAGAAAAGAGGGGATCTCACAGATTTAGTTTCCAAGTGAATGGAATACTGAGCTTCCCCAGTGGCTCAGCTCGAAAAGAACTTGCCTGCCGATGCAGGACACACAAGAGACATGGGTTTGATCCATGGGTCAGGAAGACCCCCTGGAGAAGGAAATGGCAACCCACTCATGTAATAGACAAAGTAGCCTGGCAGGCTCCATGGGGTCACAAACAGTCAAACATAACTGAACTCCCATGCACACACACAAAGGGAAAACTATTCCCCACTTCACAGTATTTCTCCACCCTGTCGTTCCAGAATACTTGCTTCTGGACAAAGCCTTTCCATCAAAGGAGATAATTAATTCCTAGGAGAGAAAGCAGCAGCTATAAGACAAGGTCCCTGGACCTTATCAAAGCCTCTTTGAATATCTATGAATATACAAGAGGAAGGTGGAAGTGACTTGTGTTGCTGTTCACCTCTCTAGAACAAGATTCATCATGGGCAGAATGAACCATTTGAATATGCTTCCCTCACACTCTGTTACTTGTGCTGCTGAACCACTGACATTTATTCAAATCAGTTGTCCATAGTATTCCAGTTAACCCATTCTAAATTCAAAATCAGAAAGCAAGTTTTCTGTGAAGACCATTTGAGGCTTTAGAAGCTAGATGGAAAGATTTAAACTTCTAAGAACCTTTTATCTTTTAAAACAGGTTTTATGAGATATAATTGATATACTAAGAACTTATACATGTTCAATGTATACCATTTCTTAACAACTGTTCATTTCAGAGTTAACAAGCTCTTCTCAAGTGTCACACCTTTTATACTGAAAGTTACTTGCTATAAGAAGTTAGTTTGAATACGGAACTGCTCCTGAACACGTTCAAACATCACTAAAATCATGTGACGAGCTAAGCTAAGTCTTTCAACAGTGCTGATGCTCATTTTAATTTGTTACTTCATACGTATAGCTCATTATTTTTCAACACTTTTCAAATATAGTAAAAGATTATTTTCCCCGCACTTCAATTTTTCAAAAGATATTCATGAATTTGACACTTGAAAATTCTGAGACTTGAAGAGGTTAAGTAAATTGAGGAACCCAGCTCTGTGACAGCAGGCCCCATACTTGGCCATGAAACATCTTATTTAAAGATCAGGACTAATAATAAGGATAAAACAAAATTTAATTATACTTCACATACCTGAAAGAGAAAATTACAAATATCAGTAGCATAAATCACCAGTAGATTCATCAAGTATAAATATGGTGACCCTTCCTGGGGAAACCTGCTATGGATAATATCAGCCTCTGTTGTTTCTTTGAGAGTAAAATTAGTATTAATTCTTCTGGAGTTTGAAGCATGGTTAATCAGTTTTCCGTATTACTGCTCCAAATGTTAATTCTCCCTATCCCACAGCTGTATACACAGTCGCAAAAGTAACTAAAAGTTCTTTTTGTGTCCACAGCAGGTGGGTGTGTTCATACATAATGACTCAACTATTGATCTATGAAGTGGATATTATTATTCTAACTTTATAGCTGAGAAAACAAGAATGTAAGGTGCCAAAGAAATGCACTTCAGATGAAAGAAGTTGCAATTGGAAGAACCAGGAGTCAAACTGGGTCTCTTCTGATTCTCAAACCAAACCATTTAATCAATGGCAGAGACTTTCTCAACATTTTGCAGAAAAATCTGGGGTCCTCTTCTTTGGAGTGATATCAGAGAAGGGAGAGTTAGGTTTCAGGAAAAAGTCAAGATGAAAGCGCTATTCAGTGAATTCAATACCACAGTTTCCTTACTACTTGAGAGTTCAGAGATATCAATGTGTGTGTGAGTGTGTGTATGTGTGTGTGAGCGGATGGAATTTATCAGTATAAACTTGCCTCTCAAGTAGTATTAAAGTAATTGAAAGCATAATAATTATGGTCATTTCAAAAGGAGGTTATTAGCTCTCCATTGCTTATTATAACATGACAGTATAGAGCATGGATTAAGATTTGGAGCAAAAAAATAAAGATGGATAATATGAACTGATCTTAGCTCTGCCTAAATTTTTAGCTGCTTGGCCTTGAACAGAATCCTTAATTTCTCTATGCTTCTATTTCTTAATGTGTAAAATAAGCATAAAACTGATGGTAGTAACCATCTTGTAGGTTTGTATCAAGGATTAAAACCAAATGTCTGCATAACATTTAAAGCAACTAAGTGTGCAGTTTTAGTTAATATTAGCACTTTTATCAAGCTATTAACGTTAGTCTGTGAGATTGTTTCCTCATGCGCCAAATGAACGATACAAGACCAACCGTGCAAATTGTTATTACTAGGAAAAGAAAGCATGTGATAGTATACTGTGAACATAGCAAAAAATTATTGGAATGTACCTGCTATACGTATTGCAAAGTAATTAGGTTTAGTCAACATGCATTATGAGTACTTTTAATTAGCTCTCGTACCCATTCTTTGGGCTTTCCTGGTGGCTCAGTGGTAAAGAATTTGCCTGCCAAAGCAGGAGACATGGGTTGGACCCCTAGGTCAGGAAGATCCCCATGGAGAAGAAAAGAGAAACCCGCTCCAGTATTCTTGCCTGAAAAATCCCATGAACAGAGGAGTGTGGAGCGGTTACAGTCCATGGGGGTCACAAAAGAGTCAGACATGACTTAGCAACTAAACAATAACAACCTGTTGGGAAGAATCCAACCTACTCCGATGTTCTTGCCTGGAGAATCGCATGGAGGGAGGAGCCTGGTGGGCTAGAGTCCATGGGATCACAGAGAGGTGGACATGACTGAAGCAACTTAGCACATGCACATTGTAGTGGTACCCCTTTTTCAACTATTCTAAGTACTTTGCTATTGTGGTTTCTATCTCCATCTTCCATCCGTTCACTGAAACCCTGCCAACTTCATCCAAGACACACAAAAGCTTTAGCAGAATAACATCCAAGATTCCCTCTTCATCAGATTTCTTTCATCCTTCCACTCATATTTTCAATGACCTTCCATGGTCCCCCATTTCTTAGAGAGTAAAAGGAAAATTCCTAAGCTTTACATCCATCCTCTACCTCTTTTTACACTTAATTGCCATTATCTGGGAAATACACTACTTCAAGTTAGACTCTGAACCACTTCAGATGATTAAGGTCTCCCGCCCATGGGTTTACAAAAGTTCCTCACATCTACATTATTAAAAGAATTTTCTCCTAGGAGGTAACTGGAATAATCTTAAGAACTCAGAATCGTTTCTTCATTTAAAAAAAAAAGAAAGAAAGAATCACACTCAGTAAAGTCTGGGTATTTATTACTTATTAGAATGAAGAAGTCTCCCTTGGACTGCAAGGAGATCCAACCAGTCCATTCTAAAGGAGATCAGCCCTGGCTGTTCTTTGGAAGGAATGATGCTAAAGCTGAAACTCCAGTACTTTGGCCACCTCATGCAAAAAGTTGACTCATTGGAAAAGACTCTGATGCTGGGAGGGATTGGGGGCAGGAGGAAAAGCGGAGGACAGAGGATGAGATGGCTGGATGGCATCACCTACTCGATGGACATGAGTTTGAGTGAACTCCAGGAGTTGGTGATGGACAGGAAGGCCTGGCGTGCTGTGATTCATGGGGTCGCAGAGTCGGACACGACTGAGTGACTGAACTGAACTGAACTGAGAATGAAGAAGTTTAATAAGCTTGCTGCTGCTGCTGCTGCTAAGTCGCTTCAGTTGTGTCCAACTCTCTGAGACCCCATAGACAGCAGCCCACCAGGCTCCACCATCCCTGGGATTCTCCAGGCAAGAATACTGGAGTGGGTTGCCATTTCCTTCTCCAATGCATGAAAGTGAAAAGTGAAAGTGAAGTCACTCAGTCATGTCCGACTCTTGGCAACGCCATGGACTGCAGCCCACCAGGCTCCTCTGTCCATGGGATTTTCCAGGCAAGAGTACTGGAGTGGGGTGCCATTAAGTGCATAAATTAAAATTATGTTTTCTTTTGATAGCTTTGGACAGTGAACGATGGATTCATGATCTCCGAAGAAGAGGATTTGGCTTCAGAATCAGGGACCAGGCTTGATCACTCAGAGCCTTTGTGTGGTAGAAGTTTTATTACAGTGAAAAAGGGCAGAGAAAGCTTCTAACATAGACATCAGAAGGGGGACAGAGACTGTTCTTATCAAGTCTTCTCAAGGCCTTATGTATGTTTACCAGACCCACTCCCACAACACACATCCTAAGATAACAAGACTAGTCAGAAGGTTCACTTAAGAAGGAGAAACATGTCCTTGAGCAAGATACATTGTTGTTACATGATCATTAGTACAGAGCTTAAGAAAAACCTACCCTTGAGTGAGATGAGATGTTTTGTTGTGTAATCATTTGTTCTGGGCTTAAAGAAAGTTTATTTTAACAATTATTGTCACAAAAACTCAGTATAAGAAAAAAAAGATGGGCTTAAACAAAGTTAATTTTAAAGATTATTGCCACAAAAGCTCAGTTTAAGAAAGAACATTTTATGTGACTAAGACAAAGCAATGTAGAAAAAAAAAATGTTTATATCTTTCTCCTCCTCCAGGGCCCTGGACCCTTTCTCTTTCAGGCCCTTATCAGCCTTTCTAAGAATTAACTCTCTCACTTTCAGGTAGTGAGTAAACCATTTCATGAGACACATGGAGAGCAGGAACAACGTGACAGAGTTTGTTCTCCTGGGGCTCACACAGAATCCAAAGATGCAGAAGATTGTATTTGCTGTGTTCTTTGTCATCTACGTCACCACTGTGATAGGAAATGTGCTTATCATGCTCACCATCACTGCCAGCCTGTCCTTGGGATCGCCCATGTACTTTTTCCTGGCCTATCTATCCTTCACTGATGCCTGCTACTCCTCTGTGTGTGCCCCTAAGATGATTGTAGATTCACTCCATGAAAAGAAGACCATCTTATTTAATGGATGCATGACCCAAATCTTTGGGGAACATTTCTTTGGAGGTGCAGAAGCCATCCTTCTTACTGTGATGGCCTATGACCGCTATGTGGCCATCTGCAAGCCCTTGCACTATACAAGCATCATGAACTGGCAGGTGTGTGGGCTGCTAGTGGGAGTGTCATGGGTGGGAGGCTTTCTTCACGCAACCATACAGATCCTCTTCATCTTCCGCTTACCCTTCTGTGGCCCTAACGTTATAGATCACTTTATGTGTGACCTGAACCCTTTGCTCAGTCTTGCCTGCACTGATACCCACACTCTAGGGCTCTTCATTGCTGCCAACAGTGGCTTCATCTGTCTCTTAAACTTCCTTCTCCTGCTGGTCTCCTATGTGGTCATCTTGCATTCCCTAAGGGCCTACAGCTTGGAAGCAAGACGAAAAGCCCTTTCCACCTGCATCTCCCACATCACAGTGGTCGTCTTATACTTTGTTCCCTGCATATTTGTGTACATGAGACCCGCAGCTACCTTACCTGTTGATAAAGCAGTTGCTGTATTTTATACTGTGATAACTCCCATGTTAAATCCCTTAATCTATACCTTGAGAAATGCCCAGATGGAAAATGCCATTAGGAAATTGTGTAGTAGGAAAGTTACTTCAGGTGTCTTATAAATGTGCTTTAGAGCCGAACGTTAATTCATCTGATACAAAGGTCAAAGTGTATTTTAGATGATCTCAACAAGGAGTATGTAAAGAATAAAGAAGTAAATTAGTCACTGCAAACTATACATTCTGCACTGAGGGGAACAGAAAGAAGTTCCCAGAAAAAGAGAAAAACATATATCAAAACCATTCTTTCCATCTTTAGAATCTAAATTCTGCCAAATTGGGGTTTATTTTTACTAGTTTCAACCTTGTACGTGGATTCATAGATTTTTCATCTAATAAAATGAAAGAAATACTAAGTAGATTGGTATTTACCACTAATCTCTCTAACAATACAAAGAGATTGTTATAACGCTGCTATTATCCCAATTTTACAAGTGGTGAAATTGAAGGAAAAGGGATGGTAGGTATTAAAGCATATATACCAAAGAGTCAGTAATCAGAATCAGACCCATTTCCCTGACCAAAATCCTAACTGCCTTCATAGATAGCCAAGAAATGATAGAAAGGGGAAATAATTACTAACTACCTTTTATTGAGACAGAGACTATGCTGGACAAATTGTGTCCAGTACATTTCATTTTGTTACTGTAACTAAAAATCCAATAACTTTTCATTGCCAACTGTTCACTTTATGTATCATAGTTGATAGTGATTTGTTAGCTGTAACATGTAACTATTTTATTGTTATAAAGCCCAACACAATACTGGGTTTTGACGAACACATTAGGACAATTATCCTCCAATTAAACATAAATATATTTAATAATAAAGTTGTCCATTGACCGTTTATAATAGTTTAATGGAGATTGTATGATTTTTTTAAATTTCCTCGTAGGTTTCATAGCACTTACCATTGTTCATGTCACCATCTTAGGTTGAAAAACCATCCAAAAGAGTGATGACTCAGATAAAAGAAACTCTTGATGTCAGATAGGAATTTCTATCTATTAAATATGCGGTCATATTCCATAAAAAACTTTCCTGGTATATCATGATAGTTTCTTCAGTTCAGTTCAGTTGCTCAGTTGTGTCCGACTCTTTGCGACCCCAAGAATCGCAGCACGCCAGGCCTCCCTGTCCATGCACCATCTCCCAGAGTTCACTCAGACTTACGTCCATAGAGGCACTGATGCCATCCAGCCATCTCATCCTCTGTCGTCCCCTTCTCCTCCTGCCCCCAATCCCTCCCAGCATCAGAGTCTTTTCCAGTGAGTCAATTCTTCGCATGAGGTGGCCAAAGTACTGGAGTTTCAGCTTTAGCATCATTCCCTCCAAAGAAATCCCAGGGCTAATCTCCTTCAGAATGAACTCGTTGGATCTCATTGCAGTCCAAGGGACTCTCAAGAGTCTTCTCCAACACCACAGCTCAAAAGCATCAATTCTTTGGCGCTCAGCCTTCTTCACAGTCCAACTCTCACATCTATACATGACCACAGGAAAAACCTTCAGAGTAGCACAATTTCTGGTTAGTAATAAACACTGAATGAATAAATAAAAGGTGAAAGCAAAATAAAATCTCAGTAAAAAAAAAAGAGGAAAAAGGCATTGTATTTGAGAGAATTTTTTCCTACCTTTATTTAACTTTATTTAATTCAGATTCTGAGAATTCTAGGTGAACAGTTTAGGGAAATCACAGTTTCTTTTACTCTTTCTTTTGAGAGAAAGAAAGAAAGGAAAACTGAAATTATCAGCAATATGAGCAAATAGTTTACCTTGATGTTTTTCCTGTATCAGCAAGATTTCATTATCTTATATATATACGAGCTATTCATATTATAGTTCTCTGTTAATCTTTACCTTTTGGTAACATTTTATTATTAAAAGCTTTTTTTTTTAATCTGTGACTATATCTACATACAAAGCAATTTCATAATAAATGTGTTCCATTATTCCTCTGTCCTTCATTCATTTATCAGTAAATATTTTTGAGCTGAAATAATGAATCAGGCACATGGATATTTGTTGGGTCTTCAGTGACTAATAAAAACAGATTTGGGTCCTGCCTTCTCAGAGTGTAGGATCCACAAAATTATACCCGAGAGCTCTTGTGACTACAGGCTGAATTCAGAATCTAGTTTAGACTACGTCCTTTCTTCTCCTACCATAGTAGCTTCATTAAATCCCTTCTCCTTATAAATCACTTCCATAAAATCCCATCTCAGGATCTGTATCTAGGGAACTCCATCTAACATGAAGAGATAGAGTCCAAGAAATATTTGCAAATTATAGACAAAAGAACTTAATAGAAGCTTGGTGAATAAAATTGTGGAATTGCCTTTTGAAAACAATTACATAACCACATAGGGGACAGTTTATAGTAAGACCTGGGACAAAGTGCTCCTGAAGGCTGACATGTGTTATATCAGCAACAAACATATGCCAAGGTTTCTCCTATAGCGAAGACATACTTAATGGTGAAAGGCTGAAAGTTTACCTCAAAAAATCAGAACATGTTCACTTTCATCACTTCTATTTAATATTTTCCTGAAGAGTAATGTCAGAAAAATTGGACTAGAAATAGAAATAAAAGGTATACAAATTGGAAAGGAAGAAGTAAAACCATACTACCAAATGACATTATCTTATGTAGAAAAAATCTAAATAACCCACACACACAATAAAACTATTAGAATCAATACAAAACAGCTATATTTCAATATATTAGGAATTAACAATTTTTTAAAAATTAAAAAATAATTATGTAGGCAGTACTATCAGAAAGAATGAAATGCTTATGAATAAATTTTACCAAAACGGTGGATAAATTGTACACTAAAAACTGGAAACATCACTAAAAGAAATTAAAGAAGACCCAGGTAAATAGAAGGGCTTCCCACATGGCTCAGTGGTAAAGAATCTGCGTGGGTTCCAACCTTGGGTTGGGAAGATGCCCCAGGAGGAGGGCATGGCAGCCCACTCCTGTATTCTTGCCTGGGAAATCCCATGGACAGAGGAGCCTGGAGGGTACAGTCCATGGGGTCTCAGAAGAGTCAGACACGAATTAGGGACTAAACACCACCACCACAACAGCGTATCACTGAGCCATGAAAATTCAGAGTTAAAAATTTAAATAACAAAGCTGTTTAAATCTCTTCTACAATACCACCTCCAAGTGACTGCTCATCTCTGCCTGCGCTCATCAGGGAAGGATTAATGAGGTACCAGAGCATAAGTGATAGTGAAATTATATGAAATTATCAAAATTCAGTTATACAGAATCTTTCAACAAATTAGATGCTTGCTTATTTTTTGGTTTTACAGTAAAAAAATTATTGCAGTCACTTATTACCAACAAAAAAAAAGGGAAGTCTTTCTTCAGGCTGTATAATAAGCCAAAAGTATGTAGAATAAAGAGTCATATCTCAGTATATATCTCAGTTCTGACTTTAACTTAAGGCTCAGTCATATTACACTATATATTTGAGCCTCAATATATAGAAAATGGGTTCAAAGAATTAAGGATAAAATTCTTATGCCAGTTATCAATTAATTGCCTCTCAGCTACAAATAAACCGATTATTGCCCACTCCATATTAATGAAAATGGATCCTGTAAGCATTTCTCCCTGTCCTTAACCTAACATGATGTTAAGCTTGATCAGGAGAAATGTTCAAAGAGACATCTTTCTCTGGATTAAATATGTTTCTTTTTCATCTTGTTCTGGCTCTGTAGCTTTCAACATTGCCTGTGTTATAATTGCGGGAGGCGGGAGGGATGGCTTTCACTGGCGCTTCCTTTCGCTTTTACTGACACTTCCTTTCGCTTTTACTGACACATCCCATGATCGGAGGAGCCTGGTAGGCTGCAGTCCATGGCGTCGCTAAGAGTCGGACAGGACTGAGCGACTTCGCTTTCATGCATTGGAGAAGGAACTGGCAACCCACTCCAGTGTTCTTGCCTGGAGAATCCCAGGGACAGGAGAGCCTGGTGGGCTGCCATCTATGGAGTCACACAGAGTCGGACACGACTGAAGCGACTTAGCAGCAGCAGCAGCAGCAGCCTTCCAGTTTTACTGACACTTCCATGGACACTTTCCCATTGAGTTTCACTGGCCCATCTACAGGAAGATTCCAGTAAATTTCACAGGCACCCGGGTAATCAATTTTCCAACTCAGTCTAGATGTACCATGTGTGCGTGTGTGTTAGTCACTCAGTCGTGTCCAACTCTTTGTGACCCCATGGACTGTAGCCCACCAGGCTCCTCTGTCCATAGAATTCTCTAGGTAAGAATACTGCAGTGGGTTACCATTTCCTTCTCCAGAGGATCTTCCCCACCCGGGGATCAAACCTGGGTCTCCTGCATTATAGACAGATTCTTTACCGTCTGTGCTATCAGAGGGGTGTTCTCTGCCAGCCTTTCTCCACCTGCACCCAAAATGGGTTTCTCCTGCTTGCCGCTCAAGGCCTTAATTCCTTGTTCATGACTTTCAGTTAACCACCACTGCAGCGGAAGGCTCCTGTCTTGCCAGTTCCAGAGACGTTTCATGCCTGCCAACCTCTTCAGCGATCATGAAATAGTTCTGGACCAAGGCAACTCGGTCAAAATTTTCCGCCATTCAATGGACAGCAACTACACCTTCTCCATAAGACTGGAATCTCAAGTTTGGGGAGATGCTCACATTCTAAATGTTCCTTCTTTGGATGCTCATCTCTGAGTGGAAGTCCTTCTTTATAGACCTCATTACCTCCCTCCTTTCTGAAAAAGATTTATTTGATTATTTTGGCTGTGCTGGGTCTTTGGTGCTGCGCATGGGCTTTCTCTAGTTGCAGTCAGCTGGGGCTGCTCTCTGTTACAGTACATGAGCTTCTCATTGCAGTGGCTTCTCTTGTTGTGGAGCAAGGCTCTCGGGCACACAGGCTTCAGTAGTTGCAGTGCGTGGGCTCAGTAGCTGTGGTTCCCAGGCTCAAGAGCACAGGTTCAGTAGCTGTGGCACATGGGCACAGTTGTTCCGAGGCACGTGGGATCTTCCTGCACCAGCGATCAATCAATGTCCCTGCATTACACGGCAGATTTTTAACCATCAAACCACCAGGGAAGACCTTATTACCCTTTTATAGATAATACCCTGCTATAATTAATCATTGCATGTGAACTTTTTATATTCAAATCACACTGTGGACTGTCTCCTGGCTGGACTCTGACTGATACAATATGTAAAATACCAGAAAGAATGCCAGCCTTAGGGGCAATGAGAAACAATATTTCTTTTCACTGTACAACCAAGATGCAATAATCAGGAAAATTCCATAAAAGAATCTATATTGAGTCCAAAATAAATAAATATTAAACAAGCTCTTTTCAATAATAATCAGTAACCAAGATCTCAGTGTTACATAATAAGACAATTTAATAGCAATTTTATATTCTAGATTCTTACCTTTTTGCTTCTGATGACATTTGAGATAAACAGATTATGTAGTTACAGTTCAGTCACCCAGTCATCTCTGACTCTTTGTGACCCCATGGACTGCAGCACGCCAGGCTTCCCTGTCCATCACCAGCTCCCGGAGTTTATTCAAACTCATGTCCATTGAGTCAGTGATGCCATCCAACATTCTCATCCTCTGTTGTCCCCTTCTCCTCCCACCTTCAATCTTTCCCAGCATCATGGTCTTTTCAAATGAGTCAGTTCTTCACATCAGGTGGCCAAAGTATTGGAGTTTCAGCTTCAGCATCAGTCCTTCCAATGAACACCCAGGACTGATCTCTTTCAGAATGGACTGGTTGGATCGCCTTGCTGTCCAAGGGACTCTCAAGAGTCTTCTCCAACACCACAGTTCAAAAGCATCAATACTTCGGTGCTCAGCTTTCTTTATAGTCCAACTCTCACATCCATACATGACCACTGGAAAAACCATAGCTTTGACTAGACCAACCTTTGTTGGCAAAGTAATGTCTATGCTTCTCAATATGCTATCTAGTTGGTCACAACTTTTCTTCCAAGGAGCAAGTGTCTTTTAATTTAGTAGCTGCAGTCACCATCTGCCGTGACTTTGGAGCCCCCCAAAATAAAGTCTGTCACTGTTTCCACTGTTTCCCTATCTATTTGCCATGAAGTGATGGGAACGGATGTCATGATCTTAGTTTTCTGAATGTTGAACTTTAAGCCAACTTTTTCACTCTCCTCTTTGACTTTCATCAAGAGGCTCTTTAGTTCCTCTTCACTTTCTGCCATAAGGGTGGTATCATCTGCATATCTGAGGTTATTGATATTTCTCCCAGCAATCTTGATTCCAGCTTGTGTTTCTTCCAGCCCAGTGTTTCTCATGATGTACTCTGCATATATGTTAAATAAGCAGAGTGACAATACGCAGCCTTGATGTACTCCTTTTCCTATTTAGAACCAGTCTGTTGTTCCATGTCCAGTTCTAACTGTTGCTTCCTGACCTGCATACAGATTTCTCAGGAAACTGGTCAGGTGGTCTGGTATTCCCATCTTTTTAAGATTTTCCACAATTTATTGTGATCCACACAGCCAAAGGCTTTGGCATAGTCAATAAAGCAGAAGTAGATGTTTTTCTGGAACTCTCGTGCCTTTTCAATGATCCAACAGATGTTGACATTTTCATCTCTGGTTCCTGTGCCTTTTCTAAATCCAGCTTGAACATCTGGAAGTTCAAGGTTCATGTATAGTTGAAGCCTGGCTTGGAGAATTTTGAGCATTACTTCGCTAGCATATGAAATGAGTGCAACTGTATGGTAGTCTGAGCATTCTTTGACATTGCCTTTTTGGGGATTGGCATGAAAACTGACCCTTTCCAGTCCTGAACATATCTGGAAGGTTTGACCCATAACTAAGACTCATACTTAATGGTGAAAAGCTGAAAGCTTACCTCATAAAATCAGAATATTCTCCCTTTCATCACTTCTATTTAATATTTTCCTGAAGATTAATGTCAGAAAAATTAGACTAGAAATAGAAATAAAAGGCATACAAATTGGAAAGGAAGAAGAAAAACTATACTACCAAATGACATGATCTTATGTCAAGGAATCCAAGGAATCCTCACACACACAAAGAAACTATTAGCATTAATACAAAATAAACTATATTTTTATATACTAAGAATTAATAGTCTAAAAACAAAATTAAGAAAATAAGTATGTTGACAGTACCATCAGAAACAATAAAATACTTATGAAAAAATTTAACAAAATGGTGGGTGAATTGTACACTAAAAACTAAAAAAAATCACTGAAAGAAATTAAAGGAGACATACAGTGACTCAGTGGGTAAAGAATCCGCCTACAATGCAGGAGACACAGGAGACACAGGTTCGATACCTGGGTCAGGAAAATTCCCTGGAGAAGGAAATGGCAACCCACTCCAGTATTCTTGCCTGGAGAATCCCTCGGATAAAGGAGCCTGGTGTGCTACAGTCTGTGTGGTTGCATAGAGTCAGACACGAATGAAGCAACTGAACAAAGGTAAATATAAACTTATATTGTATTCATAGCCTTGTAGACTTAATATAATTAAGATAATAATATCCCCTAGAGTGCATATTTAATGCAATCTTTATCAAAAGCCATTTTATGCAAAAATGGAAATGCAAATACTAAAATTTGTGTGAAATTGTAGGGAAGTTTCATATGGAATTGCAAGAAATCCCAAATAATCCAAAAAAAAATCTGAAAAGTGAAGAATAAAGTTTGAGGATTCATACTTTCAATCTCAAAACTTAATGCAAAGGTATAGTTCTTATGAGAACTATAAGGATTTGTAGAAATGTGTGCCTCCAAGTTACGTTAATGAAAAAATAAATATTATACATGTATCCTCACATATAAAAATTATTTTCATTTTAAAATGTTAGAAGAAAATTATGATAAAATTGTTATACAATATAATGTCTATATTTAGAGTACCAGTGTTTGTGACTTTTATCTTCATAAATCCAGACTGATCATAAAAATCATAAACATGAATGACGTTATCTCTGACTGTTGATGGCAATGATTAGCAATATTACAAAGTACAAAAAACATGCAGAAATGAGTTGATGATGGAAACAGGATGGCCTGAGGAACATGGATGCTTAGATGCAAAGGGAGATGAGATATATCTGATAAAATAACAGCATTTTATATTTTTAATGAGAATTAAAATTTTCCTGTGAAATAAGAAACTGAATTACAAGGAAAAAATGTTTAACATAGTCAATGAAGCGTTTTAACCAAAAGCAACGAAGTGTATGTGATTGTTGTTATTATTGTTGTTCAGCCACTAAGCTGTGTCCAACTCTTTGCTGTTCTATGGACTGCAGCACACCAGTCTCCACTGTCCTCCACTACCTCCTGGAGTTTGCTCAAACTCTTGTCCATTTAGTGAACTGAGTAGAGACACCATTTATCAAGGCTGCTTATCTAATCTCTGGGACCATTTGATCATGCTCAGGGGGAATCTACGTGAAGGTTTATAGCCAATAACACCAGTTTCACTGACCACGTCCCTGTACCAACTGGGCATTATTATTAATTTCCTTACAATTATAGAATGAGTTGGAAAACACCACAGAGTTCTGCCCCATAAAATTCTCCAAGTTCTACTTTTTCCCACTGCTCTGAAGTGTCTTGTGTGGCTTGGTGTCTGTTATCTATCTTGTTGACTTATGTATGATTTTGCCTTTCTGCCATGCTGAAATCTCATTCACCTTTGGACATTATTTCTGATTTTGTCCCTGGATACTATTTACTTCAAATCTTTCCAAAGCTTCGCCTTCTCTAGATATCCCTGCCCCCATCCTGGTGCAGGGTGACGATGGAGAAAAGACTAGACCCTTCATTTATACTTTGAAGAGTGTTACACTTCTTCCCAGGTGGCACTACCTTCCCAGATAAAGAACCCACCTGCAATGCAGGAGATGTAAGAGACATGGGTTTGATCCCTGGGTCAGGAAAATCCCCTGGAGAAGGAAATGGCAACTCCATTCAGCTTTCTTGCCTAGAAAATTTGGACAGAAGAGCCTGATGGGCTACTGCCCATAGGGTAGCAAAGAGTCGGACATGACTGAAGCAGCTTAGCACACACACATATTTACTGATCCATGACAATTCAGAGTTAAAAGTTATTTGCGCCTGTATCAATTTTCATTTTATGTATACATTGAAGCAATGTATAATTGGTATAATATAATGTGAATCAGTTAATTCACATCCTCACCAACATTTGGTAGAGTTGGTCTTTATCTTTTTTTTTTAAATTATGAAAGTATGATCGCACATTTACAAGAGACAGAAAATACAGAACAAAGTTACATATAGTTCCACTATATATTACAATTATTTTTAAGCAGATAAATTTAGATTTTTATTTGGAATTTCAACATCAAACTCTCAAAACATAATAGAATTAATAGGCAGGAAAGTAGAAGAACAAAGTATACCTGAAAAACACTATTAACCAATTCAATATAATAAAGATTTATACAATTTTCACACAACAATGAAATGCAAGTTCTATTCAAGTTCCCATAGACTATAAACCAGAAGACACTGGAACATATCCAGGGGCATAAAACAAGGTGCAAAAATTTCATTTGATAATAAAGGCATTGATAAAGCTTTTAAAAAAATTTCATGCTATAAAAGAATTGAAACCACACAGAGTCTGTTCTCTTATCAGTGTTGAATTATCAATATTAAAAGACATTTGACAATAACCCACATAACTGAAAGTGCAATGTGACATTCACCAAGAGATCTTGACTTAACCATTGAAAGCCTCAGAAAAGTTAAAAAACTGAGAAAGCACAGAGGGTGATTGCAGAGAAGAAAGCATTTACATGAGAAGTTAATATCAAAGATTCTTTTCAAAAACCCCATGTTTCTGGAAATTGAGTGTTCAGTGAAAGGCTCCATCTCACCAGTCCCAGAAACATTTCATGCCTGCCAGCCTCTGTTCAGCCATCGTGAATTATTTCTTGCTCAAGGCAATCCAGTTAAATTTTTCCAACATTCAGTGGGCAACAACTTCTCCATAAGACTAGAATCCCAACATTCTAAATATGTTACTTCCTTGTAAATTCATCTCTCAGCCCGAGGTCCTTCTTTAGAGAGCCCATTACACCCTGTTATAATTAATAGCTGTTTTCGTTTAGTCACTGAGTCGTGCCTGACTCTCTTGCAACTCCATGGATTCTAGTCCACCAGGCCACTTTGTCAATGGGATTTCCCAGCAAGTGTACTGGAGTGGGTTGTCATTTCCTTCTCCAGGGCATCTTCCCAACCCAGGGGTCGAATCCATGTCTCTTGCATTGGGAAGAGAATTTTTACCACCCAGCCACCAGGGAAGCCCTTTGTAGTTAATACCCTGATACAATTATTTATTGTATGTGAACTCTTTCTATTCAAACTGCACTGTGGTCTGTCTCCTGGTTGGACCTCAACTGATACCGTATGTAAAATAACAAACACAATGCCAGCCTTATAAGCATTTGAGAAACACTATTTCTTTTCACTGTACAACAAAGATTCAATGAACAAGAAAATTCCACAAAAGAATTTATATTGAGTTCAAAACAAGTGAATATTTTTAACATTTTATTTTCAATAATCAGTAGTAACCAACATCTCCCTGTTACATAATAAGATACCAATCCAATAGTCTAGGTTCCTAGCTTGTAGCTTCTGAAGACATTTGAGATAATCAGATAAATACTGAATAAAAAGCATTAAGCTGTGATGAGGAGAGTGTGGGATGGGAGAAAGTAAACCTGGATTCCAGTCTAAACTCAAGTCTGTGCTTAAGTCATTGTTCAGTCCCTAAGTCCAATACTTTGCGACCTCATGGACTGCAGCATGCCAGGCTATTCTGTCATTCAGTGGCTATCTACAGCTATTATTCAGTCCCTTTTAGAGTCAATGTATTCATCTATAGATCAAGAGGATTGGAGGAGATTATCTGTTTTACTTCTATCTATAAAGCCCAGTGAATCTCTTTAATCACTATCTGCAGTCACTTTCTTTTTCCAGAGTTTCTTCATAGCACATTTTACCTCAGCATTTCTGAGGGTGTAGATTAAAGGATTTAACATAGGGGCCACCATAGTGTAAAAGACAGCAACAGCCTTATCAATGGGCAGAGTGGTGACTGGGCGAAGATACACAAAGACACAGGGCACAAAAGACAAAAACACTACTGTGATGTGAGAGACACATGTAGAAAGGGCTCTGCGTCTCCCCTCCAGGCTATAGTTCTCTAGGGAGCGCAAGATGACCACATAGGAGACCAACAGGAGGAGGAGGTTTAACAGGCAGATGAACCCACTGTTGGCAGCAACAAAGAGACCAAGGATGTGGGTGTCCACACAGACAAGTTTCAACAAAGGGTACAAGTCACACATGAAGTGGTCTACGACATTGGGGCCACAGAAGGGCAGCCGGACTGTAAAGAGGATCTGAACGGTTGCGTGGAGAAACCCTCCAGTCCAGGCCACCCCCAGCAGGAGGAGGCACAGCCTGTGGCTCATGATGGCCGTGTAGTGCAGAGGCTTGCAGATGGCCACGTAGCGGTCATAGGCCATCTCTGTGAGCAGGATGATCTCAGCAGCACCAAAAATGTGTTCTGCATAGACTTGAGCCATACACCCATTAAAGGGGATTGTCTTGATCTCCTGAAGGGAGTCCACAATCAACTTAGGAGCTGAAGAAGAAGAGTAAATTGTGTCTAGCAAGGAAAGATGGGTCAGGAAGAAGTACATGGGGGAGTTCAGAGCCTGGCTGGTGGTAATGGTAACCACAATGAGCAGGTTGCCTGACAGGGTTACCATGTACAAGACCAAAAACACCACAAATACTATTTTTTGCATTTGGGGGTTCTGTGTAAGACCTACTAGAATGAATACAGTCACATTCCTTTCGTTCTCCATCTACGTGGTGTGGGTAATAAAAACTCTGGCAAGGAACACTTTACCTTTAAAAAAGAAAGAAGAAAAAGGGAATATAAAAGAATGAATTACTACAAAATACTACCTTTTAATAGTACTCTGACAATATCACAAATGATTCCTTCTTTTCCCCAAACTGCCTAGGAACACATTGACCAAAATTTCTCTTAGTTGACTCTCTTAGATTTTTTTTTTCACATTTTTTAATAGTTCTCAAAATTCTGGAACTTGTCTTACTAATTTTAATCAGAAAATACATATTTTTTTCTTGGAGGCCTTAGTTTGAAACAATGAATTTTTTAATTGAATGGTATATGCATGGGAAAAGGAACATAGGAAGTTGTGTACTGGCACGTTGTGGGATGCCCAAATATATTATCTGAATATACTAATATTTGAATAAATCACTTTAATCTACTCATAAAGTTATTGTTATCAGTTCACTAAATGAACATAGAATGAGGGCCTCACTGGACTCTAACAGCTTTTAGAGGATCAGGGCAGGGGGTAAGTCTGCCCTAGCTGCCCCATGGACCACTTTTAATCATCCTAGATACTGTCTTTAGTCTACCATCTAAAAACTATTGGTCACTAGTTTTAACATATTGGAGAAGGCAATGGCACCCCACTCCAGTACTCTTGCCTGGAAAATCCCATGGACGGAGGAGCCTGGTAGGCTGCAATCTATGGGGTCGCTCAGAGTCGGACATGACTGAGTGACTTCACTTTCACTTTTCACTTTCATGCATTGGAGAAGGAGATGGCAACCCACTCCAGTGTTCTTGCCTGGAGAATCCCAGGGATAGGGGAGCCTGGTGGGCTGCCATCTATGGGGTCGCACAGAGTCGGACACGACTGAAGTGACTTAGCAGCAGCAGCAGCAGCAGTATTAACATATGCCATTAATACTAACAGGTAATAAGCCAAGTCTCAGTAATCAACCAGATCACTTTAATGCAAAGTCTACTTCCATTTATTTGATGAGGAATATATATATTAGTCAAGTCCACTTTAAGGTCATATATACAGCTAAGCGGGCTTCCCAGATGGCACTAGTGGTAAAGAACCTGCGTGCCAATGCAGAAGACACATAAGACGTCAAGACCCAGGTTTGATCCCTAGGTTGGGAAGATCCCCTGGAGAAGAGCATGCCAATCCACCCCAGAATGCTTGTCTGGAGAATCCCACGGACATAAGAGCCTGGTGGGCAACAGCCCATAGGGTCGCAAAGAGTCGGACATTCCTGAAGTAACTTAGCAGCATGCATACAACTAAGTGTTGTCATTATTAATCTTTGCATTTTACAATAACTAAGATTTCATTATTATCTTTATATTTATGCATTTTTAAAGAAAAAAAGGCAGTGAAGGGTAAAATGAATTGTCTATGTTACAAGTGGACAAGGTACATAATGAGGTAACTCTTCCAATGAAGTTACTCGGTCTTGTCCAACTCTTTATGATCCCACGGACTGCAGCCTACCAGGCGCCTCTGTCCATGGAATTTTCCAGGCAAGAGTACTGGAGTGGGTTGCCATTTCCTTCTCCAGGGGATCTTCCAGACCCAGGGATCGAACCCAGGACTCCTGCATCGCAGGCAGATGCTTTACCGTCTGAGCCACCAGAGGAGCCCCAGGTTCTCTGCACCAGGGAACTCTTCCAGATGATCCCACAAACTCTTCGTTGAGAAGACAGCTTTAGAGTTCCAAGCCCCAGGATAGTGGGCTCTCTTCTGGATAGCCCAGGGCATCAGAGAATCCTTCCAGGGACAAGAACACTTGAGAAGAAAATCTGAGTGCACTTCTAATTGCCAACTCTTCTCTAGACAAGATGACACCTGGGAGAACCAAGAACCAACTGATATAGTTTTATGCTTTCCCAATGGTCTGTACCAAAGGTTGGATTTCATGATCAAAATCAGACAGAAAATCCCAAGCTTAACTCATTCATTCTCATTATTTCACTTTTTACCTCAGCTTCTTGCAAACTTTGAAGCAGTTAGCTTTAAAAAAGCTCTCGTTTACAATTTATATCTGCTCTTTTTATCCCACACAACACAATAACCAACTCACAAACAAAACAACATGGCCTATGTCAAACTCAGTGGACACTGTTGATGTCCTCTGTTAACTGACAGACCCAAACACAGGATAATCTTCAGTTTTGTTTTGTTTTTTGTCTTAATCCAAAGACCAATTCTGTTCCTATTTCCACTCATATTCTCTAATGCTCATAATTTTGGAAAAATAAGAAATGGACAAAAGTTATGGACAGCAAAATAATCTTGATCTTCCATAAAAAGGCACACAGACTGCAATTGAGAGGTAAGAACTTCAGCAGACAAACTACTTCTTAAGCAAGGAAATCTTTGTTTACTTGCCTAAATTCAATATACCCAAACATTGGTTAATGCACTTTTACTATAAGTCTGCTTTTTCTCAGTCTTTATAGAATGCAGAGGCTTATTTTTTACACCATGGCATTCCTATAATAACTGTTAGCTTTGTTGAGTTTCACAATGTACTAGGCATTATACTAAATATTTTACATGTACGTGGTCTTCAAAATGATCCTTGTGAGGTTGGTGTACTGTTGACTGTATTTTAAAGAAAAAGAAACTGTGGTTACAAGAAGATAAATGACTTACCCAGAATAATAATGATGAAAACCCTAACAGAGAAGACTGTATTCAAATTCAGGATGCCTGCGTCTAGCTCTTTACCACTTAGTGCCTCTCCAGGAAGAACCCAGTTTACTTCTGGGAATCAGCAATGCCAGAGTTTAGACATGGCCACAAGTAACCACATGAAATCCATGGCAGTTCTTTTGCTAACCTATGAAATATAGTGAAAGATGTTAATGGGATCTAGGGTATATTGGACAAGACCTAGAATTTTGTAAACAAAAAATCTCCCAGTGCTTTGCATTTTATCGTCTCATCAGTTCGGCTCAGTTCATTCACTCAGTCATGTCCAACACTTTGAGACCCCATGGACTGCATGCAGCTCACCAGGCCTCCCTGTCCATCACCAACTCCGCAGCTTGCTCAAATTCATGTCCATCGAGGTGGTGATTCCATCCAACCATCTAATCCACTGTTGTCCCCTTCTCCTCCTGCCTTCAGTCTTTCCCAGCATCAGGGTCTTTTCAAATAAGTCAGTTCTTTGCATCAGGTGGCCAAAGTATTGGAGTTTCAGCTTCAGCATCAAATCTTCAAATGAATATTCAGGATTGATTTCCTTTAGGATTGACTGGTTTGATCTCCTTGCTGTCCAAGGGACTCGCAAGAGTCTTCTGCAACACCACAGTTCAAAAGCATCAGTCTTCGGCACTCACCTTTCTTTATGTTCCAACTCTCTCTCCTTTGTTTTTTTGTTTTTGTTTTTTTTTTTTTTGGACTTCATGCATATTTTTTCTCAGTCAATAAATAAAATTTAATTGGACCACAGCTATGCTTATTCAGTTACATATTGTCTCTGGCTGTTTCTTTTGTTTGTTTGTTTGTTTTAATTTTAATTGGAGGCTAGTTACTTTACAATATTGTGGTGGTTTTTGCCATACATTCACATGAATCAGCCATGGGTGTACATGTGTTCCCCATCTTGAACCCCCTCCCACCTCCCTCCACATTCCATCCCTCAGGGTCATCCCAGTGCACCAGCCCTGAGCACCCTGTCTCATGCATCAAACCTGGACTGGTGATCTATTTCACATATGATAATACATTTGTTTCAATGCTATTCTCTCAAATCATCCCACCCTTGCCTTCTCCCAGAGTCTAAAAGTCTGTTCTTTACATCTGTGTCTCTTTTGCTGTCTCGAATATAGGGCCATCGTTACCATCTTTCTAAATTCCATATATATGCGTTAATATACTGTATTGGTGGCTTTTTTTTTCCTGTTTTACTTCACTGTGTATAATAGGCTCCAGTTTCATCCACCTCATTAGAACTGATTCAAATGTATTCTTTTTAGTAGCTGAGTAATATTCCATTGTGTATATGTACCACAGCTTTCTTATCCATTCGTCTGCCGATGGACATCCAGGTTGCCTCTATGTCCTGCTATTGTAAACAATGCTGCAATATGTTTCAACTCTCACATCCATACATGACAACTGGAAAAACCGTAGCTTGACTAGACGGAACTTTGTTGGCAAAGGAGTGTCTCTGCTTTTTAACATGCTGTCTAGGTTGATCATAGCTTTTCTTCCAAGGAGGAAGCATCTTTTAATTTCATGGCTATAGTCACCATCTTCAGTGATTTGGAGCCCAAAAAAATAAAATCTGTCGCTGTTTCCGTTGCTTCCCCATCTATTTGCCATGAAATGATGGGACCAAATATCATGATCCTCTTTAAAGATGAGGAAACTGAGACCCAGACAAAAACACAGCCAACTGATCAGTAGTACACAAGAATCCAAGTCTTCTAAAGCCCAAAACAGTATTTTTTTTTCCCACAGCACCACATCTTACTCTGTTCAGACACCTTAAGGTGACTGTATACAAGGAAAAAAAAAACCACCATAGGGTGACAAAGAGAATTAGCTTTCATCTCTCATATTTAGCAATATCTGTTTTGACTCTCTAAGAAAAAGATGTAAGTCTAAGGTCGTGTGTGTGTGTGTTCAGCCATGTCCAGGTCTTTGTGACCCCGTGGACTGCAGCCCGCCAGGCTCCTCTGTCCACTGAGTTTTCCAGGCAAGAACACTGGAGTAGGTTGCCATCTCCTCCTCCAGAGGATCTTCCTGACCCAGGGGTCAAACCTGCATCTCTTGCATCTCTTGTGTTGGCAATGGATTCTTAACCACTGAGCCACCAGCGAAGTCCAGTTCAGGGATACAGAAATCCTGCCATGCTACTGGGACCACATCCACTGAAACAAAATAAGATCTAACAAGATCCACCAAAGTTTGAATAGAATTAAAATAAAATAGCCTTTGAGCTTGGAGTTTAATAAAGACTCCCAATCACAGCAGAGGGCACATTTTTAATGCTATATTTTTTTTCGTATACACATGTACCCCATCCTGAACCCCCCTCCCACCTCCCTCCCTGTACCATCCCTCTGGGTCGTCTCAGTGCACCAGCCCCAAGCATCCAGTATCATGCATCGAACCTGGACTGGTGATTCCTTTCATATATGATATTACACATGTTTCAATGCCATTCTCCCAAATCATCCCACCCTCTCCCTCTCCCACAGAGTCCAAAAGACTGTCCTATATGTCTGTGTCTCTTTTGCTGTCTCGCATACAGGGTTATCGTTACCATCTTTCTAAATTCCATATATATGTGTTAGTATACTGTATTGGTGTTTTTCTTTCTGGCTTACTTCACTCTGTATAATAGGCTCCAGTTTCATCCACCTCATTAGAACTGATTCAAATGTATTCTTTTTAATGGCTGAGTAATACTCCATTGTGTATATGTACCTCAGCTTTCTTATCCATTCATCTGCTGAAGGACATCTAGGTTGCTTCCATGTCCTGGCTATTGTAAACAGTGCTGTGATGAACATTGGGGTATACGTGTCTCTTTCAATTCTGGTTTCCTCAGTGTGTATGCCCAGCAGTGGGATTGCTGGGTCATAAGGCAGTTCTATTTCCAGTTTTTTAAGGAATCTCCACACTGTTCTCCATAGTGGCTGTACTAGTTTGCATTCCCACCAACAGTGGAAGAGGGTTCCCTTTTCTCCACACCCTCTCCAGCATTTATTGCTTGTAGACTTTTGGATTGCAGCCATTCTAACTGGTGTGAAATGGTACCTCATCGTGGTTTTGATTTGCATTTCTCTGATAATGAGTGATGTTGAGCATCTTTTCATGTGTTTGTTAGCCATCCGTATGTCTTCTTTGGAGAAATGTCTATTTTAGTTCTTTGGCCCATTTTTTGATTGGGTCGTTTATTTTTCTGGAATTGAGCTGCAGGAGTTGCTTATATATGTTTGAGATTAGTTGTTTGTCACCCTTCAGAATGGGAGAAAATGATAGCAAATGAAGCAACTGACAAACAATTAATGGCATATTTTAATTCATTTTCTCTTTGGATCTCGGTTTTTTAACTGGGCTTGTGGCGGATTCATGTTGATGTATGGCAAAACCAATACAATATTGTAAAATAATTAACCTCCAATTAAAATAAATAAATTTATATTAAAAAAAAAATAGAATCCAAATGCTGTCCTTCTCTCTCCCATGGATTCTCCATGGGAATCCATAAATCATAAACCTATCCCTTAATAATTATAGTTAAACCCATCAACAGTGAGAAAAATAAATATTTCTGCAAAATATCCTAAAACATCTAAAACTGTCAGTATCAGAAAGGAAAACTTTAATGATTTTAACTCTAAACCCCTTAGAATAAAATGAAAATGTAAAAACCAGATTAAAACTCAACAGTGCTAATTAACTTACAGTGGTGGCCTCTGTCCTTAAGAAGAAAGATCAGTGTACTCAGGAATAAGAAATAATCATTAGTTGTAGCTGCTCAAACACCGTGTCATGTAATGGAAGTTCCTCAAGTGTTCCCACTGACCGGACAATTCTACAGGAAGCAGAGAATGTCAAGACGGCACAGATTTATTCAAATGGATTCAGCACACATTTGCAAAGCTCCAGTGCCTTGGAAATTCACACCAAAGGAAAATAAAAAGCTATGATAAATTTGAAACCCAAACTTCTTAGGTACTAAGGAAAATCCTCTGATCTTTAGCACTTAGTTTCGTGATTCCACAACAAGAAATGCAAATACTTCATTACTTAATAAACTCCTCTTATTCTGCTCTTAAAATAAGAAAACAGCTTCTTTTTGAATCTTAGTATTTAGAGAGGATACTGAGAATGTTAAAGGACTGATTTTTCTATTAATATCTAAGGCTTTGTCCCCCTAGGAATTAATTATCTCTGGGTTTTTTTTTTTTTTTTCCTAATTTTTGCCTTAGAAACAGATATTGAGGAGAATTTGTCCACAAACAATACATCTTCACCTGATTGGTTCTTTTCTGTGAACTTGAAACTAATGTAGCAAACAGTTTTCATTCCTGGTTGGAAATTTGGGTGAGAAAGCCACTCTCATATAAGCCCTTGGGGATCAGAAACTGAGACATAAAAGACAGTAAACGCTATGTGACCAACTCCATGGGGCTCATCGAGGTTGCATGCCTCTGAAAACATTCCTCACTAACCGAGTCACCAGGAGTGGGTAAGATTCTGAGTCAACATCTCACTTGTACTATAAACTCATCAGGGCAAATGCTATCTATAGGAACCTTGTGAGTTGACATGTTTTCTGGCAGTGTGACATCTAGAGTTGGAGAACAAATGGAGGTGAAAATTCTACCAACACTTCTGGTGTAGAAGTACAGAAAGATATCATCTTATGCCGTCTTGCTGACTATTTTCGGAGAAGGCAATGGCACCCCACTCCAGTACTCTTGCCTGGAAAATCCCATGGATGGAGGAGCCTGGTGGGCTGCCATCCATGGGGTCGTGAAGAGTCGGACACAACTGAGCGACTTCACTTTCACTTTTCACTTTCATGCATTGGAGAAGGAAATGGCAACCCACTCCAGCATTCTTGCCCGGAGAATCCCAGGGATGGGGGAGCCTGGTGGGCTGCCATCTATGGGGTCGCACAGAGTCGGACATGACTGAAGCGACTTAGCAGCAGCAACTGACTATTTTAGACTTTGGGGAATTCTACTGGTCATTCAATAAAATAAATCTACCTAGGCAAACAGATTTTTTCAAATTTTGTTCGCATGTATTATCCTCAGGACAGTGCAACACATATTTTAGCAAATACTCTGAAGCCTAGAGGAGAGGGTTTAAGTCACATGTTATTCGACTTGATATAGCTATTATATTTAAATGTATGGCTAGGCAGTGGATGGAGTACTGGGGGAAATAGTAATAACAGTATAATCATGTCAATAAATTTTTCTGGCAACAGGACTATGAAGCTAGAAATCAACTATAGGAAAGAAAAAAAAAAAACTGAAAAAGCAAGTGGAGGCTAAACAAGACAATACCAAACAACCAGTGAATCACTGAAAGAAGAAATTTTAAAATGCCTGAAGCCAAATTAAGACAAAAGTGAAATGACCTAGAATCTATGCATGCATGCTAAGTCACCTCAGTTATGTCTGACTCTGTGTGACCCTGTGGACCATAGCCTACCATCCTCTGTTCATGGGGGTTCTCCAGGCAAGAGTACTGGAGCAGGTTGCCATGCCCTCCTCCGGGTGTCTACAGGATGTAGGAGAAGCAGTTCTAAGAGGGAAGCTTAGAGCAATAGAAGCCTACTTCAGGAAAGAGGAGAAATCTCAAATAACAGTCTAACTATTCACCTAAAGGAAATAGAAAAAGAAAATAGACAAATCCCAAAGTTAGCAGAAGGAAAGAAGGCATAAAGATCAGAGTAGAAATATATGGAAAAAGAGACTAAAAGTTAAGAAATAATAATAATAATGAAACTAAGACCTGGTTCTTTGAAAAAATAAGCAAAATTGACCAAATTTTAGCCAGACTCATCAAGGCACAAATCAATAAAAACAAAATAATTATTTATTTATAAAATAAGAAGTTACAAATAACACCACAGAAAGCAAAACAGATCATAAGAGATTACTACAAACAGTTATATGCCAATAAAATAAACAACTTAGAAGAAATGGATAAATTCCTAGACATGCATAACCCTACAAGACTGAACAAGTAAAGAACAGGAAATATGATCATATCAATTAAAAGTAATTAAATTAAATTCATATTTTTAAAAAAAATTAAAGCTATGGTGGCTCAGATGGTAAAGAATGTGCCTGCAGTACAGGGGGTTCAATTACTGGGTTGGAAAGATCCCCTGGAGGAGAAAATGGCAACCCACTCCAGTATTCTTGCCTGGAGAATTCCATGGACAGAGGAGCCTGGCAGGCTACAGTTCATAGGGTCACAAACAGTCAGGCATGACTGAGCAACTAACACACACTTTTAATTTTGAAAAAAAAGTCCAGGACCAGATTTCTTCACAGGTAAGTTCTACCAAACATTTAGTGAAGAGTTAACACCTGTCTTTCTGAAACTATTTCAAAACATTTAGAGAGAAAGGGATGGTTCTGAACTCATTCTATGAGGCCTGCATCACCCAAAATCAGGCAAAGATATTACAAAAGAAGAGAAAATTATAGGCCAATATACTGATGAACCTAGATGCAAAATTCTTCAACAAAATATTAGCAACTAAATTCAACATAAGTTGAAAGGATCATATACTATGATCAAATATGATTTATCCCAGAGATATAAGGATAGTTCAATATCAATAAAGCAATTAATGTGATATACCATGTTAACAAACTGAGAAATAAAAAACATTTAATCATCTTAGTATAGGCAAATAAAGCTTTTGACAAAACTCTTCACCCATTTGTGACAAAAACTCTTCAGAAAGTAGGCAAAGAGGAAACATATCTCAATGTAATAAAGGCCATTCATGATAATCCCACAGCTAACATCATACTTAGTGTATAATGTTACACACTGTGTATATTCAGAAAGTATTTCCTCTAAGATAAGGAAAAGAGACAAGGATGTTCACTCTTGCCACATTTATTATTTGCTGGAAGTTCTAGCCATAGAATCAGAGAAAAGAAATAAAAGAAATCCAAATTTGAAAGGAAGAAGTGAAACTGTCACTGAAGTGGAAAATACAAAATATATAGAAAATCTTTGAAAAGCTACTCATTACTGAATTTGTAAAGTTTCAGAAAACAAAATTAATGTACAGAAATCTGTTGCATTTCTTCAACACGCTAGCAACAAACCATCAGAAATAGAAATTAAGAGAACAATCCAATTTACAGTCACATGATAAAGAATAAAATACCGAGGAATAAATCTAATTAAGGAGGTAAAAGATCTGGACGTGGTAAGCTATAATAAACTGATGAAAGAAACTGAAGACTACACAAACACATGAAAATATATATCATGTTCATGAATTAGAAGAATTAATATTATTAAAATCACAGTATTATTCAGGGCAATCTGCAGGTTCAATGAAATCTCTGCCAAAATACCAATGGTATTTTTAACAGAACTAGAATTCTAAAATTTATATGAAATATAAATACCCTGAATAGCCAGAGCAGTCTTGAGAAAGAAAAAAGTGGAAGTAGCACACTCCTGATTTCAAGCTATACTACAAAGCTATAGTAATCAAACAGTATGACACAAACATAAAAACAGATACAATGATATTTGAAGATACAAACTACTATATATAAAATAGATGAAAACAAGGTCCTACTGTATTGCACAGGGAACTATATTTAATATCCTGTAATAAATCATAATGGAAAATAATATGATATAACTGAATCACTTTGCTGTACAGCAGAAATTAACAGGACATCATAAATCAACTATACATCAACTTTATTTTTTTCTTTTTTTAATATAAATTTATTTATTTTAATTGGAGGTTAATTACTTTACAATATTGCATTGGTTTTGCCATACATCAACATGAATCCGCCATAGGCATACACGTGTTCCCCATCCTGAACCCCCCTCCCTCCTCCCTCCCCCCTCCCCGTACCATCCCTCTGGGTTGTTGCAGTGCACCAGCCCCAAGCATCCAGTATCATGCATTGAACCTGGGCTGGTGACTCATTTCATATATGATATTATACATGTTTCAATGCCATTCTCCCAACTTTAAAACAGAAAAAATGTTGTGTGTGTGTGTGTGTGTGTGTGTGTGTGTGTGTGTGTGTGAATTAGTCACTCAGTTGTATCTGACTCTCTGTGACTCCATGAACTATAGCCCACTGGGCTTCTCTGTCCTTGGAATTCTCCAGGCAAGAATACTGGAGTGGGTAGCCATTTCCTTCTCCAGGGCATCTTCCCAACCCAGAGATCAAACCCAGGTCTCCTGCATTGGCAGGCAGATCCTTTTACCATCTGAGTTAATATACAGTGAGAAGGACAAATATTTCTGTAAAATATCCTAAACCATGTAAAAAGTAATCTCCCATAAACTGTCAGAAAATAAAGCTTTAATGATTTTAATTACAAACCCTTGAAGAACATGGAAATGTAAAAACTGGTTTATAAATCAGCAATTCTAGTTCACCTCCTGTGGTTGCTTCCACAGTTAAGGAGAATGCCCAATGTATTCAGGAATAAGAAATAACCAATGCATGTAATGTCATGTCATGTATATTTCTCAAATTCCCACTGATTGCACAATTCTACAGGATGCAGAGAATGTCAAGATGACACAAATTTATTCAAATAGATTCAGTAAGCATTTCAAAACTCCAATGCCTTGGAAAGTCAAGTCAAAGGAAAAGAAAATACTGTGTTGAATTTGAAGCCCAAACTCTTATCAACTAAGAGAAATCTTCTGATATTGAGCTCCTAGTCTATGGCTACAGAACAAGAAACACAAATATTTCTGATACTTAATAAGTTCCTCTTATTCTGTTCTTAAAATGAGAAAACAGCTTCTTCCTCAGTCTTAATATTTAGAGAGGACTATGAGAATATCAAAGGACAAATCTTTCCATCTAAGGTTTTATCCTCCCAGGAATTAATTATCTTAATTTTTTTTTTAAGATTTTATCCTAGAAGCAAATACTTGGAAGAAGCCATTCGTGAATAACACATCTTCACCCAATTGGTTCTTTCTCTTGCACTTTGAGATATTAGTAGACTACATTCCTGATAAGAAAACAGGAACTCTTCCATGACTTGATTCAATGGTGAAACTACATCACAGGTCCATACACTGGAATTATGCCACCTTGCTATTCACATGATATTCAGTTTTCTTAACAATTCAGGTCCATGTAAAGAGACCTCCCACATGCTAAGTTTCCAAGTGCAGAGAATTTAATTGCCTATTCAAGAATGGATGATTCGTAAACATGTTTCTCCAGAATGTCTGCTTCTAGGGCAAAGTCTTCCATTAAACAGGGATAATCAACTCCTGGGAGAGAAACTGGACTCGATGGAAACCTCTTTAAATAGTAATAAAGAAAAAGGTGGAAATGGTCCGTCTTGTAATTCACTTCTCCAAAGCAAGATTCATCATGAGCAGAGTGAACCATTTAAATACACGTCCTCCACACTCTCTGCCTCTTGTCCTGTGGAATCAGAGACGTTTATTTCGGATAATTTCTCTTTTGTGTTGCAAGTGAACCCATTCTAAATTCAAACAAGAATACGGTTACAAACAGGTTTTCTGTGAAGAATTTTGGGACTTCATACTAGGTGGGAAGATTTAGATTTCTAAGAAGGCTTCCTTTATTAACAGGTTTTTTGAGATGTAATCGATTTACCCAAAACAAGTGCACGTGTTCAGTGTAAAAATTTTGTTAACAACTCTTCATTTGACAGTTAGCTATATGAATAGGCTCTTACCAAGTGTGACATTTTTCATACTGCAAGTTGCTTATAATAAGAATTGGTCATTTTGAATATGAGATTGGTTTTTGAATATGAGATATTTCTCCCCAAATATCACTAAGATCATTTAACAGAGCTAAGGTAAGTTTAACAATAGTGCTGGTGCTTATTATAGATTCTCACTTTCCATATATAGTACTCATATTTTCAACACTTTTCAGATATAATATTAATAATAAAATATCTCATCTTCATTCTAATTTTCCAAAAAAAATAATATGATCCACTTAACTTGAAAGTTGACAATTTTGAGGCTTAAGGAGTTTAAGCAAACTGTAAGAGCTCACTTCTCTGATACTAACAACAATGCTTTGCCATAGACACCTCCTTTAGTAATCAAAACTACCAATGACAATTAAAGCAAAATTTAAATATATTTCACATACACAAAATGGGAAATTACAAATATTAATGATATAAATCATCAGTCTTCCCATCAAGCATAAATATAAGGACCCTATCTGGGAAAAACTGCTATGGATAAAATGGGTCTCTCTTGCTTCTTTGAGATTAAAATTGGTGATGATTCTTTTGGAGCTTATTGCATGATTAAATAGTTCTCTGTATTACTGCTCCAACTGTTAATTCTTCCTATCCCACAGTGTATACAGTCACAAAAACAATTGGAAGTTCTTTCTGTGTAGTACATATTTCCTCTATCAATTATCATAGTGATCTATGAAGTGTATATTATTATTATAATTTTATAACTCAGAAAAAAAAAGGATATAAGTTGCCAGAAAATTTGGAAAACTCAGCAGTGGCCATAGGACTGGAAAACATCAGATTTCATTCCAATTCCAACAAAAGGTAATGCCAAAGAATGTTCAAGGTACCACACAAATGCACTCATCTCACATGCTAGCAAAGTGATGCTCAAAATTCTCCAAGCCAGGCTTCAACAGTATGTGAACCATGAACTTCCAGATGTTCAAGCTGGATTTACAAAAGGCAGAAGAAACAGAGATCAAATTGCCAACATCCACTGGATCATCGAAAAAGAAAGAGAGTTCCAGAAAAACATCTACTTCTGTTTCTTTGACTATGCTAAAACCTTTGACTTTGTGGATCACAACAAACTGGAAAATTCTTCAAGTGATGGGAATACCAGATCACCTTACCTGCCACTTGAGAAACTGTATGCAGGTCATGAAGCAACAGTTAGAACAGGACATAGAACAACAGACTGGTTCCAAATTGGGAAAGGAGTATGTCAAGGCTGTATATTGTCACCCTGCTTATTTAACTTATATGCAGAGTGCATCACATCATGCAAAACGACAGACTAGATGAAGCGCAAAGCACAAATCTCCTGGAATCAAGATTTCCAGGAGAAATATCAATAACCTCAGGTATGCAGATGACACCACCCTTATGGCAGAAAGTGAAGAGGAACAAAAGAGCCTCTTGATGAAAGTGAAAGAGGAGAGTGAAAAAGCTGACTTAAAACTCAACATTCAAAAAACAAAGATCATGGCATCTGGTCCCATCACTTCATTACAAATAGATGGGGAACCAATCTGAACAGTGACAGACTTTATTTCGGGGGGCTCCAAAATCACTGCAGATGGTGACTGAAGCCATGAAATTAAAAGACGCTTACTCCTTGGAAGAAAAGTTATGACCAATCTAGACAGCATATTAAAAAGCAGAGGCATTGCTTGGCCAACAAAGGTCCATCTAGTCAAGGCTATGTTTTTTCCAGTAGTTCATGTATGGATGTGAGAGTTGGACTATAGAGAAAGCTGAGGATAGAAGAATTGATGCTTTTGAACTGTGGTGTTGGAAAAGACTTTTGAGAGTCCCTTGGGGTGCAAGGAGATCAAACCAGTCCACACTAAAGGAAATCAGTCCTAAATATTCATTGAAAGGACTGATGTTGAAGCCTAAACTCCCAAACTTTGGTCATCTGATACGAAGAACTGACTCGTTTGAAAAGACCCTGATGCTGGGAAAGATTGAGGGCAGGAGGAGAAGGGGACATCAGAGGATGAAATGGTTGGATGACATCACCTACTCGATGGACATGAGTTTGAGTGAACTCTGGGAGTTGGTGTTGGACAGGGAGGCCTAGCGTGCTGCAGTCCATGGGGTCGCAAAGAGTTGGACACAGCTGAGTGACTGAACTGAGCTGAACTGAACTTATAATTATGATAGCTAATGGGCTCATGATAGCCACCAAGGCCAGCCCATCCTGGGGTCCCCTATGTACTTTTTCCTGGCCCATCTCTCCTTTACTGATGCCTGCTAGCTACTCTTCTGTAAGTACCCCCCAAATTGATTATAGACTCACTCTATGAAAAGGATATTATCCTATTCAATGGATGCATGACTCAAATCTTTGGGGAACATTTCTTCGGAGGTGCTGAGATAATCCTGCTCATCATGATGGCTTTCGACCATTATGTGGCCATCTGCAAGCCCTTGCACTATACAACCATCATGAACTGATGGTTGTGTCGGCTGCTAGTGGGAGTGTCATGGGTTGGAGGCTTTCTTCATGGATTCATATAGATCCTTTTCATCTTCTGATTACCCTCTTGTGGCTCTAACATCATAATCACTTTATGTGTGACCTGAATCCTTTGCTCAATCTCGTCTTCGCTGATACCCAGACTTTAGGACTCTCTGTTGCTGCCAACAGTGGTTTAGTCTGTCTGTTAAACTTCCTTCTTTTGCTAGTCTCCTGTTTGGCCATCCTTTGGTCTCTAAGAACCTACAGCTTGGCTGCAAGATGCAAAGCCCTCTCCACCTGCATCTCTCACATCACAGTGGTTGTCTTACTCTTTGCACCTCGCACATTTGTGTACATGAGACCTGCAGCTACTTTACCTATTAATAAAGCAGTTGCTGTATTATATACTATCATAGCTCCCACGTTAAATCACTTAATCTATGCCTTGAGAAATGCCCAGATGACAAATACCATTAGGAAATTTACGCAGTGGGAAAGTTATTCCAGCTGACAAATGAATACACCTGGAACCCAATATTGATTCAATTGACGTAAATGGCAAAAGGACACTTTGGATGAGCTAAGCAAGTATCAACTAAGGGGTAAAAGAATAAACTAACTATTAAAAATTGTACATTCTACATTGAGGGGAGGAGAAAAGCTGTAAGAAAAGAGGAAAAAGTTAACCCAACATCACTCCATATTTAGAAAATTCTACCCAGATTGGGGTTTAATTTTAGTAGCATCAGCCACAAATATGGGTCCATAGACTTTCCTTCTAATAAAAGGCAGAAATGGTAAATATTAATTGATTCGTATTAAGCAGTAATCTCTGTAACAATCCAAAGAGATAAGCATTGCTACTATCCCAAGGGAAGAAACTGACAGAAAGAGGAAGGTATCAAAACATATATATTAAAAATTCAGTAATCATACATGCCAAGGAAACCAGAATTGAAAGAGACACATGTACCCCAATATTCATTGTAGCCCTGTTTCCAATAGCTAGGACATGGAAGCAGCCTAGATGGCCATTGGCAGATGAATGGATAAGGAAGTTGTGGTACATATACACAATGGAATATTACTCAGTTATAAAAAAGAACACATTTGAGTCAGTTCCAATGAGAAGGATGAAACTGGAACTTCTTATACAAAGGAAAGTACATCAGAGAGAAACACCAATGCAGTATATTAATGCATGTATGTGTGTGTGTGCATGCATGCGTGTGTGTGTGTTGAAATATAGAAAGACAGTAACAACGACCCTATATGCAAGACAGCAAAAGAGACACAGATGTAAAAAACAGACTTCTGGACTATATGCAAGAAGGCAAGGGTGGGATGATTTGAGAGAATAGCATTGAAATATGTATGTTACCATATGTAAAATAGATGGCAGCGCAAGTTCGATGCATGAAGCAGGGCACCCAAAGCCAGTGCTCTGGGACAGCCCAGAGGGACGGGGTGGGGAGGGAGGTGGGAGGGGGTTCAGCATGGGGGGACATATGTGCATCCACGGCTGATTCATGTTGATGTATGGCAAAACCACCACAAGATGATAAAGTAATTAGCCTCCAGTGAAAATAATTCTTTTAAAAAGTCAATAATCAGAATCTGACTGATTTCTCAGACCATAATATTAACTGTCAAGCAATGATCATAAAAAGGTATGCTAATTGCTAGCTACTATTTACTGAACCAGGAGCTGTGCTTGACAGATTGTACATAGTAGTTCATTAACTAAATTCAATAAATTTTTGTTCATACTCTGATAGTTTTGATATGTCACAGTTGATAGTAACACGCTCACTATAACATGACAGAGTGTAACCATTTTAAAGCTTCCAAAACTAATGGGCCATCGAACTTCTGAAGCAACACAACGAAGATTGCATCATATTCCTAACTTCCTTGTGGACTTCTGAATATTTAGTATTGCTCACGTCGTCATCATAGGCTAAAAAATATCAGAGAAGGTGGTGACTCAAATAAAAAAACAATATCAGACAGGTTCAATAAATTTCTATTTATTAAATATTTTCAGTCATACTCCATAAATCACTTGCCTGCCATACAATGTATTTTCTATAAGGCAGCACAATTTCTGGCCACAGTGAGTACTGAATGAGTAAATAAAAGCATAAAGTAAAATAAAATGTCCATAAACTATAGGGGAAAAAGTACTGAAGTCTAGAGAACTCTTTCCTATCTTATTGAAAATCTAAGAAAAATTCTAGTCAAAAATTTTAGGAAAATTATGTGTTTTTATTTTTTTCTTTAAACTAAGAGGATGAAGAAGAAATCAGAACTGAGACTGTCAGCATTTGAGCAGTTTATCTTAATGTTTTCCACATCTCAGCAAGATTTAATTATCCTATATGTAAAAGCTATTTATATTTCTCTGGTTATCAGTTTACTTTTCAGTAACATTTTATTATTAAAACTGTTTTTCAGCTTTTACTCTTAACAGTGAAAAACTGAAAATAACATGAATACACATTAACAGGTAAATAGGTAAATCAGTTAAAGCACATTCATACTAGAGAATATTACTCCACATAAAAATGAACCAATTACAAACAATAACATGGATCTCTTTCAAAAATGTTATACTGAATAAAAGAAGTCAAATGGGAAGCAAAAGATAATATACTGAATTATTACAAAGAATATACTGAATTATTTGCAAAGAAGCAAAAGATAATATAATGAATTATTACATTTATACAAAGTTCTAGAAAGGCATCCTAATCTGTAGGTGACAGAAAGTAAATCAGTGATTACTTTGTGCATCAGTGGGTGGAGAAGGAACTACAGAGGTTAATAGACACGTTCTTATATTGTATAATCGATGGTATAATGGATATAATCATTTATTAAAATTTGTCAAACTATGTACTTAAAAATGGGTGTGTTTTATTGCATGTGAATTACATATCAATAAAAACTATACAAAAAGAAAAAAATAAAAACTGCTTTTTAAAAATATCTCATCTATGCACAAAGCAATTTCAGGATATTCTCCATTCATTCTTTCTGATTCATTAATCAGTAAAAATAATTTTGAACACAAAGTAACAGGAAACATTGATAGTTGTTGGAGGTTCAATGGTGAATAAAAACAGATCAGAGCCCTGCGTTCTCAGAGCTTAGGATTTACTGAAAAACTCCCAAAAGAGAACAGAAAATGACACCACCAGCTGATCCTCTTGCCTCAAGATAGAACCAGTTCAGTAGTACAAAGTATTCTCTAGAGCTCCCATGACTACAGGCTGAAACCAGACTCTAGTTTAGACCACACCGTTTCCTCCCCTACCATAGTTACTTCACTCAATCCCTTCTTATAAATCACTTCCATAAAATCTCCATTTTAGGATCTACATTTAGGAAACCCTACCATTAACAGCATGGGAGGATAGAGTTCAAGAAATATTTGCAAGTTATAAAGAACAAAGAAAAACTTGACAGTAGTCTAGAAACAACTGGATTAATAAATTGGTGGAATGGCCTTCTGAAGACATTTACATGCCCAGATAGGTGACAATACCTTATAGAGCTACAGCTAGGGTTTCAAGAACACCAATATGCCCTCAATCAGCATCAAATTTACAGCCTGTTTATACCATAGCTGTGATTCATGGGTCTAGTAATCAGGTGGTGATAAATGGGAGTCATACCACTCACTATTATCCTCAGGAACTTGCAAAAATTTTATATCCTGTTCCTGCAATGCTTGGGTGGCCTAGAAGTCTTAGTTTTAAAGTAAAAGACATTTTTTCCAGGAGACACAACTCTGATTCCTTTGAACAGAAAGTTAAAACTGTTCTCTGTCCATTTTAAGCCTCCCATGACTCTGAATCAACAGGTGAAAAGACCAGTAACTGTGATAGCTGGGTAACTGAGCCTGACTACCAAGGAGAAACTGGACTACTGTTCTACAATGGACATAGAAAAGGATGTGTCTGGACTGCAGAAGACCCCTTTGGCATCTCTTAATATTATGATACACCAAGATTAAAGTGAATGAAAATAACAATAACAACCTGGACAGGGTTACTAATAGTCCAGATTCCTGAGGAATGAATATTTAGATTGCTTACATCACATAAAGAACCATGGCCAACTGAAGTGGTCACTGAATACACAGGAAGTGTAGAATAAGAAGGTAGTTATAAATACCAGCTATGATCATGTGACCAGTTACAGGAGTGATTGCCATATTTCCTCCCAATTTTCTCATGAATTTATTTAACTATATAGTTATACACATTAAGTATGTGCCTTTGTTTTCATCTCTGTCGTAGTCTCTTAACATGTAACATAAGATGTATTAACTTGGTGTCATATATGTGTGTGCTTAGTGACTCAGTCGTGTCAGACTCTGTGCCCCTGTGGACTGAAGCCTGCCAGGCTCCTCTGCCCATGGGATTCTCCAGGCAAGAATACTGGAGTGGGATGCGATGCCCTCCTCCAGGGGATCTTCCCAACCCAGGGTTCGAACCCAGGTCTACCACACTGCAGGTGGATTCTTTACCATCTGAGCCACCAGTGTGTCATGTTTAAGTATCATTAATTTTACATCATAATATCTGAGTTAGTGGGTATCAAGAAAAAGACTATACATCATTTGAAGATTTCCTCTTCTACGGAAGGAGTTAGTATATGTTTGGTTGTATGGAGGGTGGTCCTATCATGTCAGAAAGAATTTTGACCTTGTCATTGTACTTATTTAGAAGTTAAGAATGGTTTAAGGAGATGTGTACATATGCCAAGTGGATGAGAGGACTTATGATGATGGTTAATTTTATGTGTCAACATGATTGGGCCATGGGGTGTCCTGAGAGTTGGTCAAACAATATACTGAGTAGGTCTGTATTAGGGTGGAAGAAGCACAAACTGGAATCAAGATTGCCAGGAGAAATATCAATAACCTCAGATATGCAGATGACACCACCCTTATGGCAGAAAGTGAAGAGGAACTAAAAAGCCTCTTGAAGAAAGTGAAAGTGGAGAGTGAAAAAGTTGGCTTAAAGCTCAACATTCAGAAAACTAAGATCATGGCATCTGGTCCCATCACTTCATGGCAAATAGATGGGGAAACAGTGTCAGACTTTATTTTTGGGGGCTCCCAAATCACTGCAGATTGTGAGTGCAGCCATGAAATTAAAAGACGCTTACTCCTTGGAAGAAAAGTTATGACCAACCTAGATAGCATATTGAAAAGCAGAGACATTACTTTGCCAACAAAGGTCTGTCTAGTCAAGGCTATGGTTTTCCCAGTGGTCATGTATGGATGTGAGAGTTGGACTGTAAAGAAAGCTGAGCGCCGAAGAATTGATGCTTTTGAACTGTGGTGTTGGAGAAGACTCTTGAGAGTCCCTTGGACTACAAGGAGATCCAACCAGTCCATTCTGAAGGAGATCAGCCCTGGGATCTCTTTGGATGGAATGATGCTAAAGCTGAAACTCCAGTACTTTGGCCACCTCATGAGAAGAGTTGACTCATTGGAAAAGACTCTGATGCTGGGAGGGATTGGGGGCAGGAGGAGAAGGGGACGACAGAGGATGAGATGGCTGGATGGCATCACTGACTTGATGGACGTGAGTCTGAGTGACCTCCGGGAGTTGGTGATGGACAGGGAGGTCTGGCGTGCTGCGATTCATGGGGTCGCAAAGAGTCAGACATGACTGAGTGACTGAACTGAACTGAACCGTATTAACATTTTAATCACTTGATTCCAATCCCAAAGAAAGACAACACCAAAGAATGTTTAAACTACTGCACAATTGCACTCATCTCACATGCTAGCAAAGTTATGCTCAAAATTCTCCAAGCCAGGCTTCAACAGTACATGAACCATGAACTTCCAAATGTTCCCCCTGGGTTTAGAAAAGTCAGAGGAACCAGAGATCAAATTGCCAACATCCGTTGGATCATCGAAAAAGCAAGAGAGTTCCAGAAAAACATCTACATCTGCCTTATGGACAATGCCAAAGCCTTAGACTGTGTGGATCACAATGAACTGCGGAAAATTCTGAAAGAGATGGGAATACCAGACCACCTAACCTGCCTCTTGAGAAATCTGTATGCAGGTCAGGAAGCAACAGTTAGAACTGGACATGGAAACAACAGACTGGTTTCAAATAGGAAAAGGAGCACATCAAGGCTGTATACTGTCACCCTGCTTATTTAACTTATATGCAGAGTACATCATGAGAAATGCTGGGCTGGAAGAAGCACAAGCTGGAATCAAGATTGCCAGGAGAAATATCAATAACCTCAGATATGCAGATGACACCACCCTTATGGCAGAAAGTGAAGAAGAACTAAATGAAAGTGAAAGAGGAGAGCGAGAAAGTTGGCTTAAAGTTCAACATTCAGAAAACTAAGATCATGGCATGTGGTCCCATCCCTTCATGGCAAATAGATGGGGAAACAATGGGAACAGTGAGAAACTTTATTTTCTTGGGCTCCAAAATCACTGCAGATGGTGACTGCAGCCATGAAACTAAAAGATGGTTGCTCCTTGGAGGGAAAGTTATGACCAACCTAGACAGCATATTAAAAAGCAGAGACATTACTTTGCCAGCAAAGGTTGGTCTAGTCAAAGCTATGGTTTTTCCAGTAATCATGCATGAATGTGAGAGTTGGACCATAAAGAAAGCTGAGCACTGAAAAATTGATGCTTTTGAACTGTGGTGTTGAGAGTCTCTAGGACTGCAAGGAGATCAAACCAGTCAATCCTAAAAGAAATCAATCCTGAATATTCATTGGAAGGACTGATGCTCAAGCTGAAACTCCAATACTTTGGCCACCTGATGTGAAGAACTGACTCAGTGGTAAAGACCCTGATGCTGGAAAAGAGTGAAGGCAGAAGAAGGAGATGGCAGAGGATGCGATGGTTAGATGGCATCACTGACTCAATGGACATGGGTTTGGGTGGACTCCGGGAGTTGGTGATGGACAGGGAGGTCTGGCATGCTGCGCTTCATGGGTCACAAAGAGTTGGACACAACTGAGTGACTGAACTGAACTGAACTGAACTGTGTCAGTAGATTGAGCAAAGCAGGTTATCCTTCCTGTCTAATGTGGGTGGATCTCATCAAGTGCCTAAATAAAACAAGACTAATAAAGATCGAATTCTCTGTTTGTCTGACCTCCTTTGAATTGAGACATTGAGATTTTTCCCTGCCTTCAGATTTGAACTGAAATGTTAGCTCTTCTTGAGTCTCATCCTGCCAGTATTCATATGAGAATTGTACAATCAGGTCTCCTGGGTCTCTAGCTTGCCAGTTGCCGGTCTTCCAATGCGTTAGATTTCATAATCACATGAGCCATTTTCTTACACTAAATCGTGCACGTGTGTGTGTGTGTGTGTGTGTGTGTGTGCATGAGTGTATTCTACTGGTTCTGTTTCTCTGAAGACCACTGACTAACACAGGACCTTAAGAACATGGCAGATTTTCTTTCTTTAAGGTATAAAAGGAAATCCAGTTATCAAGATAGCAGTTGATTAAATGTTCCCTGAATGAGAAATCTTCCAAAGCCGAGTCTTCCAAGCTTTTATTCAGAGCATCTATGCTCAGAGCGGAGCTGTATGTTTTGGTCTGTGGGACTTCTCTTGCTCTCCACTCATCTCACTAGAACCCCAAGTCTAGCCACAGAGGGTGCTGGGGAGAAGTACTGCCTTTGCAATTTGCTCCACCAAGAAATCCTCACAGTCTTGCCTTTCAGCTCCTTTAGTTCTCACAACATAGATAAGCCTTTTCCAAGTGCATTAACCAGCACTGTTTATTTCCTCAAGGGAAAAGTTATTTTGGTAGCCTTTCCCAAAATGGCAATTAAATGTTTCTACCTTTTTTCTACTATCCCTGTGATCAGAGAATGAGAAGGGTTAGAATTCATGTATGTGACATGGATAATCTTGACGCTATAGTCAGAACCTCTATTCTTTTTTTAACAGTGTTCATTGAACATCTAAAAGTACCAGACGTAATTAACCTCCAATTAAAATAAGTAAATTTATATTTTAAAAATAAATAAATAAATAAAATCGAAAAATAAATAAGTAAATAAATAAAAGTACCAGGCCAATTTTACTTACCACATGGGAACTCAATGTTATTGTGTCTGTGTGTGTATGAGCTGATGAAATTTTTTCAATAAAGCTTGTCTCTGAAGTGGTATTAAGTAGAATTATTTGATCAATTCAAAAGGAGATTACTAGTTCAACATTATTTATCATAACATAACAATGTTGGGAATAGGTTAAGAATTTGGAGGGAAAGTGTTTAAATAAGAATAATCTGAGACCTAACTTGGCATTGCTCTTTATTAGCTGCTTGGTCTAGGACAGAATTCTTAACTTCTCCATGCTTCTATTTCCTAATGTATAAAATAAGTATAAAAATGATAGTAGTAGCCATTTAGTAGATTTGCTGAGGATCATATACCAACTGCACAAACACTAAACACACTAAGTGTTCAGTTTTAGCTAATATTATCATTGTTATTATAACTATTACCTGTTTCCTGAAGATGTGAAGCAACAGCAACTCATATACTGCTAATGGAAATGTAACAACCACTTTGGAAGACAGTTTGCTAATTTATGCCTTTATCATATCATCTGTAATACAATATCTAAACTGTTTTAAAAAACGAAATATGAAGATTAACTTTTGAAATATTCAACACCTGTTTATGAAGGCCAAAAAAACATTGTTGAGAGAAACTAAATGCACAAATCATTGAGATAAATCATGGATTAGAAACTCATTATTTTTACCATACCAATGCTAAAAATTTCATGAAATTCCAATCCAGATTTCAACAGAACTTTTGGAGAAGCTGACAAGCTTATTGTAAAATATGTATGAAGATATAGAAATTTAAAAGAATCTAGTAAAACAAATCGCTTGCAAAAAATGAGTTGAAGTAATTACTTAATGTCAAAACTTATATAAAGCTCCAGAAATCAAGTGTGTTGCACAAGGATAAACAAGGATAAACATGCAGACCTGTAAAATAAGAGAATGTACAGATATAGTACCAAATATATGAATGTTTGCAAAGATGGCAAAGTAATTCAACAGGGAAAACAAGGACTTTCCCACAAACTACGTTGAACATAGTTTCAACAAACTACGTTGAATCATCTGGACATCTATAAGGAATAAAACAAACCTCACCATTACTTCACATCATACACAAAAATTAACACATAATGAATGAGAGGTCAATGTATCAAAGGTAATGAAAATAATAAAGATTTTAATTTGACCTTGGGGTAAACTAACATTTCTTAGGTACGACACAATAAGGCTGAACCATAAGACAAATGAAAAGTTAAACTTTGTCAAAATTTTTAAATTTTGACTCATCAGATGACACCATTCTTAAAAGTGAAAATGCAAGCCACAGATTTGGCGAAAATTTTGCATATATGTCATATATATGTGACTAAAGATCTGTGTCTATAATATATAAAGAACAATTACAACTCAGCAATAAAAAAAACCCAGAGCTCCTATCTGTAGAATTTACAAACAGCTTGAAAAGAAACTTCACAAAATAAGATATATTAATACAAAAGGCCAATAAAAAAGTGAAAAATTTTTCAACATCATTAATGATCCTGGAGATAATAATTAAAACTATATTAATTGGTGTGTGCTGCTGCTGCTGCTAAGTCGTTTCAGTCGTGTCCAACTCTGTGCGGCCCCATAGGCGGCAACCCACCAGGCTCCACTGTCCCTGAGATTCTCCAGGCAAGAACACTGGAGTGGGTTGCCATTTCTTTCCCCAATGCATGAAAGTGAAAAGTGAAAGTGAAGTCACTCAGTCGTGTCCAACTCTTCACAACCCCATGGACTGCAGCCTACCAGGCTCCCCCGTTCTCCAATAAGGGCTAAAAGGAAAGCAACGCTACCAAATAATATGGATACAGAAATACTGGTAATGTCTTATTTTCTGTGAGATGAGAGGGACAGGGAGGGCTGGCATGCTGCAGTCCAGGGGGTCGCAGAGACTCAGACACGATTTGGCGGCTGAATAACAACAAATGGTTGCTTTACAATGTTGTGCTGTTTTTACAACAAAGTGAATCAGCTGTACATATACATATATCCCCTCCTTTCTGTATTTCTTCCCTATTTGCATCATCACAGAGCACTGAGTAGAGCTTGCTCAGCTAAATAGTAGGGTTTCATGCTAGTTGTGTGGGGCTAGTGGTAAAGAACCTGCCTGTCAGTGCAGGAGATGCAAAACACAGATCTGATCCTTGGGTTGGGAAGATCCCTGGAGTAGGAAATGGCAACCCATGCCATTATTCTTGCCTGGAAAATTCCATGGACAGAGGAGACTGGCAGGCTGCAGTTTATGATGTTGCAAAGAGTTGGATATAACTGAGTGCACACACATGCACACATGCACAGACACACGCACGCGCACGTGCGCACACACACACACATGTATACCCCCAAGTAGAGTATATGTCAATCTCAACCTCCCGATTCATCCCACTCCCCCTTCCCTTGTTTGGTCATTTCTTCTTATGTTTCAGATATTTCACCACAGTTTTAACGCTGCCTATTGTTTCATAATGACTTCATGAATCCCAGAGGTAATTGTGATCCGAGTTTCTGACCCAGAAATAGATAAATGTCCACCATTAATTTTATGCCCTGCTGATCCACCTTTCAAGCATTCGATAGCGGTTTTACAGAAAAGTTTTAACATTGATAGGAAAATAGAAGCTCTTTTTGTGATACAAGTCAATGGGGAAACTACATCAGACGTCCATATACTGGGGATTTGCCACCCTGATATTAATATCACATTCAATTTTCTTAACAGTCCAGATAGAGAAAGGGGATTCCCACATGATTAGATTCCAAGTGTAGGAAATAATTTCCCCATTCAAGAATGGGTAATTCTCAAACATGTCTCACCAGAAAACCTGCTCGTAAGACAAAGCCTTTTCCTCAAAAGAGATAATTAATTCCTGGGAGAGAAAACAGCAGCTATGAGACAAGGTCCCTGAACCTTACGGAAACCTCTTTAAATACATGTAGCAAGGAGAAGGCAAAAATTATTTTTGTTGTCATTCACCTCTCTAGGGCAAGCTTTGTCATGGATAGAGTGCCATTTGACCTCTGCACTCTGCCTCTTGCCCTGCAGAACCAGAGTCCTTTATTGAAGGTCACTCCTCCATAGCATTTCAAAGAACCCACTCTAAAGTCAAAACCAGAAAACATATTTTAACAGGATTTATGTGAAGAAATTTTGAAGTTGAAGGATAGAGGTAAAGATTTAGTCTGATAAGATCACTTCCTTTTTTAACAATTTTATGGATGTATACTGGACATACCAAAAAAATTAAACATGTTCAATGTATACAGTTGTTCATTTGATAGTGAATTACCTGAATAAGATCTCCCTAAATATGATATCCCAGATGTTGCATATATTTTATAGTGAGAATTACTTATTACAAGAAGCAGTCAGTCTGGGAATAAGATTGTTTCTGAACACCCCAAAACGTCATTAAGACCATCTAAGACAACTAAGGTAAGTTTCTAAACGGTGCTGCTGCTTATGAAAGATCGTTACTTACCATGTATTGTACTCATTATTTCTCAGCACTTTTCAGATACAGTAATAAAGTATTTCATCCTTATCCCAATTATTGAAGACATCATTTATAGTTATCCTTAACCTAACTTGATGGTTGAAAAATTTGAGACTCATAGAAATCAAGCAAATTGTAGGACCCAGCTCTCTGATACTAGGCACCTAGCTTTTGGCATTAGATATCTCCTTTAATAAGGAAGACTAATCATAAATGAAAACAAAATTAGACTACATTTCACACACATGAAAGACATTCATGAATATTAAATGACATAAATCATCAGCTGTTAGTTCCAGCACAAGCAGAGAGAACCTTTCCAGGGATCAACTATTATGAATAATACAAGTTTGGGGGGATTCCTTGAGGGTAAAAGTGGTAATGATTTTTCCTGAGATCATTGCATAGTTAAGTCATATCATTACTCAAGCTGTCAGTTCTTTCTATCTCCTAGTTGTACACACAACAATTAATGAGTGTGTCATATATATCACCTCAAATAATTCTTATAACAGCCTGTGAGGTGGATATCATTCTCAGGTCACAGATAAAGAAACAGAATATAATGTGTTAAAATAATGTACCCAGATTAGGAAAGTGAAGATAGAAGGATCAGGAACTAATCTGATTTTTCTAATTCTCAAACAAAAACACTTAACAACAGGGATAATCACTATAGATATTTTTCAGAAGAGTATGTGAGCCCATATTTTTTAAGGAGATAAAGGAGGAAATATTTGGGGCTAAGAGAGAGGCCAAGATAAAAGGGCTGTTCAGTAAAAGCAGTACCACTTTTTTCTTAACATTTGGGAGTTCCAGTATGTTATTATGTTGTGTGTGTGTGTGTGTGTGTGTGTGTGTGTATGAACTGATTAAACGGCTTCATATAAACTTGCCTCTGAAATATTACAGTAGTATTAATGTGATTATAATTATTACAATCGTCTCAGAAAAAAGACTACTAGTTCAACACTGTTTATTATAACATAGTGAAACAGAGCATAGGTTAAGAATTTGGAGAGAAAAAAAATTAACAAGTATAATCCGATCCAACCTTGGTCCTCCCCTTAATTAACACTTGGTCCTAAGCAGAATCCTTAACTCTTTATGGTTTTATTTCCTAATGTATACAAATAGGTATAGAATGATAGTAGTAACCATTTAAGTTCGCACTAAGGCTTAAAATATCAAACGTTTGCAAAATCATTTAGCACACACCAAGTGTTCAGTAGGTTTTAGTTAATATTATCCTTGTTATTACAACTACTAACACTAGTCTCTGAGACTGCATCCTCAGCTGCAAAGTGGATGACATTTTACCAACCACACAGGTTGCTATCATATGAAAAGGGATATGTACAAAACAATTGCTACTATATTGGGCATGCAGCAATCAATTATTTTAAAGTATGCATTATTAGCTGTTGTAAAGTTACTGGACTTAGGAAGCATGCATTATGACTACTTCTAAGTACCTCTTGTATCCATTCCTTATATTCCCATCACCAATGTTCTGTTGCTGCTTATGCAATCATTATCAGCAGTCTATTAATACAACTTGGGTTCTTGCGTCTGCCTTCCACCCCCTTACTTAACTGCAGGCCATTTCATCCAAGACAAAGATCTTTACTAGAATAACATCCAAGATTCCCCTTCATATTCCTGTTCACCAATTCACCCATAGTCTCAGTTTTCATGATTCCCCATTTCCAAAAGACTAAAATGAAAATCTTATAGCTTTTCACTTATAGACTTTACACCAAACTTCTACCTCCTTTTCAGGATTTATTGCTACTACGTATGTCATGTACTGTGTCAAACTCTTGGTCATCTGGAATGAGAAAGTGTACACAGCAGGTCTCCCGCCTGTATGTTTACAGAAGTTATTCATTTCTATGATCTTAACAAAGACTCCACCTGGGAGGCAATGAGATTATTCATGAAGATCTCACAATCTTTTCAATACAAGCACACACACACAGATCGAAAGAATTCAACACTTGATAGAATGTTCTAAAATTATTATATATTAGGATGAGAAGTTTAATAAACCCAAGGGTGCATCAACAAAATATGTTTTCTTTTCAGGTAATGCCATTACCCATCTCAAGAAACGCATGGAGAACAGGAACAATGTGACAGAGTTTGTTCTCCTGGGGCTCACACAGAATCCAAAGATGCAGAACATAATATTCGCTGGGTTTTTGGTCATCTATATCACCACTGTGGTAGGAAATATGCTCATCGTGGTCACTGTTACTAAGAGTTCTTTACTGGAATCCCCCATGTACTTTTTCCTAGCTTACCTCTCCTTTATTGATGCCTCTTATTCCTCTGTCAATACTCCCAAATTGATCGTAGATTCACTCCATGAAAGTAAAACTATCCTATTCAATGGATGCATGACCCAAATCTTTGGGGAACATTTCTTTGGAGGAGCTGAGGGCATCCTGCTCACTGTGATGGCCTATGACCGCTATGTGGCCATCTGCAAGCCCTTGCACTATACAAGCATCATGAATCGGCGAGTGTGTGGGCTGCTAGTGGGAGTGTCATGGGTGGGAGGCTTTCTTCACGCAACCATACAGATCCTCTTCATCTTCCGCTTACCCTTCTGTGGCCCTAACGTCATAGATCACTTTATGTGTGACCTGAACCCTTTGCTCAGTCTTGCCTGCACTGACACCCACACTCTAGGGCTCTTTGTCGCTGCCAATAGTGGGTTCATCTGCCTACTAAACTTCCTCCTTTTGATGGTCTCCTATGTGGTCATCTTGCGTTCCCTAAGGACCCATAGCTTAGAGGCGAGGCGCAAGGCTCTCTCCACCTGTGTCTCCCACATCACAGTGGTCGTCTTATTCTTTGTGCCTTGTGTATTTGTGTACATGCGACCTGCAGCTACTTTATCAATTGATAAAGCAGTTGCTTTATTCTACACTATCATCACTCCCATGTTAAATCCCTTAATCTATACTTTGAGAAATGCCCAGATGAAAAATGCCATTAGGAAATTGTGTAGTAGGAAAGGTATTTTAGGTGATAAATAAATGTGCTTAGAACACAACATTGATTCAATAGAGGCAATGGTCAAAAGGACATCATGGATGATCTCAGCAAATACTTGTGGGATAAAGAAAAAAAATAACTGCTACAAATCACAGGTTCTGCATTGAGTAGATCAGAAATGAGTGCAAGAAAAGAGAGAAAAATGACCCATAACTGCTCTTTCCGTATGCATGAAATTCTACCAGATTTGGGTTTCGTTTTACTAGCTTCAACCAGTTACATGAATTCACAGATTTTTCTTCTAATAACAAATTAAAGAAATAATGGAATTTATTGCCATCGAGTAATAATCTCTATAATTCCTCACAACCTCAGATATGCAGATGATACCACTCTAGTGACAGAAAGCAAAGAGAAGCTAAATAGCCTCTTGATGAGGAAGAGAGTGAAAGAGCCAGCTTAAAACTAAATATTAAAAAAAACTAAGATGATGACATCCGGCCCCATTACTGCATGGCAAATAGAAGGGGAAAAGGTGGAAGTAGTAACAGATTTCCTCTTTCTGGGCACCAAAATCACTGCAGAAGGTGACTGCAGCCATGAAATCATGCTTCTTGGCAGGAAAGCGATGACAAACCTTGCCAGTGTGCTGAAAAGCAGAGGCATTACTTTGCCAACAAAGATTTGGATAGCCAAGGCTATGGTCTTCCCAGTGGTCACATACCGTTGTGAGAGCTGGACCGTAAAGAAGGCAGAATGCCAAAGAATTAATGCCTTCAAACTGTGGTGCTGGAGAAGACTCCAGACTCCTCAAAGTCCCCTGGACAGCAGGGAGAGCAAACTGGTCAATCTTAAGGGAGATCAACCCTGAATATTCACTGGAAGGACTAATGCTGAAGCTGAAGTTCCAGACAACTCATTGGAAAAGTCCCTGATGCTGGGAAAGATTGAAGGCAGAAGGAGAAGAGGGCATCAGAGGAAGAGATGGCTGGATGGCATCACTGATGCAATGAACATGAACTTGGGCAAACTCCAGGAGATGATGAGGGACAGGGAGGCATGGTGTGCTGCAGTCCATGGCATTGCAAAGAGTTGGACACAACTGGGCAACTGAACAATAACAAATAATCTCTATAATAAGCCAAGGAGGTATGCATAAAGATATGTGTGCATACATTCATGCTCAATAATGCCTGACTCTTTGTGACCCCATGGACTGTAGGCTCCCCTCTGTCCATGTGATTCCCAGACAAGAATAGTGGAGTGGGTTGCCATTCCTACTCCAGGGTAATCTTCCCGACCCACGGATTGAAACTGTGTCTCTTGAATCTCCTGCATTGGCAGGCAGATTCTTTACCACTGGCACCACCATCTGGGAAGCAGAAAAAGGAAAGTGTCAAAAAGTGTCATAAAGAGGAAAGTATCAAAGTAGATGTATTAGAAAGCCAGTAATAAAACTGACTAATTTCCCACCATGCCCTGAACTTCAATGAACTTCCAGGCAATGATGACAGAATGTTTAGATAATTGTACTACTAACCATTTACTGAGCCAGGACCTGTGCTTAACAGTGTATAAATTGGATCATTATCACTAAAAGCCTAATGGTTTTTCATTAATAACTGTGCTTGTTTTTATAGATCACAATTGATAGTCACATGGTACCTGCAATATTATAGTATATAATTATTTAATGCTATAAACACACTGGCCCTGTCTACCTCTAAGGGGTAAATAATGAATATTACACCATTCCCAAATTTTCTTGTAGCCTTTAGCACCATTTAGTATTGCTCATATAACCCATGCTCTGCTGGTAACACATCAGAAAGAGTAATGACTCAAATAAAAGAACATTTTGATGTCAGAAAAGAATTTCTATTTTTGACATATGCAGTCACACTTTGTAAAGTACTTGCCTACTATGCAGCAATAGTTTCTACAAGATAGCACAATATCATATGCATGATAAATATTGAATGTGTGGATGAATATATAAAGGGAAATAATTAAATTCACTAAAATGAAGTCCAAAAAGTAGTACTAGAGGCTAGGGAATTCATTTCTACTTTAAGTTGATTCAACTTCAAGGAAAAGTCTGGCTTGACCTCAGAGGGAAGTACAATTTGCTTTTATTCCTGTTTAAACTGAAGATGAGAAAGAAATTTAAATTACACTTCTCAGCATATGAGCAAATAGTTTACCTTAATATTCTCCCTGCTCTCAGCAAGATTTTTTGTGTTATTAATATAAGCTCTTTAAGCTATATTCTTCAGTTAACCTATTTACTTTTCAGTAACATTTCATTATTAACAGCTGTTTTTTAAAATGTGTGGCTCTGTCTGCATACAAAGCAATTTCAAGATAAATGCACTCCTTGTATTCTTTTTTGTCTTAATTCATTAACTAATACACATTTTGAGCACACAGTATGTATCAGACATTGATAGTTGCTGGGGTTGAAATGGTAAAAAAAAAAAAAAAAGAGAGAGAGAGAGAGAGAGGAGAGAGACCTGGATTCTGCCTTCAAAAAATTTAAGATCTGTTGAAAAACTCCCAAGAGGGAGTAAAAAATTACAAGGTGTTATAAATTATAAACTAGTGGAAAAGGACAAGGTACCATGAAATGTGTGGGGAATAGAAATTTGTACAGCCACTTGGAAAATCAGTGTGGAGGTCCCTTAAAAACCTAATATGATTCAGTGATCCAACTGCTAGGGATATATCCAGAGAAAACCACAATTTGAAGGGATGCATGCACTCCAGTGTTCATTACAGCACTATTTACGACAGCCAGGACATAGAGGCAGCCTGCACAGCCGTCAACAGAGGAATGGATAAAGAATGGGTGGTGCATATATACAATGGAATATTACAAAAATGAAATAGTGCTACTCACAGAGATGTGGATGGACCTAGAGACGCTCATACAGAGTGAAGTAAGTCAGAAAGAGTAAAACAAACATTGAGTAATATCACTTACATGTGTAATCTAAAAAATGGTGCAGATGAACTTATTTGCAAAGCAAAAATAGAGTCACACATATAGAGAAGAAACTTATGGTCACCAAGTGCGGAAGGGGGAGTGGAAAGAATTGGGAGATTGGGACTGACATATACACTCTACTATGTGTAAAACAAATAAATAATAAGAACCCACTGTATAGCACAGAGAACTCTATTCGGTGGTGACCTAAATGGAAAGGAAGTCCAAAAAGGAGGGGAGCTTCCCTGGTGGCTCAGAGGTTAAAGCGTTTGCCCACAATGCGGGAGACCAGGGTTTGATACCTGGGTGGGGAAGATTTCCCTGGAGAAGGAAATGGCAATCCACTCCAGTATTCTTGCCTGGAGAATCCCATGGATGGAGGACAGTGGGCTAAAGTCCACGGGGTCACAAAGAGTCGGACACACCAAGCGACTTCACTTTCACATACATATATGTATGACTGATTCACTTTGCTGTAGAGCAAGAAACTAACGCAACATTGTAAAGCAACTATACTCTGATTAAAATTAATTTTAAAGAAGAACTATGAGAAATGAGAACCTGTAGAAATGTGTGTGCCATTTAATTTTTTTAATATAAATTTATTTATTTTAATTGGAGGCTAATTACTTTACAATATTGTATTGGTTTTGCCATACATCAACATGAATCCGCCACAGGTGTACACGTGTTCCCCATCCTGAACCCCCCTCCCACCTCCCTTAAGTGTTATACATGTTTCCTCACATATGAAAAAGCTTTTTAAATAAATAAATTTTTAAAAATTAAAAAAAAAGCAGAAGCCAAATTATACGATATAATTATTATATAATATGTTGCTGGTACCTTAACATAAAGATACCAATGTTTTCAATTATTATTTTCATAAATCAAAACTGTTCATAAAAATTATAAATGTGAGTGTAGTTTGGCATACCCGCAACTGTTGACAGCAGTGATTAGCAACAAAACAAAGCACAAAAACATATGGTAATGAGTTTGTGGTGGCAGCAGGGTGGTCTGAGGAACATGGGTACATGGATGCAAAGGAAGAGTGAAATAGAGCTGATAGAAGAACAGTATTTTAACTGTTTTAAGGATAGTTAAAATTGTCTTGTGATCTAAGTACCAGAACTTCAAGAGAAAAAAGTTAAAGTAGCATAAGCAATGAAGTGCGATGTGAGTAGAGATCACTGTTACAGCTGATGGACCAATAATTCATCTCTGGGACCATCTGATCATACTCCATGGGAAACTATGTGAAGTTTCTTTTTTATTAAATATCACCAGTTTAATTACCTCATTTCTGTCCAAACTGCCTGGAAAAGACACCCTAGAGTTGCATGTAATGAGTAAACAGTACGTGGACAAAGAGTCATATCTCAGTATGTGTCTCAGCCCTACCAAACCTGAAGTTGGGTCGAGCATGCCATCCCTTCACCCACGGGCAAAATCTACACTTTCTCCAAAGAGTGAAGTCCTGGCCTGGGAAGGAAGGCCACATTCTAAATGAATTCCTTCCTTGGATACTCATTTCTCAGTCAAAGGGCTTCTTTTTAGAGAGCTCATTACCCTTTTTATAGTTAGCGCCCTGACATAATTAATGATTGCATGTAAACTTTTCCAGTTCAAATCACTCTGTTCTGTTCTCTGACTGGACCCCACCTAATACAATATGGAAAATACATAATACAATGCTAGTCTTATAAGCATGTCATAAATAGGATTTCTTCTACTGTACAAACAAGATTTAATGAACAAGAAAATTCACACACAAAAAAATCTATATTGAGGCCAGAGTCCAAAGTAAAGGAATATCATTAGGCACTCTTTAATAATCAGTAGTAACCAACACACCTCCATGTTACATAATAAGACCAATTCAAAACTCTAGATTTGTACTTTTTAGCTTCTGAAGATATTTCCAGATTTCCTGTTAATAGATAAGTATTTATTGATTAAGAAGCATTAAGTTGGGATAAGGAGAATGAGAGCTGGGAGACAGTAAGTCTGGATTCCAACCCAAGCTTTAGTTTTCGTGCTTAAGTGGCTATCAGCAAGTATTATTCATTCCATTGTTAGATTCGATATATTCATCAAGAGGCTTGGCCTAGAGTACCTCTATTACTTCTATCTGTAATGTTTAATGATTCTGTTTAACTATTATCTGAACTCACTTTTTTCTTCCAGAGTTTCTTCATAGCACATTTTACCTCAGCATTTCTGAGGGTGTAGATTACAGGATTTAACATAGGGCCCACCATAGTGTAAAAGACAGCAACAGCTTTCTCAATGGGCAGAGTGGTGACTGGGCGAAGATACACAAAGACACAGGGCACAAAGAATAAGAACACTACTGTGATGTGAGAGACACATGTAGAAAGGGCTCTGCATCTCCCCTCCAGGCTATAGTTCTCTAGGGAGTGCAAGATGACCACATAGGAGACCAACAGGAGGAGGAGGTTTAACAGGCAGATGAACCCACTGTTGGCAGTAACAAAGAGACCAAGGATGTGGGTGTCCACACAGACAAGTTTCAACAAAGGGTACAAGTCACACATGAAGTGGTCTATGACATTGGGGCCACACAAGGGCAGCCGAACTGTAAAGAGGATCTGAACGGTTGCGTGGAGAAACCCTCCAGTCCAGGCCACCCCCAGCAGGAGGAGGCACAGCCTGTGGCTCATGATGGCCGTGTAGTGCAGAGGCTTGCAGATGGCCACGTAGCGGTCATAGGCCATCTCTGTGAGCAGGATGATCTCAGCAGCACCAAAAATGTGTTCTGCATAGACTTGAGCCATACACCCATTAAAGGGGATTGTCTTGATCTCCTGAAGGGAGTCCACAATCAACTTAGGAGCTGAAGAAGAAGAGTAAATTGTGTCTAGCAAGGAAAGATGGGTCAGGAAGAAGTACATGGGGGAGTTCAGAGCCTGGCTGGTGGTAATGGTAACCACAATGAGCAGGTTGCCTGACAGGGTTACCATGTACAAGACCAAAAACACCACAAATACTATTTTTTGCATTTGGGGGTTCTGTGTAAGACCTACTAGAATGAATACAGTCACATTCCTTTCGTTCTCCATCTATGTGGTGTGGGTAATAAAAATTCTGGGAAAGAATGCTTTGCCTTTAAAAGAAAAGAAAAAAGAATAATAAAAAAGTGAAATACACTGAAACTCTGCCTTTTAACAGTACTCTTATAATGTCACAGATGAATCTTGCTTTTCCCAAAACTCTGTAGGAATAGTATCTTAAAAGTTGTTTTAGTTGACCTAGTCTTTTTTTATTCTGATCTCAAACTATTTTTATAAGACATAGAGTAACCAGAAGAAAGAAATTCAGTTTCCTTGGCCATAGTGTCTGAAATACTTTAATGGAACATCAATTTATTGGAATAATTTGGACATTAGAAGTAACAATTTTGGAGGCTAATCTAAAAGTTTATGCACAAAATAACATGAATTTAAAAATCACAAAATAGTCTATTTTACAAATTATGTAAAAATAGGGAAAAATTTAGTGAATATACTTATTGAATTAGCATTTAAAGATTACAGATTTTATATACATCTTTTAAAAATAAAGTTCAAATACAAAAATTTCACTTATAAAATTTTATATACTTTTCTAATCTATGTTAAAACATATGTATAGAAGATTGTTAAGAAAAATAATTTAATACATTGAGGACATTTGCTCCTGAATTTGAGATTATGGTTGATATTTTATTTCCCATGTTCTTCAGTATTTTCCAAATTTCTATAGCTTACATAACTAATTATATGACTAGAAATTAAATATAATCCTCATGTTTTGTCTTAGAGTTCTAAAGCTGAAACTATGTGGTCTTAAATTGATTGGAATATGCATGAGAAAACAGACACAGGGAATTGTATTTTGACACATCATGGGACCCCAAGAAATATCTGAATATAATTAACTGCTCTTATGTACTCAAAATTGTTATCAATTCACCAGCTAGACATAGAGTAGGGGCAGAGCTGGGTGCTCACTGCTTTGAGAAAATTACTGTGAGGGGTGAGGCTGCCCTGACTGCCCCATGGGTCTCATAATTACCCTAAATCCCATCTTTATTCTACCAAGCAAAGATTATTGACCTCTGCATTTAACTTATAACATTTATACTTATAGTCAATAAGTCCTCTGAATAATCAAACCAGTCAGTTTACTACAAAGTCTATTTCAACTTACTTGATGAGGAATACACATATTATTCAATTAAACTTTAAGGTAGCATATAAAACGAAGTTTTACGGGACATTAATGACGACATTATTAATGTTCACTTTTTCCTGTATCTCAGACTCCATTATTCTCTTTATATACTCTTAAAGCAAAAAAAAAAAAAAAAAAAAAAAAAAGCAGTGAAGAGGAAAATGAGTTCTCCCAGTTACACATGGTCAAGTTGAATAATGAGGTATGTGGAAAGGAAACCTCCTACAGATGATCCCATCAACTCTTCATTGAGAAGCTAGCTTTAGAGTTTCAAACCCCAGGATAGTGGTCTCCCTTCTGGATAGGTCAGTGCATCAGAGAATCCTTCCAGGGAAAAGAATACCTGAGGAACAAGCTGAATGTACTTCTAATTGTCAGTTCTTCCCTAGAGAAGATGGCCCTTGGGGGAACCAAGAAACTAATAATACTTTTTTATAATTTCCTGAAGGCCTGTACCAAAGGTTGGATTTCATGATCAAAATCACATAGAAAACCTCAAATATGACTCATTCATTTTTATTATTTCACGTATGGTTTCAGCTTCTTGCAAACCTTGAAGTAATCAGGACACAAGTTAAAAATAGTTCTATCTTATCAATGTCTTTGATATCCTCTATTAACAGATAGACTCAAACACATGATCACTTTCTTCCTCTTTACTAGACTTAGCTGTGCCTATTAACATTCAAATCCTCTACAATACATATTTTTGGAGAAATGAGAAATAAAGTGTTAATCTCACGGAGAAATTCTTTTCTCTTATAAGGGCATTCATACTACAGTGGATAGGTAAGAACTTAAACAAACTTCCTTCCAAACAGAGAAACATTTATCACTTGTTTAAATTCCATATACTCACACATTATGAAATATAAACTTTTACTATAAATCTGCTGCTTTCTCATTCTTAATAGAATGCAGAGATTAATTTTCACCATATGATTCTTATAATAATCAATTAATTAAATGTTGTTGCGCCTTTGCTGTGTTCACGCTATACTCACAGCTTTACATTCACTATTCCATTTACAAGACCTTCACAACAGTCCTATGAGGTTGGTAAACTATTATCTACTTTAAAGATAAGGAAATGCGGTTAGAAGGTAAACCACTTGCCCGAGTCATGATACCAAAATAAAATAGAGCAGTCTGTATTAAAAAATCAGGATGTCTACCTCTAGCTGTTTGGAATTTAGCTCTCCAGTGTAGGGCTAGTTTACTTCTTGGAATCAGCCATGTCAGAGTTTGGACAAAGTGACCATGTGTAATCCATGGCAGTTATTTGGCTAAACTGTATGATGTACAGTCAGATGTTAATGAGTTCAGGATCTATTTAACAAGTTCAGAATTTTTGTGCCCTAAAATTCTTCCAGTACCAAGGGATAGTTAGAGAGTTTGGGGTAGACGTGTACACACTGCTGGATTTATTTTTATTTTATAATTTTTTTTTTACTTTACAATATTGTATTGGGTTTGCCATACATCAACATGAATCCGCCACGGGTATACACGTGTACACACTGCTGGGTTTAAAATGGATCAACACATGGAATTGTACAGCACAGGGAACTCTGCTCAGTGTTGCCTGGCACCCGGGAGGGGAGGGGAGTGGGGGGAGAAAGGGCACGTGTATATGTGTGGCTGAGTCACCCGAAGCTATCACAACAGTGTCACCCCAATACAAATAAAAAGTTTGAAAGAAAATTCTTCCAGTACCTTGCATTTTATCAACTCATATGCTCTTTAAAGATAAGGAAGATGCAGCCCAGAGAGGAAACACGGCTGATTAGTGGTAAATAAGAATCCAAGTCTTTTAATGCCCAACACAGTGATTTTTTTTATCCCACCACACCTTACCTCCCATAAGATGACTTAAGACCAGTGTATACAAGGGGGAAAGATAAATCACCTTAGGCTGACCAAGAAAATTAACTTTCATCTCTTATCTTCAGCAATATGTGTCTTGACTCTCTAAGAGAAAGGTCTAAGTCTTAGGTCAGGGATGCAAAATTCAGTTATAATGCAGGGACCACATCCACTTCAACAGAAATAAGATCTTGCCTGGTTAGAAGATCCAGGAAAGTTTGAAAATAATCAGAATTAAAAGTGCCTCAGAACTTGGGGTTTAATGTGTATCCCCAACCACAGCAAAGGGTACATTTTCCCTTGTAAATGCTATAAATTTATACATTCTCAATTTGGAATTCAATATGAGCTGACAGATTCCTTCAAAAAACATAATCTAAATGCTGACATTCCCCCTCAGTCCCATGCGGACTTAAAAATTGTCTTCAGAATCCACAGATTGTAATCCTGTTCTGGATAAATTATAAATAAATCCATATACAGGAAGGAGAACAAATATTTCTGCTAAAGATCCCAGGGTATCTAAAAGTAATCCCCCATAAAATATCAGAGAATAAATCTTTAATGATTTTCACTGTAAAAATCCCTTGAAAAAAAGCAGCACTATAAAAACTCAATTAAAAAAAAACAGCAATTCTAGTTCACTTACCGTGGTTTCCTGTAGTTAAGAAGAATGCCCAGGGTATTTAGAAATACGAAATAACCATTACTTGTAATGTCAAATCATGCATATTTCTCAAGTCCCCACTGCCTGGATAATTCTACAGAAAGCATCTCTGTCAAGATGATACAAATTTATTTAAATATATTCAGCATGCTCTAATACCTTGGAAAATCAAGTCAAAAGAAAAGAAAATGCTATATTGAATTTGAAACCCAAAGTCTTAGGTACTACGAGGAATCTTCTGATCTTCAGAACCTAGTCTATGGATATAGAAGAAAAGGCACAAATATTTCTGTTACCTAATAAGCCCTTCTTAGGCTTCTCTTAAAATGAGGAAACATCTTCTCCATGAATCTTAGTGTTTAGAGAGGATACTGAGAACATCAAAGAACCAACCTTTCTATCTAAGGCATTATCCTCCCAGGAATTAATTATCTCTGTTTTTTTAAGATTTTGCCTAGAAGCAGATATTTGGGAGAATTCATCCATGAACAACACATTTTCACCTGATTGGGTCTTTGCCTGCATTTTAACAGCCTGCATTCTTGGTCTGGAAAACTATGTGATAAAGTGCTCTTCATGCAAGCCCTCGGGTATCAAGAGCTGAGGCACGAAGGACTCTAAATGATGCCACCATGGCGTTTCATCCAGGTGGAATATCCCTAAGAAAATGTACTCACTAACTGAGGTCACCAGAGGAGGTTGAGATACATATAGTTTCAAGACTATTACATCTTGAGTAACTGACTGCTTAATCATTATAAAATGTCTCTTGGTCTATAGCAACAATTTATGGCCTAAAGTTTATTTTGTCCTATATTTGCATTGCCTGTTCTTTCACCTCTCTTTTTGTTACTATTTCCATAATATTTATTTCTTGCCACTTTCACTTTCCACTTATCTGTGTCTTTGAATTATGAAGCTTGTAGAGAAAATATATTTGAATCACGATTTTGTCCATTCTGCCAATCTCTGCCTATTAGTTGGAGTGCTAAACCATTTCTATTTTATATAATTACTGGTAAGACAGGATTTACATCTTACATCCACTCCTGCTGGTCCTTTCCCCTTTCCATGCCTTCATCCTCTCTCCTGTGCCAGGTCTATAAAATTCTGGGAAACTTTTGCTCAGGGCTCCCTCAACAGTGAGACGACTCCCATATCTGTGCTAATCCACCTGACTCTTGACTACACAATGTTTCATGGGGGATAACGGAACAGGGGGAAGATGACACTTACTCTAGTTTTAACCTGTCACTTATACTATGTCAGCAAATGATTAAGGCTGCTGCTTTCATTTGTGGCTTATTAATTTATTCACTCCTCTGTCACCTGACAACTCAGTTCTCTCTTCCGCTCAGCTGAGCCCTTGAGTCTATATATAAAATTATAATATCTGTGAATAATGATGATCTTACATTTTACTTTCCCATCTTTATACCTTTCATTTTATTTTCCTGTTGTATTGTACTGGATGGGCTTCCCAGATGGTGCTAGTGGTAAAGAACCCACCTTCCAATGCAGGAGACCCAAGAGATGCAGGGCTAATCTCTGGGTCAAGAAGACCTCATGGAGGAGAGCATGGCAAGCCACCCCAGTATTCCTGCCTGGAGAACCCCATAGAAAGAGGAGCCTGGTGGGCTATAGCCCATAGGGTTGCAAAGAGTAGGACATGACTGAGGCGACTTAGCACATTATATTGGATAAGACCGCCAATACTATATTAAATATAGTATTTAATATATCCAATGCTATATTAAATTTCTGAGACTTTTCAGAAAACCATGCCCCAGAAATCCACAGATTCTATCCCTCTGACTCCTGGTCAAGCCATTACATTAAAATCACTCATAATTATTCATCTCCTGCCTATATCATTTATAGAACAGAAAAAAACAGATGGGCACCTGCCAAACTGCTAATACATGGTATCATCAAATGAGGTGTAGGCATTTTTAAAAGAAGCATTTCAGTTAACCAAATATTTCACCACACACTTGTTCATAAGGATGCATGAGTTTGATAACTGTTTTATCTCCTGCCACAACTAAAGCTTAAACTTTATGAAAGGTATCAATATATTGATTATATAACAATTCATAGATTGTTAACTAACTCTAGTTCCTCTTCTAACAAATCAACTATCATCAGATGAATATCATGGTGAGATTTTAATTCAATGTCCTAACATGTTTGATTATCAAAATCAGACTTCACTGAAATCAAATTAATCCTACCAGTTATTCCTCTATTAACCCAAAAAACAGGTACATTATGATTTATTTATTGGCTCCCTTTTTAGCAACAATTTTAAGATCTGGCTAATCAAGGCTATGGTTTTTCCTGTGGTCATATATGGATGTGAGAGTTGGACTGTGAAGAAGGCTGAGCACTGAAGAATTGATGCTTTTGAACTGTGGTGTTGGAGAAGACTCTTGAGAGTCCCTTGGACTGCAAGGAGATCCAACCAGTCCATTCTGAAGGAGATCAACCCTGGGATTTCTTTGGAAGGAATGATGCTAAAGCTGAAACTCCAGTACTTTGGCCACCTCATGAGAAGAGTTGACTCATTGGAAAAGACTCTGATGCTGGGAGAGATTGGGGGCAGGAGGAGAAGGGGACGACGGAGAATGAGATGGCTGGATGGCATTACGGACTCGATGGATGTGAGTCTGAGTGAACTCCGGGAGTTGGTGATGAACAGGGAGGCCTGGCGTGCTGCGATTCATGGGGTCGCAAAGAGTCGGACACGACTGAGCGACTGATCTGATCTGATCTGATCTTTCTGTTGAATTAATTTTCACTCAGATCCCCTCATTTGATGTAATCCAGGGTTCCCCTTATCTTCCAGTTATCGTAAGGCCCATTTTGCAGACTCTATTACGAATCCATTGGATACTTAGTAAAAATCAGTACAATCCATCTGATGCCACTATCATTATAATCCACTTCTCATTCCACAAAGAACAGCACTCTTAATTCTATTCGTTGAGTAGATTTACATTTTCCTCTCCAGTGAATTGGTTTCTATGCTGCTACTTACCAGACTGAGAGACGGCTTTTCACTCTTGAGCCACTATTCGTAAATAATACTGAGTTTAGGCATCCTCCAATAACTGATCATAGGGAGGGACTCCTTCAGCCATGAGGTTTCGATATGCTTCAGGAGGCCCTAATGTAGGGCTCGAGGGCGAACCAGCCATTGCTCACACATGCAGTGACTGCTGCGTTCACATATTCTTACATTTGATTTCCTATTTGATAAAATGACTCTTCTGCTCATTTCCCGACATACTAGAATGATTATCTGACATAATTCAGGGTATTTTAGATCTCAATAATGCATGTCCTTCAGCAAGAAAAAGCAGTTTCAGGTGAAGTTCAATTACAAGCTAGCAAATCACCCTTCAGTGTGTTCTTTTTAGTGTTTTAGCTAACTGCTCAGTCCAAAATCCCACTGATTACCCGTAACTGGCAATTCTGGCATTCCCCTGCGAAAAAGCATTATTCAGAAAAGAAAATAAATTGCCTTCAAGACTCTTATTAGGAACAGAAAAGCAGCACTCTGAAGTGTACCCACCTGTGGAGAAAAGGGAGCCCTCCTACTAAGTTGCTGGGAACATACATTGGTGCAGCCACTGTGGAAAGTAGGATGGAGGTGTCCCAAAGAAACACAACTAGAGTTGCCACAGGACACAGCAATCCCACTTCTGAGCATATACTCAGACAAAACAAATTCGAAAAGATACAGGCGCTCCTACGCTCATAGCAACACTATTTACAACAGCCAGTACAAGGAAACAGCCTAAATGTCCATGAACAGAGAAATGCATAAAGAAAGATCTGGTACATATATGCAGCAGAATATTATTCAACCTTCAAAATGAATGAAACAATGCCATCTGCAGCAACATGGATGGACCTAGAGATTGTAATACTAAGAAGAGTAAGTCAGAAAAAGAAACACAAATACCATACGACATCACTTATATGTGGACTCTAAAATATGACACCAAGAAATGCGTGGGTATATGTATATGTATAATTGCTTCACTTTGCTATACACCTGAAACTAACACAGCCTTGTGAATCATCTATACGCCAATAAAAATTTTAATAAAAAAATTACAGATGACACGAATAAACAAAACTATAAGACAGAAACAGACTCAGAGACCTAGAGAACAGAGCTGTGGTTGCCAGGGGGGAAGGTGGGTAGGGGAGGGAAGGAACAGAATGGGAGTTCAGGATTAGCAGAGGCAAACTTATAAACAGGATGGATAAACAAGGTCATACTATTTAGCACCAGGAACTATATTCAATATCTTGTGACAAATCATAATGGAAAAGAATATATATATATATATAGCCACTTTGCTGTACAGAATAAATTAACACAATATTGTAAATCAACTAAATTTCAATCAAAATTTTTTAAAAGAATATCCATAGCTTTTGTTCTTAGCTATAATTGTGTCACATGCCTATCCCTAAGTTTATCACTAGAAAGGAGAAAAACAGTCATAATTACTTAAACTAATTCAGATTCACACTATGAACTGGGGTTGGACCACAATTTCCCCAAACACATGGCCACCTGGCACCAGAACAAAGGGAGCTTTGGTTGAAAGAAAGAAGATGAGAAATAACTACTCTGTGCACAACTGTCTGCCATACCTAATATGCCTCTATTAATTACTCCCTTCTCACTCCTGTATCTATAACTGTCTCTCTCCTTCCCTTCCCCCTCCCATTTCCCTTCCCTTCCTCCTTCCTCTTCTCTTCCCCTCTCCCAATTTCTCACCCTCCCTCATCTCCTCTCTTTTAGTTCTTCCCACTGGTATTCAAATATGACCAACTTTCTCCCATTTTGAAAAACACTCATCTTCAATCCCATATCCCAAGATAGTACCTAAGTACCTAACTTGATTCTAATCAACCTATGAGGTACTATTATTATCTCTTTATAAGATAGTGGAAACTGAGGCACAGAGAAGTTAAATAACTTACCCAAGATTATACAGCTTAACCAGGATTCAATAAATGATTATCAATAGTATTGTAGTAGTGGAGAAATGCAAATTTTTCTCTCAACTTATTTCAGGAAATTTTTTTATGCATAAAGCACTAATGGATCATTTTATATTCTATTTTTTGGTGTTACTCCCAATAACCCCTATTTATTTAAGCTGTCCTTAAGCTGTTTCGCAGGTTCTGGTAAGTTCAGTGATAAGCTGAAATCTTACAGTAAATAGAATTGATTATCAATACCCAGGTTCGTGTCTTTGGTATATTATTTCTCTAGGACTCCACCATGTCCCATTGATATAGAGAATATCCCTGGTCCTTGGTATGAATATCTGCTCAGTCTTCCCTTCTACTCTGAAAGCATCAGGAAATTTCCAGAATGAAAACTCCCAATAGAGTGCTTAGGAAGACATCCCAGATGGGGCCAAATGTGGAAAGGAAGATGAGAAATATTCTCTTTTCTCAATGGTCCTTTCTGATCAGTGCTACACAGGGGGTCTGTCTGAGGAATATGTCCTTCCTGCCACTGGTGGTGAAAGCAAAGCCTCTGAATAATGCACAGCTGTTCTGAATCACCACCTCCTCCCCCACCAATCCCAGTGCATGAAACTCATCACGGAATCAATGTCCAGTGCCCTACAATAACATAATTGTTAGAGCTCAAACTTAGAAATTAAACCAGCTTGTATTTCAATCCAACGTCTACTTATTAGCTTTTAGATCTTGGTCAAAAGATACTCAAAGTAAGCATCAATTTTCATTTACATAAAGTAGGGTTAATATATCCCACATGGAGATTATGTGAGAATTAGATGAAATACCACATGTAACACTGTGATGTAAATACAGAGTGTTCATTATCTGTTAGTTCTCATTGCATCCACATTTCCTGAATCTCCTACAACCTTTCTAGGACTCAACTACACTGTCAGATTTTTTAGTGAGAGATGGCTGAACATCCATAGATTTCTGAACTATAACGACTTATGAATCAGTATTCAATACTTTAAAACTTAACTTTCCTTCTTTCTTAATTTCTGCATTAAGAAATTCTACCAACCAGACTCTACCAACCGTTAAGAATAAAGAAGCCATGTACGTGAGTTGAGACAATTCTTTGCAGAAACTTGAATCAGTCAAGCTGTGTGCTCTGGTTTCCTATACAGAAAGTGACAACAGACACCAATGAGCTTTTGCTTTACACCAAGCACCGTTGTAAGCACTTTACATGTGTAACTCATAGAAACTCCACAATATCCTGTGACAGGTACTCCTATCGCCCTCTTCTTACAAGTGTGAGAACTCAGGTATAAAGAGGCTGAGGAACTTGCCCAAGATCACACAGTTAGCAAACAGAAGAGGCAGCAAAACTGTTACAGTTAATCATGATTCACTATTCTATTACTAAAAGCAGTTTCTCTAGGCTGGCAGTTGCTCAGTCGTGCCTGACTCTTTGCAATCCCAAGGACTGTAGCCCCCTAGGCTCCTCTGTCCATGGAATTCTCCAGGCGAGAATACTGGATTGGGTTGCCATTCCCTTCTCCAGGGCACCTTCTCAACTCAAGGACTGAACCCAGATCCCCTGCATTGCAGGCAAATTCTTTACCATCTGAGCTGCTCTAGCCTACATGCCTTTATCTACAGGGCATTAGATATTTCCACACGTTGTCTTCCTCAATCCCTCCTCCAACTCTGTGAGTGAAAGTGAAGTCGCTCAGTCGTGTCCGACTCTTTGTGACCCCATGGACACCAGCCTCCTCCATCCATGGGATTTTGTGAGACAGGTATGAATAAGGCTGTTTTGCTGATGGACAGGGAGGCCTGGCATGCTGCAGTTCATGGGGTTGCAAAGAGTTGGACACAACTGAGTGACTGAACTGAACTGAACTGATGAACACTAGGGAGCTCATGCATCCATTATCCCATGACTAGGACCTCTGTGCCTTGGGTCCCAGAGTCCAAGATCATTTTCTAAACACAGTCAGAGGGGCTGCAAACCCAGCCCAGATGCCTGTCCCTCATCTCCTTAATCACAGATGCCATGGCCACAAGAGAGATTGGATAAACTGGTGTGGCTGCCATCTTGGTTGAAGCTGCTAGTTCTAAACCTCTGGGAGTTGAGAGATCAGAGATTCCCTAACTCCTTGCACTCGAGTAATACTTATTTAAATATTTCCCTGTCACCACACTTGAAAGTGTTGGTAAAGATGAACCCAGGAAGACCATATAAGCGTAACCATCCCCAGATCACAGAAGCTGTGTGGTTTTGAGCCTCCAAAACATTTGGATCCAGACTCCTAGGAACCAAAGAAGATATCTATAGGCTGAGCAAAGGCTTAGTGAGAAAAAGATTTGAAAGAGCTAACCTCATAGAATTGCTACTTCTTATCAACTTTTATTTGTTGCTGATTTTATGGTGCTTGCAATTCCTAATTTTTCTACTTTAACAGTGTGCTATTTCGAGGGCTTTAAGTCAGGATAGATCTCAGGTCAAGTGGCTCTTTTTAATACACTTCCTCTGGGCACAAGAAAGACTGACAAATGGCATAAATGGAAATTTCCTCCAATGGTTAGGCTTTTTCCCATCACTTTCCTTTGAAGCCTAACACTTTGGAAGGTCTCAGAATAAAGAAATTTGTTATCTGAGCCAAGATGTGTGTGCCTCACTCACATAATGGTATGAGCCAATAAAGCAAACCTAAAACCCAGTCCATGAACTCAGCATTATTTAAGAATTCTCTTTCAGCAGTCATTTTCAAATCATTAAGTAAGGAAAAGGAAAATTCCATTTAAGACAAAAAGTGAATAAACTTTAAAGCAGCAGTTGTTGATAGGTTAATGATCGCTCTACAAGTAACACCTCGTTGTGAAATGAGCATGTCACTTATTTCCCAAATGCATCTGAAGAGGTAAGTACAATCTGTGGTCTCTTGATCACGTTTTCTCAAGGTGATACCTTGTTGTTGCTGTTCAGTCACCATGTCCAACTCTTTGCGACCCCAAGGAGCACGCCAGTCTTCTCTGTCCTTCAACATCTCCCAGAAAGTGCCCAAGTTCATGTCCACTGAATCGGTGATGCCAACCATCTCATACTAGGGTATTCAAATTACAGGTGAGTTAGGTTTAAACACTTCAGTATTCATGCCTGGAGAATCCTATGGACGGAGGAGCCTGGTGGGCTGCTGTCCATGGGGTCGCACAGAGTCAGACACGACTGAAGCAACTTAGCATGCATGCATGCATTGGAGAAGGAAATGGCAGCCCACTCCAGTGCTCTTGCCTGCAGAATCCCGGGGACAGAGGAGCCTGGCGGGCTGCCGTCTATGGGGTGGCAGAGTCAGACACGACTGAAGCGACTTAGCAGCAGCAGCAGTAGGTTTAAACATCTCTTTTTACTGTCACAGATTTTTATAAATAGTGACCAACGTACTGAGAAAAGGAGTCAAGAATATTATCTCTTTTATTAAATTATTTTTCTTATTATAAAGGTAATATATTCTCTTTGTAGGAAATTCAGATCAGAAAAATTTAAAAAGAATACAAAATTTATCTTAAATCCATAATCCAAATAAGCATCACTAGTCTTTAGAGCATTTCTTTCAGGTACTTTTCTATGTTTATACGTCATTTTGGACCATTTAGATCATAATAAAGAAGTTGCCTGGTATCTTGTGTTTTCTACTTAATATTATGTTGGAATAATTTTTTCACACCATTAGTTTTTCTTGTAAATAACCTCAGTGTTCACTTTATATTTCATAACTATAATTTGCTTAATTGTTCATCTTTATGTAGACACTTGAATTGTTTTCAAAGTTTCATTATCATACAAATATGAAATATAGCCTGCATGCACAGTTTTTGTCCATAATCTTTATACAGAATAGATTCTGAAGAATAAGGAGTACTGGATCAAGGGGCATGACCAATTAAAAAGCCCTTGTTATACAAAGGCAAACTTCTTTCCAGAATATGTTAAATCAACACAGTACTAATATAACTATCATAAAGTTTTGCTCATTTTCCAATTTAAAGTATTTCACTGTTTTTAAATTGCATTTCCTTGATGGCTTATGAAATAGGGATTTTTTTTAAGGGATCTAACGTTCTTTTCTGAGAATTTTCTTTTTATTAAAAACTTTTCTTACTTTTTATAATTTTGTAGGTAGAACTTTTTTTGTAAAAACTACATCTATGATAATACTTATCTATCATACTTGTTGCAAATAGTTTTCCAATATGTTCTATACCTTTATGTAGTTGAATCTGTTAGCTTTGTCCTAGTTTTTATAGCACTGAATTTTGCTTAAAATGCTCTTGCCACCTAGAGATTAGATATATATATATATATTTGTTCTTTTGATTTTCTGTTTTTGAAGAAATCTGTTTTATTGAAAGTCTTTAATGCACGCTACCCTTTTTTCCCTATCTCTTTTTATTTTATTTGATGATGGCATAAAAGATAGGCTTTATTTGAAAAATACCTATTCAGTTGTTAAAAAATCTTTTATGAACTACACATAATATTTCTTCAAATTTTCTTTAAAAATAATAGCCTTTTACAGTTTGACCATACTTGCCTCTTATTGAGCTTATCTGCTCATTTATTTCATTCATATTTTTAAAACTCTAAAAAAAATTTGAATTCATTTATAGTCTACTAGTTTTCCATTATTTAATATATTGATTTCTGCATTCAACTTTCTCTGAATACAATTAGTTGCTTTTCTAACCTCTTGAGTTGATTACTTAATTCACTTATTTTCTCTCTTTATTTGTGTTCTTTCTAAATACTATAATTATCAAGTATTTCAAGGATGAGAATAATGATATGTCTGTTTCTTCACTTTTAAACTCATCACAAATTTGGAGTATGTGGAAAGTTATGCATTTTACTTTTAGTATAGCATTTTGACCTATATAATAATAATATTCTTCAATTCCTCCATACTATCTGTTATTTTTCTCAGTTTGTATATGAAAAAGTTTAGGTGCAGTAAGAGTAAGGTCTGTACATAACATCACATAGCTGCTAATCAGTGAAAACAGAATTTAGAAATACTTGACTGCACAGAACACATACTGGTAAACAAATTATAATGCTTTAGTTTCCTTACCTTAAGAGTACCTGTTTTCTAAAGAGATCTAGAGAATTTTTCATAGTCCTCCCTAAACTGAGCTTGATTTGCAAAATTCTTCTGAAACCTAAACATGATAAAAAAAATTCTCCAACTATAAAGAAAGCTGAGCGCCGAAGAATTGATGCTTTTGAACTGTGGTGTTGGAGAAGACTCTTGAGAGTCCCTGGGACTGCAAGGAGATCCAACCAGTCCATCCTAAAGGGGATCAGTCCTGGGTGTTCATTGGAAGGACTGACGTTGAAGCTGAAACTCCAATACTCTGGCCACCTGATGCGAAGAGCTGACTCATTGGAAAAAACCCTGATGCTGGGAAAGATTGAGGGCAGGAGGAGAAGGGGACAACAGAGATGAGATGGTTGGATGGCATCACCGACTCAATGGACATGGATTTGGGTAGACTCCAGGTGGTGGTAATGGACAGGGAGGCCTGCGTGCTGCGGTTTATGGGGCTTCAAAGAGTCGGACATGACTGAGCAGCTGAACTGAACTGAGTGACTCATAATGTTTCAAATAAATCTGGGGGATATTGCATTCAGCTCAGTTCAGTTCAGTCGCATCATGCTATTTTATCCATTTCAGAATATTCGTTTTTCTTCTTGCGTGATGGTATCTTAGAAAGTTTGAATGTAATATAAATTCACAAAGTTTTATTTGAATGTAATATAAATTCACAAATCTAACTGCCAGTTATACCTCGAAAGTGAAAGTACAGTTGCTGAGTCATGTCTAATTCTTCGTGAACCCATGGACTATAGCTCGCCAGGTTCCTCTGTCCATGGGATTCTCCAGATAGGAATACTGGAGTGTGCTGCCATTTCTTTCTCCAGGGGATCTTCCCCAGCCAGGGACTGAACCAGGATCTCCTGCATTGCAGGTGGATTCTTTACCACCTGAGCCACCAGGGAAGCCCTCAGTTATACCTTGTTAAGAAGTATACCTTAGGTAAAGAAGCTATACCTTACTGGAGCCTTAAGGATTCAATCAGTTCAGTTTTTTATGAGGTGAGACTACATTACCCCTAATTTTGAGTTGAATTTACCTGATGTTTTATATTCACCCTGGAACTAGTTAAAAGTAAGAATAATAAGTTCTGCAGCTTAACCTCATCAGCACAAGTGACTAGAGAAGGGAAACAAAGGAGTAAATTCTCACGAACTCAAGCCTCTGCTCCTTTGTATGGGTCCTCTTTTTATTCCTCTTTTCCTACAGGAGAAAATACATGAGCATTTTGGGGGGAATACCCATCAATGTACAATTATACAAAGATGCCTGGAATGTGAACAGTGATGAAACTGTGTTTGTATATATGAATGTGTATGTGCATGTGTGGGTGAGTAGGGCTGTGTGTGTGAGAGAGAGAAAAAACAATTATGTGTTCATTTTGTGGCTAATAATAATATGGCCCAAGTTTAAGTCTTGGGTTTATCTACTTCATGTTTTTATAAGTCTTACAAAAAGTAATTCTGAGAAAATTTACTGAGATTGGTCTAAATTGATCCTCACAATTGTAACCCCTGTGCTATTCTCAGAGAAATCAGTTATCTCAATGCCAGACTGGATTCACGGAGCAAATGAACAATGTGACGGAATTCCTCCTGCTTGGCCTGACACAGAACCCAGATGTACAGAAACTCTTGTTCGCTCTGTTTACCCTCATCTACTTTTTCACTGTGGCCGGCAACCTAGTCATCACTGTGACAGTCACCACTAGCAGAGCCTTAGGTTCCCCCACGTATTTTTTTCCTGTCTTTCTTGTCTTTCATAGACCGCTGCTGCTCTTCTACCATGGCCCCCCAGATGATATTTGACTTACTTGCTCAAAAGAAAGCCATCTCCTTCAGTGGGTGTATGACTCAGCTCTTTGCAGAGCATTTCTTTGGAGGAGTTGAGATCCTCTTGCTCACGGTGATGGCCTATGACCGCTTTGTGGCTATCTGCAAGCCACACAATGAACAGGCAAGTGCGTGGCCTCCTGGTAGCCATGCCTGGGGCTGGAGGATTTCTTCATGCTCTGATCCAAATTCTTTTTATAGTCTGGTTGCCCTTCTGTGGCCCCAGTGTCATTGACCATTTCATCTGTGACCTTTTCCCTCTGCTGAAACACTCCTGCATGGACACTCACATCTGTGGTCTTTTTGTTGCTGCCAACAGTGGGCAGATGCGTATGCTCATCTCTTCTATTCTTATCACCTCCTTTGTGCTCATCCTTTGCTCTCTAGGAACACACAGCACTGCAGGACAGCAGAAAGCTCTCTCCACTTGCACCTCCCATGTTACTGCAGTGGTCCTGTTCTTTGTACCCTGTATGTTTGCATACCTTCAGCCCATGATCATTTTCCCTATTGATAAAGTGGTGGCTGTATTTTATACCATGGTAACACCCATATTAAACCCTTTCATCTACACCCTCAGAAACTCAGAGGTGAAAAATTCCATGGAGAAGCTCTGGAGCCAAAGAGTAACCTTGGGTAACAACTTTTGTGAGTAGAGAAGATAAAACAAAATGTATTCATAGCTTAAGAACAAGTGTGACTAATAGAAAGGGTAATGATTTTGAAGTTAAAATGTGTGACTTTAAGGATATTATTCACCCCTTGCTTTCTGGACCCTTTCTGGTTCATCTTTCATAAAATGTCACAATTTGATTAAATGATGACTACAGCTTTTTAATTAGAAATTGCTTTGCTTCTATAAATTACTATTAATAAAGGGGATGGTGTTTTAAAAAATAATTACTTTTTAATTTTATTTTCTCAGGTTTTTTTGGCTACACCAAGTCTTCGTGGTTGCACGCGGGCTTTGTCTGGTAGCAGCGAGTGAGGGCTTCTCTCTAGCTGAGGAGCTCGGGCTTCTCACTGCAGCCGCTTCTCTAACTTCAGAGCAGGGGCTCTGTGTGTGAGGGCTTCCGTGGTCATCGTGCATGGCTTTTGCAGTTGTGGCACACAGCTTTAGTTGCTTCTTAGCATGTGGGACCTTCCCGGATCAGAGATTGAACCCATATCCCCTGCAGTGGCAGGTGGATTCTCAACCTCTGGACTACCAGGGAAGCCCTCAAAGGGGCATTGTTAATGAACTTAAAGAATCACAGAGGATGGGAAAACTTTGAGTTACTGCATTCAGTAGAATTCTCTGTAAAGCTTCAGATATAGAGTGTATAACCAATAGGCCAAATAATTAAAATATCTAAACAGTAAGTCCTAACAACCAAAATTTTTTTAATGAAGTTTTAGTCCAAAGTGCTGTAGGCAAGGTAGAGCTGTTATTGTGAGAGATAATGACCAACGAGAAAAGAATGAGTTATGAGAAATGAGAGTGACGTAAAGACAGGACTCGTTCCAAAATTACTACCAAGTGCTGCACAATTCCAGGGGCACCCTTTAGAGTGTAATCTGGGCTCTTCTCAAAATGAATTATTTTCTATGCCTAAGGCCAAGAAGGGATATAAAATTCTTCCAGGCACACTGTAGAGCCATCTTGCACACAACTTCCCAGGCAGTGTTTCGTGGAGCACTGTTTTTGTAAAATATATTCAAAATAGTTTTGGAGGATGCCAATTTGTGCTTTAGCTAATGGATAGAGAAGTATCCGGCACAAACAAAAATTAACTTGGTGATAGGTGAGTAATCCAGTCAGAAAGTGTGCACATTCAAATCTGAATGGGAAATTTTAGACCAATTGCAAACCAATGAGATGGAAAATCATGTGAGATAGAGACACAGTACAAGTCTAAAGGAAGGAACCCCGATAAAAGAATCCAAATTGGGGCCAGGTCACAAGTCCTGCATATCCTAGGAAGTCCCTCCTACCTTCAGAAGGATTTGATTTAACCCAAATGACTCCATAGGCATGCCTCAGGTGTTCACTGCATATATATCAGTATTCAATGGTTTAGCGAGTAACTTATTCCAAATGGGAGACTGTGCTGTCACTCAGTTGTGTCCGACCCTGTGACCTCACGGACTGTGGTCTGCCAGTCTCTTCTGTCCATGGGATTTTCCAGTCTAGAAAACTGGAGTGGATTGCCATTCCCTCCTCCAGGGGAAATTCCCGACCTAATGACTGAGCCTGCATCTCTTGTGTCTCCTCTGTTGGCAGGTGGACCCACTGCACCACCTGGGAAGCCCCTGAAATGGGAGATTGGTTTCTTTGCTGATCACTAAGAATCCAAATGTTACTACCATATTTTCCAGCCCCTTTGTTTTTAAACAGGAAGTGATGTGTGTCACAGTTAGGCTGAAACATTGAGAAGTCAGTATGCTCCTCGCCAGGACTTTTTCAGTTTCCTTTTTCCTGCTGCAGCAAGCCTGGAAGACACACACCGAGAAGGCAGGGCCACCCAGTGAAGCAAGCTGCGTTAACGAGTAGCTGTCTGGAAGAGCGCTGTCCTAGAGGAGCAACTATCTCTCAGTGAATTAGGCCTGGACAGAACACGAAAGTATAAGTGTTGAGCCACTGAGAGTTCAGGATTCATTTGTTGCCCAGCAAAATGGTCCTATCCTGACTAGTTACATTGAACCATTTCATCTTTTAAAAGACTTATAAATATCAAGGAGAGAAAAGGTCTCCACTACTTTTGCAGTTATCTTCATTCTCTAAGCACAGGATGAATAAATGTCAATCTTTACAGAACCAAGTCTAAATAGAGCATTTTCTTCAGTGCAATGCATTACATTAACAGAAGCTTCTAAACCAGAAATTCATACACCATCACGTCTTTCCCTCCACCTGAGATATAAGGTGATCTTGGAGAAAATTATTAACTAGCTATTGCTGCTTTGTCAGTCAGTCGGGTCTGACTATTTGTGAACCCATGGGCTGACTGTAGCCCTCCAGGCTCCCCTGTCGTGGGATTTTCCAGGCAAGAATACTTAAATGGATGGCCATTCCTTCCTCCAGGGGATCTTCCCAACCCAGGCATCTAACCTGAGTCTCCTGCAGCTCCTACACTGGCAGGTAGATTCTTCACCACTGAGCCAGCTGGGAAGCCCACTATTAACTAGGAGCGCCAACAAAAATTTCAACTCTAATGTGAACTCCGTCTTCAAAACTTGTTAAGCAAATGTTCTGGCTGTTTCAAACAGTTCCTTCTTCCAACACATTCTCTTTAGTATATGTTCTAAATTTTCACTGATTTCTACAAACTTTATCCCCACAAAATTTCCATGCATCTCAGGAGGATGCTATGCTCCCCACTTCTCAGGAAAAACCAGGACCAAAACAGAATCTTTCTCTTAATCTCAAGCCTCCTCGTCAATAATTGTATCCATATCAACTTTTAGCCCTCTGTTGCAAGCTATTAATAGATATGCAAGGGTTCCTATTTAGTTTTAATGTAGCTCTGTGTGTTCTGCATGTAACTGCCTTCTCTCTTCTTAGAAATCTTAGTTTGTTAACTATCAAAATTTTAACCTTTGGTCATTAATCTTTATGCTCTAACCGAACCATCATTCACACACAATCTGGGGTCAAAACAAGGAAACAGTACCTTTGGCTCCAATCACTTAAATCCCTTCTCAGTTATTCCTAACTTCACCTCTACTCTTCCTTCTCCCACCAAATTCTCATTATTAGTTTATTTCCCTTTCTAATACATCCTTCCTTCTATAAATTAGGAGACCAGCTCTTCCTATTGAATGCGCCATCTCTTTGCATGATTTCACCATTCTATCAACTATCAGATCACACTCAAAGTGTCCTTGTTATTGTTCAGTCACCAAGTCATGTCCCCCTCTTTGAGATCCCATGGACTGACCTGAAATACGCCTGGCCTCCCTGTCCCTCACTATCTCTCAGAGTGTCTCTGGGTCTTGATAAATCTAAGGGATTGGGTCCCAGAAGAAAAAAAAAATAGGGATGTTAACAAAAGCAGTTCCCTTCTTGTCTTCTCAAAATCAATTATCAATCAGAATTTTAATTATTCTGTGCCATTGCTAGGAAGCTCCCACTATGGGTCAGTCATCCTGTGTCTGCTGGCATCCTCCTCCCAGGACAAAGCCAACCAGTCAAACTGATGGAATCCATGTTCTATATATGTGAATAAGTGTTTCTCTAAGTCCCAAGGATTCTGACATTTTCCCCAGACACTCGCTCAATAGGGCATTGTTCTGTGGATAGAGAGCATAACCATTCCTGCTCCTGATCAATTCCTTAGGTAGAGAAACATCCTGAACTCAAAATGCCCAGTGAAATACATCACTCCAGATGATTCTTGGCAAGGTTGCAATCAACTCCACATCAGAATCTGAAAAAGAGGAAACAGAAGCAAAGCTCTCCTACTTACAGTGTTTTTCTTCATTTGTGTACAGGGGTATTCTACAACAAGTATGGCTGAGTGTGATTTTCTCAGTCGCTTCTGCACAGAAGCATAATCCTTGATGTCCTCAAGATTCCCCATCATAGAGTAGGAAGCAAACTGCTATTCTCCTGAACAGATTATGATAGATTGACACCTGGATTGTCATTAAAAAAAAAAAAAAGTTATATAATGATGACCAGGACGTGGGGGGAGGGAGGAATGAGAAATAATTATTTAATGAATATGAAGTTTCAGTCTGAGAAGCTGAAACATTATGAAGATGGTTGGTGAGGTGTTTACACAACAATGTGAAGGTATTTAATGCCGCTCAAGTGTTTACTTAAAATGGTAAATTTCACTCTGTATGTATTTTATGACAATTAAAAAAAAATCAGAAAGTGGGACAGTCTGAGGGTGAAGGTGTCCGCTAACAGAAGCAACATCGTCAACTGTTGAGAACAGAACTGAAAGCATTGCTTCTTTCTCTGCTCTGAACTCCAGGAATGCCTCAGTTTGGTTTAAAGTTAAAGGTAGGTGAGAAAGAAAGATGATTCTGTGCAGAGTTCCAACCAGCTCTTCATCACTCGAAGCTGAGGGAGAGAAGACTATAGTGGAGCGTCCTTCCTGTAGTTTCTATTCTTTCCCTCTGGATGTCTCTATACATAAGTGCTTGGCTGAGCATGACTTTTTCAAAGGTTACTCTGAGAAAGCATAGAGAGCAGTAAAATCGCTATACATCCCCGTGGTTCCCTCTGTGTATGGCAGAGCTACAAGCTCTATAAAACATCGTGAGACTGTCACCTAGGGACTCATCCCAGAGATAGTTTATATGTTTATGGCTTTTAAATACTCGAAGTCTGGGAGCTGGGAAGCTGCTAGTTAAGTCTCCTCAGTCAGTCACTAATAAACATGTCACAATGTCCAAGGGTAATCTGGCCCAGACTGGCATTTCTACTTTCAGGGTAACTGTATTGTACCAAACACTCATGTTTTCAGAGAGAAATCCATTCTCTGAACTCTGACCTATGCCTAAAACCACCCCAAATATCCTTTGGCAAGGTCACCAACGTCAAACTGAGCAACAAAATCCTAATATCAAGCTTTGCTCTTACCTTACCTAAGTTTCATTCTAAACTATAACCAGAAGTGTGTGTGTGAATCAGTCATGTCTGACTCTTTGTAACCTCATAGACTGTTGCCCACAAGTCTCCTCTGTCCATGGAATTCTCCACGCAAGAGTACTGGAGTGGATAGCCATTCTCTTCTCCAGCGGACCTTCCCAACCCAGGGATCAACAACATCTCCTGCATTGCAGGCAGATTCTTTACCACCTGAGCCACCAGGGAAGCCCATAGCCAGAAGTATATTTTTAACCAAAGCTCAACTGCATTTCTAAAGCTGGTCTCTAATGTTGTTTGTGGGAGTCAAACGGGAGCAAAAAAAAAAAAAACAATGTCCTTGGCTGATGCTTTAGCAAAGATTCCAACAGAGCCAATTACTAATCCTCTGAGGACTTGGGAGGTCAATGTATTACCAAATCCTGAGCTTTTTTGAAAGTCTATTTAAACATTTCTCTGGAGTCAATGAAGAAAGAATTACAAACAAGGGCCTTGAAGTAAATAACATCTACAGACCCACGCATCAACAAGGTGAAGATCCGTTTGGGAAACTCTGCTCCCAAGGTTAGTACGAGTTAGAAGAATGGCTTAAATCAGGAATAAAAGGAGTTCAATCCATGGGTTAGGAAGATCCCCTGGAAAAGGAAATGGCAACCACTCCAGTATTCTTGCCTGGAGAATTCCATGGGTAGAGGAGCCTCGTGGGCTACAATCCATGGGGTTGCAAAGAGTTGAACACAACTAAGTGACTAACACTTTCACTTTCACATACATTCTACAATTTCATATACAAGTGTTTTCTTACTTTGAAGAATCAAATTTGAATAGTTTGATGTATACATTTGAATAATATATGTTTTGAAGATGCATTTATAATCTCATAAGAAGCCTGGAAAATGAGTTAAAATTAAATGTGAAACCTATCAAAGTTTCCTAACTAAAACAGCTTGTTTTCTGAGTAAATCCAGAAAATGGGAGAGTTGTCTAGAGACATAAGAATTCCACTGTCCTCCTTGTTAGTTGACAGTCTATTTGCAGCTGTGGGGCAAATGCCTGGTGGGAAGAAAGCGATGTCTGGGTTTAATCTAGAAACTGAGGAATCCACAACCAACTGATCCAAGTTAGTGATGGCTAGTTCTCTTCCCCCAAATGTAAGATGGTTAACTTAGCCAATTTCATTTCACTGAAATAATATTTGTAGTTAGATTCTGTAAATTAAAACTTAGCCTTTCTCTCTAAAAATGAATTTGGACACAATGATGTGGAAATGTCAATAGAAAATATTGTATGGAATGTTCCCAGCCAAGATGCTGTTGAGAGTAACTAAAATCACTTTTACAAGATTGGGATTAACATTTATGTCTCAGCACCCCACTCCAGTACTCTTGCCTGGAAAATCCCATGGACAGAGGAGCCTGGTAGGCTGCAGTCCATGGCGTCACTAGGAGTCGGACACGACTGAGCGACTTCACTTTCACTTTTCACTTTCATGTATTGGAGAAGGAAATGGCAACCCACTCCAGTGTTCTTGCCTGGAGAATCCCAGGGACGGGGGAACCTGGTGGGCTGCTGTCTCTGGAGTCAAACAGAGTCGGACATGACTGAATCTACTTAGCAGCGGCAGCGCAGGGAAAGGAGAGAAAAAGAAAGATAACGAATAAAATAGCTTATGATCTTGGTTACAACAATGTGTAGTCTATCTTGAAAACCTATATACAGGCTCACTCCCCAGGAAAATAATGCGTTCTTATATATATTCAATATTTTTACATTAGTAATGAAAATTTCAAGTTCATCTTAATTGATAAAAACTTATTGCAAAAGGGGAAATTGTATTATTTCAGGTGGTCTTAACATTTTTGTCTGGTCAATAGGAAACTTAGGAAAACTTCTTGACTTATATCATCTCATAGCCAACTGTGAGTAGGCGAATATAGCTAATCCAGAGCATTATTCTATATGCGGTGAAAGGACAATTGCACAGAAAGCTCATTTCAGAAATATTGAGAACTTTTCAGGGAACTTTGCACCACTTACATGTTCACATTCAAAGATGTGGAAAGAGTGAGCATAACTGTCTTGTTGAGCCAGACACAACATCCAGGGCCGCTGAGTGAATGCTGCTCAAAGAGCTGTTATAAAGAGAGTTTCTCGGCATATTGAGAGACAAAAACTCCATCTGCAGCTCTGTCTGTGTGTGTGTATGTGCGTTAATTTGAAAAAAAGGAATAACGGGTCACAGAACATAGCTGGCGTGGAGTATGGTTTGACTGGTACTTTCCATGTCTGATACAAAGTTAATTTTTAAAATATTGTGTCCATATACCTATGAATATTCATTCCAATAGACAAGCATTAATGTAACTTTATAAAGAATTGTCAATGAAATTTGCCCCCCAGAGTAAAAGAAGGCTATCTGTGAGACATTAAGAGCTAAAAAGAAAATTTAGAAGTTAACTGCATGTCAGTATTCATAAAAAACATCTTGCTCTTATTGTGGCATTTGTAAGGTATTGTCACAATATACTTAAATGATATGAATCAGGAGAAATGTAAACTCCTCCCATTCTTGTTTACAACTGTCTATAAAATATCAGAGGTAAGTGAAAGGAGTAGCTCCACCAGTCCCAGGGACCCGGGCTAAAGAGATGATGGAGTTTTTTCCATAGAATTTAAAATATCATCACTGAGAAATATTGTGATCTTTCCAGATCAACTATCTGCTTACAACTCAAGATGAACTGAGGGAAAGGATGAGCAATGTAACAGAATTCATCCTACTGGGCCTGACCCAGGATCCGGGACTGCAGACGCTCTTATTTGCTCTGCTTTTGATCATCTACTTGCTCACACTGGCGGGTAACCTGCTCATCTCCGTCACCGTCTTCACCAGCCCAGCCCTCGGTTCTCCCATGTACTTTTTCCTGTCCTATTTGTCCATGATAGATGGTTTCTATTCTTCCTCCATAGCACCCAAGTTGCTCTTTGACTTGGTCTCTGGAAAGAACACCATCTCCTTCAGTGGCTGCATGACTCAGGTCTTTGGTGAACATTTCTTTGCAGGAGCCGAGATTGTCTTGTTGGTTGTCATGGCCTATGACCGCTATGTGGCCATCTGTAAGCCCCTGCACTACATGACTGTCATGAGCCGACCTGTGTGTACGCTCCTGGTTGGAACGGCTGGGGCTTTAGGCTTTCTCCATGGAGGGATCCAGATTGTGTTCATGGTTCAGTTACCATTCTGTGGTCTCAGCGTCATCGACCATTTTATGTGTGATTTAATACCTCTCCTGGAGCTGGCCTGCTCAGACATGCACACTCTGGGGCCCCTGATTTCTGCCAACAGTGGGTCCCTGTGTTTGCTAACTTTCTTGATGCTGGTTGCTTCCTATGTTGTCGTCCTGCACTCCCTGAGGACTCAGAGCTCTGAAGGGCGTCGCAAAGCCCTGTCCACCTGTGCCTCTCATGTCACGGTTGTCATCTTGTTCTTTGTGCCTTGTTCGTTTCTCTACCTAAGACCCACGGCCTCCTTCCCCACTGACAAAGCTGTGGCTGTGTTTTGTACCATAGTAACTCCTTTGCTGAATCCTTTAATCTACACCCTGAGAAATGCAGAAGTGAAAAATGTCACGAAGAAGCTCTGGGGACAAATAATGAAAACTGATGATGAATAAACCTTGTGTGAGTATTTAGGCAAAAAAAGAAAAATCTAGTGATATTTTACAGAAATTTTCTTCCCTTCTTAATTGATTGAACTGGGATGATTCTCCTGTCTGGATCAATTTTCTCTAGGGGCTAATACATTGTAAGCCAGGGTTGATATTCAGAAGGCGTAGTACACAGAGTGCTGAGAGCCCACGATAGTCTTAGGAGGCCCTGAAATGTTTTAATTTCTTTTACAACAGAAAGAAAGAAATTAATATACTCTAAACGCAGCTTAGATTATAGTCATCTATACAACCAGGGGACTTCCCTGGTGGCTCAGACAGTTAAGAGTCTTTCTACAATGTGGGAGACCCGGGTTTGATCCCTGAGTCAGGAAGATCCCCTGGAGAAGGAAATGGCAATCCACTCCAGTACTATCACCTGGAAAATCCCATGGACAGAGGAGCCTGGTAGGCTACAAGTCCATGGTATCTCAAATAGTCAGACATGACTGAGCCTTCTATGGGTAGAATTTGTGTAATTTGTGTAATGGCTATACAACCATGCAGTGAGAAAAGATAATTTTTAACATTTTGATGGAGGAGAAGACCCAAGAGGAAGAAAGTACCAAGGGTCCACAAAAGTCATAATGTTGCCCTGAGTGTGGGTATAAAACAGATCAACAGCAATATTTGTGAACACTCATTATACCCAGCACCATAGCTAGAATGAAGTTTTATGTTAAAAGAGGAAAGACAACTACAAATGAAAAAAGGACAGAACAGTAGGAAATAAGTTTTCAAAAAGTACATTTATACACTTTTTCTGATCTTTCTAGGTTTGAGAGGTTTATAAATAAAGTAAACACAGCAATAAAAAGAAATTTTTACTTATCACAATCCCCAAAATATAACATTTGTGCACAAAAGTACTTTTTGAAAATTACATTTCATCATTCCCTGTAGTATACAAGAGTTTACAAAAAGAATTAGAAACAGAATTGGATGGCAAAAATAAACATAGTTGATAAAGCCCATAGAGCTAAGTCTGCTTAGACATTAATGAAAAGATCTACACATTAAAGTCTCCTTTTAGACACAGACAAAGGAAAAGAAGGTTCTGAAGACAAAATAGCAGCTGTAGGAAATTTCCAGTGATTTAAGAACAAGTCATGGAACTGTCATGGAACAGCATAAAATCACAAATCTGAGCTAAAGAATCTATACCATGTACATAATGAAATTCTAAGAGATTCAAAAATAGAGATTAAGTGCTTTGGACAAAAGATGCTTAATTTCTCTAATTGTCTCCAGCATTACTTATTCCAGTAAATGTTAGAAAATTGTTTCACCTCTCTATTTTTTTCACCTTTAATATATTAAAAAAAAAAAAACAGAATTTCCAAGATGGCTCAGTAGTAAAGAATCTGCCTGCCAAGCAGGAGATACAGGTTCCATCCCTGGGTTGGAAAGATCCGCTGGAGAAGGAGGACTTGACAACTCTTTAGTGTTCTTGCCTGAGAGATCCCATGGACAGAGGAGCTTGGTGGACTACAGGCCATGGGGCTGCAAAGAGTTAGGCACAACATCGCAGCTAAGCAACAACAACAAATAGGAAAATAACATTACATGCTTCCTTAAATTGTACCAATTAAATGACTTCAAGTGGAAAACTCAGTCAGCTGAAAATTAACAAAAATTGCTTGGACTTTGCTTCAACTTTCAGAGATTCCACAAGAGCATAAACTATGCTGGGGACAGTGGTTCCTAACAGAGCAGTCCGAGAGCAGCTTGCTGTTATTCACTAACCAGGATGTCAGGGAGACCAAACATCCATCCCATCCATTCACTTCACTGCAAAATGTGTCATCTCAGCCAACAGGCAGTTCTCTGAATACTTAGAGCTAGTCCCTCACCAATGCCCTATTCTGGGATTAAACTGCACTTAAATATCTCTATAGTGACAAATGGGAGGGCCAGTAGGATCAGCTATGAGCTGTTTGAAAGTGAAAGTCACTCAGTCGTGTCTGACTCTTTGTGACCGCATGGACTATACAGTTCGCTGAATTCTCCAGGCCAGCATACTGGAGTAGGTAGCCAGTTCCCTCCTCCAGGGGATCTTCCCAACCCAGCGATTGAATCCATGTGTCCCTAATTGCAGGTGGCTTCTTTATCGGCTGAACCACCAGGGAAGCCCAAGAATACTAGAGTGGGGAGCCTATCCGTTCTCCGGGGGATCTGTCCAACCCAGGAATCAAACCGGGGTCTCCTGCATTGCAGGCGGATTCTTTACCAGCTGAACTGCCAGGGAAGCTTGAGCAGCACTTATTTCAGAAGCTCTCACTGATAATGAATCCTTTTATCCTGTTTTCATCCTCTGGAAGAAAGAAACAAAAGGAGAGCTCAGTTGGAATGACCAAGAGATCAATCTCTGTACAGAGTTTGTAATTTATGGGGATGACTTCAGAAACTTGTTTTCAGCAGAGTTCCCAACCAGGAATTTGAAAATAAGGTGATGCCAGCATTGCATTTCTAATGTTGTTAAGATTTTATTACCAGGTTAGCTCCCACAGTATTTTTTTTTTTACTTTACAATATTGTATTGGTTTCGCCATACATCAACATGAATCCGCCACGGGTGTACATGAGTTCCCAATCCTGAACCCCCCTCCCACCTCCCTCCCCATACCATCTCTCTGGGTCATCGTAGTGCACCAGTCCCAAGCATTCAGTGTCATTCATCGAACCTAGACTGGTGATTCATTTCTTACATGGTAGTATACATGTTTCAATGCCATTCTCCCAAATCATCCCACCCTCTCCCTCTCCCTCAGAGTCCAAAAGACTGTTCTATACATCTGTGTCTCTTTTGCTGTCTTGCATACAGGGTTATCATTACCATCTTTCTAAATTCCATATATATGTGTTAGTATACGGTATTGGTGTTTTTCTTTCTGGCTTACTTCACTCTGTATAATAGGCTCCAGTTTCATCCACCTCATTAGAACTGATTCTAATGTATTCTTTTTAATGGCTGCGTAATACTCCATTGTGTATATGTACCTCAGCTTTCTTATCCATTCATCTGCTAGTGGACATCTAGGTTGCTTCCATGTCCTGGCTATTATAAACAGTGCTGTGATGAACATTGGGGTACACATGTCTCTTTCAATTCTGGTTTCCTCAGTGTGTATGCCCAGCATTGAGATTGCTGGGTCATATGGCAGTTCTATTTCCAGTTTTTTAAGGAATCTCCACACTGTTCTCCATGGTGGCTGTACTAGTTTGCATTCCCACCAACAGTGTAAGAGGGTTCCCTTTTCTCCACACCCTCTCCAGCATTTATTGCTTGTAGACTTTTGGATCGCAGCCATTCTGACTGGCATGAAATGGTACCTCATTGTGGTTTTGATTTGCATTTCTCTGATAATGAGTGATGTTGAGCATCTTTTCATGTGTTTGTTACCCATCTGTATGTCTTCTTTGGAGAAATGTCTATTTTAGTTCTTTGGCCCATTTTTTGATTGGGTCATTTATTTTTCTGGAATTGAGCTGCAGGAGTTGCTTGTATATTTTTGAGATTAGTTGTTTGTCAGTTGCTTCATTTTCTATTATTTTCTCCCATTCAGAAGGCTGTCTTTTCACCTTGCTTATAGTTTCCTTTGTTGTGCAGAAGCTTTTAATTTTAATTAGATCACATTTGTTTATTTTTGCTTTTATTTCCAGAATTCTGGGAGGTGGATCATAGAGGATCCTGCTGTGGTTTATGCCAGAGTGTTTTGCCTATGTTCTCCTCTAGGAGTTTTATAGTTTCTGTCTTACATTTAGATCTTTAATCCATTTTGAGTTTATTTTTGTGTATGGTGTTAGACAGTGTTCTAGTTTCATTCTTTTACAAGTGGTTGACCAGTTTTCCCAGCACCACTTGTTAAAGAGATTGTCTTTACTCCATTGTATATTCTTGCCTCCTTTGTCAAAGATAAGGTGTCCATAGGTGCGTGGATTTATCTCTGGGCTTTCTATTTTGTTCCATTGATCTATATTTCTGTCTTTGTGCCAGTACCATACTGTCTTGATGACTGTGGCTTTGTAGTAGAGACTGAAGTCAGGCAGGTTGATTCCTCCAGTTCCATTCTTCTTTCTCAAGATTACTTTGGCTATTTGAGGTTTTTTGTATTTCCATAAAAATTGTGAAACTATTTGTTCTAGCTCTGTGAAAAAACCACTGGTAGCTTGATAGGGATTGCATTGAATCCATAGATTCCTTTGGGTAGTATACTCATTTTCACTGTATTGATTCTTCTGATCCATGAACATGGTATATTTCTCCATCTATTAGTGTCCTCTTTGATTTCTTTCACCAGTGTTTTATAGTTTTCTATATATAGGTCTTTAGTTTCTTTAGGTAGATATATTCCTAAGTAGTTTATTCTTTTGGTTGCAATGGTGAATAGAATTGTTTCCTTAATTTCTCTTTCTATTTTCTCATTATTAGTGTATAGGAATGCAAGGGATTTCTGTGTGTTGATTTTATATCCTGCAACTTTACTATATTCAGTGATTAGCTCTAGTAATTTTCTGGTGGAGTCTTTAGGGTTTTCTATGTAGAGGATCATGACATCTGCAAACATCTCACTGTATTTATAAGGGCTTTAAACAATAGATATTTTGCCATAATCTCCTATGAGTGATTATTTTGAAATATATATATATATAAGCAACTGTGTATTTAAAAACTCAAAATTATCTTTTAAACACATAGTAGTAGTTTCCAAGAAACATGGAATGTCACAGGATGATGTAGAAAAAAGGATGATGGTGATGATGATACTGGTAATGCTGATGACAATAGCTGTTTACTGAGCCCTTTCTGTAAATAAAGTCTTGACCTGAGCACTCACTCTATGTGTTTTGGAGGCAACAGATTTCTGACCTTATTTACGTCTCAAGCCAAGAAAACCTCAGTCTAAAATATTTATTTATTTGAACATAATGGTGAACCTACCCTTCAGTTCAGTTCAGTTCAGTCACTCAGTCGTGTCCGATTTTTACGACCCCATGAATTGCAGCAGGCCAGGCCTCCCTGTCCATCACCAACTCCCAGAGTTCACTCAGATTCATGTCCATCGAGTCAGTGATGCCATCCAGCCATCTCATCCTGGGTCATCCACTTCTCCTCCTGCCCTCAATCCCTCCTAGCATCAAAGTCTTTTCCAATGAGTCAACTCTTCACACGAGGTGGCCAAAGTACTGGAGTTTCAGCTTTAGCATCATTCCTTCCAAGGAAATCCCAGGGCTGATCTCCTTCAGAATGGACTGGTTGGATCTCCTTGCAGTCCAAGGGACTCCCAAGAGTCTTCTCCAACACCACAGTTCAAAAGTATCAATTCTTCAGCGCTCAGCCTTCTTCACAGTCCAACTCCCACATCCATACATGACCACTAGAAAAACCATAGCCTTGACTAGATGGACCTTAGTCAGCAAAGTAATGTCTCTGCTTTTGAATATGCTATCTAGGTTGGTCATAACTTTTCTTCCAAGGAGTAACCTACCCTTAGGATGGGGTAAACATCAAAAAATCAATGGAGTGTAAAAAAAAAATAGTAATTATGACAGGTTTTTTAAATTTGTGTGTTTACTCTGTGCAAAGAGCTTTTCTTTTGCTATTTGATTCTTATTAAAGGCCAGTAAGTACAGTAATACTGATATTTACCTAATGTTGTATGTAATATATGGCTTCCCCAGTGGCTCAGCGGTAAAGAATCACATGCAATGCAGGAGATTTGGGTTCAGTCCCTGTGTTGGGAAAATCCTCTGGAGAAGGACATGGCAAACCACCCCAGTATTCCTGCCTGGAGAATTCCATGGACAGAGGAGCCTGTGGATTACAGTCCATGGGGTCACAAAGAGTCAGACACAACTTAGGGATTAAATGACAAAGGATACTATAGGTGAATGCACCTAGGACCTGCAGTTAGAACACGAAGATGATCATGAATGCTATTAATTTTTGTCCTTGTTGTCCAGTCATCAATTTTCCTAAAGACGCTAACCCTCCAATGTCTGTTCCTGAAATATCCTAACTCCCTTTTCCTCCTGACAACTTGTGGACTCTCTCTAGACACTAGAAGGACACTGGGCACTTTTAGGAAGTAAAGTGAAAGTCTCTTCCTTGTGAGACCAAAACTGCATTCAAAGGGACTAATTAATGATGGCACCACACTGTAATCTAACCTGTGAATGAGGCAAAAACCAAGCCCCAGAACTGTTTCAGCAAGTGATGCTGTGGGGAGAGGATTAGTCTTCAGAGAAACCTAGCAGTGATAATCACCATGTTATCACACTCACCTTATAAGTCACCCTTTTCAGTGGCAAGAGAAAAATTTTCTGAGACCATGTTGATGAGCATTGTTAGCAGAAAGCAGAGACGACAAGCCAGCTATTCACATTCTCCCTAATGTAAGCCACAGCATTTGGGGGGGGGGGGGGGGGGAAGGGGGCTTCTCAATGATAGAGAAAGTAGATATTGGATTATCTACTACTATCAATTATCTATTATTGGTGGTGGTGACGTCAGAAAGCACAGAGCCTGGAGTGCTGAGTGACCTGGGTTCCAGCTGTGCCTCCACCACGAACCATCAGTTCAACTTTGGACCATCTGCACCTCATCTTTCTGAGTCTTAAATCCACCACCTTTAAAACAGAGACAACTGGAAAGGATGATTTTAAATGCCATAGGGTTTTTCAGGAAATAAGAGGGAAATGGATAATGGAACAAATTCTCAGCTGCTTGTGAATGAATGATGCCCTTTGGAGTTTTCTCCTAATACTAGTCTAAGGAACTTTCAGCTCAGATGCATTCCTGCAATCAACAGCACTTCCCCAGTGTGAGATCTGCCTAAATGAGAAAAGCAATTTTAATCTCATGCAGGAGCTTAAGGACATGAAACAGTGATATTTGGGTTGATATGCTTGGAGCTGGTCTAGATGACACTTTAATAACTTGCCCAGGTCCACCATTTCATGATGTTAGGATGTAAAAGAACAAAAACAAAGACAACACACCTGACGACATACTCGTGTCCTCAGATCCAGTAAATGTAAGTTGTGATCCGTGGCATTGATGATGGTGACTTCAGCGATACCATTGCTGGAGTGGGTGTCATATCCAGGCTCTGTACAAACACTTGCACTGTTTTCACTGACTGCTCGTTGCAGACTCAGGGTGTAGCAGTACTCTTATTTTCATTTTATAGATAAGAACATTGAGGCTTTGAGAAATCACCCATGATTACACGGAAAATAAATGGTACTGGAAATATTCAAACTTAAGTGAGTTTTTGTGTCAGGATACTATGGTGAAGCCCACAGACTCTATAGCAGTACTGCCTGGGCGCAAGTCTTAACTCTGCAACTTATTAGCTGACTATGCTTCTGTAAGTTTCTAAATGTGTCTCTCACTTTCTTCCTCTGAAGAAATGAGGAGAAAAATGATGATCTATCTTGTGGGAATGTTATGAGCATTAAATGAGCTTATATATTTCAAGCACTTAGGACAGCACTTGCAAAGAGGAATTGTTACACAGGTGGCACTTCTCACTGCCACTCATGCTCTTGGCCACAATGTTCTCCTCTGAAAAGGTCGTAATCAGATTTGTTTCCTGCAGAAACTGCATTTGCCTTTGTAACCAAGCTTAGAAAGAAAGTGTGCAGCTTCCTGATCAATACAAGAATCTTCTCTCCAGCATTTCTTATATTTGCACATCTCTTCCTCTGACACTCGGTGATTCTCCTTTCATTCATATCATACTGAGCATCAAATCCTCAGCAAGTTGGGAGATTTAGTCACTTTAGGAAGATTTATGTTTCCAGGAAAATAATAGATGGTTGGTGGGTGGGATGAGTGACAGTTTTCGTTTAATCAAAACTTAGACTAGCACAGTGGAGAAGGCAATGGCACCCCACTCCAGTACTCTTGCCTGGAAAATCCCATGGACAGAGGAGCCTGGTAGGCTGCAGTCCATGGGGTGGCCAAGAGTTGGACATGACTGAGCGACTTCACTTTCACTTTTCACTTTCATACATTGGAGAAGGAAATGGCAGCCCACTCCAGTGTTCTTGCCTGGAGAATCCCAGGGACGGGGGAGCCTGGTGGGCTGCCGTCTATGGGGTCGCACAGAGTCGGACACGACTGAAGTGACTTAGCAGCAGCAGCAGACTAGCACAGACATTTCCTTTATATACTTAAGAGAATAAAGCATGAGTAGGAATATTTTGTCAGATGAGATTCTAATTTACAAGGACGTTGGTTAAGAAAGAGTATCTCTTCTTCCTCTGCCTGTAGCTTCCTTTATGTAGTGAATAGGCGGATAATCATTTAATAGAATCTTTCACTGCTGGTCACTTTTATTTTTACTTTGACTCATCCCTGTAGACTGTAGAAGGACTGGAAGCCTTTAACTAGAAGGATCTCACCAGGTCCAGAGAAAGTAAAGCCCAGACATACATATAATGTGTAAAGCAAGGGGAAGAGTAATTTAACTTCTTATACTTGATACTGCCCGCAGCACAAGCAGAAGTGGGAGCAAATGAACAAGGAGAGAAACAGAGAACTTGGGCGTCTCCAGCTGCAACCAAGTCAATGTCTCCCTACCCTACTTCAGTTTGCTTTGCATCAATTTCTGTTACTATTGGAAGCGCAACAGAAAATGTAGCAAACCTCATTGCAAGGAAGAAGAAAGAGTTAATTCAAAGGGTATGAATTATGCATGCAGAGATTTCAGAAGATCCTAAGTATTCGTGGGTTTCTTGAGAGCCATTGTATCCATGTGGAACCCTGCTGAAAACTGTCAGAGATGTTTTCTGGTCAAATTAGAAAATCGATGTCCACCAAATGTTCCATTTAACAAAATAAATTCTAGATAATTAAATAATTATTTTCATATAATGACTTAGATACCTATTACCCAGTGATGCTAAAGTGAACAGACATGCTTACATGGATGAATTGGTACACAAATTTTGGAACAGAACAGGTTAAGAGCGATGAAGAGAAATGGATTTGGCTAAAGGAAATCTCTTAACATTTTGTTTCTCTCTTGACTTTATAGGCAATGCTGTACTTGCATCCTCAGTGTCCTTGGACTCTATGGAAATACCACACAATATCACAGAATTTTTCATGCTGGGACTCTCACAGAACCCAGAAGTACAAAGAGCTCTCTTTGTGGCCTTTTTGACCATATATGGGATCACAGTTTGTGGCAATATTCTCATCGTGATCACCATCACCTATAGTCCCACACTGGTTTCCCCTATGTATTTTTTCCTGGCCAACTTGTCCTTTATTGATACCTGTTATTCTTCCTCTATGGCCCCTAGACTCATAGCTGACTCCTTGTATGAGGGGACGGCCATATCCTATGAGGGTTGCATGGCTCAGCTCTTTGGAGCTCATTTTTTTGGAGGTGCTGAGATCATCCTGCTCACGGTGATGGCCTATGACCGCTATGTGGCCATCTGCAAGCCCCTGCACTACACGGCCCTCATGACCAGGCATCTCTGTGCCCTGCTGGTGGGGCTGGCTTGGCTGGGGGGCTTCCTGCATTCCATGCTTCAGCTCCTGCTGGTCCTGCAGTTGCCCTTCTGTGGGCCTAACGTGATCAATCACTTTGTCTGTGACTTGTACCCCTTGCTGGAGCTTGCCTGCACCGATACCTATGTTATCGGCCTGCTGGTGGTGGCCAACAGTGGCGTGATCTGCCTTTTGAACTTCCTCCTGCTGGCTGCCTCCTACCTGGTCATCCTGCGCTCCTTGAGGTCCCACAGTGCAGAGGGGAGGCGCAGAGCCCTCTCCACCTGCGGGGCCCACTTCACGGTTGTTGCCTTGTTCTTCGTGCCCTGTATGTTTACTTACATGCGGCCGTCATCTACTTTATCTATAGACAAAAACATGGCAGAATTTTATGGTGTCCTGACTCCTATGTTAAATCCACTCATTTACACTCTGAGAAATGAAGAGGTAAAGAATGCCTTGACAAAGTTCTTCACTCAGTAAGATCTTAAAGGTAGCTAATAAGTTGGAAAGTAGGAAATAACTGGCTTTATTTTAGAAAGAGGAACAAACCAAAACCTGTTACTTATTACATCTTAATCCATCTTATCCATTCTTTCATCTTCACAGACATTATTGATTTACTTAGACTTTATTGATTTACTTTCATATGAATTACCTAATTTGATAATAAAACAATTATATAAAATGCATATGGCATGAATGATTATTATAACTGTTTTAGAAATGAAGAAACCATATCTACTGATGTGGTTAATTGATTCATTAAAATTATCTAGCTTTGAACTGCCTGAAACAAAACTCAGAATCAGTTATTTTTATCCGTCTTATTGATCTTTAAATGGCAACCTATGCTGACATCACTGGAGCCTGTATGATAATCAGTTGAGTTATAGAAATGAGAGGCAAAACCCTTAGAGCAAATAACTTCACTCATAGCCATATGTAGTAGTCTGTGTGCATACAAGTCTGGCTTCTCTTCCTTCTCAACACTGTTTATAGCACCAGCAGCACAGCTACTACAACACAGCAGAGGGTACGATCTCAGTTCTGCAGACAGATCAACCTGGGTGTGAGTCTCATTTCCCAAACTTCTTCATGGCACAAACTAGAGCAAGTGACAAAACCTTTATAAGCCTCTGGTGCTTGTCTTGAAAATAGACATAAAATAAACACGTCCACAACATTATCATAAGAATTAAATTAAACAATCTATGTAAAGTTTTTAATCCAATTTACGGCACATATGGCCCCCTAAATTTAGCTGCTATTTCTACTTCAACCTTCTGTAACCTTCCATAAAGAGGCTGCTTTCTTTCACTTTTCTATATCTATTTAAAGTTTGAAACGCATACTTCATTTAGAACAGAATGGCTTATTTTTCGGCCAATGACGGAAAGTGATATTTCCTTATATATTTACTGACTCTGTTTCAAACTCTGAGGGAGCCTAGTGTTTTGGAGTTTAAAACATGCATCCACGTTCATTTCATTCCTTTCCTGGAATGAGAGGACTGAAACTCTGACCGCATCCATCCCAAGATGCATCCTTTAGAAGTGTGGATGCCTATAATTTACAACAAGCTTATACCTTGTTTAACAAATAATTTGTAATTCACTGTGCCACAAATATCCATTTTTTACACTAAAAAAGAAAAAGCAAAAAAACTAGAAATTAGTATGGGAAAATAATTTCCTTCTACAGGTATTCAAAATCAGTCTCCAACAACCATTAAGTTCAAGAGATAATTAGGAAATAGTTATTGCTTTACCCTGAACTTCTATGCATAACAAAAACAACAGTTGCCGAATTCTTAGGCAAAATATTCTTTCTTGACTTTACCACATTTTGATGATGTAGTTAATAATAGCTAAGTATAGCAGACCTTGAGCCTTTACCAATTCATTTTTGCTGTTAGATTATAAACATATAACTGAGCTAATTTTCCAATTAACTACAAAATATGAAATCATTGGGAGGGTTACTAAAAAGTAGCCAAGCCAGCTTCCCACAGTTAAATCTCAGGAAGCTTTCTAGAAAAGAATACTTTTGAAATTCAAAAAGCACTTTTATTTTTATTACAATTAAAATAGCAAATAGCCAAAAGGACTGATATAGTGCCCTCTTGTTTTTTTTGTTCAAGTCGTGACTAACAGTGGCTCAACCATCTTATGAATACTGCTCATTTTTGAAAAATTTCAACCTGTTGGAATAAACACATCAGTAAATACCACCAGAAGTTTTCTAGATGATTTATAAATTATTGCTGATCTTGTCTACAAAGGAAGTGTTATCTCCAAGACTATGTAAAATATTTTTCCTCCTAAACACATATCTCTTTTAGAGTTTAGAAAATAAGACTGGCAACACACACATATCTGTGTGTGTGTGTGTGCAAGAGAGAGAGAGACAGGGGGAGTGTAAATCCACTTACAAGCCCACTACCTAGAGGTAATCACCATCAACAATTTGGTAAATATCCTTTTAATCATCAGCATCTTTTTATTCTGTTCTACTTATTCCTTCAGCTATTTCTACAAACTTGGTTAAGCTTCCACCATTCTAAAAGTTACTCTCTGGGACTAAATTGTTTCTTTGTTTAGTTTACAAGCCATGTTAGGCAACAAACATTTCTGATCCTCAGTTTGCACATCCAACAATGGGCAGTTTAGGGACTTCCCTGAGGGTCCAGTGGCTAAGACTCCCCGATCCTATTGCAGGGGGCCCAGATTCAATCCCTGGTCAGGGAACTAAGATACCTGAAGCCCAAAAGCCACAGCCACTGAGCCGTAGGGCTCTCGTGCCCACAGGCCAGGACTAGGGAAGCCCACGTGCCTGAAGCAAGACCCAGTTCCGTTCGGTTCAGTCACTCAGTCGTGTGCAACTCTTCACAGCACGCCAGGCCTCCTTGTCCATCACCAACCCCCGGAGTTCACCCAAACTCGTGTTCATAAAGTTGGTGATGCCATCCAACCATCTCATCCTCTGTCGTCTTCTTCTCCTCCTGCCTTCAATCTTTCCCAGCATCACGGTCTTTACCAATGAGTCAGTTCTTCGCCTGAGGTGGCCAATTCAACATCAGTCCTTCCAAAGAACACCCAAGACTGATCTCCTTTAGGATGGACTGGTTGGCTCTCCTTGCAGTCCAAGGGACTCTCAAGAGTCTTCTCCAACACCACAATTCAAAAGCATCAATTCTTCTGCACTCAGCTTTCTTTATAGTCCAACTCTCACATCCATACATGACCACTGGAAAAACCATAGCTTTGACCAGATGGACCTTTGTTGGCAAAGTAATGTCTTTGCTTTTATTTTTTTTATTTTAAATTTTTATTTTTACTTTATTTTACTTTACAATACTGTATTGGTTTTGCCATACATTGACATGAATCCACCACGGGTATACATGTGTTCCCAAACATGAACCCCCCTCCCACCTCCCTCCCCATAACATCTCTCTGGGTCATCCCCGTGCACCAGCCCTAAGCATCCTGTATCCTGCATCGGACATAGACTGGCAATTCGTTTCTTACATGATAGTATACATGTTACAATGCCATTCTCCCAAATCATCCCACCCTCTCCCTCTCCCTCAGAGTCCAAAAGTCCACTCTACACATCTGTGTCTCTTTTGCTGTCTTGTATACAGGGTCATCTTTGCCATCTATACGTTGTCTAGGTTGGTCATAGCTTTCTTCCAAGGAGTAAGCATCTTTTAATTTCATGCCTGCAGTCACCATCTGCAATGAATTTTGAGCCCCCAAAAATAAAGTCTGTCACTGTTTCCATTGTTTCCCATCTATTTGCCATGAAGTGATGGGACCATATGCAATGATCTTAGTTTTCTAAATGTTGAGTCTTAAGCCAAGTTTTTCACTCTCTTCTTTTGCCAAAATAAATATTTTTTAATTTTTTTAATTCAATTTAATTTTTAGTTTTAAAAAAATGTAATTAAAAAATTTAAAAAGCAGGGCAATCTCATCCTTATGATCTTATGAAAGGAGATTGAGTCTGAAGAGCATTGTATCTGACAGGTGATAGGAGTCTAATGAATTGTCAAATAAAAAGAAAAAAAAACTGTATCTGGCATTATTATTCCACTGGTCATGGTTACATGGCTATTGCTCAGGACTTAATAAAAAGTTTACCATCTCTCTTGAACTCCCCTACCTCAAGCAGAGTATTATTTTATTTATTTATATATATGTATTTTTAATGGACAACAGCAGAATGAATACATATTCATATCAAATATATTTGCTAATTTAAAAAATTAACAAAGGAAAGTACTACAAGTGGGAGTAGTTTATACATAACAATTGTTATGTATGTAGTGCAGATGGAGAAGCAAATAATGTCAAAGGAATTTCCTATTACATGGGAATCAAAAATTTCTGGAATCACCACCCAGTCACTCGCTGGTTCTTCTCAGACTCGTGCATTTCAGGTCTGTGAAAGAAAGTCCACTTTCCAGTTGGTTATCACATGAAGGCCAAAAGGTTTCAAGAAGAGAATTCTAAAGATTCAAGGGAAACATGAGAAATTTAGTTTATTGGCTGTTTATGTTAGGGGGGTGCAAAATGGTTTTGGTAAAGCACTAAGGCTGTGGGTCACATAGGCTTAGATATAATTCTCATTCAGCCAAACTTTAGATAACTGATCTCTAGCAATGTAATTAACCTCTCTGACACTTCATTTCCTAACATATGAAATGGGAATATTAATATGACTGCAATTATTGAGCTGTAGTGAAAATTAAATAAAACAAACATAAACCACTTTGCACAGGGTGAAAACATAAGTAAGAAAAGCTGTCATAATTTTTAACACTAGCATTGATTTATTTACCTTCACACCACCCTTAACATAGGTTCACCATTATGTTCAGGTGAAGAAATATTTAAGACAGAGATAAGTTCCACAGTTTGAGACAAATTAAAGAAAGACATAAATTAAGATCACAAATCTGCTTCCTCCAAAACATAAAACGAATGAGTGCTCAGATGAAGACTTTATTCACAGAAAGGGCTCAGTAAACAGCTATCATTATAATCACTATTATCTTTGTTTTTACATCATCCTGTTTCATTCCAGCTTTCTTGGGGACTATGACTAGATGTTTAAAAGATATATGTGATTTTTTTTTTAACACAGAGTTGCTTACTTATATTTACAAAATTATCACTCATAGGAGGTTATGGCAAAATAAAATATCTATTTTTTAAAGCCTTTATATATACAGTGAGATCTAACCTGATAATAAAGTCCAAAGAACATGTGAAATGCAAAGCCAGCATTGCCTGATATTCAAATCCTTGGTTGAGAAATCTCATGAAAACAAGTTTCTGAACTCTCCCTCAGAAATCGCAAGCTCTGTACGGAGATCAGCCTTTTGGTCTCTGGAACTGAGCTGTCCCTTTCCTCTTTATTCCAGAGGACGGGATCAGGACAGGATCCACCATCAGTGAGAGCTTCTGAAATAGCTACTCAAGTATCTCAACACTGATTCCACCAGCTCTCCCACTTGTCACTGTAGAGATATTTAAGGGCATTTTAATCTCAAAAGAGGAAGTTGGTGAAGGACTAGCTCTCAGTATTCAGAGATCTGCTCACTGGCTGACATGACACATTTTGCAGTGAAGTGCGACTGGAATGAACATTTGGTCTCCCTGTGGTCATGGTTAGTGAATAACAGTAGTGCTTTCTGGACTCCTTTGTCAGGAACCACTATCACCAGCATCCCTTAGGCTCTGGTGGCATCTCTGAAGGCTACGACAATGTCTGAGCAATTTTAGATTTTCAGCAGACTCATTTTCCCAATTTAGTCATTTAATCCTCACAACTTAAGCAAGCGCATAATGTTAGTTCCCTTTTACAAATGAAAAAACAACAACAAAAACAAAAAGAGAAAAAGCAGAGAGGTGAAGCAACTTGCTGATGCTGACAAAGCTGATTCACACTGTAGACAAGATGAGAAATCAAGACGTTTTAAGCCAAAGCTCTTAGCTGGGATTTCAAAACAACTGACTGTGTGATTGCTGCCAAGCTCTGGGGCACACATTCTTGTGCTTGGTCACTTAGTCATGTCCCACTCTTTGTGACGCCATGGACTGTAGCCCACCAGGCTCCTCTGTCCATAGGATTTCCCAGACAGGAGTACTGCAGTGGGTTGCCTTTCCTTCTCCAAGGGATCTTTCTAAACCAAGAACTGAATCAACGTTTCTGGCTTGGTAGACAGAATCTTTATTACCCCATCACCAGCGAAAACATCTATGACATATACTTGTTTTTAAATCACTGGTAATTTCCCATGAGTTGCTTCATTTTCAGAGTCTTCTTTTCCTTTGTTGGAGCCTAAAACTACTTTAATGTACAGGTATTTTCTGCCTTAACTCTACGGACTTTATAAATGATGTTTCTTTTATGCTCTCCAATATTCTATTTCCAATTCTTTTTGTGAACTATGGTATACTACAGGAAATGAAGGAAACGCAATTTTTAAAAACTACTTTTGTCTGCAAATCCTCTCTTCTTGGGAATGTGATAAGTAAAAAGTTGGTTTTTTTAATTATTGCAGTGGGAGAACATTTATAAACCTCTCAAACCTAGGGTGATCAGACAAAGTATACTTTGATAAATGTACTTTTAGAAGACTTTCTTTACTGTTCTACATTTTTCTCATGTATAGTCGCTTTCTCTCTTTTAAAATAAAGCTTCACTTTAGCCATAGTTCTTGGTATAATGAGTGTTCAAGAATGTTGCTGTTGATCTGTTTCATACCCACAATCAGGGCAACATTATGACTTTTCTGAGCCCTTGGTACTTTCATCCTCATGGACCATTTCCTCCATAAAATATTAAAAATCATATTTTCTGACTGCATTCTTATATAGATGACTATAATCCAAGTTGAATTTAAATTATATTAATTTTTTCTTGCTGTTTTAAAATTAAATCATTTCAGGGGCTCTTAAAACTACTGTGGATTCATGTTGATGTGTGACAGAACCAATACAATATTATAAAGTAATTAGCCTCCAATTAAAATAAATAAATTTAAATTTAAAAAAAACTTGTGGGCTGTAGGCACTGTGTCGACTATGCCTTAATGGATAGCAACCCTGGCTTACAATATGTGAGCCCCTGAAAAAAAACTGATCCAGACTAATACAGGAAATAAATTTCTATAAAATATCACTACTGTTTTTTTTAACCTGAATACTCCACACAAGGTTTATTCATCATCAGTTTTCATTATTTGTTCCCAGAGTTTCTTCATGACATTTTTCACTTCTGCATTTCTCAGGGTGTAGATTAAAGGATTCAGCAAAGGAGTTACTATGGTACAAAACACAGCCACAGCTTTGTCAGTGGGGAAGGAGGCCGTGGGTCTTAGGTAGAGAAACGAACAAGGCACAAAGAACAAGATGACAACCGTGACATGAGAGGCACAGGTGGACAGGGCTTTGCGACGCCCTTCAGAGCTCTGAGTCCTCAGGGAGTGCAGGATGACAACATAGGAAGCAACCAGCATCAAGAAAGTTAGCAAACACAGGGACCCACTGTTGGCAGAAATCAGGGGCCCCAGAGTGTGCGTGTCTGAGCAGGCCAGCTCCAGGAGAGGTATTAAATCACACATAAAATGGTCGATGACGTTGGGGCCACAGAATGGTAACTGAACCATGAACACAATCTGGATCCCTCCATGGAGAAAGCCTAAAGCCCCAGCCGTTCCAACCAGGAGCGCACACACAGGTCGGCTCATGACAGTCATGTAGTGCAGGGGCTTACAGATGGCCACATAGCGGTCATAGGCCATGACAACCAACAAGACAATCTCGGCTCCTGCAAAGAAATGTTCACCAAAGACCTGAGTCATGCAGCCACTGAAGGAGATGGTGTTCTTTCCAGAGACCAAGTCAAAGAGCAACTTGGGTGCTATGGAGGAAGAGTAGAAACCATCTATCATGGACAAATAGGACAGGAAAAAGTACATGGGAGAACCGAGGGCTGGGCTGGTGAAGACGGTGATGGAGATAAGCAGGTTACCCGCCAGTGTGAGCAAGTAGATGATTAAAAGCACAGCAAATAAGAGTGTCTGCAGTCCTGGATCCTGGGTCAGACCCAGTAGGATGAATTCTGTTACATTGCTCATCCTTTCCATCAATTCATCTTGGTCCATCTGGAAAGATCACAATTTTTCTGAATGATGGTCTCAAATTCAATATAAAATAATTCACATGTACAGAATCAACCTATTCGGTGATACAGAAATACTAACCATAGTTTTCTAAAGTGACTTTGTAGTTTCCAGCAGCATCTTTTTGGGAACATTGCTGTTGTTTGCTCACTAAGTCATGTCTATTTGTTTTGTGACCCCATTAACTGTAGCCCACCAGGCTCCTTTGACCATGGGCTTTCCCAGGCCAGAATACTGGAGTAGGTTTTCCTTCTACAAGCGCCACTTCCTTCTACAAGGGATCTTCCCAGCCCTGGGATCAAGCCCACGTCTCCTGCATTGGCAGGCACATCCATCTACCACTGAGCACCAGGGAAGGCTTTTGGGAACATTATAGTATTTCTTAGTGATATTTTCTCATCATTACATCCAAATTCATTCTTAGAAACTTTAACCTTCAATTCACATAATCTAACTACAAAAATTATTTCAGTGAAACAAAATTGGCTAAATTAAGTTAACCTTTCTTAAATGGCAGGAAAAAAGAATTAGTTTTCACTAACCTGGATTAGTTACCTGGAGATTCCTCAGTTTTTAAATTAACCACAGTCATTGTTTTCTTCCCACCAGGCATCTGCCCCACAGCTGCAAATAGGCTGTGTAAACTATCAAGAGGAACACTGGAGTTCTTTGTCTCTAGACAGCTCTCTCATTTTCAGGATTTACTCAGAAAATGAACTGTTAGTTAAGAAAGTGGTAGCTGTACGATTTAATTTTGACTCGACTCACTTTCTTGGCTTCTTGTGAGGTTATAAATGCATCTTCAAACATGCATTATAAACAATTCTTCAAATCAGGAAAAACTAGTATATGGCATTATAGAATGTATAAGTAAGTCAAATCCATTTGATTGGACATGGTTTTCTCAAATCAATTCTGCCAAAGAGTCCTTGGGAGCAGTGAGTCCTGAACAGATTTCAGCTTGTTGACTGATGGCTGTGTGGTTATTTATTTCAAGGTCCTCCTTTGCAATTCTTTCTTCACTGACTCTAGAGAAGTGCTTAACTAGATTTTCACAAAGTGCAGGGTTTGGTACATTGATCTGTCAAGTCCTCAGAGGATTAGTAATTGGCCCTGTTGGAATCTTTGCTGATGTATCAGCCAAGGACTTTCCTTTGCCCCTATCTGGCTCCCACAAACAATAATTAGAGGCCAGAAATGCAGTTGAATTGTGGTTAAACACATGCCTCTGGCTACAGTTAAGGCTGAGACTTGGTAAGGTAAGTGCAAAGTTTGGTGACAGGGCTTTGTTCCTCGTTTTGGCATTGGCGATCCTGGCAGAGGATATATGGGGTGATTTCAGGCATAGGTCAGAGTTCAGAGAATAAATTTCTCTCTGAAAATATGAATGTTCAAAAGGGTATGGTTGCTCCGAGAATGGAAATGCAGTCTTCAAAGTTATGCGCCAGCTTATCCTGGACATTGTGACGTTTTTATGAGTGACTCACTGAGGAGACTTAGATGACAGGATTCCCAGTTTCCAAACCTGAGTAATTTAAAAGTCATAAACATATAAACTTCCTCTGGGATGAGTACCTAGGTGACAGATTCTCATGGTTTCTGCGGTATTCTCATGGCATTCTCTCTACTCAGAGAGAGAGTCATGGGAACTTACGGTAAATCCTAGGCTTTCACAGAGTAGCCACTGAGAAAATCACACCCAGCTAGTCTCTCATGAATAAAGATGTCCAGAGGCAGAGAATAGAAACACTACAGAAAGGAGGCTCCACTACTGTCTTCTGTCCCTCCGCTTCTGAAGCGATGAAGAGCCAGCTGGAACCCTGCGCAGAATCACCTTTCTTTGCTATCAGCCTTTACCTTTAAACCAAATGAACGCATTCCTGAAGTTCAGAAGCCATGCACTCAGCTCCATCCACCACAGTTAACAACTTTGCTCCTGTTTGCTGCCAACCTCACTCAAAGTCTGTCCCTCCCCCTTGATTATTTTATTGTCTTACAATACACATACCATGAAATTAACCATTTTAAGTGCAGAGTTAAGTGGCATTTAATACATTTATTAATACATTGTCATGTAAACATCTTCACAAGTTTTTCATCTTTTCAGATTGAAACTCCACATCCGTTAAATCATTGCTTCTCATTCCTGCCTTCCTCCAGCCCCTAGAAACCATAATTTTACTCTCTTTGTCTCCAAGAGTTTTATTATTCTATACAATTAAATAAATTGAATTACGCAGTATTTGTCCTTCTATCACTGACTTATTTTACTTATAATAATGACCTGAGAGTTCATCCATGTTGCTACAAATGGCAGGATTTCCTTCTTTTTAAAGTCTGAATGATTTTCCACATAAGTATACACCACATTAGAAAATCCATTCATCTACTGATGGAAATTTAGGTTGTTTCCACATCCTGGCTGTTGTGAATAATGCTGATAGTGAAAAGTGAAAGTTGTTCAGTCATGTCTGACTCTTTGAGACCCCATGGACTATACAGTAAATGGAATTCTCCAGGTCAGAATATTAGAGTGGGCAGCCTTTCCCTTCTCCAGGGGATCTTCCCAATCCAGGGATCGAACTCAAGTCTCCCACGTTGCAGGGGGATTCTTTACCAGCTGAGTCACCAGGGAAGCCCAAGAACACTGGAGTGGGTAGCCTATCCCTTCTCCAGTGGATCTTCCCAACCAAGGAATTGAACTGGGGTCTCCTGCATTGCAGGTGGATTCTTTACCAACTGAGCTATCAGGGAAGCCCAAAAGTGAAAGTGAAAGTCACTCAGTCATGTCCAATTCCTTGAGACCCCATGGACTATACAGTCCATGGAATTTTCCAGGCCAGATTACTGGAGTGGGCAACTTTTCCTTTCTCCAGGGGATCTTCCCAGCCCAGGGATTGAACAATGCTGAAATGAACTTAATAGTGCAAATACTTCCTTGAGATCCTAATTTAAATTGTTTTGAATAAATATCCAGAAGTGGGATTATAGGACATACGGTACTTCTAACTTTGATTTTTTGAGGAAACCCCCTCCTGTTTTCCAAAGGGTCTGTACCAGTTTATATTCCCATTGACAGTAAGACAAAAGTCCCCATTTCTCCACATCCTTACCAACCCTTTTGTTTTATATAATGGATGTTCTAACCGTGAGGGGATATCTCACTGTGGTTTGGATTTGCATTTCCCTGATGATTAATGTTGTTGAACATCTTTTTATATACTTGTTATTCAAATGTATGTCTCCTTTGTAGAAATACATATTCAAGTCCTTTGCCCATTTAAAAATTAAGCTATTTTTGAGCATGTGAACACTAGGTTAAAGTGGAAGTGAAATCACTCAGTCGTGTCCAACTCTTTGCAACCCCGTGGACTGTAGCCTACCAGGCTCCTCCGTCCGTGGGATTTTCCAGGCATGAGTACTGGAGTGGGGTGCCATTTCCTTCTCCAGGGGACCTTCCCGACCCAGGGATTGAACCTGGGCCTCCTGCATTGCAGGCAGACCCTGTACCCTCTGAGCCACCAGGGAAGCCCTTTAGGTACTAGATACCTAAGTTATTACATGAAAATAATAATTTAATTACCTAAATTTAATTTATTTTGTTTCTACTGAATCAGAACATTTGGCAGACATTGATTTTTCTAGTTCAACCTGAGTACATCTCTGACCATTTTCAGCAGGGTTCCACATAGATACAATAGCCCTTGAGCAACCCATGAATAGGATTTCCTGAAATCTCTGTATGCATAGTCCATACTTTTTGAGTTAAATCTTTCTTCTGCCATGCAATGAGGTTTTCTACATGTTCTGTTTTGTTTCCAATAGTGACACAAATTAATGGAAAGTAAGCTGAAGTAGAATGGGGAGACTGACTTGGCCGTAGCTGGGGACGTGCCCAGCTTCTCCTTTACCCCCACTTGCTGGTTTACCCCGACTTCTGCCTGTGCTATAGACAGTATCCTGCGTAAGAAGTTAAATTATTCTTTCCCCTTGCTTTACACATTATATATACTTCTGGGTTTTGCTTTCCTTCAACTTGGAGAAACCCTTCTAGTTAAAGGCTACCCATCCTTCTATAGTCTAAAAGGATGAATCAATATTAAAAAAAAAAAAAAGAGTTTTGTGACTGTCAGTGAAAGAGTCTATTAAATGACTATCTGCCTATTCACTTAAGGAAAGGAAGAAGAAGTGATGCCCTGTCTTAAGCAATGGCCTTGTAAGTTAGAATCTCATCTGGCAAAATATTCCTACCTACCCTTTATTCTCCTTATATTTAGGAAATGCCTGTGTTTATCTAAGTTTTGATAAAATAAAAACTGTCCCACCCACCAGCAGTCTACTATTTTCCTGGAAACATGAGTCTCCTTAAAGTAGTTAAATATCTCAACCTGCTGAGAATCTGATGATCAGTGTGATGAGATGGTTGGATGGCATCGCCGACTTGGACATGAAATTGAGCAAAGTCCGGGAGCTGGTACGGGAACTCCCAGGGAAGCCTGACATGCTGCAGTCTATGGGGTCACAAAGAATTAGACACAACTGAGCGATTGAACTAAGCTGAATGATAAGAAGTGGGACCTCTCTAGTGGCTCAGTGGTAAAGAACCTGCCTGCCAATGCTGGAGATGTAAGAGACGCGGGTTCAGTCTCTGGGTGGGGAAGATCCCCTGAAGGAGGAAATGGCACCCCACTCCAATATTCTCACCTGGATTTTCCCATGAAAGAGGAGCTTGGCTGGCCCCAGTCCATAGGGTTGCAAGTGTCAGACACAACTGAGTGTCTGAGCGGTGGAGCAGTGTGTGCTAATACCAGATCAATGCTCGATAAACCATACACCATGTAGGGGTGTGTGTGGGGCAGGGGGCGGGTTGCAAGTGTGTGGTCACATGTGCACACCAGACATTTGTTTCAGAATTTCACACCACATTAGTTAGTATAAAATCATGCTTAGGTTTTAGTGTATAAACCTATTCTATACACTTCCACGACTTTAGTTTAGTCGATCTTAATTGTATTCCCTGTTTTCTCAAAGTGTCATCACACTATAGATTCTTTCTGATATCACTGTCAGTATAAATCAGGTGCAGGGGAAAGTACTCTGATGTGCAGAGTTGGAGGACCAGGTTAGTAACATTTCAGTTAGGAGATTTTGCTCATGACTGAGGAAGGCTCCATCTCAAACACAAGTTGGGAAGAAAAATGTGGTGCTTCCATGCTCTGCGGTTTAGGACAAACTTAGGGAGCTTCCCTGGTGGCTCAGAGGTTAAAGCGTTTGCCTCCAATGCGGGAGACCAGGGTTCGATCTCTGGGTCAGGAAGATTCCCCTGGAGAAGGAAATGGCAACCCACTCCAGTATTCTTGCCTAGAGAATCCCATGGACGGAGGATGGTGGGCTACAGTCCACGGGGTCACAAAGAGTCGGACACGACTGAGCGACTTCACTTTCACTTAAGAATTAAAAACATGAAGGGGCATATACTCACTTGCATGGTCAACAACACAGGCTATGGATATACTAGGCATAATTTCAAACTTTCAAATCTGCTTTATTCTGAAATTTTTTGATGATTTCTCAACTTTCACAAAGACAGTAAGAATTCTTCTCTGAGAGTGACTGGTCATTTCTTTCCCTGGGTTCCTGTATCCTCCACCCACAATTGCTCATTTTTTCCAGAGGTTTTTCAGGGCATTTTTCACCTCTGCATTTCTCAGGGTATAAATCAGGGGGTTGAACATGGGTGTCAAAATACAGTAAAACACAGCCACGATTTTGTCAATGGACAAAGTAGATGACGGCCGCATGTAAATAAATATACAGGGCACGAAAAACAAGGCAACAACCGTGAAGTGGGCCCCGCAGGTGGAGAGGGCTCTGCGCCTCCCCTCTGCACTGTGGGACCTCAAGGAGCGCAGGATGACCAGGTAGGAGGCAGCCAGCAGGAGGAAGTTCGAAAGGCAGATCACGCCACTGTTGGCCACCACCAGCAGGCCGATAACATAGGTATCGGTGCAGGCAAGCTCCAGCAAGGGGTACAAGTCACAGACAAAGTGATTGATCACGTTAGGCCCACAGAAGGGCAACTGCAGGACCAGCAGGAGCTGAAGCATGGAATGCAAGAAGCCCCCCAGCCAAGCCAGCCCCACCAGCAGGGCACAGAGATGCCTGGTCATGAGGGCCGTGTAGTGCAGGGGCTTGCAGATGGCCACGTAGCGGTCATAGGCCATCACCGTGAGCAGGATGATCTCAGCACCTCCCAGTAAATGGGCAACAAAGAATTGAGCCAGGCAGCCCTCAAAAGTGATGGCTCTCCCCACATACAAGGAGTCAGCAACAAGTTTGGGAGTCATACATGAGGAATAGCAAGTATCAATAAAAGACAAACATGAGAGGAAAAAGTACATAGGCGAGCCCAAGGTGGGGCTGAAGATAACGGTGATCATGATAAGCAGGTTGCCTCCAACAGAGACCAGGTAGACAATCAAGAAGAACACAAGCAAAACCCTCTGCACCTTGGGGTTTTGGGAGAGTCCCAGGATGAAAAACTCCGTGACATTTCTTGGACTATCCATGAACCGTGAGCTGCCAAGAGAACTTGGGTGGAAAAGGTTTACCAAGAAAAAATTGTTACTACCTCTTATAAGACATTTCAAAAATAAAAAATGGGGGAATGCAATGTGCAATACAATTAAACCAAATCCTGAACCCCAAAGCAGAAACATACATATTATTTTCTACACTTCAAATCAGTAATTTTCCCAAAGTACAAAGCTAAATCACAGACAAAATAACTCTGCAAAATATTGCATCTCTTGCTTTGTAACCATTAAGAATAAGTTCTCATTTTTTTAGATTGATATCTTCAAGAAGTCTTTTATAATAAAAATTATATATATATATATATATACATATATCAGTTCATTAAAAATGGCCAGTTATGGGAAAATCACTTTCCTAAATATTTTTCATAGCCACACTTCCAACTCCCAATTGTACTGGTCAATGCACCTGGTTATCTTCTATACTTCCTCCACCATCCACTATAACCATGGAAATCATCCTTGACTTTTCCCTTCACTAGTCCATCTTATAATACCAAAATGAATCACTGCAACTTTTCAAATCTTATTCCTTAACCTTCATCCATTCATTCATCCATTCATTATTCATTCACTTATTTATTCCATAAACATTTTTGAGTACCTACTACACTGTGGGCTTCCCTGGTGGCTCAGACAGTAAAGAACCTGCCTGCAATGAGGGAGACCCAGGTTCGATCCCTGGGTTGGGAAGATTCCCTGGAGAAGGGAATGGCTGCCCCACTCCAGTATTCTTGCCTAGAGAATCCATGGACATAACAGCCTGGCAGGCTCTCAAAGGGTCAAACACACCTGAGTAACAAATGCTTTCACTTCACTGTCACCATACCCAACCACAGTTCTCAGCACCAGATTTAGACTAATTAGCAAAGTAAGTTGATGGTTGCTACAATAACATCATAGCCGGCATCTCCATCATTTTCCTCACCCAGACACCTGCTCAGTGGTCCACACTTCAAGGACAATGAAATTTATAAAACTTACTCATTCAATCATGTCATTATCCAGTTTAAAATTCTTGAAAGACTCCTCTTTATATTCAAGATAAAATCTAAGCATTTTAGTCTCATTACAAGTCCCTGGACCCTGCAAACCCATCCATGTTATCCTTCAGCTCCCCTCCCTGTTCACTACTGTGGACTACCCTAAATTTCTGACCGAGTCATGCTCATTCACACCTCATTGCCTTCCACGTGTCATTCGATCACCCCACCTACTGCCCCATCCTACATACCCATTCCCATTTCTACTGACTGACTCTTAAACATCCTTCAAAATTTCCACAAGGAAAATGATCTCTTCCCTCACCTTAGTCTAGATTATAAGAACTTCCACTGTCCACCTACATCATCTCCACCCTGGACTTCTTCACACTATGCTGTGTTGGTCGTCCTGCACTCTCCCACCCTACATTAGGAGTAGCTTGAAAGCAGGAATTTTTTGTGCTAGGAATCCTCACTGCCACACCTGGGACAGTGTTCAGTGAACATCTGTTGAATGACTAAAAATCTAAAATCAAAAAAATATAGGAAACTTATAAAATACCTGGATCCAAGAAGGTTGATTGGAGAAGGAAATGGCAACCCACTCCAGTGTTCTTGCCTGGAGAATCCCAGGGATGGGGGAGCCTGGTGGGCTGCCGTCTATGGGGTCGCACAGAGTCGGACACGACTGCAGCAGCAGTAAGAAGGCTGATAGCTTCCTATTAGAATTTCTATTACTTTCTAACACAGCAGGTGACAGAACCAATAGAATTCTTAACAGGTCATCTGGTCCGTATTTCTGCATCATCTGGTCTTTCCACCTGGTCCGTATTTATGCATCATCTGGTCTTTCTTCCCCCTGCTTTGATGATATGTGTGTTAAATGCCCAAATAGGGTTTTTTAAAGTTCATGCTGAGAGGGAAAAAAAAATGCAGTGAGAAATTATCTATGATTTCATAATCTCTTCTTTGACTCGGAAATCTCCCACAATCCTCAGTGACCCAGGTTCAAAAACTGAATGAGGGATTTCATCTATTTATGGGCTATAGCGGACTTCTTAAATCATCACTTCCTATTTTTTCTGCTTAAAAACCTATTAAGAGTGTTTGTGACAATTTGACCCACACATCTTTGGTTTTGACCTTGACATACTAAGTAAGCAGCCCAAGTCACAGAAGCTAGGTTGTGGGATACTGAACACAGACCCCATAGGTTCCTACCCTCAGCCTATAAGCCCTCCTACACCATAAAGGGTCCTCTCAGAAGCCAGAATACAAAGTCCATGGAGCGGACAGAGGAACAGAAGACAGACACAGCTGCTCGCTCTGGTTTTTGCCAAGGCTGTGTGTCAGCAAATCTTCTAAGGAAAAGGTGGGGGGAGTAATTACGAAAATAAATCTGGATGATTAGACAAAGTCTAGAAAACATTTAAAGGAGATTAAAATATAACTCTTAGTGCTGCCATCAAAAAGGAAAATTCTCAATTTTCTAGGGCATTTTCCTTCCACTCTTTCTTCCATATATGGATTTTTGTTCACTTCTCACTTATCCTTTTGAAATCATGCAATATATATAACATATAATCTTGATTAACATTATAATTTAAACATTTCCCATATCATTATAAACTCTTTAAACATTATTTTTTTATTTTTTTAATTTATTTATTTTAATTGGAGGTTAATTACTTTACAATATTGTATTGGTTTGGCCATACATCAACATGAATCCTCCACAGGTATACACGTGGTCCCCATCCTGAACCCCCTTCCCTCCCCCCTCCCTGTACCATCCCTCTGGGTCATCTCAGTGCACCAGCCCCAAGCATCCAGTATCATGCATCGGACCTGGACTGGTGATTCATTTCATATATGATGAATCTAACAATAAGTCATTGTTTCTAATACCATGAAAACCTCAACATGCATTAATTTATTTCTGGGTTCCTAGGATAATTTCTCAAATGAATATACAATGTGAAAGCATGAACATGTTAGCCACTCAGTCATGTCGACTCTTTGCAACCCCATGGACTGTACCCAGTCAGGCTCCTCTGTCCATGGAATTCTCCAGGCAAGAATACTGGAGTGGGTTGCCATTCTCCTCTCCAGCGGATCTTCTCAACACAGGGATCGAACCCGCATTTCCTACATTATAGGCAGATTCTTTACCGTTTGAGCTATCAGGGAAGCCCCATATGTACAATAGAGCATTACAGATATTATAAAGACTTTTGATATCTCTAACCAAAAGGGTACCACTCCCAATTTACCCAGCTATCACCAAAATGTATTAGATTCTTTCTTTCTTTCACCCAGGCCAGCAATGGATATTGCAATTTATTTATTTATTGCTAAATTTTATCTTTCCTTTTTTCTTTTTGTTTGACCACTGCTGATGGTAAACAGCTTCTTGTGTTTTTCTATAATGTATTCTCTTTTTGGAAATTGTTAAAGTTGTAAAGAGCAATTTGGAATGAACTTAGAAGTAACCTAGTAGGTGACTGATGTTGCCCAATCTTAGACTCTCAGGTGCAAACTCTTAAAATTCCTTGCCAAGCCAGTTTTGGAATTGGTTGAGAAAAATTCATGTCCATATAATTGACCTCTTTGAATATGTAACAGCATTTTATTATGCACCATATCATTTCATCATTACAATGAGACTGAAAAGCAAATTTTACTTTCTCCTTCATAGATGATGAAATTAAACGTCAGTGAAATCTCTTCTCATACTTACTATCCCAAGGCTAGCAAGTGATAAAATAGAATTTGACCGCAGCTACATCTAATGTCAAATTCACGCTTTTCATTGCATCATTCTATTAGGTTAGAAAACTGATTGTGTTTCATAATTCTTTCTTTCCTAAGTAACACCATTTGGTGTTAACAGTGCCTGACTGAGTCAGGAGGGCTGGGTTCTAGTTCTAACTTAGCCAAGAGGTAACTGTGAGAATTCTTGAAATTCACTTTACCTTCCTGAGCCATTATATTCTCACTTGTAAAGTGAGGGAAACTGAAGGTAAAGAGTATTATCAAGACATAGAGAACAAACATGAGGACATGAAGGGGGCAAAGGGGTGGTGGGGTAAATTGGGAGGTTGGAACTGACGTACATACACTCCTATATGTAAAATATATAACTAGTGAGAACCTATAGTATGGCACAGGGGGGAAAAATGTTCAATTAGTTTGTAGGACATATATTAAGTAACCTTAAAAATGTATTCCAATATACACTGAGTGCAGACAGATACTATTTGGTTCCACATATATGAGATACCTAGGCTTCCTTGGTGGCTCAGGTGGTAAAGAATCTGCCGGCAATGTGGGAGACCCCAGTTCAATCCTGGGTTGGGAAGATCTCCTGGAATGGCAACCCACTCCATCATTCTTGCCTGGGAAATCCCATGGACAGAGGAAGGAGTCTGGCAGCCTACAAGTCTGAAAGAAGGACTTGACTTATTCTACATGCACCTTGAAAGATGAGCTATAGGAAATCATAAGGGAAATGTCATATTCAAATTATCTGTAAGCCATGTAAAGCTGGAGTTCATTCACAGCTCCTGAGATTCACAGGAGGTTTGAAAAGCCCACCCGCAATTATTAAACCCAAAAATACATTCTCTTGGTAGCCAGGAAGAAATGGATCTAGCTACAATTTAGCAATGAGAGAATTTATCTTCCATGTTCCACTCTCCTTGCAGACATATCAACCCAAGGCACAGGGAGAAACTAACAGATTGGGACCAGCACTCCAAACATGTGTTGTAGTCTTCTGGTTATGTGGCAGGTCATGGGGAGACACATTATAGGGAACCCATCATCTCAGGAAAACTATAACCTGTGATTGAGGTTTCAAGAAAATTTTGCCTAAATAGAAAGCCTCACTCACCCAGCCTAAGTTTAGTAACAAAGAACAGTAGTCTGTTGTTGTAAAAAAAAAAAGTTCAAATTTACACACAAGAGGGAAAAATCTTAGTCAAAGGATGGAGGGAAGAGAGGCATTTTCTACAAACTGGAGCTTCTGGGAAGGAGGAGTCAGAGAAAGAGCAATCAAGGAAGAGAGATGGTTTGGGGCTTTTTTGTTTGTTTGTTTACGGAGGGTAAGAACAAGCATGTATTGATGTTTAATTGTCACTGGTTAGAAGGAAATGGCAACCCACTCCAGTAATCTTGCCTGGAGAATTCCATGAACAGAGGAGCCTAGCAGGCTACAGTCCATGGGGTTGCAAAGAGTCAGGCATGACTGAGCGACTATCACTCACCCTGTAGTAAACTCTTTACAAGCATCATCTCACTCAATCTCCACCACAATCCTTAAGATACATGTGCCATCTTTATAATGAAGAATCCATGTCAAAGACAATTGGCATGCTCAAGCTTACTTCTCATGACCGGCAAGTAGCCCAGTCTGGATTTTAATTGAAGCTATCTATTTGAATACACATCAGGGGTTTGAAACGGAATGACCCTGAAGTATTAAATGGTCAGTTGTGATCAACGGAAATAGCAGTGGATTCTGCAAAAATGCCCAGATGTTCACTCTGGGTAAAAAGGAAATTTACAGGCTAAAACATCATTAAACCAGATTCATAGCTGGGGCCCAGAACTTAAAAATATATTACACTGAGGAATTCAACCAGGTCCAAAGACCAGCCTGTCCTCTTTTAAAAACTGGGGAAGAAAAGAAGTATCAGCCCTTTTATGCTTTGTTATAATAAAGACTGAGACATAGGGTCCAAAAGAACAAAATTTAAAAAGCTCAAAAGTTTAAATTCAGGGCTTCCCTGGTGGCTCAGTGGTGGAGAATCTGCCTGCCAACGCAGGGAGGTTGTGTTGGGTTCAATCCCCAACCCAGGAAGATCCCACATGCCACGGAGTGACTATGCCCGTGCACCCCAACTATTGCACCCGTGCTCTGGAACCCAGAAACTGCAACATCTGAGCCTACACCCTGGAGCCTGTGCTCTGATACAGGAGAGGCCACCGCAATGGGAGGCCTGCTCACAGCGGCTAGGGATTAGCCTGTGCAGCAACAAAGACCCAGTACCACCAAAAATAAATAAATACATAAAATTTTTTTTAACTTAATTCCTTTAAAAAAAATAAACTCAGGAATGCTAATGGACACGAGTAATCCAAAGAATATTTTCATTCAAAAAGAAAAAAAAAATTACAGTATTAAGCCAGCAAGGAGCAATTTAGTATATTCTAAAATCCCTGACAGTGGTCATAACATTCCCAGTCTCTTTTGGATCAGCTTTCATACAGAGTTCCACATCTTAGCAGATGAGCACTAACACTTCCTAGAATTAATCAAATCAAATTAAAATAGAGCTGAGATATGGGAAGAGCCTTAGATTCCCTATTCATTTACTCATTCATTCATTTATTCAACAGGTATTATTTTAAGTATTGGGCTAATTGATCAGGAAGCAGCAGAGGAAATCAGCCTGATTCCTCTTCTCACAGAGAGTGTGGTATTCAGTGCTATGACAGACATTTGCCCAAGGACTGTATGAGCACGAGGATGAGTCCCACCCCAACCTGGAGGCAAAGAGTGCGAAAACGACTCACAAGTGCTAAACTTAGTTCCCTCGGCACTAAGCACTCTCAGCTTCTCACTGCACAGATATACTCAACTCTCACCTGGGAACCTTGCCACTGCCACCCTATGGCCCCTGGAAGACAGCCCCACAAGTCTACCATCCGAGTCCATACCGAGTCTATGTTCCACGGTTCCTCCACCCATCCAGCTCTCCTAGTCATGGGACCCCTTCATTTCAAGTTCTGCAATGCCCTCCTCTATAACTAAGCTCCAATCTCTGACATCCAAGTTGTTGATTAGGGCCCATACATTTCAACACACTGATCGTAATTGACACTTCCAGCCTCATCCATAATTGTAAGAGTCATAAACAAAGAAAGTCAAAAGAACTTTTTTTACAGAATGCTGCAGAATTCCAGAAGAAGGTGCTGTGGAATTGCCAGGTAAACTCACTGATCCTCGCAGATAAGGGTAGCTGAAAATATATTTTAAAGAGAAGCTGAATCTCTTTCAGAAAGAGCTTAAGAAATTTTGCTTTATCTTGCATCCTTATAATGAGGGGCTGGCAGAGAGGTAGAGAAGTCATGCAAAAGAAATTTATAACAATTCTGAATGGGTGTGGGGCTCACTACCCTGGACTGGGCTGTTCTACACCTGGTTCTGATGACAAGTTCTTAATACTATTAGATCCTCAGATTCTGAAATAGCCATTAACCCAAGGAGATCCCAGCTCTTCCACTCAGACAGTTTGAGCCTCAGTTTCTTCATTTGTAAAATAGGGATGCCAATAATTATTCTCTATCTGCTGTGGATAAGATCAGATTATAAAAATTAATGAACAGATTATAGACATTGCAAAGCTTCAGGAAAAAAAGTTGTTGATTATTATTACTTACATCTTGTTATTTTTTCTTAATTCAAACCTTGAAAACAGGTATACAATAAGATTTTGAAAACTTTAATCAAAATTTAGAAAAATGAACTTAGGTTCATTACAAACTATCAAATGAGTTGTTTCATTGTCTGTTTCCAACAGAAATGATAGGAACTTTGAATTAAATAGAAAAGATATCAACAATGCAGGAAAACTTACTTGTACAGCAAGGTTGAAGGACTTGAAAAATGTGTAGTTTATTTTCTTGCTTGGATATTTCTCTACAAAAAGTCTTGAAGGCTAGAAATTTCGGAAATGTGAGCTGAAGTTTTGGATTCTGCCTGTAAGCATGGTTCCCAGCATCTCTCTTGTGACAGTCACCACAGCAGTGAACTCACTTAAAGCTGGTCGAGACCTGCCGGCTCTCTGGAGTCAGAGTGGGGAAGCGAGAGGCGGCACCACCATGCTTTAGACGTCCCAGTCCTAAAGCCCTGATGTCTGACCGCTTGGATGCAACCACTAAATGTATAACACCCACCAGAACGGGAACATCTTCATCTCATGGTCCTGGAAACAGGAACAATTGAAAGGAACTGACTCCCTGCTCCCAGGCAGCTGGAAGAAGCTGGCAACGGACCAGGAAGTTAAACATTTCAGTCCTGTGAGACCCTGTCTCAGAGGCTACCACATCCACGGAGTGCGGACCAGGACCAGCACGTGGAAGAGAAGAGGACAAAGGTGGCCACACGTGCTGGACCTGTGGCCCCAGGCTGCCCAGCCCTCGATGGTCACTCTCTGTTATTAATGCTGTTCCAATAAAGCAGCTTAACACTCTACCTTGGATTCCTGCAGAAAGTGATTCTGGAGCATCTGGGTTTCTGCTCCAGGTTTCTCCCTTTAGGCAACTTACTTGACGTTTAACCGTCTCTGCTTCAGTTTCCTCACCTGAAAAATGGGGCTAAAATAGTGTTTACTTGGGAATTAACAACACAGAAACTTGTTAAAGAGAGCAGATTTTAAATATTCTCACCACACATCCAAAAAAGTGATAAGGAAATGGAGGTGTTAACTGACCTATTGTGGTCATGTCACAAAATACATATATAAATATATTGAATTTAGTGTGTGTGTGTGTGTGTGTGTGTGTATATATATATATATATATATATATATATATCAAGTCATCACATTGTATACCTTAAACTTACATATGCTACATGTCAATAATATCTTGATGAAGCTGGGGAAAAAACAATGCCTACCTCATAAGGTCATTATGAGGATAAGATGAGAGTTCATATAAAATGCTTAGAGCAATGCCTGGCAGCCAGTAACTGCTATGCAAGTGTTTGCTATCACTGTTACTGTTACTAACACCATCATCATTATTATTGTCAGTGTTGCTCTTCCCTAACCATGCGCTCAGGCTTCGCTGGCAGCTCAGCGGTGAAGAATCTCCCTGCCAGTACAGGAGACGCAGGTTTGATCCCTGAGTCAGGAAGATCCCCTGGAGAAGGAATAGGCAACCCACTCCACTCTTCTTGCCTGGGAAATCCCAGGGACAAAGGAGCCTAGTGGGCTACAGTCCATGGGTTCACAAAGAGTTGGACATGGCTGAGCAACTAAGCAATAATAACAAACAACCATGTGCATCTCACCACCTCTGTGCCACTCCAGCAACTTCATTGCAGCACATGGACACTCGATTGAATCATATGACACGAAGACAGCATAAAGAAACTTTAGTAATATAAAGGAAATTCCGATGACCTAGAGGGGGATGAAACGGGGGCAAGGGAGGGGAGGCTCAAGAGGGAGGGATCCATACTTACGGCTGTTTCACGTTGTTGTATGGCAGAAACCAACCGAACATTGTAAAGCAATTATCCTCCAATTTAAAATAAATAGAACAAAATAAAGGAAATCCTTAATATCAGGCACCAGTGCTCTCAGCGGCCACCAACCACACGAATTCCGTCCTAGGGAGTCTCTAGATCAGGTCACCCCCATCTCTTGAGGGGGCTTCTTCCAGCCCCATCACAGCTGCTGGATCTTCTCTGCCCTCTATCCAGACCCCCACATGTCTACCTCCAGTTCTTTGTAGAGAGAGAAAGAATCAGTTAGCATCCTTACAACTTCTTCACTTAAAATAATCAGCCTTTTATTTTACTATTTTATACTTTATTCTGTTACTAGTATATTTTATTAGGTACAAGTAACCTAAACAGTGCAGCTTAAATCTCCTCTGTTTCAACTTCTCTTTAGAGATTCAGAGACCTAGATTTGTAAGAGTCAAATGAAAATGGAAATCTTTTTCTTAAAAAATCAGTGGTACCCACTCCAAATATGAGTTTTGTCATCGTCTTTAGTATGTTAAGACTTATTAAGGCTCATTTTTTATAGCGTGAAACTGAAAATCTTCTAAAATGTTCCCTTCACCTCCCCTAGTGGCCATAGACCACCTAGAGGCCCTCTTCCTTCTGTGACTTTTTCAGCATCGCCACTCTCAAACGATGGCCCCTAAGGCTTGGCTCTAAACCTTAGCATGCTGTCACACGGTGCCGCCTGCTTCACACATTTGTCTCTTTCCTCCTCCTGTTGGCCGTTTTTTACCCAGAGGGTACATTAGGGAACTGTAAAAATGAAACTATAAGCCATCCATTATTTTTTCTTGAAATAGTGGGATATAAAATCTGGTAAGGACATTTGAAAGTTTATAAATCTAACTTCTCATTTTAAAGAAAAGAGACGTGCAACTCAGAAAAGGTAATGAAAGTGTAAGGAAATGGTGGAAATTAAGAGCTAGGATCCATCTCAGAAAATCTACAGCCTTGTCAAAGTCACCACACCACTCTGACCTTCATCCCATTGGCTCATCCTTCCATCCAAGAGGAACTGACACATTTGAGCTGGACATTGTATACAATGGGATTTCAGGTTAAGGAGGGTCAGACAGGAAAACACACACACACACACACACACACACACACACACACACACACACGGCTTCCTCCCCCATGGCATGGTCTATCTAGAAGGCATAATGACTCCTTTGGGGGGATATAATTTGGGATCAGGGAGATTTTTCGGATTGCAACATTATAACCCAGGGGCACCTTGGAGTTAAACACTGTTAAAAGCAGAGATATTACTTTGCCAACAAAGGTCCGTCTAGTCAAGGCTATGGTTTTTCCAGTGGTCATGTACGGATGTGAGAGTTGGACTCTAAAGAAAGCTGAGCACCAAAGAATTGATGCTTTTGAACTGTGGTGTTGGAGAAGACTCTTGAGAGTCTCTTGGACTGCAAGGAGATCCAACAAGTCCATCCTAAAGGAGATCAGTCCTGAGTGTTCATTGGAAGGACTGATGCTGAAGCTGAAACTTCAATACTTTGGCCACCTGATGTGAAGAGCTGACTCATTTGAAAAGACCGTGATGCTGGGAAAAGTTGAGGTCAGGAGGAGAAGGGGACAACAGAGGATGAGATGGGTGGATGGCATCACCGACTCAATGGACATGAGTTTGAGTAGACTGTGGGAGTTGGTGATGGTCAGGGAGGCCTGGCGTGCTGTGGTCCATGGGGACACAAAGAGTCAGACACCACTGAGCGACTGAACCAAACTGAACTGAACTGAATAGGAAGAATTGTGCTTTCTCATATTTGTGCATTGAATTTTGCAAAGGATTTGCTCATCCATTAACACGTTTTTCGATCAGAATGTTGTGCATTAATAGAAGGCAGGGCAGATGTGATTATCAGTGTTCATTTACTCTGTAATACACTGCTGCCTTAATCATTAATTCAGCTCAACTCAGAGGTCCAAGTCTCCTCGCTTCAGAAATTCTCCCAAGTAAGGGTGCTCCTCCACCACTGGCACAGTAGCCGTGCTGCATTCACCCTCTGGGCACCGGGTAGCTGGGGGCATCGTGGGGAGGTGTCCAGAGGCTAGACATGGCGGTCAGTGCTGTGCTGAGGGGCAGCGCAGCAAGAGTTCTATCCAGGACAGCTCCTGGTCTCATGAATAGTGCTCCTCGGAATGGTCCATTCATCTAGTCCTCCCTAGGTGCCCCTATGCCTACCTCTCCCATTCTTCACTTTATCAAATAAATACACTAGCAACTCTATTATCTGTATTAATTGTCATCGGCTAGAAATGCTGTTGTAGTACAAAATAGCCCAAAATTCAGTGGCCTAACCCCAGTGACCACAGCCTTGTTTAATTAAATGAAACTAAGCCATGCCATGTGGGACGACCCAAGATGGCTGTGACATGGTGGAGACATCGGACAGAATGTGGTCTACTGGAGAAGGGAATGGCAAACCAGTTCAGTATTCTTGCCTTGAGAACCCCATGAACAGTATGAAAATGCAAAAAAAAAAAAAGGACACTGCAAGATGAACTCCCCAGGTCGGTAGATGCCCAAAATTCTACTGGAGATCAGTGGAGAAATAACTCCAGAAAGAATGAAGGGATGGACGGGGAGGAAGGAGGGAGGGGGGGTTCAGGATGGGGAACAGGTGTATACCTGCAGCAGATTCATGTTGATGTATGGCAAAAACAATACAATATTGTAAAGTAATTAACCTCCAATTAAAATAAATAAATCTATATTTAAAAAAAAAAAAAAGAATGAAGGGATGGAGCCAAAGCAAAAACAACACCCAGTGGTGAATGGGACTGGTGATGGAAGCAGGGTTCGATGCTGTAAAGGGCAATATTGCACAGGAACCTGAAATGCTAGGTCCATGAATCAAAGCAAATTGGAAGCGGTCAAACAGGAGATGACAAGAGTGAACGTCGACATTCCAGGAATCAGCGAACTCAAATGGGCTGGAATGGGTGAACTTAACTCAGATGACCATTATATCTACTACTACGGGAAAATCCCTTAGAGGAAATGGAGCAGCCATCATGGTCAACAAAAGAGTCCGAAATGCAGTACTTGGATGCAATCTCAAAAACGACAGAATGATCTCTGTTCGTTTCCAAGAAAACCATTCAATATCACAGTAATTCAAGTCTATGCCCCAACCAGTAATGCTGAAGAAGCTGAAGTTGAATGGTTCTATGAAGACCTACAAGACCTTCTAGAACAAACACCCAAAAAAATGTCCTTTTCATTATAGGGGACTGGAATGCAAAAGTAGGAAGTCAAGAAACACCTGGAGTAACAGGCAAATTTGGCCTTGGAATGCGGAATGAAACAGGGCAAAGGCTAATAAGACTTCTGCCAAGAGAACACACTGGCCATAGCAAACACTCTCTTCCAACAACACAAGAGAAGACTCTACACAGGGACATCACCATGGTCAACACCAAAATCAGATTGATTATATTCTTTGCAACCAGAGATGGAGAAGCTCTATACAGTCAGCAAAAACAAGACTGGGAGCTGACTGTGGCTCAGATCATGAACTCCTTATTGCCAAATAGACTGAAATTGAAGAAAGTGGAGAAAAATACTAGCCCATTCAGGTATGATCTAAATAAAATCCCTTATGATTATACAGTGGAAGTAAGAAATAGATTTAAGGGACTAGATCTGATAGACAGAGTGCCTGATGAACTATGGATGGAGGTTCATGACATTGTACAGGAGACAGGGATCAAGACCATCCCCATGGAAAAGAAATGCAAAAAAGCAAAATGGCTGTCTGAGGAGGACTTACAAATAGCTGTGAAAAGAAGGGAAGTAAAAAAGCAAAGCAGAAAAGGAAAGATATTCCCATTTGAATGCAAAGTTCCAAAGAGTAGCAAAGAAAGATAAGAAAGCCTTCCTCAGTGATCAATGCAAAGAAATAGAGGAAGAGAACAAAATGGGAAAGACTAGAGATCTCTTCAAGAAAATTAGAGATACCAAGGGAACACTTCATGCAAAGATGGGCTCAATAAAAGACAGAAATGGTAGGGACCTAACAGAAGCAGAAGATGTTAAGAAGAGGTGGCAAGAATACACAGAAGAAAACTGTACAAAAAAAGGTATTCGTGACCAAGATAATCACGATGGTGTGATCACTCACCAAGAGCCAGACATCCTGGAATGTGAAGTCAAGAGGGCCTTAGAAAGCATCACTATAAACAAAGCTAGTGGAGGTGATGGAATTCCAGTTGAGCTATTTCAAATCCTGAAAGATGATGCTGTGAAAGTGCTGCACTCAATATGCCAGCAAATTTGGAAAACTCAGCAGTGGCCACAGGACTGGAAAAGGTCAGTTTTCATTCCAATCCCAAAGAAAGGCAATGCCAAAGAATGCTCAAACTACCGCATAATTGGACTCATCTCACACGCTAGTAAAATAATGCTTAAAATTCTCTAAGCCAGGCTCCAGCAATACATGAACTGTGAACTTCTGGATGTTCAGGCTGGTTTTAGAAAAGGCAGAGGAACCAGAGATCAAATTGCCAACATCCACTGGATCATAGAAAAAGCAAGAGAGTTCCAGAAAAACATCTATTTCTGCTTTATTGACTATGCCAAAGCCTTTGACAGTGTGGATCACAATAAACTGTGGAAACTTCTGAAAGAGACAGGAATGCCAGATCACCTGACCTGTCTCTTGAGAAACCTATATGCAGGTCAGGAAGCAGCAGTTAGAACTGGACATGGAACAGACTGGTTCCAAATAGGAAAAGGAGTACATCAAGGCTGTATATTGTCACCCTGCTTATTTAACTTAATGCAGAGTACATCATGAGAAATGCTGGGCTGGAAGAAGCACAAGCTGGAATCAAGATTACTGGGAGAAATATCAATAACCTCAGATATGCAGATGACACCACCCTTATGGCAGAAAGTGAAGAGGAACTAAAAATAAAAAGCCTCTTGATGAAAGTGAAAGAGGAGAGTGAAAAAGTTGGCTTAAAGCTCAACACTCAGAAAACTAAGATCATGGCATCTGGTCCCATAAATTCATGGGAAATAGATGGGGAAACAGTGTCAGACTTTATTTTTCTGGGCTCCAAAATCACTGCAGATGATGATTGCAGCCGTGAAACTAAAAGACACTTACTCCTTGGAAGGAAAGTTGTGACCAACCTAGACAGCATATTAAAAAACAGAAACATTACTTTGCCAACAAAAGTCCGTCTAGTCAAGGCTAAGGTTTTTCCAGTAGTCATGTATGGATATGAGAGTTGGACTCTAAAAAAAGCTGAGCATCGAAGATTTGATGCTTTTGAACTGTGGTGTTGGAGAAGACTCTTGAGAGTCCCTAGGACTGCAAGGAGATCCAACCAGTTCATCCTAAAGGAAATCAGTCTTGGGTGTTCATTGGAAGGACTGATGTTGAAGCTGAAACTCCAATACTTTGGCCACCTGATGTGAAGAGCTGACTCCTTTGAAAAGACCCTGATGCTGGGAAAAGTTGAGGGCAGGAGGAGAAGGGGACAACAGAGGATGAGATGGTTGGATGGCATCACCGACTCGATGGACACAGGTTTGGGTAAACTCCGGGAGTTGGTGATAGACAGGGAGGCCTGGCATGCTGCGGTTCACAATCCAAACACAACTGAGCGACTGAACTGAACTGAACTAATCCCAGTGAAAGTTTATTTCTCATTCACACTAAGTCCAATGCAGATTTGCAGGTTTTAGGGAGAGCTCTCCACCAAGCTATGACCATCAGTAACAGGCCCATGGCAATCTGTGATACCTCTGGTCTCCTGGGGCTTCAGGACCATCTGCTGGGTCATCTGCACCCAGCTAGACCATCATCAAAGATAAATTGAGGCTTACTAGGGACATTTTATGGACTAAGCCTAAACAGGTATATCATCTCCACCTCTTAGTAACAAGACCCCATGTGGATGTAAGGGGGCCAGGAAAGGCAGCTTGTGTGCCCAGAAGAAAAAGATGAAGTAATTTGGTAAACATATTCCATTGTTCAGACCACAACTCCTCATTTGCTGGCCTCTATCCCTTTCCCTTCAGAAAACTAAGATCATGGCATCTGGTCCCATAACTTCATGGCAAATAGATGGGGAAACAATGGAAACAATGACAGACTTTATTTTCTTGGGCTCCAAAATCATTGTAGACAGTGACTGCAGCCATGAAATTAAAAGACACTTGCTCCTTGGAAGAAACAATAATACCAACCTAGACAGGATATTAAAAATCTGTCAAAACTATGGTTTTTGCAGTAGTCATGAATGGAGACTCTCACATCAGTAGTCATGATGTGGGAGTTGGACTATAAAGAAAGCTGAGCACCGAAGAATTGATGGTTTTGAACTGTGGTGTTGGAAAAGACTCTTGAGAGTCCCTTGGACTGCAAGGAGATCCAACCAGTCCATCCTAAAGGAGATCAGTCCTGGGTGTTCATTGGAAGGACTGCTGCTAAAGCTGAGACTCCGATACTTTGGCCACCTCATGTGAAGAGTTGACTCATTGGAAAAGACCCTGATGCTGGGAGGGATTGGGGGCAGGAGGAGAAGGGGACGACAGAGGATGAAATGGCTGGATGGCATCACCAACTTGATGCACATGAGTTTGAGTTGACTGTGGGAGTTGGTGATGGACAGGGAGGCCTGGCGTGCTGCAATTCATGGGGTCACAAAGAGTTCGACATGACTGAGTGACTGAACTGAACTGAACTGAGGTGCTTAATAAATATCAAGTATTATTAGATCTCAATGGTTGCACGTTAGAGTCAAGTAGGAGATTAGTTTACAAGGCCACTGCCACAGGATTTATTTCCAAGGTTGTCTTCTACTTCAATTTATTTCAAAACATTTTTTATTAAATTTCAATTACAAAGAATCATAAAACTTAGGATACCTAAAGGACAAGTTGGTCTAGTTCTATACAGTTCACAAAGTGAAAATAAATAAAGCATTATGAAGATGACTGAACACTACAAGTCCCATGGCACAGTTTGCAGTCATAATAGAAAGATGCAATAGTGACATCATCCTAAGAGGTGAGGCAATTTCAGAGCAGGCTGAGTCAACACTGCATGTTCAGGAGAGTTTGCCCTGATTGGGCACACTATCTTTTCTGAGGCATGCCTTCACTCTCATTGAGGAACTTCTTGCCCTACTCTCTGGACTTGCACTTTAGAAGGAACAGGGACTTACTGTAGAGCACAGAGAACTCTGCTCAATATTATGGGGAGCCCGGATAGGAGGGGAGTTTGGGGGAGAATGAATACATGTATAGGTATGGCTGCCTCCTTTTGGTGTCCACCTGAAACTCTCACAACAGTGTTAAGTCAGCTATACTCCAGTATAAAATAAAGTGTTTTTAAAATCCTTTTAAAAACTGATCTAGTTTTTTTATTATTATTATTATTTTACTTTACAATATTGTATTGGTTTTGCCATTCATCAACATGAATCCACCACGGGTGTACACGTGTTCCCCATCCTGAACCCCCCTTCCACCTCCCTCCCTGTACCATCCCTCTGGGTCATCCCAGTGCACCAGCCCCAAGCATCCTGTATCCTGCATCGAACCTAGACTGGCGATTCATTTCTTATATGATAGTATACATGTTTCAATGCCATTCTCCCAAATCATCCCACCCTCTCCCTCTCCCACAGAGTCCAAAAGACTGTTCTATACATCTGTTTCTTTTGCTGTCTCGCATACAGCGTTGTCGTTCCCATCTTTCTAAATTCCATATATATGCCTTAGTATACTGTATTGGTGTTTCTCTTTCTGGCTTACTTCACTCTGTATAATCGGCTCCAGTTTCATCCACCTCATTAGAACGGATTCAATTGTATTCTTTTTAATGGCTGAGTAATACTCCATTGTGTATATGTACCACAGCTTTCTTATCCATTCATCTGCTGATAGGCATCTAGGTTGCTTCCTTGTCCTGGCTATTATAAACAGTGCTGCGATGAACGTTGGGGTACACGTCTCTCTCAATTCTGATCTAGTTTTTTAAAAAAAGGCTTGGCTCTGCTCCCCTGCTCAGAATGGAGGTCATTTCCTAAAGCCTGTCACTCTGTAACCAAGCTGCAGAACCTGACTATGAAGAAATCAAGAAAGACATGTAGACAGAATATTTTACAATGTTTTTTAAAGTTTCTTAAAGGACTTGACTATCTTTTATGAACATACATCTTACATGTAAAGCTTATTTTTCAAAAAGAAATAAGATAATCTGCTGTTCTAATTGAAGTCCCACAAGTACCTGTTTGACTGCATCTTGTCCTCCTCTGCTCTGCCTCTTCACCAATCCCTGAGGTCCCGGAAGAACTCTGGGTTCTATCTAAGCCATGGTTCACAAACAGCTGGTTCAGAGAAAACAACCAGGGCTTTGGAAGAGTCCTTGACCTGCAGTTTCCTCAACTGCAAAGTGAGCGTTGTCCTACCTATGGGGCAGTGCCCTTCAGGTCTAATTTTAGGAAATTGATTAGGGGATACTCAACTCATATTAGTCTTTGACTTCTATTTCCCATTTTCTAAAATGCATGTCAGTCTCAAGAATGCTGCCTTTCTCAGCATTTGAAAAATTCTTCTTGGCCACCATAAGGCGTTTTGATCCTATATATTAGCTGACCCTTGCAGCTCAGTGGTTGACTTTTCCTTTCATGAGAACCAGAGGCTGAGCTGCGAGGAGGACCATGTCTCCCTGGTGTTTCAGCTCACCATTTCCGGATCTGGCATTGCAGGCCCTGGTTTTCTGTGGGCCCAGGAATACTTGTGAACACCATAAGGCAGTTCAGGCTTTATTTTTAAGAAACACTTTTCAGTTACATTGAAGTGATTCCAAAGAAAAACATCTGACAATAACAAATTATGAAACCTCCGTTTGGGAATCCAGAGACTTAGCTGTGTTTGTGTTCCGTGATCTTTAAAGAGAAGCAGAGGAAAACACAGAGAGAGCAAGAACTCAGAAATCAGACAGTCCTGGGTTTGAGTTCAGCCTTTGGGAGACCTAACTCTATGATCTGGATCCAAGGCACCTACCTCCCAAAGCCTCAGCCTCTTTATCTATAAGGCAGGAGACTCACACCTACATCACCAGAGCAATTTAGGGTAAAATGGAGATAAAATATATGAAATCTCTTGGATAATAGTAAAATATATCCATAATGTATGCTCTTCTCATATGCATATATAACGTGTGTGTGTTCTAAGTGACCTCAGTCATAGCTGACTCTGCGATCCTATGGACTGTAGCCCGCCAGGATCCTCTGTCCTTTGGATTCTCCAGCCAATGTATGTTATTCTCAGAAAAAATTAAACAGTGATTGTTGATTTGCCTCCAGCAGTATAATATTGGTTTATTAACTAGATAGTTGAGGTCAAAACACATATGTAACAACCACTGTTCACTTACAATCTGAAGCACTACTGACTTCTGGAAATTTAATAGACCATGTATTTATTAGGTATTACTATATATCATTAAGAGCAAGGTATAAAAATGAGTAAGATTCATGCCATATACCCAAGAGTTAAAGTCTAGGGGCAGAGTCGGGGCTGGAGGGGTAAGAAAAATAAACACTGAAATTTAGGTAGCAAAGGCTTGAAAAGATTCTAGCTAAGTGCTGTGGGAATTCAAAGTATTGAATACATTTTTCTCTCTCTTTTATCCTGGGACTCCTAAAATACGAATGTTGGTATGCTTGATGTTGTCATAGAGTTCCGAACATTATCCTCATTTTTCTAAATCTGTCTTTCTTTTTGCTGTTCTGGTTGAGTGTTTTCTGTTATTCTATCTACCAGATTGCTTAAACATTCTTCTGAACCATCTAATCTGCTGTTAATTCCCTTTAGCGCAGTTTTCCTTTCATTTATTGTATTCTGCAGCTCTGACTGGTTCTTTTTTATACTTCCTTAATCTTTGTTAAAATTCTCACTGTGTCCAACTGTTCTTTTCCCAAGTTCAGTTACGATTGATTCAAACTCTTTGTCAGGTAAGTTATCTCTCTGTTTCACTCAGATTTCTTCATGGATTATTTTCTTGTTCTTTCATTTGAAACCTGTCTGTCTTCTCATTTTGTTTACCTCTCTCTTTGAAACTAAGTGAAGCTGTCACCTATGCCGGTCATGAAGGCACGTCCTCCTGAGGAAGCAGCCCTGTGCAGAGTGTGTGTGCCCCGTGGCTTGGAGGGGGAGCTTCCCCTGTGTGCAGTGGCCGTCACCACCCTGTTGGAGGTGGACTGTGGCCCTGGGAGGTGCAGCGGGAGCCCTGAGAGCACCGGGCTCCTCCCAGGTTGGATGGCAGTCTCCACCCTGGTTTGGCACCTTGCTGGGGTGGGAGGTCTTGCAGCTGCACTTCCCAGGTGGTGCTGGTGGTGAGAACCCGCCTGCCATGCAACAGATAAGAGACACGGTTTTGATCCCTGGGTCAGGAAGATCCCCTGGAGAAGCGCACGGCAACCCACTCTAGTATTCTCGGAGAATCCCATGGACAGAGAAGCCAGTGGGCTACACACAGCCCATGGGGTCACAAAGAGGTGGGCACAGCTGGAGTGACTTAGCGTGCACACCCGCGTGGACCTTAGTTACAGGATGGGCTGGGGTCTGAGCAGCGGCTGCCGCACCACCAGGCTGGTCCCACTCCCTCCCGAGTGTGCACAGGGGACGCATGCCCCATGGGGGGAGGTCTCCATGCTGCAGCTTCCCCTCTCCCTTCAGAGAGTGCGCTCAGTGACAGACGCTCTGGCGGGGGCTATCTCCACTCAGGAGCTGGTCTCGCTCCCTCTCGAGTACTTGCGCCAAGGCGTGTGCCGGGGTCCAAGCTGACTTCGCTCCCTCAAAGCCTGCACCCCTTCACTGGCAGTGGCAGCCCCTGCCTAGTGGGGAGAAGCACCAGAGCAGGAGGGGCTGGAACAGGAGCCCGGTGGGGACCTGGGGACACTGGGGCGGCCCTGGGGAGCCAGCAGGAGCAACAGGCAGCTTTTAACCCTCTGCCTTCGTGCTGTGACGGGAAGTAAGCAAATATGTGTGTGTGGTGTTTTCAAGAGCAGAGTCTCTCAGTCTTCCAGTAATCCTCACCGGTTTTCCAGTTAAGAGGCTTGTCTTAGCAGTATCAGTACCAAAGGGCTGGGGTACTTGAGGTGTAGGTCCAAGTCCTCACTCCCCAGGGAGGATTCCTGACCCTGTAACACTCTCTCCTCTCCCGTGCGCCCCTTGGGAAGTATGGGTCCTAACCAGAGCACTCCTCCTCCCTTACTAGCAGACTCCATGTGGATCTCTCTTCACAGCCTTGGCTGTAGGAGAATTCTGCTCGTGCCCAGGTTGACTGCAGTCAGAGTCACTCTATACGCAGTTGTAGTTTTCATATGCTCATGAAGGGAGGTGAGCCAGCATCCTCCTGCTCTACCATCTCGATTTCTTTCCTTGCAAACTGTTCTTCAGTGCAGGCTTAACTGATATTTTCTGATTAAAGTGACATTGTATATTTTTGATAGGAATGCTACAGTAATTATGCTGTGTGCCTCTCAGTCTAAATATCATAAATGTGTCTAATTACTAAAAAGAGTCCCTTCCAGGATTCTTGATTGTAAAGTCATATTTATCCTTTTGCAATTAATAAATATCTTGTGGGGAGATGAGTTGAGACTATATAATATCCTATTTCTCATCAAGAAAAAATTTAATGACTGTTGAGTTACAAACATTCTGAGAATTTATTCAGCACCACGCATCAAAAGTTATTACATTTTTTAACAAAGTAAGGATTCTAAAGCAAATAACTGTTTAAAAATCAGTATCATTAAAGATTTATGTTCAGGAAACTTAGAACATTGCTATTTATATTATAAAACTTCAGAAACAATTTAAACATCTGACAGAAAAGTAGCCAATTACTTAACAGTAAGAGATAAGAAAAAGCCTCTTGATGAGAGTGAAAGAGGAGACTGAAAAAGTTGGCTTAAAGCTCAACATTCAGAAAATGAAGATCATGGTATCTGGTCCCATTACTTCATGGGAAATAGATGGGGAAACAGTGGGAACAGTGTCAGACTTTATTTTGGGGGGCTCCAAAATCACTGCAGATGGTGATTGCAGCCATGAAATTAAAAGACACTTACTCCTTGGAAGAAAAGTTATGAGCAACCTAGATAGTATATTCAAAAGCAGAGACATTACTTTGCCAACAAAGGTCTGTCTAGTCAAGGCTATGGTTTTACCAGTGGTCACGTATGGATGTGAAAATTGGACTGTGAAGAAAGCTGAGCACCGAAGAATTGATGCTTTTGAACTGTGGTGTTAGAGAAGACTCTTGAGAGTCTCTTGGACTACAAGGAGATCCAACCAGTCCATGCTAAAGGAGATCAGTCCTGGGTGTTCTTTGGAAGGACTGATATTAAAGCTGAAACTCCAATACTTTGGCCACCTCATGCGAAGAGTAGACTCATTGGAAAAGACTCTGATGCTGGGAGGGATTGAGGGCAGGAGGAGAAGGGGACAACAGAGGATGAGATGGCTGGATGGCATCACCGACTCGATGGGCAAGGGTTTGGGTGAACTCCGGGAGTTGGTGATGGACAGGGATGTCTGGCGTGCTGCGATTCATGGGGTCACAAAGAGTCAGACACAACTGAGCAACTGAACTGAACTGAAGAGAAAATATATAGTAAGTGATTATAGTGAGTTGATGGAGAATAACTCTAAAATTAACAAGTCCTGGGAACTTGTCCTTCATCTCATTCTGCCCCTTCAGTTTGGACAGAGCATCACCTAAACCCAAGGATCAACACCAAGGCTCAGCCTCTACCTCTCTTCTACTTTCACTGCTCTGATCCACAGCCTCTTCACGGCCTGCTTCACTTCAGCATTTCTCAGGGAGTATTTGACAGGGTTGAGCAGCGGGGTGATCACCGTGTAGAACACGGCCACCATCTTGTCCGCAGACAGGGTGGTAGAGGGTCTCAGATAGATGAAGATGCAGGGCCCAAAGAACAAGGTGACCACAGTGACGTAGGCCCCACAGGTGAACAGGGCCTTGTGCCGCCCCGCGGAGCTCCGAGTCCTCAGATGGAGCAAGATGACCACATAGGAGGCTAAGAGGACCACGAAGCTGATCACAGACAGGGTCCCCCCGTTGGCAAAGATCAGAAGACCAATGAGGACGGTGTCAGAGCAGGCAAGTTTGAGCAGGGGAAGCACGTCACAGAAATAGTGGTCGATCACATTGGGGCCACAGAAGGGCAAGTGGAAGACAAGAAGGATTTGGGCCAAGGAATGCACAAAGCCCCCCACCCATGCTGCGCCCACCAGGAAGGCACACGCCTGCCGGCTCATGATGGTGGTGTAGCTGAGGGGCTTGCAGATGGCCACGTAGCGGTCATAGGCCATCACAGTGAGCAGGAAAATCTCAGTGCCACCAAACAAGTGGATAAAGAAAACCTGTGTCATGCAGCCCCACAGAGGGATGGCTTTCCTCTCAGCCAGCAGATCTGAGATGAGTCTGGGGGCTGTCGTCGAGGCGTAGCAGATCTCCACAAAGGACAGGTAGCTCAGGAAGAAGTCCATGGGGGAGCCAAGGCTTCTGCTGCTCATGACAGTGAGGACAATGAGGAAATTCCCCAGCACAATGGCTGTGTACAGGAGCAGAAATATCACAAAGCAGGCTTTCTGCACCTCTGGATTGGAAGAAAGTCCCAGGAAAATGAATTCTGTCACATTGTGCATGTGAGCCATGAGGTAGCCACCAGGAGGCAGTAATTTGGAAGGGTGATCTGAAATGATACACCTTCCTTAAGGCGTGAATTATATAATAGTCCCTTGCGTACCTGAAATGCTACCATTCAGACTCTATAAACTTAAGAGTCTTCTCAGAAATAGGAAATCCATCTCTGCAATCCACAGACCCTTGCAGTCGGTGACACTCTTCTCTTAGGACATTTTGGAAATAAAGCACTTTGAACATTGAATTGTAATTGTGCTATGTGACCATCTGGCCCACCAAACTGTGGACTTTCTAGAGCAGAAATTATGTCTTGCTACCACTGCATCTCCAGTGCTAACTGAAGCACCTGCACAAAATTACACTCAGTGAACGTCCTTAGGATGGGGAACAGTGCCTATAGATCAGCCCGGCCTTCTTAGCAGAGTATTCGGTACACCACGGAAGTTCAGAAAATACTAAAAGAACAAAGGTCACCAAGGACCAACACCACATCTTTCCATCCCTGAATCCCATGTCTAGCAGAGTGCTTATTTCAGGCAAAGCCCAGACCAATGTGAGAGCACTCAGCATTCCCTTTTTTTTCAAAGTGGAATTATAATCTTCACATGCTCACAAAACAAAACTCACCCCACTGTTTCTGGGCCTTTGCTGTCTCGCCACTCTTCCTTTCATCTGTTCTGATCCCAGAGAGCAAAATAGTGCCCTGAGAACATCCATTACCTCGTCAAGGTTTCCCAGTTATTCAGTCTCCAAGCATTAAGGCCAAGTTACGCACCAGAGCTCATACATCTCAAGAGTTGTCAAATGGAGGATCCGCTCTCCCTGCAGCCTTAGGAATGCTGAGACTAAGCCAGTAAGTCTATTCCACCTGATTAAAAACAAGAACACAGTAGACTTGCCTGTCAGATGTTCCTCAGAGAAATAAAAATTCTGGCGGCTCAGCCTTGAGTTCACTCTGCTGAGAGATAGTGGGGGTGGAGCAGGGTGCATTACGGTCAAATGAGAGAAGACTGGTCCCCAGAGAGCCATGCCTTTCCCCTTCCTCATCAGGCACCTACCTCATGGGAAGCGGGACCTGGATACCAACCTCTCAAACTTTCTTGTAGGTAACATAACTTCAGAAATCAATAGGGAATATATTAAATTAATTTTACCCAGTGTTCACAGAGCACTTAGGCTATGGGGCTCTATGCTGTTCTGAGGGCAATTAGATCCAGCTCTTGCTTATCATGAACTCAATTATGTGGTTTTTACATATGACACCATCCCAAGGATGGGTTCAAGGAATTATGGACCACAAACATCAGAAACTGAGCCAGCCCTTCTCCCGGCCTTTTGTGTGGATGACGTGAGGCTACAGAACAGTGGTTCTCAACCATGGGTGATTTTGCCCCCAAGAGGATATGTGGCAACATCTAGAGTCATTTTTTTTTGTTATTTTTATTTTTACTTTATTTTGCTTTACAATACTGTATTGGTTTTGCCATACATTGACATGAATCCACCACGGGTGTGTACATGAGTTCCCAATCCTGAACCCCCCTCCCACCTCCCACCCCACATCATCTCTCTGGATCATCCCTGGGCACCAGCCCCAAGCATCCTGTATCCTGTATCAAACATAGACTGGCAATTCGTTTCTTATATGATAGTATACATGTTTCAATGCCATTCTCCCAAATCATCCCACCCTCTCCCTCTCCCTCTGAGTCCAAAAGTCCGTTCTATACATCTGTGTCTCTTTTGCTGTCTCGCATACAGGGTCATCATTACCATCTTTCTAAATTCCATATATATGCCTTAGTATACGGTATTGGTGTTTTTCTTTCTGGCTTACTTCACTCTGTATAATAGGCTCCAGTTTCATCTACCTCATTAGAACTGATTAAAATGTATTCTTTTTAATGGCTGTGTAATACTCCATTGTGTGTATGTACCACAGCTTTCTTATCCATTCATCTGCTGATGGACATCTAGGTTGTTTCCATGTCCTGGCTATTATAAACAGTGCTGCGATGAACATTGGGGTACACGTGTCTCTTTCAATTCTGGTTTCCTCGGTGCATATGCCCATTTTTAAACTTTCATTTCCTACCTGTGTGGGAAGGCAGTGTTATTGGCACTTACTGGAGTTGACTCTTTGGAAAAGACTCTGATGCTGGGAGGGATTGGGGGCAGGAGGAGAAGGGGACGACAGAGGATGAGATGGCTGGATGGCATCACTGACTCGATGGACGTGAGTCTGAGTGAACTCTGGGAGTTGGTGATGGACAGGGAGGCCTGGCGTGCTGTGATTCATGGGGTCGCAAAGAGTCATACATGACTGAGCAACTGAACTGAACTGAACTGGACAGAGGCCAGAGATGCTAACACCCTACAATGCGGAAGACAGCCCCTACCACCACAGCAAGGGTTATCTGAGTCAAAATCACAATGCAACTGCTGTTGAGATGCCCTGCTCAGAAGGAAACAAAACCTTTCCAAACTGATCTTTATCAATATTAAACTGGATGTTGGTTTGAAAACACTACATATGAGTTTATTACTCTGCTTGGCCTCATCTGTATTAAATTTTCTGTCATTAATAGTTTTACAAATGGTATGATAACACTTTGTAAGATCAGCGTGCTCTCTCCCAGTCCTAAACATAATTGTCATTAATTTAGCCTGATTAAAATTAAAGCTGAAACAAAATGCAAAGTTTCAACTAGTGATTAAGAGACTGTTATGACCATTTTTTTTTTTTATTTTACAGGTTTTAACATAAGATATCATGTAAAAAACCCAAACAAACTTTTTGGCCAACCCAATAATTGCTTTTGATAGTGCAAACTCTGAATTAACCATTATCATTTTTTTCATTATCTATTATATTTTAAAAAACATTTAGGAAGAACATTAACAAATAATTACATAAAAGCTCAAAATATTTAAGAAAATCTACATTTATTCTGTACATCTCATCACTAAGCTTCTGTGGAAGGCTGTAAGTCAATATCTGTTCTCTGTTGAAGGATTCAGTTTAATACATCTAAGGAAGATGAGTTTTTAACATGAGTCTATGAATGTGCATTACAGGAAAATACATTTGTTAAAATGTTTGTGGTATGAGACTATTTGCTCACCTAAAGTTATACATTTTCAAGAAAGGCTGATGTTATTTTCTAACCTGGTGAAGATTAACCCACTGACTATGGCCACACTTGCCTAGCTCTGATTAAACTCCACCATTATATGAAAAGTACAGATTCTTTAAGAATTAGGGATAGTTCTATACAACTTTTGCCTTAAGAAAAGCCATTTTGCAAATTCAAATGAAGATGTGAATTGGTCAGCTCTCCCTTTTGATGTTTATGCCACTACTTACTGTTCCAGGCTCCTTTGCATCTAGGGATAGATATATAACCCAGTTCCGCTCAATAAGAACAAAATAAGAATTGTTCTGGAAAAGTCCTTGGAACTGTTTTCTGAAATGAAATGAAAACCCCTCCCTTCTTACATGTGAGCATGTAATACCGAGAGCTGCTTTAGCCATCTTGCAGCCATGAGGGGCCAGCAAAGAGAACTGAAGGGGCTTGGGCATCGTGGGAATAACAAAACAACCCTGGGACCACTGACCTCCCAACTTCTTGTTGAGTGAGCAATAAACGTTACTATGGCTTAAGCCAGGAGCTGGTAAACATGTTCAGTAAAGTGCTACGTAGAAAATATACAGACTGCAAGCAGCGTCATGAATGTAGACAACGAGCTTATAGTTACCCAGAGACAATGAGGGGTGGAACAGATTGGGAGATTGGGATTGACGTATACGCACTGCTCTACACAAAACAGGTAACTTGTGAGAACCTACTGTTTAGCATAGAGAACCCTACTCACTGATCTGTGACGACCTAAATGAGAAGGAAATCTAAAAAAGCAGGCACATATGTATACACAGGACTGATTTGCTTTGCTGCACAGCAGAAACTGACATTATAAAGCAGTTTGCTCCAATAAAAATTAATTTATAAATAAATAAGAATTTCATATGTTAAAAAAGAAAATATACAGGCTTTCCGGACCACACAGTCTCTGTCATAATTATGCAACCATGCCACTCCAACACAAAAGCTGCCATAGATAGAAAGAGTAAAATAATGGGGCATGACTGTAATCCAGTAAAACTTATTTGTGGGCAATAAAGCTTAAATTTCATTCAACTTTTATGTATCACAAAATATTATTTTACTTTAATTTTTCAACCATTTGAAAATGTAAAAGCCTTTCTTGGCTCACAGGTCATACAAAAACAGGCAACGTGCACGACTGAGTGACTAGCACTCACTCACACAAGCACATAACTCAGTGCACAGACAACAACTGTCTAGAAAGAAAGGGTCTTGTAAAATTATTTGGATGAAGCTATGAATGGTTGTATATTTATGGTTGAGTCTTTGCTGTACACCTGAAACTATCACAACATCGTTAATCTGCTTTACTCCTACACAAAATTACAAGTTTGAAAACAAAAAGATATGCACGGTTGCATGCCTGCTCAGTTGCCGTCACGTCCGACTCTGCAACCCCATGAACTGTAGCCTGCCAGGTTTCTCTGTCCATGGGATTATCCAGGCAAGAAACTGGAGCAGGTTGACATTTCTTCCTCCAGGGGATGGTCCCGACCCAGGGATCAAACCCTCCTCTTCTGTGTCTCCTGCCTTGTCAGGCAGAGTCTTTACCACTGAGCCACGTGGGAAACCCATGTGAATGATTAATCACAGCTTTATTATATTTCACCTTCCACAGACCTTTCCATTCTAACAATGTCCTACTTCCACAAACAAAGCTCCTACTGAGGAATTTGAGGCATTGGATTCAGGTTAATGAAGGGGGAAAACTAAAATTAAATGCTTTTTTTTTTTTTTAAGAAATAGACAAGTTTAACAGGGTTGATATTTGAGAACATGCATTCCTAAAAAATTGCCTTATTTTTTCCCATTTAAAAAACATCAGAGAGAAAAACCTTCTCCTATGGTAGAATTATATATACAGTTGTCAAGAGCTGATAAGATGATTCCTACTAAGTGAACTTTGACAAACTTAATTGATCAAGTTTATACATACTGGTTTGAAAAGCCATCTATAACAGTATATGAAAGGATGAGACAGATGTGCTGAGCACAGCTGTCACAGAGATGGGAGATATTTAAATATTTTCACTTACTAGAAAAGATGAAATAGTTATGTTCATAGTAATGGTTTTTCAGTTTTTAACATTATTAAATTTTTTATTTTGTACTGGGGTATAGTTGATTAACAAACAATGTTGCAATAGTTTCAGGTGGACAGTGAAGCGACTCAGCCATAGGTATACATGTATCCATTCTTCCCCAGTGCCCCTTCCATCCAGGCTGCCACATAACATTGAGCAGAGTTGCAGGTGATCTCCAGTAAGCCATTGTTGATTATCCATTTTAAATATAGCACTTGGTACATGCCCATCCCAAACTCCCTGTGCACGCTGAGTCATTTCAGTCGAGTCCGACCCTTTGGAACCCTATGGACCACAGCCCACCAGGCTCCTCTATCCATCAGATTCTCCAGGCAAGAATACTGGAGTCAGTTACCATTGCCTTCTCCGCCACACTCCCTAGCTAGACCTAAAATGAAGTATTGATAGAAAAGCCTTCCAGGGATTCCCACAGGAGCACATTGATAGAGGGAAAGAATAAAACATAAACTTATGTCTCCCACTGCCACAATCTTGCCACACATCACAGCACGCTAACACTGAGAAGTAAAGTAAAAGAAACCAGGGTTCGCAGGTAGAAGGTGACAGAGTGGGAATTCCAATCCAGTGATCCCTCCCTCGAGTCTATGCCCTGTATACCATTGAACATGAAGAAAGACAGCAATGCAGCTCAATTTTCAACTTTCTCCAAAATACAGAGGGCTATGAAAGGCATCTGATTTATTTTATGGAATATAAAGCCCTCACCTAAAATACAACAAAAAAAAGTGAATAGGTGAACTTTTGCTCTGTTCCTCATAGTTCACTAAAATCAAGCTTTTATTTAGTCACCATATGCATGCTCAGTTGTTTAAGGTTCCACCCCTGAGTTAACTTTCCCGCCCCACAACTTCCTCATGGCAACTTTCATCTCTGCATTTCTGAGTGTGTAGATGATGGGGTTCAGCATGGGGGTGACCACCGTGTAGAACACGGCCACCAGCTTGTCCTCAGTGAAGGTGGAGGGGGGCCGCATGTAGAGGAAGATGGCAGGTCCAAAGAACAAGACAACCACCATGACGTGAGAGGCACAGGTGGAGAGGGCTTTGCGTCTCCCCTCTGCTGAATGGTTCCTCAAGTTGACCAGGATGACAATGTAGGAGGACACCAAGAGGAGGAAGGAGAAGACAGAGATTAATCCACTGTTGGCCAACACAATGACCCCCTCCACAGAGGTGTCAGTGCAGGCAAGCCTGAACAAGGGATGGAGGTCACAGAAGTAGTGGTCAATCACGTTGGGACTGCAGAAGGGCAACTGGACAGTGACGAGGATCTGCACCATGGAGTGAATTATGCCCCCCAGCCAGGAAGCAGCCACCAGACAGTGGCACACAGGCAGGCTCATGATGGTTGTGTAGTGAAGGGGCTTGCAGATGGCCACGTAGCGGTCATAGGCCATCACCGTGAGCAGGAAGATCTCAGCAACTCCAAACAAGTGAAAGAAGAATATCTGAGCCACACAGCCCTCCAGGGAGATGGTCTTAATCTTGGAAAGTAGGTCTGTGATGAATTTAGGGACAACAGTGGAGGAGTAACTGATCTCCACCAGCGACAGGTGACTAAGGAAGAAGTACATGGGGGAACGCAGCCTCTTACTGATGCTGACAGTCAGAACAATGAGGCCATTGCCCACCACCGTGGCCAAGTACATGGGCAGAAACACCACAAAGCACGCTCTCTGCACCTCTGGATCCTGGAAAAGACCGCTGATAATTAACTCAGTCACATTATTGGTCCTCGCCATGGAATCCTTTCAGGCGTGCTGGATAAGAGCTACTGAGAGCCCTGTAATGAAATGAACACTGGTCATAATGAATTCACTCCATATATAGCATGTTGGGCAGTGCAAACAACATTATAATACACTTACTATGATATCACTCAATTAGCCAGTATGAACATATTAAGCATTAACAGTTTATATATCAGAAAATTAAGGCTCAGAGAATTGGCTATTTACCCAAGATCGCACAGGAAGTAGTGAATTCTGGGACTCAGAACCAGACTTTCTGACTGTAGCCGCAATTCATTTTAGTCCATTATAAGATATTCTGAATTTAGGGAATCATTTACGTTCGGAGATTACAGTTTTACTATCCTTTTGCATTTTTTAGTGTTTTTTACTTCACTGCATTTTGAACGCTCTCTCCTATCGGGGAATTTTCATGAGACATTTCTGTTCTTAACTTCCTTTTTCCCTTATCGCTGCCTCAGGGAATCTTCCCACTGATATTTCTACCTTTTTCCAAAAGGTCTCTGTCCTGATTTCTTCACTCCTTTCTGCCAGTCCTCAGACTATTCAGGTCAGACTCCTTCTCCAGTCTTGCATCTTCAATAACTATGTTCTTATGACAGATGCTCAAACACATTGGAGATAATTCAGTCCACCAGCTTGTCACCATCATTACACTATTACCTTCAAAACCCGTGCTCCTCTGCTCAAACCACTGACAGATCATGAACTCACAGAGCTTGTCCTCAGGTAGCACTGTTATGGGTGGCCAGTCTGCTTATTCTTTTTCCAGGTTAGTAGAGAATTTCTCTATGAGTTACATCCCTGGAACATACTTACTGACACCACTTACACATCTATACAACCCCAAACTACAGGGAAGAAATACAGATCATGATACCACCTCAAGCCAACAATGTCACGTAATTCAAAAAAATATCTTCCAGATTAAGCTAACCAACTAGGACTTTTTTCACCACATAAAGTCCATGAGACGTAAGAATGAAATAGTAATAATACTTTGAATTTCTAAGTTTTATCCCATTATCTTTCCCCTTATCTCCAGGAGTTGGTGATGGACAGGGAGGCCTGGCATGCTGCAGTCCATGGGGTTGCAAAGAGTCCGACATGACTGAGCAAGTGAACTGAATTGAGCTATCTCTGATTTTATACTAAAACTTTCAAAAACTATAGCTTTGGACAGATACAAATGAACTTATTTACAAAACAGAAAAAGAAATAAAAATAGGGGGAAAAAAGAAAAGAAAAGAATAAAAGATGGAAAGGCTTCAACCCCAGGGATGCAAACAACCATGGAAACATTTCCATTCACCATGATTCCAAACTTTTCCCATACAGGACTCTGTTTCTTAGGCTGCCACGTTAGGTTTGAACAGCTTTTCTATTCCTTGAGGTCTGTTCATTTAGATAGTAATTCAGTACTGTTGTAGACATCTACTCTAGTGTTGGGGGTGTGGGGAATATTATTTTTGTAAAGGGTTTAGGAACAGATGGTTCACTTTAAAAGAGCAGAAATTCTGTCTCATCAATTTATTTACACTAAGGGAAAGCATGTTGGTTGCTTACATGCCTTGGTCTTGTTAGGATCTTTCCTTTATATTTGTTGGCTTTTACAATTTTGACTTGAATTGTCATGAAAGAACTATTATCTTATGCTCCAAATCTTAATCAGCCTTTGAAATGTACACCTCTCAGAGCTGTTAGTAAACACAGATTTTTGCTTGTTTGCAAAAACAAGAAAGATATATACCTTTGAAGAACTGAAAAAGAAAACTTCAACAGCAAGGAGCAGAACAACAAAAGAACAAAACCCAAAGGTCAGTGATTTGGACTGATGGAAACAAATCAATGTGTCAGAATTTCTCAGGTAAGGACACAAGCCGAGGTTAAGACTGTACGAAGTTACTGAACTTGAAAAATTATAGAAACTAGTGTTCTGGAGCAAGGAAAAGACTAGAGAAAGAGGTCATGACTTCTGAGAGAGTCAAAGAAATGACTGAGGTGACTCTGAGACACACTAAAAATAAATGCTCATAACAAAACCAATACAATATTGTAAAGTAATTAACCTCCAATTAAATAAATTTATATTTTTTAAAAAAAAGCATATATTCTATTTTTGGGACTTCCCTGGTGGCTCAGACAGTAAAGAATCTGTCTGCAATGCAAGAAACCCGGGTTTGATCCCTGGGTCAGGAAGATCCGCTAGAGAACAGAATGGCAACCCACTCCAGTATTCTTGTCTGGAGAGTTCCATGGACAGAGGACCCTGGCAGACTATAGTCCATGGGGTCACAATGACTCAGACACCACTGAGCAACTTCACAACAACAATAAAATAAATGCTCATGAAACATAAATACTGTTTTTAACAAAAGTCAAAGATTGGTACTTGGAGAGTTGGCATGGGTGAAAAAAATAAACAAGTTTCATATTAAGTTGTA